>NC_138581.1:25067310-27467310 GCF_964289735.1 Phaethon aethereus
CATTTTATGGACTTTCTCTTCTACAGAAGTACATAATTGTTTGTTCTCTCCATTGAAACATCTTCTTGTGTGTGAGATAAATAGCAAAAATTGCAAATTGCAACTCGGTTAAATAACTTCTCAAATTACTTGTAAGCCTAGCTGCTGTTTTTCCCGAATAAGCAAAACTCCTATTAGATTCCCTTTTAGGCTTCACTAAACATTGCCTTTCCTATGACTGAATACTGTGCCTTAAATGCTCATGTCTGTTGACTTGTTTAATCGAGGGTATTAAACTTATGCTACTCTGTCACTAGCATTATTTTGCTAACTGGTTCATAGTTGATAAGAAACTTTAATTACTTGGAGAAGACCTTTGAGCAACTGATTGCAGCATGCTTGTATTTGGCTTGCGTGGCAAGGTTTTGGTAGCGGTGGGGGTTGCAGGGGTGGCTTCTGTGAGAAGTCTCTAGAAGCTTCCCCTGTGTCCGATAGAGCCAGTACCAGCCAGCTCCAAGACGGACCCGCTGCTGGCCAAGGCCAAGCCAATCAGTGACAGTGGTAGCACCTCTGGGATAACATAGTTAAGAAGGGGGGAAAAAAAACCGGCACACAGCATTTGCAGCCGGAGACAGGAGTGAGAATGTGAAAACAATTCTGCAAACACCAAGGTCAGTGAAGAAGGAGGGGGAGGAGGTGCTCCAGGTGCCAGAGCAGAGATCCCCCTGCAGCCTGGGGTGAAGACCATGGTGAGGCAGGCTGTCCCCCTGCAGCCCATGGAGCTCCACGGTGGAGCAGATATCCACCTGCAGCCTGTGGAGGACACCATGCCGGAGCAGGTGGATGCCCAAAGGAGGCTGTGACTCCGTGGGATGCCTGCGCTGGAGCAAGCTCCTGGCAGGACCTGTGGACCCGTGGGGAGAGGAGCCCATGCTGGAGCAGTTTTGCTGGCAGGACTTGTGACCCCATGGGGGACCCACACTGGAGCAATCTGTTCCTGAAGGACCCAGTGGAAAGGACCCAGGCTGGATCAGTTTGTGAAGAACTGCAACCCATCGGAAGGACTCACATTGGAGAAGTTTGTGGAGGACTGTCTCCCGTGGGAGGGACCCCATGCTGGAGCAGGGGAAGAGTATGAGTCCTCCCCTTGAGGAGGAAGGAGCGTCAGAAACAACATGTGATGAACTGACTGCAGTAATTTCCCCAGGTCGAGTCTGTTTTGTCCATGATGGTAATTGCTGAATGATCTCTCCCTGTCCTTATCTCAACCCACAAGCTTTTCGTTATATTTTCTCTCTCCTGTCCATCTGAGGAGGGGGAATGATAGAGCGGCTTTTGTGGGCACCTGGTGTCTAGCCAAGCTCAACCCACCACAATTCTCTACTGTGAGTGAATATACTGCATTACTAGGTGTAACAAGCACTTCCCCAGCCAAAGGTAGGGGACAGTAGGTGTAGAACTCATCCATCAGCATCAGAAATACCAAAACTACATAGAGGTATGATGGACTGTTTTGTTTACGTTTGCTGCTCCATCTTTTCAGTTCTTCTTTATATGCTTACTGGAGTTTTTAAATTATATAAGAACATCCGATTCAGACTGGTCTGGCTGCTCTCAAGGAGAGATCAAATGACAGAGCTGTGCAGAGAAGTGATGTATAAGCCAGCAAAAGGCTTTCTGTGACGTGCAGTATGTGGATGTCTAGGTGTTAAATGTCTTTCCCTTTGCCCTCCCATTTGTTTTGGGAAGGACAGTGCTAAAAACTCTCACAGTTGTTCCAGATGTTATGCTCATCTGCCCATCATTTCCTCTGCTTGCCCAGGCTCTAATCAATCCAGGCTGTCGTCATGGGCTGAACTCAAGCAGATCCATGGTTGGTGATAAGACCCAGGGTGGCTACTGGAGCCCTCCTGTGTCCTGGTGCGAGTACTGCCTTCAGAGGGTGGGAAACTCCCTAGCTGCAGCAAATCCATCTAAACAGGCATTGCCATTTTCCTTTTTAAATGGAGAAATGTATGAAGTGTTTCTACCTGCGACAGTGATGTAAACTATGGATTACTTTAACTGGCACTCCTGGAGGTGTCTGGACTATGTTAATCCTTATGCCAACACTTGGAGGTAATGCAGCCTCTGGTTCTTTGACTACGTATGTCAGTGCAACAAAGGACTGCAGAGGCCTTCTTGGGGACTGTCAGCCCTCTGCCACTGTGTGATATTGTGTCATTACTTTTTATATATATAACTGCCAATTTCCTTCTTTAAAACTGGTTAGGTTTGGTGCCTGCTTCTCCTTTTGAAAAACTATTACAGAATTATAATGGTTAGACATCTTCTGATTTTCATCCTCCATTTATATTTCTTTCATGTGGTACGTTCTCCTGTCTATTGAATAAACACAGAAAAGGGTTCATTTTGCGAGAGTAAAATGAACCCTTTTCTGTGTTTATTCAATAGACAGGAGAACGTACCACATGAAAGAAATATAAATGGAGGATGAAAATCAGAAGATGTCTAACCATTATAATTCTGTAATAGTTTTTCAAAAGGAGAAGCAGGCACCAAACCTAACCAGTTTTAAAGAAGGAAATTGGCAGTTATATATATAAAAAGTAATGACACAATATCACACAGTGGCAGAGGGCTGACAGTCCCCAAGAAGGCCTCTGCAGTCCTTTGTTGCACTGACATACGTAGTCAAAGAACCAGAGGCTGCATTACCTCCAAGTGTTGGCATAAGGATTAACATAGTCCAGACACCTCCAGGAGTGCCAGTTAAAGTAATCCATAGTTTACATCACTGTCGCAGGTAGAAACACTTCATACATTTCTCCATTTAAAAAGGAAAATGGCAATGCCTGTTTAGATGGATTTGCTGCAGCTAGGGAGTTTCCCACCCTCTGAAGGCAGTACTCGCACCAGGACACAGGAGGGCTCCAGTAGCCACCCTGGGTCTTATCACCAACCATGGATCTGCTTGAGTTCAGCCCATGACGACAGCCTGGATTGATTAGAGCCTGGGCAAGCAGAGGAAATGATGGGCAGATGAGCATAACATCTGGAACAACTGTGAGAGTTTTTAGCACTGTCCTTCCCAAAACAAATGGGAGGGCAAAGGGAAAGACATTTAACACCTAGACATCCACATACTGCACGTCACAGAAAGCCTTTTGCTGGCTTATACATCACTTCTCTGCACAGCTCTGTCATTTGATCTCTCCTTGAGAGCAGCCAGACCAGTCTGAATCGGATGTTCTTATATAATTTAAAAACTCCAGTAAGCATATAAAGAAGAACTGAAAAGATGGAGCAGCAAACGTAAACAAAACAGTCCATCATACCTCTATGTAGTTTTGGTATTTCTGATGCTGATGGATGAGTTCTACACCTACTGTCCCCTACCTTTGGCTGGGGAAGTGCTTGTTACACCTAGTAATGCAGTATATTCACTCACAGTAGAGAATTGTGGTGGGTTGAGCTTGGCTAGACACCAGGTGCCCACAAAAGCCGCTCTATCATTCCCCCTCCTCAGATGGACAGGAGAGAGAAAATATAACGAAAAGCTTGTGGGTTGAGATAAGGACAGGGAGAGATCATTCAGCAATTACCATCATGGACAAAACAGACTCGACCTGGGGAAATTACTGCAGTCAGTTCATCACATGTTGTTTCTGACGCTCCTTCCTCCTCAAGGGGAGGACTCATACTCTTCCCCTGCTCCAGCATGGGGTCCCTCCCACGGGAGACAGTCCTCCACAAACTTCTCCAATGTGAGTCCTTCCGATGGGTTGCAGTTCTTCACAAACTGATCCAGCCTGGGTCCTTTCCACTGGGTCCTTCAGGAACAGATTGCTCCAGTGTGGGTCCCCCATGGGGTCACAAGTCCTGCCAGCAAAACTGCTCCAGCATGGGCTCCTCTCCCCACGGGTCCACAGGTCCTGCCAGGAGCTTGCTCCAGCGCAGGCATCCCACGGAGTCACAGCCTCCTTTGGGCATCCACCTGCTCCGGCATGGTGTCCTCCACAGGCTGCAGGTGGATATCTGCTCCACCGTGGAGCTCCATGGGCTGCAGGGGGACAGCCTGCCTCACCATGGTCTTCACCCCAGGCTGCAGGGGGATCTCTGCTCTGGCACCTGGAGCACCTCCTCCCCCTCCTTCTTCACTGACCTTGGTGTTTGCAGAATTGTTTTCACATTCTCACTCCTGTCTCCGGCTGCAAATGCTGTGTGCCGGTTTTTTTTTCCCCCCTTCTTAACTATGTTATCCCAGAGGTGCTACCACTGTCACTGATTGGCTTGGCCTTGGCCAGCAGCGGGTCCGTCTTGGAGCTGGCTGGTACTGGCTCTATCGGACACAGGGGAAGCTTCTAGAGACTTCTCACAGAAGCCACCCCTGCAACCCCCACCGCTACCAAAACCTTGCCACGCAAGCCAAATACAAGCATGCTGCAATCAGTTGCTCAAAGGTCTTCTCCAAGTAATTAAAGTTTCTTATCAACTATGAACCAGTTAGCAAAATAATGCTAGTGACAGAGTAGCATAAGTTTAATACCCTCGATTAAACAAGTCAACAGACATGAGCATTTAAGGCACAGTATTCAGTCATAGGAAAGGCAATGTTTAGTGAAGCCTAAAAGGGAATCTAATAGGAGTTTTGCTTATTCGGGAAAAACAGCAGCTAGGCTTACAAGTAATTTGAGAAGTTATTTAACCGAGTTGCAATTTGCAATTTTTGCTATTTATCTCACACACAAGAAGATGTTTCAATGGAGAGAACAAACAATTATGTACTTCTGTAGAAGAGAAAGTCCATAAAATGGACATAGTTGCATTAAAAAAAAAATAAATCACCAAGTCTGGAACAGCACAAGGAAAAGGAAGAACATCCCCGGATCTGTTAGTCTTCTCCATATAAATCCATTTCTCCATATAAAAGGCCTTCTAACAATGTAACTTTCCATCACATTTAAGTACTGTGTCTAGCACATTAACTTCTTCAATAAAAAACAGATGTAAAACATGGAAAGCTGCTTTATTTAAACAGATAAGAAAAAAAATGCAATGACGACTTCTTATTTGTTTTGAAAATCATCCTATCTTGTTTTCAAATACCATGCTTCATTATTAAACCTCAAAGACCTCAATTTAGCTATAGATGAATCTGTATCAGGCTAAAACAAGGAGCAACTGTTTCACTGTCTAAATTAAACTCCTGGTCATGTCTAATCAGACCATTTCTTCAGGTGTATTAGCAGAATCAGACTGAACTAAGTCATCCCAATTAAACTAGTCAGTCTTGTGATTCAATGTCTTCATTGACTCAAGTATGCTACATTTTACATGGAATCCAAAGCTGCAACAAGCCAAGGGATTATTTTAAGCTCACTGTATGCTACAACAGCATCAATTTAAATAATGACTGAAAAGCCCCAAAGGAAGCTCCTTCCACCTGATGTATCTTCCAGTACCAGTTTTCCAGCTGACAGATGAGCAGTGTTTTTGCACTGAAGCCAGAAGAGGACAGAATTTGACACCAATATTCAACACAGATACCTCTGCATTCCCAAAAAAAGCAATAATGGACAGACATTTGCCAGTAAGAATGAAACAAATTTGTTGGTACTGATAAATTTATGTACTTTCTGGAGGGTTATTGATTACATGATTAGTTTAGCTTTTGTACAGATTTCTTTAGTCTAATAACTGTGTGATTATGTTTAACAGCCTACTCTCATAGTTCTTAGGCTATATTTGCCTCAGTGCTAACCAAGAGGCCTCATGAAATCAAAACAAAGAAGAGTTAAGAGCAAGGACTGAGAAATTAATGAGTACAGAGAAGGTATCTTAACCTTGAGAGTAGAAACATCCTAGCAGGAGTGCTCAAACAAGGATGATAAGAAGGAATCGCTTGGCTGTACAACAGAAGGGGCAAACATCCAAGGAGAAGAAACTATCCTCAGGAGACCCGTGACCATAAGAGGGAAAAAGGAGTAGGGGGCTAACTCCCCAAACGACCACCGACGACCACCCGAGACCCCCGTGCATGCGTAGTGTAGTTTTGCAACGCCAGCATTATGTAAATGTAGTAGATAGGCAGGGAGGTGGAGATTTCTCAGAAAATGTGTGAATATTCATGTCTCTAAGGTATATAAAGGATGAACTTTTGTTTCAGGGCATGCACGTTAGTAGGAACGATCCCCCGTGCATCCAGCGCTGCAATAAAGAATGCCTGCCTTCTAAAACTTCAAACTAAGCATTAGAGGGTTTTCTTGCCGACTTTTTCGGTAACAGTATGACTTGTCCTGACAATGTTGGTCATTGGAGGTGCTTGAATGAGTTTCTGTATGCACTTACCTGCATGCAGTGTTGTTTGTTATCCTTTCCTCAGAATATAATCTGAATACTTTTTCTGGTATTGCTGGAAACTAATTTCATATTGCTCTTTTATCTTCCCCCATTTAAGGGTCAAGATGAGGCTGATCCATCAAAACCACCCTGGCTCAAAGGAGGGTAAGTGGTATTTTGAGACCTTGTTTCCCTGTGTTTGTAATTACAGTGTACTTTGAGGTCTGCAGTTCAACCTAAGTAGAAGCAGCACTTCTGATGTTTTTAATAGCTGTTTTCAGGAATAGTCAAGTGGTCATGTCTCACAGGGCCAGGCTGCTGCTATATTTCATAGTCTTCTCTTAAAAAGCTGGAGGTGGGCTGTGCAGCTCTTCAGGAGATCTGTGGTTAAGAACAAGGTTATGGTTGCAATGTATAATCTCGAACGTGATGGCGCCAAGTGCTTATGGCAGTAGTATTAAATAATCCTTGCTGAGCACCACAGAGAGTGGTCTGGACGACATCCCTTTTCCTGAATCAATCACTGCTGTCACCAGGGAAGGGAAAGAGTAGCTCAGAAAGACTGCAGTGTCTTTTGCTCTTAGGAAAAAAAAAAAAGTAGCTTTGTGGAAGTCGTCTGTCTTTGCAATGATTTCTATGGTCAATGTAGTAGTCAAAACTGCAGTAACTCTGGAAACCATTGCAGTTTGTCATTTTTAAAGCACTGATCCCATAACACTCCTCCCATAAAAGAAAAAGGTGAATTATTTGGTTTATAGAAAGACAAGAATAGCACTGGCACATTGAAAAACCTGATAAATATCAGAGGCATTGGGACTGTTTACCTTCCAAAGACAGGCAATAGAAGTCTATTTGTTGTGAATAGGTGAGACCAAACCACTGGCTGACTTGTCTTTGTACAAAAGATGTTTACATGCCATATGTTAACATTATTTGACTGTAAGGATGTCTGATGAACCCTGAGAGATTAACATTTCTGAAGTAATGGAAGGAAAGACTTTCGCATAGCCTGGGGATAAAGGATATTTCCAAGGCCAAGAATGTAGCAAGATTCAAGGAGTGGGATTTTTATAAGGTTAATGAAAAAATGAGTTAACATAGCATTAATGTTTTTGCAGGACTATGAATTTTTACACTTCACAGTTTAGGACAATCTTTATCAGGCGGGGATTGAGAAGAGACCTTAGAGCTGCCTGCAATAAGTCCTCCCATCTCCTTCCCTCTGAGGCTGCTGCTGCCATGCCAGTCAGAAACTCCTCCCGGGACTAGAACAGATCTAGTCTAACATGGGAATTTTTAAGGTGCAAAATCCTTAAAGGGGTGTTGGTCATAAAGTTAGAAAACCTCAGATTAAAATCATCCTCCATTTGATTTGTGTATAGTCATCAGCGTCACTCGCAACAACAGACAAAGGCTTTCTTAAGGGAAGATCTGAAGCAGTACTTTTAAACACACAGGCTAAACCCACCTACCCCCTTCTTGCTTCTGTGTGGGTGTTCGCACACTTGCCTTTTGGGATACAGAAGACCAAATACTATCAGCTCTGAAACACAGTGCTTCACAGAAAAGGCTATTTTAATTCCTCATCCAGTAAATTCCAGCCACTCCAGGGCACAAACAAGCCTTACCTCCCAGACACCACACTCCTTTCAGAAACCGCTGCTGAGACAGTGCCAGCCCACTCATCACAGCCCACACCAGCCTTCAAAGTCAGAATCCAACTTTTAAAAGCAAAGCTGTCTCAGGTGACAAGCTCTGGGGTAGCATGTTGTCTCCTTGTGCCCCAACAATGATGGATACCAAAGCCTGCCTTAAATGTGCTCCTGAAAAGAAATGAATGCCCCCAGAGCTCTTGTCCTGGGTTTTGACTGCCCACCCAAAAGCGTGGAAATGTTTCTCTAGCTGAATTGTCATTCTCTATTTTTAATCAAAAAATACAAGCAGAAGATGGTCTCTTAGCAAATCTTCGACACTGCCCTCTACAACTCAGTTGACTCAAAAATTTTACCAACTGGGTGCCCCCATTCCAAAAACAGCTATTAAACTGGCTTTTAAACTAAATTCAGCTTGAATACCCTAGGTCAACAGGCAGTGAGGAAGCATTTATAGCAGAGAAAACTCTCCCTCTGCTGATTCCTCCTTCAAATTACATCTCTCTCTCTCCTAATGGCATCCAAAACATAAGGACTTGATATGTCATGAAACTGGAAAAATACAATCAATGTCTTAATTGCACATCTAATTAAATAATCAGCATCACTAAAACACAGAGGCATCTGAGCAGAGACATGTGCTGGGTGTGGAAAAACATGAAATTATACTCTCAGAGCTGTAATTGCTTTTTTGATCAAGGAACCTGGGAAGGAAAAGTTGCAGATGCTGTGAAATGTAGACCTCAGGTAGACATAACAGCCTTGAAACATGAACCAGCTGAGGCAAGCACAAGGGGAGTAAACTATTCAGCATTTCTATTGTAGAGATAAAGAAATAACAAGCTTAACTTGCAGCAGTGGAAAGCCTGGTTAGTGTCCTGGTTTCAGCTAGGACAGAAGCTAGTGTGAGGCTATGTTTTAGATTTGGGATGAGAAAATGTTGATAATGTGCTGATGTTTTGAGCTGTTGCTAAGTAGTCCAGGACTGTCCAGCTTCTCGTGCTGGCCTGCTAACAAGAAGGCTGGGGGTGCATGGGAAGCTGGGAGGGGACACAGCCAGGACAGCTGACCCAGGCTGGCCAAAGAGATATTCCCTACCATACGACGTCATGCCCAGTACATAAACTGGAGTTAGCCGGGGGGCGGGAGTCGCTGCTCGGGGACGGGCTATCAATCACCAGGTGGTGAGCAATTGCTGTATTGGGCATCACTTGTTCTTGTACATTCCTTTGTCGGTATTATTATTGTTGTTATCATTGTTTCCTTCTCTCTTGCTGTCCTATTAAACTGTTTTTATCTCCACCCATGAGTTTTTTCCCAATTCTCTTCCCCATCCCGCTGGGGGAGGGGGGAGTGAGCGAGCAGCTGCATGGTGCTTAGTTGCCGGCTGGGGCTAAACCATGACAGTTAGGCATCTGGAAAAGCTTTTAATCATACGTGTAAGTGAGCCGGATTGTCTAGAGAAGCTACAAAATCGCTGTCCCAGATAGTTTTAACAAGAGGGTGCACATAGATTTTTTCAGGGATGCTTTTGAGGTAGATGGTCTAGTTGATCTCTTCACATACTGCCCTGGTCTTGGTTTTATTGCTCCATATTATTCCAGAACCTGTCTCAGGTAGGAAACTACATGGTAACACATATACCTGCTAGCAAGCACCAATGTGTCTTAACTTTGCATGTAATCTTGGCAGGCTATTAGAGACCCTGGTGTTAGCTGAGTACAGTCACCTCTTGGGGTTCACTTCTCTAGTGGCAAAAGATGAAGGTGCATTACTCCCCACAGATGGTCTCCATGATGACCCAGCTGTCTACAACACAACGGCTTAGTTCAAACACTGTAGAGCATATTTTCCTAACTGAGCTTGACATTGAGAACAGGGAAATGGTCTCTGACAAAACTGTTCGTGCATTCTGCAAAAGGTAGGTCCAACGCATAAGGGTTTGGCTACAGGAATTCAGCGCCTTGATCCTACAGAATAGCACCCAGTATGAACTTAAAGACAATTCCTTCTCCAGTTGGAGGTAAACCCCATTCTCAGTGAGAAGAGAGGGTGTGCTACTGCTCGCTGATCAAGAAACATGATACACTGAATAAAAATAGAAAATAAATAAATAAATTGCAACTAAATTTAGCACTCTGGGTTTCTCAATAACAGTTTCTCAAAAATGTGTGTGCTATCTTAAAATACAAGGTGAATATTGACTCATTAACAAAAATTTAAAACAGATGGAAACATGGTTAAAATAAACTGTTCTTTTACATAAAGTAATCTCTATTTTGTTATATATTTTGTTCAAGAATATATGAAATACACTTAAAGTAATGGCCAAAGTGGGGCTAAACAGATAAATCAGTTCAAGGCTAAATCTAAATTCCCTTCTAGCTGGATAGCTCTATTATCTCCTTTTTAGTACACATCTCTGATTTTGTGTGTTGCTTTTCAAGCTCTCCTAAAAAATAGTTTTCCGGTGTTAGCTTTTAAAAACTTTTAATAAGTACAGGTTCAATTGCAATTTCCTGAAATCCCATGGGGAATTTTTAAAAATCTCATTTAAGAACAAACCTGTTTACAAACTACACCATATTTTCTGAAACTGTTACCACTTGAACATTTGTCAGAAAACAAAATTGTATCTATGACAGGTTCAATACCAAGAATGTGTCACTAATAAGTACTGTTCTTCAAGAAACCCCTCACGCAGTCTAGCATCCTTAATATCTACTGCACAGCTGCATGGAAAAAACACCATCCAAGAAGGGCTGCAATATGATTTTCACAATTTTACTTCAGTGACAGCATCTAAGTAGCAAATACCTAGGAAATGAAGCAGACAAATTTTGATTGTGTGTAATTTCAGCACAATACTCTGCATAATAGGTGCCAGGATAGTAACTTTCCTAGAATCCTTTCTGGGGGAAAAAAAAAAAAAAGACAATTACACATTTTCCAAGCTGCTAGGTTATGTGCCTTGTATGTGATTAGAGCGATATGGTTTGGTGGTGATGCACTCATTAGGAGCTGACATAGTAGCAGATTTGCCCTGAAATCTCAGCAACAGATTGGCTTGCTACACACATATGTTAATTCTCATACTACTGAAGGAAGCTTCCCTAATAAAACACAAAGTTTTACATATGCTTTCTAAGTCAAGTGATTTGACCCAAAGCTTTGACCCAAAACTTACCAATGAACACTGAGTTGTGATTTAAATAATGCTGGAATTCTTGACATCATCTGAATAGTCTTCTATGATGCCTATTTTACTCCAAAATAGTATCGCTAGTATTGGAAAGGGTTTGTAATGTTAGGGCAGCAGATGAAATCCCTGTTTGATCCCAACAGGACCGTACTGAGTTCTGACAATATAAATATTTTATGCAGATATTTCTTATTTCTTGATTTGTGTCAGATTTTTTTCTATAATGAACCAGAAGGTATTATTGCAGTGTAACTTGGGCAAAAAGATTCTCTATCGGAAATGAGGGTAGCCTTTAGTAAAAACACCATGTAGCCTTGCTGTAAGGATTTCCAGCAATGGAGAACTGTTCTCATTCTTGGCTAAAGACTCCAATAGTTTTAATTAACTGCTGTAAATATCCTCCTTTCCCATGTCTGAGTTTGTCTTCCATTCCCAGCTGTGGGGTCTAGTTATACCATTCTGCAGACAGAGCAGCACAGATGGCTGCAAATGGTTCGTGTTCGTGTAGGAGCACAGAGTGCCATGCATGGTGCTGCGGTGCAAATGTGACTTCTGTTGCATGCAGAGGATGACGTGGTTCACGCAGTTATGGGCTCACCTTCCCACCAGGCTTGTTCAGCCAGCAGCAGCTGTCAACTCAGCCATGGCTCAAACATGTCACCCTCCTATGCCCTGTCAAAAAAGTCAATTTTACCATTATAACGCTATGGCATGTTTCTGTATATAATAGGCCTTGTGCTAGGCTGTGCCATGACATCCTTGTCCATCCTAGAGCATGGTCTACAATAAGGTAGATTTGGTCATCGTTTGTTGTTTCCTAGATTTTTTTTTTTTACTTTTGACTGTACTGAAAGGGGGTTTGAGTAGGCCCTGCTTGCTGAGGGATGCAGGTTGCCCCTTGTCACTTACTAGCCTGTGGTGGGTTGACCCTGGCTCGACACCAGGGGCCCACCAAAGCCGCTCTATCACTCCTCTCCTCAGCTGGACAGGGGAGAGAAAATATAATGAAAGGCTCGTGGGTCAAGATAAGGACAGGGAGAGATCATTCAGCAATTACTGTCACAGGCAAAACAGACTCAACTTGGGGAAAATTAATTTCACTTATTACCAATCAAATCAGAGTAGGATAATGAGAACTAAAACCAAATCTTAAAACAACTTCCCCTCATCCCTCCCTTCTTCCTGGGCTCAACTTTACTCCCGATTTTCTCTACCTCCTCCCCTCAAGTGGCACAGGGGGACGGGGAATGGGGGTTGAGGTCAGTTCATCACACATTGTTTCTGCTGCTCCTTCCTCTACAAGGGGAGGACTCCTCACACTCTTCCCCTGCTCCAGCATGAGGTCCCTCCTGCGGGAGACAGCCCTCCATGAACTTCTCCAACGTGAGTCCTTCCCACGGGCTGCAGTTCTTCACGAGCTGCTCCAGCGTGGGTCACTTCCATGGGGTGCAGTCCTTCAGGAACAGATTGCTCCAGCGTGGGTCTCCCATGGGGTCACAAGTCCTGCCAGCAAACCTGCTCCATCATGGGCTCTCCACAGGTCCACAGGTCCTGTGTTCTGCCACACAGTCATTGGTGCAAGTGACTTTACTTTTTGACATATGGTAACGTTCATTGTTACTTCAAGAAGTTGAAACTTCTCTGGTTAGTTAAATTAATTCTTACAGTAAGGGATTAGGAGTTGTGCTTGGAAAAATCTCAGTGAGAATAAGCTATAGTTTCATAGGCAGTTTCATTCATTTGGCAGAATTAAGATATTTTTCATGTTCTTTTTCCTTTTTATTCTACACAGAATATTTGATTTTTTTAGGCCTGCATTATTTTTAAATGTTTTCCTAAAAATCACATACTTTGGGGAACGTTATAATGTCTATATAAGGTTTGGCAACTTACCTGAAGGCTGGAATTTCAGAGGATAAAAAAAATGAGCATATGTGCTTGGATTTTTAAAGTAATTTGCAATATTGCCAGTAGGCTTCTGCACTGAGGAAACTCAAGAACCAAGTGAGCAATGAGGACAAGTTTCATATGCTTGTGTGATATGGTGAAATAAGGCTTCTGCGGGACAAATGGTTTTCTGTTGGCTGTGTTCAGTACATGTAGTGATTTCATACTTGGCAGAAATGCTATAACAGCTGAAAGACCAAAGTTTCCATATCCTGTAATTCCTGTGAAAAGATGCATGCAATTCTCTCTGCTAGCTTATGCATGGGAAGCCTAATATGTGTCTGTCTTACTGCTTGTATCTTTAAAATCTTTGCAATGATGAAATTAACTTGTGTTACTTTTTTTGTATGCTTTCATTCTCTCTCTCCACAGTCCATGGTAAGTGGAGCTAAAGACTATCCACCAAGTCTTCACCAGAAACAAAAATTATTTTACCTTATTTTCCCTTCACTTTTTTGCTTTTTTTTTTGAACCTGCAGTGATTGCATATTTAGCACACTGTCCTGCTCCATCATTGATGGAATGAACTTTTTCAGTCTGTCTTCAAACAGCATAAGGCAGAGCATAAATGGAGGTTTCTGATAGGATTTGATGATTTCAAAGCAGATGTTGCTAGCTTTAATTTCCTTCTCTGCCTTCATCTAACTGGAGTGGCTTGCTGAAGAAATCTCTTGTATGCCAGTGTGATATGCTGCAAAGGCACTGCCCTGTGCTGCTCAAGGCTGCAGAACATAGCGTTGGCATGATGTGAAGGAGGCAGTTTGGAGGGGAAAATGCTCTTCATTGTATTCGGTGATGGTCAATGAATGTGATACATTAGCACATTCAAACCTGCGTTCCCAACCCACTCTGTTCTTTTTTTATCCTGTTTATTTGTAGCGTTTTCACTGTCATATTTGGGGGTGTTCTGTATGTTGTAAAACTGATGAAATAATCTCTTTTTGTCTATGAATGAAGTTAAATATAGAAGAGCGAGTCCCACGTAATGACCTTGGGCAATAGCAGAGTTACCATTGCTATCAGAACATAGAAGCGGAGATGTAAACCCAGTTTTCATTGAAAGCTCTTACCAGAGAAACAAATAAAAATTTACCAGAGTGAGACTGCTTGTGGGCAGATTGAAACAAGTTGGAGACCTTTCAGAGTAGCATTTGACTCTTCTGAGATGTAAGCTATTGTGATAGGATGAGAGGAAACAGCCTCAGGTTGTACCAGGGGAGGTTTAGATTGGATATTAGCAAAATTTGCTTCACTGAAAGGGTTATCAAGCATTGGAACAGGCTGCCCAGGGAAGTGGTTGTGTCACCATTCCTGGAGGTATTTAAAAGACGTGTAGATGTGGTGCTTAGAGACATGGTTTTGTGGTGTACTTGGCAGTGTTAGGTTTACAGTTGGCCTCGATGATCTTAAAGGTCTTTTCCAACCTAAATGATTCTATGATTTAAGACACCAACTTGAATGTAATAGACTGCTGGTTTGGTGTCTGGCATGACAGAGTCCCCTTGGTCACATCTCTGGGCACGCAGAGGCAGTGCATTTCTGAATATTGGTGGTGAATAACAAACTTTCTTCTGTCTTAGTCACTGCTTCAGTCCTGGAAAGCTAGAATTACCTCAGCAATGGTCACTAGAACACCTCTCAAAGATGAAGAGCTGGTAAGTGGGAGGGTTGTTTGGCTCCTGTTGACTTTTAGTAAGCAAATTAAGGGAGTTTGGCTCTCTGGGATGCAGAGCCAGCTTCACAGATGTCTAAAAATATAGATGCAAAGCTTCTTGTATCATTTGTTTAAAGAAACCATACTTATTACATACATTATACATATATTATACATATTTATTGTTGTAACTTCAGTTGTCATATCTACCATATAGATATGCCTTTACATGAGTGTCACACAAGCATCAACTCTTTATCACATCACTAGATGATGTTCAGGAGAACAGAACTAGGGAGGCTCAGGAATGCCAATCCACACTGGAGCCAGATTTAAGGCACCAAAGTCCAGTTGTGAACTTCCACCTCCTTACTGTTTTGGCTACTTCTCGCCTTGTAAACATGCCTGTACTGCTCAAACTGCTGAGATGAGCAGACTCCTCACGTTCAGCGAAGCCTCAGTTATTTCAATATTTCAATACTTTTGTTGCACTGTGGCAAATGCTAACCTAAACCACTGTGTGTTCTCTTGGTCCTAAAATTAGGACGTATGTCCAGGACCTGAACGCTATGCAAACAATACCAAAAAAAGGAAAAAAAAAAACAAACCAGAAAATAAAAACTGATGTATGAATAATAATAATTAAAAAATCAGTCTCATCTGTACTATCTATAATTTAGTGATTTGAACATTCCCTGAAATTCCCTCTGTGCCAAGCCTGTTAACAAATCCTAGTGTTTCACTCATTAAAAACCCACTGTTTGAATCAACTCTACACTAAGGACTTTGTATAAAATAAGAAAGTGAAGAGCTGATTACAAGCTCTATGATTTGCATAACTGAGAAGGTCACTGGTACAGAAGTCAAATTCAGATTGACAGATTGTTTCTTCACAGCGAAAGCACAGCCACTGGAAAAGACACTTGGAGCAAGACAACTCTTTCAATGGGAAAAAGAGCACTCATTATTCTGACTAGCTTTCATGATTGCAAGGAGAAAAGTGATCAAAGTATTTGATACAAGGAGGCTTACAATAAGGAAGTGAAGATTTCAAGCTATAGTTCCAATATCTACCACTCTTGAAACAGTCAAGTCTCTTAACTGTGTAGTGATTTGGACAGAAATGCCACTGAGAAAGTTTTCTCACTGCCTGGAGAGGGAGGAAGCAGATGGACCTACATTTCAAGGTTAGGTTTGGTTTTACCAAATCAAAAATAGGCCTATCAAAACATGTTGGTCATTTTTATCTCATCTCCCACATCCTCAGGAATGGGTTAACCAGCACTGCTCCACCACTGTATCAGCTTACATCTGTTGTGGTCAAACACTTCATTATCTGTGCTGGCAATAAGGGATGTAGCTCCACAGAAATGGAAAATTTCTCATCTCATAGACAAGTTATGGAACCAATACCAAAACACAGGTCTTGACTTCTATTTGTTTTTTAAAGGTCTCTACTAGGATAACATCTAGCAGTGATTAAACCCTGAGAACTCTCATTTTGTGATGGAGCCACTTGAAGTCTGGATCCACTCAACTCCTAAAACTGCAAATCTACTTATAGCTCAGATGCACACTTTGTTATCACATGCCTTAACTATTATATTTAACAAGAAACCAAGTCACGAATTATGACAAAAAACCCTAACACCTGCTATTTTGAAGATGCACTGCAAATCTCCCTCTCCCAACAAAGTGCCTTCATAACTATTTGCTCACAACTTCTAAGTCCTAATAAACTGTTCACCCACAGAGTGGGGTGTTGACCGCTGGGTTTACCTGAATTTGTCTCCTCAGTGGAAATCCAGTTTCCTTCCTGTGCTAATTCTTTAAGAGTCTCCTACACATTTGTCTTCTTTCCCTCAGCACATTTTTGAAATTGATGATGCATTTGTTCAGGTAGATGGTCTCTGTGCACACCTTTTCAAGGCTCATGGGCTTGCACTCCTTTGCTTGCTCAGGTAGAGAGTTCATATCTCCTTCAAGCTCCTCAGGAGGAGAGTGCTGCCCAGCAGGGATTTCACAGTCAGATGATGGCATCAAACTGGAAACAGGAGGCTCATGTGGAACAGAGGAAAGACTGGAAGGAACAAACTGCATTTGGGCAGATGCTTCACTGTTGACAGTTGTGTTCACCTGGCTCTTGGAGGACTGACTAGGAGGGGTTTCTACAAAGTTGTCAGAGCTGCCACACATACCTGAACTGGTCAACATCAGCATATTGTCATCATCTATCTGTAAGCCACTATCATTTTCCAAAAGGATTTCAGAATCGTTTGTCTCCAGTTTGTGAAACACCACCTGCAGAGCAGACCTGAAGTGATGAATAGCTTTCCCAAGCTTATTAGTGTAAAACTTCACGTCTACAAGATCAATGTTATCCTGGAAATGGTCAAGGAAATACTGGGAATTTTCCTGGACATCCCTAAAGACCTGATCAGTTGGATCTTCATCATTCAGGTCCATCTGGATCATATCTTTTAAGCTGTCACTACTATCATCCATTTCATCCGTTGTATGATCATAGCTAATAGTTTTCACCCCACTCGATCTTCTCTTTGAACATCAATTTTCTTCACACTGGTAAATTTGCATGGGGTATCACCATCTGTTTCAATTTCTTCTGCAGTTATCTTCTCATCTTTATCTAGAAGGGAAGACACATTCTCAGTGATGCTTTCAGTGTCAAGCCTGTGCTCACAGAGCATGTGCTTCCATTGTTTGAAGCACATATCTGGCTTGCACAGCCCAAAGACTCAGATGTGCAGCAATAATTTCTATCACCTGATTTGGCCAAATTGGTCACCAATGTGACCAATGATTTTGTGGAGGTTCATGAAGGGCCTGGAGAATGTCACTCTCATCTAAAGGCTGCTCACTGCAGCTTATTGTTTGCGCTTCCTTCCCAGTTTCAGGTATCAAGCTGCTTTTCTTAGTCAAGGTTGACTTCTGCACAGAATCAAATCTCTCCCCTATGCATTGTGTTTTCCTACTCATGCTTTTATACTTAACCTGGCATGAGCCAGTTCAAAGGTGCTCAACTGCATCAGTTCTCTGAGCTACATCAACATTCACTGAGTTGTGATGATTTTTCTTGAAGCCAGACTGCAAAGAGACTGAATCAATTTTGTGTCCCCTCTGGCCATTTCTGTCGCTTTTGCTCTTCACTGGAAGCAATCCAGATCCCTGAGCTTTGCAGATGGATAGACTTCTGTAAAATAAAGTCTGTAAAATAAAGTCTCTCTGTTCACAATTGACAAGTTTCACAACTGCTGGTCTCGGTGTTAATGGCTTGTCTGTACCAATATCTGATCTATAAGCATGTTTTATATACTTACTGCACTGGATACCATTGTAACAGTGATATTCAGACAAGAAGCTGCAGATAAGCTCTACTGTGTTTCCACTATCTTTTTCTAGGATCCCATAAAAATGTAATACTGGTTCTTCCTTGTGTACCTCCCTATTTAGCTCCCGAGCACGTGTACCCTGGGTTTTGGCAGTGGAAACACCTTGCAGGCCTTCTATCTCACTCAGGACTGTATCCACACAGCTAGAGAGTTCATCCACAGAGCCTTTTATCAAGGTGAGGTGCTGCCGGAGCTCTGCAATCTCTGTCTGGATGCAACAGACAGAGTGGTCTGGTTCGGCCCACTGATTACTACCCGCTGTTGGTCATGCAGGTTGGCAACGATGAGGTTGCGCTAAGAAGCCCGAAGGCAGTCAAAAAGGACTTGAGAGCACTGGGGCGACTGGTCAATGGAGCGGGAGCACAGGTAGTGTTTTCGTCAATCCCTTCAGTGACGGGGAAGAACGCTGAAAGGAACAGGAAAGCACACCTGATCAACACATGGCTCAGGGGCTGGTGCCGTCGTCAGAATTTTGGGTTTTTTGACCACGGGGCGGTTTACACGGCACCAGGTCTCCTCGCAAATGATGGAGTGCAACTGACGCCGAGGGGAAAAAGGATTCTTGCTCATGAGCTGGCAGGCCTCATTGAGAGGGCTTTAAACTAGAATTGGAGGGGGGAGGGGCTAAAACCGGGCTCACTAGAGTTGAACCTAGGGGTAGGTTCAACGTGCCAGAGTTGAAATCTATAGCCCGGCTCAGGTGCATCTACACCAATGCACGCAGCATGGGCACCAAACAGGAGGAGCTGGAAGCCATTGTGCAGCGGGACAGCTATGACGTAGTTGCCATCACAGAAACATGGTGGGATGCTTCTCATGACTGGAGTGCTGCAATGGATGGCTATAAGCTCTTCCGAAGGGATAGAATGGGAAGGAGAGGCGGTGGGGTGGCTCTGTATGTTAGGGAGTGTTTTGATTGCATAGAAATTGAAGATTGTGAAGACCAAGTCGAGTGCTTGTGGGTAAGGATGAGGGGGAAGGCCAATGAGGCAGACATCCTGCTGGGAGTCTGTTACAGGCCACCCAACCAGGATGAAGAGACGGATGAGACATTCTATAAGCGACTGGCGGAGGTCTCGCATTCGCTGGCCCTTGTTCTTGTGGGGGACTTCAACCTACCAGACATCTGCTGGAAGTATAACACGGCAGAGAGGAAACAGTCTAGGAGGTTCCTGGAGTGTGTGGAGGATAACTTCCTGATGCAGCTGGTGAGTGAGCCCACCAGGGGAGGTGCCTTGCTGGACCTGCTGTTTACAAACAGAGAAGGACTGGTGAGAGATGTGGTGGTCGGAGGCCGTCTTGGGCTTAGCGACCACGACATGATAGAATTCTCAATTGTGAGTGAAGTAAGGAGAGGGGTCAGCAAAACTGCTATCATGGACTTCCGGAGGGCAGACTTTGGCCTGTTCAGGTCACTGGTTGAGAGAGTCCCTTGGGAGACAGTCCTGAAGGACAAAGGGGTCCAGGAAGGCTGGACAGCCTTCAAGAAGGAAATCTTAAAGGCGCAGGAGCAGGCGGTCCCCATGTGCTGTAAGAAGAGCTGGCGGGGAAGGCGACCGGCCTGGCTGAACAGGGAGATTTTGCTGGGACTCAGGGAAAAGAGGAGAGTTTATCACCTCTGGAAGAAGGGACAGGCAACTCATGAAGAGTACAAGGATCTCGTTAGGTCAAGCAGGGACAAAATTAGAAAGGCAAAAGCCCAGCTAGAGCTCAGTCTGGCCACAGTCGTAAAGGATAATAAAAAATGTTTTTACAAATATATTAACAACAAGAAGAGAGGCAAGGAGAATCTCCATCCCCTACTGGATATGGCGGGGAACATTGTCTCCAAGGACAAGGACAAGGCTGAGGTACTTAATGCCTTCTTCGCCTCAGTCTTTAATAGCCACTCCAGGTATCCACAGGATATTCAGCCCCCTGAGCTGGAAGATGGGGATGGAGAGCACAATGTACTCCTCATAATCCAGGAGGAAGCAGTCAAGGACATGCTAAGCCACCTGGACATCCACAAGTCTATGGGGCCTGATGGGATCCACCCGAGAGTACTGAGAGAGCTGGCGAAGGAGCTTGCCAAGCCACTCTCCATCGTTTATCAGCAGTCCTGGTTAACAGGGGAGGTCCCAGAAGACTGGAGGCTTGCCAATGTGACGCCCGTCTACAAGAAAGGCCGGAAGGAGGATCCTGGGAACTACAAGCCTGTCAGCCTGACCTCTGTACCGGGGAAGATTATGGAGCGGTTGGTCTTGAGAGTGCTCACAGGGCATCTGCAGGACAACCGAGGGATCAGGCCCAGCCAGCATGGGTTTAAATCCGGCTGGCGGCCGGTCACGAGTGGTGTTCCCCAGGGCTCGGTTCTGGGACCAGTCTTGTTCAATATCTTTATAGATGATCTGGATGAGGGAATCGAGTGCTCCCTCAGTAAGTTTGCAGATGACACCAAGCTGAGTGGGAGTGTTGATCTGCTGGAGGGTAGGAGGGCTCTGCAGGGGGATCTGGACAGGCTGGATCGATGGGCAGAGGCCAACTGTATGAGGTTTAATAAGGCCAAGTGCAGGGTCCTGCACTTTGGCCACAACAACCCCATGCAATGCTACAGGCTTGGGGAGGAGTGGCTGGAGAGCAGCCCGGCGGAAAGGGACCTGGGGGTGCTGGTTGACAGCCGGCTGAATATGAGCCGGCAGTGTGCCCAGGTGGCCAAGAAGGCCAACAGCGTCCTGGCCTGTATCAGGAATAGTGTGGCCAGCAGGAGCAGGGAAGTGATTGTGCCCCTGTACTCGGCACTGGTGAGGCCGCACCTTGAATACTGTGTTCAGTTTTGGGCCCCTCACTACAAGAAGGATGTTGAGGTGCTGGAGCGTGTCCAGAGAAGGGCAACGAAGCTGGTGAGGGGTCTGGAGCACATGTCTTATGAGGAGCGGCTGAGGGAACTGGGGTTGTTTAGTCTGGAGAAGAGGAGGCTGAGGGGAGACCTTATCGCTCTCTACAACTACCTGAAAGGGGGTTGTGGCGACGAGGGTGTTGGTCTCTTCTCCCAAGTAACTAGTGATAGGACAAGAGGAAATGGCCTCAAGTTGCGCCAGGGGAGGTTTAGATTGGATATTAGGAAAAATTTCTTCACTGAGAGGGTGGTCAGGCATTGGAACAGGCTGCCCAGGGAGGTGGTGGAGTCGCCATCTCTGGAAGTGTTCAAAAAACGTGTGGATGTGGCGCTTCAGGACATGGTTTAGGGGACATGGTGGTTCTGGATTAATGGTTGGACTTGATGATCTTAAAGGTCCTTTCCAACCTAGTGATTCTGTGATTCTGTGATTCTGTGAACTTATTCCCTGGAGCTCTTTAACAATGTAATCAACCACATCAGCTGAGCGATCTCTTGATTGCCATCTACAACTCTGGGATGCAGAGACAGCTTCACAGATGTCTAAAAATATAGATGCAAAGCTTCTTGTATCATTTGTTTAAAGAAACCAAATATGTAAAAAAATAACATTTAATGTGTCAATATGATCCTGAAAAATGTAACCTTGCCACTTTCTTCAGTGCTGTCTACCATGAGGGACAGTGTGTGAAACTTGCTTTATGCAAGATATTCCTTATCCACAAACCTTAATTCTTTTCTTCCATCTCCTCCACTTTTTTGAAATACCTGGAGAAACATTTTTGAAAGGCTGTTGTCTGCCATTTGTTTGATAAATTTGGCTACCTCAAATATGTAGATTTATTGCACTGCTCATGCCTTTTCCCTTAAAATTCATGTGTTAACCAGCAAAACCAGGTTCAGTCACCTTTCTGGATGTTGGTTTATGTGTGTTCTATTCTCATGTCTATAAGAAGACCTTGCAAGCCTTAATTTATCCCATCTATTGTACAACGACACACATCTTTGAAGTGTGGACAGCCACAACTCCTACCTACTGCTATAAATGTGAGAGGCTACTGTGGAGTACTGCGTAGCAAGGAATGTGCTGCGCTGAATGTGGAGTCAAGTGCCATGAGAAGTGCCAAGACTTACTCAACTCTTACTGCTTACAGAGTGAGTAGTGACCAGTGGAATGTGGCTGTTCCAAAAGTGTTACCAGAGCTTTCCTAAATGTATACCTCAATGATACCTCAGTGATCAGTGAAGATGCATTTATTAAAATGACTGCGTATTTTCTGAAAAGGTGTCATTGGACTAAACTTACCCCCATCACCCTGTGTGCAGAAGAGCTCCACTGATGCAGAAGAACTTCTTTGCAACATTGTGCTTGATGTGCTTTAAAAGAAGGTTTAATTCTTGACTCTTTCACATCTTGTTTGTTTGTTTGTTTTAACCTGTGTAATGTTTAATCTCTCTGTGTCAGCTCAGGTGGTGTGTTTGCTAATATATCCTGCATGGAAGAGAGGCAGTGAGCTGGGTGAATAGAGTACTAGGCTGGATATTCTGACTTTTGTTCTGTCCCTCCTGTCCTGGTATCCCAGTCAGATTCTTATTTTAACCATCAGCCTGTTTTACCATACATTTTAAGCTCTTCAGAGCTGCACTGGGTTCCTGCTTAGGGGATATAGTCATAGAATCATAGAATCTTTGTGTTGAAAGGGACCTTTTAAGGTCATCTAGTCCAACCCCCCTGCAATGAGCAGGGACATCTTCAACTAGATCAGGTTGCTCAGAGCCCCATCCAGCCTGACCTGGAATGTTTCCAGGGATGGGGCATCTACCACCTCTCTGGGCAACCTGTTCCAGTGTTTTACCACCCTCATTGTGAAAAATTTCTTCCTTATAACAAGTCTAAACGTACTCATGGACTTAGCTAGGATTCACTGTACCAAGTGCAGGTTGGCAAGACGTTTTGTCGTCTTAACAGGAATGCCTCATGGCTGAATCACTTTAGAGACTTGGGGCTGAGTCAGCCCAGATGATGGAACTGATAGGAAGGTGTTCTTCGAGTGTATGGGCAGTATCTCATCTTCCTACTAGCATTTCTCTTGTTGTTTTTTCTGCAGTGTTCAAAAACTAGGCCTCTCTTCAAAGAGGAGCTCTTCAAAGAACTGTGACTTTGTAGAATAAATGAGACCTTAAACAAAAAATGGAGAAGTTTAAAAGGAATTTGATTAAAGAAAAAAAAAGAGAGAGAAAAAGTATTAATTTGGGCATCTGGCTTGGTCAGGGTATTTTTATTTGCTTGTAAAACAGTTTCTTGATTTGGTCTCAAATGTATATTCCTGCCTGATAGCAAAATATCTTTGTCTAAATGAGATAGAAATTTCTGCCATGTGTGTTAAATCTTGAGTAGGAAGGTGGGGCTGTTTCTCTTCACTCTTGATTTTCTTAGTGTTCCAGCTTCATGGACTAAGTCTAAGGAATCAGAAAAGTTTGTGAAGCATAAACAGACTTATCGCAAATCCATGTCAGTGATTATAGGAATATAAAGTCAAATCTTGTATCTGCCTGTCCTGGTTTGGGCTGGGATAGAGTTAATTTTCTTCCTAGTAGCTGGTATAATGCTGTGTTTTGGATTTAGTATGATGATAATGTTGATAACACACCGATGTTTTAGTTGTTGCTAAGCAATGTTTACACTAAGTCAAGGACTTTCAGCTTCTCATACTGCCCTGCCAGCGAGGAGGTTGGGGGGCCACAAGAGTGTGGGAGGAGACATAGCCAGGACAGCTGACCCAAACTGGCCAAAGGAGTATTCCATGCCATATGATGTCATGCTCAGTATATAAACTAGGGGGAAAGCTGGCCAGGGGCTACTGCTCAGGAACTGACTGGGCATCAGTGAGTGGGTGGTGAGCAATTGTATTGTGCATCACTTGTTTTCTATATTCTTTTATTCTTATTATTATTAATTATTATCATTGTTATTATTTTTTTTCCTTCCTTTTCTGTCCTATTAAACTGTCTTTATCTCAACCCACAAATTTTACTTTTTTTTCCCCTGATTCTCTCCCCCATCCCACTGGGGGCAGGTGTTGCATTAAGAGGCAGATGCCCAAAATCAGCGTTAGTAGTCCAGTCGTGCCCAACCCCTTTCATTGGACTCTCATGGGTCAATTGATTCCACAATCAACTGGTGATCCTTTTCGTTTGTTTCTCCCCACTGAGGTAACAGATCTGACACAAGCCATTGGTTATTTCTCAGGGCTGAAAGAGAAGATTGTAAGGGGTGTTTTAATTTAAGTCATTGGTTACTGTAGTCAATTTATTGGCAAGTATTTCAGCATCTATACTATTTAAGACACCTTATCCCATTCCCAAGATACCAGTCACATCTCTTTTTGATCGTCGTGGAGAGACGACAGTTCGTCCACATAACCATGCTGACCATCCTGCTTAAGATGAACTCAAGAATGGTGAGCAAGTAGGTTTAATTGTGGAGATATGTTTGCATTGATAATTCCACTCGCTTGAGGGAATATGGTGGATCGAACAACACTTGTTGTTGATCTGTGTTTTTAATCACATAAGGACCGATGTTGAAGAAGTAGGGAGTTAGGTTTACAAAAGATTGAGGTGTTACATTTTCCAAATCTGATATGGGTACAGGTTTCGTATTCTTTTCAATCGGTACAGATGCTTTATCAATCATAAATTCAAATAACAAATCTATATCTTTGTGACCCCACATACAGTATAAAATTACAGGTTTAACAAAGGTAAAGTTGTACCAACAATCTGAATTGGGTTCAATTATTTTGTAACACTCGGTGTTGTAGTTCTTTGGTTTAGTAGATTCAGTATGATATGCTTTAATTTCGGTTGGTCTATGATAAATAGACCCATTAACCACTCGACAGCCAATTTGTATTTTTTGTCCTAGAGTGGCTTGGAGTGTAATCATTTGGAGGGAGTTATTTTGATTCCATTCATCTCTCAGATATGTTTTATTTTCGTGTATAACTACAATAGAGAGATCTAAATCCTTTTTGCTTTGTGTTGTTCCAGTGTTTAAAGTGTTTCTTAACAAGGCGTGGTCCCAGGGGTTGTCATTGGATATGTCTCTAGTTCCACGTGACAAGGTATTCTCTGTAGGGGTATTGACAAGTGATTCAGGTAGGTTGTATAGAACTAAGTTGGCTGGTGTGGTATAGCCAGGTTCCATCACATTTATCTTAAATCTGAATGACAGTCCCATTTGGTGTTGCCACCAGGAACAAACCACGATAACGGGTCTAACCAGAGTGAAATTGTACCAACAATCCCATTTGGCGGTGGCACAATACTCTGAGGTTGAAAAGATATAGGTACCCTTTTCGTAGGTTGTTCCGTTAATCATCCTACACCCTACTTGGATTTTCTCTCCTGCTTTCCCCTTCAGGGATGGGAGCTTTTTGGTTTGGTTCCACTTGTATATTGAAAACACCTTATCTTCGTGCATGACTACAGTAGCTAAAGTTAAATTTTCTGGAATGATCTATGTTCCCACAATTTCATTATACTTAATATAAGCTTGGGACCACGGCCATTTTAGGTCTTGAACTACAAGTTAAGAGAAATTGTATTAAAATTAAGGTAAAATGCTACATCACTAATTTCATCCATTGGATTGTGGTTTCACGTTGTTCATTTGGGATTCCTGTGAACACACAAGAAAAAAAAGAAAATATACTCGCTCTTACTTAACCGGCAGGGTTAAAAAGAGGGTGAAATTCACCGGGTGTTGATCCGGTGTGCTTTTCCTGAACAATCTTTGGCTTCCCATGTGTAGGGATTTTTATGGGTGGTCAGTACCATTGGTACTGGTCCAATTTGAAAGATATCTTTTTCCAATTCTGTTACCAACCCGTCGATTCTCACCAGCGCTGCTGCTGGCAGCGGGTACTGCCGAACATTGGTGCCTGCAAAACTCCACACAGTCCCGTCCGGGAGTTTCCTCATTTGCTCACGCAGCATGTTAAATCTTAGAATGTCAGTGTGTGCAGCACCCACCAGTACCTCCGCCCTCGTTAACCTCTGTTCCCCTGGTCTCGGCAGCAGGGCATTCCTTTACCACACCTTCTATTCCTGTAAATTTAACCCTGTGTCGACTGACTCTGATATTTAGGGTTTGAGCTGTTGGTTTTTTTTGGTGACTACTGACATTCGGGAGAAAATTTACCAGGGTTTTTGGGGGGGTTTTTTGTTTGTTTGTTTTTGTTGTTTTTTTGGGGGAGGGTTTCATGGGGATGGCAGTAACAGGTTCAGAGTTTATAACAGAGAGTCACTGAATTGCTAATACCCGCCGGGCAGGGTGGCTCACTGCCCTCCCTGGGGATAGAAGTTTTTTTGCTGGACTTCTGCCGTATCAGTTGGATTACATTCTGGTGCAGAAGGTACACTTTCCTTGTGGGTTGGGGGTGGTTGAGCTGTAGGATTTTCCACAGCTAATTCATTCTTTTTGTTTAGAGATTGGATTAAGGTACGGAGATCCTCTGTAGAGGTACCACACAAAAATATGGGGGTACTTCCAAATCCAGGACTTTACGCCTAAACTTCCAATCTGATTTATGTTTGGGGGTGTGTACTTGGCGAACTCGCTGGGCATATTCTGGGGGTTTTCCACCGGACGATCCGATCCAACCCATTCGGCGTCCGTACTTATCTAGGTCTTGTATAAAGCTACTTCAGGTGGGTATGTTAGTAATTTGACCCCGGTTCTTTCGACTGCGACCAGTGTCATTTATAGTGGTTTGTATATGATCCTGGGTGTTTGTTACATACATCTTGAGACAATCAGGGAGACCATGAATGAGGGGGATTAATTGTGCCGGATCGATTGGGGCTAACATCGATGATTTTAAAAGCTGATTCCTGTCATACATTGCTTGGATGCAGGCTGCTTTCTGTACTGCCTCAGCTAGATCAGAATAGCCTGTGGCTTTAATTTCCATTTGTTCTCCCCTCAGATGGGGATCTATGCCACCTGCCCAAAATGCAACCTGTGAGGTCAAAGAATAACTATGCTCCCCTGGGTTGGTGGTTAAAACCACTCCTGGTCCCCAAAAGCCTCCTGCTTCTTCCTTATTCAACATAATCTGGTCTCCTCCCTCGAGGGAAACTCGCCACAAATACTCAACCTCTGACTCTCCTGGTCGCCTTGAGAATTTTTCATGTATTTTTATCAACTCTGCTGGTGACCATGGAATCGTGCGCACAGTAGTGCGGACCTCATCATCGTCGTTAACAACAGTCTCAGTTTTAATCAAGGATCTTAAGGGGACCAGTTGAGAGTCGGAATCAGAGGTTTCTCCAGTCTCCTTGTCACTGCTATAAAACCTCACAAATCTGCTTCCAGTTTCAGTGTCCAGTTTACATATTAACCTGCAAATCTGTGTGACTGGAGCACAAGATGGTATTTTATCTAACAGCTGATACACCTTGTCTAACAGCTGATTAAGATTTCTATTTTGGCACACAAGATTTTCATGTTCCTTTATAAGTTTACTCTTTTCACTCCAAAGTTTATCAACTTGGAATCCTAATTTTTCTCCTGTCTCCCTTTCAAAAGCTAATGATGATTTCAACATCTCATTTGATGATTTCAAAGCTGTATATTCCACATTAGAAACTAGCATGGGAGCAGGGGCTTCCTTAGCTTCTTGTTGTGCGCAAGATAAGATAAACAAGTTCCTAAAACCGCACCGATAACCCTTCTACTTTTTTTCACTCTATCCTTTTGTGCAGCTTGACACTGCTCAATACGCTCTATCACTTTCTTTTTGTCCTTCCAAAATTGTTGAGCCCACTCCTTCCCAGCCTGGGAAGGAGCACATTTGTATTTTTGCAGCAATTTATCCATGGCAACCCTGCTCACTGTGCCAATTTTTCCTGTTCCGTTAAGAGGTAGATGCCCAAAGTCAGCGTTAGTAGTCCGGTCATGCCCAACCCCTTTCATTGGACTCTCACGGGTCCGGATGCACTACTAACATCACACTACCTGCTCAGCTGGACACCTCCTGAACTCACACGGCCGCACTCAGAGGTACGGTTGCGTTCAGGGACAACACACACACGGCTGAGTCAATCAATAGTGCGATTTATTGAAGCAACAGATGCACAAGTTCTTTGGATTGCCGGTGATAAATTCACTGTCTGCAAGCAAGTGCACTAAATTGATTACGGTTGGGTTACACACGCGTGGGGTGATGAAATAACTCTAGAGATTCCTAAAATTCCCATGGATCCACTCAGGATAGCCAAGTGTTCGAATCTTACCCAAAGGCGTCCCAATGGGTGGGGAAGAGAGGGTCAGCCCGTCGGTGGATCCTAAAAGTCAGGAGTGATGGTGTCTTCCTTGACATCCAGCTCTTTTCACACTATTTTATAGTGTTTTACTTTGCAGGTGGAGCTTGAGTGACTCTAGTCATACATACCTTTATCAGGATTGGTTCAGAATTCTCTCGCTTCGCGTTTAAAGGTACAGACTAGGAAAAATTCAGTGCACAAGCTCATTGAGGAGTGGTCGCACCTTGGGAGGTGGGTAACTTTTGAGATGGGTGTGCGTTTTAGTATTATAATGATATTATAATAAGCAAAGTTCACTCCAAGTACAGCATTTCATCAAAGTTGACAGGTCACTGACCCAGGGCATCACATGTGCAGCTTATTAATGTACACACTGTGTACCTTTAAATTCCCTTGTTCACAGAGCGTGGCCACGACGTTTCCACTCCGCTCAGGATTCACTCAATTTCCCCCAGGATCAGCACATCAAGTTCCCCTGATGCTGCCAACGTCTAGGGTTGCCTAGGGAATTGTCATGGTACAAACTCATTGTACATTATCTACGTTCTACCCGGTCTCAATGCTGTTCTTAGAGGGTAAATTTCCAAATTGTCCCTCAGCGATTACTCCACAGCAGGGAGTGAGCGAACGTCTGTGTGGTGTTTAGCTGCCTGCTGGGTTAAACCACAACAGTCCTTTTGGTGCCAAACATGGGGCTCGATGGGTTGAGGTAACGACAAATCTGACCAGAGCGCATTAGAACAGATTTGTTATACGTATTCATTATATTAGTTTAATAGTTGCTTGTCACAGTGTTGATTTATTTGCTCTCAAAGTTGTTGTGCTTGTTCTCAGTGTTGTGTTATGTAACACCTTACTTGCAGTGTATGTTCCCTGTTGTGCTGTTTACCACCTCTGGGTAGCTGGGTTAACATTATCATTTTGCTGTACTTTGTAACACTGGCTTATGATATGATAAAATGGCTGATCGTGAGACTAATCTGGTATCCATACTCAGCATTGCTATCATCTCTGTACTTTGGGAGCCATCTCTTGGAAATTATTAATAATTACACTCTTTACCTTTTCCCCTCGGAGAGCCAAGGGGAGACAAGGGGGGGACACTTTCCCTCACTCCTTCACCCTCCCTTTCTCCTTCCCCTTCTACAGACTAGTTACAACAGCTGTTGAGAATTTTGAATATCCTTGGGATGTTCAAACCAGCATGTTCCTATTGCTATGTCTCCTACTCCTGTATATGTTTCAGGTCTTGTTTAAAGTTATATAGTTGTTTAAGAATACCACCTAGAGATCTACCCCGAGGCTGGATAGTTATGAGTAGCAGGGTGTGTGGGATAGTATGGGCAAGTACCTAGGACTGTGAGCACCTCCAGTGTTTTGAAGCTTCACCCCTGAACAAGTGCAGAATCCTGAAAAACTAGTAAAATATTTGGAAAAGTTATGCTGTCACCCTGGCAATTCCAGAGAGACGCAAATCACTGCAATGTGCTGGGGCCTGGCCCATGCCTACCAAGCCCTGTTCAACACTATTCAGTACCCTCAAGGGGAAGAGAAGGTCTCTGGATCTGACAACAAAACGACAGGCACTGCAGTCATTCAAAGCCTCGACAGGCACTGCGACTACTCCAACCCCAGCAACAGGCACTGTAGTTACTCCAACCCCTGTGACAGGCACTGCAGCTGAACACAAGTACCAGCTCATGCTGGTATCAGTCACCCCTATACAGAAGAAGAAATCTTGGAAGTGAAAGTCAGCTGGACAAGGCAGACTACTCTGAAACAGGGCAGAACAGGAGGAAGAAGAGGAAGAACTCATAAACCAGGTGGTAAACACCCGATCCCTATCCCCGAGTCAGCTGTGAGATATGTGAAATGATTTCAGCCGTTGTCCAGGTGAGCACATTGTCACCTGGCTTCTCTGATGGTGGGATAACCGGTCCAGTAGCCTGGAATTAGAGGGTAAGGAAGCCAAGTAGCTGGGATCCCTTTCTAGGGAAGGGGGAATTGACAAAGCGATTGGAAAAATGACACAAGCCCTCAGTCTCTGGAGGCAACTCCTGTCAGGTGTGAAGGAAAGGTATCCCTTCAAGGAAGATGTTCTATGTCACCCAGGCAAGTGGACCACCATGGACAGAGGTATCCAGTACCTGAGGGAATTAGCCATGCTGGAGGTGATTTATGATAATCTGAACAAGGAGCAGTTATGCAAAGACCCATATGAAGTCAAGTGCACACAACCCAGGTGGTGGAAGTTTATACAGAGCGCACCATTGTCGTATGCCAACTCATTGGCAGTAATGTCTTGGAAAGACAGAGAAGAACAAATGGTGGATGAATTGGCTGGCCAACTCTGGCAATACAAAGAAAGTGTCTCCTCCTCTCCACGGGCCTGCATCTCACCTGTGGAGAAACTGTCTGAGAAACTGTCCCGGGAGTTCCAGCAATTCAAAGAGGCTATGTCCTGCTCCCCACCTGTACGGAACAGTATCTCAGCTATCAGGAGTAAGTGTTCCTCTGCTCAACAGAGGATGTAGTGGGTACACACCTCAGGCCACCCTGTGGTTTTAACTGTGTGACCATGAAGAGGACATGAGGAAGTGGGATGGAAAATCTACCTCAACCCTAGAGGCACAGGTACGTGAGTTGCAAAGAAAAACCATCACAAAAGGGGGTTCTTCCAGGAAACCTGCTGCTCCACTTTCCAGTGGGCAGCTCCCTAGACAGAATAGAAGGGCTGATCTTACTCCTGATCTTAATGAAGGGAATTCTGTTTCGTATTTACAAGAAGTGAGTAACAAGTGCACAGCATTGGAAAAGGCTGCCCAGGGAAGTGGTTGAGTTACCATCCCTGAAGGTATTTAAAAGATGGGTAGATGTGGTGCTTAAGGACATGGTTTATTGGTGGACTTCGCAGTGCTAGGTGTCATGGTTTAACCCCAGCCAGCAGCTAAGCACCACGCAGGCGCTCGCTCGCTCCCCCCTAGTGGGAGCGAGAGAGAACTGGAAAAGTAAGAAAACTCATGGGTTGATGTTGGGATCACCCTGCATGGCTCGACCTTAAGGAGAAGGAGCTGTGGCGTTGATCTGCATGGCTCGACCTTAAGGAGAAGGAGCTGTGGCACTGAGAAGCTGGTAAACAGCTGGATATCTGCACGGCTCGGCCTTGAGGAGAAGGAGCTGTGGTAAACAACTAAGAAGCAGCGAGGAAAACACGAACACCTGCAGGCAGCGAATCCTGACTGTGTGAGAGGCACATGGACAGCGCGTGATATTTTGTGCACAGCCAATTGCAATAGTGTGTGTAACAAGCTGTAACCAATCATGAGTGTGTGCGCAGTGACTAAACAAAGATTATGATATATATTGGAGTCAGACAAGACAATAAACGGCTTCGGAATATAACTCTCATAGAGTTGTGAAGTCCATCCTTCTCCCGCAACTGGTGACCCCGACGTGATACGATCTCTGGGATCTCATCGTTGAACACCGGTCGAGCGCAGAGGACGCTGCGGGAGAAGCCCGGTTGGAAGAATTGCAGTCAGCGGGACTGACGCAAGGAAAAAGAAAAAGGAATATGTTGCAACGGAGAAGCACCCAGCGAGGTGAGGTGAGCGACCGGGGCGGCATGGAGCAGAACACATCGCGTGAAGAAGGGGCGATAGTCAGACTCCTGCTGCACATGCTCTCTAAGAGAGGACTGAAATATGATGAATATACACTTAGAAGGCTTCTAATTTGGAGCCGAAAGAAAGGGTACCCCCCCGATCCGTCTGTGGCATTTAAGGCAGAGACGTGGGAGGAGATAGGAAAAATGTTATGGGAGCATATTGAGAAAACCGCCGCAGAGTTAGTGACGGCGTGGAAGTTGATATTAACCACATTAAAAGCCTTAAAGGCAGAGAGAAAAGCTGCAGCTGATATGGAGGAGGCTGTTAAACTGCCTTCAACCAATCCCTTCTTAACCGAGTCAGAGGGTCCAGGACCTTCAGCGACTCCGAATGCACCGCCTGAGGTGCCAGATGCACCGGGTGAACTGGCCGCATTAGATAAGTCAGAGAAACAGATCTACGATGATATATGTGAGGGCAAGACGGGACAAAGCAGCCCAGAACAATGTACTCAATGTTCCTCTGTGTGCCCATGTGAAAGATTGATGGGGCGGGCTTCACCACCCCCGAAAGCACCCAGACTTAACCAATCGAAAGCCGTAGTTTTGAAGCCCTCAGCCGAGCCCCTGCCACCTTTACAGCCCCCGTTGCCTGATAGCAGCGACGAAGAAGAAGAGCCTGTTGTAGAGACTATAGGGAGGCAAGAGCCTAGAATGAAAGGCGACCCTAGGGAGCGGTGGAAAGACGTTTTTTTAGGAGCAATGAAAGACGAGGAAACAGAGTTACCGATGGCATTTCCTGTTAGTGTACAGCCTCACGGGCCCAATCGCTGGGACCCATTTCACTGGGACTTGATTAAGAAAGTGCGGAAGGCAGTACAAAATTATGGCTTGCAATCACCTTTCACGCAAGCTCTATTAGATAACATATTCACGGGAATGGTTCTTACACCATGGGATTGTCGGCAGATGATAGATATGTTGTTGACACCAACCCAAAGGTTATTGCGGGCAGACAGATGGTATAAACTCTGTATGCAAGAAGCCCTGAGAAACCTGGAACGTCAAGACGGCGATCCACTTCAGAACATTACTATGGAACAAATGACAGGCCAGGGACTGTTTGTGGATGTTAGATTGCAAGCTCAGCTGCCCTTAGAAGCCTTGCAATTAGTTGGGCGACTAGCGTTGAATGCCTTGCGAACAGTCCCTGAGGAGGGAAAGAGGCAACCATCTTACACTCAAATTAGACAAGGGAGAGATGAACCATATATGTCTTTTGTTGATCGTCTGAGAGACGCTTTGAATAAAGTGTATACCAATGAAGACGCAAAACTAGCAGTGTTGTTGAATTTAGCGGTAGAAAATGCCAATGTAGATTGTAAAAGAATTTTGTTAACTTTGCCAAAAGAAGCAACATTAGTACAAATGGTAGAAGCCTGCAACAGAGTAGGCTCTGCCACACATCAGGCAGAAACACTCGCAAGTGCCTTTGCAGCAGCAATTAAGCCATTTATAAATGGAAAAGGGGAGAAAAAATGTTTTAATTGTGGAAAAACAGGCCATTTTAGAGCTCAGCGCAAGGCCACAAGGAAAGGACCTAGGCAGATTGAGACAGGTCATAAATCCTTCCAACAAGGACCCTTTCAGCAAAGAATAGGCCCAGCAGGAGCACCATGTGGTCGATGTCAAAAATTTGGTCATGAAGCCTCAGAATGTTGTTCAAAGTATCATCGGGATGGTATGAAATTGGGAAACGGGCGATCGAGCGCGAAGCCACCCCGCGTGAAGACACAAATGGGGAAGCACCACCAGGCTGCTTGGCAAGCCTCAGCGCCCAAACCAGAGGGAGCGCCGGAATGGACGTGGAAACAACAGTAGAAGTTACCTTATGGGACATGTCGGTTTATGATGTCCCGACTAACGCAAATGGACCATTAGGATATGGATTGAGTGCTTTGTTATTAGGACGATCTTCAGCAACAAAGCAGGGACTTTTTGTTCTCCCTGGAGTCATTGACGAAAAAGGCCATATTGTGCCAACCACTAGTCCTTGGAACACACCTGTTTTTGTGATTCCAAAGAAAAGTGGAAAATGGAGACTATTACATGACTTGTGAGAAGTCAATAAGGTATAGTGGACATGGGAGCCTTGCAACCAGGGCTACCATCTCCCTGTATGATACTGAAGTATTGGAAGCTTTTGATTATAGATCTCAAAGATTGCTATTTTACAATCCCTCTGCATGAAGACGATGCCAAACATTTTGCATTCTCAGTCCCAAGTACAAACAAGGCGCAACCCATGCAAAGATATCATTGGACAGTATTGCCACAAGGCATGAAAAATTCACCCACGATGTGTCAAATTTATGTAAATTGGGCTTTACAGACAATCAGAAAAAGGTGGCCTCAATATTTCATCTATCATTATATGGATGACATATTGTTGGCTGGTGATCAATTAAATCCGGAAGAAATGATCGGGGAGCTCGTTGAGCTTTTGAGGCAAAGTGGGCTGCAAGTGGCGCCGGAAAAGATACAAACTGAAACGCCTTGGAGGTACTTGGGGTGGATGATCACTGAAACGTCAATGACTCCCCAGAAGATTGAATTAAGAATTCAGATTAAAACATTAAATGATGTACAAAAATTGGTAGGAGACGTTAACTGGATTCGACCTATTTGTGGGATCACAAACCAAGATATGGAGCCTTTGGTTCAGCTCTTGCGAGGGGATAGCAGGTTAAACTCTCCTCAGCAATTGACCAAGGAAGCCTGGGAAGCAGTAGCAAACATTTCTGAAAAGGTAACTCAAGCATTTAGTTCTAGGATAGACCCCTCGATAGGGATCACTTTGGCAGTAATCAATCACGAGCGACATCCCTATGCGCTTATAATACAGTAGATAACAAAGCTAGAATCAAAAGCGGACCCATTGAGAATTTTAGAGTGGGTCTTTTTGCCTCAGTAGCACAGAAAAACCATCACCAGGAAAGTAGAGTGTTTTGCAAATTTGATTATGAAAGGGCGCAACAGAATTATTGATATATCGGCAAAATACCTGAAAACAATTGTAATACCATTACAACAAGAATATTTGACTTGGGCTTTGCAGCACTCTGTTCCCTTGCAAACTGCATTAGCAGGATTTGAGGGTGACATTTAGATTCATTATCCATCACACAAAATGTTTACCTTTAAAAAAAACAAAAAAAACCAAAAAAACCCCCAAAAAACAACCCAAACATGAAGTAGAAGAAAAATCAAAGTGTAGTCAATATCCAGTTCAAGGTGCTACAGTATTTATGGATGATGGTGGGAAAACAGGCAAGGCAGCAATAGTATGGCAAGAGCACGGAGAATGGAAAGAACGGGTACTTGTCGTGCCAGGATCAGTTCAAAAGGTAGAACTACAGGCAGTAATTGAAGCCTTTAAACTATGGTCTGAAGAACCTGTGAATATAATTACTGATTCTTTATATGTAGCTGGAGTACTCCAAAGATTGGAAGGTTCAATCCTCAGACAAGTACAGCAGGAACTCCCCGATGACTGCATTCGCTACAACTATGGCAGATGGATGTGACACATGTTGCTGACTTTGGAAGATTTAAATATGTTCATGTTTCAATTGATTGCTATTCTGCAGTAGTTTGGGGCACTGCACAAACAGGAGAAACTACTAGGCATGTACAAAAGCATTTGCGAGCTGCATTCGCAGCCCATGGTATACCCCTACAAATTAAAACCGATAATGGTCCTTGTTATGTAGCCCAGTCAACCCAACGATTTTTTGCTCAATGGGGAGTGACGCATGTTACTGGAATACCACATCCCCCAACTGGACAAGCTATTGTTGAACGAATGAATCATTCCCTGAAGTGTTTATTGCAAAAACAAAAAGGGGGAGAGGCTACCACACCACCCCAAGAACGTTTGAATAAAGCCTTATATGTGTTAAATTATTTCTGTCTAGCAGAAGGAGAAACATGTAAAAGGAATGACAGGAAGTCTGTTTGAGTTAACACAAAATGTGCAAGTAAAAGTTAAAAATTTGGAAAAGAATATGTGGGAAGGACCTTTTCAACTGCTAACCTGGGGACGAGGTTATGCTTGTGTCATTACAGATTCTGGAACTTGTTTGGTACCCGCAAAATGGGTAAAACCATGGGTGAAACAGTCACCGTCGTCGTCGGACACATCTTGACACTATCAGGTGTCATCGCAATCTGGATGCCACCTCAGCCAAAAGAAAATGTATGGGTAAATCACACTGAAATTAGCAGTATCATGAGAGGAACATGGAAAGCTTTTAGGGCAAACCGCTCTATAACTACAAATCCTTTGGTAAGATATAATATTGGTTTTCATAGCTTTATACAAGCACTTTTTCCATCACTAGAAGTAGCTTCTATCGCTAGGAGTAGTACAGCTAGAATTGTTTGCCTTGTAACATTCTGCTATTAATTTAAGCATAGTTGATATGTGACTGCTGGATTATGGTAAGATGCCATGTGAACAAAACCTACGAACCAATAGACGGGGTGGCTGTGGCGCGTGCAGCACGTCTGGCCAGCGGGCACGTGCGCCATAGGCTCCCTGTGTTGAAAGGTGACAACCGAGGCATGTTCCGACACTCGCTGGCCACGTGTGTCAAAACTCGTTCCTCTGCAAATGTGTAAATACCGGGATTTCCCGAAGAGCAGGGGGATCGGTGTACGGCAAGGCCACCGTTGCCTCCGTGGGGACGCCCACGTAAAGCTGGCACCTACCGACTGCTGGGCTGAGTTCGTGGCACAGGATGATACAAGAAGGTACAGATAGTCCATCTTCCTCACAGTCCTTAGGTTACAAATGATCCATCAGGTTTTGTTTTTAGATAAACAAAAAGGGGGAGATGTTGGGATCACCCTGCATGGCTCGACCTTAAGGAGAAGGAGCTGTGGCGTTGATCTGCATGGCTCGACCTTAAGGAGAAGGAGCTGTGGCACTGAGAAGCTGGTAAACAGCTGGATATCTGCACGGCTCGGCCTTGAGGAGAAGGAGCTGTGATAAACAACTAAGAAGAAGCGAGGAAAACAGGAACACCTGCAAGCAGCAAATTCTGACTGTGTGAGAGGCGCATGGACAGCGCGTGATATTTTGTGCACAGCCAATTGCAATAGTGTGTGTAACAAGCTGTAACCAATCATGAGTGTGTGCGCAGTGACTAAGCGAAAATTATGATATATATTGGAGTCAGACAAGACAATAAATGGCTTCGGAATATAACTCTCATAGAGTTGTGAAGTCCATCCTTCTCCCGCAGGTTGATATAAAGACAGTTTAATAGGTAAAGCAAAAGCTGCACACGCAGGCAGAGCAAAACATGGAATTCATTCACTACTCCCCATGGGCAGGCAGGTGTTCAGCCACCTCCAGGGAAGCAGGGCTCCATCAAGTGTAATGGTTTCTTTGGAAGACAGACGCCATAACTCCGAATGTCCCTACACTCCCTCCTCCTTCTTTACCCCAGCTTTATATACTGAGCATGACATCATATGGTATGGAATATCCCTTTGGCCAGTTTGGGTCAGCTGCCCTGGCTGTGTCACCTCCCAGCTTCCTGTGCACCCCCAGCCTTCTTGCTGGCAGGCCAGTATGAAAAGCTGGACAGTCCTTGACTGCTTAGCAACAACTCAAAACACCAGCACATTATCAACATTTTCTCATCCCAAATCCAAAACATAGTCTCACACTAGCTTCTGTGAAGAAAATTAACTCTCTCCCAGCTGAAACCAGGACACTAGGTCAACGGTTGGACCTGATGATCTTAAAGGTCTTTTCCAACCTAAACAATTCTATGATTCTATGAATACTAATTACCAGGAATAGGGGGGCCATGCCTCCAGCCAGGTGGCCTGGCATGTCAGACCCACAGGAGTATAAGGCTCTAGTGGACACTGGTGCACAGTGTACCCTAATGCCATCAAGCTAAAGGGGCAAAACCCATTTGTATTTCTGGAGTGATGGGGGATCCCAACAGTTGGCTGTACTGGAGGCCAAAGATAGTCTAACTGGGAATGAGTGGCAAAAGCACCCCATTGTGACTGGCCCAGAGGCTCCGTGCATCCTGGGCATAGACTACCTCGGGAGAGGGTATTTCAAGGACCCAAAAGGGTACTGGTGGGCTTTTGGCATAGCTGCCTTGGAGACAGAGGAAATTAAACAGCTGTCCACCTTGCCTGGTCTCTCAGAGGACCCTTCTGTGGTGGGGTTGCTCAGGGTCAAAGAACAACAGGTGCTGATGGCTACCACAACAATGCACCAGCAGCAATATCGCACCATCTGAGACTCCCTGATCCCTATCCATAAGCTGACTGGTTGACTGGAGAGCCAAGGAGTGATCAGCAAGACTCACTCACCCTTTAACAGCCCCATATGGCCAGTGCGAAAGTCTAATGGAGAGTGGAGACTAACAGTAGACTATCGTGGCCTGAATGAAGTTACGCTGCTGCTGAGAGCTGCCATGCTGGAACTTTAATATGAACTGGAGTCAAAGGCAGCCAAGTGGTACGCCACAATTGATATCACTAATGCATTTTTCTCAATCCCTTTGGCGGCAGAGTGCAGGCCACAGTTTGCTCTCGCTTGGAGGGATGTCTACTACACCTGGAACCGACTGCCCCAGGGGTAGAAACACAGCCCTACTATTTGCCATGGGCTGATCCAGACTGCACTGGAACAGGGTGAAGCTCCGGAACACCTGCAATACATTGATGATGTCATCGTATGGGGCAGAAACACAGCTGAAGTAGGTTTTGAGAAAGGGGAGAAAATAATCCCAATCCTTCTGAAAGCCAGTTTTGCCATTAAAAAAAAGTAAGGTCAAAGGAGGTCCAGCACAGGAGATCCAGTTTTTAGGAATAAAATGGCAAGATGAATGTAGTCAGATCACAAAGGATGTGATCAAGAAAATAACAGTTATGTCTCCACCAACTATTAAAAAGGAAACACAAGCTTTCTTAGGTGTTGGGTGTTTTTGGAGACTGCATATTCCAAAGTACAGTCTGATTGTAAATCCTCTCTGTCAGGTGACCTGGAAGCAGAACAATTGCAAATGGGGCCCTCAGCAATGACAAGCCTTTGAACAAATTAAACAGGAAATAATGCATCCAGTAGCCCTTGGGCCAGTCCAGGCAGGATAAGGTGTTAAAAATGTGCTCTACACTGCAGCCAGGGAGAATGGCCCTACCTGGAATCTCGGGCAGAAAGCAGCAGGGGAGACTTGAGGTCGACCCTTAGGGTTTTGGAGCCAGGGATACAGAGGATCCAAGGCCTGCTATACTCCAACTGAAGAAGAGATATTGGCAGCATATGAAGGGGGTTGAGCTGCCAAGTTGTGGTAGAAGTGGTAGAAGTGGTTGGTACTGAAACACAGCTCCTCCTGACACCCCAACTACTGGTGCTGGGCTGGATGCTCAAAGGGACGGTCCCCTCTACACATCATGCGCCTGATGCTGTGTGGAGTAAATGGGTCTCACTGATCAAACAGCAAGCCCGAATAGGAAACCCCAATCTCCCAGGAATCTTGGAAGTGATTGTGGACTGGCCAGAAGGCAAAGACTATGGAATATCGCAAGAAGAGGAGGTGATGCGTGCTGAAGAGTCCCCACTGTATAATAGACTGTCAGAAAATGAGAAGCAATATGCCCTGTTCACTGATGGGTCCGGTCATATTGTAGGCAAACATCTAAGGTGGAAAGCTGCTGTATGGAGCCCTATACGACGAGTCACAGAAGCTGATGAAGGACAAGGTGAATCAAGTCAGTTGCGAATCAAGTCAGAGGTGAAAGCCATCCAGCTGGCTTTAGAAATATCTAAACGAGAAAAATGCATTGAGAAAAATGCATTAGTGATATCAATTGTGGCATACCACTTGGCTGCCTTTGACTCCAGTTCGTATTAAAGCTGAACGAGAAAAATGGCCAGTGCTCTGTCTCTATACTGACTCTTGGATGGTGGCAAATGCCCTGTGGGGGTGATTACAGCAATGGAAGCAAAGCAACTGGCAGCACAGAGGTTAACATATCTGGGCTGCTGCATTGTGGAAAGATATTGCTGCCTGGGTAGAGAATTTGATTTTAAAATTGTACCACGTAGATGCTCACGTACTCAAGAGTCAGGCCACTGAAGAATATAAAAACACCCCCAGCATGTGGATCAGGCTGCTAAGATTAAAGTGGCTCAGGTAGATCTGGACTGGCAACATAAGGGTGAATTATTTATAGCTCGGTGGGCCCATGACACCTCAGGCCATCAGGGAAGAGATGCAACATATAGATGGGCTCGGGATCGAGGGGTGGACTTGACCATGGACACTATTGCACAGGTTATCCATGAATGCGAAACATGAATCACAGAATCACAGAATCACAGAATCACTAGGTTGGAAGGGACCTTCAAGATCATCAAGTCCAGCCATTAATCCAGCGCTACCATGTTCCCTAAACCATGTCCTGAAGCGCCACATCTACACGTTTTTTGAACACTTCCAGAGATGGCGACTCCACCACCTCCCTGGGCAGCCTGTTCCAATGCCTGACCACTCTCTCAGTGAAGAAATTTTTCCTAATATCCAATCTAAACCTCCCCTGGTGCAACTTGAGACCATTTCCTCTTGCCCTATCACTAGTTACTTGGGAGAAGAGGCCAACACCCTCGTCACCACAACCCCCTTTCAGGTAGTTGTAGAGAGCGATAAGGTCTCCTCTCAGCCTCCTCTTCTCCAGACTGAACAACCCCAGTTCGCTCAGCCGCTCCTCATAAGACTTGTGCTCCAGACCTCTCACCAGCTTTGTTGCCCTTCTCTGGACACGCTCCAGTACCTCAACATCCTTCTTGTAGTGAGGGGCCCAAAACTGAACACAGGATTCAAGGTGCGGCCTCACCAGTGCCAAGTACAGGGGCACGATCACTTCCCTACTCCTGCTGGCCACACTATTCCTGATACAGGCCAGGACGCTGTTGGCCTTCTTGGCCACCTGGGCACACTGCCGTCTCATGTTCAGCCGGCTGTCAACCAGCACCCCCAGGTCCCTTTCTGCCGGGCTGCTCTCTAGCCACTCCTCCCCAAGCTGGTAGCGTTGCATGGGGTTGTTGCGGCCAAAGTGCTGGACCCAGCACTTGGCCTTATTAAACCTCATACAGTTGGCCTCTGCCCATCGATCCAGCCTGTCCAGATCCCTCTGCAGAGCCCTCCTACCCTCCAGCAGATCAACACTCCCATCCAACTTGGTGTCATCTGCAAACTTACTGAGGGAGCACTCAATTCCCTCATCCAGATCATCTATAAAGATATTGAACAAGACCGGCCCCAGAACCGAGCCCTGGGGAACACCGCTTGTGACCGGCCGCCAGCCGGATTTAACATCGTTCACCACAACTCTCTGGGCTTGGCCATCCAGCCAGTTCCTCACCCAGCGAAGAGTAAACCTGTCTAAGCCACGAGCCGCCACTTTCTCCAGGAGAATGCTGTGGGAGTCGCTGTCAAAGGCTTTACTAAAGTCCAGGTAGACAATGTCCACAGCCTTTCCCTCATCCACTAGGCGGGTCACCTGGTCATAGAAGGAGATCAGGTTGGTCAAGCAGGACCTGCCTTTCATGAACCCATGCTGGCTGGGCCTGATCCCTCGGTTGTCCTGCAGATGCCCTGTGAGCACTCTCAAGACCAACCGCTCCATAATCTTCCCCGGTACAGAGGTCAGGCTGACAGGCCTGTAGTTCCCAGGATCCTCCTTCCGGCCTTTCTTGTAGACGGGCGTCACATTGGCAAGCCTCCAGTCTTCTGGGACCTCCCCTGTTAACCAGGACTGCTGATAAATGATGGAGAGTAGCTTGGCAAGCTCCTCTGCCATCTCTCTCAGTACTCTCGGGTGGATCCCATCAGGCCCCATAGACTTGTGGGTGTCCAAGTGGTTTAGCATGTCCTTGACTGCTTCCTCCTGGATTATGAGGAGTATATTGTGCTCTCCATCTCTGTCTTCCAGCTCAGGTGGCTGAATACCCTGCGGATACCTGGACTGGCTATTAAAGACTGAGGCAAAGAAGGCATTAAGTACCTCAGCCTTGTCCTCGACCTTGGAGACAATGTTCCCCGCCGTATCCAGTAGGGGATGGAGATTCTCCTTGCCTCTCTTTTTGTTGTTAATATATTTGTAAAAACATTTTTTATTATCCTTTACGACTGTGGCCAGACTGAGCTCTAGCTGGGCTTTTGCCTTTCTAATTTTGTCCCTGCTTTACCTAACGAGATCCTTGTACTCTTCGTGAGTTGCCTGCCCCTTCTTCCAGAGGTGATAAACTCTCCTCTTTTCCCCGAGTCCCAGCAAAATCTCCCTGTTCAGCCAGGCCGGTCGCCTTCCCCGCCAGCTCTTCTTACGGCACATGGGGACCGCCTGCTCCTGCGCCTTTAAGATTTCTTTCTTGAAGGCTGTCCAGCCTTCCTGGACCCCTTTGTCCTTCAGAACTGTCTCCCAAGGGACTCTCTCAATCAGTGACCTGAACAGGCCAAAGTCTGCCCTCCGGAAGTCCATGATAGCAGTTTTGCTGACCCCTCTCCTTACTTCACTCACAACTGAGAATTCTATCATGTCATGGTCGCTAAGCCCAAGACGGCCTCCGACCACCACATCTCTCACCAGTCCTTCTCTGTTTGTAAACAGCAGGTCCAGTAAGGCACCTCCCCTGGTGGGCTCACTCACCAGCTGCATCAGGAAGTTATCCTCCACACACTCCAGGAACCTCCCAGATTGTTTCCTCCCTGCCGTGTTATGCTTCCAGCAGATGTCCGGTAGGTTGAAGTCCCCCACAAGAACAAGGGCCAGCGAATGCGAGACCTCCGCCAGTCGCTTATAGAATGTTTCATCTGTCTCTTCATCCTGGTTGGGTGGTCTGTGTTATAAATGATTTAGTCCCAAACAGGATTCCAATTCAAATTTACAATTTATTAAGCGAATAGAAGCAAGCAAACAGCGCTGGGTGCGCCGGGAGTCTCTGCTCCACCAAGACGCATGCGGTTCAGTTCCTGTTCCTGGTTTATATCCTGTCCGCTAATACATATTCATGAATAGGCGTGTCTTCTTCGGCGCATGCCCTCTTCTCCTAGAATCTTCTCGACTCTTCCTCAGCGTGATCCTGTTCGCCAATACATATTCATGAATAGGCGTGTCTTCTAATACATATTAATGAACAGGCGTGTCTTCTTCAGAGCATGCCCTCTTCTCCTGCTAGAGTCTTCTCGAATCTTCCTCGGCGTGCCCCCAGGATGACCCCAAACCTTATGCATGCACTTTCTTTACACAATACTATGCGGTCAGTGGTCAAACTGGTTTGAGCTGATATACCAGCAAAGTAGTTTAACTTTCTCCTGTAAAATACCCCTTTTTATGGTGCAGGAGAAATCCATGAAAGTACAGAAGATTACGCTTCATCACACGAATCAGATAAACATATTTCACAGTCTGTAACAGACTCCCAGCAGGATATCTGCCTCATTGGCCTTCCCCCTCATCCTTACCCACAAGCACTCTACTTGGTCTTCACAATCTTCGATTTCTATGCAATCAAAACACTCCCTAACATACAGAGCCACCCCACCGCCTCTCCTTCCCTGCCTATTCCTTCAGAAGAGCTTATAGCCATCCATTGCAGCACTCCAGTCATGACAAGCATCCCACCATGTTTCTGTGATGGCAACTACGTCATAGCTGTCCCGCTGCACAATGGCTTCCAGCTCCTCCTGTTTGGTGCCCATGCTGCGTGCATTGGTGTAGATGCACCTGAGCCGGGCTATAGATTTCAGCTCTGGCACGTTGAACCTACCCCTAGGTTCAACTCTAGTGAGCCCGGTTTTAGCCCCTCCCCCCTTCAAATCTAGTTTAAAGCCCTCTCAATGAGGCCTGCCAGCTCATGAGCAAGAATCCTTTTGCCCCTTGGCATCAGTTGCACTCCATCAGCTGCGAGCAGGCCCGGTGCCGTGTAAACCGCCCCGTGGTCAAAAAACCCAAAATTCTGACGACGGCACCAGCCCCTGAGCCACGTGTTGATCAGGTGTGCTTTCCTGTTCCTTTCAGCGTTCTTCCCTGCCACTGAAGGGATTGATGAAAACACTACCTGTGCTCCCGCTCCATCGACCAGTCGCCCCAGTGCTCTCAAGTCCTTTTTGACTGCCTTTGGGCTTCTTAGCGCAACCTCGTCGTTGCCAACCTGCACGACCAACAGTGGGTAGTAATCAGTGGGCCGAGCCAGACCAGGGAGTTTCCTGGTGACGTCTCTCACCCAGGCCCCAGGGAGGCAGCAGACTTCCCTGTGAGTTGGGTCTGGTCGACATATTGGGCCCTCTGTACCCCTCAGAAGGGAGTCGCCTACGACAATCACCCTCCTTTTTTTCTTAACAGAGGACGTCTTGATGCGTGGGGCTGGATGACTCACCCTAGGCACCCCCTTGGACGGACCTTCGTCAGGGTCCTCATGTTCCTGTCCCTCATGTTCCAGAGCCCCATACCTGTTGTGTAAGGGCAGCTGGGGCAGTGAGGGAGGCCGGGAGGGAATTCGCCGACCTCTCTGAGAAGGGACCTGCTTCCATTTCCCTTCATCTCTTAGGTCCTCTCCTTCTGCCCGGCAGCAAGAGGACCGGGGATCCCCTGCTGCTTGTGGAGCCTCCACCAGCTGCCCCTGCTTCAGGGATGGCCGGGTGCGGCTCCACCTACCTCTCTCTCTCGCACACTCCCTAATGCTCCTCAGCCTCTCCACTTCCTCTTTCAGCTCTGCCACCAGGCTGAGCAGGTCGCTCACCTGGTCGCACCGCACGCAGGTAGCGTCCCCATCGGTCTCTGGAACAACCGACGGGCTCAGGCACTCTTTGCAGCCGGATACTTGGACAGCCGCGTGCCTGAGCGGGAGCTCTGTCTGTGTCGCCACATTCTTTCTGGGCCCGGTTTTCAGCCGAGTGGCGACCATGGCTGAGCCTCCTCTGGGAGGACGATGGCCACTTATACTGTACCCCGCCCGCACGCCTTCCCTGCATGCCCTGCCCGCGCGAATTGACGCGCTACGCCCTCTTGACACGCCACACCCTGTTTGCCGCGCTCTGGGTCGCTCGTGCTCCCTGGGGCTGCTCTTGTAGGCGAGGAGGTTTTGGCCGCCACCGCCCTGAGCCCCGCCCACGCTGAGTCAGAGCTGCCGCTCGTGTTAGGAGCCCGCTCCGCCAGCCGGGGGTCGGGGGGGGAAGCTGGGGCACTCTCTCGCTCCCTGTGCTGCCGCCTTCGCGGTTTGGCCGCTTCGGGGGGGGTCCCCCGGCGCGATCCTTCGCTCTGTAGCCCTTTGCCTCGGTGGCTTCGCAATCAAGCAAGCCAAGCGGTTAAAGCCTCTCTGGTATGGAGGATGATGGTTGAAATATACATATGGGGAGGCCTGGCAGATTGACTATGTCACACTCCCACAAACTCGACAAGGCAAATACCATCTGCTCACAATGGTGGAGGCAACCACCGGATGGCTGGAAACATACCCTGTGCCCCATGCCACCGCCCGGAACACTATCCTGGGCCTTGAAAAGCAAGTCTTATGGCGACATGGCACCCCAGAAAGAATTGAGTCAGACAATGGGACTCATTTCCAAAACAACCTCATAGACACCTGGGCCAAAGAGCACGGCATTGAGTGGGTGTATCACATCCCCTATCATGCACCAGGCTCTGGGAAACTTGATGGATACAATGGACTGTTAAAGACTACGCTGAGAGCAATGGGTGGTGGGACATTCAAGCACTGGGATAAACATTTAGTAAAAGCCATCTGGTTAGTCAACATTAGGAGATCTGTCAACCGAGCTGGCCCTGCCCAATCAAAACTCTTATGTACTGTAGAAGGGGATAAAGTCCCTGTGGTGCATGTAAAAAATACGCTGGGGAAGACAGTCTGTCTTATTCCTGCCTTGGGCAAGGGCAAACCCATTTGTGGGACTGCTTTTGCTCAGGGATCTGGGTCCACTTGCTGGGTGATGCAGGAGGTTGGATATGTCCAATGTGTACATCAAGGGGTTTTGATTTTTGGGGAAAATAGCCAATGATTTGAACTGTATGTTATCAATTGTTATATAATACTGTATGTCATCACTACTATGGATGCTATATGCCATATCAATGGTTTTATCAAAAAATCACCCAGAGTAATGAGGATTGATGAAACCGAGCAAAGTGCAGCAATGATATAACCGGATGATGACAGCAGTGATAGATCTAGAACTGGCTTCAGCATGCAGCAGTCCAACACCACACACCATCTCTTCTGCTCTGAAGGACTGTTATGACAGATGGAGCCCAAAGTCATGGACTAAATGAGCTCAGCGGACATGTTAGAGGGATGGCCCATAGACTAACGGAATGATATCTGTGTGTATATATCAAAAGACAGGAAAAGTGGTGGTGTTTAATTGGGATGTATTGGAAAATGTGGGACCCAGGCATGACGTATATGGTGGGTGGATATTGTCCTGGTTTCGGCTGGGATAGAGTTAATTTTCTTCCTGATAGCTGGTATAGTGCTGTGTTTTGGATTTGGGATGAAAATAATGTTGATAACACACTGATGGTTTAGTTGTTGCTAAGCAGTGTTTTCACTAAGTCAAGGACTTTTCAGCTTCTCATACTGCCTTACCAGTGAGGAGCCTGGGGGGCACAAGAGTGTGGGAGGGGACACAGCCAGGACAGCTGACTGAAACTGGCCAAAGGAGTATTCCATGCCATATGACGTACTGCTCGGTATATAAACTAAGGGGAAAGGCTGCTGCTTGGGAACTGGCTGGGCATCAGTTGGCAGGTAGTGAGCAATCACATTGTTTATCACTTGTTTTGTATATTCTTCTATTATTGTTATTATTATTATTATTATTATTTCCTTTTCTGTCCTATTAAACTGTCTTTATCTCAACCCACAATTTTTTTTTTTTCCTGATTCTCTCCCCCATCCCACTGAGGTGGGGAGTGAGCGAACTACTGTGTGGTGTTTAGCTGTCTGACAGGTTAAACCACAACACTGCCTCAGGTTCTAGTTGTGTAGGAAAGCCAGACTGGATGATCCAGCAAGGGATGCTAGTGAATCATAGGTCAGTTTTTCTTATGGCTTATCTTGATAACCCAAATGGATGTTGTTTATGCTTGTATTTTTGAAGTGTGTAGAGTTTTAAATAAGTCAAAGTTAGGACTGGGGCGATTTGCAATGGCTTATTTGTCAGACACAGCTGATTGATACTGGTGAAACATCTCTGTTCCTCCTCTGTTGCTTAGGATTTCTGGACTTGTCTTTTATGGTTGCAAGGTGATCTTTACAGTTTATAGCATTAGAGCAATTGCATCATTGACACCTTGACTTTGTTGCGAGCATTTTGTGACTAAGCAAAGAGCTGCTGTATTGCATTTGGTTCAGAAGAATGTAGTTAAAACATAACTCAGTTTTCTGACTGTATTGGGTTTGCATTGAAAGGTTTTGGTAGCAGGGGGGGACACGACTGCAGGGGTGGCTTCTGTGAGAAGTTGCTAGAAGCTTCCCTTGTGTCCGATCGATAGAGCCAATGCCAGCCAGCTCCAAGATGGACCTGCCACTGGCCAAGGCCGAGCTAATCAGTGATGGTTGGTAGTGCCTCTGGGAAAACACATTTAAGAAGGGGGAAAAAAAAGGGCACACAGCAGTTGCAGCAAGATAGAGGAGTGAGAATATGCGAGAGAAACAGCTCTGCAGACAACAAGGTCAGTGAAGAAGGAGGGAGAGGAGGTGCTCCAGGTGCCAGAGCAGAGATTCCCCTGCAGCCCATGGTGAAGACTGTGGTGAGGTAGGCTGTCCCTCTGCAGCCCATGGAGCTCCACGGTGGAGCAAATATCCACCTGCAGCCTGTGGAGGGCCCACGCTGGAGCAGGTGGATGTGCCTGAAAGAGGCTGTGACCCTGTGGGGGACCGACTCTTGTAGCAGTTCGTGAAGAACTGCAGCCTGCAGGAAGGACTCACGTTGCAGAAGTTTGTAGAGAACTGTCTCCCATGGGAGGGACCCCACGCTGGAGCAGGGGAAGAGTGTGAGGAGTCCTCCTCTTGAGGAGGAAGGAGCGGGAGAAAACAACGTGTGATGAACTGACCACAACCCCCATTCCCCATCCCCCTGTGCTGCTTGAGGGGAGGAGATAGAAAAATCAGGAGTGAAGTTGAGCCCAGGAAGAAGGGAGGGGTGGGGGGAAGGTGTTTTAAGATTTTGTTTTAGTTCTCATTATCTTACTCTGATTTTGATTGGCAATAGATTAAATTTATTTCCTCAACTCTAGTCTGTTTTGCCTGTGACAGTAATTGGTGAATGATATCTCCCTGTCTTTATCTCGACCCACAAACTTTTCATTATATTTTTTCTCTCCCCTGTCCAGCTGAGAAGGGGAGTGATAGAGCAGCTTTGGTGGGCACCTGGCATCCAGCCAGGGTTAACCCACCACACTGACAGCCTGATGTAGAGGGTCAGTTAGACTGAGGGTAACTTTGTTAGTTTCTGGAGTTCACGAGAACCCTCTTCTAATTGGTAATTTTCAGTATTTGAGATGAAAAGCTGCTGATATACATATCTGGGCTTGATTCAGATGCATGTCCATGATGTTATAATGTTGCAATGGAATTGTGATATCTCAGTATGTGGAAAATATTATGGAGAGCAGAGGAAAATGAGGTTCACACCAGCAGCAGTGAGGAAACAGGCACAAAGCAGTACAGAGCAGAGGTAATGAAGTAAAAAACAATAGAAGGAAAACTAAATTTAAGAAATAGCTGATGACTAAGATGAAATATATTCCTGCAGAGGGGAGCTGTGGCTATCCATGGTCAAGAAGGGAGATTTCAGACTGGCATGGGTACTGGACAGAGTTCAATGATAATGGGGAAAATATGAGAATGTCTTGAGAGAGGATGATATGAGTTTGCTTATTAATGTTTCAAAAGAGAGACTTGGTAGTGTGGGACAGGAGGAGGACAGGAGTGATGCTATTTCAGAAAACTAAAAATAGCCATACTCAGTCTACCTCATTAGAATGTTTCTAAAGGGATATTGTGGAGCCCATGACAGAGGTGTAAGATGTGTATGTATAGAGCTTCTATGACTCTGGCTTACTCTTACAGCTTACAGCTATCCATGGCTTAAAGCCTTTCTGAGCAGTAGATGCTATGTTTAATAGCTGGTAGTGATGGCTCTGTGAATTGGTTTAATCCTCGTTTGAATCTGTTTCTGCCTGAACTATGTTGGGGAAGAGGGAGATAAACAGCAGGGAGGAAGATGATCTGTTTAAGCTTACTGTTTACAAAAGAAAAAATTGAATAAATTTGCTTTAAGAAAATTAAAGGTGGAAGTAGAAGACAACTTCAATGATGAGAACAGGGAGTCTCTGGAACAGCCTCTGAAGAATAACCATGGGGGCAAATTTTCTAATCTCTGGTTGGAATTAAATAAGCTTATGCAATGGATTGTGGGATGTGATGATGGCAATAGTCTGCGCTTTTCTATGGAATAGAAGTAACAACTGGAAATTACTCTACTTTTCACATATAGAAAAGTATTGGATAAGAACTTGCTATTTTATTCAGGGGATTGCAGATGTTTGCTTTGCACATTTCCTTTCAAAATGTAAACACAAGATACTTTACCATGCAGAGTTAAAGAAACAGAGAGGAAGCAACTGAGAGTACACTGGGCTCAAAACCTGTGAAGCATGTAGAAAGGTAAAAAATCAAACAACCCAAAACTTTACTTATTGAGTTATTTGAAAGCTGTCCAGCATCAGGACAGGGAAGATACAGAGACTGTGAGCTGGGGTACTGTGAGGGTACCCAGTGTGAGTGTGGTGGGTATCATTATCTGGTTTGGAGACATAAAGGAAACTGAAGATGGCAGCTGTGTAATTAGAAGACAGAGGAAGCAGAGGAAAGATAGTGCTGGGAGATTAAGATGATGGTGGGACCAATATGTGGATGTGCTGCTGAGTTGGGAAAAGAAATGTTATTGATACTAGAAATCTATTCTTTTAATAGAGTCTTTTAATTTTTTCAGGAAACTGTTCTTTGCTTTGGCACCTAAAATTCTTCCAAAGTGGAACCCACAAGGCCAGAAGAAAATGGAAAAATTAAATTAATTTATATATCTCTTTGAAGAACATAGGCTGTGCTTGAAGAATGAGAAACAGGGGCTTCTGGGGGACAAGCAGTAGTTTAGAGATCAATCTGAGACTGAACTTTCTTGTATATTGAACTCAGGAGGGGTTTCTTCCTAACAGAAGTTTTATTATTGCTCTCAGTTAAAAAAACCACCATGTTCTCAGGACATGTCTTCACTTAGGTCTATTTAAGGCTTCTAGAAAATGTTACACTGGAGTAAAATGAATTTTCAGGCTGGTCACAAATACAATTCCATTGACTATGCCTTGAAATTTTGGCATCCCAGGTAGACACCTGGGATTTCATTCCTTAAAATCAGAATGTGCTATTTATCTATCTTCTATACTTTAGTGCTTTTCTGTGGGAAATAAACGTATCTCTTCCCCAAGTCTGTTAGAATTAAGTTTGGTTATTTCTTGTGAGGGTATTTTTCTTACTCAGCTTCTTAAAATATAAAGGGTATATGATACAGTCAACAAATGTGTGGGACCACAGTGACAAACTACTCAAATTCAGTGCTGCTTTGTAGTTTGAAACAAAATCCATTTGCAGACCAGTTCAGCAGGGCTGTTCCATGAATTGTCAATGTCTGAAGTGTAGTGAACTGGAATCAGTTGTGGCATGTGTAGTGCAGCCATCTGGTTTATAGCTCTGTTGGCACCAAGTTGTTTCTCTGAGAGAATTACACAGTCTATGTTTCTCTATTGTAGGTACTTAGAAGATATTATTCTGATGATAGGGTACTTACCTTTTTATTATAAGCTCATAAATACTTTCTCAAGGGAAAATGCTCTCTTTTTAGCCTTCAGCTATTCTTGGAAGTACTTGAAATCTCTGCTGCACAGGTACATTTCCTTTCTTACTTGGCTGAAAATTGATGGAGGGATGTTCTTTAAAATCCTCATAGCATGTAAAGCTTTTGGAAAAAGGGGGCTTTTATCTTTTGCCCTGAGCACTGGTATAGTACAAACTAAAATACAATGGGTTGGGCAATGTGGGTATCACAGGAGGAGTAAAGCTGAGGATGGATGAGTAGGATACCAAGAAATGGATGCAGAGAAGTAGGCAGAATTATGAAGAGGGTGGAAGGGAAGGACATTATGCTAGGAAGATCCTAGTAAAAGGGGCCTGTATGGTTCTGGGCTATCATTTGGAAAGCCATAGTAATCTGCTTCTGCAAGTGTGTGTCTTGGGGTTTTTTTGTAGTGATGCTAATCTAGTCCTCGGTAGATTACAGTTAAACCTGAGAAAAGAAATTGCCCCAGGATATCAGAATCTGGTTCTCTGGAGATCTTGAAAATGAGGAATTGAGATATCAAGCTTCAAACTACTGTTGAACATGAAATTTGTGTTGTGAGTGTTATTAGCCATATTTCTTTATTAGTGCTTTCTTATGGTGTGCCGGAGCAACAAACCTGGAGAATTTCACACGAGCTATCAGGGCTGTGTTACTGAATGCCCTGAATGCCCTGCTTGGTACTGTTTTGGCTCCTGGGGTTTTGGTTCACCTCTGGAGCTGTTCAGTGCTTTTTGACTCAGGACTGGAAGTCAGGTATGTTTATTGCTTTTTTGGATGAGAAACTTCTGTGTGTTGCGCTCTGAAGAGATTGCAGTCCAGAGACCAGCTCAGTGAGTGGACTGTTAGTGAGACCGATAAGTCACTCTTGTGATAATCATCTTGGCTTCTGGGTTGAATGATGATTAGACACCATGGTGATGAACATTTGTTTGCTCCCAGAATCCTATGCAGGTAAATATTTGCACAGGAGGAGGAAGGTTACCTTTATTTGAAACTTGAATATCTATTTTAAGTTTCAGGAATATATAATTTCTAAGCATTATCCACCTGCTGAACAGCTGTCTATAGAAGACAGGATAGACCTGCCAGTGTTGCTTTCTTGACTTGTTCCTGTTAAAGCATAACAGCACTGGCGGTTTACTAATAGCTGTATCAATACAATTATCAATATAGACTTATTTGCTTTCTGTTTCCAGTCATAAATTGACTCATGATTCAGTCCTAGAGAGGAAGAGAGAAGGAAAGCCCAGTACCATTTGTATGATACTGTACGCAGTACTTGTATATTCCCTTGCCTTTCTATTGCCATTTACAGAACTACCTGAAAAGCTGAACCACTGGCCAAAACCAAATATGATACAAGTCCAACAGCAGGAAAAGCACCTTCTGCCATCCAGTATAGTGACATGCTTTGGGTTTATATCACATACATTATAGGTAATTTTGGTTATTTTGGAAACTACTGGCTTTGTACCAACAAGAAGGTGTTAAAATTAAGAAAGTGTGTGTTGTTGTGACAGAGGGTTTGTCTGTTCTTTACTCTATTAGTCCGTATTGTTAAATAAGATGTCTGATTCTGGCTTTTGCACTGCAGTTCAGGTACAGCCTCTGCAGAGAGAAAGACCTTTCCCAGGGAAGGAATAATGGAACCTTCTTACCTGGGCAGAGTGGGGGAGCAGTATGGATGGAGATGGGGGGTTTCCTCTGAAAGTCAGGAAGCAGAGCCAAGCCTTAGAGGTGACAAAAGAGAGCGCTCTCTAGGTGTCTGTGTGGCATGGCTTTCACATCCTTCAACCCGGGATGCCCTGGACTGCTGCTAGCCTTGCAGAGGGATAAATTGCCCCACTATGCAAGGTCTCTGGAGGCGGTGGGGATGTTAAACATGTTTTTAACTAGAATTCCTCCATTTGTCTAAATTTGCTTTCTAAAGCCCATTTGATGCTCCGGGAGTGTTTGCATTAAGGCAATGATGCAGACCATGCAACTCCAGAACTGTGGTAACTATTGTTCCATCTCAGTGATGAACAGTGAATCATTTATATTTGCAAGCTGCCTGACTAGTAATTTCTTTAGAAAATGGTTCTGAAATAGAGCACTGCTCATGTACAACATGAACTCCTAATGTTTTAATTTGGTTCTTAATTTTCTTAAAGTCAGAAAGGTCAGGGCATAATTGGTTTTGTTGGATCACTATGGATTTCAGAATTACAGCTAGGAAGGGTGAATTCAGTTTGGCCTTTCCCAGCTTCCGAATAATTTTCTGTAGCTCTGCATATACTACGTAGAGTCCACTTCCGTCCCCAGAAGACCTAGTTCTGTTAAAGCTGAATAGCACTTCTTATCTGAAGTTCAAAGTATAGCCCATGGTGTCATTTCTGTTTCATATTCCTCTAATAAATGTTGGGTCTACATCTAGATGATTGCCTGATACAAGACATCACTTTGGGTGGTGCTAGTTCTTCATCACCAGTGAGTAGACACAGCAGGGACTGCGTAATTAATTCCAGTATTTTGATTTCATTTCATCTTAAGCCAATAGGAAACTCATTTTGTTGTAATAAATGAGATACTGAACAACAAGCCTCTATCAAGTAAAATTAAAAAATAATTATGAGGTAATGCAAAGTTATGGCTTGTTTTATACCAAGGTCTTTAATACCATGCTTTGGTATGCAGTGTCCTTAATGAACTTCTGAAACTTCAGCAGTCACAGTCTGTTCCAAACTGTGTTTCTATTCTTTTTGGTTTGGATGGTGAAAGTTATAATTTAGTTTTGTTTCTTTATTGAAGTGAATTTAGTAATGATGAAAAGTGTTATATTGAAGGTCCTAGAAATGGATGTCTTCAGGCAGTGTTACTGGGCACCATCGAGTCTACTAACAAGGTTGCCTGTTATGTTGTACTGCTGGGGGTCCTTTATGAGTATGTGTTCATAGAACTTTATTAATTTTGGTCACTACCTGCTGAAACTGTTTCATATGCAAAACTGTAATGCCTTATATTAAAGGTGCTCCAGAGATCATATTTGCCCACTCCTTCCAGAAAAAAAAGTTTTATGTATCTTTGTGATTGATGGCTCCCTTTGCACAGACTTGTACCCACTCTAATACATATTTTTAAGGTAATTTAATATTTGGTGAACACCTGGATGAAGATCATTTTTTCTAGGACAAAGCTTACTTTATCCTAGAGAAAACAAACAAGCAAAAGCATATTAAACTAAACAAATATTATGATTGAATGTGTTTACAGGACTTCTGTAATGGTTTAACTTAATCTGATTTATGATCATAACTTGAAATCACTGCAGACTGCATATAGAGAAACTGTGTGCTATCTTGGATTCTTTTCATGTCACACCCTGGTTTGTGTGTTAGCACACCTGTTAGCTCATGTCAGTGCTTTCATTAATGCATGCCTCACATTGTTGTGAGAGCATTCTTATCTCATAATTATATGAACTTTTAAATTTTGTAAGAGGTATGCAAGTGACCAGAGGCTTCTCTTTTTCCAGTTATAGTTAAATACCCATGCAGTACAGACCCCTACACCTGGCTCTTGTGTTTCCAGCTGCTAGATACTGTACTAGTGCCCCATGCTTATGATGGCCCAAATTTTTAACTATTGAATTTGCTACCTTATAGATATTTGTTATAGTTACTATGCCTATGCCATTCTAAGAATAGAGTGAGATCCAGAGAGGCACTTTGGATGCCTCCAGCTTGATGCCTGATCCAAACAGGGTGGTTCCAGGCAGAATGGGATATACACTGTGCAGTGACTCTGTGCTGAATGGGGAGTTGTGTGGCACACATCAGTAGGAAATGCTGACCATGTCGGCCCATCTGAACTTCTGCTCTTCCATGGTGCAGAGGTGCAGCATTGAGACAAGCTCATCGATACTACTTGTAATGGAGGTCTTATGTCCTCTTCTTAGCATTTGCCCAAGCAGAGATTTATTTATTCAAAGCAAGGTGATGAGAGGAGGGGGCATGCTGATGTCTGCTGTTACAGTAAGAACCTCATTTCTGGGTCTTCCTCAGCTGCAAGGGTACTGAGCTCAAGCCTGTTGTCAGGAGAGCAACCTGGTCCCAGGTTACAGAGGAGTCAGGGCACTACCCTTCAATTATCCTCTCCCAGCTCTGAGTGGTCCAGATTGTCTTGTGTGTATGTTGAAATGGGAGGGGTCTGACTAAGTCAGTAGCAAGAGCCATCGTGTGGAGGGTAACTCATGGCTTTGATCCTGCCATCCAAATTCAGTGAAACATGACTTTCTGTGTTTGTATGTTTCTGATGAGCATTGTGTACATTCTGGTGCACAGGAGCAGCAGAGAAGAGCTCAAAGCATGGAGCTGAAGACCAAACGCAGAATTTCATCATGGCCGTGAAGGATCGCATGAAAATCTGGGAGCAGAACAAGCCAGAGACTTTTGACTTGATCAGAGATGTGTTCTGTGAGAACAAATTGACACGTGCTCAGCAGATGAAGACAGTGAAGCAGAGTGTGCTTGATGGCACCTCAAAATGCTCAGCAAAGATCACGATCATGGGTGAGTGGGGGAGGCATGGGTTCTCTTGGCCTCGCTTGGGAGCCTAAGGTAAGAGAGAGTTAGTGTGAAACTAGAGAGAATGGAGAGGAAAGGCTTCTCTGACCTGTATCTCTTTCTGCTAAGTGTACAGGTAGCAGGTGGAGATACTCCTACCCCAGGCACTGTAACGCACCATGAGCTGAGTAATCTCATGAGTGGTATTCCTGTTTCTCTGGCTATTCTGAGCTGCTGCTTCACATGGTGTGCAGACACATTGTCTTATTGCAGGGTGGTGGCAACCCTTCCTTTTTCCTTCCAGTGGTGTGTGCTCAGGGTCTGTAGGCCAAAGACAAGACTGGGTCCAGTGATCCATACGTAACCATTCAAGTGGGTAAAACAAAGAAGAGGACAAAAACAATTTTTGGGAATCTGAACCCTGTATGGGAAGAGAAATTTTACTTGTAAGTTGTCTTACAAGGAGACTCCGCCCCATTTTGCCTGTTTGTATCATCTGTGCTTCAACAGCTATGTCTTCTCTGTCAGTATTCATTCCCACACCACCTGTAATGTATAATGGCTTCATTTCCGATCAGCATTGTGTGAGACAACCCTCAAGACATGAGGGTTGATGTCTTTAACAACATATGTAATGCACACCTGTCCATCTCATCTGTCTTGTGTATATATAAATTGTATGCTCTGTGAACACTTTTATATTGATGTTTCTAGAGAAAGCTAAAGAGAAAGGAAAATCTTTAACTCAGTGACTTTTGTTCCTGGCTAATAGATGTACTTTCAAAATTATTTGAAATATGAAAGAGTAAAGTTTGTATAAAAGACTAAGCAAACTTCCTGTGACCTACTACTGGTGTCTGACCAACAAAGGTTAAAGGTAGTTAGTTGTCTGTGACACTACCAGTCCCCCCCTTTAGTTCTGGAAAATCAATGTAACAATAACTCGATGGATTATCTGCTTTCAAGATGAGCAATGTATCCATGTCTGAATTAAAAGCAAAAGCTGGAGGCACAATTCTTTAGATATCCAATACTCTCAGAAGGTCTTCATCCTGCTTTTATTGATTAAGTAAACAGTACCCTCAATTTATCATTGAACGTGTTATAAAACAAAATGGAGACATGAAATCCAGCAAGCGTTTTCTGAAGATTCTGGATGATCTCATTCAACCTCAAACTTCTTTATTTCCTTTAATGTGTAAAGGATTCTCTTCCCTTGAACCTTCTCTCTCTTTCCTTTTTTCTTCCCTGTTTTTTTACTAAACTGCTTGGGGGGAGCTCTCTGCAAACCAAAATTTGTTTGTGTTTTAAAATCAGGCTTATATCAGCCCAGCTTTGTCTTTACAATGCACAGTACAAACAAAATTATTTTTAAAATAGTTTTGAGTTCCTCATTTACGCCAGAAAAAAATCTCAGTGCTATTTTGAGCAAGTACGTCCTTGGCTTTATTCTTAGTTTAATCCAAGGTAACATTACTGCTTGATAAGTAGTAAGCATGCTTAGGTGCCATTTGGATAACTTTAGTCACAACAGCAGTAAGTCTGTGTGGGAACCTAAAGGACCTTGATTTACCATGCCAAGTAGTTACCATGGTATTTGCAATGTGTTCCCTTCTAATTTTAGGAGCTTCAACAACTACTGTGTTTAAAGATAGATAGCGCAACGTGATAAATGTCACAGTTTTAATGGTGCCACTGTCTAGATTTTTTTGCCATGTCTGTCATTCAGCAGATAATATGCTATTGGACATTGGAGTTGATGCTACATTCTATCTTGCCTATGTCTAGGTGGTTGTTTTAATTACTTTGGAACAGCAGGAGGAGATGAAGGAAATGAGCACAGTATCCTGATTGACGGCAGAAGAGCATTCAGTACTGGAATCAATGTGTCATTTCATTAGTAGCTGTCAAAGTTCACCTTATGCTGGATGAGGTGTCATTTAGAAGTGTATGCAGCACTGGTCTTTTACATGTCCATCTTCCTCTTTTGCATTTATAGATCTTTTTTCAGCTTGCAACTCTTAAAATTGCTGAAATTTTCTACCCCATAATCAAATGGAAATTTAAATCAACATTGCAGGCCAAAAATGCTCATTACTTAGAAAGCTTTTTTAGAAGGGATTGTCAGGACAATCAAGAGATTGTAAAATTTAAAGGGTTGGGGGTGTGTGTTTGTTTCTTAGAATGAAGTTAATTTGTTACATTGGGAGAAAGGTGTGCTGGTAGTTATTGAAAGCCTACCTTGCAGTAGACATATGAAAAGTCTGGTGTTCAAAACATTTAAATGGGCGCAAGATATGTGAGTAGAGAGAGGTCAGGTCAATAACTAATGCACAGGTTACCAATTGCTGTTCCTTTTCTGTTTGGCTTGTTGGACAGACTTGTTTGTAGCTGGCGTTCATTAGGTGCCCAGTGTCTTTTATATGATCACAATTCCAGTGTCTTTTCAAAGGTTGGATATAGAACCAGAAACATGTGTGCATCAGTTGTTATAATGCTGTTATTGTAATCCATGGCATGAACTAGGGTGGACTATGTACAGCTGAGTGATATAATTCTTTCTACAGACTCAGTAAAGTTTATTAAAAGCAGCTTAAGCAAGTTTTAAAATTAAGACTGCAGTAACCTATTTCAAATAATTTTTCTGTGCTTGTTTACAGTGATGAATGGAAAAATATATTAACTTGAATACCTCTCCTTAAATATGACTTTTCTATATATTTTCAGAAAAAAATGTTATGGTAGGCTTGACCCAATTTGGAAGTCCAGATTTAGAACCATATTTTAGAAAAGACAAGGTTGAAAACACTTTGGGTTTCCATTATAAGCACTGTTTAGGTCACTACTAGCCTGTGTCACTATAGGCATCTGTGTAGGTTAATGACCAGTTCTTGGAGCATATTCATGTTGACTGAGCAAGTGATTTGCAGGTCCTGTTTCTTTCTGAAAATTATCTCTCTGTTTATTTACATCTTTAGCTTTAGGAAATGCGTTGTTATAGAGAGATTTTTGTATCTTTCATTGGAGTTTGAAGACCTATGAAAATATAAGGAGTTGATCTTTCTGCTCAGTTCAATGTTTTGCAGGCTCGATGCAAAGACTGCATATATGGTACTTGGCAGGATGAAGCTTGATGGGGGACTCCAGCCATTGCTGCAATATAGAAATGTTGTTCTGTGAGCAAGGAAGCCTGCTTCCCTTGGCTTTATATCCCATTTCCCTTCTGCAATAATCACAGATCCCTTTCCTTATAAGTTATGACGGTTTTATAGGTAACCTCCTTCATTTGACCTTTAGATTTCTCTTCTGTGCCCTCAGCTCTCTTCCCTTGCCCTTAACTCTGGCTGGACAGAAGGCAGCATGTGTCCTACCTCCAGTTGGTTCTGAGTTGTCTGGATCGGTTGATACATGAGAGCCAGTTAGCTGCAGACTTTCCAGGGTCGGCAGCAGGTATGGGTTTCTCTTCTCCCTCTAGCTATAATTTTTCACAAAACTTGTTGGAACATAGAAGCTTAGATAGCAAGTCTGCATAACTCTCTTTTCCTTAGGAAACAGCCCAGTAATATTAGAGCACTAAATTGCACTATTCAATGCAATTAGGACAAGACTTTAAATCTCCATTTAGACATGTGTCCTGGTTTCAGCCAGGATAGAGCTGGTTTTCTTCACAGAAGCTAGTGTGAGACTGTGTTTTGGATTTGGGATGAGGAACTGTTGATAATGTGCTGATGTTTTGGGTTGTTGCTGAGCAGTCAAGGACAGTCCAGCTTCTTGTGCTGGCCTGCCAGCGAGCAGGCTGGGGTGCACGGGAAGCTGGGAGGGGACACAGCCGGGACAGCTGACCCAGACTGGCCAAAGAGATATTCCCTACCATCCGACGTCATGCCCAGTACATAAACTGGAGTTGGCCGGGGGGTGGAAATCGCTGCTCGGGGACGGGCTGTCGATCACTGGGTGGTGAGCAATTTCTGTATTGGGCCTCACTTGTTCTTGTACATTCCTTTGTTGGTATTATCATTGTTGTTTCCTTCTTTCTTTCTGTCCTATTAAACCGCGTTTATCTCAACCCACGAGGTTTTTCCTAATTCTCTCCCCCACCCTACTGTGGAAGGGGGAGTGAGCGAGCGGCTGTGTGGTGCTTAGTTGCCGGCTGGGGCTAAACCACGACAACATGTTTTAGAATATCAGTAGAAAATACAGGCTTTCTAGATATTTTTTTAAAAGGCTGAAGCTGAGCATCTGTTTGAATGGGTTACAATTGCAGACAGTGTTTAGGAGAATAAACTTTTGACCACAGGACAGAGCTTCTGTTTTAAAGGGAGAGCCCTGGGCTCGTTTGGACGCTGCTAGTGTAGACTTTTTTTTTCAGGAAACGTCTCAGTCTTTAATGACTGTGAGCACTAGAAGATGCTGGATTCAAACAGGACTTTGCTGTTTTTCTTGGCCTAGGCACAAAATGACTCATTCATTTTACAGTAATATCCCCTGGAAGTTGTATTGTCTGACTACAGCCATGTCTGAAACTTTGAATGGTGGGTGTGAAATCATTGCCTGGAACAGATTACATTGTCACTGAACAGTTTGCAAGAGGGATGTTTATTCTCTCTCACTGCAGAAGAGTAACTGAGTTAAAATAAATGCAGTGTCTCCTGCTAGCAGATAATCAATATTTTACTAGGACATGCAGAGCCCCACAATACACATTCCTGTTAATCCTTTCAGAATGGTGCTGTTGCATAGCTAACCACTGTGTTGTCATCCAAAAGCTTCTGTTCAGTTCCTCAATTTCCCTTTCAGCTGCTGAGCCTGTTATCAAGCTCAGCATCTATCGGTTATCTCTGTGGTTATATGTGACTGTTCCAGAGTTGTTTTTTCAGACTTCCCCTTCTGAACCCACTGTGTTTATAAATGTCACTGTAACTCTGCACCCTCAGCCTCCCCTCGTTGCGTGGCAGGGGCCATTCAGTTTGTCTCACTTTATTCTCCAGGTACTGCAGATTCTGAAACTAGCACTGATAAAATCCCACTTGTTTCCCTGCTCAGTTACTAATGTGAAACTTAAATTTGAATGCAGAGTTAATACCTTGTGTCAAGTACCTGTTGGGAAGCTAAGTTAATGTAGCTAAGGATGTAATGCTCAGAATCACTTTATCTGCTCTTTGTAGTTAGGAGAGCCACACTATTCATTTGTGCAGTCGGTGTTGTAGCATTGGAAAACAGCAAACTGACTGTACTTGTTCCCCTAAGAAACAAGCTTCATGCTAGTAAGAACAGAAGACTCATTTCTTTGTTCTTAGACAGCAACAGTTGGATCTCAGGGCATATTCTTGTGCTGCCATGCTTAACTTCTAAGCTGCTAAAGATTTTAGCCTCATTCTCTTACCACTCTGATTTTGCTTTCAGTGTCTTCTCCACTATCATTTTTTCTCCCTAATAGAGGAGACTTGGCATTGTTTTAAAATTAACCTGTCCTGAGAAGTTTTCTGCCTTCCATTCCCATTGAGATTGGCCACAACAGAGCTGCCAGTTGGACTCTGCCATTTCAAGACACTTCATTTGAACCACATCCAAATCTTCCTGCTTTTTCATCCAGATCATTTCCCAAAGGCAATTTTTTTTTCTACTCCCTTTGTGCTTGTTGTTATAACTCTTTAGTGGGCTTTCTTATACTGGTTGCTATAACTACTCCTTCCTTTCCAATTTTCCAGAAAATTGCTTTGCTTTTTTTGGAGCTTTGCTTATCAGAAGCTGAAACGATCTCAGGTCCTAAAGTCTTGCTGATCTGTTCTCTCCTGTGCATTTTCCCATCTCCTGCACTCTCATACATTATGGGGAAGAAAACAGGAAAGGAAGGCAAGAGACCAACATGGCTGAGTGGAGACCTGATGGGCAAGAAGGAAATGCACAGGCAGGGAAGCAGGGACAGGTATCCTGGGATGAGTACATGGATGCTGCCCAGTTGTGTAGGGATGAGGTCAGGAGGGCCAAGGCATGGCTGGAGCTGAACTTGGCAAGGGATGCCAAGAGTAATAAGAAGGGCTCCTACAGGTATGTCAGCCAGAAAAGGAAGGTCAGAGAAAGCGTACCCCCCTTGATGAGCAAGACTGGCAGACTGGTAACAACAGATGAGGAGGAGGCTGAGGTACTCAACGACTTCTTTGCCTCAGTCTTCATTGTCAGTCTCCCTTCCCACACCTCTCGAGTGGATAGACTGGAGGAGCAAAGTGCCTCCCACTGTAAGAGAAGATCAGGTCTGAGACCACCTGAGGAACCTGAACATGCACAAGTCTATGGGACCTGATGAGATGCATCCCAGAGTTCTGAGGGAATTGGCTGATGTAGTTGCCAAGCCACTCTCCATGATATTTGAAAAGTCCTGGCAGTCAGGTGAAGCCCCTGGAGACTGGAAAGAGGGAAACATTGCATCCATCTTTAAAAAAGGCAGCAAGAAGGACCCTGGGAACTACTGACCTGTCAGCCTCACCTCTGTGCCTGGGAAGATCATGGAACAGATCCTCCTAGAAGCTATGCTAAAGCACATGGAGGTCAGGGAGGTGATCCAAGACAGCCAGCATGGCTTCACCAAGGGCAAGTCCTGCCTGACCAACCTAGTGGCCTTCTATGATGGAGTGACCACATCAGTGGACAAGGGAAGAGCTACGGATTTCATCTATCTGGACTCCTGTAAGGCCTTTGACACGGTCCCCCAGAACATCCTTCTCTCTAAATTGGTGAGATATGGGTTTGATAGGTGGACTCTTGGGTGGATGAGGAATTGGGTGGATGGTCGCATCCAGAGGGTAGTGGTCAATGGCTCTGTATTGGGTTTGCGTGGCAAGGTTTTGGTAGCGGTGGGGGTTACAGGGGTGGCTTCTGCGAGAAGCTGATAGAAGTGTGTCTGATAGAGCCAGTGCAGGCTGGCTCCAAGATGGACTCATGAGGTTCAACAAGGTTCAACAAGGCCAAGTGCAGGGTCCTGCACCTGGGTCGGGGCACCCGCCAGTATCAATACAGGCTGGAGGACAAAGGGATAGAGAGCAGCCCTGCTGAGAAGGACTTGGGGGTACTGGTGGATGAAAAGCTGGACATGAGCCGGCAATGTGTGCTCACAGCCCAGAAGGCCAACCGTATCCTGGGCTGCATCAAAAGAAGTGTGGCCAGCAGGTTGAGGGAGGTGATTCTGCCCCTCTGCTCTGCTCTGGTGAGATCCCACCTGGAGTACTGCATCCAGCTCTGGAGCCCTCAGCACAGGCAAGACATGGACCTGTTGGAGTGGGTCCAGAGTAGGGCCACCAAAATGATCAGCAGGATGGAACACCTCTCCTATGAAGACAGGCTGAGAGAGCCTGGAGAAGAGAAGGCTCTGGGGAGACCTTATTGCAGCCTTCCAGTACTTAAAGGGGGCCTGTAAGAAAGATGAGGGACAGACTTTTTAGCAGAGACTGTTGCAATAGGACAAGGGGTAATGTTTTAAACTAAAAGAGGGTAGATTTAGACTAGATAGAAGGAAGAAATTTCTCCCAATGAGGGTGGTGAAACACTGGCACAGGTTGCCCAGAGAGGTGGTAGATGCCCCATCCCTGGAAACATTCAAGGTCAGGTTGGACGGGGCTCAGAGCCAACTCTGATCTAGTTGAAGATGTCCCTGATCATTGCAGGGGGGGCAGGTTGGACTAGATGACCTTAAAAGGTTCCTTCCAACCCAAAGATTCTATGATTTGCCATGGATTGATCCGGACTGCACTGGAGCAGGGTGAAGCTCTGGAACACCTGCAATACATTGATGACATCATCATATGGGGCAACACAGCAGAAGTTGTCTTTGAGAAAGGGAAGAAAGTAGTCCAAATCTTTCTGAAAGCCAGTTTTGGTATAAAACAAAGTAAGGTCAAGGGACCTTATTTTCTTTTTAGTTCTTTAATAATGGGGGTCCAGTTTTTAGGAATAAAATGGCAAGATGGATGTTGTCAAATCCCAATGGATGTGATCAACAAACAGTTATGTCTCCACCAAGTAGCAAAAAGGAAACACAAGCTTTCTTAGGCGTTGTGGGTTTTTGGAGAATGCATATTCCAAATTACAGTCTGATTGTAAGCCCTCTTTATCAAGTGACCCGGAAGAAGCATGATTTTAAATGGGGCCCTGAGCAATGACAAGTCTTTGAACAAATTAAACAGGAAATAGTTCATATAGTAGCCCTTGGGCCAGTCCGGGCAGGACAAGATGCTAAAAATATACTCTACACCACAGCCGGGGAGAATGGTCCTACCTGGAGTCTCTGGCAGAAAGCACCAGGAGAGACTCGAGGTCAACCCCTAGGGTTCTGGAGTCAGGGACAGAGGATCCAAGGCCTGCTATACTCCAATTGAAAAAGATATTGACAGCATATGAAGGGGTTTGAGCTGCTTTAGAAGTGGTTGGTGCACAGCTCCTTTTGAAACCCTGACTGCCAGTGCTGGGATGCTCAAAGAGAGGGTCCCCTCTACACATCATGCCTCTGATACTATGTGGAGTAAATGGGTCTCACTGATCAAACAGCAAGCCCGAATAGGAAACCCCAATCTCCCAGGAATCTTGGAAGTGATCGTGGACTGGCCAGAAGGCAAAGACTACGGAATATCGCAAGAAGAGGAGGTGATGTGTGCTGAAGAGTCCCCACTGTATAAACTGCCAGAAAATGAGAAGCAATATGCCCTGTTCACTGATGGGTCCTGTCACATTGTGGGAAAGCATCAGAGGTGGAATGCTGCTGTGTGGAGTCCTATAAGACGAGTCGCAGAAACTGATGAAGGACAAGGAGAATCAAGCCAATTTGCAGAAGTGAAGTCCATCCAACTGGCTTTAGATATTGCTGAACGAGAAAAATGGCCAGTGCTCTGTCTCTATGCTGACTCCTGGAAGGTGGCAAAAACCCTGTGGGGGTGGCTACAGCAGTGGAAGCAGAGCAACTGGCAGCACAAGGGTAAACCCATCTGGGCTACTGAATTATGGCAAGATATTGCTGCCTGACTAGAGAATCTGGTTGTAAAAGTATGCCACATAAATGCCCACGTACCCAAGGGTCAGGCCACTGAAGAACATCAAAACAACCACCAGGTGGATCAGGCTGCTAAGACTGAAGTGGCTCAGGTGGATCTGGACTGGCAACATAAGGGTGAATTATTTATAGCTCAGTGGGTCCATGCCACCTCAGGCCATCAGGGAAGAGATGCAACATATAGATGGGCTCATGATGGAGGGGTGAACTTGATCATGGACGCTATTGCACAGGTTATCCATGAATGTGAAACGTGTGCTACAGTCAAGCAAGCCAAGCGGTTAAAGCCTCTCTGGTATAAAGGACAATGGCTGAAATATACATATGGGGAGGCCTTGGCAGATTGACTATATCACACTTCCACAAACTCGACAAGGCACGCGCTATGTGCTTACAATGGTGGAGGCAACCACCGGATGGCTGGAAACATATCCTGTGCCCCATGCCACCGCCCAGAACGCTATCCTGGGCCTTGAAAAGCAAGTCTTATGGCGACATGGCACCCCAGAAAGAATTGAGTCAGACAATGGGACTCATTTCCAAAACAACCTCATAGACACCTGGGCCAAAGAGCACGGCATTGAGTGGGTGTATCACATCCCCTATCATGCACCAGCTTCCGGAAAAATTGAACGATACAACGGACTGTTAAAGACTACACTGAGAGCAATGGTTGATGGGACATTCAAGCACTGGGATAAACATTTAGTAAAAGCCATCTGGTTAGTCAACATTAGGAGATCTGTCAACCGAGCTGGCCCTGCCCAATCAAAACTCTTATGTACTGTAGAAGGGGATAAAGTCCCTGTGGTGCATGTAAAAAATACGCTGGGGAAGACAGTCTGGGTTATTCCTGCCTTGGGTAAAGGCAAGCCCATTCATGGGACTGCTTTTGCTCAAGGACCTTGGTACACTTGCTGGGTCGTGCAGGAGGATGGGTATGTCCGATGTGTACATCAAGGGGTTTTGATTTTTGGGGAAAATAGCCAATGATTTCAACTGTATGATATTAATTGCTATATAATACTCTGTGTTACTACTTATGTAGGTGCTATATGCTATAACAAAGGGATGACAGTAAGAATCACTCCCGATTAATGAAGAATGAAATTCAATGAAAGTGAACAAGTAGCAACAGTGATAGATCCAGAACTGGCTTCAGCATGCAACAGTCAAACACCACTCATCATCTCTGCTGCCCTGAATGTCTGTTATGGCAGATGGAACTCATGGTGATGGATTAAATGAACTAAATCGACATTTTAGAAGGATGGCCCATAGATTAAGGGAATGATCACAGAATCATTAAGGTTGGAAAAAACCTTTAAGATCAACAAGTCCAACCGTCAACCCAACATAACCATGCCCACTAAATCATATCCTGAAATGCCATGTCTACACATTTTTTGAACACTTGCAGAGATGGTGACTCCACCACCCCCCTGGGCAGCCTGTTCCAATGCTTGACCACTCTCTCCGTAAAGAAATTTTTCCTAATATCAAATCTAAACCTCCCTGGCGCAACGTGAGGCCATTTCCTCTTGTCCTATCGCTAGTTACTTGGCAGAAGAGACCAACATCCACCTCACCACAACCCCCTTTCAGGTAGTTGTAGAGAGCAATGAGGTCTCCCCTCAGCCTCCTCTTCTCCAGACTAAACAACCCCAGTTCCCTCAGCCACTCCTCATACGACCTGTTCTTCAGACCCCTCACCAGCTTTGTTGCCCTTCTCTGGACACTCTCCAGCAACTCAATGTCCTTCTTGTAGTGAGGGCCCCAAAACGGAACACAGTATTTGAGGTGCGGCCTCACCAGTGCCGAGTACAGGGGCACAATCACTTCCCTACTCCTGCTGGCCACACGATTTCTGATACACGCCAGGACGCTGTTGGCCTTCTTGGCCACCTGGGCACACTGCCAGCTCATATTCAGCCGGCTGTCAACCAGCACCCCCAGGTCCCTTTCCGCCAGGCAGCTCTCCAGCCACTCCTCCCCAAGCCTGTAGCGTTGCATGGGGTTGTTGTGGCCAAAGTGCAGGACCCAGCACTTGGCCTTATTAAACCTCATCGATCCAGCCTGTCCAGATCCCTCTGCAGAGCCCTCCTACCCTCCAGCAGATCAACACTCCCATCCAACTTGGTGTCATCTGCAAACTTACTGAGGGAGCACTTGATCCCCTCATCCAGGTCATCAGTAAAGATATTGAATAAGACCGGCCCCAGAACCGAGCCCTGGGGAACACCACTTGTGACTGGCCACCAGCCAGATTTAACGCCATTCACCTCAGCTCTCTGGGCTCGGCCTTCCAGCCATTTTTTTACCCAGTGAAGAGTAAACCTGTCTAAGCCACGAGACGCCAGTTTCTCCAGGAGAATGCTGTGGGAGACGCTGTCAAAGGCTTTACTAAAGTCCAGGTAGACAACATCCACAGCCTTTCCCTCATCCACTAGGCGGGTCACCTGGTCATAGAAGGAAATCAGGTTGGTCAAGCAGGGCCTGCCTTTCATGAACCCATGCTGGCTGGGCCTGATCCCTCGGTTGTCCTGCAGATGCCCTGTGAGCACTCTCAAGACGAACCTCTCCATGATCTTGCCCGGTACGGAGGACAGGCTGACAGGCCTGTAGTTGCCAGGATCCTCCTTCCGGCCTTTCCTGTAGATGGGCGTCACATTGGTAAGCCTCCAGTCTTCTGGGACCTCCCCTGTTAACCAGGACTGCTGATAAATGATGGAGAGTGGCTTGGCAAGCTCCTCCGCCAGCGCTCTCAGTACTCTCGGGTGGATCCCATCAGGCCCCATAGACTTGTGGGTGTCCAGGTTGCGGGAGAAGGATGAACTTCACAACTCTATGAGAGTTATACTCCGAAGCCGTTTATTGTCTTGTCTGACTCCAATATATATCATAATCTTTGTTTAGTCACTGCACACACACTCATGATTGGTTACAGCTTGTTACACACATTATTGCAATTGGCTATATACAAAATATCATGCGCTGTCCATGCGCCTCTTCCACAGTCAGGATTCGCTGCTTGCAGGTGTTCCTGCGCTCCTTTGCTTCCTCTTAGTTGTTTACCACATCTCCTTCTCCTCAAGGCTGAGGCCTGCAGGTGTCCAGCTGTTTACCAGCTTCTCAGTGCCACAGCTCCTTCTCCTTAAGGTCGAGCTGTGCAGATCAATGCCACAGCTCCTTCTCCTTAAGGTCGAGCCCTTGCAGGGTGATCCCAACACCAGGTGGTTTAACAGGTCCTTAACTGCTTCCTCCTGGATTATGGGTGGGTTATTGTCCTCTCCATCCCCATCTTCCAGCTCAGGGGGCTGAATACCCTGCGGATACCTGGACTGGCTCTTAAAGACTGAGGCAAAGAAGGTGCCCTCCGGACGTCCATGGTAGCAGTTTTGCTGACCCCTCTCCTTACTTTGCTCACAAATGAGAATTCTATCATGTTGTGGTCGCCAAGCCCAAGACGGCCTCCGACCACCACATGTCTCACCAGTCCTTCTCTGTTTGTAAACAGCAGGTCAAGCAAGGCACCTCCCCTGGTGGGCTCACTCACCAGCTGCGTCAGGAAGTTATCCTCCACACACTCCAGGAACCTCCTAGATTGTTTCCCGTCTGCTGTGTTATACTTCCAGCTGGTGTCCGGTAGATTGAAGTCCCCTACAAGAACAAGGGCCAGCAAATGCGCGACTTCCGACAGTCGCTTATAGAATGTCTCATCTGTCTCTTCATCCTGGTTGGGTGGTCTGTAACAGACTCCCAGCAGGATATCTGCCTCATTGGCCTTCCCCCTCATCCTTACCCACAAGCACTCGACTTGGTCTTCACAATCTTTGATTTCTATACAATCAAAACACTCCCTAACATACAGAGCCACCCCACCACCTCTCCTTCCCTGCCTATCCCTTCGGAAGAGCTTATAGCCATCCATTGCAGCACTCCAGTCATGACAAGCATCCCACCATGTTTCTGTGATGGCAACTACGTCATAGCTGTCCCGCTGCACAATGGCTTCCAGCTCCTCCTGTTTGGTGCCCATGCTGCGTGCATTGGTGTAGATGCACCTGAGCTGGGCTATCGATTTCAGCTCTGGCACGTCACCCCTAGGCTCATCTCTAGTGACCTTGGTTTTATCCCCTCCCCCCTCCAAATCTAGTTTAAAGCCCTCTCGACGAGGCCTGCCAGCTCATAAGCAAGAATCCTTTTGCCCCTTGGAGACAGTTGCACTCCATCTGCTGTGAGCAGGCCCGGTGCTGTGTAAACCGCCCCGTGGTCAAAGAACCCAAAATTCTGACGACGGCACCAGCCCCTGAGCCATGTGTTGATCAGGTGTGCTTTCCTGTTCCTTCCAGCGTTCTTCCCTGCCACTGAAGGGATTGATGAAAACACTACCTGTGCTCCCGCTCCATCGACCAGTCGCCCCAGTGCTCTCAAGTCCTTTTTGACTGCCTTTGGTCTTCTTAGTGCAACCTCACCGTTGCCAACCTGTAGGACCAACAGTGGGTAGTAATCAGTGGGCTGAACCAGACCAGGGAGTTTCCTGGTGACATCTCTCACCCAGGCCCCAGGGAGGCAGCAGACTTCCCTGTGGGTGGGTGACTTCTTAGAAGTGAAATTTAAAGTTATTGTACTGAGACTTACATGGTGGCGTGAGACACCATTTCAGCGAGACACCACCACAGAAACTAGTTGGTGTCTGTGTCACAGGCCAGTTGCCAGCAGCCCATGTAGTTCTGACTAAGGCTGACAGCAATGTGATGAGTCACAGAGCTATACATTGCCTGTAAAGGGAAGTCTCTTAGAATAACGAAAGCACTGTTTTGTCTGCAGCTAGTACAGGATATGTGCTAGAAGAGCTAAAATATTTGTCTTTTATTTGTTTAAATGACACTGCTAATTGGATTGCAATTCACACTCCTCTCTTTATCCTGCTTGCTTCTTGCCTTTTGAATTCATGTCTCAGTGCATGATGGGAAAGGTATTAGTTTTACCGCTAATGAGGATGTTCTTCCTGATAAGGGTATGTTCAAGACTAATGTTGCTATCATAACAATATTAGCCAACTGCTTTCCTTTTGAAGTCATCTTGCCCATGCTCAGAAACCTTTTCCAGAGACCCATTTCCTGTCACTCCCTGTAGAAGTGAATTTTCACTGAATGCTTGCATCCCACAGAGAGAGCCACAGATTGTGTGGTATAGAACTCTGTACCCTGCCTGAGAGCCTGTCCCAGAGCTTGAGATTTATTCATGGGATATGAAAGCTGTCTTGAAAATAGACTGTTTTTTGAGAGGTGCTATGGACTTGTTCCCCTGCCCTTTACCATGGGCTGTGTATTGCTGTTTTGAGTCCTAGACTTGCATTTGTATGGTCTGCTGAAGCGGGCTACTGTAATACATGGTAATGTCTGATATACACTCAAGGTTATGGCCGAGCTTGAAACATCTGGCTTGAAGAGGGGTTAGCTAAAAGTCTGGGTGCTCAGGAAAGCCCTAAAAAATTAAGGCATCTTGTGTTTCATCTCTCAATTTATTTTCTGCTGTCCAAAGTCTTTTTGTTATCTTAGGTGAAATACGTCTGTAACACATTGCATGAGCTCAGCTCTGCAGCTTCACCTTCCAGTATCACAATACCAAGGAGGCTTTCATGTCAAGATTTAAATCTGCTTGTTACTAAATGTGCAAGCATGTGTATATACACAGTTGTTCATGATCAGAATATTTTCACAGGTCGTCTACAGATATTAAGTGGGTTTTTTGTCTCTGTGAGCATTTCAGTTAATAGAACAAGATTTTTGTATGAAAAGACAAGAACAAAGGTTACAAAAAAATCCTAATTTTGTGTCCCTCAAAGGTAATGGGATGGTTCTGCTGTCATTCCTCTGAAGCATCAGTGTCTCCTTTATAACCTATTAATTACACTAAAGATCAGTAAAATGAAGAGCTGAGTGTTTAGCAGATGATGTTTCTGCAGTGGTGGCCTGATAAAGTTGTTACACATATATGCTGTTGGTAATCTTTTCTGTTACCATGGAAAATGCCGACAGTATGAGTGACAGGCCTGCACCATCAGATGGGTCAGGTCAATAATTAAGCCTACCAATTTTAAAGCTCTATGCTTATATACAGAAAAGAAGACATGCTTCCCTTCTAAGCAGGGAGAAAACAGTACATTCAAGATAATGTACAAATGTTACAGCCTAAAGGTTCTGAATCTTTAACAAAGACTTCATCTAATTAAAATATTAATTACTGAAATGAAGTAACCCTTAGCAGAAGCAGAAATGTTTAAAGTCATCTGAGTTGAAAATCTATTGGCATGGCTTTAATGTTCTCTGCTCCTCTCATTTCACAGTTTAACACACACACACAGGCAAAGGTAACTTGATAAGGGTAATTTGTTTTTTCTTTTTAAGTAGCCGGGTTGTCTTTATCAGCTGCGAAACAGCAAAAATGCCCATCTGTCATAGGTTTTACTTCTCCCTCTCTGACCAGGGTTTTCTGTAGAAAGGAGTTTTCTGTGGCTCATCTAACACTCTAGTCAGCTGCTGACACCTTTTTTTGCAGAGGAATTGATATATTCTGAGAAACTGTAAGTAAACTTTTGTGTGTGTTTTTCAAGCATACTGGGGAATGAAGATGGCCTTGATGCCTATGAGCTCCAAGGTCCTGCACATTCTAGTTTTGCCAAATCCACGTTGCCTTTTGTCTCACTTTCCGTCCTTTCTTTTATTATTCTTTCCTTCAAGATTTCTTCTAAAGCCTTTCATGCTGTCCAGGTCAACCTAACAAGTTGGAAGTCACTTGGATACGTTATATATTTTGTGTGTTATTCTCCAGTCACATAACCTCCACCTTCACAGATGAATAGACCCTTGCTGCCAAACCTCCAGTTCCACGTTTCAGTGTTTTCAGAAGTGTAGCATGGAAGTGATCCTTCCCTAGCAATTGGAGGGGTTTGGTGCCTCTGAATTTTAGTGACCGTAGTGCAGTATTTTCTATTTCCTTGCTTTTTGTTTCAGGCTGTTTCTTTCTTTCAGTCTCTCTGAGGCCAAGATATTCTTTTGTGGGATTTTTTTCATCTGCCTCTCCTTGACCACCTTCTTCCTGAAAAAGAGCATATGACAGAAGGGACCCTAGCATCCCTTTGAAGCCTGTCCCTTAGTCACCCATAATCACAAAACAGGCCTTAGACTCAGAAGAGTCCCCAGGAACATCCACTCTGCTCCCCCTCAGACCAGAATGCCAAGGAAATCCTCCAGCATTGTATCAGCAACCTCAAAATCTCAAGAAACCATGATGAGTTATGAGGAGAGAGCAAGCCAGAAATGTAGCACCACAGCCACCTTAGCAAAGTCCTCACTCCAAAATGTGTCCAAGTCAAATATAGCCAGAAGAGCAGGCAGGTAAACTGTGCCTTTCTAATCCCAGACCCCAGTGACATCTGTCAGTCTGACCTGAGGACCTCCATACCCACAGTCCTGCTTAACACTGAACAAAAGCAAGATCGTGAGATGCTTGAGATGATTTCTTAGCACCTTTTGTGCATTGCAAAATACACTGAAAATTAGAGCAATTACACATTGTGAAAGAAGAATAATGACAAGCAGAAGTCTGGAAGCATAGCATTCGTTATTTCAGTACAATATCACAGAATCACAGAATCACAGAATCACTAAGGTTGGAAAGGACCTTCAAGATCATCAAGTCCAACCATTAATCCAGCGCCACCATGTTCCCTAAACCATGTCCTGAAGCGCCACATCCACACGTTTTTTGAACACTTCCAGAGATGGCGACTCCACCACCTCCCTGGGCAGCCTGTTCCAATGCCTGACCACTCTCTCAGTGAAGAAATTTTTCCTAATATCCAATCTAAACCGCCCCTGGCGCAACTTGAGGCCATTTCCTCTTGTCCTATCGCTAGTTACTTGGGAGAAGAGACCAACACCCTCGTCGCCACAACCCCCTTTCAGGTAGTTGTAGAGAGCGAGAAGGTCTCCCCTCAGCCTCCTCTTCTCCAGACTAAACAACCCCAGTTCCCTCAGCCGCTCCTCATAAGACTTGTGCTCCAGACCCCTCACCAGCTTCGTTGCCCTTCTCTGGACACGCTCCAGCACCTCAACATCCTTCTTGTAGTGAGGGGCCCAAAACTGAACACAGTATTCAAGGTGCGGCCTCACCAGTGCCGAGTACAGGGGCACAATCACTTCCCTACTCCTGCTGGCCACACTATTCCTGATACAGGCCAGGACGCTGTTGGCCTTCTTGGCCACCTGGGCACACTGCCGGCTCATATTCAGCCGGCTGTCAACCAGCACCCCCAGGTCCCTTTCCGCCGGGCTGCTCTCCAGCCACTCCTCCCCAAGCCTGTAGCGTTGCATGGGGTTGTTGTGGCCAAAGTGCAGGACCCGGCACTTGGCCTTATTAAACCTCATACAGTTGGCCTCTGCCCATCGATCCAGCCTGTCCAGATCCCTCTGCAGAGCCCTCCTACCCTCCAGCAGATCAACACTCCCACTCAGCTTGGTGTCATCTGCAAACTTACTGAGGGAGCACTCAATTCCCTCATCCAGATCATCTATAAAGATATTGAACAAGACTGGTCCCAGAACCGAGCCCTGGGGAACACCACTCGTGACCGGCCGCCAGCCGGATTTAACGCCATTCACCACAACTCTCTGGGCTCGGCCATCCAGCCAGTTCCACAGTCTTTCCCTCATCCACTAGGCAGGTCACCTGGTCATAGAAGGAAATCAGGTTGGTCAAGCAGGACCTGCCTTTCATGAACCCATGCTGGCTGGGCCTGATCCCTCGGTTGTCCTGCAGATGCTCTGTGAGCACTCTCAAGACGAACCGCTCCATGATCTTCCCCGGTACAGAGGTCAGGCTACTATATGAAAAATAATGTCAACGTATTGAGAAAGTTCAAGGAATATCAGATAAGATTCAGAATACTTGGAGACTAAAGCTTTTATTCAGAGATACTCATCTCACCCTTGAGCACTCAGGGTGAGCAGGCCTGCAGCGCTCATCGCAAACTGTCAAAAACAACTTCCAGTCCAGCAATTATTTCACTTTGAGACCAAAACACTAGCTTCAAGTTCTGCCATGAAAAAGTACATAGCACTCTGCTCTGTTCTTTCAGTCTATGTGCCTTAAAGAACCTTTGCATATCCTCTGTTCTCTTGGCAAGATCAATTCAGGTGAACTTTAACCAGTTCTTATTTATCTTTACTTGATTTTTAATACATGTGAGTTTTTTTGTTGTTGTTTCAGAAATTAAAAGACCCTTTATTTATCCTTGCATTTAAAATGCAAATAACTATTCACTGAACGATAGTGCTTTTATGAGTTGCTCTTAAAAAGAGCATTTTCACTGCTTATTGGAACCAAACCCATAATAACACCTCCTTTTATCATCTTTGTGACTATGTGGTGACAAAATCTGTCAGTTGTCACATCTGGTAGTGGCATTATTAATAGCAGCTATTCACCAATTGCTCAGATGCTAGTTTCCTGTAATGACAACTGTCAGACAAAGGATTTCCATCTATTTGCTATAATTCAGATATGTGAGAATATCAACCCTGTGAACCAACCTATGGGGAGATACATTTGAGTTGTGTGAATTTTGCAAACAAAGAAGCACTCACAATGCCTGCTGTGCATCTTTTTGTTTTTTTTTTTTCACTGAGATGCTCTTTCCCAAGACTCGCTCTTGTTACCCACCAGTGTTTGGCAAACTGAGGAACGTAAGCCTTGTCTGTTTGCATCTTCAGAAGTGGAAAATATAATTTACTATGATTTGCCTCCTTCCGAATCACAGCTAGAGATGCAGAGAGGTGTATCACTTTGGCAGATGAAGTCAAAAAGCCTCCTTTAATTTAAGTTGCTGCTAAATATGGTCAGTTTATCCTTCTCTCAAGCACAGCAGTTTGTTAGGCTGCAGGATTCTTATTTGGAATTATTTTCATGTGCCTGGAGTCAAGCCTAGGTCAGGTCATCTATTTCATCAAAGGGGGAAATTTCTGAGGATGACCATCACGGATGCGATAAACCCACACAAGGTTTTCCCTCAAAGCTTGGAAGCAGCAATAGCATATTCCCTTGGGGGGGGCGGGTGTTGAAGACACAAAGTGTCTCAGGGAAATTTCTTGTTCAGTTTTGAAACATTTTTCAACAAAAACCACCCACACTCTCAGATACCTTCAACTCCCACACGCTGCATATGTGAAGTCTTTGGGGCATTTTCTTCCTTGCCCCTTTTCTCACCATTGTAAATAGCAAAAGAGCCATCAGTGGAAGTTGGAGACTACAGCATTACAGCTATAGTCTGCTCCCTGTGATTTCTCCAAACCACCCTTTCTTTAAGCTGATAATACTGCATCAGCAATCCCTGCATGGTTTTCTGCAGGTGGAGCTTGTAGTCCAGTCTAGACATTGGAACTAGAAAAAACAACTGGAGAACATCTGGTTCATTCCGCTAGAGTCCAGATTAACTAAACGCCTGCCATTACTCCCCGAATGAAGGAGGTGCAAAGGCTTCAGTCACCTGGTGAGTGCTGCTTGCTATCAAATCCATTCTCTGAAAGTGACACGTTATGAAGGAAATGAAAGCATAATCTCTGCCAGAAGAAGTTTTGCTTCACAGATTTGTAGGGCAGTGATATTTTTTTACTTTGAGAGCAGCCCTGAAAAAGGAGACACATGAGAAATGCTCTCTCTCCCCCCCAGGATGACAAACCAAACTTTTTCTACTGAGTGACTCACAAGCTCACACATTAAACCCAGTTTCTAGGCTTCTGTGCTGCTGTACTAGCAGAAGCAGTGATTTCCATGGTTGTAAGCCAGTGGTTACAAGTCACGCTTCCCAGCAGTCACCTGATAATTGGCATGATGGCACTCAGTGATCACCCCCTCCACCTTAGTCTGTTTTGGGCCCTTTCACAGTAAAAAGACACCTCTATAAGCAATATACAACCCTTAAGCTTAATAGATGTAGTGACACCAGAAAATGCCTTTTTCCACTAAGAATAAATAATGGAGACTGATAAATTTTGCATGGGAAGTCTTTTTATTCTCTGTCCTTGACAAGTCATTTACTGTTTTTCTCTTGTATTTCATAACATTTTTTGTCTAAACAGTCAAGGTGAGTTGTGCCTCTATGTTCAATCTTTTGTTTCTGCTGTTGAGAAAAACTGCAGGCTTCACTTGTGCTACCTGGAGTAACTATAGCAATCAGGTATTTTGCTGAAAGTTGAAAATTGTTAGCTAATGTACATGAGGATTGAACCAAAAGGAAATAGAGTAAGGGGACAAGAAGGGAATGTGGCTTGAGAATATCCCACTTGTAATTTTCCCTGCATGGTATGGGATGATGAGATAGGAGATAAAGAAACATGTTTTGCTCCTTGACATTGCTACTGTTCAGTCTCTAGTGTCTGTCTGGTGCCATCCCCAAACCAGTAATAACTCATCCTTGGTAACAGCTCATGTCTGAGCACTGTTCTTCCAATATAATGAGCATCAGTAAACCAAGTGCTAATGCTGTAGCCAATTTTGTCCATACTGTGGGTTTCATCTGTCATGCAATGTGGTTTTAAAAGATTGACAGAAAAGCATGACTTGGCAGAAAGCATCACTAGCATGAGGTTTAAAAGCAATCCTCTCAAGCAATTAAAAGCCATCAACTTCCGTGACAGAAGAGCCCACCAGTTCTCTCATAGTTTATCACCCCACCATCTGCGCGACGCACTACAGACTATTATGGCCTTTTCCTATACTCCACCAAAGCAATGATGCCTGCAATATGTGTAACATCCATAGAATTAGAGACAGGGAAGAACCAGTATATCATTTCACCTCATCTATTGCATTGCACAGGCCATAGTGCATCACCCAGTTAACTCTGTATTGAGCTTTGGTTTTCTCTGTCATCTCTCCCAGAAAGATACTTTTCATTTCACTGCTAAAACACTAAGAAATGGAGGTCAGCTGTTGGTGTTTTGCTCTACTGGTTAATGGTTTGGAAGTGTTAAGCTTTCTAATGCTAGTTTGTTTGGTTTGAGACTTCCAGCCACTGGTTCTTATTTTATTACACACTTGTGACAGAAGGTCAGATGCTCAGGGCAAGAGAAGATGAGAGGTTTGCCTAGCTGTAGGTTTACCAGAAAAGTATTAGATGCTGAAATTAACTCACATGGACCAAATCAGCTTGGAATTAGGTCCAAAACAAAAGAAGGAAGAAATGCCAGATTACAAACCATTACCAGATCCTGTGCTTTAGTGCTTCAGAAGTCTCCTGGAATGATCAGGCAGTATTCCCCCCTCTCCATCCCACTGAACAGCTGGTTAAAAATATGCTAAAACTAAATATATCTGTTTCCTTCTCCCACCTTTCCTGTGAAGCACCAGAGATTGATCTAGTTCCCCCTCCATGGGTTATGGGTAGCACAAAGCTTCCCTTTTCTTAAATGTGTGGTTGGTACATCTTGCTCAAATGCTCAATGTCATACTGGTTAAGAGATTTGGGATCAAGAAGTATTCTTTCAGGTCATGTTGACTTGTGCTGCAGAGGGTTTCCACCCAGCTCTTCTTCACAGCTTCAAATAACTTTCCAAGTTCCTTTGGCATCTCTGTTCCAAGTAATGCTTTTTCAGTGAATGGGCCTTGCCTGTTGGAGGCCTCTCAATTAATCCTGTTACCTGCTTGTGGTAAATAGCAGGTCAGCCCTCTGAGTACCGAGATGTTTTTGTCAATTAGTGGTTTGGGTTCTTGCCACCTTCTCTTCTACACCTAGACAGTTCCTCAGATCATCTAATCTGACTACATAGCTCTGTAAAATATGAATCCTAAGCATAAATATTTTTTTCCGCTATTAAAAACAAGCCCTCTGAATCTTCGAGGATTTCTTTCCATGTGACTAACATTGCAAGTAATGAAGAAAATGCAATATCTAGTTCTAGCACAATCAAGAAAACATAATTAGTTTATCTTTGCAGCAGAAACAATGCTGGGGGACTTGTGTTGCTTTTGTTTAGATTTCTTAGCCAGACTACACAGGTCTCTGGAGGCTCCTATGGCTCCGTAGCCCACTCACATTTGTTATTTGCATGGACCAGGCATTTTGCAACTACGTAATGGACCATTTTGTAGAACTATAAACACTATAAAATTCTGACACAGAGTATTTGGTGAGGATAAAATCATTTTCTTGTCAAATAGTGTGGAAGCAAGCCTCCTTTTCTCTACAGCACAGCAGCACAAGCAGATTTCCCATATACCTGCTACACCAATGTGCCTGAGTCCTAGTCTGCATGTGGGGCTTTAGCCAGGAGTAACATGTTCTTCACCACTCACATAAGTTCTTACCTCTGTTACAGATCCTACTTTGGGTAGGGTGATACTGCGCAATCTGGTGCTGTGCAGAAATACAGGTATGAGATCCTGCAAGTGTTGTAGTTTTGCTGGCACAGTGCCACTCCAACCAACCACGGGGTTCTCCCTGCCAGGTTAATCGTATTTTTTTTTGGAGCTAGGTCTGGCATGGATATTGCTCAAATTAAGCTCAATGAGTCCATTATAGAGAACTTGGAACAAAGGCTCATGAGACATGACAAAAATCAGGAGAAATCATGATCTGGGAAAAAACCTTCAGTCCCTTCTCAGCTTGAGGACATTTGACAGCTAAGCCACAGACCTGTACCAGTCAAGTATTACCAGCACTGAATTCTCTTCCCTACTAAATTCCAAACTGAAACTACTTCACAGAGAAGATTTTAAAAGGAAAATATTTTAAATGGGATGGTAGAGCCTTACTACATATACAAGGTCATTGTTAAAATAGCATTAAGGTTGGAAAATGACTCAAACTTTTCATGCTGTTGGGCAAGCTGACTTTTCTGCCTTTTCATGAATGCATGCATTCCATCTAATCTAATCTAGACTGCAAGAGCATGACCTCCTGACCCATGTGACCCTTCAAGTCAAGCCCCCTAGGACAGTAGCTAACAGGGTATTTGATTGACTAGGACTAGGATTTGTTCTGCAAATTATATTGCTTAGACAAAAAAGATCTAGGACACTAACCCACAGAAGGACAAGTTTATACTTGTGGACAGCAGGTAGGTACAGAAAGTTGATAACACTAACTTACCAGAGAATATCAACAGTGGTAACAAAAAAATCCACATCAGAGCTGGATGTTTCAGGAAATACTGTGCATTGTCAGGGCCCTGAATACAATAATAGACCTTAAAAGCCCTGATCAGCCTCACCTGGAGCCTCCACATACTGCCTCTGCCCATGGGCCCAGGGGCTCCAGTTAAGCTCAGCCCAGTGCATTTGGTCTCTGCCTGATCTATGTGTGACGGAGAGAAAGAAACTTCACTGTAAGGTTCAAATTAACAATTTATTTGAACATCACTCACAGGTACAATACGCCACTATTGCAGGTTTTTTATGGATACAACAGAGGAATGCACTATTGCAATTTAAAAAAGCAATTCACAGGATACACTATTACAACCTATAAGTGATTTCTGGAATGTACTAACACAAACCACAAGCACACTAAATATAAATATCTTAAAAGAGTGCACTAATCATGATCTTAAAGCATGCTAAATACCATACATATGTTTCTTAATCACTTACACTCTCTCTCAGGTAAGGCCTCCTAATCCCTGGGAAGTTACCTTGTACAGCATCCTGGACAAGGGGGGAAGAATCTCCTACAGGCCAGCTGTATCGTTGGAAAAGACTCCCCCTTTTCCTACCCAAACCTTATGGTTTTTATTTCCTGATTTGATGGGTGGGCAGGATTATGCCTGAGTGCATTATACTATCTATCTAGAATGTATATCTCTGGTGGTGTGATGGCCCCTTAGACTGTATTGCTAATTTTGCGGTGTCCAGTACACAAAGTTACTGAATAGTGGTGGAATGGGACTCAGGGCATTTTGTCTGTTAAGGGACTATTGAAGGCTCCATTTGGGTTTCAGTTCTTATAATGACGCAGTGTTCAGGCAACCCCGGGCTGAGCCGTTTCCGCAGCTCGCTCCCCACCCCCCCAGTCATCTTCGCATAGATAAGGACCTTTCACTGAATCACAGAATCACAGAATCATCAAGGTTGGAAAAGACCTTTAAGATCATCAAGTCCAACCATCAACCCAACACCACCATGCCCACTAAACCATGTCCCGAAGTGCCACATCTACATGTTTTTTGAACACCTCCAGTGATGGTGACTCCACCACCTCCCTGGGCAGCCTGTTCCAATGTTTGACCACTCTCTCAGTAAAGAAATTGTTCCTAATATCTAGTCTAAACCTTCCCTGGCGCAACTTGAAGGTCTCCCCTCAGCCTCCTCTTCTCCAGACTGAACAACCCCAGTTCCCTCAGCCACTCCTCATAAGACTTGTTCTCCAGACCCCTCACCAGCTTTGTTGCCCTTCTCTGGACACACTCGAGCACCTCAGCATCCTTCTTGTAGTGAGGGGCCCAAAATGGAACACAGTATTTGAGGTGCGGCCTCACCAGTGCCGAGTACAAGGGCATGATCGCCTCCCTACTCCTGCTGGCCACACGATTTCTGATACAGGCCAGGATGCTGTTGGCCTTCTTGGCCACCTGGGCACACTGCCAGCTCATATCCAGCCAGCTGTCAACCAGCACCGCCAGGTCCTTTTCCACTGGGGAACTTTCCAGCCACTCTTCCCCAAGCCTGTAGCGTTGCATGGGGTTGTTGTGGCCGAAGTGCAGGACCCTGCACTTGGCCTTATTAAACCTCATACAGTTGGCCTCAGCCCATCGATCCAGCCTGTCCAGATCCCTCTGCAGAGCCCTCCTACCCTCCAGCAGATCAACACTCCCACCCAACTTGGTGTCGTCTGCAAACTTACTGAGGGAGCACTCGATCCCCTCATCTAGGTCATCAATAAAGATATTGAATAAGACTGGCCCCAGAACCAAGCCCTGGGGAACACCACTTGTGACCGGCCGCCAGCCGGATTTAACGCCATTCACCACAACTCTCTGGGCTCGGTCGTCCAGCCAGTTCTTTACCCAGTGAAGAGTACACCTGTCTAAGCCATGAGCCGCCAGTTTCTCCAGGAGAACGCTGTGGGAGACGCTGTCAAAGGCTTTACTAAAGTCCAGGTAGACAACGTCCACAGCCTTTCCCTCATCCACTAGGCAGGTCACCTGGTCATAGAAGGAAATCAGGTTGGTCAAGCAGGATCTGCCTTTCATGAACCCATGCTAGCTGGGCCTGATCCCTTGGTTGTCCTCCACATGCCCTGTGAGCACTCTCAAGATGAACCGCTCCATGATCTTCCCCGGCACAGAGGACAGGCTGACAGGCCTGTAGTTCCCCGGATCCTCCTTCCGGCCTTTCTTGTAGGTGGGTGTCACATTGACAAGCCTCCAGTCTTCTGGGACCTCCCCTGTTAACCAGGACTGCTGATAAATGATGGAGAGTGGCTTGGCAAGCTCCTCTGCCAGCTCCCTCAGGACTCTCAGGTGGATCCCATCAGGCCCCATAGACTTGTGGGTGTCCAGGTGGCTTAACAGGTCCTTAACTGTTTCCTGCTGGATTATGAGGAGTTTATTCTGCTCTCCATCGCTGTCTTCCATTTCAGGGGGCTGAATACCCTGCGGATACCTGGTCTGGCTATTAAAGACTGAGGCAAAGAAGGCATTAAGCACCTCATCCTTTTCCTCATCCTTGGTGACAATGTTCCCTGCCATATCCAGTAGGGGATGGAGATTCTCCTTGCCTCTTTTTGTTGTTAATATATTTGTAGAAGCATTTTTGTTATCCTTTATGACTGTGACCAGATTGAGCTCTAGCTGGGCTTCTGCCTTTCTAATTTTGTCTCTGCTTGACCTAACGAGATCCTTGTACTCTTCCTGAGTTGCCTTCCCCTTCCTCCAGAGGTGATAAACTCTCCTCTTTTCCCTGAGTCCCAGCAAAATCTCCCTGTTCAGCCAGGCCGGTCGCCTTCCCCGCCAGCTCTTCTTACGGCACATGGGGACTGCCTGCTCCTGCGCCTTTAAGATTTCCTTATGGAAGAATGTCCAGCCTTCCTGGACCCTTTTGCCTTTCAGGACTGTCTCCCAAGGGACTCTCCCAGCCCGTGACCTGAACAGGCCAAAGTCTGCCCTCCGGAAGTCCATGGTAGCAGTTTTGCTGACTGTTTGCTGACTTTTTCAAGACTGTTATCAAATCAAGTCACATAATTTTTAGTATATTAATTTCTAAAAGTAATCTATCTAAAGGATAAACCTACACAGAAAGTCCTTTCATAATAAGGACTGCATAAGCACTTATACATACATGTGAGACCTACATCTAGATTTCTTTATGTAAGTTATCTTGGATAGCTTTACTTCTTTCCTCACATTGCTACTTTAGATTTCTGACAACCACAAAAATCTAATTTAAAAATACTTTACATATAATTACATGAAGAACATAAAGGAGCTTAGACTTCTTAAAAGTTTACAGTAGGAAAAAACTGATAACTGAATGTCAATAAAGCAATCATACATTAACTGTAAATGTTATCAGATGTGCAGAGCTCCAGTAGAAAAAAAAATCCAAACACTATTTGCATATGCATTCTACACAATGTCAAATATGTTGACATTCATATACATTCATAAAGCAGACAAATTTCTCCTTTGTTAAAACTTTTCAAAAGACTTCTAAAAAGATTTTTTGAAAGAAATGCAAATTCTAAAATTGAAATATTAAAAGTTTAAACAAAAACTAAGAAAAGGAGGCATTTAAAATTATATTATCCTGATTCCCAAATTGCAGTTGTCCTTTTGACAAGAAAAATGTTTGGTCCTTGTGAGAGGCATAAGAAAATTATTTATTTATGGAAAAACAAACATAATTTCAAACTAGTTTCTGACAGCAAAAAATTTTCTGCCTTTTGTTTAAAACTGATTATTCTTATTAGCCTGAATGTCTAATTTTGTTTCTCTTATCAGCAATATTACTATAAATGTATTCTAAAACAATTAAGATATCAAAAAAAAAGAAATAAAGTGTATCAGGAATGATACTTACTTTTCTATTAAAAATAATTTTACCTTAGTTGCAATAGTACATGTAGTATCTAAGGAAATAACACCACAGAGCCACAAGAGCATGATTAGAACTGAGAACAAAAATATGCTTACAATACTGCTCTTCTTTCCTCCAAATCCACGTGGAGTGGAACTAAGAATAAAACTTACAATGCATAAACTAATCCTACAAATACCTTTCTCAGAAACCTTATTATACTGAGGGAATGTATTTTACTAATTCTATTTTTAAAAAAAAACAGAACAAAACAAAACAAAAAAACAAGCAAAGTAATAAATTTTAATATTACCATCCACACCAATTTCAATTAATTTACTGACCCGACTGCAAGACACTCACACATATTCAGACATCTCTCTATAAGAAAGGTATGTAGGCACAAAGTACTTAAATCCATTAAACCTTGTTATTTTTATTAAATGTGGACTTGTTATGGCCAAAGACAACAAACAAGTACTTCAAGGGAAAGGAGCTGCAGAGGCGTTATAGGGAACAGAGCCCCAAGGCTCATTTAGGGTAAGATTTCATGAAACAGATGACAACCCCCACCCCCCCTTGCTCTCACAAGAGGCAAATAGTCCCCTCCTCATTCCCTGCTTGGCTGCATGGCCTCAGCTCTCCCTCATGGCTGCGCTTGTTCCTTAGTTGAACTGTTGTTAAACACACACAAGGAAGCCATTTTCCCCCTCCAGCACTGCTGACCCAGTTCCCCACCAGCCCAGGGAGCTGAACTGGCATACCATGGGGACAGAGGAAACTGGCAAAAGCATGTAAAGGGGAACTGCATTAGCAGTGGCAGTAGGTCATCTGATTAGTATTGTTGCCTTTTGAAACCTCACACCCTTAAAAACAGTATTATAAATAAAAGGAGAAAATAACAAACCACAGCAGTTCTAGAAAGAACAGCATGCATCAGAATTTAGACTCTCAAACTATAACAAGCAGGGAAGTAATAGTCATCAAGACCAAAAGGCTTCAAAGAACCTTCCATACTACTCATACAGCTGCACATCATAAAAAGCCCCATGACTCTTCAGTTAAAAAAAAAAAGTAAAAAGCTCAAAACACTAGTGTGTTACAGAAGACAGAAGGAGCCTGCAAACACAAGGATCAATTTCAACATGCAAGACTGGTCCATAGGATTCTAAAGAGATAACTTGCTTATCAGATTGTCAGCCCAAGCCTGAAATCCCAGTGAAATTAATGAAAATTTTGCCTAAACAATAACTATTAGATACAGTATGACTATGCTAGTTTACATGTAAGAAAACTTGGAAATTAAAGAAAACTTAGCACATTCAGGATGACCCCTCTTTTGCACTCAAGTCAAATGTAACACTAATCTGTACTCTATCATTATTTGCATCAGTCTGTACTTTGACAGGCAGAGCCATCTTAGTAGTAAGAAAGTTTGGAAGTAAACATTGGATACATATGGCTGCAATCACAATCCAAATACAATTTCATTACATCCTCATTTTCTTCTACCTGACTGCTATTTGTTTTCTTTTGTCAATAAATATTTTTTGGAAGCATGAAAGATTTGAAGGAAGAAGAAGAAATTTACAGTCTGAAATGCAATATGAAATAGCAGTAGTGATTGATTGTTGGGATCACTCTGCGCGGCTCGACCTTAAGGAGAAGGAGCTGTGGCATTGATTTGCACGGCTTGACCTTAAGGAGAAGGAGCTGTGGCATTGAGAAGCTGGTAAACAGCTGGATATCTGCACGGCTCGGCCTTGAGGAGAAGGAGCTGTGGTAAACAACTAAGAAGCAGCAAAGGAGTGCAGGAACACCTGCAGGCAGCGAATCCTGACTGTGTGAGAGGCACATGGACAGCACGTGATATTTTGTATATAGCCAATTGCAATAATGTGTGTAACAAGCTGTAACCAATCATGAGTGTGTGTGCAGTGACTAAACAAAAATTATGATATATATTGGAGTCAGACAAGACAATAAACGGCTTCGGAATATAACTCTCATAGAGTTGTGAAGTCCATCCTTCTCCCGCAACTGGTGACCCCGACGTGATACAATCTCTGGGATCTCATCGTTGAACACCGGTCGAGCGCAGAGGACGCCGCGGGAGAAGCCCAGCTGGAAGAATTGCAGTCAGCAGGACTGACGCAAGGAAAAAGAAAAAGGAATACGTTGCAACGGAAAAGCACCCAGCGAGGTGAAGTGAGCAACCGGGGCGGCATGGGGCAGAACACATCGCATGAAGAAGGGGCGATAGTCAGACTCCTGCTGCATATGCTCTCTAAGAGAGGACTGAAATATGATGAATATACACTTAGAAGGCTTCTAATTTTGAGCCAAAAGAAAGGGTGCCCCCCCAATCCATCTGTGGTGTTTAAGGCAGAGACGTGGGAGGAGATGGGAAAAATGTTATAGGAACATATTGGGAACGGAGATAAAACCGCCGCAGTTAGTGACGGCATGGAAATTGATATTAACCACATTAAAAGCCTTGAAGGCAGAGAGAAAAGCCGCAGCTGATATGGAGAAGGCTGTTAAACCACCTTCAACCAATCCCTTTTTAACCGAGTCAGAGGGTCCAGGACTTTCGGCGACTCCGACTACACCTCCTGAGGTGCCAGATGCACCGGGTGAACCGGATGCATTAGATAAGTCAGAGAAACAGATCTACGATGATATATGTGAGGGCAAGACGGGACAAAGTTGCCCAGAACAATGTGCTCAATGTTCCCCTGTGTGCCCGTGTGAAAGACTGATGGGGCGGGTTTCACCACCCCCGAAACCACCCAGACTTAACTGATCAAAAGCCGTAGTTTTGAAGCCCTCAGCCGAGCCCCTGCCCCCTTTATGGTCCCTGTTGCCTGATAGCAGTGATGAAGAAGAAGAGCCTGTTGTAGAGACTATAGGGAGGCAAGAGCCTAGGATGAAAGGCGACCCTAGAGAGCGGTGGAAAGACGGTTCTTACACCATGGGATTGTCGGCAGATGATAGATATGTTGTTGACACCAACCCAAAGGTTATTGTGGGCAGACAGACGGTATAAACTCTGTGTGCAAGAAGCCCTGAGAAACTTGGAGCGTCAAGACGGCGATCCGCTTCAGAACATTGCTATGGAACAAATGACAAGCCAGGGACCGTTTGTGGATGTTAGATTGCAAGCTCGGCTGCCTTTAGAAGCCTTGCAATTAGTTGGGCGACTAGCGTTGAATGCATTGCGAACAGTCCCTGAGGAGGGAAAGAGGCAACCATCTTACACTCAAATTAGGCAAGGGAGAGATGAACCATATATGTCTTTTGTTGATCGTCTGAGAGACGCTTTGAATAAGGTGTATACCAATGAAGACGCAAAACTAGCAGTGCTGTTGAATTTGGCGGTAGAAAATGCCAATGTAGATTGTAAAAGAATTTTGTTAGCTTTGCCAAAAGAAGCAACGTTAGTACAAATGGTAGAAGCCTGCAACAGAGTAGGCTCTGCCACACATCAGGCAGAGACACTCGCAAGTGCCTTTGCAGCAGCAATTAAGCCATTTATAAATGGAAAAGGGGGGAAAAATGTTTTAATTGTGGAAAAACAGGCCATTTTAGGGCTCAGCGCAAGGCCACAAGGAAAGGACCTAGGCAGATTGAGACAGGTCATAAATCCTTCCAACAAGGACCCTTTCAGCAAGGAATAGGCCCAGCAGGAGCACCATGTGGTCGATGTCCCTGGAGTCATTGACGAAAAAGGCCATATTGTGCCAACCACTAGTCCTTGGAACACACCTGTTTTTGTGATTCCAAAGAAAAGTGGAAAATGGAGACTATTACATGACTTGCGAGAAGTCAATAAGGTTATAGTGGACATGGGAGCCTTGCAACCAGGGCTACCATCTCCCTGTATGATACTGAAGTATTGGAAGCTTTTGATCATAGATCTCAAAGATTGCTTTTTTTACAATCCCTCTGCATAAAGACGATGCCAAACATTTTGCATTCTCAGTCCCAAGTACAAACAAGGCGCAACCCATGCAAAGGTATCATTGGACAGTATTGCCACAAGGCATGAAAAATTCACCCACGATGTGTCAAATTTATGTAAATTGGGCTTTACAGCCAATCAGAAACAGGTGGCCTCAATATCTCATCTATCATTATATGGATGACATATTGTTGGCTGGTGATCAATTAAATCCAGAAGAAATGATCGGGGAGCTCGTTGAGCTTTTAAGACAAAGTGGGCTGCAAGTGGCGCCGGAAAAGATACAAGCTGAAGCGCCTTGGAGGTACTTGGGGTGGATGATCACTGAAACGTCGGTAACCCCCCAGAAGATTGAATTAAGAATTCAGATTAAAACATTAAATGATGTACAAAAATTGGTAGGAGACGTTAACTGGATTCGACCTATTTGTGGGATCACAAATCAAGATATGGAGCCCTTGGTTCAGCTGTTGCGAGGGGATAGCAGGTTAAATTCTCCTCGGCAATTGACCAAGGAAGCCCAGGAAGCAGTAGCAAACATTTCTGAAAAGGTGACTCAAGCATTTAGTTCTAGGATAGGCCCCTCGATAGGGATCACTTTGGCAGTAATCAATCACGAGCGACATCCCTATGCACTTATAATACAGTAGATAACAGAGCTAGAATCAAAAGCGGACCCATTGAGAATTTTAGAGTGGGTCTTTTTGCCTCAGCAGCAGAGAAAAACCATCACCACGAAAGCAGAGTGTTCTGCAAATTTGATTATGAAAGGGCGCAACAGAATTATTGATATATCAGCAAAGGACCCGAAAACGATTTTAATACCATTACAACAAGAATATTTGACTTGGGCTTTGCAGCACTCTGTTCCCTTCCAAACTGCATTAGCAGGATTTGAAGGTGGCATTCAGATTCATTATCCATCACACAAAATGTTTACCTTTTTTAAAAACCACGAAGTAGAAGAAAAATCAAAGTGTAGTCAATATCCAGTTCAAGGTGCTACAGTATTTACGGATGGTGGTGGGAAAACAGGCAAGGCAGCAATAGTATGGCGAGAGCATGGAGAATGGAAAGAATGGGTACTTGTCGTGCCAGGATCAGTTCAAAAGGTAGAACTACAGGCAGTAATTGAAGCCTTTAAATTATGGTCTGAAGAACCTGTGAATATAATTACTGATTCTTTATATGTAGCTGGAGTACTCCAAAGATTGGAAGGTTCAATCCTCAGACAGGTACAGCAGGAACAGCTATATCAACAATTTAGAACGCTTTTTTTTTTATTGCAGAAAAGACGACATCCTTATTACGTTATGCATATACGCAGCCATACCAACCTTCCAGGGGAATTGGTGGAAGGAAATGCAAGAGCTGATCGGCTGACTGCCGCAGTATGGGCTGGACCTGTCCCAGATCGTTTAGGTCAAGCACAAGCCTCTCATGCCTTTTTCCATCAATCTGCCAAAGTTTTAGCGAGACAATTTAATCTAAGTGCAGGTGATGCTAGAGCTATTATACAGACTTGTGCTGATTGTCAACAAATAGGCCCAGGAATCGCGATTACAGTTAGTCCCCGAGGACTGCATTCGCTACAACTATGGCAGATGGATGTGACACATGTTGCTGACTTTGGAAGATTTAAATATGTTCATGTTTCAATTGATTGCTATTCTGCAGTAGTTTGGGCCACTGCACAAACAGGAGAAACTAGTAGGCATGTACAAAAGCATTTGCGAGCTGCATTCGCAGCCCATGGTATACCCCTACAAATTAAAACCGATAATGGTCCTTGTTATGTAGCCCAGTCAACCCAACCATTTTTTGCTCAATGGGGAGTGACGCATGTTACTGGAATACCGCATTCCCCAACTGGACAAGCTATTGCTGAACGAATTAATCATTCCCTGAAGTGTTTATTGCAAAAACAAAAAGGGGGAGAGGCTACCACACCACCCCAAGAACGTTTGGGTAAAGCCTTATATGTGTTAAATTATTTCCGTCTAGCAGAAGGAGAAACAGTACCTCCCATAATAAAACATGTAAAAGGAATGACAGGAAGTCTGTTTGAGTTAACACAAAATGTGCAAGTAAAAGTTAAAAATTTGGAAAAGAATATGTGGGAATGACCTTTTCAACTGCTAACCTGGGGACGAGGTTATGCTTGTGTCATTACAGATTATGGAACTTGTTGGGTACCCGCAAACTGGGTAAAACCATGGGCGAAACAGTCACCATCGTTGTCGTCAGACACATCTTGACACTATCAGGTGTCATCGCAATCTGGATGCCACCTCAGCCAAAAGAAAATGTGTGGGTAACATTAGCAAATCAAACAGGACAGGACACCTTCTGTCTGTCTCTTTCCTCCCCGGGCAATCCCTTTTCAATCTGCCAGAAGGGTTATGGTGGCTGTGTGGAGATCAATGGGCTGGGAAACAGCTGCCCGGGAACTGGTCAGGGGACTGTACCATGGGCGTCCTAGTTCCTAATTTGCAAATAATTAATCAGACTGAAATTAGCGGTATCATTAGAGGAACATGGAAAGCTTTTAGGGCAAAGCGCTCTATAACTACAAATCCTTTGGTAAGATGTAATATTGGTTTTCATAGCTTTGTGCAGGCGCTTTTTCCATCGCTAGGAGTAGTTTCCATCGCTAGGAGTAGTACAGCTAGAATTGTTTGCCTTGTAACATTCTGCTATTGGCTTAAGCATAGTTGACATGTGACTGCTGGATTATGGTAAGATGCCATCTGAACAAAGCCTACGAACCAATAGACGGGATGGCTGTGGCACGTGCAGCACGTCTGGCCAGCGGGCGCATACGCCATAGGCTCCCTGTGTTAAAAGGTGGCAACTGAGGCGTGTTCCGACACTCGCTGGCCACGTGTGTCGAAACTCGTTCCTCTGCAAATGTGTAAATACCGGGATTTCCTGAAGGGCAGTGGGCCGGTGTACAGCAAGGCCACCGTTGACTCCGTGGGGACGCCCACGTAAAGCTGGCACCTACCGACTGCTGAGCTGAGTTCGCGGCACAGGACGATACAAGAATGTACAGATGGTCCATCTTCCTCACAGTCCTCGGGTTGTGAATGATCCATCAGGTTTTGTTTATAGATAAACAAAAAGGGGGAGATGTTGGGATCACTCTGCACAGCTCGACCTTAAGGAGAAGGAGCTGTGGCACTGAGAAGCTTGTAAACAGCTGGACATTTGCACGGCTCGGCCTTGAGGAGAAGGAGCTGTGGTAAACAACTAAGAGGAAGCAAAGGAGCGCATAGACACCTGCAGGCAGCGAATCCTGACTGTGTGAGAGGCGCGTGGACAGCGCGTGATACTTTGTATATAGACAATTGCAATAATGTGTGTAACAAGCTGTAACCAATCATGAGTGTGTGCGCGGTGACTAAACAAAGATTATGATATATATTGGAGTCAGACAAGACAATAAACAGCTTCGGAATATAACTCTCATAGAGTTGTGAAGTCCATCTTTCTCCCGCAATCGATAACCTGGATGCTTCTGATAACTTGCAACTCTAGCATGCCAAGGGTACAGCAGATTCTTTAAAAAATCTGGAAAAAAATATTTGAAAGTATGTCCTATTCTAACTGATCCCTTTAGTTTGCATTGCTAACAAAAGGAAAGCATATATTGCTCCCTGTGAGAAAGTGTCTGAAGAATCATTGAAATTAAAGTTGGTTTTGTTCACATCAAGGAATACAGGTATCATCTTAATGGAATTGTTGTCCCGAAAAGTGGGACCTTTACCCGGTATGCAAGGCCAATATTCACACAGGGTCGAGGTATTCCTTTTTTTGCAGGTTTGCACAATGCTGGAAGCTAGGTGGTATCCCACAAAGCTAGCTTAGCTCAGTACAAAAACTACAGCATATTAATATTGTTACATGATTAGCAAAACAATAAAAAAACCCATCCAAGTTTACATTCATTGATTAGTGATTACCATATCACTTGCTATTGGTTACATGTATTTAAATTAGCACATATGCTCCTAGAAAGTGTGTGTGGGGGTAATTTGCATAGCTCCTCCATTGAGTCGGTGATCGTGATCTCCCCCTGCCTCCTTTGCCTTTACCCCAGTTATTGCAAAATTTTGCTGACTTCATGCCGGTAGCATTCTCCTATTCTTGTTATCTTCCTTGTAGCAAGGCATTTCTTTTATCAGTCCCTGAAGTCCCCTTTTCACTTCCTCCTCCAGAGACTAGTAAGGCATGCGAGTTTACACAATCTTGCTAAATTCACACAATACAGCTACTCAGCTTAATGGTTAACACTTGTCTTCAGCTTATCAATTCCCCCCCTTTGAAACTTATCTATGTCTTTTCTCCAGATAAGTTTCACTTTTATCATTAGCAATTACTATTACATATTGTCCTGTAACACTTTACACCACTATGTTCTTAATACATCCGAACAAAACACAAATAATCACAACCGTTATTACAATATAAATTAAACCTTGTAGCAAGTTCTGCAACCATCCAGTAAGGGAGAATCCAAATCCGTGCAATATTTTATTTAGCCATCCCATCTCCATCATGGCTCTAAGGTCTTGACTTGACTTTGCTACTTGTTTTATTTTATCAAGCTGATCATCTAAGTGTTCAGTAATGTTTGGGATATGAACGCAACAATCTTTATCATTTAAATTCAAATATCCACATACCCCATGTTCATGTAGTAATAGTAGGTCTGAAGCCAATCTGTTCTGTAAGGCAATTTTAGAGGTGGCTTGTAATTGGATATTCAAATCCTATAAACCTGCTCTAGTAGCATTTTCTAGCAACACTATTTGTCCCATTAGATTATGTAGCCACATACGATTTTGAAATGAAGTAATTTGGGGAATAAAATTGCCTCTAATATCCATCCTACTTTTGTTCCTGTAGAGGGATGTCTCCAGGGGTCTGTATTCTCTCTCCTTACTCTTCTCCGTGACTGAGGTCCTAATGGCCTCTTTCACCATAGGGGACATAAAGTTAACATACCTAATGTATGTTGTCATTGTTTTCCTCCGAAAGGCAATTGCATAGTCCAGGTTCCATCATCACTAATCCATACTGTATGACCCATGGAAGACACTGTTTCCTTATTGCAATCAATAAATTTGTTCTTGATTATAGTGTTGGTCCAAGTATCATATACTGTTGGTCCAAGTATCATTTATGTAAGTAGAATAATTTCTACATAGACATCCTAATTGCAGAGCTCGGACAGCTGGGCCTAATCGCTAAACTCCATAATCAACCATGGAACAATCAAAGACTTGCGTACAGTTCCACCTAAAATATTGTGGCCCCTTAATTCTTGCCGCTGTTATGTTTGCCAATAGTTTGATACTGTCATGGTTTAACCCCAGCTGGCAACCAAGCACCACTCAGCTGCTTGCTCAGTCCCCCACAGTGGGATGGGGGAGAGAATCGGAAGAGTAAAAGTGAGAAAACTCATGGGTTGAGATAAAGACAGGTAAAGTAGAAGCCGTGCACACAAGCAAAGCAAAACAAGGAATTCGTTCACTACTTCCCATCAGCAGGCAGGTGTTCAGCCATCTCCAGGAAAGCAAGGCTCCATCATGCATAGCGGTTGCTCGGGAAGACAGACGCCATAACTCCAAACGTCCTCCCACCCCTTCCTACTTCTTCACCCCAGCTTTATATACTGGGCATGACGTCATATTGTTGTCCCAAATATGGGTTCTTCCACCCAGTGTGCAGAGAGCCGAAAAACACACAGGGCCAAGATATTTGCTTTTATTCCAAATCTGCGCAGAGTTGGGTGCTAGGTGGTAGGCCCACAAAGCTAGCACAAATCAGTTAACACACAGAAAATATTTATACACTTTGAGCAACAGTTATCAGTATTTTTTAAAAGTTGGCTCCGTTACCCTTGTTCCCATTGGCTCTCACAATCCTCGTCTCCACTTAAAGTCACAGCGTCCTTCTTTTTTTCTAGGCATGCTCAGTGAGGAAGGGGCTTTTGTGAAGAGGAGGCTTTCCCCGCCCAGGGGCAGGTTTCTATTATGCCAATTATATGTTAATTAGATGTTAATTAGGATAGTTCACTCAAGGTTCAGTAGTTGTGTTTCTTTTGTGATTCTCTTGTTCCTTCCCTCAGGGTTGCGCCTTGTTAACTGCTCACAGAGACTAAACAAGACCCCCAGCTTCATTCCTTGCATGCCTTCAACAGATTCCCCCCTTTGAGACTTAGAGAAGTAATCAATATTTCCAATAAGTCTCTCTTAGATCTTTTCATTTTAAAGTCCTCATCCTTGGGAGGCTTCAGAATTTTCCAAAATTGCTCTATGGTTTCTTCTCATTGTCATATGTCTTGTTGGAAATTTTTCTATCCTTTATAGGAAAGTTTTTAGGTCTGTGGAGTTTACTTTCCTCTGTGGTGAGCATGCCTACCTTGGGTGATTGCATTTGAGCTATTTGCTTCATTATGAGTCAAACCTTAAAGTGCAATATGATTATAAGCAATACACGTAAACATGTTAGTGACAATAAGAACACAACGGGATGTCGCATGACATCAGAGGAGGGCTTCCCACCATCTATGTTCTCCATCTTTCTTCATTCGGTCCAAAACACGATGTCTCTCTTCTTCCTCATGGTGAACTGTGATTCAAGTCCTTTGTCCATCATCTCAGGTACATCCCAGCAACTGGCGTAGATCCTTATGTTGTAAAAGTTTGGTTTTTTTCTTTTAGCAGAGTGAGATTCATCCCAATGGGAGTAGGCAATAGATTTTTAACTAAAGTATAACTGAATTCTAACAGCTGATAAGACGTAATAGGAGCTGCATAGTTAAACTCACATCCTATAATGTTAATATTTGAGTGATTACTTACATGAACAGTGATATTATCTACAACTAAAAAATTACAGAGTTCTTATACATACACATCCCTTCCCAATATATATAAGTACAGTTCCAGGGATCTCTTCTGGATGTATCTCAAAGCAACAAACATTTTGCTCAGTGTCAGGGCAAATGTCCTGAGCTTTAATGGTGTTACTTCCCTGTTGTTCCCATACTACACATGCATCAATTTCAGGAGTCTGCCGTTTGTTATTGCCTCTTTGGGCCTATACTCTAATGGATAGAGTATAGTACCGTTGTGATTTAATCCTAATGCAACTATCAGGTAGATGGTTTTTACTGATGCATTCCGTATGTTTAAAACAAAAGCCGTGGCTTTGTTATTAATAGGGTCATGAGTGAAATTAACTAGATACCACCACGATTGGAATTTTCTTTCAAATTTGGCTGTGTTTTCCAGTGGGTAAGGTGCTTCATGGTGGGTGGCTCCAGCCCCGCTCTTCACATGACTATCGCATGTCTTGTAGCCGTTATCTTGGCAGGGTGGTTTTCATCCTTGCAGCCATTATCTTGGCAGGGTGTTTTTCATCAACCGGAGATCTCTGTGGCCATGTAGCCATCCTTATCTTGGATAAACAATCTTTGAGACAAATGTTTTACGATTCAGTCTCTCACACCACCCTGTGGCTCAAAGATTGCTTCAGGACCCATGGCGGTTTTGAGAAAAGATAGTTACATAGAAAAGGCCAGAAAAGAGCATTTCATATAATCTGCACTACTGACGGTGTGGTTTGACGCACAGCGCGAATTTTTTTAACACCGTCAGGTGAAACAGTGGTTACAAATTGCATATTGGTTACAACATGTTGAATTAACTGTATAAAACACGGAATAATACAGGGTAAAAACAACAACATGACAAAACCACATAACAAATAAAATAAGACTCTCTCAACCCAGGGGCCACCTGAGACCCAAGAAAACAAGTCAATGTCCCACCCTTTCCATGTTTGGACAGGAACATGGGCCAGTTTTCACATTCCTGCGGTAATTTGTTTAACAATTTTCCCGCTGTCATCAATTTTTAAGCAACAGTTAGAATAATTCAGTTTACCACAAACACCCCCTTCTTCGGCTAGCAGGTAATCAAGAACCATGTGGTGGTGTAATATCGCTGTCCACATTTGTGTGGCCTGGTCTGCTAATAGATCCAGGGCATGGGCCATCTTGTTAGTAATAATCTCCAGAACGGCTTGTAACCTAATGATTCAAATTATAGATAGGTTCTCAAGCACCTCTAATCCATTCATTGGGGTTCCAGGTGGCAGGTCCATAATGTTGTATGATACGTTAAGGGGTCTGCTCTTCTTTACCCCAGGTTTGACCACTTCCACCCGCTATAGCGGTACCAATGGACCGCCAATGTCGACTGAGATCATCACATAACTTAACACCCAATCCGTCACCTCCATCCTCTGGGAGCATAAAGAACAAGGGGCAAATTAGCCCCACATAAGACACCCCAGTCCAATTTTTGGGCAATTACTTGTATGCATAATGTCCACAGATCCAATAATGAGCTTTTAATGCCCGGATGCCATTTTCAAACAGGCCTTGTGGGGGTTCATGGTACTTGGAAATATGTTGTATTATCTACTCCTAAAGGATGGTTTGACAGACCATTTACCAACAACTTGTACACAAATGTTTTGACCTCCTCTTCATAACCTCAGCAGAGTATTTCGTCGGTCGGCAACCAGATCTTGATCCCCTGACACCTTTTGCTATCTCTGTCACTAGTTGACCACCAAATTTGATTTCTGTCAGGGAGCTGAGAATAAATTTACAATCCCAGGCACCGAAATCAAGGTGCCAAAAACAAGTAACATTCAAATGGCTATCAGATTGGTTAGTGTTGGATCAAAAGTTAAAAAATTGTTTCCTGTGCCCTGTTTGATTTACCCAGGCCCAGCCCGGCCAATGAGGTACAAAAGATTCATCAATAGAGTTAAACAATGTACAATATTGCAACCTATTTCCACATTGTGAACAATTGATAGACTTACAGCCAGCACTGAGGCAATGGTTTCCATATGTATAGGTCCAGTTGCATTTGCTATTTCCTACAAAAGCACCACCCTCCCGTGTTCGATTTAGACAGTATTCACCCTCGGTTGGGAATTGTATGGGCCAGGGCGATGGGATATCTTCCTCCCAGTCGATGTCATTCTTGACTTCACTATAATTACTCACCAGCCATTCAGGAGACAGGGGAATGGAAGTCCATGGCCAACTATCTAAACCCAAGGGTCCACCACATACCCAACAATCAGTAAGGTTGAAAGCATCGGCCACTTGTTGACCTAAAACAATTAATTCATTTTGCCACTGTGAGTCAGGGAGGGGGGAGCAAGAGCTTCCCCAGATACTAAAGACTGTGATAATGGTCAACCAAAACATCATTTATGATGGTGTATCAGACACCCTATGAACATTAACAAAGCAATCACCAACAAAACTACACAGGCAATCAACAGTTTCATGTATTTCTTCTGGCTGGCTTCAGAGTCTCCACCTGAAAAAGAAAAGAAAGACAACTCAGTTCGTTCTAAGGAACTGGAAGCAGGTTATTATCAGAAGGATGGAATAATCCACCTCGTGTTATTTTGTTTTAATATCTGATATTTGAGCCCTGGTATCTACCAAAAATCTGACCGGGACTTGTTTTGGCCCTACAATGCCTGTAATTAGTAAATCACTCCGGCTGCTTTCGGTGAGCTGTCTGATACATATCCAACCTTCGCCCCCCCGCTCACCATCAGAGGGCAAAGAATCTAGTTTCCCTGCAAATTTTGAGGGACATTTCTCTCTGATAAGTCGATTAAAAAGGGTGCACTGGGAGTGGGTTTTTTAAAGCCCATCTCCGTATCTGCCGGTTTACCAGGCCATCCTGACACCAGTTCTTCTAACTTGTCTGTTGACAATCCATCCATTAAATCACACGGAATTCCTTTTTGCCATCCCTTTGCCCACAGGCTATTGCGCTTACTCAGGATATTCCTTCCTCCGAGGGATGTTCTTCTATCACCCTCAGAGCGCGGAACCATTTTTACTTCAGCTCGCCTGAGGCCCCTAGAGTCTGTTTTAGTGGCTGGAATGTTAAGGGGGCCATACTGTAATTAATCAATTCTTGGGCCACCTCCCCCCACGCCCACATTTTCCTATCCAGGGACCAGTGGCACCGATCGGGCGCAAGTCCTTCTAAAGCAGCCGCAACCCTTTCGCCCCGAGGCATTGCTTGTATTTTCCCCTGTAATTGTATACCGATCGGCTTTAAGGGATCGGGGAGTCCCCTTATGAGGGGAGTCATTCGTTCGGGGTCTACGGGCATCACCATCGGGGACTCCTGCCTAGACTCCAATTTTTGATCATACATCATCTGCAAACAAGCCGCCTTCTGCACACTTTCCACCAATTGATCGACAGTTCCCGTAATTGCGAGGGGATCCCCCTTCTCCAAGGGGTTCAAAACCCCCGCCCAATAGGCTGCCCGCTGGGTTAAAGACCAAGGGGCGTGGTGATCCCCAGTAATTAAGAATACTCCTGGTCCCCAATACCCCTCCGCCGCCTTTTCGCTCAGCAAAATCTGATCCCCCCCCCCCGACAACGATACTCTCCACACATACTCCGTCTCTGACTCCCCAGGGGTTCGACCAAAATCCTTTTTTAACTTTGCCAACTCAGTGGCGGTATAGGGGACCTCCTTGGTTGTGACTTGGGGGGGGACTGATCCTGATTGTCATCATAAATATACTCGGTCTTAACCAAGGGTCACAGTGAGGGCGGTTCTAATTTCTCTACTCTTTCTCTCGCTGCCTGCAAGTCGTCAAAAGGGTAACCAGTTCCTGACCTTGGGGGTATTTCCTTGTGGGCAGTGCCCACAAGGAGTTGCTCCTTAAGAGCAGTCTGCAGATGTTTCACCTGGTCTCTCTCTCCTTTGAGCTGTTCCTTTAAATCTGCCACTTGCCCCTGAAGGGACTGAACAAGGTTTTGGAGCGATTCTGACGTGCGGAAAACAGACTCCACAATCTATAAGATTGTAAAGTAGGTATGTTTATTCAGCGCTGGGCAGCACGGGGGGTAGTCCCACCAAAAACCGTGCGCGCCCAACGCGGCACTTACTTCAAATATATACAGCAAAGTGTTGCATATACATAAAGTTTAGCAATATGCCTATACATATGCATGATCTGTCCCTGCTTCGTATTAAAATGAGTTCTCCTCCCATCTGCGCTTGCGTGTTGCCTCCTGGTGGTGGTCGTCGGGGGTCGTGGGGATGAAGGCCGGTGGTTCCTCTTCGTCACCGCTAGTAACCTTTTGCCTTTGCGCAGGCGCCGTTGTTTTTTGGCTTCTATCCAAACCGCAGGGTCAGTTTTAGCTAGTTTCTTGAGGTAAGTTCTTAATTCTTATCAGGGACCGTCCTTGTGAGGAGCCACAAATCTTCTTGCTCCTTTCAGTTTATCAGGACCTGTCTTTGGGAGGAACTACAGTTCTCCTGCTTTAACTACTTCACACAATAGCTAACAAGATTTCAAGCTTCATCTACTAATTAACTGCTAAGACTCCCTTAACCCCTTCTCTCAGTCCCCCCTTTTCTAAAAAGTTAGTAAATTCTTTTACTAGATTTATTTCTGATACTATTTCTAACACAGTGTTTCTTTATCTAACATTTTCAAAGTACTTGTTAGATTCCAATTTGCGTCGTAATTGGTTTTTCTTCCATTCACTATAAGAGTCTCCTGTGTTCTGAAAACACCAGAGACCACATCGAACTGTAATACAAAGAGTTATAACCAAAAAGATAATCGCAATTATCAGAACAAATAATTGTCTTAACCAAGTCAAGTTTGGGAGCCAAGAAGTCAACTTATTCCAAAGATCAGAGAAACCCAGTGAAGTGTCATCTAGTGTTACTAGGTGTAATATTTTTGACTGTTTCCAAATTTGGTTGATGTCTGCGGCAATTCTTTTACTCTGATCAATATAAGAACAACAACTACTATTAATCACTGCACATGTTCCTCCCTGATTAGCAAATAAAATATCTAAAGCCATCCTATTCTGTGCCGCAAACCGTCGCAAACTCTCTATTTCTTTTTGCTGAGACAACAGGGCATCTCCTGTTGCATTTAAAGACAACTCCATTGTTGCTGATATGTTTAGGATAGCTTTTTCAAGTTCGCTTACTCCTAACCAAGGGAGGAACCATCGAGCGAAACTGTGAAAACTAGTAGGTCTATCTGTCAATGGGTTATTCCGTTTTACTCGTACCCAGGGGCTCCTCAGGACTCCTGAAGGTACCTCAGTTTGATTAACGATTCTATATTGTGTTGTGAGATACCCAAGAGGACAGGTCCCTTGCCAAGCTCTGGGTAATATCTTTCGTGCACGTCCATCTCCACATAACCACCAAGTCCCTTGAGGGGTTGGACATATAGGTACTGGGCTTGCCGCGTTACTCCTTCTTTGGGCAGTTATATTAAGATAGATTCCATTCAGAGTCACCTGTAGGTTGTCATTAACCAGGTTACTTAAGGTTCCGATTGATGTCCTGTTCTGTAAATCAATGATAGTACAGTTTATGGTGCTCAAATTAAAGCTTCCAAATTGAGGGGCGCTAATACATGCTTCAGAGCTCTTGTTCTTACATCCCTCAAAAAATATTCCTCCCTCCAAGACCCGAAGTTCAAATTTAGGTCCTCTTTCTCTAGTTGTCACCTTAGTTTGACACTCTAGTTTGGATGTGTTTCCTGACTTCCACATGTCCACCCCAGTGACTTCATTAATTATAGACCAATTAGAAGACATGACTCCAAAAGTGGGTATCTCCATCTGACCTCCGGGAAGAGCTATGCACACCCAACAGCTAGACAAGTTCATGTTATCTACTATTGATTTAGTCATTTGTACATACATATTTTGGTCCCATGTACACACAACTTTTGCCCATAGTCCCATTATACAAACGATCAAGGTTCGTCTTTTCGTTGGAGGCGTAATTTCAAAGGTCCAGCTAATGTTGACTTCCATGGTAGCCGAGGAGCTTTCTTGACTCTGGTATGATGAATCCAAGCGTTTTGTTCTTTAATTTTAATTGCTGTAAAAGAGGTAAGGAGCACTTGGAAAGGTCCTTTCCATTGTGGCTCCAGAGTCTTTTCTGCAAGAGTTTTTACATATACATAGTCTCCTGGTTGTATATTATGTACAGGTCCATCCAAACCTCTCCCCCTAGTCCCAATTACGTGTTTTCTAATATTATTGAGTTGTTTTCCTAGGGCAACCATGTAAGAGGTCATGATTTCGTTTCCAGCTTGTATGGATATTCCTCTCTGTATTCCATATGGTTGTCCATACAAGATTTCAAATGGGCTCAGTCCCTCCTTCGCCCTTGGCCTGGTTTGTATACGCAAGAGGGCTAAAGGAAGAGACTGAGGCCAGGCTAGATTTGCTTCCTGTCCTAGTTTCACAATCTGTTGCTTGATTAGGTGGTTCATTTTTTCTACTTGGCCACTCGACTGGGGACGGTATGGGGTATGAAGTTGCCAATCTATGCCCAAATGGTGGCTAACTTGTTGTACTATTTTTGAAACAAAATGTGGTCCCCTATCAGAGGACATTATCATTGGGACCCCAAAACGTGGTATTATCTCTTGTATTAATGCTTTAACTACTTCTCGAGCCTTAGCGGTTCTAGTTGGAAATGCTTCTGGCCAACCTGAAAAGGTATCAGTTAATACCAATAAATATCGATACCCCCCTTTTCTTGGAAGTTCTGTAAAATCAATCTGCCATTGTTGCCCAGGCCCATTGCCTTTCCCAATTTGGCCCATTTCTAGCCTGGGAATATTCTTGGGATTAATCTGGAGGCAAAGATCACATTGCTGAGTAACCTGTCTCACCGTAGTATATAAATTTCTGGCCACAATTTCTCTAATTAAATGTTTATATAGAGCCTCTATTCCCCAATGCCTCTTCCTATGTTCCTCTCTTACCAAATGCCATATTAGGCAAGAGGGAATAACTAGTTTTCCTTGTGGGGTATAAGCTCACCCCTCTTCATTGTATAATCCTTCCAGATCTGTAATAAGTTTTTGATCTTCCTTGGTATAGTTTGGCTTACCTTCTAAAGAGATTCGCCCGTCGGGGACTAAAGCTCCTTCTGGTTTTACCTCTGCTTTGGCTACCTGTTTTGCCTCTCTATCTGCCAGCTCATTTCCTCTTTCCAATTCTGAGCTTACTTTCTGGTGTGCCTTAATATGCATAATCGCCACTTTCTCAGGAAGTTGGATTGCTTCCAACAGTCTCAAAATCTCTTCTGCATGCTTAATATTTTTCCCTTGAGAGCTCAATAACCCTCTTTCTTTCCAAATTGCTCCATGCGCATGTACAACTCCAAAAGCATATCTTGAATCTGTATAGATATTCACAACTTTGCCTCGGGCCAACTCCAAGGCACGGGTCAGAGCAATTATTTCTGCCTTTTGTGCAGAAGTATTTATGGGTAAAGGTCTTGACTCTATTATTTCTTGACTAGTGGTAATGGCATATCCCGCGTGTCTTTTACCACTTAGGACATAGCTGCTTCCATCTGTGAACCAGTTCTCTCCGCTTTCCATAGGGCTGTCTTTCAGATCTGGGCGGCTTGCATACGTTGCTTCAATAGTCTCCAAGCAGTCATGATGCACTGGTTCCCCCGTGTTTCCACTGAGGAAAGAGGCTGGGTTGACAATGTTAGTAACTACGATCTCCACATCATCCTGTTCTACCAGTATAGCCTGATATCTCAGGAATCTTTGTGGGGAAAGCCAATGCCCACCCTTCGCTTCCAACACTGCGGATACGGTGTGAGACACTAAGACGGTCATTTTCTGGCCCAGAGTAAATTTTCGGGCTTCTTGTATATTCAATATTACAGCTGCAACTGCTCGCAGGCATCCAGGCCAACCTTTTGCAGTTGTGTCTAACTGTTTGGAAAAGAATGCAACCGCTCGTCGATAGGGGCCCAGATCTTGTGCTAATACTCCCAGAGCGATTCCCTGTTTCTCGTAGGAAAAAAGGAAAAACGGTTTACTCGCGTCTGGGAGCCCTAGGGCCGGAGCCGACATCAGAGCTTTCTTTAGTAGCTCAAAGGCTCGTGCGGTCTCCTTGTTCCATTCAAGGTGTTTCTGTTCAGTGGTTGTTAATGCATACAATGGTTTAACAAGCAGTCCATAGTTATATATCCACAGTCTGCACCACCCAGTCATCCCCAGGAAAGTTCGTAACTCTTTTACTGCCTGAGGTCTCAGGGTTTGGTATATTGCTTCTTTGCGGGCTTGTCCCAAAGTTCTCTGTCCAGCACTAATTTCGTAGCTCAAATACATCACTTTCTGCTGTATTACTTGGGCCTTCTTCTTAGATACCCGATACCCTTGAAGCCCCAAAAAATTTAGTAGACTCACCGTCCAGGTCATACAATCGTCCTCTGTTTTGGTGGCGATGAGGATATCATCCACATATTGTAACAGTTTCCCTTTTTCAGACGGGATTTCCCAAGATTCCAGGTCTTTTGCGAGCTGGTTGCCAAAGATGGTAGGACTGTTTTTAAATCCTTGTGGCAACACCGTCCAAGTGAGCTGAGTTTTGCGACCAGTTTTGGGGTTTTCCCATTCGAATGCAAATAATTTTTGGCTGGCTTCATGGAGAGGGAGGCAAAAGAAGGCATCCTTTAGATCTAAAACAGTAAACCAAGTTAGCTCAGGTGTCAATACAGTCAACAGGGTATATGGATTCGCCACTACGGGGTAAAAGTCCTCAGTTATTTTATTTACAGCCCGTAGATCCTGGACCACGCGGTATGACCCGTCAGGCTTACGGACAGGTAATATAGGTGTGTTAAAATCAGACTCACATTCTTTTAATAATCCAAGTTGTAAAAATTTTTCAATGACTGGTCGGATCCCTTCCCTATCTTCCTTCCTCAAGGGGTACTGTTTAACCCTTATGGGTTGCCGACCTTCTTTGAGTTTAACTTCAACGGGTGGGGCATTCTTTGCCCTTCCAGGTACATCAGTAGCCCATACCCCAGGATATACTTGATTTAGGATCTTTTCACTAATCTCTCCTTCTCCAGGAAGACTGGTTAGGAATAGGCTCAGTACTTGAATATAATCGTGGTCTTTTATCTCCAGAATAATCTCTCCCTTTTTAAATGTAATTTTTGCACCCAATTGTTCTAACAAATCTCTTCCCAAAAGGGCCTTTGGGGAGTTAGGCATATATAGGAATTTATGGATCCCCCATTGTTTTCCAAATTTATACTTCAAAGGTTTGCAAAAATATGCTTTTTCGCTTTGGCCAGTCGCCCCTTTTACCATGATGTAATCATTCCCCAGGGGTATCAAGGCTTGATTCAAAACCGAGTAGGTTGCCCCTGTATCAACTAAGAACTCCACTTCCTGTTGTTCTTTCCCTAGCCTCATTATAACCAGCAGATCCGCTAGGGTAGATTCCCCGGGTCCCCATCAATCTTCTTTTACATGGGCTACCATCTTCCTAATCTGGTAGCCCCGTCTCTTTTCCTTGTTTGGACATTCTCTTTTCCAATGACCACATTTCCTGCATAGTGCACATTGGTCTTTGCCTAACTGAGATGGTTCTCGTTTGTACCTTTTTCCTTCCTCTTCTCTGAGAGCCGCTATTACTTTCCGCTGTCCTTGTCTATATCCTTCTTCTCTATTGCTGAACACTCTCCATGCCTCATCTAACAATATTTCCAGATTCCTTCCTACTGTAGTGCGTAGCTTCTGAAGCTTACGCCTAATGTCCCCTGTAGATTGACCCAGGAACAGAGAGACTAATTGTTGTATCCCTATTTCTGACCCAGGATCTAGCGGTGTGTTACGGCGCATTACATCTCTCAACCGATCCAGGAATTCAGATGGGGACTCGGAGGGGCCCTGTTTGACTGCATACAAAGATGACCAATTTATTGTTTTGGGGATAGCTCTTTCTATTCCTCTTGAAATCCATTCCTGATACCCCTGCAATCTTTCCCTATGTGAGGATTTGTTAGGATCCCATTTCGGATCTTGGAGAGGAAAATAATCTTTGACGTCCCCTCCTATACTCTTATAATGATCTTCGGCTAAATTCCCTGCCGTCTTTAAAATCAGCTGGTTTTCTGTCTCAGTCATATATTCTAATAATAACTGTATATCTTTCCAGTCAGGGTTGTGTTGTTTCACAATAAATTGAAAATGCCTCATTACTCTCACTGGATCAGCTCTGTAATCCTTCGCAACCCCTTCCCATCCTTCTAAGTCAGCAATAGAAAAAGGCACTCTGATTAGCATTGTCCCACCTTCGGGTCCTACCGCCTCTCGGAGAGGTGCCTGTAAGGCCACTGGAGCAGACTTCCCCCTAGTGCGGGAAGATACGGGGCTATCTGGGGGGGTGGAAGTTTCGTCCGAGTCCACATCCCGTTCCTGAGATCGAGGGGGAGGCTTAAATAGGTCAGTTAAATCTGGTTCCGGTGCCTGGTGGGTTTTGTTTACTTTAATGCATCTTTGTCCAATGCTGCACGCCGAGCAACATCGCTTTAATTTACCTCTAAGTTCTTTATTATTTTCCCGCTCAAGTGCGAGTACCATGGGGTCCTGTGGTGGCACCATTCCACAGTCCCTTTGCCACTCCGGATGGTTTCGGAGGGTGAAAAACATGTCTGCATATGAAACTTCATCCCATTTCCCTTCTCTCCTTAAAAACAACATCAATTGTAAAAGGGTATTATAGTCTATAGATCCATTAAGTGGCCACTTAGCATCATTCTCTAACTTATACAACGGCCACCACTGATTACAATATTTAATAAGGGTTTTTTTACTTTCTGTTCCCCCAATCCCAACAATGTTTTTCCAATGAGCAAGCACACAGCCTAGGGGGCTTTTCTTCAAAACTCCCTTTTGAGTGTTACCCATTTTTGCAAACCTCTTCTATTACTTTAGTTTCTGATATACTTTTCAATAAGTTTCCACACAAGCTGTTCCTTAGACTTCTTTATGGTTTCTTTCCAGTTCTTTTCCCACACTTCCCAAATTTCCGGGATTAAATTTTCCTTTCCACACACAAAACAGGGAATTACTCCTATTTGTCCACCAACACTGGGATTTACAAAAAACATCTGAAGGTTGTTCCCAATCTGAGGCCACTTTCCACCCTGCAGGAGTCACATACGCTCCTCAGATAAAATTGTTCATTTCCCCTTTTTATCCAATGTCTTCCTTCGTTTAGATATCCCCAAGGTTCGAGCCCAAACCACCGAAGGAGTAATTCCCTTTGCCCCGCTTCTTCATTAACATATAAAGGTATTCACAATCTTTCTATATATTGCACACATAAAGACAAAGACTTTTAACATAAAATTCCCGGGTACTTAATTTATACATTCATCACTCCAGGTAACACCCATCCAGCAGCTGCAAATATATAAAATAATAACCCTACCGCAATTGCGAGGAGGTCCGCTTACCCTTCTCCTGCTTCTTATATACCAGTCATTAGCAGGTCCATCCTGGCTCCCGACACTGGGATGCAGCGGTGACCTCGGATTTGCTCGATCTACCCTCAAGATCGCTAGCGACCGCCCCTTCCGTCAGCAAATCCCCTTATTCCCATACAGGGTACCCTCCACCTATGGGGTACCCTCCTCCCATACGGGGACTGTGCTGCACGCCAGACGTCTCTGCGCGATTTACCAGCTGCCCCGGCCACGCGTACGACTTACAGGCTCCCCTCATAAAACATACCGTTTTCTTCCGCGGCTTCAGGAGGTTGTTGTCTGCTCCCGCGGTGAGCGGCTGGCAGCGGAGTCCCCTCCGAGGAAAGTGCTCGAGGCGCGCCCAGGGGCGTCCGCTCCACAGCTGGTCCCGCGGTTAAGCAGAGAGTCTCCTGGCTGGCTCGCCAAAACTGACGTGCGGAAAACAGACTCCACAATCTATAAGATTGTAAAGTAGGTATGTTTATTCAGCGCTGGGCAGCACGGGGGGTAGTCCCACCAAAAACCGTGCGCGCCCAACGCGGCACTTACTTCAAATATATACAGCAAAGTGTTGCATATACATAAAGTTTAGCAATATGCCTATACATATGCATGATCTGTCCCTGCTTCGTATTAAAATGAGTTCTCCTCCCATCTGCGCTTGCGTGTTGCCTCCTGGTGGTGGTCGTCGGGGGTCGTGGGGATGAAGGCCGGTGGTTCCTCTTCGTCACCGCTAGTAACCTTTTGCCTTTGCGCAGGCGCCGTTGTTTTTTGGCTTCTATCCAAACCGCAGGGTCAGTTTTAGCTAGTTTCTTGAGGTAAGTTCTTAATTCTTATCAGGGACCGTCCTTGTGAGGAGCCACAAATCTTCTTGCTCCTTTCAGTTTATCAGGACCTGTCTTTGGGAGGAACTACAGTTCTCCTGCTTTAACTACTTCACACAATAGCTAACAAGATTTCAAGCTTCATCTACTAATTAACTGCTAAGACTCCCTTAACCCCTTCTCTCAATTCAACAATTTGGGACTCCGCAGCGTGGCAGTGTTCCCTCGCCTCTACAGCAGCGGCCAAACTGGCACCGAGAACAGCACAAATAATCGATTTTCCCCTTCCTGATCTCACTCTCGCATCCTTTTGCAAAGTGCTCGTTCGATCAACCACACTCTGCAAATTATACCAATTTCCCTGAGCCCAGTCCATCCTGGGTACAGAGGGTCGCGCATTATATTTTTCTAAAAATTCAAACAAAGCTTCTCTCCCCAAAGGGGCAGCTTTAAGGTCACTCATCCTATTTAAGGTGCGGAAGCAGTCGTCTCAGGAAGGCAGCACCTAAGTTTCAAACACAGACCCACCCCCTTTACTTTCCTGAGAGGTCTCACTTATTTGGGAAACAAAGCGGGGAAGCGGTCGTCTCAGGAAGGCAGCACGTGAATTTCAAACACATAGACCCGCACCCCTTACTTTCCTGAGAGGTCTCACGTAGTCAAGGACAAAGAAATAAAGCGGGGAAGCGGTCGTCTCAGGAAGGCAGCACGTGAGTTTCAAACACAGATCAGCCCCCTTTACTTTCCTGAGAGGTCTCACTTATTTGGGAAATAATACGGCACTCTCATCTCAAGGGATCCTGTCCGTGACGCCAATTTAAATGTCCCGATCCAATGTCGGGTGAGGTTTCGATATGATCCCGAGAGTGAGATTAAGACACAAACAAGGTCAAATGCCGTATACCCAAGACAGCTTTTATTATCAAAAGTAAAGAATTAGTAGCAATAGGACAGAATGGAATAAAAAGACAGAAATCAAGCAAGCATTCGGGATAGAGTTGCAAGGATAGTCACCACCATGGATCCGCGGCATCCCGGGGTCCAAGTCTCTCGATGTTTTTGGTGGTGGGCAATCACGCTGGGAGGTGGCCAGCACACACAAGGGCTTGTCTTGGCAGTCCCTTTTACTGTCATTCAAGGCCTGCAATTTAGCATATCTTCGCATTCCTGCATATGCACATATGCTTCATGGTGGGTGGCTCCAGTCCCGCTCTTCACATGACTATTGCATGTCTTGTAGCTGTTATCTTGGCAGGGTGGTTTTCATCCTTGCAGCCATTATCTTGGCAGGGTGTTTTTCATCAACTGGAGATCTCTGTGGCCATGTAGCCATCCTTATCTTGGATAAACAATCTTTGAGACAAATGTTTTACGATTCAGTCTCTCACATTTGCATTAATAGTTCTACTCATTTGAGGGACCATGATGGGTTAAACATCACTTGCTGTCATCCTACATGTCTCATTACATATGATCCAATTTCAGGAATGGATTATGCCCATTGATCAATTATTCCTGAATTATGAATTATGATCAATGGGCATATAGTTTAGGTGGTTATATAAGTAGTAGTATGAGGCTTAGGGGTAGGTGTTAGCATGATCTTTAAGGAGAGTCCGTTTCCATTTATCTTTCCCTGTACCTACCCATAAGCATACTACTGCCAGAGGTGTGTCATTGAAGAAGCTAATGTTACAGTAGGGGCCTGAAAAGCAGCTTTCCCTTTCCTTTGATTGAGTTTGATTCGTCATTTGATGACTATAGAGGCATGTCCCTTTAGACAGTTTGTCACATTACATTCAGTAGAGATTCTATCACCTGGCTGGTGTAACAGAAATAAGGTACCTATTTCTTTCCGTCATTATATGGTTACCAGTGATTGTCAATGTAAGGTTCTGTATTGGCTTTCCCATTGTTCCTGTGTTTCCATCAACTCTGATCACATATGGTGTAGGGTGTCTGATTAGCAGTAAAAGCAAGAGTATCTTCATTAATATTCTTATTGTCATTGTGATTTAGTTTGAAAAGATCAGTGTTACCGTAAAACATACTATAACTATAAACAGTTCGTTAGCCCATAGAGTTTTTAGAAAGTCTTAGCTTTAGCACTCACGTTGGTACAGATGTCCACTGCTCCTCTGGTGGAGCTCCCTTCACTCTCATGTAGTGGATCCAGGAGCTGATCCCTTCCACTTTTCTTTTAGTGGTTCATCCTTCCAGGTTCAGATGTAAACCCAGTCTCCAGGTGTGAAGTTATGTACCAAAGAGTTCAAAGGAAGCGGAGCCCACTGGTTGAGATACCTGTGTAAAGAGGATAATACCCACGAGAGAGAGATAACAAATAATCTTTCAAAATTCCTTCAACTTTAATGTGTATCTGATCACTCCAGCTACCCACCTCATTGATGTGATATAGTTTCCATATAGTATTTCAAAGGGGCTTATCCCTTCTTGTGGAGTAATAGGGCACGGACTCTGGCGGGGATTCAGGCCAAAGACTTTTATTGTTAGCAAAGCTTGCTTTTTATACAAATACAGCCCGTTCACGTGCCTAAAAGTGCTACCCGGTTGGCTATTGCTTTAAGTCCATGCGACTCTCACAGAGGCAGGATTGGTTGCCTCTGTATGTCCACGCGCTCCTTTGCTTCCTCTTAGTTGTTTACCACAGCTCCTTCTCCTCAAGGCTGAGCCCTGCAGGTGTCCAGCTGTTTACCAGCTTCTCAATGCCACAGCTCCTTCTCCTCAAGGCCGAGCCCTTGCAGGGTGATCCCAACATCTCCCCCTTTTTGTTTATCTATAAACAAAACCTGATGGATCATTCACAACCCGAGGACTGTGAGGAAGATGGACCATCTGTACATTCTTGTATCGTCCTGTGCCGCGAACTCAGCCCAGCAGTCGGTAGGTGCCAGCTTTACGTGGGCGTCCCCACGGAGGCAACGGTGGCCTTGCCATACACTGGCCCACTGCCCTTCAGGAAATCCCGGTATTTACACATTTGCAGAGGAACGAGTTTCGACACACGTGGCCAGCGAGTGTCGGAACACGCCTCGGTTGCCACCTTTCAACACAGGGAGCCTATGGCATATGCGCCCGCTGGCCAGACGTGCTGCACGCGCCACAGCCATCCCGTCTATTGGTTCGTAGGCTTTGTTCACGCGGCATATTACCATAATCCAGCAGTCACGTATCAACTATGCTTAAGCCAATAGCAGAATGTTACAAGGCAAACAAAATTGTGAATTGTGCTTTATATTCCTCCGTTACTGCACGTCTTCCACATCCTCCCCTAACCTTGATCAACTTTCTTATCTCTGTGGGCTGTTTTCTCTCACCCAGCATAGTATCTATTTCTTATCCAGCCATCTGTTTTCTCCTATGCTAACTGCAGTTTTCTCACAGGCCAAAATTCCATCTGTTAACCCCTCCGTATACAGCTGCAAGCCTAAAATCGCGTCTACAGTGCAACAAATTTGGAAATTTGTGTTTGGAAATTTGTGTTTTAAGGGTCTGATTGATTCTTTCTACCTTCCCACTAGACTGTGGTCTCCAAGGCGTATGTAGATCCCATTTCAATTGGAGGAATCTCGACACCCCTTAGATTATTTCTAAAATAAAATGAGGTCCATTATCTGAGAATAAGCACTCAGGGATTCCAAATTGGGGAATTATTTCTTCTAATAAAATTTTAATGACTTCCCTAGCTCGATTGTTGTGGCAAGGGAAAGCTTCTGGCCATCCAGAGAATATGTCTACCAAAACAAGTAAATATTTATATTGTCCACATTTTGGTAATTCAGAGAAGTCTATTTGCCAGTGCTCCCCAGGGGCTGTTCCCCTTTTTATGTCCCCCATTGGTGGCTTTCTTTGAGTCTTAGGGTTGTTTGCATAACAGATCTGGCATCTTCTTACTATTAAGTCTGCACTAGATTGCATTTTTGCCCCTATTGCATATCTCCTGACACTACTTATCATAGTGTCAGCTCCCATATGAGACTCTTCATGTAGTCTTTTAAGGAGAACTCCCATCTTTTTAGCTGTAATAAGAACTTGTTGGTTTGGAGTGATCCACCATCCTTCTACATTCTTTGTACACTTCAGTTTTTCTGCTAGTTGATCTTCTTTCTTTGAATACTGAGGGGGCTCTATATTAAGCTTTCTGCTGGGTATCAAAGCTCCGATTATTTGCTCATGTAAGGCAGCGCTTCTTGCCGCTAAATCAGCTCTTTGGTTTCCCTGGATTATTTCTCCTTGCCCCTTTTGATGAGCTTTGCAGTGAATTATTGCCACTTCTTTTGGTTCTAATATGGCCTGAAGCAAATTTAAGATCTCTTGTCTATATTTTATACCGCTCCCTTGTGAATTTAATTGTCCACGTTCTTTCCAAATAGCTCCATGAGCGTGAACAACCCCAAAGGTGTATTTAGAGTCTGTGTATATATTGATTCTTTGATTTTTTCCAATTACCAGTGCTCTTGTTAGAGCAACTATTTCAGCTTTTTGTGACGAGGTGTTAGGGGGTAAAGGTTTGGCCTCTATTTCCTCCCATAAGGTAACCACTGCATATCCAGCCTTTCTTTCTCCATTCCATATAAAGCTGCTGCCATCTGTAAATAATTCTAAATCTGCATTCTTCAGTGGCTCATCTCTCAGGTCTGGCCTGCTGGCATAAACATGTTCTATAGTTGTTAAACAGTCATGTTGTAAAGGTTCCTGTTCTGCCATTGGCAATAAAGTGGCAGGGTTTAGAGCTGATACTACACTTAGGGTGACATCTTCTTGGTCTATTAATGCAGCTTGGAATCTGGCTAATAGGTTTGGAGAAATCCAGTGGTGTCCTTTTTGGTTCAAGATAGTAACCACTGCATGTGGGACTAGTACTGTTATTGCTTGTCCCAAGGTGAGCTTCCGGGCTTCTTGAATTAACAAAACAGTGGCAGCTACAGCCCGAAGACAAGCCGGCCAGCCTTTACTCACTTCATCCAATTGTTTTGAAAAATAGGCTACCGGCCTTTTCCAGCTTCCAAGCGTCTGAGTCATCACCTCCGAAGCCACTTGTTGTCCCTCACGTACATACAACTGAAAAGGTTTTGTCAGATCAGGGAGGCCTAAGGCTGGGGCTTCCATTAATTTTCTTTTGATTTCATCAAAACTGCTCCAGCACTCTGGAGTCCGTTCTAACAGCTTCCCTGGACCTTTTGTGGCTGCATATAAGGGTTTGGCTATGAGCCCAAAATTGGGGATCCATATTTGTCAGAATCCGGCCATTCCTAGAAATCCCTGTAACTGCTTTTTTGTCTTGGGTACTGCTATTCGGCATATAGCCTCTTTCCTCTCTTCCCCTAATGCTCCTTTTGATATATTAAAGCCAAGGTATCAGACTTCTTTCCTTACAATTTGGGCTTTTTTTCTTTGAGACCCGATATCCAGCCATTCCCAAAAAGTTTAGCAGGCTTACCATAGCTTCTGTACAAACTTGTTCAGTGTCAGCTCCAATCAAGATGTCATCCACATAGTGTAAGAGAGTAACATCATTATTATTAATTCGCCATTCTTCTAACTCTTTGGCCAATACTTCACCAAACAAAGTGGGACTATTTTTAAATCCCTGGGGAAGAACAGTCCAGCATAATTGTCCTTTTCTTCCAGCGGTCGGGTTGTGCGAAGAGTGTTTGGCTTCGTTCTTCTACTGGAATGCAGAAAAAATCCATCTTTTAAATCTAACACAGTGAAATAGGCATGATTCTCTGATATAGACGTCAATAGGGTATAAGGGTTAGGCACTGTAGGATGTATACCTTTGGTTATCTGATTTATAGCTCTCATATCCTGCACCAATCGGTATTCCTGGGAGTGAGGCTTCCTCACTGATAAGATAGGTGTATTATATTCAGATTGACATTCCCTGAGCAGTCCATGTTGCATAAAGTTATTTATCAGACGTTCGAGGCTTCTTCGAGTTTCCAATCTTATAGAGTATTGATGCACTCTCACTGGTTTTGCCCCCTCCTTTAATTCTATCTTAATTGGACTTACGTTTTTTGCTTTACCTGGGTTTTTTGAAGCCCACACCAGGGGAATTACTGCATTCGATACAGCGTTCGGGATATTCTCTTCAGACTCTTCCAATGTTTTATCTGTCAGCAAGTAGATCTGGGCTCTCCAAACCATTTCAGGTGGGATATGGAGCTGTACAGCATTTTCAGAAAAGGTTACTTGTGCATTCAATTTACATAACATAAATGTATAACATAACATAACATAAATTTACATAATCTCATCCCAATAGGGGTAGGGGGCACTCTGGCATATATAGAAACTCATTAATTAATTTGGTTCCTCCAATTGTGCATTCCATAGACTGTAGAAATGGCCTTGATGTTCTTTTTCCTGTTGCCCCAACAATAGGTATAGTCCTTTACAACTAGTAACTACTGAACGAGTGGCCCCACTATCAATTAAAAAATCTATAGTCTCATTCCCCAGCTTAACTGGAACCAGGGGATTGGCTGGGGAGACTTTAATGTTTTCCCCCGGTCCTCTTCATCCATTATCTGAATCTTCTAACATAATAAGATTAGCGTTTCCTGCGTGATCTTGTTCCTCTGGCCTTTTTCAGTTTGGGCATTCGTCCTTCCAGTGCCCCTCCCATCTACAGGCCGCACACTGATTTGGTCCTAGAGGGGTTCAGTTTTGTGGGCGTCTTCCCTGTATTACAGAATCACAGAATCACAGAATCACTAGGTTGGAAAGGACCTTCAAGATCATCAAGTCCAACCATTAATCCAGCGCCACCATGTCCCCTAAACCATGTCCTGAAGCGCCACATCCACACGTTTTTTGAACACTTCCAGAGATGGCGACTCCACCACCTCCCTGGGCAGCCTGCTTCAATGCCTGACCACTCTCTCGGTGAAGAAATTTTTCCTAATATCCAAACTAAACCTCCCCTGGCGCAACTTGAGGCCATTTCCTCTTGTCCTATCGCTAGTTACTTGGGAGAAGAGACCAACACCCTCGTCGCCACAACCCCCTTTCAGGTAGTTGTAGAGAGCGATAAGGTCTCCCCTCAGCCTCCTCTTCTCCAGACTAAACAACCCCAGGTCCCTCAGCCGCTCCTCATAAGACTTGTTCTCCAGACACCTCACCAGCTTTGTTGCCCTTCTCTGGACACACTCGAGCACCTCAACATCCTTCTTGTAGTGAGGGGCACAAAAGTGAACACAGTATTCAAGGTGCGGCCTCACCAGCGCCGAGTACAGGGGCACAATTACTTCCCTACTCCTGCTGGCCACACTATTCCTGATACAGGCCAGGATGCTGTTGGCCTTCTTGGCCACCTGGGCACACTGCTGGCTCATATTCAGCCGGCTGTCAACCAGCACCGCCAGGTCCTTGTCTGCCAGGCAGCTCTTCAACCACTCCTCCTCCCCAAGCCTGTAGCGTTGCATGGGGTTGTTGCGACCCAAGTGCAGGACCCGGCACTTGGCCTTATTAAACCTCATACAGTTGACCTCAGCCCATCGATCCAGCCTGCCCAGATCCCTCCGCAGAGCCTTCCTGCCCTCCAGCAGATCAGCACCCCCACCCAGCTTGGTGTCCTCTGCAAACTTACTGAGGGAGCACTCGATCCCCTCATCCAGGTCATCAATAAAGATATTGAACAAGACTGGCCCCAGAACTGAGCCCTGGGGAACACCGCTTGTGACCGGCCGCCAGCCGGATTTAACGCCGTTCACCACAACTCTCTGGGCTCCGCCATCCAGCCAGTTCCTCACCCAGCGAAGAGTAAACCCATCCAAGGCACAAGCCACCAGTTTCTCCAGGAGAGTGCTGTGGGAGACACTGTCAAAGGCTTTACTAAAGTCCAGGTAGACAACATCCACAGCCTTTCCCTCATCCACTAGGCGAGTCACCTGGTCATAGAAGGAGATCAGGTTGGTCAAGCAGGACCTGCCTTTCATGAACCCATGCTGGCTGGGCCTGATCCCTTGGTTGTCCTTCACATGCCCCGTAAGCACTCTCAAGATGAACCGCTCCATGATCTTCCCCGGCACGGAGGTCAGGCTGACAGTCCTGTAGTTCCCGGGATCCTCCTTCCGGCCTTTCTTGTTGATGGGTGTCACATTGCAAGTCTCCAGTCATCTGGGACCTCAACTGTAATACGGTATTATAATTCACCAATATATGGTATGATTCACCAATCCATTTTCTGGCCAGACCTCATCATCGTCCAATTTGTAATTTGGCCACCATTGATTACAATATCTTTTCATTTTATCTTTAGTCATTGGATCTCCCCCAAATTTATTCCAGTTCTTCAAAATACACCCCAAAGGGCTACAGGGAGGAATCACAGATTGGTTTGAGACCATTTTGCCAGTTATTACCTATTACCTATACCTGGTTCTCACACTCGGCAAGGCATCCCCCTGGTAACAAGCTTCAGCGTGTAAAGAACATAGCCCTGTGCGCCCTCGGCTCTGACCCCACTGGTCAATTAAGGCACCCCTTGCCAATGACTACAGGCGACTTATGCGCATGTGACTTTTTTTACCTTTTTGTACCTTTTCTGTGAAAATAATTAAATTTTAATACTCACCAATCCAAGGATTCACCCCCCTTTCGCCCTATGCAAATATCTCTTTTGGGGCATTGCACCATTGAGTCGCTTGTCGCCCCGACCTCGTAGGAGATCCGGAGGAGTCCCCGATCAACAGGTCGGTGCGTGCTGGAGTCCTGTCCGGTCCGATTCTCCGCTGTCGGGGTCGGCAAGACGATCCGGGCAAGGCCTTATGGCAGTCCCATCTGAGTCGCCAAAACTGTTGTCCCAAATACGGGTTCTTCCACCCGGTGTGCAGAGAGCCGAAAAACACACAGGGCCGAGATATTTGCTTTTATTCCAAATCTGCGCAGAGTTGGGTGCTAGGTGGTAGCTCCACAAAGCTAGCACGCCTCAGTTAACAGACAGAAAATATTTATACACTTTGAGCAACAGTTATCAGTATTTTTTAAAAGTTGGCTCCGTTACCCTTGTTCCCATTGGCTCTCACAATCCTCGTCTCCACTTAAAGTCACAGCGTCCTTCTTTTTTTCTAGGCATGCTCAGTGAGGAAGGGGCTTTTGTGAGGAGGGGGCTTTCCCTGCCCAGGGGCAGGTTTCTATTATGCCAATTATATGTTAATTAGACGTTAATTAGGATAGTTCACTCAAGGTTCAGTAGTTGTGTTTCTTTTGTGATTCTCTTGTTCCTTCCCTCAAGGTTGCACCTTGTTAACTGCTCACAGAGACTAAACAATACCCCCGGCTTCATTCCTTGCATGCCTTCATCAGTATGGTATGGAATATCTCTTTGGCCAGCCTGCGTCAGCTGTCCTGGCTGTGTCCCCTCCCAGCTTCCCATGCACCCCCAGCCTTCTCGCTGGCAGGCCAGAATGAAAAGCTGGACAATCCTTGACTGCTTAGCAACAGCTCAAAACATCAGTACGTTATCAACATTTTTTTCTCCCAAATCTAAAACATAGTCTCATACTGTTGTCCCAAAAGTGGGATCATATACCTGGTGTGCAACACTCCAATATACACACAGAGTAGAGGTATTTTATTTATAGCATATTTGCACAGATATGGGTGCTAGGTGGTACTCCACAAAGCTAGCACACCACACAAAGGAATCACCACATATTTATCCCATTACATGATTAGCAAAAACAATAGAGAACCCTCCTAAATTTGCATACATTGCTTATTATTGGTTATACATACTTAAATTGTTGTGCGTGCTCCTAGAAAGAGGGGGGGGGTAATTTGCATAGTCCCTCAATTGAGTCTGTGGTCGCAATCTCCCTCTGCCACCTTTACCTTTACCCTAGTTACTGTGAATTTTGCTGACCTCATGACAGTTACATTTTTCAAGAGTGCAGGAACAACTCAGTCTTATAGTATCATTAAGGTTGGAAAAGACCTTTAAGATCGTCAAGTCCAACCGTCAACCCAACACCACCATGCCCACTAAACCATGTGTTCACGGTTTACTGCTTAAGTACAACTACTTCTTCATCTTCTTCACCACTAAATCTGGGTTCATTAATCTTTTATTAATTGTGTTGTCTCCTACTGACCTGCCCCCTAGAGTCTTTCATTTGTCTCAGACATCATTTTCCCCCCTTTGAGACTATGAGATCTTCTTTTATAGGTCTCATATGTCACACTATTTCTTTTCATTAACATCACATAGTTTCCCGTGGCAGTTTGTATAATTAAGTAAATTCTTAGAAAGTTATAGTGAGCATGCGTAGTCATTTACATGTTAGGCGAAGAATTTTTAACCAATCATTGTATAGAGGATAATGAATATGTATTTGTGTATCTATAAAAGAATGTTTCTTAGACTGATTGAACGAACATGATTTGGGAAAACTATTCCCCGTGTCCCCGGCACCGTGAATAAAGAATGCCTGCCTTTTAACACTACATTGGTGTTACGAGGTTTATTCCTGATTTCGGTGACACCTTGACAAAAGAAAATTGAAACGGTAATGTAATCAGTGGTGGCCACAATATAAATTGGACGATAGTGAAAGGTGGCCTGAAAATGGATCCTTGAAATATAATAGTATTTTAGAATTAATGTTATTCTGCATAAGAAATGAAAAATGGGATGAAATACCGTATGTAGATTTGTTTTTTTGATTTCAGGAATAATTGGGAGGTTAGGAAAAGGTGTGGTTTAGTGGATTCAAAACACCAGAACAGGATATATTCTTTAACAGAGAAAGAAAGGAAAGAGAAAGAAAATTTATGTTGTAGTAGCTGTAGGACAGGAAAGTTTAAGTGTGAGGACACAGAGGAAGATGTTCAATTACTAGTAACCCCCCCAAAACAACCAGATTCTGTAACTTCGAGTGAGGATGAAAATGAGGTTACGAGACCTGTGTCTGGAAGAACTAGAGGACAGAGACCAGTGATTCAGGCTCCTCTTAGGCTGTCAGACCTGAAGGGACACCAGTATATGTGCATGTACCTTTTACCACATCTGATCTATTAAATTGGAAACAGGCAGTTGGGTCTTATCGGAATAATCTGGAGGGAATGTACAGTACTGTTAAAACTGTAATGATGACCCACAACCCCAATTGAGGAGATCTACAAGCCCTTTTAGAATATTTATTTATTTATGAAGAATGGAGAGCAGTTTTAGAGAAAGCTCGGGAAGGAAACCCCATCTGCTTTCTATGAGAGACTGCGCGAAGTAGCTCAAAAGTGGACCAATTTGAACCCAGAAGATGCTAGTAATATGAAACTGTTTAATATGTTCATTGGTCAATCGGCATCGGACATTAGAAAGAAACTGCAGAAAGTAGATGGTGCGGACGGGATGAAAATTTCACAATTAATGTTGATTGCATATAAGGTATATAATAACAGAGAAGAGGCAGAAGAAAAAGAGAGGCGAGGGCGAGCAAAATTGCAGGCTTCTTTACTGGCCACCCTGGCAGAAGGACAGACAAGGTTCAGAGGTAGAGGTAGGGGTCATGGAGGTAGTATAGTGGAGGACATTGTAAAACCTCTCTGAAAATGAATCAATGTGCCTATTGTAAACAAGAGGGTCATTGGAAGGGAGAATGTCCATGTTTTTTGAGTGATCAGGAAAAAGACATGGAGGGAGCCGCTAGGAAAATGGCAGAGATTGGATTAGACTGAAGGGGACCAGAGGAATCTATTAAAGATTCCCCAGCTGATCCTCTGGTTCCAGTTAAGCTGGGGAATGAAATAATAGATTTTCTGATTGATAGTGGGGCCACCCATTCTGTAGTGACTAGTTGTAAGGGACCATTAAGCAAGACTGAGATAAGCGTTGTTGTTGCAACAGGGAAAAGAATTTTAAGACCATTTTTGCAGCCTATGGAGCTCTCAGTTGGGGATACCAAATTAATGCATAAATTCCTCTATATGCCAGAATGCCCTTTACCATTGCTCAGACAAGATTTACTTTGTAGGTAAGTTAAATGCACAACTAACCTTCTCTGAAGATTCTGTCCAGCTACGTATTCTTCCAGAGAATGTGTGGAAAGCCCAGATATGAGAAAAATCATGCAAAAGAAGGAGGCATCCCAGATGAAGTATTGGACGCAGTGATACCTTTGGTATGGGCTTTGGGAATGCCAGGACGAGCAAAAAACACGACACCGGTAAAGACCGAGCTAAAACCAGGATCCCAGCTTGTAAGAAAGAAACAATACCGTATTAAATTGGAAGCCCCTGCTTTGGGATTACTGATTTAAGAAATCCCTTCCAATTATATGTACATGAGAGACAACAAGTGGCATTGGGAGTACTAACACAAAAATTGGGAGACTGGAAGAGACCAGTGGGATATTTTTCCAAACAATTGGATGAGGTCAGTAAAGGTTGGCCCACTTGCTTGAGGGCAGTAGCGGTCAGTGACTGTAACCCTAATTGAGGAGACTCGAAAACTGACATTGGGCCAACCGATCACCGAGTTTGTACCTCATGCTGTATATATGAACATATGAATATATGATTTCTCTTTTGCAGATGTTACCTACACTGCATAGGTACCTAAATCAAAAGGTTTCTCTTCCGTTAGACACACCAGTTCACCCATTCCAACCAGGAGACATTGTTTACGTACAAACCTGGAAAGACAAACTGCTAAAGGAGAAGTGGAAAGGACCTTATGCTGTATTGTTAAAGACTTATACTGCGGTCAAAGTAGAGGGAATTGACTCCTGGATACATGACACGCGGGTGAAAAGGGCACCAGAACTGGATCAAGAAAAGTGAACCTCCACACTGTCCGGAGAACTTAAGCTTTGACTGACCAGAGACTTTAAATAAGATTTGCTTATATAGGGGTTGAATGTCTACAAGGACAATTGTTTTAATGTTGAGAAAATTAAGGTTTTGGGAGTGATTTTGATTTGTTTAATGTTCGCTGTGTGTAAGGGAAACCTAGTCTTGCGACTCATCCAGTCATTTGAGGGAATCCATACTAGGATTCTCCCTTACTGGATGGCTGGCAAGTTTACTCCAAACTGGAATTCTGATCATAATTGTCATAATTATAATTTGTACTGCTTTAAGTTGTGTTAAGCAGTTAATTATACAAACTGCCACGGGAAACTATGTGATGTTAATGAAAAGAAATAGTGTGACATATGAGACCTATAAAAGAAGATCTCATAGTCTCAAAGGGGGGAAAATGATGTCTGAGACAAATGAAAGACTCTAGGGGGCAGGTCAGTAGGAGACAACACAATTAATAAAAGATTAATGAACCCAGATTTAGTGGTGAAGAAGATGAAGAAGTAGTTGTACTTAAGCAGTAAACCGTGAACACATGGTTTAGTGGGCATGGTGGTGTTGGGTTGACGGTTGGACTTGACGATCTTAAAGGTCTTTTCCAACCTTAATGATACTATAAGACTGAGTTGTTCCTGCACTCTTGAAAAATGTAACTGTCATGAGGTCAGCAAAATTCACAGTAACTAGGGTAAAGGTAAAGGTGGCAGAGGGAGATTGCGACCACAGACTCAATTGAGGGACTATGCAAATTACCCCCCCCCTCTTTCTAGGAGCACGCACAACAATTTAAGTATGTATAACCAATAATAAGCAATGTATGCAAATTTAGGAGGGTTCTCTATTGTTTTTGCTAATCATGTAATGGGATAAATATGTGGTGATTCCTTTGTGTGGTGTGCTAGCTTTGTGGAGTACCACCTAGCACCCATATCTGTGCAAATATGCTATAAATAAAATACCTCTACTCTGTGTGTATATTGGAGTGTTGCACACCAGGTATATGATCCCACTTTTGGGACAACAGTATGAGACTATGTTTTAGATTTGGGAGAAAAAAATGTTGATAACGTACTGATGTTTTGAGCTGTTGCTAAGCAGTCAAGGATTGTCCAGCTTTTCATTCTGGCCTGCCAGCGAGAAGGCTGGGGGTGCATGGGAAGCTGGGAGGGGACACAGCCAGGACAGCTGACGCAGGCTGGCCAAAGAGATATTCCATACCATACTGATGAAGGCATGCAAGGAATGAAGCCGGGGGTATTGTTTAGTCTCTGTGAGCAGTTAACAAGGTGCAACCTTGAGGGAAGGAACAAGAGAATCACAAAAGAAACACAACTACTGAACCTTGAGTGAACTATCCTAATTAACGTCTAATTAACATATAATTGGCATAATAGAAACCTGCCCCTGGGCAGGGAAAGCCCCCTCCTCACAAAAGCCCCTTCCTCACTGAGCATGCCTAGAAAAAAAGAAGGACGCTGTGACTTTAAGTGGAGACGAGGATTGTGAGAGCCAATGGGAACAAGGGTAACGGAGCCAACTTTTAAAAAATACTGATAACTGTTGCTCAAAGTGTATAAATATTTTCTGTCTGTTAACTGAGGCGTGCTAGCTTTGTGGAGCTACCACCTAGCACCCAACTCTGCGCAGATTTGGAATAAAAGCAAATATCTCGGCCCTGTGTGTTTTTCGGCTCTCTGCACACCGGGTGGAAGAACCCGTATTTGGGACAACAGTTTTGGCGACTCAGATGGGACTGCCATAAGGCCTTGCCCGGATCGTCTTGCCGACCCCGACAGCAGAGAATCGGACCGGACAGGACTCCAGCACGCACCGACCTGTTGATCGGGGACTCCTCCGGATCTCCTACGAGGTCGGGGCGACAAGCGACTCAATGGTGCAATGCCCCAAAAGAGATATTTGCATAGGGCGAAAGGGGGGTGAATCCTTGGATTGGTGAGTATTAAAATTTAATTATTTTCACAGAAAAGGTACAAAAAGGTAAAAAAAGTCACATGCGCATAAGTCGCCTGTAGTCATTGGCAAGGGGTGCCTTAATTGACCAGTGGGGTCAGAGCCGAGGGCGCACAGGGCTATGTTCTTTACACGCTGAAGCTTGTTACCAGGGGGATGCCTTGCCGAGTGTGAGAACCAGGTATAGGTAATAGGTAATAACTGGCAAAATGGTCTCAAACCAATCTGTGATTCCTCCCTGTAGCCCTTTGGGGTGTATTTTGAAGAACTGGAATAAATTTGGGGGAGATCCAATGACTAAAGATAAAATGAAAAGATATTGTAATCAATGGTGGCCAAATTACAAATTGGACGATGATGAGGTCTGGCCAGAAAATGGATTGGTGAATCATACCATATATTGGTGAATTATAATACCGTATTACAGTTGAGGTCCCAGATGACTGGAGACTTGCAATGTGACACCCATCAACAAGAAAGGCCGGAAGGAGGATCCCGGGAACTACAGGACTGTCAGCCTGACCTCCGTGCCGGGGAAGATCATGGAGCGGTTCATCTTGAGAGTGCTTACGGGGCATGTGAAGGACAACCAAGGGATCAGGCCCAGCCAGCATGGGTTCATGAAAGGCAGGTCCTGCTTGACCAACCTGATCTCCTTCTATGACCAGGTGACTCGCCTAGTGGATGAGGGAAAGGCTGTGGATGTTGTCTACCTGGACTTTAGTAAAGCCTTTGACAGTGTCTCCCACAGCACTCTCCTGGAGAAACTGGTGGCTTGTGCCTTGGATGGGTTTACTCTTCGCTGGGTGAGGAACTGGCTGGATGGCGGAGCCCAGAGAGTTGTGGTGAACGGCGTTAAATCCGGCTGGCGGCCGGTCACAAGCGGTGTTCCCCAGGGCTCAGTTCTGGGGCCAGTCTTGTTCAATATCTTTATTGATGACCTGGATGAGGGGATCGAGTGCTCCCTCAGTAAGTTTGCAGAGGACACCAAGCTGGGTGGGGGTGCTGATCTGCTGGAGGGCAGGAAGGCTCTGCGGAGGGATCTGGGCAGGCTGGATCGATGGGCTGAGGTCAACTGTATGAGGTTTAATAAGGCCAAGTGCCGGGTCCTGCACTTGGGTCGCAACAACCCCATGCAACGCTACAGGCTTGGGGAGGAGGAGTGGTTGAAGAGCTGCCTGGCAGACAAGGACCTGGCGGTGCTGGTTGACAGCCGGCTGAATATGAGCCAGCAGTGTGCCCAGGTGGCCAAGAAGGCCAACAGCATCCTGGCCTGTATCAGGAATAGTGTGGCCAGCAGGAGTAGGGAAGTAATTGTGCCCCTGTACTCGGCGCTGGTGAGGCCGCACCTTGAATACTGTGTTCACTTTTGTGCCCCTCACTACAAGAAGGATGTTGAGGTGCTCGAGTGTGTCCAGAGAAGGGCAACAAAGCTGGTGAGGTGTCTGGAGAACAAGTCTTATGAGGAGCGGCTGAGGGACCTGGGGTTGTTTAGTCTGGAGAAGAGGAGGCTGAGAGGAGACCTTATCGCTCTCTACAACTACCTGAAAGGGGGTTGTGGCGACGAGGGTGTTGGTCTCTTCTCCCAAGTACCTAGCGATAGGACAAGAGGAAATGGCCTCAAGTTGCGCCAGGGGAGGTTTAGTTTAGATATTAGGAAAAATTTCTTCACCGAGAGAGTGGTCAGGCATTGGAACAGGCTGCCCAGGGAGGTGGTGGAGTCGCCATCTCTGGAAGTGTTCAAAAAACGTGTGGATGTGGCGCTTCAGGACATGGTTTAGGGGACATAGTGGCGCTGGATTAATGGTTGGACTTGATGATCTTGAAGGTCCTTTCCAACCTAGTGATTCTGTGATTCTGTGATGCTGTGATCTGGGTCGCCAAAACTGTCACTGAAATCGGGAATAAACCTCGTAACACCAATGTAGTGTTAAAAGGCAGGCATTCTTTATTCACGGCACCAGGAACACGGGGGATAGCTCCTCCCAAAATCATATTTTTTCAGTCAGTCTAAGAAACATTCTTTTATAGATACACAAATACATATTCATTATCCTCTATACAATGATTGGTTGAAAATTCTTCGCCTAATATGTAAATGACTACTCATGCTCACTATAACTTTCTAAGAATTTACTTCCTTCATCTTTTGGGTCGGAGGGTTTCTTGAGTGGGTGGTCTCTGAGTCGGTGGTCGCGATCTCCCCCTGCCGGAATTACCTTTCCTACAAAGTTCATTTAAACTTGGCAACACTAAATAGACCTTCTCGGGCTGTCGGTCCAATAAGTAATTATTCATCCTACAGTCTTTTGTTTCAAGGCAACAAAATTACATTTCATTGAACCATTGTCTAGGTAGAACTGACCAAGTTGTTCCTTCTTCCTAACTACTCATTATTAAAACAAAACATAGTACTGTGATCACAATGTTACACCTTAATTCCTTGATAATTAAATCAAGACGGAAAGGGTTAAATGGGCTCTTGAGCAGCATTGCTGGTGCATAAACTGTTCCTATAGTTACATCTTTACAACTTATTACTATTTTCTAGTTCTTGTTTGATTCCCCCATCACCTTGATTACAGTTTCTTGGGAAGATAGACGCCATCACTCCGAACGTCCCTCCACCTCTTCCTTCTTCTTCATCCCAGCTTTATATACTGAGCATTGTCGTGGTTTAGCCCCAGCCAGCAACTAAGCACCACGCAGCCGCTCACTCACTCCCCCTCCCACAGTGGGGCGGGGGAGAGAATTAGGAAAAAAACCTCGTGGGTTGAGATAAACATGGTTTAATAGGACAGAAAGAGAGAAAGAAACAACAATGATAATACCAACAAAGGAATGTACAAGAACAAGTGATGCCCAATACAGCAATTGCTCACCACCCAGCAATCGATAGCCCATCCCCGAGCAGCGATTTCTGCCCCCCGGCCAACTCCAGTTTATGTACTGGCATGATCCCCTCCCAGCTCCCCGTGCATCCCCAGCCTCCTTGCTGGCAGGCCAGCACAAGAAGCTGGACTGTCCTTGACTGCTCAGCAACAACCCAAAACATCAGCACATTATCAACAGTTCCTCATCCCAAATCCAAAACACAGTCTCACACTAGCTTCTGTGAAGAAAACCAGCTCTATCCTGGCTGAAACCAGGACAGTATCCACCCCTTATTCCATACCATTTACGTCATGCCCGGGTCCTGTACTTTTCAATACATTCCAATTATTCAGTATTACTCTTCCTGTCTTTTAATATATACACACAGATATCACTTTCTTAGTCCATGGGCTGTTGGGATCACCCTGCAAGGGCTCGACCTTAAGGAGAAGGAGCTGTGGCATTGACCTGCACGGCTCGACCTTAAGGAGAAGGAGCTGTGGCATTGAGAAGCTGGTAAACAGCTGGATATCTGCACAGCTCGGCCTTGAGGAGAAGGAGCTGTGGTAAACAACTAAGAGGAAGTAAAGGAGCGCGTGGACACCTGCAGGCAGCAAATCCTGACTGTGGAGAAGTGCGTGGACTGTGTGTGGTAACCAACCAGGACGTATTTTGTGGCGCGTGAAAGAGCTGTAACTGCATAAAAAGCGGACACTTGTAGCAATAAAGGTCTTTGGCCTGAATCCCCGCCAGAGTCCGTGCCCTGTTACTCCACAAATGGCGCCCGAACAGGGACACAAAACATAGGAAGAGACGACCGGTGGAGTAGCCCACCCGAGGAGAAAATAGCAGCAGACCAGAGCTGCAGGGAAAAATAGCAGTGGACCAGAGCTGCAGGGGAAAATAGAAGCAGACCAGAGCTGCAGTCCGGACGAATAATCACCAAAGAGGTGAGCAGCTGGGGACGTTAAGTAATGGGGTCGCAAATATCTTCAGAAGAAAAAGCAATCCTTTGTATTATAGCAAAAATTTTGAAGAAAAGGGAGATTACTTATGATGAACAAACTTTGCTATTATTGTTAGCATTTTTGAAGAGCCAGGGGCTAGCAGCAGACTCTGCAACCGTTTTTGAGCTAGATACTTGGGACAAAGCAGGAAAATTGGTGTTTGAGGCAGCCCCTAAAGGGGATCATACGGCTGCGAAAGTGTTAACAACCTGGCGATTAGTCAGAGACTCTATAAAGGCGATAAAATCAGAGTGGAGGGCGGTGGCGGCAGCAGCTGCTGCTGCCACAGCCTCGGGAGAGAAGGGAGGCCGAGCTGGGGATGATGAGAATGGGCGACCCCCGCCCGCGCCCCCCACCCACACCCCCATCCCACCGCTAACGCAACCAACGGAAGTGGCGAGTCCTCCTTGGCCCCCGCCTCCTGACCTGGAACATGAGCGCTGGTCACTCGTGCTGCAACAGGAGGGGGCTGCCTGGGGCAATCCTTCCCCCAAGTCAAGATACGACCCTGCCCAACATTGGCAAAGCATGAGACAAGAGGCCTTGGCAGAGGGGGAGGGGACGGAGCGAAGTGGGTATCGGCCAGGTCGGTACGGCCGGCAGTAAGACCAGAAGATCCTGTCACACGTCTCATGGACGCAGTCAACTCCGACATACCGCCAGCTGATGCTTTCGCTCTTTTGTATGGGGAATGACGGCTCATTGACTGTTTCAGCAGCACTCCCTGGACGGTCAAGAGCAGGAACTTCAATATGCCATATTTGTAAAATGGTGTTGTGGGTTTGTTCTATGTCGTTGTAATTATTGTCACAAATGTATCATTTCTTTTGCAGGGAATCAAAGAGTATATTTCAATAAGATGCTCTCCCCACGGTGTATACCGTGTAACAGAGTTGGGGGGATAGAGAATTTTGGGTAACTTGCAATCTGCCAGAACTTTTTTGGGCGCTCGAAATAGGGCAACAACAACCTACTTCAAAAATGACTTTTTGCAACAACCAAGCAGACCCAAAAGAATGGAGTTGTCATATGCTAATAGATACAGGAGCGGATGTAACCATTATTTCCAGCAGGGACTGGCCTGCAACCTGGCCAACACATAATCCAGCCATGGGTTGATTGGGGTCGGAGGCGTCTCTAATACCATGCAAAGTTCAGTACTCTTGCAATGTAAGAACCCAGATGTGTATACAGTAACAGTAAAATCATATGTAGCTCCAATCCCAATCAATTGGCTAGGGAGAGACGTTTTGGGACAAATGAGTTGTGTTCTAAGTAGCACTCCTGAACCTTTTGTGGAGCAGCCATTGAGGAGCGACTAACACTCAAATTGACATGGAAAACTAATACACCGGTTTGGGTGGATCAATGGCCGCTATCTCAAGAAAAGGTCGCTAAGCTACAGGAATTGGTAAAAGAGCAATTAGGAAAGAAACATATTAAACCCACTACAAGTCCATGGAATACACTTGTATTTGTAATTCCTGAAAAAAAAAAAAAAAAATTTTCACAGAATGTGATGTTAAGAACCGAAATCAGAACATTGAACAATGTTCAAAAATTAGTGGGAGATTTAAATTGGATTCGTAATATTTGTGGAATAACAAATGTAGAAATGACACCATTGTTGAATCTGTTATCAAGACTTTGGAAGATTCCAATATATTCATGTTTCTGTTGATTGCTATTCTGCAGTAGTTTGGGCCACTGCACAAACAGGAGAAACTAGTAGACATGTACAAAAGCATTTGCAAGCTGCATTCGCAGCCCATGGTATACCCCTACAAATTAAAACCGATAATGGTCCTTGTTATGTAGCCCAGTCAACCCAACCATTTTTTGCTCAATGGGGAGTGACGCATGTTACTGGAATACTGCATTCCCCAACTGGACAAGCTATTGTTGAACGAATGAATCATTCCCTGAAGTGTTTATTGCAAAAACAAAAAGGGGGAGAGGCTACCACACCACCCCAAGAACGTTTGAGTAAAGCCTTATATGTGTTAAATTATTTCCGTCTAGCAGAAGGAGAAACATGTAAAAGGAATGACAGGAAGCCTATGTGAGTTAACACAAAATGTGCAAGTAAAAGTTAAAAATTTGGAAAAGAATATGTGGGAAGGACCTTTTCAACCTCAAACCTGGGGACGAGGTTATGCTTGTGTCATTACAGATTCTGGAACTCATTGGGTACCCGCAAACTGGGTAAAACCATGGGTGAAACAGTCACCATCGTCGTCGTCAGACACATCTTGACACTATCAGGTGTCATCGCAATCTGGATGCCACCTCAGCCAAAAGAAAATGTATGGGTAAATCACACTGAAATTCGCGGTATCATGAGAGAAACATGGAAAGCTTTTAGGGCAAAGTGCTCTATAAATACAAATCCTTTGGTAAGATACAATATTGGTTTTCATAGCTTTGTGCAGGCGCTTTTTCCATCGCTAGGAGTAGTTTCCATCGCTAGGAGTAGTACAGCTAGAATTGTTTGCCTTGTAACATTCTGCTATTGGCTTAAGCATAGTTGATATGTGACTGCTGGATTATGGTAAGATGCCATGTGAACAAAGCCTACGAACCAATAGACGGGGTGGCTGTGGCGCATGCAGCACGTCTGGCCAGCGGGCGCATACGCCATAGGCTCCCTGTGTTAAAAGGTGGCAACGGAGGTGAGTTCCGACACTCGCTGGCCACGTGTGTCGAAACTCGTTCCTCTGCAAATGTGTAAATACCGGGATTTCCCGAAGGGCAGTGGGCCGGTGTACGGCAAGGCCACTGTTGCCTCCATGGGACGCCCACGTAAAGCTGGCACCTACCGACTGCTGGGCTGGGTTCGCGGCACAGGACGATACAAGAATGTACAGATGGTCCATCTTCCTCACAGTCCTCGGGTTGTGAATGATCCATCAGGTTTTGTTTATAGATAAACAAAAAGGGGGAGATGTTGGGATCACCCTGCAAGGGCTCGGCCTTAAGGAGAAGGAGCTGTGGCATTGATCTGCATGGCTCGGCCTTGAGGAGAAGGAGCTGTGGCATTGAGAAGCTGGTAAACAGCTGGATATCTGCACAGCTCGGCCTTGAGGAGAAGGAGCTGTGGTAAACAACTAAGAGGAAGTAAAGGAGCGCGTGGACACCTGCAGGCAGCAAATCCTGACTGTGGAGAAGTGCGTGGACTGTGTGTGGTAACCAACCAGGACGTATTTTGTGGCGCGTGAAAGAGCTGTAACTGCATAAAAAGCGGACACTTGTAGCAATAAAGGTCTTTGGCCTGAATCCCTGCCAGAGTCCGTGCCCTGTTACTCCACAATGGGCCATCACTTTAAAATGTCTGTGGAGTTCAGTCAGTCCATGACTCTGGGCTTCATCCATCATAGCAGTCTCTCAGGGCAGGGGAGATGGTATGTGGTGTTGGATTGTTATCTGGCACGGTCCATGTCCATGATCTGCAGGTCGAAGATGTCAATCTCGAGGGAATTGTTGGGCGCAAGCTGCTGAAGCCAGTTCTGGTTCCATCACTGCTGCACGTTGCTTGGATTCAGTGAAGCTCATTCTTCATCAGTCTGGGTGATTCTTACTGTAATACCATTGATATGGTAGATAGCAACCATAGTAGTAATGTCATACTGTATTGTGTAACAATTAACATAATACAATTCAAATCATTGACTATTTTCACCCAAAATCAAGTCTCCTTGAGGTACACATCGGACTTCCCCATCTTTCCGCATTACCCACCAAGTGCACCCAGGTCCCTGGGCAAAGGCAATCCCACGAACGGGTTTGCCTTTGCCTGAGGCAGGAGTAACCCAGACTGTCTTCCCCAGCATATTTCTCACATGCACCACAGGGACTTTATCCCCTTCTACAGTACGTAAAAGTTTTGATTGGGCAGGGCCGGCTCTATTAGTAGATCCCCTAGTGTTGACTAACCAGGTGGCTTTGGCTAAATGTTTATCCCAATGTTTGAATGTCCCATCACCCATTGCTCTCAGTGTAGTCTTTAACAGTCCGTTGTATGGTTCAGTTTTTCCGGAAGCTGGTGCATGATAGGGGATGTGATACACCCACTCAATGCCGTGCTCTTTGGCCCAGGTGTCTATGAGGTTGTTTCGGAAATGAGTCCCATTGTCGGACTCAATTCTTTCGGGGGTGCCATGTCGCCATAAGACTTGCTTTTCAAGGCCCAGGATAGTGTTCCGGGCGGTGGCATGGGGCACAGGGTATGTTTCCAGCCATCCGGTGGTTGCTTCCACCATGGTAAGCACATAGCGCTTGCCTTGGCGAGTTTGTGGAAGTGTGATATAGTCAATCTGCCAGGCCTCCCCATATTTATATTTCAACCATCGTCCTTCAGACCAGAGGGGCTTTAACCGCTTGGCTTGTTTGATCGCAGCGCACGTTTCACATTCATGGATAACCTGTGCAATAGTGTCCATGGTCAGGTCCACCCCTCGATCCCGAGCCCATCTATATGTTGCATCTCTTCCCTGATGGCCTGAGGTGTCATGGGCCCACCGAGCTATAAATAATTCACCCTTATGTTGCCAGTCCACATCCACCTGAGCCACTTCAATCTTAGCAGCCTGATCCACCTGATGGTTGTTTTGATGTTCTTCAGTGGCCCGACTCTTGGGTACGTGAGCATCTACGTGACGTACTTTTACGACTAGATTCTCTAGTCGGGCAGCAATATCTTGCCACAATTCAGCAGCCCAGATGGGCTTGCCTCTGCGTTGCCAGTTGCTCTGCTTCCATTGCTGTAGCCACCCCCACAGAGCATTTGCCACCATCCATGAGTCAGTATAAAGATAGAGTATTGGCCATTTTTCTCGTTCAGCAATATCTAAAGCCAGCGGGATGGCTTTCACCTCTGCAAACTGACTTGATCCACCTTGTCCTTCAGCAGCTTCTGCGACTCGTCGTATAGGGCTCCATACAGCAGCTTTCCACCTTCGATGTTTGCCTACAATACGACAGGACCCATCAGTAAACAGGGTATATTGCCTTTCGTTCTCTGGCAGTTCATTTTATGGTGGAGCCTCTTCAGCACGCGCCACCTCCTCTTCCGGTGATATTCCAAAATCTTTGCCTTCTGGCCAGTCCATGATCACTTCCAAGATTCCCGGGCGATTAAGGTTTCCTGTTCGAGCCCGCTGTGTAATAAGCGCGACCCACTTACTCCACGTAGCATCAGTCGCATGATGTGTAGAGGGGACCCTCCCTTTGAACATCCAGCCCAGCACCGGCAGTCGGGGTGCCAGGAGGAGCTGTGCTTCAGTACCAACCACTTCTGAGGCAGCTCGAACTCCTTCATATGCTGCCAATATCTCCTTTTCAGTTGGAGTATAGCGGGACTCAGATCCCCTATATCCTCGACTCCAAAACCCTAGAGGTCGACCTTGGGTCTCTCCTGGTGCCTTCTGCCAGAGACTCCAGGTAGGGCCATTCTCCCCGGCTGCCGTGTAGAGCACATTTTTAACATCTTGTCTTGCCCGGACAGGCCCGAGGGCTACGACATGAACTATCTCCTGTTTGATTTGTTCGAAGGCTTGTCGTTGCTCAGGGCCCCATTTAAAATCATGCTTCTTCCGGGTCACTTGATAAAGATGGCTTACAATCAGACTGTAATTTGGAATATGCATTCTCCAGAAACCCACAACGCCCAAAAATGCTTGTGTTTCTTTTTTGCTAGTTGGTGGAGACATAGCTGTTATTTTCTTGATCACATCCGTTGGGATCTGTCGACGTCCATCTTGCCATTTTATTCCTAAAAACTAGATCTCTTGTGCTGGACCTCCTTTGACCTTACTTTTTTTTAATGGCAAAACCAGCTTTCAGAAGGATTTGAATTATTTTCTTCCCTTTCTCGAAAACTTCTTCTGCTGTGTTGCCCCATACGATGATGTCATCAACGTATTGCAGATGCTCTGGAGCTTCACCCTGTTCCAGTGCAGTTTGTATCAGCCCATGGCAAATGGTAGGGCTGTGTTTCCACCCCTGGGGAAGTCGATTCCAGGTGTATTGGACACCCCTCCAAGTGAAAGCAAACTGTGGCCTGCACTCTGCCGCCAAAGGGATCGAGAAAAACGCCTTAGCAATATCAATGGTGGCGTACCACTTGGCTGCCTTTGACTCCAGTTCATATTGAAGTTCTAGCATGTCTGGCACGGCAGCGCTCAGTGGCGGCGTGACTTCATTCAGGCCACGATAGTCTACTGTCAGTCTCCACTCTCCATTAGACTTTCGCACTGGCCATATGGGGCTGTTAAAGGGTGAGCGAGTCTTGCTGATCACTCCTTGGCTCTCCAGCCGACGAATCAGCTCATGGATGGGGATCAGGGAGTCTCTGTTGGTGCGATATTGCCGCCGGTGCACTGTTGTGGTAGCGATCGGCACCTGTTGTTCTTTGACCCTGAGCAACCCCACCACAGAAGGGTCCTCTGAGAGACCAGGCAAGGTGGACAGCTGTTTAATTTCTTCCGTCTCCAAGGCAGCTATACCAAAAGCCCACCGGTACCCTTTTGGGTCCTTGAAATACCCTCTGCTGAGGTAGTCTATGCCCACGATGCACGGAGCCTCTGGGCCAGTCACAATGGGGTGCTTCTGCCACTCATTCCCAGTTAGGCTCACTTCGGCCTCCAGTACAGTCAGCTGTTGGGATCCCCCTGTCACTCCAGAAATACAGATGGGTTCTGCCCCTATATGGCTTGATGACATTAGAGTACATTGTGCACCAGTGTCCACTAAAGCCTTATATTCCTGTGGGTCTGCTGTGCCAGACTATCTAACTCACACAGTCCAATAAACTCGGTTGTCCCTCTCCTCCGCCTGGCTGGAGGCAGGGCCCCTCTAGTCCTGCTCATAGTACTCGTTACCCACTTCTTGTAAATAGGAATCAGAAGTCCCTTCAAGAGGATCAGAGGTGAGATCAGCTCTTCTATTCTTTCTGGGGAACTGTCCACTGGAAAGTGGAGCGACGATTTTTCTGGAGGAACCTGAACCCCCTTTTGTAATTGATTTTCCTTGCAGCTCGCGTACTCGTGCCTCTAGGGTCGAGGTAGGTTTTCCATCCCACCTCCTCATGTCCTCTCCGTAGTCACGCAATTGAAACCACAGGGTGGCTCGCGGTGTATATCCTCTATATCCTCTCTCTTGAACAGAAGAACGCTTACTCCTAATGGCTGAGACACTGGTCCGTACAGGTGGAGGGTAGGGCATATCCTCTTTGAATTGCCGGAACTCCCGGGACAGTTTCTCTACAGCAGAGACGCAGGCCCGTAGGGAGGAAGAGAGACTTTCTTCGTATTGCCGGAGTTGGCCAGCCAATTCATCCACCGTTGGTCTCTCTCCGTCTTTCCAGGCCATTACTGCTAATGAGTTGGCATATGATGATGGTGCACTCCGTACAAACTTCCGCCACATAGGTTGCGTGCAATTGACTTCATCTGGATCTTTGGATGATTGTCCATTGTCCAAGTCACCATAAATCACTTCCAGCACAGCTAGCTCCCTCAGGTACTGGATACCTTTCTCCATGGTGGTCCACTTGCCTGGGTGAAATAGAACATCTTCCTTGAAGGGATACCTTTCCTTCACACCCGACAGGAGTCGTCTCCAGAGGCTGAGGACTTGTGCACCTTTTCCAATTGCTTTGTCAATGCCCCCTTCCCTAGAAAGGGATCCCAGCTGCTTGGCTTCCCTACCCTCTAATTCCAGGATACTGGCCCCATTATCCCAGCATCGGAGCAGTCAGGTGACAATGTGCTCACCTGGACGATGGCTGAAATCCTTTCGCATATCTCGCAATTCACTCAGGGATAGAGATCGGGTAGTTACCGTCTCTTTTATGAGTTCTTCCTCTTCCTCCTCTTCAAGCGATGACCCGCTCTCTTCCGTCTTCCATGCTTGTGATGGCCCTGCTTCAGAGCACTCTGCCTCCTCACTCTCTTCCTCTGCCTCCTTCTTAGCAGAATCTTCCTCATCCCTTACTAAACGAGCTGACTTCCGCTTCCAAGATTTCTTCTTTTGTACAGGGGCAACTGATACCGGGATGGGCTGGTTCTCTGGTTCAGCTGCAACAGTCTGAGTAGCTACAGTGCCCGCCGTGGGGGTTGGAGTAGTCACAGTGCCTGCCACATTGCCATCAGATCCAGAGAGCCTCTCTCCTCTTTGCATAGTGTTAAATAGAGCTCAGTAGACATGGGCCAGGCCCCAGCACATTGCAATGATTTGTGTCTCCTTGGAACTGCCAGGCCGACAGCATACTTCTTCCAAATATTCTGCTAGTTTATTAGGATTCTGCTCTTGTTTGGGAGTGAAGTTCCAAAACACCGGAGGTGCCCACCGCCCCAGGCATTTGCCCATGCTGTTCCACACACCCTGCCATTCATAACTATCCAGCCTTGGGGCAGATCTCCGGGTGATATTCTTAAATTGCTTGCCAACCTTAGACAAAACCGAAACAATGTTCCTCAGAAGTAGCAATAGAGGTATTTTAACTACCCAAGGGTGTTCAAAATACGGAAAAATTATTGTGATGAAGGAGGAAACGTTATGATAGAGGGTAGCAAAGGTACCATTCTGCATTTCCTCCATAGAAAGCCTTTCAGAGGCAGAAGTATAATTGCTAATTGTCTCCACAAGACAGTAGCCAAAATACAGTAACGGCTTTAGTACAGAGCTCAGATGATACCACATTAAGCTCAAGGTCAGTGCTCTAAAAACAAAACTCGCAGGCGAGTACAGCAGCCCACAGAAACCAACACCAATCCTTAACATGTACAACAAAGACGAGAGCATGATGCAAATCAAATAAACTGATATTGTGACCTGCAACCGTTATTATCTCAAGTCTCGTGCCCCACTTTGGGCGCCAAAAAGGACTGTCGTGGTTTAGCCCCAGCCGGCAACTAAGCACCATGCAGCCGCTCACTCACTCCCCCTCCTGCAGTGGGATGGGGGAGAGAATTGGGAAAAAAACCCTCGTGGGTTGAGATAAACACAGTTTAATAGGACAGAAAGAGAGAAGGAAATAACAATGATAATACCAACAAAGGAATGTACAAGAACAAGTGGTGCCCAATACAGCAATTGCTCACCTCCCGGCGATTGACAGCCCATCCCTGAGCAGCAATTTCTGCCCCCCGGCTAACTCCAGTTTATGTACTGGGCATGACGTCGGATGGTAGGGAATATCTCTTTTGCCAGCCTGGGTCAGCTATCCTGGCTGTGTCCCCTCCCAGCTCCCCGTGCACCCCCAGCCTCCTTGCTGGCAGGCCAGCACAAGAAGCTGGACTGTCCTTGACTGCTTAGCAACAACCCAAAACATCAGCACATTATCAACAGTTTCTCATCCCAAATCCAAAACACAGTCTCACACTAGCTTCTGTGAAGAAAACCAGCTCTATCCTGGCTGAAACCAGGACACCCAGTATCAACTAAACATTCTGTACTCTGTTGTTGTTTCCCTAGCTTCAGTATAACCAGTGGATCTGCTAGGGTAGATTCCCCAGGTCCCCGTCAATCTTCTTTGACATGGGCCTGTATTCCCCTTTTCCCTTTCCGTCTCTCTGGACATTCATTTCTCCAATGTCCCCTTTGTTTACACCACGCGCACTGGTCCTTTTCTAAAAGTCTCGGTCTCCCAGGTCCCATACCTCTAAATCCCTTTCTCTCTTGCAGCACTGCTACCAGCGCCCATTTGTCCTTCCTCCGATCCTCCTCTTCTCTATTGCTAAACACTCTCCAAGCTTCATCTAATAGAGTCTCCAAATTTCTGCTTTCTGCCTGTCTCAACTTCTGCAGCTTTCTCCGGATATCACTTGCTGACTGCCCTATGAATAGAGACACTAACTGCTGTAGCCCTATTTCCGATCCTGGGTCCAGAGGAGTGTGCCGCCTCATAGTGTCTCGTAGCTTGTCCAAGAATTCTGAGGGGGTCTCCTTCGGGCCCTGCCGAGTGGCATACAAAGTTGACCAGTCAATTGTTTTTGGGATGGCTCGTTCCATACCTCTTGTGACCCAATCCCTGTATCTATTCAATAATTCCACATGGGCACTTCTGTTAGGGTCCCAATGTGGGTCTTGTAGGGGAAAGTGATTCTTTATATCTTCTCCCGTATTCTTAAGTTGGTCATTAGCTAAATCATGGGCCATTTTTAGTATCAGTTGTTTTTTCAGTTTCCGTCATGTGGTCTGTGGAGTAATTGCTGAGGGGCAATTTGGAAATTTACCCTCTAAGAACAGCATTGAGACCGGGTAGAACGTAGCTAATATACAATGAGTTTGTACCATGACAATTCCCTAGGCAACCCTAGACGTTGGCAACATCAGGGGAACTTAGTGTGCTGACTCTGGGAGAAATTGCATGGAGGGTGGAGCGGAGTGGAGACGTTGAGGCCACGCTCTGTGAACAAGGGAATTTAAAGGTACACAGTGTGTACATTAATAAGCTGCACATGTGATGCCCTGGGTCAGTGACCTGTCAACTTTGATGAAATGCTGTACTTGGAGTGAACTTTGCTTGTTATAATATCATTATAATACTAAAACGCACACCCATCTCAAAAGTTACCCACCTCCCAAGGTGCAACCACTCCTCAATGAGCGTGCGCACTGAATTTTTCCTAGTCTGTACCTTTAAACGTGAAGCGAGAGAATTCTGAACCAATCCTGATAAAGGTATGTATGACTAGAGTCACTCAAGCTCCACCTGCAAAGTAAAACACTATAAAATAGTGTGAAAAGAGCTAGATGTCAGGGAAGACACCATCACTCCTGACTTTTAGGATCTGCCGACGGGCTAACCCTCTCTTCCCCACCCATTGGGACGCCTTTGGGTAAGATTCGAACACTCGGCTATCCCGAGTGGATCCGCAGGAATTTTAGGAATCTCTAGAGTTATTTCATCACCCCACGCGTGTGTAACCCAACCGTAATCAATTTAGTGCACTTGCTTGCAGACAGTGAATTTATCACCGGCAATCCAAAGAACTTGTGCATCTGTTGCTTCAATAAATCGCACTATTGATTGACTCAGCCATGTGTGTGTTGTCCCTGAACGCAACCGTACCTCTGAGTGCGGCCGTGTGAGTTCAGGAGGTGTCCAGCTGAGCAGGTAGTGTGATGATAGTAGTGCATCCGGACCCATGAGAGTCCAACGAAAGGGGTTGGGCACGACCGGACTACTAACGCTGACTTTGGGCATCTACCTCTTAACGGAACAGGAAAAATTGGTGCAGCGAGCAGGGTTGCCATGGATAAATTGCTGCAAAAATACAAATGTGCCCCTTCCCAGGCTGGGAAGGAGTGGGCTCAACAAGTTTGGAAGGACAAAAAGAAAGTGATAGAGCGTATTGAGCAGTGTCAAGCTGCACAAAAGGATAGAGTGAAAAAAAGTAGAAGGGTTATCGGTGCGGTTTTAGGAACTTGTTTATCTTGCGCACAACAAGAAGCTAAGGAAGCCCCTGCTCCCACGCTAGTTTCTAATGTGGAATATACAGCTTTGAAATCATCAAATGAGATGTTGAAATCATCATTAGCTTTTGAAAGGGAGACAGGAGAAAAATTAGGACTCCAAGTTGATAAACTTTGGAGTGAAAAGAGTAAACTTATAAAGGAACATGAAAATCTTGTGTGCCAAAATAGAAATCTTAATCAGCTGTTAGACAAGGTGTATCAGCTGTTAGATAAAATACCATCTTGTGCTCCAGTCACACAGATTTGCAGGTTAATATGTAAACTGGACACTGAAACTGGAAGCAGATTTGTGAGGTTTTATAGCAGTGACAAGGAGACTGGAGAAACCTCTGATTCCGACTCTCAACTGGTCCCCTTAAAACCCTTGATTAAAACTGAGACTGTTAACAACGATGATGAGGTCCGCACTACTGTGCGCACAATTCCATGGTCACCAGCAGAGTTGATAAAAATACATGAAAAATTCTCAAGGCGACCAGGAGAGTTAGAGGTTGAGTATAACAATTGAATATCATTCCAATCAGGGTTATGTTGCTTTATTAGAAATTGGAAATGTTTAGCGACCCCTACAGAATCACTTCCGTAACTTTTTGCTACCGCTTTCCATGTTTCAAGATCAAATGAGGAGAAGGGGACTTTTATTATGACAGGGCCTCCCTCTGGTCCCACCGCCTCCCTGAGGGGTGCTTGCACCACTGTCTGCTCTTTCCTACTTTGGGTGCGAGAGGATACTGGACTATCTAAAGAGGCTTCCGAATCTGAACTTTCACTTTTGCCTTGTTGCACTCCTACTGGTGATTCATAATGCTCGGGCAGACCTCCCATCCCAGGGTCTCTTATTTTCCCTAACTTTGTACATCTCTGCCCTATGCTGCAAGCTGAACAACACCTCCTCATCTTTCCTTCTCCCTTTCTCTTATTTTCCTTCTCCAAAGCCATTACCATTGGGTCCTGTGGGGGTATCGATCCACAGTCCTTTTGATATTTGGGATGATTTCGGAGAGTAAAAAAAAACATATCTGCGTATAAGACCTCATTTCATTTCCCTTCCCTCCTCAAAAACAACATCAATTGCAGCAAGGTATTATAATTCAAAGTTCCATTGAAGGGCCATTTCTCCCCATCATCCATTTTATACAAGGGCCACCATTGATTACAATATTTTATTAAAGTCTTTCTGTTCACGCTTCCTCCTGGCAGCTCTCCTATCTCCTTCCAATGAGCTAAAATACAGCCCAGAGGGCTCCCTTTCAATATTCTGCCACTTTGTTTACCTCCCATAATGAACACCCTGCCCGCAGGGGTTTATTCCTCAGCCTAAGAATACAACCTGATTGAATTGACAACAATAATACCATATCCAAGGCAAAAGATGCAAGGGCGTACTCACCCCACAGTGAATGCACCTAAATTCAAGACAATTGTCGAGACAAAATTTCTGTTTCCCATTAAAAGAAATAATGCACTTATGACACTCCAAACACTTAGCGTGAACAGACAAGCAACACTGATGGCAAAGCGGACAGGCACTCTGTGCTCCACGCCAAATAAACCTTTCATCACTACTCTGTTCTACATTTCCCCCAATATACCAGCGGCATTCTTTACTGATTCCTTACACCTTCTAAGTCTCCACAAAATACTTGCTTAAGCTGGCCTGAACCTACCCTGGTCAGACCAGTTTTATTCACCACACTGAAAATTCACCACACTGGAAATTCACCACACCCAAATGTTCTGTTTACAACCAGAGCATTAAGGGTTAACACAATGAAGCGCTTTCATAGAATACACGGTATCTGATTTCAGACTGACAACTTTGTCCTCTTGTTGTGAAAACTGGAAACCTGACCTCCCCACAAATTCTAATTAGTTCATTGTTTTACATGTACATTCATTTTAGTTTCTCTCTGGAAGTTACATAAGTGTGCCATAGTTAGATTATTGCTCAATTTCTGTGAAAGCTCTTCTGACTAAATATTACAGACTTGAAAAGGGAAATAAACATTTTCTATTTTTCATGTGTAGTTCTCTATTCAGAATATTTCATCCTGTGAAAACTTAAAGATAACTCTCAGAACTCTTTGTCAGAGATGCCAGCTTAGATGCCAGGATTTCCTGACATGACTGGAATATTGTTTCAAGCAAGACTTGCTTTCAGAATACAAATATAGTTTATACTGTATTCTTCAATGTGGAGTATCTCTGATGGCTTTGGGGAAGTTAATTGTTTTGTCTTAGGCAAAGGGGAGAAAAGGAAATTGATAATTTCAGAGACTGTTAGCCATACTTCCCCAGGGATATACTTTCCTAACTTCCCCAATAAACTGCATAAGCTGCATAGGAAGGAGAACAACATTTATCTGCCCATTAATGAGATTTTATTTTGAAAGTATACCAGTAGGCCATGAAACTGAAAAACTTATGTATGCTAATATGACAGCTGAATTCTTTGATCTCCACTTCAGAATATTTCCTAGCTGTCCATCTGTCCATGTGTCCTCCCAGTCAGAAGTAAGAGAAATGGGGATTACCAAGAAGATAATGAACAGTTTATTAATAGATGTAGATTGATCTATATTATTAATTACAATTAATAGATCTAGATGGTAGGGAATATCTCTTTGGCCAGTCTGGGTCAGCTGTCCTGGCCGTGTCCCCTCCCAGCTCCCCGTGCACCCCCAGCCTGCTCGCTAGCAGGCCAGCACAAGAAGCTGGATTGTCCTTGACTGCTTAGAAACAACACAAAACATCAGCACATTATCAACAGTTTCTCATCCCAAATCCAAAACATAGTCTCACACTAGCTTCTGTGAAGAAAACCAGCTCTATCTTGGCTGAAACCAGGACACAGTGGGAGGGACTTTGCTCCTCCAGTCTTCTGGTCCATCCACTCGAGAGGTGTGGGAAGAGAGACTGACAGTGAAGACTGAAGCAAAAAAGTCATTGAGTACCTCAGCCTTCTCCTCATCCGTTGTTACCAGTCTGCCAGTCTTGCTCATCAAGGGGGGGTACGCTTTCTTTGACCTTCCTTTTCTGGCTGACATATCTGTAGAAGCCCTTCTTATTATTCTTTGCATGCCTTGCCAAGTTCAGCTCCAGCCATGCCTTGGCCTTCCTGATCCCATCCCTACACAACCAGGCAGCGTCCCTGTACTCTTCCCAGGATACCTGTCCCTGCTTCCACTGCCTGTGCATTTCCTTCTTGTTCTTTAGTTTGCCCAGCAGATCTTGACTCAGCCATGCTGGCCTCTTGCCTTCCTTTCCTGATTTCTTACACCTGGGGATTGAGAGCTCTTGTGCCCTCTGGAAAGCGTCCTTAAAGATCTGCCAGCTCTGTTCTGCTCCCTTGTCCCTGAGGGCAGTTTCCCAGGGGGTCCTATTGACTAACTCCCTGAAGAGCTGGCAGTTTGCTTTCCTGAAATTCAGGGTCTTGACTTTACTCTTTGCCTGCCCCATATCCCTCAGGACTGTGAACTCCACCAGTGCATGGTTACTGCAGCCCAGGCTGCCTCCAGTCCTGATGTCACCAATTAGCTCCCTTGTTTTGGTGACCAACAGGTCCAATATCGAATCCCCTCTGGTAGGGCTGTCAATTACCTGCCTTAAGAAGTTATCCTCCATGCACTCCAGGAGTCTCCTGGATTGCCTACAGCTCGCCGTGCTACTTTTCCAGCACATGTTGGGGTGGCTGATGTCACCCAGCAGGACGAGAGCCTGCGAGCACGATTCCTCCTGTAGCTGGAGTAAGAAGGCTTCATCAACAGGCTCCCCTTGGTCAGGTGGCCTGTAGTAGACACCAACCACAAGGTTCCCTTTGTTGCCTCGGCCCCTGATTCTTACCCACAAGCTTTCAACCTGCTCGTGGCTATTCTTCAGAGACAGCTCTTTGCACTCTATTCATTTCTTGATGTAGAGGGCAACGCCTTCGCCCTTCCTTCCTCGCCTGTCCCTTCTGAACAGCCTGTAGCCATCAGTAGCCACACTCCAGTCGTGGGATTCGTCCCACCACGTTTCAGAAATGGCAACCAGGTCATAGCTTTCTAGCAGCATGGTGGCTTCCAGCTCCTCCTGTTTGTTGCCCATGCTGCATGCATTGGTGTAGAGGCACTTCAGCTGGGCTGTCGGCCATGTCACCCTCTTACAGGAACACCCCTTAGTTCCTTTGAGGTCTTTCTCTGGTGCAACAGGCTAGGGGCCTCACTCACACTCCGTCCCTCTAACCTTGGTTTGTCACCCCAGAGCTTGTCACTGGCAAGCCTGATATTATCCCACTCCCCCTTTGAGTCTAGTTTAAAGCCCTGTCAATAAGCCTTGATAGCTTGCAAGCAAAGACCCTCTTCCCCCTTTGACAAAGGTGAATCCCATCTGATGCCGGCAAGCCAAGTACCATGTAGGCCATCCCATTATCAAAAAACCCAAAACTGTGGTGGTAACACCAGTCACAGAGCCATGCATTAATAGACTGGGCCCATCTGTTTCTTCCTATGTTGCTGCCTGCAACTGGAAGGAGAGGAAAAAATAACCTGTGCTCCCGATTCCCTAACCAACTGTCCCCAAGGCCCTGAAGTCTCTTTTGATCACCCTTAGACTATGTGTTGCAGCTTCATTGCCACCCACATGGAAGAGCAGTAGTGGGCAATAGTCCGAGGGCCATACCAGGCTAGGAAGTTTCCTAGTGATGTCCTTAACCCGGGCCCCAGGGAGGCAGAAGACTTCCCTAAGAGAAGGGTCTGTCCAGCATATTGGACCCTCTGTTTCCCTCAGAAGGGAGTTGTCTATAACTATAACCTGTCTTTTCTTCCTCATGGGTGTGGTCATGATATGGGGGATAGGCCTTTCTGACCTTGGCAACACCTCTGGTGTAGCTGGACCGTCATCCACATCATCCATGGACTGGCCTTCCACATCCAGAGCCTCATACCTGTTGCACGTGGGAAGGTGAGGTAGACAAGGAGGGGGTTTACCTGCTGCCCCAAGTGTGGAGTTGCCTCCATTTAGTCCTTTCCTTTAAGCTACTGCCTTCAGCCTGGCAGGGCAAGGATACAGGACCCCCTTGACCTTGTTTTTTTTCTGGTGGCTGTTCCTGTTTCTGTTCTCAGAGAGGGCGGAGCATGGTTCCATGAGTCTATCTCTGGAGTTGTAGCTCTGCCACCAGGCTGAGCAGATTGTCCACCTGGTCACACCTCACACAGCTGTCCGTTACCAGTGAGAGGCTTTGGCACTCTCAGCAGCCTGAGACCTGGATGGCTGCATGTTTAACATGGACTTAAAGGATTAAAGGACTTAACTTTCTGCCATGCAAAGGACTTAACTATCTGCCAGGTGGATACCATAGCTAAGCTCCTTCTGAGAGGGTGATGACCACCAACTGAACTCACCTCTTGGGCTGGTAGGGTGATGACTCCCTGCGCACCCTTCTGTGCAAATTGCTGTGCCATGCTCTGTTTGCAGCGCTTCTGGTCACTAGCATTCCCTAGACTGCTTTTCATAGGTGTGGGGGTGGGCCGCTGTTGTTCTGCCAATGCCCAGGCCTCATCTCCGGAAAGAGCTGCAGGTTCCTAGTGTGTCTCTCCACTGCCCTGGCGTTTCCCTGCCTCAGGAAACCCCCTGTGTGCCAAGATCTGCTGCTCCACTGTGGGTCGGGCCAGCTCCGGAGCAGGTCCCCTCAGCGACTATGGTAAGGACAACTAAAGGTCTACATACAAATCACAAAAGTTCTACAAAAATCTAGAGAAATAAAGGCAGTGCATCTCAGAAGAACAGCAAAATGAGTCTTGGTTTCCTTAGCTCCTTGCTATTCCTCCTTTTACCTTGACATAAATAATGTCCTGTTACCTGCTGTGGTGACTTCATAGAAATAAAACCAAGGAAGAAGAGTAAATCTTTAGCAGCATAAACCAATATAGCTATCATTAATCTTAGGCATCGTTAACAAAAATCCAAGAACCAAATATATTACTTATAGCCATTTTCCATTTTTCTGATTTTGTATTTCCAGCATCCATTTTTATAGTTAAGCTTAGAACATAACTTTTTATCCTAATCACTAACATAAATCAAACATCATGGATGTCCTTAAATATTCAAAAAGGCTCTTAATGGGTACTAAGCATTTTAGATATAGAATCAGAGAAATGTAGGTCTGGAAGGGATTTCAAAAGGTCACCTGTCCTGGTTTCAGCCAGGGTAGAGTTAATTTTCTTCATAGAAGCTAGCGTGAGGCTATGTTTTGGATTTGGGATGAGAAAATGTTGATAAGGTGCTGATGTTTTGAGTTGTTGCTAAGTACTCAAGGACAGTCCAGCTTCTCATGCTGGCCTGCAGCGAGCAGGCTGGGGGCGCACGGGAAGCTGGGAGGGGACACAGTTGGGACAGCTGACCCAGGCTGGCCAAAGAGATATTCCATACCATATAACGTCATGCTCAGTATATAAAGCTGGGACAAAGAAGAAGGAAGGGGTGGAGGGACGTTCGGAGTTATGGCGTCTGTCTTCCCAAGAAACCATTACGCGTGACGGAGCCCTGCTTCCCTGGAGATGGCTGAACACCTGCCTGCCCATGGGGAGTGGTGAACAAATTCCTTGTTTTGCTTTGCTTGCGTGCGCGGCTTTTGCTTTACTTGTTAAACTGTCTTTATCTCAAACCATGAGTTTCCTCACTTTTACTCTTCCAATTCTCTCCCCCGTGCCACCGTGGGGGAGTGAGCGAGCGGCTGCGTGGTGCGTAGTTGCCGGCTGGGGCTAAACCACGACAGTCCTTTTTGGCGCCCAACATGGGGCTCGAAGGGTTTGAGATAATGACAAGTTTGATTGGAATGTGCTAGATGATAAAATTTATAGCTGTTATTGCTGTTTAGCCATTAATTGCCAGGCCCCTGTGCTTGCCATGGGTTTGCCTTCCCTGCATATATTAGCGTCCAGTGCTCGTTAGTGGCTGCTTTTTGCTTTCGCTGCTGCTGTACTGCTGATCGTCTGACTCTGCTGTGCCTGGGAAGATTCTGATAACAGCAATGGCCTTGGGCCTGGGCTGGCAGATGGCCGGGGTATTGCTGGGTTTTTTTCCTGTGCTGCTGTACTGAATAGGCTGGAACTCCACTGTGAACTCGAGTCGAAGGGACTGTGACCTGTGGGTGAGTCCATGTGGGAGCAGGACACCCCGAAGCGTCTGTGGCTGTGCATAAGCCCATGCCAGAAGCAGGTATATCTCGAAGCATCTGTGGCCATGGTTATGTCTGTGCCGCAGCAGGTATACCTCTGATGGGATTGTGGCACAAGGATAAGTCCACGCTGGAGAAGGTACATCTCGAAGTGTCTGTGGCTGTGGATAAGTCTATGTTGCAGCAGGTGCACCTTGAAGCATTATTGGTTGTTGTGCATGAGGTCATGCTTAGAGCACCTCAAAGTGTGTGGCCATGGAGAAGCCCTCAACAGTGCAGGTATATTGCTGGAGGAACTGGAACTATGGGTAAGGCCACGTTGGAGCAGATTTATCTCTGGAGGTATTGTGGCCCGTGGAGACGGCCGTTTTGGAGCAGGTGCACCTCTAAGTGACTGCAACTGTGGATAAGTCTATGCCGCAGCAGATATACCCCTGGAGAGACTGTGGCTCATGGAAGGGACTGCAGTCTGTGGATAAGTCCAAGCTGGAGCAGGGGCAAGGGGAGGAGTTCATTGCAAGGTTAAACCCTATGGTCTAGTACAAAGGGCCCAGGGGTGGAGATTGTAATGGAAGTACCTTTAAACTGTTGTAACCCACGATTTGAGTTGCATGTTATAGGAACTACTATAGCAGGAACCACCTGAACGAATGGAGGACAAGCCTTACAAGAAGCAGTGCCAGTGCAGCAGTGACCTGACCTGAGCTGGCTTTGGTACCCAGTAACTCCATGCAACACCCCACCTCGCCTGTCCTGAGTGACCACCATAAGGGATGGAGCCCAAAGTCATGGACTAAACGAACTCAGCAGACTTTTCACGGACATTTTGGAGGGAAGTCTATGGACTAAGGGGATGATAATCTGTGTATTATATTAAAGGATGGGAAGGGGGGTGGTGGTTGATGAGGTTATATTGGATAGTGTGGTACCTGAGCATAACGTAAATGGTATGGAATAAGGGGTGGATAATGTCCTGGTTTCAGCCAGGGTAGAGTTAATTTTCTTCATAGAAGCTAGCGTGAGGCTATGTTTTGGATTTGGGATGAGAAAATGTTGATAAGGTGCTGATGTTTTGAGTTGTTGCTAAGTACTCAAGGACAGTCCAGCTTCTCATGCTGGCCTGCAGCGAGCAGGCTGGGGGCGCACGGGAAGCTGGGAGGGGACACAGTTGGGACAGCTGACCCAGGCTGGCCAAAGAGATATTCCATACCATATAACGTCATGCTCAGTATATAAAGCTGGGACAAAGAAGAAGGAAGGGGTGGAGGGACGTTCGGAGTTATGGCGTCTGTCTTCCCAAGAAACCATTACGCGTGACGGAGCCCTGCTTCCCTGGAGATGGCTGAACACCTGCCTGCCCATGGGGAGTGGTGAACAAATTCCTTGTTTTGCTTTGCTTGCGTGCGCAGCTTTTGCTTTACTTATTAAACTGTCTTTATCTCAAACCATGAGTTTCCTCACTTTTACTCTTCCAATTCTCTCCCCCGTGCCACCGTGGGGGAGTGAGCGAGCGGCTGCGTGGTGCGTAGTTGCCGGCTGGGGCTAAACCACGACATCACCTAAGCACATCTCTCTGCATACAGGCAATATGAAATATACTAAAGTCCATCCCTGAGAGATGTTTGATAAACCTCTTCTTAAAACTTCTATAATGAAGATTTAACATCTCCCATGGGAAGCATATTTTAGTGTTTCACTACCCTTATAGTTGGAAAGTTTCTCTTACCTATCTTTGCTACAGATATAGGATAGTTATGAGGATATTAAGAAAAACTTCCCAATTATAATGATCATGAAGTAACTCCAAGAGGTAGTCATTATACTGTCCAGTCCAAGAGAAGCCATTATAATTTTCAAAGGCATTCTGATGTTTGATACACATACAATTATTTAGTCATAAAACTGAAATCAGAATTTCTTTATATGGATTCAATTTAACTTTAAACTCTTAAATCAACAGGATGTAGATGTAAAGCTGATGTCAACTGACAATCCTGGATTACGTGGTATACCTTCAAATTAATAGTAAAAAACCCAGCACAAGAAATATCACATCATTTATAAGAAAGATTTTCTTGCATTTTAAACACAGGGATGGTGTTCTGTATTCTACTCCAATGCAAAGTCTTTGAACAAATCACATAATCTCTCTGTCTCTATGTCATCTTTAAAAGGACAATAACATTCATATCAAAGGTTTTGTGAGGGCTACTCTATAGAAAATATTTTAAATGCTAACATGAGTGCTGTTTGTTTACAGATTCACCAGATAATACAGAAGTATGGCACGTCTATAAGCAAATTTGATGGGAGACAAAGAACAAAAGAGCAAATAAGATACCACTTCTTCCAAAAATATATTTTGGTATTGGCTTTTAATCTAATCTAAATTGATTTCTGTCTGCTGATAGTATCTCATTTCTGTTCATAAACAGTGCATGACATATGCTAAATTTAAGATAAAAATAGATTCATTTCAATATCAGATGAAGTACAAAAGCCACAGATGTGATACAGTCTGCAACTGTGTTGAAGACACCATAAAGTTAAATTGCTCTATTTCAGTGCTTCCTGAAATCAGGGCATTTTGAATCCTGATTACCAATTATTTAGAATAGTCAAGTTAAGACACAACAAAACTGAGATACCATTTCATGGTTCATTCAATCATGCACAAAATGGCAAATGTTATGTTCTCTCCTAAGCGTTTCTACCTTGAACCAAATCTCATCTAAATTCAGGTTATATTTTTAAAGGTTTTAGCACAAACCATATTCACATCAGAAAGGCTTGAGGCAGCAAATGTCCTGCTTTCCATGTAAAACTTTTTCTACTACGATAGCAAATTTCTTGTCATAGGATTTTTGCAATATTTTCCCTTGATCATATTTAAAAAATAAATAATGCATTAAGATTTCAAATAGAATTAAAGTTTCATCTTATAGTCGCTATTATTTCACATTCTACATTATTTTCCCCAATTAAAAGTAATGTTTATAAAACAAAAGATAAAAAAAACCAAACCCAATAATGTTTCAGGCTTGCAGTCATGAAAACAATTATACTGCTTGGCTTCTGGAAATACCCTGCTTTTAGCCTTGTCGTGCACCTGAGATGTGTCAAACTGTCTCAATTACAAATATAGTACAGAAAACCTGGGGCCTGATCCTGCAGTGGTTATAAGCATCCTACAACAGCCATTTGTCAGTGATAAAGAAGAGTGAATATTGGAGGTGCAAGATTCTGCTGGATCAGGCTTTAAGTGTAAGTAAGTGCATTATACAACACATTATAAGGTGACATCTCAAAATAAAATACTGTGTTTTTATGTAATGCAGAAGTAACACATACAATTTACATATAGTAATCATTTATTCTGAAATGTTCGTTTTAGTCTCTTTTGAGACATCATCCACGTCTCATTAACAGAAGAGCAACCACCTCAACTCAAGTACCAGAATATATAACAAGTCACAGCATAGCAAAAAAATTCTACTTACTTTAAGATAAAATCTAGTTCAGGTAAAATAATTTTGTTCAAGGTTTTACAGTTACACAGTTGTCCATTTTTTTGTGGAACACAAAGAAAGTGTAAATTGTTACACCATAACTATCTATGCACATTATGTGACCACAGAAACATTAATCATTACTTCAGAAAATGAACCATCAGCTCTATTCATGCAGAAAAGCAGGCTGGGAAAACTTGTTCAGCAGAAACCATAGTACTGTGATTTTCACAGGCACATGATTAATTATTGTGTTAGAAGGACTCACAAATACTAAAACTGAGTTACTTTTTTTGCATAAATAATACCAATTCTTCCCTGATGTAGTTTAGTCAGTCTGTAATCCATAAACAATTATTAAAGTAATATGACTGTATCATCTCTATCTGTAATTCTCATTATTTCAAGACAAGCAATGTTTAAAGGATTATGGGATGGGATGATAATTAAATATGATAAACATACCATACAAATATAATTGCAATTTTATTCCAAGCTGTCAATTAGGCATTCCTCCAAAATATTACCAGTGAAGACAAAGTATACTATCAAATATGGCTTCCAAAACAAGGATACTCTAACAAGAATCAAACCTATTTACAAAAGATAAAAACAACAAATAAAACCAACAACTCAGTCTTTTAAAGTTTCATTTGAAACAAAATTTCTAAATTGCTGTTGTATATAATACATTAATTGCATTTATTTTTTGATGTACTTAAACAGAAGTCACTAGGTAAGAGCCAGAATGACGTTTAGGACCCTGAGTTCCACTGGAGTCTTTATTTTCAGTCTTTGAGTCACGTTTCTTTGTGTTGTTATTTACTGGCGTTGGTATTTGTGATGGTCGAGCAGAACTGTTGTCCACACTACTCTTCCTGGGACTTGGACTGTAGTTGAAAGGAGTCACTCTTGCTGCAACAGTACCACTGGGGGAATTATGTTTGCTTGAGCTACTGGAACTGAATAGTGTATGCTCACTAACAGTACTTTCATTATTTTCTGGTGCAGGAACAGGATTATTCTGTACAGGTTTTGCTTCCGTTCCTTTCTTGTCTAGACTGTCTATCTGAAAGAAAGAGTTTGGACAATTTTCTAAAACAATGGTATGAACGGGAACATTTCCATTCCCTGGATTTTGTTTTTCATTAATCTCTTTAGAGTCTTTATCATTCACAGTCCCTTTCTCTGAAACATTGTCAATAACAGGGGGAGTATTTCCAGCTGGGGATCTTCCAGATCGAGGTTTATTAATAGGACAGTCCTCTATCCTCACCCACACATCCTCTATCTTAGAGACAGCTGGTGCCATCTGATAAATTAGAGTTTTGGAATCAGAGTAATTTGTTGCACCTGAGGAAGAATACTGAGGAACATTCATTATTTGAGGAATTTCATTTTCTTTTATTTTTCTCCAAGTATCTTTTGCTGGTGCTTGACTTTCTTTGCTTTGTTTGTGTCTAGAAACAGAACTTCCATGTTGCTTTTCATCTTCGCTTTTTGCCTTTTCACTGGATTCTGAAGAAGCCGACAGAATTGAGGAAGAACTTCCAGTTCTTCGCCAAGTGCTTACACGAGGAAGAGATGAGGAATGCTTACTATGTTCACGCTTCCATGTTCCTGATCTATTGATTGGCAATCTAGATGGACTCTCAGAATGAGAACGAGCTATGTCATGATGTTTTGCTAGTCTCCCATCATATTCTACAGAAGGACTCAGATTAGGGGGTAAATTTTGCCAACCACTAGTCTGGGCAGTTAAATGAACGGATAAAGACAAATTGTGAAGAGATGGACTTAAAACTGGAGTCTGTATTCGGGACCTAGTGGGAGAGCCTGGCCTGTAAGGAGACAGAGATTCAAATGAAGCAGACTCTTCTAATTTCTGTCTTAGAGTTGGACTTGAAGCTTCTTTAATAAAAGTTGACTGACGAACCAGAACAGGTCTTTCGGATCTGTCAGATTCACTTCTGAATAGTTCAGCCTTTTTTTTTGATCCACCACTACTGAGAATTTGGTTTAATCCTTTTGAAGCAGACTCACTTCTGGGAATGCCACTGGTACTCTTAGGTAAGGCAGTTTGCTTTGTAAGGTTTTGATGGCTCATCTGCCTGCCTGGTGCTGTATATAACATTCTTCCTGAACTTGAAGATTTAGTTGAAGCTGTACTAGGAGATGATGTCCTTGGCAACTGAGACAGTTTGTTGGGAGGACTTATACCATTTCTTCCTGGGGAAATTGAGTGTCGGCCTGGAGATTGCAGAGGCCTGCTTAATGGTTGCTGTTGAGGTCTAGAAGGAGTGGAGTCTCTAGATCCAGATCTAGAAGGTCCTTTACTTGATCCACTCTGTTGAGATGGTTGCCTAGTTACAGGAGCTGATTCAGGTTTCACTGATGACTTGACTCCTCTTGGAGAACTAAGGGAACTTTGGCCTTCACTGGGACTCTTGGAGTTTGTATTTTTTGGTGGGGGACCTTTTTTGGAAACAGGACTAGTACTTGAGGAACTATTTCGAACTCCTGGAATATGAATCATTGTCCTACCACGTGAAATTGAAGTCATACTTGTTTGCTGTGATTGCTTTAACTGGCTTGAAACTTCTGAGTTGGAGCAAGCTTTTCCTGTAAATATACTTTTATATACTTTTTTTCCTCCTTTGATTCCCTTATTTTCAGATTCTACTTTTTTAGACTCCGATGTACTCTTTTCCCCTGGCTTAAGAATTCTTGGACCTTTATTACTAGTAAAAGGTTTTTCTTCTTGGTCTGGGGTAAGATGAAATGGTGACCCTAGAGAAATACCAGATTTTAATGAAAGGATAGAGTCAGAGTCTGATGAAGCTTGTCTAGTCAGTGATGCAGCAGCTGCAGCTTGATGCAAGCTACTAACTATAGAATTTGCACCTTCTTGTATAGCTTTCCAATCAAAGTTCTCTGAATCAGGTGAGAAACCATGTTCTGAATCTGGCCTCTGTATCTCTCTCAAATCCAGTGTTAAATCTTCTGCCAATATATCACCCATATTTCTGTAATTATTTTTTTCACTTTCACTCTTTACTTTTGAGGATTTTTTCTTTTTAGGCATAGCAGAACTAATGCATTCCTGCAACAGATCATCTTCTGAGTCAATACTAAGAGAACTGAGAGAGCTGTTTCTAGAGAAACATACAGGAGTATCTTCAACATGAAATGATTTAGGTGCATAACCAGAAGTCTGTGGTCTATTTGATTCTAGCTGTGAATCAGAAGCCTCAGTTTGTTTTGCAGGTTCACTTTCTTTGTTGTTGTCTTCTTGATCAATATCACTGAGGGAACTAAGAGATGAATTCTGAGAAAAACATACAGGTGTGTTTTCGATAGCAAAATTCTGCATTTTCTCATCTGTAGCTGCTCCTCTGTCTGGAATATCTTTAGTTGACTGAGAGAAAGTTTTAGGTTGGCTTCTGCCTGTTGGGTATTTTTGACAAACTTGTGTCCTATTACTTGGTTGCTGTTTTGAAGACTGTTCTGTACTAGTGCAGTCTTCAGTTTCTCTTTCCTTTGCTTTTCCTTTTTGCAATTCTGCCTTCTCTCTTGAAAGGTTAACATCGTCATCATCAAAATCTAAAGAACTTAGAGAATCATTCCGTGAAAAACAATAAGGAGTTCCCTCAATAGGTGTGTAATGATGAGGGGAATCAAATGCAAAGCTTCCTTTTACACGCTCTTCATTATTTGGAAGTTTGCCATTAAAATATCTTGAATTATTTTTAAGATTCTGTTTCTTTGTGTCTATGTTCTCTGAATAGCTTCTTTCATTATTAATATAGCTTTTAGTCTCTGTGTTTTTTGTTATATGTGCTCTATATTCATTATTTTGGGGAATGGGCTTTACTGATGTTGGCTTCTTTTTGTCACATTCTGACTGATTTTTGTTACTTAAAGATGCTTGTTGAATTTGATCCATTATCTTCTTCACTCTGAAAGGTTTGTGACTTTTTCCTTTTGGCATAGCTGAGTTAATACATTCGGCCAGAATATCACCCTCTTCTGTTTTGACATCATCCAGTCCTGGGGCAGTCCTAGTTGAGCTTTTTGCTCTCTCAGAGTCATCTGTACTTATACCTTCTGTAGGAATGGTGTCTCTCTTTTCAAACTCCTCTGACTCTGCCCTTGTACCGACATTCTTTACATCAGCCAACTCATTTGGTAGTGATTCTATTGTGAGGTCACTCAAAGATGTAGCTGTTGAAAAATTTATTGGTGTATCCTCAACAAAATATACCTGTGGCATATCATCTCCAGGTGTAAAACTCACACGCTTTTGGGATTGCAATCCAGTTTGTGAAGGCAAAAGTTTGTAAACTGGCAGTTGGCTTGGCTTTCTGGTTACAGGAGGAGGTATTTTTGAAGCAGATGCTTGAGAAGGCTTTTTGGCTTTACATGAAGATTTTGTTGGCATTGCAGAAATAATACATTCTTCCAATATTTCAATATCATCATCATCGGAATCATCCATAATGTCTTTTTCTGCTTCAGTAGACTTCTCTGCTTTCTTTTCTTGGTTATCCTTTGTATCATCTGGCTGTTCAGGTTCTGCTTCATTATCATGTTCATTTCCATGTACAGGAGGCATTATTCTTAACTCTACATCTTTCTGTATAAACGGTTCATCAAGACTCAGACCACTTAGGCTAGAAGAGCAAGAAAATCCATCTGGGGTACTTTCTGTGGCAAAATGTAATAATGTATCAGCATCTGGCAGTACCTGAACTCTTTGAACAACTTCATTTATAGCTACCTGTCTAGGACCAGACTCTCTCTTTTCTGCATTAGGTACTTTGCCTTTAGCTACTTCCCTCTTTACTTGAGCTCCTTGAGCAGGGGGTGGAGTTTTACTTCTGTTTGGAGGCGTTGTTTGTCCAGGGCTGTCTGGAAGATCACTGGGACTTATAATACCACTCACCATTCCACTGCAAGGCTCACTTTGAACTGAACTAGCAATTGAATGGCTTTCAAAACTATCCAGGGAACTTACAGAAGTGCATCTGCTAAACATGAGTGGAGTCTCCTGCATGTAATGTTCTGGTGGACTTTTAGGAGTATGCGCACCACTCTTTGAGGGAGATTTGGCACCTGAAGAAAATTCAACAGCTTTATGTCTAGACGAGTCAGAAGGAGATAAACTAGGAGTCTGAAGTCTACTAGATTTTGTTCTGATGTGCTGAGATGCTAATGCAACTTCACTTACTGCACCTTCTGTAGACAGAATCCCATTGTTTTCCTTTAGTTTTGCTATTTGTAATGTGTTATTAGCATCTGTCACATGTGTGGACTGATCACGTCCTATTTCATCTTCAGCTGATGACAAAGATGACAAAGAGCTACACCTTGAAAAACATATTGGTGTATCTTCCACACAGTAAGTTTGTATAGTTTCCTGATTAATAGAGGGAGTCTTACAGGAGGCAGTCTTTTGAGCATTACTGCTTCTACTCTGTGCAGAACTTGGGTGAAGCTGATTCTGTCTCTCTGAACTACCTGAAGGGGTTGATATGTTCCCACAGCTTGAGGAAATATGGTCATTTTTAGTGCTTTGCACTGATGAACTGTTTGATAAAGTAAAAGATGGATTCTGAGAAGGGGGAGGAACTTCTGTTGAATATTTTAGACTATAATCAATAGGCTGATCAACATGATGTTCTTCTTCATTGTACTTTATGCTATAATTGGTTGGTCTGTCTTCTTCCTCTTTGTGTTGTTCCTCCTCAGAGTAGCGTTCGCTATAGTTGGTTGGCTTATCATTGTCATAATCATGAACCTGGCACAAGGACTGGTTTACTTTCTGATTCATTCCAAGAGTTGAGCCTACTCTGCTCTGCTCTGAACCACTGGATCCTCTTGATCTAAAAGAAGAAACACACCCTTGCTGTCCAAAAGGTGACTGATATTTCATGCACTTATCTCCACTTTCAGTGTACATGGAATAAGTTGCATTTTGGCTCCTTAACTGCCTTTGTTCATTTCGTTTTATTTCATCATCTGTTATATGCTTAGGCCTTGCCCATCTTTCATCCTGAGGGGGACTTTGCCTTCCAGAATTTAACTGTTCATCTGAATATTTAAGACTATAATTAATAGGAGTGTCTAGCTCTTCAACATTGTCATCCATATGATTTGCACTATGTATCTTATGTGCCAAGTCAGCTGGGTATTGACCATAACTACAAAATTTACTTTCATCATCTTCCGAGTAAGATTCAATGGAAGGTTTCATTTGGCCTCTTTTACCATAGCCATCACTGCTGCCGACACTATTTAAACTATCATTTGAAGCTCTCTTGTATTCCATTTTTGTATAAAGCTGAGGACATGTCCTGTTTGAATTCTCAGATTTGGGAAAGTATGTATTTGAGTGAGTATGGGCAGCAGCTGTTCTTCTTGGGACATTTCTGTCTTCTGTCAAACAGTGCATTTCAGAAGTGGAACAAGAACTTCTGTCTTCTTGTGGAATATGCATGCTTGTTACTTCCTCCATAACTTTGGCAATCTGAGCTGCAGCAGTAATCTTCATTCCTATTCTCTTAGAGGAGTTCCCAGTGTTCTCTGTAGCTGGATGATAGCTATTTAAACCTACTGCTCCATCCCTATAGAGACTTCTGTCTTTCTCAGATCGAGAGTTTTCTATATTTCCTCTACTAGAGGAAGAGGAGCCAGGCAATACTGTAGAATTTAAATATAGTGAAAGTACAGTCATATGACCAGTATTAAAACTCTCTGATCCACAAATCCCATCATCATGTCGACTGGAATCCAAAACATAATCATTGTATATATCTTGCTTATGTCTCTGCTTATTATGGTGAGATGCTTTTGGGCTTAAATTATCTATGTTTTCAAAAGTCTCTGATAAATGTTGAGCATCTAATTCTGCTTCCAGTGCCTTTTGTTTTCTAACATGAAGAGATGGTAAGCTTGATCCTGGAGACATAATGTTGGCATCCTTATATTTTGCTGGCCTATTTGCCATCAGGTTTCTTAGAGCTGCAGCACTGCCCATTGCTATCATTTTGTGTTTTGAGTGAATGAGATTTTTGAGCATGCTCACTGCTCCCATATCCCACAGTGCCTCCTGATCTTTTGCGTTTCGTGCAGAAAGATTCCACAGGGTCCCACATGCATTACTGACTATTGTCAAACTATGTGACTTCAAATGCTGTAACAAGGTTTGTAAGCAGTTGTTCTCTTGCAAGATTTGCCTGGTGTTGAGTGATTGAAAACAAAAATCAGTAAGTGCCATTTCAAAAGTATAAGAGACAAAGCAAAACAAAAACCTATTATGCTATAGACAAGTTTAATACATAGTAAGGATAATTATGAATTCTTCAGTGTAAATTTATCTTATTTTTTCCTCAAGTTTTCATCTGAATGTTAATAAAATCCTATACAAATATGAACAGTTTTCTCCCACACTATCCTCTCCATATAAACTATTCCAGGTGGTTTCCTATGGCTGATAATAACTTATGAATTTCCTCTCTCTTTCCAGGAAAAGCTTTTAGTACAATTTATCATTTAACAAGCAGCAGATACATTAACCCTTTTGCATATTCCTGTTATCTAAATTAAATACTTGCCTTATCAAATCCATTAAAAAATGAATGCTTAATTACTCTACTTAAAACATATTAAGAATTGGTCATACAAACTATTAAATATACTTTTGGTACCACTACTGATTCTCAGAAAAATAGAAAGTATATTCACCTGTGGTCCTCATTAGTAGCAATTAAGCTAGAAACATTTCTTAATATTCCTCCTCCACTTTCTATGATGGCTAAAGTGTTTGTTTGGCTCCGGTATGTCAGTGTACCAACTAGAAATGCAAGAGCACCATCAACAGCACATATATCACCTTTGTTCTCAGTACAGTGTGCTGACAAATTCCATAATGCACTCAAAACGCTTTTTAGGGTGGATTCCTAGGAGAATAATAAAATGACAGAATTGAGAGTTTTCAACTATTGATCATAAACCCTCAGAAGTATGTAAGTTAGCTTCAAGGAGGTAGTGACAAACTTGTTTTTCTAGCTCTCATGGATGCAAAGATAGCTTTGGAAATGTGAACCAAGAATAACCTAAAGAAATAATTTCTGCTGAACATGTACACAGTCTAAAAATACAACTCAGAGACACAAACTGCCTCACTTATTCTAATCCAGATTTGCAAATAACAGAATTCATTAACTATGGAATTTAGCTTCTTTCCAGTTCACTGCAGAATTTGATTTTTGATTGGCATGAAATCTCTACTATGTCATATGTTGATGACCAATGTTTTGCTTTCTGTTTTACTGCATACGTCACTATTTCTCTAGCTTTTCTTCACAAATGAGAATTAAGTGTGTTTCAGGCTCTGATTTCTGCGCTGATAAACTAGAGGCAAGCAGCAGTGCACACATAAGTGCTTTTGTTTGCTTCTCTCTCCTTTCCTCAGCTATGGATTTGCTATTGCTTGCCAGAAAGTTTCAGAAGTATGCGCCACAATACTTGTCAGCTGCCATAACAGTAAAAAGTTTGTAGATTAGCTGGCAGGGGACACTGGGATGGAATATAATCCTGTTGGGATATCAAGTAGACATCTCTAGAATGACAAATTCACAAAATCAGAAGATGGTTTTATTAAAACTGCAAAATTATAAAAAAGGCTATTGGAACAGCACAGCTCATGAAACTTATGACTGAAAGCTCTCAACCCTTGTAAATAAAATTACAGAAACACTAGTAGTTCTCAGATGTCATTGCTACGTTGTGATCTGCTGCCCAGTTAACTCAAAGCAATTCTCTTCTTCAAAGGAAAGTACCTGAAACACCGCAAATATTTGACTAACTGCTTATGTGAAAAAAGGATAACAATATTTGTATTTTGTCTAAAATTAATGCAATCTCTCCAAAATTTATCTCATCATCATTTATAGATGATACCTTCTTAACTTCTAAAGCACATTCCACCAATGCTTTCACACTTCCAACTTCCCGTAGAGTCTTTTTACTGTTTACATCTGCTCGCCAGGACAAGTTCCTCAAAACACTTGCAATGACCTGCAAAACATGAAAGAAAAATAAATACTCCTTTAGTAGGTTATCAGGATTTCCTCCTGGATTTCTGGAACACTATAGAATTCATTAACAGTAGCAATGTTCAGCTGCTGAACTAGCTTTTTTGCTGAAATTCACTTTTTGTTCTATTGCCAGATAGAATGTCCTAAGATTTCAGTATGAAGTTTGATCAAAGATACTGGCTTTTGTGTATAAAGATTTGAAAGCAGGTTTCCTGGCTGAAAAATTGGACCAAAAACTCAGATTTGTGCTCTACTCTGATGTCTGCTGTAGACTTATTATGCAGTCTCATGAGAGAGATTTATATAATCTTTTTCCTCAGCTTTTCCATTTGTAAAATAGGACAATCGAACTAACCTGTCCCTCAGAGGTATTGTATGATTACCTTTATTAATGTTTATCAAGCTCTTTGAATACACTTTGTCTTTTATAATCAGAATAGTTCTCTGTCGAAGACGGGTAGCCATTCAGCCTAGGTTCTAGACCTTGGCAGCAGCTAGACTGAGATGCTTCAAAGTGCAACTGTCAAGACAGTGGACAGTCATTAAATATTTAACTCCATCCATTTATGGGCAGCTATAAGCATGTATATCCCTCAAAAATATATTAATAGAATACTGTTATCTATGGATCTTCTCATTGTCACAAAAGTATATAACCTTATTAGGTTATGTGATAAAAGCTCATCTGCACACCCACAAAGGAGCCCAGAGAAGCAATGACAGGTGGGAGACCCAAATAATACCCTGTCCCAGCTCCTCCCAGGCCCATCACAGGAGCCAGCAGTCCATCACAGGCCCATCTACAGAAGCCCAGAGGAGCACAGAGATGCACAATGGCAGGCATTAAGGACACACAAATTAAGGACTCAGAGGAATGGACACCCTGTCCAAGACACTCCCAAGGCTGTCCCAGGTGAGTCATCAGCTCCGTTATTCAGGTGTGACTGTACCCAGTATCCTTTATTGTAATTTTAACTATTTTCTCAACCATAATTACTTAGCTTCTCAACTAGTGGGGAAATTCTTTTTGTCAACAGTGTCTTAAGATAGAAAGTCAATTTTACTTAAAATTGTTCTTTTATCTATTTTCTGATGATTCACTCAAACTGCAAGGAAAACAGGGTTTTCCTTTCCAAAAGCTGTTCTGATTTGTTTACATTATCTGTTTATTAAAGTGGATTATAATTTCATATTTAATAATTTTAACTTCCACACCAATGAAGAACAGTTCTGTGCTCTCAACTCTCAGGATCACCCTAAGCACTTTACAAGATTTAAGAAAAGACTGTTTAGTTACAAGATATTTTTCATTACACAGCGTGTGATTCAAAGAAATCCAAACTTAAGAAATTTAAACTCAATAACATCAAAGTGTTATTAAGCAGACATCTTTATTGCAGCGCTGGACGCATGGGGGATATCTCCTCCTAACATGCGTGCGCTGAAACAAAAGTTCATTCTTTATATACCTTAAAGACATGAATATTCACACATTTTCCAAGAAATCACTGCCTCCTTGCTTATCTATTACATTTACATAATGCTGGCGTTGCAAAACTACACTACGCATGCGCAGGGGTCTCGGGTGGTTGTCGGTGGTCGTTTGGGGAGTTAGCCCCCTACTCCTTTTTCCCTTTTATGGTCACAGGTCTCCTGAGGATAATTTCTTCTTGGATGTTTGCCCCTTCTGCTGTTCAGCCAAGCGGTTCCTTCTTATCATCCTTGTTAGAGCATTCCTGCCAGTCTGTCTCTATGCTCAAGGTTAAGATATCTTCTCTGTTCTCTTTAATCTCTCAGTCCTTGCTCTTAACTCTTCTTTGTTTTAATTTTCATGAGGCCTGCTTTCCTCGTGATTAACTGTTTACACATAGTTACAATGTTAGCATTGAGGAAATACAGCCTAAGGACTATGAGAGTAGGCCGTTAAACATAATCACACAGTTGTTAGGCTAAAGAATTCTATACTAAAGTTAAACTAATCATGTAATCAATAACCTTCCATATATTAAGAAATTTTCAAAACTTACAGTTGATTAGTGACACATGCTAAAACCTTATAATTGTTTTAGATCCTTGTTTCACATGAGACACTGGAAGAGACACGCTGGTTTAACACCAAACACTTTGCCGACACTTGAACAAAGTTTCTCTAGGAGGTGCTGGTGTAAAACTGGGTATATATGTACTGAGAACAACCTTACCAAGTATCATAGAGATTCTTCTTTGAAGTAGAGCTTCCTCTACTGTTATTAGTCTATTATTTATTTGCTGCTAGTGTAGGAGAAGCCTCAGATGCCACAATACTGCATTAACCCTCAGGGTAATCCTAGTCCATTAGCACTATCACTAGTAAACTAAATCAGTGAATATCAGATTGCTCAAATTTATCTTGAAAACTGGACTTCCACTAACAACAGATCAGGGTCATAAAAGTGAGTTTTATAGCTGATTATATATATACTTTGGTGAGAAAACAGAATTTGACCCAGAGTTAAGCATTTTTATAACCACAAAGTTGTACTTCATAATTTACAGAACAAATATAGGTACAAACTTTGCATCAAAGTTAATGCTGACAAGACAACATAAGAATGAGTACAAAAAATAATCAGACTGGGAAGGACGGAACATTTCAAAGAGATAGCCTAATTAAAAAAAGAGAAAGCACTCTATGAACAGAGCACTAGAAATCATAGAATCATAGCATAGTAGAATCATTTAGGTTGGAAAAGATCCTTAAGGTCATCGAGTCCAACCGTTAACCTAACACTGCTAAGTCCATCACTAAACCATGTCCCTAAGCACCACATCTTTTAAATACCTCCAGGGATGGTGACTCAACCTCCTCCCTGGGTGGCCTGTTCCAATGCTTGACAACCCTTTTGGTAAAGACATTTTTCCTAATATCCAATCTAAACCTCCCCTGGCACAACTTGAGGCCATTTCCTCTCATCCTGTCACAAGTTACTTGACAGAAGAGACCAACACCCACCTCACTACAACCTCCTTTCAGGTAGTTGTAGAGAGCGATAAGGTCTCCCCTCAGCCTCCTCTTCTCCAGACTGAACAATCCCAGTTCCCTCACTGGGATGATCACTTCCCTCGTCCTGCTGGACACACTATTTCTGATAGAAGCCAGGATGCTATTGGCCTTCTTGTCTACCTGGGCACACTGCTGGCTCATATTCAGCCGGTATCATGAAAGAAGATACGAATTGAAGCATAAAAATAATTCATGGAGAGGCCAAATGAGTGGAAAGAAAGGGCAGCAGAAATACAACATTTTAATACAACCCAATGAAATTGAAGAGATGCAAGATGATGGAAATGTGCAAGCCAAGGAAATATTTCATCTCAAGAGGAAGTACCTGCTGCAAGTCTTCACTTTCAGACTTCAATTGGGCTACAAGAGCTCTCATGCAGTCCTTCATAGAACATAATGTAGCCTGTTAGGAATCAGAAGAAAAAAGAAAATAGAGTATTAAATGGCACATTAGATGGCTTGTTTGTGCATAATTCTTTGATATTTTAAGCTATTAATCTCTGAAGTTCAAAAAAGCTTAGTAAAATGTTTCCAGTAACAGATACTTGATCTACAATTATTAAAATGTTAAGCATAAATATCAGTTTCTATTTTGGGAAATACATAAATGGTGAAATTGTGCTAAATTTTATACTTTTGACAATAAGTCTAGGACCAAATCTGGAACACTAATAGTTTAGAAGCCTTCTTCACTATGTCCTGGATATGAAACTGGACACTCATCTGTAAGTTGGCAATGTGTTGTTACCTGATGTCTATTGAGTCTCTCAATCGTACTTTTTCTTTCAAATATACATAATATGAAAAGTAATATGACAATTTAAAACTGACAGAAATACAACATTCCTGACTTCTGAAGACCAAATTACTTTTTAAGAATACACTAATAATTGAAAAACTGTAAGGCATACATTAGAAAATGGTTGTGACAAAGCACAATTAAAAATTCTTCAAAAACAAAAGTATGTTAGAAATGCTTTACTCATTAGCTGGATAACACATACATTTACATCATTGACTAGTTAAGTTTGTGCTATAAATCCAGTAACTGCAGCCTTGCAGCAATTACTAATCAGATGATTTTAAGAAGCAGCATTTTGTGAAGCACTTCGTTTGTAGGAGGGATTTGTTTCACTCTGTTTAAAACTAGGAACAAAAAGTGAGTAGTATGAAATCTGGTTTTATTTTTGTAGAATCACAGAATGGTTGAGGTTGGAAGGGACCTCCAGAGGTCATCTGGTCCAACCCCCCTGCTCAAGCAGGGCCACCTGGAGCCGGTTGCCCAAGACCATTTCCAGATGGCTTCTGAATATCTCCAAGGAGAGAGACTCTACAACCTCTCTGGGCAATCTGTTCCAGTGCTTGGTCACCCTCACAGTAAAAAAAGTGTTTCCTGATGTTCAGACAGAACCTCCTGTGTTTCAGTTTGTGCCCATTGCCTCTTGTCCTGTCCCTGGGCACCACTGAAAAGAGCCTGTCTCTGTCTTCTTTGCACTCTTCCTTCAGGTATTTATATACATTGATGAGATCCCTCCGAACCTTCTCTTCTCCAGGCTAAACAGTCCCAGCCCCCTGACTGGTGCAGAACAGGAGTATACCGCTAGTTACTGGCCTGCAACTAGACTTAGTGCCACTGATAAGCACCCTCTGGGCCTGGATGTTCAGCCAGTTCTTAGTCCACCTCACTGTCTGCTCATCCAGCCCATGCTTCATCAGCTTCTCTATAATGATCTGTGTCATCAGGTTCCTGTCTCCTTCAGCAGCAGGCCCATATTTTCCCTAAAGACTATCCTTTTGTTGTCTACGTACTTATAGAAGCCCTTCTTGTTTCCTTTGATATCCCTCACCAGATTCAACTCCAGGTGGGCTTTGGCTTTCCTAACCATGTCTCTGCAAGCTCAGACAGTGTCTCTATATTCCTCTCAGGATAACTGTCTCTGCTTCCACCTTCTGTATACTTCCTTTTCATATCTGAGTTTTTGTCAGGAGCTCTTTTGTTCATCCATGCAGGCCTCCTGGCATTTTTGCTTGAGTTCCTGCTTGTTGGGATGGAATTTTCATTCACTCTTGAAGTGTCTTCCATTAGAGTAGAAAGATAAAAGTCTTGTCAGAATGAAGTTATTTGAAGACCCATGTCTTGGAAAACTCTGGGGCAAGAAATTATTAAAACTTTGTATCTTTTGAAAGCAAAGTCCTTGGTAGAAATTAGGGAATCTATTTTCTTCAGTCATTTGAAATAGTACCAGTTATGAGCCAGACATGCTCCAAACATTTAAGAAAGAGGACCCAGGCTGAAGAGATTTGCAAAAATGTGTCAGACAGTAATAATATTAGTAAATAAGTGATAACTTTACAAAATTTGACTAAATTAACAGGTTTATTTCAAAATCCTCAGAAAAATATATTATCCATAATCATTGGTACATTATGGAAAGATCTAGCGTATTGTTTACACAAAAATAAAGCCAATAGATAAAATCTTTACTTTCAGTGACAAAATAGAAGTAACTTAATTTAATATGGAAGCTGATACTATATTTTTATGATATAAGATTCAGTTTGTGCTCTGTTAGGAACAAGATGGAAGGGCAAAGTTTTGGGGGAATTTCTGTGTCGAGCTAAAATGCAATATTCTGTCTCAGAAATGCAATATCCTATCCCAGAAATTTTTATCACCTTTCTGAGAACTACAAGTCAAACACAGCTATGAACTAGATTATTGTATGTTTGAAACTCTATTTTTACCTTGTTTGCCACATCTCCAAAAGTCAAGTTTGTCAGAGCCATTCCAGCATACCTCCTTAATGTAACACTATAGTGGTCATTTGTAAGTCCATACATTTCACAATCCACTTGCAACAGTTCTGCAATGGTCTGCAAACCTCCTTTTAAAATAAATAAATAATGAAATGAATATTAATAAACAATACTACTACTAATAATAAATTTCAATCCTAATATCAAGAATACAGTATACACACATCAAGGAATAAATTGCATTCATATGTACTGAACACATCTCAAACATCTGAAAAACAAAAGGCTCAGAAAGGTAAATAATAATTTCTTAAATACACTGTTAAATGTTGACTCTGGATCTTGATTTGTGTGCTTAGTACAAGATGAAAGGTATGGTAGCATGGTGTTGAGATTTTGGGGGAAGATGAGAACAGACGCATTTATGAAGCAGTAAGAAGCACACCCATCTTTTAATTCCACCCAGTCAAAATCACATTTGACTGATGAACTCACATTAGTTACATAAAAATTTATTCAGTAAATCTGATAATTATTAATTTAATAATTATTATTACTGAATCTTACTATCACAGAAAAAATACATATTTTTAAATACTTTTTTTTTCATTGAGAATGAAAAGTGGCAAATTAAGGAAACTTGCGTGCACAGAATTCACTGAAGATGGACTAAAGCATTCAGGCTGTTATACAGGAACCAATTTGTTTAACTCATGATGCAAAAAAACCTCAGAAAGTAGTCTCCATTAGAAGTCCAATACTTCTAAAATTGCAAATATTTCCAGGATACGAATACCCTTCCAAAAATCACAGCTCATGCCAGATATGAGAGTAACCTGTCCACTAGGAAATAGTCTAGCTATAAGTTCATTTAAACTGCATCAATCAGAGTTTAAACTAGTGGTTAAAAAAAAGCGCCACATATTCAGTGAGGTATACAAGAAAGGAATGTCCGCATTTTCAGGAAGCATCTCAAAGGAAGTTAGAGAAACACATTTAGTCTTACCAAGCTCATTCATGGCATGCCTATGTTCTTCATCAAATGAAAGTTTCATCAAAACACACACTGCAGGACAGATTTGATGGTCGACTGGAGCTGGCACTGATTAGGAAATAAATAGGTAACTATTAGTATTTCTTTGGTGAATAATTTTTTCTAGATCATAAGCTTTCCAAAGAGAATCGAATCTTAAAATAAATAAAGTGCAGTTTTTTTCAGGGTTTATATCTTCCCAGTAACTCAAGAAGAGACAGTTAATTAAGAACATTACTAATAAATATGAGTACACAGAGGCTTGAATATGTGCACATACAACCAGGATTACATATATTACTAGAAATATACTTGAAGCTGAAAAGACTCTTTATGGAAAAGAATTTAGGGAGAATTCTGAATGTATGTATTACATAAAAATTATGACTTCAAGTACAAAAAATTATCTAATTAATTTGGAAAAATAATAATCTTAGTGAAACAAATCAGTAAGTTTAAAACTTCTGGCATCATTAAATAATACAACACCTAAGGTGAAACTGTTTCTTTGAGTGTTATGTCCTTATGAATGGTTAATTAAGCCCTTTGTTTCATAACAGAACTTTTTAAGTTCATAATTTTGTGAGCTACTTTCCCTAAAGCACAAATTGGTACATCTTATTCAGAGATCCACTTCTACAAAATGATTCTTGCAGTAAAATCCAACATCCAAAACAGAGCCCACTGATTTCAGTAGTACTTCTGATATAGATGTCTACAGCATATATTTACAAAATAGCAACTTTAATCCTCCCTTACTTCAGAAAAGCAGTTATTGAGTGATCCAGAAGGTTACTTCTTTTTTTAAAAAAAAACAACTGTTATGTGAGAAAACTCCAATTCACTTAAATTGTCAATTCTTTGGTATTTTAACACTGAACTATTTCTTATGCACATTCTAGATAATAGTTCACATTTTACTGAATAGACTTTCTAGATGAAATTTAGATGAAATCTTCTGAACACATCTGAATGAAGAGCAAATTTGGATTATTTATTTAGATATATTTCATTATCCATGCAAGTGTAAAATAAAAATGAGTATAAATTTATGTTTAATTTGTAGATTATAAATATTTTTATATTGTTTTCACTACAATTATATCTGGAAAGCATACCAAAGCCTATGATTTAAAGAACAAGTTTATAAATGAGATATCATATCTATAATAGATACTATTTCCTGATACTATCTCAATTTGAATATACATAAATAAATGAATAAATATAAAAATAAAATAAACCTTACATACATTCAACAAGAAGTCAGATTAAAGCTGATTTTTTTGTAAATTCTCTGCTTTCAAAATATCTTTTAAACATCTTTATACAGATTACAGAACCTACTTGGGTTTTTGTCTTGGTCCATGCCTTCTTCATGTGCCTCCTGCCATTTCCAACACGCTTCACAGTAAGCAAGGATTTGCTCCAAGAGATGAAGCACACGGATTTCCCGTCTGCCTCGCTTATCATCAGGCTGGGAGTGAATGATGTTATGCAGTGCTGCGCTGGCTCTGGCACGGGCCTCTTTACTACCACGGGAATTTCCTAACAACACAGAGTCTTTATCATTGCCATGTAAAAGCTGGATGAGGAGAGGAAGACATCCAGACTGACGCATAGCTATGCAGCTGTCTTGGGAGCTAGACATTGCTAGCAATGTTCGTGACATGTCATCTTTATCATGAGTACCAAGCATCGACAATAATGAATACACCATTTCCACCTGCAGGTCAAATGATTTTAAAAATACAATTACATTTTAAAAATACATATAAACTAAAACAAAGTTCTCAATAGCATGCATGAGCAAAAAAGAAAATTTATTTATATAATGGTGCAAGAATTTCATAGAATCATAGAACAATAGAATGGTATGGGTTGGAAGACAACATCTAGTTAGTTCCAACCCCCCTGCCATGGGCAGGGACATGATCAGGTTCCTCAAAGTCCCATCCAACCTGACCTTGAACACTTCCAGGGATGGAGAATCCACAACTTCTCTTGGCAACCTGTTGCAGTGTTTCATCACCCTCATTGTGAAAAATTTCTTCCTTATATCTAGCCTAAATCTACCCTCTTTTACTTTAAAACAATTACCCCTTGTCCTGTTGCAACAGGCCCTGCTAAAGAGTTTGTCCCCATCTTTCTTATAAGCCCCCTTTAAGTATTGAAAGGCCGCAATAAGGTCTCCCTGGAGCCTTCTCTTCTCCAGGCTGAATAACCCCAACTCTCTCAACCTTTCTTCATAGGAGAGGTGTTCTAGCCCTCTGACCATTTTCATGTCCCTCCTCTGGACCCGCTCTAACAGGTTCATGTCTTTTTTGTGCTGGGGGCCTCAGAAATGGATGCCATACTCCAGGTGGGTCTCACAAGAGTGGAGTGGAGGGGGAGAATCACCTCCCTTGACCTGCTGACCATGCTTCTTTTTACACAGCCCAGCATACAATTGGCTTTCTGGGCTGCAAGCACACATTGCCAGCTCATGTCCAATTTTTCATCTACCTCATATCCTGAAGTCCTTTCCTGCAGGGCTGCTCTCAACCCATCCACCCATCCATCCATCCATCATCCAGTTTTGTACTACTTCGAAATAATTAAATAAACACTATTAGTTCTTCACCATTTATAATCTTAATAAATCTCACTTAGTGGTTAAATGGCTAGAATGTTAATTATATCTAACTGTATTAATCTGCAAGACTAATGGCAAAGACTTCTAACTTGCCACTGCACACAAGGATTAAAGAAACATACTAATCAAAGTGCTTTAGTTTGGGAATGCAGGAATATATTTTAAATTAATTTGATCTCAGAAGAGTATGTTCTGTATGAATCATACTTTCATGAACAGATGCTCTTCAGTGAAAAATTTGATGTATGGCATTAAATACAGTTACTCCAGACAAGATAAGACTGTTTACATGAATTTTTAACATACATTGTGCTAAAAAAACTTACACATTATATTGGGTTTGCGTGGCAAGGTTTTGGTAGTGGTGGGGGCTGCAGGGGTGGCTTCTGTGAGAAGTTGCTAGAAGCTTCCCCTGTGTCCAACAGAGCCAGTGCCAGCCAGCTCCAAGACAGACCCACTGCTGGCCAAGGCCAAGCCAATCAGCGACGGTGGTAGCACCTCTGGGATAACATATTTAAGAAGGGGGGGGGAATGGCAAGCAGCAATTGCAGCTGGAGAGAGGAGTGAGAATATGTGAAACAACTCTGCAGACACCAAGGTCAGTGAAGAAGTGGGGGGGGGGGGGGAAGGATGTGCTCCAGGTGCCAGAGCAGAGATTCCCCTGCAGCCTGTGGTGAAGACCATGGTGAGCCCATGGAGCTCCACAGTGGAGCAGCTATCCACCTGCAGCCCATGGAGAACTCCACACCAGAGCAGGTGGATGCCCGAAGGAGGCGTGACCCCATGGGAAGTCCACGCTGGAGCAAGCTCCTGGCAGGACCTGTGGACCCATGGAGAAAGAAGAGCCCATGTTGGAGCAGGTTTGCTGACAGGACTTGTGACCCCTCTGTTCCTGAAGGACTGCACCCTGTGGAAGGGACCCAGGCTGGAACAGTTCGTGAAGAACTGCAGCCTGTGGGAAGGACTCATGTTGGAGAAGTTTGTGGAGGACTGTGTCCCATGGGAGGGACCCCACACTGGAGCAGGGGAAGAGTGTGAGGAGTCCTTCCCCTGAGGAGGAAGGAGTGGCAGAAACAACATGTGATGAACTGACCACAACCCCCATTCCCCATCCCCCTGCGCTGCTCGGGGATGGAGGAGGTAGAGAAAATCTGGAGTGAAGTTGAGCCCGGGAAGAAGGGAGGGGTAGGGGGAAGGTGTTTTAAGATTTGGTTTTATTTCTCATTATCCTACTCTGATTTTGATCGGGAATAAATTAAATTAATGTTCCCAAGTTGAGGCTGTTTTGCCCGTGATGGTAATTGGTGAATGATCTCTCCCTGTCCTTATCTCGACCCACAAGCTTTTTGTTATACTTTCTCTCCCCTGTCCAGCTAAGAAGGGGAGTGACAGAGTGGCTTTGGTGGGCACCTGGTGTCCAGCCAGGGCCAACCCACCACACACATATTTTAATGTTTTCCATTAAAACTGTTTCAAATTAACCAATGAATTTTTGATATGTTGAATGATTTTCATATAGGTCCGATTATTTACAGCTAATGCAAAATTGAAGAGTTAATTTAACACTTTCTTCAAGTTTACAGGGATAAAACCAATGGAGCAAACAAATGCTCATTTAATATATACAGTATAAAGTACTAAGCATTTGTCCAACTAAATCAAGCTATGAAAAACCAGCATCACACATTTAACTCAGAGCAACCAAATTTCAAATTAAAAAATAGCAATTTTTGAGTGGTTCCTTTGGCTGCCATATAATATAGTGGTCAATGCACTATTTGGTTTGTCTTTTGCATTCTGTTTTCTTCAGTAATAGCTTTAGATTGAGAAATTTGGTTTGGTTCTTTTAGTGAACTTTTAGTAGAACAATATGATGTACAAGGTAATATTAGATACTATCTAGAAACCTCAAACTCCTAAAGCCAAGAATACAGCAAATTTCAAAATCATAGCACAACGTAAAGAAACTATCAAAGGGAATTGCAAAGTAGCAGTGGGTGTGCTTCTTTAAAATATACCAACTAAGGTAGAAATGAGACTTGCAGACTGTTATACAAAGTTTTCTAATAATAACTACAGTTTTGCACTGGTTACCAGACCAATCAACTTTTTTATTTGGTTTCTTCAGAGGCTATTCTAATGTCTCTGAAGATGAGTACATTAGTACAGAGATTAGCCCTTTTTTCCTCTCTTCATGCTACTTGTATATCTTGAGTACACTTGCTATTGTATATCAAGCTTCATCTCTATTTTTTAGTAACTTTTTAGAATACATTGCAGATATATAAAAGTTTGCTTCAAAAGATGGAAAGAGTACCTCCTATTTCCATTGAGAAAAAGGAAGTTGCAGCTAAGGAGATCTAGGTTAGATAATAAAAATTTTAATAGCAAAAACTGAAAAATTGATAGAGATTGCTTATCATTAAAGCTTTTACCAATAGGTTAGACAGCTTTCACGTGCTGTCAAGAATGCTTTTGATAAAATTAATGCATTACTGGGTGATATATTAGATGATCTCCTCAAAGTCCCTTCACATTTCCGATTTTCAATGATTATTCAATTCAAATATTTTAGTCATGACAAGCATTTTCCATTCTCCATTATTCTACATCGTATTATGTGAATTACTATAGAGACAAGGAACAGACATTTATTACCATCAAGGGCTTACGTAACTTTACTTATTTACTTATTTATTTGTTTGTTTATTTAAATTTCTTAGCAACACCATCTGTTTTGAGGACTCAGCCTCCAGTAAAGTATTCCAAGAACTGCTTTTAAAAGGGTTAGTATTCATAATGGATTATGCATCAACATCACAAGTTTTTTAGGTACTCAAATAATTTCTTGCAATCAAATTTTCCTTATTGATCATTCAGCTAATATTGGCACTATTGGCAGAGACAATGAGGATATTGTATTAGCAAAAATGTAGCATTAGCAACCTGTGGTTTGTAATCTTCGGTTACCTTGGTACCCAGATGATTCGTCAGTCTGCGAGGAACAGAATAGTTATTACTAGAGTCCATAACACTGGCTGTCTCATGGTCCATTCGAGCAGCAGAACCCTAAAAATTTAAACAACAGCTCAGTATAACACAAAGTTTAACTGCAATACCAACTATTGCCTAAATCAGTTTCAGCCTTGGATGATGAAATCATATTTATAATAATGAACTATCAGCATGTATTTTGGTTGTTAGGTCCCCCCACCCCGACATGACTTAGATGTCACTGTTAATCTGGATTTTATCATCCATTTTTCCCCTAAATTCAACCACAAAGAAGTTATATTTTCAATTGAAGTCTTTTATAATTATTTTCACCAAGAAAAAGGAGAACTGGACTTGGCAAAAAAATGAATTATTATTTTTACAGAGGGAGAAAAAATGTAGCCTCTACTTTTAGGTCAGATTATATAGTGAGTAGGAATAAGCCTGTACTACCTTCAGAACACCATCAGATATGCAGGAATTGACAAGGAAAGAGATTCATCTCAACAAGGAGTAACCTACTTGAACTTGTCTTTATCAAAAGCAAGTCATAGGTGGATGGATCTGTTCTATTTTTTAATGAAAAGCTATAAAATATGCTGTAATTATTTGCTGTTATTTCTCTAGAAACTATGGTAGACAGCATGTTTCTACCTATTGTAACACCACCCAGTTATTAACATCTTTGTCCTTTTTTAATCTATTTTGTGTACTTACACCCCCCCTTTTATCTTCTCATGCTCTTCTTTGGAGTCGTGTTTTTGTGTGTGTGTGTGTTTAGTTCTTTTTCATCTGCTTCCTGTCTGTGAAGTTTCCTTTACTATGTCCCTCTCTCACAAGAAGATTCTATTCAGTTTGAGGCACTTAAAAATACATTTGAATAGCATACAATTTAAGGGAAAATTGTTCTATTTCATTGCTGTACTGCATAAGCTTTATTTTGTCTCATAATTGAACTGAGTGCCTTCTTATATTGAAGTTTGCCCAACATTCCATTGTCCTGAGCCTGCATCACTATATTAAGTGACTTTTTCCTGTATAAGCTCTAATAGAAGGAAGACACAATTTCCTAAGAGTTCTTAATCATTTATATACACCTAGGTGAATATGTTACCCACTGTGTTCAAAATAGGTGGTAAAATGATAAATATTTATCTGGAATCATGTGATTGTCCTCTTAACAAAACAGCCTAAATAAAAAATAAACTCCAGAAGTTGAAAAATTACTTCATATTCTAACTGTTAAACACTAACTGTGAAGGAATCACAGAGCAAATTCCTACAAAAATCATAAAAATTACTGGACCATATCAGTGACATTTAAAAAACAGTCATTGTCCTGGTTTCAGCCAGGATAGAGCTGGTTTTCTTCACAGAAGCTAGTGTGAGACTGTGTTTTGGATTTGGGATGAGGAACTGTTGATAATGTGCTGATGTTTTGGGTTGTTGCTAAGCAGTCAAGGACAGTCCAGCTTCTTGTGCTGGCCTGCCAGCGAGCAGTCTGGGGGTGCACAGGGAGCTGGGAGGGGACACAGCCGGGACAGCTGACCCAGACTGGCCAAAGAGATATTCTCTACCATCCGACGTCATGCCCAGTACATAAACTGGAGTTGGCCGGGGGGCGGGAATCGCTGCTCGGGGACGGGCTGTCGATCACGGGGTGGTGAGCAATTTCTGTATTGGGCATCACTTGTTCTTGTACATTCCTTTGTTGGTATAATCATTGTTGTTTCCTTCTTTCTTTCTGTCCTATTAAACCATGTTTATCTCAACCCACGAGTTTTTTTTCCTAATTCTCTCCCCCGCCCCACTGTGGGAGGGGGAGTGAGTGAGCGGCTGCGTGGTGCTTAGTTGCCGGCTGGGGCTAAACCACAACAGTCCTTTTTGGCGCCCAAAGTGGGGCACGAGGCTTGAGATAATAACGGTTGCAGGTCACAATATCAGTTTATTTGATTTGCATGATGCTCTCGTCTTTGTTGTACATGTTAAGGATTGGTGTTGGTTTCTGTGGGCTGCTGTACTCACCTGCGAGTTTTGTTTTTAGAGCACTGACCTTGAGCTTAATGTGGTATCATCTGAGCTCTGTACTAAAGCCGTTACTGTATTTTGGCTACTGTCTTGTGGAGACAATTAGCAATTATACTTCTGCCTCTGAAAGGCTTTCTATGGAGGAAATGCAGAATGGTACCTTTGCTACCCTCTATCATAATGTTTCCTCCTTCATCACAATAATTTTTCCGTATTTTGAACACCCTTGGGTAGTTAAAATACCTCTATTGCTACTTCTGAGGAACATTGTTTCGGTTTTGTCTAAGGTTGGCAAGCAATTTAAGAATATCACCCGGAGATCTGCCCCAAGGCTGGATAGTTATGAATGGCAGGGTGTGTGGAACAGCATGGGCAAATGCCTGGGGCGGTGGGCACCTCCGGTGTTTTGGAACTTCACTCCCAAACAAGTGCAGAATCCTGATAAACTAGCAGAATATTTGGAAGAAGTATGCTGTCAGCCTGGCAGCTCCAAGGAGACACAAATCATTGCCATGTGCTGGGGCCTGGCCCATGCCTACCAAGCTCTATTTAACACTATGCAAAGGGGAGAGAGGCTCTCTGGGTCTGGCAGGCACTGTGACTACTCCAACCCCTGTGGCAGGCACTGTCACTACTCCAACCCCTGCAACAGGCACTGTAGCTACTCAGACTGTTGCAGCTGAACCAGAGAACCAGCCCATCCCGGTATCAGTTGCCCCTATACAAAAGAAGAAATCTTGGAAGCGGAAGTCAGCTCGTTTAGTAAAGGATGAGGAAGATTCTGCTAAGAAGGAGGCAGAGGAAGAGAGTGAGGAGGCAGAGTGCTCTGAAGCAGGGCCATCACAAGCACGGAAGAGGTCATCACTTGAAGAGGAGGAGGAGGAAGAACTCATAAAAGAGACAGTAACTACCCGATCTCTATCCCTGAGTGAATTGCGAGATATGCGAAAGGATTTCAGCTGTCGTCCAGGTGAGCACATTGTCACCTGGCTGCTCCGATGCTGGGATAATGGGGCCAGTAGCCTGGAATTAGAGGGTAGGGAAGCCAAGCAGCTGGGATCCCTTTCTAGGGAAGGGGGCATGGACAAAGCAATTGGAAAAGGTGCACAAGTCCTCAGCCTCTGGAGACGACTCCTGTCGGGTGTGAAGGAAAGGTATCCCTTCAAGGAAGATGTTCTATGTCACCCAGGCAAGTGGACCACCATGGAGAAAGGTATCCAGTACCTGAGGGAGCTAGCTGTGCTGGAAGTGATTTATGGTGACTTGGACAATGGACAATGGACAATCATCCAAAGATCCAGATGAAGTCTATTGCATGTGACCTATGTGGCGGAAGTTTGTATGGAGTGCACCATCATCAGCCAACTCATTAGCAGTAATGGCCTGGAAAGACGGAGAGAGACCAACGGTGGATGAATTGGCTGGCCAACTCCGGCAATACTCCTGGGCATAGACTATCTCAGGAGAGGGTATTTCAAGGACCCAAAAGGGTACCGGTGGGCTTTTGGTATAGCTGCCTTGGAGACGGAAGAAATTAAACAGCTGTCCACCTTGCCTGGTCTCTCAGAGGACCCTTCTGTGGTGGGGTTGCTCAGGGTCAAAGAACAACAGGTGCCGATCGCTACCACAACAGTGCACCGGCGGCAATATCGCACCAACAGAGACTCCCTGATCCCCATCCATGAGCTGATTCGTCGGCTGGAGAGCCAAGGAGTGATCAGCAAGACTCGCTCACCCTTTAACAGCCCCATATGGCCAGTGCGAAAGTCTAATGGAGAGTGGAGACTGACAGTAGACTATCGTGGCCTGAATGAAGTCACGCCGCCACTGAGCGCTGCCGTGCCGGACATGCTAGAACTTCAATATGAACTGGAGTCAAAGGCAGCCAAGTGGTACGCCACCATTGATATTGCTAACGTGTTTTTCTCGATCCCTTTGGCGGCAGAGTGCAGGCCACAGTTTGCTTTCACTTGGAGGGGTGTCCAATACACCTGGAATCGACTTCCCCAGGGGTGGAAACACAGCCCTACCATTTGCCATGGGCTGATACAAACTGCACTGGAACAGGGTGAAGCTCCAGAGCATCTGCAATACATTGATGACATCATCGTATGGGGCAACACAGCAGAAGAAGTTTTCGAGAAAGGGAAGAAAATAATTCAAGTCCTTCTGAAAGCTGGTTTTGCTATAAAACAAAGTAAAGTCAAGGGACCTGCACAAGAGATCCAGTTTTTAGGAATAAAATGGCAAGATGGACGTCGACAGATCCCAACGGATGTGATCAACAAAATAACAGCTATGACTCCTCCAACTAGCAAAAAAGAAACACAAGCATTTTTGGGCGTTGTGGGTTTCTGGAGAATGCATATTCCAAATTACAGTCTGATTGTAAGCCCTCTTTATCAAGTGACCCAGAAGAAGCATGATTTTAAATGGGGCCCTGAGCAACGACAAGCCTTCGAACAAATCAAACAGGAGATAGTTCATGCCGTAGCCCTCGGGCCAGTCCAGGCAGGACAAGATGTTAAAAATGTGCTCTACACGGCAGCCGGGGAGAATGGCCCTACCTGGAGTCTCTGGCAGAAGGCACCAGGAGAGACCCAAGGTCGACCTCTAGGGTTTTGGAGTCGAGGATATAGGGGATCTGAGTCCCGCTATACTCCAACTGAAAAGGAGATATTGGCAGCATATGAAGGAGTTCGAGCTGCCTCAGAAGTGGTTGGTACCGAAGCACAGCTCCTCCTGGCACCCCGACTGCCGGTGCTGGGCTGGATGTTCAAAGGGAGGGTCCCCTCTACACATCATGTGACTGATGCTACGTGGAGTAGGTGGGTCGCGCTTATTACACAGAGGGCTCGAATAGGAAACCTTAATCGCCCGGGAATCTTGGAAGTGATCATGGACTGGCCAGAAGGCAAAGATTTTGGAATATCACCAGAAGAGGAGGTGGCGCGTGCTGAAGAGGCTCCACCATATAATGAACTGCCAGAGAACGAAAGGCAATATGCCCTGTTTACTGATGGGTCCTGTCGTATTGTAGGCAAACATCGAAGGTGGAAAGCTGCTGTATGGAGCCCTATACGACGAGTCGCAGAAGCTGCTGAAGGACAAGGTGGATCAAGTCAGTTTGCAGAGGTGAAAGCCATCCAGCTGGCTTTAGATATTGCTGAACGAGAAAAATGGCCAATGCTCTATCTTTATACTGACTCATGGATGGTGGCAAATGCTCTGTGGGGGTGGCTACAGCAATGGAAGCAGAGCAACTGGCAACGCAGAGGCAAGCCCATCTGGGCTGCTGAATTGTGGCAAGATATTGCTGCCTGACTAGAGAATCTCGTCATAAAAGTACGCCATGTAGATGCTCACGTACCCAAGAGTCGGGCCACTGAAGAACATCAAAACAACCATCAGGTGGATCAGGCTGCTAAGATTGAAGTGGCTCAGGTGGATCTGGACTGGCAACATAAGGGTGAATTATTTATAGCTCGGTGGGCCCATGACACCTCAGGCCATCAGGGAAGAGATGCAACATATAGATGGGCTTGGGATCGAGGGGTGGACCTGACCATGGACGCTATTGCACAGGTTATCCATGAATGTGAAACGTGCGCTGCGATCAAACAAGCCAAGCGGTTAAAGCCCCTCTGGTCTGAAGGACGATGGTTGAAATATAAATATGGGGAGGCCTGGCAGATTGTTGGGATCACCCTGCACATCTCGACCTTAAGGAGAAGGAGCTGTGGTGTTGATCTGCACGGCTCGACCTTAAGGAGAAGGAGCTGTGGCATTGAGAAGCTGGTAAACAGCTGGATATCTGTACAGCTCGGCCTTGAGGAGAAGGAGCTGTGGTAAACAACTAAGAAGAAGCAAGGAAAACAGGAACACCTGCAAGCAGCGAATCCTGACTGTGTGAGAGGCGCATGGACAGCGCGTGATACTTTGTATATAGACAATTGCAATAATGTGTGTAACAACCTGTAACCAATCATGAGTGTGTGCGCAGTGACTAAACAAAGATTATGATATATATTGGAGTCAGACAAGACAATAAACGGCTTCGGAATATAACTCATAGAGTTGTGAAGTCCATCCTTCTCCCGCAGCAAATTGACTATATCACACTTCCACAAACTCGCCAAGGCAAGCGCTATGTGCTTACCATGGTGGAAGCAACCACCGGATGGCTGGAAACATACCCTGTGCCCCATGCCACCGCCCGGAACACTATCCTGGGCCTTGAAAAGCAAGTCTTATGGCGACATGGCACCCCCGAAAGAATTGAGTCCGACAATGGGACTCATTTCCGAAACAACCTCATAGACATCTGGGCCAAAGAGCACGGCATTGAGTGGGTGTATCATATCCCCTATCATGCACCAGCTTCCGGAAAAATTGAACGATACAACGGACTGTTCAAGACTACACTGAGAGCAATGGGTGACGGGACATTCAAACATTGGGATAAACATTTAGCCAAAGCCACCTGGTTAGTCAACACTAGGGGGTCTACTAATAGAGCCGGCCCTGCCCAATCAAAACTTTTACGTACTGTAGAAGGGGATAAAGTCCCTGTGGTGCATGTGAGAAATGTGCTGGGGAAGACAGTCTGGGTTACTCCTGCCTCAGGCAAAGGCAAACCCGTTCGTGGGATTGCCTTTGCCCAGGGACCTGGGTGCACTTGGTGGGTAATGCGGAAAGATGGGGAAGTCCGATGTGTACCTCAAGGAGACTTGATTTTGGGTGAAAATAGTCAATGATTTGAATTGTATTATGTCAATTGTTACACAATACAGTATGTCATTACTACTATGGTTGCTATCTACCATATCAATGGTATTACAGTAAGAATCACCCACACTGATGAAGAATGAGCTTCACTGAAACCAAGCAACGTGCAGCAGTGATGGAAGCAGAACTGGCTTCAGCAGCTTGCGCCCAACAATTCCCTCGAGATTGACATCTTCGACCTGCAGATCATGGACATGGACCGTGCCAGATGACAATCCAACACCACATACCATCTCCCCTGCCCTGAGAGACTGCTATGATGGATGAAGCCCAGAGTCATGGACTGACTGAACTCCACAGACATTTTAAAGTGATGGCCCATGGACTAAGAAAGTGATATCTGTGTGTATATATTAAAAGACAGGAAGAGTAATAATGAATAATTGGAATGTATTGAAAAGTACAGGACCCGGGCATGACGTAAATGGTATGGAATAAGGGGTGGATACTGTCCTGGTTTCAGCCACGATAGAGCTGGTTTTCTTCACAGAAGCTAGTGTGAGACTGTGTTTTGGATTTGGGATGAGGAACTATTGATAATGTGCTGATGTTTTGGGTTGTTGCTGAGCAGTCAAGGACAGTCCAGCTTCTTGTGCTGGCCTGCTAGCGAGCAGGCTGGGGGTGCACGGGGAGCTGGGAGGGGACACAGCCAGGACAGCTGACCCAGGCTGGCCAAAGAGATATTCCCTACCATCCGACGTCATGCCCAGTACATAAACCGGAGTTGGCCGGGGGGCGGGAATCGCTGCTCGGGGACGGGCTGTCGATCGCCGGGAGGTGAGGAATTGCTGTATTGGGCATCACTTGTTCTTGTACATTCCTTTGTTGGTATTATCATTGTTGTTTCCTTCTTTCTTTCTGTCCTATTAAACCGTGTTTATCTCAACCCACGAGGTTTTTTTCCTAATTCTCTCCCCCGCCCCACTGTGGGAGGGGGAGTGAGTGATTGGCTGCGTGGTGCTTAGTTGCCGGCTGAGGATAAACCATGACAATCATGTACAAAATAATGTATACTTTTAATCTACTAACTTTTAATTTCTGGTAGAAATTATAAAAAATAACAGAAAAAAATTCTAGTTATACTGGAATATTTAAACAGTCTCATTTAATTCTCCATTTGAATCCAAAACATATCATGCATATTCCAGAATAAATATTAGCATAAGATACTAAATAAGTACAACTAGAATGTTTTAAATTCACACATTATTTTATTCCAATATATATTTCCTATGTAAATAAGCACTTCTTTTTGCTGTTATGGATGGGAAAATTTGAAAAACGTAAAGCTTAGAATGAAAACTATATTAGAGTTCCTAAATTATTTCACTTTAATAATCTGCAGTGCTATGAATATGGGACAGGACCCTGAGATTTTTACACTGACTGATCCATTAATATCATCTTGACCTCAGACTATGTTCAGAGGATTACAGTTTTCATATATGTACATGCCAAAATTCTCCACTCTTAAATTCAATATACTCATTTTATCCAAGAAGGAAAAAAGATGCAAGTTTGGAGCACTACCTATTAAAGTCCAGCAGAGTGTAGACAGAAATAGCATACTTTTCCTATTGTTTCTAAAAAACGGTATCAGCTTTGATCCAAATAACTATTTCCTTCAAAGCCATCATTTTTGGCCTTACTACTTTGAGGATGCCAGGAGGACCAAATTAAATGCAATTACCTTTCTTACTGGCTCCTAAAGACCGATCTGAAAGAAGTAGTATAAGAAAAGTGTAGCCATTCATCTGAGAAACTGGAAAATGACAGAGAGATGTACCTGGACCCTTCTTGTATAGAACCTTCTCTTTCCAAATCTTTTCCTATCCTTCTACTTTATCATGTTTTCTCTTTTTATACTTTCCTGTCTTTCACTTCTTTGTTGTACTATACTTGCTACTTACTCTGTCAGTCAGGTTGTGTTCCTTATTTTGTGGCACATTTTATTAATAAAATAAAATAAAATAAAATAAAATACCTCATTGAATTCCTTTATACAATTTGCAAAATAAATGTTTGAATAAATTTCACTACAGTGGCAGAATAGTGAGCATAAAGGAACAGAAGAAAAGATAGCTGTAAAATGGTACAGAAAAGGACTTGGTTGAATCCTGAAAAATCCTTTCTTCAATTGGCAAATTTTCAATTAGCATTGCTCATATGACTAAAAAAACAATTAGCCCCACATTATTCAGTTAAAACCTTTTGCACTCCACTTAATAGTGATTGCTCAAAGAAACAAAGTATATTGAGCTGGTTTATCAGAAATAAATGCTATGCCCTATCTATTAAGCTTTCTATCTCTGGACTTGCCCTAAAAGTAAATAATCCTCAGATGTGTCTTAGAACACAGATTCAGAGCCCTAGCTTTGTCAGTCTCCAGGAGGAAAGAATACAAATGTTTTAAACGTTTTAACAAGGCAAAATTCAAAACTGCTCAAAACCTAAACATAAAACCTCAAATGAAGAATGAATGGTCTACTTGCACAATGTCTGCCAAGGCATATGAGAAACCCTTCTTCCTTCCTTGTAAAATATCTGTTGTCTAAAATAACTCCTTATTGATACTGTCAAGAAAGAAAATACAGCCACAATGCATCAATTATTTAAATACATTATGCTTTCAGATCCAAAGCAGCGCTGAATTATTTTTTTTCCCAAGCAATAAAGCTTTCATAAGAATTAGAGAGCCTCAAGCAACTGTTCAGATATAGCAGAGAGAACTTAATTCAAAATGGTGATCAAATATCTTTCAAAAGCAAAAGTATGGGCTATGCTTAATGTTAAATCAAATTAAACACTCAAATCAAACAAAAATTTATATTCTTTCTGATAAATCTTGTACAGGGTACTTTCAGAAGGATTCAAATAATTCTACTTCCTTAAAGCAGCACAAATATTTTATATATTAATTAAATGATCAAATTTATAGTGTGAAGCTTTAAGAGCCCAAATTACTAATGCGAATGTCTCAGCTACAGTTGGAGATTGTGAAGTGAATGAACATTAATTAGTGCATGATAAATAATTAAAGTATTTTTAGCCAAAGAAAAAGGTCTCAAACTTGCAAAAATATTAATATGAAAAGATAAGTAAAGAAGAAACTAATGAAGCCCTCTAAAAACAGTACTGCATTTCACTAATAAAAGGAATGAAAATGAAAGATTATTTAAAAGCATTTATATAATCCTTCAGCACACTTCCAGGAGACGAACTCATTGATAATACTGTTTCAAAGCTTTATCTAAAATAGTATTAACAAAATATTAATGATAAACCTGCCATTTGATTTTCATTTTTAAAATCATAGATATTTCAGTGATAATTTCTCAAGAGAAATTTTGAGCAATTTCCCATAATTAAACCATACTTCTAATGTTACAGCTCACCTCGAATAAAATACATTTTCTATAGTCATTCTTTGCATTTGTTTCTTAGTATTGGGCTCATTAATCATTTAAATAAAAGAAAATGGCTCCTTGCATTATGGAATGTTTACACTTCATCCTATTAAAATATTTCTTTTTAATAAATACAAGAAATTTTCTCACTTCCAGGTGGAATGAAGTAAAATGTAAATCTTTTAAAAATGAACAGGCATACAAACACAATAAGGTATATACCAAAATATAAGCATTGTACATTTCAAGTATTTAATTATACTATCAACGTAGTAACCAATTTACCTGACCAGTACCAGTAGTTGCTATGCTGATGTCTGCTGTTCCTTGACCTTCATTGTGCCTCTCTGTATCATGGGAACCCGCATCATGCTTGCTTTGAGGTGCCCTCTGTTAATACACGAGTGTATGAAATTATATACAGAAATGAAATTATATACAGAAATGAAGTACACTTTAACATTCAAAGCTCTCTAAACTATAAATGCATCGGTGCTGTATCTTCACAAAGCCATTGAGTAGTGCTTTGTATTTCATAACTCTTAGCCTCAATAATTAACAGCTGAGACAGAGTGTCTTAGAAAAATTGCAAGATGAAAGCAAAGCATGTCCTCTCAGGATTTATAGACCTGCAAGACAAAGGATTTGCTGTGAGACACAGAAACACCATTCTCTACCAGCTGTGCTCACATCACTATCAGAAACATAATAGAATTGGAGCAAAAAACTGTCTTCTCTGCAATGTCATGTGATCTGTGCATTTACTTGGAGACAAGGCTAGCACAGTTAAATTAAGATTCCCATTCAAACACAAACACCTTCTGGGTGAACAGAAGGGTACACATATAGTACAAATGTTTCTACATTTTAATGACAAACAACACAGGAGTAACCACTTTGATGCAAATAAAATTTAAATATCTGCTACTGATCAACCTTATTATATTTTATCAAAATTAATGCAAATGATACAGCAACCTAGTACAGATACATGTTCCAGTTTCTTAAGGTGATCCAATTGTTGATACAACTACATGAAAATTAAACTGCTGTCACATCCACTCAGACATCATGAAATCAACACCAAAAATAGGGCTTTATAAATTTTCTTAATGAAGCAAATAGAATAACTGAGCAGAATACTGTGTAAAGCATCCAACATCATCCACTAATTTGTTTAAAATGTTCCAGTTTTTCAGAATGACATAAACCATTCTGTCCTTGGAACTGGCTTGAAGTCTGAAATTCAAAAGATATTACCTTGTCTCCAAAGCAGGATTATTCTTATAATATTAGTTTTGATGCCAAGCCTCATTTTTCTGGCTCAGAGGCTACTACCGTAACAGACAATATTCTCTTGTATCCCTCTCACTTCATTTGTATAACTATACTTGGTTTATCAAATTCCATTTCTATGGGACTTCAAAATTTTTCTGAGTGGTCCAGCCTATTATAGCATAGTCTGCTTCATCTTGCTTTATGCAAATTTCTCTGTAACATCTAGCAGAAACGTACTTCTCTTCAATGTACATATACTAAAACCTCTTTCTTTACCTGAAAAAATGGTGAACACACTCGTACAGTAATACTGGCATGTACTCTTAATTTGTTTTATTCATATTAAAACATTAGTCTCAAACCCAGAAAATATTTAACATCCAACAGGATTTCAGAAACCAGTAACTAACTGATTAAATACATGTCAGATAATAATTTAGAAATAAACATTGAAAAATGAAATCTATACAGTTTAAGTAATGGAAGAAGATACTTCAAAGAACACAGGAACATTAAACATGAAAAAATTGAAACATAATTAGTGATGTTTTCCTTAATATTAGATTTTTAAGTATGGAAGATGAATAACTACAAGGCAAAACTCTCAAAATATTTTAGGAGATAGAGTGTTGTTATTCTTTTAAACCTGATCTGTAGTTTTAAAACTTACCATCTCTATCAGTGTGTATGAAATTGTTATTGCTGCTAATACAATGACTAAAGAAATTTTGGTTCCCAAAACAACAGAAGGACCCAGTCAAGATAAGTCCTGTTGTACTATCCGCTGAATACAGTATAAGGACTCTCCCTGTCTCAAAGTACTTTCAATCTTGAGTAAAGTGATGAGTTTGACATAAAATCTAGATCTAAGCCTCCAATATAACACAGGACAGAACTTTCCAAAGAGTCATTAGATAACAATAGTTTTTAATCCCATGAAGAAAGCAGCATTCCAAGTATCTAGAGATGAAAAGGTGAATCGTTCATCAGCAAGGCTCTGAATCACTGTGTCGCCCAGTTGATGCTTTTTATATGTTATTCTTCCAAGAACAATTCCGGGTTTGGGGCCTGAGGAGTGGGGGAGAGTAATTTATTAAACAGTTTTGATGCATCTAGAGAACAAACGGATCTATTTCATTCCCTGGCAACATAAGCAGAACTCCCTCTGACATTCTCTGTCCCTCTCTTACCATTCACATTACATGCAATTTATGAAAGAGGTGGCTTCCCATTTCCAGAAAAAGCTCTCAAAAGTATGCCATGACAAAAAGTAGTCAACATAACACCCAAATTAATTTATAATTATAAAGAAATTATTTACAGTTACTACCAGGGCTCACCTCACCTTAAATGCATGTTTGCAGTCATAACATGCATAAACAAGCACATACTTTACTGTCACATGAGCCATCAGCAGAGCTTCAATGTGAACATGTGAAGTTCACAGAAAACTTTTTACCACTTGTGTTACTGGAGTAATTTGAAGTGAGAAGCTTTGTGCATACCGACCCAAAGGAGTTAATAAAACAGAGCCAGCAGATAATTGGTGTTGATTGAAAACTGATGCTTCTACTTATTTTATTTGTCTTGGGAGTCTTCCAATTTACAAGAAGGGCATGAGGGAAGATCCAGGGAAAAAACAGACGTGTTAGTCTAACCTCAGTACCTGGAAAAACTATGGAGAAGATCACAGAATCACGGAATCATTAAGGTTGGAAAAGACCTTTAAGATCATCAAGTCAAACCATCAACCCAACACCACCATGTCCACTAAACCATGTACCAAGTGCCACGTCCACACATTTTTTAAACAACTCCAGTGATGGTGACTCCACTACCACCCTGGGCAGCCTGTTCCAATGCTTGACCACTCTCTCCGTAAAGAAACTTTTCCCAATATCTAATCTAAATCTCCCCGGCGCAACTTGAGGCCGTTTCCTCTCGTCCTATCGCTAGTTACTTGGGAGAAGAGATCAACACCTACCTCGCCACAACCCCCTTTCAGGTAGTTGTAGAGAGCGATAAGGTCTCCTCTCAGCCTCCGCTTCTCCAGACTAAACAACCCCAGGTCCCTCAGCCGCTCCTCATAAGACTTGTGCTCCAGAGCCCTCACCAGCTTCATTGCCCTTCTTTGGACATGCTCCAGCACTACTACCTTCTTGTAGTGAGGGGCCCAAAATGGAACACAGTATTTGAGGTGCAGCCTCACCAGTGCCGAGTACAGGGGCACAATCACTTCCCTACTCCTGCTGGCCACACTATTCCTGATACAGGCCAGGACGCTGTTGGCCTTCTTGGCCACCTGGGCACACTGCCGGCTCATGTTCAGCCGGCTGTCAACCAGCACCCCCAGGTCCCTTTCCGCCGGGCAGCTCTCCAGCCACTCTTCCCCAAGCCTGTAGCGTTGCATGGGGTTGTTGCGACCAAAGTGCAGGACCCGGCACTTGGCCTTATTAAACCTCATACAGTTGACCTCGGCCCATCGATCCAGCCTGTCCAGATCCCTCTGCAGAGCCCTCCTACCCTCCAGCAGATCAACGCTCCCACCCAACTTGGTGTCATCTGCAAACTTACTGAGGGAGCACTCAATTCCCTCATCCAGATCATCAATAAAGATATTAAACAAGACCAGCCCCAAAACTGAGCCCTGGGGAACACCGCTTGTGACTGGCCGCCAACTGAACTCTGTTCACCACAACTCTCTGGGCTTGGCTGTCCAGCCAGTTCATTACCCAGTGAAGAGTACACCTGTCTAAGCCATGACCCACCAGTTTCTCCAGGAGAATGCTGTGGGAGATGCTGTCAAAGGCTTTACTAAAGTCCAGGTAGACAACATCCACAGTCTTTCCTTCATCCACTAGGCGGGTCACCTGGTCATAGAAGGAGATCAGGTTGGTCAAGCAGGACCTGCCTTTCATGAACCCATGCTGGCTGGGCCTGAGCCCTTGGTTATCCTGCACATGCCCTGTGAGTGCCCTGAAGATGAACCTCTCCATAATCTTCCCCAGTACCAAGGTCAGGCTGACAGGCCTGCAGTTCCTCAGATACTCCTTCTGGCCTTTCTTGTAGATGGGTGTCCCATCGGCAAGCCTCCAGTTGTCTGGGACCTCCTCTGTTAACCAGGACTGCTGATAAATGATGGAGAGTGGCTTGGCAAGCTCCTCCCACCAGCTCCCTCAGTACTCTTGGGTGGATCCCATCAGACCCCATAGACTTGTGAGTATCCAGGTAGCTTAGCAGGTCGTTAACTACTTCCTCCTGGATTATGGGGAGTTTAGTCTGCTCTCCATCCCTCTTTCAGCTCAGGGAGCTGAATACCCCGAGGCTACTACTGGCTATTAAAAGACTGAGGCAAAGGCGGCATTAAGTACCTCAGCCTTTTCCTCATCCTTGGTGACAATGTTCCCCCCACATGCAATAAGGGATGGAGATTCTCCTTGCCTCTCTTTGTTGTTAATATATTTGTAGAAGCATTTTTTGTTATCCCTTATGACCGTGGCCAGACTGAGTTCTAGCTGGGCTTTTGCCTTTCTAATTTTCTCTCTACATGACCTAATGAGATCCTTGTACTTCTTGAATTCTTGAGTTGCCTTCCCCTTCTTCCAGAGGTGATAAACTCTCCTCTTTTCCCTGAGTCCCAGCAAAAGCTCCCTGTTCAGCCAGGGCGGTCGTCTTCCCTGCCAGCTCGTCTTATGGCACATGGGGACTGCCTGCTCCCGCTCCTTTAAGATTTCCTTCTGGAAGAATGTACAGCCTTCCTGGACCCCTTTGTCCTTCAGGACTGTCTCCCAAGGGACTCTCTCAACCAGTGACCTGAACAGGCCAAAGTCTGCCCTCCGGAAGTCCATGGTAGTAGTTTTGTTGACTCCCCTCCTAACTTCACCAAGAATTGAGAATTCTATCATGTCATGGTCGCTAAGCCCAAGATGGCCTCTGACCACCACATCTCTCACCAGTCCTTCTCTGTTTGTAAACAGCAGGTCAAGCGGGGCATCTCCCCTGGTAGGCTCACTTACCAGCTGTGTCAGGAAGTTATCCTCCACACACTCCAGGAACCTCCTAGACTGTTTCCTCTCTGCTGTGTTATACTTCCAGCAGATGTCTGGTAGATTGAAGTCCCCTACAAGAACAAGGGCTAGCGATTGTGAGACTCCTGCCAGTCACTTGTAGAATGCTTCATCTGCCTCTTCATCCTGGTTGGGTAGTCTATAACAGACTCCCAGCAGGATATCTGCCTTGTTTGCTTCTCCCCTCATCCTTACCCACAAGCACTCAACTTGGTCATCACAGTCGTTGAGTTCTATACAATCAGAACACTCCCTAACATACAGAGCCACCCCACCGCCTCTCCTTCCATGCCTATCCCTTCTGGAGAGTTTATAGCCATCCATTGCAGCACTCCAGTCATGAGAGTAATCCCACCATGTTTCTGTGATGGCGACTAAGTCATAGCTGTCCTGCTGCACAATGGCTTCCAACTCCTCCTGTTTGCTGCCCATGCTGCGTGCATTGGTGTAGATGCACTTGAGCTGGGTTATCGATTTCACTCCCAACATCGGCATGCCACCCCTAGGCTCATCTCTAGTGAGCCTGGTTTTATCCCCTTCCCCCTAGAAAATCTAGTTTAAAGCCCTCTCGATGAGGCCCACCAACTCATAAGCAAGAATCATTTTCACCCTTGGACATAGCTGAACTCCATCTGCTTCCAGCAGGCCTGGTGCTGTGTAAACTGCCCCATGGTCAAAAAACCCAAAATCCCTCTGATGGCACCAGCCCCTGAGCCATGTGTTAACCAGGTGTGTTTCCTGTTCTTTTCAGTCTTCCTCCCTGCCACCAAAGGGATTGATGAAAACACTACCTGTGCTCCTGATCCTTTGACCAGTCTCCCCAGTGCACTGAAGTCCCTTTTATTTGCTTCTAGACTTCTTTGCGCAACCTCGTCATTGCCAACCTGCATAACCAACAGTGGGTAGTAATCAGTGGGCCGAACCAGACCAGGGAGTTTCCTAGTGACATCTCTCACCCGGGCCTCAGGGAGGCAGCAGACTTCCCTGTGAGTTGGGTCTGGTCGGCATATTGGGCCCCGTGTACGCCTTAGAAGGGAGTCACCTACGCCCTTCTGACGTGCCACGTCCTGTTTGCCCACCCTGGTCACCACGCTCCGGGTCGCTTGCGCTTCCTGGGGCTGCTCTTGTACATGAGGGGATTTGGCCACGGCTGCCTTGTCCCCGCCCACGCTGAGTCAGAGCTGCTGCTCGTCAGGAGCCCACTCTGCCGGCTTGGGGCGGGGGGGATGACGGGGCGCAGGGGTACCATCTCCCTCTCTCTGCGCTTTTGCTTTCATGGGTTTGCCTCGGTTTTGCCACTTTATGAAGGGTCCCCCGGCGCGATCCCCTGCTCCGGAGCCCTTTGCCTCGGTGGCTTCCGATCATGCTAAATGGTATTGAAAGGCATATAAATGACAATGCAATCATCAGGCACAGTCAACATGGGTTCACAAAGGGAAAGTCCTGTTTAACTAATTTGATATCCTTCTACAATAAGGTCACCCACTTAGTAGATGAAGGGAAGGCGGTGGATGTAGTTTTTCTGGATTTTAGTAAGGCTTTTGTTACCGTCCCTCACAGCATCCTTCTGGACGAGTTGTCCAACTGTGAGATGAGCAGGTACACAATGCGCCGGGTGAAGAACTTGGCTGGACGGCAGGGCCCAAAGGGTTGTCGTGAATGGAGCTACATCTAGCTGGCGACCGGTCACCAGCAGCGCTCCTCAGGGCTCAATTCTAGGGCCAGTTCGGTTCAATATTTTTATCGGTGATCTGGATGCAGGAGTTGAACGCACCATTAGCAAGTTTGCTGATGATACCAAACTGGGAGGTGCTGTTGACTCTCTCGAGGGACCAGAAGCCTTGCAGAGGGATCTGGATAGATTGGAGCACTGGGCAGTCATTGGTGGCATGAAATTTAACAAGCTTCTGCACCTGGGACAGAGTAATGCCAGACACAAGTATAGATTGGGAGAGGAGTAGCCGGAGAGCAGCCCTGCAGAAAGGGATCTGGGGGTGCTGGTTGACAGCAGGCTCAATGTGAGTCAGCAGTGTGCCCTGGCAGCCAAGAGGGCAAACCGCATTCTACGGTGCATCAAACACAGCATAACCAGCTGGTCAAAAGAGGTGATTATCCTGCTGTATTTAGCATTGGTGCGGCCTCACCTTGAGTACTGTGTGCAGTTCTGGGCCCCACAATAATGGAAGGATGTCAAGGTCCTTGAATGCATCCAGAGGAGGGCAACAAAGCTGGTGAAAGGGCTGGAAGGCATGTCCTATGAGGAGCGACTAAGGACTCTGGGTTTTGCCTAGTTTGGAGAAAAGGAGATTGAGGGGTGACCTCATTGCTCTCTACAGCTTCCTGAGGAGGGGAAGTGGAGAGGGAGGTGCTGATCTCTTCTCCCTGGTATCCAGTGACAGGACGTGTAGGAATGGTTCAAAGCTGCGACGGGGGAGGTTTAGACTAGATATTAGGAAGCATTTCTTTACTGAGAAGGTGATCAAATACCGGAATAGGCTTCCTAGAGAGGCAGTCGATGCTCCATGCCTGTCAGTGCTTAAGAGGCTGTCGTGTTTTAACCCCAGCCGGCAGCTAACCACCACACAGCCATTCGCTCAGTCCCTCCCCCCAGTGGGATGGGGGAGTGAACTGGTAAACAAAAATAAAATCTGTGGGTTGGGATAAAGACAGTTTAATAGGACAGAAATGGAAGGGGAAATAATAACAACAGTAACAATGATAAAAGAATATACAAAATAAGCGATGCACAGTGCAATTGCTCACCACCCGCTGACCGATACCCAGCCAGTTCCCGAGCAGCGTCCCCTAACCATCTTTCGCCCTAGTTTTTATACTGAGCATGACATCACATGGTATAGAATATCCCTTTGGCCAGTTTGGTTCAGCTGTCCTTGCTGTGTCCTCTCCCAGCTTCTTGTGCCCCCCCCAACCTCCTCACTGGTAGGGCAGTATCAGAAGCTGAAAAGTCTTTGACTTAGTGTAAACACTGCTTAGCAACAACTAAGACCATCAGTATGTTATCAACATTATTCTCATCATAAATCCAAAACGCAGCACTATACCAGCTACTAGGAAGAAAATTAACTCTATCCCAGCTGAAACCAGGACAGAGGCATTTGGTCAATGCCCTTAATAACATGCTTTAACTTTTGGACAGCCCTGAAGCGGTCAGGCAGTTGGACTAGATGATCGTTCTAGGTACATTCCAACTGGAACCATTCCATTCCATTCCATTCTATTTATATATACATAGATATATATACACACATATAATCACAGAATCACAGAATCACAGAATCACTAGGTTGGAAAGGACCTTCAAGATCATCAAGTCCAACCATTACTCCAGCGCCACCATGTCCCCTAAACCATGTCCTGAAGCGCCACGTCTACACGTTTTTTGAACACTTCCAGAGATGGCAACTCCACCACCTCCCTGGGCAGCCTGTTCCAATGCCTGACCACCCTCTCAGTGAAGAAATTTTTCCTAATATCCAATCTAAACCTCCCCTGGCGCAACTTGAGGCCATTTCCTCTTGTCCTATCACTAGTTACTTGGGAGAAGAGACCAACACCCACCTCAACACAAGCCCCTTTCAGGTAACTGTAGAGAGCAATAAGGTCTCCCCTCAGCCTCCTCTTCTCCAGACTAAACAACCCCAGTTCCCTCAGCCGCTCCTCATAAGACTTGTGCTCCAGACCCCTCACCAGCTTCGTTGCCCTTCTCTGGATACGCTCCAGCACCTCAACATCCTTCTTGTAGTGAGGGGCCCAAAAGAGAACACAGTATTCAAGGTGCGGCCTCACCAGTGCCGAGTACAGGGGCACAATCACTTCCCTTGTCCTGCTGGCCACACTATTTCTGATACAGGCCAGGACGCTGTTGGCCTTCTTGACCACCTGGGCACACTGCCGGCTCATGTTCAGCCGGCTGTCAACCAGCACCCCCAGGTCCCTTTCCGCCGGGCTGCTCTCTAGCCACTCCTCCCCAAGCCTGTAGCGTTGCATGGGGTTGTTGTGGCCAAAGTGCGGGACCCTGCACTTGGCCTTATTAAACCTCATACAGTTGGCCTCTGCCCATCGATCCAGCCTGTCCAGATCCCTCTGCAGAGCCCTCCTACCCTCCAGCAGATCAACACTCCCACCCAACTTGGTGTCATCTGCAAACTTACTGAGGGAGCACTCAATTCCCTCATCCAGATCATCAATAAAGATATTGAATAAGACCGGCCCTAGAACTGAGCCCTGGGGAACACCGCTTGTGACCGGCCGCCAGCTGGATTTAACGCCGTTCACCACAACTCTCTGGGCTCGGCCATCCAGCCAGTACCTCACCCAGCGAAGAGTAAACCCGTCTAAGCCACGAGCCGCCAGTTTCTCCAGGAGAATGCTGTGGGAGACGCTGTCAAAGGCTTTACTAAAGTCCAGTGTCGTGGTTTAGCCCCAGCCGGCAACTAAGCACCACGCAGCCGCTCGCTCAGTCTCCCTCCCACAGTGGGACGGGGGAGAGAATTAGGGAAAAAAAAACCTCGTGGGTTGAGATAAACACGGTTTAATAGGACAGAAAGAAAGAAGGGAACAATAATGATAATACCAACAAAGGAATGTACAAGAATAAGTGAGGCCCAGTACAGAAATTGCTCACCACCCCGTGATCGACAGCCCGTCCCCGAGCAGCGATTTCCGCCCCCCGGCCAACTCCAGTTTATGTACTGGGCATGACGTCGGATGGTAGGGAATATCTCTTTGGCCAGTCTGGGTCAGCTGTCCCGGCTGTGTCCCCTCCCAGCTCCCCGTGGGAGCTCCACAAGAAGCTGGACTGTCCTTGACTGCTCAGCAACAACCCAAAACATCAGCACATTATCAACAGTTCCTCATCCCAAATCCAAAACACAGTCTCACACTGGCTTCTGTGAAGAAAACCAGCTCTATCCTGGCTGAAACCAGGACAGTATCCACCCCTTATTCCATACCATTTACGTCATGCCCAGGTCCTATACTTTTCAATACATTCCAATTATTCATTATTACTCTTCCTGTCTTTTAATATATACACACAGATATCACTCTCTTAGTCCATGGGCCATCACTTTAAAATGTCTGTGGAGTTCAGTCAGTCCATGACTCTGGGCTTCATCCATCATAGCAGTCTCTCAGGGCAGGGGAGATGGTATGTGGTGTTGGATTGTCATCTGGCACAGTCCATGTCCATGATCTGCAGGTCGAAGATGTTGATCTCGAGGGATTTGTTGGGCGCAAGCTGCTGAAGCCAGTTCTGCTTCCATCACTGCTGCACGTTGCTTGGTTTCAGTGAAGCTCATTCTTCATCAGTGTGGGTGATTCTTACTATAATACCATTGATATGGTAGATAGCAGCCATAGTAGTAATGTCATACTGAACAATTAACATAATACAATTCAAATCATTGACTGTTTTCACCCAAAATCAAGTCTCCTTGAGGTACACATCGGACTTCCCCATCCTTCCGCATTACCCACCAAGTGCACCCAGGTCCCTGGGCAAAGGCAATCCCACGAACGGGTTTGCCTTTTCCTAAGGCAGGAGTAACCCAGATTGTCTTCCCCAGCATGTTTCTCACATGCACCACAGGGACTTTATCCCCTTCTACAGTACGTAGAAGTTTTGATTGGGCAGGGCCGGCTCTATTAGTAGATCCCCTAGTGTTGACTAACCAGGTGGCTTTGGCTAAATGTTTATCCCAATGTTTGAATGTCCCATCAACCATTGCTCTCAGTGTAGTCTTTAACAGTCCGTTGTATCGTTCAATTTTTCCAGAAGCTGGTGCATGATAGGGGATGTGATACACCCACTCAATGCCGTGCTCTTTGGCCCAGGTGTCTATGAGGTTGTTTCGGAAATGAGTCCCATTGTCGGACTCAATTCTTTCGGGGGTGCCATGTCGCCATAAGACTTGCTTTTCAAGGCCCAGGATAGTGTTCCGGGCGGTGGCATGGGGCACAGGGTATGTTTCCAGCCATCCGGTGGTTGCTTCCACCATGGTAAGCACATAGCGCTTGCCTTGGCGAGTTTGTGGAAGTGTGATATAGTCAATCTGCCAGGCCTCCCCATATTTATATTTCAACCATCGTCCTTCAGACCAGAGGGGCTTTAACCGCTTGGCTTGTTTGATCGCAGCACACGTCTCACATTCATGGATAACCTGTGCAATAGCGTCCATGGTCAGGTCTACCCCTCGATCCCGAGCCCATCTATATGTTGCATCTCTTCCCTGATGGCCTGAGGTGTCATGGGCCCACCGAGCTATAAATAATTCACCCTTATGTTGCCAGTCCAGATCCACCTGAGCCACTTCAATCTTAGCAGCCTGATCCACCTGATGGTTGTTTTGATGTTCTTCGGTGGCCCGACTCTTGGGTACGTGAGCATCTACGTAACGTACTTTTATGACGAGATTCTCTAGTCGGGCAGCAATATCTTGCCACAATTCAGCAGCCCAGATGGGCTTGCCTCTGCGTTGCCAGTTGCTCTGCTTCCATTGCTGCAGCCACCCCCATAGAGCATTTGCCACCATCCATGAGTCAGTATAAAGATAGAGTATTGGCCATTTTTCTCGTTCAGCAATATCTAAAGCCAGCTGGATGGCTTTCACCTCTGCAAACTGACTTGATTCACCTTGTCCTTCAGCCACTTCTGCAACTCGTCGTATAGGGCTCCATACAGCAGCTTTCCACCTTCGATGTTTGCCTACAATACGACAGGACCCATCAGTAAACAGGGCATATTGCCTTTCGTTCTCTGGCAGTTCATTATATGGTGGAGCCTCTTCAGCACGCGCCACCTCCTCTTCTGGTGATATTCCAAAATCTTTGCCTTCTGGCCAGTCCATGATCACTTCCAAGATTCCCGGGCGATTAAGGTTTCCTATTCGAGCCCGCTGTGTAATAAGCGCGACCCACTTACTCCACGTAGCATCAGTCGCATGATGTGTAGAGGGGACCCTCCCTTTGAACATCCAGCCCAGCACCGGCAGTCGGGGTGCCAGGAGGAGCTGTGCTTCGGTACCAACCACTTCTGAGGCAGCTCGAACTCCTTCATATGCTGCCAATATCTCCTTTTCAGTTGGAGTATAGCGGGACTCAGATCCCCTATATCCTCGACTCCAAAACCCTAGAGGTCGACCTTGAGTCTCTCCTGGTGCCTTCTGCCAGAGACTCCAGGTAGGGCCATTCTCCCCGGCTGCCGTGTAGAGCACATTTTTAACATCTTGTCCTGCCTGGACTGGCCCGAGGGCTACGGCATGAACTATCTCCTGTTTGATTTGTTCGAAGGCTTGTCGTTGCTCAGGGCCCCATTTAAAATCGTTCTTCTTCCGGGTCACTTGATAAAGAGGGCTTACAATCAGACTGTAATTTGGAATATGCATTCTCCAGAAACCCACAACGCCCAAAAATGCTTGTGTTTCTTTTTTGCTAGTTGGAGGAGTCATAGCTGTTATTTTGTTGATCACATCCGTTGGGATCTGTCGACGTCCATCTTGCCATTTTATTCCTAAAAACTGGATCTCTTGTACAGGTCCCTTGACTTTACTTTGTTTTATAGCAAAACCAGCTTTCAGAAGGACTTGAATTATTTTCTTCCCTTTCTCGAAAACTTCTTCTGCTGTGTTGCCCCATACGATGATGTCATCAATGTATTGCAGATGCTCTGGAGCTTCACCCTGTTCCAGTGCAGTTTGTATCAGCCCATGGCAAATGGTAGGGCTGTGTTTCCACCCCTGGGGAAGTCGATTCCAGGTGTATTGGACACCCCTCCAAGTGAAAGCAAACTGTGGCCTGCACTCTGCCGCCAAAGGGATCGAGAAAAACACGTTAGCAATATCAATGGTGGCGTACCACTTGGCTGCCTTTGACTCCAGTTCATATTGAAGTTCTAGCATGTCTGGCACGGCAGCGCTCAGTGGTGGCGTGACTTCATTCAGGCCACGATAGTCTACTGTCAGTCTCCACTCTCCATTAGACTTTCGCACTGGCCATATGGGGCTGTTAAAGGGTGAGCGAGTCTTGCTGATCACTCCTTGGCTCTCCAGCCGACGAATCAGCTCATGGATGGGGATCAGGGAGTCTCTGTTGGTGCGATATTGCCGCCGGTGCACTGTTGTGGTAGCGATCGGCACCTGTTGTTCTTTGACCCTGAGCAACCCCACCACAGAAGGGTCCTCTGAGAGACCAGGCAAGGTGGACAGCTGTTTAATTTCTTCCGTCTCCAAGGCAGCTATACCAAAAGCCCACCGGTACCCTTTTGGGTCCTTGAAATACCCTCTCCTCAGGTAGTCTATGCCCACGATGCACGGAGTCTCCGGGCCAGTCACAATGGGGTGCTTCTGCCACTCATTCCCAGTTAGGCTCACTTCGGCCTCCAGCACAGTCAGCTGTTGGGATCCCCCTGTCACTCCAGAAATACAGATGGGTTCTGCCCCTATATGGCTTGATGGCATCAGGGTACATTGTGCACCGGTGTCCACTAAAGCCTTATATTCCTGTGGGTCTGCTGTGCCAGACTATCTAACTCACACAGTCCAATAAACTCGGTTGTCCCTCTCCTCCGCCTGGCTGGAGGCAGGGCCCCTCTAATCCTGCTCATAGTACTCGTTACCCACTTCTTGTAAATAGGAATCAGAAGTCCCTTCAAGAGGATCAGAGGTGAGATCAGCTCTTCTATTCTTTCTGGGAAGCTGCCCACTGGAAAGTGGAGCGATGATTTTTCTCGAGGAACCTGAACCCCCTTTTGTAATTGTTTTTCCTTGCAGCTCGCGTACTCGTGCCTCTAGGGTCGAGGTAGGTTTTCCATCCCACCTCCTCATGTCCTCTCCGTAGTCACGCAATTGAAACCACAGGGTAGCTCACGGTGTATATCCTCTATATCTTCTCTCTTGAACAGAAGAGCGCTTACTCCTAATGGCTGAGACACTGGTCCGTATGGGTGGAGGGTAGGGCATATCCTCTTTGAATTGCCGGAACTCTCGGGACAGTTTCTCTATAGCAGAGATGCAGGCCCGTAGGGACGAAGAGAGACTTTCTTCGTATTGCCGGAGTTGGCCAGCCAATTCATCCACCGTTGGTCTCTCTCCGTCCTTCCAGGCCATTACTGCTAATGAGTTGGCATATGATGATGGTGCACTCCGTACAAACTTCCGCCACATAGGTTGCGTGCAATTGACTTCATCTGGATCTTTGGATGATTGTCCATTGTCCAAGTCACCATAAATCACTTCCAGCACCGCTAGCTCCCTCAGGTACTGGATACCTTTCTCCATGGTGGTCCACTTGCCTGGGTGACATAGAACATCTTCCTTGAAGGGATACCTTTCCTTCACACCCGACAGGAGTCGTCTCCAGAGGCTGAGGACTTGTGCACCTTTTCCAATTGCTTTGTCAATGCCCCCTTCCCTAGAAAGGGATCCCAGCTGCTTGGCTTCCCTACCCTCTAATTCCAGGCTACTGGCCCCATTATCCCAGCATCGGAGCAGCCAGGTGACAATGTGCTCACCTGGACGACGGCTGAAATCCTTTCGCATATCTCGCAATTCACTCAGGGATAGAGATCGGGTAGTTACCGTCTCTTTTATGAGTTCTTCCTCTTCCTCCTCTTCAAGTGATGTCTCGCTCTCTTCCCTCTTCCGTACTTGTGATGGCCCTGCTTCAGAGCACTCTGCCTCCTCACTCTCTTCCTCTGCCTCCTTCTTAGCAGAATCTTCCTCATCCCTTACTAAACGAGCTGACTTCCGCTTCCAAGATTTCTTCTTTTGTACAGGGGCAACTGATACCGGGATGGGCTGGTTCTCTGGTTCAGCTGCAACAATCTGAGTAGCTACAGTGCCCGCCGTGGGGGTTGGAGTACTCACAGTGCCTGCCACATTGCCATCAGACCCAGAGAGCCTCTCTCCCCTTTGCATAGTGTTAAATAGGGTTCAGTAGGCATGGGCCAGGCCCCAGCACATGGCAATGATTTGTGTCTCCTTGGAGCTGCCAGGCTGACAGCATACTTCTTCCAAATATTCTGCTAGTTTATCAGGATTCTGCACTTGTTCGGGAGTGAAGCTCCAAAACACCGGAGGTGCCCACCGCCCCAGGCATTTGCCCATGCTGTTCCACACACCCTGCCATTCATAACTATCCAGCCTTGGGGTAGACCTCCGGGTGATATTCTTAAATTGCTTGCCAACCTTAGACAAAACCGAAACAATGTTCCCCAGAAGTAGCAATAGAGGTATTGTAACTACCCAAGGGTGTTGAAAATACTGAAAAATTATTGTGATGAAGGAGGAAATGTTATGATAGAGGGTAGCAAAGGTACCATTCTGCATTTCCTCCATAGAAAGCCTTTCAGAGGCAGAAGTATAATTGCTAATCGTCTCCACAAGACTGTAGCCAAAATACAGTAACGGCTTTAGTACAGAGCTCAGATGATACCACATTAAGCTCAAGGTCAGTGTTCTAAAAACAAAACTCACAGGCGAGACATTACTAATCATTGCAGAGTACAGCAGCCCGCAGAAACCAACACCGATCCTTAACATGTACAGCAAAGACGAGAGCATGATGCAAATCAAATAAACTGATATTGTGACCTGCAACCGTTATTATCTCAAGCCTCGTGCCCCACGTTGGGCGCCAAAAAGGTCTGTCGTGGTTTAGCCCCAGCCGGCAACTAAGCACCACGCAGCCGCTCGCTCACTCTCCCTCCCACAGTGGGACGGGGGAGAGAATTAGGGAAAAAAAACCCTCGTGGGTTGAGGTAAACATGGTTTAATAGCACTGAAAGAAAGAAGGGAATGATAATGATAATACCAACAAAGGAATGTACAAGAACAAGTGATGCCCAATACAGCAATTGCTCACCACCCCGTGATCGACAGCCCGTCCCCGAGCAGCGATTTCCGCCCCCCGGCCAACTCCAGTTTATGTACTGGGCATGACGTCGGATGGTAGAGAATATCTCTTTGGCCAGTCTGGGTCAGCTGTCCCGGCTGTGTCCCCTCCCAGCTCCCCGTGCACCCCCAGCCTGCTCGCTGGCAGGCCAGCACAAGAAGCTCGACTGTCCTTGACGGCTCAGCAACAACCCAAAACATCAGCACATTATCAACAGTTCCTCATCCCAAATCCAAAACACAGTCTCACACTGGCTTCTGTGAAGAAAACCAGCTCTATCCTGGCTGAAACCAGGACATCCAGGTAGACAACGTCCACAGTCTTTCCCTCATCCACTAGGCGGGTCACCTGGTCATAGAAGGAGATCAGGTTGGTCAAGCAGGACCTGCCTTTCATGAACCCATGCTGGCTGGGCCTGAGCCCTTGGTTGTCCTGCAGATGCCCTGTGAGCACTCTCAAGACCAACCACTCCATAATCTTCCCTGGTACAGAGGTCAGGCTGACAGGCCTGTAATTCCCAGGATCCTCCTTCCGGCCTTTCTTGTAGACAGGCGTCACATTGGCAAGCCTCCAGTCTTCTGGGACCTCCCCTGTTAACCAGGACCGCTGATAAATGATGGAGAGTGGCTTGGCAAGCTCCTCTGCCAGCTCTCTCAGTACTCTTGGGTGGATCCCATCAGGCCCCATAGACTTGTGGGTGTCCAGGTGGTTTAGCATGTCCTTGACTGCTTCCTCCTGGATTATGAGGAGTACATTGTGCTCTCCATCCCCATCTTCCAGCTCAGGGGGCTGAATATCCTGTAGATACCTGGACTGGCTATTAAAGAATGAGGCAAAGAAGGCATTCAGTACCTCAGCCTTGTCCTCGTCCTTGGAGACAATGTTCCCTGCCATATCCAGTAGGGGATGGAGATTCTCCTTGCCTCTCTTTTTGTTGTTAATATATTTGTAAAAACATTTTTTATTATCCTTTACGACTGTGGCCAGACTGAGCTCGAGCTGGGCTTTTGCCTTTCTAATTTTGTCCCTGCTTGACCTCACAAGATCCTTGTACTCTTCGTGAGTTGCCTGCCCCTTCTTCCAGAGGTGATAAACTCTCCTCTTTTCCCTGAGTCCTAGCAAAATCTCCCTGTTCAGCCAGGCCGGTCGCCTTCCCCGCCAGCTCTTCTTACAGCACATGGGGACCGCCTGCTCCTGTGCCTTTAAGATTTCCTTCTTGAAGACTGTCCAACATTCCTGGACCACTTTGTCCTTCAGGACTGTCTCCCAAGGGACGCTCTCAACCAGTGACCTGAACAGGCCAAAGTCTGCCCTCCGGAAGTCCATGGTAGCAGTTTTGCTGACCCCTCTCCTTACTTCACTCACAACCGAGAATTCTATCATGTCATTGTCGCTAAGCCCAAGACGGCCTCTGACCACCACATCTCTCACCAGTCCTTCTCTGTTTGTAAACAGCAGGTCCAGCAAGGCATCTCCCCTGGTGGGCTCACTCACCAGCTGTGTCAGGAAGTTATCCTCCACACACTCCAGGAACCTCCTAGACTGTTTCCTCTCTGCTGTGTTATACTTCCAGCAGATGTCCGGTAGGTTGAAGTCCCCCACAAGAACAAGGGCCAGCGAATGCGAGACCTCCGCCAGTCGCTTATAGAATGTCTCATCTGTCTCTTCATCCTGGTTGGGTGGTCTGTAACAGACTCCCAGCAGGATATCTGCCTCATTGGCCTTCCCCCTCATCCTTACCCACAAGCACTCGACTTGGTCTTCACAGTCTTTGATTTCTACGCAATCAAAACACTCCCTAACATACAGAGCCACCCCACCGCCTCTCCTTCCCTGCCTATCCCTTCGGAAGAGCTTATAGCCATCCATTGCAGCACTCCAGTCATGAGAAGCATCCCACCATGTTTCTGTGATGGCAACTACGTCATAGCTGTCGCGCTGCACAATGGCTTCCAGCTCCTCCTGATATAAGGATGACTAAAATATATTTTATATCTTTAAAAAAATATAACATTATGGTAAATAAATTAATAATCATCTCTGTCAGAATGTGAGTTAGTTGTTATAAAGATAGCATAAACACTACAAGTATGCCCTTTCTTTGTATTATCTCTTAACACTGAAGGTGGGACCGGTGGATGAAAATATATAGGCTACCAAACACATCAGCTAAAGAACCACAGAATGTAAAGAACCACAGACTCTGTAAAATCTACATGAGATACAGCATCTAGAGAATGGCACACAGGTCCAGTGCATTAAATAGAATGACTAATCCTGGGACATGTTTTTTGAAGAACTGTGAAGCAGAATGAGTGAACTATGATTCTGTTATCTTAGGAGCTGGCTGTGTACTCTTGTGTGAAATGGCCTTACAGAAGTTCTCATTTAATCCCTAAAATGGATGAATAACAAAATCTCATAAATGCAATGTGATTGGGAAGTGCACAAGAAATATTAACATTGGTGTGGTGGGTTGACCTTGGCCGGCCACCAGGTGCCTACCATGCTACTCTCTCACTCCCTCTCCTCAGCAGGACTGGGGGAGAAAGTAAGATGAAAAACTCATGGGTCAAGATAAAAGCAGTTTAATAAGAAAAGCAAAGGTCACGTGTGGAAGCAAAGCAAAGCAAAAAGATTTATTCTCTACTTCCCATCAGCAAGTGATGTCCATCCACTTCCTGGGAAGTAGGGCATCAGTAGTTTGGAAGACAAACATCTTCATAATGAATGCCCCCCACTCCTCCTCCTCCTTTCTCTTAGCTTTTATTGCTGAGCATGGTGTTATATGTTAGGGAATATCCTTTTGGTCAGTTTGGGACAGCAGTTCCAGCTATGTTCCCTGCCAACCTGTTGCCCACCCCCAGCCTACTGGTCTTTGGGGGCAGGGGTGGTGGTTGAAGAGACAGTCTTGATGTTGTGCCAGCACTGCTCAGCAGTAGCTAAAACATGGGTATTATCAACACCTTTCTAGCTATCAATACAAAGTGCAGCACTATGAGGGCTGCTATGGGGAAAGTTAACTCCATCCCAGCCAGACCTAATACAATTGGTTTCTGAAAAGCCTTGCCTTTGAGCTTAGTCTATGAGACATGTTCATACTTTAGTGCACCTTTTTTCCTCCTAAGAAAGCTCATTCTATGAACGGGCTTTTTCTTTCTAAATTTGCCTCTGTCCTGGTTTCAGCCAGAGTAGAGTTAATTTTCTTCACAGAAGCTAGTGTGAGGCTATGTTTTGGATTTGGGATGAGAAAATGTTGATAACATGCTGATGCTTTGAGTTGTTGCTAAGTAGTCAAGGACAGTCCAGTTTCTCCTGCTGGCCTGCTAACAAGAAGGCTGAGGGTGCATGGGAAGCTGGGAGGGGACAGCTGGGACAGCTGACCCAGGCTGACCGAAGAGATATTCCCTACCATATAACGTCATGCTCAGTATATAAAGCTGGGATGAAGAAGAAGGAAGGGGTGGAGGGACGTTCGGAGTGATGGCGTCTATCTTCCCAAGAAACCATTATGCGTGATGGAGCCCTGCTTCCCTGGAGATGGCTGAACACCTGCCTGCCCATGGGGAGCAGTGAATGAATTCCTTGTTTTGCTTTGCTTGTGTGCATGGCTTTTGCTTTATTTATTAAACTGTCTTTATCTCAAACCATGAATTTCCTCACTTTTACTCTTCCAATTCTCTCCCCCGTCCCACCGTGGGGGAGTGAGTGAGTGGCTGCGTGGTGCTTAGTTGCCGGCTGGGGCTAAACCACGACAGCCTCTTGAAAGCTCCAAAGTGGAATTGTTCAAGCCAAAGTGAAATTGCTAGATGCAGGGAGGAAAACTATTTCTCACGTATATCTGCAAGGGCTTGGTGAAACTGAAATGCTGTAAATCTTATTACAATCTCCCTTTCTCTCTGCTTTCTGAAAAAAACCTCTTTCTCTGTAGTTGTTCATTTAAATTATAAAAGCATTCATCTCAGGAGGCATTAGCTGAGTTTAGAGCCCCTCTGTCATTCCTGAATTCTAGCATCACACTACAAAAGGAACAAAGTTTTGAAGTTACTGAGTATGCTTGTTTGCTTTTGTAGCAAAAGGGTGAAAGACTGCAAGTGCCTATTACAGGAAGATAGGCTCCCCCCATCTTGTCACTATGCTCTAAATGCTTTGAAAGTAAACAGGAACTATCACTTGTCAATTGTTAATTTCCCTGTATTTACTAGTAGAAAAAAGACAAAACCCTTGGTGTGACATTTGCAAGAATAGTAGGTCTTGATTGTTTTTGCTAAGATAACCAATTACAAATAAATTTACTTAGTGCTTTGTAAAAGTGAGTTGCAAAAGTAGTCCCTTGTGTATTCATTAAGAATAATGGCTTTTTTAGGCAAAAGACACTTTTTTAAAAAACAATATTCCTGTGCCTTATTATTTTTTCTGTGTTGAAAATTCCAGATAAATTATTATTTTCTTAGAGACCAAAAAATGTTTATTTCACCATAACTTCATAGTACATAAAAACCCCATAGGTTTACAGGTGTAAGAAAGAAAGTAATAAGATCAAGAGAATAATGCAACAAACAAAACCAAGAAACCATAAGACTGAAAACATTTTGTTGCATTTAAGTCATAAAGGAGAAAAAAATCTTGTAAGTCAAATCATTAAGATAACTATCCATCAGAGTACTTTATCAAAATAGTTTAAAGTTTGCTGAGCATAATCTCTGAACAGAATAAATTATCTGTAGCAACACTACCTAATGAAAACACTTCACATATTTCAAATTACAGGCATTATGATGGAACAAATTAAAACACCATATTAAATTCTTGCTAAGAAATTGTTGTGGGGTTTATTTTTTTAAATGCAATTTCAGATTCGTATCAGCCATATATTCTATCTTTGGAGGGGTCAAACTCTATAGTGGATTGCAAAACTTATGAAAATCTCACAAAATATATAGTAGAAGTCTCATGAATTTGGAAGGTTAGCATCACTTGCAGGCAAATTACCCCAACTTTTTTTAATAGCCTTTACAGGAGTTAGTAACCATCCTGGTTTCGACTGGGATAGTTAATTTTCTTCCTGATAGCTGCTATAGTGCTGTGTTTTGGATTTGGGATGAAAATAATGTTGATAACATACTGATGATTTTAGTTGTTGCTAAGCAGTCAAGGACAGTCCATGCTCTGGACGGCCAGCGAGAAGGCAGGGGGTGCACAGGAAGCTGGGAGGGGACACAGCCAGGACAGCTGACCCAGGCTGGCCAAAGAGATATTCCATACCATATGACATCATGCTCAGTATATAAACTGGGGGAGTGGGCTGGGAAGGGACGCTGCTCAGGAACCGTCTGGGCATTGGTTGGCGGGTGGTGAGCAACTGCTGTGCATCACTTGTTTTGTACATTCTTTTATCATTATTTTTTTTCCCCTGTACTATTATTAAACTTTCTTTATGTTGGCCCATGAGTTCTACTTTTTCTTCCAATTCTCTCCCCCATCCCGCTGGCAGGGGGCGGGGGGAGCAAATGACTGTGTGGTTGTTTTAGCTATCTGCCAGGTCAAACCACAACAGTAACTTTGCTAAACCTTTAAAATGTCTTAAAATTTTCTCTGCTGATTTATCTCCTGCAGCTATTTTCTATGGTATAGTATTATATTTTGTCATATACTAAAATATATATTGCACTTAGATTCCACAATTAGTGGCCGATGAAATCATTAGACAAGCTATGATATTTATTACTAAATATTCATAAACATAAGGAGCACATTCAAGTTTGGTATCACTATATCAGGCACAGTATAAAAATATCATAAATGCTTCATGTTTATATTTTTCAGTTATATGGACATTGCAATTTGACTGCTACTACCTTCTTTCCACCAGGCAATTTCAGAACTAGATCCAGTTGCTACCCACAGGAGATGGCCATACTTTGGCAAAATGATTAAAAATACATTATGTAGTATTAATAGGTGTGTAGTTACTCCCTCCTTAACCACCAGTACCCTGTTAACTCTGTCCTAAAACGTGTAAATGTACAAACAAGTCTTCCAGAAGCTTTATTGATAGGGCACACCACAAAAAAATTTTCATGTATTAGGGAATTTCCATGTATTCAGAGGCCAAATAAGAGAAAGGACTGGAGTGAAGGACTGAGTCAAAAACTACTCTTTGAGTCCTTGAGGTGAGTCCAAAATATTGTGCTATTTTTTCCAGAATAAGAGAGAAAAATTCTGTAATGAGAGAAAGCAATGGTAACATAGCAGTCAATTATTTTAGGCTATTCAGACTAAGTTCATACTGCTTGTACTACAATATCACACATATTTAACTAATTCTGAACATTAGCAAAATTCTTTTCTTAAAATAGAGTAACATATAGTACTTCTCTGCCAGTAAATTACCTTCTCCCTGAGTCTGTGTACCTCCTCAATTTGCTGACCAAGTCATTATTCTCCTTTCAGTGCTACCCTACAACTTTTTAAGTGCCTGTACACAGATCCCCACCAAATTGCTCTTAAAAATGTATCCCCATCCCTTTTCTGAAACTCATCATCAGACTAGCTTTATGTGGTATAATATTTACTCTTCTCTACCAAAGGTTATTATTTCCAGAACTGTGTTGACACTACTGGACTGCAATCTGAGGAGATGTCAAGGGAGCAGATATGAATGAGGTGTTTGTTGCACACTTGAATGCAACTATAGGGAGGTTGTAAGGCAGTATGTGGTAAAGGCACAGAGGAAAGACTTTCAACTATTGAATTGCTTGCTTTCTCTACTAAGGAAGCTGACAGCTGTTTGATAATGTGATAGTGAACTGCTTTTACAGTAGCGTGCATGCACAGATGCCTCATTTTATGATTTTTACCTCCAAAAGTTATCAGTGTTGTTTTAGTCAACTGTGACCTCCTTATACATTGATTGAAACAGTTTGTTAGGTGGTAAAAAGGCAATTTTATCACCTGATGTTGACAACACAGTTACCGCCAGAGGTGACAGTTGATTTCCTTATACCTAACTATGATCCGATCAGAATTAATTACAGATTTCAAGTCCAACTTCTGTCTAAATTTAGAGTAAATAAATAAATACAAATCAGATCACTAATAATAAATTGGGCATTTTTGTTCAGAAGCATTTTGAAAGCTTTCATAACACATTTTTTGAAAATATCCTCAAATTGTTTTGAAAACTATGCTAATTATATCTGTCCAATAACAAACCAGACATTCTATGCAGAGAAAACATGTACATTGGATTGGTAATTTTTGTGCTTCCTTCTCATCTTACTGAAAAGATGCATCAACTTTAATATTGAATAGTGGAACAAAAAAAAAGTAAATGAAATGTATTTTCATGCTGAAATAAAGATGGGCATCTCTCTCTAAACATCACATGAAAAGAGTGAAAATTACAAACATTATGCAAAATAACATCTTGTACAGTTATCTGAAAGTAAAAAATTATACTGTAATAATATTGCTCACTAAAAGTCCATGGCAGTACATGGACAAGACCCTGACCTTCCTGGACTATAGACCTAGGCTTTAAAGACAGAAGAGTATCCTCTCTTTTCTTATCACTGTCCCATTCACCTTCTATTCAATGCCCTGAATTTAGCCAAGTCCTACATACTGTGTAGTAAAGACTAAGTGTATTTACCAAGTGTATCATATTTACACTAAAGGAGACTATGTTGTTTTACACTACTAACTTTTCAGTACTAAGCAATTTTATTATTTTTAACATACTTTTACTTTATTTAAAAATAAGTATGTCTTACACCATCTGAGAAAACAGAAATACCATCATAGGTAACCTTATCAATCCACACTGGTCACTGGCCAGGTCAGTAACAAAAACCTTTAAAATCCAAAGCATTAATCAGCATGATTTGCCTTAAAAGAATGTCTGCTAATAGGAAGAAGCTGTTATCCAAGATACAGAGAAAACAACGCAGTAAAAAGGATATTAAAACTTTTTGTAAAACATTGACAAATGACTGCTGGAGAATAAGAATCTTAGTTTCTTTTTCTGGTTGAAGAGTAAAGTTGTCTCCAGACTACATACTTGACATTTAAATATATTAATTCAAAAAAGGTTTATAGATAATAGAGGAGCTCATTACTTTAGAAACAAACTTTAATAGATGCGATCTACTGTATCTACTCAATTAAGGTTACTTGAGAAAGGGAGAAAAAATATGTAATTTTGCTAAAAATTACTTATGAAGTGCACAGAGTTTAATTTCATAACAACACTAGAGATTAAATCTTATAATTGCCTATCTCTGACATCTACCAAATTGCACCTTCCCTGTGGTTACTATATACCTCTGCAACATACAACATAATACCTCTATCCATACAACATAAAAGTTTTATTAGGAAGCTGGAAGCCTGACATGCTGCCTCCTGACACTCTGCCCCCTGACTGACATCAGTAGCATAGGCAGGATGCCACCCACATTACTCATGTAAGGTATGATTCTCTCAAATCACACCGCCATTGGTGGAGCCAAGGGGTGGCATGACTCTTACCCTCAGTCAAAAGGCATTTCCACAATTGGCTGTTGCTGCCAGATGACCCAGACACCAAGAGTCCCTGGCAGCCCACCGGAGACAGAGCATTGCTTATGATCCCATGTTTGCTGTCAGTCATTGGGTGAGTCACCATATGGGTGCATCGTTGCTCATCTTTCCTACTGCCTCAATAAAGCTGTCTTTTATAACGTCTTGTCAGACTCCATTACTGTTCGGACCGCAAAGTTATTGTAATTTAATTCAGTTGCTTAATGCAACCTTGCAAGTCTGCTAGTCTGATTTTAGGAGACTTACACAAACCAAACTAGGAAACATTTTACTATGAAAGCAAAAATCACTTCCTCCAAAAAATCAAAGCTGTGTTTTACCACAAGTAGTTGTGCTGACACGATTAAATGAAAAGGTTAGGAAAATAAACTGATAACTTAATTTTAAGAAATGTTTAGTGATATTTAAAAGCAGCAATCAAGGGCATAAATCAAACAAAATTGCAGCTGGACTGGCTAACATGTCAAAAGAATAGACAACTTTAATTATATACACTACTGTCAGCTTCACTTATAATACCAGATTTTCCCCAAAAAACTGGAATTGTGAAATAATTTATTTTCTACAGTGGGAAAATCTCTGTCCCTTAATAATTCAAAAGTTGCCCTGAACTTTCACAGTAGTTATTTTTTTGGGCAAAGATAAACAATAAAAGTATAAGAAAGAGTTGAGCTTGTAAATTAATTTCCACGGTGAGTGCAGTTTTGTTAATGACGATTACTATTATGGACTTTGCCATTTACAGGAAACATTATCTTGTATTTCTTAATATAGAACCCAACACATAAACACTAAAAACATGCAAGGCTTCTCTAATGAAGTCTGACAGAAACTGTATTCACCCTTTTTTTATCTCAAAAGATAAGCAAACCATGAAGCTGCTTATCAGAGATTCATCTTTAGAAAGACATGCAAAACTCTTATAATTATTTGCTAGCCTTCATAATACATTGCACTTTGACCTTTTTATTGAAATTGCTAGTTAAACTTTTAACTGATATATAATTATTGATTAAAATTCAACAGTAGCATAAAGAATATTCCAAGTTTTCCACCCTCAGTTCATTGCTAACAGAGCACGTAACATGCTACCAAATTTTATTCCCAAGGCAGCTACATCCTATGAATATTGACTAATTTATGAACCATGACATCGCTTGCTGATACAAATGAGATTTGCTTTTTTAAAAAGATACATATCCTAATCAAAAGAAAGCAAGAAATTGTTCACTGACCTCTGCTTCAGCTGCTTGTGATTGCAGGAGCTGTCGTATACAAAGAACATCCTTCTCTATTTGTTGAATCCTCATCACCCTTACCTGAAATGAATGTATTTTCATGTTTGATTTTAAAAAAAAAATTCCTTATACTTACTGTACAGAATGACAATGAGAAGAGGTCATTGCAAATATAGCTGACTGCAAAACAGAACTACTTCGTTCACATGGTAATTCCACAAATGTTCTTGACAATAAAAATGCAGGCATGATTGCAAACATTCAAAATATAATAGGTAGTTGGGTTTTTAATAGAACTGACACTATTTTGGATATAATATTAGATTGTTACACAGTACAAGCCCAGGTACAGAAAAACATTTCAGTAAACTTGCACAATTTTCCTATTTCTGGAAACTGACATTCTATGCAGATTTTTAGCAAATTATTTCCTTTTCATCTCAAGTGTTAGACTTCTACTTGCCTTAGAGAGATTTGATAGAGATTTTTATTTGCAGAGTGTTTTGAAGGTATAAAATCCTGAATGTCTTTGATTTTTTTCAGTTACTATGATGATTTGGGAAATATGCCTATGCACAGCCTCTGAATATTTTCTGTTCCTACAAATACCAAAGAATTTACAGGGTTAGTAAAAACAAACCTAACATACTGCTTCTTTGGTTTGTCTGGGATTTTATAGATATTTCTGAGTTGTACTGTGGAGCACAGCATGCATTATGAATCTGTGAAACAATAAGAGAATGCAATAAGTGATATATCCCTCTATCAGCTTGATAATAAATTGACATTATTTGGCTTTGAAAGTGGGCAGAAAATAATTAGCCCAATAATATCAGGACAGAAACAAAAGACTGAACTCATTAAATAGGAGGTTTTTTTGTATGATGGATAGCTTAAAAAATTAATGCACAGTTTAAAAAAATCCTGATAATTTTACCTGAATAACATTTTACAGTGCTATACTAAAAGAGGAAAGGCTTTGTGAATCTAGTGGACACTGCAAAGATCAGCATTATAACCAGTCTTATTTAACATTTTTGTAATCTGAAAATGGAAATAAGATAAACTATTAAAAAAGCTGTAAATGCCAAAGAATAAACTAGCAAATTGTAATAGAAACACAATATAATATAGAAATTTTAGAAACACAGAAAAAGATATCACAAAGAACAGAATGAATTTTTAAAACATGCAGGATAATAAGCTGTGGGAAAAGCATCCTAAACACCAACACTTAGTGGAGTTACAAATAGTAAACTATAAATTAGATATTTATTTATAAAGCAAAGTATCAGAAAAAAAGGCCAATAAAATTTGAAAGGTACACACACAGAAGCCTCAGCACAACATGAGGCAGACAGATGATTCATTCCCCTTCTCTCTTGGATCAGGAAAGTCTTAAGTATTAGAAAGATAATAAAAATATGTTACTGGGAATAACTATACATTGGTGAGGTGATACATGACTGACGTAACACATCTCTCCTTTTTGTCTTTAAGAATGACTTAAATTTTCTCCAAACTGAGTTTCTTTCTGTTTAACCAGTAATTTATTGCATAAAGGCCATTGAGAGGAACTCAGTATATCTATATATACAACTAAAAGCAGGGATTTTTTTTTTTTTTCAGAAGAAAAACAAGTAAAGATTACATGATTTGTCCAGTATCAATGATGAAGTTCTCAAAAGGACAAAAATTCAGTCCATATTTCCCAAAGTTAAGTCCAGAGATTTAAACACGAGAACGTCCTTCTCTCTGCTTATTCAGTATTTGTATTACAGGGGATTTGAGGAGATCCATCAACCATTTTGCACCAAACATAGGACAAGCAGAAAAAAGAACGTACTTCCTGCCCTAAAGGGTTTACAGTCCAATGACAAACATACAACAGTAGAGGTACACAGTCAAAGAAGTACCAGGAATCAGTAGTGGCAAGCTTGATAAACAGCAATCAAAGCTCTAAGAACCTAATTTAATTTGTTCAATAATGAATCTAGGTGAGCCTAAACTCAGTAAATCACCGAATGAAGACAAATTATACTTTTTTCTATGTAAACGCAAAATAACAAAGCATAGCAGTAGGAATAATGCTGAGCTTTACTTACATGAAGATGATAAGGGGAAGGCAAAAAATGTCTAGAAAATGTCCATATTACTGGGTATCTTACAAGAGACCTCAGATTTGGATGGCCAGGAGATAAAGGGAGGTGATTCTGCCCCTCTACTCCACTCTGGTGAGACCCCACCTGGAGTACTGCGTCCAGCTCTGGAGCCCTCAGCACAGGAAAGACATGGACCTGTTGGAGAGGGTCCAGAGGAGGGACACAAAAATGATCAGAGGGATGGAACACCTCTCCTATGAGGACAGGCTGAGAGAGTTGGGGTTACATATAGAGATGGTTGCACCCTATGGCTAACGAGAATGCCCTTGAATGTACTTAAAAGCACAAGCACAGATGAGATTTTATGAGTAGTGTTTTTTATCATACCATACTTGATCCTAAAGGCTGTGTCTGTTTCAACAGGTAGTGTGCAGTGTGGTGGGTTGAACTTGGCTAGTTGCTATATGTCCACCCAGTTGTTCCTTCACTCCCCCTCCTCAGCAAGACGGGAATAAAATACGATGAAAAAGTTTGTGGGTTGAGATAACGACAGGGAGATCACTTACCAATTACTGTCATGGGCAAAACAGACTTGACTTGGGAAAATTAATTCACTGCCAGTTAAGAATAGAGTAGACTGGTGAGTATATTGGGTTTACGTGGCAAGGTTTTGGTAGCACGGGGGGCTACAGGGGTGGCTTCTGTGAGAGGACGCCAGGGAGCTTCCCCCATGTCCGATAGAGCCAGTTCCTCTGGCTCCAAGATGGACCCACTACTGGCCAATGCTGAGCCAATCGGCGATGGTGGTAGTGCCTCTGTGATAACATAATTAAGAAGGGTTAAAAACTGCTCTGCAACAGCAGCTGGGAGAGAGAAGTGAGAGTATGTGAGAGAAAAAACCCTGCAGACACCAAGGTCAGTGAAGGACAGGGAGGAGGTGCTCCGGGTGCCGGAGCAGAGATTCCCCTGCAGCCTGTGGTGAAGACCATGGTGAAACAGGTTGTCCCCGTGAAGGTACATGGTAGAGCAGATATCCATCCTACAGCCCATTGGAGAAGTCTGTGGAGGACTGTCTCCTGTGGGTGGGACCCCACACTGGAGCAGGGGAAGAGTGTGAGGAGGAAGGTCTATGGGACCTGATGAGATGCATCCCGGAGTCCTGAGGGAATTGGCTGATGTAGTTGCCAAGCCACTCTCCATGTTATTTGAAAGGTCATGGCAGTCAGGTGAAGTCCCTGGAGACTGGAAAAAGGGAAACATTGCACCCATTTTTAGAAAGGGTAGCAAGGAGGACCGTAGGCCTCACCTCTGTGCCTGGGAAGATCATGGAACAGGTCCTCCTAGAAGCTGTGCTAAGGCACATGGAGGACAGGGAGGTGATTTGAGACAGCCAGCATGGCTTCACCAAGGACAAGTCCTGCCTGACCAACCTCATGGCCTTCTATGATGGAGTGACTACATCAGTGGACAAGGGAAGAGCTACCAATGACGTCTATCTGGACCTCTGTAAGGCCTTTGACACAGTCCCCCACAACTTGCTTCTCTCTAAATTGTAGAGATATGGATTTGATGGGTGGACTGTTTGGTGGATAAGGCATTGGCTGGATGGTCGCATACAGAGACTAGTGGTTAACGTCTCAATGTCTGGATGGAGATCAGTGATGAGTGGTGTCCCTCAGGGGTCTGTATTGGGACCAGTCCTGTTTAATATCTTCATTGGTGACATAGACAGTGGGATCAAGTGCACCCTCAGCAAGTTTGCAGGCGACACCAAGCTGAGTGGTGCGGTTGACACGCCTGAGGGATGGGATGGGATGCCATCCGGGGGGACCTGGACAGGCTCAAGGAACGTGCCTGTGTGAACCTTATGAGGTTCCACAAGGCCAAGCGCAGGGTCCTGCACCTGGGTAGGAGCAACCCCCGGTATCAGTACAGGCTGGGGGATGAAGGGATTGAGAGCAGCCCTGCCGAGAAGGACTTGGAGGTACTGGTGGATGAAAAGCTGGACATGAGCCGGCAATGTGCGCTTGCAGGCCAGAAGGCCAACCATATCCTGGGCTGCATCAAAAGAAGCGTGGCCGGCAGGTCGAGGGAGGTGATTCTGCCCCTCCACTCCGCTCTGGTGAGACCCCACCTGGAGTCCTGCGTCCAGCTCTGGAGCCCTCAGCACAGGAAAGACATGGACCTGTTGGAGTGGGTCCAGAGGAGGCCACAAAAATGATCAGAGGGATGGAACACCCCTCCTATGAGGCAAGGCTGAGAGAGTTGGGGTTGTTCAGCCTGGAGAAGAGAAGGCTCCAGGGAGACCTTCTTGCGACCTTCCAGTACTTAAGGGGGCTTATAAGAAAGATGGGGACAGAGTTTTTACCAGGGCCTGTTGTGACAGGACAAGGGTTAATGGTTTTAAACTAAAAGAGAGTGTCCATACGTTCATATGGGAGCTGGGAAAGGTCTGTGTCAAGCCCTTCAGGGGATGGGGAATGGGGGCTTGCAGTCAGTTCATAACAGTTCTCTCTGCTGCTCCTTCCTTCTCACACTTTTCCTTTGCTCCAGCATGGGTCTTCCCCATGGGCTGCAGTCCTTCAGGATAAACCTGCTCCAGTGCGGGCCCTCCATGGTCTGCAGTTCCTGTCAGGAGAGCCTCCTCTAGTGTGGTTCCTTCTCATGGGCTGCAGTTTCCTTCAGAGAACATCCACCTGTTCTGGCATGGGGTCCTCCATGGGCTGCAGTGTGGATATCTGCTCTGGTGTGGTCTTCCCCATGGGCTGCAGAGGCAATCTCTGCTCCAGTGCCTGGAGCACCTCCTCCCCCTCCTGCTTCACTGACTTTGTTCTCAGGATTGTTTCTCACTTTTTTTCCTCGCTTCTCAGTCTCACACACTGCCTGTGCAGCATTTTACCCTTTGTTTTAAGTTTTTCACAGAGGTGCCACCAGCTTCACCGGTTGACTCTGCTTTGACCAGTGGAGCTGGCTGGAATCAGCCCCTGGTCTGTTCTCACAGAAGCTACCCCTGCAGCCTCCCTCTGCTACCAAAACCTTGCCGTGCAAGCCCAATACATTCTGTTGTGCAGCTGGCTGTGGATGAACAGGTCTGTAGATGAGTTACATTGAGGACCCAGTATTATGTGTTTCAGGGGGGTTTACTTTTGGTCTAGCTCCAGCCTGGTCCCATGGAGTGAATGCCCATTAATGGTCTGAGTGCAATTGCTCACTTAGTTTGATCTGAAAAGAGTTTAGTTTGCAGTCTGAAATCACTTAACAATCTGAATCAAAGTACGGTTAGTGGGGGCAGTTGTGAGACTGGCTTCAAATGGATCCAAACTAAAACACTAATGTAGGTGTACCCTTGCAGTACCCCATGAGTCAGGGAACATCTAAGTCAGGAAACTTGACCTCAGCTTGACCTTCATAATTATTTCTGCAAAACAGTGTAGGCATAGTTAATGTACCTGTACTCCAGATTTCCTCCTCCTGGAGTACTAGCATGAAATTATACAATGGGCGATTGCAGAGTAGTCACTGCAGCTAATGTTTGATTCTAGTGCTTGGAGATTATATTCTCAGAACCCTCTGGAGTTCTTTACTCAAAGTCCTTTTACTTCTGTTTTGTACTAGTAACAATACTTTGAGTACAGAAAGGCTTGATATTATGTCTGTTAAAAGTGAAGAATATCTTGACTTTGTGTAGATGCTGGTTTTGTTCTCTCTGAACAGAGCAAAATGCATTTAAAGTATACCTTCTGTACAAGTTGCAAGAATTAATAACATTGATAGTAAGGCATGCTAGTTTCCTAAAAGAGCAAAACAGTGTTGTGAAGTTTTTTATAATTACCTAAAATTCATTTGATTTAAGGTCTGAACAGATGATGTACAATTCCAGGTGTAGAGTCTGTGTCTGACGAGTATGGAATATCTCTTATTACTTAGAGTTTTTTCTTGACTACTGCTTCTTAAAATATTTTGTTTTCTATAATATGAAAAATCATATTTTAAATTATAATAAGGGCTTTTTGCCTTGTGGCCAGTCTTTTCAATTTATTCTTGCTACTGATGTATCTACTGTTATGATATGGAAAAGGCATTCACTATAACTTGCATTTACTTTTCCACCTCAATTTAGGCCTCTCAGCATTAGGACCTGGGGGCTTACAGGCCCTTTTTAACCTAGTATTCATTATTTACTATTAATCTTTTTATGCATTAGAAGTATTTTCCTTTAACTGTATAATTTGATCATATGTAGTTTTGATAGCATGCAGGGATATTCTTAGCTTTGAAGCTTTGGCTGCATGAAGGAGCCCTAAATCTTTTCCTCATAGGCATGATAATAGTAGTAAGAAAAATATGACTGCTGTCTTACAGTGGTGATAAGGCCTCGCAGGAAGAAAAAAATCAACAAACAAACAGAAACCTACAACAAAAAAACCCTGGAGAGTGTTTCTTCTGATATCTTTGAGGTTCAAAAAAATGCAGTATTTGAGACTCTTTAGTAACTTTTAGTTATGTATCCAAATTTTATATTTACAAGGCTAACTTTAGGAACACAGATTGAAGAAATTTGACTGTACTTTGTGCTTCCATTTCTTCATCTGTAAATTAGAGATAAGTGATATTCACTTTGAGAAGAACTTTTAAATCAGCTGATAAATCGTATTATCAGAGAGGATGAATTATTCAGTATAGACTTTACGTTGTGACAGCGTTTGGGGAAATACTGTAGAATATATTTGATGGAAATTAAAGTTATGACACTTTATCACTGCTCACATTAAATATAGTTTACATCAGTGTCACAGTAGCTGTTGCATAAATGTGTACTTGAGGGCAGGATAAGATGTATTTACCTTGGTTTATTATTGTAAGGATTACTTAATTATGCTTAATTTCTTATAGGAGGTGCTGAAACAGCTACAAGGAAGTATTGAAGATGAGGCAATGGCATCTTCTGGACAATTTGACTTAATGGAACGACTTAAAGGTGAATTTAGAATTATGCTTTAAGTAGGTTCATTTGTTTCTTAGTTGTTGTTGCTTTAGGATAAAATTTTCCAACTCAGCTGCATCTTCTTTCCAGTGCTAACTTTGGAAGTTAGGCATAATCTCAGTGTCTGTTATTTTTTGCCAATTATTTTAAGACACGTTATCAAAAACTAATGTGTTCTTATGTTGCTTTTGTGCTTTTGCTACTGTTACCCCAAGACTTCATATGAATTGCATGTGATATACCTTACACTTTATTCACTTCTTCATGAAAAAAATGGTTTTAATTGTTTAAATTAGTGGTGGATTAGTTCCACCAATTTTCTGAACTCATTTACATGCTCTGCCCTTTCCCTGTCACATTACTAGAACTGTATCTGTCATGCTGAAAATTGATGCCCCCTTCCTAGAGCATGTGGTGGAACGTGTACCCATCCTGTTATATGGGATGTGCAGAACAAGCCCAGATCAGTGACTCCCTGCATACATCTGTTATCCCTATCACAGAACCAGAAATATTGTAGAGGATGTCTACATTTAGGCCCCTATGGTGGAAACACTTATCATTTACATGATGGTGGAACATCTGTGGGATCCCCGAGAAAGAGGCTATTAGGAAGTGGGACACAAGAGCAATTCATAAGATATTTATGCCACACTCTGCCCATTTTTTAAGAAAGGCAGGCATACTGGTGTGATACTGTTCTGGTTGGCAGGATTGTAGTTTGGACATCTCCTCGTTTAGAGGATTAGTATTCTCTAACTCCATTAGGATTGGTTTTGTTGACATTATGTTCTGTGTTATCCTAAAGCAAAATGTTTTAACTGTTTCCATCAAAAAAGTCATAGATTTGCTCATGAAGTATGAAATTAAGATAAAAACGATCTTTTAGATTTGTGCTGCTCAATTTCAACTCTGAAAATGTTTGTTCTTTATTATCCAGAACTGAACTTGGAAACTAGTAACTTCCCTGGAGTGAAGTTAAGGCCAAAGGTGTCCATGCATTCATATGGGAGCTGGGAAGGGTCTGTGTCAAGCCCTTCAGGAGAGTGCAGTCCTGTTCCCATAGGATCATTTCCAAGAAGAGGATTTATGAATGGAAGCAGAGAAAGCACTGTTTATTTAGAAGAGCTAGAAAGGGAGAGGTAAACTTCTTCATTTATTCATTCAGTATGCATTGACTTCGGATTTTAACATGAAAATTTACTAACATATCTAATATGGGCTGCAGCTTCCTTCAGGGCATATCTACCTGCTGTGGTGTGGGGTCCTCCACGGGCTGCGGTGTGGATACCTGCTCTGACGTGGTCCTCCATGAGCTGCAGGGGACAGCCTGCCTTGCCATGATCTCCTTCACAGACTGCAGGGGAATCTCTGCTCCGGTGCCTGGAGCACCTCCTCCCCCTCCTTCACTGACCTTGGTGTCTGCAGGGTTGTTTCTCTCACATATTCTCACTCCTCTCTCTCTTTCTCACAGCTGCTGTGCAGCATTTTTTTTACCCTTTCTTAAATATGTTATCACAGAGGTGCTACCAACTTTGCTGATTGTCTCAGCTTTGGCCAGTGGCGGGTCTGTCTTGGAACCATAATACAAAAGCTTGGTGGGTAGCACTTTAGAAACCCCTCCTCTAAAGGGCCTGTCCTGGTGTTTAGTAAAACTTTTGCAATCAAGAGCGGAAAAGAGTACACTTTTCCTCTAAGGTACTATGTCTAGGTTCCTTTCTTTCAGTCCTATCAATAAAATTGAAGCAATTTCCCATGAGTCTGTTCTGATCCTCATCTAGTAGACACTCCATTTTTTCATTTTCCTAGTCAGGATCACTAATCATATTTGCTTCCTCTCATAAAATCTAGGTTCATGAAGGGTTGTATGAGAATATTTTCCCTTAATTTAGGAATCTCTTCCCCCTTGCTCATTCCAGCCTTTAAGAATCTAATGTGTCTGCCATTTGAACTAATGGCTATCTGGCTATCTTCCCTTCCAGTTTTCCACTGAAATGGTCTTTCTTCATAATGCCTAGAGTATTAAGATTAATGGAACAGAGTTCTCCATGTATAGTATTTCATAGGGACAGAGCACCTTGGTTCTTATTCAGAGTAAGAACCTTGCAGTAGTCTTTGATGTCCATCTTAACAAAGTAGTGCACTTGCTTGTATTCTTTCCAGTGCTGTATTCTACCACATGATAGTAAAATCTTTAAGTGTACTTGGGGCTTTCAGTTAAGCTTCAAATGAACTCCAGGTCACTCAGAACAAGGAGTATTAATTTATAGCAACTGGAGTTCTTCAGTGTGGTTAGTACATCCGTTTTATGATCTGTGATCCTTTCCCACTATTGTGGATTCTAAGGTGACAGTTTTTTGGATGTTTTTCTCAATGATAATGACAGCTTAAGCAGTAAACTGGTCTTTGCTTAAAATAACCCTGGGAAAAAAAGGGAGAGGGATATTTTAATTTGAGATGAGTTCACTGATCTGGTTATGAAACGCTACACAAGCAGTGTTACCGTCACAACTGAGGGGGTGAAGATTTGTGCTGCTGAGGAAATGATCTGTAGAGACATGATCAGATAACATCTGGCTTCATTATTAGTGTAATGATTAATAATCAAAACTGCCCTATTCATTACGCTGTTTGAGGGGACATGTAAGAACACTTAAAGCATCAGCACGGACCCTGAATAGCCAAAAGAATCAGAATTTGAGGGTGAGGGACACAGGACAGTGCATCTGGAATCACTAATTTCTGAAAGGAAAAGTAACCACTTATTTTCCTATGCTCTGTGTTTAAATTTGTTTGTCATGTTTAGTAAGTTTCTGTGTTTCTAAACATATATTTAACAAATATTTATTTTCTAGTAGATTTTGTTGTTTGTATTAAAATAGACTTTCAAAGAACTCATGGAATTTGCAAATCTCAATATTAAAACAATTTGGAAAGAAAACTAACATTTTTCAGAGACCTGAAACAGGAACATTTCCACCCAGGAATCTAATACATTGGCACAATACATGCTGCTTGTGGGCAAGAGCGTTTGGGCGAGGACCAAGTCATTTATTAACCGTGTGTGAATTTGGCAAATTCACTAGATATTTAGCTTGGCCGAAATGATCTTCTGAAGGGAAAAAAAAGTGGATTCAGTTACCAGAATAAATGATGAAATTGTCTGCATATTTCTTTTTTGCTCATCTCCCCTCTAGTTCCAGAGTGTTGGGGGGGGGGGGGAAGAGGGTGTATGTGTTTAGGTTACCAGTTTAGAATAGAATTCCTATTAAATGTACCCTGCTTTCTCTCTGGCTAGTTCCAGATGTATTTGGTTTTACTGAATTACTGAAGCATGTACCTAAAAAAATTTAATAGCATTTTCTGTAGAAACAGCTAACATATCCTAAAAATTTGCTGTCTCTCTCAATACTTTTTTTTTTTAAATGCAGACAATTCTGTTTCATTTTCCTATTTTATGTATTGTTTGGTTGAAAGAGAATTGTACCTGTTTTGCCTCTTGTGTTGAGCAAAAGCTACTGTTTGAAGTATTGGTAGCTTTGAGAGTAATTTTCAGGAATTGTTAACTTTTCAAGGTTTTGCCATTTTATGGCCTACCAATGGAAGTGAAATTATTAATTATAATTGTAACTATGTAATTGAAGTAGAGTTGCATATATTTTGTTACCCTTCTTACTGGGAATAACATTGACATATTTATCAAAAAAATATTTCCAAAAGAAGAAAACACTTTTCTGTGATCCTGCATTCATTCAGCTTTACTTATTGTTGGGAGCTTCAAAAAAACCTCACAAAACCCAAACCACCACCCCCTCCCACACACACATTAGACAAGTCTTTTGAAATACTCATCCTGTAGAAAAACAGTTCAAATTGAAAACCTTTTTTCCTCATAAAAGCATTATAACGTTCAAAAAATCTTACTTCATTTGCCTTGCTGCATTCTCACTGAACTTGACAGTGTATGGCAGAGAACGGAATATTCTGATATTGTGAAAGTACTGATATAAACGGTCTTGGGGTGTAAAAAGATGGAACTGCTACATTAGGTTTTTCCATCAAAATTTTTCTTTGATCAGATAGAGCTCTTCCACCTTAAACTCTCTCCTAACCTCAAAATCATGGTCAGCAATGATCAGCAACAGATGAGAATAATCTGATTCATACCATTAGAAAAAGCATTTACAAATAAAAATACTTTTTATAAGGATTGAATTAATTATATTTTTGCTAATTTAATTTCATAAACTGGACAGACCCAGTGCATGGACACACATGGAGGGGGAAAAAAGGGAAGCTGTTGTTAGGAAAATCGCATTCCCTAACTATTGTATCAATTAGTCTTTACAATATGAAGTTGTATGAACTTTCTTAATATATATAGTTTACATTGTATGACTCCATAGTTGTGGTTGAGTCAGCATGACTAAAGGACCCCAGCTCATTATAGGGGCTGTTGTCCTCCCTCTTGCACCCTGAAGAATAAAGGATACCCCTGAACTACCGAGATAATGCCAGCATCCTAGCCCCTCTAGCACCCCTGTGAAACCCTCCCATTATCTGTCATCACAGATAAGTAACTGTAGCAAGACCGACTCCAGGGACATCTAGATCAAGAAAGAAGCAGGTGGATGATGACGCCATAGAATTACAATTGCTTTGCAAAACAGTAGCATGTGTGTGTTAAGTAGTGATTGGTCAAATCATGTTGTATCTGAACACTTGAAAGGTATAAGAACTCTGTGTAAAACTGCATTTGGTGTGCCCCAATTTGCATGGGACACCTCAGGCGCATGAATAAAAGAATTACTCTTGTAATTCTATACTTTGCGTCCTTGGTCAGCACAGGCCAGTTGCGAAATTTTCGTGATAGTTTTGGTGACCCAGATGAGACATAGCCGACTCACCTGATCCAACGTGTCACTACCGCCCAGACCCTGACAATCTGCACTGTTGGCTTGTGGGTGATTTCACCTTGAGATACTCGGGCACGGGGGTAGTGAACCATGGATCTTATTTGGTGGTAAGGAGGTGATTTTTCTTGTAATAATGGGAGGCCAACAAAGTATAGTGAAGAGGTCACTGGTAGATTAATTGTTGCAACACTGGAAATTTATTGATGGGATAGCGCATCATCAAAAGCCCGAGCCCTGAGTCAGGAAATTTGGCCAAAAGTGACCACTTTTGGTGATGTGTACCAAACGTGGCCACAGTCCGGTTCTTTTAATGATATTAAGGCTGAGCTATTTATATATTTCTTTACGGGGGATTGGTTCCCCTCACAAATGGGACTATTGGTATATCTGGGATAATTACCGTCTATTGGTATATCAAGTATCAAAAAACAAATTTTCCCCTCCGGAGCGCAGAATAAGTAAGGATCGCTGAATGAACGTGAAAAATAAGAGCTCGTTACATTCCGGAATTTATAGATATCATAGCATAGCATAGCATAGCATAGCATAGCATAGAATAGAATAGAATAGAATAGAATATTTCTGTTGGAAGGGACCTACAACGATCATCTAGTCCAACTGCCTGACTACTTTGGGGCTGACCAAATGTTAAAGCATGTTATTAAGGGCATTGTCCAAATGCCTCATAAACACTGACAGGCATGGAGCATCGACTGCCTCTCTAGGAAGCCTATTCCGGTATTTGATCACCTTCTCAGTAAAGAAATGCTTCCTAATATCTAGTCTAAACCTCCCCCGTCGCAGCTTTGAACCATTCCCACACGTCCTGTCACTGGATACCAGGGAGAAGAGATCAGCACCTCCCTCTCCACTTCCCCTCCTCAGGAAGCTGTAGAGAGCAATGAGGTCACCCCTCAATCTCCTTTTCTCCAAACTAGGCAAAACCCAGAGTCCTTAGTCGCTCCTCATAGGACATGCCTTCCAGCCCTTTCACCAGCTTTGTTGCCCTCCTCTGGATGCATTCAAGGACCTTGACATCCTTCCATTATTGTGGGGCCCAGAACTGCACACAGTACTCAAGGTGAGGCCGCACCGATGCTAAATACAGCAGGATAATCACCTCTTTTGACCAGCTGGTTATGCTGTGTTTGATGCACCGTAGAATGCGGTTTGCCCTCTTGGCTGCCAGGGCACACTGCTGACTCACATTGAGCCTGCTGTCAACCAGCACCCCCAGATCCCTTTCTGCAGGGCTGCTCTCCGGCCACTCCTCTCCCAATCTATACTTGTGTCTGGCATTACTCTGTCCCAGGTGCAGAAGCTTGTTAAATTTCATGCCACCAATGACTGCCCAGTGCTCCAATCTATCCAGATCCCTCTGCAAGGCTTCTGGTCCCTCGAGAGAGTCAACAGCACCTCCCAGTTTGGTATCATCAGCAAACTTGCTAATGGTGCGTTCAACTCCTGCATCCAGATCACCGATAAAAATATTGAACCGAACTGGCCCTAGAATTGAGCCCTGAGGAGCGCTGCTGGTGACCGGTCGCCAGCTAGATGTAGCTCCATTCACGACAACCCTTTGGGCCCTGCCGTCCAGCCAAGTTCTTCACCCGGCGCATTGTGTACCTGCTCATCTCACAGTTGGACAACTCGTCCAGAAGGATGCTGTGAGGGACGGTAACAAAAGCCTTACTAAAATCCAGAAAAACTACATCCACCGCCTTCCCTTCATCTACTAAGTGGGTGACCTTATTGTAGAAGGATATCAAATTAGTTAAACAGGACTTTCCCTTTGTGAACCCATGTTGACTGTGCCTGATGATTGCATTGTCCTTTAAATGCCTTTCAGTATGATCTTCTCCATAATTTTTCTAGGAACTGAGGTTAGACTAACAGGTCTGTAGTTTCCTGGGTCTTCCCTCACGCCCTTCTTGTAAATTGGAATAACATTGGCTAGCTTTCAGTCAGCAGGGACCTCCCCAGACTCCCAAGACCTTTGGTAGATCACAGAATCACAGAATCACAGAATCACTAGGTTGGAAAGGACCTTCAAGATCATCAAGTCCAACCATTAATCCAGCGCCACCATGTCCCCTAAACCATGTCCTGAAGCGCCACATCCACACGTTTTTTGAACACTTCCAGAGATGGCGACTCCACCACCTCCCTGGGCAGCCTGTTCCAATGCCTGACCACTCTCTCAGTGAAGAAATTTTTCCTAATATCCAATCTAAACCTCCCCTGTCGCAACTTGAGGCCATTTCCTCTCGTCCTATCACTAGTTACTTGGGAGAAGAGACCAACACCCTCGTCGCCACAACCCCCTTTCAGGTAGTTGTAGAGAGCGATAAGGTCTCCTCTCAGCCTCCTCTTCTTCAGACTGAACAACCCCAGTTCCCTCAGCCACTCCTCATAAGACTTGTGCTCCAGAGCCCTCACCAGCTTCGTTGCCCTTCTCTGGACACGCTCCAGCACCTCAACATCGTTCTTGTAGTGAGGGGCCCAAAACTGAACACAGTATTCAAGGTGCGGCCTCACCAGTGCCGAGTACAGGGGCACAATCACTTCCCTACTCCTGCTGGCCACACTATTCCTGATACAGGCCAGGACGCTGTTGGCCTTCTTGGCCACCTGGGCACACTGCCGGCTCATGTTCAGCCGGCTGTCAACCAGCACCCCCAGGTCCCTTTCCGCCGGGCTGCTCTCCAGCCACTCCTCCCCAAGCCTGTAGCGTTGCATGGGGTTGTTGTGACCCAAGTGCAGGACCCTGCACTTGGCCTTACTAAACCTCATACAGTTGGCCTCTGCCCATCAATCCGGCCTGTCCAGATCCCTCTGCAGAGCCCTCCTACCCTCCAGCAGATCAACACTCCCACCCAACTTGGTGTCATCTGCAAACTTACTGAGGGAGCACTTGATCCCCTCATCCAGATCATCTATAAAGATATTGAACAAGACCGGCCCCAGAACCGAGCCCTGGGGAACACCACTTGTGACCGGCCGCCAGCCGGATTTAACGCCGTTCACCACAACTCTCTGGGCTCGGCCATCCAGCCAGTTCCTCACCCAGCGAAGAGTAAACCTGTCTAAGCCACGAGATGCCAGTTTCTCCAGGAGAATGCTGTGGGAGACGCTGTCAAAGGCTTTACTAAAGTCCAGGTAGACAACATCCACAGTCTTTCCCTCATCCACTAGGCGGGTCACCTGGTCATAGAAGGAGATCAGGTTGGTCAAGCAGGACCTGCCTTTCATGAACCCATGCTGGCTGGGCCTGATCCCTTGGTTGTCCTGCAGGTGCCCTGTGAGCACTCTCAAGACCAACCGCTCCATAATCTTCCCCGGCACAGAGGTCAGGCTGACAGGCCTGTAGTTCCCAGGATCCTCCTTCCGGCCTTTCTTGTAGACAGGCGTCACATTGGCAAGCCTCCAGTCTTCTGGGACCTCCCCTGTTAACCAGGACCGCTGATAAATGATGGAGAGTGGCTTGGCAAGCTCCTCTGCCAGATCTCTCAGTACTCTCGGGTGGATCTCATCAGGCCCCATAGACTTGTGGGTGTCCAGGTGGTTTAGCATGTCCTTGACTGCTTCCTCCTGGATTATGAAGAGTATATTGTGCTCTCCATCCCCATCTTCCAACTCAGGGGGCTGAATACCCTGTAGATACCTGGACTGGCTATTAAAGACTGAGGCAAAGGCGGCATTAAGTACCTCAGCCTTGTCCTCGTCCTTGGAGACAATGTTCCCTGCCATATCCAGTAGGGGATGGAGATTCTCCTTGCCTCTCTTTTTGTTGTTAATATATTTGTAAAAACATTTTTTATTATCCTTTACGACTGTGGCCAGACTGAGCTCTAGCTGGGCTTTTGCCTTTCTAATTTTGTCCCTGCTTGACCTAACAAGATCCTTGTACTCTTCTTGAGTTGCCTGCCCCTTCTTCCAGAGGTGATAAACTCTCCTCTTTTCCCTGAGTCCCAGCAAAATCTCCCTGTTCAGCCAGGCCGGTCGCCTTCCCCGCCAGCTCTTCTTACGGCACATGGGGACCGCCTGCTCCTGCGCCTTTAAGATTTCCTTCTTGAAGACTGTCCAGCCTTCCTGGACCCCTTTGTCCTTCAGGACTGTCTCCCAAGGGACGCTCTCAACCAGTGACCTGAACAGGCCAAAGTCTGCCCTCCGGTAGTCCATGGTAGCAGTTTTGCTGACCCCTCTCCTTACTTCCCTCACAACCGAGAATTCTATCATGTCATTGTCGCTAAGCCCAAGACGGCCTCCGACCACCACATCTCTCACCAGTCCTTCTCTGTTTGTAAACAGCAGGTCCAGTAAGGCACCTCCCCTGGTGGGCTCACTCACGAGCTGCGTCAGGAAGTTATCCTCCACACACTCCAGGAACCTCCTAGACTGTTTCCTCTCTGCTGTGTTATACTTCCAGCAGATGTCCGGTAGGTTGAAGTCCCCCACAAGAACAAGGGCCAGCGAATGCGAGACCTCCGCTAGTCGCTTATCACAGAATCACAGAATCACAGAATCACTAGGTTGGAAAGGACCTTTAAGATCATCAAGTCCAACCATTAATCCAGCGCCACCATGTCCCCTAAACCATGTCCTGAAGCGCCACATCCACATGTTTTTTGAACACTTCCAGAGATGGCGACTCCACTACCTCCCTGGGCAGCCTGTTCCAATGCCTGACCACCCTCTCAGTGAAGAAATTTTTCCTAATATCCAATCTAAACCTCCCCTGGTGCAACTTGAGGCCATTTCCTCTTGTCCTATCACTAGTTACTTGGGAGAAGAGGCCAACACCCTCATCTGTCTCTTCATCCTGGTTGAGTGGTCTGTAACAGACTCCCAGCAGGATATCTGCCTCATTGGCCTTCCCCCTCATCCTTACCCACAAGCACTCGACTTGGTCTTCACAATCTTCGATTTCTATGCAATCAAAACACTCCCTAACATACAGAGCCACCCCACCGCCTCTCCTTCCCTGCCTATCCCTTCGGAAGAGCTTATAGCCATCCATTGCAGCACTCCAGTCATGAGAAGCATCCCACCATGTTTCTGTGATGGCAACTACATCATAGCTGTCCCGCTGCACAATGGCTTCCAGCTCCTCCTGTTTGGTGCCCATGCTGCGTGCATTGGTGTAGATGCACCTGAGCTGGGCTATCGATTTCAACTCTGGCACGTTGAACCTACCCCTAGGTTCAACTCTAGTGAGCCCGGTTTTATCCCCTCCCCCCTCCAAATCTAGTTTAAAGCCCCCTCAATGAGGCCTGCCAGCTCATGAGCAAGAATCCTTTTGCCCCTTGGTGTCAGTTGCATTCCATCAGCTGCGAGCAGGCCCGGTGCCGTGTAAACCGCCCCGTGGTCAAAAAACCCAAAATTCTGATGACGGCACCAGCCCCTGAGCCACGTGTTGATCAGGGGGTCCTGCCGTAACATCTGCAAAGCTCCTTCCGTAGTCTGGGATGAATCCCATCAGGCCCCATGGACTTGTGAACATTCAACTGATACAGCTGGTCCCTTGCAATTTCAGTGTCCACAAATGGAAAGTCACTGTTCCTGCAGTTGTGGTCCTCCAACTCAGAGGACCAGGCAGCCCAAGGTCTATCAGTATTATTAAAGGCTGAGGCAAAAAACGCATTGAATGCCTCTGCTTTTTCTTCATCCCTATTAGTCAGGTGACCATTTTAAGAAGTATCGGTCCAATGTTTTCTTTTAGACCTCCTCTTGCTATTACCGTAATTAAAAAAGCCTTTCTTGTTGTCTGACACAACACTGGCCAGTTTGAACTCTAATTGAGCTTTGGCCTTTCGTGTCTTATCCCTGCATATATGAACCACATCTCTGTAATCTTCCTTTTAAAGCCTGACCTCGCTTCCAGAGATCGAACCATTTCTTTTTCCTCCTGAGCTCCACGAGGAGTTCCCTGTTCAGCCAAGCTGGTCTTCTGCCCCGCTTGCTTGACTTTCGATACAATGGGATTGCCTGCTCCTGTGCTTTTAAAAGGTGGTTCCTAAAGACTGACCAGCACTCGTGGATTCCTAAGCCCTCAAAAGCAGATTCCTAGGGGACACTGCTAACTAGCTCCCTGAGTAGCTTAAAGTTTTCTCTCTTGAAATCTAGTGTAGCAACTCTGCTGTCCTTTTTTCTCATTACATTGAAAAATTTAGACTCAACCGCTTCATGATCACTGTGGCCAAGACAGCCACCTACCATCACATCTCCCATGAGCCCTTCACAGACAACAAGTCTAGGAGTGCATCTTTCCTAGTTGGCTCCCTGAGTACTTGTGACAAGAAGTTATCTCCTGCAAACTTCAAGAATTTCCAAGACCTGCTCGTCTCACCAGTATGATATTTCCAGTTGATGTCTGGGAAGTTGAAATCTCCCATAAGGACAAGGGCTACCGATCCAGAGATTTCTCCTAATTTCACCTATAGAATAAGTCATCAGTGCTATCATGCTGGCTGGGCAATCGGTAGTAGACACCCACTACAACATCTCCTTTGTTTTCCCTCCCCCTAATCCTCACCCAGAGGCTCTCAACCACATCATCGCTAACTAAGGGCTGTACAATCAAATGCGACACCTCCACCTCGCTTGCCCTGCCTATCCCCTGAACAGCCTGTAGCCCTCCATCCCAGCACTCCAATCGTGGGACTCAATCCACCAAGTCTCACTAATACCGATGATATCGTAGCTCTGGGAACTGACCAACTCTTTCAGTTCATCCTGTTTGTTTCTCATACTGCATGCATTGGTGTACAAGCGTTTCAGATATGCTCCTGAGCCCTCCATGCTCCCAGGAGCAGCGTAAGTGTTCCCACTAGCATTGCCACCCTCAGGCGATGCCATGCCAACCTTAGCAGAAACCATTTGGCTGGATAACACTAGAAGATATGCTCACCAACCTGGGCCCACCCAAACAAAACCCCTGCATGCTGTGGAAAGAGATAAGGTCTCTGTAGTGTGCATAGGGAACTGGTTTGGAAAGACAGTGTGGGTTATTCCTTCCTTGGGAAAAGGCAAACCCATTCATAGGGTTGCTTTCACACAAGGACCTGGGTGCACTTGGTGGGTTGCGGGAGAAGGATGGACTTCACAACTCTATGAGAGTTATATTCCGAAGCCGTTTATTGTCTTGTCTGACTCCAATATATATCATAATTTTTGCTTAGCCACTGCACACACACACTCATGATTGGTTACAGCTTGTTACACACATTATTGCAATTGGCTATATACAAAATATCACGCGCTGTCCACGTGCCTCTCACACAGTCAGGATTCGCTGCCTGCAGGTGTTCCTGCGCTCCTTTGCTGCTTCTTAGTTGTTTACCACAGCTCCTTCTCCTCAAGGCCGAGCCGTGCAGATATCCAGCTGTTTACCAGCTTCTCAGTGCCACAGCTCCTTCTCCTTAAGGTCGAGCCGTGCAGATCAACACCACAGCTCCTTCTCCTTAGGGTCGAGCCATGCAGGGTGATCCCAACAGTGGGTAATATTCAAGAGGGGGAAATTTGGTGTGTACCTTCAAGGAGATTTAACCTTGGGGGAAATAAGCCATGATGTGAGTTGCGTGATATGTCATTGCTATATGATGCTCCAGCAGGAGCCACCTAAACCAATAGAGAATGATCCTCATCAGGAACCGGGCAAGTGCAGCAGTGATCCAACCTGAACTGTACCAAATCTGGCTGGGATGGAGTTATTTTTTTTTTCCTAGCAGCCCATATGGTGCTGTGTTTTAGATTTGTGACCAAAACAGTGTTGATAACACACCAGTGTTTTAGCTATTCCTGAACAGTGCTTGCGCAGCATCAAGGCCTTCTCTTTTTCAATCTACCCCCCCCCAGTGAGTAAGCTGGGGGGTGGGCAAGAAATTGAGAAGGGACACAAGCCAGAACAGCTGACCCCAATGACCAAAGGGATATTCCATGCCATATAACATCATGCTCAGCAATAAAACTCGGGGGTGGGTGGGGGGTAGTCTTTCTGCAGTAGCTGTTGCCAAGAGACTGGCTGGGCATCAGTCTGCTTGTGGGAGGTGGTGAGTGATTGCCTTTGCATCATTTGCCTTTTTTCCCCCCTTCACTTAAACCATCTTTATCTTGACCCAGAAGTTTTTCTCGCTTCTGCTCTTCCAATTCTCTTCTCCATCCCACTGGATGTGAAGCAGTAAGCAGCTGGTGGGTGCTTAGTTGCTGGCCAGCGTCAACCCACACCACGATGCAAGTTTTCTGAAACCTTTAGTGGTCTGCTTGTTTTAGCCAATTTTTAAAGCTCTTGGAATACATTCCTACAAGAACGATCTTTTTTTTGGAGACAAAATTTAAGAAACTCTAAACCTAGTGACATCATTTTTGTTCTGGCATGAAGGAAAAATACGTTCTATGTGAACATGCTTTCAAGTCTTGGAATTAGAATTTATTTTTTATTTTTTAAGATTTTACTGTACTGGGTCTGGCTGAGATGGAGTTAACTTTCTTCATAGCAGCCCCTATGGTGCTGTGCTTTGTATTTGTGGCTAAAAGTGCTGATAACACACCAGTGTTTTGGCTACTACTGAACAGTGCTTGCAGAGCAAGTAGTATTCGTTACTCACTTCTTGTAAATACAAACTAGAAGTCCCTCCAAGAGGATCAGAGGTAAGATCAGTGCTTCTATTCTTTCTGGGGAACTGCTCACTGGAAACTGGAGCGGCAGTTTTCCTGGAAGAACCCGAACCCCCTTTTGTGATTGTTTTTCCTTGCAACTCACATACCCGTGCCTCTAGGGTCCAAGTAGATTTTCCATCCCACTTCTCTGTGGTCATGCAGGTAAAACCACAGGATGGCCTGAGGTGTGTACCCCCTTGTATACAGAGGGGTTAAAACATGGAATTTTGGTCCGTAGTTGGACACTGAGTAAGAAGTAGATAGCCGAGAAAACCGCAGCAGAGGGGTTAAAAGGTGGAATTTTGGCCCATGAGAAGAATGGTAGAATATTATTGTGTTCCAACCACGGACCACACAGTGGCATGTATACAGAGGGATTAAAAGATGGGATTTTGGTCCGTGGTTGGACACTGAGTGAAAAGTAGATAGCAGAGAAAACCGCAGCAGAGGGGTTCAAAGATGGACTTTCAGCCCGTGAGAACACCGCAGTTAGCACAGTGAGAAAACCGCAGCTGGGTGAGAAGCAGATAACAGGCTGGGTGAGAGAAACCAGATGGTTTCCCACAGAGATAAGAAAGTTGAATAATACTAGGGGAGGACATGGAGGGAGGAATCCTTGCAACATCCTGCTATTGGCTTAAGCATGATTGATACGTGACTGCTGGATTATGGTAATATGCCGCGTATACAAAGCCTACGAACCAATAGACGGGATGGCTGTGGCGCGTGCAGCGCGCCTGACCAGCAGGCGCATACGCCATAGGCTCCCTATGCTGAGAGTCAGCAAGAGAGGTGTGTTTCGGCACTCGCTGGTCACGTGTGTCGAAACCTGTTCCTCTGCAAATGTATAAATACCGGGATTTCCCAAAGAGCAGTGGGACGGTGTATGGCGAGGCCACTGTTGCCTCCGTGGGGACGCCCACGTAAAGCTGGCACCTACCGACTGCTGGGCTGAGCGCGCGGCGCAAGACGACACAAAAATGTACGGATGGTCCATCTTCCTCACAGTCCTCGGGTTGGTAAGACAATTGCTTTGCAAGATACCCTTAGTGTAACACATGCTTGTAGTTAATAAAATGCTTACTGCTTTTTCCTTGTAGTCCATGTATATGTGTCTACCCTTCTCGGGAATCCTCAAAACCACCCTAAGACACCCCTATATCCTCTCTCTTGAGCAGAGGAATGCTTACTCCTAACACCTGAGATACTGGTCCGTACAGGTGTGGAGTAGGACATATCCTCTTTGAATTGCTGGAACTCCCCAGTCAGTTTCTCCACAGCAGAGATGCAGGCCCGTAGGGAGGAAGAGATACTTTCTTTGTATTGCCAGAGTTGGCCAGCCAATTCATCCACCGTTGGTCCCTCTTCGTCTTTCAAGGTCAATATTGCTAATGAGTTGGCATATGAAGATGGTGCACTCCGTACAAACTTCTGCCACATGGGTCGCGTGCAATTGACTTCATCTGGGTCTTTGGATAATCGCTCGTTGTTCAAGTCGTCATAAATCACTTCCAGCATGGCTAATTCCCTCAGGTACTGGATACCTCTCTCCATGGTGGTCCACTTGCCTGGGTGACACGTAACATCCTCCTTGAAGGGATACCTTTCCTTCATGCCTGACAGGAGTCGTCTCCAGAGGCTGAGGACTTGTGCTCCTTTTCCAATCACTTTGTCAATGCCCCCTTCCCTAGAAAGGGATCCCAGCTGCTTGGCTTCCCTACACTCTAATTCCAGGCTACTGGCCCTTTTATCCCAGCATCGGAGCAGCCATTTGACAATGTGCTTGCCTGGATGACAGCTGAAATCTTTTTGCATGTCTCGCAGCTCACTCAGGGATAGGGATCAGGTGGTTAACACCTCTTTTATGAGTTCTTCCTCCTCCCCAAGCAGTGACCGCCTCTCTTCCCTCTTCTGTTCTCGTGATGGCCCTGCTTCGGAGTAGTCTCCTCCACCATTTCTTCCTCCTGCTCTCTCTTTGAAAAAGCTTCTTTATCCCTTACTAAACGAGCTGACCTCTGCTTCCAAGATTTCTTCTTTTGTATAGGAGCGACTGATACCAGCACGGGTTGGTTCTCTGGTTCAGCTGCAGTACCTGTCGCAGGGGTTGGAGTAGCTGCAGTGCCCGTTGCATTGTCGTCAGATCCAGAGACCCTCTCTTCCCTTTGAATAGCGTTGAACAGGGCTCGGTAGGCATGGGTCAGGCCCGAGCACATTGCAACAATTTGTGTCTCCTGGGAAGTGCCAGGGCGACAGCATACTTCTTCCAAATATTCTACCAGTTTTTAAGGATTCTGCACTTGTTCAGGGGTAAAGTTCCAGAACACCTGCAATACAGTGATGACATCATCATCTGGGGCAACACAGAAGAAGTTTTTGAGAAAGGGAAGAAAATAATTCACAGAATCACAGAATCATTAAGGTTGGAAAGGACCTTCAAGATCATCAAGTCCAACCGTTAACCCAACGCCACCATGCTCACTAAACCATGTCCCGAAGCGCCACATCCACACGTTTTTTGAATACTTCCAGAGATGGTGACTCCACCACTTCCCTGGGCAGCCTGTTCCAATGCTTGACCACTTTCTCAGTTAAGAAATTTTTCCTAATATCCAATCTAAACCTCCCCTGTCGCAACTTGAGGCCATTTCCTCTCGTCCTATCACTAGTTACTTGGGAGAAGAGACCAACACCCTCGTAGCCACAACCCCCTTTCAGGTAGTTGTAGAGAGCGATAAGGTCTCCTCTCAGTCTCCTCTTCTCCAGACTAAACAACCCCAGGTCCCTCAGCCACTCCTCATAAGACTTGTGCTCCAGAGCCCTCACCAGCTTCGTTGCCCTTCTTTGGACACGCTTGAGCACCTCAGCATCCTTCTTGTAGTGAGGGGCCCAAAACCGGACACAGTATTCAAGGTGCGGCCTCACCAGTGCTGAGTACAGGGGCACAATCACTTCCCTACTCCTGCTGGCCACACTATTTCTGATACAGGCCAGGATGCTGTTGGCCTTCTTGGCCACCTGGGCACACTGCTGGCTCATATTCAGCCGGCTGTCAACCAGTACCCACAGGTGTGGATATTAGGGCATGGACTCTGGCGGGGATTCAAGCCAAAGACCTTTATTGTTAGCAAAGCTTGCTTTTTATCCAAATACAGCCCGTTCATGCACCTAAAAGTGCTACCCGGTTGGCTATTGCTTTAAGTCCACGTGACTCTCACAGAGGCAGGATTGGTCACCTCTGTATGTCCATGCGCTCCTTTGCTTCCTCTTAGTTGTTTACCACAGCTCCTTCTCCTTAAGGTCGAGCCCTTGCAGGGTGATCCCAACACCCAGGTCCCTTTCTGCCGGGCTGCTCTCTAGCCACTCCTCCCCAAGCCTGTAGCATTGCATGGGGTTGTTGTGACCCAAGTGCAGGACCCGGCACTTGGCCTTATTAAACCTCATACAGTTGGCCTCTGCCCATCGATCCAGCCTGTCCAGATCCCTCTGCAGAGCCCTCCTACCCTCCAGCAGATCAACACTCCCACCCAACTTGGTGTCATCTGCAAACTTACCGAGGGAGCACTCGATCCCCTCATCCAGGTCATCAATAAAGATATTGAACAAGACCGGTCCCAGAACCGAGCCCTGGGGAACACCACTTCTTACCGGCGGCCAACTGGATTTAACGCCATTCACCACAACTCTCTGGGCTCGGCCATCCAGCCAGCTCTTATACCCAGAAAAGAGTACGCCAGTCTAAGCCACGAGCCGCCAGTTTCTCCAGGAGAATGCTGTGGGAGACGCTGTCAAAGGCTTTACTAAAGTCCAGGTAGACAACATCCACAGCCTTTCCCTCATCCACTAGGCGGGTCACCTGGTCATAGAAGGAGATCAGATTGGTCAAGCAGGACCTGCCTTTCATGAACCCATTCTGGCTGGGCCTGATCCCTTGGTTGTCCTTCACATGCCCCGTGAGCACTCTCAAGATGAACTGCTCCATGATCTTCCCCAGCACAGAGGTCAGGCTGACAGGCCTGCAGTTCCCAGGATCCTCCTTCCAGCCCTTCTTGTAGATGGGCATCACATTGGCAAGCCTCCAGTCATCTGGGACCTCCCTTTTTAACCAGGGCTGCTGATGAATGATGGAGAGTGGCTTGTCAAGCTCCTCCGCCAGCTCTCTCAGTACTCTTGGGTGGATCCCATCAGGCCCCATAGACTTGTGGGTGTCCAGTTGGCTTAACAGGTCCTTAACTGTTTCCTGCTTGATTATGAGGAGTTTATTGTGGTCTACATCCCCGTCTTACAGCTCTGGGGGCTGAATACTCTGAGGATACCTGGACTGGCTATTAAAGACTGAGGCAAAGGCGGCATTAATTACCCCAGCCTTGTCCTCATCCTTGGTGACAATGTTCCCCACCATATCCAATAAGGGATGGAGATTCTCCTTGCCTCTCTTTTTGTTGTTAATATATTTGTAGAAGCATTTTTTGTTATCCTTTACGACTGTGGCCAGATTGAGATTCAAATCCTGCAAGATGCTTTTGCCATAAAACAAAGTAAGGTCAAAGGACCTGCACAGGAGATCCAGTTTTTAGGAATAAAATGGCAAGATGGATGTCATCAGATCCCAATGGATGTGATCAACAAAATAACAGCTATGTCTCCACCAACTAGCTAAAAAGAAACACAAACTTTTTTGGGCGTTGTGGGTTTCTGGAGAATGTATATTCCAAATTAGTGTCTGATTGTAAGCACTCTTTATCAAGTGACCTGGAAGAAGAACCAGGAGAGACCCGAGGTCGACCTCTAGGGTTTTGGAGTCGAGGATCTGAGTCCTGCTATACTCCAACTGAAAAAGAGATATTGTCAGCATATGAAGGAGTTTGAGCTGCCTCAGAAGTGATTGGTACTGAAACACCCGACTGCCGGTGCTGGGCTGGATGTTCAAAGGGAGGGTCCCCTCTACACATCATGCCACTGATGCTATGTGGATTAAGTGGGTCACACTTATCACACAGTGAGCTCAAATAGGAAACCCCAATCACCCAGGAATCTTGGAAGTCATCATGGACTGGCCAGAAGGCAAAGGTTTTGGAATATCGCCAGCAGAGGAGGTGGCGTGTGCTGAAGAGGCTCCACCTCTTCAGGGGTAAAAGTTCCAAAACACTGGAGGTGCCCACCATCCTAGGTATTTGCCCATGCTGTTCCACACACCCTGCCATTCTTAACTATCAAGCTCTGGGGTAGATCTCTGGATGATATTCTTAAATTGCTTGGAACCTTAGACAAAACTGAAACAATATTCTCAAGAAGTACCAATAGAAGTATTTTAACTACCCAAGGGTGTTCAAGATACTGAAAAGTTATTGTAATGGAGGAGGAAACATCACGGTAGAAGGTAGCAAAGGTGCCATTCTGCATTTCCTCCATAAAAAAAACCTTTCGGAGGAAGAAGTATAATTGCTAATTTTCTTCACAAGATGGTACCCGAAGTACAGTAATGGCTTTGGTACAAAGCTCAGATACTACATTAAGCTCAAGGCCAGTGTCCTAAAAACAAATCTCCCAGGCAAGACATTACTAATCATTGCAGGGTACAGCAGCCTGCAAAAGCCACCACCAATCTTTAACATGTACAGCAAAGACGAGAGCATGATGCAAATCAAATTAACTACTATTGTGACCTGCAACTGTTAACAGATATGAATCCCCTAGTATGCTCTGACTGATCTGTTATTATCTCAAACCCTTTGGGCCCCACGTTGGGCGCCAGAAAGGACTGTTATGGTTTAGCCCCAGCCAGCAACTAAGCACCATGCAGCCGCTCGCTCGCCTCCCCCCGCTAGGTGGGATGGGGGAGAGAATTGGAAAACAACTCGTGGGTTGAGATAAAAACAGTTTAATAGGGCAGCAAGAGAGAAGGAAACAACAGTGATAATAATAATAATATTACTGATAAAGGAATATACAGAAACAAGTAATGCATAATGCAACAATTGCTCACCACCTGATGACTGATAGCCCGTCCCCGAGCAGCTATCCCCGCCCCTCAGCCAACTCCAGTTTTATATACTGAGCATGACATTATATGGTAAGGAATACCTCTTTGGCCAGTCTGGGTCAGCTGTCCTGGCTGTGCCCCCTCCCAGCTTCTTGTGCACCTCCCTGCTGGCAGAGCATGGGAAGCTGAAAAGTCCTTGACTTAGTATAAGCACTACAAGTACTTAGCAACAACCAAAACCATCAGTGTGTTATCAACATTATTCTCATACCAAATCCAAAACACAGCACTATACCAGCCATCAGGAAGAAAACCCAACTCTATCCCAGCTGAAACTAGGACATATACAAACTTCATAAAGGATAATGCATAAATAATAAGTTGCTGTGAGCTAACTAATGTATGTAGTGTTTCAGAAGAAGGAGGTTAAAGGAAGCAAGTCCCAGTGATGACAGCTGAGAGAGGGAGAAGGCTATTTACTGTTAATTTAAGGTCCAGGAGGAAGGGCAGATAGTACACGAATTTCTTGGCCAGCAGCAGGTTATCAGCGATTTATTCTCTGAGTGCACTTAAAGTTTGGCCAGCTTGTTAGTAAGAAGATATTGTGCTCAGAAGTTCTAGTGTCGATTCACAGAATCACTAGGTTGGAAAGGACCTTCAAGATCATCAAGTCCAACCATTAATCCAGCGCCACCATGTCCCCTAAACCATGTCCTGAAGCGCCACATCCACACGTTTTTTGAACACTTCCAGAGATGGCGACTCCACCACCTCCCTGGGCAGCCTGTTCCAATGCCTGACCACCCTCTCAGTGAAGAAATTTTTCCTAATATCCAATCTAAACCTCCCCTGGCGCAACTTGTCCTATCACTAGTTACTTGGGAGAAGAGACCAACACCCTCGTCGCCACAACCCCCTTTCAGGTAGTTGTAGAGAGCAATAAGGTCTCCTCTCAGCCTCCTCTTCTTCAGACTAAACAGCCCCAGTTCCCTCACTTTCTTTTAAAACAGGGGTAACCAGACATAGGCAGACAGTTCTGAGTCTGTTCTGCCTTCATTTGGAGCTGGTTGTACACAAGTAGCACAGCTGTATTAGTGCAGGGCAGCACCATAGCTGAGAAACCTCTATAACACAGCCAATACGGCTTCCAGATCAGAGCCAGTTATCCAAGCAGCTTAAAACAAGGAAGAGTGAACTTTGGTCTGAGTACGTCAATATAGACCCTTACATGGCCTTAATGTACATACCCCATAGAGTGAGCTCTACAATTAGAGGATGCATATTTTGCTAAAAACAAATTCTACTAAATTACTTTCTTTAGAAAAAGCTGTTTTAATTTTTAATTACAAACAGAATTCATTATAAATACTTCATATGTAGAATTTTGTGTTGAGGTAAATTTGGTGAAGAAAATGAAGCCTAAAGAGACTGTTTTTATTAAAAGTTGGCTATTAATAACAAAACTGGCTATTTATCATCTATGGAAATAGATGGCAATAAATAATTGAAATTGTCACTCTACTGCTGTGGGGGAATATTGTTTTAAAGCCAGCATGCAATTGATAATTTCATATACACACAATTACATTCTGAATTATACTTCCAAATGTGTGTAACATGATTTGCATACAGAATTATACATAAAGAATTTACAGGTAAGGATGCAAATTACATGTTGCCGATATATCTCATTTTCAAAGACTATTCCTCGATACATACTTTCTGGTCAAGGAAACTTAGCTGTTGTTAAGTAACTGCAAGTTACTCTAAACTTAAAAGCACAAACTTAACAACACGACAAACAAAATAAAGCAGTTGCTTATTACACGTTTGTTCAAAGTTAAAATTGAAATAAATTACAACCAAATGATCAAAAATTACTTTCTTTTCAAGACATTGTCTACTACTCCCACCTACTCACAAGCTTTCTGTTAAACAGGCAGAAAAAAGTCCTTTTTGCCGAGTAGGTATTTTCTATGTTTTGGTTCTTATTTTTGTATATAGATATATACAAAGGCTAGATAAATGTTCTAAGGTATTCACTGGGCTTATACGCAGTTTAAAGATATAAACCACCAATAACTTAATGAAAACACAGGAAAACCTTTTCCTGTTCCTTCTACTAATGAAAGAAAAACTATACCTGTGCTCGCTTCTCCATGTCCTGACAAGTACCTAGTTGTTCTTCCATTGCAGCTCTGATTTGCCTTGCCTCATACTCTAACTGCCTTCTGGTCATATCTGTTTGCAAGGAGAACTGAAATTGAAGTACAAAGAAGACAATTTAAATAAGGTTGATATAAACTATGTACTTCTCTGAACAAAAGCAAAACAGTTACATTTCCACACCAAACTTCATAAACAAAACATGAAAATAGACCCTTAAAATATTACTACGTTGTTAAAAACAAGAACACATAATATTGGTAAATATTGGAACACATAAATATTGGTAAACCAACATGATACCTGCAAGTCTTGTCAAATAACTAAAAGCAATATATAAACATTGAGACAATATAATTGATTAACATTTTTAACCTGTCTTTTTTAACATAGCTGTTGAATTCATAACCTACAACATCGCTTAAGGAAAGGTACTCCAATCAATGTATTTTTCAAGGCATCAGCAAAGCTAGTTTATAATTTTAATGTTTATTTTAAAAAACAGGTCTTTGCAACTAAGGGAAAATACTACAAATTAGCAAGGAAATTGATTTAAGTTCAACTCCCTCAAGCTTTATTTTAAAAGATTGACGAAACATAGAAAAGTCTAGGCTGACAGGGACTTCTGGAGATCAGCTGGTCCCACCTTCTGTTGAAAGCAGGGCCTTAGATTAGGTTATCTAGGCCCAAGTCAAGACAAGTTTTGAATATTTCCAGCAAGGCAGATTCCACCATTCCATCATATGTACACAGATTAGTTATTCAAGCATGTGGAAAATAGTAACAGGTCCAGTAAATGTGTTTGCTCAAAAAGTGAATTAGTTGATACCATCTTTTGATACACATAATTACCTTTTACTCTAGCTGTTCTTGCTAGAAGAATATGAATTTATTTAATTTCTTGTCAGGTCAGTGGTTTCAAATACTATACAAAATATAAAAGCCATACAGGAGTACCAAGTAAAATGAAATTAATGCCACGGAAGATTAGAAGATCCATCATTTAAATATCAGCAAGAACTGTCTTTCTGGAAGAGGACAACATGAACTCTTTCAAAAAAGGGAGGTAATGAGCAAATATGGCAGCTGTACTTAATTTTATGAAGACTTTTCTCTAGTCTGCTCTTCAGCAAAAAGATACTAGTAACTAAATAGACCACAAACCAAAAACAATGACTGCATGAATGTATGAAAAGCAAAACTAGAAGGCATAGTCATTCTTCAATATTAGGAACAATTATACACAAGTATAAGACAACTGATAAAATTTTAAATCTTTCAGGAAGAAGCTTTACAAAGCACCTAACTACTTGTGGTGGGTTGACCCTGACTAGTCACCAGGTGCCCACCAAGCTGCTCTATCACTCCCCCTTCTCAACAGGATAGGAGAAGAAAATATGATTAAAAGCTCATGGGTCGAAATAAGGACGGGGAGACTACTTGCCAATTACCGTCACAGGCAAAACAGACTCAGCTTGGGGAAGATCAATTTAATTTATTGTCAATTAATAACAGAGTAGGATAGTGAGAAAATAAGAACAAATCTAAAAACACCTTCCCCCCACCCCTCCCTTCTTCCCAGTCTCAACTTCACTCCCGACTTCCCTACCTCCTCCCCCCAAGCAGCACAGGGGGATAGGGAATGAGGGTTGCGGTCAGTTCATAATGCTTTGTCTCTGCTGCTCCTTCCTCCTCACACTCTTCCCCTGCTCCAGCGTGGGGTCCCACCCATGGGAGACAGTTGATGTCTGGGAAGTTGAAATCTCCCATAAGGACAAGGGCTGCTGATCCAGAGATTTCTCCTAATTGCCTATAGAATAAGTCATCAGTGCTATCATGCTGGCTGGGCGATCAGCAGTAGACACCCACTACAACACGTCTCTTTTCCATTCCCCTCTCAACCACATCATCCCTAACTGTAAGGGCTGTACAATCAAACCTCTCCCTTACATATAGTGCGACACCTCCACCTCACCTGCCCTGCCTATCTCTCCATCCCAGCACTCCAGCTGTGGGACTTATTCCACCAAGTCTCGCTAATACCAGTTGGTGTACAAGCATTTCAGATATGCTCCTGAGCCCTCCGTGCTTCCAGGAGCAGTGTAAATGTTCACGTTAGCATTGCCACCCTCAGGTGATACCATTCCAACCCTTGGCTTACCTTTCGCAATCCTGTTGTCATCCCCTTCCTCTACCTATTCTAGTTTAAAGCCCTCTCGATCAGTCCCACAAGCTTACACCCAAAGATGCATTTTCCCCATTGGGACAGGTGGATTCCATCAGGCCCCAGCATTCCTTGTGCCTCGAAGACTCTTCCACGGTTATAAACGCCAAAGTTTTGGTGGAGGTACCGGTCCTGGAGACAGGCATTGATATCTTGGGCTCATCTGTTTTTTCCAAGGTGTCTCTCTATTACTGGGAGGATCAAGGAAAACACTACTTGTGCTCCTGAATGTTTTAGCATTCTTCCCAGGGCCCTGAAATCTCTTTTGACTGACCTTAGACTTTTTGTTGCGACATCATTAGTACCCACATGAAAGAGCAGGAGTGGATAGTAGTCTGAAGATTGTACTAAGCTCCTCAGTTGCCTGGTGACATCCCTAATTCTGGCCCCAGGGAGGCAGCAAACTTCCCTGAAAAGAGGGTCCGGTGTGCAAATGGGTGCTTCCGTTCCACATAGGAGGGAGTTGCCAATGACCATAACTCGCTGTTGTTTCTTCTCGGCACTAGTCTTAATGCAGGTCTTGTTGCGATGCGTTGGTTTATCTGACCTTGGCAGGACTGCTTGCCTATGTTCCTCCTCTGTCTCATTATGCGCTTCATCTACCATACCCAGGGCCTTATACCTATTCTTGTAAGGGTATCTTAGAGGGTAAGGAGGGGTTTCTCTTACAGGTCCATGCAGTAACCTTCTTCCACCTCTCCCCATCCCTCGTAATGCTGCCTTCCTCCTGGCACCAAACAGATCCTGGACCTGCCTCCGTAGTGAGTTGGCTTATGTGTATCAGAGATGTCAGAGCACAGCTCCATTGGTCAATCTCCTTCTCAGACTCTCAAATACTCCTCAGCCTGCCCACCTCCTCCTGTAGCTCAGCCACCAGGCAGAGCAGTTCATCTACCTGGACACACATCCCACAGGCTTGCTTGCTATCACCCTCCATCTCCAGGAATATCCCTGTGCACAACCCACAGCCGGAAACCTGTGTAGTTGCATGCTTTGACAGGAGCTCTATCTGTGGTCCCTTCCAACCTTAATGATTCTGTGATTCTGTGTGGCTGCATTGGTTCTGCCAGGTGCTAGAAGCTCAGGAGAAGCAGAGGACACATTTTTTTGTCATGTAGTCACCATGCTGCCACGTACCTGCCCACTGGGAAATATATATGCTCATCCATTGCAATCAGCTAGGCTGATTGTTTTAGCCTGTTTAAATCTCATGCTGCCGGGTGCAGGCTCCGCCCCTTGCTGTCTCGTCCAGTCAGTGTGTCCGGGCTCAGTTCCTCAGGGAATGCCCCCTGTTCAGTCATAGTTGTCCTCGTGTGTCCCTCACCGCTGCTTGCTGCCACTGCTGCTGGTGCTCCTCGCACTGCTCCGGCGTCCGTTGCAATCCGAGATGTTTCCCCTTTGGGTCAGAAATTGAATAAAATCTCTGGCTGAATGGGAAAATCAGGGACGTTCTGCATTCAGCTCTACTTGCCAATCCTACTGCTCTTTTTTTCGGCTTTTACTCTGGTTTCTGCTCCAACTATTGCTACTGCTTCTGGTTTGTAAGCATCTCTCCAACAAAAATTATAGGGCCAGGACTGGAACCTAGCCAGTTTTCTGTGGGAACAGTCCACATGCCATTTGCACCTGCTGATTTGGTTTTGGGGCAACAGCAAGTGCCGAGACTGTGGGATGATCTGCAGAAGGTGATGCAAAGTATATGTGGCATCTTTCACATTTATAACCCTACTACGTGGGCTGGCATGCAGCAACTATTTGAGACTGTCTTTACTCCTGATGAAAAAAAATTAAAATCTGGGGAACAAATCACAGATGGCCTTGGGGAAGCACAGGGCAGAACCCCATGGCTAGCTAGTAACCCAGGTTGGTCCTCCAAAGTTACCAGCTGATAGAGATATGCTCCAAAGATTGAGAGGGGAATTGTTAAAATCCTTAGAACCGGCAGGAAGGAAGACTGTAATTTGGGCTAAGGTCCGAGAATGCCAGCAAGGAAATGCTGAACAACCTTCTGAATATTATGCCCAATTGGTTAAACAAGTGAGAATGTTTGGAGGGGTCAACCCTAAGAAGAAGGAAAATCGATCTTTAATGGTATCTTTCTTTGTATATCAGTCCACCCCAGATATTAAGAAATATTTTTCTAAACATATACCTGGATGGCAGGGCAAAGGATTGAATTAAATAGTCAGCATTGCCATGTTCATGTGTAACGGAAGAGATGAAAGACAGGTGAAGAAAAAAGAAAAGAACATGAACAGAAAGCTGGTCTACTGTCAGCAACATTGAATAGCAATCCTAGACTAAGGGGACAGGGATGTGGAGGTCTTCAAGGCAGAAGCAGAGGAGGAAATTTTAGGAGCAGTGGGCCTCAAGGAACAAGAGACTGTTGTAATTATTGTGGACAACAAGGACATTGGAAACGGGAATGCCCAGTACGACCAAAGGGCTTCCTAATAGAACCTCTCAATCCTATGGTGCAATCTTTCCCTGCTCTATGCAACTGAGGCAGCTAGATTTCACCCAGGATTGACAGCCGGGACCAATTGTGCAATCACTACAGGAGCCTCTGAATACAAAATATTTTCCCCTTCTTCTTATGAGAATCTGGTCTTAAACCTTTTAATTAATGAACATAATTACCCCTGTCTAATAGATATAGGGGCAACGTTTTCTACCTTAAATCAGTATACCTATTCATCTGGACTCTCAATACCTTTTTGCATTTACTTGGGGAAAGATACAGCTAACATAGACAAGGCTCCCTCAGGGCTTTGCTAGGTCCTCCACTATGTTTCTAAAATTTTAGTAAAAGATTTGCAGGATGATGTGTTTAAAAAATGGATACAGTATGTTGATGATTTATTAGTAGCCAAGGAATCTTGTATAGCTGACACCCATACCTTACTGTTTGCTTTAGCTGAGAAAGGCCATCGAATTTCTCCACGTAAGTTACAATTTTTTTTTATGAGAAGTGTAAAATATCTGGGTTACATTCTCCAGCAAGAGAAGTGGCGTTTATCTGAGAACCATACTAAAGCCATTCAAAATCTTCCCCAACCAGTTACTAAAAACAAATGCAAGCCTTTTTAGGAGGATTCTGTAGGATTCTGACGACCCTGGATAGCTGCTTTCGAGGAAATGGCAAAACCACTGATACAGATTACTGCTCAAGATGCTGGAGAACCTATTCACTGGACAACGGACAAGGTAAAGACATTTGAGCTTTTGAAGCAAGCTGCACCTGCTCTGGGATTGCCAGACTACAGTAAGCCATTTACCTTGTTTGTACATGAAGGGAAAGGAATAGCCTCCGGGGATGTTAACTCAAAACCGTGGGAGATGACAATGTCCAACTGTACATTATCTAGCTCAGCCAGATCTGATAGCTCAAGGATCCGTTGCCTGCACTTAGTTGAACAGAGTAAAAATCTAGTGCTCGGACACCCTCTGATAGTACAAGTACCACATGAAGTTGAAATGCTGTCACAGCACCTTACGCAGGCAATGTCACCACAGCGAATCACTATGAGCTGATTTTCTTAACAACGGAAAACATAACAATTAAGCAGTGTAATACACTGAACCCTGCTACTCTACTCCCTTTACCTGGGGAAGGAGCTCCACATCACGATTATGTAATAACAACCCATGAAGCCAAAAAGACTTAAGAAGATTTAACAGATGTGCCATTTCTAAATCCTGATCTGGAACTATTTGTAGATGGGTCCTCACATTATCTGAACGGCAACTGTTTTATAGGTTATTCAATAACTACTGTGAATGAAGTAGTGGAGGCTTCACCACTCAGTCCGAAGCTGAATGCACAAGCAGCAGAATTAATTGCATTAACAAAGGTCTGTCAGCTGGCCAAAGAAAAGACTGTAAATATTTATACTGATTTTCGATATGCATTTTGAGTATGCCACACTACTGTGCAGTTATGGAAGCTGCGTGGGTTTATGACTTCTAGTGTAAGTAAAATATCAAATACTCCTCAAATTATGGAACTGTTAAAAGCTATACAATTCCAGAGAAACTTGCTATCATCCATCAGCCAGCTCGTACCAGCAGGACAAAAGAAGAGATAAGAAATAGTCTAGCAGATATTGCCGCTGAAGCTGCAGCACGACTGCTGTATGAACCACCAGGCTTATAAACAGTCCAATGGTCTGACCTGGTGTTGCCCATTCCTGAAAAGATATATTTGACTGTTCCTGCTGAAGAAATTGACTCTTGGAAAAGGTATGAAGTGACCAAAGACTCACAGGGAATATGGAGAGCAGGTATGGAAAACCTTCCTATTTTACCTAAGCAATACCTGATTCCCATAGCAAAAATGCATCACCACCTAGGGCATTTTGGGACTGCTGCACTAGCCCAGACAGTGCTGAAGAATTGGTTTGTGACAGGATTTTATGCTGCAGCCTAATAGGTAACTTCGTCTTACATGCACTACCTTTAGCCTTAATGAATATTTAACAAAGATCTCAACAAACAACAAAACTGTCTCCCTATGAAATACTACTTGAAAGACTGATACAACTCCCCAGAACTGATGTACCCACTCATATAATTTTATTAGCAGGAAATGAAAATGTGGCCCAGTATTTTTTTACAGGTTCATAAATTATTAAAATACAATCAGGCCCGTGCACAGCTAATGTAATTGGTACATCTAGAAGGGGCTCTGCATCCCTTCAATCTAGGGAATTATGTTTGGGTAAAAGTACACAAAAGAAAGGATAACTTATCTCCTTGGTGGGAGGGACCAATTTTGGTATTGCTAACCTTTGTCAGCAGTAAAGGTGGAAGAAAAATAGACTTGAATTCATCACTCCCACCTAAAATCTGCAGCCAGTCTGGAAGCAGAACCAGGAAATCCTCCTGCCGCTAAGGGAACATCCACCACTGCAGAGATTGATTCACCCGCAGCTGGGAATTTACACAGAGCCAGCGGATTGGCTGTGAAACCACTGATCTTGCATAAGAATTTGACAACAGGAAAGTGGAAAGTAATCTGATACTTATGAATTGCACATGGACTGAACCATACTCTTACTTAGAATTAGAGTGCAACCAAGGGATAATTATTTTTGCTATTTCTGTCTGGTTTTCCTGTTAATAGTGATTTGGAAGCTGAGATTTTAATATGATAGCCTTTCTTATAAGCCTGTGGTGGAATTTTGATTATACATATTCATTCCATAATTCAGCCATAGCAACAGGCCAAACTATAGCAAATAAGGCCAAATGTTGGATATGCATTAAAAGCCTATCCTCTACCGGAAATCAACTCTCCTGGGTTTCTGTCCCATTGAATACTCAATGGTAAAGGATGGGCATATTTTCACTAAAGAAAGGAAGGATAGTGCCAAGGCCAAGCCAATCAGCAACGGTGGTAGTGCCTCTGTGATAACATATTTAAGAAGGGGGGAAAAAACACCGGCACAACAGCAATTGTAGCTGGAGAGAGTGAGAATATGTGAGAGAAACACCTCTGCAGACACCAAGGTCAGTGAAGAAGGAGGGGGAGGAGGTGCTCCAGGTGCCGGAGCAGAGATTCCCCTGCAGCCCGTGGTGAATTACCTTTTCTTCTTTGTTCTAGAGGTTCTCCTGGTATGGAAAAAGGAAAAATCAAAGCCAGTATACACTAGTCATTCTGTTCCACCAATAATATGCAGAGATCTTATTAAGGCAGAATGCATTACCCTTTTTGTTCTGGAAAAGGGTCTTAAAAGAAGGTCAGAAGGAAGCCTTCAGCTACAGACATATGAAAAGAAAGGTAAAGCTTGAAGCACAACCCTAGTGCCCAACTGTATTCTGGCAGATGCACAGAAATGAGAAGGTTCTGCATTTCAAAGCATGAGACAAAAACATGAGCTGAGAGGCAGAAATGTGAAACTTTGAGGAAACTATGATAAAGTTTATAAGTTTTATTTATTCTTAGAAAATTCAATTATGGCTGATGTATTTTTTCATTATTGCAAGAAGTCAACTCTTCACTGTTTTCTGACAATTATTCAGTTTGCAGATAAACAAGTCACCAACAGCAGGTCTCCCAGAAGACTTCACCAAGGTCAATTCAGAAAGCCAACAAGAGATATAACAGTCTACAAATGTAAAACACTGCTAAAAAAGAATGGGATCTATCCTTCCACTGTGGATGGAATAAGTAGTGACGGACATAAATTGCCACAAAAGAGATTTAGTATAGATGTTAAGTAAAACATTCTAATAATACAAAGAGCTAAGTTAATTGATTACCTATGAAGTTGAGGAAACTTCATCTTAAAACCTGTGACACATTTAGAGTGACACAGATACAGCCAACAATGCCTTTGGGAAATGGATTACATTTCCTCAAGGTCCTTTTTCCTTCTTTCTCCCCTTGTCCCTGGTTTTCTCATTAACTTGGCTGTGACTAATATTAGATTTGCTTAAGTCCAGCTGTTTCACCCCAGTCACTAAAGTTTTTCGATATTCTATTTCTACTTCCAGGAAGCTGACTAGTTCTGACAGTATTGCATAAATACAGCTAAACTGATTCCTGATCAGATACAGCTTTGTAAATATGGGCAACCAAGTCATCCCATAACTGTATGTACTAAGGAATGCACTGCAAATATATCCAAGCTGCTGAGTTCTGACAGCAGGAAAACCTGTGTTATCTGGGATATCGGAGTTCTTCATTATCCCAGAAAACAGTGACTTGACTATAGTTTGAAGATGCCAAGGTAAAAGTTTGCAGGGGCATTAATATCTGCATAGGCTATAGCACCATTTTACTCACTGTTCTGAATTAAGAGCTCCTGTGTAAATGGTCTCTTAGGCTGCTCTCAAAATTGCTGCTCTCAAAATTACTGCTCTCAAAATTAAATGCTGCTCTCAAAATTAAAATAATCCATAAAATAACTGAACTGATAGAAAAAAAGGCCTTTGGGGGATACAGTTAAAGAAACCTACTGACATATAACTCATTTGTCATAACAACTTTTCAGTGCTCCTCTTTAGCACTGAAATTTATACCAATGGGTACGAATTTTAACAGGTAAAATAATATCTGAAAACCAGGGAACTGCAAAGGAAAAAATACATTATTTAGTCTGAATTAACCTTGCATAGTGAACAAAAAAATGCTTTAAATGAAAACAATAGTAGAGAATGTCCCTAAATTCATAAAATATACACAGCATCTAAACAGAGATCATAGCACCAGATACATAAATCAGCATGCTGTAGTTACTTACTTACATTTTCAGTAAGGGGGATACTTTCCAAGGTCGCCATTGCTTGTAGTCTGGCAATTGACTTTGCATCACTTGCTTCCCCCCTATTTTTCCCCCTTTTCACTTATTCAACTGCCTTTATTTCAACCCATGAGTTTTTCTCTCTTCTCTCCTTATTTTCTCCCCCATCCTGCTGTGGTGGGGAGTGAGTGGCTGTGTGCGTGCTTAGCTGCTGGCCAGGGTCAACCCACAACAATCCTTTTTGGCACCCAATGGGGAGCTTGAGAGGTTTGCGATAACAATAGGTTTGATTGGAATGTGTTAACTTGAATTCATAGCTGTTATAGCTGTTTAGGTGTTACTTGGCAAGCTGTTACTGTTGCTGGTCACAATGTTGACTTGTTTGCTCTCAGTACTGATTTATATGTTCCCTTACCTGCTCTGTGGTGTGCTCCCTCTCTTGCTGTATATCAAACTCCAGTGCCTGTTAATGGCTGCTTTCACCTTTTGCTGTTTGTTGTGTGGTTCATCACTTGTTTTTTATTGTTTTTCCTGGGAGAGCTATGATAAAAGCACTGAATGGCCTTCAGCCTAATCTGGTATTTGGGACCTACACTGCTTCTGTCCCAGTAATCCAGGAAGCATTTTGTGGAGACAATTAGCAATTACACCTTTTTCCTTTTCTCCTCTGGGAGCCACTTTGTGGGGCAAATGAAGAATGGCACCTCCCCCCTCTTCTCCTCCAGGGTAGATGTTTCATCCCTTGTTGCAACGGCCCTTCATTTTCTTGAATATCCCAAAATGCTCATATTGGTGTGCACCATGAATCTGATTTTGGCTTTTCCTGAGGTTAACCAATGCCACACAGGGATGTGCCCTGAGGTTGGGAACGCCACACGAGGATGTACCCTGAGGCAGCCAATTCATGGGTGGCAAGGTGTGGGGGAGAATTTGGGTAAGTGCCTAGAACAGTTTTCACCTCCAGTGGTCTGGGACTTCACACCCAAACAGGCACAGAATCCTGTTGAAGTGGCAGACCGCTTGAAGAAAGGATACCTCGTCTTATACCAAAGAGACATAACTTCTCACACTATTTTGGGGTCTGGCCTACACCTACCGAGCCTCTGTCCAGCACTCTTAAGGGGGCAAGAGGGTCTCTAGATCTGAGGACATACAAACAGACGCTGTGGCTAAGCCACAGATTCAACCCTCAAATATAACAGTCACTTCTGTAGTCCAGAAGAAACAATGGCAGCAGAGGTTGACCCAGTTAGTAAGGGAGGAAGATGCTCTTCCTGAGAGAGAACATGAGGAAGAATTAGAAGAGGCAGCCTGTTCTGCAGCAGAACAGTCACAAGAACAGGAGGGGGAAGAGACAGAAATCATAAAAGAGGTAGAAACCACCCAGTACCTATCCCTGAGTGAGCTGCGAGATATGCAAAAAGATTATGGCTACTAGCCAGGCAAGTGAATTATCAGCTGGTTGTTCCGATGCTGGGATACTAGGGCCCATAGTCAGGAATTAGAGGGTAGGGATGTCCAGCAGCTGGGATCCCTAGCTAGGGACTGGGGAATCAGTAAAGGGATGATAGGAGGGGCAATAATCTGCAGCTTCCAAAGGTGACTCCCATCAAGCGTGAAGGCAAGATAACTCCTCAAAGGAAGATGTTGTAAACTACCAAGGCAAGTAGACCACCACTGAGGGAGGTGCCCAGTATCTGAGGGAATTAGTGAGATGATCTACAGCAACCTGGACAACAACCAGGCCTCCAAAAATCTGGATGAAATTTAGTGCACATAGTCCATGTAGTGGAAGTTTGTACCGGAACAGACTGACATTGTATGCCAGCACCCTGGTGATAATGGACTGGACAGACATTGAGGCACCAACTGTGGATAAACTGGCCTGCTAGCTCTGGCAATTTAAAGAGAAACTCTCATCCTCCCCGACACTATAGGCCTGCAATTTTGCTATGGAAAAACTGTCCCAACAGGTCCAACAATTCAGAGTGAATGTCTTCCTCCTTGTCCCTACAAGGGTGGTGTCTCAGCTTTCAAGAATGCTGCATGGAATCAGATTTTTTGTGCTCAAGGGAGAAGGAACTGTGGACCACCCTGTGGTTCTATCTGTGTGACCACAGGGAGGACATGAGGAATTGGGACGGTGGACCTACGTCAAACCTAAAAGCTCGTGCACGTGAATTGCAAGAAAAAACAGCATTGAAAAAGAGTCCATCTAGGAAGATGACTGCTCGGGTTGATATTGAGCAATTCTGCGGACAGAGTAGAAAGGCAGCTCCTACTTCTGCTCCTGATGAATGGACTTCTGCTTTGCAATTACAGGAGTGAGGTAAGGAATGCTCTGACTGTGAATAGAGAATGCCTGACTCTGGCCAGGAAGAGGAAAGGGAGAACCGAGTTTACTCCACCATGTGGATTCAATGGCCTGGCACATCAGACCCAAATGAGTACAAGGCTTTGGTGGTCACTGGTGCACAGTATACCCTAATGCCACCAGGGTATAAGGGCACAGAACCCATCTGGATTACTGGAGTGACAAGGGGATCCAAACAATTGTCTTGTATTGGGTTTGCATGGCAAGGTTTTGGTAGCGGGGGGGTGCTAAAGGGGTGGCTTCTGTGAGAAGATGCCAGAAGCTTCCCCCATGTTGGATGGAGCCAATTCCAGTCAGCTCCCAGATGGACCTGCCACTGGCCAAAGCTGAACCAGTCAGCAAAGCTGGTGGCACCTTTGTGCTAACATTTAAGAAGGGGAAAAAAACGCAGCGCAACAGCAGCTGGGAGAGAGGAGTGAGAATATGTGAGAGAAACAACTCTGCAGACACCAAGGTCAGTGAAGAAGGAGGGGGAGGAGGTGCTCCAGGTGCTAAATTCATAAAATATACACAGCATCTAAACAGAGATCATAGCACCAGATACATAAATCAGCATGCTGTAGTTACTTACATTTTCAGTAAGGGGGATACTATCAATCCTTTTAGTAAGGTCCTGAAGCTGAGCATAATACCAGTCCTTTTCTTTCTCTTCTTTCTCAAGCTCCGCAAGCAACAGAGATCTATCAAAAACAAAAGCCAGAAATGTCTCACTAGTAAGCCTTCATTATCAAATACAAGTATAGCAATAAGCATTGATACCTATATAAAAGGTGAAATAAGAAATTAGGTTTGATGAAGACAGCACTAACAAGAAGTTGAGAAGGTGGGTTCTGTTCCCTGGCCCTCGCTAATCATACTATCAAACTATGCTGTGCTAAGCAAGTCACTTTAACTTCTTTAACATCAGATCCACATCTGTAAAAGAAAGAATACCTATAGTTCTTTATAAAACCAGTTTGAAATCTATAGCTGAGAGGCATTTTATGAAATCTAAGCAGTGCTAACTTGCATCCTGCTTCTTTATGACAATATGCCTTAATGCAGCAAACTACAACTGCTGTTTAAGGAAAGGCTTGGATATTGCAGAAGTGTATACACCTCAGAATCCCATTACTAAATTCAGTTATCTTTTCTGCCTTTGTAATGCCTCCTCACTCTGTCATCCATGACAAAACAATGTTAAAGCACACAAAACCATGATTATTAAAAACACTTTCAAAGAGTATTTTTCCATCATATGTTATATACAGGATACATTTAGAGCTGCTTAACACATTCTAAATGGGCATCATAAGCATATTGCAGATCTGCACAGAGGCAAGCCCATCTGGGCTGCTGAATTATGGCAGGATATTGCTGCCCTATTAGAGAATCTGGTCATAAAAGTACACCACGTAGATGCTCACGTACCCAAGAGTTGGGCCACTGAAGAACATCAAAACAACCAGCAGGTGGATCAGGCTGCTAAGATTGAAGTGGCTCAGGTGGATCTGGACTGGCAACATAAGGGTGAATTATTTATAGCTCGGTGGGCCCATGACACCTCAGGCCATCAGGGAAGAGATGCAACATATAGATGGGCTCGGGATCGAGGGGTGGACTTGACCATGGACACTATTGCACAGGTTATCCATGAAGGTGAAACGTGCACTGCAATCAAACCAGCCAAGCAGTTAAAGCCCCTCTGGTATGAAGGACGATGGTTGAAATATAAATATGGGGAGGCCTGGCAGATTGACTATATCACACTCCCACAAACTCGCCAGGGCAAGCACCGCATGCTTACAATGGTGGAAGCAACCATCGGATGGCTGGAAACATACCCTGTGCCCCATGCCACCGCCCAGAACACTATCCTGGGCCTTAAAAAGCAAGTCTTCTGGTGACATGGCACCCCCGATAGAATTGAGTCAGACAATGGGACTCATTTCCGAAACAACCTCATAGACACCTGGGCCAAAGAGCACGGCATTGAGTGGGTGTATCACATCCCCTATCATGCACCTGTCTGGGAAAATCGAATGATACAACGGACTGTTAAAAGACCACACTGAAAGCAATGGGTGACGGGACATTCAAACATTGGGATAAACATTTAGCTAAAGCCACCTGGTTAGTCAACACTAAGGGATCTACCGATTGAGCCGGCCCTGCCCAATCAAAACTTTTACGTACTGTAGAAGGGCATAATGTCCCTGTGATGCATGTAAAAAATATGCTGGGGAAGTCAGTCTGGGTTACTCCTGCCTCAGGCAAAGGTAAACCCTTCTGTGGGATTGCTTTTGCTCAGGGACCTGGGTGCACTTGGGTGGGTAATGTGGAAGGATGGGGAAGTCCGATGTGTACCTCAAGGACATTTGATTTTGGGTGAAAAAAGCAAATGATTTGAATTGTATGATGTTAATTGCTACACAATACTGTGTGTCATCACTACTATGGTTGCTATACACCATATCAATGGTATTACAGTAAGGATCACCCAGACTGATGAAGAATGAGCTTCACTGAAATCGAGCAACGTGCAGCTGTGATGGAACCAGAACTGGCTTCAGCAACTTGTGCCCAGCAACTTCCTCGAGATCGACAACTTCGACCTGCAGACCGTGGGCATGGGCTGCACCAGATATATGAGCTACAAGCCCCAGATGTAGCATGCAACAATCCAACACCACACACCATCTCCCCTGCCCTGAGAGTCTGTTATGACAGATGATGCCCAAAGTCATGGACCAAATTAACTCAGCAGACATTTTAGAGGGATGACCCATAGACTAAGGGAATGATATCTGTCTGTATACATTAAAAGACAGGAAGAGTGATGATGAATAATTGGAATGTACTGAAAAGTGTAGGACCTGGGCATGATATAGATGGTATGGAATAAGGGGTGGATATTGTGCTGGTTTCGGCTGGGACAGAATTGGTTTTTCTTCCTGATGGCTGGTAGAGTGCTGTGTTTTGGATTTGGTATGAGAATAATGTTGATAACACACTGATGTTTTTGGTTTTTGCTTAGTTGTGGTGCTTTATAGACAGAGGACTTGCTTTATAGTCAAGGACTTTTCAGCTTCCCATGTTCTTCCAGCAGGGAGGTGCACAAGAAGCTGGGAGGGGGCATAGCCAGGACAGCTGACCCAGACTGGCCAAAAGGATATTCCCTACCATATAACGTCATGCTCAGTATATAAACTGGAGTTAGCCAGCGGGCGGGGATCGCTGCTCAGGGACAGGCTATTGGTCTGTGGGTGGTGAGGATTATTGCATTATGCATCACTTGTTTCTGTATATTCCTTTATCGGTAATATTATTATTGTTGTTGTTATCATTGTTGTTTCCTCTTCTTTTGCTGTCCTATTAAACTGTTTTTATAACAACCCATGAGTTTTTTTCCGATTCTCTCCCCCATCCGACCTGGGGGGGAGGCGAGTGAGTGGCGGTGTGGTGCTTAGTTGCTGGCTGGGGCTAAACCACATGCCCAATAGTTATTAAAAAAAATGCATTAGTAGTGTTAGCAATTTCTTTTAGCTTATCCATTTAAACTTCACATGGTAGTTCTTGTTTGAAAAAAGAAAAAGATGTCGTTAATCACATTTTATTTTTACTATTCAAATATTGTAGTCCAATACTTATAAGCAGAATGAAAATTTCATTTCTGTAAATGTGGTGAGTTGACCTCAGCCAAACACCTACCCAGCCTCTCATTCAGTCCCCTCTCCCATGGGATGGACAGAAAATAGAGGGAAGTTGAAAAGATCAAAATAATGACAGTTTAATAGGGAAAGCAAAAGTTGCATGTGCAAGCAAAGCAAAAAGAAGAATTCATTCACTACGTCCCATCAGTAGGCCAATGTCCAGCCACTTCCTGAAAAGTAGGACCTTAGCACACGTAATGGTTGCTTGGGAAGACAAATGCCATAAGCACGAATGTCTCCCCCTTTCTCCTCCTTTTCCATGAACTTTTATTGCTGAGCACAACGTATCATGGTATGGAATATCCCTTTGGTCAGTTGGAGGCAGCTGTCCTGGCTGTGTTGCCTCCCAGTCTCTTGTCCACCCTCAGCCTACTCACTGTTGGGGGAGGGAAGAGAGAAAGCCTCCAAAATTCCACCTTTTAACCCCTCTGCTGCGGTTTTCTCGGCTATCTACTTCTTACTCAGTGTCCAACTACGGACCAAAATTCCATGTTTTAACCCCTCTGTATACAAGGGGGTACACACCTCAGGCCATCCTGTGGTTTTACCTGCATGACCACAGAGAAGTGGGATGGAAAATCTACTTGGACCCTAGAGGCACGGGTATGTGAGTTGCAAGGAAAAACAATCACAAAAGGGGGTTCGGGTTCTTCCAGGAAAACTGCCGCTCCAGTTTCCAGTGAGCAGTTCCCCAGAAAGAATAGAAGCACTGATCTTACCTCTGATCCTCTTGGAGGGACTTCTAGTTTGTATTTACAAGAAGTAAGTAACGAATACTACTTGCTCTGCAAGCACTGTTCAGTAGTAGCCAAAACACTGGTGTGTTATCAGCACTTTTAGCCACAAATACAAAGCACAGCACCATAGGGGCTGCTATGAAGAAAGTTAACTCCATCTCAGCCAGACCCAGTACAGTAAAATCTTAAAAAATAAAAAATAAATTCTAATTCCAAGACTTGAAAGCATGTTCACATAGAACGTATTTTTCCTTCATGCCAGAACAAAAATGATGTCACTAGGTTTAGAGTTTCTTAAATTTTGTCTCCAAAAAAAAGATCGTTCTTGTAGGAATGTATTCCAAGAGCTTTAAAAATTGGCTAAAACAAGCAGACCACTAAAGGTTTCAGAAAACTTGCATCGTGGTGTGGGTTGACGCTGGCCAGCAACTAAGCACCCACCAGCTGCTTACTGCTTCACATCCAGTGGGATGGAGAAGAGAATTGGAAGAGCAGAAGCGAGAAAAACTTCTGGGTCAAGATAAAGATGGTTTAAGTGAAGGGGGGAAAAAAGGCAAATGATGCAAAGGCAATCACTCACCACCTCCCACAAGCAGACTGATGCCCAGCCAGTCTCTTGGCAACAGCTACTGCAGAAAGACTACCCCCCACCCACCCCCGAGTTTTATTGCTGAGCATGATGTTATATGGCATGGAATATCCCTTTGGTCATTGGGGTCAGCTGTTCTGGCTTGTGTCCCTTCTCAATTTCTTGCCCACCCCCCAGCTTACTCACTGGGGGGGGGTAGATTGAAAAAGAGAAGGCCTTGATGCTGCGCAAGCACTGTTCAGGAATAGCTAAAACACTGGTGTGTTATCAACACTGTTTTGGTCACAAATCTAAAACACAGCACCATATGGGCTGCTAGGAAAAAAAAAATAACTCCATCCCAGCCAGATTTGGTACAGTTCAGGTTGGATCACTGCTGCACTTGCCCGGTTCCTGATGAGGATCATTCTCTATTGGTTTAGGTGGCTCCTGCTGGAGCATCATATAGCAATGACATATCACGCAACTCACATCATGGCTTATTTCCCCCAAGGTTAAATCTCCTTGAAGGTACACACCAAATTTCCCCCTCTTGAATATTACCCACTGTTGGGATCACCCTGCATGGCTCGACCCTAAGGAGAAGGAGCTGTGGTGTTGATCTGCACGGCTCGACCTTAAGGAGAAGGAGCTGTGGCACTGAGAAGCTGGTAAACAGCTGGATATCTGCACGGCTCGGCCTTGAGGAGAAGGAGCTGTGGTAAACAACTAAGAAGCAGCAAAGGAGCGCAGGAACACCTGCAGGCAGCGAATCCTGACTGTGTGAGAGGCACGTGGACAGCGCGTGATATTTTGTATATAGCCAATTGCAATAATGTGTGTAACAAGCTGTAACCAATCATGAGTGTGTGTGTGCAGTGGCTAAGCAAAAATTATGATATATATTGGAGTCAGACAAGACAATAAACGGCTTCGGAATATAACTCTCATAGAGTTGTGAAGTCCATCCTTCTCCCGCAACCCACCAAGTGCACCCAGGTCCTTGTGTGAAAGCAACCCTATGAATGGGTTTGCCTTTTCCCAAGGAAGGAATAACCCACACTGTCTTTCCAAACCAGTTCCCTATGCACACTACAGAGACCTTATCTCTTTCCACAGCATGCAGGGGTTTTGTTTGGGTGGGCCCAGGTTGGTGAGCATATCTTCTAGTGTTATCCAGCCAAATGGTTTCTGCTAAGGTTGGCATGGCATCGCCTGAGGGTGGCAATGCTAGTGGGAACACTTACGCTGCTCCTGGGAGCATGGAGGGCTCAGGAGCATATCTGAAACGCTTGTACACCAATGCATGCAGTATGAGAAACAAACAGGATGAACTGAAAGAGTTGGTCAGTTCCCAGAGCTACGATATCATCGGTATTAGTGAGACTTGGTGGATTGAGTCCCACGATTGGAGTGCTGGGATGGAGGGCTACAGGCTGTTCAGGGGATAGGCAGGGCAAGCGAGGTGGAGGTGTCGCATTTGATTGTACAGCCCTTAGTTAGCGATGATGTGGTTGAGAGCCTCTGGGTGAGGATTAGGGGGAGGGAAAACAAAGGAGATGTTGTAGTGGGTGTCTACTACCGATCGCCCAGCCAGCATGATAGCACTGATGACTTATTCTATAGGTGAAATTAGGAGAAATCTCTGGATCGGTAGCCCTTGTCCTTATGGGAGATTTCAACTTCCCAGACATCAACTGGAAATATCATACTGGTGAGACGAGCAGGTCTTGGAAATTCTTGAAGTTTGCAGGAGATAACTTCTTGTCACAAGTACTCAGGGAGCCAACTAGGAAAGATGCACTCCTAGACTTGTTGTCTGTGAAGGGCTCATGGGAGATGTGATGGTAGGTGGCTGTCTTGGCCACAGTGATCATGAAGCGGTTGAGTCTAAATTTTTCAATGTAATGAGAAAAAAGGACAGCAGAGTTGCTACACTAGATTTCAAGAGAGAAAACTTTAAGCTACTCAGGGAGCTAGTTAGCAGTGTCCCCTAGGAATCTGCTTTTGAGGGCTTAGGAATCCACGAGTGCTGGTCAGTCTTTAGGAACCACCTTTTAAAAGCACAGGAGCAGGCAATCCCATTGTGTCGAAAGTCAAGCAAGCGGGGCAGAAGACCAGCTTGGCTGAACAGGGAACTCCTCGTGGAGCTCAGGAGGAAAAAGAAATGGTTCGATCTCTGGAAGCGAGGTCAGGCTTTAAAAGGAAGATTACAGAGATGTGGTTCATATATGCAGGGATAAGACACGAAAGGCCAAAGCTCAATTAGAGTTCAAACTGGCCAGTGTTGTGTCAGACAACAAGAAAGGCTTTTTTAATTACGGTAATAGCAAGAGGAGGTCTAAAAGAAAACATTGGACCGATACTTCTTAAAATGGTCACCTGACTAATAGGGATGAAGAAAAAGCAGAGGCATTCAATGCGTTTTTTGCCTCAGCCTTTAATAATACTGATAGACCTTGGGCTGCCTGGTCCTCTGAGTTGGAGGACCACAACTGCAGGAACAGTGACTTTCCATTTGTGGACACTGAAATTGCAAGGGACCAGCTGTATCAGTTGAATGTTCACAAGTCCATGGGGCCTGATGGGATTCATCCCAGACTACGGAAGGAGCTTTGCAGATGTTACGGCAGGACCCCCTGATCAACACGTGGCTCAGGGGCTGGTGCCGTCATCAGAATTTTGGGTTTTTTGACCACGGGGCGGTTTACACGGCACCGGGCCTGCTCGCAGCTGATGGAATGCAACTGACACCAAGGGGCAAAAGGATTCTTGCTCATGAGCTGGCAGGCCTCATTGAGGGGGCTTTAAACTAGATTTGGAGGGGGGAGGGGATAAAACCGGGCTCACTAGAGTTGAACCTAGGGGTAGGTTCAACGTGCCAGAGTTGAAATCGATAGCCCAGCTCAGGTGCATCTACACCAATGCACGCAGCATGGGCACCAAACAGGAGGAGCTGGAAGCCATTGTGCAGCGGGACAGCTATGATGTAGTTGCCATCACAGAAACATGGTGGGATGCTTCTCATGACTGGAGTGCTGCAATGGATGGCTATAAGCTCTTCCGAAGGGATAGGCAGGGAAGGAGAGGTGGTGGGGTGGCTCTGTATGTTAGGGAGTGTTTTGATTGCATAGAAATCGAAGATTGTGAAGACCAAGTCGAGTGCTTGTGGGTAAGGATGAGGGGGAAGGCCAATGAGGCAGATATCCTGCTGGGAGTCTGTTACAGACCACTCAACCAGGATGAAGAGACAGATGAGGGTGTTGGCCTCTTCTCCCAAGTAACTAGTGATAGGACAAGAGGAAATGGCCTCAAGTTGCACCAGGGGAGGTTTAGATTGGATATTAGGAAAAATTTCTTCACTGAGAGGGTGGTCAGGCATTGGAACAGGCTGCCCAGGGAGGTAGTGGAGTCGCCATCTCTGGAAGTGTTCAAAAAACATGTGGATGTGGCGCTTCAGGACATGGTTTAGGGGACATGGTGGCGCTGGATTAATGGTTGGACTTGATGATCTTAAAGGTCCTTTCCAACCTAGTGATTCTGTGATTCTGTGATTCTGTGATAAGCGACTAGCGGAGGTCTCGCATTCGCTGGCCCTTGTTCTTGTGGGGGACTTCAACCTACCGGACATCTGCTGGAAGTATAACACAGCAGAGAGGAAACAGTCTAGGAGGTTCCTGGAGTGTGTGGAGGATAACTTCCTGACGCAGCTCGTGAGTGAGCCCACCAGGGGAGGTGCCTTACTGGACCTGCTGTTTACAAACAGAGAAGGACTGGTGAGAGATGTGGTGGTCGGAGGCCGTCTTGGGCTTAGCGACAATGACATGATAGAATTCTCGGTTGTGAGGGAAGTAAGGAGAGGGGTCAGCAAAACTGCTACCATGGACTACCGGAGGGCAGACTTTGGCCTGTTCAGGTCACTGGTTGAGAGCGTCCCTTGGGAGACAGTCCTGAAGGACAAAGGGGTCCAGGAAGGCTGGACAGTCTTCAAGAAGGAAATCTTAAAGGCGCAGGAGCAGGCGGTCCCCATGTGCCGTAAGAAGAGCTGGCGGGGAAGGCGACCGGCCTGGCTGAACAGGGAGATTTTGCTGGGACTCAGGGAAAAGAGGAGAGTTTATCACCTCTGGAAGAAGGGGCAGGCAACTCAAGAAGAGTACAAGGATCTCGTTAGGTCAAGCAGGGACAAAATTAGAAAGGCAAAAGCCCAGCTAGAGCTCAGTCTGGCCACAGTCGTAAAGGATAATAAAAAATGTTTTTACAAATATATTAACAACAAAAAGAGAGGCAAGGAGAATCTCCATCCCCTACTGGATATGGCAGGGAACATTGTCTCCAAGGACGAGGACAAGGCTGAGGTACTTAATGCCGCCTTTGCCTCAGTCTTTAATAGCCAGTCCAGGTATCTACAGGGTATTCAGCCCCCTGAGTTGGAAGATGGGGATGGAGAGCACAATATACTCTTCATAATCCAGGAGGAAGCAGTCAAGGACATGCTAAACCACCTGGACACCCACAAGTCTATGGGGCCTGATGAGATCCACCCGAGAGTACTGAGAGATCTGGCAGAGGAGCTTGCCAAGCCACTCTCCATCATTTATCAGCGGTCCTGGTTAACAGGGGAGGTCCCAGAAGACTGGAGGCTTGCCAATGTGACGCCCGTCTACAAGAAAGGCCGGAAAGAGGATCCTGGGAACTACAGGCCTGTCAGCCTGACCTCTGTGCCGGGGAAGATTATGGAGCGGTTGGTCTTGAGAGTGCTCACAGGGCACCTGCAGGACAACCAAGGGATCAGGCCCAGCCAGCATGGGTTCATGAAAGGCAGGTCCTGCTTGACCAACCTGATCTCCTTCTATGACCAGGTGACCCGCCTAGTGGATGAGGGAAAGACTGTGGATGTTGTCTACCTGGACTTTAGTAAAGCCTTTGACAGCATCTCCCACAGCATTCTCCTGGAGAAACTGGCGTCTCGTGGCTTAGACAGGTTTACTCTTCGCTGGGTGAGGAACTGGCTGGATGGCCGAGCCCAGAGAGTTGTGGTGAACGGCGTTAAATCCGGCTGGCGGCCGGTCACAAGCGGTGTTCCCCAGGGCTCGGTTCTGGGGCCGGTCTTGTTCAATATCTTTATAGATGATCTGGATGAGGGGATCAAGTGCTCCCTCAGTAAGTTTGCAGATGACACCAAGTTGGGTGGGAGTGTTGATCTGCTGGAGGGTAGGAGGGCTCTGCAGAGGGATCTGGACAGGCCGGATTGATGGGCAGAGGCCAACTGTATGAGGTTTAGTAAGGCCAAGTGCAGGGTCCTGCACTTGGGTCACAACAACCCCATGCAACGCTACAGGCTTGGGGAGGAGTGGCTGGAGAGCAGCCCGGCGGAAAGGGACCTGGGGGTGCTGGTTGACAGCCGGCTGAACATGAGCCGGCAGTGTGCCCAGGTGGCCAAGAAGGCCAACAGCGTCCTGGCCTGTATCAGGAATAGTGTGGCCAGCAGGAGTAGGGAAGTGATTGTGCCCCTGTACTCGGCACTGGTGAGGCCGCACCTTGAATACTGTGTTCAGTTTTGGGCCCCTCACTACAAGAACGATGTTGAGGTGCTGGAGCGTGTCCAGAGAAGGGCAACGAAGCTGGTGAGGGCTCTGGAGCACAAGTCTTATGAGGAGTGGCTGAGGGAACTGGGGTTGTTCAGTCTGAAGAAGAGGAGGCTGAGAGGAGACCTTATCGCTCTCTACAACTACCTGAAAGGGGGTTGTGGCGACGAGGGTGTTGGTCTCTTCTCCCAAGTAACTAGTGATAGGACGAGAGGAAATGGCCTCAAGTTGCGACAGGGGAGGTTTAGATTGGATATTAGGAAAAATTTCTTCACTGAGAGAGTGGTCAGGCATTGGAACAGGCTGCCCAGGGAGGTGGTGGAGTCGCCATCTCTGGAAGTGTTCAAAAAACGTGTGGATGTGGCGCTTCAGGACATGGTTTAGGGGACATGGTGGCGCTGGATTAATGGTTGGACTTGATGATCTTGAAGGTCCTTTCCAACCTAGTGATTCTGTGATTCTGTGATTCTGTGATCTACCAAAGGTCTTGGGAGTCTGGGGAGGTCCCTGCTGACTGAAAGCTAGCCAATGTTATTCCAATTTACAAGAAGGGCGTGAGGGAAGACCCAGGAAACTACAGACCTGTTAGTCTAACCTCAGTTCCTAGAAAAATTATGGAGAAGATCATACTGAAAGGCATTTAAAGGACAATGCAATCATCAGGCACAGTCAACATGGGTTCACAAAGGGAAAGTCCTGTTTAACTAATTTGATATCCTTCTACAATAAGGTCACCCACTTAGTAGATGAAGGGAAGGCGGTGGATGTAGTTTTTCTGGATTTTAGTAAGGCTTTTGTTACCGTCCCTCACAGCATCCTTCTGGACGAGTTGTCCAACTGTGAGATGAGCAGGTACACAATGCGCCGGGTGAAGAACTTGGCTGGACGGCAGGGCCCAAAGGGTTGTCGTGAATGGAGCTACATCTAGCTGGCGACCGGTCACCAGCAGCGCTCCTCAGGGCTCAATTCTAGGGCCAGTTCGGTTCAATATTTTTATCGGTGATCTGGATGCAGGAGTTGAACGCACCATTAGCAAGTTTGCTGATGATACCAAACTGGGAGGTGCTGTTGACTCTCTCGAGGGACCAGAAGCCTTGCAGAGGGATCTGGATAGATTGGAGCACTGGGCAGTCATTGGTGGCATGAAATTTAACAAGCTTCTGCACCTGGGACAGAGTAATGCCAGACACAAGTATAGATTGGGAGAGGAGTGGCCGGAGAGCAGCCCTGCAGAAAGGGATCTGGGGGTGCTGGTTGACAGCAGGCTCAATGTGAGTCAGCAGTGTGCCCTGGCAGCCAAGAGGGCAAACCGCATTCTACGGTGCATCAAACACAGCATAACCAGCTGGTCAAAAGAGGTGATTATCCTGCTGTATTTAGCATCGGTGCGGCCTCACCTTGAGTACTGTGTGCAGTTCTGGGCCCCACAATAATGGAAGGATGTCAAGGTCCTTGAATGCATCCAGAGGAGGGCAACAAAGCTGGTGAAAGGGCTGGAAGGCATGTCCTATGAGGAGCGACTAAGGACTCTGGGTTTTGCCTAGTTTGGAGAAAAGGAGATTGAGGGGTGACCTCATTGCTCTCTACAGCTTCCTGAGGAGGGGAAGTGGAGAGGGAGGTGCTGATCTCTTCTCCCTGGTATCCAGTGACAGGACGTGTGGGAATGGTTCAAAGCTGCGACGGGGGAGGTTTAGACTAGATATTAGGAAGCATTTCTTTACTGAGAAGGTGATCAAATACCGGAATAGGCTTCCTAGAGAGGCAGTCGATGCTCCATGCCTGTCAGTGTTTATGAGGCATTTGGACAATGCCCTTAATAACATGCTTTAACATTTGGTCAGCCCCAAAGTAGTCAGGCAGTTGGACTAGATGATCGTTGTAGGTCCCTTCCAACAGAAATATTCTATTCTATTCTATTCTATTCTATGCTATGCTATGCTATGCTATGCTATGCTATGATATCTATAAATTCCGGAATGTAACGAGCTCTTATTTTTCACGTTCATTCAGCGATCCTTACTTATTCTGCGCTCCGGAGGGGAAAATTTGTTTTTTGATACTTGATATACCAATAGACGGTAATTATCCCAGATATACCAATAGTCCCATTTGTGAGGGGAACCAATCCCCCGTAAAGAAATATATAAATAGCTCAGCCTTAATATCATTAAAAGAACCGGACTGTGGCCACGTTTGGTACACATCACCAAAAGTGGTCACTTTTGGCCAAATTTCCTGACTCAGGGCTCGGGCTTTTGATGATGCGCTATCCCATCAATAAATTTCCAGTGTTGCAACAATTAATCTACCAGTGACCTCTTCACTATACTTTGTTGGCCTCCCATTATTACAAGAAAAATCACCTCCTTACCACCAAATAAGATCCATGGTTCACTACCCCCGTGCCCGAGTATCTCAAGGTGAAATCACCCACAAGCCAACAGTGCAGATTGTCAGGGTCTGGGCGGTAGTGACACGTTGGATCAGGTGAGTCGGCTATGTCTCATCTGGGTCACCAAAACTATCACGAAAATTTCGCAACTGGCCTGTGCTGACCAAGGACGCAAAGTATAGAATTACAAGAGTAATTCTTTTATTCATGCGCCTGAGGTGTCCCATGCAAATTGGGGCACACCAAATGCAGTTTTACACAGAGTTCTTATACCTTTCAAGTGTTCAGATACAACATGATTTGACCAATCACTACTTAACACACACATGCTACTGTTTTGCAAAGCAATTGTAATTCTATGGCGTCATCATCCACCTGCTTCTTTCTTGATCTAGATGTCCCTGGAGTCGGTCTTGCTACAGTTACTTATCTGTGATGACAGATAATGGGAGGGTTTCACAGGGGTGCTAGAGGGGCTAGGATGCTGGCATTATCTCGGTAGTTCAGGGGTATCCTTTATTCTTCAGGGTGCAAGAGGGAGGACAACAGCCCCTATAATGAGCTGGGGTCCTTTAGTCATGCTGACTCAACCACAACTATGGAGTCATACAATGTAAACTATATATATTAAGAAAGTTCATACAACTTCATATTGTAAAGACTAATTGATACAATAGTTAGGGAATGCGATTTTCCTAACAACAGCTTCCCTTTTTTCCCCCTCCATGTGTGTCCATGCACTGGGTCTGTCCAGTTTATGAAATTAAATTAGCAAAAATATAATTAATTCAATCCTTATAAAAAGTATTTTTATTTGTAAATGCTTTTTCTAATGGTATGAATCAGATTATTCTCATCTGTTGCTGATCATTGCTGACCATGATTTTGAGGTTAGGAGAGAGTTTAAGGTGGAAGAGCTCTATCTGATCAAAGAAAAATTTTGATGGAAAAACCTAATGTAGCAGTTCCATCTTTTTACACCCCAAGACCGTTTATATCAGTACTTTCACAATATCAGAATATTCCGTTCTCTGCCATACACTGTCAAGTTCAGTGAGAATGCAGCAAGGCAAATGAAGTAAGATTTTTTGAACGTTATAATGCTTTTATGAGGAAAAAAGGTTTTCAATTTGAACTGTTTTTCTACAGGATGAGTATTTCAAAAGACTTGTCTAATGTGTGTGTGGGAGGGGGTGGTGGTTTGGGTTTTGTGAGGTTTTTTTGAAGCTCCCAACAATAAGTAAAGCTGAATGAATGCAGGATCACAGAAAAGTGTTTTCTTCTTTTGGAAATATTTTTTTGATAAATATGTCAATGTTATTCCCAGTAAGAAGGGTAACAAAATATATGCAACTCTACTTCAATTACATAGTTACAATTATAATTAATAATTTCACTTCCATTGGTAGGCCATAAAATGGCAAAACCTTGAAAAGTTAACAATTCCTGAAAATTACTCTCAAAGCTACCAATACTTCAAACAGTAGCTTTTGCTCAACACAAGAGGCAAAACAGGTACAATTCTCTTTCAACCAAACAATACATAAAATAGGAAAATGAAACAGAATTGTCTGCATTTAAAAAAAAAAAGTATTGAGAGAGACAGCAAATTTTTAGGATATGTTAGCTGTTTCTACAGAAAATGCTATTAAATTTTTTTAGGTACATGCTTCAGTAATTCAGTAAAACCAAATACATCTGGAACTAGCCAGAGAGAAAGCAGGGTACATTTAATAGGAATTCTATTCTAAACTGGTAACCTAAACACATACACCCTCTTCCCCCCCCCCCCCAACACTCTGGAACTAGAGGGGAGATGAGCAAAAAAGAAATATGCAGACAATTTCATCATTTATTCTGGTAACTGAATCCACTTTTTTTTCCCTTCAGAAGATCATTTCGGCCAAGCTAAATATCTAGTGAATTTGCCAAATTCACACACGGTTAATAAATGACTTGGTCCTCGCCCAAACGCTCTTGCCCACAAGCAGCATGTATTGTGCCAATGTATTAGATTCCTGGGTGGAAATGTTCCTGTTTCAGGTCTCTGAAAAATGTTAGTTTTCTTTCCAAATTGTTTTAATATTGAGATTTGCAAATTCCATGAGTTCTTTGAAAGTCTATTTTAATACAAACAACAAAATCTACTAGAAAATAAATATTTGTTAAATATATGTTTAGAAACACAGAAACTTACTAAACATGACAAACAAATTTAAACACAGAGCATAGGAAAATAAGTGGTTACTTTTCCTTTCAGAAATTAGTGATTCCAGATGCACTGTCCTGTGTCCCTCACCCTCAAATTCTGATTCTTTTGGCTATTCAGGGTCCGTGCTGATGCTTTAAGTGTTCTTACATGTCCCCTCAAACAGCGTAATGAATAGGGCAGTTTTGATTATTAATCATTACACTAATAATGAAGCCAGATGTTATCTGATCATGTCTCTACAGATCATTTCCTCAGCAGCACAAATCTTCACCCCCTCAGTTGTGACGGTAACACTGCTTGTGTAGCGTTTCATAACCAGATCAGTGAACTCATCTCAAATTAAAATATCCCTCTCCCTTTTTTTCCCAGGGTTATTTTAAGCAAAGACCAGTTTACTGCTTAAGCTGTCATTATCATTGAGAAAAACATCCAAAAAACTGTCACCTTAGAATCCACAATAGTGGGAAAGGATCACAGATCATAAAACGGATGTACTAACCACACTGAAGAACTCCAGTTGCTATAAATTAATACTCCTTGTTCTGAGTGACCTGGAGTTCATTTGAAGCTTAACTGAAAGCCCCAAGTACACTTAAAGATTTTACTATCATGTGGTAGAATACAGCACTGGAAAGAATACAAGCAAGTGCACTACTTTGTTAAGATGGACATCAAAGACTACTGCAAGGTTCTTACTCTGAATAAGAACCAAGGTGCTCTGTCCCTATGAAATACTATACATGGAGAACTCTGTTCCATTAATCTTAATACTCTAGGCATTATGAAGAAAGACCATTTCAGTGGAAAACTGGAAGGGAAGATAGCCAGATAGCCATTAGTTCAAATGGCAGACACATTAGATTCTTAAAGGCTGGAATGAGCAAGGGGGAAGAGATTCCTAAATTAAGGGAAAATATTCTCATACAACCCTTCATGAACCTAGATTTTATGAGAGGAAGCAAATATGATTAGTGATCCTGACTAGGAAAATGAAAAAATGGAGTGTCTACTAGATGAGGATCAGAACAGACTCATGGGAAATTGCTTCAATTTTATTGATAGGACTGAAAGAAAGGAACCTAGACATAGTACCTTAGAGGAAAAGTGTACTCTTTTCCGCTCTTGATTGCAAAAGTTTTACTAAACACCAGGACAGGCCCTTTAGAGGAGGGGTTTCTAAAGTGCTACCCACCAAGCTTTTGTATTATGGTTCCAAGACAGACCCGCCACTGGCCAAAGCTGAGACAATCAGCAAAGTTGGTAGCACCTCTGTGATAACATATTTAAGAAAGGGTAAAAAAAATGCTGCACAGCAGCTGTGAGAAAGAGAGAGAGGAGTGAGAATATGTGAGAGAAACAACCCTGCAGACACCAAGGTCAGTGAAGGAGGGGGAGGAGGTGCTCCAGGCACCGGAGCAGAGATTCCCCTGCAGTCTGTGAAGGAGATCATGGCAAGGCAGGCTGTCCCCTGCAGCTCATGGAGGACCACGTCAGAGCAGGTATCCACACCGCAGCCCGTGGAGGACCCCACACCACAGCAGGTAGATATGCCCTGAAGGAAGCTGCAGCCCATATTAGATATGTTAGTAAATTTTCATGTTAAAATCCGAAGTCAATGCATACTGAATGAATAAATGAAGAAGTTTACCTCTCCCTTTCTAGCTCTTCTAAATAAACAGTGCTTTCTCTGCTTCCATTCATAAATCCTCTTCTTGGAAATGATCCTATGGGAACAGGACTGCACTCTCCTGAAGGGCTTGACACAGACCCTTCCCAGCTCCCATATGAATGCATGGACACCTTTGGCCTTAACTTCACTCCAGGGAAGTTACTAGTTTCCAAGTTCAGTTCTGGATAATAAAGAACAAACATTTTCAGAGTTGAAATTGAGCAGCACAAATCTAAAAGATCGTTTTTATCTTAATTTCATACTTCATGAGCAAATCTATGACTTTTTTGATGGAAACAGTTAAAACATTTTGCTTTAGGATAACACAGAACATAATGTCAACAAAACCAATCCTAATGGAGTTAGAGAATACTAATCCTCTAAACGAGGAGATGTCCAAACTACAATCCTGCCAACCAGAACAGTATCACACCAGTATGCCTGCCTTTCTTAAAAAATGGGCAGAGTGTGGCATAAATATCTTATGAATTGCTCTTGTGTCCCACTTCCTAATAGCCTCTTTCTCGGGGATCCCACAGATGTTCCACCATCATGTAAATGATAAGTGTTTCCACCATAGGGGCCTAAATGTAGACATCCTCTACAATATTTCTGGTTCTGTGATAGGGATAACAGATGTATGCAGGGAGTCACTGATCTGGGCTTGTTCTGCACATCCCATATAACAGGATGGGTACACGTTCCACCACATGCTCTAGGAAGGGGGCATCAATTTTCAGCATGACAGATACAGTTCTAGTAATGTGACAGGGAAAGGGCAGAGCATGTAAATGAGTTCAGAAAATTGGTGGAACTAATCCACCACTAATTTAAACAATTAAAACCATTTTTTTCATGAAGAAGTGAATAAAGTGTAAGGTATATCACATGCAATTCATATGAAGTCTTGGGGTAACAGTAGCAAAAGCACAAAAGCAACATAAGAACACATTAGTTTTTGATAACGTGTCTTAAAATAATTGGCAAAAAATAACAGACACTGAGATTATGCCTAACTTCCAAAGTTAGCACTGGAAAGAAGATGCAGCTGAGTTGGAAAATTTTATCCTAAAGCAACAACAACTAAGAAACAAATGAACCTACTTAAAGCATAATTCTAAATTCACCTTTAAGTCGTTCCATTAAGTCAAATTGTCCAGAAGATGCCATTGCCTCATCTTCAATACTTCCTTGTAGCTGTTTCAGCACCTCCTATAAGAAATTAAGCATAATTAAGTAATCCTTACAATAATAAACCAAGGTAAATACATCTTATCCTGCCCTCAAGTACACATTTATGCAACAGCTACTGTGACACTGATGTAAACTATATTTAATGTGAGCAGTGATAAAGTGTCATAACTTTAATTTCCATCAAATATATTCTACAGTATTTCCCCAAACGCTGTCACAACGTAAAGTCTATACTGAATAATTCATCCTCTCTGATAATACGATTTATCAGCTGATTTAAAAGTTCTTCTCAAAGTGAATATCACTTATCTCTAATTTACAGATGAAGAAATGGAAGCACAAAGTACAGTCAAATTTCTTCAATCTGTGTTCCTAAAGTTAGCCTTGTAAATATAAAATTTGGATACATAACTAAAAGTTACTAAAGAGTCTCAAATACTGCATTTTTTTGAACCTCAAAGATATCAGAAGAAACACTCTCCAGGGTTTTTTTGTTGTAGGTTTCTGTTTGTTTGTTGATTTTTTTCTTCCTGCGAGGCCTTATCACCACTGTAAGACAGCAGTCATATTTTTCTTACTACTATTATCATGCCTATGAGGAAAAGATTTAGGGCTCCTTCATGCAGCCAAAGCTTCAAAGCTAAGAATATCCCTGCATGCTATCAAAACTACATATGATCAAATTATACAGTTAAAGGAAAATACTTCTAATGCATAAAAAGATTAATAGTAAATAATGAATACTAGGTTAAAAAGGGCCTGTAAGCCCCCAGGTCCTAATGCTGAGAGGCCTAAATTGAGGTGGAAAAGTAAATGCAAGTTATAGTGAATGCCTTTTCCATATCATAACAGTAGATACATCAGTAGCAAGAATAAATTGAAAAGACTGGCCACAAGGCAAAAAGCCCTTATTATAATTTAAAATATGATTTTTCATATTATAGAAAACAAAATATTTTAAGAAGCAGTAGTCAAGAAAAAACTCTAAGTAATAAGAGATATTCCATACTCGTCAGACACAGACTCTACACCTGGAATTGTACATCATCTGTTCAGACCTTAAATCAAATGAATTTTAGGTAATTATAAAAAACTTCACAACACTGTTTTGCTCTTTTAGGAAACTAGCATGCCTTACTATCAATGTTATTAATTCTTGCAACTTGTACAGAAGGTATACTTTAAATGCATTTTGCTCTGTTCAGAGAGAACAAAACCAGCATCTACACAAAGTCAAGATATTCTTCACTTTTAACAGACATAATATCAAGCCTTTCTGTACTCAAAGTATTGTTACTAGTACAAAACAGAAGTAAAAGGACTTTGAGTAAAGAACTCCAGAGGGTTCTGAGAATATAATCTCCAAGCACTAGAATCAAACATTAGCTGCAGTGACTACTCTGCAATCGCCCATTGTATAATTTCATGCTAGTACTCCAGGAGGAGGAAATCTGGAGTACAGGTACATTAACTATGCCTACACTGTTTTGCAGAAATAATTATGAAGGTCAAGCTGAGGTCAAGTTTCCTGACTTAGATGTTCCCTGACTCATGGGGTACTGCAAGGGTACACCTACATTAGTGTTTTAGTTTGGATCCATTTGAAGCCAGTCTCACAACTGCCCCCACTAACCGTACTTTGATTCAGATTGTTAAGTGATTTCAGACTGCAAACTAAACTCTTTTCAGATCAAACTAAGTGAGCAATTGCACTCAGACCATTAATGGGCATTCACTCCATGGGACCAGGCTGGAGCTAGACCAAAAGTAAACCCCCCTGAAACACATAATACTGGGTCCTCAATGTAACTCATCTACAGACCTGTTCATCCACAGCCAGCTGCACAACAGAATGTATTGGGCTTGCACGGCAAGGTTTTGGTAGCAGAGGGAGGCTGCAGGGGTAGCTTCTGTGAGAACAGACCAGGGGCTGATTCCAGCCAGCTCCACTGGTCAAAGCAGAGTCAACCGGTGAAGCTGGTGGCACCTCTGTGAAAAACTTAAAACAAAGGGTAAAATGCTGCACAGGCAGTGTGTGAGACTGAGAAGCGAGGAAAAAAAGTGAGAAACAATCCTGAGAACAAAGTCAGTGAAGCAGGAGGGGGAGGAGGTGCTCCAGGCACTGGAGCAGAGATTGCCTCTGCAGCCCATGGGGAAGACCACACCAGAGCAGATATCCACACTGCAGCCCATGGAGGACCCCATGCCAGAACAGGTGGATGTTCTCTGAAGGAAACTGCAGCCCATGAGAAGGAACCACACTAGAGGAGGCTCTCCTGACAGGAACTGCAGACCATGGAGGGCCCGCACTGGAGCAGGTTTATCCTGAAGGACTGCAGCCCATGGGGAAGACCCATGCTGGAGCAAAGGAAAAGTGTGAGAAGGAAGGAGCAGCAGAGAGAACTGTTATGAACTGACTGCAAGCCCCCATTCCCCATCCCCTGAAGGGCTTGACACAGACCTTTCCCAGCTCCCATATGAACGTATGGACACTCTCTTTTAGTTTAAAACCATTAACCCTTGTCCTGTCACAACAGGCCCTGGTAAAAACTCTGTCCCCATCTTTCTTATAAGCCCCCTTAAGTACTGGAAGGTCGCAAGAAGGTCTCCCTGGAGCCTTCTCTTCTCCAGGCTGAACAACCCCAACTCTCTCAGCCTTGCCTCATAGGAGGGGTGTTCCATCCCTCTGATCATTTTTGTGGCCTCCTCTGGACCCACTCCAACAGGTCCATGTCTTTCCTGTGCTGAGGGCTCCAGAGCTGGACGCAGGACTCCAGGTGGGGTCTCACCAGAGCGGAGTGGAGGGGCAGAATCACCTCCCTCGACCTGCCGGCCACGCTTCTTTTGATGCAGCCCAGGATATGGTTGGCCTTCTGGCCTGCAAGCGCACATTGCCGGCTCATGTCCAGCTTTTCATCCACCAGTACCTCCAAGTCCTTCTCGGCAGGGCTGCTCTCAATCCCTTCATCCCCCAGCCTGTACTGATACCGGGGGTTGCTCCTACCCAGGTGCAGGACCCTGCGCTTGGCCTTGTGGAACCTCATAAGGTTCACACAGGCACGTTCCTTGAGCCTGTCCAGGTCCCCCCGGATGGCATCCCATCCCATCCCTCAGGCGTGTCAACCGCACCACTCAGCTTGGTGTCGCCTGCAAACTTGCTGAGGGTGCACTTGATCCCACTGTCTATGTCACCAATGAAGATATTAAACAGGACTGGTCCCAATACAGACCCCTGAGGGACACCACTCATCACTGATCTCCATCCAGACATTGAGACGTTAACCACTAGTCTCTGTATGCGACCATCCAGCCAATGCCTTATCCACCAAACAGTCCACCCATCAAATCCATATCTCTACAATTTAGAGAGAAGCAAGTTGTGGGGGACTGTGTCAAAGGCCTTACAGAGGTCCAGATAGACGTCATTGGTAGCTCTTCCCTTGTCCACTGATGTAGTCACTCCATCATAGAAGGCCATGAGGTTGGTCAGGCAGGACTTGTCCTTGGTGAAGCCATGCTGGCTGTCTCAAATCACCTCCCTGTCCTCCATGTGCCTTAGCACAGCTTCTAGGAGGACCTGTTCCATGATCTTCCCAGGCACAGAGGTGAGGCCTACGGTCCTCCTTGCTACCCTTTCTAAAAATGGGTGCAATGTTTCCCTTTTTCCAGTCTCCAGGGACTTCACCTGACTGCCATGACCTTTCAAATAACATGGAGAGTGGCTTGGCAACTACATCAGCCAATTCCCTCAGGACTCCGGGATGCATCTCATCAGGTCCCATAGACCTTCCTCCTCACACTCTTCCCCTGCTCCAGTGTGGGGTCCCACCCACAGGAGACAGTCCTCCACAGACTTCTCCAATGGGCTGTAGGATGGATATCTGCTCTACCATGTACCTTCACGGGGACAACCTGTTTCACCATGGTCTTCACCACAGGCTGCAGGGGAATCTCTGCTCCGGCACCCGGAGCACCTCCTCCCTGTCCTTCACTGACCTTGGTGTCTGCAGGGTTTTTTCTCTCACATACTCTCACTTCTCTCTCCCAGCTGCTGTTGCAGAGCAGTTTTTAACCCTTCTTAATTATGTTATCACAGAGGCACTACCACCATCGCCGATTGGCTCAGCATTGGCCAGTAGTGGGTCCATCTTGGAGCCAGAGGAACTGGCTCTATCGGACATGGGGGAAGCTCCCTGGCGTCCTCTCACAGAAGCCACCCCTGTAGCCCCCCGTGCTACCAAAACCTTGCCACGTAAACCCAATATACTCACCAGTCTACTCTATTCTTAACTGGCAGTGAATTAATTTTCCCAAGTCAAGTCTGTTTTGCCCATGACAGTAATTGGTAAGTGATCTCCCTGTCGTTATCTCAACCCACAAACTTTTTCATCGTATTTTATTCCCGTCTTGCTGAGGAGGGGGAGTGAAGGAACAACTGGGTGGACATATAGCAACTAGCCAAGTTCAACCCACCACACTGCACACTACCTGTTGAAACAGACACAGCCTTTAGGATCAAGTATGGTATGATAAAAAACACTACTCATAAAATCTCATCTGTGCTTGTGCTTTTAAGTACATTCAAGGGCATTCTCATTAGCCATAGGGTGCAACCATCTCTATATGTAACATATATCCTGTCAGCAAAGTCAGACAAACAAATAACCTGAAGGGCTTCTACATTATCTGATGTAAGGTCAGATAGCATTTGCAGACAGCAGTCTTAGCTTAAAAGCCTAAAAGGGCAATGTTGATATGTAGAGTCGTCTTTGGAGTATTTCAAGCTTCTGAAAGATCTGTCAACTCAGATAAATTTAGAAATAGCTAGTGGACTCCTTTCTCCTGAGAACAGAACTGTGATGCAGGAAAAAAAACCAAAAACCACAACTATACAAAAACAACCCAAACATACAACCTTTCTTCCCATTTCCTTCTTAGAAGTCATCTTCTCACTTCTGCATGACAGTTCTGCTATTTCAAAGATCATGTTCAGGATACTTTAGTACATTATGAGTCCTCTTGCTTCAAGAGCCAATATTAACAGCTAAGCAAAAATACTATCACCTTTTCCTATGTTACGAAATTACATGACTGAATGATGTCCAGCTAGCTAAGGACTGCTCTCTCTGAATATGAGGTAACAGCAAGTGCTAGATCGCATTTCTCAATTTTTCTCTGCTACAATTCATTAATTGAGGTTTTAACTTTTATTTTATAAATTTTTCACTTCTTTTTTTCAACTGTGTGTGCTTTTTTATTTTTAGTCAACACATAAAACTCTCCGTTATTTCTTTTCTATAGAAACACTGTTTAGATAACAATGACATTATTAGGCTATGTGTTCTGGTTTAGAGCTTTACCTTTGTCTGACAAGTACAAGTGGTTGTTTTAACCAGGACTTAAATATGTAAAAGTTCTTGCAGGAAAATTACATATGCATAAATTGGGTAATGCAAAAATCTGTTTGGTGGAATGGCAAAAATAAGAAAGTGAATGCTAAAATTTATTCAGTTTAAATTCTGTATTTTGACAGTATAATATTACCCTTATGTTTAACAAATAACAAATAAAGGAAAATATATAAGGAAGCAAGTGAAAACTTGTCAGAAAAGTTCAGGTATGGGGGTACCTAAGAGTTAGAAGATTTCTCTTATCTCTTAAGCAATAAATTGAAATGGTGGGGATTATATAGAAAAGAAGCATTAGCTAACAAGTCATATTTGCTTGAATTGCTGCAAGGAGAGAACCTATCACAAAGGAACTTAATGATCCACAAACAAACAAGATGTGACTGGCTGACAAACTGATGAGACTGTTGACAGAAGGGAAATCATTTGGGTGACTATGACTTTAATTATCCAAATTTCATGATTACTCTAGTAAAGCAATTATCTTTCTTTGGCTGTAAGCTGCTTTTTCTTAAAGCCAAAGGGGTCATACCTAGATTTTCGCAACTGCTGAAGATGATGGAACAGGTTATACATTACAGTTAAAAGTACAGCAATTTCATACTCTAGTTACTTTAGAACATTTTGATGAATATTATTTCTGACATTTCACTATATCTATTTTATCCCTTTGTTCTAAAATTTCTATTGTTAACACTTAAATTTGAGACAGGGCCACAGACATGTTCCCTCTATAGTACAGAAATATCCCTAAGCTCCAAGTATGCAATTACTGTGGAGATTTTACTATATTGGTTTTGGTCCATCAAGAAACTATAATCCACTGTGCTATATCTGACTTGATTTCTTAGCAGAAATTATATCAGATACCTCAGATCACCTGGAAATCAGATTTCCAGTGACAGTTTTGAAACAATGCTAATATTCTAATGTGTAACAGAATGCACACAGAAATACCTAGCATACTAAATTAAAAATTCAAATATAAACATTTCTGTTACACCACAGTTTTAGTACCTGTAGCCTATTCAATAATAGCAATTCCAGATCAAGTATATCTAATTTAACATAAATATTTCTGTCTTGAATGCTTTATTTTCATATTACAACATCTTAACATCATTCTTCAAAAAACTATTTCTATATGCCTTGCTGAAACATTCTACTGTGTGTGATGTCAACTAAAAGTCTTTTCTCCAAAGATAAAAGGGAAAAGGCAAAACAAAGCTAAAAACATTCTTCCTTTGGAAACAAATTGGAAAGTCCTACTATTTGACACAATAAGTGTCCCCAGCAAACTGTTCAGGTTTCTGGTACCTTAAAGTAAAATGGGTCTCCATTAAATGCATGCATCTACCATCTACTTGAGGAATCTCATATATAAGTATACACTGTATATGTGTGCATATATATATATAGCTTATGAATTTTGCCATGTATCAGGGATTTCTGAAAAAGTTAATTAGTTTATGATAAAAATCACACTTAATTCTAATAAGAAATAAGGTTTCTCATTCTCACAAATCCAGCGTGACAGAAACAAGATGAAAAGCACCATGACATCGTCTTTAGCACACTTTTTACCTTTAATATTGCTAATTTAATTACTAATTAATCAACCACATGAAGCATATACAACACTGCAATAAATCTAGATTATATTCTATTGGCTTCCAAACACATTATCTTATCTTTGCTTAACACTGCACAAGCATATTCACAATCTTCAAAACATCTTAGCATTTGTTTTTGTATTTAGTCAAAATCCATTCCAATCCAAGATAATAAAGCATCACAAGGCTTATTACTCTACTATCTAACTAGGAGGAAAAAAAAACCCCACAAACATTATCCACACCAAAAATAAAACATTCTTGGACATCATAGTAACAAAAAAACAAAAAAAAAAAAAAAAAACCACAAACAAGAAAACCCCACATCGCACAGAAAATTATTACAACTAAAACCTTTATGAGGGCAATGATCTGCTAAAAAAAGAATTCTAAAAACCAAACTATAACAATATATATAACTACAGGAAAAAAAAAAAAGGCAGTAACAGCAATTATGGCGGGAGAGAGGAGTGAGAATATGTGCAACAACTCTGCAGAGACCAAGGTCAGCAAAAAAGGAGGGGGAGGAGGCGCTCCAGGTGCCAGAGCAGAGATTCCCCTGCAGCTACTGGAGGACCCCATCTGGAGCAGGTGGATATGCCGTGAAGAAAGCCGCAGCCCGTGGGAAGGGCCCATACTGGAGCAGGGGAAAAGTGTGAGGAGGAAGAAGCAGCAGAGAGGAACTATTGTGAACTGACCACAGCCCCCCATTCCCCATGTGCTGGAAGGGGGGGGAAATAAAGGAGTTGGGAATGAAGGAATGAAGTTGAGTCTGGGGAAAAAAGGGGCAGGGGCAAAGCTGGTTTAGCTTTGGCTTTGTTTCTCACCAGTCTACTCTATTTTTAAATGGCAATACATTAATTTTCCCCAAGTCGAGTCTGTTTTGCCTGTGACAGTATCTCAACCCATGAGCTTTTTTTCATCTTATTTCCTCCCCCTATCCTGTTGAGGAAGGGGAGAGAGAGCATGACTGGGTGGGTGTCTGGCAGCCAGCCAAGGTCAACCCACCAGATAGGATATTTTCAGATACTTTTTTTTTTACTTTGCCAACTACCACAACACATACTAGAGCCCTTCTAGACCACTAAGCATTATATATTTATAACATAAAAAGCATGACTATAATATATTAAACTGAATTAACATGACTAGCAAAGCTGAATCACTGCAGAGATACCATATTCTTTCATCTCAACTACTGACTTTTATTCAACAACTGTTGTATTAGTCATAAATTTATGTACTTTTTCTTCTTCAAAAAGTGCATTCATCAATGATGCTGAAAAACCTGACAACCTTTTCCTGGTAAAGTTTGACTTTCCTAAATTTCCAGAAAGAATTTATATAGCTGCATAAAATATTTTTGTTGTTATCTAACACAAAGGAATACCAAAAGTACTTAATTTCAATTGGTTTTATTTAACACTGAACCATGATTCATATTTAAAAATAATGAAGAAAAAAGGAAAAGTTGGTTTGCAGCTGGCAGAAAAGGAAAAATAAAAAAGTATTCTCTCCAGGAGTGTTCTCCAAAACATTAGTTTAAAATTGTCCAAACAGCAATAGTGACAAGGCACTTTTAACATGTCCTCTTGAAGACTGCACTAAAAAAAAAATAAATCAGTGAGGCTTAGGATACAGTGTAAGAAATATAATCATAGAAATAAACTGGTCAATACTCTTCTCAAGAGTTATTCAAGCATACTTCAGCATAAAAGAGCAAAATATAAGGTTTATCTTTCTCTGCTATAAGAGCAAAAAGGAATGAACAGAAAGAGTCAAATGTATAAACCTCTTCTATAGGGGGCAGAAAATGCAGAACTTGCATGATTTTATTCCTATAGGACATACATTAGAATGCTTCTCAAATAATTTAAGAAATCAAAATCAGTTCAAATTACATTCTTCCTATTTTATTATCGATACATGTGAACACAATATAGAGGCAATTAAATGAGTTGGAAAATATTATACAGAATATAAATTTACATATATAAAGATGAAAGAGAAAGCTTTTTAATCACAGAACACTGTGTACAATAAAGATTGTTTTCTTACAAGACAACACATTCCTCATTTTATTGTAAAATCCAAGCAGAGACAGAGTGAATGTGGAAATCAAGCATGACATAAGTTATTATATTTCTGCTTGAAAACCTGAAGTTAAATTACATGTACTTACTCCCACCAAGATCCTACATTTAGAAAGAGCTAATTCATATTAATATATTACATAAAGAAATATAAGCTCTGACAAAAAAAATACTTGGCAATTACACAAACTAAGCAGAAGAGTGTTCATTTGCAATATATAAAAACCTGAGATCTTTCTCTGACAAGAGTTCTACATAACTAGCACTGGACCAATTTTTTGCCTCTGAATTTTACAGGTTTTGAACAAAAATGAAATTGATATCACAATCTTTTTTCTATATTTCTCCATAGTCTGTGTTTTATGTAGCTACTCTCATTACCTACACATCTAGAGACTTTAACAACTCTCCTATATTTATGGGCCAGCAACATTGTTGCATTGACTATAAAACAGAATATCTGTTTATTTAAAGAGAACATTTTTTCCATACTATCTCATCTTACAGTAAGCTAATAGTAACAGCTGCATTTCCCAAGTCTGTCATAATATTCTGAGTGATTTCTTTTGTTTGAACAGTCAATCCCTAAGAAAACGCAAATTAAAAAATAAAGTGGACATTTTTTTATTAATCATTTTGGCACCCCGGAATCACATCCATCTTCATTTACCCTAACATTTTTTCTGGTCTGCAAATGGACAGTTTTCACTTTTAAATATGAAATTTAGCTTTAAACATGAAGCATTCAGACATTCTTATATGGGTCAGCAGTAGTAGTAGTTTATAAAAACTGCATCTACAAGATGAGCTCACGTTAAGCTTTTAATTCTAAAACAATTATCTTACATTTCTGAGATGGAGAAATTATTAAAATGAAGCACACTTGCAGAACATGAGGAAAAGCAAACAAGGCAGATAACCTGCTGGGAGTCTGTTATAGACCACCCAACCAGGATGAAAAGGCAGATGAAACATTCTATAAGCAACTAGCAGAAGTCTCGCATTCGCGAGCCCTTGTTCTTGTAGGGGACTTCAACCTACCGGACATCTGCTGGAAGTATAACACAGCAGAGAGGAAACAGTCTAGGAGGTTCCTGGAGTGTGTGGAGGATAACTTCCTGACGCAGCTGGTGAGTGAGCCCACCAGGGGAGGTGCCTTGCTTGACCTGCTGTTTACAAACAGAGAAGGACTGCTGGGAGATATGGTGGTCAGAGGCCATCTTGGGCTTAGTGACCATGACATGATAGAATTCTCAGTTGTGAGTGAAGTAAGGAGAGGGGTCAGCAAAACTGCTACCATGGACATCCAGAGGGCAGACTTTGGCCTGTTCAGGTCACTGGTTGAGAAAGTCCCTTGGGAGACAGTCCTGAAGGACAAAAGAGTCCAGGAAGGCTTGGACAGTCTTCAAGAAGGAAATCTTAAAGGCACAGGAGCAGGCGGTCCCCATGTGCCGCAAGATGAGCTGGCAGGGAAGACGACCGGCCTGGCTGAACAGGGAGATTTTCCTGGGACTCAGGGAAAAGAGGAGAGTTTATCATCTCTGGAAGAAGGGGCAGGCAACTCAAGAAGAGTACAAGGATCTCGTTAGGTGAAGCAGAGACAAAATTAGAAAGGCAAAAGCCCAGCTAGAGCTCAGTCTGGCCATGGTCGCAAAGGATAATAAAAAATGCTTCTATAAATATATTAACAACAAAAAGAGAGGCAAGGAGAATCTCCATCCCCTACTGGATATGGCGGGGAACATTGTCTCCAAGGACGAGGACAAGGTTGAGGTACTTAATGCCTTCTTTGCCTCAGTCTTTAAGAGCCAGACCAGGTATCTGCAGGGTATTCAGCCCCCTGAGCTGGAAGATGGGGATGGAGAGCACAACCACCCTCCCATAATCCAGGAAGAAGCAGTTAAGGACCTGTTAAGCCACCTGGACACCCACAAGTCTATGGGGCCTGATGGGATCCACCCAAGAGTACTGAGAGAGCTGGCAGAGGAGCTTGCCAAGCCACTCTCCATCATTTATCAGCAGTCCTGGTTAACAGGGGAGGTCCCAGATGACTGGAGGCTTGCTAATGTGACACCCATCTACAACAAAGGCCGGAAGGAGGATCCCGGGAACTACAGGCCTGTCAGCCTGACCTCCGTGCCGGGGAAGATCATGGAGCGGTTCATCTTGAGAGTGCTCACAGGGCATGTGAGGGACAACCAAGGGAACAGGCCCAGCCAGAATGGGTTCATGAAAGGCAGGTCCTGCTTGACCAACCTGATCTCCTTCTATGACCAGGTGACCCACCTAGTGGATGAGGGAAAGGCTGTGGACGTTGTCTACCTGGACTTTAGTAAAGCCTTTGACAGCGTCTCCCACAGCATTCTCCTGGAGAAAGTGGCGTCTCGTGGCTTAGACAGGTGTACTCTTCGCTGGGTAAAGAACTGGCTGGACGGCCAACCACAGAGAGTTGTGGTGAATGGCATTAAACCTGGCTGGCAGCCGGTCACAAGCGGTGTTCCCCAGGGCTCGGTTCTGGGGCTGGTCTTGTTCAATGTCTTTACAGATGATCTGGATGAGGGAATTGAGTGCTCCCTCAGTAAGTTTGCAGATGACACCAAGCTGGGTGGGAGTGTTGATCTGCTGGAGGGTAGGAGGGCTCTGCAGAGGGATCTGGACAGGCTGGATCGATGGGCAGAGGCCAACTGTATGAGGTTTAATAAGGCCAAGTGCCGGGTCCTGCACCGGGTCACAACAACCCCATGCAATGCTACAGGCTTGGGGAAGAGTGGCTGGAGAGCTGCCTGGCGGAAAGGGACCTGGGGGTGCTGGTCGATAGCCGGCTGAATATGAGCCGGCAGTGTGCCCAGGTGGCCAAGAAGGCCAACAGCGTCCTGGCCTGTATCAGAAATAGTGTGGCCAGCAGGAGTAGGGAAGTGATCGTGCCCCTGTACTTGGTCCTGGTGAGGCCGCACCTTGAATATCGTGTCCAGTTTTGGGCCCCTCACTACAAGAAGGACGTTGAGGTGCTGGAGCGTGTCCAGAGAAGGGCAACGAAGCTGGTGAGGGGGCTGGAGCACAAGTCTTATGGGGAACGGCTGAGGGAACTGGGGTTGTTCAGTCTGGAGAAGAGGAGGCTGAGGGGAGACCTTATCGCTCTCTACAACTACCTGAAAGGGGGTTGTGGCGACGAGGGTGCTGGTCTCTTCTCCCAAGTAACTAGTGATAGGACAAGAGGAAATGGCCTCAAGTTGCGCCACGGGAGGTTTAGATTGGATATTAGGAAAAATTTCTTCACCTAGAGGGTGGTCAGGCATTGGAACAGGCTGCCCAGGGAGGTGGTGGAGTCACCATCTCTGGAAGTGTTCAAAAAACGTGTCAATGTGGCGCTTCGGGACATGGTTTAGGGGACATGGTGGTGCTGGATTAATGGTTGGACTTGATGATCTTGAAGGTCCTTTCCAACCTTAGTGATTCAGTGATATTCTGTGATAACATTTTTAACACTACTGCTTACAAAATACCTTTCTTTAAAATATTCAGTATCATCTTGTGGTGGGTTGACCCTGGCTAGAAGCCATATGCCTACCAAAGCTGCTCTATCACTCCCCTTCTAAGCTATATAAGGGAGAAAATATAACAAAAAGCTTATGGATCGAGATAAGGACAGAAATTACCGTCACGGGCAAGACAGACTCGACTTGGGGACAATTACTTCAATTTATTGCAAATCAAAATCAGAGTAGGATAATAAGAACTAAAACCAAAACATAATACACCTTCCCCCCACCATTCCCTTCCTCCCAAGCTCAAATTCACTCGCCATTTTCTCTACCTCCTCCCCCCAAGTGACAGAGGGGGAAGGAGAATGGGGTTTGCGGTCAGTCCATCACATGTTGTTTCTGCCACTCCTTCCTCCTCAGGGGGAGGACTCCTCACACTCTTCCCCTGCTCCAGCGTGGAGTCCCTCCCACAGGAGACAGTCCTCCACGAACTTCTCCAACATGAGTCCTTCCCACAGGCTGCAGTTCTTCACAAACTGCTCCAGCCTGGGTCCCTTCCACAGGGTGCAGTCCTTCAGGAACAGACTGCTCCAGCATGGGTCCCCCATGGGGTCACAAGTCCTGCCACCAAACCTGCTCCAGCGTGGGCTCCTCTCTCTACAGGGCCACAGGTCCTGCCAGGAGCTTGCTCCAGCATGGGCTTCCCACGGGGTCACAGCCTCCTTCCAGCATCTACCTGCTCCGACATGGGGTCCTCCACAGGCTGCAGGTGGATACCTGCTCCACTGTGGAGCTCCATGGGCTGCAGGGGGACAGCCTGCCTAACCATGGTCTTCACCATGGGCTGCAGGGGAATCTCTGCTCTGGCACCTGGAGCACCTCCTCCCCCTCCTCCTTCACTGACCTTGGTGTCTGCAGAGTTGTTGCACCTATTCTCACTCCTCTCTCCCACGATAATTGCTGTTGCTGCCTTTTTTTTTTTTTTTTTCTCTCCTTAAATATGTTACCACAGAGGCGCTACGACCATCGCTGATTAGCTCAGCTTTCACCAGCAGCAGGTCAGTCTTGGAGTCAGCTGACATTGACTCTATCAGACATAGGGGAATCTTTTAGCAGCTTCTCACAGAAGCCAGCCCTGCAGCCCCCCACTACAAAAACCTTGCAACGCAAACCCAACACACATCTTTAAAATGCCCCTTCCATGTATAATGTTTAATTAGTTGTGGAAGGAAATAAGCAAAAAAAGGAGATAGAAGTAAACATATCAACAGTGCAAAGAATCACCATGAGATGTTTCTACCCTAGCCCAGAGAACAATATAAATGGTGTAAAAATGACGTGTCCTGGTTTCATCTGGGATAGAGTTGGTTTTACTTCCTGATGGCTGGTATAGTGCTGTGTTTTGGACTTGGTATGAGAATAATGCTGACAACACACTGATGGTTTTGGTCGTTGCTAAGTACTTGTAGTGCTTATACTAAGTCAAGGACTTTTCAGCTTCCCATGCTCTGCCAGCAGGGAGGCGCACAAGAAGCTGGGAGGGGGCATAACCAGGACAGCTGACCCAGACTGGCCAAAGAGATATTGCCTACCATACAATGTCATGCCCAGTACATAAACTGGAGCTAGCTGGGGGGCAGGAATCGCTACTCAGGGATTGGCTACCGATCACAGGGTGGTGAGGCAAGCAAGCGGCTACGTGGTGCTTAGTTGCTGGCTGGGGCTAAACCACAACACAATGTTACTAATAATACATCAGAGAACCACAGTTCATCTCCCCCACTACCAACTCCCTTTCTCCTAATAATATTTGGAATTGTATTGGATGGGAGAGGCTGATAAGGGTCTATTGCATCTCAAAGATAATTATGTGCTATCCCAAAGGATTGGTTTTTCAACATATTTGGACTTTTAATTATTTATATGGTAGCTAAAGAACCAGAGAAGGGGAGATTGAAAGTCCTTCCAATTACTTTTTTTGTAATTATTCCTAAACATGGCACTAGAACTACACAAACTATGAAGCGAGCGGCCTCTTTCAGTGGAACAAAGCCACCATGTACCTTCTCCTAAAGCTTATAAAACCAAAATTATCTCTTGACCAAGGAGAATCCTGCAATGATCTCAAACTTTTTCACCCACAGACTCCAATTCCCAAGATGATTCCTAAACCATCTTTCAAATTCAATATAAGGCAAAGCAAAGTTTGAATGCTTTTCAAATACATCTGAAACAAACAAGGGAAAGAAACAGTGTCTCATTTCAGGTCCAGGAGCAAACACTCACGAGGAATAGACCTGGTTAGGATTTTTTGATAGAATAGGGATTACAATTAAAAAAAAAAAAAAAAAAAAAACCACACACACACCACAAAAACCCACTCAAATTAATCTAAACAATCCTCTTCCCCCCCTCCACCCCAAATGAAGAGAAACATACTGAATTTGGTGGAGGTTTTTTAGGATACATTCCTCAGGTCCAGGAAAGCATTTGAGAAAAAGAAAGTATGAAATATCTACTCAAAATGTACTAATAAAGACAGTTCTGTGGAGTGCGATAGACTCACTTTCTGTTTGGTGATCTGCCAGATTTGAAGTAAGGACATAAAGCTGTCCCACATCCCAAATTAATGCCCTTGAGACCACCTTATACAGTTGGTCTGTTTCCAAGTCACTGGAAATTTAATTATATACACAAAAGTCAAAGAAAACAAGATAAGTATATGGGGAAAAAGAAGGAGAAAGAAAAACAAAAAAAAAAAAAACCCCAAAAAATACTTTTTCCCTGTCCCTTTTTAAAACTATGAGAAAGATCATCACCTCTCCTACTCTTCACTCCCTTACATTAGACTGCAATGACAGGGAGAAAGGGAGAGTTATTGATAAATTTGTTATAATATTAAGAAAAACAGTATAAGTGACAGATCTAGCTCAAATTTTCTGATACACAGTTAAGCAAACAAGCAATTATTTTCAGAGTTATTAATGCCAAATATAGTTTCAAGTAGCTGGTGTAAAGGACTATAATTTCACTTCAATTCAGAAAGCAGAGTCATTTTCATCTTGCAGTGCAATGCAAAGATTAAATATAACTAAAAAATATGTAGTTCTTCCAAGTGTTTTCATAACTAATGACAGTAATTCAGAACACAAGAAAAATTTTCTTCTTATACTGAATATATAGCTCAATCTAGATGCTAGAGGAAAAGAAAGTTCAATTAAAAGCATATTTAAATTGCTACATTCATCAAATCAGCATATTTCATATAATTATACAGTAACAAATCTACCACATGAACTAGGTAAAGCAAAAACAAATGTTGTTTAATGTTTAGAGTATGCCTACACTATACAGTAGTATATGCAGAGATACCAAAAATTTCTAAGCCATGTAAGCTTAGGTACCAAAAGTAGACCAGTTTTCCCAGCTGTAGCAAGAGATCCTGAAACAGGATTTGTCAGCTCAGGAAATGCACTACATTAACGCAGCTATATTGCTTGTGAAATTCTGCCTTGTTCAGTGCCATGTATCACACAAATACAACTGCACCTATAGGTGGATTTTGATCAGTAGGAAAGATAAATGCCATCTGAGCTTAGTTTTTCCTCTAGGATAGGTGGCTCCAAAGGCCTACACCTAGCCAATAAACACTAGACAGACACATTTGGGTGAAATAAGTAAGTATAAATTTAGGACTTAGGAGAGACTGGAGACTTGTGGTATTATTGTAAAATGAGCTTTTCTTTTTGGGATGTTAAGTAAATATTGTAATAAAAGTAAAATTTTTTAAACTTATCTTAAAACACCTCCAGTCTCTCCACTGTTTTCAAAAGCAGGACAATGTCTGCTTTGTCATAAACTATGTCAACAGACTGGACTTCCTGATGGGAAGTACAGCAGTGATAAAATGGTAGGGCTTATCATGACAACCCAGAAAAGAAATATGAAAATGGAAAGGTGTATCTAAAAATTGTTTTTAAATGTTTACTGTTCAAATTTCAAAAACAGTTTTCATAATCAAGTACATGTGATGAACAGTTTTCCCCTGTACAGCCTGGAAAGGGATTGCTGTAGGAATCAAGAGGGCTTTAAACTAGATTTGAAGGGGGAAGGGGATAAAACCAGGCTCACTAGAGATGAGCCTAGGGGTGGCATGCTGATGTCGGGGGTGAAATCGATAGCCCAGCTCGAGTGCATCTACACAAATGCACACAGCATGGGCAGCAAACAGGAGGAGCTGGTAGCCATTGTGCAGCAGAACAGCTACGACTTAGTCGTCATCACAGAAACATGGTGGGATGCTTCTCATGACTGGAATGCTGCAATGGATGGCTATAAGCTCTTCCGAAGGGATAGGCAGGGAAGGAGAGGTGGTGGGGTGGCTCTGTATGTTAGGAAGTGTTTTGATTGTATAGAAATCAATGATTGTAAAGACCAAGTAGAGTGCTTATGGGTAAGGATGAGGGGGAAGGCCAATGAGGCAGACATCCTGCTGGGAGTCTGTTACAGACCACCCAAACAGGACAAAAAGGCAGATGACGCATTCTACAAGCAGCTGGCAGACGTCTCACAGTCGCTAGCCCTTGTTCTCGTGGGGGACTTCAACTTACCAAACATCTACTGGAAGTATAACACAGCAGAGAGGAAACAGTCTAAGAGGGTCCTGGAGTGTGTGGAAGATAACTTCCTGACACAGCTGGTAAGTGAGCCCACCAGGGGAGGTGCCTTGCTTGACCTGCTGTTTACGAACAGAGAAGGAATGGTGGGAGATGTGGTGGTCGGAGGCCATCTTGGGCTTAGCAACCATGAAATGACAGAATTCTCAATTCCTAGTGAAGCAAGAAGGGGGGGTCAGCAAAACCACCACCAAGGACTTCCGGAGGGCAGACTTCGGCCTGTTCAGGTCACTGGTTGAGAGAGTCCCTTGGGAGACAGTCCTGAAGGACAAAAGGGTCCAGGAAGGCTGGACATTCTTCAAGAAGGAAATTTTAAAGGAGCAGGCGGTCCCCATGTGCCGCAAGAAGAGCTGGCAGGGAAGACAACTGGCCTGGCTAAACAGGGAGATTTTCCTGGGACTCAGGGAAAAGAGGAGAGTTTATCACCTCTGGAAGAAGGGGCAGGCAACTCAAGAAGAGTACAAGGATCTCGTTAGGTTAAGCAGAGAGAAAATTAGAAAGGCAAAAGCCCAGCTAGAGCTCAGTCTGGCCACGGTTGTAAAGGATAACAAAAAATGCTTCTACAAATACATTAACAACAAAAAGAGAGGCAAGGAGAATCTCCATCCCTTATTGGATGCAGGGGGGGAACACTGTCACCAAGGATGAGGTGTCTTTAATAGCCAGACCAGGTATCCGCAGGGTATTCAGCCCCCTGAGCTGGAAGATGGGGATGGAGAGCAGAATAAACTATCCATAATCCATCAGGAAACAGTTAAGGACCTGCCATGCCAGCTGGACACCCACAAGTCTATGGGGCCTGATGGGATCCACCTGAGAGTACTGAGAGAGCTGGTGGGAGGAGCTTGCCAAGCCACTCTCCATCATTTATCAGCAGTCCTGGTTAACAGGGGAGGTCCCAGATGACTGGAGGCTTGCCAATGTGACACCCGTCTACAAGAAGGGCTTGGAAGGAGGGTCCGGGGAACAGGCCTGTCAGCCTGACCTTGGTACTGGGGAATATTATGGAGAGGTTCATCTTCAGGGCACTCACAGGGCATATGCAGGACAACCAGGAGATCAGGCCCAGCCAGACTGGGTTCATGAAAGGCAGGTCCTGCTTGACCAACCTGATCTCCTTCTATGACCAGGTGACCCGCCTAGTGGATGAGGGAAAGGCTGTGGATGTTGTCTACCTGGACTTTAGTAAAGCCTTTGACAGCGTCTCCCACAGCATTCTCCTGGAGAAACTGGCAGCTCATGGCTTAGACAGGTGTACTCTTCGCTGGGTAAAGAATTGGCTGGACGGCCGACCACAGAGAGTTGTGGTGAATGGCATTAAATCCCGCTGGCAGCCAGTCACAAGCGGTGTTCCCCAGGGCTCGGTTCTGGGGCCGGTCTTGTTCAATATCTTTACTGATGATTTGGATGAGGGGATCGAGTGCTCCCTCAGTAAGTTTGCAGATGACACCAAGTTGGGTTGGCATGTCAATCTGCTCGAGGGTAGGAAGGCTCTGCAGAGGGATCTGGACAGGCTGGATCGATGGGCAGAGGCCAACTGTATGAGGTTTAACAAGGCCAAGTGCCGGGTCTTGCACTTGAGTCACAACAACCCCATGCAACGCTACAGGATTGGGGAGGAGAGCTGCCCAGCGGAAAAGGACCTGGGGGTGCTGGTTGACAGCCAGCTGAATATGAGCCAGCAGTGTGCCCAGGTGGCCAAGAAGGCCAACAGTGTCCTGGCCTGTATCAGAAATAGTGTGGCCAGCAGGAGTAGGGAAGTGATTGTGCCCCTGTACTCAGCACTGTTGAGGCCGCACCTTGAATACTGTGTTCACTTTTGGGCCCCTCACTATGAGGACGTTGAGGTGCTGTCCAAGGGCGACAAAGCTGGTGAGGGGTCTGGGGAACAAGTCTTATGAGGAGCGGCTGAGGGAACTGGGGTTGTTCAGTCTGGAGAAGAGGAGGCTGAGGGGAGACCTTATCGCTCTCTACAACTACCTGAAAGGGGGTGGTAGAGAGGTGGGTGTTGGTCTCTTCTCCCAAGTAAGTAGTGATAGGACAAGAGGAAATGGCCTCAAGTTGCACCAGGGGAGGTTTAGATTGGATATTAGGAAAAATTTCTTCACCGAGAGAGTGGTCAAGCATTGGAACAGGCTGCCCAGGGAGGTGGTGGAGTCACCATCTCTGGAAGTATTCAAAAAACGTGTAGACGTGGCAGTTCGGGACATGGTTTAGTGGACATGGTGGTGTTGGGTTGATGGTTGGACTTGATGATCTTAAGGGTCTTTTCCAACCTTAATGATTCTGTGATTCTGTAATCTAAAAGCACATAAAATTTATTCAGTAACTACCAGTCCATTAAAACACTCACACATAATCAAAACCAAAAGGCAATAATAGAAATGGTGATACACACAGACATAGAGGTTGCAATACCTTCATATTAGATGCCTCATTTTCCAGCTTTGTTAGGTGATTTGAGTTGTCCTCTAGCTCTTGTCGAAGGTTGGAGTTCTCCATCTTTAATGCTTCAACTTGCTTTAACAACTGGTCATATGAAGCTGCAGCCATCCTGGGCTACCCTCAGCCCTGGAAAAATAAGAGAAGATACTAGATTTAAACATTTTAGAAAAAAACATATCTAAACATAAAATTACATCTCAGTCTTTCCCATTTACCACTCAACTTACTAAACATTTCCTTCAAATCCATTAAACCAAACTATTAATGCCCAGAACTAACATCAGTTCAGTAGCTTTTTTTCAGTAGGCTTCCATTTGATACATGATTCTGCAAATGAAAGAAGATGATAACAATTGCTTTAGGTATTAGGGGAAGCCAGAATACACAAGGGGAAATCATACCATTATACAAAAGCATCCTTACTTTTAAGTACTTAAGAATTTATTACTTAAGTAATAAGAAACTAAGGAGATAATAGATCATATTTAATCATTTTTGACTAGCCAACCCTATCTAAAAGACACTGACTGTCCACATATTTTATGAAGTCAAATAGACATAGATGCTCAGCATTCCTTAGAATAACACACACTAATGAAAATGTGTAAAAGGAGAACAGTAATTACTGAGGAATTTTAACAGAACAGAAGCATCAAATGTAATAGTAATCAAGTCTTTGCAAAAAAACTCCAAGGTGTAAAGACTAAAATAAACATCCATATATTTCTAACACAAGAAGTGGAAATACTGCATAGTTAAAGAAACAGATGAAAGGCCATTCTTAATATCAAGATACCCTACATTATAAATACAAAGAGGAAGAGTAGGAAAGATATACTATATAAATCATAAAATAAAATACTATAGTGATTGTGTTAAGTCATACATGCATTTTAAGCTATCTTTATTTTGGGTAATATTGTCACACAGTCCTAAAACATTACCACAATACCAGCCATTACAAAGAAACAAGAAATACACACACTAACTTAAAAGATAAAATTCAAATTGTTCTCCATTTTCCAAATCCAAACCCCAAAGTTATTCATGTAAACAAACAACGTAAGATAATTAAAGCCTGGGTGACTATGTTTGAAGCTCTTCACATTTGAAGCTATCAATTTCTTATTTGAAAATAAGTCATTCAGCAGAGTAACAGGAAGCATAGCACTTCTTACATGTACAAGTTACCGTGCCAATTTCACAGCAAGAATTTCCTAAGCAAATATAGCACCTGTAACTCAAAAGAGAAAAATATAAAAAGCTTACAGGATAGCATTCCTTTTTCATTGATATTTCCAAAGTACTGTAGTAGCAAACAGCTAAAAGCTCATATTTAGTTACTGTTTTATTATGGAACATATTGCAAATACAGTTTGCAAGCCATCTTGAAAATTATGCTAACAGAAGAGCAATTTGTGTACCCCCTCACTAAGCCTTTGACCTTTGTAATTACAAGGTCAAGTAACTGCTTGTGTAATCAGCTTTGCTCTTCCAGACAATTCTTAATTGAATTCTCAAGCTAATTAAAAAATAGGTAAAATTATCCAAAAAGGTTGGACTTAGTTCTCCAATATAAATTTTGAAAATTGTTTAATCTTTCAAAATTTAAAAACTCAATGAAAATATAAACAAGAATATCTATTATTAAAGATAGGAACACTAACAAAAGCTTCACTGCATTTGATATGGCAAGTTTATTTAATTTTCAAGAAACAAAATTTCATGTCCTAAACATGTCTCATCATTAAAGAAGAGCCAAGAAAGAAATCTGCCATTTGTGGAATTGTGACTTCAATGACAGTAAAAATGGGGGGGCACACATGACACCACGCCTTCATAAATTTCCTCTTCCTAATGCGGTCATGCCAGACAGGAGACCTTAATTTAGAGAAATTAAGATAATCCAAAATATTTATTCTATTCCATGGATTCTGTACTTTTTATATTCAGGCAGTTCCACCTAAAAGGCAGATAGCTATCAAAGAGTTGTAACAAAATAAAAATCCATTTCATGTGTGTATTCATTTGATAAGTACTAGTTTGCCATTGTAATTAATAAAACCAACAGCTATAGTTCATGTTTCTTTTCAGAACATATACTACATGGCTAATCATGCCCAAGCAAAGGTGGATAACTTTAAAATGTTTTCACTTCTATGTGCTATAAAATTACATTGTATTGTAATACTGATAGAATCTGTCGGTTTATATGAGGCTCTATGACTACACAGCATAAATAGTAAACTTAATTTTTCATTTGTTGCACCTGACATGTTAGAAAATAACTCAAGTATATCACACATTCATTTACATCTAATTGACAGAAGCAGCTGTGTGCCATATTTTACATGCATGTCAATTCTAGCTTCTGATATTATGTTAATCCATCGTTAGTATGTGTACTGCTTTGGGCTGGGATAGTTAATTTTCTTCGTAGTAGCTTTTATGGTGCTATGTTTTGGATTTGTGAACAAAACAGTGTTGATAACACACCAATGTTTCAGTTACTGCTGAACAGTGCTTACACAGCATCAAGGCCGTTTCTGTTTCTCAGGTTGCCCCACCAGCGAGTAGGTTGGGAGTGCACAAGAAGTTGGGAGGGGACACAGCTAGGACAGCTGACCCCAACTGACCAAAGGGATATTCCCTACCATATGACGTCATGTGCAGCAATAAAAGCTGGGGGAAAGGAAGAGCAAGGACGAAGCCCTGCTTTCTTGGAAATATCTAAACATCTGCCTGCCAATGGGAAGTAGTGAATGAATTCCTTATTTAGGTTTGCTTGCATGTACAGCTTTTGCTTTACCAATTAAACTGTCTTTATCTCAACCCACAAGTTTTTTCACTGTTACAACTTACAATTATCTGCCTCATCCCACTATGTGGAGCTTAGCTGCCTACCAGGGTTAAACCACAACAGTAAGAAAGGTCAGATAAAATGAAGAACCTGATTTTTTTATCCTTCAGTCAACTGAGAAATTCACTCATGCATTTAAAAGTTAAAATAATTAGCTACATTAACAAGATGTATAAACACAAAAAAATAAAATGTAGAAGAATCAATGACAGCAGGAGCTACAGTAGAAGAACAGTAATTGGATAGCTCTGTTGTGTTATATTAAAAATAAGCTTAAATGAACTTATCTTAAATGAGTAAGGATCCAGTTACTGAAGGGGAGGAGCAAGTAATACATCTTAAATGAAGTGGCCATCAACTCTACAAAACCAACTTTCAGGCAATATTTCACAAAGAAAAGAAGCTTTTTTGCTACGTACCTGCCCTGGTTTTGGCTGGGACAGAGTCAATTTTCTTCCTGATAGCTGCTATAGTGCTGTGTTTTGGATTTGGGATGAAAAGAATGACGATAACATACTGATGTTTTCAGTTGTTGCTAAGCAGTCAAGGACAGTCCAGCTTCACGTGCTGGCCTGCCAGCAAGAAGGCTGGGGGTGCACAGGAAGCTGGGAGGGGACACGGCCAGGACAGCTGACCCAAACTGGCCAAAGGGATATTCCATACCATATGATGTCATACTCAATGTATAAACTGAGCAAGTTGACCAGGGAGGGTGGTAAGCAATTGCATTGTGCATCACGTATTTTGTATATCCTTTTATCTTTTTTTTTCCCACCTCTTTTTCTGTCCTATTAAACTGTGTTTATCTCAACCCACAAATTTTATGGTTTTTTCTCCAATTCTCTCCCCCACTGGGGTGGGAGTGAGAGAACGACTGTTTGGTGTTTAGCTGCCTGCTGGGTTAAACCACAATACCCAATAATAAAGATTATTTTTTTTCCCCTTTAAAGAAATGAGCTCCAAATAAAATCCACCAAAATTCTCTTAGCTGAAACATTAACTATTAAATGCTTTCAAATAACAGAAATAAGAGGTTTATTTCGCAAATTGTTAATATCAATTGACTTGATAAGACTCAGGGCAGAGTTCGAGATTGTGTCTAGATAATCTCTTGCTACAACTCACTTAGCATATGAAAATTGGAAGCAAATCCAAAGAATAATTTTATTTTTACCTTCTCCTCCTCCTGATATAAGTTTCCAAGTGCCCTCTTCCTTCTGTGCAATGTTTGTTTGTTTTTGGTGGGTTTTTTGTTTTTGGTTTGTTGATTTTTTTTTTAATAACATGGAAATGGTAGTCAGTGCTAAGAGACAGTATTTTACCTTTGAGTAGGAATCACTTATTGATTTATTCAGATGTCAAATATTACTTCACAGGTTTTCTAATTTAAAAAAACAACTATTTGAATTAGTTGATTACCACAAACTGGATAATCCAAAACATCTCCAATTTTTATTAAATAACAGATGTCCAAATGGACAATAGGCTACACTTTGCTCTAGGCCCTCTTCAGCCAGACAAGATTCAGAGACACATACTTCCTCATTTGCAGCAGAGACCATATAGCAAGTCCAAAGTAAAAAGCAAGGAACGGTTTACACTTGGCCCTTTAGTCTGAAGCTGTAACACTGCACATGTAGACAGAAACATATTCAAGATCCAAGGGGCCAGAATCAGTTTAATCAAGAATAAGTACAACTCTTCACTCCAGGTATGAAGTCACTATACTGGGGAGTCGAGGGGAAAGGAAAGAGGAAGAATTGTTTCTTTTAATACCAACTTCATACTTTATCCAACCCAAAGGAAAATACATGACACAGAACACAACCCACCTTCAGTAAGTTCACTATTATGACTGAGAATCAAGCTCCCTTTTGCACTCTAAATCCGACTTTTTTTTGCAGAGTGGTCTAGATTCAAATGGAAGAATGAAGATACCCCTATTGCTAGATTTACTCCAAGAAATAACTCTGGGGATGTAGGAACTTAAGGCTTTAACTCCATTAATATAAGAAACACCTAGAATCTAGGTCTCCTAGTTCCCTAACCCATTTTCTCATTCTTAGGAGATAGAGGAGAAGAAATCTCTTACCAAAGTAAAATGAAATTATGACAAGAAATGTCACTATGCTGTACTGAATCAGCAGTTTGCATAAATACACATATCAAAGCAGAATTTCAAGTTGGAGATAACTCTTTCAGACACTAAAACCAAAATTAATCAGCAGTCTAAATTTATGCAACTGTTATATACTGTTAAGATTTAGACATGCATTCTTCTACATTAAGAAAGTTTTATTAGTTATAACTGCGCAGGAAACAGGAATTTAGATGTGCTCATTTTAGCGTGAAATTCCCATAGAGACAGGCAAAACCAACAACATTCTCTGAAAACTTACAATTTTGTATTGATCGGTGTTCTTTTTTATTTGAAATCAATAAACAATACACTCAACACACCCTGAAGAGTTTCTGCTTAAGAACCCCAAGCTCAACAATTTATATTAATTAAATCTTCTTATGGACATATTACAGCCTCCATCACTAGTTTTTTTTTCAGTCACAGATGCTATTACTACCAGAACTTCCTGTAGAACAAGTTAGTCTTTTCAGAACAGAGGTTAAATAATTTAAAATGTAAAACTCTAACATGTCTTTTTCTCAACAATATAGACAGAGTACTAGCACTGTCTATACATATAGACAATATTTTCACTACAACCTATTTGTTTCAACTTTAAAAATCTTCAACTAAACAATTATTCAGTCACATATGGTAACTGAGGCTGATTTTTTTGTTTTGTTAGTGAGTAAGTTGTATAGCTACTTCAGAGAACAAAAATTAGTGGAAAAAAAAAAAAAATTTTCTCTATTAAGGCCCAATCTAAACAATACTGAAGTCTACTGGGGCTCCAGCTCATTACACTAATTTTGGATTATGAACTTCATCAAAAGAGCAATAAATCAGATGTCTGACTCACTAATAAGGAAACAGAATTTAGCATTCTACTATCACCACTACTGGTAAGCAGATGTGCTAATGACCAAAGATTTTTTTCACAATGTAGCTACTATTCTTAAAATAACAAATTATGATCATTGTGCCTACAGTTCATTAATATCTAGATTATAATTTAGTACTCTTTGAAAGGACTATCAACTCTGATTTCTTTCTACAGCCACAAGTTTTACCCAACTATCCTGTGCTAAGCCAATGTCGTGGTTTAGCCCCAGCCGGCAACTAAGCACCACGCAGCCGCTCGCTCACTCTCCCTCCCACAGCGGGACGGGGGAGAGAATTAGGAAAAACCTCGTGGGTTGAGATAAACACGGTTTAATAGGACAGAAAGAAAGAAGGGAACAATAATGATAATACCAACAAAGGAATGTACAAGAACAAGTGATGCCCAATACAGCAATTGCTCACCACCCCGTGATCGACAGCCCGTCCCCGAGCAGCGATTTCCGCCCCCCCGGCCAACTCCAGTTTATGTACTGGGCATGACGTCGTATGGTAGGGAATATCTCTTTGGCCAGTCTGGGTCAGCTGTCCCGGCTGTGTCCCCTCCCAGCTCCCCGTGCACCCCCAGCCTGCTCGCTGGCAGGCCAGCACAAGAAGCTGGACTGTCCTTGACGGCTCAGCAACAACCCAAAACATCAGCACATTATCAACAGTTCCTCATCCCAAATCCAAAACACAGTCTCACACTAGCTTCTGTGAGGAAAACCAGCTCTATCCTGGCTGAAACCAGGACAGTATCCACCCCTTATTCCATACCATTTACGTCATGCCCAGGTCCTATACTTTTCAATACATTCCAATTATTCATTATTACTCTTCCTGTCCTTTAATATATACACACAGATATCACTCTCTTAGTCCATGGGCCATCACTTAAAATGTCTATGGAGTTCAGTCAGTCCATGACTCTGGGCTTCATCCATCATAGCAGTCTCTCAGGGCAGGGGAGATGGTATGTGGTGTTGGATTGTCATCTGGCACGGTCCATGTCCATGATCTGCAGGTCGAAGATGTCGATCTCAAGGGATTTGTTGGGCGCAAGCTGCTGAAGCCAGTTCTGGTTTCATCACTGCTGCACGTTGCTTGGTTTCAGTGAAGCTCATTCTTCATCAGTGTGGGTGATTCTTACTATAATACCATTGATATGGTAGATAGCAGCCATAGTAGTAATGTCATTCTGAACAATTAACATAATACAATTCAAATCATTGACTGTTTTCACCCAAAATCAAGTCTCCTTGAGGTACACATCGGACTTCCCCATCCTTCCGCATTACCCACCAAGTGCACCCAGGTCCCTGGGCAAAGGCAATCCCACGAATGGGTTTGCCTTTTCCTAATGCAGGAGTAACCCAGACTGTCTTCCCCAGCATGTTTCTCACATGCACCACAGGGACTTTATCCCCTTCTACAGTACGTAGAAGTTTTGATTGGGCAGGGCCGGCTCTATTAGTAGATCCCCTAGTGTTGACTAACCAGGTGGCTTTGGCTAAATGTTTATCCCAATTTTTGAATGTCCCATCACCCATTGCTCTCAGTGTAGTCTTTAACAGTCCGTTGTATCGTTCAATTTTTCCAGAAGCTGGTGCATGATAGGGGATGTGATACACCCACTCAATGCCGTGCTCTTTGGCCCAGGTGTCTATGAGGTTGTTTCGGAAATGAGTCCCATTGTCGGACTCAATTCTTTCGGGGGTGCCATGTCGCCATAAGACTTGCTTTTCAAGGCCCAGGATAGTGTTCCGGGCGGTGGCATGGGGCACAGGGTATGTTTCCAGCCATCCGGTGGTTGCTTCCACCATGGTAAGCACATAGCGCTTGCCTTGGCGAGTTTGTGGAAGTGTGATATAGTCAATCTGCCAGGCCTCCCCATATTTATATTTCAACCATCGTCCTTCAGACCAGAGGGGCTTTAACCGCTTGGCTTGTTTGATCGCAGCACACGTCTCACATTCATGGATAACCTATGCAATAGCATCCATGGTCAGGTCTACCCCTCGATCCCGAGCCCATCTATATGTTGCATCTCTTCCCTGATGGCCTGAGGTGTCATGGGCCCACCGAGCTATAAATAATTCACCCTTATGTTGCCAGTCCAGATCCACCTGAGCCACTTCAATCTTAGCAGCCTGATCCACCTGATGGTTGTTTTGATGTTCTTCGGTGGCCCGACTCTTGGGTACGTGAGCATCTACGTGACGTACTTTTATGACGAGATTCTCTAGTCGGGCAGCAATATCTTGCCACAATTCAGCAGCCCAGATGGGCTTGCCTCTGCGTTGCCAGTTGCTCTGCTTCCATTGCTGCAGCCACCCCCATAGAGCATTTGCTATCATCCATGAGTCAGTATAAAGATAGAGTACTGGCCATTTTTCTCGTTCAGCAATATTTAAAGACAGCTGGATGGCTTTCACCTCCGCAAACTGACTTGATTCACCTTGTCCTTCAGCCACTTCTGCAACTCGTCGTATAGGGCTCCATACAGCAGCTTTCCACCTTCGATGTTTGCCTACAATACGACAGGACCCATCAGTAAACAGGGCATATTGCCTTTCGTTCTCTGGCAGTTCATTATATGGTGGAGCCTCTTCAGCACGCGCCACCTCCTCTTCCGGTGATATTCCAAAATCTTTGCCTTCTGGCCAGTCCATGATCACTTCCAAGATTCCCGGGCGATTAAGGTTTCCTATTCGAGCCCGCTGTGTAATAAGCGTGACCCACTTACTCCACGTAGCATCAGTTGCATGATGTGTAGAGGGGACCCTCCCTTTGAACATCCAGCCCAGCACCGGCAGTCGGGGTGCCAGGAGGAGCTGTGCTTCAGTACCAACCACTTCTGAGGCAGCTCGAACTCCTTCATATGCCGCCAATATCTCCTTTTCAGTTGGAGTATAGCGGGACTCAGATCCCCTATATCCTCGACTCCAAAACCCTAGAGGTCGACCTCGAGTCTCTCCTGGTGCCTTCTGCCAGAGACTCCAGGTAGGGCCATTCTCCCCGGCTGCCGTGTAGAGCACATTTTTAACATCTTGTCCTGCCCGGACTGGCCCAAGGGCTACGGCATGAACTATCTCCTGTTTGATTTGTTGATCACATCCGTTGGGATCTGTCGACGTCCATCTTGCCATTTTATTCCTAAAAACTGGATCTCTTGTGCAGGTCCCTTGACTTTACTTTGCTTTATAGCAAAACCAGCTTTCAGAAGGACTTGAATTATTTTCTTCCCTTTCTCGAAAACTTCTTCTGCTGTGTTGCCCCATACGATGATGTCATCAATGTATTGCAGATGCTCTGGAGCTTCACCCTGTTCCAGTGCAGTTTGTATCAGCCCATGGCAAATGGTAGGGCTGTGTTTCCACCCCTGGGGAAGTCGATTCCAGGTGTATTGGACACCCCTCCAAGTGAAAGCAAACTGTGGCCTGCACTCTGCCGCCAAAGGGATCGAGAAAAACGCGTTAGCAATATCAATGGTGGCGTACCACTTGGCTGCCTTTGACTCCAGTTCATATTGAAGTTCTAGCATGTCCGGCACGGCAGCGCTCAGTGGCGGCGTGACTTCATTCAGGCCACAATAGTCTACTGTCAGTCTCCACTCTCCATTAGACTTTCGCACTGGCCATATGGGGCTGTTGAAGGGTGAGTGAGTCTTGCTGATCACTCCTTGGCTCTCCAGCCGACGAATCAGCTCATGGATGGGGATCAGGGAGTCTCTGTTGGTGCGATATTGCCGCCGGTGCACTGTTGTGGTAGCGATCGGCACCTGTTGTTCTTTGACCCTGAGCAACCCCACCACAGAAGGGTCCTCTGAGAGACCAGGCAAGGTGGACAGCTGTTTAATTTCTTCCGTCTCCAAGGCAGCTATACCAAAAGCCCACCGGTACCCTTTTGGGTCCTTGAAATACCCTCTCCTCAGGTAGTCTATGCCCACGATGCACGGAGCCTCCGGGCCAGTCACAATGGGGTGCTTCTGCCACTCATTCCCAGTTAGGCTCACTTCAGCCTCCAGTACAGTCAGCTGTTGGGATCCCCCTGTCACTCCAGAAATACAGATGGGTTCTGCCCCTATATGGCTTGATGGCATCAGGGTACATTGTGCACCGGTGTCCACTAAAGCCTTATATTCCTGTGGGTCTGATGTGCCAGGCCATCTAATCCACACAGTCCAATAAACTCGATTGTCCCTCTCCTCCGCCTGGCTGGAGGCAGGGCCCCTCTAATCCTGCTCATAGTACTCGTTACCCACTTCTTGTAAATAGGAATCAGAAGTCCCTTCAAGAGGATCAGAGGTGAGATCAGCTCTTCTATTCTTTCTGGGAAGCTGCCCACTGGAAAGTGGAGCGACGATTTTCCTCGAGGAACCTGAACCCCCTTTTGTAATTGTTTTTCCTTGCAGCTCGCGTACTCGTGCCTCTAGGGTCGAGGTAGGTTTTCCATCCCACCTCCTCATGTCCTCTCCGTAGTCACGCAATTGAAACCACAGGGTGGCTCGTGGTGTGTATCCTCTATATCTTCTCTCTTGAACAGAAGAGCGCTTACTCCTAATGGCTGAGACACTGGTCCGTATGGGTGGAGGGTAGGGCATATCCTCTTTGAATTGCCGGAACTCTCGGGACAGTTTCTCTATAGCAGAGACGCAGGCCCGTAGGGAGGAAGAGAGACTTTCTTCGTATTGCCGGAGTTGGCCAGCCAATTCATCCACCGTTGGTCTCTCTCCGTCCTTCCAGGCCATTACTGCTAATGAGTTGGCATATGATGATGGTGCACTCCGTACAAACTTCCGCCACATAGGTTGCGTGCAATTGACTTCATCTGGATCTTTGGATGATTGTCCATTGTCCAAGTCACCATAAATCACTTCCAGCACCGCTAGCTCCCTCAGGTACTGGATACCTTTCTCCATGGTGGTCCACTTGCCTGGGTGACATAGAACATCTTCCTTGAAGGGATACCTTTCCTTCACACCCGACAGGAGTCGTCTCCAGAGGCTGAGGACTTGTGCACCTTTTCCAATTGCTTTGTCAATGCCCCCTTCCCTAGAAAGGGATCCCAGCTGCTTGGCTTCCCTACCCTCTAATTCCAGGCTACTGGCCCCATTATCCCAGCATCGGAGCAGCCAGGTTGGGCGCCAAAAAGGACTGTCGTGGTTTAGCCCCAGCCGGCAACTAAGCACCACGCAGCCGCTCGCTCACTCTCCCTCCCACAGCGGGACGGGGGAGAGAATTAGGAAAAACCTCGTGGGTTGAGATAAACACGGTTTAATAGGACAGAAAGAAAGAAGGGAACAATAATGATAATACCAACAAAGGAATGTATAAGAACAAGTGATGCCCAATACAGCAATTGCTCACCACCCCGTGATCGACAGCCCGTCCCCGAGCAGCGATTTCCGCCCCCCCGGCCAACTCCAGTTTATGTAGTGGGCATGACGTCGTATGGTAGGGAATATCTCTTTGGCCAGTCTGGGTCAGCTGTCCCGGCTGTGTCCCCTCCCAGCTCCCCGTGCACCCCCAGCCTGCTCGCTGGCAGGCCAGCACAAGAAGCTGGACTGTCCTTGACGGCTCAGCAACAACCCAAAACATCAGCACATTATCAACAGTTCCTCATCCCAAATCCAAAACACAGTCTCACACTAGCTTCTGTGAGGAAAACCAGCTCTATCCTGGCTGAAACCAGGACAGTATAATATCTCATCCTTATTACTCTTTACTATTCTGTTTGTTTTTCTCATTCACTCCCAGGTGACTAATGGGGAATTGTTTCTTCAAGGGCATATCACACTGAATTCAGGAAAAAAACCCCACCAAACTCATTCAGTGGTAGATCACACTGTCATTAAAGCATATTTTTGAGATTTTCAAATTAGTTTCTCTTATTAATCCTTTTAACTCATTTCAAAACATTTTTTGAAGTACTAAGTCTAAGGGTTCTGGCTTGCAAGGTATTACTGCTAATGCTGGGATGGCTGGAACAGTGCCTGCCCTACCCACCTCTGCAAAGTTCCCACCCAAGGAAGAGAGGAGGGCTCAGCTGCTCACATAGCAGCTACTGAACCACTGCAGATTACTGCCTGACTACTAATGTAATCTGAAATAAGCATGTGTTTAACCTAATATGCTGGGCCATTAACCGCCATGGTTCAACAGCTATTATACAAATATTTCCAAAAGACAAGCAGAGCTGACAGACAGGGGCAAAAACCCTGCACAGCTGTTCTAAGGTAAGTCAGCTCCACCCATTAAAAGCTGTAGCTTAATGGCTGAAATTATATAGTTACTTTTATCAATACACTTAATCAAGAAAATGAAGTAAGGTTTACTTTGCCATCATTTTTTTTAATATATCAAACCATGCTGATTTGCATTAATTCAATCGCTCTGTTGCCTGAATCTTTTATCAGCTTCTCCACTCTTCTGTATGAAGCTTGACTTCTAGTTAAATGGTTTATATATCGATATCCTTCTGCTTGTCCTTTTTCAAATCTGGCAAAATATCAGCAGTCTTCCAAGTCTTTTTTGGCATTTAAGAGTTTATCAAAGTATCAGTGGGACAGAGACTGTCTTATCCAGCTCAGTTTGGGGCAAGTTTTCCAGGCCTGCTAATTTAAAAATACTTATCCTTCACAGGTTTTAATACTCCCCTTGTATACTCACTGAAAAATACTCCATCCTCCTCAGGTCATAAAAAGCCCAGATAGAGCACAAAAATATTTGTGTCTTTTCCAGCACCACACTGACAACCCACCACAATATTTCCACCTGGTGGCATGCCTAAGCCTTACTAAAATGGCTTTTGTTGTGAACCTATTTAACCTTCCTATCCCTATATGCATCGAAGAACAAACCCAAAAATGCCTACTCAGTAGAAGGGAAGTTATTTTCTTTGGGTTTTTTCCTCATCTGGGCTATGTGGGCACATAGACATAATGAGGACACTAAAAGGGCTCTAAGGCTTTGGGTACAGTGCAACAAAATTAAGAAAACAGTATGGAATAAGAGCGTCCATGAATGGAACAGCAGTGTTAGTTCCTATTCTCATTCATTTTGCATTAAGTGTGCGCAGGTCATCAGTCAGAGAGATGTGGGAAGACGCAGAAAACAGCCATCACTGAAAACTGTTCTTTGGTTATTCACAAGCTTGTTGTTTTAGTAACAAGTTGTCCTGGTTTCAGCCAGGATAGAGCTGGTTTTCTTCACAGAAGCTACTTCATCACACAAGTACTTCATTGCAAACTCAGTAAGTTAGAGTTGTCTTTGTCAAGCCTTTTTGTACATCATTGCATTTAACAGAACCAAAGAGGAGGAAAAAGAATGTTTTATCAGTTTCTTGGAGTCTCCTTAAAAATACAGAAGTCTGGTTCCAGGAAACTACTTTCAGTGCATATATTTGTGTATTTTCAAAGAACTATAATTTCTGAATATTTTATCAAAATTAAGTGCATTAGAAATAACAAAAAATGAACTAAATAGTAAAAATAAAAGTATAAAAATATTAAGGTGCACTTTCAACAGAACAAACAACAGAGGAAGGAAAAAGATTTAAGTTGAAATTAATCTATATTGTATTATTCATATATGCACAGCAATTTAATAAAAACACTTCTATACAAACTAAAAAGTTGTACATTTCCTGCTACACCTTTAAAAGGCATCTTTCAACATATGACTATCCAAACCAGTCTAATCTGAGTTTTGCTGATCCATTGAAGAAAACTATCAAATGAAAAATGCTCCCTACAGTCAAAGTCCTACACCTAAATCAACAGAAAAGATTAAGTTTTGACTCAAATAGTAAATACAATCAAATAATTCAGCGGCATGTGCCTTCCAAAAATCTTGGTTTTTGCAAAACCAAGGTGTATTTTGATGGCAATGACCTAACTACGAGAATAAAAGCTGCATATCTGACAAAGAGAAAGAAAGGACCCACCCATTAACCTTTCCCAGAGCATTCAGGTTAAATCACAGATCTAAGCATACCTTTGCAATGTTAAAAAAAATTTTAAGAAGTCAGAGAATTTTAGGGTTTGTTAAACATAGAACATTCCTCAGTATTTCTGCTGCTACATAGCTCGCAGTTGGCCAGTGCAGCAGTACAGCCCAGCTTCCCGTCACTTTATAGCTCTCATTTTCCAGCGAAGAGAAAAAGCTGCTGCAGTGAAGCGCAGAGGCGGCACCGCCGCCTCCTGTGACTAACAACGCCAGGCTGGTGCCACACGCAAGGGAGCTCCTTAACCGTTTCACAACGGGACGTGCATCATCCCCAGAGGAACACGTTCATGTTCCGACCCCACAGGCAAGAGTTGCGCATCCTGAAACACCTGCCTAGCCTCCCCTCCCACTTCTCCCCATGGCTGCAGGGCGGCACAGCCGCGCCAGGGTACAGCGGTAGAGGTTTTGTGACCCTCGCCGGCAGCTGCCGCTGTGGCGGCGCGAGGGGACAGGACGACCTCAGCCCTGCTCGCCATATATCCCTTCCATTCTTCGTTACCCGATGCTCCTTTCCTTAGATACGGTTCCCCCCCTCCCCTTTTTTTTAGGGTCAACAAGCCTTTTTTCTTTTTTTTTTCTCGCCTATTTTAACCACAAAAGCGTTTTTTCTCCCTTTCCGGCGCCGCTGCCTCCGTCACAGGCGTGGCTGAGCACCGCAGGGAGCCGTCCTCAGTTCTCCCCGCAGCAAGACCACCAGGATCCGTCAGCCCTGCGCCGCCGCCGCCACGCACACTCACCCCATCTCCACAACCGCTTGTACTTCAATACCGCTACTAGCACCCGCACCCAGCGATTGTGTTAGTGCCGCAACCAATACGTCCCCCCAGTCACGTGCCGCCCGGCGCCGCCGCACAGCCAATGGGGCAGCGCGCCCCGGAGACTGTCGTCCGTCCCGTCCTTCCCCCACCCGCCGGAAAACAGTTGCGTTATCCAGGCCATCGCCCTAGGCGGGAGGGCTCCGGCGAGAGCCACTTCCTGAAAACGTACGTTCACCGCATTTAGCACTTGCTGAAACGACGGCGAACTACTGCTCTCGGCACCGGAAGTAGCCCTGCAAAACACAGCACGCGTCGCCGACATTAAATGCTTCAGAGGGGATAACGAGCAGCCGTGCGGACTGGACAGTACTGTCGGGGGGGGGGGGGGGGGGTGTGCTTCCCCTGAGTGGTTACCGCATTCCTCTTTAACGGGGATTCATCCACAGCGTTAAGGGGCAAAACAAATAAATAGTAGAAAAGTAAATCCACACCACTCGGCCGCCAACAGTGAAAAGCAGGACCCAAGGGTATACCTCTGCCTGAAAGTTAACACAAACAAGGCTAGACAAGTTAAAGCACTAGTTGCATCTGAATAACTGTGCAAAGACACTTTCATTCCAGAATAACAAGGTTGATATTACAATGCTATGGAAAGGACACACTACTAAGTACTTAAGCCATCTAAAATCTGTTGCCAGTCTGAATACACCTACTATATGCATATTACAGAATACAGAATATGATTTCTGTTAATGCACATATGACCAGTACCCCCTGCTCCTGACCCATGGTAGCATGATTAGCATAACCAATGCCATTTTCTAAGGCAAACAGACATAATATGTAAGCATGCTGATCACCCACTTCTCTCTTCCCCTTTTCAACACTGTGGTTGTCATCATGATGTGATGACCCCAGTTATAGAACAGATAAACCCCCTGACAGCATTAGGACAACACTATTTGCCCACTAAGCATTTGTTGCCAGGATGTGGTACCACCTTGTCGTGCCCCAGCTGGCAACTAAGCACCACACAGCCCCTCGCTCACTCCCCCCTCCCCCAGTGGGACAGGGAAGAGAACTGGGAAAAAAACTCATGGGTTGAGATAAAAACAGTTTAATAGGACAGCAAGAGAGAAGGAAACAACAATGATAAAAACAATAATAATACCACAGAATCATTAAGGTTGGAAAAGACCTTCAAGATCATCAAGTCCAACCATTAATCCAACACCACCATGCCCACTAAACCATGTCCCGAAGCGCCACGTCCACACATTTTTTGAATACTTCCAGAGATGGTGACTCCACCACCTCCACCCTGGGCAGCCTGTTCCAATGCTTGACCACTCTCTCGGTGAAGAAATTTTTCCTAATATCCAATCTAAACCGCCCCTGGCGCAACTTGAGGCCATTTCCTCTCATCCTATCGCTACTTACTTGGGAGAAGAGACCAACACCCACCTCTCTACCACCCCCTTTCAGGTAGTTGTAGAGAGCGATAAGGTGTCCCCTCAGCCTCCTCTTCTCCAGACTGAACAATCCCAGTTCCCTCAGCCGCTCCTCATAAGACTTGTGTTCCAGAGCCCTCACCAGCTTCATTGCCCTTCTCTGGACACGCTCCAGCACCTCAACATCCTTCTTGTAGTGAGGGGCCCAAAACTGAACACAGTATTCAAGGTGCGGCCTCACCAGTGCCGAGTACAGGGGTACAATCACTTCCCTACTCCTGCTGGCCACACAATTTCTGATACAGGCCAGGACAATGTTGGCCTTCTTGGCCACCTGGGCACACTGCTGGCTCATATTCAGCCGGCTGTCAACCAGCACCCCCAGGTCCTTTTCCACTGGGCAGATCTCCAGCCACTCTTCCCCAAGCCTGTAGCATTGCATGGGGTTGTTGTGGCCAAAGTGCAGGATCCTGCGCTTGACCTTATTAAACCTCATACAGTTGGCCTCTGCCCATCGATCCAGCCTGTCCAGATCCCTCTGCAGAGCCCTCCTACCCTCCAGCAGATCAACACTCCCACCCAACTTGGTGTTGTCTGCAAACTTCCTGAGGGAGCACTCGATCCCCTCATCCAGATCATCAATAAAGATATTGAACAAGACCGGCCCCAGAACTGAGCCCTGAGGAACACCGCTTGTGACCAGCAGCCAGTTGGATTTAACACCATTCACCACAACTCTCTGGGCTCGGCCATCCAGCCAGTTCTTTACCCAGTGAAGACTAAACCTGTCTAAGCCACAAGCCACCAGTTTCTCTAGGAGAATGCTGACAAAGGAATATACAGAAACAAGTGATGCCCAGTGCAGCAATTGCTCACCACCCAGTGATCGATAGCCCGTCCCCGAGCAGCGATTTCTGCCCCCCAGCTAACTCCAGTTTATGTACTGGGCATGATGTTATATGGTAGGGAATATCTCTTTGGCCAGCCTGGGTCAGCTGTCCTGGCTGTGTCCCCTCCCAGCTTCCCATGCACCCCCAGCCTTCTTGCTAGCAGGCCAACACGAGAAGCTGGACTGTCCTTGACTACTTAGCAACAGCTCAAAACATCAGTATGTTATCATCATTTTCTCATCCCAAATCCAAAACATAGCCTCACACTAGCTTCTGTGAAGAAAACCAACTCTGTCCTGGCTAAAACCAGGACACACCTGATACGGAACAGGGAAGTGTAACAACACATGAGATATTGACTATAAAATCAAGCAGCTGCAAGTCCCAAGTGCAGCTTGGAAGTGAGACTTAGACCAGAACTGCTGCTGGATGGCAAAACCCATTATCCCACGGTGGTCAGGCACGCCACCACCATTGTCTTCTTCCCCAAGGATTGAGTGACTCATGTTCTTTTAGGTAAAGTCTGTATTTAGATTATGAATACTGTATCACACGCTGATTATTAAGAATTTGATCCAATTTGATGACTTAAAAGTCCAGGTAACTAAAAACTCTAGATAGTAAGAAAGCTACACTGATTACTAGAAAGTCTGTTTAACTGAAAGCTATGCTAATTGCTAGAAACTCTGTGTAACAATAAGCTAATAATCCCTGGAAAAAACTGACTGTCCCTGTAGCGTTAAGCAACAACATATGCTTGTATTCCAACTTTTGGGTAGGTTTTGAACCACTGAGAGGGCAGGCAAGATGTTATACATGTAAAAACATCTCCACTTCTGTATTTCAGCATTAATACTTACTCTATAATCATGGGTAAAACACTTAAATTCTCCCTATAGAAAATCTCACAAGTATCTGCATCACTCAGGTTGTGAAGATTATCATTCTATTTGTCCTTTCAATAAAAGGACACAGCAATGATAATATCTGGGTATATAAAAAGAAAAAGGTTCTACATATACTAGAACATCCAAAGCTGAACCAATCAGCAAAGCTGTTGGGATCACCCTGCATGGCTCGACCTTAAGGAGAAGGAGCTGTGGCATTGAGAAGCTGGTAAACAGCTGGATATCTGCACAGCTCGGCCTTGAGGAGAAGGAGCTGTGGTAAACAACTAAGAGGAAGCAAAGGAGCACAGGAACACCTGCAGGCAGCGAATCCTGACTGTGAGAGGCGCATGGACAGCGCGTGATATTTTGTATATAGCCAAATGCAATAATGTGTGTAACAAGCTGTAACCAATCATGAGTGTGTGTGTGCAGTGGCTAAGCAAAAATTATGATATATATTGGAGTCAGACAAGACAATAAACAGCTTCAGAATATAACTCTCGTAGAGTTGTGAAGTCCATCCTTCTCCCGCAACTCAAAGCTGGTAGCATCTCTGTGAAAACATATTTTAAAAAGGGTAGAAAACACCAGACAAAGAGAGGAGAAAGGGAACAAAAAGAGTGAGAAACAGAGGGAACACCAAAGCCAGAGAAAGGAGGAGGAAGAGCTCCATGGCAGAGCAGATATTCCCTGCAGCCCATGGAGAACCTATGCTGAAGCAGATGGATATTCCTGAAGGAACTGTTGCCTGTGGAGAACCCATGTTAGAGCACGGGAAAAGAGAGACTGAAGGAGCAGCAGAGAGAAATTGTTATGTACTGACTGTAAACACCCCCCCCCCATACCCATTCCCCACCCCTCTGCACCACTGAGGGGGATTAGAGGAGTCTGGAGTGGAGTGAAGTTGGGGAGGGGGGAAAGGAAAGGTTTTGTTTTAGTGTTTATCATCTTGTTTCTCACTACTGAAATCAATATCTATGTTAATTGGCAATAAATTAATTTTCTTCAAGTTGAGTCTGTTTTTGCAGTAATTGGTAAGCATTTTCCCTGTCTTTATCTTGACCCACAACCTTTCTCACTCCTGTTCATCCTATTTTCTCCCATCCAGGAGGAACTTATATAGACTCCTATAGGGTCCAGAGGAGGGCCACAAAAATGATCAGAGGGATGGAACACCTCTCCTATGAGGAAAAAAGGCTGAGAGAGTTGGGGTTGTTCAGCCTGGAGAAGAGAAGGCTCCAGGGAGACCTTACTGCAGCCTTCCAGTACTTAAAGGGGGCTTATAAGAAAGATGGGGACAGACTTTTTAGCAGGGCCTGCTGCAACAGGATAAGGGATAATGGTTTTAAACTAAAAGAGGGTAGACTTAGACTAGATACAAGGAAGAAATTTTTCCCAATGAGGGTGGTGAAACACTGGTTGCCCAGAGAGGTGGTAGATGCCCCATCCCTGGAAACATTCAAGGTCAGGCTGGAGAGGGCTCTGAGCAACCTGATCTAGTTGAAGATGTCCCTGCTCATTGCAGGGGGGTTGGACTAGATGACCTTTAAAGGTCCCTTCCAACCTAAAGATTCTATGATCCCATTGGGGGGGGTAGTTTGCTTTGGAGTTTGTCTTTTAGCCAAGGTTAACCCACCACACCAGGTAAATAAGTGGGATATTGTTTAAGCAACCCAGTTCTAATATAAAAGGCAGCTTTGTTAAAACAACACAATATTAAGGCAGTGTGGTTTTTTTATCCTCTGGAAGAAGTATTCTAGAATAAATCAGTGAGCAGTGCAGTGCAACATCTCAGGAAAAAGAGTGACTGATAGAATACATTTTAAAATGCAATGGTTTGAGCAAAGCAAGTGAATGGCCTTCCCTTGTGGCATGTTACAAACTATGGAGATATCTGCTTATGCAAGTGGACATAAGAGTAGATAGCTCATTAAAAAATATATTCTTAACATGACAGAGGAAATTTCATCCTTCCTAAAATCATTTGATTTATATGAAACTAGTAGGCTGTCGTGATTTAACCCTGGCCAGCAACTAAGCACCACGCAGCTGCTCGCTCACTCCCCCATGGTGGGATGGGGGAGAGAATCAAAAGGGTAAAAGTGAGAAAACTCATAGGTTGAGATAAAGACAGTTTAATAAGTAAAGCGAAAGCCACGAACACAAGCAAAGCAAAGCAAGGCTCCATCACGCATAACGGTTACTTGGGAAGACAAATGCCGTAACTCTGAACATCCCCCCTTCCTTCCTCCCCCTGCTTTATATACTGAGCATGATGTCATATGGTATGGAATATCCCTTTGGCCAGTTTGGGTCAGCTGTCTCGGCTGTGTCCCCTCCCAACTTCTTGTGTACCCCCAACCTACTTGCTGGTGGGGTGGTGTGAGAAGCACAGACTTGACTCTGTGTAAGCACTGCTCAGCAATAGCGAAAACATCCCTGTATTATCAACACTGTTTTCAGCATAAATCCAAAACATAGCTTCATACTAGCTTCTATGAAGAAAATTAACTCTATTCCAGCCAAAACCAGCAAATAGGCTCATAATACCTCATTGTTGGGACCAAGTGAAATGAAAGTCACTACAGGCTTGTATAGGAAATGTAAGCAAAATTGCATCACAGATATTTAAATATTACTACTTTCATTTCAGCTGTGTTTTCATGGCTCATTTTTCCAGAGTCATAGAAGACAGTATTCCACTCTCAGGAAAGATGTTCTTTGCCAGTTAAACTTTCAAAGGTCTTCAAGAATGAGGAGATAATGTTAGACTACATTGTCTGCTACCTTCACACTAAGTCCTCTGACTTCATCAGTATAGCTAACTATAGAACTCCCATCTCATAAGCTGTTATGGTAAACCATAAACAAAGTTAACTGGGCCAGTATTCAAGAAGTGGCTCTCTAGGATGAGGAAAAAGAAAAGTGTCTTATGTTACTTTTTTTTGTTGTTACAAAGCTTCCATTAATTACAGCAATATTTGACAGTCTCCTGATTTTTGATCCCGTTTCATTTTATACTCAAATATACTACAGAGACTGTACTAGTGAGTTCATAATCCTTCAGCTGTAATGGACTATCACATTACTCCTAACAGCTATAGTTTAGAACTAAATTTTGCATTAGACCTAAGGCCATCTTGCTTTGATATACGCCACCATTCCTGCCCTCAAAGAAGGGAAACAAAGTACTCCCAGTTGTTACTGCACAGCTCTATCTTAAAATTATTTAAGTTACCATACCTCAAACCACCCATGTTATCTAGTTGGCAAGTTGCTATAATATGAACTGTGGCTTATGCTCCAATGAGGTCAGTCAAGTGATGGGGTTTTAAATCATGTTTATAACTTGAAAGTGGAGTAGAGTCTAGAATGACTATTTTAAGTGTGCAAAGACATACTAAATGCCAGAGAAACTGATATCCTTTAAAGCTAAAGTGCACATTTAAGTATTTCTCAAGCTTAGTTTTTAACTTAGTTTTTACATACCTTTCTAGAATCCGAAATGGGAATATCAAAGATCAAAGGTTTCATAATATATTCCATTAATTTTACACACATTATACTGCATTTCCTGAAACTCTGAAGAGCTATAAACTATAGCTCTCAATCTGTGAAAAGATTCCAGTTAGTCCTGACCTATAGCTTTATGAACCTGGTACTCACAAGACAGATTTAAGTAAATTCAGTGCTGATAGAAGATGTTAGATTCACAGCTCTACAGCCTTAAGTTCTGTGTTTATTCACAGGACAAGCAGAGCATAAGCAGCAACACAGATTCTCTCATATATTCTGACAATATGACAGCTGAGTGGGAAGCAGAAAGGTTTCTCTTCTTTGCTCATAGTAATGCCCATTCTATTATGTCTATAAAACATAGAACTTTATGTTTTGTCCGTCACATGCACTTGCCTCTGAAGCAAAATCCAATTTTAGTTGCAATACAGCATGTTAAGAGTAATGAGATTACCTTTCCCATACTGTGTTAACACACTGACATATAGCCAAACAGGTGAATGGTACTGTGATATAGACTCTATTTACTTCTTTCAAAATTTTTCTATGCATAGTACTGGCATCTGCTAATGCTACTGATATCAATGAAACAGCATTTGATTAAAAAAAGTCAGACTCAGGGGGGAGGAAGCACAGAAAGGAATTTTAGGGAAGAAAGTCTTGTTTAAGACTTAGAAAATAACCAACTGAAAATAAAACCATGTGTCAGAAAGAATGAGTTGGCTTTTCATTCTTTGAAAGATACCATTACCAAAACCCAAGCCAGATTTAAGAACACCTACTGTGTATTATGTAAAAGCTTTGAAGTCTATTAAAAGAACTAAATCTTTGCATGTAAGCTATCAACTCCCAGAGATACAATTTCATTATCCAAAAATCATCAGCTCAGTTTCAGTATGCACAATCCAATTATTTGTGTTATTTTAGACCAGATCCCTGTCTGCCCAGCAGTGTTCTCAAACAGCTAAATGGGAATTCTGCTCCAGAAGAGGAATTTACAATCTTTTCATAGAATACTTTGCGTAATTCAGGCACTAAATAGTTCTCAACCTCTTACTATATTTATAAAAATCCAGTTTGAGATAAACAAAATTAAGGCATAACCCTGTTTGTTGGTGGGGTTTTTTTACTCCCATACTTGTCTCCCTTATTTACAAGAGTGTTAAACAGAAGCTCTCAGCAGATTGTCCACATGTTATAAATTTACCTGTCCAATTGAGTGACAGAGGCTAGTCAATTAGAAATTTTTGATTTATTAAAGCAAGCGACCAGTAAGCAAAACAACGCTGGGCGACCGGGGAGTCTCCTGCTCCACCAACGGCCGGCAACTTAACAGGTCTTTCAGTCCTCTCTTTATACCTTTTTTCACTCGCGCCTTCTCTCGAATCTTCCAATTGCAATCTACTCCGCTCCCCCCTCCCCTTCTACCTCAGGGCATGTTTTGTCTTGTCTGGGCTTGTTTTTGTCTTCTTGCCGGGCTTGTTTTGTCTTGTAGCCGGGCTTGTTCTGTCTTGTAGCCAGGGGTATTCAAGGTGTTAAGCACCGATTTCTTATCATGCTGTTCCATCTTACTATACAGTTCTTTCATTCTTAGCATTACCATCTAAACTTTAATGCTTTAAGAAAACTTTAGCAAACATGGTTCTAACACATATCACAGGACTTAATTGTATAACACCTATACACAAAGTTTGATGAACAAAACAGTTTACAGTTTATCACAATCCCCCCTTTTTCTTTTCACCATTTTTGTTCATCAAATCGCTTAAGCTCCTGCTGGCTTAAAATGAAGGTTTCCTCCGATATTCCTCTCAAAGGTTCATGCTTGGCTTTTATCAATACAAGTACCCAATGTTAAAGAGGACTGGTGGGTTCTTATTTCTAATTGAAACTTCCCTTTTTAGCCTGCAGAATTTGGTTGTGTCCCTTGTGCCTTTTCCTTTTTCCTCAAGCAATAAAGCCTGGGGCCTCGGGGGTGAGTGATGTTATACATCCCCCTTGAGCGTCCCTTTTCCAGCCTCCACTTCTTTACGTCTCTGCCTCCTTCGCCTACACTTTTGCCTACTGCAGCGAGGTGTACCATCTTCCCGGCAGCAAACATATTCTTCAGGAGCTTGTTTCTCTTTTCGCTTTTTATAGGCCTCCCAATTTTTGCTTTAACTTGAGGTTGTATACAAGGAATGTTAGGCACTGTAGTTATCCCCTTAATTATTCGTCCCGATTTTCACCACCCATAAAATCTCCTAATTTATGGGTAACAGGAAAAAACTAGGTTTTATTGTTGATTACAGGTATGGGCTGTACTATTAGAAAAGGTCCTCAGTTTTTCCATTTTTCTGGAGTAAACCCCAGCTCGACTTGTTAGTCGGAGTCAAGAAACTCACCCCACATAGAACTAGAAGAGGTCCGGTCAGGGCCATAGTGATCGGCAGTCATAGCCCGAAGGGGTTGCAGCCCTTGGCAGACCCTTTTTAAGCCGCAACACCAGTTCCCCTCCGGTCTTGCCCTCTTCTTTCCTTTAACGGGGTGCTTTCTTAGTACCCAAATTAACTGAGCACTGCTTGTGAAGGCCAGAGCTTTGATAGATCAGTGGTTTGTCCAGACCTGAGCAGTTGCCCGGGTCTGGCAATCCTCTTTATTTGCAAGGCTTTATGGCTACAGAAAACTGCCAGTTAGCCTGCAACACTAATCTTACAAATACACGCCACCTTCTACACAAAGGACAAATTCTAGTTCCAGCTCCTTTTTCCTGTTCTTCTTTTGCCAACAACTCCTTCCGATTATACTCGTTTGGAGTACCCATTGTTGTTTCCTATTACCCTTTCCCATTGTTTTCTTCCCATGGCACAGTGATCCCATAAGAGAAAATCCCCGCTACAATGATCCCACCAATTCTCTTTACATAAATTGCATTTTATACAAACAAAAGAATAACAAATACAATCCTTTCTAGGGCAGAATATCAATCCAGTTCATTAACCCTTTTTTTCCGCAGTTTTAGTTTTAGAGTTTCTGGGTCTCCAGAACTCTCCCACTGCTCCTCAGAGATGGGTCCTTTCACTCGGCTGGCATGAGTCCACCTTCTTTCAGCAGTCCGAATGGCGGTTTCTGTAGTAAGTAAAACAAGACAAGGCCCTTCCCAGCAGGGAGTTAATGAGGACTCCTTCCATGACCTGATAAGAACTTTATCTCCAGGTTGTATATTGTGTGGCCTTTGTACTGCTAAGCTCTTATAACATCTCAAAAGGGGAGATTCCCACATCAGTAAGGGGTTGAGTATCTCACCGTTTACCCGTTAAACAAAATGTGGTCCCCTATCAGAGTCAATAGTTTCAATAGAGCCATACCTAGGTCTTATAGCCATCGTCTTTGAGATGACTTCTCGCCCATCAGGAAGTTCCCACTTTCCTGATTCGATCTCCTTTGCTACTTGGGATTATCACAACTACAATGGAGCGCATCGCTCCCAGAATCCTTCCAACAATCATAACAGGGAGGCTCAAGCAAATTATCCCCGCAATTGATACACCTTTGACGGGTTTCATTCCCGTGATTTCTAACTTTCTTCTCCTTCAAGATCATCAGAGCAGCTCTTTTTGCTTCTTGATCTGCTAAGTTGTTTCCCCGGGTCAGCGGAGTCAATCCCCGTTGATGTCCTTTTAAATGAACCACTGCTATTCCTACTGGTCCCTGTAAAGCCTGCAAAATTTCAACTATTAATTTCTGATGCAATAGTGTGCAGGCAGTCATGAGTTATTTCTTCTGACGGTTCCCCGTACAGAAATTGTGCTGGATTCTGTAAACTAGTAACTTCAAGTTTAGGCGAAGATATCAGGATACCTTCATACTTTAGGAGCCTGGCATCAGTAATCCACTTTTCAGCTTTCTGTTGTAGGATTCCTCTGATATTGTGGGGTGATAATACTTTCAGTTCTCCCCAAAGGTAATTTTGTGAGCCTCTTCCACTAGCAGAGCTGCAGCCACTATAGCTTGTAGGCAGATAGGCCATCCTCTGCTTACAGGGTCTAACAATTTAGAAAGGTATCCTACAGGCTTTTTCTTCCCTGCCCATTCTTGCGCTAACACCCCATATGCCGTTCCTTCATCAACATTAATAAATAAATAAAATGGTTTTTTTTTTTACATCCGGTAAGCTCAAAACAAGAGCGTTTACCAAATCAGTTTTTAAAACTTCTAATTGTTCATCATCATCATCCTTAGACCATTTTAATAGGCCATCCTTAGGTATCTTAGCATTTACTTTTCTACTGTAGCCTTCAATCCATTGTCTGCAATATCCCAAAAGGCCCAACACTTGTCTGATCTGTCTCTTAGTTTTTGGAGCCGGCAATGATAATATGCCCTGTACCCTTTCCGGGTCTAATTTCTTAGTTCCTTTGCTCAGCCTGTGTCCTAAATATTTCACTTACACCTTTAATCCCTGTAAGCTAAAAAAATTTAGTAACCTAATACTCTCCTTCCTAACTGCCTCCTCGTCGCCACCGGCCAACAGTAAATCATCCACATACTGGACAAGGGTCACCCTCCCTTCTAGTTCGTACCCCCACAATATTTGTTCTAATGCCAAAAAAACTCGGTGAACCCCCGAGGTAAGACTGTCCACCGTAATTGTTGTTTTCTGTGAGTGTCCGGGTCTTCCCATTCAAAGGCAAAATAATCCCTGCAATCTTCCTTTAAGGGGCATGCCCAGAAGGCATCCTTTAAATCTATTACACTATACCATTGATCATCTAAGCCAGTTAGGCCCAGAAGTGTATGAGGGTTTGCCACTACAGGGAATCTAGTAACCGTTCGTTTGTTAATTTCTCGCAAATCATGCACTAATCGATCACCGAAAAAGGTTTGATATCTAATTTTCCAATGGTCTCCGGAATATACCATACCTCAGGGTTTATTCTTCCCTCATCAACTGCCCGTAAAGGACACAATTTAATTCTTAGTTCATTTCTTATGACTGCTAAACCAATCTCTAATTCTATCATTAAATCCCTGCCTAATAAGTTATAGTCCGCCTCAGGCATTAACAGCAAGGACCCCACCCCTAATTTAGAATCACTTCCAAGAACCACATTTTAACAGGTTCTTGTTTCCCTACTTTCCTTTCCAGAGGGTCCCGATGGGTTATTCCGTCTGGGCGGAGTACCTCTCTGTCCTTCCCTTACTGCTGCTTAGTTTCTTTTTCTCTCCGGACATAAACCTTCTGCGCCTCCCGGAGTAACTCATCTAATCCCCTTTGCTGCCAGTCCTCCATCTTTTCTAATTTCTTCCGGATATCGATCCATGATTTAGCCACAAACTGAGTTTTTAGTAACGCTTGCCCTAAATCAGTGGTTGGATCTATCCCGGAGTACAATTGTAAACTCTTATTAGGACCTAGGAACTGGTCTAATTTTTCCGAGACCCCTAGGGGGTCTTCCAACAAACTCCCCATTTTTTTTTTTTTTAATTCTCTCACATCCCCCGAGTTAAGTGGGACGGATACATACCCCACGCCAGGTTGAGGTCCCCCCATTGCAATTTCTCTAAGGGGGTATAACTCTGCCTGCTCCTTTCTCCGTCTAGTTCCGCTACGGGTTACCACCCTATTTTCCTCAGGGGAACTTGGAGCTGAGTCATTCTCATACCCTGGCGCCACCGAGGGGGGTGTGCCGAAGGCTGCGGAGGAGAGGGTGGTGGAATATAAGGGGGAGGCGAGGTAGGAACCCCTTCCTCGTCCCTCGGTTTCCTCTTTTTTTTTTTTTTTAAAGGATATAGATTCACTTTCTTCCAAACTAAAAGGTTCCTTTGAGTGTCCAATCTTCAAAGGACCCAAATACAGGCCAATCCATGCAATAGTGAATCATTATTACTTTACTATCCGGTGGTATAACCTCAGAACCACCCATGGGACCAGAGGGCTTGCTTTTCCTCTGTCCCATCTTCCGAAGCGCCTTCTTTCACTCACACACTCGCTTCCCCTGGTTCGTGGCCCAGCCCCTCGCGGGGTGTGGGAACCGCACTACTGAGGGTCCGCACTCACTTCGCCCGGTGGACTACCGAGTCCGGTGGACGTCTCACACAAGCACGCTTCAGGATACCCAACCCCAACCGAACGGCTAACCGGCCTATACTCACGCGTCCTGCGTCTTCGTTCGGGCTTCGTGCACAAAGATTATGGGGTTACCGGTTTTATTTGCTTACTGTCAAATTTAGGTTCGTCGGTAAAGGATTTGGCGTAGAAGCACCCTGACAAGGGCCGCTTATTCAGCGGGGCGCCCCCCCTGCCAAGGACCTCAGGCCAGACTGCCTTTATCCGAGTCACGGCACCAAATTGTTATAAATTTACCTGTCCAATTGAGTGACAGAGGCTAGTCAATTAGAAATTTTTGATTTATTAAAGCAAGCGACCAGTAAGCAAAACAACGCTGGGCGACCGGGGAGTCTCCTGCTCCACCAACGGCCGGCAACTTAACAGGTCTTTCAGTCCTCTCTTTATACCTTTTTTCACTCGCGCCTTCTCTCGAATCTTCCAATTGCAATCTACTCCGCTCCCCCCTCCCCTTCTACCTCAGGGCATGTTTTGTCTTGTCTGGGCTTGTTTTTGTCTTCTTGCCGGGCTTGTTTTGTCTTGTAGCCGGGCTTGTTCTGTCTTGTAGCCAGGGGTATTCAAGGTGTTAAGCACCGATTTCTTATCATGCTGTTCCATCTTACTATACAGTTCTTTCATTCTTAGCATTACCATCTAAACTTTAATGCTTTAAGAAAACTTTAGCAAACATGGTTCTAACACATATCACAGGACTTAATTGTATAACACCTATACACAAAGTTTGATGAACAAAACAGTTTACAGTTTATCACAGACATATTTTTGAAAAACAAAGGACATCCCACAAACATTTACTTCATAAAAATCAGAAGTATTACAACAGAAAATGCAAGAGGTTGTGGGGTTTTGGTAGCTTGATCATAAATGGGACAGTTTTATGTGCCTTCTGCAGCAGTACCCTTCTCCCCTAGAGGCCTTTCACCACTTTATATACTTAAAGAAATTAATATTTCATAACTAGTCATTGCATATGCACAGTACTAAGTACCTCAGACCCTAGGAACAGTGAGTGGGTTGGATAATGTGTTGAAGTCTCTCTCTGTTGCCAAGCACTATGCTTGGTATTACTCACAAATGTGAGGTGTAGTGTTGGCAACTTAAGATATTTGTCTTCAGAACTTTGTTTACTAATACAAAATGCAAGTTTTACACATTTATTTACATCAAGCTGCATCTTGGAAAAGAGCTGCATTAACAAAATTTATTAACAGAAAACAAAGACATTTCATATTTGTTTTACCTAGATGCAAATTTCATCTTCATACAGAACTTGATAACATATTTTACCTGTTGCTACAACTGAAAGATCACCTCCTTTCTTCAACTTTATTTTAAAAATAAGTTTTTAAACATGTTCTCTTGCTTCTCATTTCCTTGGAAGTTGTGAAGTAAAGTTTCTTTCATCTCTCACTACCACACACAGACTGCTTGTTGTTCCCTCTGAGCCTTATCCTTGTGACTAGGATCATATACACAACAGTCATACTCATAACCCATTATCAACATTCATGTCAGTGTTTTGACTATGTAATGCTGTATTCCTACTTTGTAGGTCAGGATTCTCTGAGAAACATTGCATATTATTTCTCCATACAGATGATCTCTAACTACCAGCATTAAAAAGGCTATCAGAAAAAGATGTTTCCTGAGGATCAAGAAACTAAAGCACCACCTTTTCTCATGCAGATGGAGAGAGAATAGAGAAAGGGAACACTGCTGAAAGCAGTGAAAGAACACTTTTGAAAGCATCATCCAGAAAACATGCATACAACTCATCTTAGATACCAGTCCTTAGAAATAAATTGAAAAATTATGTACTGGGTATAGAGAATCAGAAATGAAATTTTTCTTTTAAGATTTTTCCATTATACTGATTAACTAAATTTCCTTTTTTTTTTCTTCTTTCAGAAGGCTATACTACAAGTTCCCAAATTTCAGATCTTTCCATAAACAATGAAAAGACCTGTCTTTCACAGGGTCAATTAGTTACAGCAAAGTCCTGTAACAATCTGAATGAGAAAAGCAGAGAAATGCATGCTGTTTAGTTATTTCATACACAAATCAGATTCACAGAATGCTATCATTGCTCTGTAAATCCATTATTATGTAATGCTCCCTGTTTGCAACTTTGTCTGGAAGTACTATACTCTGGGGCATCTCCCACTCTTTCTTCACTTTAATTTTTTCCATCTCCATGCAGATGTCTTGCTGCCACTTAAAGAAATGAATATCCAGAAAGGATTACTTCCTTCCTCACATCAGTTAGATCTAGTAAGGTGTCATGGACCAATTTGCAATTAGCTATATGCATTCTGAAAACAGTAAAAGAGCAATAGGAGTTCATATAGCAATCCAGTAAACTTCACCATCCATTTACTCATTATTCTATCTCAACTATATTATGAACCCCATCTGACACTAACTTTGTATTACATTAACTATAGTTTCCTCATCCTCTAATTAAGAGCAGCACAGCAGCCTTGTATTGCTTTGTTTCCTCTACTGCAGCTCTTTTCAGGCATGGAAGTAGTTTACTGTATCTGTGCTGTATCACTTAATTACCACTTCTTAATCCAGCCACACCTTGTGTTTTCTTTCCCTCCTAGCCAGCTACATATTACATTTCCAGCCTCCTTTATGTTTTTTTCCACCTCCCTATAATATTATAGCAAAGTAAGAAACAAGGCCACAAAAAGGGTGGACTTGTACAAATATTTTTTTAAAGATATGAGCAAGAAAGCTGTTCTTTGTCTATACCACACACTGAAAGAGTCCAGTGATCAGAAAAACTGAACTTGAAAGTCAGCGCTCTCTTTATTTGACTCCACAGATTCATGCATTTATCACTCATTCCAAACCTTTTCAAAGTAAAGGCCTATTCAGTCTTTTGGTAAACCTACAAACACACTTTCTAATCCATCTTTAATTCAGTTGTAATAATCTCTTAACTTGATTGAAGGCTGAGCATCTGTAGTGCTGAACATCTTCCATATAAAAACCTGTGTCTAGTATACCTCAGGGATTCTCTAGGGAAGTTCCCCCCCCAATAAAAACTTTTCCTAGAGACCCTTATTAATACAGATCTTTCCTCTCTACTACATCTGGACCATAGAGTAGAAAGATGAAATGTTTAGAGACAGACCAAGAAACTGATTCTTTTTTTTCATTGTTTCCCAGAGACTGCCAGGCTCTGGATTTGCTCAATCTCCACTAGAATTATCTTTTCTAATCAAATAATTTCATCTTAGAATATTGTCCTTCAGCTGCTCAGAGACTGAATCAGTCAGTAGAAGAAACTGAGCACATGCCTAGAATACCTACAGTGGCCTGATTTACAGGACAAAGCCATATTTTGCTTATTCTTAATATTTAACATCAGACATGTTACAGTAGTCACATATATACATGACAAATGGATGACTGCACAAGCAAATGGATGATCAGATTCAGTTCCTTGGTAAGCTGAGGTTGAAAGAAGTCACTACTAAAAAAAAAAAAAAAAGTATGCATGCAACCTGATTGTTTGAGCTTTATAGGAAACCTATGAGCATCCCAAAACGCTACACTCCTTTAGAAAGACTATCAAGAAAAAGGTAATCATTCCACTAAAATGATAGAGCTTCCATTTGTCAGTCTTTGCTTTGTTTGAATAAAAAAAATTATTTCTTCCTTTGTATTTCTTCCTTTAATCCTTCAAGAACTGCAACTCCTTGCAACATGTATACACATAAAAATTTGCAATGACTATAATCAAGTCTCACACTACAAAGATTCAGTCGATTGCTTTTTAAGGTCAGGAAAGTCAGTCCTCCAGCTCTTCTCTCAGAACCAATATAGAATTTGCTTCATCATTAGTTGTCTTCTGTGATAGTAGAGATGAGCCAGTGCAGGACTGCACTCCTGGAGAATGGACTAGTGCTCCCAGTGAGCACAATGCACCTTCACAGATGTGTAGTGGTCTACTCCCACGACTGGAATGCTGCAATGGAGGGATACAAGCTTTTTAGGAAGGACAGGACGGGAAGATGAGGAGGGGGAACTGTCCTTTGTGAGACAACAGCTGGTATGCATCAAGCTCTGCCTAGGGATGGAGGAAGAACCACTTGAAAACTTACGGGTAAGGATTAAAGAGCAGACCGATATGGGTGACATTATAGTGGGTGTCTGCTATGGATTGCCTTCTCAGAAAGAACAAATGGATGAAGCCTTCTATAGACAGATAGGAGCAGCCTTGCGTTTGCAGGCCCTAGTCCTCATGGGGAACTTCAACCACCCTGATATCTGCTGAAGGGACAACACAGCAGGACATAAGCAATCCAGGAGGTTCCTGGAATGCATTGATGATAACTTCCTCCTCCAAGTGATAAAGGAGCCAATGAGGAGAGGTGCTATGCTGGACCTCACTCACCAACAAGGGGCTTGTTGGGAATGTGAAGGTCAAAGGCAGCCTTAGATTTGCTTGGAAAGAGTCCCGTGGGTTAAGGCCCTGAGGGAAGAGGATGCCCAAGAAAGCTGGTTAATATTCAAGGATCACCTCCTCCAAGCTCAAGAGTGGTCCATCCCAATGAATATGAAGTTAGGAAAAAATGCCAGGAGGCCTGCATGGATGAACAAGGAGCTTCTGGCAAAACTCAAACATGAAAAGGAAGTATACAGAAGGTAGAAGCACAGACAGGTAATGTGGGTGGATGTGGTGGGTTGACCTTGGCTGGCTGGCTGCCATACCCCCACCTAGCTGCACTCTCATTCCCCCTCAATAGGATGAGAGGAAAAAACAAGATGGAAGAACTTGTGGGTCAAGATAAAGACAGGGCGATCACTTACCAATTACCATCATAGGCAAAACAGACTTAACTTTGGGAAAATTATTTTTAATTGGCAATAAATTACATTTGAGTAGGATAGTGAGAAACCAAGACAAAAACTAAACACACCTTCCTCCCACCTACCTCCTTCTTCTCAAGCTCAACTTCATTCCAGACTCCTCCACCTCCTCCCCATCCCCACCACCCTGAGCAGCACAGGAGGGATGGGGGTTATGGTCAGTTCATAACAGTTCCTCTCTGCTGCTCCTTCCTGCTCCAGCATGGAGTTCCTCCCACGGGCTGCAACTTCCTTCAGGGCATATCCACCTGCTCTGGCTGGGGTCTTCCATGGGCTGCACTGTTGATATCTCTTCCCCCCTAGCATTCTTCACTGACCTTGGTGTCTGCAGGGTTTGTTTTTTTTTTTTTTTTGGGGGGGGGAGGTGTTTTGGCTTTTGGGTTTTTTTTGGTTTTGTTTTTTTACACACTTTCTTCTCACTTCTCTCTCAACTGCTATGCAGTGTTTTTTATCTTCTGTTAAATAGGTTATTACAAAGGTGCCATCAGCTTCATTGATTGGCTGAGCTTTGGCAAGCAATGGGTCTGTTCTGGCTCTGTATGGCACAGGGGCAGCCCATGGTCTCTTCTCACAGAGGCCACACCTGCCACCACCTCCACTACCAAAACCTTGACACATAAACCCAATACAAGGGAATACAGAGACACTATCTGTGCATGCAGAGACACAATTAGGAAAGCCAAAGCCCGCTTGGAGTTGAATCTGATGGGAGGAGTCAAGGGCAACAAGAAGTGCTCCTATAAGTACATAGGTGACAAAAGGAAGGCTAGGGAAAATGTGGGCTTATTGCTGAATGAGATGGGGGACCTGGTGACACAGGACATGGAAAAGGCTGAGGTACTAAATGCCTTCTTTCCCTCAGTCTTTACTAGCAAGACTGGCCTTCAAGAATCCCAGGTCCCAGAGACCAGGGGGAAAATGTGGAGCAAGGAAGATACACCCTTGGTGGAAGAGGATCAGGTCAGGGAATACTTAAGCGAATTAGACATACAGAAGACCATGGGCCCTGATGGGGTGCACCCACAAGTGCTAGGGGAGCTGGCTGATGTCATTGCAAGGCCACTCTCAAGAATCTTTGATCAATCATGGCAACTGGGAGAAATGGCTGAAGACTGGAGGAAAACAAATGTCCCTCCTATCTTCAAGCCACTGAAGCAAAGGGCTCCGGAGCGGAGGATTGCACCAGGGAACCCTTCCTAAAGGAGCAAAACCGCGAAGGTGAAAGCACAGGGAGAGAGAAGGTGCCCCAGCCTCCCCCCTCAGAGCCGGCAGAGTGAGCTCCTGCCGAGCAGCAGCTCTGATTCAGCGTGGGCGGGGACAAGAGCGACGGCAGCCAAAGCCCCTCACATACAAGAGCAGTCCCAAGGAGCACGTGGCACATCAGTTCGCGCAGGCAGGGCGCAGGCAGGGCGCAGTCCCCCCTCCTGGCTCTAGAGGCTCTCTCAACTAGTGGTCATAGCTCTCCCAGAAGAGGACCCAGCTATGGTCTCCACTCAGCTGAAAGCCATCACCAGAAGGAAAGTGGCAACCCAGACAGAGCTCCCACACAAACATACGACTGTCCAGGTGTCCGGCTGCAAAGAGTGCCTGAGCCTGTCATTTGTGCTGGAGGGCAGCAGACAACACCTGTGTGTGGTGTTATCAGGGGAAAGATCTGCTCAGCCTGGTGGCAGAGCTGAAAGAGGAAGTGGAGAGGCTGAGGAGTATCAGGGACTGTGAGAGGGAGATAGATTGGTGGAGCCACACCCTGCCATCCCTGAGGCAGAGGCAGCAGACGGAGGCTCCACAAGCAGCAGAGGATCCCCTACGCTCTTGCCACCAGGCAGATGGAGGGGACCTAAGAGACCAAGGGGAATGGAAACAGGTCCCTGCTCGGGGCAGCAGGCAAATCCCCTCCCAGCCTCCCTCACCATCCCAGCTGTCCTTACACAACAGATGTGGGGCTCTGGAACTTGAGGGCCAGGCAAATGAGGACCTTGATGAAAGTCCATCCAGAAGGTTGCCTAGGGTGAGTCACCCAGCCCCACACATAAAGACTTCCTCTGTTAAGAAAAAAAGGAGGGTAATTGTGGTAGGCGACTCCCTTCTGAGGGGTACAGAGGGCCCAATATGTCGACCGCACCCAACTCACAGGGAAGTCTGCTGCCTCCCTGGGGCCTGGTTGAGAGTTGTTACTAGGAAACTCCTTGGTCTGGTATAGCCCACTGATTACTACCCGCTATTGGTTATGCAGGTTAGCAGTGATGAGGTTGTGGAGAGAAGTCCAAAAACAATTAAAAGGGACTTCAGCGCACCGGGGCAATTGGTTGAAGGATCAGGAGCACAGGTAGCGTTTTCCTCAATCCCTTCATTGGCAGGGCGGAATACTGAAAGGAACAGGAAAACACACATGGTTAACACGGGGCTCAGAGTTTGGTGCCTCAGCGGAATTTTGGTTTTTTTGACCATGGGGAGGCTTACACAGCACTGGGCCTGCTGCCAGCAGATGGAGTGCAACTGTCTCCAAGGGGGAAAAGGATTCTCACTTATGAGTTGGCAGGCCTCATTGAGAGGCCTTTAAACTAGATTCAAAGGGGGAAGGGATAAAACCAGGCTCACTAGAGATGAGCCTAGGGGTGGCATGCCAGTATTGGGGGTGAAATCGATAGCCCAGCCCAAGTGCATCTACACCAATGCACACAGCATGGGCAGCAAACTGGAGGAGCTGGAAGCCATTGTGCAGCGCGATAGCTATGACTCAGTCGCCATCACAGAAACATGGTGGGATGATTCACACAACTGGAATGCAGCAACCGAGGGCTATAAGCTCTTCAGAAGGGATAGGCATGGAAGGAGAGGCAGTGGAGTGGCTCTGAATGTTAGGGAGTGTTTTGATTGTATAGAACTCAACGATTGTGATGACCAAGTCGAGTGCTTATGGGTAGGGATGAGGGGAAAGGCCAACAAGGCAGATATCCTGCTGGGAGTCCATTACAGACCACCCAACCAGGACAAAAAAGCAGATGACGCATTCTACAAGCAGCTGGCAGACGTCTCACAGTCGCTAGCCCTTGTTCTCGTGGGGGACTTCAACTTACCAAACATCTACTGGAAGTATAACACAGCAGAGAGGAAACAGTCTAAGAGGGTCCTGGAGTGTGTGGAAGATAACTTCCTGACACAGCTGGTAAGTGAGCCTACCAGGGGAGGTGCCTTGCTTGACCTGCTGTTTACAAACAGAGAAGGAATGGGGGGAGATGTGGTGGTCGGAGGCCATCTTGGGCTTAGCAACCATGAAATGACAGTACTCTCAATTCTTGGTGAAGTAAGGGGGGCGGGGAGCAAAACCACCATCATGGACTTCCGGAGGGCAGACTTCGGCCTGTTCAGGTCACTGGTTGAGAGAGTCCCTTGGGAGACAGTCCTGAAAGGCAAAGGGGTCCAGGAAGGCTGGACAGTCTTCAAGAAGGAAATCTTAAAAGGCGTAGGAGTAGGCTGTCCCCATGTGCCCTAAGACAAGCTGGCAGGGAAGACGACTGGCCTGGCTGAACAGGGAGATTTTGCTGGGACTCAGGGAAAAGAGGAGAGTTTATCACCTCTGGAAGAAGGGGCAGGCAACTCAAGAAGAGTACAGGAATCTCTTTAGGTCATGCAGAGAGAAAATTAGAAAGGCAAAAGCCCAGCTAGAGCTCAGTCTGGCCACAGTCGTAAAGGATAACAAAAAATGCTTCTACAAATATATTAACAACAAAAAGAGATGCAAGGAGAATCTCCATCCCTTATTGGATGCAGGGGGGGAACACTGTCACCAAGGCTGAGGTACTTAATGCCTTCTTTGCCTCAGTCTTTAAGAGCCAGACCAGGTATCCGCAGGGTATTCAGCCCCCTGAGCTGGAAGATGGGGATGGAGAGCAGAATAAACTCCTCATAATCCAGCAGGAAACAGTTAAGGACCTGCTATACCACCTGGACACCCACAAGTCTATGGGGCCTGATGGGATCCACCCAAGAGTACTGAGAGAGCTGGCGGAGGAGCTTGCCAAGCCACTCTCCATCATTTATCAGCAGTCCTGGTTAACAGGGGAGGTCCCAGGCAACTGGAGGCTTGCCAATGTGACGCCCATCTACAAGAAGGGCCAGAAGGAGGATCTGGGGAACTACAGGCCTGTCAGCCTGACCTCAGTACTGGGGAAGATTATGGAGCAGTTCACCTTAAGGGCGCTCACAGGGCATGTGAGGGACAACCAAGGGATCAGGCCCAGCCAGCATGGGTTTATGAAAGGCAGGTCCTGCTTGACCAACCTGATTTCCTTCTATGACCAGGTGACTTGCCTAGTGGATGAGGGAGAGGCTTCATTCTGCTCCCCATCCCTGTTTTCCAGATCAGGGTGCTAGGGACCCAGAGAACAATCGGTCTTACTGAGGCAAAGAAAGCATTAAGTACCTCAGCCTTTTCCCCATCCTTTGTCACTATGTTTCCCCCCACATCCAATAAAGGAGGGAGATTCTCCTTAGCCCTATAATGTATTTATAGAAACATTTTTAATTGTCTTCTACAGCAGTAGCCAGATTAAGTTCTAGTTGGGCTTTGGTCCTTCTAATTTTCTCCCTGCATAACCTCACAACATCCTTGTAGTCCTCCTGAGTTGCCTCCCCCTTCTTCCAAAGGTCATAAACTTTGCTTTTTTTCCCTGAGTTCCAGCCAAAGCTATCTGTTGAGCCAGGGCAGTCTTCTTACCCACCAGCTCTTCTTTCAGCACATAGGGATGGCCTGCTCCTGCACCTTTAAGATCTCATTCTTGAAGAATATTGTGGTGGGTTGACTCAAATTAAAAAATTTGGTTTTACTCAAATTAAGAATTTTCAGAGTCTAACCAAAATAAAGGTAGCCAGATCTATTTTTCCCCCCACTTGATCATTATAGGATTATAAAAAGTTTTATTTAGTATTGATATGATCATGGAAGGACACAACTCCCTCACCCAAAAGATTAAGGCTCTAGAAGTAATCTAGAAGTCTTTACAAAAGTATATATACATATGCATGTATACATATATATATTAAAAAAAATCTTTTGAAAGCATCCACAAGGTACTGTAAGTGCAAGATACAGGTGTTCACTTGAGCTAACAGCTATTAGTTTAGTACTAACCAAAACAGTATCTAAAGTTTTGTGCACATGGTAGCACAGCACATCCTTTGAGGGTGTTTGACATTCTAAGGAAACTTTATCATCTTAGTTACTTGACAAGCACCGTGTAATAGATATCTAGGTATCAAAACTTCACATACGCAAGCATGTATTTCATTACATTTGCTAAGACACATTCTTATGCTCCATAGTGTTTGCTACTGCACTGCTTATAAATAATAAAAGAAAATCATCATATATGCCACCTTTTGGATTTCCTGAGTTTAGTTCATTCCCCCCCCATTATACCACTAAGTATAAATACTTTTTACCAAGTAACCCATTTATATTTTGGAACCCAAAACATCCAAGGAGAGTAAGTACTTGTAACTGCAAAGTCCTTTTCATTGAGCAGAAATATTCTATAAATAGTCTTCATCATAACAAGGAAGTTGAAGCTGAAGTATTACAACAAACTCATGACATTAACAAGACTACTATTTCTCAAGTGCTTAGGATTGGATGAAACTATTTGGCATACAATTTTTATCAAACAGTTTAAAAATAAGATAACAGCATCTGAAGACAATAGGATAAAAAGTTATGTTTCTTTGTCATTTCAATCAGTGACAATCTTAATCAACCCTTGCAGTAGTCCTAACTTACTGAAGCGTTATTTCTAGTAGTGATATCTATTCAGATGTAACATCCTGAAGCAAAGCTTTCAAATATACGCTTCTCTACTGATACACAGAAGTCTTATCTTGTTAATTAGTAGTTGGTAGAGCAAACGTGAAAAAAAATTTCTGCAGAAATATTGATTTAGGAAAGTTAGCATTTTTTGTCACAGTTTTACCAATAGGCCTGTCTTCCCAGTTTTACAAGCCACTATTATCATAGAGATCATAATTATTATTGGGGGCAGGAGAACAACAAAGAAGTCAGTTACGCAGTTTAATACACTTGCATCTTCACTTCTCCCTTCCCCTGTAGCTCCACAATGAAACTGACTTTTATAGAATTCTGAATTATTTTGCTTTACATTCAATCACTTCTGAAGCTATAAATAGCACTTGAGGCAAGAATGACTTCAGAATCCAAGGGTGTAGTCAGACACACCTGTACAGATCCACCCCTCATTACAAGAGGTTAGACAGAAAACATAACAGAAGAAATAATCCCTACTAATAGAGAGCTTTGAAGTCAAAGACTAATCTAACAGTTACAGAAAAGTTTTGCAGGTCAAGGACTTGCAACATAAATAGCTTTTCACAGAAGAAAGAAGCTAGTTTGTGTGCCTTACTACTATTGCCTTTGTATTCCAGCAGTACCTTAGCTATCAAATATCTGCATACTTTTGGTGCGATTTTAAAGTATAAAAGCATCAAATAAAGTCAACTCACATTTTACAGCTAAATAATAAAGCTACTGCTAGCTTTTTAACACCTAGAAGATCAGACTCCTACTGCGTGAGGGGCGGTGCCCACAGGAGACAGCCCCTATCCCAGAACAGTGACGATCTAGCCAGACCGCAGAAAAACAGAAGGCAAGGGACAAGAGCAGGCGGCTTCAGGAAGAAGCACACACAAGTCACACAAGTCTTTGCCAGACTGATGCCTGGTTCAAACCCATCCTTCCCCCGTCCTGCCTCTGCCTCGCAGATCAGTGTCCGCTACCGCAGAGGCTTGCTCGCCCATTTTCTGAAGGGGCCATTTAGTGAAGAACTACTGTGCTGGCAGCCAGTGCACCCGGGAAGGGCAGTCCGAAGCGACGGCCGGCCAAAGCCGCGGGGGGGGGGGGGGGGGCTGCCACTGGCGGGTACTGCCTGGGAGAATGAAAGGGGAAGGACTGCTGCCCAGGGAAGCGGGCGGTGTCCATCAGGGGACAGCTCTTCCACCGACGGGCACTCACCTGCCTGCCGCACTCTCCTCACCCAGTAGCTGCAGCAGCAGCAGCACCGCCACCACAATTCCTCCGATTCTTCCCACCGCCACAGACCCACAAAGCCAAAGGCAGCTCCCCTCAGGGCAGCGTGAAGTAACAGTCTGGGAACCCAGCAGCCACCCCTTCTTCCTCATCGGCGAGGGCTAGTGTCCCCAGCAAGCTCCAGGCAGACCCCAACCATCTCACTAGCTTCTATGTGGGCTCAACCCCTACCCGACAGTAGCATCCCTCAGACACACCTAAGACAAGATCCACGAACCCAACACCCCAAACGCACCCCCTCACTCACTTCCTCGGACTAATGTCCCCACCACCATCTTGCTCACGATGCGCACACAGGCGCAACCGAGGGAAGCTCAGCTTCTGCAGCGGAGGCACGCATGCGCGAGGGCCTTAATTCCTCTGCTCCCTTTTCCTAGCACGCACCTGCTGTGAGGGGTGGGTTGTAGTGGAGGTGGGGTGAAGGGTGCGGCAGGGTAGCCGTTACTTGTCACTAGCTGCTTTTGCGGCTTCTGGCTGTAGCGTGGGGCTGGGGTAGGTGCTGAGTGCGGAGAGCTCCTTTTCTCACAGGGAGATCTGGAGATGTGCTGTGCTGTGCTGGCAGGGCAAAGCTGCCAGACGGTGAGAGACCTAAACAGCAATCAAATAGGAACAGCATGTACTGGGCCTGGCTGTGGTGGACTTAACTTTCTTCGTAGTAGCTTGTATGGTACTGTGTTTTAGATTTGTGGCTAAAACAGTGTTGATAACATGCTAGTGTTTTGGCTATTACTGAATAGTCCTTGCACAGCATCAAAGCTTTCTGTTTCTCACTTTACCCATCCTGCTCCTCTGCCCCCAGAGAGTGGGCTGGGGGTGGGCAAGAGGTTAGGAGGGGACACATCTGTTGACAGCTCACCTGAATTGGTTAAAGGCATATTCTATACCAATAACCTCAAGCTCAATTAAAAAAAATAAAAACAAACAAACAAACCACAACAGCAACAAAACAATGGTGGGGGGGCTGTTGTATTCTAAGGTAGCTGTTGGTCAGAGACTGACTGGGCATCAGCCTGCTTGTGGGAGGTTGCCTTCTGATTATCTCCCCTGTGAAAGACAAGATGCTAACTGCAATATGACTTGCTTAGAAGAATGAACACTACCTGGGACTATGAGCTTTTACCTCAGGGTCAATATGACCCAAAGATGAAACCTAAGCCAGCTCTTGCCAGCTGAGAACACCCCATACCAATGACAAAACAACAGAAGATTAACCCTTCAATGGAACCAGGCATATAACCACAGCCAGAACTGCAAGCAACTATCCTTTATCCAGGATAAACCCCACCACCACCTGCATGGGACATCAGTTTAGAACAGTGAGGATTAACACACCACTGACCATACGTCTGCGCCACCTGCATGGGACAAGCATGTACTGATCCCACATGGGACAAGTACATACCGATTACGTGAGCAATAGTAACTGATTAGCCCACCCCTTAACATGAGTAATTTGATTGGTCTACACAACTGTATTGTAACATATATAAACCCTGCTTTCCTCTATATTGAGGTTCTCCATGCATTAGGCTGGGGTGCCACTATGTGCACAGCTAAAGTAAAAGAATAAATTCCCATGGTAATTCTATGCTAAGCGTCCTTGCCTCTCTCCTTGGCCAGCAAAGAACTGACTTTTACACCCCCATCCTGCTGCAGGAATGAGTAGCTGGTGGGTGCTTAGTTGCTGGCCAGGATCAACCCACCTCACAGCAAAACATAAGTAATCCCTGAAGGGTTGCCTGACTTGGTTATGGAGAATGAGGTAGTCAGGTGGAGGACAGATAGGCTACAAAAAGCCAATTCGCTCTGGCAGAGAGAGATGCATACACACATGCAATGAGGTATGGAAGCTGAAGGGTGCCTAAATTGAGATTTATCAGTGTATCCCCTTTCTCCACATATTGGAACCCTCCTCCAGCAGTCAGTCCAGCAGGTCAGTGAGAAGAGAGTAATGGAGCAATACTTTTCAGTGTTTGCATGCTTATACTCCAGTACATATCGTAATAATTATATCCATACTAACCCTTAATATCTGTGAAATTCAAATAAATATGGCAGATAATACAGTTTGCTTTTTGGATAGGACATGGTTTTGGACACCCTGGGTAAGATTCATTTCGGGCATCTGAAGTCACGTCAAAGATACCTCACAGGGTAATTAATCTAACTTATTTTAGACATTTAAGATAAATTACCCTCTAGAGTTACCTGTTATTTTCCACTAATTATAAAGGGACTCTAGATGGACCAACTTAGACTTAAATGTCTAATTTTTAATTGAAAACATATGAATCATCTCATATCAGTACATAATAAAATACAATTCAATAATGCAAGAAATTAATGCAAGTAATAAAAGTCAAAAACATTTAGCAAGCTATCCAAGTATCTACACAAGTAGATGATCTTGTGTAAAGGACATAACTTTTGTAATTTGAAATTTTGACATTTCTGATTGTTACTGTCATCAGGGTACTCTCAGCTGTGTGATTTTTATCTGAGATGCTGCTATTGCTTCCTTGGAAAAAAAAGCTCTGGGGCCTGAATTACCAGATCTAAGCCAGATATAGCTCCATTTAAACTAATGCATCAGTATCAGTGAGGTCAAATGGCTACAACCATGGCCATCCCTATACTAGGTATTAATTCTTTCTGAAAGTCTATCAACATTAGTCCACTGGTAGTAACAGTATTTACAGTGCTGATGTAAACTTCCAGATAACCATAGTCTCTCTAAGCAGTATTGTCATGGTTTAACCCCAGCTGGCAACCAAGCACTACACAGCCACTCACTCACTACCCCCCAGTGGGATGGGGGGGAGGGGGAGAGAATTGGAAGTGTAAAAGTGAGAAAACCTGTAGGTTGAGAAAAAAAAAGTTTAATAATTGAAAAAAGTATGATTATGATGATGATAATAATGATAATAATAATAATACATTGTAAGGAAAAGGAAAATAACAAAGAAAGAGAGAAATAAAACCCAAGAAAGACAAGTGATGCAAATGAAAACAATTGCTCACCACCAATCGACCGATGCCAAGCCAGTCCCCAAGTAACGGTCTCCCCGTCAACCTCCCCCCTAGTTTTATTGCTGAGCGTGACGTCATACAGTATGGAATATCCCTTTGGTCAGTTGGGGTCAGCTGTCCTAACTGTGTCCCCTCCCAACTTTTTGTGTACCTCCAGCCTACTCGCTAGTGGGGTGGTATGAGGAGCAGAAAAGGCCTTGATTCTGTGTAAGCACCACTGGGCAATAAGGAAAACATCTCTATATTATCAACACTGTTTCCAGCACAAATCCAAAACATAGCCCCCATACTAGCTACTATGAAGAAAATTAACTCTATCCCAGCCAAAACCAGCACAAATATTTTGGAAAAATATTTGAAAACTGACTGAACTAAAACCCCATGAATATAACTATGTCATGTCACTCATACAGGTGGCAAATTTTAAGGAAAAAATTATATGGTTAGAGTCAAGATGTTTCTTGATAAACTTAGTGAAAAATTTTGTGTGGTAGCAAAGCTTCCTTCATTTACTCGATTCATTTACTTAAGGTCATATTATAATCAGTAATTTACAGTGGACATTTATCATAGAAGAGTGTATTAGGAAGCAAAGTATATCTATTTATCTTCTATTTGACCACTGTATCACAACATTATTTGAAACTCTGAAAGAACGATACTAACCTACTATAGTTCTCACAGTAGTTTAGACACTTGGAATTGTCAGGACCCCAGGAGGGCTGGCTGCTCCCTGGGGACTAAGGATCCAGCAGGGCAGGGCCTCAGCAGCCAGGGCAGGGAGCTGGGGCAGCCCTCATCCCAGGGCATCAGGTACCTCTGTGGGGATGGGGACAGGCCAAGGGACATCAGACTGGAGGTGGGGTTCAGGATCAGACCTGATGGGTGAACCAGGGTCAGACACAGCCCAGTAATCACTGGGCAGGTCCATAGTGATGAGGTAGGGCCAGAGTCAGCCTGGGAAGTCAGCCCGCAGGTCAGGGTCCAGGTCCAGATTAACAGGGCCATGGCCAGGCAGAGGCAGGTCTGCAATGCAGAAGGAACTGGAGTTCAGGCAAGGACCAAGCACCAGAGCCTCAGCTGAAAATGGCTCCCATAGGACAGTGTCCAGCCCTAGCTGAGGCCTCCCCACAGCACTGCCTGGAAGCCTCTCTCCAAGGTTACCAGGAGGAAGGGAGCAAATCTCAGCTGCACTATGGCTATGTTGGTCCTGAGACCCAGCAGTCAAACCTCTAGGAGAGGGGACCTTACAGGCATGTATTAAAAATTGAGAAATGCATCTTATATTATAATATAAATATTATATTACTATAATATAAATAAATGTTAAAAAGCATTCTGTTGGAAGGAGAGATAAGGGACAGTTAAAACTGAGTTTTGTTTTCCAGTTGGGAAACAGACAAGGTGAAATGGCTACTAGAAGTTAAATTTTCATTTTTTTATTGGAAGTTTTAATATGTTTATAGTGGACATTTCTACAGACTGATTCCACTTTCTTTTAAGATAGTGGCTGTTTTGTACCAGGAGATGCTGGTCCGTTATGATCCTAGTAAGAAAGGGACTTAGACTGTAAGGTATCATCTAAAATGCTATTTATTAGAGCTAACGCTATAAGGAGACAATAGTATATATAATCTTATGTCCCTTTAGATGGTGGGAACCCCAGGTGGTGTAGCATCGAACGGGCCTTCGATCCATGTGCAGTATGCTGGGCAGACCCCATCCATAGAAGAGGTCCTCCCCTTTTGGTCATTCAAGCTATTATAGGATTTACTCCAAGAAAACAACTCTATTCATCATTTCCACTGTCAAACAGAAAGGATATTCTCATGAGAACTTCTTGCTGCACTCCTAGACAAAGGCAAGGCCATGCAGGTGGCCATCACCAGTACCAGTTTAATCTGTGGCCAAGGGATTTGTGCAGCATAACAGGCCTGAAGGCCAAGCTGTATGTGCAGTATAGTGCAGCACAGCACAGGCCTGGCCCTACTCAGGTTAACTGTTATGCAGATCACCAACTCATCGACATACAATGGTCTCTTAGTCAGGATCACTAAATTCCACCCCTTGGTCAACATACAGTTGACCTTTCTTAAAGATATAAGTTACAGATTTTACTAGTAAGTGGTTTAGCTAATAGAAAGTTTCTTATATACAAAGCGGTCACTGCAAATCATAATAATACAAGAATAATGACAAGTAAAACAAATACTGGTTGTGAAAATAAGTGTAGAACAGCAATGATATTAGGGCTAGGAACACTGAAGATATCCTGAAGAATCTACCCCTTGTCCCATGTGCTGTAAGAAAATGGTGGTGCAAATTTCACCAAACAGTCCAGTTCCTTGTGTGATATAGCAGACAGGAATGAGCTTCAGTGCAGCAGATGGGCAGGGGCGTCCAACACTCCATGTTTGTTGTTACGTAGCACACAGCAAGTGAAAGCAGTAGTGTGAGGCTTCACATAACAGTTCTGCATGAGATAAAACAAAGGCATTACTTTATGTATAGCATACAGTGTTTTGCGTGTTTTCCAGTGAGCCACTGAGGCAAGACTGGGGTAGTTTTTTGGTCCCACTGTACTCTCCCTTTCTTCAGTGAAGAGGGGGGAGCAGAGGGCGTATCCATCATCCTAATTTCCCTTTGTGATCTCTTTTTCCCTTTTAATTGCTTATATTTTTCTCATAAACAGGGAATGGATTTCCCATCGATTTTGTCTTTTGGGACTCTGGACCAGAGTAAAGGTATGAACATTGCCTTTCGGGTAACTTTTTTCTTTTGTGGTTTATCCGCAAAAGAATTCCTCTCTTCCCTTTCAGCTTGGTATTCTCTTAACTGCCCAAACACGAGAATTACATTCTGTCCTGATTTCAGCTGGGATAGAATTAATTTTCTTCCTAATAGCTGGTATAGTGCTGTGTTTTGGATTTGGGATGAAAAGAATGTTGATAATACACTGATGTTTTTAGTTGTTGCTAAGCAGTCAAGGACTGTTCAGCTTCTCATGCTGGCCTGACAGTGAGAAGGCGGAGGGTACACGGGGAGCTGGGAGGGGATGCAGCCAGGGCAGCTGACCCAAACTGGCCAAAGGGATATTCCATACCATATGACGTCATGCTCAGTATTTAAACTGGGGGAGTGGGCCAGGGAGGGCCACTGCTCTGGAAACGTATGGGCAGCAGGTGGTGAGAAATTGCATTGTGCATCACTTACTTTGTATATTCTATTATTGTTGTTGTTGTTGTTGTTATCCCTTCCTTTCCTGTCCTATTAAACTGTCTTTATCTCAACCCACGAATTTTACCTTTTTTTTCCCAATTCTCTCCCCCATCCTACTGGGAGGCGAGTAAGCGAACGGCTGTGTGGTGTTTAGCTGCCTGCCAGGTTAAACCACAACAGTCATTTGGCACCCAACATGGGCCACGACAGATTGCAATTAATGACAGATCTGACCAGAGCACATTAGAACAATTTTTTTATAAGCATTCATTATATTAGTTTGATAGTCACTTGTCACAATATTAACTTACTTTCTCTCAAAGTTGTGCTTGTTCTCAGGGGTGTGTTATGGAACACCTTACTTGCTGTATATGTTTCCCATTGTGCTGTTTATCATCTCTGGGAACTGGGTCATGGTTATCATTGTGCTGTACTTTGTAACAGTGGCTTATAATATCATAAAATGGCTGGTCATTACACTAATGTGATATTTGTACTCAGCATTGCCATCATCTCTGTACTTTGGGAACCATGTCTCAGAAACTATTAATAATAATTACACTTTTTAACTTTTCTCCTTGGAGAGCCAGTCTACTGGGAAGACACCTTCCTTCACCTTCCCCTTCTCCTCCAGGCTCGTTACAACAGCTCTTGAGAATTTTGAATATCCTTGTGGTGTTCAAACCAGCATGCTCCTATTGCTAGGTCTCTTGAATGTGTTTAAGGTCTTGTTTAAAAATAAACAATTATTTAAGAATATCACTGAGAGATCTACCCCAAGGCTGGATAGTTATGAGTAGCAGGGTGTGTGGGATAGTATGGGCAAGTATCTAGGACAGTGGGCACCTCCAGTGTTTTGGAACTTCACTCCTGAACAAGTGCAGAATCCTGAAAAACTAGTAAAGTATTAGGAAAAAGTATGCTGTCACCCTGGCAATTCCAGAGAGACACAAATCACTGCAACGTGCTGGGGCCTGGCCCACGCCTACTGTCGTGGTTTAGCCCCAGCCGGCAACTAAGCCCCACACAGCCGCTCGCTCACTCCCCCACAGTGGGACGGGGGAGAGAATCGGAAGAGTAAAAGTGAAGAAATTCATGGTTTGAGATAAAGACAGTTCAATAGGGAAAGCAAAAGCCACGCACGCAAGCAAAGCAAAACAAAGAATTCATTCACTCCCCATCGGCAGGCAGGTGTTCAGCCATCTCCAGGGAAGCAGGGCTCCGTCACTCGTAATGGTTTCTTGGGAAGACAGACGCCATCACTCCAAACGTCCCTCCACCTCCTCCTTCTTCTTCATCCCAGCTTTATATACTGAGCATGACATCATATGGTAGGGAATATCCCTTTGGTCAGCCTGGGTCAGCTGTCCTGGCTGTGTCCCCTCCCAGCTTCACGTGCACCCCCAGCCTTCTTGCTAGCAGGCCAGCACAAGAAGCTGGACTGTCCTTGACTACTTAGCAACAACTCAAAACATCAGCACATTATCAACATTTTCTCATCCCAAATCTAAAACATAGCCTCACACTAGCTTCTGTGAAGAAAATTAACTCTATCCTGGCTGAAACCAGGACACCTACCCAGCCCCGTTCAACACTATTCAGTACCCTCAAGGGGAAGAGAAGGTCCCTGGATCTGATGACAACCCAACGACAGGCACCACAGCTACTCCAACCCCCACGACAGGCACAGCAGCTGAACCAAAGAACCAACCCATGTCAGTATCAGTCACCCCTATACACAAGAAATAGTGGAAGCGAAAGTCAGCTCGATTAGTAAGGGATGAAGAAGCTTCTTCTAAGAGGGAGCAGGAGGAACAGGTAGATGACCCAGACTACTCTGAAGCAGGGCCATCTAGAGAACAGGAGGAGGAAGAGGCAGAACTCATAAAAGAGGCGGTAACTACCCGATCCCTATCCCTGAGTGAGCTGTGAGGTATGCGAAAAGATTTCAGCTGTTGTCCAGGTGAGCACATTGTCATCTGGCTGCTCCGATGCTGGGATAATGGGGCCAGTAGCCTGGAATTAGAGGGTAGGGAAGCCAAGCAGCTGGGATCTCTTTCTAGGGGAACTGACAAAGCAATTGGAAAAGGGGCACAAGTGCTCAGCCTCTGGAGGCGACTCCTGTAAGGTGTGAAGGAAAGGTATCCCTTCAAGGAAGATGTTATGTGTCACCCAGGCAAGTGGACCACCACGGAGAGAGGTATATTGTACCTGAGGGAATTAGCCGTGATGGAGGTGATTTATGATGACCTGGACAACAAGCAGTTATCCAAAGATCCAGAAGTGAAGTGCACCCAATCCATGTGGTGGAAGATTCTAGAGAGTGCACCATTGTTGTATGCCAACTCATTGCAAGTAATGGCCTGGAAAGACAAAGAGGGACCCATGGTGGATGAATTGGCTGGTCAGTTTTGGCAATACGAAGAAAGTCTCTCTTCCTCCCTCATCTCAGCTGTGGAGAAACTGGTCCAGCAACTGAAAGAGGATAGATCCTACTCCCCACCTGTACAGACCAGTATCTCAGCTATTAGGAGTAAACATTCCTCTGCTCAAGAGAGGATATACTACATACATACCTCGGGCCACCCTCTGGTGGTCACCCTCGAATCTCCATCCCCTACTGGATATGGCGGGGAACATTGTCTCCAAGGACGAGGACAAGGTTGAGGTACTTAATGCCTTCTTCGCCTCAGTCTTTAATAGCCAGTCCAGGTATCCACAGGGTATTCAGCCCCCTGAAATGGAAGATGGGGATGGAGAGCACAATAACCCACCCATAATCCAGGAGGAAGCAGTCAAGGACATGCTAAACCACCTGGACACCCACAAGTCTATGGGGCCTGATGAGATCCACCCGAGAGTACTGAGAGAGCTGGCGGAGGAGCTTGCCAAGCCACTCTCCATCATTTATCAGCAGTCCTGGTTAACAGGGGAGGTCCCAGAAGACTGGAGGCTTGCCAATGTGACGCTCGTCTACAAGAAAGGCCGGAAGGAGGATCCTGGGAACTACAGGCCTGTCAGCCTGATCTCTGTTCCAGGGAAGATTATGGAGCGGTTGGTCTTGAGAGTGCTCACAGGGCATCTGCAGGACAACCAAGGGATCAGGCCCAGCCAGCATGGATTCATGAAAGGCAGGTCCTGCTTGACCAACCTGATCTCCTTCTATGACCAGGTGACCCGCCTAGTGGATGAGGGAAAGACTGGACGTTGTCTACCTGGACTTTAGTAAAGCCTTTGACAGCGTCTCCCACAGCATTCTCCTGGAGAAAGTGGCATCTCGTGGTTTAGACAGGTGTACTCTTCGCTGGGTGAGGAACTGGCTGGATGGCCGAGCCCAGAGAGTTGTGGTGAACGGCGTTAAATCCGGCTGGCGGCCAGTCACAAGCGGTGTTCCCCAGGGCTCGGTTCTGGGGCCGGTCTTATTCAATATCTTTATTGATGATCTGGATGAGGGAATTGAGTGCTCCCTCAGTAAGTTTGCAGATGACACCAAGCTGAGTGGGAGTGTTGATCTGCTGGAGGGTAGGAGGGCTCTGCAGAGGGATCTGGACAGGCTGGATCGATGGGCAGAGGCCAATTGTATGAGGTTTAATAAGGCCAAGTGCAGGGTCCTGCACTTTGGCCACAACAACCCCATGCAACGCTACAGGCTTGGGGAAGAGTGGCTGGAGAGCAGCCCGGCGGAAAGGGACCTGGGGGTGCTGGTTGACAGCCGGCTGAATATGAGCCGGCAGTGTGCCCAGGTGGCCAAGAAGGCCATCAGCGTCCTGGCCTGTATCAGGAATAGTGTGGCCAGCAGGAGTAGGGAAGTGATTGTGCCCCTGTACTCGGCACTGGTGAGGCCGCACCTTGAATACTGTGTTCCGTTTTGGGCCCCTCACTACAAGAAGGATGTTGAGGTGCTGGAGCGTGTCCAGAGAAGGGCAACGAAGCTGGTGAGGGGTCTGGAGCACAAGTCTTATGAGGAGCGGCTGAGGGACCTGGGGTTGTTTAGTCTGGAGAAGAGGAGGCTGAGAGGAGACCTTATCGCTCTCTACAACTACCTGAAAGGGGGTTGTGGCGACGAGGGTGTTGGTCTCTTCTCCCAAGTAACTAGTGATAGGACAAGAGGAAATGGCCTCAAGTTGCGCCAGGGGAGGTTTAGATTGGATATTAGGAAAAATTTCTTCACTGAGAGGGTGGTCAGGCATTGGAACAGGCTGCCCAGGGAGGTGGTGGAGTCGCCATCTCTGGAAGTGTTCAAAAAACGTGTGGATGTGGCGCTTCAGGACATGGTTTAGGGGACATGGTGGCGCTGGATTAATGGTTGGACTTGATGATCTTGAAGGTCCTTTCCAACCTAGTGATTCTGTGATTCTGTTTTACCTGTGTGACCACGGAGAGGACATGAGGAAGTGGGATGGAAAATCTACATCAACCTTAGAGGCACGGGTACGTGAGTTGCAAGGAAAGACAACCACAAAAGGGACTTCTTCCTAGAAAATTGCTGCTCCAGTTTCCAGTGAGCAGTTTCCCAGACATGGTAAAAGGGCTGGTCTGACTTCCGATATTAATAAAGGGACTTCTGATTTGTATGTACAAGAAGTGAGTAACGAATACTATGACCAGGACTAGAGGGGCCCTGCCTCCAGCCAGGCGGAGGAAGGGTACAACCAGGTTTATTGGACTGTGTGGATTCGATGGCCTGGCACGTCAGACCCATAGGATATAAGGCTCTAGTGGACACTGGTGCACAGTGTAACTCTAATGCCATCAAGCTATAAAGGGGCAGAACCCACCTGTATTTCTGGACTGACAGGGGGATCCCAACAGCTAATTGTATTGAAGGCTGATGTGAGCCTAAGTGGGAATGAGTGGCAAAAGCACCCCATTGTGACTGGCCCAGAGGCTCCGTGCATCCTGGGCATAGACTACCTCAGGAGAGGATATTTCAAGGACCCAAAAGGGTACGGGTGGGCTTTTGGTATAGCTGCCTTGGAGACAGATGAAATTAAACAGCTGCCTACCTTGCCTGGTCTCTTGGAGAGGACCCTTCTGTTGTGGGGTTGCTGAGGGTCAAAGAACAACAGGTACCAATCGCTACCACAACAGCGCACTGGCGGCAATATCACACCAACCGAGACTCCCTGATCCCCATCCATAAGCTGATTCATTGGCTGGAGAGCCAAGGAGTGATCAGCAAGACTCACTCACCCTTTAACAGCCTCATATGGCCAGTGCGAAAATGGAGACTGACAGTAGGCCTGATATCGTGGCCTGAATGAAGTCACACTGTCGCTAAGTGCTGCTGTGCAGGACATGCTAGAACTCCAATACAAACTGGAGTCAAAGGCAGCCAAGTGGTATGCCACAACTGATATCGCTAATGTGTTTTTCTCCATTCCTTTGGCGGCAGAGTGCAGGCCACAGTTTGCTTTCGCTTGGAGAGATTTCCAGTACACCTAGAACTGACTGCCCCAGGGGTGGAAACACAGCCCTACTGTTAGCTGAAAAGCAGGATTGTATACCTGGTGTGCAGCACGCCAATATACACACAGAGGAGAGGTATTTTATTTATAGCATATTTGTGCAGATATGGGTGCTAGGTGGCATTCCACAAAGCTATCACACCACACAGAGGAATCACCACAATGAGCAAGCACACAGCCCAGAGGGCTTTTCTTCAAAACTCCCTCATGAGTGTTACCCATTTTGCAAACCTCTTCTATTACTTTAGTTTCTGATATACTTTTCAATAAGTTTCCACACAAGCCGTTTCTTACACTTCTTTATGGTTTCTTCCCAGTTCTTTTCCCACACTTCCCAAATTTCCGGGATTAGATTTTCCTTTCCACACACAAAACAGGGAATTACTCCTATTTGTCCACCAACACTGCGGCTTATAAAACGTCTAAAGGTTGTTCTCAATCTAAGGCCACTTTCCGTCCTGCAGGGGTCACATACGCTCCTCTTAGATAAAATTGTTCATTTCCCCTTTTTATCCAATGTGCTCCTTCGTTTAAATATTTCCAAGGTTCGAGCCCAAACCACCGAAGGAGTAATTCCCTTTGCCCCGCTTCTTCATTAACATATAAAGGTATTCACAATCTTTCTATATATTGCACACATAAAGACAAAGACTTTTAACATAAAATTCCCGGGTACTTAATTTATACATTCATCACTCCAGGTAACACCCATCCAGCAGCTGCAAATATATAAAATAATAACCCTACCGCAATTGCGAGGAGGTCCGCTTACCCTTCTCCTGCTTCTTATATACCAGTCATTAGCAGGTCCATCCTGGCTCCCGACACTGGGATGCAGCGGTGACCTCGGATTTGCTCGATCTACCCTCAAGATCGCTAGCGGCCGCCCCTTCCGTCAGCAAATCCCCTTATTCCCATACAGGGTACCCTCCTCCTACGGGGTACCCTCCTCCCATACGGGGACTGTGCTGCACGCCAGACGTCTCTGCGCGTTTTACCAGCTGCCCCGGCCACGCGTACGACTTACAGGCTCCCCTCATAAAACATACCGTTTTCTTCCGCGGCTTCAGGAGGTTGTTGTCTGCTCCCGCGGTGAGCGGCTGGCAGCGGAGTCCCCTCCGAGGAAAGTGCTCGAGGCGCGCCCAGGGGCGTCCGCTCCACAGCCGATCCCGCGGTTAAGCAGAGAGTCTCCTGGCTGGCTCGCCAAAACTGACGTGCGGAAAACAGACTCCACAGTCTGTAAGATTGTAAAGTAGGTATGTTTATTCAGCGCTGGGCAGCACGGGGGGGGGTAGTCCCACCAAAAAACCGTGTGCACCCCAACGCGGCACTTACTTCAAATATATAGAGCAAAGTGTTGCATATACATAAAGTTTCGCAATATGCCTATACATATGCATGACCTGTCCCCGCTTCGTATTGAAATGAGTTCCAAGACGTTATTTCCATGAACCCCTCCCATCTGCGCTTGCGCAGTGCCTTCTGGTGGTGGTCGCTGAGGGTCGTGAGGATGAAGGCCGGTGGCTCCTCTTCGTCACCATTAGTAACCCTTTGTTCTTACGCAGGCTCAGTTGCTCTTTGGTTTTCGTCTAAACCACAAGGTCAGTTTCAGCGGGTTCTTGAGGCACTCTCCTGGTTCTTATCAGGGACCGTCCTTGTGAGGAGCCACAAGTCTTCTCACTTCTGTCAGTTTATCAGGAACTGTCTTTGTAAGGAACTACAGATCTCCTGTTTTAGTTACTTTACGCAATAGCTAACAAGATTTCAAACCTTATCTACTAATTAACTGCTAAGATTCCCTTAACCCCTTCTCTCACTATGTGGAGTAAGTGGGTCGAACTCATCACACAGCAGCCTCAAACAGGAAACCTTAATCACCCAGGAATATTAGAAGTGATCATGGACTGGCCAGAAGGCAAAGACTTTGGAGTATTGCCAGAGGAGGAGTTGACACGTGATGAAGAGGCTCCACCAGATAATAAACTGACAGAAAATGAAAAGCAATATGCCCTGTTCACTGGTGGGCCCTGTCATATTGTAGGAAAGCATTGGAGGTGGAAAGCTGCTGTATGGAGCCCTATACGACAACTCGCAGAAGCTGCCGAAGGACAAGGTGAATCGATTCAGTTTGCAGAGGTGAAAGCCATCCAGCTGGCTTTAGATATTGCTGAATGAGAAAAATGGCCAATACTCTATCTTTATACTGACTCATGGGTGGTGGCGAACGCCCTGTGGGGGTGGTTACAGCAACGGAAGCAGAGCAACTGGCAGCACAGAGGCAAACCCATCTGGGCTGCCACATTATGGCAGGATATCACTGCCCAGGAAGAGAACCTGGTTGTAAAAGTACGTCACGTAGATGCCCACGTACCCAAGAGTCGGGCCACTGAAGAACATCAAAACAACCATCAGGTGGATCAGGCTGCTAAGATTGAAGTGGCTCAGGTGGATGTGGACTGGCAACATAAGGGTGAATTATTTATAGCTCGGTAGGCCCGTGACACCTCAGGCCATCAGGGAAGAGATGCAACATACAGATGGGCTCGGCATCGAGGGATGGACTTGATCATGGACACTATTGCACAGATTATCCATGAATGTGAAACATGTGCTGCAGTCAAGCAAGCCAAGTGGTTAAAGCCTCTCTGGTGTGGAGGACGATGGCTGAAATATAAACATGGGGAGGCCTGGCAGATTGACTATATCACACTCCCATAAACCCACCAAGGCAAGCGCCATGTGCTTGGAATGGTGGAAGCAACTACCTGATGAATCGAAACATATCCCATGCCCCATGCCACTGCCCAGAACACACTGGGCCTTGAAAAACACATCTTATGGTGACATGGCACCCCCGAAAGAATTGAGTCGGACAATGGGACTCATTTCTGAAACAACCTCATAGACACCTGGGCCAAAGAGCATGGCATTGAGTGGGTATATCACATCCCCTATCATGCACCAACTTCCGGAAAAATTGAACGATACAATGGACTGTTAAAGACTACACTGAGAGCAATGGGTGGTGGGACATTCAAACACTGAGATAAACATTTAGCAAAAGCCACCTGGTTAGTCAACACTAGGGGATCTGCCAGTTGAGCTGGCCCTGCCCAATCAAAACTCTTATGTACTGTAGAAGGGGATAAAGTCCCTGTGGTGCATGTAAAAAATATGCTGGGGAAGACAGTCTGGGTTATTCCTGCCTCAGGCAAATGCAAACCCATTCGTGGGATTACTTTTGCTCAGGGACCTGGGTGCATTTGGTGGGTGATGTGGGAGAATGGGGAAGTCCGATGTGTACCTCAAGGACATTTGATTTTGGGTGAAAACAGCAAATGATTTGAACTGTATGATATTAATTGCTATATAATATTGTATGTCATCACTTCTATAGTTGCTGTATGCCATATCAAAGGTATTACAGTAAGAATCACAGATTAATGAGGAATGAACTTCACTGAAACCGAGCAACATGCAGCGGTGATGGAACCAGAACTGGCTTCAGCATGCAACAATCCAACACCACATACCATCTCTCCTTCCCTGAAAGACTGTTATGACAGATGGAGCCCAATGTTATGGACTAAATGAACTCAACGAACATTTTGGAGGGATGGCCCATAAACTGAGGGAATTATATCTGTGTGTGTATATAGCAAAAGACAGGAAAAGTGGTAGTGATTAATTGGAATATATTGGAAAGTGTGGGACCTGGGCATGATGTAAATGGTATAGAATAAGGGGTGGAGACTGTGCTAGTTTCAGCTGGGATAGAATTAGTTTTCTTCCTGATAGCTGGTATAGTGCTGTGTTTTTGATTTGGGATGAAAATAATGTTGATAACATACTGATGCTTTTAGTTGTTGCTAAGCAGTCAAGAACTGTTCAGCTTCTCATGCTGGCCTGTCAGCGAGAAGGTGGTGGGTGCATAGGAAGCTGGGAGGGGACACAGCCAGGACAGCTGACCCAAACTGGCCAAAGGGATATTCCATACCATATGATGTCATGCTCAGTATATAAAGTGGGGGAGTTGGTTGGGGAGGGCTGCTGCCCGGGAACTGGCTGGGCATCAGTTGGGAGGTGGTGAGCAACTGCATTGCATACAACTTATTTTGTATATTATTATTATTGTTGTCATTATTATTTCCCCTTCCTTTTCTGTCCTATTAAACTGTCTTTATGTCAATCCACAAATTTTACTTTTTTTTGCCAATTCTCTCCCCCATCCCACTGGAGGGGAGTGAGCAAACGGCTGTGTGGTGTTTAGCTGCCTGCCAGGTTAAACCACAACCACAACACATTCCCAACTGCTTTCCCCTGGGCAGCTTTCAGGAGCAATGTGATGGTCCCTTTAAGATGAAAAGGCGGTCTGGCTAACAGCCTGGATTGCATTCCTGAGGTGAATACCTCTGAGTCCTGGCTAGTGAAGGCAGGGTTTTAAACACCCTTGTTGAATAGCCAGTTCTCTGAAATACTGCCCCCCTCCCCCACTCCTAAACCTCCACGTCACTGTTCTGTCATTCCAACCAGATGCGGGGTGCGTGTGTGTTGTAGCTTTAACATTCCCAAAGAGAATAAATCATGTTTCCATTTGCCCGAGCCCCTTTTAAGCGTTGTGTCACCATAGGGTATTGAGAAATTGCTCCCAGACGCATAATTTCTTGGGGGCTCAGTTGTACACTGTCCCCTCCTTGGTCTCACACTTGCAGTAACCACTGTCCTAATCTCTCCCAGCTTTTGCCCATACGTCTGCCACACTCTGCAGCTCTGAGTGCAATCTTGCACTGATATTGTATGCTGCAGTGCCCCAGCAGGTCCTTTTGCTTTGCTAATAACTAAAGGGCACACAGGGACTGGTCTACCACTTTTGCCCTCATACCCTTCAGTCCATTCCTTGGTAGAGGAATCCCTGCTTCTGCTGTCCCCATAATCACAGGGGTAACCAACTGCTTGACCCCTCTGTCCCTTCTCCTTTGCTTTTGCTTTCTTATACAATCTCTACAAATAAGGAGTTGGTTTGCCATCTATCTGCTCCCCAGGTGCTCCTGCCTGTATTAGTGCCAGAAACACCTCTTTCTGAGTAACCTTTCCCTTGAGTTGTTGCATTTGAAATACTTCAGGTGACATGCGGAAACAAACTTCACAACTCAAAAGAGTTATAAAGGAGGTATGTTTATTACGGCGCCGGGTGCAAGGGGGGTCGCTCCTCCTAACTTGCACGCCATTTCGGCGAGCAGGCAAATATTTATTACACAAAAGCATACATATTCATATGATTACGCAATACAAAACATACATATGAAGTGAGGCGGAGTAGTTCCAAAGGTTTGCATCAGTAGTTTATGTTATCAATGATCTGTCTCTGGTGGTCGTTTACTTCTTCAGGGGTCTTCCTCTTTTGTCTTTTAGATGAACTTTAGTCATTTACACATGCTCTCTTCTTACTTGATGGTTTCAACAGTTGTTAACAAGTTCTAGCCGGTTCTGTGATAAGACTATCATTGTAGTTCCTGTTTCACTTCCTTTGTTTAGCAAGTCAGTCCTTGACAAATATCAATATCTAAGTGTTTAAAAGCAGATAGTTATGTCTCTATATCAATTCCCCCCTTTTCTTTCCCCTAAGCAAATTCTTTTGCTTTAAAAAGCAGTTTGTTATGTTTCATCATTATTTTTAGGGCCCATATTGGTCCAATAGGTTCCTTTAGTTTACACCAAAGGATAAGATTTACTGTTGTTAATGTTGTCATTATATATTATCACAGTTACCAAATTCAACCCTTTTAGACCATTTCCCAAGCTTCCCGTATACCCAAAATAAGCATCTGTCCAAGGCCAATCCCAAGCACTTATTAAGTTACAGTTTAGCAGAGTCATAAAAATCCATATCATCGCTTTTGAATGCGAAGCTTCAATGGTCCCATAGGTGTCGATTCCCATTGTGGCTTAGGGGCTTTCTTCACTCTGGTGTGATGCACCCACGAGGTCTGTTTTTTAATCTTGACCGCTGTATGGGATGTCAGCAGCACCTGGAAGGGGCCCTTCCCACCGGTTCTAGAGGTGAATCTGTAAAGGACTTTACATACACATAATCACCCGGCTTAATATCATGCACTGGCCCATCAAGACCTCGGGCTCTGGTTCCTAAGACCAGTTTCTCTATCTCCTGAAGTTGTTTTTGCAGGCTTATCACATAATCAGATAACATTTTGTCTCCACTCTGAGTTGATATTCCCGCCTGTACAATATAGGGTCTCCCATACAATATTTCAAAAGGGCTCAACCCTTCTTTAGTTCTGGGCTTAGTTCTAATCCTCAGGAGTGCCAAAGATAGTGATTGTGGCCAAGATAATACAGCCTCCTGCCCTAATTTTACAATCTGTAACTTAATTAAGTGGTTCATCTTTTCCACTTGACCACTTGCTTGTGGCCTATATGAGGTATATAACTGCCAATCTATTCCCAGGAGTTTACTAACTTGTCGAACAATTTTTGCAATAAAATGTGGTCCTCTATCCGAGGAGATTGTTGCAGGAATCCTGAATCTCGGTATTATTTCCTGTAGTAGTGCTTTGGTTACCTCCCTAGCCCTATTAGTCCTACAAGGGAAAGCTTCTGGCCAGCCCGAAAAGGTATCTGTTAATACTAACAAATATCAAAACCCCGCTTTTCTTGGGAGTTCAGAAAAGTCTATTTGCCAATTTTGACCTGGAACTTTCCCTTTATCAATACTTCCAAATTTTACAAGATTTTCTACTTTTGGATTATTCTTTAAGCATATTTCACATCTATTAACCATAGTTTTTATAGTTTGATACAAATTCCTGGCTACTGTTTGCTTCATAAGGGAATTATACAAGACTTCAGATCCCCAATGAGTCTTGTCGTGTTCTGCTTTTACCAGTTTCCATGATATTCTAAAGGGAACTATTATTCTGTTACCTTTTAATTTTGCCCAACCTGATGATTTAACTTCTGCTTCCAAATCTTTAATTAATCTAAGATCCTTCTCATTATAATCAACCAAGCCTGGTAGTGGCAAAGCTTTTTCAAGAATCAAACTTAATACCTCACCTTGTTCCGCAGCTCTTTTTGCCTGATAATCTGCCAATTTATTCCCCCCTTCCTGAGCAGTGTTATCCTTTTGGTGCCCCTTGCAGTGCATAATTGCAACCGCCAAAGGTGATTGTACCGCATCCAAAAGTCTTAGGATCATGTCAGCATGCTTAATCTGTTTTCCTTGGGCCGTCAAAAGTCTCCGTTCCTTCCAGGTAGTTCCATGGGCATGAACTGCACCAAAGGCATATTTTGAATCTGTCTAGATATTCACTCACAGTCCTTCAGCAAGCTCTAAAGCTCTCACCAAGGCAATTATTTTGGCTCGTTGTGCAGCTGTACCCTTAGGGAGTGACTTTGCTTCCACCACCTGGTCTGTGGTGGTCACGGCATACCCCACCATTTGAGCTCCATCCTTTACAAAACTACTCCCATCGGTATACCAAGTGTGTTCAGCTTCCTCCAGCGGCTCCTCCTTCAAGTCAGGCCTGCTTACATACACGGTCTCAATGGTTTCTATGCAGTCATGCACTGCAGTTCTCCATTTCCTGCTTATCACTGTAGAAAAGAAGCAGGGTTGATAACAGTAGATGTGACAATTTCTACAACATCCTGTTCCATCAGGACTGTTTGATATTTCAGGAACCTTGATGGCGAGAGCTGGTGTCCTCCTTTTTGTTCCAAAATGGAAGTTACAGCATGGGAAGTGTGCACAATCATCTTTTGCCCCAAAGTGAATTTTCAGGCTTCTTGAATAATCAAAACAACGGCAGCCACTGCCCGAAGGCATCCTGGCCATCCTTTTCTGACTTCATCCAATTGTTTGGTAAAGTACGCTACTGCTCGCTTATGAGGACCCAGCCTCTGGGCTAGAATTCCCAAAGTCACTCCTTGCCTTTCATAGGAGAACAGCCAGAAGGGCTTTGTTATATCAGGCAGGCCCAGAGCTGGAGCCCTCGTTAGCTCCAATTTCAGTTTTTTTGAACATCCTCTTGGCTTCATCAGCCCATATTAATTGTGTCTGGCCATTTTTCAGTAGTTCATGCAGATGTTTAACCAGAAGTCCATAATTATAGATCCATAACCGGCACTAACCTGTCATTCCCCAAAAGATTTGAAGCTCTTTTACCGTGGTTCATTCTGGAGTCCTGCAAATAGCTTCTTCTCAGTCATTCCCGAGCTGTCTCTGTCCCTTAGAAATCACAAATCCCAGGTATATTACTTCTTTCTTCAAGATCCGGGCATTTCTGTAATGAGACTCGGTAACCACTTAGTCCAAGAAAATTCAACAAGCTCACAGTCCATTCTTTACATTCTTCATCCTTTTCTGTGGCTATCAAAATATCATCTACATACTGCAAAAGAATCCCATTTCCTAGGGGTCTTTCCCAGGCCTCTAATTCTTTAGCTAATTGATTTCCAAAGATCGTGGGGCTGTTTTTAAATCCTTAGGGTAGCACTGTCCAGTTTAGCTGGGTTTTTCGTCCTGAATCGGGGTTTTCCTCTTCAAAGGCGAATAAATTGCGGCTTTCAGGGGCCAAGGTGAGGTAAAAGAATGCATCTTTCAGATCTAATACTGTGAACTATTCATAGGTTTCTTTTAAATTAGTCAATAAGGTGTATGGGTTTGCCACTACCGGGTGTAAATCTTCAACTATCTTATTTATTGCCCGCGGGTCTTGTGTCAATCTGTAGGCTTTGCCCTCAGGCTTTTGACAGGTAAAATGGGAGTGTTATATTCCGATTCACATTCTATTAGTAGCCCGTATTTGATAAACCAGTTGATTATTGATCAGATTCCTTCCCTATCTTCGGTTCTGAGGGGATATTGCCTAATTCTTACAGGCCGCACCCCTGATTTGAGTCTGACTATTATTGGGGAGGCGTTTTTCACTTTTACTGGTATTTCTGAGGCCCATACCCCTGGATATACTTGGTTCTGGATTTCCTCAGGTACTTCTGAGCTAACAGGAGTATCTATGAGGGCCAGACTTAGAAGTCTGGTTATCCCAGCTGGTTATCCCCCTCTCGAAGTTCTACTTTTCCTTTCTCAAATTTTATCTCCGCTTTTAGTTGTTCCAATAAGTCTCGCCCCAATAGAGGTTTTGGTGAGTTAGGCATGTATAAGAATTTGTGTATTCCCAATTATTTTCCCAATCTAAACTTAAGAGGTTTTAAAAAGTATGCCTTTTCACTTTGGCCAGTAGCTCCCTTTACTGTTACAAAATCATCATCCGTAGGTATTAAAGCTTGATTTTAAACAGAAAATGTTGCCCCAGTATCAACTAAAAATTCTACAAGTTTCTCTTTTTCCCCTAACTGAACTTTTACCAAGGGTTCCGTTAGGGAAGATTTCCCTGTGTAACCAAGGTGGTAGGGAATTAAAATAAAGTAGGGTTAGAAAATAGGTTTGTGAATTTGTAGCAAGTTGTAACTATAAGAACATTATGCACCAGCAATGCTGCTCAGAAGTCCACCCAATCTGTTCCATCCTGATTTAAACATCAAGGATCTAATCAGTATGTAACATTGTAATTGTATAAGATCAGAATTGAGAGTAGTATGTCTCGTTCTTTGCTAGCAAATAGAGAACAGTGTAACTAGTCTGAATGGTGTAGTATAACATAGTGAAGGCAATTTTTCTGTCTTGAAACAAAGACTTTGAAATGAATAATTGTGTTTGTGTTAACGGCCCGTGAAGGTCTATTTAGTGTTGCCAAGCTTAAGTGAACTTTGTAGGAAAGGTAATTCCGGCAATTCCCTTTTGGTCCTGTCTCTTCCATATCTCTAATTCCTTTTGCCAATTGGTTCCCAAATATCGTAGGTCTACTTTTGAATCTTTGTGGAAGTACAGTCCATGTTAATTGTGTCTTTCGTCCTGTGGCGGGGCTCTCCCACTCAAAAGCAAATATGCTTTGGCTGCCTATATCCAGAGGTATGCAAAAGAAGGCATCCTTTAAATCTAGTACAGTAAACCACTTATGTTCCTCTTTTAAGGAAGTCGGTAAAATATATGGGTTAGCCACTACTGGGTGTATATCTTGGACTATCTGATTTATAGCCCTTAAATCCTGAACAAACTGGTATTCCCGGCCTCCAGATTTCTTCACTGGTAATACGGGAGTGTTATAGTCTGATTCACACTCTACCAATAGTCCATATTCTAAAAATTTTGTAATCAACCACTCTAATCCTTTTCGAGCCTCCCACTTAATAGGATATAGCTTTCATCTTACCGGTTTGGCTCCAGGTTTTAAAATCACTTTTACCCGGCTCTGCCAATTTAGATTGTCCCGGAATTCCACTTGCCCAGACCAAAGGAATAACTGCATTTTCCACTTCTTCTGGAATCTGTTCTTCCCTGTAGGAATCCTGTAACATAAACACTCTTGCCTCTATGGCTTTTGATTCTGGTATTAACAATTTAATCTCTCCGTCTTTGAAAGTTATTTGTGCGTCTAATTTACTCAATAGATCTCGTCCCAACAAAGACAGTGGACATTCAGGCATATACAGAAACTGGTGAGTTACCCATTGTTTTCCCAATTTAAACTTTAATGGCTCTAAAAATGGCCAATTTTCCTTCTGCCCTGTCGCACCAACATCATCTACTGATTTGTGACTAAATCTCCCTTTACATGTATTCAATACTGAGTAAGTAGCTCCAGAAACTCTATTTCTTCATTCCCTAGCTTCAATGTAACCAGACGTTCAGCTAGGGTTGATTGCCCCGGTCCCCTTCATAGTTCTTCATCCAGAGTAATTAATTTAATTGCCTGGAGAGCCGGATCTAATTCTCCTGCCTTAGGACATTCTCTTTTCCAGTGCCCACACTCCTTGCAAACAGCACATTGATCTTCTGCTAATCGGGGCTTTACTTTCCTCCTTTCTCCAATATTTATTCCCCATCCTCTTCCTCTACCTCTTCTATGATTTTCTGTTAAAATCGCTAATAATTTTCCATCCCTTCGGGCTTGCCTCATCTCTTTTTCTTTTTCTCTATTGTTATATACAGCCCAGGCAATCTCAAGCATTTTACCCTAGCCACCCTTTCGGGATCCTCCCAATAGGTACCTGCAGTCTCTTTCCAGGATCTTAAATCAGTAATTGAAAAGGGGACTTTCACTAATATTGAACCATCATTCCCCACCGCTTCTCGGAGAGGGGCTTGGAGGGACACTGCTCTAGCTTCGCCTTTTCTTCCCCTCGTCCTTCTTGAAATTGGACTAGATTCCTCTCTTTCTCTCTCCTCGGGAGAAGCAGGGGAATTGTCATTGTCATTATCCAAATCTTGGATCTCTCTTTCTCTTTCCCACCTTCGGTGAGGGGCAATCATCAATTCAATATCTTCCTCCTCAGTTCCTTTATTCCAACCATTCTTTTTGGTCTTACAAGAAGAACAACATTTTCCAGAGTTCTCATCACATTTACCTTATTGTACAACCATTACCATGGGATCGTGCGGATATACTCCACACTGCCTCTGCCATTCTGGATGATTTTGCAGTGTAAAGAACAAATCAACATAAGCCATTTCTTCCCATTTACCTTCCTTTTTACAAAACAACATTAATTGCAAGATGGTGTTATATTGCAATGTCCCATTTTCTGGCCATTTCTCCCCACTGTCCAACCTATACATTGGCCACCAATGATTGCAATACTCAATTAATTGTTTCCGAGTCAGAGGATCACCCCCCAGATCTTTCCAATGCCGTAAGATACATCCTAAAGGTGTCTTTTGTGGGATAGATCTTTTACTCAGAAATGTTCCCATTTTCCCAAGACTAGTGGTTGTGATTGTGCACTATCACAGGCACTAGTCGGAGGGACTCCAACCCCCGTTGGAGCTCCCTCTCAGATTTTGGCCCCCCTTGCCAGAAATCCCCAATCCTTACCTGGGCCCCTAGCCCAACCTTGCGAGGCTTTCACCACGACTTATAGGCAGGCGGATCGGTCCGGGGATCAGAGGTTCTCCCCGAGAATCCCTCGGTGCCGGCTGGAGGTCCCGTGATCCTATGGATCCGTCGAGATTCACAAGCGGAGTCCCATCTGGGTCGCCAAAACTGTCACCGAAAGCGGGAATAAACCTCGTAACACCAATGTAGTGTTAAAAGGCAGGCATTCTTTATTCACGGTGCCGGGAACATGGGGAATAGTTTTCCCAAATCGTGTTCGTCGATCAGTTCAAAAATCAAACATTTATAGGCATACGATTACAAAATTAATACCTATTCATCAAGTTTCCATACAGTGATTGGTTAAATATTCCTCGCCTAACATGTACATGACCACGCATGCTCACTATAATTTCTTGAGATTTTACTTCCTTAATCATTTGAGTCGGAGGGTTTCTTGAGTGGGTGGTCTCTGAGTTGGTGGTGAATAGAATGTGAATCGGAATATAACACTCCCATTTTACCTGTCAAAAGCCTGAGGGCAAAGCCTACAGATTGACACAAGACCCGCGGGCAATAAATAAGATAGTTGAAGATTTACACCCGGTAGTGGCAAACCCATACACCTTATTGACTAATTTAAAAGAAACCTATGAATAGTTCACAGTATTAGATCTGAAAGATGCATTCTTTTACCTCACCTTGGCCCCTGAAAGCCGCAATTTATTCGCCTTTGAAGAGGAAAACCCCGATTCAGGACGAAAAACCCAGCTAAACTGGACAGTGCTACCCTAAGGATTTAAAAACAGCCCCACGATCTTTGGAAATCAATTAGCTAAAGAATTAGAGGCCTGGGAAAGACCCCTAGGAAATGGGATTCTTTTGCAGTATGTAGATGATATTTTGATAGCCACAGAAAAGGATGAAGAATGTAAAGAATGGACTGTGAGCTTGTTGAATTTTCTTGGACTAAGTGGTTACCGAGTCTCATTACAGAAATGCCCGGATCTTGAAGAAAGAAGTAATATACCTGGGATTTGTGATTTCTAAGGGACAGAGACAGCTCGGGAATGACTGAGAAGAAGCTATTTGCAGGACTCCAGAATGAACCACGGTAAAAGAGCTTCAAATCTTTTGGGGAATGACAGGTTAGTGCCGGTTATGGATCTATAATTATGGACTTCTGGTTAAACATCTGCATGAACTACTGAAAAATGGCCAGACACAATTAATATGGGCTGATGAAGCCAAGAGGATGTTCAAAAAAACTGAAATTGGAGCTAACGAGGGCTCCAGCTCTGGGCCTGCCTGATATAACAAAGCCCTTCTGGCTGTTCTCCTATGAAAGGCAAGGAGTGACTTTGGGAATTCTAGCCCAGAGGCTGGGTCCTCATAAGCGAGCAGTAGCGTACTTTACCAAACAATTGGATGAAGTCAGAAAAGGATGGCCAGGATGCCTTCGGGCAGTGGCTGCCGTTGTTTTGATTATTCAAGAAGCCTGAAAATTCACTTTGGGGCAAAAGATGATTGTGCACACTTCCCATGCTGTAACTTCCATTTTGGAACAAAAAGGAGGACACCAGCTCTCGCCATCAAGGTTCCTGAAATATCAAACAGTCCTGATGGAACAGGATGTTGTAGAAATTGTCACATCTACTGTTATCAACCCTGCTTCTTTTCTACAGTGATAAGCAGGAAATGGAGAACTGCAGTGCATGACTGCATAGAAACCATTGAGACCGTGTATGTAAGCAGGCCTGACTTGAAGGAGGAGCCGCTGGAGGAAGCTGAACACACTTGGTATACCGATGGGAGTAGTTTTGTAAAGGATGGAGCTCAAATGGTGGGGTATGCCGTGACCACCACAGACCAGGTGGTGGAAGCAAAGTCACTCCCTAAGGGTACAGCTGCACAACGAGCCAAAATAATTGCCTTGGTGAGAGCTTTAGAGCTTGCTGAAGGACTGTGAGTGAATATCTAGACAGATTCAAAATATGCCTTTGGTGCAGTTCATGCCCATGGAACTACCTGGAAGGAACGGAGACTTTTGACGGCCCAAGGAAAACAGATTAAGCATGCTGACATGATCCTAAGACTTTTGGATGCGGTACAATCACCTTTGGCGGTTGCAATTATGCACTGCAAGGGGCACCAAAAGGATAACACTGCTCAGGAAGGGGGGAATAAATTGGCAGATTATCAGGCAAAAAGAGCTGCGGAACAAGGTGAGGTATTAAGTTTGATTCTTGAAAAAGCTTTGCCACTACCAGGCTTGGTTGATTATAATGAGAAGGATCTTAGATTAATTAAAGATTTGGAAGCAGAAGTTAAATCATCAGGTTGGGCAAAATTAAAAGGTAACAGAATAATAGTTCCCTTTAGAATATCATGGAAACTGGTAAAAGCAGAACACGACAAGACTCATTGGGGATCTGAAGTCTTGTATAATTCCCTTATGAAGCAAACAGTAGCCAGGAATTTGTATCAAACTATAAAAACTATGGTTAATAGATGTGAAATATGCTTAAAGAATAATCCAAAAGTAGAAAATCTTGTAAAATTTGGAAGTATTGATAAAGGGAAAGTTCCAGGTCAAAATTGGCAAATAGACTTTTCTGAACTCCCAAGAAAAGCGGGGTTTTGATATTTGTTAGTATTAACAGATACCTTTTCGGGCTGGCCAGAAGCTTTCCCTTGTAGGACTAATAGGGCTAGGGAGGTAACCAAAGCACTACTACAGGAAATAATACCGAGATTCAGGATTCCTGCAACAATCTCCTCGGATAGAGGACCACATTTTATTGCAAAAATTGTTCGACAAGTTAGTAAACTCCTGGGAATAGATTGGCAGTTATATACCTCATATAGGCCACAAGCAAGTGGTCAAGTGGAAAAGATGAACCACTTAATTAAGTTACAGATTGTAAAATTAGGGCAGGAGGCTGTATTATCTTGGCCACAATCACTATCTTTGGCACTCCTGAGGATTAGAACTAAGCCCAGAACTAAAGAAGGGTTGAGCCCTTTTGAAATATTGTATGGGAGACCCTATATTGTACAGGCGGGAATATCAACTCAGAGTGGAGACAAAATGTTATCTGATTATGTGATAAGCCTGCAAAAACAACTTCAGGAGATAGAGAAACTGGTCTTAGGAACCAGAGCCCGAGGTCTTGATGGGCCAGTGCATGATATTAAGCCGGGTGATTATGTGTATGTAAAGTCCTTTACAGATTCACCTCTAGAACCGGTGGGAAGGGCCCCTTCCAGGTGCTGCTGACATCCCATACAGCGGTCAAGATTAAAAAACAGACCTCGTGGGTGCATCACACCAGAGTGAAGAAAGCCCCTAAGCCACAATGGGAATCGACACCTATGGGACCATTGAAGCTTCGCATTCAAAAGCGATGATATGGATTTTTATGACTCTGCTAAACTGTAACTTAATAAGTGCTTGGGATTGGCCTTGGACAGATGCTTATTTTGGGTATACGGGAAGCTTGGGAAATGGTCTAAAAGGGTTGAATTTGGTAACTGTGATAATATATAATGACAACATTAACAACAGTAAATCTTATCCTTTGGTGTAAACTAAAGGAACCTATTGGACCAATATGGGCCCTAAAAATAATGATGAAACATAACAAACTGCTTTTTAAAGCAAAAGAATTTGCTTAGGGGAAAGAAAAGGGGGGAATTGATATAGAGACATAACTATCTGCTTTTAAACACTTAGATATTGATATTTGTCAAGGACTGACTTGCTAAACAAAGGAAGTGAAACAGGAACTACAATGATAGTCTTATCACAGAACCGGCTAGAACTTGTTAACAACTGTTGAAACCATCAAGTAAGAAGAGAGCATGTGTAAATGACTAAAGTTCATCTAAAAGACAAAAGAGGAAGACCCCTGAAGAAGTAAACGACCACCAGAGACAGATCATTGATAACATAAACTACTGATGCAAACCTTTGGAACTACTCCGCCTCACTTCATATGTATGTTTTGTATTGCGTAATCATATGAATATGTATGCTTTTGTGTAATAAATATTTGCCTGCTCGCCGAAATGGCGTGCAAGTTAGGAGGAGCGACCCCCCTTGCACCCGGCGCCGTAATAAACATACCTCCTTTATAACTCTTTTGAGTTGTGAAGTTTGTTTCCGCATGTCACCTGAAGTATTTCAAATGCAACAACTCAAGGGAAAGGTTACTCAGAAAGAGGTGTTTCTGGCACTAATACAGGCAGGAGCACCTGGGGAGCAGATAGATGGCAAACCAACTCCTTATTTGTAGAGATTGTATAAGAAAGCAAAAGCAAAGGAGAAGGGACAGAGGGGTCAAGCAGTTGGTTACCCCTGTGATTATGGGGACAGCAGAAGCAGGGATTCCTCTACCAAGGAATGGACTGAAGGGTATGAGGGCAAAAGTGGTAGACCAGTCCCTGTGTGCCCTTTAGTTATTAGCAAAGCAAAAGGACCTGCTGGGGCACTGCAGCATACAATATCAGTGCAAGATTGCACTCAGAGCTGCAGAGTGTGGCAGACGTATGGGCAAAAGCTGGGAGAGATTAGGACAGTGGTTACTGCAAGTGTGAGACCAAGGAGGGGACAGTGTACAACTGAGCCCCCAAGAAATTATGCGTCTGGGAGCAATTTCTCAATACCCTATGGTGACACAACGCTTAAAAGGGGCTCGGGCAAATGGAAACATGATTTATTCTCTTTGGGAATGTTAAAGCTACAACACACACGCACCCCGCATCTGGTTGGAATGACAGAACAGTGACGTGGAGGTTTAGGAGTGGGGGAGGGGGGCAGTATTTCAGAGAACTGGCTATTCAACAAGGGTGTTTAAAACCCTGCCTTCACTAGCCAGGACTCAGAGGTATTCACCTCAGGAATGCAATCCAGGCTGTTAGCCAGACCGCCTTTTCATCTTAAAGGGACCATCACATTGCTCCTGAAAGCTGCCCAGGGGAAAGCAGTTGGGAATGTGTTGTGGTTGTGGTTTAACCTGGCAGGCAGCTAAACACCACACAGCCGTTTGCTCACTCCCCTCCAGTGGGATGGGGGAGAGAATTGGCAAAAAAAAGTAAAATTTGTGGATTGACATAAAGACAGTTTAATAGGACAGAAAAGGAAGGGGAAATAATAATGACAACAATAATAATAATATACAAAATAAGTTGTATGCAATGCAGTTGCTCACCACCTCCCAACTGATGCCCAGCCAGTTCCCGGGCAGCAGCCCTCCCCAACCAACTCCCCCACTTTATATACTGAGCATGACATCATATGGTATGGAATATCCCTTTGGCCAGTTTGGGTCAGCTGTCCTGGCTGTGTCCCCTCCCAGCTTCCTATGCACCCACCACCTTCTCGCTGACAGGCCAGCATGAGAAGCTGAACAGTTCTTGACTGCTTAGCAACAACTAAAAGCATCAGTATGTTATCAACATTATTTTCATCCCAAATCAAAAACACAGCACTATACCAGCTATCAGGAAGAAAACTAATTCTATCCCAGCTGAAACTAGCACAGTCTCCACCCCTTATTCTATACCATTTACATCATGCCCAGGTCCCACACTTTCCAATATATTCCAATTAATCACTACCACTTTTCCTGTCTTTTGCTATATACACACACAGATATAATTCCCTCAGTTTATGGGCCATCCCTCCAAAATGTTCGTTGAGTTCATTTAGTCCATAACATTGGGCTCCATCTGTCATAACAGTCTTTCAGGGAAGGAGAGATGGTATGTGGTGTTGGATTGTTGCATGCTGAAGCCAGTTCTGGTTCCATCACCGCTGCATGTTGCTCGGTTTCAGTGAAGTTCATTCCTCATTAATCTGTGATTCTTACTGTAATACCTTTGATATGGCATACAGCAACTATAGAAGTGATGACATACAATATTATATAGCAATTAATATCATACAGTTCAAATCATTTGCTGTTTTCACCCAAAATCAAATGTCCTTGAGGTACACATCGGACTTCCCCATTCTCCCACATCACCCACCAAATGCACCCAGGTCCCTGAGCAAAAGTAATCCCACGAATGGGTTTGCATTTGCCTGAGGCAGGAATAACCCAGACTGTCTTCCCCAGCATATTTTTTACATGCACCACAGGGACTTTATCCCCTTCTACAGTACATAAGAGTTTTGATTGGGCAGGGCCAGCTCAACTGGCAGATCCCCTAGTGTTGACTAACCAGGTGGCTTTTGCTAAATGTTTATCTCAGTGTTTGAATGTCCCACCACCCATTGCTCTCAGTGTAGTCTTTAACAGTCCATTGTATCGTTCAATTTTTCCGGAAGTTGGTGCATGATAGGGGATGTGATATACCCACTCAATGCCATGCTCTTTGGCCCAGGTGTCTATGAGGTTGTTTCAGAAATGAGTCCCATTGTCCGACTCAATTCTTTCGGGGGTGCCATGTCACCATAAGATGTGTTTTTCAAGGCCCAGTGTGTTCTGGGCAGTGGCATGGGGCATGGGATATGTTTCGATTCATCAGGTAGTTGCTTCCACCATTCCAAGCACATGGCGCTTGCCTTGGTGGGTTTATGGGAGTGTGATATAGTCAATCTGCCAGGCCTCCCCATGTTTATATTTCAGCCATCGTCCTCCACACCAGAGAGGCTTTAACCACTTGGCTTGCTTGACTGCAGCACATGTTTCACATTCATGGATAATCTGTGCAATAGTGTCCATGATCAAGTCCATCCCTCGATGCCGAGCCCATCTGTATGTTGCATCTCTTCCCTGATGGCCTGAGGTGTCACGGGCCTACCGAGCTATAAATAATTCACCCTTATGTTGCCAGTCCACATCCACCTGAGCCACTTCAATCTTAGCAGCCTGATCCACCTGATGGTTGTTTTGATGTTCTTCAGTGGCCCGACTCTTGGGTACGTGGGCATCTACGTGACGTACTTTTACAACCAGGTTCTCTTCCTGGGCAGTGATATCCTGCCATAATGTGGCAGCCCAGATGGGTTTGCCTCTGTGCTGCCAGTTGCTCTGCTTCCGTTGCTGTAACCACCCCCACAGGGCGTTCGCCACCACCCATGAGTCAGTATAAAGATAGAGTATTGGCCATTTTTCTCATTCAGCAATATCTAAAGCCAGCTGGATGGCTTTCACCTCTGCAAACTGAATCGATTCACCTTGTCCTTCGGCAGCTTCTGCGAGTTGTCGTATAGGGCTCCATACAGCAGCTTTCCACCTCCAATGCTTTCCTACAATATGACAGGGCCCACCAGTGAACAGGGCATATTGCTTTTCATTTTCTGTCAGTTTATTATCTGGTGGAGCCTCTTCATCACGTGTCAACTCCTCCTCTGGCAATACTCCAAAGTCTTTGCCTTCTGGCCAGTCCATGATCACTTCTAATATTCCTGGGTGATTAAGGTTTCCTGTTTGAGGCTGCTGTGTGATGAGTTCGACCCACTTACTCCACATAGTGAGAGAAGGGGTTAAGGGAATCTTAGCAGTTAATTAGTAGATAAGGTTTGAAATCTTGTTAGCTATTGCGTAAAGTAACTAAAACAGGAGATCTGTAGTTCCTTACAAAGACAGTTCCTGATAAACTGACAGAAGTGAGAAGACTTGTGGCTCCTCACAAGGACGGTCCCTGATAAGAACCAGGAGAGTGCCTCAAGAACCGGCTGAAACTGACCTTGTGGTTTAGACGAAAACCAAAGAGCAACTGAGCCTGCGTAAGAACAAAGGGTTACTAATGGTGACGAAGAGGAGCCACCGGCCTTCATCCTCACGACCCTCAGCGACCACCACCAGAAGGCACTGCGCAAGCGCAGATGGGAGGAGTTCATGGAAATAACGCCCTGGAACTCATTTCAATACGAAGCGGGGACAGGTCATGCATATGTATAGGCATATTGCGAAACTTTATGTATATGCAACACTTTGCTCTATATATTTGAAGTAAGTGCCGCGTTGGGGTGCACACGGTTTTTTGGTGGGACTACCCCCCCCCGTGCTGCCCAGCGCTGAATAAACATACCTACTTTACAATCTTACAGACTGTGGAGTCTGTTTTCCGCACGTCAGTTTTGGCGAGCCAGCCAGGAGACTCTCTGCTTAACCGCGGGATCGGCTGTGGAGCGGACGCCCCTGGGCGCGCCTCGAGCACTTTCCTCGGAGGGGACTCCGCTGCCAGCCGCTCACCGCGGGAGCAGACAACAACCTCCTGAAGCCGCGGAAGAAAACGGTATGTTTTATGAGGGGAGCCTGTAAGTCGTACGCGTGGCCGGGGCAGCTGGTAAATCGCGCAGAGACGTCTGGCGTGCAGCACAGTCCCCGTATGGGAGGAGGGTACCCCGTAGGAGGAGGGTACCCTGTATGGGAATAAGGGGATTTGCTGACGGAAGGGGCGGCCGCTAGCGATCTTGAGGGTAGATCGAGCAAATCCGAGGTCACCGCTGCATCCCAGTGTCGGGAGCCAGGATGGACCTGCTAATGACTGGTATATAAGAAGCAGGAGAAGGGTAAGCGGACCTCCTCGCAATTGCGGTAGGGTTATTATTTTATATATTTGCAGCTGCTGGATGGGTGTTACCTGGAGTGATGAATGTATAAATTAAGTACCCGGGAATTTTATGTTAAAAGTCTTTGTCTTTATGTGTGCAATATATAGAAAGATTGTGAATACCTTTATATGTTAATGAAGAAGCGGGGCAAAGGGAATTACTCCTTCGGTGGTTTGGGCTCGAACCTTGGAAATATTTAAACGAAGGAGCACATTGGATAAAAAGGGGAAATGAACAATTTTATCTAAGAGGAGCGTATGTGACCCCTGCAGGACGGAAAGTGGCCTTAGATTGAGAACAACCTTTAGACGTTTTATAAGCCGCAGTGTTGGTGGACAAATAGGAGTAATTCCCTGTTTTGTGTGTGGAAAGGAAAATCTAATCCCGGAAATTTGGGAAGTGTGGGAAAAGAACTGGGAAGAAACCATAAAGAAGTGTAAGAAACGGCTTGTGTGGAAACTTATTGAAAAGTATATCAGAAACTAAAGTAATAGAAGAGGTTTGCAAAATGGGTAACACTCATGAGGGAGTTTTGAAGAAAAGCCCCCTGGGCTGTGTGCTTGCTCATTGGAAAGACATTGTTGGAACTGGAGGGACAGAAAATAAAAAGACCCTTATCAAGTATTGTAACCAATGGTGGTCGTTGTATAAATTGGAGAGTGAAGCTAAGTGGCCATTTAATGGATCTATAGATTATAACACTCTCTTACAATTGACGTTGTTTTTAAGGAGAGAAGGGAAGTGGGATGAAGTTTCATATGCAGATGTTTTTTACCCTCCAAAACCACTTGGAGTGGCAAAGGGACTGTGGAATGATACCACCGCAGGACCCTATGTTTCTCGCACTTGAGCGAGAAAATAATAAGGAACTTAAGGGTAAACTGAGGCGGTGTTGTTCGGCATGTAGTATTGGACAAAGGTGTACTAAAGTAGACAAAATTCACCAGGCACCAGAACAAGATCTAACTGATTTGTTTAAGCCTCCCCCTCGACCACAGGAACAAGATGCGGACTCGGACGAAAACTCCACTCCCCTGGACGGTCCCATATCTTCCCACACAAGGAAGAAAACTGCCTCTAGGACTGTCCCTACAGCTTTACAAGCCCCTCTCCGAGAGGCAGTGGGTCCTAATGGAGGAACAATGATGATTAAGGTTCCCTTTTCCACCACTGATCTAGGAGAATGGAGAAAAGTTGCAAGGGACTATAGAAGCGACCCGGTGAGTGTTACTAAGCATTTTCAGTTTGTAGTAAAACAATATAATCCAGACTGGAAAGATATACAGTTGGTCTTAGAGTATATGACAGAAACAGAAAAGCAATTAATTTTGAAAAGAGCAGGGAATTTAGCTGAAGACCATTACAAGATCATGGGGGGGATGTCAAAGAATATTTCCCCTCCAAGACCCAAAATGGGATGCTAATAAATCTGCCCATATGGAGAGGTTACAGGAATATCAAGAATGGATTTCTAAGGGAATGGAAAGGGCTATTCCCAAAACCATAAATTGGTCAGCTCTATATGCAGCTAAACAAGGTCCTTCCGAGTCCCCATCCGAGTTCCTGGATCGATTGAGGGATGTAATGCGCCGTAGCACACCGCTGGATCCTGGGTCAGAGGTAGGAATACAACAAATAGTCTCCCTGTTCTTGGGTCAGTCCACGGGGGACATTAGGCGCAAGCTACGTGGAGTAAGTGGGTCGCGCTTATTACACAGCGGGCTCGAATAGGAAACCGTAATCGCCCGGAAATCTTGGAAGTGATCATGGACTGGCCAGAAGGCAAAGATTTTGGAATATCACCAGAAGAGGAGGTGGCGCGTGCTGAAGAGGCTCCACCATATAATGAACTGCCAGAGAATGAAAGGCAATATGCCCTATTTACTGATGGGTCCTGTCGTATTGTAGGCAAACATCGAAGGTGGAAAGCTGCTGTATGGAGCCCTATACGACGAGTCGCAGAAGCTGCTGAAGGACTAGGTGAATCAAGTCAGTTTGCAGAGGTGAAAGCCATCCAGCTGGCTTTAGATATTGCTGAACGAGAAAAATGGCCAATGCTCTATCTTTATACTGACTCATGGATGGTGGTAAATGCTCTATGGGGGTGGCTACAGCAATGGAAGCAGAGCAACTGGCAACGCAGAGGCAAGCCCATCTGGGCTGCTGAATTGTGGCAAGATATTGCTGCCCGACTAGAGAATCTGGTCATAAAAGTACGCCATGTAGATGCTCATGTACCCAAGAGTCGGGCCACCGAAGAACATCAAAACAACCATCAGGTGGATCAGGCTGCTAAGATTGAAGTGGCTCAGGTGGATGTGGACTGGCAACATAAGGGTGAATTATTTATAGCTCGGTGGGCCCATGACACCTCAGGCCATCAGGGAAGAGATGCAACATATAGATGGGCTCGGGATCGAGGGGTAGACCTGACCATGGACGCTATTGCACAGGTTATCCATGAATGTGAGACGTGTGCTGCGATCAAACAAGCCAAGCGGTTAAAGCCCCTCTGGTATGAAGGACGATGGTTGAAATATAAATATGGGGAGGCCTGGCAGATTGACTATATCACACTTCCACAAACTCGCCAAGGCAAGCGCTATGTGCTTACCATGGTGGAAGCAACCACCGGATGGCTGGAAACATACCCTGTGCCCCATGCCACCGCCCGGAACACTATCCTGGGCCTTGAAAAGCAAGTCTTATGGCGACATGGCACCCCCGAAAGAATTGAGTCCGACAATGGGACTCATTTCCGAAACAACCTCATAGACACCTGGGCCAAAGAGCACGGCATTGAGTGGGTGTATCACATCCCCTATCATGCACCAGCTTCCGGAAAAATTGAACGATACAACGGACTGTTAAAGACTACACTGAGAGCAATGGGTGACGGGACATTCAAACATTGGGATAAACATTTAGCAAAAGCCACCTGGTTAGTCAACACTAGGGGATCTACTAATAGAGCCGGCCCTGCCCAATCAAAACTTCTACGTACTGTAGAAGGGGATAAAGTCCCTGTGGTGCATGTGAGAAATATGCTGGGGAAGACAGTCTGGGTTACTCCTGCCTCAGGCAAAGGCAAACCCTTTCGTGGGATTGCCTTTGCCCAGGGACCTGGGTGCACTTGGTGGGTAATGCGGAAGGATGGGGAAGTCCGATGTGTACCTCAAGGAGACTTGATTTTGGGTGAAAATAGTCAATGATTTGAATTGTATTATGTTAATTGTTACACAATACAGTATGACATTACTACTATGGTTGCTATCTACCATATCGATGGTATTACAGTAAGAATCACCCAGACTGATGAAGAATGAGCTTCACCAAAACTAAGCAACATGCAGCAGTGATGGAACCAGAACGGGCTTCAGCAGCTTGCGCCCAACAATTCCCTCGAGACCGACATCTTCGACCTGCAGATCATGGACATGGACCGTGCCAGATAACGATCCAACACCACATACCATCTCCCCTGCCCTGAGAGACTGCTATGATGGATGAAGCCCAGAGTCATGGACTGAATGAACTACACAGACATTTTAAAGTGATGGCCCATGGACTAAGAAAGTGATATCTGTGTGTATATATTAAAAGACAGGAAGAGTAATACTGAATAATTGGAATGTATTGAAAAGTACAGGACCTGGGCATGACGTAAATGGTATGGAATAAGGGGTGGATACTGTCCTGGTTTCAGCCAGGATAGAGCTCGTTTTCTTCACAGAAGCCAGTGTGAGACTGTGTTTTGGATTTGGGATGAGAAACTGTTGATAATGTGCTGATGTTTTGGGTTGCTGCTGAGCAGTCAAGGACAGTCCAGCTTCTCGTGCTGGCCTGCTAGCAAGGAGGTTGGGGGTGCACAGGGAGCTGGGAGGGGACACAGCCGGGACAGCTGACCCAGACTGGCCAAAGAGATATTCCCTAACATACGATGTCATGCCCAGTACATAAACTGGAGTTGGCCGGGGGGCGGAAATCGCTGCTCGGGGACGGGCTGTCGATCGCCGGGTGGTGAGCAATTGCTGTATTGGGCATCACTTGTTCTTGTACATTCCTTTGTTGGTGTTATCATTGTTGTTTCCTTCTTTCTTTCTGTCCTATTAAACCGTGTTTATCTCAACCCACAAGGTTTTTTTCCTAATTCTCTCCCCCACCCTACTGTGGGAGGGGGAGTGAGCGAGCGGCTGCGTGGTGCTTAGTTGCCGGCTGGGGCTAAACCACGACAGGATCAATGTGCGTTGTGTAAGAAATTTGATCATTGTGTTATAAATGATTTAGTCCCAAACAGGATTCCAATACAAATTTACAATTTATTAAGCGAATAGAGGCAAGCAAACAGTGCTGGGTGCGCCGGGAGTCTCTGCTCCACCAAGACGCATGCGGTACAGTCCCTGTTCCTGGTTTATATCCTGTCCGTTAATACATATTCATGAATAGGCGTGTCTTCTAATACATATTAATGAACAGGCGTGTCTTCTTCGGCACATGCCCTCTTCTCCTGCTAGAGTCTTCTCGAATCTTCCTCGGCGTGCCCCCAGGATGACCCCAAACCTTATGCATGCACTTTCTTTACACAATGCTATGCGGTCAGTGGTCAAACTGGTTTGAGCTGATATACCAGCAAAGTAGTTTAACTTTCTCCTGTAAAATACCCCTTTTTATGGTGCAGGAGAAATCCATGAAAGTACAGAAGATTACACTTCATCACACGAATCAGATGAACATATTTCACAATCCCCCATCTTTTTCTTTATAGTATTGATTCGTGTTTTCATTTCCAATTGAGTATAACCGAGTAGATTAATCTAGTAACAATCCCCCACATATCCTCAATACAACTATCCCCATTTTAGTAAGCCGATCACCTCCCATAAAATCTCCCCAAAATCCTCCTAGATTGATTCCATTCCAAGTTTGTCTCTCAGAAGGCCATTCGTTCTCCCTAATTTATGGGTAACAGGAAAAAAACCTAGGTTTTATTGTTGATTACAGGTATGCGCTGTACAATTAGAAAAGGTCCTCACTTTTTCCATTTTTCTGGGGTAAACCCCAGCTGGACTTGTTCCAATATTGACTACAGTTATTTTCCATAGTCAGAGTCCAAGGAACTCACCCCCAAGTAGAACTAGAAGAGGTCCGGTCAGGGCCATAGTGATCGGCGGTCACAGCCCGAAGGGGTTGCAGCCCTTCGCAGACCCTTTTTAAGCCGCAACACCAGTTCCCCTCCGGTCTTGCCCTCTTCTTTCCTTTAAGGGGGTGCTTTCTTAGTACTCAAATTAACTGAGCACTGCTTGTGAAGGCCAGAGCTTTGCTAGATCAGTGGTTTGTCCAGACCTGAGCAGTTGCCCGAGCCTGGCAATCCTCTTTATTTGCAAGGCTTTATGGCTACAGAAAACTGCCAGTTAGCCTGCAACACTAATCTTACAAATACACACCACCTTCTACACAAAGGACAAATTCTAGTTCCAGCTCCTTTTTCCTGTTCTTCTTTTGCCAACAACTCCTTCCGATCATACTCGTTTGGAGTACCCATTGTTGTTTCCTATTACCCTTTCCCATTGTTTTCCAAACTTGGGGATTACTTACATTTCTCTCCATAGCTTCCCATGGCCATCGTTCACCTTGATTTGTTCCACCACAAACGTAACAATTAGTTATATTCAATGACTTTACAAATAGATTTTTAGCAACTGTGGGAATTTCATGTTTCACTCCTGTTTCTATTACAGGAGTAGCCGCAATAAAATTCCCACAGCAATTTAGTCAGATGTGACCTTCCACTCCTTCACTGGACCTTTCACTCGCGACACATGTGTCCATCCTTTTTCAGCAGTTCTCACAGCTGTTTCTGTAGTTAATAAAACAAGGAAAGGTCCTTCCCAGAGGGGAGATAAGTTTCCTTCTTTCCATGTTTTTATCAGAATTTTATCTCCTGGTTCTAACTGATGAATTGCAAATCCTAAAGGTGGTGTTTGGGCCACCATCCCAATCTCTCTTAATTCTTTTAATCTTTTTCCAATGGTAATTATATATTGTTGGATACTATGATCCTCAATTACATTGTTCCCCAGAGGCATTCCTTGAAAATAAGGCATGCCATATAACATTTCATATGGCGATAATCCAGTCTCACTGTATGGTTTCGTTCTTATGTTTAGAAGTGCCAATGGTAAACATTTCGTCCAGGGCATTTGCGTCTCAATCATTAATTTAGCAAAATGTGTGCCCTGGTCAGAATCAATGTACTGGATTATCCCATATCTAGGTATCAAATGTTCCAATAAAATTTTTACCACCATCTGTGCCGTAACTCGTGCTACAGGGTACGCTTCTACCCACTGTGTTAAATGATCTACTATTACCAATAAATATTTTATCCTCCCTACCTTAGGCAATTCAGTGAAATCGACTTGTACTTTCTCAAAAGGTCTGTAAGCTGTTTTTCTCCCTCCCGTGGCTGCTTGTCGAAACACTGTCTTATTTACCTTTTGACAGGTTAAGCAACCTTGTGTAATTTGCTTTGCTATTTCAAAAATTCCAATACCACCAAATTGTTTAAGAAAATGATCACTTAAGGCTTTTGTACCCCAATGTGTTTGCGCATGCAAACGTTCTAATATTCGCCTGGTGTAGGCTTTTGGCAACATTTCTCGCCCATCGGGCAGTGTCCATTTTCCTTGTTCTAATTTAGCTCCTATTTTCTCGAATTTTGTTTGTTCTTCTGGCGTAAACTTCTTCTCTCTTTCCTCTCCTTCTTCTTTGCTGGTGTCCTCCTTTGTTTGTATGACATTAATTTTGGCAACTTTAGTCCTCAAGGCTGCTTCCTGGGCCTCTATCTGCTAAGTTATTTCCTCTAGTTCGGTAATCTAATCCCTTTTGGTGTCCCCTCACATGTAAAATAATCTCTGGATCCCTCATCCAGAGGACAGGCCCAAAAAGCATCTTTCAAATCTATTACACTATACCAAGTATGTTTGGGAGATACATGACTCAATAAAGTATAAGGATTTGCCACCACAGGGAATTTAGTGATTGTTCGCTGATTTACAGCTCTTAAGTCCTGCACCATCCTGTATGAACCATCCGGTTTCTTTACAGGAAGAATGGGCGTGTTTTGAGGTGACATACATGGTTCTAGGGTTCCTTTTTCCAAAAGTCTGTCAACTACAGGTTTTAATCCTTTTCGACCCTCCATAGGTATAGGGTATTGCTTGATTCTAATTGGGCGGTGCGGATCTATTATTTGAACCCTTATGGGGTCGATTTTTATCTTTCCAGTTTCCCCTTCCTTATACCACACTGAGGGGTTAATAGCTTCTTCATCCTCTTGTGTTAAAGTGTATAATTTAATCTGCAATTTGTCCCCTTGACTCTGAATGCTCAAGTTTAACTTCAAAATCAAATCCCTTCCTAATAAATTGTATTCCGCTTCAGGGAGCAAAAGTAAATCATTAAGACACATTTTCTTTTCTGTTTCTACTTCTACATCTTTCAATATATTTACTTTAAAAGGCTCTCCTTTTGCTCCTACTACTGACACGTAACTCTTCCCTTTTTCTATTCCTTTTGGAAGTTTTTGAATGGCTGACTTTTCGGCCCCTGTATCCACTAAAAATAAAACTTCCTCTTTATGGGGACCAATTAATAATTTTATCAAGGGCTCTGTTGATGTTGAAGTCCCCAGAAGATAGAGCCCCTGACACCCCTAGTCTTCTTTGAACATCTTCTCATCTTGTTCCCGCTTACGGCAGTTCTTCTGAACATGTCCCCTCTTGTTACAGTAGTAACAGACGGGAATTGTAAATCTTTCTCGATAAGGCTGTCCCCGGGCTGTCTGCTCTATTCTTTTTTCCCTTTTCTCTCCAGGAGTCGTCTTATTTTTCTGACTTTCCCTTACTGCTGCTACAAAAATTTTTACTTTTGCTTTTTGTTTTTCTTCGTCCCTCCTAACATAGACTTTCTGGGCTTCTCTAAGTAACTCCTCTAATCCTCTTTCTTGCCAATCTTCCAATTTTTCTATTTTCTAATTTCCTTCTTATATCCCCCCAGGATTTAGCTACAAATTGTGTTCTAAGGAGTGCGGTCCCAGCCACTGTATTCGGATCAATTCCAGAATACATTTGTAGGTTTTTCCTCAATCTCTCCAACCATTCTGTTGGAGATTCGTCTTTCCCTTGTTGTTCATTAAATGCTTTAGTAATGTTTTGCCCTCGGGGAACCGCTTCCCTTATTCCCTGTATGATTAACGTTCTCAAATCCCTCACATTTTGTCTTCCTTGGGGTTGTTGATGATCCCAGTGGGGATCCACATTTGGCCATTTCTGATCTCCCGGGGGTCCTGCCTGATTCTGTCTTTCCCAAATTCTCATTCCAGCTTGTCTAATCATTCCCCTTTCCTCAACAGTGAATAGGATCCCTAAAATGGACTGTATTTCTTCCCAGGTATAAGTATTGGGGCCTAGGAATTGGTCCAATTTTTCAGCTACTCCGAGGGGATCATCTAATAGGGTCCCCATTTCTTTCTTGAAATTTCTTACATCTGTGGTATTTAATGGGACTGCCACAAACCCGATGCCTCCCTGATTGCCTCCGAGGGGTACTGCTCGTAAGGGATATAGAGAAGCTCCCTCAGATACAGCAGTCCTACTTCTCGTACATGCAGCCGGAGGTCGATCTAATTCCGGTGCTGTTGGTGGTGGAGATAGGGGCAACGGTGGTACAGATAGAGGTACTACGGCCACCGGAGGGGGAGTCGCCGCCGGAGATGGATTATTAGAATATGGAGGCGGTAGGTTATCCAGTGGCTCCCATTTATCATATTTTTCCTTTTCACTTTTCCCCTCTTCTTCTTCCTCAAACTTTTCATCTGTTTTTAATGTAAGTATTGAGGCTGGAAAAGAACGTAAAGTTCTGTCCCATAATCCTGCATAATCACTTTCCTCCTGACTAAAAGGTTCCTTTGAATTAACATATATATTTAAGGCCTGGCAGACCCAGTCTTCAAAAGATCCAAAAATGGGCCAAAAGACATGTGGTCTCAAAGATTCTTTTGGCCGTTCTACCATACAATATTGAACTAATTTTAATTTACTTTTTCCTTTTCTGGGGCCCCTATCATTCCAGTTTTCAATCATTATTCCTAATGGACTCTCCGGAGGTATTTCTAGTAATTCGCTCCCTTTCTTCTGGTCCTGGGTTCTCGATTTCGTCTGACCCATCTAGGAATTTTTACTGTGGCAATTCCTACAGCCCTTGGCTACCAGTAAGAGTGTCTTGCAGGGGGTTTAGGACCTATCACCCACCCACGAATCCTCTAAGAATCGCTTCGGTCCTTCACCGGCCAAGTCCCTCGCGGGAGATTGGAACCGCGGTTAGAAGACCTCCACAATCGCTTCGGAACTAGGTTCCGTCTCAGTCACACTCTTACACACACAGGCAACCGAATCCTACCCAACCGAACGGTATACACCTTAAATACTTACGACTCCGTCGTCTTCGTTCGGATCTTCGCGCGCAGAATTACGGGCAAAATAAACCGCTGCAGCCGGCAAGGGAGCTCATAAAAAATCAAATTCTTTGCTTGCCCCTATTCAGGTTCAGGATGGCGTTAGTCCCGACCCGACCCGATCAGGAGCCACCAAAAGGTGGGGCGCCCCTCCTAGATCAAGTCAGAATTCAGGAACCAAGACCATCCCGGACGAGCCCCCAATTGTTATAAATGATTTAGTCCCAAACAGGATTCCAATTCAAATTTACAATTTATTAAGCGAATAGAGGCAAGCAAACAGCGCTGGGTGCGCCGGGAGTGCTGGGAGTCTCTGCTCCACCAAGACGCACGCGGTACAGTTCCTGTTCCTGGTTTATATCCTGTCCGTTAATACATATTCATGAATAGGCGTGTCTTCTTCGGCGCATGCCCTCTTCTCCTTCTAGAGTCTTCTCGAATCTTCCTCAGCGTGATCCTGTTCGCTAATACATATTCATGAATAGGCGTGTCTTCTTCAGCGCATGCCCTCTTCTCCTGCTAGAGTCTTCTCGAATCTTCCTCGGCGTGCCCCCAGGATGACCCCAAACTTTATGCATGCACTTTCTTTACGCAATGCTATGCGGTCAGTGGTCAAACTGGTTTGAGCTGATATACCAGCAAAGTAGTTTAACTTTCTCCTGTAAAATACCCCTTTTTATGGTGCAGGAGAAATCCATGAAAGTACAGAAGATTACACTTCATCACACGAATCAGATAAACATATTTCACAATTGGAAAGGAGAATGTCCAAGAAACAAGGAAAAGAGGCGAAGCCACCAGACAGGAAGAATAGTAGCCCATGTGAAAAGGGATTGACGGGGACCTGGGGAATCTACCCTAGCGGATCCACTGGTTATAATAAGGCTAGGGAAGGAACAAGAAGAAGTAGAATTTTTGGTTGACACAGGGGCAACATACTTGGTTTTAAATCAAGCCTTGATGCCCCTGGGAAACAACTATATCATGGTAAAAGGAGCGAAAGTGTGTGAGTCTGATTTCAACACTCCTATATTATCTGTTCGTAAGCCTGATGGGTCGTACCGTGTGGTCCAGGATCTACGGGCCATAAATAAAATAACTAAGGACCTTTACCCCGTAGTGACAAATCCATATACCCTGTTGACTGTATTAACACCTGAGCTAACTTGGTTTACTGTTTTAGATCTGAAGGATGCCTTCTTTTGCCTCCCTCTCCATGAAGCCAGCCAAAAATTATTTGCATTCGAATGAGAAAACCCCAAGTGGTCGCAAGACTCAGCTCACTTGGACGATGTTGCTACAAGGATTTAAGAACAGTCCTACCATCTTTGGCAATCAGCTCACAAAAGACTTGGAATCTTGGGAAATCCCGTCTGAAAAAGGGAAACTGTTACAATATGTGGATGATATCCTGATCGCCACCAAAACAGAGGACGATTGTATGATCTGGACGGTGAGTCTACTAAATTTTTTGGAGCTTCAAGGGTACCGGATGTCTAAGAAGAAGGCCCAAGTAATGCAGCAGAAAGGGATTTATTTGGGCTACGAAATCAGTGCTGGACAGAGAACTTTGGGACAGGCCCGCAAAGAAGCAATATGCCAAACTCCGAGACCTCAGACAGTAAAAGAGTTATGAACTTTCCTGGGAATGACTGGGTGGTGCCGGCTGTGGATATATAACTATGGACTGCTTGTTAAACCATTGTATGCATTAACAACCACTGAACAGAAATACCTTAAATGGGGCAAAGAGACCACACGAGCCTTTGAGCTACTGAAGAAAGCTTTGATGTTGGCTCCGGCCTTAGGGCTCCCAGACGTGAGTAAACCTTTTTTTTCCCTTTTCCCATGAGAAACAGAGAATTACTCTGGGAATATTAGCACAAGATCTGGGCCCCTATCGACGAGCAGTTTCCCACTTTTCCAAACAGTTAGACGCAACTGCGAAGGGTTGGCCTGGATACTTGAGAGCAATTACAACTGTAATATTGAATATACAAGAAGCCTGAAAATTTACTCTGGGCCAGAAGATGACTGTTTTAGTGTCTCACACAGTGTCCGCAGTGCTGGGAGCGAAGGGTGGGCACTGGCTTTCTCCACAAAGATTCCTGAGATATCAGGCTATACTGGTAGAACAGGATGATGTGGAGATCATAGTTACTAACATTGTCAACCCAGCTTCTTTCCTCAGTGGAAACACGGGAGAATCAGTGCATCATGACTGTTTGGAGACTATTGAAACAACGTACGCAAGCCGACCAGATCTAAAAGACAGCCCTATGGAAAGCGGAGAAAACCGGTTCACAGATGGAAGCAGCTATGTCCTGAGTGGTAAAAGACACGCGGGATATGCCATTACCACCAGTCAAGAAATAATAGAGTCAAGACCTTTGCCCATAAATACCTCTGCACAGAAAGCAGAAATAATTGCTCTGACCTGAGCCTTGGAACTGGCTCAAAAGTTGTGAATATTTACACAGACTCAAGATATGCTTTTGGAGTTGTGCACGCGCATGGAGCAATCTGGAAAGAAAGAGGGTTATTGAGCTCTCAAGGGAAAACTATTAAGCATGCAGAAGAGATTTTGAGCCAACTTCCTGAGAAAGTGGCGATTATGCATATTAAGGCACACCAGAAAGTGAGCTCAGAATTGGAGAGAGGAAATGAGCTGGCGGACAGAGAGGCAAAACAGGTAGCTAAAACAGAGATAAAAACAGAAGGGGCTTTAGTCCCTGATGGGCGAATCTCCCTAGAAGGTAAGCCAAAATATACCAAGGAAGATCAAAAACTTATCACAGATCTGGAAGGGTCATATAACGAAGAAGGGTGGGCTTATATCCCACAAGGAAAACTAGTTATTCCCTCCTGCCTAATATGGCATTTGGTAAGGGAAGAACATAGGAAAAGGCATTGGGGGATGGAGGCTCTATATAAACATTTAATTAGAGAAATTGCGGCCAGAAATTTATATACTACGGTGAGACAGGTAACTCAACAATGTGATTTTTGCCTCCAAACTAATCCCAAGAATACCCCCAAGCCAGAAATGGGCCAGATTGGGAAAGGCAATGGGCCTGGGCAACAATGACAGACTGATTTTACAGAACTTCCAAGAAAAGGGGGGTATCGATATTTATTGGTATTATTGATAAACCTTTTCAGGTTGGCCAGAGGCATTCCCAACCAGAACAGCTAAAGCTCGGGAGGTAGCTAAAGCATTGGTACAAGAGATAATACCATGTTTTGGAGTTCCAGCAACTATATCCTCTGACAGAGGACCACATTTTGTCTCTATTGATCCAGCATTTCAGTTACTTAATTATACTGGCCTCCTGGTTCTGCTAGGGACAGGGTGGTACTGGTTGTGTGGTACAGCGGCTTGGAAAACTTTACCTCTGGGGTGGCGGGGAGCATGTACTTTGGACACCCTGGTCCCCAACATCACTATTATTGATAAAACAACACAGAATCCCGTGAGAAGAAAATGAAGGGCCACTTTAATCAGAAACTGAAGGATGAGTAACCCCTTAATAGAAAAGCCGACAAGCTATCATAGCTTTGTGCGGTGGCTAATCCCATTTCTGGAGGTTAGCGAGTTAGAAAAGACTATAATAAACATCTCGGCTGTAGTAGAGATAATCAAGAATAAAACTATAGATGCCATCAGGACACTCCAAGAAGAAACTACTAGTTTATCGAAAATAGTATCACAAAATCGTATAGCTCTAGATTTATTATTAGCCTCACAGGGAGGGGTGTGCACAGTAATCAATGTCAGCTGTTGCATGTATGTAGACAAAAGTGGGCAAATATCTGCTGACTTACAGGAGATCAGAGAACAAGCAAAAATCCTACGTGAAGTAACTCAAGATGACACCTTTGGAGGGTTTTCTGAGCTGTGGGAAAGGTTAGCCTCTTGGTTACCAAACCTATCATAGTTAAAACGATTATTTGTTACTCTAATAATCATTGTGGTTCTATCCATAACGCTTTGTGTTATAGTTCAATGTGCCCTGTGGTGTTTTCGGAACACAGGGAACTCCTACAACAAATGGAAGAGGAACCAGTTACGACGCAGGCTTGAGTCTAACAAGTATTTTGAAAAGATGCTGGATAAGGAAACACTGTATTAGAAACAGGCATAGTAAAATAATTTACTAACTCCTTAGAAAAGGGGAGACTGAGAGAAGGGATTAAGGGAATCTTAGCAGTTAATTAGTAGATAAGGTTTGAAATCTTGTTAGCTATTGCGTAAAGTAACTAAAGCAGGAGATCTGTAGTTCCTGATAAACTGACAGGAGCAAGAAGATTTGTGGCTCCTCACAAGGACAGTCCCTGATAAGAATTAGGAACTTGCCTCAAGAAACTAGCTAAAACCGACCCTGCGGTTTGAGTAAGAACCAAGGAACAACCGAGTCTGCGCAGGGACAAAAGGTTACCAGCGGTGACGAAGAGGAACCACCAACCTTCATCCCCACGACCCCTGGCGACCACCACTAGGAGACAATGCGCAAGCGCAGATGGGAGGGGTTCATGGAAATAACGTCTTGGAACTCATTTCAATACGAAGCGGGGACAGATCATGCGTATGTATAGGCATATTGTGAAACTTTATGTATATGCAACACTTTGCTGTATATATTTGAAGTAAGTGCCGTGTTGGGGTGCACACGGTTTTTAGTGGGACTACCCCCCCGTGCTGCCCAGCGCTGAATAAACATACCTATTTTACAATCTTACAGATTGTGGAGTCTGTTTTCTGCACGTCAGGCTCATTTGAGGTCTGATTTTCCTGGAAGTGTAAATATTATTAGCATATGAAACAACCCAGGAGTAAAATCCTGATCCTGCTATCAACCGTGTCAGTTTTGCCACTAAATTCAATGGCTTTGGGCAGGGTTTTCATTCTAGAATAGATGTGAAAATGTGTGAAGACACAAGGGAAGAAGTACAGAAAGAAGAAACGTTTAATGACATTTCAAACATCTTCTGTTTCAAGCTTGTCTACAGCTCCACCCTTGCTCTTTAGCCTCAATTCAATAAAGCAGATGTGCTTCAATATAAAACACATTTATAGGTGTTCTTAAACATCCACAGCTTCACAAGGACTTCATTTTCTTGAGCAGTTATCCCCTGACTGAGCTAATTTATTGTGCCTCCAATGTCCCTTACCTGCGTGGCATCTTCCACAATAGCTGCCCTGGCCCAACTGTGCAGTCCCATCCACCTCATTTGCTGTTGAAAGCCTATAGAAAAGCTGGCCAGAAATACTTTGCTCAATTAGCGCCACAAAACTGGCCTGGATGAGGCTGTAGTCGCCGAAGGGAGCTGCTCCGGAGCCAGCCCGATCCACAGTGGAGCAGCAGATCTGGGTGCAGATCTGAGAAGCGAGAAACCCACCAGGAGCCGGCAGCTCTCGCGGGAGATGCTGACGAGGCCTGAGTGTTGCCTGAGCAACGGTGGCCCACCCCCCATGGCTATAAAAAGCAGCCATGGGATTGCTAGAGATCAGTGTGGTGCAGCAGTTAGGGCTTTGTGTGGCAGTTTGCGTGGCAGTTTGCAGTTGCCCTACCGCCTCTAGAGGTGAGTTCAATTAGTGGTCATCACCCCCTCAAGAGGATCTTGGCTATGGTATCCACCCAGTGGAAAGCCATGTCCACCAGAATGGATGTGACAACCCAGACAGAGTTCCCACAGAAACATGCAGCCATACAGGTCTCAGAATGCAGAGTGCTAGAGCCTTTCACTGATAACGGATGGCAGTAGTGAGAACAGCTGTTGATAACATACTGATGTTTTTAGTTGTTGCTAAACAGTCAAGGACTGTTCAGCTTCTCATGCTGGCCTGCCAGTGAGAAGGCAGAGGGGTACACAGCCAGAACAGCTGACCTAGGCTAGCCAAAGGGATATTCCATACCGTACGATGTCATGCTCGGTACATAAACTGGGGGAGGTGGCTGGGGAGGGAAGCTACTCGGGAACTGGCTGGGCATTGGTCAGAAGGTGGTGAGCAATTGCATTGTGCATCACTTATTTTCTATATCCTTTTATAATTTTTTTTCCCCCATTCTTTTCTGTCCTATTAAACTGTCTTTATCTCAACCCACGAGTTTTACTTTTTTCTCCAATTCTCTCCCCCATCCCATTGTGGGGGGGGGTGGGGGGAGGGTGAGCGAATGGCTGTATTGTGTTGAGCTGCCTGCCAGGTTAAACTACAACAGTCCTTTTTGGTGCACAAAGAGTTGAGATGACAATAGATCTGACAGATCACTTCTGAGGCCAAAGTGAGCCTAAGTGGGAATGAGTGGCAAAAGCACCCCATTGTGACTGGCCCAGAGGCTCCGTGCATCCTCAGGAGAGGATATTTCAAGGACCCAAAAGGGTGCCGGTGGGCTTTTGGTATAGCTGCCTTGGAGATGAAGGAAATTAAACAGCTGTCCACCTTGCCTGGTCTCTCAGAGGACCCTTCTGTGGTGGGGTTGCTCAGGGTCGAAGAACAACAGGTGCCGATCGCTACCACAACAGTGCACTGGCGGCAATATCGCACCAACAGAGACTCCCTGATCCCCATCCATGAGCTGATTCGTCGGCTGGAGAGCCAAGGAGTGATCAGCAAGACTCGTTCACCCTTTAACAGCCCCACATGTCCAGTGCGAAAGTCTAATGTTGAGTAGAGACTGACAGTAGACTATCGTGGCCTGAATGAAGTCACACCGCCACTGAGCGCTGCCGTGCCGGACATGCTAGAACTCCAATATGAACTGGAGTCAAAGGCAGCCAGGTGGTACGTCACAACTGATATTGCTAATGCATTTTTCTCAATCCCTTTGGCAGCAGATTGCAGGCCACAGTTTGCTTTCACTTGGTGGAGGGGCATCCAGTACACCTGGAACTGACTGTCCCAGGGCTGGAAACACAGACCTACCATTTGCCATGGGCTGATACAAACTGCACTGGAACAGGGTGAAGCTCCAGAGCATCTGCAATACATTGAGGACATCATCGTATGGGGCAACACAGTGGAAGTTTTTGAGAAAGGGAAGAAAATAATCCAAATCCTTCTGAAAGACAGTTTTGCCATAAAACAAAGTAAGGTGAAGGGATCTGCACAGGAGATCCAGTTTTTAGGAATAAAATGGCAAGATGGATGTCGTCAGATCCCAATGCATGTGATCAACAAAATAACAGCTATGTCTCCACCAACTAGCAAAAAGGAAACACAGCTTTCTTAGACATTGTGGGTTTTTGGAGAATGCATATTCCAAATTACAGTCTGATTGTAAGCCCTCTCTATCAAGTAACCTGGAAGAAGAATGATTTTAAATGGGGCCCTGAGCAACGACAAGCCTTCGAACAAATCAAACAGGAGATAGTTCATGTCGTAGCCCTCGGGCCTGTCCGGGCAGGACAAGATGTTAAAAATGTGCTCTACACGGCAGCCGGGGAAAATGGCCCTACTCTGGCAGAAAGCACCAGGGGAGACCCAAGGTCGACCCCTAGGGTTTTGGAATCAGGCATATAGGGGATCTGAGTCCCGCTATACTCCAACTGAAAAGGAGATATTGGCGGCATATGAAGGGGTTTGAGTTGCTTTGGAAGTGGTTGGCACTGAAGCACAGGTCCTCCTGGCACCCCAACTGCCGGTGCTGGGCTGGATATTCAAAGGGAGGGTCCCCTCTACACATCATGCGACTGATGCTACGTGGAGTAAGTGGGTCACACTTATCACACAGCAGGCTCAAATAGGAAACCCCAATCGCCCAGTAATCTTGGAAGTGATCATGGACTGGCCAGAAGGCAAAGGTTTTGGAATATTGCCAGAAGAGGAGGTGACGTGCTGAAGAGGCCCCACTGTATAATAAACTCCCAGAAAATGAGAAGCAATATGCCCTGTTCACTGATAGATCCTGTCGCATTGTGAGAAAGCATCGGAGGTGGAAGGCTGCTGTATGGAGTCCTATACAACGAGTCGTAGAAACTGATAAAGGACAAGGTGAATCAAGCCAATTTGCAGAGGTGAAGAACATCCAGCTGGCTTTCTAGCCTCTTTTAGTTTAAAACCATTACCTCTTGTCCTATCGCTACAGGCCATGCTAAAAAGTCTGTCCTCATCTTGCTTATAAGCCCCCTCTACATACTGAAAGGCTGCAGTAAGGTCTCCCCGGAGCCAGTTCTCTCAACCTGTCCTCATAGGAGAGGTGCTCCATCCCTCTGATCATTTTTGTGGCCCTCCTCTGCACCCGCTCCAACTTGTCCATGTCTTTCCTGTGCTGAGGGCTCCAGAGCTGGATGCAGTACTCCAGGTGGGGTCTCGCCAGAGCGGAGTAGAAGGGGAGAACCACCTCCCTGGACCTGCTGGGTGTGTTTCTTTTGATGCAGCCCAGGATACGGTTGGCCTTCTGGGCTGGAGCGCACATTGCCGGCTCATGTCCAGCTTTTCATCCACTAGTACCCCCAAGTCCTTCTCTGTAGGGCTGCTCTCAATCCCTTCGTCCCCCAGCCTGTGTTGATACCAGGGGTTGCCCTGACCCAGGTGCAGGACCCTGTACTTGGCCTTGTAGAACCTCATGAGGTTCACCGGGGCCCATTCCTCGAGCTTGTCCAGGTCCCTCTGGATGGCATCCCATCCCTCAAGCGTGTCAATCACACCACTCTGCTTGGTGTCAGCTGCAGACTTGCTGAGGGTGCACTCGATCCCACTGTCTATGTCACTGATGAAGATATTAAACAGTACTGGTCCCCTGAGGGGGTGCGGACCCCTGAGGGACACCACTCATCACTAATCTCCATCTGGACATTGAGCCGTTGACCACTACCCTCTGAATGTGACCATCCAACCAATTCCTCATCCACCAAACAGTCCACCCATCAAATCCATCTCTGTCCAATTAAGAGAGAAGGATGTTGTGGGGGATTGTGTCAAAGGCCTTACCGAAGTCCAGATAGATGACATAGGTAGCTCTTCCCTTGTCCACTGACGTGGTCACGCCATCATAGAAGGCCATGAGGTTGGTCAGGCAGGACTTGCCCTTGGTGAAGCCGTGCTGGTTGTCTTGGATCACCTCCCTGCCCTCCATGTGCCTTGGCATAGCTTCTAGGAGGATCTGTTCCATGATCTTCCCAGGCACCAGAGGTGAGGCTGATGGGCGGTAGTTCCCAGGGTCCTCCTTGCTACCTTTTTAAAACGGGTGCAATGTTTCCTTTTTTCCAGTCTCCCGGGACTTTATCTGACTGCCATGACTTTTCAAATATCATGGAGAATGTCTTAGCAACTACATCAGCCTGTTCCCTGAGTACTCTGAGATGTATCTCATCAGGTCCCATAGACTTGTGCATGTTCAGGTTCCTCAGGTGGTCTCAAACCTGATTTTCTCTTATAGTGGGAGGGACTTTGCTCCTCCAGTTCCCATCTTGCAAGCCATCCACTCAAGAGGTGTGGGAAGAGAGAATGCCAGTGAAGACTGAGGCAAAGAAGTCGTTGAGTACCTCAGCCTTCTCATCCACTGTTGCCAGTTTGCCAGTCTTGCTCATCAAAGGGGGTATGCTTTCTTTAACCTTCCTTTTCTGGCTAACATACATATAGAAGCCCTTCATTATTCTTTGCACCCCTTGCCAAGTTCAGCTCCAGCCACACCTTAGCCTTCCTAACCTCATCCTTACAAAACCAGGCAGCGTCCCTGTACACTTCCCAGGATACCTGTCCCTGCTTCCACTGCATTTCCTTCTTGCCCTTTAGTTTGACCAGCAGGTCTCCACTCAGCCATGCCAGTCTCATGCTTTCCTTTCTCGATTTCTTACACCTGGTGATTGAATGCTCTTGCGCTCTATGGAAAGCATCCTTAAAGATCTGCCAGCTCTGTTCTGCTCCCTTGTCCCTGAGGGCAGTTTCCCAGGGGGTCCTATTGACTAACTCCCTGAAGAGCTGGAAGTTTGCTTTCCTAAAATTCAGGGTCTTTACTCTTTGCTTGCCCCCTATTCCTCAGGACTGCAAACTCCACCAGTGCATGATCACTGCAGCCCAGGCTGCCTCCAATCTTGACATCACCAATTAGCTCACTTGCATTGGTGACCAACAGGTCCAGTATGGCATCCCCTCTGGTAGGGCTATTACCTGGCACAGGAAGTTATCCTCCATGCACTCCATGATAGTCTACTGTCAATCTCCACTTGACATTAGAATTTCGCAGTGGCCATATAGGGCTGTTAAAGGGTGAGCAAGTCTTGCTGATCACTACTTGACTCTTCAGCTTACGGGTGAGAATTGGGGATTCTCTGTTGGTGCGATATTGGTGCCGGTGCACTGTTGTGGTAGCGATTGGGACCTGTTATTCTTCGACCCTCAGCAACCCCACAACAGAAGGGTCTTCCAAGAGACCAGACAAGGTGGACAGATGTTTAATTTCCTCCATCTCCAAGGCAGCTATACCAAAAGCCCACCGGTACCCTTTTGGGTCCTTGAAATACCCTCTCCTGAGATAGTCTATGCCCAGGAGTATTGCCGGAGTTGGCCAGCCAATTCATCCACCGTTGGTCTCTCTCCGTCTTTCCAGGCCATTACTGCTAATGAGTTGGCTGATGATGGTGCACTCCATACAAACTTCCGCCACATAGGTCACATGCAATAGACTTCATCTGGATCTTTGGATGATTGTCCATTGTCCAAGTCACCATAAATCACTTCCAGCACCGCTAGCTCCCTCAGGTACTGGATACCTTTCTCCATGGTGGTGCACTTGCCTGGGTGACATAGAACATCTTCCTTGAAGGGATACCTTTCCTTCACACCCGACAGGAGTCGCCTCCAGAGGCTGAGGACTCGTGCACCTTTTCCAATCGCTTTGTCAATGCCCCCTTCCCTTCTAGGGATCCCAGCTGCTTGGCTTCCCTACCCTCTAATTCCAGGCTACTGGCCCCATTATCCCAGCATTGGAGCAGCCAGGTGACAATGTGCTCCCCTGGATGGCGGCTGAAATCCTTTCACATATCTCATGGCTCACTCAGGGATAGGGATTGTGTGGTTACCGTCTCTTTTATGAGTTCTTCCTCTTCATCCAAGGAAAAGGAGCAGCCCTCCCACTGAGTTTTTTACGTGGGTGTCCTGGTTTCATCCAGGATAGAGTTGGTTTTCTTCACAGAAGCTAGTGTGAGTCTATGTTTTGGATTTGGGATGAGATAATGTTGATAATGTGCTGATGTTTTGAGCTGTTGCGAAATAGTCAAGGACAGTCCAGCTTCTCGTGCTGGCCTGCTAGCAAGAAGGCTGGGGGTGCACGGGAAGCTGGGAGGGGACACGGCCAGGACAGCTGACCCAGGCTGGCAAAAGAGATATCCCCTACCATATAACGTCATGCCCAGTACATAAACTGGAGTTAGCTGGGGGGTGGGAATCGCTGCTCGGGGACGGGCTATTGATCGCCAGGTGGTGAGGAATTGCTGCATTGGGCATCACTTGTTCTTGTACATTCCTTTGTCGGTATTATTATTGTTGTTATCATTGTTGTTTCCTTCTCTCTTGCTGTCCTATTAAACTGTTTTCATCTCAACCCACAAGTTTTTTCCCAATTCTCTCCCCCATCCCACTGGGGGAGGGGGGAGTAAGCAAGCAGCTGCATGGTGCTTGGTTGCTGGCTGGAGCTAAGCCACAACATTTACTTAAAGGCCCCTTAAAACTAGTTACTACTGAATGGGTTGCCCCACTATCTATCAGAAAATCTATAACTTTGTTCCCCAGCTTTATGGGAACCAGAGGATCAGCTGGGGAAATCTTGATATTCTCCCCCAGTACCCTTCATTCAGTATCAGATGTCCCTAGCATAATCAGGTTAGCATCTGATTCTGGCCCCCCTTTTTCCTGAGGATTTAACAAATAATTTTCCTCTCTGTGGGCATTCGTTTTTCCAGTACCCTTCTTTTCTACCGTAAGCACACTGATTAGGACCCCAAGGGGTACAGTTCAAGGAGTTAACTCCCTGTCCTCGTCCTACATCGTTCCATCCACCTCTTCCTCTACTTTGGCCCCTTCCTCTATCTCTATTGGGGCTCACAACAATTGCCCCTGCCAGCAGCAAGGCTTGTAATTTTATTCTTCTTTGTTTCTCTTTAAGTCTTTCCTTCTTCACTTTCTCATCTCTATTATTGAGATGTTACTGTTACAAACCTTGTAAGCTATTTCTATCAACTGTGATATAGACATTCCTCCTGCTCCATCTACCCATTGCTACTTCTTCTTAATATCAGAGGATGACTGTCCTATAAACAGCATAGTAAACATTTTTCTGTCAATCAGCCTCATCCTCTGGATCCAAATCAGTCCACCTGCAGGCAGTCTTACACAGTCTTTCAAAAAAAAAAAAAAAAGCTGACGGGTTTTCCTCTGACTTCTGTCTTCATACAATTTTGATATACTTTTAGGCTTTGGAATCCCATGTTGAACTCCATATAAAATTAATTGTTGATATTGTTTTAACATGGTTTTCCTGATTTCTCTATTTGGGTCACAGCCAAGCTCTGTCTTTGGCATGTATTCATCTATATTTCCATTTGCATTTCTTTTCACATTCTTTGTAACAATTCTTTTTCTTTCCTTTCCCATTAACACTTTCTGCTAATACATACATTCCATCAGCATCATCTATCAACAATCTACATTTTTTACGAGTTTCATGATCACACCTTAAAATGAAAAACAAGTCAACATACACAACCTCATCCCATTTATCCATCCTTGCACAAAACAGCATTAACTACAAAATAGTGTTATAATTCAATAATCCATTTTCAGGCCATTTTTCTCCATCCTCCAGTTCATACATCAGCCACCATTGAGCACAATAAGCTTTTAATTTATCTTTCTTTAGGGGATCCCCTCGAAATTTTTTCCGGTTTTTCAGGATGCATCCTAAGGGAGTACACAGTGATACTTCAGTAGATGCAGCCACACCCATATTACATGTATTATTTCCCAGAAAAATTTATACCAGATTCCAACCCCCTGTCAGAATAAGCTTCTTAAAGCTCCTGCTGCAGGTCTTCCTTGGCACATCTTATGCAGAGCAATTCCAGATTCCAACCCCCTGTCAGAATAATATGCAGAGTAATTCCAAACAATTCTGTAAGTGGCTATTCACCTCCATAATCCCTTGTCTTCTTCTAAATATCTCATATTGGTGACAGGCACTGTTGAGTTGCCTGTCATCTGTCTGTAGAGAGGAACCGGTGGATTCCCCAATCAAGAGGTCAGTGCGTGCTGGAGTCTTTCCCGGTTCCATCCCTCATCTGGAGCAGCAGGACAATCCAAGCAAGGCTTATGACTGTCCCATCTGAGTTGCCAGAAACTGTTGTCCCACAAGCAAGATCCAGTACCCAGTGTAGGCCAATCTTACACACAGAGCCAAGATATTTATTTATTTCATATTTATACAAAGATGAGCACTAGCTGATAATTCCACAAAGCTAGCACACCACACAAAGGAATTACAACGTATTTATCCTGTTACATGATTAGCAAAACCAACGGAAAACCCACCCAAATTTACATTCATTGGTTAGTGATTACCATATCACTTGGTATTGGTTTGTTAAATTTAAATTAGCTTTGCTTGCCATGTAAATCAGCACACATGCTCTTGGCAGGCACACCTGCCACAAATTGCCCCCCCACGGGGGGGCAATTTGCATAGACCCTCAATTGAGTCGGTGGTTGTGATCTCCCCCTGACGCCTTTACCTTTACCCCAGTTACCGTGGATTTTGCTGACTTCATGCCAGTGGCATTCTCCTATCCTTGTTATCTTCCTTGTAACAAGAAGTCTCCTTGAAGTCTCTCTTATCAATCCCTCCTCTGGAGGTTAGTGATTAGTAAGGCATACAAAGTAATCAGACCTAAATTGAACAGCATTGCCATTATCTACATGTTAACGCAATCATATGGTTTTACTCAAGTCTACACGTTTTCCCAAGTAACTGTTATGCGTGATGGAGCCCTGCTTTCCTGGAGATGGCTGAACACCTGCCTGACGATGGGAAGCAGTGAATGAATTCCTTGTTTTGCTCTGCTTGCGTGCGTGGCTTTTGCTTTACCTATTAAACTGTCTTTATCTCAACCCATGAGTTTTCTCACTTTTCCGATTCTCTCCCCTGTCCCACTGTGGGGGAGTGAGAGAGTGGCTGCATGGTGTTTAGTTGCTGGCTGGGGTTAAACCACGACACCTACCCTTTTTACTTTCAAAGTATGACTGTCTCCTCCTCCCACAGATGCCCTCGATGCCCTGCCAAATGCCTCAGCTGCAATTCTCAAGTCAAAAGGGATGATGGCATTTGGAATTTGCAAGATCAATAGTGCAATAGGTTCTGTCCCTTGGATGTTGAGGACCAGTCCCTATCTGTTAAAAAGTGCATTCAATCTGAACTCAGCCTCATTTTATACTTGTGCTCCCATGTGCATCTCTTCTGGCTCTCTTGGATGGTTCATGAGGCACTGTAGGGTTCCAGGCTATTTATTACAAAAAAAACTATAGACCCATCAAGCTTCACATATCTGAGGTTCATGCTTCCTTGCCATTGCTCTTGTTTCACCTGCTAAAGCACTATAAGGAAACTTTTCTCTGGTTTTAACATTGCACATGCTTGTTAGTGCAGAACAAACCGATCAAAGCACAGACGTGGAGGTGTAGAAGTCTGAATGAGTTCTACTGTGTCTCTTCTGTCATTCAGTTTATATGGTATGAATATCTGTTCTAATATTAGGATAAGCATGTAAAGTAACCCTTAGCATGTTTTCTGAAAAGGCGTATTTGTTACCTGATGTGCAATAAGCCAATTTCACACACAGAGACGAGATATCAGTTTATTCCAAATCTGCGCAGAGCTGGGTGCTGGATGGTAGGTCCACAAAGCTAGCACACCTCAGTTAACACACGGAAAATATTTATACACCTCGAGCAACAGTTATCAGTATTTTTAAAAATTTCCTTGTTCCCATTGGTTCTCGCAAGCCTTGTCTCCACTTAAAGTCACAGCATCCTTCCTTTGTACTGCGCATGCTTAGTGAGGAAGGGGCATTTGTGAGTAGGGGGCATAATAGGTTTCTATTATGCCAGTTATATGTTAATTAGATGTTAATTAGGATAGTTCACTCAAAGTTCAGTTTTAATCACGCTTTTGGCTGACTATTCTAAACATACTGATTAACCACACAGTTAGTTCACTCATGTTTTGGGATGTTCCCGCCTTGAAGGACAAATTTGAGGCAAAATCGAGATTAGAAATTACTTCACTATCCAGTCCTGACTAACTCAAGGATGCCCAGTTTGTTCCCAGGCAAAGAACATACCTCACCTACATCCACATTTACGCATATACAGATTAACTCTTGGTTGCCTTATAACAAGCATAACTACACTTTGTAGAAATTTTTGTTCGTGTACAGACATGAACTAATTAATCCTCATGAGGACTCCATCTTAAAGACAACAAAGCTAAGAGACAGAGGGATTAAAGCTAAAATGTGATACATTTGCCAACTAAATAAATGGTCTTACTGACCTCAGTGATTTGCTTGAAAGCTTCTTAGGTTTCTAACAGCTAAGTATCATTAACACTTGCAGCCAGGTTTCTAAAGACATTTACACAGCTCATTCTCATTTATTTCAACTGTAATTTTGAAGTCGGTAGGAGTTAGATGTAACACCTGAAAAACCTAGCACTAAGAAATTCATCCAAGACAACACTGTCAGGACTGTGAGTGTACCAGTAGGCCTTAATGGTCCTGACCAGCCCCACCAGGGACTTCCACCCTCTGCCCATGACCCAGGAGCTCCATGTAAGCTCAGGCCTGGGCCTTTAGTCCTTGCATGAGCATGAGTTGTAAGTATATCTACCTTCAGCCTTAACCCCTAGATGACTCTTGGACCTATGCTGTAGCCTGGTTTACAGTCCTGTCTCTGGTCCCATCTCCTGACTAGACTCCCCAGATGGATCTTGGACATAATTCATCACCTCCCCTTGTGTGGAGCTGTTGATGGAAGCAGTTATCAGCAGCTTTATTCTGCCCAGCCTGTCCAGCTGTGATGGGGTATATTGGGTTTGCGTGGCAAGGTTTTGATAGTGGGGGGCTACAGGGGTGGCTTCTGTGAGAAGCTGCTAGAGGCTTCCCCTATGTCTGATAGAGCCAATGCCACCTATCTCCAAAACGGACCCGCCGCTGGACAAGGCTGATCCAATCAGCGACCCAGGTAGCGCCTCTGTGATAACATATTTAAGAAGGGGAAAAAAACCAGCATGCAGCAATTGCAGCCGGAGAGAGGAGTGAGAATATGTAAGAGAAACAACTCTGCAGACACCAAGGTCAGTGAAGAAGGAGGGGGAGGAGGTGCTTCAGGTGCTGGAGCGGAGATTCCCCTGCAGCCTGTGGTAAAGACCATGGTGAGGCAGGCTGTCCCCCTGCAGCCCATGGAGGTCCACGGTGGAGCAGGTATCCACCTGCAGCCTGTGGAGGACCCCATGTCGGAGCAGGTAGATGCTGGAAGGAGGCTGTGACCCTGTGGGAAGCCCACACTGGAGCAGGCTCCTGGCAGGACCTGTGGCCCCGTGGAGAGAGGAGCCCATGCTGGAGCAGGTTTGTTGGCAGGACGTGTGACCCCGTGGGGGACCCATGCTGGAGCAGTCTGTTCCTGAAGGACTGGAGAAGGAAGTTAGGAGCTGGAAGCTCCTGAAGTTAGGAGCTGGAAGCCATTGTGCAGCAGGACAGCTATGACTTAGTTGCCATCACAGAAACATGGTGGGATGACTCACATGACTGGAGTGCTGCAATAGATGGCTATAAGCTCTTCAGAAGGGATAGGCAAGGATGGAGTCTGCTGCCTCCCTGGGGCCCCGGTGAGAGATGTCACCAGGAAACTCCCTGGTCTGGTTCGGCCCACTGATTACTACCCACTGTTGGTCCTACAGGTTGGCAACGATGAGGTTGCGCTAAGAAGCCCAAAGGCAATTAAAAGGGACTTCAGAGCACTGGGGCGACTGATCGATAGAGCGGGAGCAGAGGTAGTGTTTTCATCAATCCCTTCAGTGACAGGGAGGAATGCTGAATGGAATAGGAAAGCACACTTGGTCAACACATGGCTCAGGGGCTGGTGCCGTCGGCAGAATTTTGGGTTTTTTGACCATGGGGCGGTTTACACAGCACCAGGCCTCCGGGCAGCAGATGGAGTGCAACTGACTCCAAGGGGCAAAAGGATTCTTGCTTATGAGTTGGCAGGCCTCATCGAGAGGGCTTTCAACTAGATTTGAAGGAGGAAGGGGATAAAACCAGGCTCACTAGAGATGAGCCTAGGGGTGGCACGCCAGTATTGGGGGTGAAATCAATAGCCCAGCTCAAGTGCATCTATACCAATGCATGCAGCATGGGCACCAAACAGGAGGAGCTGGAAGCCATTGTGCAGCGGGACAGCTATGATGTAGTTGCCATCACAGAAACATGGTGGGATGACTCTCATGACTGGAGTGCTGCAATGGATGGCTATAAGCTCTTCCGAAGGGATAGGCAGGGAAGGAGAGGCGGTGGGGTGGCTCTGTATGTTAGGAAGTGTTTTGATTGTATAGAAATCAACGACTGTGATGACCAAGTAGAGTGCTTATGGGTAAGGATGAGGGGGAAGGCCAACGAGGCAGATATCCTGCTGGGAGTCTGTTATAGACCACCCAACCAGGATGAAGAGGCAGATGAAACATTCTATAAGTGACTGGCAGAAGTCTCGCAATTGCTAGCCCTTGTTCTTGTGGGGGACTTCAACCTACCGGACATCTGCTGGAAGTATGACATGGCAGAGAGGAAACAGTCTAGGAGGTTCCTGGAGTGTGTGAAGGATAACTTCCTGACACAGCTGGTAAGTGAGCCCACCAGGGGAGGTGCCTTGCTTGACCTGCTGTTTACAAACAGAGAAGGACTGGTGGGAGATGTGATGGTTGGAGGCTGTCTTGGGCTTAGCGACCATGACATGATAGAATTCTCAATTCTGAGTGAAGTAAGGAGAGGGGTCAGCAAAACTGCTACCATGGACTTCCGGAGGGCAGACTTTGGCCTGTTCAGGTCACTGGTTGAGAGAGTCCCTTGGGAGACAGTCCTGAAGGGCAAAAGGGTCCAGGAAGACTGGACATTCTTCAAGAAGAAGATCTTAAAGGCACAGGAGCAGGCGGTCCCCATGTGCCGTAAGAAGAGCTGGCGGGGAAGGCGACCGGCCTGGCTGAACAGGGAGATTTTGCTGGGACTCAGGGAAAAGAGGAGAGTTTATCACCTCTGGAGGAAGGGGCAGGCAACTCAAGAAGAGTACAAGGATCTCGTTAGGTCAAGCAGAGACAAAATTAGAAAGGCAAAAGCCCAGCTAGAGCTCAATCTGACCACAGTTGTAAAGGATAAAAAAATGTTTTTACAAATATATTAACAACAAAAAGAGAGGCAAGGAGAATCTCCATCCCCTACTGGATATGGCGGGGAACATTGTCTCCAAGGATGAGGAAAAGACTGAGGTACTTAATGCCTTCTTTGTGAAACAAGGATCTAAAACATTTATAAGGTTTTAGCATGTGTAAGTAATCAATTGTAAGTTTTGCAAATTTCTTAATATATCTACTTTCTGGAAGGTTATTGATTACATGTTTAGTTTAACTTTAGTATAGAATTCTTTAGCCTAATAACCGTATGATTATGTTTAACGGCCTACTCTCATAGTCCTTAGGCTGTATTTGCCTCAATGCTAACATTGTAACTATGTGTAAACAGTTAATCAGGAGGAAAGCAGGCCTCATGAAAATTAAAACAAAGACGAGTTAAGAGCAAGGACTGAGATATTAATGAGTACAGAGAATATATCTTAACCTTGAGCATAGAGGGACACTGGCAGGAATGCTCTAACAAGGATGATAAGAAGGAACTGCTTGGCTGGACAACAGAAGGGGCAAACATCCAAGTAGAAGAAATCCTCAGGAGACCCGTGACCATAAAAGGAAAAAAGGAGTAGGGGGCTAACTCCCCAAATGACCACCGACAACCACCCGAGACCCCCGCGCATGCGTAGTGTAGTTTTGCAGTGCTGGCATTATGGAAATGTAGTAGATAGGCAGAGAGGCAGAGACTTCTCAGAAAATGTGTGAATATTCATGTCTCTAAGGTATATAAAGGATGAACTTATGTTTCAGGGTATGCACGTTAGGTGGAACGATCCCCCGTGCATCTAGCACTGCAATAAAGAATGCCTGCCTTCTAAAACTTCAAACTAAGTGTTAGAGGGTTAGGGTTTTCTTGCCAACTTTTTCGATAACATTTTGGAGACCCAGGTGGGAGTGCGCTTTTGAATTTCAATGGTTCCTGGGGTTGTGGGATCTCCAGCCAGCACTGAGGAATTCTCGGGGAGAACCTCCAATCCCTGGACCGAAGAATTCTAAGCCAAGGCCCCTAGTTGGTAAGTTTCAAAGGCATTCTTTCTGTAATTTCTGGTCACCTGCCCATAAGACGCAGCGAAAGCTCTGCAGGGTTGGGCTGTAAAGGTACCTATCTGTCTCTACAAGGGGATTGAATCCCCCTCTGCCTGTATAAAAGGGATTCTGATCCCGTCTGTATCAGGGGTTTGAGTCCCCATCTGGAAACAGGTCTGGTTAATTGTGATCTGACATTTGGCTATTGAATTTTGGATATTGTTTATTGGTTTGTCATTTTAACAACTGTGGTCTGATGTTTGGTTATTGAATTCTGGCTATTGATTATTGGTTTGGGTTTTTTGGGGGGTTTTTTTGCAACTGTTTTATGGTAAAATGGGAGTTGCATCATCACAGGGTGGTATTCTTAAGAAATCCCCGTTGAGGTGTATATTGAAACATTGGAAACAGATTGCGGGACCTCCGGGAGGAACTACAAGAAGAGAAGAATTGATTAAGTATTGCAATCAATGGTGGCCTTTGTGTAAGTTGGATAATGGGGAGAAGTGGCCTCAGAATGGAACTTTGAATGATAATATTAATGTTGTTTTAAAGTAAGTGGGATGAGGTTTACAAAGGTTTTTGAAAGTTTTGGAACAGGAGGAGGAAAATATTGATGGAGGAATAAGATTGGAAAGAGGTGAAGTCAAGAAAGGCGAGAGGATTGAGGACCAGGGAGTATAGGCGCTGAGGGTTTTAGCCCGATTGCAGGGCCAACAAGAGCTAAGAATACGAGAGACGTTATATAAGCTCCCCTGCATGAAGCAGTGGGAAGTGATGGGCCAATTACGGTTAAAGTGCCCTTTTAAAATAGCTGCAGGAAATTACTGAAATGATCCGTATCGCATGGCGAGTGCGTTTGAAATGATGATCAAAACTCAGGATCCTGATTGGGAAGATATTGAAGCAATAATGGCTGTGTTGTTTGATAGTACTGAAAGGGGAATGATCCGCAGGGCTGCCCGAACACAAGTGGAGGCTCAGGGACTCTCCCTGGGACAGTGGAATACCACTTTCCCTCGGAAGATCCCCACTGGGATCCCAATAGAAGTGGATCCCGACAGCTTTTAACCCAATATCAGAAATGGATTTTGTATGGTATACGGAATGCGATTCCTAAAGCGCTGAATTGGTCAAAATTATATGAGATCAAACAGGATCGGAAAGAGTCTCCTACTGAGTTTATGAATAAATTAAAGGAGGCAGCCAAAAAGTATACCACACTGGATCCAGATTCAGAAGAAGGGATAAATCAATTAGCTTTGTTGTTTATTGGCCAGTCCTCAAATGATATCAGAAGAAAATTGCAGAAACTGCAAGGGATGGATGCCCGAGACTTGGAAAATTATTAGACATAGCATGGGCGGTATATAGGAATAGAGAACACTAGAAAGAAGCTGTTAATGCCAAACTGATTGCTGTGTTAGAAGGAACTCCTAGAGGGAGAGGAAATTTCAGAGGAGGTTACCAAGGACAGGGTCGCAGCCATGGAAAGTCCTTGCCTCAGCTAGGAGAAAATCAGTGTGCATATTATAAAAAGGAAGGGCACTGGAAAAGTGATTGCCCTAACCGGAAATTTGGAATGACTCCAAACACACTGCTCTCGGTGAGAACGGAATGAAGGGGACCGGAGGAATCTCTCCCAGCGGAACCTCAGGTTAAAATTAAGCTGGAGAGGGAGAAGTCGAGTTTTTAGTAGGCACTGGAGCCACATACTCTGTTTTAAACACATTAAAAGGAGAAATTAGTAATAGACAAATAAAGGTTGTTGGTGCAACAGGAAAGCAAGAAATACAGCCATTCTTTAAACTGATGAAATTTAAATTTGGAAAATAATGGGTGATACACCAATTTTTATATTTGCCAGGGTCACCCAAGCCCCTCCTGGGAAGGGATTTATTAGAAAAGTTAGAAGCAGAAATAAGATTTATGGATGGAGAAGTAGAAGCATTGATCCTTGAAACTAAATTTGTTGAAGCCACAGCCTTGTTATTGCAGGATATACCGACGATTGAAAAGGAAATTCCCCAAGACGTGGAAAATCAAGTGATCCTGATTGTATGGGCAGGAGAAGTACCAGGGAAATCTAGGTGCACTGATCCGGTAAGAGCCGAACTTAAGCCAGGAACGACACCGGTAAGGTTAAAATAATATCCCCTAAAATTAGAAGCCAAAGTGGGATTGATTCCCATAATCGAAAAATTTCTTAAATATGGTCTATTAGTAGAATGTGAATCTAAATATAATACTCCGATACTGCCTGTCAAAAAGGTGGATGGGAAATGTATAGATTGTTTCAGGACCTAAGAGCAATTAACCAAATTGTCCAAGATATTCATCCTGTGGTAGCTAACCCCTACACTTTGCTGACCTCTAACTGAAAAGCAGGGGTGGTTCACAGTTTTAGAATTAAAAGATGCCTTTTTCTGCATACCTCTTGACTTAAATAGTCACGAGGTTTTTTTGCATTTGAGTGGGGAAGTCCTGAAACTGGGTGAAAGGCACAATACACCTGGACAGTGTTGCCCCAAGGATTCAAGAATAGCCCCACTATCTTTGGAAATCAGCTGGCAAAAGAACTGGAATTCTGATGAGAGCGCCAGCCCTCGGACTACCTGATCCTACAAAAATCTTTTTAACTGTTTACCTATGAAAGGCAAGCGGTGGCTCTCAAAACAATTGGATCCTGTGAGCCAAGGACGGCCGGGATGCCTGAGAGCAGTAGTGGAGACAGTACTGCTGATCCAGGAAGCTCGGAAGCTGACCTTGGGACAGAAGATGACTGTTTATGTTCCACACATGGTCGTCACAGTATTAGAACAAAAAGGGGGACGCTGGTTATCTCCCAGTAGAATGCTAAAGTATCAAGTAGTCCTGATAGAACAAGACGATATTACACTTCAAATGACTGCTATTGTTAACCCTGCAATGTTCCTCTCTGCCAGGCAAGTCAAAGGAACACCAGAACATGACTGCCTGCAAACTATTGAAGAGACATACTCCAGCAGACCACATCTGAGGGATACCCCTTTAGAGAATCCAGATTGGGAACTGTACACCAACGGCAGCAGCTTTGTGCAAAGTGGAATACGCATATCAGGGTATGCAGTAATCACACTCAAAGATATAGTAGAAGCAAAAGCTCTGCCTCAAAAAAAAAAAAAACAAACCCTGTACAGAAGGCTGTTGCTATCATGCATTGTAAAGCACATCAATCGGATAAAACCACTCAAGGGAAAGGGAATAAACTGGCCAACTTAACGGCAAAAGAGGTTGCAGAAAAAGGCACTGAAATGCTAGCTCTAGTCCCAGAAAAGAAAATTCTTTTAGCAGAACTCATATTGGTAATACCTTATTTTCTTATGAGGAACTTAGTACAAGAAGAACATAATAAAATACATTGGGGAACTGAATATTTATTAAAACACTTACAAAAGATAATAATCAGCCGAAATATGATAGAAACTGTGAAGTCAATTACAAACGATGTGAATTGTTTTGCAAAAATAATTCCAAGGCCCAGAACAAAATCCTATTTGGAATAAATAAAGAAGGACATTTGCCTGGAAAATACTGACAAATTGATTTTACTGAATTGCCAAGAAAAGGGGGATTAAAGTATCTACTTGGTTTAGTAGATACCTTTACGGGTTGGCCCGAGGCTTTTCCATGTTGCACCAACAAGGCCAAGGAAGTAGTAAAGATATTATTGCAAGAAATCATTCCACAATTTGGAGTCCCCTTGGGAATGTCATCAGACAGAGGTTCCCCCTTCACAGCAGCAGTTGTTAATCAGCACAGCCGTTTCAGGCTGGAGATTGGGTATATGTGAAATCCTGGAATTCAGAACCATTAACCAAAAAGTGGAAAGGACCTTTCCAGGTTCTCCTAACGACATACACTGCTGTTAAGGTTTGGGAAAAGGGACCCTGGATTCACTATTCGAGGATCAAGAAGGCCTCCCCTCCATGGGTGATAGGAACAACAGGATCCTTTGAAGCTGAAGATAAAATGACAAAATGTATAAATATGTTGTGTTTATTGTAAATTTGATAACCATGAGTCCAGTTTGTGAAATGATTTACTGGGATCAAAATGTACATCTAATGCTGTCCCAGAATGTTACTCAAATACTCCGTAAAAGTGATTGCTGGATCTGTACCCAGATCCCAGAAAATTCGAGGAAAGATATACCTTTAATAGGGATACTACTTCCTAATCAAATAAATCTGACCAATCCAAGAATTTGGGAAAATACGACCTTAGAAAGAAGCACAGCTTTGTAAGATGGTTCCTCCCATGGCTTGGAGTGAGGGAATTAGAAAGGACCTTAGTAAACATTTCAGCAGTAATAGAAATGATAGAAAATAAGACAGCAGATGCAATTCAAGCATTACAAAAAGAAGTCTCTAGCCTATCACAGGCAGTACACCAAAATCGAATGGCACTGGATTTATTACTGGCCTCACAGGGAGGTGTTTGTACTATTATAAACACCAGTTGTTGCATGCATGCGGACCAAAGTGGCAGAGTATCTACTGTTTCAGAAGAAATTTGGACACCGACTAAAGTGTTACATGAAATGGCAAAAGATGATGCCTCTTGGGGATTTGAAGAAATCTGGAACAAACTCACTTCATGGTTACCAAATCTCACTTGGCTAAAGAAGTAGTCACCATAATAATTTTAGCAATATGTTTTTTGGCTTGTATAATGATCCAATGTTGCAATTGTTTCTCCCAATTAAGTTGGAAAATAAAATATGGTGGCTTAGTTTGAGACTTTAAAGGAGAACCTTTAGAAGTCTCTAGCAAAGGGGGGAATTGATACATTTATGTACTTTCTGGAGGGTTATTGATTACATGATTAGTTTAACTTTTGTACAGATTTCTTTAGCCTACTAACTGTGTGATTATGTTTAACAGCCTACTCTCATAGTTCTTAGGCTATACTTGCCTCAATGCTAACCAAGAGGCCTCATGAAATCAAAACAAAGAAGGGTTAAGAGCAAGGACTGAGAGATTAATGAGTACAGAGAAGATATCTTAACCTTGAGAATAGAAACATCCTAGCAGGAGTGCTCAAACAAGGATGATAAGAAGGAATCGCTTGGCTGTACAACAGAAGGGGCAAACATCCAAGGAGAAGAAACTATCCTCAGGAGACCCGTGACCATAAAAGGGAAAAAGGAGTAGGGGGCTAACTCCCCAAATGACCACCGACAACCACCCGAGACCCCCGTGCATGCGTAGTGTAGTTTTGCAGCGCCGGTATTATGTAAATGTAGTAGATAGGCAGGGAGGTGGAGATTTCTTGGAAAATGTGTGAATATTCATGTCTTTAGGATATATAAAGGATGAACTTTTGTTTCAGGGTATGCGCATTAGGTGGAGCGATCCCCCGTGCATCCAGCGCTGCAATAAAGAATGCCTGCCTTCTAAAACTTCAAACTAAGTGTTAGAGGGTTAGGGTTTTCTTGCCAACCTTTTCGGTAACATAACTGTCAGTCAACTTTGACCTGCATGTTAGCAAATGCCATTTGCAGCAGAGAAAAATAATCTGTATGTTGTTAAACGTTCTGAGCCAGGAAATAAGTCAGGAAGAAAATACTTCTACTTTTGTCTCTTTCATTTTTTACCTGAGGGATTGTTTTGGCCTTTTCTCATCATGCTCATAAATTTTATTAATGTTCTCTCTATGAATATTCCCCATGTGGAATAGGAGCTCAGCTGAACACTTCTCAAATTCAGCCCCAGGTTGTCTAGCTAAGTTCAATATTAACTTCTCAGCTGTAACAACCTGGGGGGCTAGTGATTTACTGGCACCAGAAGATGCCAATGGAAAAAAGGAACCCTCCCAAGTTAGCATTCCATTTCATTCTCCACAACAAATTGATGAAGTGTTGGAAAGCACTCTGACGGGGTTATGGATTCAGAGGCATCCAAAGTGATTTATAGGGTGAATGTATTTAGCACCATCAAGATTTCTTGTTTTTCTCAGGTTATATATCAGGTTATATATATCAGGTCTTTATCCTGGCTGTCGTCTTCTATCCTTTGCAGGAATGAAGTAGCCACTGAGAAGATGAACAAGAAAGTGTGAATGTTTGCCCAATACACAGTGCATTCAAAAAATGTTTCTTCTCCTTTTAAATGCTTTTATGTTTCTTGTGTGTTTTCTTTCTGATCTGAATATTTCTTTTTAAAGAGCTGAGAAATCAACTTTTATGAGATCAATTATGAAGCAAAATATGTGAATGCAATGACAGAAGATGAGCCTTTGCCTCTGTCCTCTGCCTGCTCCACCCCACACTGTGGAAAGTGCTGTGCTTCCCCACCTTTCTCTCCTGCTCCTGGTAAGTACATTCAGGTGCTCTTGGAGAGGGGGCCATCAAAAAACAGACATCCTCTCTGCTACCTGACCTGCTTCTCCCAGGAGAATACACAGACAAGACATAGTAAACTGTAACCCTTGCAGGCTGAAGAAAGGATTTAAGAATGTTACACTGAATCTGTCAGTGGCTGTTAAGCACTATCCAGATGCAACCACAGGCTCATTAAGTTGCCAAAGACCAACAACTAGGACAGTATACCAGGCAGCAGGTCACATTATTCTAGCTCTTGCTAGGCATCTGTTACTAGTCCCTGTCAGAGACGGGATACTGAGGTCATCTGCTTAACAAGCTTGTCAGCATGACTGTTCTTATGAAGCAGTTAGAGTAATGATTGTGAAGACCAAGTAGAGTGCTTATGGGTAAGGATGAGGGGGAAGGCCAACGAGGCAGATATCCTGCTGGGAGTCTGTTACAGACCACCCAACCAGGATGAAGAGGCAGATGAAACATTCTATAAGTGACTGGCAGAAGTCTCGCAATGGCTAGCCCTTGTTCTTGTAGGGGACTTCAATCTACTGGACATCAGCTGGAAATATAACACAGCAGAGAGGAAACAGTCTAGGAGGTTCCTGGAGTGTGTGGAAGATAACTTCCTGACACAGCTGGTAAGTGACCCTACCAGGGGAGGTGCCTTGCTTGACCTGCTGTTTACAAACAGAGAAGGACTGGTGGGAGATGTGATTGCTGGAGGCCGTCTTGGGCTTAGCGACCATGACATGATAGAATTCTCAGTTGTGAGTGAAGTAAGGAGAGGGGTCAGCAAAACTGCTGCCATGGACTTCCGGAGGGCAGACTTTGGCCTGTTCAGGTCATTGGTTGTGAAAGTCCCTTGGGAGACAGTCCTGAAGGGCAAAAGGGTCCAGGAAGACTGGACATTCTTCAAGAAGAAGATCTTAAAGGCACAGGAGCAGGCGGTCCCCATGTGCCGTAAGAAGAGCTGGCGGGGAAGGCGACCGGCCTGGCTGAACAGGGAGATTTTGCTGGGACTCAGGGAAAAGAGGAGAGTTTATCACCTCTGGAGGAAGGGGCAGGCAACTCAAGAAGAGTACAAGGATCTCGTTAGGTCAAGCAGAGACAAAATTAGAAAGGCAAAAGCCCAGCTAGAGCTCAATCTGACCACAGTTGTAAAGGATAAAAAAATGTTTTTACAAATATATTAACAACAAAAAGAGAGGCAAGGAGAATCTCCATCCCCTACTGGATATGGCGGGGAACATTGTCTCCAAGGATGAGGAAAAGACTGAGGTACTTAATGCCTTCTTTGTGAAACAAGGATCTAAAACATTTATAAGGTTTTAGCATGTGTAAGTAATCAATTGTAAGTTTTGCAAATTTCTTAATATATCTACTTTCTGGAAGGTTATTGATTACATGTTTAGTTTAACTTTAGTATAGAATTCTTTAGCCTAATAACCGTATGATTATGTTTAACGGCCTACTCTCATAGTCCTTAGGCTGTATTTGCCTCAATGCTAACATTGTAACTATGTGTAAACAGTTAATCAGGAGGAAAGCAGGCCTCATGAAAATTAAAACAAAGACGAGTTAAGAGCAAGGACTGAGATATTAATGAGTACAGAGAATATATCTTAACCTTGAGCATAGAGGGACACTGGCAGGAATGCTCTAACAAGGATGATAAGAAGGAACTGCTTGGCTGGACAACAGAAGGGGCAAACATCCAAGTAGAAGAAATCCTCAGGAGACCCGTGACCATAAAAGGAAAAAAGGAGTAGGGGGCTAACTCCCCAAATGACCACCGACAACCACCCGAGACCCCCGCGCATGCGTAGTGTAGTTTTGCAGTGCTGGCATTATGGAAATGTAGTAGATAGGCAGAGAGGCAGAGACTTCTCAGAAAATGTGTGAATATTCATGTCTCTAAGGTATATAAAGGATGAACTTATGTTTCAGGGTATGCACGTTAGGTGGAACGATCCCCCGTGCATCTAGCACTGCAATAAAGAATGCCTGCCTTCTAAAACTTCAAACTAAGTGTTAGAGGGTTAGGGTTTTCTTGCCAACTTTTTCGATAACATTTTGGAGACCCAGGTGGGAGTGCGCTTTTGAATTTCAATGGTTCCTGGGGTTGTGGGATCTCCAGCCAGCACTGAGGAATTCTCGGGGAGAACCTCCAATCCCTGGACCGAAGAATTCTAAGCCAAGGCCCCTAGTTGGTAAGTTTCAAAGGCATTCTTTCTGTAATTTCTGGTCACCTGCCCATAAGACGCAGCGAAAGCTCTGCAGGGTTGGGCTGTAAAGGTACCTATCTGTCTGTACAAGGGGATTGAATCCCCCTCTGCCTGTATAAAAGGGATTCTGATCCCGTCTGTATCAGGGGTTTGAGTCCCCATCTGGAAACAGGTCTGGTTAATTGTGATCTGACATTTGGCTATTGAATTTTGGATATTGTTTATTGGTTTGTCATTTTAACAACTGTGGTCTGATGTTTGGTTATTGAATTCTGGCTATTGATTATTGGTTTGGGTTTTTTGGGGGGTTTTTTTGCAACTGTTTTATGGTAAAATGGGAGTTGCATCATCACAGGGTGGTATTCTTAAGAAATCCCCGTTGAGGTGTATATTGAAACATTGGAAACAGATTGCGGGACCTCCGGGAGGAACTACAAGAAGAGAAGAATTGATTAAGTATTGCAATCAATGGTGGCCTTTGTGTAAGTTGGATAATGGGGAGAAGTGGCCTCAGAATGGAACTTTGAATGATAATATTAATGTTGTTTTAAAGTAAGTGGGATGAGGTTTACAAAGGTTTTTGAAAGTTTTGGAACAGGAGGAGGAAAATATTGATGGAGGAATAAGATTGGAAAGAGGTGAAGTCAAGAAAGGCGAGAGGATTGAGGACCAGGGAGTATAGGCGCTGAGGGTTTTAGCCCGATTGCAGGGCCAACAAGAGCTAAGAATACGAGAGACGTTATATAAGCTCCCCTGCATGAAGCAGTGGGAAGTGATGGGCCAATTACGGTTAAAGTGCCCTTTTAAAATAGCTGCAGGAAATTACTGAAATGATCCGTATCGCATGGCGAGTGCGTTTGAAATGATGATCAAAACTCAGGATCCTGATTGGGAAGATATTGAAGCAATAATGGCTGTGTTGTTTGATAGTACTGAAAGGGGAATGATCCGCAGGGCTGCCCGAACACAAGTGGAGGCTCAGGGACTCTCCCTGGGACAGTGGAATACCACTTTCCCTCGGAAGATCCCCACTGGGATCCCAATAGAAGTGGATCCCGACAGCTTTTAACCCAATATCAGAAATGGATTTTGTATGGTATACGGAATGCGATTCCTAAAGCGCTGAATTGGTCAAAATTATATGAGATCAAACAGGATCGGAAAGAGTCTCCTACTGAGTTTATGAATAAATTAAAGGAGGCAGCCAAAAAGTATACCACACTGGATCCAGATTCAGAAGAAGGGATAAATCAATTAGCTTTGTTGTTTATTGGCCAGTCCTCAAATGATATCAGAAGAAAATTGCAGAAACTGCAAGGGATGGATGCCCGAGACTTGGAAAATTATTAGACATAGCATGGGCGGTATATAGGAATAGAGAACACTAGAAAGAAGCTGTTAATGCCAAACTGATTGCTGTGTTAGAAGGAACTCCTAGAGGGAGAGGAAATTTCAGAGGAGGTTACCAAGGACAGGGTCGCAGCCATGGAAAGTCCTTGCCTCAGCTAGGAGAAAATCAGTGTGCATATTATAAAAAGGAAGGGCACTGGAAAAGTGATTGCCCTAACCGGAAATTTGGAATGACTCCAAACACACTGCTCTCGGTGAGAACGGAATGAAGGGGACCGGAGGAATCTCTCCCAGCGGAACCTCAGGTTAAAATTAAGCTGGAGAGGGAGAAGTCGAGTTTTTAGTAGGCACTGGAGCCACATACTCTGTTTTAAACACATTAAAAGGAGAAATTAGTAATAGACAAATAAAGGTTGTTGGTGCAACAGGAAAGCAAGAAATACAGCCATTCTTTAAACTGATGAAATTTAAATTTGGAAAATAATGGGTGATACACCAATTTTTATATTTGCCAGGGTCACCCAAGCCCCTCCTGGGAAGGGATTTATTAGAAAAGTTAGAAGCAGAAATAAGATTTATGGATGGAGAAGTAGAAGCATTGATCCTTGAAACTAAATTTGTTGAAGCCACAGCCTTGTTATTGCAGGATATACCGACGATTGAAAAGGAAATTCCCCAAGACGTGGAAAATCAAGTGATCCTGATTGTATGGGCAGGAGAAGTACCAGGGAAATCTAGGTGCACTGATCCGGTAAGAGCCGAACTTAAGCCAGGAACGACACCGGTAAGGTTAAAATAATATCCCCTAAAATTAGAAGCCAAAGTGGGATTGATTCCCATAATCGAAAAATTTCTTAAATATGGTCTATTAGTAGAATGTGAATCTAAATATAATACTCCGATACTGCCTGTCAAAAAGGTGGATGGGAAATGTATAGATTGTTTCAGGACCTAAGAGCAATTAACCAAATTGTCCAAGATATTCATCCTGTGGTAGCTAACCCCTACACTTTGCTGACCTCTAACTGAAAAGCAGGGGTGGTTCACAGTTTTAGAATTAAAAGATGCCTTTTTCTGCATACCTCTTGACTTAAATAGTCACGAGGTTTTTTTGCATTTGAGTGGGGAAGTCCTGAAACTGGGTGAAAGGCACAATACACCTGGACAGTGTTGCCCCAAGGATTCAAGAATAGCCCCACTATCTTTGGAAATCAGCTGGCAAAAGAACTGGAATTCTGATGAGAGCGCCAGCCCTCGGACTACCTGATCCTACAAAAATCTTTTTAACTGTTTACCTATGAAAGGCAAGCGGTGGCTCTCAAAACAATTGGATCCTGTGAGCCAAGGACGGCCGGGATGCCTGAGAGCAGTAGTGGAGACAGTACTGCTGATCCAGGAAGCTCGGAAGCTGACCTTGGGACAGAAGATGACTGTTTATGTTCCACACATGGTCGTCACAGTATTAGAACAAAAAGGGGGACGCTGGTTATCTCCCAGTAGAATGCTAAAGTATCAAGTAGTCCTGATAGAACAAGACGATATTACACTTCAAATGACTGCTATTGTTAACCCTGCAATGTTCCTCTCTGCCAGGCAAGTCAAAGGAACACCAGAACATGACTGCCTGCAAACTATTGAAGAGACATACTCCAGCAGACCACATCTGAGGGATACCCCTTTAGAGAATCCAGATTGGGAACTGTACACCAACGGCAGCAGCTTTGTGCAAAGTGGAATACGCATATCAGGGTATGCAGTAATCACACTCAAAGATATAGTAGAAGCAAAAGCTCTGCCTCAAAAAAAAAAAAAACAAACCCTGTACAGAAGGCTGTTGCTATCATGCATTGTAAAGCACATCAATCGGATAAAACCACTCAAGGGAAAGGGAATAAACTGGCCAACTTAACGGCAAAAGAGGTTGCAGAAAAAGGCACTGAAATGCTAGCTCTAGTCCCAGAAAAGAAAATTCTTTTAGCAGAACTCATATTGGTAATACCTTATTTTCTTATGAGGAACTTAGTACAAGAAGAACATAATAAAATACATTGGGGAACTGAATATTTATTAAAACACTTACAAAAGATAATAATCAGCCGAAATATGATAGAAACTGTGAAGTCAATTACAAACGATGTGAATTGTTTTGCAAAAATAATTCCAAGGCCCAGAACAAAATCCTATTTGGAATAAATAAAGAAGGACATTTGCCTGGAAAATACTGACAAATTGATTTTACTGAATTGCCAAGAAAAGGGGGATTAAAGTATCTACTTGGTTTAGTAGATACCTTTACGGGTTGGCCCGAGGCTTTTCCATGTTGCACCAACAAGGCCAAGGAAGTAGTAAAGATATTATTGCAAGAAATCATTCCACAATTTGGAGTCCCCTTGGGAATGTCATCAGACAGAGGTTCCCCCTTCACAGCAGCAGTTGTTAATCAGCACAGCCGTTTCAGGCTGGAGATTGGGTATATGTGAAATCCTGGAATTCAGAACCATTAACCAAAAAGTGGAAAGGACCTTTCCAGGTTCTCCTAACGACATACACTGCTGTTAAGGTTTGGGAAAAGGGACCCTGGATTCACTATTCGAGGATCAAGAAGGCCTCCCCTCCATGGGTGATAGGAACAACAGGATCCTTTGAAGCTGAAGATAAAATGACAAAATGTATAAATATGTTGTGTTTATTGTAAATTTGATAACCATGAGTCCAGTTTGTGAAATGATTTACTGGGATCAAAATGTACATCTAATGCTGTCCCAGAATGTTACTCAAATACTCCGTAAAAGTGATTGCTGGATCTGTACCCAGATCCCAGAAAATTCGAGGAAAGATATACCTTTAATAGGGATACTACTTCCTAATCAAATAAATCTGACCAATCCAAGAATTTGGGAAAATACGACCTTAGAAAGAAGCACAGCTTTGTAAGATGGTTCCTCCCATGGCTTGGAGTGAGGGAATTAGAAAGGACCTTAGTAAACATTTCAGCAGTAATAGAAATGATAGAAAATAAGACAGCAGATGCAATTCAAGCATTACAAAAAGAAGTCTCTAGCCTATCACAGGCAGTACACCAAAATCGAATGGCACTGGATTTATTACTGGCCTCACAGGGAGGTGTTTGTACTATTATAAACACCAGTTGTTGCATGCATGCGGACCAAAGTGGCAGAGTATCTACTGTTTCAGAAGAAATTTGGACACCGACTAAAGTGTTACATGAAATGGCAAAAGATGATGCCTCTTGGGGATTTGAAGAAATCTGGAACAAACTCACTTCATGGTTACCAAATCTCACTTGGCTAAAGAAGTAGTCACCATAATAATTTTAGCAATATGTTTTTTGGCTTGTATAATGATCCAATGTTGCAATTGTTTCTCCCAATTAAGTTGGAAAATAAAATATGGTGGCTTAGTTTGAGACTTTAAAGGAGAACCTTTAGAAGTCTCTAGCAAAGGGGGGAATTGATACATTTATGTACTTTCTGGAGGGTTATTGATTACATGATTAGTTTAACTTTTGTACAGATTTCTTTAGCCTACTAACTGTGTGATTATGTTTAACAGCCTACTCTCATAGTTCTTAGGCTATACTTGCCTCAATGCTAACCAAGAGGCCTCATGAAATCAAAACAAAGAAGGGTTAAGAGCAAGGACTGAGAGATTAATGAGTACAGAGAAGATATCTTAACCTTGAGAATAGAAACATCCTAGCAGGAGTGCTCAAACAAGGATGATAAGAAGGAATCGCTTGGCTGTACAACAGAAGGGGCAAACATCCAAGGAGAAGAAACTATCCTCAGGAGACCCGTGACCATAAAAGGGAAAAAGGAGTAGGGGGCTAACTCCCCAAATGACCACCGACAACCACCCGAGACCCCCGTGCATGCGTAGTGTAGTTTTGCAGCGCCGGTATTATGTAAATGTAGTAGATAGGCAGGGAGGTGGAGATTTCTTGGAAAATGTGTGAATATTCATGTCTTTAGGATATATAAAGGATGAACTTTTGTTTCAGGGTATGCGCATTAGGTGGAGCGATCCCCCGTGCATCCAGCGCTGCAATAAAGAATGCCTGCCTTCTAAAACTTCAAACTAAGTGTTAGAGGGTTAGGGTTTTCTTGCCAACCTTTTCGGTAACATAACTGTCAGTCAACTTTGACCTGCATGTTAGCAAATGCCATTTGCAGCAGAGAAAAATAATCTGTATGTTGTTAAACGTTCTGAGCCAGGAAATAAGTCAGGAAGAAAATACTTCTACTTTTGTCTCTTTCATTTTTTACCTGAGGGATTGTTTTGGCCTTTTCTCATCATGCTCATAAATTTTATTAATGTTCTCTCTATGAATATTCCCCATGTGGAATAGGAGCTCAGCTGAACACTTCTCAAATTCAGCCCCAGGTTGTCTAGCTAAGTTCAATATTAACTTCTCAGCTGTAACAACCTGGGGGGCTAGTGATTTACTGGCACCAGAAGATGCCAATGGAAAAAAGGAACCCTCCCAAGTTAGCATTCCATTTCATTCTCCACAACAAATTGATGAAGTGTTGGAAAGCACTCTGACGGGGTTATGGATTCAGAGGCATCCAAAGTGATTTATAGGGTGAATGTATTTAGCACCATCAAGATTTCTTGTTTTTCTCAGGTTATATATCAGGTTATATATATCAGGTCTTTATCCTGGCTGTCGTCTTCTATCCTTTGCAGGAATGAAGTAGCCACTGAGAAGATGAACAAGAAAGTGTGAATGTTTGCCCAATACACAGTGCATTCAAAAAATGTTTCTTCTCCTTTTAAATGCTTTTATGTTTCTTGTGTGTTTTCTTTCTGATCTGAATATTTCTTTTTAAAGAGCTGAGAAATCAACTTTTATGAGATCAATTATGAAGCAAAATATGTGAATGCAATGACAGAAGATGAGCCTTTGCCTCTGTCCTCTGCCTGCTCCACCCCACACTGTGGAAAGTGCTGTGCTTCCCCACCTTTCTCTCCTGCTCCTGGTAAGTACATTCAGGTGCTCTTGGAGAGGGGGCCATCAAAAAACAGACATCCTCTCTGCTACCTGACCTGCTTCTCCCAGGAGAATACACAGACAAGACATAGTAAACTGTAACCCTTGCAGGCTGAAGAAAGGATTTAAGAATGTTACACTGAATCTGTCAGTGGCTGTTAAGCACTATCCAGATGCAACCACAGGCTCATTAAGTTGCCAAAGACCAACAACTAGGACAGTATACCAGGCAGCAGGTCACATTATTCTAGCTCTTGCTAGGCATCTGTTACTAGTCCCTGTCAGAGACGGGATACTGAGGTCATCTGCTTAACAAGCTTGTCAGCATGACTGTTCTTATGAAGCAGTTAGAGTAATGATTGTGAAGACCAAGTAGAGTGCTTATGGGTAAGGATGAGGGGGAAGGCCAACGAGGCAGATATCCTGCTGGGAGTCTGTTACAGACCACCCAACCAGGATGAAGAGGCAGATGAAACATTCTATAAGTGACTGGCAGAAGTCTCGCAATGGCTAGCCCTTGTTCTTGTAGGGGACTTCAATCTACTGGACATCAGCTGGAAATATAACACAGCAGAGAGGAAACAGTCTAGGAGGTTCCTGGAGTGTGTGGAAGATAACTTCCTGACACAGCTGGTAAGTGACCCTACCAGGGGAGGTGCCTTGCTTGACCTGCTGTTTACAAACAGAGAAGGACTGGTGGGAGATGTGATTGCTGGAGGCCGTCTTGGGCTTAGCGACCATGACATGATAGAATTCTCAGTTGTGAGTGAAGTAAGGAGAGGGGTCAGCAAAACTGCTGCCATGGACTTCCGGAGGGCAGACTTTGGCCTGTTCAGGTCATTGGTTGTGAAAGTCCCTTGGGAGACAGTCCTGAAGGGCAAAAGGGTCCAGGAAGGCTGGACAGTCTTCAAGAAGGAGATCTTAAAGGCACAGGAGCAGGCGGTCCCCATGTGCCGTAAGAAGAGCTGGCAGGGAACACGACTGGCCTGGCTGAACAGGGAGATTTTGCTGGGTCTCAGGGAAAAGAGGAGAGTTTATCACCTCTGGAAGAAGGGGCAGGCAACTCACGAAGAGTACAAGGATCTCGTTAGGTCAAGCAGGGACAAAATTAGAAAGGCAAAAGCCCAGCTAGAGCTCAGTCTGGCCATGGTCGTAAAGGATAAAAAAATGCTTCTACAAATATATTAACAACAAAAAGAGGCAAGGAGAATCTCCATCCCCTACTGGATATGGCGGGGATCATTGTCTCCAAGGACGAGGACAAGGTTGAGGTACTTAATGCCTTCTTTGCCTCAGTCTTTAATAGCCAGACCAGGTATCTGCAGGGTATTCAGCCCCCTGAGCTGGAAGAGGGGGATGGAGAGCACAATAAACTCCTCATAATCCAGCAGGAAACAGTTAAGGACCTGCTAATCCACCTGGACACCCACAAGTTTATGGGGCCTGATGGGATCCACCCAAGAGTACTGAGGGAGCTGGCGGAGGAGCTTGCCAAGCCACTCTCCCAGGAGCTACAGGCCTGTCAGCCTGACCTCCGTACCAGGGAAGATCTTGGAGCGGTTCTTCTTGAGAGTACTCATGGGGCGTGTGAAGGACAACCAAGGGATCAGGCCCAGCCAGCATGGGTTCATGAAAGGCAGGTCCTGCTTGACCAACCTGATCACCTTCTATGGCCAGGTGACCCACCTAGTGGATGAGGGAAAGACTGTGGATGTTGTCTACCTGGACTTTAGTAAAGCCTTTGACAGTGTCTCCCACAGCATTCTCCTGGAGAAACTGGCGGCTCGTGGCTTAGGCAGATGTACTCTTTGCTGGGTAGAAAATTGGCTGGACGTCCCAGCCCAGAGAGTTGTGGTGAATGGCGTTAAATCCAGCTGGTGTCCGGTCACAAGCAGTGTTCCCCAGGGCTCAGTTCTGGGGCCAGTCTTGTTCAATATCTTTATTGATGATCTGGATGAGGGATCAAGTGCTCCCTCGGTAAGTTTGCAGATGACACCAAGTTAGGTGGGAGTGTTGATCTGCTGGAGGGTAGGAAGGCTCTACAGAGGGATCTGGACAGGCTGGATTGATGGGCCAAGGTCAACTGTATGAGGTTTAATAAGGCCAAGTGCCGGGTCCTGCACTTTGGTCGCAACAACCCCATGCAATGCTACAGGCTTGGGGAAGAGTGGCTGGAGAGCTGCCTGGCAGAAAAGAACCTGGGGGTGCTGGTTGACAGCCGGCTGAACATGAGCCGGCAGTGTGCCCAGGTGGCCAAGAAGGCCAACAGCGTCCTGGCGTGTATCAGAAATCGTGTGGCCAGCAGGAGTAGGGAAGTGATCGTGCCCCTGTACTCGGCACTGGTGAGGCGGCACCTCGAATACTGTGTTCTCTTTTGGGCCCGTCACTACAAGAAGGATGTTGAGGTGCTTCAGCGTGTCCAAAGAAGGGCAACAAAGCTGGTGAGGGGTCTGGAGAACAAGTCTTATGAGGAGCGGCTGAGGGAACTGGGATTGTTTAGTCTGGAGAAGAGCAGGCTGAGGGGAGACCTCATCGCTCTCTACAGCTACCTGGAAGGGGGTTGTGGCGACGTGGATGATGGTCTCTTCTCCCAAATAGCTAGTGATAGGACGAGAGGAAATGGCCTCAAGTTGCGCCAGGGGAGGTTTAGACTAGATATTAGGAAAAATTTCTTCACCGAGAGAGTGGTCAAACATTGGAACAGGCTGCCCAGGGAGGTGGTGGAGTCACCATCACTGGAAGTGTTCAAAAAACCTGTGGATGTGGCGCTTCAGGACATGGTTTAGGGGTCATGGTGGCGTTGGGTTAACGGTTGGACTTGATGTTCTTGAAGGTCCTTTCCAACCTTAGTGATTCTGTGATTCTGTAATTAGAGTAGAAGCAAATTCAAAGATGGTCAAGGCTTAAATATAACCCTGTTTTCTCCCTCTATGCATAAGAAAACACAGGCAGTGGGGAGGAGATCAAAATATCTGCAAAAGGATAACTGAAATCAGATCTTTTTCGCTTATTCAAATATCAGAAATGTATTGTGTATAGCAGTCAGCACAAAAAAAGTATTAACAGCTACATTAAAGGAATAGATAGAATCATTTAATGAATGAAGACCACAATTCCACTGCATATACGTTTGTGCTGCATACTCAGGTGTATTATTTTCATGTTGATACAGGCAAGAAAATTAAGGCTTCGGAAAAGGGAAAGTTTTAGTAATGCTGAAAAATATCTGCATTATGAGCTCAGTCCCAGAAGAGGCAGCAATGGTGTGATCTAACTGTTTAAGGCAAGAAATCCTGAATCTTAGTGCACAGCATAGAATCATAGAATAGTTTGGGTTGGAAGGGACCTTTAAACGTCATCTAGTCCAAACCCCCTGCAATGAGCAGGGACATCTTCAACTAGATCAGGTTGCTCAGAGCCCCCTCCAACCTGACCTTGAATGTTTCCAGGGATGGGGCATCTACCACCTCTCTGGGCAACCTGTTCCAGTGTTTCACCACCCTCATTGTGAAACATTTCTTCCTTCTATCTAGTCTAAATCTACCCTCCTTTGGTTTAAAACCATTACCCCGTGTCTTATCGCCACAGGCCCTGCTAAAAAGTCTGTCCCCATCTTTCTTCTAAGCCCCCTTTTAAGTACTGGAAGGCTGTAATCAGGTCTCCCTGGAGCCTTCTCTTCTCCAGGCTGAACTACCCCAACTCTCTCAGCCTGTCCTCATAGGAGAGGTGTTCCATCCCTCTGATCATTTTCATGTCCCTCCTCTGGACCCGCTCCAACAGGTTCATGTCTTTCCTGTGCTGAGGGCTCCAGAGCTGGATGCAGTACTCCAGGTGGGGTCTCACCAGAGTAGAGAGGCAGAATCACCTCCCTCGACCTGCTGGCCATGCTTCTTTTGATACAGTTAGCCTTCTGGTCTGCGAGCACACATTGCCGGCTCGCGTCCAGCTTTTCATCCACCAGTACCCCCAAGTCCTTCTCGGCAGGGCTGCTCTCAGTCCCTTCATCCCCCAGCCTGTATTGATACCTGAGGTTGCCCCAACCCAGGTGCAGGACCCTGCACTTGGCCTTGTTGAATCTCATGAGTTTCACACAGGCCCACTTCTCGAGCTTGTCCAGGTCCCTCTGGATGGCATCCTGTCCCTCAGGTGTGTCAACTGCACCACTCAGCTTGGTGTGCTTAGAAGGAAAAGAAGCTCATTAACTCTAATGCTGCCATCAGAACAGGGCTGCGAGAAGACTTCGCCCCACTGCAACCTCAGATCTGACACACAAGTCGCAACCATTACGTGCACTTCTCCTCCATGTGCTCCTAAAAGAAAGTTCCATGAACTACAGTGAAGATAAACAGTCTTTATGGAAATCATAATTTTCAAAGCCATTTTCCAAGCATAATGATTGTACCAATTAAGGACAAAACAAAACTGGGTTATGCCACATGCAACTTTGAATACTTGGGCAGTTTCTCCCTGTTCTACCCTATCCATCCCCTGAGCTGACAAGATTTGAGTAGGTACAAAGAGAGTGCAACCGTTTCTTCTTGTGCTGAAGATAGGTGACAGCAGACATGCTTTTCACATCAGCATATTGGCCTTCTACCTCTGGCTCTCCTGTCTGCTTGTGACTGAACCTTGTAAAGAAAAATTGTGTAGGCCTATTGCTGGAGTTTTGTGCTGCTCTACATATGAAACTGTGATTTCATGTATACAAATGCATTTTCTCATAAAACTGAAATTCTAAATTTGGGTGGATGCTGAGCTAGGTAGCCAAAGAGCTGCTGTGAAGGTGCAAAGTATGAGAGTTACTGAGGAAATCTTATTGTGGAGGGCAAGGGATCCACTCCTGCCTGTTCTTGATTCTTGTGTGACTGCACCGAGTTGCATTTTTCTTAGCTAAAAGGATAGAAAGGCTGCACTGTCCCCATTGGACTGAGATAAAGACCTGGACACAATTGTCAGAAGTCTCCAGAATCTTGGTCAGATGCACAGGAATCCTGCTGAGACTGGACAACTTGTGACAAGGCTGCTGAGTACACAAATGTCACACAAGATCGATGACTTCTGGCAGCACTGCTCTTCTCTAATGTTTTCAATTTAGAAACAGCCACAGTCATATCCTGTAGCATCTTTAGGTTCATTTTTCTCTCTCTTACTCACACATGCACAACCAAATAAAGATGAGACTTGACATTTGTGCAGGGGAGTTGTACTGCAGATTAAAAATTCAATCATTTCTGGCAGCTCTCACCATTCCTAAGGTTATAAATGATTTAGTCCCAAACAGGATTCCAATTCAAATTTACAATTTATTAAGCGAATAGAGGCAAGCAAACAGCGCTGGGTACGCCGGGAGTCTCTGCTCCACCAAGATGCACGCGGTACAGTTCCTGTTCCTGGTTTATATCCTGTCCGTTAATACATATTCATGAATAGGCGTGTCTTCTTCGGCGCATGCCCTCTTCTCCTGCTAGAGTCTTCTCGAATCTTCCTCGGCGTGCCCCCAGGATGACCCCAAACCTTATGCATGCACTTTCTTTACACAATGCTATGCGGTCAGTGGTCAAACTGGTTTGAGCTGATATACCAGCAAAGTAGTTTAACTTTCTCCTGTAAAATACCCCTTTTTATGGTGCAGGAGAAATCCATGAAAGTACAGAAGATTACACTTCATCACACGAATCAGATGAACATATTTCACAATCCCCCATCTTTTTCTTTATAGTATTGATTCGTGTTTTCATTTCCAATTGAGTATAACCAAGTAGATTAATCTAGTAACAATCCCCCACATATCCTCAATACAACTATCCCCATTTTAGTAAGCCGATCACCTCCCATAAAATCTCCCCAAAATCCTCCTAGATTGATTCCATTCCAAGTTTGTCTCTCAGAAGGCCATTCGTTCTCCCTAATTTATGGGTAACAGGAAAAAAACCTAGGTTTTATTGTTGATTACAGGTATGCGCTGTACAATTAGAAAAGGTCCTCACTTTTTCCATTTTTCTGGGGTAAACCCCAGCTGGACTTGTTCCAATATTGACTACAGTTATTTTCCATAGTCAGAGTCCAAGGAACTCACCCCCAAGTAGAACTAGAAGAGGTCCGGTCAGGGCCATAGTGATCGGCGGTCACAGCCCGAAGGGGTTGCAGCCCTTCGCAGACCCTTTTTAAGCCGCAACACCAGTTCCCCTCCGGTCTTGCCCTCTTCTTTCCTTTAAGGGGGTGCTTTCTTAGTACTCAAATTAACTGAGCACTGCTTGTGAAGGCCAGAGCTTTGCTAGATCAGTGGTTTGTCCAGACCTGAGCAGTTGCCCGAGCCTGGCAATCCTCTTTATTTGCAAGGCTTTATGGCTACAGAAAACTGCCAGTTAGCCTGCAACACTAATCTTACAAATACACACCACCTTCTACACAAAGGACAAATTCTAGTTCCAGCTCCTTTTTCCTGTTCTTCTTTTGCCAACAACTCCTTCCGATCATACTCGTTTGGAGTACCCATTGTTGTTTCCTATTACCCTTTCCCATTGTTTTCCAAACTTGGGGATTACTTACATTTCTCTCCATAGCTTCCCATGGCCATCGTTCACCTTGATTTGTTCCACCACAAACGTAACAATTAGTTATATTCAATGACTTTACAAATAGATTTTTAGCAACTGTGGGAATTTCATGTTTCACTCCTGTTTCTATTACAGGAGTAGCCGCAATAAAATTCCCACAGCAATTTAGTCAGATGTGACCTTCCACTCCTTCACTGGACCTTTCACTCGCGACACATGTGTCCATCCTTTTTCAGCAGTTCTCACAGCTGTTTCTGTAGTTAATAAAACAAGGAAAGGTCCTTCCCAGAGGGGAGATAAGTTTCCTTCTTTCCATGTTTTTATCAGAATTTTATCTCCTGGTTCTAACTGATGAATTGCAAATCCTAAAGGTGGTGTTTGGGCCACCATCCCAATCTCTCTTAATTCTTTTAATCTTTTTCCAATGGTAATTATATATTGTTGGATACTATGAACCTCAATTACATTGTTCCCCAGAGGCATTCCTTGAAAATAAGGCATGCCATATAACATTTCATATGGCGATAATCCAGTCTCACTGTATGGTTTCGTTCTTATGTTTAGAAGTGCCAATGGTAAACATTTCGTCCAGGGCATTTGCGTCTCAATCATTAATTTAGCAAAATGTGTGCCCTGGTCAGAATCAATGTACTGGATTATCCCATATCTAGGTATCAAATGTTCCAATAAAATTTTTACCACCATCTGTGCCGTAACTCGTGCTACAGGGTACGCTTCTACCCACTGTGTTAAATGATCTACTATTACCAATAAATATTTTATCCTCCCTACCTTAGGCAATTCAGTGAAATCGACTTGTACTTTCTCAAAAGGTCTGTAAGCTGTTTTTCTCCCTCCCGTGGCTGCTTGTCGAAACACTGTCTTATTTACCTTTTGACAGGTTAAGCAACCTTGTGTAATTTGCTTTGCTATTTCAAAAATTCCAATACCACCAAATTGTTTAAGAAAATGATCACTTAAGGCTTTTGTACCCCAATGTGTTTGCGCATGCAAACGTTCTAATATTCGCCTGGTGTAGGCTTTTGGCAACATTTCTCGCCCATCGGGCAGTGTCCATTTTCCTTGTTCTAATTTAGCTCCTATTTTCTCGAATTTTGTTTGTTCTTCTGGCGTAAACTTCTTCTCTCTTTCCTCTCCTTCTTCTTTGCTGGTGTCCTCCTTTGTTTGTATGACATTAATTTTGGCAACTTTAGTCCTCAAGGCTGCTTCCTGGGCCTCTATCTGCTAAGTTATTTCCTCTAGTTCGGTAATCTAATCCCTTTTGGTGTCCCCTCACATGTAAAATAATCTCTGGATCCCTCATCCAGAGGACAGGCCCAAAAAGCATCTTTCAAATCTATTACACTATACCAAGTATGTTTGGGAGATACATGACTCAATAAAGTATAAGGATTTGCCACCACAGGGAATTTAGTGATTGTTTGCTGATTTACAGCTCTTAAGTCCTGCACCATCCTGTATGAACCATCCGGTTTCTTTACGGGAAGAATGGGCGTGTTTTGAGGTGACATACATGGTTCTAGGGTTCCTTTTTCCAAAAGTCTGTCAACTACAGGTTTTAATCCTTTTCGACCCTCCATAGGTATAGGGTATTGCTTGATTCTAATTGGGCGGTGCGGATCTATTATTTGAACCCTTATGGGGTCGATTTTTATCTTTCCAGTTTCCCCTTCCTTATACCACACTGAGGGGTTAATAGCTTCTTCATCCTCTTGTGTTAAAGTGTATAATTTAATCTGCAATTTGTCCCCTTGACTCTGAATGCTCAAGTTTAACTTCAAAATCAAATCCCTTCCTAATAAATTGTATTCCGCTTCAGGGAGCAAAAGTAAATCATTAAGACACATTTTCTTTTCTGTTTCTACTTCTACATCTTTCAATATATTTACTTTAAAAGGCTCTCCTTTTGCTCCTACTACTGACACGTAACTCTTCCCTTTTTCTATTCCTTTTGGAAGTTTTTGAATGGCTGACTTTTCGGCCCCTGTATCCACTAAAAATAAAACTTCCTCTTTATGGGGACCAATTAATAATTTTATCAAGGGCTCTGTTGATGTTGAAGTCCCCAGAAGATAGAGCCCCTGACACCCCTAGTCTTCTTTGAACATCTTCTCATCTTGTTCCCGCTTACGGCAGTTCTTCTGAACATGTCCCCTCTTGTTACAGTAGTAACAGACGGGAATTGTAAATCTTTCTCGATAAGGCTGTCCCCGGGCTGTCTGCTCTATTCTTTTTTCCCTTTTCTCTCCAGGAGTCGTCTTATTTTTCTGACTTTCCCTTACTGCTGCTACAAAAATTTTTACTTTTGCTGTTTGTTTTTCTTCGTCCCTCCTAACATAGACTTTCTGGGCTTCTCTAAGTAACTCCTCTACTCCTCTTTCTTGCCAATCTTCCAATTTTTCTAATTTCCTTCTTATATCCCCCCAGGATTTAGCTACAAATTGTGTTCTAAGGAGTGCGGTCCCAGCCACTGTATTCGGATCAATTCCAGAATACATTTGTAACGTTCTCAAATCCCTCACATTTTGTCTTCCTTGGGGTTGTTGATGATCCCAGTGGGGATCCACATTTGGCCGTTTCTGATCTCCCGGGGGTCCTGCCTGATTCTGTCTTTCCCAAATTCTCATTCCAGCTTGTCTAATCATTCCCCTTTCCTCATCAGTGAATAGGATCCCTAAAATGGACTGTATTTCTTCCCAGGTATAAGTATTGGGGCCTAGGAATTGGTCCAATTTTTCAGCTACTCCGAGGGGATCATCTAATAGGGTCCCCATTTCTTTCTTGAAATTTCTTACATCTGTGATATTTAATGGGACTGCCACAAACCCGATGCCTCCCTGATTGCCTCCGAGGGGTACTGCTCGTAAGGGATATAGAGAAGCTCCCTCAGATACAGCAGTCCTACTTCTCGTACATGCAGCCGGAGGTCGATCTAATTCCGGTGCTGTTGGTGGTGGAGATAGGGGCAACGGTGGTACCAGATAGAGGTACTACGGCCACCGGAGGGGGAGTCGCCGCCGGAGATGGATTATTAGAATATGGAGGCGGTAGGTTATCCAGTGGCTCCCATTTATCATATTTTTCCTTTTCACTTTTCCCCTCTTCTTCTTCCTCAAACTTTTCATCTGTTTTTCTGGAAAAGAACGTAAAGTTCTGTCCCATAATCCTGCATAATCACTTTCCTCCTGACTAAAAGGTTCCTTTGAATTAACATATATATTTAAGGACCCAGTCTTCAAAAGATCCAAAAACGGGCCAAAAGACATGTGGTCTCAAAGGTTCTTTTGGCCATTCTACCATACAATATTGAACTAATTTTAATTTACTTTTTCCTTTTCTGGGGCCCCTATCATTCCAATTTTCAATCATTATTCCTAATGGACTCTCCGGAGGTATTTCTAGTAATTCGCTCCCTTTCTTCTGGTCCTGGGTTCTCGATTTCGTCTGACCCATCTAGGAATTTTTACTGTGGCAATTCCTACAGCCCTTGGCTACCAGTAAGAGTGTCTTGCAGGGGGTTTAGGACCTATCACCCACCCACGAATCCTCTAAGAATCGCTTCGGTCCTTCACCGGCCAAGTCCCTCGCGGGAGATTGGAACCGCGGTTAGAAGACCTCCACAATCGCTTCGGAACTAGGTTCCGTCTCAGTCACACTCTTACACACACAGGCAACCGAATCCTACCCAACCGAACGGTATACGCCTTAAATACTTACGACTCCATCGTCTTCGTTCGGATCTTCGCGCGCAGAATTACGGGCAAAATAAACTGCTGCAGCCGGCAAGGGAGCTCATAAAAAATCAAATTCTTTGCTTGCCCCTATTCACGTTCAGGATGGCGTTAGTCCCGACCCGACCCGATCAGGAGCCACCAAAAGGTGGGGCGCCCCTCCTAGATCAAGTCAGAATTCAGGAACCAAGACCATCCCGGACGAGCCCCCAATTGTTATAAATGATTTAGTCCCAAACAGGATTCCAATTCAAATTTACAATTTATTAAGCGAATAGAGGCAAGCAAACAGCGCTAGGTGCGCTGGGAGTCTCTGCTCCACCAAGACGCATGCCGTACAGTTCCTGTTCCTGGTTTATATCCTGTCCGTTAATACATATTCATGAATAGGCGTGTCTTCTTCGGCGCATGCCCTCTTCTCCTTCTAGAATCTTCTCGAATCTTCCTCAGCGTGATCCTGTTTGCTAATACATATTCATGAATAGGCGTGTCTTCTAATACATATTAATGAACAGGCGTGTCTTCTTCAGCGCATGCCCTCTTCTCCTGCTAGAGTCTTCTCGAATCTTCCTCGGCGTGCCCCCAGGATGACCCCAAACTTTATGCATGCACTTTCTTTACGCAATGCTATGCGGTCAGTGGTCAAACTGGTTTGAGCTGATATACCAGCAAAGTAGTTTAACTTTCTCCTGTAAAATACCCCTTTTTATGGTGCAGGAGAAATCCATGAAAGTACAGAAGATTACACTTCATCACACGAATCAGATAAACATATTTCACACTATGTTCTCATTCCCTCTACTTCACAGACAGAGGACAGGAATCACAATTCAAATTCATACCACACAGTACAACATCACTAACATAACTGATGTGTTTAGTGCCAAAACCTAATCACTATAAACTCCTTCCATATCCACCAAAGAGAAAAAGGCACCCGTAGATAGTAATCTAGACCAGAGGTGAGCTAACTTGCCCTCTGGAGGTGGTTTTTTCCCCCTCTTAAACAGAGAGCTAGGTAAGTGCCAAAATGAGCTAGAATGCCCTTGTAGTGGTGCATTTCATACATATCCGAAGGCAAAACTTTTTGGTCCACATGGCAAATTGACTATATCAGACCATTCAAACCCTCTGCAGGATATCAATATATCCTCACAGGAGTAGAGGTAGTCTCCAGCTTGCTTATAGCAATTAAGTGTCAGAAAGCTGATGGACAAAATACAATACAAGGATTATCATCCTGGTCCTCAGGTCTACCTACTCCTGATTTCATCCAAAGCGACAGCTCGCACTTCTCATGCAAAGGAGTACCAGAATGGGCAAAACAGGAAGAAATTCAATGGGTGTTCCACACCCCATATTACCCCCAATCAAACGGGATGGTAGAAAGAGCTAATGGCTTATTGAAAAGGAGCCTTGAACCACACAAGGCCTTATGGGATACTCAACTTTCCAAAGTGCTTTGTCAACTGAGTAATCGGTATGGGCCCACTGGGAGCCCAGTGAGCTGAGCATTCTTTTCAGAGGCTAAGCTCAATGCTCCATCTACCGAGCAAAGAAAGTGCTTTACGACATTACAACCAGGACAACCTGTAATGGTTAACCTACTGTCCGTCCACTGGAACTGGGCCCATGACTTTAACTAAACCCCGTGGCCCATATGCATGGGAGGCTGCTGATAACAATGGTGCAAAACACAGAATCAATGCATGATGGATCTATCCTGCATCATAAAGGGGGTAACCTGTTCAGCCTTCCCCACCAAAACATTTTTTTTTTTAAACAGGAGAAAAAGAAAGAGAGAGAATGTACTTCAACGGCAGCAACAGCAGCATGCTCTCTACCCAACCTTGCTTTCCCTCTTAATCAGGATAAGTATGATCCCTCCAATTTGGGCACAAAATCTTTGGGACCATGCATTACTAAATTATACTGGAAGTGTCAAAATCCGACCAAAAGATAAGGCAAACCTGAACCTTGCTACTTTAGTCATGCATGGAAACAAAGCATATCTAAAAGGTGACTGGAGATGGGAGACACTGTATAATCAGAATATTGAAATCTCTCACAACAACATTTATCAAATATTATCACTTCAAGCCACACCAGGGGATGAAATAAAGATAGGGTGTCAAGCAATCAATAAATCAACCTACAGAAAACCCACCAAAATTAAAATATACTGATTTTTCTAAATCAAAAGATAATGAGAAATCTTGTTATAAGATACCAGAACCAGACTTTCACACAACCTGTCATTGCACTCTGCCTCTGGGGTAATCATGATGCAGAACTATTGTTTGATTTCATGATTACCAAACACAAAATGTGGAATTCATGTATGATGGGGTGGCCATGGACTGATGCATACATACTTTTTGACATACCTACACCTAATCTAAATTTATCAACAATAGTACTACACAACAATGTCACCTTCCATAGACAAGAATGGGTCATTACAGATGAAAACGAAGATTAACCAATTCCATCTTTAAAGGGAACCAAAGGAGACACTATTTTAATAGGATGCCAAATTGAAAACCACACTAAATGCATGACAACAACTTTGCATGTTATCGTAAACTATGTTGAGGGAAAACAACACAGACATGACTGTCCTTTCAAACACAAATGCTGGTATACTTTTACCATACCACATTCAGCACTCATAATGTGCCTTTGAACAGACCCCAACTCTTGTTCCGATCTAGGCTTTCAATTCAAAATTGATGTCAAACAATCGTATTCACCAACTCAGCCTCCTATCAAATTGTCTCCTCACATTTATAACACTGGTCCTTACATAGGTCTCTCCTTGAGGGGAGACTTTATCGCTCTCTACAACTACCTGAAAGGGGCTTGTGGCGATGTGGGTGTTGGTCTCTTCTCCCAAGTAACTAGCAATAGGACAACAGGAAATGGCCTCAAGTTGCACCAGTGGAGGTTTAGACTGGATATTAGGAAAAATTTCTTCACCGAGAGAGTGGTCAAGCATTGGCACAGGCTGCCCAGGGAGGTGGTGGAGTCACCATCTCTGGAAGTGTTCAAAAAATGTGTGGATGTGGCGCTTCGGGACATGGTTTAGTGGGCATGGTGGTGTTGGGTTAACGGTTGGACTTGATGATTTTAAAGGTCTTTTCCAACCTTAGTGATTCTGTGGTTCTGTGATTCTGTGATTTATTTAAATTTATTTCATATTCTCTTTTGTTACAGAATTCCAAAACTTTTCATGTCATAACTGGTTTGATAGCTACAATTGCACATAGTATCACAATTCATTATACAGTTTTAAACTTGATTATTAACAAACTGAATAGTGAAAAGCATTGTATCTCTCCAAAAATATATTTATATTCTGATGGTCATTTACTATATTACTCTGCCCTTTAGTAGCATATGGCATTTGTACTATGCGGCAATAAAAATGATCTAGGGTGTGTTATTTGTGAACTGACACTGCAAATGACTGGAGAGAGGTAGTTAAGTTAGACATTTATTTTAATACAGTAGTTGAGAATGCCTCTTAAGAGCAGAAAAGGGTTTGGATTTGTTTTCCAGTTAGGAAGTAGTTTAAACAAATATTCTAATATGTCATGACTTCCACAATGTTTTCCCACTGGATTTAAGTGATATATGACAAATAGCTTTGTGTCCAACCCTGAAGATGTTTACAAAATCAGGATTCCTGTGGGGCCAGGTTTTCTTCATGCTGATATAATTAAGTCAGCAGTTATGCCACTGGTTTTAGGACAGGAAGTTAACTCCATTGACTTTAAAGGCAGTTTTATTTTCACTTTTTTTTTTTTCCTGAAAAAGGGCATGCAAGATTTGGCTTTGTATCTCGATATTAATTTCCTATAATTCAAAATAGTACAGTGTACTGAAGAGTTACCAGAAGTTTTAACATAAACTCCCTTGGAAAGACTTCTTTTTGTGTCACTCGCCACTCGCTGCTGTATAACAAAGAGCTATTCTATCATGCTTATTCCAGACAAAACGTATAAAATTATTTTCCCTTTTAGATATTAAATTTGATCAGGCGATAGAAAAGTCTAAACTTAAAAAATCTTTAAAGAAGCAGATTTCCCCAAGTCAGTTCTTGAAACAGTCTATTAGTTGCATGTGAATTAGGCCTAGGTTCTCAAAAATATTTAGTTTCTTTATTCATGTTGATTTTAGTGTTGTCCAAATACTTTTGAGGATATTGGTATAATGGCAAGAAAGACTGCAGAAGCCTATACGTTAGGCAAGGCAACGCTCACCTTTTAAATATGGGGGCCTGCATGAAGCATTTGTGCTCACAAGGAAAAAGTTGGGGCACACTGCAGCAAGGGTGCTTGTTGTGAGTGTTGAGCACTGGGTTGCAGTGCTGCACCCAGGACTCTTCTATGTTTTCCATTTGACCTTTAGAAACTTGAAAAAAAAAGCTGAAATCTTTTTTCTTTTGAACCAATTGTAGAAATTCAGAGCTTCCTAAAACCAGTGAATCTAAGGCAGGGTCATTAAACTTAAGTGTCTGCAGTTCTGAGGTATTAAATTGGAGGTTTTCTGCCTGGAAGAAATTCTGGAGTGAATTCCTGGCCCTTCTGAAATCAGTAACTGTTCTGTCCTTGGCTTTAGTGGGGACAGAAGGTCATCTTGGTTATCTGTCCTGCTAAGCAGTTCCAACTTCTGTTATGGAAGCAGTGGTAGAAGACTATCTATCAGTATTCTACACAGCTCCAGAAATGTAAAATGTAGAAATTGAAAGTTGAAGATAGCTGTATCCATAGTCCTGTTCCTGTTGTTTGGACTCCTGTACCCTCTGTGCCTGAGTGCTTTTAACCATATTGCTGCTGAATGTTTACCTCTCCCTTCTGCATGGGGGAATTTGCAGGTGATTCATGTCTTACAAGATCTGACATACAATCAGTCCCTCGGGACTGAGCTGTGCAAGTCAAACAGAGTTTCATCCTGTCACAATGTGAGTGTAAAAGCTGTGAAAGGCTAGATAGAGCTCTGTGGTGCTTGAGATGACAGTCCTAGGAATGGAAGTTGCTAAGAGTTTGATACGTGTATTTCAATCTCCAACCTAATTAAAGCCCTCCATATAGCGTCCTGGGTGCTGGCAGAGGGCAAGACCGTGCTTGCCTAAATTTGCTGGATTTTTCAGTCAGGCTCTAAGTGGAGCAGAAATCACAAGGCCTTTCATACCTTTGATACTTTTTTTCCTAGTTAGGATGGATCTCTTGTTACTTGTGCAGGAGGAAAGCAAAAAATATATCAGGACAAACTTTTGTTTTAATATTCCTTAGCAACAAGTGGAGGCAAATCTTTAAAGGTATTGTGTGTTTTATTTGTTTAGATTAAATCGAACTTTTTGAGTGTAGTGTATCTTTCCCTATACTGTAACCAGGTCCTAAAAACAAGAGGGCTTTTTACTCCTTATCTTTCTTTGTCCATTCTTCCTGAATTTCTCTTAAACTGCTTGGAGTCCATGTGGTTGGGTTTTTATTTATTCATTCTTAAATACAGTAATGTTATCTGGACTATTTTCTGGCATGCATTTCTCCTAAAAGAAACAATAAATAGAAATGTCTTCTTTCTTGAGAAGTCTTGTGCAGGAAAAGGTGGATGAATGATGAATCACTTCATGGTTCTGGCAGTACTGCTCCCCCTGAGGACTTGCTATGCTACATACTCACAGCAAGATAACTGTCTGAACATTTGCCTTTTTTATTTGGAAGCCATCTACAACAACTGAAGCTTTGGACTTGCTCATTTCTAAGTCTCCTGTGATTAAGCAACATGTTACACAGTCTAATTATTCTCTTTGGTAAGGTGATGAAGCAACTTGTTTAATTACCTTTTGTAACCCCATCATGGAAAATTGCCTGTTGAATCAATAACTTGTAATGATATGAAGCCAGAGTATATTTATTTATCTGCTCACTCTGTCTCATATGTTTTTGATCTGTAATTTGTCACCTTTAAATAATTTATTTCCTCTATGACAACTTTTATGCTTTTCTACCTCTTCACTTTCTCTTTCTTGTTTGTCTCATCTATGAAAACTTTAGCACTTCTATTTGCTCTTTTCTGGTAACACAAAATCCCAGGACCAGATTTTTATTTCTTAAACTTCACATATGTGTCTAATACAAAGAAAAAAGAAAATATGCATATTCCAAGGGAACAAAATTTGAATATAAGGATAACTTTCCAGAAGACTGTGTATTTTAAGGTAAAAGTACTGATTGCACACTTGCTGATGGCAATAGCATTGGACATGACTCTGTTAAAAGAAAGAAAAAAGAAAAAAAAAAAGAATTAATATTTTAAATTGAATTTTCTGTGACCACCATTAAGGCAGAACTTGCCAAACTATAGTCTGCATTATAGAAGTTATTTTGCCTTAAGTTGGTGAAGGAGGGAGAGGGTTTGGGTTTTGGTATGAATGTACTTGGTATCATACCAAAGCGGTAATATATCTGTTTCAGACTTTTTTTGCCTCTCTTCAACCTTGAAATTCATGTGTTCATGCTCCATTCAACCAAGGTGCCAGTTCCTCAGTTTTGAGAGACTATTACCAATGCCCCTAGATTGGCAAAACTTTGTAATGCAGGCAAGTCCAAACAGTTACTGCATTACAGTAACTTGGTCACTTGTTTTGACATGCAGTTGTTCAGGAATAAAATTAGTCTCTGTTAATCATAAAGCTGTTCATATAGTCTGAGTTAGCTTTCAAGTTAAAGCAAGTCTTAAGATGCCTTGGTTATTTAACTTTGCTAGGAGGGGAAGATTATAACTGTGAATACTACAAATATTTCTATGTGTGTAAATTATATTACAAAAGTCTTTAAGTCCCACATTGTAACTCGGCGATCTTCAAGATCTTGGCTATATCCTTAGCTATATTGTTCCTTCTGTTTGTTGGTACTGTGTATAAACCCTAACTGGTGTTCTAGACTCTCTTATGCCAAGCTCTGAAGAAAACAAAATTGTGTGAGGTCCCAAGTGATGTGTCCTCTAAATAAAAGGAGATAGTGGAGGGATGCTCGTACAGATGGAGAAAAAACAGAAACCAATGAGACCTTTGGGGTTTTTTTGTCAGGTTAATTAAATATGGCAGGTGAAACTATTCTCCATGGCAAGAAACAGGATGAGCTTTTAGCTTGGACAAAAAGAGACAAATGTAGAGAAGAGAGGCAAGCTCATTGGCAATGCAGTAGTGACGCTTGCAATTAGAATTGGCCAGAGAAGAAGCAGAAAAGAGGATAGGGAAATTCAGAAGATACACAGGGGTTTCTTTTAATCATGCACCCTAAAAAAGAAAGGGGTTTCTGCCAACTGGTTGGCTTTTATTTCAGGTATATTTGTTTCCTTTCCTTGGGAGTCTTATTTTGCACCTAGGAGTTTCACTGAATGATTAGCCAGGTCCCTTCCTTTAGGTTTGTTTATTTGTGCTGGGGCCATCTGTCTTCAGCACTGCAGAAGGAAAACACAAGAATGGCAAGGGCTTTATATCAGCTACCTAATTTGCATACATAAAATAAGATCCCCTCAGAGGCTTGGTACGTGGTGCTTCAGATAACAGGATGATGAAGGTACAAGTAAGGCTGACCAAATAATGAGCAGCTAAGATTACATACTGGAGAGGAACAACGTTAAAGTCAATTCCTTAACATAAGTGGAATTTTAACAACCTTTATCTTGTTTTGATGGTGAAAATCTGTAGAATGTGGGGAGATGAATGTCTTGTCATACCTTCCCATAACACAAGATACTCTGCTTCCACAGTTAATTTTACAGTTCACTTCATTGCTGGTCGTTCTGGCTCCCTGCTTGGTTAGTCCTTGGTAGTGAAGCTAACAATATTTCTGTTGTCCAGTAAAACCTAAAATTGTTGCTCCCTCGTCATTTAGGCAAGTGAAATTTATCCCCAGGCCTTCCACTTTGTTTATTCAATTCCAGACATCTACTAGTTGTCATAGGTGCTGGGTTTCCTTGTGGTAGTGTAAAACTGATGGCCATTATATTTTTTAGTCCTTGCTGTTCAAAAACAACTGTCAAGCAGCAGATCTGTTTTTTAAGGACCATGTCATAACCATGGCCAAAAAGGAAATTTTACTTCTGCATGTGAAACATTACAGGAGATGCTAATGTTGTCAAATTCTGCTTTCATGTAATTACACATGTTCATCTTTTTCCAGTAATTATATCTTAAGGCTGCAGTGAGAATTGATAGAAAAGGAAGGTACGTGTGCATATATGTGTGTGTATACTTCTTCCTCAAAAACTTTTTAGGATACCGCAATCCTGTTTCTGAGACCAAGTGTTTGAACAATGAAACCTTGATTTCTCCCTCCAAGCATATCTGAAGGAGCCTATGCCAGTAGTTTCCTCTAGATCAAAAGCATGTGGTTTTCATTTTGCTTTGACTTCCAGTATCTTTCAAAATGGAATGGATTAAAAATATACCAACAGAGTTTGTAGATGATTTACTAAAAGAGAAACAGTCCTTCCAGCAGTTTTTTATAAGTTGTTACTAATGGTACAATATATTTTTCTCCATTTATTCTTTAATTATAGGCTGGACTTGTATAAACAACTATGCTGTGTTAATGTCTGTATCCTCATAGTTAATGAATATACTTATAAAGTATTTTTTGCTTCCCTTGATTGATCAGGGATTGTTATAACTACTGCTTCTCTTAAGCCTTTAATTTCCTACAGTTAATGTAAAGATCCATACGTAGGGAAACTGCTGCACAGAAGTTAGTGCACAGCAGGCACTGCAGGTTTAATTGCAAAATTATTTGGTTATCTGATTGCTGCCAGGGGCATCTATCAAAATGTGGAGTCTCAAACTAAATTTCCTGAATGCTTGTGTTTCTGCCAGTATTATTCTCTAAGTGTCAGATAATCATTGGGTCAGTGGGTGAAGCACATCTGGGAGAAATGACTGGAGGCGGCAGTTTTGTGATAAGGAGCTGCTGAGGACTCTCAGTCCAGGCTGTCCCTGAGGACTGTGGCTGCAGTGGGGTAGGAATGCCCAGAATGAGTTCTGATTTATTAAAACACAGTTATTTCTGTGATTTCTTTTCTGTGTCCTGGTCAGTATCAGCATTCTGACCCTATCATTATAACAAGCAGAAGCATCTCAGAAAGCTACTGTGGCAAAAGAAAAAGCCTAGTTACTTGGCCATTTCAGTTCCCTGGCTTCATTAACAACCAGACCAAGTTTAGGGTTGGGGTTTTTTTTGTTGGGGGGGTGGTGGGGTGGTGGTTGTTTTTCAGGGAGGAGAGAAGATACACATCAGTGAGTGCCATATTTCATCTCTTCCAAGAGTTAGGGTTTTTTTGGGAGGGTGACAGAGCAGACATCTAAAAAGAGGGACCACTCATAAGGTGATCTGTAGTTTTCAGCAGGCAAGTCGTCTTAAGGAGCCTTTCCTTTCCTGACACCAAAAAGCACTTCAATCTGACTTCTAAACTTTAGTTTATCCTGGGAATTAAACCCAGGCCCACAAAAGGATGGAGGTGCCATTATTAACTAGGTGTCTAATTCCAGTAGAAGAATCAACAGCCCTGATTAAAGTACCTAAGTTGTAGATCAACCAGGAATGTGCCTAATACTAGACTATCATCTGAGCTAGCTAGTGAAGGGAAACTCTTAACCCATTCTGTTCAAAAACGTGATTTGCATTAACTAATTTAATCTTAATTTATGTCAGAAAGCAAAAATGAGCCTGGATTTTCTGCCCTAATGATTAGAAGGGTTGCTGGGGGTTGGGATTTCTTGAGATTCAGTCCCTGTTAATACATTATGTTGTTCTTTTGTTCTTCTTCATAAGACTATAAAGGGAAGGATCAATATTCCCATAAAGTAGCTAATAAATTGAGGACATAAAGAAATTAAATAGCATAACCAATATTGGGGGGGGGGGCGCTAATGAGTAGATTCAGGAACCTCATTCTAGCCTGCTGATGCCCTAAGATGAAAGATTATCTTTGCTTTTCATATCAACAGCATGGACCTCGATCACTATCTTTTTTTTTTTTTCCTTTAAAACTGTCTGGAACCTGTGTTACCTCTAACCACTGCTTTGCAACTTATCCATATTTGAAGGGCCAAAGTATATATAAACATTAATATTTCTGTGTCCTTTTTGTGCTCCTAGAATCCCTTGTTTTTCCAGTAACATGCCTTAACATTTCCAAGGTTTTGACTCTTGAGCATCTGCTGGTGGAATGGGATGTTGGCAAGTCAGCGCATGATGCTGAGCTGGCAATGTCTTTTGAAATACAAGTCTGTCGAACAGATGATACTACTACTATATAGACACAGTAAGTTGTTGGGATCACCCTGCAAGGGCTCGACCTTAAGGAGAAGGAGCTGTGGCGTTGATCTGCACGGCTCGGCCTTAAGGAGGAGCTGTGGCACTGAGAAGCTGGTAAACAGCTGGATATCTGCACAGCTCGGCCTTGAGGAGAAGGAGCTGTGGGAAACAACTAAGAGGAAGTAAAGGAGTGCATGGACACCTGCAGGCAGCGAATCCTGACTGTGGAGAAGTGCGTGGACTGTGTGTGGTAACCAACCAGGACGTATTTTGTGGCGCGTGAAAGAGCTGTAACTGCATAAAAAGCGGACACTTGTAGCAATAAAGGTCTTTGGCCTGAAACCCCGCCAGAGTCCATGCCCTGTTACTCCACAGTAAGTGTATTTAAAAAAGAAGGTATATTAATTATTTACAATATAAAGGAAGCTGAAGGAAAATCAAATGTTCAGATGCATATGCAGATAGCTTTGCTGTATAGGTTTATGATCTACAACATAGTATTTACAAAACTGTACTAGAAATACCTCCATATTTCACTAGGTGACAGATTTGGTCTAATGTTATGCCCAGTTTTTGTGCAAACAAAATATTGTCTCAGATGAAGAAGTATTTTCTACCTGTGCAGAATATAGATATGTCTTGCATGCCCTTATTGAGGGATTGTGGTGGGCAGACTTAGGAGATCTGATTTTAAAAGCCTCTGTTTCCCTTCCAAGGCGTAGGTGCCCTAAGCAGCCCCACAGAAAAATCCCTTCCATTGCTCCTAAAAGCAGTCTTTTTTTTTTTTTTTTTTTAGCATGATGACTACCCTTCACTGGGGACCGAGCATGAGTCATGTTGTTGCAACTCCTCTCACCTTAGGAACCAAACAGGATAGTCTCAGTGTGAGCGAAGCCTTTTAAGCCCTGTGCTTGGCAAATAAGGCAATTGCAAGTTAGTAATTACCTTATACCCACCTCTTCCAGTTAGGGAAGAAGGTAGTGATGTCTCTTTTGCAAAGTCCCTATCCTGCTAGTCTTCCTTAACACCTAAACCAGACAAATTTTTTGAAGAGGTGGAGATATGATCACCCAAATCATAGGCTTAGGCCTGCTCCTGATTTTTTCCCCAGTCCATGACTTCAGTATGAGAACTTTTGTCTCCCAAGCAAGTTTCTTCTCCTTTGGATCTGACAAAACCTTTTGGGAACTAAATGCATGTCTTTAGGGATATTATAGCTTATTATGAGTCATCTGCTGATTGAACTATGGAAGAATATTAAATGCACACGTTAAAACTTAGTAAAATTGGAAAACTCTTCTAACTCATTGTTGCGTGAAGAGGCAGAGCAATTTGGCAGAAACTAAACCCCCTTGCTTTCCAGTCGATCCTCAGATATCAGAGGGACTGGGGGCGGCTGAGCTTAGGTTCTGAGTGATGCCCAAAGTCAGCGTTAGTAGTCCGGTCGCGCCCAACACCTTTGTTGGACTATCACGGGTCCGGATGCACTACTAACATCACACTACCTGCTCAGCCAGACACCTCCTGAACTAACACGGCCGCACTCAGAGGTACGGTCGTGTTCAGGGACAACCGTTAGTAGTCCGGTCGTGCCCAACACCTTTGTTGGACTATCACGGGTCCAGATGCACTACTAACATCACACTACCTGCTCAGCCGGACACCTCCTGAACTAACACGGCCGCACTCAGAGGTACGGTCGCATTCAGGGACCACACACGGCTGAGTCAATCAATAGTGCGATTTATTGAAGCAACAGATATACAGGTTCTTTGGATTGCCGGTGATAAATTCACTACCTATAAAGCACGTGCAAATGCTAAAACTACGAGGGACACTACTTGGCTATAAACGCGTTAAAAGATGTAAAGTGACTCTATATAGAGATTTCTAAGTTTCCCGGGAAGGCACTTGGTATGACCAAGGGTTTGAATCTTACCCAACGGCGTCCCGATGGGGGGGAAGAGAGGCTCAGCCCGTCGACTGATCCCAGAAGTTAGAGTGGTACATGACGATGGTATCTTCCCTAACATCCAGCTCTTAAAACATTATTTTATAGTGTTTTACTTTGCAGGTGGAGCTTGAGTGACTCTAGTCATACATACCTTTATCAGGATTGGTGCAGAATTCTCTCGCTTCGCGTTTAAAGGTACAGACTAGGAAAAATTCAGTGCGCACACTCATTGAGGAGGGGTCGCACCTTGGGGGGGTGGTAGCTTTTGAGAGGGGTGTGCGTTTTAGTATTATAATGATATTATAATTAGCAAAGTTCACTCTAAGTACAGCACTTCATCAAAGTTGACAGGTCTTTGGCCCACGACATTGTAAGCGCAGCTTATCAATGTACATCCTGTGCATCCCTAAACTCCCCTGTTCACAGAGCGTGGCCGCAAGGTCTCCACTCCGCTCCACCCTCCATGTAATCTCTCCCAGAGTCAGCACACCAGGCGCCCCTGATGTTGCCAACATCCAAGGCCGTTCAGGGAGTCTCCATGGCACAGACCCGTTGTACATGAGTGCTACATTCCACCTGGTTTCAAGGCTGTTCTTAGAGGGTAAATTTCCAAAGTACCCCTCAGCGATTACTCCACACTCATTTAAAGCTGCTATTTGTGAGAAAGCACATAAAGCAGAGAAGGGCTTATTTTTCTGAAACCAGGAGTCAATACATTAAGATGGGCATGGTTAAGAGTCACAACTTACTGCTGATCAGTCAAGTTGGTAGTATTTTGTCTCAGAGTTTGAAGAACCACATCTTCAATGCAGATGAACTCTGCAGTTCAGAAGATTTTGACCACTTTTATACATGGGCTGGGATTTTTAACACCCCATGAGTAGATCTAACCCTGAAGTCCAAAACTGAGGCCATATAGCTCCAAACAATTAAGTGGGTTTTTGGAGTATCCTTCCAACAAACTCATGTTAACTTGCTGGAAAAAAAATTTTTTTTTTTTTCCAGATCCAAGGATGTAGTCTGTACTGTTATTCATAATAAACAAGACAAGGAAAATAAACAGGATATTTCAGATGTCACTGTCATACAGGAATGTATTTGCTTCTGTGGTTTTTTTCTGAAGAATGTGTACCAATAAAGAAATTCTGTGAGTCTGCTCATACCAAAGCACATACAGCCTATATGACTTCCAAAGCATTGACTACGTTCCCCAGTGCTATAACTGAGAAATTAAATTGTAAACTGATTGCAGAGTTTTTCTCAGAGTGGTGGTATTATGAAAGTGCAGGTGTTGCTGATGGAAAGCAGTAATGGAGAGCAGTTCTCTAGTTGTCAGTGTGAGCCAGGGCTCTGGTACAGCTTATTGGAGCAGCATGGATCTACATGCTGAGAATCTGGTATGGTTGCTTTAAGAAATACTGAAATATATGTTGTGTTGTAAACTGTATTTGTAATTACAGATGATTAATATAACACTTGAGCCATTTTTTTCCTGCTTCTTATAGGCTCTTATGCTAGGGGAGAGTCACACTTGGGGTACCTTTTCATCTGTCTGTGTGGTGCCCTGGTTAGTTTGAGCTGCAGTGCCATGTATTAGTATAGCCCACTGAGTGTCTAAGTGGGCCTTAGTAGGTATATGCTGAGAGAAATTTTTAGGATATCCTTTCTTAAAGAGCAGCAGAACATTTTATATTTTTTGCTGTTTGTCTGCATTTATATTATTCAATATAAAAATGTTTGCCAAATTACAGAGCATTTTCCTCTCGTGATTTTTTAACTTCATTTTATATTTTAGGCCATCCTTCTTCTGTTACCTTCATGGAGCTCTAATGCTTTCGGATGTATTTTTTTCCATGTTTCTTGCATGTGCGCATTACAGCGGTCAAGCATTTTGGGGAAATTGGCAGCTATTTTTCCTACTCTGCCTGTCACTGATAGTAGTGCTGTCCTCAGATGCTGTGCCTCAGAACTAGATTGAGATAATATCTGCATAATTCCTTACTAGCCAGTGCAGATGCCTGCTGTAATCCAAAGCCAGAGATATTTAACCCAGAGCATCAACCAAGGTACACCTGCAGGCAGCAGCATGTGTGCAGACTGATATAATAGCAGGCACAAATAACCCACTGAAAGTCTCTGAGATTGAATCAATTTCTTGAGAAGCAGGGCCTGACTCACAACTATGTTGCCAGCATCTCAGTCACTCCACCACTGCAGTGCAGATTTGTAAGCAGTTACTTAGTGTGAGATCACGTGTAGCAGGTAGAATTTCAGAGATTCATTTTTCAAAAGCTTTTTCCTCCTTTGAGCCCTCTCTCTCTCTTGCTTCTGACTGTACTTCCAAAGTATCTACACATTGCTATGTTTTCAATACTTTGCCTTACTGGCCTTTGTTTGCAGGAGTTTCATAATGTCACGCTTGAATAAATTGGGAAAGCCTCTTCATTGGATATGGGATTCAGACTTACCTTTGGAGTGTATGTCACACTCTGAGAATCATGAGCAAAGCAGAAGCATCAAAAATCTAGAGTCAGTGGAGTCTGTGGGAGACTGTCCTGGGTAAGCAAAACAAGACACTGCAATATTTGTTGTTTTTTTTCCTGGTACAAAGCTAGATTTTAATTTGCTGGTGACTTTAATGGTAAAGTCCAATTCAGGAGAGACAGCATCAAATTAAGAATCCATTTTGAACTCTTTAATCTCTAAGCACTAACCAACTCTTTTTTTTCTGGCAATAATAGCAATGCTTCAGCCATTGTTTTAATTTGCAGACTATTTTCCTAAACTAGTAGACTAAAAGATTTAGTTGTTCTTGCTCACATATAAAAACAATGCAGTACATTGAGTGGTATGGGAATTTGGATTTGAGTAGAATTTGTCCTCCTTTCTTGACACAAGCTCTTGCACAAGTCAGTGGCCTTGGCTCTAGATAGCCTATCACCAGGTCAGACGCAGCTCTGGTCCAGACTGGGGGTGAGGAGAGGAAGTGCATAGCTATGGCTACATCATCTGATGCATGTGTTGCTTTTGTCTTGGGATCATAGCTTTCATTAGTATTAAAGAAGCACATAGAGAGGAGCAAGTCATCTCCTTATGTCATTTGAAATGAAATTCTGTGAAGTATATGAGAGTAAACAGGGAGTGGACCAATAATGTAATCAAATTATATCCCAAAGAACAGCTTTTTCAGATTACTAACTCTTAATAGAACAGTCTGGTATCCAGAGAATTTGGTTTAAATGAAATATGTAACTGCTTTAGAAAAAAAAATTACAGTGATTTTTGTAAAGAAACACTGTTCTTGTTTGGAGCAGCAAGGGCTTTTAGTTATGGGAGAAATCATGTGTAGTAGAAACATCACAGATTTGTATACTTGAACCGTGGCACATAAATTGCCCATCTCCCTAAGCTTATATAATGGGAGACAGGAAGCAAGACACTCTTTCTCACTAACCTCAGTCTTGCAGATTTTTTTTTTTAATTTAAATTAGATAGGGATCAAAAATACCTTTTCTTTGTCTCAAACTGATTCTGTATTACAGACCTGATTTACAGCTCTCTGAAAGGTAGTGACTCTAGACTTAATCAGATATTGGATCAGATTCTTGAGAGTAGATTATTATCTCCAACCTGTGCAAAAGCCTGTGAGTCACTTAAATCCCACTAATTTTTGCATCCAGCAAGGAGTCCAACATTGAAAGGCATAGGAGTTTCATTCCAAGCTGAGTATCTCCTTACTGATCTGATTCATTCAATGCTGACTCCTTTTAGCTGGGCTCTGCATGAGCTTCAAAACATGCTGTTTCTCTAGCCCCCTACTCTAAATCTTCAAGAGCAGGCATTTTGGCTGTAAGCATCAGCCTGTTCATAGGCGCAGGGGGCAGTGTTCATCTATAAAGTTGGATCTTGAATGCACAATCTTTGTTTCCCCTAAGTGAGCAGCAGTGAGATGGATTTACTCTCTGTTGTAGTTTAACCCTGGCCAGCAACTAAGCACCACACAGCTGCTTGCTCACTCATCCTTGGTTGGATGGGGGAGAGAATCGGAAGAGTAAAAGTGAGAAAACTCATGGGTTGAGATAAAGACAGTTTAATAGGTAAAGCAAAAGCCACGCACACAAGCAGAGCAAAACAAGGAATTCATTCACTACTTCCCATCGGCAGGCAGGTGTTCAGCCATCTCCAGGGAAGCAGGGCTCCATCACGCGTAATGGTTTCTTGGGAAGACAGACACCATCACTCCGAACGTCCCTCCACCCCTTCCTTCTTCTCTGCCCCAGATATATATACTGAGCATGATGTCATATGGTATTGGAATCTCTCTTTGGCCAGCCTGGGTCAGCTGTCCTGGCTGTGTCCCCTCCCAGCTTCCCATGCACCCCCCAGCCTTCTTGCTAGCAGGCCAGCATGAGAAGCTGGACTGTCCTTGACTATTTAGCAACAACTCAAAACATCAGCACATTATCAACATTTTCTCATCCCAAATCCAAAACATAGCCTGACACTAGCTTCTGTGAAGAAAATTAACTCTGTCCTGGCTGAAACCAGGACAGGGTAGTAAGTGAATGCTTTATTACAGTTCTGTTTTCCTGTTGTTATTGTCAAGAATGGCTGTGGGGAATGGGGGGATAAACAAAAGCTTGCTGTAAGTTGTCATTATCCTGTTATGTCCAGCTGAACTATTTAACGTCTGACTTCAGATTTGTACGCTTACATATAGAAAGCATTAAAGAATCATGGAATAGAATCGTAGAATGGTTTGGGTTGGAAGGGACCTTTTAAGGTCATCTAGTCCAAACCCCCTACAATGAGCAGGGACATCTTCAACTAGATCAGGTTGCTCAGAGCCCCCTCCAACCTGACCTCAAATGTTTCCAGGGATGGGGCGTCTACCACCTCTCTGGACAACCTGTTCCAGTGTTTCACCACCCTCATTGTGAAACATTTCTTCCTTAGATCTAGTCTAAATCTGCCCTCTTTTAGTTTAAAAACATTACCCCTTGTCCTATTGCTAAAAAGTCTGTCCCCATCTTTCTTATAAGCCCCCTTTAAGTATTGAAAGGCTGCAACAAGGTCTCCCTTCTCTTCTCCAGGCTGAACTACCCCAACTCTCTCAGCCTGTCCTCATAGGAGAGGTGTTCCATCCCTCTGATCATTTTTGTGGCCCTCCTCTGCACCCACTCCAACAGGTTCATGTCTTTCCTGTGCTGAGGGCTCCAGAGCTGGATGCAGTACTCCAGGTGGGGTCTCACCAGAGTGGAGTAGAGGGTCAGAATTACCTCCCTCGACCTGCTGGCCACGCTTCTTTTGATGCAGCCCAGGATACGGTTGGCCTTCTGGTCTGCGAGTGCACATTGCTGGCTCATGTCCAGCATTTGATCCACCAGTACCCCCAAGTCCTTCTCAGCAGGGCTGCTCTCAATCCCTTCATCCCCCAGCCTGTATTGATGCTGGGGGTTGCCCTGACCCAGGTGCAGGACCCTGCACTTGGCCTTGTTGAACCTCATGAGTTTCACATGGGCCCACTTCTTGATCCTGTCCAGGTCCCTCTGGATGGCATCCTGTCCCTCAGGTGTGTCAACTGCACCACTCAGCTTGGTGTCATCTGCAAATTTGCTGAGTGTGCACTCGATCCCACTATGTCATTGATGAAGATATTAAAGAGTACTGGTCCCAGTATTGACCCCTGAGGGATACCACTCGTCACTGATCTACATCTGGACATTGAGTCATTGACCACTACCCTCTGGATGTGACCATCCAACCAATTCCTCATCCACCCAGCAGTCCACCCATCAAATCCATATCTCCCCAATTTAGAGAGAAGGATGTTGTGGGGGACTGTGTCAAAGGCCTTACAGAAGTCCAGATAGATGATATTGGTAGCTCTTCCCTTGTCCACTGATGTAGTCACACCATCATAGAAGGCCACTATGTTGGTCAGGCAGGACTTGCCCTTGGTGAAGCCATGCTGGCTGTCTCGAATCACCTCCCTGTCCTCCATGTGCCTTAGCACAGTATCATGTACTTGGAGCCAAGGAGGAGAGATCTATCTTTATGGATGTCACTCACCAACATACACCATATCTAAAGAGTAAGTCTGTTCACTGTTATATTAAGTCTGGCCTGTGCAGTACAGAACAGTCAGATTCTTTCTGTCCTTTAAAATCTGTGGAAATGCTTTTTTTATCCTTGTTGCAGTCAGCTGCCTGCCACTTTCCAGCTCACTGATCAGCTTAGTTAACAAAGTTTGAGCAGTGCAGAACTTCTCTGAGTTTAGAGTACCTCTAAAAAAGTTGCTGGTCTCTTTACTTCTGTCAGTTGCTTCTGCTTACTAAAGCATGTTATAACCATTCTTTTTTGTTAACTTGTTTGGATATCTTTCAGTAGGTATGTAGAAACCCTGCAATCAGGATATACATAACTTAAAAGTATAACGTAATTATTTATTGGGTAACACACGCAACAGATAAGTAGGATTTAATCAGTTGGTAGGCTGAGTATTAGTGTGTTCACAGTCCATTGATACTAATGCTGAGTCAAACTGATGATTCCCAGCTAACCCCCAGTTAGCCTGATTAGCCTCCCTAGTTCTTTTTCTTTAGGATTTTATAACTTTCCATGCCGGTGTTTTCCTTCTTGAATCCTTGAGCTACTGACAATCCTACTTCTGTCTATAATTTCAGCTGCTTTTTTTGTTTGTTTGTTTTTAATCTGTCTGCAGACTTTCTCACAGCTCTATCTTAGCAGTCTGAGTCAAGGTTACATAGCTGTGCTATATCAGACCTGGGTCTTGGCTCCTTGCTACAGAGGCATCTAAATGGAGAGGAGACTGCAGAAAAAGGGCAACTCATAAAATAGGACAGATGCCTCATCATCACAACAAACTTTCATCAAAACATCTCAGCAGAACGAAGGTCATCATTGCATATACCTTCATGGTCTCTGCGTCATTCACTTCCATTAAGGTATTATGATGGTGATTTAAAAATGGAAGGTTAGAAGATGCATTGAAATTACTGCTTCATTTAAAAGCATAATAGTAGACATGTGAATGGTTTAATTTTTGGCAAATCAACTCCCTATTTTAGAAAGCTGTAAACCCATGATGAAATTTCTAAAAGCAATTTAGCTGTATCTTAAAAGGATAAAGTGAACTTAGACTTTGAGGAAAACTTTCTTTGAATTGTAAGAATACCTATATTCATCCTACTTTAGGCTAAGGGAAATAAGTGGGTGGCTTCTTATAGTCCCCCTTCAGCCTTATTTTCTATGATGCTGTATTCTAGTTGGGCATCAACAATGTCAACATGTCTCGATTCTGCATTATGGAAAAATGTCTCTCTCTCTTCTTTTTTTTTCTTTTTTTTTTTCTTTTTTCTTCCCCCTCTTCTTTAATAGGTTTTCCCAAAGCACGGTTCCATGCACAGTAATTTGTTCTGAGCAGTGCTCGTGTTCTTGGGATATAGGCCAGCAGAGGATCTGTAATATCACAGTGGCTGTTGAAAACCCGCTGAGAAAGAAAACTGCCATGGATGTGTTTGATGTAACTCACAGAAGTAAGGCCTTTTCTATTTCTTTGTTGAGGGCTTTTTGTTGAAGGCCTTGTCTTCCTTCTGATCTTAATACTTGGGTGCCAGTTTAAATTGTAGAAGTCCTTGATTTTTGTCTTCACAGTTTTTATTAGTTATCTAATATATGTCCCTGTGCTATAGTTATCTGCTGTCAAAATCTGCTGCTTTGCTGAAGCTGCTTCATAGTACAGGAAGCAACATTATACAAGGATATAAAATGGGGAGTTCAAGAAAAATATCTCTGTAGGTAACTTGGGAAATCAGTCTTTTCTCCAGAATATTATTGCTGATGTTACTGTCTTTCCAAAATAAAATGGAAATGCCCATTTTGAAAAGTAGGTAAATAAAATTACAAACACCTCTCCAAATGATATATGATACAAGTGTAAGTAGATATTGCCAGGAGAGGGGTGATGGTGCTAACCTGTCTTGGTGCTAATGCGGGACAGTAACATCTGCTCTGCTACTGTAAGGGAAGAATAGTCGTCCAGCATCAGTGAAATAAAACAGGTTATTCTGTGAGCAGTAACTGATGGCTGTGGTTCCTTCTTCCCTATTAGTCTGCGTTCTTTATCACAGCATGCCCCAGGTCCTATAAGTTCCTACCTACTCCTGCCTCAAAACAGGCAGTATTTCCTGTGTCTCCAGCAGTATTTCCAGTTCTCCTTAGTGTTCCCAAGGTCCTGTGGTCCCCTTACCTGTTTGAAGAAGCAGGAGGCAACATGTGCTTTGCTTGGTTCTGAAGCTGACAGGCTGATGTACTCGGAGGCTGCTGGTGTAACTAACTGCTGCATTCTGGCACTGATTACAGTTTTGCTAGACCCGGTTTTTCATATAACTTGTAGGAACATATGTTAACTGTCTGTTAATTTTGTCTCAGAGAGGCATGAGAGTTCTAAAAGTTGATTGTTTGGGGGTGGAAGAAATGGAGCAGGAAGAAAGTGTAGGAGTAAACTGACAGGTTGTAGTGAGACAACACAATATTATAAACTTAGTTTTCATGGGAAATCAGACTAAAATAGATTACATTCAGTGTGCTGAGTACATTAAAGTTTCACTACTATTTTGTTTTTCCAGTTCTAGTGATTGTTACAAGTTACAGAAGTTATATATAATATTTATGATGAGTTAACCTTTGAAGTAGTGATTCCAATAAAGTCCTTTATGTTTTTTCTGATCCTGGAAGTATTTACAGTAGAATTTTCCTTACTTAAAGGATATCAGCAAATAAAGGAAAACTGAAGTCCATCGTTTCCAATTCTGCGTGTGGTAGCTGGGACATTCTGTATCAAACAAACACAAGCTCCTTTGAGTCTGGAAGTCCTCAGATAGATAGAACTTCATGGACCATGAATTACAAGGATAATGGACAAAGCTGTAAACATACCACTCGCATTGCCAGGTCTTATTCCTTGCAATTGGACTGATAATATGGGAGAGTTTGAGATCTGCTGCTCTTGTTGAATACTGCTTACATAGCAGTAAAGGATCTCGGAAATCTTTTGCAAGAAATAGCATTGGCACTGTTTACCAGAGGGTAACTACTGATAGGAGTCAATGTAAGAGTTGTGAATAAAACTTCTGGTGAAGAGGCTGGATTCTGAGGTGTAGAAATGTGACAAATGTTACTCACCATGCTACATCAGGAGTTCCCACCAGGCCCTGGATTAGAGGATTTTACTGCATTTGCAATAAGTCTCCGACTCTTTCTTTTGTTCATGATGTTCTAAAATAGTTCAAAGTCAGCACAAAGGTTTTTTTACTCTTGCATAATATTTACTTAAGTTTACATTCTGAAATTAATTTTTACTAATTTATATCTGCTTCTCCTAGACTGGCAGAAAAATCTTAGACTGTAGTTCTTATTTGCTTTTTCTCCTGGTTTCAGCTGGGATAGAGTTAATTTTCTTCATAGAAGCTAGTGTGAGGCTATGTTTTGGATTTGGGATGAGAACATGTTGATAATGTACCAATGTTTTGGGTTGTTGCTAAGCAGTCAATGACTGTGCGGCTTTTCATGCTGGCCTGCCAGCAAGAAGGCTGGGGGTGCACAGGAAGCTGGGAGGGGACACAGCCAGGACAACTGACCCAAACTGGCCAAAGGGATATTCCATACCATATGATGTCAATGCTCAGTATATAAAGCTGGTGTGAAGAAGGAGGAAGGGGGGGGTGTGGAGGGACGTTCGGAGTTATGGCATCTGTCTTCCCAAGCAACCATTACGCATGATGGAGCCCTGCTTTCCTGGAGATGGCTGACCACCTGCCTGCCCATGGGGAGTAGTGAATGAATTCCTTGTTTTGGGAAGTAGTGAATGAATTCCTTGTTTTGCTCTGCTTGCGTGCACGGCTTTTGCTTTACCTATTAAACTGTCTTTATCTCAACCCACGAGTTTTCCACCGTGGGGGAGTGAACGAGCAGCTGCGTGGTGCTTAGTTGCCGGCTGGGGCTAAATCATGACTCTTTTACTACTCAGCTAAAATACATTTGCATATATCTTATGTTTTACAAGAGCTGACTCAGATTTTCCCTTGGCAGTTTATCCCACTGCACCTTTCCAGCTGTAGGAAGAATGCACGGATACAGAAATCACATTATATTGTGATCAAAGAACCAAAACAAAGGAATTTAACTCTTTGTCAGACTGAAGTGCTCCAACCCGATGGTAAAGTAGAACTGGTATGAAACCTGAATTTCATACACAAAAGCATAGCAAATATCTTTTTGACTTGAGATTAAGAAATAATTCCCCAGTGATATGAATACGCTCTAAATCTTGTGAGTGTGTTGATGTGTCTCTTTTCTGGATTTATTTGCTTCCAAGCTCTACACTGATCATGTAGTCCACATGGGCAGCCATGGCTGGCATTAATTCATATTCTGAACACTAGTTATACTGCTGGCTAAAGTATACAGTGTGACTGATCTGCACATGTGGCTCTGTCCTCTGCTGGATGGGTTCTGAGATTTCTTGAAATATATGAAAATACTTACGGGCCTTATAATGAGAGAAGGGGTTAAGGGAATCTTAGCAGTTAATTAGTAGATAAGGTTTGAAATCTTGTTAGCTATTGCGTAAAGTAACTAAAGCAGGAGATCTGTAGTTCCTGATAAACTAACAGGAGCAAGAAGATTTGTGGCTCCTCACAAGGACAGTCCCTGATAAGAATTAGGAACTTGCCTCAAGAAACTAGCTAAAACCGACCCTGCGGTTTGAGTAAGAACCAAGGAACAACCGAGTCTGCGCAGGGACAAAAGGTTACCAGCGGTGACGAAGAGGAGCCACCAACCTTCATCCCCACGACCCCCGACGACCACCACTAGGAGGCAATGCGCAAGCGCAGATGGGAGGGGTTCATGGAAATAACGTCTTAGAACTCATTTCAATGTGAAGTGGGGACAGGTCATGCATATGTATAGACATATTGCGAAACTTTATGTATATGCAACACTTTGCTGTATATATTCAAAGTAAGTGCCGCGTTGGGGTGCGCACGGTTTTTGGTGGGACTACCCCCCCGTGCTGCCCAGCGCTGAATAAACATACCTACTTTACAATCTTACAGATTGTGGAGTCTGTTTTCCACACGTCAATAATTGCTGTTAGTTGGGATTAAACCATGGCAGGTTGATTGACTCTCTGCATACGTACTGTGATTTCTCTATAGCCCTTTTCTTAGCCTCTCTATAGCCCCTTTTCAAGGGGCAGCTTGCCTCTAGCATATTAAAAGGCATTATAAAGATCAGGAGCAAGCTGTGTTCTGTCTTAAGTATTTCCCAAGAGCTGTTTGATCAAATGGCTGCTGCAGTTGACCATTGCAGGAGACCGTTTTGAGGAAATGCTTTAAAAGCATACTCACTTTTTGACTCGTGCCAGAACTCACCCTGCCTCTTCAGAGGGAGGGGGGGAAAAGGTTGGGGGGAAAAAAGGAAAGACAGGTGTGGATGCTATGCATATGTCTAGAATAGCATCCTACTTACATGAACTAAGAGATCCAGATTGGGTGAGGATAAAGTCTCAGTAAATTCCCTCCTTGATGTAAAAAGTAGTTATTTGACAGGTTATGAGTGACTCCCACTCAAATAATTATGCAGAGCTGGCTTGCAGACATCTTTTTGGATCTCCCAGTCTTTGTATCTTGTGCATATCTTCTTTCTTTCTTTCTTTTTTTTTTTAGTTATTGTTCCATGATTATCTTTTCTAAGTCAAGCTTAACTGGCTATCAATAGGATCTAGAGGAAGAACTATTTTTTTCAGACAAAAGCCTCTTGCTCATGAAGTGAAACTGAGCTCCGATTGTTCTGTTTTTCTGTCTTGCAGCACAACAGTTCAGACATGCATCCTCATTATGCCAGCATCACCCTGGGTGGACTGCAGCCATACACTGAATACGCAGCTAGAGTACACTGTGGGGCAGCTCAGCATTTCTGGAGGTGGAGTGAATGTAGCAAAGCCAGAACCATCAGAACAAAGGAAGCGAGTATGTCCAGCCTATTGAGAAGGGAAGCCTGAAGGATGTTTTTCGCTTGCCATCTCTATTGGCTGCTACTCTTCTGCTGTGTAGCTAAAGCAGAGGCCTATTGCATGCATAAAAGTAGAAGCACACTAAGCAAACTTTAAGAAGGTGGCTTCTTAACTCTCATCCTATGTGCCAGTCTGCCATTTCATCTAGTGCAGGCCATGGGAAATCCAGATGACTGGGAGGATGGACAGACTGAGTTACAGTGTTCTGTGAAGGCTGGAGGAACTGTGCAGAGGTGGGAACAAGCACTGGGGAACTGCAAGCTAAGAAAGATTCTTCTAGGGAAATGAACCAGGCATTCATTCAGAAAAAAAGAATGAAGGGAGCAAGAAGTCAAAGGATAATGTTTTGGCAAGACCTGGGATTGATGGGGAAAGAGAGGTTTTGGAGGTTGAATTTCTTCAAATGGGAGGAAGCAATTAAACAGTTTATCCTTTCTGCACCTAGAGCATCTTTGTTTTGCTGTATTTATTGCAGCTCCATCAGGGAAACTGAACATCTGGAGAGAAATTATGCTAGTTCTGGGGGGGTGTAATGACACCTTTTCCTGGAAGGTGAGACATGGGTACAGAAACAGAAGCAAAACCCTTCTTAAAGGGGTTGCAAACTACTCCAATGAACTTTAACAAGTTTGTATGCACTTAATAGTAATTCGGTATGGAAATGTATTTTAAGAATCTAAGACAAATATTATATATAACATATTTCAGAATGTATGTAGCTGTATGATGGTATACTGTCCTGGCATTTCGGGCATGTGTACTTCTGTTTTTCTAAGCATTTTAACAAGACAAATCCCATTACTGAGACGTCTGCATTTGCATTTCATTCAGTATATGTACGCATGTGTGCAAACAAGTGTTTATATTGTTACTTATATACTTATTGTTGTTATTGTTTTATTGTTACATCAAAATAGTTATTTTTAAGTTCTAATTGCTCTTCTCATATTTTTTTCAGCAATATTTAGTAAGTAATTGGTGTCTACCCACATAATTTTTTTCCCAGCAAGCACCAAGTTTTCGAGCAAATGGAAGAAGTATATGAAGTAACCTGGGAAAAAGTAGAAGATTACTCTAAGCCTGAACACATCTCCTTTTAATCAGTCCATAATAGCACAAGGATTTCCATTGGTAACCATCCCTACAGAATCAGTATCATGGCAAAGAACAATGTTAATTATTCACTTCCTGCAGTGTTGATCATCCCTGGAGATACAGGTAACAGTAGGAGGATTTTCAGTTAAACTTAGATTTCTGTTATGAGAGTTTTGTTTCCACATATTTTAAGTGAAGTGATAATTTACTGTCTTGGGGGAATAAATTAACCTGGCCTGTTAAATCACTGCTATCTGAAAATTATTACTGTATTTTTGCCTATAGGGTGGTAACTGCATGTATATTAAGCTTAAGTGCCTTGCAACAGAAAGTCTGTTTTCCACAGAGCAAAACACATTTAGCCTTAAATTAGGGCCTCAAACCTGTGGCAAGTGCCATGAAGGTGCAGCCAATGCCTTGCAGAGAATGCTCGTGTGTGATTAGCCTCTTGTGTCTTTCTGTTTATGACTCCAGGTTTCTGCAGTTGAGTTCTTTTAATGAATATATAGTAATAATTACTGGATATTTTTTGAGCTGTCAACTTTCAGCATACAAAGAGATCAGCTTTCAGCATGTGAAAGAGCCCATATGTCTGATAGTGAAGGAACACAACTATTTTATTATTTTAACAGCTTAGCACAGAAACTATATTCACCTTCATTTATGAATCATAGAATCTTTGGGTTGGAAGGGACCTTTTAAGGTCATCTAGTCCAAACCCCCCGCAATGAGCAGGGACATCTTCAACTAGATCAGGTTGCTCAGAGCCCTGTCCAACTTGGCCTTGAACACTTCCAGGGATGGGGCATCTACCACCTCTCTGGACAACCTGTGCCAGTGTTTCACCATCCTCATTGGGAAAAATTTCTTCCTTATATCTAGTCTAAATCTACTTTCTTTTAGTTTAAAACTATTACCCCTTGTCCTACTGCAACAGCCCCTTGCCCTTGGTGAAGCCATGCTGGCTGTCTTGAATCACCTCCCTGTCTTCTATGTGCCATAGCTTCTAGGAGGATCTCTTCCATGATCTTCCCAGGCACAGAGGTGAGGCTGATGGGTTGGAAGTTCCCAGGGTCCTCCTTGCTACCCTTTTTAAAAATGGGTGCAATGTTTCCCTTTTTCCAGTCACCAGCAGGGACTTCACCTGACTGCCAGGACTTTTCAAATATCATGGAGAGTGGCTTGGCAACTACATCAGCCTGTTCCCTGAGTACTCTGGGATGCATCTCATCAGGTCCCATAGACTTGTGCATGTTCAGGTTCCTCAGGTGGTCTCAAACTCGATCTTCTCTTACAGTGGGAGGGACTTTGCTCTTCCAGTCTCTGTCTTGCAGTCCATCCACTCGAGAGGTGTGGGGAGAGAGACTGCCAGTGAAGACTGAGGCAAGTGGATATGAAGTCTCATGTAGGAAAATAATAGAGAGACTGTTTTGTTCATTCCTAGGCACTGAAAAATAGCTCAGTGATTCAGAGCTTAAAGAAGAACAGGTTAATGGAACAGATGATGGCATTATTTCCTGGGAGCCCAGACATACATATGACAGTTACATTATCGATTGGTATAACTTTCTGATGTTGCAGCCTTGTGATTTGCAGTGGAAGAGATTTAGGCCCAACGCTTCTGTCCTGGTTTCAGCTGGGGGAGAGTTAATTTTCTTCCTAGTAGTTGGTATAGTGCTGTGTTTTAGATTTGGTATGAAAATAATGTTGATAACATACTGGGTCAGCTGTCCTGGCTGTGTCCTCCCCCAGCTTCCTGTGCACCCCCAGCCTTCTTGCTAGCAGGCCAGCACAAGCAGCTGGACTGTCCACTACATAGCAACAACCCAAAACACCAGTACATTATCAACATTTTCTCAGCCCAAATCCAAAACATAGCCTCACACTAGCTTCTAGGAAGAAAATTAACTCTATCCTAGCTGAAACCAGGACACCATGTAGCAATCTTTTATGCTGTCGGGATTAATTTAATTTAGGAAACAAATCCTGTGCAATATTGAAGTCTGTGTAGTGCAAGTGTAATTCTTCAAAAGCATGTGGCATTATGTTTTGCCTAGCAGCTGAATTAGGTGCTACACATGTGCCAGCACCATTAACCCTTGGAAATCAACATAGTATTTTAGCAAAACCTCTTCTGAGTAACTTGTAGTAACATCTTGAAAGAGGGTAGTGAAGTTAACTGAGTTCAAAATCTTTTAGCAGGAGGGGTGCAAAATGGAACTTTGTCTTATCTATAACACAGGTCAGAAGCTTAGATTTGGGCAATTTAACACCCACTGTGCAGTGAGAGGTTTAGTACTCTCAGTCTGCCACAAAGAATGTGTCTTAGCACCAGTCCTTGATTAGGGCCAGTTGTGTGTTTTTTATCCCAGTGTTGGCAGTTGCAGAAGTATAGCCTTCCTGGAATTCCTCGAGCTGAGAGTTCACAAAATTTGACAGAACATATTTCAATACACAATAAAGAAACTGCACTTCAATTCATCTGAACACATGGGAGCCTACCTTCTCACTCAAGGAAAATGTGGTAACAGCCTTAATGGACAAAGAAAATGCCATCTAGTTCCTCAGTAGGTTACGCTGGGTTAATGTGAAGGGGAGTGGATGTCAGTGAGGATAACATGGAATCCTGATGCATAGGTATGTGTCTACATTAAACAGGCTCAAAGATGACCTTTGTCTGTGCCAGAAATGGAAATGAAATTATCTTACTCTTTGATGCATTCAGTCTGTTGTGCACTCATTTTGAATACTGTGGGGCAACAAAAATAAATAAAACCAACCCTCAGTTCTCTTTCAGACAGAATACATGTGTTCAATTCACACTATGTACACTAAGAATTGACTAACTTACTCTGTATCTTCTTCAGTTGCTTTAATAGCACACAAAGAAGATTCCTAATGGATTATAGACCTCTGTAAACAGCAGTTAAACAGGACAGCTGTTTGTGGAGGTGTTACCATGGCACTGTATCTCCTCTTGTGCACAGGAACTTAAATTCTTTTGGCATTAACCCTTGCGTAGCAGGCCCCAAACAACCAGGTAAGCAGATGTCATGGCTTAGCCCCAAGCCAGCAACTAAGCACCACGCAGCCACTCGCTCGCTCCCCCATGGTAGGATGGGGGAGAGAATCAGAAGAGTAAAAGTGAAGAAACTCAGGGGTTGAGATAAAGACAGTTTAATAGGGAAAGCAAAAGCCGTGCACGCAAGCAGAACAAACCAAGGAATTCATTCACCACTCCCCATGGGCAGGCAGGTGGTCAGCCATCTCCAGGGAAGCAGGGCTCCATCACGCATAATGGTTTCTTGGGAAGACAGACGCCATAACTCTGAAGGTCCCTCCACCCCTTCCTTCTTCTTCGTCCCAGCTTTATATACTGAGCATGACGTTATATGGCATGGAATCTCTCTTTGGCCAGCTGTCCTGGCTGTGTCCCCTCCCAGCTTCCCGTGCACCCTCAGCCTTCTTGCTAGCAGGCCAGCACAAGAAGCTGGACTGTCCTTGACTACTTAGCAACAACTCAAAACATCAGCACCTTATCAACATTTTCTCATCCCAAATCCAAAACATAGCCTCACACTAGCTTCTGTGAAGAAAATTAACTCTACCCTGGCTGAAACCAGGACAGCAGACAGGGTAGTCAGATGCATAGGTGTATGGAGCCCATTTGTAAAGAACATCATATTCAGGCTGCATATCATCTAGATCTTCCAACACTACATTTGCATTTATTAAAAAACAAAACAAACAAAACACACTTTTTTCAGCCAGTGATAAAAGGCATTGCTAACCGTAATTTCAAAACTCAACAAAAACATTCTTCTTGATACTGCAATACCAAAAACTATAGTACTTGCAGAAACACAATTGAATACCATAGACTTTTATTTTTTATTATGTATCTCTCAGAATCCCTACAGTAGGCAGCAGTGAATTTGGTCTTCCATTTTGGTTTTTAAAAACTGTATATTTGTAATGAAACAGAACAGTTGGAATTGTATCTATCTGAAAGTCTCATCAGATTAACATCCTTTAAGGGCAAGGAACCCTTTGGTTTTGCCTAATTATGATGCTGTTCAATACAAGATGAAGAATTATACATGAAAGAACCAAGTCTGGAACATTTCACAAATATAAGACAGACTTAGAGCACAGAATAATCAGTTTCCAAAAGGGAAAAAAAAAATTTTTTTTTTACAATTTGATCTTAAACTGAGATACTTTGTTAAAGTGTAGTTACTCTTCTTCCCTATGTTTAACTAGCTACTCACACTTCCTAAAAACTAAGCAGTTGCAGAAAGGAACAAATGAAAGGTATCCTAAATCAAGAGTTGCACGTCTAAGGAACTCTGATACGGAAGTCAGTTTAAAAAGTCAGACTATTCCAGGAAACATTTTCAATTTCAACATGCTGCAGTTGCTCATGCCAGAGGACAGCTGTAACAAGGCACAATTTCCTACATCTGAGCTGCAGTCCCTGGGGCTTGGCTGCAGTAATTTAGAACAGGGAGTAGGTGGAGGGGGGTGTGTGGGTAGGTGTAATTGTAGCCAGTAGTGCCTTCGATGGTAGGACGAGACCCTTTGGCCTGGTGGGTGTTCCCACCTTGGCTCTGGCAGAGGCAGCTCCTTTGGTCTTTTCCTGGGGAGATTTTACACTGATGAAATTTCATTATCTCAAAGCAAGGTGTCATGGTTTAACCCCAGCTGGCAACTAAGCACTATGCAGATGCTCACTCACTCCCCCACGGTGGGACGGGGGAAGAGAATCAGAAGAGTAAAAGTGAGAAAACTCATGGGTTGAGATAAAGACAGTTTAATAAGTAAAGCAAAAGCCGCACGCACAAGCAAAGCAAAACAAGGAATCCATTCACCACTCCCCATGGGCAGGCAGGTGTTCAGCCATCTCCAGGGAAGCAGGGCTCCATCACGCATAATGGTTTCTTGGGAAGACAGACACCATCACTCCGAATGTCCCTCCACCCCTTCCTTCTTCTTCATCCCAGCTTTATATACTGAGCATGACATCATATCATATGGAATATCCCTTTTGGGTCAGTTGTCCTGGCTGTGTCCCCTCCCAGCTTCCCACACCCCCCCGCCTTCTCACTGGCAGGCCAGCATGAGAAGCTGAACAGTCCTTGACTGCTTAGCAACAACTGAAAACATCAGTATGTTATCATCAACGTTATTTTCATCCCCAGTCCAAAACACAGCCTCATACTAGCTTCTATGAAGAAAAGTATCCCAGCTGAAACCAGGACACAAGAAAACAGTATGCTTGTCAATACCATGAGAAGTTAGCTCCTTTTTATCTATAAACCTTTCTGCTTGCTGGTCCTGGCAGGTGGTGTTTCATGAAGCTACCTGTGTTTAAAAGCACACAGTCAGAGGATTCCAAGGAGCATAATGCCAAAGTCAAAGGATGATACAGTCCAGGCACTAGAACTAAAGATTAGGAAAGTATTTTTGCATTGGGGGGGAGGTCAGGGGGCATGTATACCTTTTTTTTGGTTTTAGACATCTGTCTCACATTAATGATTGAATGATTTCAAAACTGAGAACTGTTTATTTCTGTCATTGTTTATAATTCAACTTTCACATCTGTTGTCAAAATGCTAATACTTAATGTGCAAACATCACATAATGGAAAATGATTAATTTGCAGTATCAGTCCTCTAAATTTTTAAAATTTTAAAATAAAAATGGTGTACAAACTATGAAACTATTTTTATTAGACATCTTACAAAGCATTAATGTAAAATATATTTTTGACCAAAAAAAAATGTTTATTTCAAAAGCTTCAGGTTGTTCTAGTTAATTAGTAACTTATAAATAAAATTCCAACCCATTTCTAGTGCTGAGGTACATATGAGAGCAGAACAACTTGAAGAAGTTAAATACATTTTATTAACAATGCATCCCTTTGATAAGATTACGCTTCAGAAGGCTTTTAATGCCCATAGAAATGAACTGTACACGCTATATTAAAAAAAAAGGAAAAAACCACACACAAAAAAAAATCAAGGCAGGCAATACCACTTTGGGACAAGCCTCTGTTTAAATTATGCACAGGTCAATACAATATTCTTTTGGAAAATATATACTTTTTTTTTTCCTATATTACAGGTATACAATATAAATCAGATTTCAATGTCTGTTCAGTGACCTACAACAACTAGAACCTCCAAATACGTAGCAGCACGTTACTAAATAAAAAAAAGTAGTCCACACGGGACAGGGAGAATAAGTCTTGAGATTTTCCTCGATCTCTTCCCTCCTCAGAATGATTAATTTAGATAATCTCTTGTAATGCAGTTTTAGGGATGCTGACAGCCCAGTACTGGAGAAATTTTTCAATTAAATCTAAAAGACATCTGCCTGCCTCCCCCCACCCGACATCGCATCTTGTGCTAAAACACCTTATTCAGCAGCAAAATGGCATGCTGTTACACTTTTTGGCATAAATTACATTTCTCCAATAAAATAGTGTATTTTACAAAGCAATTCAAGCAAAATGTGCAATTTCTGCATGCTGTGGCATTGCTGTCCACCTATGTTACAAAAATAGTCCCAAAAAAATCCACATTCTTTACTGAACATACAAATCTGTTGAAAATAAAACTATCCAGGGAACCAGAATCAGGAGTTAAACAAAAACCAAAGAAATGGGGGTCTTTAGCAAAATACAAACATGGTTTCTAGCATGTCCCCAAAGGTCTTTTATAGTTCTCAGATTTTACTCTCACCTAATATACCTTTAATAAGCACATGATAATAGAAGTGTAAATAAAAAAAAAAAAAGTTAGGGGAATTGCTTTCAACTGGCTCCACAAAGCCCCAAAAAACACAACTTCTGCGCAGCCCTGCCAGGAGGCAAGCAGAAACCTCAGAGATGCTCCGAAGCCTGGCAAGAATTCTTCCACTGCGATTGCTCAGCTTGAGCTCACACTTACAAGGTAACACCAGTTTCCTGAAGTCCAAAGCACCAAATACCAAGACCAGGACATAGACTAAGCAGCAGCAACAACTCTTTTATCTCTCACTAGGCTTTGATTATTACCTATTTCTCAAATAGCTATCTTTCTCTTCAGGAACCTAGTAAAGGTACTATAGGTTTTTTTTCAGCTTCTCACTGCAAATTACAACTCTCTTGTTCAAGACCAGTAGATATGTTTTGAAATAAAATGACAAAAAGATGAGCGGTATTCTCACTGCTGCCTTTTAAAATGTTTATAAGAGCAGCTTACTTCAGTGTGCCAAGCCACTGTGGCCCTAAACTACTGAATACTTTAGCACTTCGTTGTGTCTCAGGAAAACACACCACCACCACCCAATGAGAGCACATTTAGGGTACATGTGTCAGGTCAAATAAGAACTGTCAGATGAGGAAATGTGACTGTTTCAAATACAACATGCCAAGGGCCCAACATGCAAGTTGGGCACCTCAAAGCCTGACCATCTCCAGCCCTGAGTGATGTCCATGACAACTGGGAGCATTCTACATCTCAATTTCAGACAGCTGAAAAGGTCTCTCTCTCCAAAAGGACACTCACAGCACTCAGCTTTGTCCTCCTCTCCACTCAGTGGAGAGAAACAGGCCCTTAGGGACATAATTGGGAGCCCTTTAGTTAGCTCTCTGCCCTTTGGAAAGGGCTATCCCTTTCCACTGACTGCAAAAGCAGACAAAGAAAATTAGCCAGCTAATTTAGTAGACTAAATGCAATTGGTTTCACAGCCAGCCTCTCCTTCCCAGAAAGGCTTTTGCCTCAGAGCAGTCTGAGTATTTTGTGTTATCATGTTTAATCATTCAGGAGTTTTCTTTGCCACAGCAACCAAACTGTATTTGTAGATAGTGTAAATGAATGCTATATGCTTTATTATTTGTTGGACAGTATCACAAATAGTTACAACTGCAAAAAACACAAAGCTGGTGGTCTGTCAGTTCCCCTTGCTACCCTTTCTAGGGGAAGTGGAAGGATTCTTTGTTAGAGTTAATATAAGCACAATTTTTATTTACTACTGTTTTCTTTTGAAGTTCATGAAGCAAATAAAACCCCAAAATAAGAACTTTGAACAGGATATTTTAAAAAAAGAAACTGATAGAATTAGAAATTCACAGTTTATAACTAGGCCAATATCAAATTCCTTCAATAAACAGTATCCCTTCATTTGTCAATTAAAATGAAAGTCATGTGAACTTAATGTGTAAATATGTAAATTAATTCTAGAAATGTTGTATGTTATGTACAGTACAGACTTTACATCCTTGATGCATACTTGTTGAAATTGACTAACACTCATACACTTTCAGGAAAAAAAAATATGTTTTATAACTGAATTTGCAGCAATAATTCATACATAAGTTTCTGTTGTCATGGATTCCCACACAAGCGAGTACTTCAGAACACATAAGCATTTCAGGATGGAGAGTCTTTCAAAAGTATATTGGCATCGCTTTTGCTTACTTTTTTTAATAATCAGAGGCCTTCCTATGGCACTTTCTACATTAAGTGCTATGGATTAAACTGGTAACAAATGAACAAAGGTGTTTTTGTTTTTAAATACAGGTGATAAAATGTTTATTTTGCTTTAACTGCAGAAAAATAACATGGAGTTGTTTGATGTAACCCCATCTAGTTATTAAAACAAATCTCTTATACTCTAGCCTAACTGAGGTAGTGTTTGAAACTACTGTATGAGATATGCTAGCCCCATTTTTGGGAAAACTACATTATGTCCTTTAGAGTTTATACCACTGTTTGGTCTACTGTGATTGACATTTTGGTTTTACAGAAGCATTTATTTCTTATGACCAGAGAAGTCCAATTAGTTACTGGTGTGGTGTTTTCAGAGCATTTCAAACATGCCTTGACACACAGATATATTATTTGTGTCACTGACAATAAAAGAGTTGAATCAGTTTCTTTATGCTCCTTCTTTCAGTGGGAACTCATGAAAAGATAAACTCAGGAACTAAATTTGATTATGAGCAGCAACTTATAGATCTGCTTTACCAGAACCTCATGGTATGCAGTGCACATAAGAACTCAGTGAAGTGACAGCTGCAAAGCAGTGCTTACGTGGCAAGATGAAGTTTCCAATAAGAGCAAATAAATTCCACATTTCACTAGGAATCGTGTTTTACTGTTCACAGGACTACTTACTGAAATCTCCAGTAGCGTAGCCAGGAAGAACAGGGTTATGAGTGTCAGGATATATTTCACTTATCTTAAGTATTAATCAGACAATTATAAAAAAAATTGTAAAAGTGAATGGATAAAAATATGTTCTACCGTAGTACAGTCCAGCTGAACTATTCACCTATATCAAAATCAAAGGGTAATCCCTTCTGTTACAGGCATTCTAACAAAGGTGGCCTTTCTACTGTGTGTGTATATATATATTTGCATATATTTATATTACCTTCTTATAAAGGCTTCTGAATCTTTAGATCCATGATAAAAGTAACAGGGATTCTTACTTTTTCTTTTTAAGCTTGCACTCATTAATTTAGAAACCTCAACTAGTAACATGACAGACAACTATTTCAGTCATTAAACAGTCACTGTATCATGTAACCTTTGCAACAAGTCTAAAATACCAATATAAAATTATAATTACTGTTGCTTCAAAATTTGCTACTTAAGGCTTTTCACTACAATTATTAGTACTATCTGATGCTTGATCACTAATCCATTGAAAATTCAAATCAAACCTTTGTTTTTATAAAAGGCTGTTTCCATGGAGCTTGGAAAACGCTCACAAAATTACATCTTCTCACAAAAGCAGCAATGATTAAACATCTTCAAGTTTAGTTTATACAATATTCATTTATCTGATACAAATCATGCTTTTTAAAGGTTTTTCGTTAAGATCAACATTCATACTAGATGAGCATGAGTATAGAAACTGCAAACACATGCATATCATTCAGGGAAAACAATCAGATTTCTGCATTTTAAGTTTAAATGATTTGTTATTTTTAAAATCAAACTGTAGTGAAAATCCTTAACTAGTTCAGATAAGATACATGTACATAAGTGTAATGAAATTGGAGAGATTGCTAATAAAATTACTTACAACTATAGTAATATTAAAATAACTTAAAGGAAACCTCAGATTCACAGAGGCTTTTCTTTCTGTCTGAAGTTACAAACCCCCAGGTAGTGTTATAAACAGTACAAAAACCAACAGAGAAGGGCTAACATTAATCCCCTGGTGACTAGATTACAGCATGGCTCCCCATTGCTGGCAATGGAATGCACGCTCATCTCCCTTGATTCCTGGTATCCAGGAGCTAAAAAGCAAGGCATCATTCTGCTTCTCTGGAACAGAATTGGAAGTCAATCATAAAAGATATCTCCTCTGTATCTTGTCTTTTTTTTTTTTTTTTTTTTTTTAATTTATGGTAAAAAAAATGAAATGAAAACTTGTGGAGGTGTTCAGTGCTTGGCTCTTGCATATACTGGTAATTACTATTATTAAAACTATGGTCATGTTTAATAATTCCCCAAAGGGCTCAAAAGACTGAGGCAGTAATTGGTTAAGGAAGAAAAAGTTTTCAGTTCAGTCTTCAGGTACCAGTAGCTTCTGGAACAGTGTAGAAATGATGCTCCAAAGCTTTTTATCCAGTCAGTTGGAGGTTGTCTGAGGATTTCAGACAGTCTACATGCAATGTACTGCATGAGACAGAGGTCAGGATTCAGATGATGTATCAATTACTGGCTGTTTTGTTGGTGTTGCTAAAATAGCCTCTGCTGCTTCATGCATCTAAAAGAAAAAGACAGATGAAGTATTAATTGCGTCAGAGTTTTTACTAGAAAGACATCATAAAATAGTTTCCTTTAAGACATATCTGAAAGCATTCAGAACATGAAACCTGCACCCAGTTGGCACATTTTGGTGCATTCAATGCATCTGAACTCTCCACTTACTTGTAAGAACTGTACATCTTGAAATAGCTCCTGAATGAACCTTCGAGATGGAAGTCGAAATGTACAATGTGCTAACAAGTAGGACACCTCAGAGTAAAGGCATATGTCATCAAATGCTTGGGGATATTTCTCCTTAATTCTGATTGACAGGAAAAACAAAATTTTAAAAGTCTTGAACAGATTTCCATCATATTTTTTAAAACTGTTCAATTAAATTTTGATTGTCATCATTAACAAAGCAGAACTCTTCAGTAAATGGCATTATACATTCTGGATCTGATGAAGCAAAAAAATCAGAACAGAGAGCATTATTTTGTACCAAACGAAAATACATATTAATGAGACAAAACAGAATATATAATTTGAAAGTTGTACAGAATCTCTGAGACCACCTAGTCTTAAAATAACAGATGTGGAAAGAGAACAGTATATCAAAGAATAGGCATCCATATGTACAGTAATAAAAAATACGAAAAACTAACTTAATTACCTGTAAGCTTTTTTTAAAACTGAGCATCTCTGTGTTTTCTTTTAGCAGTCATATGTCAGTTTCCAACATCACTAGCCCAGAAACATACATTTTTTTATTATAACATGTAATCCCTGGATTTATAGTCCTATATTTTAACATGAGTTTTTCTATAAATTAATTCCAGTAGTTTTAATTCTTTAATTAATTCTTGCTTAAAGCAGATTTGTGTTTCTCAAGAAGATACTTTCAGATTGTTATTCTGGTTATCTGATATATATTATTTGGCACAAATAACAAAAAAGAATTATAATTTTTTTTTTAAAGATGCATGACATAATGGATATGTAATGAAACATCACTACAGTTGAATTACTGATTTGAAAAATAATGGGGAAGACTAAGAAATTAAAAACAGAACAAACATTAAAAGGAAAATTCTTTGCTTAGCTTTTATGTTACATTCAGTCATCCCCTGTAACCCACAATAATACCTGCTTGACAATTTTTTGAGAAGTCAGAAATAAGGTGAATCACTATCTCAGAGATCTTAGAAAATACATACAACTAAATGTTGCTAAAACATTTGAAATGTATTTAACTTACGTCAGGAGTCCAGTTTCATGGCCCTTAGTTCCTACTGAACTACTCAAATTGATTACTAAACGTAAGACTTCTTTTCGCAGAAGTATTCTGCACACTGGTGTATCATCTGGGATTGATTTTACTCCTGGAAAAACAAATTCAACAGTATGGAGTTTAAGCAGAACAGTCTTTGATTGTGCTAATCTTATGCCACATAAGTCTGTTTTAGCATAACACACACGAGTACGTATGTATGTATGTATTCTGAACTACCAATAAATATTCCCATTAAAATTAAAACAAACAAAAATATTCTTTTCATGAATTTTAACATGGAAATATTTAAAAAAGGTAAACTAGCATTTCATAAATGCCGTATAACATTTAGAAAAATCTGTGAGATTCCATTACAATGCTGTCTCTATCACTAAATCATGTTGCAAACTGGGTGATTACCTGCTCTGACTGCATCAGATACTGGCAAAATTAGCAACCAGCTACTTCATAAGAAATTATGATAATTCAAAATGTAAAACACAAGCCTAAAAAAGAAATGTCTCTCTCTCTACAGAAATTCAGTAATTTTTTTAAAAGATTTTTTTTTTTAAAAACTAACACCACTGTGGGAGAAAAAGGCAATCAATTTGATTGTAATGTTGGATACAGAGCTGCATTTACATTACCTGCAAAAATGTCATAAAGCTAAAGCAGAACAGTTTGAAAGTATGTCATCTACCATAGTCATTGACAATGCAACTACTGTGTCCAGAGAAGGGCAACGAAGCTGGTGAGGGGGCTGGAGCACAAGTCTTATGAGGAGCAGCTGAGGGAACTGGGGTTGTTTAGTCTGGAGAAGAAGAGGCTGAGGGGAGACCTTATCACTCTCTACAACTACCTGAAAGGGGGTTGTGGCCACAAGGGTGTTGGCCTCTTCTCCCAAGTAACTAGTGATAGGACAAGAGGAAATGGCCTCAAGTTGCGCCACGGGAGGTTTAGATTGGATATTAGGAAAAATTTCTTCACCGAGTGGTCAGGCATTGGAACAGGCTGCCCAGGGAGGTGGTGGAGTCGCCATCTCTGGAAGTGTTCAAAAAACGTGTGGATGTGGCGCTTCAGGTCATGGTTTAGGGGACATGGTGGCGCTGGATTAATGGTTGGACTTGATGATCTTGAAGGTCCTTTCCAACCTAGTTATTCTGTGTGATACCTTCCTGGATAATGATTAGGGCATCCAAAGTGGGTTTTTTGAGTAGTTGTTTCTGTTGTTGTTGTTTGTTTGTTTAAATAAAGAGCATTACTTTGTTGCAGTATATATAAATAAAATATTATTTTTCCACAATACCTAAAAAATACTTTAAGAGTCTCTAATAATCATAAGGCTTTCAAACTTACCGAGTACAAGCTCTGTACTCTTGGTGCTGCTAGCTGAACTACGGGATACTGCATCACTACAGCTTGAAATTCCAGAAAATTTTGAGGAATGCACATCTAAGTGACTGTGTATGGTCTGCCCACACCAGTCAGTATATGGAATGTCTGAAAAATCTGATAGAAACAAGATGTTGCATCTTTGTTATTCACACTTTTCCTCACTTCAAACGCTTTTCTTATTTTTTAAACAATGTTAAGCATGCAAGACATTAATGCATTATGTACGGTAACTATCAGCATATAAAACAGCTGGAAACTAGATGTTCGATTTTGGACAATTCATACTCAAAACATCTAAAAATAACTTTTTTTGAGTCTTATAATACTAGAGTGAAAATAATCAAGTCTTAAGTACTGACAGAAGCCTATAAAACTGTAATCACATGTGGAGCTCATGTAAAATAGAGCATGGATATATCAATAACATAATAAAGATGCTCTTGCATTGCACAAGCTTTTTGTTCATACAATTACCACAGGTCTTGCAGAAAGGGCTCTGACTTCATCAACAGAAAGATGTGACAAGTAAGATTCTTCTGGGAGGTTTCACTATCTACAGCCTTTGACATTTTGGATGTAGAGAGACGAATGTAAAATCCAAGCTTTTAATTGTTGCGCAGTTAACAGAACCACAGAAAACCATAGGTCTGAAGTGACTTCTGGAGATCACCTAGTTCAACCCCTTGCTCAAAGGGCTCGCTTCAAAATGAGATCAAGTCACACTGCAAAGAGTTTTCCCCCTTATGTTTAACTGGGATTTCTATTCCAACAGCACATGCCTGTGGTCTCCCCATCCTTCAGCTTTGTGCTTCTGACAAGAGCCTGGCTCTGCCTCACCTGTAATCCCCTCATGCTAATTGAAGACTACAATTGGGATTTTATTTGCCATCTCTTCTCAATACTGAACTTGAGCTCAAACTCATCTCTCTCAGCCATTCCTCACATTTTGTGCATCATCCCCCTTGCCAGCAGTACTCTTTGTGTTACTACCTGAATGCATAACACTTGTAAAATGGTAAGGATTCCTACTAAGCAAAATTGGAATTTCTATTACGGGATTATCTTTTTATTATAGACATTGTAAAAAGGCATGTAACTGGCAAGCTCTGCAGAGAAGGTTAGGAAGAAAATAATAATTCTGAATCTGATCCGATTCTCAAAATATGAAGAAAGAAGACTAAATCCCAGAAGTTACAGCTCAACTTCAACAGACTCCTCAATCAGCTTTCCTTTGTTTTGTTTTATGGTACAGACTTGCTTTGAAGTCAGACTTTTCATTAGTTTGACCACAAACCTCAGCTTTCAGGACATTGATTTGTAAATACTAAATAAGGTTTTGAATTTTATATTTTGATAAGGTTTTAGAAATACGACCACAGCAATACCATTGGTTACATAGTGAGCTTATTAAGAAGAATTAATTTCAAGGTCAATAGTCAGTAAGAACAACCCCCCCCCCAACCCAACAAACACACTCTTACAGATTCATCAGTTTTAGAGATGAACAAAATTCAATATTGTCATTCAGTTTTATCACACTTCCCCACAAGGAACACTAACCTGTATGACTATATGAAGAGTTTACTTTGTTGTTAGACTGATAACCCAGTATTTGAATGCAGACACAGTAAAGGCAATTCTCATCTGTGTGCTCCTGTAGCCCTGTATCCTCTGTATTTTCTAAAAACTGAGAGGCATCTGAACGGCTGGTATTCATTATTTCTGTGAGACTGATCTGCTGTTGGAGCATCTGAAAAGGACTTTTGACAACATCACTTATACCTGATGGAAGACCTGTAGATGAGCAATTCAACATCAGAAAAAAACCAAAACCACCCAATGTTAATAAAACATTATTTCAATTAAATTTCCCCTTTTAAGGCTGGGAGGGGTGTGTGGGTGTGTGTGGGTGCGTGTGTGAAGATCTAGAAACTTTTTTTGAATGGTTAAGGCTCCCAAGATTTGTTAGCATTCAGGAAATAAACATCGCATTTTAGTCCCAGCTTATCATATATAACAAAACACTGCAAAGGACAGAATTCAACCTCTAAACACACATACTGTAAGAAGATATGTGGTAAATCCTAACATATCAAAATTAGTAACAGTAATACCCATGTAACATTAATGTTATAAATTTTCATAGTATCAAACAAGATTAGTACAACAATATACCAGATATATAAATGACATATGCACCAATGAAAACAGAAACACAATTTTAAAAACTGTAACTTAGTGCCTGTAATAGGATGAAACTAGACTCAACAGTGCAGAAACAAGCCAAAGATACCTTAGTGACATGCTCTTCCCTGGGTGGAAAATACCAACAAATACAATTTTGAACAGGCCTAATCCTAACTTTACACTGAAACTACAGAAACACACTTTCAGGAAAGTCATCTTTATATATTACATTAACAACACAAGAGGAAAAAAAAATAATCAGTTAAGATGTGTCTATTTGGAAGTTCAAAGTGCTTGTAATAAAGTTCCAGTTAACTAAGAAGCAAGACAACAGCTATCCTATACTATTTTAGGACCAGTATCAATGTTTCTTCTTCAGTTGTCCTACTGAAAAGATACATATTGATGCCCTACAGATTTATGACTACTCTGGAGTAAAAAGAAAGTGCATTCCAGAACAAGCCAGGCATTACAGAGCACTTGCAATTTTCTTGTACCATGTTCCATCACCTCCGCTGATCAACTGTCACAGAAACATCACAGAAAGACAAAATTTACTTTCTGAAATACACATCTAACACCTTTATTGGTTCCTATAAATTCACATGTCAAAGGGGAGTCAAAATATAACAACTCAATATATATGTGGCATACAAATTTTATCTTAGCCTAAGTTTTGTTACTTTCTTCAATGCAGTATCACTACCAGTCTTCAATTAACATTAGCTCATGTTATAATCAAAGATACGTAGACTTTCCTTCTTAGTTTATTAGAGCTGGATCAAGCTTTGAAGCAACACCCCATTATCTTGAACTACATAAACCATTAATAGCCACTATCCTAAATCCAGAACACAGCTCAAAAATTAACATCTAAACCCAACATTTTCTGTAAAGAAAAATCAACAAATAAAACCCAACACCCCACCTCATCCAATGTACAAACAAACAACAGAAAGGTACAGAAGAGGAACAAAACCGATACCTTCTGCATCAGGTGCAAAGACCCTAGCTCCACGGTCATCAAATGGAAGTATGGTTTTCTTCTGGAAATATGGAGTTTCCTTTACCTGGAATATTCAAGTGAAAGTTAAAATTAGCACAGGTGATAATTATATACAAAGGAAAAATAGATATTTTTTATGAGGAAATAAAATGTTGTCAATTTTTTACTTCAGGAAAAAGATCTAATTGGAGGAAGAAATTAAGAATGGGTTCCTGAGTAGTAAAGAAAAGCCAATGAGAAAAACATACATTTGTGAATGAATGTTTATTAAGCAAGGCTTATGAACAGTCAGTAAATGGTAAAACATAGTGGTGACAGGCTGTAAGGAAACCAGTGACCCAAAAGTGGCTATTAATGATCTGTCCATGATCACTCTACACCACTGGAGACCTCAGGAAAGTAGAGCAAAACCACCCAGGACATCTAAAATGTTGCCTGTAAGATGTTGCAGAATCAAGAAGTGTCTCAACTCTACAAAAAGTGTTGAGAGAAGTGAGGCAACATAAACATACCATAAAGACTATGGAGGAGAAATAAAATAATCATTTCATAGAAGGGAAATAGAAGCAGGTATGATGAAAAACCTTGCCTTTAGCTCTAGCTTTAGTAATTTTTTGAGATTAGTAAGAAAGGAATTTAGGTTTGAAAGGCAAAGACCAAGTAAACTAAAGAGAAGGAAGCCACTGATTTACCTTTGACATAGACCATGTCCTGTTTTTGATAATTAGGTAACAGAATACTAAACATTGTGATGCATCAGTTTGTTAGATGGGAATGTGTTTTAACTAAGTAGAGAGAGGAAGGCAACTGATAAGACAATTAAGATAATCTGTTTTAACTTAAAGAAATATATCTGTGAGGTTAAGTAAAGACAATACAATTTAATGCTATGATGATAGATATACAAATAAAGTTATATTAAATCAAGATCACGACAGCAGAAGTCATAGTAGCAGGAAGTTTACCATGGGATTATGCACATCACTTATGGTTGATCAATGAACATATCAATTAGTTGGCTAAAGAGATATTAACAAATGTCCACAGACTATGCTAATTTTAGTATAAAAGCTAGCCATCAACTAAAAATCTTATGACAGCATATTTATGCTACCACTGTTTAACATACTTCTAACCTAGTCTGTGTCATTATTTGCAAAATACAAAATAGACTAGCACTATTCTGTAAACAGGGTTAGAAAAGTAACTCTAAAAAAAAAAAAAAAAAAGTAACTCTAACTCCAAAGCACATTCCTTGAAAGTACCACATCCTGTTTTCCTCATTTCTGTAGATCTAATCTATTCTGATGATAATGCAACAGTTAACTACCTTCCAGTATGAAAATGCAAATGAACCCATTAAGTTATCACATACATACCTGAAATATTTCATTGATATCCACTGGGAGAGCAAGGCCAATGTAATCATCAGAGCTACCATATGTAGCATTAGAAACCATGGAGCGAACAGAGGAGGAACGCTGAAGTGTGTTTTGGTTAATAGGACTTAATAAATCTTCTTTATCTAATGAAGCGTAACTTAAAGCTTTCATGAACCTGTAACATTGAAATAACAAATCACAACCTTGGTAAATCTCTCATTATGACACATTACAAGTAAGGACTGCTGACACAAAGACTATCCTCATCTTCCCATTGTAGAACCCAGAGCTTGTTACTCTGTCAAATTACAGCTATAGGCTCATTGCTTTTGTTCTGTCTCATGTTGTATTGCATGGTTTAGCAGTTCCTTAGGTAAAAATTTGTGATTTTTTTTTTATGTCCTGGGACAGAGACTTGAAAGATAGCAGAATGGAACTTCTGCTTAAGAGGTTGCCAACCCTGTAAGAACACAAATTTTCTCCAACTTACCAGGCTTCAAAGATTTACAGCCCAGACAGTCAGTAAAGATTTCGGCTTTTAAACTGCTAACACAGAGCTTGAGCCTGCTAGGTACCAGAGATGTGAGCAAGGAACATTTTTTTCCTGTATTCTAAAGGAGCCACCCACTGGGTCATCCAAGCATGGAAGAAGAATTTGCTAAACATGAACAGACAAAGAACAAACTTGAACCTGCAATGTGAGCAGAGCTGACTGTGACAAGCAGCCTGAGGAACAAAGAAAGAAATAGGTTGGGAAAGGAGACAGGAAAGAGGAGGCTGGAGAACAAGTCCTCAGTGCTGATCAGAGTCCTGATGATGGAAATATCTCATTTGGCCATCTCTCATTTTACTTTTTACATTGAAGATAAAAACCTATTAATACTTTCTGCTAATCAACCTAAGTAGATGGTCTATGCAGTGGATTAAAGCTTCCTAGTAAAAAGAGACACTCCTTAGGAACGGTAAATTTTTATTATATTATTGCAAATTATTATACATTTGAAGGTAAGTACAGTGAACATTTTATTTCTTGAGCTGGACTTTCTGCCTTGGAAATAATTTTCTATCATTTTTTTCTTTTAGATGGGCAATTAAAATGTCTTCTCATCCATAACAGCTTAACAGATTTATACTGAGATAAAAATAAATTATGGTTTGACTATGTGTTGTTCAAGACATTATTATGCAATGGGAATGTGCAGAACACAGATTATAGGACATCCACAGTTTTCTTGCTACTAATTCTGACCAATGCTAATTACAGTAGCAGTGGACTTGCAATAAAACTCAAGCCATACTTCAAAACCCAGAGTTACCATTTGCATTAGTTATTTCATAATAAAGCATTCTATAGTTACTCTCAAGATGAAGATATACATATTAATCCTAAACAATTGTCCCTGCTTCTCTTGGAAAAGCTAACAGATATATCATTAGTAGTGATAAACACTGATAAGTTTTCATGAAATCATGTCTGCCTCACAAAATAATTTGTGCAAAGAAATAAGCTTTTCAACCTTTTGAACAAATGGAACAACTAGAAACATCACCAAAGTCAATTTACAGCTGCTACTTGCTATGAACTCCTGAATTTGTGAATGAAGCATGAATAAAAAAAAATTTTCTGAAGACTGACAGAAGAATGGCCAAAGACAAAAAAGGACAGAGTATTTCTTTCCAATTTATTACTTAAACAGCAATTAGACAATATTTAGCTGGAAGTAGTAACATACTCTGAAATTAAAAGGACCACAATTATTCAGTGGAGACACTCAGCCGTAACCAGTAAGAAAAATACATATACTAGTTAAATCATAGTCTTTCCAATCAATTATATCAGTAACCAAGACAATCTGACAATCTTTTGTAATATGTACATCTGCAATTTTTTAACCTTCTCAGATACAAGCACTCTAGTCATTTAAGTTCAACGTTAAACAGGTCAGCTCAAATCCTTGCACCTAACAACTGATACGAGAGATCATGAACAGCTAAGCACCAGGAATACTGTTAGTATTACACTGCATGCTGAGTCTCAGGATGAAAGTCCACTGCAGGGAGGCTGCTTTGCATATCAAGTACATGACTGCAAGGAACAGTACAGCATGACTACAGCCACAACAGAATCTGTACTGCCACTGAAATGACACTGATTTGTTCCTGCATTAGCACAGGAAGCCAGTGACAGAGCAAGGAACAGCACTTCTGATTTCAAGGACAGTGCAGCTTAACTACTGAATCGTCCTTAATTTAGTCAGCACACGCAGTCTAGTTCTAACTTAACTGAATGAAGGGAACAGAACTTAACTTTTATGGCATCTTTGCAGAATCATGTGAAAATATAAAAACAAAAATTAATGTTGCTCTTAATCAGGAAGGAAACTTTTAGCTACACAAAGTTTTTAGTCTGGAGAAGGCTGAGAGGGGACCTTATCACTGTCTATAAATATCTGAAGGGTGGCTGTCAGGAGGATGGAGCCAGTCTCTTTTCAGTAGTGCCCAGTGACAGGACGAGGGGCAATGGGCATAAACTGCAGCACAGGAAGTTCCACCTCAACATAAGGAAAAACTTCTTTACTGTGAGGGTGACAGAGCACTGGAACAGGCTGCCCAGAGAGGTTGTGAAGTCTCCTTCTCTGGAGACCTTCAAAACCCGACTGGATGCGTTCCTGTGCAACCTGCCCTAGGTGATCCTGCTTTGGCAGGGGGGTTGGACCAGATGATCTTCAGAGGTCCCTTCCAACTCCTACCATTCTGCGATTCTGCGAAACTAGTAGAAATAAACAGGTACTATAAACACTCAACTGGGTATGCGGATTGAAATTCAGGGACAGAGCATTAGTCACTTCCTTACTGCACAGAAGAGCAAATGTGCTGGTAACTTCTCCCCTTTCTCTCATGTGAGACAGGATATTTAGGTAAAAACAGAGGTAGAAAGTGTCTTTTCCCTTTCAATAGTAATCTGAAAATCCAATCCACTATCTAAAAGCTGATTTGAAAGGAAAAGTTTGGGAAGTAGAAGAACTTTTAAGAGAAAGTTGTTAAGCACTGACTGTAGCTGCTGGGAACAGTGTAAATTTCATGAGCTAGATATCTTCTGTAACTATCCAATTAGTCTTCAGAAGAGCTAATATTACTAAAAAATAAAGAGGTGACACTGCAATCTAAAAATAAACCCTATGAGTAAAATCTTTGCTCTGTTGTAGCTAAGAAGCCAAACTCACATGCATATCAGTGGTACCAGTATCTCACCACTGGCCTCAGTGCCACAGTGAACAGCAATATAGTTTTAGTCCCTTTCCTAAAACCCCACCAAGTGACATCCAAGAAAATTCTCTTCTGAAATACAGCTCTGACTGCATGAGCAGTTTTGTGTGATTGTAACTTCAGTAATGTTAGCAGTGCAATCGCATTTAAATATTAAAAAAAGTTAAACAGGAAGTAAATGTGATAGAAGGAAACATACTCTTTTGTCACTAACAACATTAAAGGGACTGAGGACAGCTATGAAAGCTGGGCTTCTATGACAGCACTTACAAACTTCAGACTTCTCATTAGCCTATTCTCCACCTAATGTTGGTAATGCTTTCAGCAAAGTTATGAATCATCCTGCAACAACTGTCACTTTTAGATGAAGTTGGAAAAAAAATATTAGAAAGATACTTTTCTTATTTAATTGCTCTTACAGCTTTGATGTAAGAAACAAGAATATAATAATCTCTTACCGGCTTGGGGTCAGCCGAGAATCCAGGCTGCCAGACTTCATGGTAATAGTGTCAGTAAACAGCACATCCTTTGCTGGAGATGCTAGGGCTTCTGAGTGAGACAGTGAAGGATGCATTCTCTGCTGTTGTAAGCGTTTTAGTGTAGCATAGCCAAAGGCATCTCGAGAACTTGTGTAGCTGAAGTTATAGTCAGCAAGACTTTTTATTGTAGCAAGAGAAGGAGCCTTAAGAGACTGGGCTCTTCGGGGAAGTGTATGAGAAGACCCTGGCAGTACCAAGGATACAGAGTTGGATTTTGAGAGAAGCAGGTGGTTAGACTGTGGTGTTGAACAGTGACTTGGTTTAACTGTTTTTGTGCTTACCACAGTACTCAAACTTCCACAGTCAGTATCTACATTTGTAGTATCCACACCTACAGTCTCCCTTGAAGGGCTAGAGCTCATTGAGCTTATGCCACTTGTTGTGGTATCTGTATTAAAACTTAAGCTACGACTCTTGAAATGTGTTTGTGTAGTACCATCTCCTATTAGCCTTTCTCTGCTTGTGTTTTCCCGGTGAATTTCATTTCCAAGACCTTTTGGCAGCTTCAGATCATTTTCTCCAATACTTGGGGTACTATCAGTATCTTCCATGTGCTTACTTCCAACAAAAGAAGCTTCTAATCGTAAAGTCTGGATTTTAGGAACTCTGAAAACAGGGTTGAATTCTTCCCCAGCAGGAAAGTCTACGCTACTGGAAGGTTCTGTTACAGTACGATTTCGCCTCAGGCCTGATTTACTGTCAGATGTCAGCTTTCCTCCTTTTGAATCACTGCTACTTCTATGTTTTTTATTAGGTAGAGTAAGAGAGTTTAGAATGCGATTTTTCACAAGTCTTGTAGAAGAAAAAAAAGGAAAGGGACTACGGTCTTTGTCCTTTGAAGGTCCAGGTCTGTCATAAAATATTTTTTCTGTATCTTCAGTAATATCTAGGAAGAACGTACTAGTGGAAGTACTACCAAAACGGTCATCCTCCATGATGAACATGCCTGAAATTATATGAGACTTTGTCACTGAAAATGGACGTTTCTTCAAAGTGTATAAACTATGTTGCGAAAAAATAAACAATTCTATAAAAGCTAAAATGGGAGACTGTGTTTTACCACAATTTTAATTCAACATTTTTTTCTGCAGAACTTAGTATTGTAAATTAAGTATCTTCAGGAGTACCTGAGCTGAAGGTCTCGTTGCTTCAAAAGAAAAGCCACACTATCTTATTTCAGTGCAAATATCCAGCTACTAGGATTACAACTGATGCATTCCTTTAATGATATCTAAATATGGTATATTTCTGGATTTAAATTCCAAATATCAATAGCAAAATTAAAACATATTAGAAACACAAAATATACAATAATTTAAATACAGCAATACTGTATATATGTGTGTGTATACACAGAATATATATTCTAAATATTCCTTTATTCCTTTAAGGACAAACAAGTAAATGCATCTTTATACCTAAAGCATGGAGATTTCTGCAGGGTATTATAGCAAGCTGCCATAACTTGACATAAAAAACTAGTAACTTACCGTAATGTTAAAATTTCATATTTCTACACCAAATGTAAATCTAAGCCATTGTTCTCTTTCATCTCACTTGATTACATCTCTCTGAATGCATAAAACTGTCCCCTGGCTTGCACTCTTTCTTGCAATAGCACCTTTAAACCATTTGCCTAAATTTCATCCTGCCAAAAAGTTGGTAAGAACACCAAAATGCTGTTTTGTGGTGTTTTTTTGTTGTTACTTACTTGAAGGCATAGATTCGCTTTCACTGTTATGCCTAGAACCGGTAGACTCAGAGTTCAAGCTAAGAGTGCTGGGTATAGAAGAAAGTTCATTGCAGAGCTGCTCCATGTCATCAGGGACCACTGGCCAAGGCTGTCTACGACTGTGTCTCACTGCATCCCAGTTATGATGCTTCAAAACATCACATCCTTGTTTAGTTTTGGCTATTAGACCAAGCGCGTAGACACAGGTTCTGTATTTAATATATATAGAAAAAAGGAGCAACAATAATAGCATCTAATTTAACTAAACTTATTTCTCTCTTGAAAGGAAACCGTTTCAAAACAATTCAGCAGAAACTTCACAAAACTGCCGAATAGCTTTTTGTTCCTGATTTTTATTTGTAAATCAATGGAAGCTTAAGAAATGCACTAAAATACCTGAGTAAAATACACTATTAAAAAAAAAATTATTACAAGAGCCTGATACATAAAGTAGAAAAATACCTTATTTATTTAAAGGAAAAACAATGCTGCAGCAGTATTAGGCAAAAGACTATCTATTTCTGTGTCGTGGTGCCAGGTTCTGCTAGTTTATCAGGATTCTGCACTTGTTCAGGGGTGAAGTTCCAGAACACCGGAGGTGCCCACCGCCCTACGCATTTGCCCATGCTGCTCCACACGCCCTGCCATTCATAACTATCCAGCCTTGGGGTAGATCTCTGGGTGATATTCTTAAACTGCTTGCCAACCTTAGACAAAACCGAAACAATGTTCCTCAGAAGTACCAACAGAAGTATTTTAACTACCCAAGGGTGTTCAAAATACTGAAAAATTATTGTGATGAAGGAGGAAACATTATGATAGAGGGTAGCAAAGGTACCATTCTGCATTTCCTCCATAAAAAGCCTTTCAGAGGCAGAAGTATAATTCCTAATCGCCTCCACAAGACAGTAGCCAAAATACAGTAACGGCTTTAGTACAGAGCTCAGATGATACCACATTAAGCTCAAGGTCAGTGTTCTAAAAACAAATCTCGCAGGCAAGACATTAATAATCATCGCAGAGTACAGCAGCCCGCAGAAACCAACACCAATCTTTAACATGTACAGCAAGGACGAGAGAATGATACAAATCAAACTGATATCGTGACCTGCAAGCGTTATCATCTCAAACCCTTCGTGCCACGCATTGGATGCCAAAAAGGACTGTCGTGGTTTAGCCCCAGCCAGCAACTAAGCACCACACAGCTGCTCACTCACTCCCCCCTCCCCCAGTGGGACAGGGGAGGGAACTCTGAAAAACCTCATGGGTTGAGATAAAAACAGTTTAATAGGACAGCAAGAGAGAAGGAAACGATGATGATGATAATAATAATACTGACAAAGGAATGTACAAGAACAAGTGATACCCAATGCAGCAATTGCTCACCACCCGGTGATTGATAGCCTGTCCCTGAGCAGTGATTCCCGCCCCCCGGCTAACTCCAGTTTATGTACTGGGCATGATGTTATATGGCAGGGAATCTCTCTTTGGCCAGTCTGGGTCAGCTGTCCTGGCTGTGCCCCCTCCCAGCTTCTTGTGCACCTCCTCACTGGCAGAGCATGGGAATCTGAGAAGTCCTCGACTTAGTATAAGCACTACAACTACTTAACCACAATTAAAACTTCAGTATGTTATCAACATTATTCTCATACCAACTCCAAAGCACAGCACTATACCAGCTATTGGGAAGAAAAAACAACTCCATCCCAGTCGAAACCAGGACATTATGCTTTCTTTTTAAAGATTCAAAAAAGATACTGAATAAAAATGAAAGAATAATAAATTGATTCCAACAGAGAGATAAGTAACAAATATTTTAACTGCTTTTTTAAAAAAGGAAATAAGTAGCATGTATCTTTTTTTCCCCACAGGTTTCATTTGCTTACTATATGTTCTTTTAGACTTCCTATACAATTCTGAGATTGTATAGGACAGATTGATCAACAATCTTTAATAACTGATTTCCAAGTGTCAAAACTATATTCACATAAATTAGGTAAGGCTATTTGAAAACCTACTGGAACTACCATCTGTAAATTTTATGTATAAATCAGATACACATACCCTCTAACAGAGAGAACCTCACAATGTTGCGCAAGTGCCATTATATCGGGAATTACATTCTCCTCTTGAAGCAAGTTAAGACCCCAATTTGATGATCCAATATTGCCCTGGAATAAAACAGTTTGTCAAATAAGTTTTGATTTTGATGTCATCTGCAGCACTATCAGTGTAAAGCTTTCGACATTTTTATTCGTTGGTGGTACAGTTTCAAGCCATATCTTCTCAAAGCAATTAGAGATTTGAGCACCCTTTTTGGCATTTCCTAGTCATGCAAATCCAAAAAAGGACTCAGGACACTATGTATAATACCTAAAACTGGTCACAACTACTACATATTCCTCATTTTATCAATTCTACTACAGCCAGCAGTATGATCTTGAATTACTCATTTTACATTCTTCTTAAACGGGCATTTTATTAGATACCTACAATATCTTCCAGTAATAGTCACTTTGGACAAATGTTCCAAAATAAACTTTGGGGAAGACAAGAAAGAGGCAGACGAACAGCTGCGGTGGCAAAGCAACTTTAGGAGTGTAGCTTGGATAGGCACAGACACTAGGTTTTTCCCATGTTATCCCAAATACCAGGGATGTCATGACCATATATATTCCCACATATCAACAGTGGCAGCCAACTTTCTTCCAGAAAAACTGAATTTTGGAATACCACAGTAAATATATTAAAAATAGACCACAGCAAGTGGTAACCACTGGTTCCATAGTAATACTGTTGCTACGTGTGGCAATCTGTTCTTTTTATTTGGTTTAAAACAAAACAAAATAACAACCCCAAAAAAACACCACCACCACAAAACCAACCCCACCCCCCCAAACCCACAAAAAAAACCTACAACAACAACAACAAAAAAACCCAAAACCCCCAACAAAAGAAGACAGACAAAGCAACTATTAAAAGACTCAGAAGAAAACAGGTGCAGTGAACAATTTTAATCTGAAAGTCCAGTTAAGGTACTTTCCACTAACTTGGAAAGTCACACACATTTTATGACAAAAACCCTAAATAATGATTTTAAGGGATTTTGCTTAGTTATTTCAGAATCAAGAGTCATAACAGAACTCAGACAGCTGCAGAAAGATTGTATATCTATTACTAACCAAGGCCCAAAGGGCTGCTTTCAGCTTCTTAATTCCTTCCCACTTATCCAGCATTGGGGAACGAACAGTGTAACTTAGATCTGTAACAATATTCTGAAAGAGAAAAACAGAAGAAAAAAAAAAAACTCATTTGAAAATGAAAAGGAGTAGACCTCAGTAAAACAGGTTCTCCTGCAGTTTTAATAAAGGTAAAGTGCTAATTTAAAGTATGTACCCTAAAGTAAAATAGTGGTAGTTCTAGCATAATAACCATAAATTAACAGAAATGGTAATATGCAGGTAGAAAATATTAACATTACCACTGACTGCATCAGGTTAATTCAGATTTTATAGAGATAACAGATTCATCAGATTAACACGCTACAATATATACGCTTTCTCTTGAACTTTTTGACTATTATATACAATTCATTATATCATCTTGGAAATCCACATTAAAAGTAAATTTATTTAAGCAACTATGAATTGGTTTAGGGTTTGTTTTCTTAGCTCTTCAGGATATTAGAAGATTTTATTCCCTCATCACCACATTTTTGTATGCATAAAAGGATAGGCACAGTTTTACTTGTCAATATACAATTCACTCAGACTGAAAAATTATTTATTGGTGAGTTACTTTCCATTCTAAGATTTTGTTAATCACTTTAAGAAAAACGTTGCAAGGTATTTCTCTGATATTTCAGTGGTCAGGAAGGAATTTTACATGAGACTAGATGGCAAAGACTGTCATCACAACTTTTTGTCCCCATGTAATGTGAGACTTTCATAATCTACTTATTTTGCAATGACTGTTTAAATGCCATCTCTTTTAAAACGTGTTTAAAAAGGGTTACAATGCTCTTTAAAAATCTTTCAAGATCTAAATAGTTATTATCCTCACCTGAGACTCTAACAAATGGCAGCCTGTTTTATGGTGCACCAGTTGGCTATAAAGGTGAACTGGCAGGTAGACGTGTGGTCGCTGTAACCTGACAGAAAGAGAAATCATATATTTTCCCAGCAATTCTGAAATTTTTTTTTAAAATAAACTACACTGCAGTGTAATGCAATGAGTTACTCTTGAGTTTTTTCAGACTAAGAGGATTCTTTTGGAGAATTTACCTTTGGTTGCTCCGACGAACATAGTTATCACCATCAACAGGTTTGCGATAAGTTGTAAGTGCTTCATTAAGCTGTTCTTCAATCAATTCAACATACTTTAAGTTATACTCCTAAAAGACGACAAAGGTTGTCAAAACACATTTAGGTGGTTAATGTTTTTATAGTATGATACTTGATAAGGAAGGAACAATTGAAGGGCTCCTTAAGGAAGGCTGAATTTCTTTATGGTTTGAAAGTGAAGCTCACCAAAATTACTGCACTTCATACATACAATGAGTTTGCAAAGAGTCGACAAATGATTCCATAATTATTTCAGTGAATTTGTTAAAGAAGGAAAGAAAGAAATACTTCACATCTGACTAACCCGAATAATCTCAACAGACCACCACACATTTCAGTATTGCTAGAGAAGTGACAGCTTATAACTTAGTAAAAAAATTGCCTAAAAGCCAACAGGAATGAGACCAAGCACTTAAAATCAATTATAAAAACAAAATAACGTACAAAAACTTTTATTCTAGTCGTGACAATGACGCATTTTTCATAATGGTTCTTGTGTTCCTATTTACTTCCTACCAGCATAAGATAAATCTAGATCTCATGAGGATAGAATTAACTTTAATTAGCAACAACCAAGACCAGTTGTTCTCGGGGTACCCAGCCCATGAGCTGGAACACAGGGACAGGGAGCAGAATGAAGCCCCCATAATCCAAGGAGAAATGGTTAGCAACCTGCTACGCCACTTAGATACACACAAGTCTATGGGGCCAGATGGGATCCACCCAAGGGTACTGAGGAAGCTGTCAGAAGTGCTCACCAAGCCACTCTCCATCATTTATCAGCAGTCCTGGCTAACTGGAGAGGGTCCAGCTGACTGGAGGTTAGAAAATGTGATGCCCACCTACAAGAAGGGCCAGAAGGAGGACCCAGGGGAACTACAGGCCTGTCAGTCTGACCTCTGTGCCAGGGAAGGTTATCAAGTAGATCACCTTGAGTGCAGTCACACGGCATGTACAGCACAACCAGGTGATCAGGCCCAGTCAACATGGGTTTATGAAAGGCAGGTCCTGCTTGACCAACCTGATCTCCTTCTATGAAAAGGTGACCTGCTTAGTGGATGAGGGAAAAGCTGTGGATGTTGTCTACCTGGACTTTAGCAAAGCCTTTGACAGCGTCTCCCACAGCATTCTCCTGGAGAAACTGGCGGCTCATGGCTTAGACAGGTGTACTCTTCGCTGCGTAAAAAACTGGCTAGATGGCCAGGCCCAAAGAGTTGTGGTGAACAGAGTTCAACCCAGTTGGCAGCCGGTCACAAGTGGTGTTCCCCATGGCTCAGTTTTGGGGCCAGTCTTTAATATCTTTAGCAATGATCTGGATGAGGGGATCAAGTGCTCCCTCAGTAAGTTTGCAGAGGACACCAAGTTGGGTGTGAGTGTTGATCTGCTCGAGGGTAGGAAGGCTCTAACAGAGGGATCTGGACAGGCTGGATCGATGGGCCAAGGCCAACTGTATGAGGTTCAAAAAGGCTAAGTGCTGGGTCCTGCACTTTGGTCACAACAACCCCATGCAATGCTACAGGCTTGGGGAGGAGTGGCTGGAGAGCAGCCCGGCGGAAAGGGACCTGGGGGTGCTGGTTGACAGCCGGCTGAACATGAGCCGGCAGTGTGCCCAGGTGGCCAAGAAGGCCAACAGCATCCTGGCGTGTATCAGAAATCGTGTGGCCAGCAGGAGTAGGGAAGTGATCGTGCCCCTGTACTCGGCACTGGTGAGGCCGCAGCTTGAATACTGTGTTCTGTTTTGGGCCCCTCACTACAGGAAGGATGTTGAGGTGCTGGAGCATGTCCAGAGAAGGGCAACGAAGCTGGTGAGGGGGCTGGAGCACAAGTCTTATGAGGAGCGGCTGAGGGAACTGGGGTTGTTTAGTCTGGAGAAGAGGAGGCTGAGGGGAGACCTTATCGCTCTCTACAACTACCTGAAAGGGGGTTGTGGCCACGAGGGTGTTGGCCTCTTCTCCCAAGTAACTAGTGATAGGACGAGAGGAAATGGCCTCAAGTTGCACCAGGGGAGGTTTAGATTGGATATTAGGAAAAATTTCTTCACTGAGAGAGTGGTCAGGCATTGGAACAGGCTGCCCAGGGAGGTGGTGGAGTCACCATCTCTGGAAGTGTTCAAAAAACGTGTGGATGTGGTGCTTCAGGACATGGTTTAGGGGACATGGTAGTGCTGGATTAATGGTTGGACTTGATGATCTTGAAGGTCCTTTCCAACCTAGTGATTCTGTGATTCTAATTTCAAGCAAACACACACATTTTTTTCTTAGTATTACCTTTTGCCACTTTTCCATTTGTTTTGTTACATAACCTCTTTCATTTAGATATGAAAACCCCTTTGGAATGGACAGAAATCTGTAAAGTAACGTCAGAGTGTCAGTACTCCACTTAAAACACATGAATAAAAATAAACACTTATTGTTTGCACAGTGTAAAGTCAAACAGCATATTCAACATTTACCTTAGAAGTAGAAGCAAACCTTTGTCTCCAAGGTGAGAAAGAGCTGGTTTCAATTGGATAAGGGCATGAAGATTGGCCTAAAATAATTAAAAATGCATAGAGATTATCCAAGCACTATATAATTCTGACAACTACAACAATTACATGAGTCTGCCAAGCAATGAGGCAGCAAGTTTTTCACAAAAGTATCAAACAGCACTAACCTCATCCTAATATCATCCACTTCTGTACCTTCTGCCATTAATATATAACCCCTTTACAAAAAGTATAATGATCAGAATAGCCGAATTAGTCTGAATTCATATTTAAAAGTAAGCATAATCCAGAAGTCTACATTTTCTTGTCATTAATACTGCAGTATTTTCAGCGAGGGGTCTATATACTATTATGAAGTCCATCAATGACAATCAAGAAAGGAAATTATCAGTAGCTTCTTGCATACTTTTACTTTACTACTGGGGGGAGGTGGGGGTGGAACAGCTTACAGAGTAGCATAGCACAACAGAGTTGAAAAGGGAAAGCATGCTCACCTTGTCTTCACATGCCTCATCTAGAATATCAAGTGCCTCAGAAGAAATAGTTTTATTTTTATCATGTAACTGGGTCACCAGCAACTCAATCCCCCAGTTGCTGAAGAACTCTACATTTGCTCTCAGTAATACTCGTAAGTGTTTTGTTGCATACAACCTGCAGCTCTGCAAAAGTAAGGAAAATACTTTTTTTTAAGGGAAGAAAAATAGCTAATGTAGTTAATGATTTATAACTTAAAGAAATAAATTTCAATTATCATATTTTATAGTGTCGTGGTTTAGCCCCAGCCAGCAACTAAGCACCATGCAGCTGCTCGCTCACTCCCCCCTTCCCCCAGTGGGACAGGGGAGAGAACTGGGAAAAAACCTCATGGGTTGAGATAAAAACAGTTTAATAGGACAGCAAGGGAGAAAGAAACAACAATGATAACAACAATAATAATACCGACAAAGGAATGTACAAGAACAAGTGATGCCAAATGCAGCAATTGCTCACCACCCGGCAATCGATAGCCCATCCCCGAGCAGTGATTTCCGCCCCCCGGCTAACTCCAGTTTATGTACTGGGCATGACGTTATATGGTATGGAATATCCCTTTGGCCAGCCTGGGTCAGCTGTCCTGGCCGTGTCCCCTCCCAGCTCCCCATGCACCCCCAGCCTTCTTGCTGGCAGGCCAGCACAAGAAGCTGGACTGTCCTTGACTACTTAGCAACAACTCAAAACATCAGCACATTATCAACATGTTCTCATCCCAAATCCAAAACATAGCCTCACACTAGCTTCTGTGAAGAAAACCAGCTCTATCCTGGCTGAAACCAGGACAATAGCAAGTAACTGCTTTGCATACCTTAATGCATTAAAACTACAGTCTACTTGAGAGATATTTCTATCTTATCAAATGGGAAATTTGAGTCTGAGATTACAAGTAATCTGGTCACTGCAAGTCTCCTTGGAAAGCCCTTATCAATTAGTCATTCACTGTGATGGCACCACACAAATTCATCAGGATACGCAGGAGAAATACCTTGTAAATGACCAGTGCAATTGCATATACTTTCATGTATGTAACGTTGTGAAAAATACTTTAACAAGCAAATCTTGATCCTCTGGGGAATTTATTTTAATAAATTTTAAATTGTTTCCCAAAAGTATCTGATCTTCAAAGCTTCTCAGAAAACCTTCTAAATATAAAAATGTTATTTTCTGTAATAAGACCATTTCTCAACACTTAGTTTACTACTATGAATTTCTCTAAGTGACAGCAGAATGAAGTACCTTGTCAGTTCCTGTACTGCTGCTCAAAACTTGCTGAATAAACAGCATAAACTGATTAGCATAATTTTTATTAGAAACGTTACACGCAAAATAGAAGCAAACAGGCTTAATCTACAAGAATTTGTTCTGGAGTAAACATAGAACAACCCTAACAATGTACACTTACTGAGAAAGGTGTTATCTTCACTTATACAAGCATAGTTATATAAGACAAAATCAGGTACCCAAATCTTTCTTCAGGTCTTCAGTCCTTACACCTTTAAGACTATGATAGCTATAACCAAGTAAATTTTCTATATGTTAAAATATAAATTATCTGTGTTGGGATGTATATGTATATCTTTAAGAGATAGGTTAATTGGTCCAGGTTGGATAGCACTACTTAGGTTAACAATATCTTCTGGAATTCCCCCCCTCCACCTAATACTTGGCAAGCAGAACTTGAAAGAAAATGGGAGTAGGAAATGTGAATGTGCACAGTTAATTTCAAAAACCTTGTCTCATTATTTCAACTTCAAGTATCATGTGCACATTTCTATTTATTCAATATATAGAGGCTTGTTTTTTGGAAGGGAGGTGGGAATGACATAATACAAGTACCAAGAATGACTGTGGCAACAGTGATTTGCAACTCTGATCTAGGCTGCACAACTGTTTTGAAATGGCTTGCATCCTGTTAGTGGTATGCCTCATACAATAGATGACTAGCAGCATACTTATTAAGGATGAGAACAAGAGCTATTATGCCAAAATGATCACTTGATCTAGATGTTAAGCCTACAGAATAACACAATATCATGAAACCAGAATTCAGTGTCATGTAGTTCACGTGTTAAAATCTGTCTATAAAGAATTGTTATTGCTATAACTTTATTGAATGGGATACAGGGAACAAAAGATAATAATCTTCACTTCCTGAAATACTTCCTGAACATGAATTATTCTATCCAGATACCTAGTGCAGAAATAGCAAAATTTTTATTTTCTGTTTGGAGAAGGAAAAAGATGAAGCAAAATCCTGCAATGTTTTTACTTTTGATGGGAACCGAAAGGAAAACCAGTGTAGAGGATATCTGAGGAAACACACATTCCCTTCTTTCCCCCAAGCATGAACTACATGAAACACATAGATAAAGCCCTGTACTATATCTGTCAGAAGATTCTTACTTTTACTATTAAAGGTCTTTGTGACCCATAGAAGTGATGATGCAAGTCAGAGGTCACTATGCTGAGCTGTATGTAATCAGCTGAGCACAGACACCAATAGATATAGGATAAATCTACATCTCAGCCACCCATGAAGATAAAAGGTTATGAACTGCAACACTTGAGGACACACTGGCTACTCTGCTGTTTCTACCATGAGCTGTCAGAAAGGCAGCTGAGGCAGTATTAATTTGTTTCAGCACGAATGACCAAAGCACATCTGGAAGTAGGTTAAGATGTGCTTCTGCTTCACTGATCTGTAAAGACATTGCTCTGTAAATGTTTTGTTGTATATAGTCACCCCCAAAAAGCTACTCTCCCCTTCTAACATTAAACTGACTACAGAAATGACTTTTCCTTATTCTGAGACACTCATTAGCAAATAGCTAAAAAAACCTGCTTCACAGCTCTGGGTAGCTATAAAAGGCTATAACCTCAGTTGACTCATGAAAAAGAGCATCTTCAGGTCTTACAGAATTTATACAGAATCACTAGGTTGGAAAGGACCTTCAAGATCATCAAGTCCAACCATTACTCCAGCACCACCATGTCCCCTAAACCATGACCTGAAGCGCCACATCCACACGTTTTTTAAACATTTCCAGAGATGGCGACTCCACCACCTCCCTGGGCAGCCTGTTCCAATGCCTGACCACCCTCTCAGTGAAGAAATTTTTCCTAATATCCAATCTAAACCTCCCCTGGCGCAACTTGAGGCCATTTCCTCTTGTGTCCTATTGCTAGTTACTTGGGAGCAGAGGCCAACACCCTCGTCGCCACAACCCCCTTTCAGGTAGTTGTAGAGAGCGATAAGGTCTCCCCTCAGCCTCCTCTTCTCCAGACTAAACAACCCCAGTTCCCTCAGCTGCTCCTCATAAGACTTGTGCTCCAGCCCCCTCACCAGCTTCGTTGCCCTTCTCTGGACACGCTCCAGCACCTCAACATCCTTCTTGTAGTGAGGGGCCCAAAACTGAACACAGGATTCAAGCTGCGGCCTCATCAGTGCCGAGTACAGGGGCACAATCACTTCCCTTCTCCTGCTGGCCACACAAATTATTGTTTATTTGAAATAAACAAATACTAAAAATAAGATATTACATTAAAAAATGGCTCAGGGAATTAAAATTTCTGAAGGGACGAAGCCTTACTGGAGATGGTCTTTCTCCCTTACAAAACACAGCTTTTTAGAAATTATGCCCAGTTCCATGCATTTTTATTGCTTTTAAACATAATTTAGAAGCCAGAGGCAGCATACAGAATCAAAAATAACAATCTGTCTTCTGGATTCTTAATTAATACAAACCATTCTGTAGGCATTTGCTTACTGTACAGGCTCCACTCATCCTACCAGGTCCTCATCAGAAGTCCTTGAAAAAGGAAGGTGGAAGGGCTTACAAGTGCCTTATTTGAATTGAACTGCATGTTCATTTTTAATCTTAGGATTCGCTTGTCCAAGGTGACAGAATGTCAGTTCTGGTAATATTAAAAAATATATTCTCCCTATGGGACAGAGCCATGAGTGGTATAAACTGTGCCAACTTTCAATTTTTTCCTATCATGCTTGCTAAACACAAAGGAGTAGATATTTGTTTGCTGTTGACAATACTGCTGTTTCAGAATTCCAGACCGTAAACCCCAGAAAATGGCAGATACCTTCCCCTAACATCTAAGCAGATGTACTTCCAAATTACTCCTCAGTCAGTGGAACTGCCCATGCAAATATCTGTCAGTTCAATATTTCCATATTCTTTCTGGTATCTTATCCTCTCTGAATTGACTATTTCCACCTCACACAAATATTTTAGTTTCTGGAAGAGACTTGTAGTTTTGGATTAGCTTTTAATGCTTTGATCTTCTATTGGGAGCACAAACACCAGAAACACTAAACACAAGCATTTTGTCCAAGAGACAATACTGGCAATATTCTGTACACCAAGCACTGCCAAAGGGTTCTTCAAAAGGTCAGCATTTTGCCTTTTTGTCAAGTAGCCGTCAATGACATTTTCTCCTCAAAATAAGTTTTATCCAAGTATGAAATCATCAGCAGTTGATGCAAATGTAGATCCATTTCTTCTGGCTGAGACAATTTCATTTGTGCTTTTTTTCTTTTAGACCAAAAATACAAAATATTTCTTTATGAATTCCAAGCAGGTCAACTAATTCAGGAAACAAAACGCCCTGAAGCAGTTTTAGCCATCCCTCAGGGTTCAATACATATCACAAAGGAAGTCAGGCTCTATTTAAGAGGTTCAAACAGTAAATTTTCCTTCTTTTCTAGTATCCTGAGGGTAAAAAATTCATTTACATTTGTGATGAACAAACAAGATTTAATTTTTTGATATTTCTTAAATGTGTTATCCTAAATACTTTTTTTTTATTTAAAGAAAATATTGAAGGAATTCTCATGGTACTGCAGGGTACAAAAATCAGGGTACAGTCTCATCCAGTGCAACACTGAACTCTAAATAGTAGAATTTAAGTCACAACACGTCAGCTGTGAACTTTCCTAGAGATCACTATGGTTAGAGACCTGCTATACCTAACTGCACACCTAATTCTGATATCAAGGACTACTGACTCATATCAGTGCACATATTTTATAAGTAAAATTGTAATCTTTCTCATAAGTCAGTGCTAAGCAGTTGAGAAGACATATCCTAATCATTTCTATTCTTTTACATTTCAGAAGACTTCCAAAAATAGACAGTTACTTAGTCTCTGCTGTTTCCCTAGACAATGTTGCTAGATCCATGCGTCAATGTGAGACTGGGAAACAGAAACATTAGAACTCAGTAGCCATAGGCGATTAACATAGGCCGAGACCTTAAAACATCACAGATATGAGAAAGTATCAGTGTTTCTAGCAAGAAAGATCTCTATCTTTAAAACTAATTATTTAGGTTGGAGCTCCAAAATTTGAGTTCTTAAGTTTCTGAACCCATATAATGTCTCTTAGTTTTCTCCAAGGAGTTCTACCTCAACATCTGTCAAGGTTTGGCATTAAATACTCATGGTAATACCAGTGAAGCCTATTAAAATTCAGATTATGATCTCTAATCCTTTTCACAATCCCAAACAGACCAGAACTGAAATGGGTAAACCTGGGGGCTTGTCACAGTTTAACCCCAGCTGGCAACTAAGCATCACAAAGCACTTGCTCACCTCCCCCCAGGTGGGATGGGGGGGTGGGGGGGTGGGGAGAATCAGAAGGGTAAAAGTGAGAAAACTCATGGGTTAAAATAAAAACAGTTTAACAATTTAAAAGAAATTAAAAAATAAATGTAAGGGGAAAAAAAAAAACCAAACAACCCACCAACAAAGAGAGAGGAAAATAAAACCCAAGAAAAACAAGCGATGCAAAAGGAAACTTGATCACCACTGATGCCCAGCCAGTCCCCAAGCAGCAGCCCCCCCCCCAACCTCCCGCCCAGTTTTCTTGCTGAGCATGACATCACATGGCATGGAATATCCCTTTGGTCAGTTGGGGTCAGCTGTCCTGGCTGTGTCCCCTCCCAGCTTCTTGTGCACTCCCAGCCTACTCACTGGCTGGACAGCATGAGTAGCAGAAAAAGGCCTTGATGCTGTATAAGCACCGCTCAGCAGTAACTAAAACATCAGTGTGTTATCAACACTGTTTTCAGCACAAATACAAAACACAGCCCCATACTAGCTACTATGAAGAAATTTAACTATCCCATCCAAAACCAGTACAGGGCTCTACAAGCTTGATTAATTTCTAAGGTGCCAGAGTGACGTCTACCATATTCACATCCAAAGTACGTGTTTACTACCCATTGTTCATTAAGCTGAACTACAAATAGGTGGAAATTGTATTTTTAGTTATCATCACTAAAGGCAGCAGCACCTCTCAACTGCTTTCTGGCTTTGTATATGCTTAGGACAGTATGTTCAGACAGTATCTGCACCCCACTTCAAGCCAGTCTGCTTACAGCTAGTGATACCTGTATCAGCGTTGAGTATATTCTGTTTTGTTCCCCCCAGATAAAGTTAAAAGTAGGTCTTTATAGAACATTTGGAAGATCAACTCGTTCTTTCTTACATAAAGTTTCTGGTGTAAGTACCGGATGCTTGAAAATGTTTGGAAGAATCTCTCTTGAAACAGAATTTAACGTCCTCATACCTTCGATATCAGGATCAATAAATCTTTCCCAAAATCTAACACACAAACACTAATTCATAATAAAATGCCTAAAATTATCTATGGAACTGTATACCTCATTGAGGAAACTGTGACAGCATGCCTGGACTTTTTTCTAATTGTTAACTAGCTGCATTTGGAAGAAACTGAAATGCTGGAGCGCTCTTCCCCCTTGTACGGCCTCTTTTTATGAAGGAAAAATAGCTGTGAGGTGGTGGAGGCAGCCAGTACCCAATGACACGAAATCTCAATAGAAACAGCAAAATGAAGTTCCACTGTCTAAACTGCTTTTAACCAGCAGTCATCTGACAGGAGCTTAGAAGTCTATTAAAGACACGGGTGTATGTCCTCACAACATATGAATTTCTATTTCCTTGCTCAGACTAGGCATAAAACACCTTTGGAGAAAGGATATCAAAGTCATCACTTCTTTGAAAGATTACTTAAAAATCAGTCAGTAGGGAGTCTTATCCTCTTCTTTCAGTGAGTCATTCCTTCAACCCTAACTATTATTTTCAGACTCCTCTATCTCTATAAGAATCATCACATCTTTGGTAGTCTCAGAAAAATATCCTTGATCTCTTTCTTTCCCTCTCCTCTTCCTAAATATGAGATATTTAAAGTCTACCTTATTCCCTCTTGTATCCACTGTAGAACATACTCTGCTTTGTCCAAGTGACAGAGGAATAGCTCTCCCTGAAGTACTGAAAGTTCTTTCCTAGTTAGATTTTAACTTAATAATTGTCATTTCCCTGACATTAATGCTTGCTTGTCTACTACGTTATACCTGATTGATTTCTCTTTTCTTAAATGTTCAAGAGCTTCCTTTCCTAAGTCTGTCTCTCATTTCCACTCACCTTCTTTGATTCAGAAGTACAAATCCCAATGAATGCCTATTTCTGAACCACCCCATTGTTCCAGGAGCTATACCTTCTACTCAATTCCACCAGTAATCTCAATCATTATCAAAACGGTATCTATCACTGGAAGGTTAACCTGCTAGAAATACACATTTCTGTTTGTGAAAACAGTGCCCTCACCATTGATTTAGGATGTCCACTGACCTAGACAATAACGTTATATTTAATTTACATTTGGTTTATGCATTTAAAGACTTTAACCCCCTTCATACATGAAACATCTGTTTGAATGACTTAATTTCTTGAGCACAAATACAATACAAGGTGTGAAATCCACAAAAAATTCAAAAGCTATACGAGTAGGAATTTCATTTCTCTAAATACAAAAATAAAAACCTTTCTGCATATATTATCTTAAAAATAAAGCCACACACCTTGAATAACAAAATTAATATCTAGTGGCAAATAACAATGGAACATAAGTTGAATTGAACTTACATCAGTAGCTGCTGTCAGAATTTTAGAAAGAATGACTCTTGCTAACCCATCTCTGCTGTAATCCAAACTAGAAACAGTCAATTTTAACAAGTGATCCTGGTTCTTCAAAGAACAAAGATTAAGAAGACTGGGGGGGGGGGGGGGGGGGGGGAGAATAAAAATTAGTATTTGAACCCACTCAAACCCACTTATTTATTCAATCAATAGTTTAAACTTAAGTACTCCGAATTACATTTTCAGTTCTATAAATGCAGAATACAAAAAGCAAGGTCTCATATGAAATGGAGTGACTTTAAACTGTTACAGCTGTTAGAGTCAAAGGGAGACCAAATGATGCACTAAACTGCAAGGGGAAAAAAAACCACAAAACCCAAACCAACATTTTTTTATAATTGATATGTAACAATTTTGTCAGTATACTTGGATTGGTGATTATGAGTACAAAACTAAATGTTCATGAAGCTCTGTGAACAATTCTACATTGTAAAACATTCTGTGTATACAGCTTGCCATAAGGTTAGTCCTATTAACTGTCTAGATTTTATTGTAAATGAAGTTTACATAAAACACCTGAATTTTCTCTTAAAATTTACTATATTTGAAATAAACTGGCCATTGGCCAAATTACTCCTAAAGTTTATTTGTACCTGAACAAAATTTTGAACTTCACAGCTTCACTCAAATATATTGGACTGAAGTTTAGGTACAACATGCATCACCACATTTCATACCTACTAGTTTGCTGGGCTTTTTTTTTTTTAAAAAAAAAAAACAAAAAACAAAAACCTATTTCAGTACAGTATCATTCCTCCTGATACCGATTTCCATCAGATAGGTGTGGACAGGAAAAAGTAAGGTATTTTGCAACACAATCACCCATATCTGTTCAGTAAGACAGACTAAAAGACCTCCTAAAAAACCCACCCAAAACCCCTACAACTGAGGACCTTTCCTTGAAGAAAAAAAAAAAATTAAAGTTTTCAGCTTTATAGACAGTGGTCCTCATGCACAGTTTACAAGTTTCATAATAATTATACCTGTAAGCACAATTCAAACAGAATGAAAATACTCACCACTGAAACACATTACATTTTTCAAGCATTTTCACTCCATGAGGGTGACGAGAGAGAGTACCAAAAAACAGAAAGTAGTGTTGGCTAAGAGTATTTAGTAACCCATTATTTTGAAGACTACGTTCAGGTTTCATTCCTGATGAAGAGTTGAGCCAATTTACAATATCTTTAACCAATTCCTCCAGGTAACCTTGTCCATCCTAACCAAAACAAAGAGTAATAGCATTTACTAGTAACAAAACTGGGTCTCTCTTCTTTACTGAAATCCATAATTTAAAATTTCTTAAAATGTACAAACACAATACAGAAATAGAATACAAAATAGAAATGTTGTTTGGCAAACACAAATCAGACTAAAGAAAAAAGTTCAAGGCAAATAAAAGGAGTTTAGCTTGGATACATTTTAGGACCAATTCTATTCTTTCCAAGAAAAGGATTGTTCAATGACATTTTCCTCTTGCATGAAGCATAGAAGTCTTTAGCACACAAGAAGAAAGGAGGCAGAGAAACAAAGGACATACATAGAAAAAAAAAAAAACCCAAAAACCAACCAAATGAAAAAAAAACCCAACAGAAACAAAAAACCCCACAACCAAACCCTAAGCTGTATTTAATAAAACTCCTACTTAAACACAGTCGTCTCCCCAGTGTCTTATCTGGACAACTCAAAATCTTGAGTTATATTTCTTAATTACGCTGATCATCTTAAGTTTAACACCCAAAGTCTACAGAAGTCTTTACTAAAATTAAGGTTTTTTCCTCTAACTGGCATACAGCAGGACTACTCATTCTATCTCCAGTCTTGTAGCTGAAAATGTCTTACCTCTTCTGATTCAAGAAGAAATTCAGTAAACTGACAACCCACCACAGTGAGCTGCTTAGCCTTGGCATAGTCCAGATCCAAGTTGGCATACAGTTTACTGCTAGGCTTGTAAAAATAAAGCAATCTCCTTACAAACCTATGGAAAGTAAAAGAGAATTAGTTATTTTTCAGTAAGACAAGGATAGTCACACATTACAAAATGATGCTGGTATAAAAGATATTTCATCACTAAATAAGCTTATTGGCAATAAATTTTCAAAAGATATTAAAAGAAAGTAGCAGGTATCAGTAAGGAGTCTATCCAGACATGATTTCAGAGATGCAGCTGTACTGTTTGTTATAAAGGGTTTTCTATGCCATGACTTAAAATAAGCAAAGGAACTCAAAATCTCTATGCTCTTAGAGGCCATAGCTTCCTTCTCATTCTCATGCTTATAATTTAGTCTGCTGTAATTTATCCTGTGGTGAGTTTCAAAGACTATACTATCTAGACTTACAAAGAGCTAAAGAAGAGTGTCTTAATCTTTATGTGACATGACTTTTCTTTAGGTGTAATAGTTAATGCTACTGTGAAAAAAAAAATTATGTTCTGCCAGAAAAAAAAAGACATACTTATTCAGCAACAGTATTTTCATTCACCTCATTTAAGCATTTCTGAAGCTCACCACAGTGATTGCAAATGCAGACTCTCACTCAGACTTTTTGAAACTATGGTGAGCAATATAGCTTGAATTTTGCATTGCAGGAATAAATCTTCAGCAAAGAGCTTCCCCCTGTCAATTCTTAGTCAAAAAATAAACACATTTGTGCTTTAAAAGAACACTGAATGTTCTGTCTGAAGGCAGATATGTCAAGCATTAAGAAAGCGTAACTAAAGCACTACCTTCAGTTAAAGAAGTGAGAGTAAGCCACTATCCCAGCTTCAAACACAGGACCAATTATAAAGGAAATCTGAGGGTTTCTTTAAATTTTGTCAAATGAAGTGTATTTTATTCCAGGTTATTAGCAATAAATATATTATATATATTAGCAAATATTTATATGTGAGAGTATATATACACATGTATACTTAAGTGTGTATATATGTATGTATATACACATACATGTGTATACACACAGTGCATTAACTGTATCTCTATGAAATGAAGGGATCTATATCAAAAATATCTTGAATTTCACCTAACAGCCATAAGATCATCACAAAAACACTAATAGAAAAAAACCCACAACTTATGGAAGGACAAATAAATTTACATTTCAAAAACTAAGTGGCTGAAAATTTTTTATGATCATCAGTGAAACTAGAGAGATTTGGGGGTTAATTAGTTATAATTAAACAAGAACAGCAGCATTTTAAAGCATCTAATCCACAATCCTGTAGAAAGGATCAACCAACTGTAGAAGTTTTACAGTAACTCAATCCTAGATTTTCTCAATTTATTTAAAATTAAATTATTTAGGCACTGAACAATGCTTGAGTGCAGCACAAAACCAGGGAATGGGAACACTGTCACAGGCAGGTAGGTAGAGGAGTGGATGTGAGTGTCACAGTCAGGACTGCAGATTTTCCTTTAGAGAAGCAATGTTATAAACCACTGGATTTTGTAAATAATCCTTTACGACAAAGTATAAATTAGCAATTAACCTTTAGGGAAGGATAAAAAAAAACCCAAAGAGAAAAAAACCCCCACAAACGCAAAATTAAATTATGACTATGATTACAATGGAACTATCACTTATGCTGGGAACACTATATAAAAGTTGCCTGATTATAGTAAAAATTTAAAATGATGCATTTGAACCTTTCAGGATATGTTTTAGCTTTAGGTTTTTCCCCACGTAGAAGTAGCTTTCCATGCATACAAATACAGAAATACTCTTCAAAGCAGTTTGTTTAATCAAATCAATTTCTGAAATGCATGTTAAAAGTGAAATCCAAGAACTAATTAGTAATACTATTACCCCACATGCACAAAAGTAATAAAAATGCCTTACTGCCAACAGACATGAAAGGAATCAGAGCTATACTGTCTTTTCAAATCACACATGCTTCCCTTGCATTAATAGCAACTAGAAATAACTTCCTCTTGTTTTTTGATGAAAGCTGTAACTATATAACTGCACAACTGCAGACCTATTCTGTCAAAATTTGTCGATTGCTGACAGCAAACAGTAATGTATGAAATATCACTGAGGTAATACTTTAAGGTTTAAAATGAAATAGGGCATTTGCAAAGCTGATATGATTCTTGTTTAGGGAGTAAATATATAAAGTATCTGTGCACAGAAAAGAAACTGCTGAAGACTAAAGACCTGTTTAAAGCAAATATTACAAACTAATTATGTAAATTTTCATTTTTGCTGCTTATTGTATAGATTAAGTTTTAGAAATGTGACATATCAAGGAATAGTTTATTGCAACATTAAAGCTCAGTTTTTACAAATTTCTTTCTTCAAATGAAGTCTATGTAATTTTTACATACCTGTGCAATTGTTCATCTTTACAGTTCCTTAGATTTATATTTGGCCACTAGAAAAACCAGCAAATATAGCATTATATGAAACTTGTACATCAATCCTTGATTAGTTACTAAAATTTACTCATTTCTATTATGGTTCTATTCACCTAATAATTAGAAATGTAAGTTTTCTTGTATCTAATATTATCTATAAAATAACCCCTTACTTTATTGAAAAGCCCACATTCTTGCTCCAAGAAATGTTCTATTATTTTCTGGAAAAGGACAGGGAATGTCAGGTGCATTCTATGTGTACAAGTCCATAATTAAGATGAAAATAGCAAACTATGACATGCTAATGAAAAATAAACAATTTTTGCTCAGTTTCTTCCCTGCAAATAGCAAACAAATTTTGATACACATAACAGGGAAACTGGGTTTTGTTGTTGTTCTTTTCACTATTAACCCAATTTGTTTTAAAAATAATCATTTTTCTGTTATAGCTCACTTAAATACTGCTTATTAAAATGGTATTGAAACTCCTCTGTTGATACTTTGTAAGATGTTTTAAAAAGGATCATACAAAGCCATAATACTCTCTTACGGACCTATCCTTTCTTCATATTATATTTTCCTCTGTTTTTACTGCCATCTGTTGTGTCTATGGTTTTAGATTTATTTTTGTTGCTACTAGTATATTCTTGGAAGGGATGGAAAAAAGTGCGTCAAACATTTCTCTTTCCTACCTAAGCAATACAGTTCTACATTCCCAATTGGTACACCAATATTAAATTATATAGTGCACAAGTTAACGATGAGTAAAACTGACTACACTAGTAACACTGAACCCACAGTGACAGATTAAGTATGAAACTCTACTGTTAACACAGTCTCAATTCCTCCATCCTGACCACTGCCACTTCTGCTGCTTTTTTAGCAGCTTAGACAGCAAGCTGAGCAAGTAAAAAAAAGGCAGTAAGGGACCATATGAGATGCAAGTAGTGACACTAGGAAAGCTGATGCTCCACACCCATAAGGTTGTGACTGAGACAGGAGGGAGGCAAGTAGCCACATGAGATGAAGTCCAATCACTGGACTCTGGTTCCTGCTGATCAGACCACTCTGATAAACTACACAACACCAGTGTAAGCTAAGATAATGTTAACAGGAACGGAAGTGGTTAGAATTTAACCAGAAAACACAGTAACTTCTCATACTGAAAGACAGAAGTCTCTAATTTTGTGACAGCACCTGGGTCGGGGCAACCCCAGTATCAACACAGGCTGGGGGATGAAGGGATTGAGAGCAGCCCTGCCAAGAAGGACTTGGGGGTACTGGTAGCTGAAAAGCTGGACATGAGCCAGCAATGTGTGCTTGCAGCCCAGAAGACCAACCGTATCCTGGGCTGCATCAAAAGAAGCGTGGCCAGCAGGTCGAGGGAGGTAATTCTGACCCTCTACTCCGCTCTGGTGAGACCCCACCTGGAGTACTGCATCCAGCTCTGGAGCCCTCAGCACAGGAAAGACATGGACCTGTTGGAGTGGGTGCAGAGGAGGGCCACAAAAGCGATCGGAGGGATGGAACACCTCTCCTATGAGGACAGGCTGAAAGAGTTGGGGTTGTTCAGCCTGGAGAAGAGAAGGCTCCAGAGAGACCTTATTGCAGCCTTCCAGTACTTGAAGGGGGCTTATAAGAAAGATGGGGACGGACTTTTTAGCAGGGCCTGTAGCAATAGGACACGAGGTAATAGTTTTAAACTAAAAGAGGGTAGATTTAGACTAGATCTAAGGAAGAAATGTTTCACAGTGAGGATGGTGAAACACTGGCACAGGTTGCCCAGAGAGGTGGTAGATGCCCCATCCCTGGAAACATTTGAGGTCAGGCTGGAGGGGGCTCTGAGCAACCTGATCTAGTTGAAGATGTCCCTGCTCATTGCAGGGGGGTTGGACTAGATGACCTTTAAAGGTCCCTTTCAACCCAAAGATTCTATGATTCTATGATTCAGAACTGTTCAACAGGACACTAGAAAATATACTGCTGGGGAGGTCCGAGATAGCAGGGAGACTGTTTGACCTAAATTTCAGGGGAGAAAAAAACCCAAACAACCAACCCCCCCACCCCAAACCTTAGTTGTCATCTACAACTACTACGGTTGTCAAAGTACTACACAGACTAATTAAAAAGTGAGATTCTGAAGAACAGTTTCTTGATAGTATTTTTAATACTGAATCAACGGTAAAAATATCTATGATTAATAATCATAGATATCTAGTGGTCTATTAGTGTTACAGTAAAAAGTCTGTTAACAGTGGAATTTGGTGAAGCAAAGCTACTGTCATATACATATTCAGGTCTTTATACCAGACAGATTTGTGCTCTCTCGAGTTTATCAGTCCCTAAGAAAATGCACAGAAATATTTAGGGGGATTTTTTTTTTTTTGAGGGGATGGGTACTATTTTTTAAAAATTCATCTTGATTACATCTGTCATCATTAATCCTGTTTTATACTGTTGCCATCTTTATAACAACATAGTAAAGACGACAGATAATTTTAGAAAATGTTACTTGGGGGGAACAATGGAAGGATGGCTTTCATACACAGAATCACAGGAGCTATTCTGGCTCTAAGACTATACCAAGTACTCAGAAAGTTTTCTTACTCTCAGTCAGTCAGTCCTCTGCTTAAAGAGGCAGTCCCTTAAAAGCTGTACATTAAATGTATTTAGGATAATGCCCTCCGTGTCAGAGATATTTCCTGTATTTTATGAAAACAAATTCATTTTGTAATGAACTTGATGCTATGGGACTATTTATATTAGTTCAAAACATGCAATAAGACTGCCTACTACTGAAGTTTTCATATGTGGCTCAGGTCTAAGCATCTGAAGCTTGATCTATAACCCACCTCCAGCCTTAACCTTCAGCACACATTATATATATATTTTTTTTTACATCTGCTATGAAACTGAACAAGGCAGTATCCCTATGTAGTTTAGACTGAAGTCTAAAGTATTAGCAATTTTAAAGTCACTAAGTCTATTTCTATACAAATGAAGTTATATAAAATTTAATATATGCTTATTAAGAAACTTGTGAATTTAACTGTATTGCATTTTTGTATATAGTTTAAGGGTTCTATACAAAGAGACTATATCAGCATTGATTAAACCCATGAGATCCTAATTTTCTGAAATATAACAGATTATGGGATATAGTATGGAATTGATATTAGAAAGTCAAAGCTCACATATGAAATGGAGACTCTCCCCTCCCCCCCAATAATTTCATAAAAATAGTATCATGCCCTTTTTATGCTCACCTTCAGTATTGTTCCTATCAGATTCCAATTCCACTCGAGGTTCTCTTTATGATTGAGAACTTGGCTGTCTCGAAGATTCATTACAAGTGCTTCTTCTGTATCCTGGAATACAGACATAAAAAACTACAGTAAGTTTCCTTTCATCATGTCTTGTCACATGATATACTTACTGTTCATGTAATAATCATTAAAAGGGCTATGCTCCACAATATTTTACATTTGAAAGTAAATTGCATGGTTATAGTACTGCATTAAAAATCTAATAGTAAGAGATCATATTTGTGACTAAAAAGCATTAAAAATTATTGTAATTTCACCCCTTAATTTCTAGAAACACAATGCAGTATCCACAAGTAGCTAGAAGACAAATTCAATGAAAAAAATTCTACGAAGAAATCACATAAATGGCTCTGAATTAAATGAGAGTGTGAATCTTGGGGAGTGGGATCTAAGTTTCCAAAATACAAAATCAAATTCAGTTTTGAAAAATCAATAATGTTAATACCTTTAAAATGAAGATGTCTTTCTGCACACGGTACTGATCCCTCTTTTGGTGGGTTGAGATTGCTTTCTGAATAATATGATCTAAATGGAGGCTGTAAGGTTTAGGTCCTCTTTTCTTCATCTCATGAAAACGTTTTAAGCAGTTGAGTGCGGCACTCGCTCGTCTAATAGAAAAAAAAGACTATAATCACTATTTGACAACTGTTATTCAACTAAAGAGCGCCACTGCTATATCTTGAGTTAAATAAAGATAGTTCAAGAAAGAATTCACCAACAGTTCCAAAGCCAATAAAAAGAAAATAATTTTCTTTATATAAGTTTTCATACTTCCATATCCCTCAGTCTTGTACTGAAATTATACAGAAAATTATCTTTCAGAATTTCTAGTACCGAAGAATAAGCCTTACTGATAACTTTTCTTCTACTCTGCAATTAGTGGTACCATTCAGAGTTCACAGAAGATACTGCAAAGTTTTAAGTTGATAAAGTATTGTGAGATGTCACAGTAGATCAATGTTCTACAGTGAAGTTGAGATGGCTAGCTTCAACTTTGACTAACAAAGTATTTCTTGTAAATTCTCTTCCCCTTCCCAGAGGGTGGGCAGAGGTATCAGTAGTATATTTCTTGCTCTTTAAACAGCTCAGCTACTGACATGTAAGAAAACTTCAAAACTAAAAAGCAGAAGAGCATGAAGTTTCTGGGAAGCACTCTACAAGTAGCATTTATCATTTCACAGTAGCAGTTCGAAAAGATTCTGTAATGTATCACTGACAACACAACAAAAGACAAAATACGAAGTTATGATACATTTATCAGAATACTGCCAAGACGAACCAGATCAGGAAGGGCAAAAGTAATTAACAAAAACATTTCCTATAATTTACTATTAGAAAAAAACACAACACACTCAATTTAAATGGTCTTCTACAAAGAAATACAAGACCACTGAGTTAGAAACACATTTTAAAGACACTGGAATCTATCAAATTATTTGACTTCTTTCCTCAAGAGGTTTAAATTGTGTGAAGTACCCAGGAGATGGTATTTTATGACACAGCACTTGTGAGGTTAAATTGCAAGATTAGTAGATGTATAGAGAAATTCTAAAAAAAATAAGGAAAACAAAATTTAAAAAGCCCACAGGTTTTTAAAATTCCAAAATTCAGGTATTTCTCATTCAAAGAGAAATAGAAAGCCTCTATAAACATTTGTTTCAAGTCAGATGCCTAAATATACCTCATTTGATTACCACGAGTGCTAACATGCCACTGCAGAATGCTGCACTAAGCTGTTTAAAATTTCTGTTCATAGTCTTATATTTAAATGGAAATGACGTGAACTGAACAAATTATCAGTACAAACTTCAAACAAATGGACCAGAAAGTTTTAACATAATTAGTATTGTTACAATGACCATTTTCTTGTGAAGAAGAAAAGGTTAAACAAAACAAAACAAAAAAAACCCAAAAAACAAACAACAAAACAGCCCCATGCCAATATTACGTTTTTTGCTCTTGTTCACACTAATAATGATTCACTGATTTGGTCTATTACTATTTAATTTGCTATAAACACCAAAAGAAAAAAAATGGTACAGGCTTTTTCAGTTTGGAAAGCTTAATTGTATCAAAATGCCAAAAAAGAATTGTGAAACAATGGAGAGGACAAACACACAGAACACATCTTAGATGGTGCTTGGTCAAACAGTGCCTTAGAGTTCATTTAAAAAAAATTCTGTGTAAAAAAAAGTAAAAAAAATCTTGCAATCTATGCAAGAGTGTTCTGAAATCTACTATCAAAGCTTTCTTTCCAAATTTCTAAATTGTTACTGTAAATAGATCACACTTTTGGAATCATGCACTGGAGACTATTTTCCTGGTAAGTGTCACAGAGCATTTCTATATTCTATTTTTCTTTTAAATCAAGACAGCAGTGGTTTCAGCCATCAGAAAACTCATAATGTAGGTTTTCACTCAACTGCAGGGGGAAAAAGGAGACGTACATATTTTCGCTTTTAAGCGTAACTTAGAATTCTTACAGTCTTTTCTCTTTCATGATGTCAAAAGATGCTGCCATGTTCATTAGCGTTGGTAAGCAGTGCAGGTGATGGCTGTGAGAATGAGGAAGGATTGTGTTTGCCTAAACAACAACAGAAGACTAGTTAGAATAACTTATTACAACATTTTCAGCCATCTCTTTAGGATGAGCATTTGAAGAATCTACCGCTTTTCACAAGACTCACAAATGCACGATAACAAACCTACCTTTTGTATAACATGAGAGCAATAATTACATATACCATTTTGAATATTTGATCTAATTAATCAATCTGAAATAACGAGACAATTTTAGGACTCAGAGCCTTCTTTCGGAGCCTTCCCATTTGTATTTTTTGCATTGGTGGTTTTTAAAGTTGTAAAAATGCAAAAACATGCAAAGCATCAGATAACCTTATATCATGTGTATAAAAGTACTAAAAACTCTAAAATCAGAAACACAATTTAAGCTAATGATGTTCATTCAATACTTTTGACTACCAATGATTCTACAAAAAAAAAAAAAAAATCTGATAAACAAACATAACTTCATAAATTATGGGCATTTAATGGGTTTTATTTTGGGAAACATTTGGGTTTTGGGAAACAATTTGGGTAGTTGTGCAAATACTTTTGAAAACTAAAGAATAATGAAGATAAAGAAATTACTTCAATATATTAAAATGAAATAAGAGTACAAATATTTGTTCAATATTTTGATAAAGTCATCTCAGACTAGTGAATAATCTCTTTATAAAACAAAAAAAATACCTATGCTTTGCAGCATACTCAAACATCAGTGCATGTAATCACTCCCATTCAAAAGTATTCCAGAAACCATGAAAAATAGCATACGTTAATGCAGATTCCTCTTTTTAAACTACACGGCTGACTGAACACTCAAAAAATTCCACCAATTATTTAAAGAAAAAAAAAAAAATCACTGAAGAGACTAAAGAACAGATTTGTCGTGGTTGTGACCCATGCTGCTGACCTGAGCTGTTGCAAATCACTGTAGTGATAAGCAATCCTATACCTGAAGATTGTGGTCTTGTTTTCAGAGCATTAAGAATAAGTCAATCCCACACCACTGAAATCCCAGCCGAAAGTGGGAAAGTCTGAAGATGCAGACTATGTCTGATAACTCATATTCAAATTTTTGTAAGACAAAGTTGTATTTCACAATCTTATTGTCTCTTATAAAGGAGTTCATTTGGGGGAAAGAAAAAAAAATATAAACAAAAACACAAGCCACAAGAAAACTGATCAATAAGTGCTCTGCTGCATACACTTCTTGCCATCAAGAAAGGCCATGAAAAAGATAGAACTGTTTTGCAAGAAAAGCAAATCATATCACTTCACATATGACTAACAGTTTCTCAGCAGGCTGAAAGGTAGCACTGGAGTGTATACGAGAAACAGTATCATCTCTATACCAAAATAATTTAGGTTATGTTCTGCTCTTCAAGCAGGTTTCTTTTGGTTGGTTGGTTTTGGTCTGGAGTAGGCTAAAGCAACCTGAGCAAGACAAATACAGTAATACCATGACAGACGGTTACAGGCTCTTCAGGAGGGATAGGCAGGGCAGGTGAGGCAGAGAGGTGCTGTATGTAAGGGAGGGTTTGGACTGTATGGGACTTGCAGTTGGCGATGACATGGTTGAGAACCTCTGGGTAAGGATTAAGGGGAAAGCAAATAAAGTGGATATTGTTGTGGGAGTCTACTATCGACCACCCAGCCAAGACGACAACACCAAAGAATCATTCTACAAGGAATTAAGGAATATCTCTAGATCAGCTGCCTTTGTCCTTATGGGCGGATCTTAACTTCCCAGACATCAACTGGGAATATTATACAACAGACACAAACAGGTCCAGGAAATTCCTGAAGCACACTGAAGATAACTTGTTACAGGTACTAAGGGAGACAACTTTGCAAACAGAGGGGGACTCGTGGGCGAAGTGGTGATTGGTGGATGTCTTGGTCACAGTGACCATGACGTAGTTGAGTTTCAAATCGTTGGCAACAGGAGAAAAACTGCCAGCAAAACTTCAACCCTGGATATGGGGAGAGCAGACTTCGGGCTGCTGAAGAAGCTAGTTAGTAAGGTCTCCTGTGAATCTGCTTTTGAAGGTATTGGGGTCCAGGAACGCTGGTCGCTTTTTAAGAGCCATCTCTTAAGAGCGCAGGAGCAGGCAATTCCAAAGTGTCAGAAGTCAAGCAAGCAGGGCAGAAGGCTGACTTGGCTGAACAGGGATCTTCTAGAACTTCGGCAGAAAAGGAAAGTGTACGGACATTGGAAGTAAGAACAGGCGACAGGGGAGGACTACAGAGATGCTGTTCACCACTGTAGGGAGAAAATTCATGTGGCCAAAGCTTGATTAGAGTTCAAGCTGGCCAGCACTGTGAAAGACAACAAAAAGGGCTTTTTAAAATATGTTAACAGCAAAAGTAGGATCAGAGATAACATTGGTCCGTTACTTGATGAGGTCAGTCACCTCACAAATAGGGACATAGACAAAGTGGAGACATTTAATGCCCTCTTCACCTCTGTCTCCAACACCGATGATGGGCCCTGGGACCCCTGTGTTGGAAGACCATGACTGGGGGGATGATAAACTCCCAGCCAACCCTGAACTTGTTTGAGACTTGCTGCTCCATCTGGATGCACACAAGTCTATAGGGCACGATGAGATTCATCCCAGGGTACTGAAAGAGCTGGCTAATGCCATCATGAGACCTCTCTCCATTATTTTTCAACGGTCTTGGGAGTCTGGAGAAAGTCCTGCTTAACCAACTTAATTTCCTTTTATGACAAGGTCACCCAACTAGTTGACCAAGGGGAGCCAGTAGATGTGGGAGTTTTGGATTTTAGCTAAGCTTTTAATACTGTCTCTCACAGTATCCTTCTGGACAAAACGTCCAGCACACAGCTAGACAAGTCCATAATACTTTGGGTGAACAATTGGTTGACGGGTCAGGCTCAAAGGGTCATAAGTAAATGGGGTTACATCAGGCTGGCAGCCAGTCACCAGTGGGGCTCCTCAGGGCTCAATTTTAGGGCCAGTGTTCTTCACCTGGGATGGGGTAATCCTGGTTATACATACAAATTGGGGGATGAGAGGCTGGAGAGCAGCCCCACGGAAAGAGATCTGGGGGTGTGGGTTGATGGCAAGTTGAATAGGAGTCAACAATGTGCCCTGGCAGCCAAAAGGGCCAACCGTGTCCTGGGGTGCATCGAGCACAGCATAGCTAGCCAGTCAAGGGAGGCGATTGTCCCACTCCGCACTGGTGTGGCCCCACCTCGAGTACTGTGTGCAGTTTTGGGCACCTCAATATAAGGACAACAAACTATTAGAGTGTGTCCAGAGGAGGGCGACCAAGATGGTGAAAGGCCCCAAGAGCAAGACTTACGAGGAGTGACTGAGGTCACTTGGTTTGTTCAGCTTGGAGAAGAGAAGGCTGAGGGGTGACCTCATCGCAGTTTACAACTTCCTGAAGGAGGGGCAGCAGAGGGGGAGGTGCTGATGTCCTCTCTCTGGTGACCAGGGATAGGACACAAGGAAATGGAATGAAGTTGCATCAAGGGAAGTTCAGATTGGACATTAAGAAAAGGTTCTTCACTGAGAGGGTGGTCAGCCACTGGAACAGGCTCCCCAGCAAAGTGGTCACTGCACCAAGTCTATCAGAGTTTAAGGAGCATCTGGACAATGCTCTTAGTCATATGGTTTAGTTTTAGGTAATCCTGAGAGGAGCAGGGAGTTGGACTCTATGATCCTTATGGGTCCCTTCCAACTCGAGATATTCTATGAATAAATTTACAATTTCCTCTCATCTCTAGCTGTTGAAATAAGTATAAATCCTTTCAGTGTGGAATGGTAAAGACTTTAATCTTGTGATACAGCGTGAAGAAAAAAAAAAAAAAAAGAGAAGCTACTATAAGAGAGATTTTAAGGAGGGGGAAAAGGAACAAAGCAAGGTCCCTTCAGCTTCTCTGCAGCAGGGGCTACCAACAGCAGTGCTGAAAGAGCACTCCATCAAGTTGGAGTTGCCTGAATTAATAATATGAAGTGCCCAAGCCACATCAAGCTGAACATGAAAAAGTTTCATCTGCCTAGTCTGCAAGGCAGAAATCTAAACACACTGCCACAGAGCTACCATCATTTTAGGAAAAGCAAAAAGCATCAGTAGTCCTTTTCCCAAACACAGAAACCAATGAGTGAGTTTGCAGGACTCCAGCTTAAAAATACAACTGGTTACTGAGGATTATCCTTAGAGCAGAAGCCCTAGCACTTTTAGTACATTCCAAACCACCTTCCTATCGATTCATGCTGGTTTTAATACATGAAGCGCCATATGCTGTAATATAAAATAACTCATTATTTTGATGAAAAGTGGATGTTCCAAATTTGTAACATAAATTCAAAGCTATAACAGGAAATAGGAGCTACTAATACTACTTATTCTCAGCAAAGTGTCTGTCTTACCATGTGTAACAGTTCTCCTAAAAGGATAGTTGCTCTAACAGATACATGGTCATCACTACTTGTGATCACTTCAACCAGACCCTTCAAAAAAGTTAAAAAATTATTACATTTAATGTATAACACCTTATTTTAATGTTTATAGAAAAAAAAAGTAGCAAGCATCTATTTAAACTTCAAGACATTAGTTACCTCTAGAAGTCCATTAGTAATAAAAGCTGAAAGCACTAAAGCCAAATAATTATCCATGAGATCAGGCCTAAGGAGAAAAAAGCATGGAAATGATTTAGAAAGTACATTTCTTATTGTTTCTGCAAGAAAACAGCAAATATTTTTGTCAACAACAGAAAACTAAAATAAGAGTTTAGACTGAGTTTGAGAAATGCTCACCTTGACCTGGCTCGATGTGGTAGTATAGTTTTAGCTTCAGCAGCTACAAAGCCATCAGAAAGTCTCCAGCAGTCCTGAAACCTGCTTGGATCTATAACAAGAAAATATGGACAATGGTAATTATAACACTGGATTTCATAGTGTTATTTTAATAGTTGTCAGTATGTAAATAATAGTTCTTACTAACTTATTTCAGGTTTAAAATTATAGAAAATTTTGTCATAAGGGATCTCTAACAAGTCATCTAATCCACACTCCTGCACAAAGCAAGGCTAACTTCAAAGCTAGGACAAAGATCTCATTTAAGTATCAACCAAAATGATGAAATTTCCAATTCATAAACACATTAAACTTGTTTAACAGAAAATATCATAAACACCTACAATTTTGAACAGTACATCCATATGTCGCAAAGTAGCAAGTTTGTGACAAAGAATGATTTATTTACTTATAAGCACAGAACAAGGATTAAGCCTGATTATACAACTGCATGGCAAAGACATTTATAACCAGAGTTTGAAGAAAATTGCTGGAACATTAAAGGCTGAGACTTGCTCCTTTTGGGCTCATACTTTTGCACTGTGAGACAAAGCAGAAGATACTCTTAGGTTTACAAAGGAGTAATTCTAAAGATAGAAGACTAACTCTGCTAAATAGAGAGACATGAAAACCATACACTTGCCCTAGGAAAAATCTGCTGAAGTGCAGAGATAGCTAGCAGATACACAATACACAGAAAAGACCCTTTTTCATAACTTCTGTAACATTCACCAGCACTTCTACATTACTAATGCTTCTAATACTTCAAAGAAGTCTAATTTGTAGTAATGTATTTACACAGTCTTTTGCATAAATGCTCCACTACTGCTCTTGTATGAAACATACAACTGATATATAGTAAGGATGTCAGAATAAAGTTAGACTTCTAGTAGCTTGATCAACACTGAACAGCTGATGAAGACTTTTAAACAGGACTTCAGAACACCCAATGAATTCAGTGATGGAACAGTTAAGACTGACATAATTTACAATGTAGAGGAAACAGTAAAGTGTTCAAATTATAGAAGAGATTAATAGAAATAATTTTAATGTGAACCAGTACTAAAATACTTACCTACACTGAGAAGTGCCTCAATAAATTCTTCCGCAACAACAGGGAGAGGAAGGCGAAATATATCATAAAGAACCTCAAGCAGACCTTGCTACCAAACAAAAAAGGCAGAAATTTTATAGATTTACAAAAAATGGTCTTTTTGTTCACTATTAATATTGAAGTTGAGATTTCTAGAGAGTGCTAAAATTGGCGTCTTTGTTTCTTTTAGGATAACATGCTTATTTTCATAATCTGAATGAATGTGGACAAGAGAAGAATGGAAGGGGCTTGCTTACTTTAGAAGTCTGCCTGTCTGTCACTACAAATTCTACAGAAGCTCAGGCTACTTGGATTACAGTTTTTAAAGAACAGTTAGTGCTGCCACCATCAACTTCATTTAGCAAGTAATTGGGAAGAAACATTTTTATTTATCTCAGATTCAATGCTTTAAACTCATAACTGCAGCTACTGTGAATTTGCTTTGACTTATGGCCAGAGTAAAAATTAATTTATGTGCTTTTCTCTTCTCCATTCCCTCCTCTCAGGCATACAGGGTGTGATTCCATTCTCATTTTATGTGTAAGGAGCTAAGACAGAAAAATCAAGCAACTTGCTTAAGATCACACAGGAATTTTATAAAGGAATTATAGACTTGGACTTGGGGGTCAAATAAAGTCAAGGCTAGTGGTTCTCATAATTGCAGTCTGCGTTTAAACCACTAAACTGATAAAACTGTTAAAGTTTTAAATGTTAATTAAAACATCCAATATTATTCTTATATCAATACTAAATATTTACCACCTACCCGTATTTCCATATTTGGTATACAGAGTACCCCAATAAGAGACTGAATCCCAGAATTTCCAGGTTTGCACAGACTGATAATACCTAGAAAATATTAAATACATAATACTATTCCATCACCAAACAACAAAAAAAGCATTAGACACATTGTTAAATTTGATTTCCAGTTTGAATACAAGCAGAGATAGTAAAAATTCCTAATCATAACTTTTTTCACCTTTCCAATCAGTGTTTAACAAAAGCTTTCTAATCACAAAACTCTGTTTCTTCATTAAGAACTATAGCTACTTTTACCCTTTCTACTGTGAACAGTATTCTCAAATTATCTGCAAAACCAACATTTACATGGAAGAAACGTCAGAAAGAAAAGACAAAATTGTCAGTAAAGAGTGAATCTTAAACCTGAAAGATTTGAATCATCTTGGCAGAATTGTGAGCAGTTTCTCCATGAAAAGCTGTATCTTAAACTAACAAATTATTTAGTTACCTTTAATCTTAGGTGAATTCTAAACAGCGAGTTTAAATATACTTGGAGTAACATTCTCTGTGCATCATTTTTAATCCTCTTTTCCCAAATTACAAGTGCTCATCTCAAATTTTCATGGAATCATAGAATAGTTTGGGTTGGAAGGGACCTTTAAAGGTCATCTAGTCCAACCCCCCTGCAATGAGCAGGGACATCTTCAACTAGATCAAGTTGCTCAGAGCCCCATCCAACCTGACCTTGAATGTTTCCAGGGATGGGGCATCTATCACCTCTCTGGGCAACCTGTGCCAGGGTTTCACCACCCTCATTGGGAGAAATTTCTTCCTTCTTCTTTTCACAGTTGATTTTTACTTTGCATAAAAACTCTCATAATTTGGTCCTTTTACATTACATTTTTACTCAATTAGTTTAATATTTCAATATTAATAGGGTAATCCCTCAAATTGTTTATAAATGTTACATAATGCCTCTTGAAGCTAATGATTACACTGATTTTCAGCCTCAAATTACATACAATCTCTTCATTCAAAATGTGGCTGCAAAAACCTTGCTCGCTTCCTTGGCAATTTCTCTTCATACATCACAAAATAAATTAAAACTTACAGTAACATGCAATCCAGAAAATAAACAAGTTTCTCCAAAATGCAACTTTAAATGAACAAAAAGAAGCCAGGTTTCAACACCTTTTTGTGTCTTACATACTATAAATAAACCCAAATCTTCATTCATTAAAAACTACTAAAAAATTAAAAGTATCACTTAGTCTATTTATTTACACTAATACAAATTTAAACTTTAATGACATGTGCTTTATATGAACTTGAAGAAAGACGTAAAGTTCAAAAATTCCATGTCACAAAAACTTAAGACAAGCACACGTGGCCACGTACACATTAATGGCATTTAAATATGTTCCACAGTGCACCTCAGAGGCCCTCCCCCCCCCAAGAGCATATAATGGCCTGTGGTGGTTTGACCTTGGCTGGATGCCAGGTACCACCAAGCTGCTCTATCACTCCCACTCCTCAACTGGACAGGGAAGAGAAAATATAACTAGAGGCTTGTGGGTTGAGATAAGGAGAGGGAGATTACTCACCAATTACTATCATGGGCAAAACACACTCAACTTGGGGAAATTAATTTATTACCAATCAAATCAGAGTAAAGATAATGAAAACTAAAACCAAATCTTAAAAAAACACCTTCCCCCCACCCCTCCCCAGGCTCAACTTCACTCCCAATTTCTCTACCGTCTCCTCCCGAGCAGCACAGGGGGACAGGGAATGGGGGTTGCAGTCAGTTCATCACACATTGTCTCTGCTGCTCCTTCCTCCTCACACTCTTCCCCTGCTCCAGCATGGGGTCCCTCCCATGGGAGACAGTCCTCCACGAACTTCTCCAACATGAGTCCTTCCCACAGGCTGCAGTTCTTCACCAACTGCTCCAGCCTGGGTCCCTGCCATGGGGTGCCGTCCTTCAGGAACAGACTGCTCCAGCGTGGGTCCCCCACAAGGTCACAAGACCTGCCAGCAAACCTGCTCCAATGTGGGCTCCTCTCTCCACGAGGCCACAGGTCCTGCCAGGAGCCTGCTCCAGCATGCATTCTTCATGGGGTCACAGCCTCCTTTGGACGCATCCACCTGCTCCAGCGTGGGGTCCTCCCCAGGCTGCAGGTAGATATCTGCTCCACCGTGGACCTCCATGGGCTGCAGGGGGACAGCCTGCCTCACCATGGTCTTCAGCATGGGCTGCAGGGGAATCTCTGCTCTGGCACCTGGAGCACCTCCTCCCCCTCCTTCACTGACCTTGGTGTCTGCAGAGTTGTTTCTCTCACATATTCTCACTCCTCTCTCCAAGCTGCTGTTGTGCAGCAGGTTTTTTTTCCCCCCTTCTTAAGTATGTTATCCCAGAGGCACTACCACCATCGGTGATTGGCTCAGCTTCGGTCAGCAGTGGGTCCATCTTGGAGCCAGCTGGCACTGGCTCTACTGGACATTGGGGAAGCTTCTAGCAGCTTCTCACAGAAGCCACCCCTGTAGACCCCCTCACTACCAAAACCTTGCCACGCAAACTCAATACATGGCCAAATCCCAATTGCAATGCAGGAACAGATTTGGGTGCATGCAGTCATTGCTGCATCCCCCAATTCCAACTCTAAGGACATGATCACACATGAGGATAAAAGGACACAGTAATTAGCACTAAAGAATAACCCAATCTGGAGAATAAGGAAAGCAGAGCAGTAGAACAAAGCAGACAGTACAAACAGGAAAGAAAAAAACAAAACAACAAACAAACAAAAAACACCCGAAAAGCCATAACAGAACACACAAAACCAAAACCACCCTCAAGCCTGGTTTTGCTACACGTCCTTTGGGAAGACTGACAGCGTAAGGACATTTTTGTACTAAAAACTGTTAAGGTGTTAATCTCCAACATAAAAACAAAAAGGAGGAACATATAACAGTGAAAGTACCACGGCAAGTAATATATTCCAAGACAGTTGTTTCTTCAGTCACTTGAACTTTTCAGGCTTATGCTATTCGTTCTAAATGTCTCAGTTAAGGAAGATGCAGCAACTCTCCTATCAGAAACTGCTTCTCAGAAGTTTCAAAGTTGTCACAAACTTCCCAAGCTTCTTCCCCAAACAAGTGAGAACATGTGAGAAACTTTTGAAGGATACCTGGATGTTAAGTTAAGCTTACTGATCATTTTCAGAACATTAAAAAAAATAAAGCAAATAGTCTTACAAAGCAAAAGCCTTTCTATACAGTCTGAATCTTTCCTAAGTACAGCCTGTAAAAATCCTAACCAAAATTTTGGTAAATGGTCATATCAACTGATTTAGTTGACTGTCTTGACTAAAAGAACAAGCAGTCCCTGAGGCAATATCTTCATGTTAGATATTGTAATACTGCAGAGGAATGATTTAGAAAAATTCAAAAACCTACTTTTTAAATATAGAAATGTCTTCTACATTAAAAATCCAAAACTATGTCCATACTGCAATTTATCTTCAACTGTAGCACTTGGTAAAAGCAGGTGCTAATGAAACTATTCTGTTGATATCTCTTTGTATAGGCAAATAGATTTCTTATTTACAATGGCAGAACAATCTCAAAGGGAAATTCTTATGATATGATGCTATTTTCAATATCCTCTTACCCATCAAATGTAAAGTACCACCATTAAGGCAAAACTTAGATGGCATTCTTTAAAAAAAAAAAAAAAAAGCAGCTGTGTCTTGTCAGTAGTTAGTCAAGGAAAACTATGTATGAGTCCTCAAATTGAACAATATCAAAACACATCTTAGTACCATTGTAGGAAGGTATTGATAGAAATTAGACAGATCAAGAGAGACAGATTCTGTGCTTAAATAAACCACTCTTACACTAGAAAGTAAAATTCCCCTTCCAATCATCCAACTTCAAACAAACAAAAAAAATCTTACCTGCCCATGATCGAAATGCTGCCACTATTCCCATTTTACTAGCTAGGAACCGTGCTTCTCTGTCTTCTCTGTCATTAAAATAACAAATGTCACAATACACAGTTAATTATGATAAAACAAACAGTGTTACTAACATAACAAGTAAAACATAGTTAACTGAAATTTTAGATGGGGGACAAAATCCAGAGTAAGAAAAATCTGTTACGTACATATATATATAATGTGTATACATGTATGCAATGTGTGTACACACACGGAGATTGGAATTTTTTAAGTATTGTTACTTTTCCTTTTTCAGTGAAGGTTCCATGGTAGGAGGATCACATAAAAAGTAAACACCTATATTTGGTCAGATGATTCACTCTGAAGCTTCCACTGACAGTAAGACTACAGCAGGGGCCACTTGGACACATATTCAGTTATGCAGACCTAAGCGTCTATTGCCATTTGATAATAAAAAATAAGAAAACCACACATGCCCCCAACTGAATAATTCAAGTTGGAAGCAATCTCGGGAGGTCTCTAGTCCAAACTCCTGCACAAAGAAATTGTCAGCTCTGAGACCAGACCAGGTTATATGCAGGGCTTATATCCAGTTGGGTCTTAGAAACTCTCAAGGATGAAGGCTGCAGGACCTTTCTGGACAGCCTGTTCACTTGACTCAGTCCACTTGACTCAGAAGAATTTTTATTTTTCCCTGATATGAAGTTGGAACCTCTTGTTCCCATTTCTGAGCCTGACCATACAACCATCAAACATAAAGCTAGCTCAAATGCAAACTCCTCATTGTGGATGTTTAAAGCTAGATAAAAAAAAGAAACCCATACCTGAAGTAAAAAATGACAATTGTGATGATTTTTTTAAGTAAAAGAAATATAATGGTGGGAAGGGAAGAAGGGTAAAACTAATTTTCCCTTTTAAATCTGAAAAGTTTAACAATATTTTAGGAAGTTGCATTCTAACCTGTTATTATATTCAACTTCAAATAGTTTAATATTAGCTAACAGCTTTAATTTGTCACTTTGGAAAGAAAAATAGTTTAATTCCAGTACCATGAAGACAACTGGTAGCATAAGTAGCAGCACTAACACTTACTTGAGCTGTCCTTCTGCTGTGTCTGGATTATGCCTGTAGTGAAAATCTGTGTAAGGAGCTAAAATTCGCTAAACAGAAGAAAGACATGCATTACTTTCACATGAGAATAGTTAACAGGTCTTACCCTTTCCTCAGTCCCACTACAATCTGTCATGTTATTTATTAATCTCTTAGCCTAAAATGTTACATTTAAACATTTTGCACTAATACAGAGGATGAAATCTGAAGTGAAAATTAAACATTTTAATTAGTAATACAGTGTTTAACTTCTGTCACTAAATGAGTAAAACTGAACCCACCTCTAACTCTACATCTGCTCGCACATACTGTCGGGTCTTTGGATGATTAATGAGGTGCAAAACTGTAGTTATCAAAGCCTCATTTATTCGGCTTAGGTGACAATCAATCACATTTTTCAAGATGGTACTTAAACCACCCCGAAGAGCCACCACCTCAGGATTCTGAAGTGCTAAATAAAGAAAAACACATCACTTCAGCCAGTGATAGAAAAGAAAACATTTCATGACTTCCAATACTACAAACTTGTCATCTGTTTAGTACATATATCTTTTTTGTCCTGAACACTGCTGAGGCACACAACAAAGCTTTTAATGACTGACATCAGCAATAAATTGAGATTTTTTGATTAATTTATCATCAACAAAAATACTGGTCAGTCAGTCACCATTGTGCAGCAACTTCCCAGCTTATTTCCAACCAAGTTTCCATACAGTACTGTCTGGATTTCCCTGGAGAAAGGTTTTGTGCTTCACTGGACTAACATGGATAAAATATTTATACTAGAATATAAATGAGTAACAGATTGTTTAGTTCTTTAAAACAGAAGTTTGTATCTTGAAAACGTTGCTGAAGTTATTTCTCATTGATTGAAACTGAAAAAAACTTTAAAAATCAGCACCCACATACAAGTATAGGGAGTTAGTATAAATCATTGTCCAGATAGCCTTTACATGGACACAAATACTGACTTCCAGAAGCCAGCTAACCACAGTACCCACTGAAAAAAAATTTTTAAAGGAAAATGCTTTGTAATTCTCTGAACACTTGTACATTTGTCAGCACCTCATGTATGGAACTTTCCCTACTTCCAATCCATTAGTTTTAGAAACATCAACTGCAGCAGGGAACCATTTTTAAGGCAACACAAAAATTGGCAAGTCTTAAAGGAAAGTATGGTACCTGAAATCTTCAGGTACTTAAGAGATTTTGATTTTAAGTTAAAGTGATTTTGTTTTATATCAAACTAATGACTAAAATATATGAAATGGACATTAAGAACATTTAACACCTGATTCATTAGTTACTAAACAAATACTCTTAATTATTTGAATATCTATTTAATATGAACCCTGAGAAGAGAAACTCTTAGAAGACTGATGACAACTACATCAAAATTTTTTCTTAATTAGCTTTTGGTTATCTTACCTAGTTCACAGATAATGGCTATACAGGCTCGAACCATTCTGTCTCTTTCTTGAAGACCATCATTTCCAACTGCTACCAAAGAATTAGTAATAGAACTGGGGAACAATGAAGCATTCACAGTGATCATCTGCCAAAAGTGAAAGAAAAAGCCCTCTGGTTTCTTCATAATGTTTCTCTAAATATACTCACAGATTCACTAGCATTTCATTTCCTAGATACTACCAGATCACTCTATATATTACTTGGTTGTATCCTGCAAATCCTCAAAACACTTTCTTCTTTTCTTGAAATTCTTCATTCATCAATTTACCATTCTCTTCCTGCTTCACTTTTTTATTTTTATATTATTTTCTTATAATAAGAAAGGGTAAAAATCCCTGACTGTTGCAGAGAGAACTACTGCTACCTTCTTCAGATTTTTTTCCAAGAATCTCTTTATCAACAGAGAACATTATCCAATAACACGAAGTAGATCACAAACTCTTCTAGAGGATTCATTCGTATTGCACCATTTGTATTGCATCTTCAATACCTATTCAACTTTTTAATTAGCCAAGACTAAACTCCCTTGTTTTGTAGCGAGATCCTTAGACTGCTGCAGACTACAAAAAAGGACAGTCAACAAAAGAAGCTGATGTAGTATTTGGAAGGCAACCATCAGCAACACCCCTAATATCCTCTTGTATAGTACCCGATCTTCCTAAAACTGCAGCGTAACAACTTCATCATAAGTTATATAGCTCTATGTCACAAAAACCACACACGCTTTAAAATGTGTTAAAACTTAAAAGTTTTTAGATGATTAGTGGATATTGAGCGTTTTTTAACATCTCAATTTTATTTATTAGTAGAAAAAATGTGACATGGTTGAGTGGGCTATAACAAATTATGTTGTTCCCTTTTTAAGCAGTCAGACAAAAAAACCTATTTCATTTGGTAATACATCTGTTTAACTTTAGTGATATTCATGTTCCATAGTATACAGGATATGTATATTTAATTTTAGCAAACTATGAGAAAATGTGACTAGAGAGCTACTCAGCCTTTGTAGTCAAAGTCTCATTTGGGGGGTGGAGTAGGGTTTTTTACCTTTAATGTGTGCACAGGGTCTTGCTCCTTAATTTGGTATCAATTTGGCTTGTCCTAAGCTAGCAGCTGAGGATTTCCTGGGCACAGGAGCTCTTCAGTAGTGTAAAGGAGCATTGGCTGTTAAAATCTGTTCTTCTATTCTGCCTCAAATTGTTTTTATTTTTTAATTGAAGAATGACTAACCAAGGTTTAATTTAATATCCCTTTTGTTTCCAACAAAAGCAGGCTTATCTCCGTTATTTTTCCAAAATTGTTTTGTCCTATATTAATTTTACAGCTCCCTTACATGTCTTACAGGTATTTGTTCAAAGAGGATTACTCCCCCCCCTTTGCAGAGAATACTAAAATGAGAGGTCAACCATTATGACAAATATATTTGAACGCTTTAACAAGTTTATTTTTAAGACATGTTTTTGAGAAACTTCTTGTCATACATAATATTGTCATCCACAAAACGGGAAGCTTTAAGATAGGACTCTAAATAAAACCCAAACTGTTCCCCACCCACACAGTCTTTCATTTTTACAATGGCATGAAGTAACAAGAATTAGCAATAGAATGGGTGTACCAATCCACTCTACAAAATTATAACTTTTTTTCTACTGGCATTGACATATACTTAAGTGTGAGGACACAAGCAGCCTCTTAAGGCTGTTTTGCTTCATTGTTTTCTTTGGTTTTACGACATGAGAAGGAAAGAGGGATCTGGACAGGCTGGATCGATGGGCAGAGGCCAACTGTATGAGGTTTAATAAGGCCAAGTGCAGGGTCCTGCACTTTGGCCACAACAACCCCATGCAATGCTACAGGCTTGGGGAGGAGTGGCTGGAGAGCAGCCCGGCGGAAAGGGACCTGGGGGTGCTGGTTGACAGCCGGCTGAATATGAGCCGGCAGTGTGCCCAGGTGGCCAAGACGGCCAACAGCGTCCTGGCCTGTATCAGGAATAGTGTGGCCAGCAGGAGTAGGGAAGTGATTGTGCCCCTGTACTCGGCACTGGTGAGGCCGCACCTTGAATACTGTGTTCAGTTTTGGGCCCCTCACTACAAGAAGGATGTTGAGGTGCTGGAGCGTGTCCAGAGAAGGGCAACGAAGCTGGTGAGGGGTCTGGAGCACATGTCTTATGAGGAGCGGCTGAGGGAACTGGGGTTGTTTAGTCTAGAGAAGAGGAGGCTGAGGGGAGACCTTATCGCTCTCTACAACTACCTGAAAGGGGGTTGTGGCGATGAGGGTGTTGGTCTCTTCTCCCAAGTAACTAGTGATAGGACAAGAGGAAATGGCCTCAAGTTGCGCCAGGGGAGGTTTAGATTGGATATTAGGAAAAATTTCTTCACTGAGAGAGTGGTCAGGCATTGGAACAGGCTGCCCAGGGAGGTGGTGGAGTCGCCATCCCTGGAAGTGTTCAAAAAACGTGTGGATGTGGCGCTTCAGGACATGGTTTAGGGGACATGGTGGTTCTGGATTAATGGTTGGACTTGATGATCTTAAAGGTCCTTTCCAACCTAGTGATTCTGTGATTCTGTGATTCTTTTAATATTCAATTCCAAGTATTTTAGTAGAATAAATACAAATAATAAATACAATCTATTTGCTTTCATTCTGCTCTACATATTTAAATGCAATTCTAAAGACCAAGGACAGATGATGCAAGGCTACTTACAAGCAACTGCAATGAAATAAGTAATAAAAGACTGTGAATTTGGTCTTTAAAGATTCCTTTAAAAAGAGGAAGAAAGAAGGTGGTTCATATTATATCTCACCCTGACTTCTGCTTTGAAGATAAAACTTTCTGCCTATTAACTTATTGAAAAATGGGCAGGATGAATCCTATTAGAGGGAGGAACACTTTCTGAAGCGGTGCTAAAGACAACACTGCTAAATTACAAAGCTCTTACTAGGATATGTAGAGGTGACAGTACTAAACACTGCCCCATAGAGTACAGTCAAAAGAGAATATGAGCACTCTCTAAGTCTTCAAAATTCAGAAACCAAGTTTAAAAAGTTTCAAGTTGTTTTTCTTTTCTCTTCCTACACTACTTTAACCTGCACTGTTTTTTAAACAAGTTTATCATTAAGTGCCTTTTACAAATTCATAAAACAGGATTAATATTTTACATTTTGTTCTTCTACTCTATGAAAACAAAGAGAAGAAAGTGAGAGAATGTTTTCAAGTCTTACATCTATGCTATTCTTACATGGGCATTTTTGCTATCAAAGATGAGGTTAAAGAACTGCATCCATACTTTGGAACAGAAAACAATAGTCCTGAGATGCTGGTGGAACCCAGTTGAGCTCTTCCACAGCTCATAGTAAATTATTTCCTGCACAAATTAATTAAATCTGATTGTTATATTTGCCATTCATTCTCCTCTCCCAAGACTTTCATATAATCTTTTAGGAATCCTGGTATCAAACTACTGAGTCTGAGATCTTGCAGGAGATAAGGAAAGATGGGAAAAGGACAAGAGCAGGGTAATAAAAAGACATTGTGAAAATACGGAAGGTGTCATTCAGGACGTGTCACAGTATCCTTTGTGAGACAGAGTTTCTCAAGTATTGACTGCTCTGTGCCAATGCATGCTTAACTGCTGCAGCCCAGACAGGATATGAAAAAGGTGTTAACTTCACTTGTAGCCAGGTTGGGTGGCTTCTTGTTTGTCTGACATCATCTTTTAAGAAACAAGGATGTTCTAAGTAGCAAAAGATGTTAGGAAACATCATTCATCAACATAGTTCTCAGCATTGGAGAATCATCAGCATCCCTTTACAGCATGTACATTCCATGCATGTACATCTCATGTACAGCATAAAAAAAAAAAATCCTGAAAGTTAAATGTTAAGTCAAACTAATGGATTTATTTCTCTTGCTTCCTCTTGTTTCTTTCAAGCAAGACAGAAGTCTTTGCTCAACTAGGAAATGCTCAAGAAAGCCCAGGAATATGAGGACAAATTTCTGACCCAAATAAAACCAATTCACTATAAATATGTTTCCATTCTATCTCCTGATTTAAGTTATTCTGGCCCTACACCAAAGCTCTCTTTTAAACCAGATTAGCAAAGAACTTTTATAAATATTGACTTCCTCAAGGATCCATTCCTTTATGGCTGTGTTTTTTGTTTGGATGGGGTGGGTGTTTAAACTTTAAAACTCTTTTTGGCACAATTGTTAATCAAGCATATTGTCTCTTCTGTAACAAACCAAGTGAGCTCATCTTAAGAAAAGAAGTTGCATGTCAAGCTTCCATATTTTCAACCTAAATATATATATAAAAATACACACATAACGGATTAAACACACACAGTGCTCCTGGGGAACAATTCTTCCAACTACTTCAAAACCTTACTTAAGTCTTTGGTAGTTTTTCCTAAGATGCTCAGTAGAAGTAGAAGAACGTAAGCAAGATAAAGAATAGCAAAGTCCAATACAAAGGGAGAGTAATATACTGCCTGAAAAAAAATAGCTTCAGTAGCTGTATATGCCAATTTCTCTAGGATGAACTTGAAAAATGTAACTACCACAGCTTCAAACATCTCACGTCCATGGGTACACAGGATAGTAACCACCACAGACTAACTACATCTTATTGTGTATCTGAGAAAAGAACTACAGACAGCATCAACCTCTATGGATAAAGCAATAAGGCTTATAAGAAGATTATTCCAGCGATGGCAGTTTGCCTCATTTCTCAAATGGCAGAAAATCTCCCATCCTTGATTTACAGATGCTTAAACACACTATACAATAAAGTTAAATCATTAGATGAAACATAATAATATGGTTCTTATACCCTTGCATTCATCATTTGATAACTTTTTCCCCCCCTAATCTTGTCCAGTTTGATCTCTATCAAAGGAAAATGAGCAGAATTTTTCTAGCCCACTCAAGATTCTCAGTGGTAAGAGATTAAAATCAAAACAAGACTCAGCACTACCCTTCCTCTCTTTTGAATTATCAGCTATAATTTCTTCTCACATGATAAAGTAAGGTAAGGTATTAGAGACTGTGTGGGGGAAAAAAACTGCTGATGGAGAAAACTTGAAGTCAGCACAGCTGACTGGCATAGCTGATAAGACCATATATAGTTAGATTTTACCTTTCTGACTAATCGAAGTGCTTGTGTTCTTTCTACTTCATTACTCTGCTGTATGTCAATACACCTAAAAGAAGTTAAAAAAAACACATTTTGTTTATAACAGTCAAGGTGAAAGTTAGTGTTAACATCTCGCATTAATATTTATCCAATTGAATAAACAGAAGAATATTATGACTGTTTAAAAATTCTGCCTTTCAGCAAGCATACTCATTATGATTGGTCACTTAGCTTCATTTTATATTTTTTCCAATTACCTTCACTATAATTAAATCACTAGAACATTCTCAAATATACAGTGAAAAGGCATAATGGCTTCAACAAATATTTTCTGAGCTAGCTGCATTTGCCATTTCAAAAGAAACTAAACTAAGTATTTGTAATGTTTCACATCAACAAGTTTTTTTGTGTCTTCTCAGATCAGAAAAATCCTTTTGCTCCAACAAAATTAAACAGCACACTAAAATTTACTATGTGTGTATATTTATAAACGGAAACACACACATATATCAATATATTAAACCCAACAAAATTTTAACAAAGGAAGTACTAGAAATTATAAAATTTACATCTACTCATGATACTGATCTTATTATCTCATTATTAGTTTGCCTTTTGGCATTCTTCTGTTGTGTCGTGAGTTATACTTAGATTACAAATTCTTGGGCATGAACTACTTTTTTCCCCTGACTTTGTACTAGAGGCTCTGAAGCACTATGATAATACAAAGAATCAGAACAACTACCATAAAACAAACTTCAGACATGAAAATTACCGAGGTTTCAGCCTCCTAATAACACCACAGATTGAATCGTAAATGCCACTAATCATAAATTAAAAACCTCTATAATTGGTCTAATTTTTTAATTACTCATAGTATATCATATATATTAGGACAGCATTTTATTTGGATTAGCTGGTATGATGTATTACCCCTCTATTTTTAAAGGAGGGCGTTATTCATATTGAAGAAAAATTACCTTTATAAAGCTACATATCAAGAATGTAAGAGGATATGAAAAAACCTTTTCTCACCCATTTTAACCATGAAAAAAAAAGTGATTTAGAACTGTACAATTTACAAGAAGGAAGGAAGGGAAAATTACCTGGCTATCAAATAATCCACTTTCAACTTCAGCACCTTCTGGAGAATACTGGAGTCTCTAATGAGATAGCGGAGGGCTCGCAATCCTGCTGCTCGCACCTCCTTTGCTTCATTTAGTAAAGCTAACCGCAGACTACAATGAAGAAAAAGAAAAAAAGGGGAACAAACAATTAGTTGGCAGTAGGTAGACTTCACCATCTGATGTGCAGCTACTACCTACTCATTTAAAATAATAACTTTGATTTTTAAAGAGAAATATTCTGCATTAATTTTCTATCTTTGAGATATTCACCTGTACAGCTTAGAAAGCAAACCTTCACCCTGACAGCAGACGTAGACAATATATTAATCTGAAAAAGCCACAAAACAATTTTTTTTTTTTTAAGGAACAGTTTGTACTTCCCTGAAATTATATATGACCAAGACTTATGTGCAACTTGTTATTTGACAAAACAGCTGAGCACAATATTAGTCCTGAAAAGGTATTCTGGTTTAGTTACAATTTTCAAGAAAATTAAGAAGTGGAAAGTATTTCCTCCTCTGCCAGACTGCCAATCCATAAGCATGAGTCCTCAAAACAATGTCTTGACACCTAACAGAGACAAATTTGCACCGTGATTATATGCACCACTCACTAAAGATGTTATAGCACCAATATGTTTACATGAATTGTGAAAGTCGTAACTTAAGCAGCCCCACACAGCACATATTTCTACAGATTTAATTTCTACATATAACCAAAATGTATTTCTCTTTAGACAGATTTTTGAAAGCCTTTTGCTTGCACCAAGGCGAGCTTTCCTAAACGTAACTGTCATCATAATGTATTTTCCTAAATTTACTAGCTAGGTAAAAAGAAAGGAGATTTTGAAGACCTCCAGAGATGGAGTTTGAAAGTATTAAGTGACACACTGTCTGTTTGAAGGCCCTCAAAAGATTTGCCCCTCTTGCTTGACTACACAGGAAGAACAAAAAAAAAAAAAAACCAACAACAAAAAAAAAACCCACCCCACAAAAACAAAAAACCCCAACCACCACCAGAACCCCAACTCTCAGCCACATATTTTAGTAGGATTGTTTTAGTGGACATCTAAGAACGTAAATATTTCAGCCAGTGAGACTGAATTTAAACCTATACAGATTGATTTTTTTTTTTTTCTTTCTTATTCTTGGATGGTCATACATGGTAATCAGCTATTCCAAGGCCAAAAACTTCTGAATCTTTCTGCAGATCAGACAGCCTGTGTAAAAGGCAATATAACAGGAACCTACTTCCAGGCAATGTCTAGACGAAGTAGAAAGGCTGCAATACTATATGCAAATAAAGATGAACTGATTATTACTTTCAGCACCAAGTAGGGAATTACTTCAGAAAGACAATCATTGCTGTAATATCAAATATGATTCTTCACATAAAAAGTGCCACTAATTGTCTGTCTTTAAGCTGAGCTAGAAGCAAATAAGAAATAGATTCTCAATATTGTGATGTTAAGAAAAATTCTTCCTCTAAAAAAGCTGAACTAGGAGAGATTTATTTCCAAATCATGCAAGAAAAGCAGACAGAAGGAAAGACGAGTAACTCTTCAACTGTGTTGAGTAGATAATAGTATTCTTTATATCACGAATCATGCTTTGTTTCTAATGTTGCAGATTTGCAGAGATGGAAGTCCGAGGGATAAGCACGTCAGACTCAGTTGTTCTTGGTGATGTTTTTCTATTTGGACTTTTACTTCGCAATTTGCAATTGGTTTGTATATGCCAGTTTAAGACACTTCAGTGGAATTTCCTTTTAGGACAGAAGTTACCCATTACTCATTAAAACAGTGTCATTGATAGCCAAATACTGAATCTGGATTATTTTTTTTTTTTCCCCTCATCAAGTACATTACTTTTATATTTGAGAGGAAAACATCTCTTGAATGGCAGAACAAAACAATCTTTAGACAAATAGTTTCTCAAAAGCAATTAATTCTTTGAAAGCTACAACTCACAAGAAGAGGATATTCTTAATTTGTAGACAGAAGTTAATTTAGAATTGGCAACAGTGAAATCACAAAGGACAACATTATCATGAGATCCAACATCCAAAAGCAGAAGGGTCCAAAAAGGGATGTGTCACTATCTTTAAATAGTGAGAATGCAATGAAAATATATAGCTAGCCACAAAGACACAGCCCTAAAATAAAGGCCATAAAAATCCATAAAGGTCCAATGAAAGCAGTGACATATAGAAGTGTACAAGGCTGAACAAAAAACTCTCAATTAAAAACAAAAACTAAACAAAAAAACCCCACCAGTTAATGGCTGAACTGCAAAAACCTGAGAATGTAGCATGAGTAAAAAGAGAAACTTGACCTTATAAAGTCAATTAAGATATGCTACAGCAAGCAGAAAAAAAAAGTGTAGTAAAACCTACACACGTGTCTGTATGTGTCTGTGTGTTCTGACTTCTCAGCTGTACCACAAACAGAAAACTTAAAAAAATAATCAGACCTACTAGATAACCCAAAAGGAAAGGGAGAAGGAATGAAGCAAATAAGAAAAACAAGCACTTTCTTTGTACTAAGTCATTGCTTTAGAGCTCTGCATGAAGATTCCTATCCTAAAGTCTTTTTTATTATACTAAATATGAGTTAGACTAAGAAGCAAAAACGATGGAAGAACTGGAGGAAATTCGTCAGTAAGTACTGTCACTGGCCGACCAAGCTTCACATCTAAGTGTTTGTAAAGAACATTAACATGAACAATCTGCATATATTCACTAGCACCGTATTATAAATGGTAGCGGCCAAGACAGAGAAAAGGCAATCAATAGGTCTATACAAAAAGGATTCCAAAGCACATCCAGAGGACTGCTTATCATCCTGAAATCACCTTAAAATACAACTGTTTAGCCATGTGAAGCACCAAGCGTTTACACAAATTGCATTCTCCTAATATTTTGAAAGACTTGAAAGGATTTATTACAATAATGTATAAAAAGGCATAAGGTGTTGCTGAAGATTGTATTAAGGGATATAAAGAGGTTACAGGATGATGAAAAGTAGTTTCACAAATCAAAATCTGAAAAGATGAATTAAAAGAGCAGAGGTGAACAGAAGATTTGTATCCGGTTAAGTACTAGGTTCACAGTCTCCTTTTGTAGACACTATTCAATATAAAATTTGTGATTTGGAGAAAGGGGGGGGGAATACAGAGGGCAACATTGTTTATATTAACAAGAATAGAATGAGGTTATGAGAAACTTCAAGGGGACTTAAAAAGTATCTGTATGCATAGTTAACAAGACAGTGAAGAAAATTCAAGATTGTTAGATGTGAGTTACACATCAAGACAAAAAAAAGCATTATAAACCCATACTACGTGATTCTAAAATAGCTATCAGATCAAGAAAATTATTTTGATATGCACACTCCATGTGCATCTGTGGCTGAAAGAGCCAAAAAGACATCACGATTCTGTAAGAGAAAAAGTAAGCGCAGTACTACTTGCCCCAGTATTTTAAGTGTCACTGCAGAAATGAAGAGAACTTCCTAAGACAGCATTAAGGATGATAAATATTAAGACTGATAAAAAGTCTGGAAGAACTAACAAAGGGTGGAATAAGAAAGAATATTCATTATCTATTACAGAATTTTTTTTTTCTACCTTTTTCTAAAGCATCTCATCCACTCACCACAGAAAGATTAAAAATGGTTTTGACAAATCTCCAATACCATCAGGTAATTGTGAAAATTCTGAATTTTGCTTTTATGGCCAAAGCCTCTCGGCACATTACTAAATGACCTCAAAAGTTCAGGGCCTACCAACACTCCATTTTCTTCATGGCTCATGGCTTCCTCTCAGCTGTCAATGGTATGGTGCTCTGGGAACCAGCAAGACCCATTTACGCTGGGAATGACAACAAAATGTGTCAACTATTATCTCCATCTGCTGGCAGGAAGAAACTACAATCAGGCACCTGGACTAACAAAATACTAAAAAGAGAATGAGTTCTAAAAACCAGATCTTTAACTTGAGAATAGTTGTAATTATTGCAGACTACTATTGCAGACAATTGCAGACTAAAGACAACTGTCTTTAGTTTGGGTAAAAATTCTATCAAGGTTACTGATCCCAAAACCTAGAACTATATAGGAAATCTACAACTATTCTTGAAATCATTGATTCCCTTATAGTTTAATGCTTTAAGGTTAGCCATTCATACTTCACAAATGCAGAAAACTCACACAGTATTTTTTGCATCCAAATAACATTTCTCGTTTTCAAAGAAAACCAAGTTTGTTCTGCAGAACAAAAAGGTTTCCTAAAGGAAATTAAGATAACTTTGATAACATCAGCAGAGCAAATTACGGAACTTGCATATTATTTCCAAAGGAATATATGTACTTAGCCTACCTCAAGGTCATTTCCTAAATTAAGAAATTCAGTATTTGCAAGTTACTCAGAGTAGCTGTACAGCAAAATAACCTGCAAACAGAATACTACTGCAGAATGGCTATAACCCTATAGGGCAAAATGCTGACTAATTTTTTGAGAAACCATTTCTGGCATTTTTTTTTAATTAGAGGGCTATTTTTCTTCATGTGTCTGCTGAGAACAACATTTTTATCTGTTCCTGATCAATATCCTTAATTGTGTTTGGATTAGCAGATCTTTCTGCAAACTTTTTCCTATAAAAACAAATAATAGTATTTGTATAATCTTTTAAGACTTGTATTTAAAAATATTTGGTAAAAAACACTGAATTTTGAAGTTATACTCTTAAGTGTTGTTTAGTCTCACTATAAAACACTACTATAGATTACATAAATAAGATCAGAAGATGATAACCTATTAAAGCTCACAGCAAAATATGGATTCACAAAAACACTTAGTGGCATTTGTTAGCTCTAGCAAGGAAAATCAGTTCTACTAAAGAAAACAACTTACAACATTTCCACAAGAAAAAGTAGTTTTCCCAAAATTTTACTTAAAAAGTTACTACCTTTTCTAAAGTCAGATAACTAAACTGAAAGAACACTAAATCATATTAAATACCAGATCTTAGTTGTTTCTGCCACCAATGCTGACCCTTAAGGAAAAATTAACTAACATCTGTGCAAAAACACAGAACTCCCGGAAATCGGCATGTAGTTACTTTTGACTAGCAGAAATGGAAACAAAATATAGGAAAATTCCCCTTGAAAGTACATACACAGGGTGTTTTAGTAGCAAGGAAAGCGATGCTGCAAAGATATCTATTCACACCAAATCAACATAAAAAGTTTATCTTTAAATCCTGGTTCTATATGAAGAATATGCTCTAAATTCTGTACGAGCACATTTTTACTAAAGGTGCTTTCTACAAGTACTGAAACAGGTATTTTTTACATTTTTTCCCCGTGGTTTAAGCCTCAGTCGCCAACTAAGCACCACACAGACGCTTCCTCACCACCCCCTCCCCAGGTGGGATGGGGGAGAGAATCAGAAAAAAATCCTCATGGTTTGAGATAAAAATAGATTAATAGGACAGCAAAGAAAAAGGAAATAATAATAATAATGTTACTGATAAAGGAATATATAAAACCAAGTGATGCACAATGCAAAAACAGCTCACCAGGCAGTGACTGATAGCCCATCCCCAAGCAGTGATTCCTGCCCCCAGCCAACTCCAGTTTATATACTGAGCATGACGTTATATGGCAGGGAATATCTCTTTGGCCAGTTTGGGTCAGCTGTCCTGGCTGTGCCCCCTCCCAGCTTCTTGTGCACCTCCCCGCTGGAAGAGCATGGGAAGCTGAAAAGTCCTTGATTTACTATAAGCACTACAACTACTCAGCAACAACTAAAATCATCAGAGTATTACGAATATTATTCTCATACTAAATCCAAAACACAGCACTATACCAGCTATTAGGAAGAAAATTAACTCTATCCCAGATGAAACCAGGACAGTATCCACCCCTTATTCTCAACCATCTACATCATGCCCAGGTTCTACACTTTCCAATACATGCCAATTAATCATAGTCACTTTTCCTGTCTTTTGATATATACACATACAGATACCATTCCCTTAGTCTATGTGCCATCCCTGTAAAATGTCTGTTGAGTTCATTTGCTCCATGACTTTGGGCTCCATTCGTCATAACAGTCTCTCAGGGCAGGGGAGACGGCATGTGGTGCTGGACTGTTGCATGCTACATCTGGAGCTTGTAGCCGGTGTATCTGGGGCGGCCCGTGCCCACGGTCTGTGGGTTGAGACATCGATCTCAAAGTCGCTGGCCGCAAGATGCTGAAGCCAGTTCTGGTTCCATCACCACTGCACTTGGCTTGGTTTCATTAAAGTTCATTCCTCATTATTCTGTGTGACTCTTACTGTAATACGGTTCAAAAGGCATACAGCAAACATAGAAGTGATGACATATAGTATTAGGTAATAATTAACATAGTATAGTTCAAATCATTGGCAATTTTGACCCAAAATCAATTCTCCTTCAGGTACACATCGGACTTCCTCATCCTTCCACATCACCCACCAAGTGCACCCAGGTCCCTGGGCAAAGGCAATCCCACGAACGGGTTTGCCTTTGCCTGAGGCAGGAGTAACCCAGACTGTCTTCCCCAGCATATTTCTCACATGCACCACAGGGACTTTATCCCCTTCTACAGTACATAAGAGTTTTGATTGGGCAGGGCCAGCTCAACTGGCAGATCCCCTAGTGTTGACTAACCAGGTGGCTTTGGCTAAATGTTTATCCCAATGTTTGAATGTCCCGTCACCCATTGCTCTCAGTGTAGTCTTTAACAGTCCGTTGTATCGTTCAATTTTTCCGGAAGCTGGTGCATGAGAGGGGATGTGATACACCCACTCAATGCCGTGCTCTTTGGCCCAGGTGTCTATGAGGTTGGTTCAAAAATGAGTCCTGTTGTCTGACTCGATTCTTTCTAGGGTGCCATGTCGCCATAAGACTTGCTTTTCAAGGCCCAGGATAGTGTTCCGGGCGGTGGCATGGGGCACAGGGTATGTTTCCAGCCATCCGGTGGATGCTTCCACCATGGTAAGCACGTGGCGCTTGCCTTGGTGGGTTTGTGGAAGTGTGATATAGTCAATCTGCCAGGCCTCCCCATATTTCTATTTCAACCATTGTCCTCCATACCACAGAGGCTTTAACCACTTGGCTTGCTTGACTGAAGCACGTCTTTCACATTCACGGAGAACCTGCGCACTAGTGTCCATGGTCAAGTCCACCCCTCAATCATGAGCCCATCGATACGTTGCATCTCTTCCCTGATGGCATGAGGTGTCATGGGCCCACCGAGCTATAAATAATTCACCCTTATGTTGCCAGTCCAGATCCACCTGAGCCACTTGGATCTTAGCAGCCTGATCCACCTGATGGTTGTTTTGATGTTCTTCAGCAACTCAAATCTTGGGTATGTGAGCATCTATGCGACATACTTTTACAACCAGGTTCTCTAGTCGGGCAGCAATACCTTGCCATAATTCAGCAGCCCAGATGGGTTTGCCTCTGCGCTGCCAGTTGGTCTGTTTCCATTGCTGCAGCCACCCCCACAGAGCATTTGCCACCATCCATGAGTAGGTATAGAGATAGAATATTGGCCATTTTTCTCGTTCACCAATATCTAAAGCCAGCTGGATGGCTTTCACCTCTGCAAACTGACTTGATTCCCCTTGTCCTTCAGCAGCTTCTGTGACTTCTCGTATGGGACTCTATAATAGCAGCTTTCCACCTTTGATGTTCCCATACAGTATGACAGGACCCATCAGGGAACAGGGTATACTGCTTTTCATTTTCTGAGAGTTTATTATGCGGTGGAACCTCTTCAGCACGCATCACCTCCTCCTCCGGCAATATTCCAAAATCTTTGCCTTCTGGCCAGTCCATGATCACTTCCAAGATTCTTGGGCGACTGGGGTTTCCTATTTGAGCCTGCTGTGTCATCAGTGCGATCCACTTACTCCACGTAGCATCAGTCACATGATGTGTAGAGGGGACCCTCCCTTTGAACATCCAGCCCAGCACTGGCAGTCGGGGTGCCAGGAGGAGCTGTGCTTCAGTACCAACCACTTCTGAGGCAGCTCGAACTCCTTCATATGCTGCCAATATAACTTTGTCAGTTGGAGTACAGCAGGCCTCAGATCCCCTATATCCCCGAATCCAAAACCCTAAGGGTCGACCCCGAGTCTCTCCTGGTGCTTTCTGTCAGAGACTCCAGGTAGGGCCATTCTCCCTGGCTGCCATGTAGAGCACATTTTTAACATCTTGTCCTGCCCAGACCGGCCCAAGGGCTACAGCATGACCTATTTCCTGTTCAATTTGTTCAAAGGCTTGTCGTTGCTCAGGGTCCCATTTAAAATCGTTCTCCTTCCGGGTCACTTGATAGAGAGGGCTTACAATAAGACTGTACTGGGGAATATGCATTCTCCAGAACCCCACAATGCCCAAAAAAGCTTGTGTTTCCATTCTGCTAGTCATTGGGGACATACTGTTAATTTGTTGATCACATCCATTGGGATCTGACAATGTCCATCTTGACATTTTATTCCTAAAAACTGGATCTCCTGTGCAGGTCCTTTGACCTTACTTTATGGCAAAAACAGTTTTCAGAAGGATTTGGATTATTTTCTTTCCTTTTTGAAAAACTTCTGCTGTGTTGCCCCAAACGATGATGTCATCAGTGTATTGCAGGTGTTCCAGAGCTTCACCCTGTTTCAGTGCAGTCTGGATCAGTCCATGGCAAATGGTAGGGCTGTGTTTCCACCCCTGGGGCAGTCTATTCCAAGTGTACTGGACACACCTCCAAGTGAAAGCAAACTGTGGCCTGCACTCCGCTGCCAAATATCAATTGTGCAATCGTTAGTGATATCAATTGTGGTATACCACTTGGCTACCTTTGACTCCAGTTCGTATTGAAGTTCTAGCATGTCCGGCACAGCAGCACTCAGTGGTGGTGTGACTTCATTCAGGCCATGATAGTTTCCTGTTAGTCTCCACTCTCCATTAGACTTTCGCACTGGCCATATGGGGCTGTTAAAGGGTGAGCGAGTCTTGCTGATCACTCCTTGGCTCTCCAGTCAAACAATCAACTTACGGATGGGGGTCAGGGAGTCTCGGTTGATGCAATATTGCCACTGGTGCACTGTTGTGGTAGCCATTGGCACCTGTTGTTCTTTGACCCTCAGCAGCCCCACCACAGAAGGGTCCTCTCTGAGAGACCAGGCAAGGTGGACAGCTGTTTAATTTCTTCTGTCTCCAAGGCAGCTATACCAAAAGCCCACCGGTACCCTTTTGGGCCCTTGAAATACCCTCTCCTGAGGTAGTCTATGTCCAGGATGCACGGAGCCTCTGGGCCAGTCACAATGGGGTGCTTCTGCCACTCATTCCCAGTTAGGCTCACTTCGGCCTCCAGTACAGTCAGCTGTTGGGATCCTCCTGTCACTCCAGAAATACAGATGGGTTCTGCCCCTTCATAGCTTGATGGCATTAGGGTACATTGTGCACCGGTGTCCACTAAAGCCTTATATTCCTGTGGGTCTGATGTGCCAGGCCATCGAATCCACACAGTCCAATAAACCCGGTTATCCCTCTCCTCTGCCTGGCTGGAGGCAGGGCCCCTCTAGTCCTGGTCATAGTGGCCGTTATTCACTTCTTGTGAATACAAATCAGAACTCCCTCTATTAAGACTGGAAGTCAGACCAGCCATTCTAGTCTATCTGGGAAACTGCCCACTGGAGATGCAGTTTTCCTGGAAGAAATCCCTTTTGTGATCGTTTCCCCTTGCAACTCACATACCCATGCCTCTAAGGTCAAGGTAGATTTTTCCATCCCACTTCCTCATGTCCTCTCTGTGGTCACGCAGGTAAAACCACAGGGTGGCCAAAGGTGTGTACCCCTTATATCCTCTGTCTTGAGCTGAATAACGCTTACTCCGAACAGCTGAGATACTGGTTCTTACAGGTAGGGAGTTATATATATTCTGTGAGTTGCTGGAACTCCTGGAACAGTTTTTCAAACAGGTTTTCAGACTTGTCAGATAGTTTCTCCACAGCCGAGACACAGGCCCATAGGGAGGAGGAGAGACTTTCCTTGTATTACTGGAGTTGGCCAGCCAATTCATCCACCATTGGTCCCTCTCCATCTTTCCAGATCATTACTGCTAATGAGTTGGCTTACAACAATGGTGCGCTCCATACAAACCTCCACCATGTGGGTCATGTGCATTGGACTTCATTTGGATCTGTGTTGTCCGGGTCATCATAAATCACCTCTACCACAGTTAATTCCCTCAGATACTGGATACCTTTCTCCATGGTGGTCCACTTGCCTGGGTGACATAGAACATCTTCCTTGAAGATGGCAGGCACTGTGACTACTCCAACCCCTGTGGCAGGCACTGCCACTACTCCAACTCCCACGGCGGGCACTGCCACTACTCCAACCCCCACGGCGGGCACTGTAGCTACTCAGACTGTTGCAGCTGAACCAGAGATCCAGTTTTTAGGAATAAAATGGCAAGATGGACGTCGACAGATCCCAACGGATGTGATCAACAAAATAACAGCTATGTCTCCACCAACTAGCAAAAAAGAAACACAAGCATTTTTGGGTGTTGTGGGTTTCTGGAGAATGCATATTCCAAATTACAGTCTGATTGTAAGCCCTCTTTATCAAGTGACCCGGAAGAAGAATGATTTTAAATGGGGCCCTGAGCAACGACAAGCCTTCGAACAAATCAAACAGGAGATAGTTCATGCCGTAGCCCTCGGGCCAGTCCGGGCAGGACAAGATGTTAAAAATGTGCTCTACACGGCAGCCGGGGAGAATGGCCCTACCTGGAGTCTCTGGCAGAAGGCACCAGGAGAGACTCGAGGTCGACCTCTAGGGTTTTGGAGTCGAGGATATAGGGGATCTGAGTCCCACTATACTCCAACTGAAAAGGAGATATTGGCGGCATACGAAGGAGTTCAAGCTGCCTCAGAAGTGGTTGGTACTGAAGCACAGCTCCTCCTGGCACCCCGACTGCCGGTGCTGGGCTGGATGTTCAAAGGGAGGGTCCCCTCTACACATCATGCGACTGATGCTACGTGGAGTAAGTGGGTCGCGCTTATTACACAGCGGGCTCGAATAGGAAACCTTAATCGCCCGGGAATCTTGGAAGTGATCATGGACTGGCCAGAAGGCAAAGATTTTGGAATATCACCGGAAGAGGAGGTGGCGCGTGCTGAAGAGGCTCCACCATATAATGAACTGCCAGAGAACGAAAGGCAATATGCCCTGTTCACTGATGGGTCCTGTCGTGTTGTAGGCAAACATCGAAGGTGGAAAGCTGCTGTATGGAGCCCTATACGACGAGTTGCAGAAGTGGCTGAAGGACAAGGTGAATCAAGTCAGTTTGCAGAGGTGAAAGCCATCCAGCTGGCTTTAGATATTGCCGAACGAGAAAAATGGCCAGTACTCTATCTTTATACTGACTCATGGATGGTACCAAATGCTCTATGGGGGTGGCTGCAGCAATGGAAGCAGAGCAACTGGCAACGCAGAGGCAAGCCCATCTGGGCTGCTGAATTGTGGCAAGATATTGCTGCCCGACTAGAGAATCTCGTCATAAAAGTACGTCACGTAGATGCTCACGTACCCAAGAGTCGGGCCACCGAAGAACATCAAAACAACCATCAGGTGAATCAGGCTGCTAAGATCCAAGTGGCTCAGGTGGATCTGGACTGGCAACATAAGGGTGAATTATTTATAGCTCGGTGGGCCCATGACACCTCAGGCCATCAGGGAAGAGATGCAACATATAGATGGGCTCGGGATCAAGGGGTGGACCTGACCATGGATGCTATTGCACAGGTTATCCATGAATGTGAAACCTGCGCTGCGATCAAACAAGCCAAGCGGTTAAAGCCTCTCTGGTATGAAGGACGATGGTTGAAATATAAATATGGGGAGGCCTGGCAGATTGACTATATCACACTTCCACAAACTCGCCAAGGCAAGCGCTATGTGCTTACCATGGTGGAAGCAACCACCGGATGGCTGGAAACATACCCTGTGCCCCATGCCACCGCCCGGAACACTATCCTGGGCCTTGAAAAGCAAGTCTTATGGCGACATGGCACCCCCGAAAGAATTGAGTCAGACAATGGGACTCATTTCCGAAACAACCTCATAGACACCTGGGCCAAAGAGCACGGCATTGAGTGGGTGTATCATATCCCCTATCATGCACCAGCTTCCGGAAAAATTGAACGATACAACGGACTGTTAAAGACTACACTGAGAGCAATGGGTGATGGGACACTCAAAAATTGGGATAAACATTTAGCCAAAGCCACCTGGTTAGTCAACACTAGGGGATCTACTAATAGAGCCGGCCCTGCCCAATCAAAACTTCTACGTACTGTAGAAGGGGATAAAGTCCCTGTGGTGCATGTGAGAAACATGCTGGGGAAGACAGTCTGGGTTACTCCTGCCTTAGGAAAAGGCAAACCCGTTCGTGGGATTGCCTTTGCCCAGGGACCTGGGTGCACTTGGTGGGTAATGCGGAAGGATGGGGAAGTCCGATGTGTACCTCAAGGAGACTTGATTTTGGGTGAAAACAGTCAATGATTTGAATTGTATTATGTTAATTGTTCAGTATGACATTACTACTATGGCTGCTATCTACCATATCAATGGTATTATAGTAAGAATCACCCAGACTGATGAAGAATGAGCCTCACTGAAACCAAGCAACGTGCAGCAGTGATGAAACCAGAACTGGCTTCAGCAGGTTGCGCCCAACAAATCCCTCGAGATCGACATCTTCGACCTGCAGATCATGGACATGGACCGTGCCAGATGACAATCCAACACCACATACCATCTCCCCTGCCCTGAGAGACTGCTATGATGGATGAAGCCCAGAGTCATGGACTGACTGAACTCCATAGACATTTTAAGTGATGGCCCATGGACTAAGAGAGTGATATCTGTGTGTATATATTAAAAGACAGGAAGAGTAATAATGAATAATTGGAATGTATTGAAAAGTATAGGACCCGGGCATGACGTAAATGGTATGGAATAAGGGGTGGATACTGTCCTGGTTTCAGCCAGGATAGAGCTGGTTTTCCTCACAGAAGCTAATGTGAGACTGTGTTTTGGATTTGGGATGAGGAACTGTTGATAATGTGCTGATGTTTTGGGTTGTTGCTGAGCCGTCAAGGACAGTCCAGCTTCTCGTGCTGGCCTGCCAGCGAGCAGGCTGGGGGTGCACGGGGAGCTGGGAGGGGACACAGCCGGGACAGCTGACCCAGACTGGCCAAAGAGATATTCCCTACCATACGACGTCATGCCCAGTACATAAACTGGAGTTGGCCGGGGGGGCGGAAATCGCTGCTCGGGGACGGGCTGTCGATCACGGGGTGGTGAGCAATTTCTGTATTGGGCATCACTTGTTCTTGTACATTCCTTTGTTGGTATTATCATTATTGTTCCCTTCTTTCTTTCTGTCCTATTAAACCGTGTTTATCTCAACCCACGAGGTTTTTCCTAATTCTCTCCCCTGTCCCACTGCGGGAGGGGGAGTGAGCGAGCGGCTGCGTGGTGCTTAGTTGCCAGCTGGGGCTAAACCACGACAGATACCTTTCCTTCACACCCGACAGGAGTCGCCTCCAGAGGCTGAAGACTCGTGCACCTTTTCCAATTGCTTTGTCAATGCCCCCTTTCCCTAGAAAGGGATCCCAGCTGCTTGGCTTCCCTACCCTTTAATTCCAGGCTACTGGCCCTGTTATCCCAGCATCGGAGCAGCCAGGTGACAATGTGCTCACCTGGATGATGGCTGAAATTCTGTTGCATATCTCATGGCTCACTCAGGGATAGGGATCAGGTGGTTACCGCCTCTTTTATGAGTTCTTCCTCTGCCTCCTCCCCGAGCAGCAGCCGCCTTTCTTCCCTCTTCTCTTCTCATGATGGCCCTGCTTCAGAGTAGTCTGTCTCCTCCATTTCTTCCTCCTGCTCCCTCTTAGAAGAAGGTCCTTCATCCCTTACTAAACAAGCTGACGTCTGCTTCAAGATTTCTTCTTTTGTACAGGGTCAACTGATACTGGCATGGGTTGATTCTTTGGTTCAGCTGCAGTGCCTGTCACGGGGGTTGGAGTATCCGCAGTGCCTGTTGCATTGTTGTCAGATCAAAGGGAAGAGAGGGTCTCTGGAAGGTACTAAATAGTGTTGAACAGGGCTCAGTAGGCATGGGCCAGGCCCCAGCACATTGCAATGATTTGTGTCTCCTTGGAACTGCCAGGGCGACAGCATACTCCTTCCAAATATTCTGCTAGTTTATCAGGATTCTGCACTTGTTCGGGAGTGAAGTTCCAAACACTGGAGGTGCCCACCGTCCTGGGCATTTGCCCATGCTGTTCCACACACCCTGCCATTCATAACTATCCAGCCTTGGGGTAGATCTCTGGGTGATATTCTTAAATTGCTTGCTAACGTTAGACAAGACCTAAACAATATTCCCCAGAAGTACCAATAGAAGTATTTTAACTACCCAAGTGTGTTGAAGACACTGAAAAGTTATTGTAATGGTAGAAGGCAGTGAAGGTGCCATCCTGCATTTCTTCCATAAAACAAACTTTCAGAGGAAGAAATATAATTGCTAATTGTCTCCACAAGAGAGTACCCGAAATACAGTAACGGCTTTAGTACAGAGCTCAGATACCACGTTAAGCTCAAGGTCAGTGTCCTAAAAACAAATCTCGCGGGCGAGACATTACTAATCATCGCAGAGTACAGCAGCCTGCAGAAGCCAACACCCATCTTTAACATGTACAGCAAGGACGAGAGCATGATGCAAATCAAATAAACCAATATCGTGATCCAGAACTGTTAACAGATATAAATCCCTTAGTACACTCTGACTGATCTGTTATTATCTCAAACCCTTTGAGCTCCACGTCGGGCACCAAAAAGGACTGTCGTCGTTTAGCCCCAGACAACAACTAAGCACCACGCAGCTGCTCGCTTGCCACCCACCCCCCCCCAGGTGGGATGGGGGGGGGAAATCAGAAAAATATTTGCAGGTTGAGATAAAAGCAGGTTAATAGGACAGCAAAGGAAGAGGAAATAAATAAATAAATAGATAAATAAATAATAATAATGGAATATACAAAAACAAGGGATGCACAACCACCTGGTGATCAGTAGCCCATCCCTGGCAGGGAATATCTCTTTGGCCAGTTTGGGTCAGCTGTCCTGGCTATTCCCCCTCCCAGCTTCTTGTGCACCTTCTCACTGGCAGAGCATGGGAAGCTGAAGAGTCCCTGACTTAGTATAAACACTACAACTACTTAGCAACAACTAAAATCATCAGGGTGTTACCAACATTATTCTCATACTAAATCCAAAACACAGCACTATACCAGCTATTAGGAAGAAAATTAACTCTATCCCAGCTGAAACCATGACAGTGAGGAATATAATTAAAGAAATCTATACTTTAACTTGAAGGGGATTTTCCCTTCTTTGCCTGAAATCATATAATGTATTTGATTTTACTCTTTAAAATATTTGTAGGGTGCATTATGAAATTTCAAAACACATTAGAACTACAAAAATACTAGCTCAAAAGTACAAATAAAATTAATTGTTCTAGGTGCAATTAAATCAAAGTACCCTAGTATTGCTCTAGCGCTCCTTACTACTTACCATATTATGATGGTGTCATACGTAAAACCTAGCTTTTCTTCAGCATGGCCAGTATTACAAAGAAGCTGAAAATAAAAGGAAACATCTATTACTTAAGTCTTTAAAAATGACTATGTAAAACTGAAGATTTCTGGCAATGGTTTCAAAGAAAACTGAGGAATTTAATTCATGGCAAGGGGAAACTTACCAACTTCAGGCTTCACTGACAATTTCTGCTGTTAGTATTCTATGCCTATACATGTCAGACACACACAAACCTGTGGTGCCTCATACTAGAGAAAAGATTGCACAGTTGTGTAGGCTGCCTACTGGTCAATTTTTCAATTCCAGATTGCTCCTCTTTAAGCTCTTTTCAGAAAAGCCATTAGTTGCGCACTTGGTCACCTGAGCAGAGATGAAAAAGATTGAATTCAAAGCACATCTGCATTCAAAAAGAGGGCTTGGGTGAGTTTTGAAGCAAAGATTGACACTGATGGTCCACAGTCATCTTTTGCCACAGTAGCACAGGCACAGAAAAAAGGCACCATCCAGTGCCCCATAACTGACATTCAGCCTGGCCTGCCATAGATCCATAGGTCAGTGGAAAGGTTGATTTTATGCACTCAAAAGGACACTCAAACTGTCGTAAATTCTGAACGTTTCAACCATATCTGTCCATATTGAGCACAAGAAGAAAGAACTGCGCTTACAAAAGTGCAGTTTTTACATCCAAAACCAATCTTAAAAGGCGCAATCTAGTGCGTGGCTATGTTTTAGCCCCTTGAGAAAAGGAAAACTGTCTCTTCTGCAAGAGAAGCTGATGCTGTTCTCCTTTACAAGAGCAGCAAAGAAATCCCTTGTAATCTCATTTACTACAGCTAGCTAAAATTATGAAATACTTAATATTAAGTCCAAATCCCAAAGCACTTTTCCAAGCACTTCCAAAAACTCAAGTGACTAATACAGATTACAATTGCTTTGCACTTTGTCTTTTTCAAAAAAGGTTCAGTTTTGCATTCAGTTCTGAGCCAGTGCAGTATTAACAGTTTCTCCTCAGTGAGGAATTCAGTAAGTGTTTGTACCAACTAGTGAATACCCCCGTTCTAAAATTATTACAATATATCAAACTCTGCGCCATGTTCATGCTCTGTGCAAAGTGCAAGGTCCTGCACCTGGGTCAGAGGAACCCCCAGTATCAACACAGGCTGGGGGATGAAGGGATTGAGAGCAGCCCTGCAGAGAAGGACTTGGGGGTACTGGTAGCTGAAAAGCTGGACATGAGCCAGCAATGTGTGCTTGCAGGTCAGAAGGCCAACCATATCCTGGGCTGCATCAAAAGAAGCGTGGCCAGCAGGTCGAGGGAGGTAATTCTGACCCTCTACTCCACTCTGGTGAGACCCCACCTGGAGTACTGCATCCAGCTCTGGAGCCCTCAGCACAGGAAAGACATGGACCTGTTGGAGTGGGTGCAGAGGAGGGCCACAAAAATCATCAGAGGGATGGAACACCTCTCCTTATGAGGACAGGCTGAGAGAGTTGGGGTAGTTCAGCCTGGAGAAGAGAAGGCTCCAGGGAGACCTTATTGCAGCCTTCCAGTACTTAAAGGGGGCTTATGAGAAAGATGGGGACAGACAGGCTACTGTAAGTTGAAATATTTAATGTGTTCTACTGTTCACCTCCACCTGAAAAATCAGCATACTGCACAGAAACTCTTGATTTTAAGTAAACCCATTTTATTAGCATGAAGATTTATATTGAAACACTTAGGTTTATGTTCAACAAGTACAAATTCTTCCAAGGACCACATTACAGTGTTGTTTGTTGTGGGGTTTTTTTAAACCACAATTATTTTTCATATTGTGAGAAAAATGCATAGCAGTAATGCTGAAATCCGAAGTTTTTAATGAGATCTATTATTAAATTGGCCTGGATCAGCTCCATATTTGGGATTTTGCATTTTTAACAGTGGCTATAATCCAAGATGATTATAAAACCTAAGGAAAGTTATTATACAACCTGTTTCCCCCCACCTTTCAAATTTAAGTGATAATAAAACTAGGCAATTATGAAAAACTAGGCATTTACTGGTTATGACAGTATGTCACTTCCTAGCATCAATCTATTTTTATGCCATGTTCTTGGACTGCCTAAGGCCACCACTGCTGCTTCAGCATTTCTATTGACAAGTTATAAACTCTAAAAATTGGCTGGCAGTATAAGCAAAACAGTGTGATAAGACAGTGAGTAAAAACAGTTCCTTGTTCAGTTTCAGACAAGTACGTCAATAGTTGTTTAGGCTCATCATTTATACGTCTAAACCTTTCCCCTTCATTCCACCTCGGACACAAATGAGAAATCCTAATTTAACATACCAGATTATCTTCAACAGTCTTTTTTCCTAAAAAAAACAAAACCAAAAACAAAACAAAAAACCACACCCACAAAAAAACACACCACCAAACAAAAAAACACACACACACAAAAACCCAACAACAAACAGAATTATAATTCTGATGTAGGAAAAAAAATTTCTGAGAAAGCTGCTATTGTGTGGAGCGTGAGTGCATTTTTGAAGCGAGTCCCCTGTCATCACACTTACCATGCTTTGGTTTGCATCTTGAGCAGTCCTGAGATGAACCACAGGAGGTCAACAGCATACACAAATTGAGCGCACACAGAGACCATTCAAATTTATATTTAACAGAACAGTCACAGCAATTAATAGGCAAAAGGATGTTATTATTCCATGTGTCCAAAATGTAATTATTATACTGTAATTTTGGAAATACAGTTTGAACAATCACTGGTAATATTTAGTAGTCTCCTCATATAGTAGATCTTAGTCTTAAGAGAAGCCCTTACTGAAACTGCGTCCTCTGGATTTAGACCCATTAGCTCTCCATGTTTGTTCCACAGCTGAGTGCCCCTAAGCAGATATTCTTTTCCTATCTGCTACATATTTCATCATGAGGTATCAAGTTTTGCCCATAGTGATATACAGCTATTTGGATGAATGTTACAGTCAGTCAATACTATATTCAGATTCTAAGATACATGGGTTTTGCAAAGGACAGACAAGACCCTAAAAAAAGGGTTGTGGCCAGCGGCGCAGAGTCCAGTTGGAGGCCTGTAGCTAGTGATGTTGCCCAGGGATCAGTACTGGGTCCGGTTCTGTTCAACATCTTCATCAATGGCCTAGACGAAGGGTTGGAATGCACCCTCAGCAAGTGTGCTGATGATACAAAACTGGGAGGAGTGGCTGATACACCAGGGGGCTGTGCTGCCATTCAATGGGATCTGGACAGACTGGAGAGTTGGGCGGAGGGGAACCTCATGAAATTTAACAAGGACAAGTGTAGAGTTCTGCACCTGGGGAGGAACAACCCCATGCACCAGTACAGGTTAGGGGTTGACCTGCTGGAAAGCAGCTCCATGGAGAAGGACCTTGGAGTCCTGGTAGACAATAAGTTATCCATGGGACAGCAATGTGCCCTGGTGGCCAAGAGGACCAATGGTATCCTGGGGTGCATTAAGAAGAGTGTGGCCAGCAGGTCGAGAGAGGTTATCCTCTCCCTCTGCACTGGTGAGGCCTCATCTGGAGTATTGTGTCCAGTTCTGGGCTCCCCAGTTCAAGAGAGACAGGGAACTTTTGGAGAGAGTCCAACGGAGGGCTACAAGGATGATTAAGGGACTGGAACACCTCTCGTATGAGGAAAGGCTGAGACACCTGGGGCTGTTTAGTCTGGAGAAGAGAAGGCTGAGAGGGGACCTTATCACTGTCTATAAATATCTGAAGGGTGGCTGTCAGGAGGATGGAGCCAGTCTCTTTTCAGTAGTGCCCAGTGACAGGACGAGGGGCAATGGGCATAAACTGCAGCACAGGAAGTTCCACCTCAAGGTGAGGAAAAACTTCTTTACTGTGAGGGTGACAGAGCACTGGAACAGGCTGCCCAGAGAGGTTGTGGAGTCTCCTTCTCGGGAGACCTTCAAAACCCGACTGGACGCGTTCCTGTGCAACCTGCCCTAGGTGATCCTGCCTTGGCAGGGGGGTTGGACCAGACGATCTTCAGAGGTCCCTTCCAACCCTTACCATTCTGTGATTCTGTGAAATGACAACAGAAGCAGAGCAAGAAACGATGCAAGGGACTATGAATCAGAGAGAGAGACTGAATCTCTGAGGGCCTCTGTAGCCCCAAAATCAATCCATATCCTAGTGAAATTTGGCAGCATGGTCAAAAGCTAACAGATATATGAAGCAGAGTAGTAGAGCCTCATTAAATAATGATGGAATTAGTTTTGAGCAGATTGAAAAGATCATTTTTCCATATCAGTGATGCTATTCAATTGCTAGGATTAAGCTAAAATTAATTAAGTTTCATTTTTTCCTTAAAAAAGTACCTTTCTTTTTTGAATGAAAAATAAAAATCCCTATAACAGTATCTGTGGATCTTTTTTTCTGTTCATTATTTAAATATGCTTTTAAGTTTAAAAAGGTATGAAGGATCTCTCAGAAGATAACAGCGGAATAAACCTTCTATAATAAAGTATTCTAAATGAATACTTCAAATCCAAAAAATATTTTCCACTAGGTAAATGCAATTGTACAGTTCCTTCTGGTTTTCAGTAATTTATCACTTATTACTTTTCATGGGGGTGGGGAAAACCCCAAAGAAATAACCATGATATTTTAGTATTAATCAGCAGAAGTCTGGAAACTTCAAGGCGCTTGCCTTATGTAGCTGGCCATATAAATGAAAGATGGGTAAACCTAGTCAGCTTACTGGAGACAACGGTACATATCAAGCTTTCCAACTGCTGTGATGACTGAAGGTGTCATTGACTGTTTACTAGAGGTCAAATACTCAAACAGTTTTCAGGTCAAAATTCAGATTAGCTTAAATAGTGATACAGGCAGTTTGAAAGAAACAAGATTATTTTTGTCCAATACAGACTAGGCAGTACTTCACAAGCCTTTTTGCCCACAAAACTGCAGCTTCAGGTATTAGGTTATGAGCAGCAGATGAGGAGAAAAATTTCCAAGTCTGTCACATATGCAATTCAGAACAAAACATAACTTTCCATAGCCTGAGTATCATCAGAACTGGGAAGGCTAATTTTTTGGAGCAGAAAACTTAAGATGCTACAGCACCTGTTAAGCAAGAATAACCCATGTTCTACAGCCAAAGAGTCAAGAACGTGAACATTAAAGTTTTTACTAATAAGAAGCACTAGCTAAAATTTGATTAATGAAATGCAAGTTTTTGTAAAATATCATGTATACAGCATACTTTGCACAGTAAGCATGGATGCCGTGGTGACTTGAACGTCACTAGTTAAAACTCCTCTTGAAAGGAAAGACACAGAAATGGAGTTACAGCTCTTAAGCATGCAAACATCAAAATATCTGCCTTACAGCATCATTCTTGCAGATAAAGTAACAAATTCTGTTGACTGCTGACCACCATTATTTTAATCAATTTTATATAAATTTATTTATCTTCTGCATAAAATCCTGGAGTCTAGATCAGTAATTTTTAAAGGGTGATTGCTTTCCTTCTCCTTAATGAATAGGGATATTTCCACCCACCCCACCACCCCCCAAATCTAGTCCTCTTTCAAGGAAAGAAACCTGAACCTAACATACCTCAGATGTCTCAGAATTAATACAAAACTTAATGTCTACCATGATCTCTGTCAGGAAAGTCCATGTTAACTTACATTACTTGTTTCCACATGAATACAAACATTTTGCTTCCTCTGACCAAAACAGTAGAACAGTATTTCTTCCAAATGTGAGAATTGTCCAGTCTTTGAAGGAAAAATTTGGGGCAATGGGGAACAATTGCTTAGATTGGTACTGACATCTTCTTTTAAGTATAATAATATTCCTAGCAGAAGAGTTAAGTTTTATAGATTTTTCTGTATTATTTTATCAGAAATAGGCTATAAACATTTTTTTCAAAGGTACTTTCCCTGCCCATAGGACAAATATCCTAGATAATTAGTAGTCTTTCAAATGGACCATAAAATGCAAGGATTTACAGACAAATCAAGTTCATCACTATCAATATAATTCCAAGACAGGATACAAACATCCTCGGCTCTTAGCACATCTAATGTCACAAAACCTCACCATCTTCCCCACAGTCCCATCTCACTAAGGAGGAACTGAGACTATATCAACTCATGGCAGAAGACCTGAGTGCAAAAAGGAAATAAAACCATCTCCCCCAAGCTCCAGGCTTTCACTCTTAACTACTGCAATGAAAAAAACGACAGAATTGTTCCAACCGCAAAGGAGACAATACAATTTGCAACTTTTATTCTATTTTCATAACTGCATTTACAATTCAAACAAAAATAGGAAGAATTTCCAAAACCAAATGTACAAGTTATACATTTATAAAACATATTCCAGTGAGATGAATATAATAACAAGCGCTAAACATCAGAGTTGGATGATCCCCTTTATACAGGGTCTGATTCAGGATCAAACACAGGTTATGAACTACAGTCTCTGGCTTCAAAAGTCAGCTCACAACATCAGCTTCCAACATATCTGTCGTATTTTCAGGCAAGTACCTTCCATATTCCTATGATTTGGAAGCTTATATTTGGAAAAAGCACCTCAAAATTGGCAATACAGACCATTTCTAGAAATTGCCCCTTTAAATCTTTTTCACTATGAAACCTGCAATGAAAGTTGACAGTTGCTATTCTGTTAGTTGCCCAAACCACTGCATATCATGCTCATTGATAGAGTCCTCTCCCTCATCATACTTTGTCAGTTTACATCCAAAGAGTCTGGCATTTCACATTTTTTATTCAATTCTGTGGAGCAGGAACCAATCTTTAGCTCTTCTATCTGTGCAACAACATATGAATTGAGAGAGAATTCAGGCTTCTAAGCACTAAAATACTACAAAAATTCAGCCAGTAGGACATGTAGGCAAACTTCAGCATAACCCTGCATTCACATATTTGCTTGTCCTTATTTACTCCTTTCCTCTCCCACAGTACACAAATTCCAAGTACTGTTCCATGATACTAAGCTGTTTCATGAATCTCCCAGCCAACACCGATAGAGTACATGTAAAATATTTTGCCTGTATGATCACTTGTTCTGACACCATTTGAGCTCTTACCTTAGTAAAATTATTCAAGTGACCTAGTTTTCTCATATTTGAAACGCCTTGTAACTTGGCCACATTTTGGAGAATCTCTCTCATATTATCACAGGGTTCTGCAAAAGAAAACAGGTTATTAGTAGATATAGTTTTTAAAAAGTAATCAAAAATCTAAACATGCATTCAAAATACAGTTTCCTAAATATAACAGGTACTCCTCTGGCCTCAATTAAGGACACAGATCATTTTCCCTCAAAAAGCATCAATTTGATTTATGCCTAGAACCAAAACTAGGCATACCTAAGTTCTCTAGAATAAATGCTAAAGCCTATGCAGGAGAAAGGCTCATATTTTAAAGCAGATTTTAATCAATATCTTTGATTTACAGTTGACAAATCCATTTAGTGTCTGAAACTCCAATCCTAGCATCTTGTAACTGAACAGCTTTATCCTTAATCCCCTTGTAATTTAAAGACAAGAAGTAAACAAAGACAGAAGTAAAAAGATAGCATGTTACACACCACACAATTTCTTTTTTTCCCTTCAGACAAAAGGTCAGTGAGATTTTGGGAAGACAGGACTCTCTTCTGCTCTCCATATTAACTTCTGTCCATGATCTCCCTATACTTACTAGAGGGCTGGGACTTTCCAGTGACATGGGAAGTGAACTACAAGGTAAGCAGGGGGACTAGAAACTTCTCCTTTCTTCCTAAGGGTCCACCATCCCCCACAAAAAAAAAACACCCACAAACAACCAACACACCAAAAACAAAACCAAAAACAACCAAAAAAAACCCCAACCAGGATTCAGATACCAGTTGATGACCCTGCCTTTTTTGGGGAAATGGAAAGGGACTAACAAACATGGGTAGAAGAGACAATATCAGCCTGCCTTTGGGAATAAGGCTAGGAGTTGAGGCAGTGGGACAAGCAGCACAGAGTGGGGCTGGGCACAGAGAGCTGCACACAGAGCTACTGTAACAGAAACTGCAGTAAGCTCTGTACACAGTGGTATTGCAGTAGGACAGTTTTCAAAAGGGAGATGCTTGACTGCAGGATTTTTGTACAGCCTTGGATTAGACACTGCATTCTGCGATAGGCACTACAACACTATCAAGTGGTATTGCAGTAGGACAGTTTTCAAAAGGGAGATGCTTGACTGCAGGATTTTTGTACAGCCTTGGATTAGACACTGCATTCTGCGATAGGCACTACAACACTATCAAGTGGTATTGCAGTAGGACAGTTTTCAAAAGGGAGATGCTTGACTGCAGGATTTTTGTACAGCCTTGGATTAGACACTGCATTCTGCGATAGGCACTACAACACTATCAATAGCACTGTTTGAAATAAATGAAATAGCAAGACTTTGCTGGAGATGTGAACTGTTAGAAAGTATTACATTACCAAAAAAGAAAAAAAATTGCATTACATAAAGTCTTTAGAAAAAGCCTGAAGAAGAGTCCAAACACTGAACATCTGGAAAGCAGCAAAGAGAAGGGTTTTGCATGTGGTGCCCCATACTAACTTCCAGTAAAAGAATCTTGTTTCCTACTACAGTATGAACAGCTACAGATGAATTTGTGGAGTATATATAGTCTTTTATTCCCTGTTCATCCTGAAAGGATATTTGTATATTTTTCATTATACAAAGGAAATAAAAATTATCAGAGATGTAAAGAAAGGACCTTCTCACCACCTCTCTACAAACCAAGCTGAGTTTGTTATCAACTTCTGTAGTTTAAAAACTTTAAAAAGCAACAAATTTGAAAAAGCAGACATATCTAGCAATCTCATCAGGATATATCCAGAACGTATTTGGAAAGACAAGAGCCTGTACTTGCACTACCATCAGGAATACAAGACAGTATTTAAAGATTAAGACACCTACAGGTAGGCACCTGAATTCAGGTGTGTAAACCTGTGCTAGATGTTTCAGCTCCCACTGTAGTTAATGGAGATCTCATCTATCAGCCAATGAAGTCTAAAATAATTAACTTGACTAGCTGCAAGGCATCTTACTCAAGGGTAAGGTGAATCAATTGTATTGACTACGCTGCTTATAATGAGACTTTAGCACACATACAGACATGCTACTGCTACACCACATAATTATGATTTTTTTCAGACAAAGGGTCAGTGGTATTTTGGGAAAACAAGACAGGTATCAACCTCAATCATCAACAGCTTGTATAAAACATCCTCTTCCACAAACCTTAGTCACAGCAATAAGCAAAGTCAACTGTCAGATACACAGCCACAAGTAAAGACAGAGCTACCTTGTATTGCAGAACACTATGCATAGTGAAACCAAACATGCAATAACTTTGTATTTAAATTGGAACATGTGTATGCATCTGTTTGGACCCTCCCACTCTGAAAAAAATATCTTTGATATGATCACAGAAATTAGACAATGAAAATCTTACTGGATCCATCCCAAGTTTAGGATTCCTCTGCATAGTTTACTTTTCTAAGGCTTAATTCAGTTTTAGAAGTTTGCAGTAGCACAAAAGATTAAAAAAAAAAAAAAGAGAGAGAGAGAAACACTGAAGACAAGTAGATTGGTATAGTTGTGACACTACAAATAGTTTACATCATAACCCCTAATTTCAAGGGAACATAATAAGAGAAGAAAATAAGTTCCTCAATTTAGTTTCTCTGAAAATACAGTTTAATGATTTCTATGCTTTGGTCTGCTGTGGGTTATGGGTGGGAATTTCCCTGGCTCACACCACTTTTGGACCTGTAACATATCCCTGTAACATTACGCCACAAGAAAGATCCCAGGTGACCAGCCTTAGAGCTCTCCAGAATGTTCTACTTTGATTCCCTGAAGAACAAGCAGCAAGAATAACTTCCCAAAATGACTGGAAATATGCTTATAAGTTTTAATTTTGAAACTGCAGATGGTTACATACTCAAGGTAAACCTCTACCAAAACTAAGCTCACTATATTGACAGGAAAGACCATGAGACTAGCCCAGGAAACCTCTTATACGTCACTGGCAACAAACATTTCTATTCAGCTACCTGATACTGTGGGCAGTAACTCGGAAGGGAGCGAGGTGTGCTGTGCAGAAAGGCAATCTGGATGTGAAGAAACCAGGACACGATGATGCTGTCATTTCCCATGTTAACAATTCTGTAGCAATAGCACACCTTCATAATGAGGCTGCATAATTAAAATGTGCACTAAACCCATTTTACCCTACACATGTATGAAAAACTGCAGTTATAGCAACTTTTCTCACATTGTCCTCTTTCTGCTGAGAAAAACTCATTTCTAGAGAGACAGAAAAGTCCAAGGAAAGCCATCTTTGTAGTGCTTAGCAGAGCAGCCGGGTATTTCCCAGAAGCTTCACTAGCAGGTAAGTAATATGAAGCAAAGTAGGGACTCCAGTATAAGATCTACAACACTCTGAGAAAACTGAGAACACGACAAACATTTCCACTATTGAATGGATAATATGAATACAGCAAGTTATCTGGCTCACATTTTGATAATACCAGCAACACTAGTGCTGTAGAAAAAAACAAGACAGTAAAAATTAAATACCCTCTAATGGCATACTACCTCAGAAAGAACTAAGATTACAGAATTCTTCTACATCAAGCCTTGTCAGTTCAAGTCTTGTTTTAAACTTCAGAAGAACCTTCTTGCAAAAAACATCTTCAAAAAAGTTCACAAAATAATTGAGACACATTAACTTCAAGGAAAGATGGGCTATCCTGCTTCGCCTCTTCTAGAAATGCATGATATATTAGAAAGAAGTAGAAAATGTACTCAGTTACTCTAGCATGACTTGTTTTTAATAAAAATAAAGTCAATAGGGAAGGTAGGCAGGCCTAATGGAACTTCACGCACTGCAGATGTAAATATTTAAACAAAATAACATGACTTCACAACTAGAGATAGTGTCTTGCTATTCTGTCCCTTACATTAAAATGGACTTTAAGAGTGACTAATTACATTCTAGATTCTACCAACTAAGCCATGTGGCTTTCTCTTAAAGATCACTTACAGCATTACATACCTTCCTGCCGCAAAAATCTCATGCAACAGCATTGAGGAACATGGACTACTGCAAAAATGGAAAAAACACTGCACACAATCAGAGATTGATCTCCCAAAAGTAGTAATATCATGGCCTTAACATTTCATTGTCAAGCTTAACACCTCATGTTGGTGTTGACAAGGACAGGTTTCTTTTGGTTTGTTGGGGTTTTTTTGGTTTTTTGGGTTTGTGGGGTTTTTTTTTTGTTTTTTTGTTTTTTTTTTTTACAACCCCAGTTCAGACCATTGTCGCAGAGATTTCTTAACTGACTAACCAGCCCTTACTCTTTACCCCTTCAGAAGTTTTTGCTTTTCTATTTGGAAAAAAAAGATAAAGCAGCTACTCATAATTTTAAGATCCCTCAACAGTCTACTCTTTCCTGACTTACCTCATTTATCACTGAGATGCTGACTCAATTTGGCCCATAAAGATAACCAAATATCTTCACATTCTTTCCCATGGTACTTCTGAGGGTGGAGCTGTGCAAAATGACTAAGTTTGGAATTACGTTAATTATACCTAATGTGTGAGACCGTGTTGCTTTACTGCTAAAATGTCTGAAAAAACATGTTTTATAGTTGAAATGCAGCACTAATTGCAGCAGGAAACCTTTAAACTGTGGCAAACGTATATGATACCTACAGTCTCCCCCTATGTTATAACCAGAAGATTTCAAAATAGTTCACAGACTGACGATGCTTGGAAACTCCAGTCTCTTGCACTAAGGACAGGACAGGTCTCATCTGCCCACAGCTGTGACTGTTCAAGCCTTTTACTCCTTCTCTTGAAAAGGTAATTTTCAGAGAAGGGACAGGAAGTGTCATATTTATGAATTTCACAGCAGGATCTAAGTACAACTTTTTAAACACAGAAGACACCTAATTCATTGGTAAATTTCAACTTAGAAAAACTTATCCCACCCAAGTAACAGGCTAACCTAAAAAACTGAGGTAGAAACACCACATTTATGGAAACAGCAACGTTTTTTCCATTTCTTTTTTGACTTTCATAAAAAAAAAAAATCCAGTAAGTCTACCCATGAGAATCACATATGGCTTGCATAAAGGAGATGAACACATTTTAAATTCTTTAGATACGAGGTTGCTAAAGCTGAATTCTGACATCACTGGCGCTCAGAAGGTAACAAAGGAAAAAGATGACAAAGATTTAATCAGTTTTTTTTAAAAATGGTAATTTTCAGGCAACAGCTGTTCTTGATAGTCCTCTGGTTTTATTAATTATATTTTAAAAATATACATATTTATTTATAGTCTGTGTACACTTCAACCAGGAAGCCAATCCTTTACGCAGCTAAAAAAAAAAAAAACCCCTATACTGTTCACCATAAATCTTTTCATGAAGAATTCTGTTATATATTTACTATCAAAGAGTAACAGAATAATTGAATTTTTCCATAATTCAAGGCCATATTGTTTTAAATACCGTACATCTATGCACAATCTAATCTACATCTACAACTAATCATTCTGTATTCTTAAATCAACAGCTGTAGCTCATTTCATAATAAAGTCTATATACATTGGGTATAGAGATGTACCTCTTTCATATTAACCAAACAAGTGCTAACTATCAGTAGCCATTTCTAGTACACGTGGGTAACTGTCCTATCTCACCCTTACCATTTTGCCATCCTTTTCATCTTAGACTCATAAGGTTACTCTGATAAACAGCATGAAATTTTGCTAACTACCCATTTCTCCAACTGAAAGGGAATTCAAAAATCTTTGTGCTTTTCATTTTACACCTCAGACAACTAAGCATCTTTAATTTCTACAAAATTAAAATATTTATTAAAAAAATAGCTTCCTGAAATGTTTCAGGAGCAGCTACCTGAATAAATTATCAGATGTGGCCAAAAGAGTAATAATAAGTAGCACTCGGCCAAAACTGAGGAGCTTAGAGAAGTCTAAATAGTGAAGAGCAAAACCAGTAAATTTAGAATTTTTTTGCTCTCTACAGCTTCCTGAGGAGGGGAAGTGGAGAGGGAGGTGCTGATCTCTTCTCCCTGGTATCCAGTGACAGGACACATGGGAATGGCTTAAAGGTGTGTCAGGGGAGGTTCAGACTTGATATTAGGAAACGTTCCTTTACCAAGAGGGTGGTCAAACACTGGAACAGGCTTCCTAGAGAGGTGGTCGATGCCCCATGCCTGTCAGTGTTTAAGAGGCATTTGGACAATGCCCTTCATACCATGCTTTAACTTTTGGTCAGCCCTGAAGTGGTCAGGCAATTGGACTAGGTGATCACTTGCAACTGAACTATTCTATTCTACTCTAGAAACAAAATCTCCCCTTTTAGGAAAATTTTCATAAAGGCTCCATCACTCAGACTAATTTATTAATGAACAACGTTGATTCCAAGGATATTGCTATTCAGGTAGAATTTGGGTGAAGAGACTTCCTCATAAATATTTATAGTTACCCAAACCTATTCAAGCCACTGCTGAGATGCAGCTTGATACACCCTGATGAATATAACTGTCCTGGTTTCAGCCAGGATAGAGCTGGTTTTCTTCACAGAAGCTAGTGTGAGACTGTGTTTTGGATTTGGGATGAGGAACTGTTGATAGTGTGCTGATGTTTTGGGTTGTTGCTGAGCCGTCAAGGACAGTCCAGCTTCTCGTGCTGGCCTGCCAGCGAGCAGGCTGGGGGTGCACGGGGAGCTGGGAGGGGACACAGCCGGGACAGCTGACCCAGACTGGCCAAAGAGATATTCCCTACCATACGACGTCATGCCCAGTACATAAACTGGAGTTGGCCGGGGGGGCGGAAATCGCTGCTTGGGGACGGGCTGTCGATCACGGGGTGGTGAGCAATTTCTGTATTGGGCATCACTTGTTCTTGTACATTCCTTTGTTGGTATTATCATTATTGTTCCCTTCTTTCTTTCTGTCCTATTAAACCGTGTTTATCTCAACCCACGAGGTTTTTCCTAATTCTCTCCCCCGTCCCACTGCGGGAGGGGGAGTGAGTGAGCGGCTGCGTGGTGCTTAGTTGCCGGCTGGGGCTAAACCACGACAGTCCTTTTTGGCACCCAACGTGGGGCACGAGGCTTGAGATAATAACGGTTGCAGGTCACAATATCAGTTTATTTGATTTGCATCATGCTCTCGTCTTTGCTGTACATGTTAAGGATTGGTGTTGGTTTCTGCGGGCTGCTGTACTCTGCGATGATTAGTAATGTCTCGCCTGTGAATTTTGTTTTTAGAGCACTGACCTTGAGCTTAATGTGGTATCATCTGAGCTCTGTACTAAAGTCGTTACTGTATTTTGGCTACTGTCTTGTGGAGACGATTAGCAATTATACTTCTGCCTCTGAAAGGTTTTTTATGGAGGAAATGCAGAATGGTACCTTTGCTACCCTCTATCATAACATTTCCTCCTTCATCACAATAATTTTTCAGTATTTTGAACACCCTTGGCTGGTTAAAATACCTCTATTGCTACTTCTGGGGAACATGGTTTCGGTTTTGTCTAAGGTTGGCAAGCAATTTAAGAATATCACCCGGAGATCTGCCCCAAGGCTGGATAGTTATGAATGGCAGGGTGTGTGGAACAGCATGGGCAAATGCCTGGGGCGGTGGGCACCTCCGGTGTTTTGGAGCTTCACTCCCGAACAAGTGCAGAATCCTGATAAACTAGCAGAATATTTGGAAGAAGTATGCTGTCAGCCTGGCAGCTCCAAGGAGACACAAATCATTGCCATGTGCTGGGGCCTGGCCCATGCCTACAGAACCCTATTTAACACTATGCAAAGGGGAGAGAGGCTCTCTGGGTCTGATGGCAATGTGGCAGGCACTGTGACTACTCCAACCCCTGTGGCAGGCACTGTCACTACTCCAACTCCCACGGCGGGCACTGCCACTACTCCAACTCCCACGGCGGGCACTGTAGCTACTCAGACTGTTGCAGCTGAACCAGAGAACCAGCCCATCCCGGTATCAGTTGCCCCTGTACAAAAGAAGAAATCTTGGAAGCGGAAGTCAGCTCGTTTAGTAAGGGAGGAGGAAGATTCTGCTAAGAAGGAGCCAGAGGAAGAGAGTGAGGAGGCAGAGTGCTCTGAAGCAGGGCCATCACAAGCACGGAAGAGGGAAGAGAGCAGGTCATCACTTGAAGAGGAGGAGGAGGAAGAACTCATAAAAGAGACGGTAACTACCCGATCTCTATCCCTGAGTGAATTGCGAGATATGCGAAAGGATTTCAGCCGTCGTCCAGGTGAGCACATTGTCACCTGGCTGCTCCGATGCTGGGATAATGGGGCCAGTAGCCTGGAATTAGAGGGTAGGGAAGCCAAGCAGCTGGGATCCCTTTCTAGGGAAGGGGGCATTGACAAAGCAATTGGAAAAGGTGCACAAGTCCTCAGCCTCTGGAAACGACTCCTGTCAGGTGTGAAGGAAAGGTATCCCTTCAAGGAAGATGTTCTATGTCACCCAGGCAAGTGGACCACCATGGAGAAAGGTATCCAGTACCTGAGGGAGCTAGCGGTGCTGGAAGTGATTTATGGTGACTTGGACGATGGACAATCATCCAAAGACCCAGATGAAGACAATTGCACGCAACCTATGTGGCGGAAGTTTGTACGGAGTGCACCATCATCATATGCCAACTCATTAGCAGTAATGGCCTGGAAGGACGGAGAGAGACCAACGGTGGATGAATTGGCTGGCCAACTCCGGCAATACGAAGAAAGTCTCTCTTCCTCCCTACGGGCCTGCGTCTCTGCTATAGAGAAACTGTCCCGAGAGTTCCGGCAATTCAAAGAGGATATGCCCTACCCTCCACCCATACGGACCAGTGTCTCAGCCATTAGGAGTAAGCGCTCTTCTGTTCAAGAGAGAAGATATAGAGGATACACACCACGAGCCACCCTGTGGTTTCAATTGCGTGACTACGGAGAGGACATGAGGAGGTGGGATGGAAAACCTACCTCGACCCTAGAAGCACGAGTACGCGAGCTGCAAGGAAAAACAATTACAAAAGGGGGTTCAGGTTCCTCGAGGAAAATCGTCGCTCCACTTTCCAGTGGGCAGCTTCCCAGAAAGAATAGAAGACCTGATCTCACCTCTGATCCTCTTGAAGGGACTTCTGATTCCTATTTACAAGAAGTGGGTAACGAGTACTATGAGCAGGATTAGAGGGGCCCTGCCTCCAGCCAGGCGGAGGAGAGGGACAACCGAGTTTATTGGACTGTGTGGATTAGATGGCCTGGCACATCAGACCCACAGGAATATAAGGCTTTAGTGGACACCGGTGCACAATGTACCCTGATGCCATCAAGCCATATAGGGGCAGAACCCATCTGTATTTCTGGAGTGACAGGGGGATCCCAACAGCTGACTGTGCTGGAGGCTGAAGTGAGCCTAACTGGGAATGAGTGGCAGAAGCACCCCATTGTGACTGGCCCGGAGGCTCCGTGCATCCTGGGCATAGACTACCTCAGCAGAGGGTATTTCAAGGACCCAAAAGGGTACCGGTGGGCTTTTGGTATAGCTGCCTTGGAGACGGAAGAAATTAAACAGCTGTCCACCTTGCCTGGTCTCTCAGAGGACCCTTCTGTGGTGGGGTTGCTCAGGGTCAAAGAACAACAGGTGCCGATCGCTACCACAACAGTGCACCGGCGGCAATATCGCACCAACAGAGACTCCCTGATCCCCATCCATGAGCTGATTCGTCGGCTGGAGAGCCAAGGAGTGATCAGCAAGACTCGCTCACCCTTTAACAGCCTCATATGGCCAGTGCGAAAGTCTAATGGAGAGTGGAGACTGACAGTAGACTATTGTGGCCTGAATGAAGTCACGCCGCCACTGAGCGCTGCTGTGCCGGACATGCTAGAACTTCAATATGAACTGGAGTCAAAGGCAGCCAAGTGGTACGGCACCATTGATATTGCTAACGTGTTTTTCTCGATCCCTTTGGCGGCAGAGTGCAGGCCACAGTTTGCTTTCACTTGGAGAGGTGTCCAATACACCTGGAATCGACTTCCCCAGGGGTGGAAACACAGCCCTACCATTTGCCATGGACTGATACAAACTGCACTGGAACAGGGTGAAGCTCCAGAGCATCTGCAATACATTGATGACATCATCGTATGGGGCAACACAGCAGAAGAAGTTTTCGAGAAAGGGAAGAAAATAATTCAAGTCCTTCTGAAAGCTGGTTTTGCTATAAAACAAAGTAAAATCAAGGGACCTGCACAAGAGATCCAGTTTTTAGGAATAAAATGGCAAGATGGACGTCGACAGATCCCAAAAGATGTGATCAACAAAATAACAACTATGTCTCCACCAACTAGCAAAAATGAAACACAAGCATTTCTGGGTGTTGTGGGTTTCTGGAGAATGCATATTCCAAATTACAGTCTGATTGTAAGCCCTCTTTATCAAGTGACCCGGAAGAAGAACGATTTTAAATGGGGCCCTGAGCAACGACAAGCCTTCGAACAAATCAAACAGGAGATAGTTCATGCCGTAGCCCTCGGGCCAGTCCGGGCAGGACAAGATGTTAAAAATGTGCTCTACACGGCAGCCGGGGAGAATGGCCCTACCTGGAGTCTCTGGCAGAAGGCACCAGGAGAGACTCGAGGTCGACCTCTAGGGTTTTGGAGTCGAGGATATAGGGGATCTGAGTCCCGCTATACTCCAACTGAAAAGGAGATATTGGCGGCATACGAAGGAGTTCAAGCTGCCTCAGAAGTGGTTGGTACTGAAGCACAGCTCCTCCTGGCACCCCGACTGCCGGTGCTGGGCTGGATGTTCAAAGGGAGGGTCCCCTCTACACATCATGCGACCGATGCTACGTGGAGTAAGTGGGTCGCGCTTATTACACAGCGGGCTCGAATAGGAAATCTTAATCGCCCGGGAATCTTGGAAGTGATCATGGACTGGCCAGAAGGCAAAGATTTTGGAATATCACCGGAAGAGGAGGTGGCGCGTGCTGAAGAGGCTCCACCATATAATGAACTGCCAGAGAACGAAAGGCAATATGCCCTGTTCACTGATGGGTCCCGTCGTATTGTAGGCAAACATCGAAGGTGGAAAGCTGCTGTATGGAGCCCTATACGACGAGTTGCAGAAGTGGCTGAAGGACAAGGTGAATCAAGTCAGTTTGCGGAGGTGAAAGCCATCCAGCTGGCTTTAGATATTGCCGAATGAGAAAAATGGCCGGTACTCTATCTTTATACTGACTCATGGATGGTAGCAAATGCTCTATGGGGGTGGCTGCAGCAATGGAAGCAGAGCAACTGGCAACGCAGAGGCAAGCCCATCTGGGCTGCTGAATTGTGGCAAGATATTGCTGCCCGACTAGAGAATCTCGTCATAAAAGTACGTCACGTAGATGCTCACGTACCCAAGAGTCGGGCCACCGAAGAACATCAAAACAACCATCAGGTGGATCAGGCTGCTAAGATCCAAGTGGCTCAGGTGGATCTGGACTGGCAACATAAGGGTGAATTATTTATAGCTCGGTGGGCCCATGACACCTCAGGCCATCAGGGAAGAGATGCAACATATAGATGGGCTCGGGATCGAGGGGTGGACCTGACCATGGATGCTATTGCACAGGTTATCCATGAATGTGAAACGTGTGCTGCGATCAAACAAGCCAAGCGGTTAAAGCCTCTCTGGTATGAAGGACGATGGTTGAAATATAAATATGGGGAGGCCTGGCAGATTGACTATATCACACTCCCACAAACTCGCCAAGGCAAGCGCTATGTGCTTACCATGGTGGAAGCAACCACCGGATGGCTGGAAACATACCCTGTGCCCCATGCCACCGCCCGGAACACTATCCTGGGCCTTGAAAAGCAAGTCTTATGGCGACATGGCACCCCCGAAAGAATTGAGTCAGACAATGGGACTCATTTCCGAAACAACCTCATAGACACCTGGGCCAAAGAGCACGGCATTGAGTGGGTGTATCATATCCCCTATCATGCACCAGCTTCCGGAAAAATTGAACGATACAACGGACTGTTAAAGACTACACTGAGAGCAATGGGTGATGGGACACTCAAAAATTGGGATAAACATTTAGCCAAAGCCACCTGGTTAGTCAACACTAGGGGATCTACTAATAGAGCCGGCCCTGCCCAATCAAAACGTCTACGTACTGTAGAAGGGGATAAAGTCCCTGTGGTGCATGTGAGAAACATGCTGGGGAAGACAGTCTGGGTTACTCCTGCCTTAGGAAAAGGCAAACCCGTTCGTGGGATTGCCTTTGCCCAGGGACCTGGGTGCACTTGGTGGGTAATGCGGAAGGATGGGGAAGTCCGATGTGTACCTCAAGGAGACTTGATTTTGGGTGAAAACAGTCAATGATTTGAATTGTATTATGTTAATTGTTCAGTATGACATTACTACTATGGCTGCTATCTACCATATCAATGGTATTATAGTAAGAATCACCCAGACTGATGAAGAATGAGCTTCACTGAAACCAAGCAACGTGCAGCAGTGATGAAACCAGAACTGGCTTCAGCAGCTTGCGCCCAACAAATCCCTCGAGATCGACATCTTCGACCTGCAGATCATGGACATGGACCGTGCCAGATGACAATCCAACACCACATACCATCTCCCCTGCCCTGAGAGACTGCTATGATGGATGAAGCCCAGAGTCATGGACTGACTGAACTCCATAGACATTTTAAAGTGATGGCCCATGGACTAAGAAAGTGATATCTGTGTGTATATATTAAAAGACAGGAAGAGTAATAATGAATAATTGGAATGTATTGAAAAAGTACAGGACCCGGGCATGACGTAAATGGTATGGAATAAGGGGTGGATACTGTCCTGGTTTCAGCCAGGATAGAGCTGGTTTTCCTCACAGAAGCTAGTGTGAGACCGTGTTTTGGATTTGGGATGAGGAACTGTTGATAATGTGCTGATGTTTTGGGTTGTTGCTGAGCCGTCAAGGACAGTCCAGCTTCTCGTGCTGGCCTGCCAGCGAGCAGGCTGGGGGTGCATGGGGAGCTGGGAGGGGACACAGCCGGGACAGCTGACCCAGACTGGCCAAAGAGATATTCCCTACCATACGACGTCATGCCCAGTACATAAACTGGAGTTGGCCGGGGGGCGGAAATCGCTGCTCGGGGACGGGCTGTCGATCACGGGGTGGTGAGCAATTTCTGTATTGGGCCTCACTTGTTCTTGTACATTCCTTTGTTGGTATTATCATTATTGTTCCCTTCTTTCTTTCTGTCCTATTAAACCGTGTTTATCTCAACCCACGAGTTTTTTCCTAATTCTCTCCCCTGTCCCACTGCGGGAGGGGGAGTGAGCGAGCGGCTGCGTGGTGCTTAGTTGCCAGCTGGGGCTAAACCACGACAATAACAAAAGCATAAGAACACAAGTCCTACAGAGCTCTTAGGTATGTACTAACAGTAAAATTCAGTCACATAACTAAGAAAATACAACTGTAAGTAGAGGTTTTTTGTTCTTTGGGACTGGGTTGGTTTTTTTTGTTGTTGTTGCGTTTTGTGTTGGTTTTTTTACTCCATTTTCTCACTTGTACATCTTTATCAGCATTCTTCCTCTTCACCAGCTGCAAGGATTTAATGAATACACTCTTTACTAATCATGCTCTGAAGTTTTGCTAACTCCTACTTTTTTCCTGATCCATTCTACACAAATTTTCCATCACCACAACAGATGGTTGGCAAATGAAAAAAAATCGTTTCTGCAGTATACATGAATATACTAATACTACAGATTTTTAAACTAGAATAAAGCAAAATACATTTTATTGTGAAAGTTACAAGTGCTCCAGTTAAAACAATTTGTCAAATATCGGCCAGCACTTGCGTAGCAGTGTTACGGCACCTTCCCTTCTGTATCAGAAATCATCACAGAAGCACTGCTCAACATGCAGTCACCTGCACTATGGTATAAGCATCTGCCTATCTGCATGCTGTAAAAAAAACTTCTAATGAAAAGCAAACCTCTTATGTAGTCTATTGTGTAGTTATCAAAGCCTTGAGTCACACGCTTATGTCTTAGTTGTAAGAAGCTAGTTGGTTTTAAGGTAGATTATTCGTGTCATTTATTGTTATTTTTAAAAAGTCTCAAGCATGAGTCTCAATTAGTATGAAAGAAAAAAAGCATACCTGATTTTTCAGCACATTCCCCAAAACTAGTCAGCCATCATTTTAACAGAAATTCTCAAAGACATTCTGTAAGCCTTTTGAACATCCCTCTTCTGCAGCGTTTGGGTTTGTATGGATATAACCAGTTGTAAGCAGCCATTTTTCACTATAAGTGACTATTTCACTTCTTCCCACTTTTACGGAAGAAAACAAACAAACAAAAAACCACTCTACCTGATATTGAGCATTTCTTCTATGTTATTAGGGAAAAAATTCCAAGATTGCCAGGTAATTGGTAAAGTATGCATGAAGATCATGAGATTGGGCAAATATCTGATGTATTTCTTTCTGGGAAGGCTATTATTGACATAGCTTCCTTATTTACTGTAATTATGATGAGGGGCATGTTTCTGTTGTTCCTGTTTTCAAGAAATGAAAGTGAAAATAATATAAACATACACCATTTTAGTAGCTCTGAAAAGTCTTAAGATTGTAAAAGCAGTAATACCTTAGGAAGCAAAGCCAAAGGTATGCAAGTGTTATTAATCTAACCAGGCCAGAGTACTATACAATTCCAAAACAACGTTCAACTGAAGCACAAGTGCAGACAGGAAAGCTAAGTGTATGCCTTAATTTTGGAGTGCATATACTGAGTGCCTCTAACTCCCCCACTTTTAAAACCTACCACAAGGTTACATGTTGCCGAAAAAGTTAGCAGGCCACCACCATCAATCACTTCCCCTTTGGGCTCCAACTATATTAAAAAAAACCCAAAACAATATTCAAGAATAATGCAGTAGAGAATTTCTCAGACAGCAAGGCAAGTAAGATCTCCCTCCAGCTGTTTTTCAAGTTGCCCCTCTATATCTCAGAAGAACAACAAAAAAAAAATGTTGCTAAATACTGCCTTGCTCCTATTATGGCTCCTGTTACAGATTCACAAACAAGGAAGAAAAAAAAAGAGCTACTGCTCTGTGTGATTTGCTCTAACACAAGCATCCTGTTATAGTTACCCAATCACAACGATGGCATACCGCAAAGCAAGGGTTAAAGGTGCCCACACATTTTGTTTATTTGGGTATTTTTAAAATAGTGTTTCTAAGGTGCAGTGGAGTCCCACTTCTCTGTATTTTCAAGCCAGACCATGTATTGCAAGAGTACACAAAGAAGAACTTAAAGGCTTTCCGTAACAGTCTTGTCACATTAGTGTGGAAGAACTGCCTTTGAGCCACCAAGAAAGTACACATCAGCTACCATCTCTGCACCAGTTCCCTACTGCCTTGCTGCAAGCACTCCAAAAGGGGTTTTTTCCTCCCCCACTACTTGAGCTCTCAGTATCAGACAGGTATGTAGCATCCCTCCCTGCTTCTTCCATACCGATGAAAGAAGCTGGAAATGGCGTGATCACCAAATCTCAAGTTGAATTTGGAAACAAAATTCATCCAGCCTTAACTATCCTGCAAATAACCCTTAAAAACACCTGACATTTTTGTGGGCTGTGAACTGCAAATGGCATCCTGAGCCATTTGCCCTGCATGCAACGCATTATGATTTGCCATGTGGGCACATGGAATCAAATACAACATGGTTTAAAGTGATGTAAAGCACAGTAAGAAAAGCAATACAGTTCAGATCTTGTGAAGTTAAATGGGACTTTTGTATTTATTTTTACCTACATGATAGAAGGAAATGATGGAGAAGGGAGAAAAAAAAGGAAAAGGGTATTTTTTCACATAATACTAAGTCAATTTTGTGAAACACACCCTTGGGGAGAAAAGCAGCCAGTTTTCTCAGCTACTTTATTCATATTTATCTTGTGTTATAGCTAGAAGACTCAACATTTACAAAATATAGGAATCAGCCATACAAGAAAAGCTGCTAAATCAAAGCAGTATCTCATAATGCACATTTATTAATAATAAATGAAAGTAACAATGTTGGACATAATTAAAAAGTATAATATTCGAAAGTGAAGACTAACCAAAATGTACCTGTTGCCCTCAAAAAGGGGGAAACGAAGACATACAGACATGAACAGCACTCAACCATCAGCAGTTGGCACCCCTGTATCTCTCCAAAGCTTCAGTAAATGAACAAGCTCTGAAAAGTTCCTAATAGCTATCGCAGACTCAGAGCTACAGGAATCCAAGAAAATGGAGATCCCTTGAAGGAATGACATTTAAAAGGAGCCTGACTACAGATAAGGCACTGTAAGACACTGCTCTCACCTAGGCAAGTTCCAAACTATTTAGGCCTTCACAGCCCAAAAGCAACAGCTGAAACTCCAACAAAGGAAAGGGTGTTGGTCACCCAACAGGATAAGGCGATACTGAAACAGTAACAAATTTTCAAAATCAGCTTGTAAGTAGATTCAGTTACAGAGATGAGCAAAGAACTTAGCAGCAAACAAGGTGTGGATTACACAAGCCTTTTACAGTGCCCAGAGCTTTGGGAGGTATATAAGCTTCTATAATTCAGCTTGGAATCCCTGTAAAACAATCAGAGATGAAGATAACATGCTAAAAGCATATAATACTTGTAGCATGGTTACATACACAACCATGACAGGACTCAACGCAAGAATTCCTACCAAATGCAATAACCCAGTTGATAATGTTAATTGTCCTTTCTGGCCTTAAGAAGTTATGAGCTTGATTTCAGTAGTCTAATTAAACCAGTCTGCCTCATCCCATTGCCAGTTCCTTCCGGATGACTGCAATGGGAGTTGCACTGGTATTGAGTCTGTCCTCCCTTTTCCTTTTCTGTTCTATTCTGAGCAGGTAATAACACACAAGGCCAAAACCCAAGTACTCTGAATCCCAATTATTAACTGCAATTTTGTAACCAACATAAGACACTATACATGACCTTAAGTAGACAAAAGCAACCAGTCTAACCTTTATCTGCTCAGTTTTTTTCTTGCTATACCAAAATTATGCCCAACCATATTTGTGATGGGGACAATTTTTCCAGAGCTGATCATCCTTTCAGCAAACTGATTTTCTATGAAAAAGTTAAGAAAATCATTGTCCCAAAAGAAGATTTATCAGAATAAGAGATGGGGTACAGCTGGGGATGAGTGGTCCAGAAGTTTAAAAAAAAAAACACCAAAAAAACCCCACAAAAAACAGACACAGCAAACAGCAGACTTTACGTTATCATCTTTTACCAGGCTAATCTTGTGCCTAGAGTGTTAACACACAACATACACACACACAATGCACCATCATATAAAATGCCTTTCATAAACATTATTATATATAATTTTTAAAAATACAGAGCACCAAAAAGCTCCAAAGAGTAAAACCTACTATACCAGCCATGGTAAAAATACGTAAGAGAACAACATGGTGCATTCTGGGAAAATGTGGGCACCCCTCAAGCTACAGCAGCAGAGAAAAGAGCAAACAAAAGGCATGCAGAGGAAAGTAGATCAGCTCTACATGCAGTAAAGTATTCCCTGAATCTTACTGCACAAAAAGCCAGGAAGAAGTAGGACCCAAAGCAGCACAAATAAGAAGCAGCACAAACAAGGCTAGCACCCTCCCCGTATCTATTATTAGTTCTGAAATACTTAACAGCACTGCCTTCTCACATGTAAAGAACAGAGTATATAGTCCACAGCTATGGACTAGCGAAGGTCTGACTTGTATGCTAACTCGTGTTTGACAAGCTATCACTAAATAGGAACCACTCCAGCATTTAAATTTTTTGTATTGTTCTTTCACATCAAAACAATTCAGTATGCTACACAACATAAGTTACTAAACCCGTTCATAAAAATCCCGATTCTGTAAATTTTATACACAGATAACACTGCTTACAGTGTTTGAACCATTAAGGCCTTTGTCCTGCATTTTGTTGACAAAAGTTCCACTTGTTTTAATTCTAAAGACAGTGTCTCACTAAAGCAATCATGTCCATTTGGAGATTGCATGGGAGAAGACATAAGAGCCTGTTGCTTTAAACTGAAAAAAAACTCACAGCTTTGAGCCGTTTTGGTTTTTTGAGCATTTGTAAATATGATATGTATACACAGAGATAACTGTCAGCCCATGGTAAAACTGCTTAATAATAAAATTCTAAAAACAGATCATACTGGGGAAAAAAAGAATTAGAAGTGGAATTGTTAATACAGCCTTATACTAAGCTGAAAACTTTATTGATGCTGCTAACGATAAGCCAAAGATAAATGTTAACCATTAAGCCGAGCAGCTGTATTGTGTGAATTTAGCAAGATTGTGTAAACTTGCATGCCTTACTAATCACCAGTCTCTGGAGGAGGAACTGAAAAGGGATTTCAGGGACTGATAAAAGAAACATCTTGCCACAAGGAAGATAACAAGAATAGGAGAATGCTGCCAGCATGAAGTCAGCGAAATTTCACAATAACTAGGGTAAAGGCAAAGATGGCAGGGGGAGATCACGACCACCGACTCAATTGAGGAGCTATGCAAATTACCCCCCACACACACACTTTCTAGGAGCATGCATGCTAATTTAAATACGTGCAACCAATGTCTGAGAGACAACTTAGCACGTAGCAGATGTTATTGTTGTTTCCTTCCTCTTATCTCTCCCCCCATACATCTGAGAGGGGTAGAGGGCATTCTGGAACAACTTAACAAGTAAACGGCAGATGAGTGCCTTCTGATCTCACAGCACGGATATACAAGGGATTGAGGCAGGACCAGACGCCACCACCGAGGTGCTCCCCAGAGGCGCACTGTCCCGACCCGCCGAGCGGAGCCACGGCCAGAGGGAGCCCTAGCGGCAGAGCCGAAAGGCACGACGCGGGCCGGACACCGTAAACAGCCCCGTCTACAAACAACGGCACCCTTCGAAAAAGAAGCGGCCGAGGAGCCTCTGCCCACACGCGCCCGTGCTGCCCCACAGGCTGCAGAGAGGTTTCCACCTACGGGCAGGTCCGCTCACTACAGGACGCCAGGCCGGGCACCGGCACCCGGCAACCGCCGCTCCGTCTTCTCCACCCCGCGCTGGCCCAGGGCACCAAGGCCGCTCACCGCCGGCGGCACCCCTCTCAGTAGGTGCGCAGCGTAGGTGACGACCCCCGCCCCACCGGCCCGTACCTCGGCTGAGATCGAGGGGGACGTTCTCCTCACCGCTATCGTTCCGACCTGCGGGGATGGGGGAAGAGAAGTACGTTAGGCTGGCGGGAAGGAAGGAGCCGGAGAAAGAAGAGAGAGGGAGAGGGAACAGAGGAGATGGCTAGGTACCCGGCGTAGGGCGAGAGCCGCCGGAGGAGGGCAAGAGAAAGCAACCTACTACAACAGCCTGCCTAGGCCCCTTACCTCGGATGCGGAGGTGCCTCAACGAGCGAGCGCGGAGACTCACCGCCATGTTTACAGCCCCACAGTCACAACACCGGAAACCTCGCCCACTCTCGCGAGGAGAAGTCCGCAGATTCCGCCGCCGTGGCTGGTCTCCCCTCCCCCGCTCTGTAGCTGCGCCGCCGGCGGGAGGAGCGCGGGGGCGGCCGCGGCCCCTCTCCCATATCGAAGCGGTGCCCTGTGGCCCCGGAGCTGCTCAGCGCGGTGGTGGTGGGGATACCTCAAGTACCCGAGGGTGGGTAAGGGCTGCCACTCTTCGGGCTCTGCTTGCCCGGGTGCAACACCTGGGTCACGCTTCCAGCGCCTCTGTGCGGTGGAAACGTGACACCCCACCGTACAGAAGCGTTGTAAGCTTGACCCAGGGAGAAGCACCGGTGTCCTCAGAGCCGCGCGGTCTCAAGGGCCGCGTCCGCCGCCGGGGTTCGCTGTGGGGCTTCGGCGTGGTAGTACTCCGCAGGCGCCTCCGGTAGCTCTGCCCCAAGAGGCCAGGGGAGAGGGGGGTGGCGAGCCGTCAGAGGTGAAGAGGCATTCGAGGGAGCTTCTCCTCCGTACCGTTGCGCCAGAAAACGTGGCAAAATGCTTTCTTTTCCTGAAGAGCCTGCGCTGCTGGGAACTGACTACCTACATAACTGCTCTATCACCACATCTAAGGATTTTGGTCTCTCAAGTGTGATAAATGATTTAGTCCCAAACAGGATTCCAATTTAAGTTTGCAATTTATTAAACGAATAGAGGCAAGCAAACAGCGCTGGGTGCGCCGGGAGTCTCCGCTCCACCAAGACGCACACCTTCACTTCTTACAATTCCTTCCTTTATACTTCTCTAGGCTTCGTTTCTCGCCTTTCTCCGCCTTTTTCTTGGAAGATGACTCCTTCTTTAAGTACGTCACCACTTCCCCGGTCTGCGCATGCTTCATCTTTTTCTAGGTGGTCGTCCGGTGGTCGTTGGGAGGAAGATGCTCCTCTTCGTCAGTGCACTCTACATGACCTCTCTGTTTGTGCAGGCGCTCCGTTATTCTACTTATATTATGCTACCTTATTTGGCTATACATTTTCTTGACATTTCTGCGGTTATTTACAACACTGGTTTGCACTAGTATATCAGGAACTAACTTACATATCAGGAGGCTACATAAGCTACACATATCAAGGGAGTTACCCAAACTATACTTATCAGGAAGTTACATAAAGACTACCACTCCCCTGTTTATGGTCATGCCCTACATATATTCCTTTATTTCAATATAAATGACATTTGCTTCAAGCTTATATTCACTAGATTTTCTTTACACGAATCGCTCATTCCTCACACAAGTGAAGTTACTTTTTATTTTATTTTTATGAAGTTTTCCTGCTTACTTTTCCCTTTTTAAACTGCACTTGCCTTGTGATGAGATGATAATTCAAGTGGATACAACATGACCGTTGGCATTATACACCAGATGTTTTTCAGTGCTCCCAGATGCTCCGGGGTGTAATTAATATTTGCCATAACTGAAAAAATAAAAACCATTAGATTTTTAAGCTTTTTGTTATGGTGAAATGGAAAGCAGCAAGTATGCATTAGCTTTAACTACCACTTAAATATGTGGGAGCTTCCCACACACACACAAAAAAAAGCTTGCCACAAAGTGATGGCCCTTAAAATGTCATGGCCTTAATTGGTATGAGGAGTCCTCACCCTGTGAGAGTAAAGGACATTTTGGGATCTATTTTTGGAGCTTTTCCTCTGTTCTCTCATAAATTTGGGGAAAGAATCACAAAAGTTTAATTAAAAAATTATGAAAGTTCCTTACCTGTCAGATTTTCTACACATTTTCATCAGCTACTATTGCTCCTGTTCACAATTCACTATTGCATCCTCCACTATTCTCCCACAGGAGGGGAGAAATGGGGGGGGGGGCTTTTTTGTCCATTTGGAGGGGGGAAATTAATACCAAAGAGAAAATTAACTTCTTCACTGGTCTGATGGCTTGTCTGTGTCACAAATTACAGTTTATACAGCATAAGACAGCCTCTGATTTATTATTTTTGTCTTTCAGTGTCTAAATCACTATAAAAACACAATAAAGCAAATCAAAGAAAAAATGTTTTAATGGCCACATGGAGAATCAGACTAGTTCAATTTTACTTCTTAGTTTATAATTTTATGTGAATATAGCTTCTCTATATAAATAAGTCAATCTCCTAAAGCCAGAGGCACAGTGTGAAAGCAGAGTTTCCTGTGAGCTGCTTGCATACTTGCTTTCCTACCTGCAATGCATGACTATGAGAACATAACAAACCTCCAGTGTCATCTGGAGGTTTGCAGAGGCAGTTTAATCTTGAAACTGTGTTAAAATGTTTCTACATGTTCCATGGTGGATAGGGGCTTCTAAAGCTAAGCTACATTTTTGCCTGTACATGCAAAGGACTCATGAAGAAACTGCTTTGTTCCATCCTTTTCTAATTAGAAGATAATCCCTTTGTTGTGAAAAGCAACAGGTGTTGAATCTGCATATGGTTGGCATATTTATTAGACCTGAGGAAAAAAAAACAACTTTAAAAAAACCACAGCTGTTAAGTATTTCAGTCCAAATAAACTCCAGTAAGAGGGCAGAAGCTATATGTAAGGATAATTTATCATAATACGATTCAAAATCCTTATGGCAGCAGAAACTATTTCTTTTAAGTCTTCATGGTCCTTTTTTTTGAAACTGAAGAAGCCCATTAACATTTTCTTCGGGCACTGACTGACAAAGGCTTGCTAACATTCTAATAGCAAATTTCCAAGATGCTCAGCAGTCAGTGGATATCATTAGAACAGGTTTCAGTCTCTTACACGGCTGGTAGCAAGTAGCTTGCTATGAACATTCCTGGCAGTACAGAAAGGAGCAGAAAAAGGGATGGGATGGATAGAAAAAATTTTTTATTTTTTATTTAATTTAAGCTGGTGGTAGTAAGATTTACTTACATGTAGCATCCTAACTTGAGTACTGAAAAAGTCTCCACCAAATACTGAGGGCAGAAGGAAGGTATGTTTGGACTAATCTAAATGCTATGGGATAAACAGCGTAGAATGCAAAATACAAGAGTTGTAAGTCTTCTCAGTGGTTGAGTGAGTCATAAAACCTCTGCTGGTGTCACCTGCAGAGTTAGGAATCTTGCACAAGAAATGGGCATTTAAACAGAGCAGCTTTTAAAAATGAGATAAAAATGAAAGTGCTAGGGGCAGGAATGCAGATGTAGGGGATGAAAAGAGAAAGGAACAAGGAAGCAGAAAAGCAAAGGACAGAACACCGTGGTCAGAGAATCAAGGAAAGGAGGAATAATTATAGGGAACAGGAAGTAATCGAGAAAGCAAGTAGAAGAGTATAGAGAACATCTCAGGTAGTGAAAGGAGGCAATGACAACACAAAAAAAGTATGTCTTTGGATCAATACAGAAGAAGAAACTGGTCTTACCTGTGTGAGCTGGAAAGTGGGTGACGGCATCATCCAGAACAGAAGAACATGAAAGCTGAGATGTGGGAGAAGGGAAGGGAGCTTGGCAGGGTGTCCCTTCTGTCAGCAAGAAAAGGGGACGGGAGTCCCAGACTCTGTGTCTGTGTTTTGTGTACATTTTCCACCTGCAGTGTACCCACATTCAAATGAAGGAGCAGGCAGCTTTTCCTGCTAAGAACTTGAAAATCAGGAATCAGGCCAAAAAAAAAGAATTAAAAGGCAGGAAAAAAAGCCAGTGTTGATTTTTCTTTCCTTTGTCTCGTGATGCTTGAGCTGTAGGATTTGGCATTATTACTGAAGTAACACAAATTATAGAATGTTTCTTAAAACCCTTGATATCTGTCTAATTTCACATTTCATTCACGTTCGTGTTGACATTTTGCATATTTCCTTTCTGCCTAACAGTGAACATTTTAAGTTTAAGCATTATTTCTGTGTCTATGCATTAAGAAAGAAAATAACCATAGTTTCCCATATTCTTTTCAACAAGGCCCACAATATAAAAAGCTTTGAGCAAGAAACTCTACATTTAACAACAGCTTAATCCTCTCTCTCAAAGTGCTTTAGAAGGAGGCAAATAGAGATAATTTAACAAATTCTACATATGTTCAGGAGCCAGCTAGCTAGAATGAAACACAGAGAAGAAAGGCTTTGTGAGTTCATTATAACTTTGCTCTACCCAGGCAAAGAAGGGGACCTGGGGCTACCACACTGCTGCTCTGCACAAGGCTGTGACATGTTGTGGTGGCATTCTGCAGTACCGTGGCTAACCTGAGTGGCATGGAAATATCTTCCAGATGGCTAGAATGCTGGAAACTGCTTAGGATGACCCTTCAGCTGGACTACTACACTGTTTCTTAGACAGGCTAAGTAGTTGGAGGGCTATGCTGCTATTCTGGGTGAATGGCTTCTGATAAATAAGTTAATTCTTTCAGAACTGATTTGGGTGTCTCAGCCTGGCATATCCCCAGACCATCTACACATAAATGTTTAATTCTGACAACAGCCGTAGGCCTGACTCAAAACCATGCCAACTGTTGTAGTTTAACCCAGCAGGCAGCTAAACACCACACAGCCATTCGCTCACCCCTGTGGTGGTGCGTTTCTTTCCCCCTTCCTTGCACCTGGAGCTCTCAATAAGCCTTGGCCTTGGAGCAGAGAGTTTGGCGGTTGAGAGCCCCTTGGCTGTGCCAAGCACTCCTGCGTAGCTAAGGTAGAGAACGGTATTGACCGTCTCAGGACTATCAGTTGTGGGAGTAATCCTCCTCTGATAGCCCTGGAACATATTTTTGTCTAATTATGACTTGGACAGATCGGTACCAGTGTCGCTGGAATTTCAGAATTCTAGCAATTACCGACAAATGACTTGTGGCAAGGATGGAAACTCACTGATGCCTACAGTCAATCATCTCCCAGTCCTATAAATAGTGGTCCCAAGTGAGACCCTCTTGGACCGCAGCGGGCTGCGACCAGCACCTCCCTCTCAGTGGGACGCCTCTCAGAGTCCGTGAACCCTCAAGTTTGCAATCAATTCAGAGGCTCAACTGTGCACCCGTTGAGCGATGCAAAGCATTCAATGTGAGTATTCAACGGAATTCGGGGGGATATTTAATAGGTACCTTTGTACATATCTATCTCTTTACATCTCTTTATGCGTCTCTATCTCTACACCTATATGTGTGTGTGATTAAGGAATCTTAGTAAGTTTTAGGTTGATTATGCTGCTAAGTTTTATATGATTCGATACTGTGATTTATCTCAATAGCGTTAGTGAATTTAATTGCTGTTATTTTGTATTAGACTGTTACCATCCTAAAGTTACACCAAGCACAAAATATAACACCACACCAGAATCCCCGATACCCTACCCCTTTAGTCATAAACCGTTGACCAAGTCTGGGACTAGGAGTGGATTCAGCCGCACCTAGACTCCTCCCTGAGAAGGGGTTTAGAAAGCAAGGGGGTCCACTCTGAACCTCGTGACTCAATGGGAGGGTCTCCCCTACTTTCTCTCTTCAATACACATATAAGCCACATTAACCCAATTCGATACACAAGTAAATCATTCCAATCTAACTGTAATTTGTTTTTTCTTTGTATACCTTTTTCATGTTGAATAAGTAATAGAGTGGACCTTGCCATCGAATTCTGTTAAGTTGCGCTTTTTACAAATTTATATTAAAATCATTCACTTTCTGATATCTTTGGCGGTGATTCTTTGGGCGGCCTAAATTACTCATTCGTGACAAATTGGATGGCAGGATGGCAAGTAGTATCACTGATTACTCACAAAAACATGGAATTAATCCAAGTTCTAAATTCTCAGAAGAATGGGCTTGTGAGAATTAGCACAATTGGGAATCTGTGGAAAAACAGTTGAATGAGGCCAGAGGCCATATAAAAGATGGAAAAGGAAAAGGAATTATTTGCAAAATGTTAGGCACCTGCTTAGAAACTGCTTGGCAGGATAGGAAGGATAACAATAAGAGAGAACAAGATGCGAAGGATGAAATAGAAGGCAGAAAGACAACTGAATTGGTACTGTCTTTAAAGATGGATCAGCTGCAGAGACTGTTATAGGGAGAAAGAAAAAAAAATTGGAGGAAAAGATTGAAATTATGCTAATGCAGGCCCCCAACCCCCCCAACATCATACAGATTAGAAAATTAATTACGTCTCCTGAAGAGTGGAACGGAGACATATGGGGCGACTCTGATGATAACGAACTGGACAAAACTGATTCTTTGACTCCTCCAAATTCCCCTGTCCACGAGGTCAGACCTATTATAAAACCAGAGGAAACGACTGGACCTCGGGTGGTGCCGGAGATCACACCCAAAAAACTACCCCATTTGATCCGATTCAGTTAGTTAATTTACAAGAACGCTATGGCCGTAAGCCAGGTGAAACTGAATATTTGTGGCGAGTGTGTCTAACTGGGGGAGATAGATAGAATCTTACTAAGTGGCGATGAAGCCAATGGATTTTGGGGTCCTGGTGTCTTTTTAAATGCTGGCCCTGCATCACAGAATGATCCCCACTCGATAACAAGCAGAGTGGCATACTGGGCTGGTGGAATAGATATGCTAGAGAGAGGAGAACCTCTGGTAATACCCATTAGATCTTTAAATGACCTCTCTACAGCTATCACAAAGGCTTCCTGTATCCAGGCTATGCATGAACGCAGAGCTCACAATGTGCCTTTATCAGTGATTGTAAATCCTGAGATGTTAAAGCCATTAACTAAAGGAGCCCCCGCTATGCTTAAACCTTACCTCATTGCAAAATGAGATGAAATTAGGAGAGATGTGGATTTTAACATGCTATTAAACATGAGGAATGCTGTTGAAGATCAGGAAGAACAACTGATATGTAGAATCCTCCCTACCTGGGCAACACTAATGCATGATATTATAAATCATGGGCGAGAAATGGGATGGGGTGATTTGCCTACTGAAAACAGGACTGCAGGCCGTAACATTAGGTAACTTAAGCAAACTCCCCAAAATAATTCGGAGCCCACCAAACATCACCTTAGGGCCCAGAAGTATAAGGAACTATATAATCAAGCATTAGCATTAGGCATTCCAAAAAGTGCAATTCAGAGACAATCTCCTAGTGCTATACAGAGCTTAATTACTGCATTCCAGAAAAAAGACACCCCAAACACTCAAGACACCAACACCAACTCCGAGAGGGAACAATAACCCTTTCCCTCCCCAAAATCCAAGGTCAAAAAACAAGTAGTGCCCAGACAGCAATTGGGCCTGCCTGTCCAGCAAGTAGAACCTTATCAATGGATAAACAATAACGGCCCATACATTTTGATCCCAGTTGGCCCTCAACAACAATTGGTAAAATTCTTAATAGATACGGGAGCACAAATTTCAAAATTAACACAACAGGATACTGAGAAGCTGGGTATATGATCCAGATGGCAAAGAGTTAACATCACTGGAGTAAACAGAGCAAGTGTTCTTTGCCAAACTGCCAAGGCTAATTTATGGCTCCCAGGCAAGAGAAGCGTATGTCCTCTGGCTTGCTCGGCAGTTAAAGATCACAATGAAAATATTTTAGGTTTTGACGTTTTGAGTGGTCGAACTTGGCACCTGTCGGATGACAGTGTGTGGTCTTTTGGCTCAAAAATCAAATTTGACCCCAATAAAATTCAGGAGGCTACAGTGTGAGTACTTTGTGCAGCCCCTGCACTCCCTGATTCAAAAATTACTAACATCCCACAGTGACGCGGAAGTCACGGACACGATGTACTCGATCAATATGATCAGGTCGATGCTGTTTATTGTCTTGTCTGACTCCAATATATGTATCATAATTTTCGCTTAGTCACTGCGCACACACTCATGATTGGTTACAGCTTGTTACACACATTATTGCAATTGGCTATATACAAAATATCACGCGCTGTCCATGCGCCTCTCACACAGTCAGGATTCGCTGCCTGCAGGTGTTCCTGCGCTCCTTTGCTTCTTCTTAGTTGTTTACCACAGCTCCTTCTCCTCAAGGCCGAGCCGTGCAGATATCCAGCTGTTTACCAGCTTCTCAACGCCACAGCTCCTTCTCCTTAAGGTCGAGCCGCGCAGATCAACACCACAGCTCCTTCTCCTTAAGGTCGAGCCATGCAGGGTGATCCCAACATCTCCCCCTTTTTGTTTATCTATAAACAAAACCTGATGGATCATTCCCAACCCGAGGACTGTGAGGAAGATGGACCATCTGTACATTCTTGTATCGTCCTGTGCCGCGAACTCAGCCCAGCAGTCGGTAGGTGCCAGCTTTACGTGGGCGTCCCCACGGAGGCAACGGTGGCCTTGCCGTACACCGATCCCACTGCCCTTCGGGAAATCCCGGTATTTATACATTTGCCAAGGAACGAGTTTTGACACACGTGGCCAGCGAGTGTCAGAACTCACCTCCATTGTCACCTTTTAACACAGGGAGCCTATGGCGTATGCGCCTGCTGGCCAGACGTGCTGCATGCGCCACAGCCATCCCGTCTATTGGTTTGTAGGCTTTGTTCACACGGCATCTTACCATAATCCAGCAGTCACATATCAACTATGCTTAAATTAATAGCAGAATGTTACAAGGCAAACAATTCTAGCTGTACTACTCCTAGCGATGGAAACTACTCCTAGCGATGGAAAAAGCGCCTGCACAAAGCTATGAAAACCAATATTATATCTTACCAAAGGATTTGTAGTTATAGAGCGCTTTGCCCTAAAAGCTTTCCATGTTCCTCTCATGATACCGCTAATTTCAGTGTGATTTACCCATACATTTTCTTTTGGCTGAGGTGGCATCCAGATTGCGATGACACCTGATAGTGTCAAGATGTGTCCGACGACGACGATGGTGACTGTTTCGCCCATGGTTTTACCCATTTTGCGGGTACCCAACGAGTTCCAGAATCCATAATGACACAAGCATAACCTTGTCCCCAGGTTAGCAGTTGAAAAGGTCCTTCCCACATATTCTTTTCCAGATTTTTAACTTTTACTTGCACATTTTGTGTTAACTCACATAGGCTTCCTGTCATTCCTTTTACATGTTTTATTATGGGAGGTACTGTTTCTCCTTCTGCTAGACGCAAATAATTTAACACATATAAGGCTTTATTCAAATGTTCTTGCGGTGGTGTGGTAGCCTCTCCCCCTTTTTGTTTTTGCAATAAACGCTTCAGGGAACGATTAATTCGTTCAACAATAGCTTGTCCAGTTGGGGAATGCGGTATTCCAGTAACATGCGTCACTCCCCATTGAGCAAAAAAATCGTTGGGTTGACTGGGCTACATAACAAGGACCATTATCGGTTTTAATTTGTAGGGGTATACCATGGGCTGCGAATGCAGCTCGGAAATGCTTTTGTACATGTCTACTAGTTTCTCCTGTTTGTGCAGTGGCCCAAACTACTGCAGAATAGCAATCAATTTAAACATGAACATATTGGAATCTTCCAAAGTCTTGATAACAGATTCAACAATGGTGTCATTTCTACATTTGTTATTCCACAAATATTACGAATCCAATTCAAATCTCCCACTAATTTTTGAACATCGTTCAATGTTCTGATTTCGGTTCTCAACACCACATTCTGTGGAAATTTTTTTTTTTTTTTTTTTTTTAGGAATTACAAATACAGGTGTATTCCATGGACTTGTAGTGGGTTTAATATGTTTCTTTTCTAATTGCTCTTTTACCAATTCCTGTAGCTTAGCGACCTTTTCTTGAGATAGCGGCCATTGATCCACCCAAACCGGTGTATTAGTTTTCCAGGTCAATTTGAGTGTTAGTCGCTCCTCAATGGCTGCTCCACAAAATGTTCAGGAGTGCTACTTAGAACACAACTCATTTGTCCCAAAATGTCTCTCCCTAGCCAATTGATTGGGATCGGAGCTACATATGGTTTAATGGTTACATCCGCTCCCGTATCTATTGGCATATGACAACTCCATTCTTTTGGGTCTGCTTGGTTGTTGCAAAAAGTCATTTTTAAGGTAGGTTGTCGTTGCCCTATTTCGAGCGCCCAAAAAACTTCTGGCAGATTGCAAGTTACCCAAAATTCTCTATCCCCCCAACTCTGTTACACCGTATACACCGTGGGGAGAGTGTCTTATTCAAATATACTCTTTGATTCCCTGCAAAAGAAATGATACATTTGTGACAATAATTACGACGACATAGAACAAACCCACAACACTGTTTTACAAATATGGCATATTGAAGTTCCTGCTCTTGACCGTCCAGGGAGTACTGCTGAAACAGTCAATGAGCCGTCATTCCCCATACAAAAGAGTGAAAGCATCAGCTGGCGATAAGTCGGAGTTGACTGCGTCCGTGGGACATGTGACAGGATCTTCTGGACTTACTGCCAGCCGTACCGACCTGGCCGGTACCCACTTCGCTCCGTCCCCTCCCCCTCTGCCAAGGCCTCTTGTCTCATGCCTCGCCAATGTTGGGCAGGGTCCTATCTCGACTTGGGGGAAGGATCGCCCCAGGCAGCCCCCCTCCTGTTGCGGCACGGGTGAGCACCGCTCATGTTCCAGGTCAGGAGGCGGGGGCCAAGGAGGACTCACCACCTCCATTGGTTGCGTTAACGGGGGGGCGGGGGTGTGTGTGGGGGGGCGGGGGTCGCTCATTCTCATCATCCCCAGCTCGGCCTCCCTTCTCTCCCGAGGCTGTGGCAGCGGCAGCTGCTGCCGCCGCTGTCCGCTCTGATTTTATCGCCTTTATAGAGTCTCTGACTAATCGCCAGGTTGTTAACACTTTCGCAGCCGTATGATCCCCTTTGGAGGCTGCCTCAAACACCAATTTCCCTGCTTTGTCCCAGATAGGTAACTCAAAAACTGTTGCAGAGTCTGCTGCTAGCCCCTGGCTCTTCAAAACAGTCTCGAATGTGATAAACTGTAATCTGTTTTGTTCATCAAACTTTGTGTATAGGTGTTATACAATTAAGTCCTGTGATATGTGTTAGAACCATGTTTGCTAAAGTTTTCTTAAAGCATTAAAGTTTAGATGGTAATGCTAAGAATGAAAGAACTGTATAGTAAGATGGAACAGCATGATAAGAAATCGTTGCTTAACACCTTGAATACCCCTGGCTACAAGACAAAACAAGCCCTGCAACAAGACAAAACAAGCCCAGACAAGACAAAAACATGCCCTGAGGTAGAAGGGGAGGGGGGAGCGGAGTAGATTGCAATTGGAAGATTCGAAAGAAGGCGCGAGTGAAAAAAGGTATAAAGAGAGGACTGAAAGACCTGTTAAGTTGCCTGCCGTTGGTGGAGCAGGAGACTCCCCGGTCGCCCAGCGCTGTTTTGCTTACTGGTCGCTTGCTTTAATAAATCAAAAATTTCTAATTGACTAGCCTCTGTCACTCAATTGGACAGGTAAATTTATAACATCGAATAGCAATCGCCACGTTGTTGCTAGCTCGGCTGCTTGCCCATCCTAGTGGATGAGGGAAAGGCTGTGGATGTTGTCTACCTGGACTTTAGTAAAGCCTTTGACAGCGTCTCCCACAGCATTCTCCTGGAGAAACTGGTGGCTCGTGGCTTAGACGGGTTTACTCTTCGCTGGGTGAGGAACTGGCTGGATGGCCAAGCCCAGAGAGTTGTGGTGAATGGCGTTAAATCCGGCTGGCGGCCGGTCACGAGTGGTGTTCCCCAGGGCTCGGTTCTGGGACCAGTCTTGTTCAATATCTTTGTAGATGATCTGGATGAGGGAATTGAGTGCTCCCTCAGTAAGTTTGCAGATGACACCAAGCTGAGTGGGAGTGTTGATCTGCTGGAGGGTAGGAGGGCTCTGCAGAGGGATCTGGACAGGCTGGATCGATGGGCAGAGGCCAACTGTATGAGGTTTAATAAGGCCAAGTGCCGGGTCCTGCACTTTGGCCACAACAACCCCATGCAATGCTACAGGCTTGGGGAGGAGTGGCTGGAGAGCAGCCCGGCGGAAAGGGACCTGGGGGTGCTGGTTGACAGCCGGCTGAATATGAGCCGGCAGTGTGCCCAGGTGGCCAAGAAGGCCAACAGCGTCCTGGCCTGTATCAGGAATAGTGTGGCCAGCAGGAGTAGGGAAGTGATTGTGCCCCTGTACTCGGCACTGGTGAGGCCGCACCTTGAATACTGTGTTCAGTTTTGGGCCCCTCACTACAAGAAGGATGTTGAGGTGTTGGAGCATGTCCAGAGAAGGGCAACAAAGCTGGTGAGGGGTCTGGAGCACAAGTCTTATGAGGAGCGGCTGAGGGAACTGGGGTTGTTTAGTCTGGAGAAGAGGAGGCTGAGAGGAGATCTTATCGCTCTCTACAACTACCTGAAAGGGGGTTGTGGCGACGAGGGTGTTGGTCTCTTCTCCCAAGTAACTAGTGATAGGACAAGAGGAAATGGCCTCAAGTTGCGCCAGGGGCGGTTTAGATTGGATATTAGGAAAAATTTCTTCACTGAGAGGGTGGTCAGGCATTGGAACAGGCTGCCCAGGGAGGTGGTGGAGTCGCCATCCCTGGAAGTGTTCAAAAAACGTGTGGATGTGGCGCTTCAGGACATGGTTTAGGGGACATGGTGGTTCTGGATTAATGGTTGGACTTGATGATCTTAAAGGTCCTTTCCAACCTAGTGATTCTGTGATTCTGTGATTCTGTGATCTCCTTTCGAGACTCACCCCATTGATCTTTCACATGGGCACACAGGGGAACATTGAGTACATTGTTCTGGGCAACGTTGTCCCATCTTGCCCTCACATACATCATCGTAGATCTGTTTCTCTGACTTATCTAATGCAGCCGGTTCACCTGGTGCATCTGGCACCTCAGGAGGTGCAGTTGGAGTCGCTGAAGGTCCTGGACCCTCTGACTCGGTTAAGAAGGGATTGGTTGAAGGCGGTTTAACAGCCTCCTCCATATCAGCTGCAGCTTTTCTCTCTGTCTTTAAGGCTTTTAATGTGGTTAATATCAACTTCCATGCCGTCACTAACTCTGCGGCGGTTTTATCTCCGTTCCCAATATGTTCCTATAACATTTTTCCTATCTCCTCCCATGTCTCTTCCTTAAACGCCACAGACGGATCGGGGGGGTACCCTTTCTTTCAGCTCCAAATTAGAAGCCTTCTAAGTGTATATTCATCATATTTCAGTCCTCTCTTAGAGAAGAGACTATCGCCGCTTCTTCATGCGATGCGTTCTGCCTTTAGTTCTTTTAATGTCTCTAGGATCAACCTCCAGAGCGTCGGAAACTTTATACTGTCTTTGTTGCCTATGCTGACTTTATCCCTCAGTGCTGCACCAATTCCTTCCCAGATCGGGACCTCAAAAGCCGCACTTACTGAGGGGATTAGTCCTTTTTGCCGCGCCCATACCAATAATCTTTTTAGGCCGGCTTCCTCATGCTGTACACCTCTCTTAGAGAGGATATGTTGGAGGAGCTTAACCACTGCTTCTTCCTCTTTTGTTAGTGTGGACCCCATCTCCTCCCCAGCCGCTCACCTGATCAGGGTGAGATTCTGACGGTTTCTTCGGTTGCACTAGCGTCTTCCAGGCACCGGGGCAGCGCCTGTTACGGCTGGCTTCCGCACCCCCTTTGCTGTCTCTTCTGCTCCGGGAAGCATCAACGAGAGGGTCCCTGTTCGGGCGCCAACTGACGCGGAAGTCACGGACATGACGTACTCGATCAATATGATCAGGTCGATGCTGTTTATTGTCTTGTCTGACTCCAATATATATATCATAATTTTTGCTTAGTCACTGCGCATACACTCATGATTGGTTACAGCTTGTTACACACACTATTGCAATTGGCTATATACAAAATATCACGCGCTGTCCATGCGCCTCTCACACAGTCAGGATTCGCTGCCTGCAGGTGTTCCTGCGCTCCTTTGCTTCTTCTTAGTTGTTTACCACAGTTCCTTCTCCTCAAGGCCGAGCCGTGCAGATATCCAGCTGTTTACCAGCTTCTCAACGCCACAGCTCCTTCTCCTTAAGGTCGAGCCGTGCAGGGTGATCCCAACACCACAGTATCCAATTTCTGCTGCTGCACGAAAAGGGATTTCTCAAGTAGTAGGAGATTTGGAAAAAGGACAAATTATCTCCAGAACCCACTCCCCATACAATTCACCTGTTTGGCCCGTCAGAAACAGAGATGGCTATTAACTATTGATTACTGGCGCTTAAATGCTAACACAGGCCCATTAACAGCTGCAGTACCTAATATTGCAACTTTAACAGCCATACTCCAAGCAGCCACGCACCCATGGATGGCAACACTAGACATAAAAGATATGTTCTTTATGGTCCCCTTACAAGAAAAGGATAAAGAGAAATTTGCTTTTACTTGGGAAGGCGTACAATATACCTTTAACAGGCTCCCACAGGAATATAAACATTCACCCACCATTGTTCATGCTGCACTTGCTGAACTTTTACAAATGGTCTTACTCCCTCAAGATGTGAAACTGTATCAACACATAGATGATATTCTAATCGGAGGAACCTCCTCAGAAAAGATGGGAGAGGCAGCAGTATGGCAAGCGCTACAACAGGCAGAAGTTGAAGTCCCACCTGAAAAATGTCAGGGACCAAGCAGAGAAGTAAAATTTTTAGATACTTGGTGGATTGCAGGTAGTGCAGCAATTCCACCGGATATCTTAAATAAAATAGAGCAATTAGAGATGCCCCAATCTCTAAAGGAATTACAACAAATTATGGGTATTTAAGAATATTGGCAAAAACATGTACCTGGATTTTCTATCATTGCTTGTCCCCTGTACTCACTTTTATGAAAGGGAAAATCATGGAAATGGGACCCAGAACATGAAGAGGCAATCAAAACCTTAATACAGGAGTTAAAAACATATCAGTCATTAGGACCAGCGCACCCCCACAATCCTATTATAGCAGAATAGGGTTTTGCTGAACACGGTACTTACTGTAATCTATTCTAAACTGGCCTTGACGGGCCAAAGAGACCTTTATTGTTCAGCTCAACCGCATTTAAGGAAACAGAACAAAGATATTCTGAACGGGAAAAGGGACTTCAGTCTGAGCAGTCAAACAAGTTGAGAAAATATGCCAAGAACAACCTGTTCAGACTAGAGGGCCATTTATTAGAAACAGTCCTAAAAGGAACTGCTCCACCACCAGGAATTGCACAAAAACATACCATCAGAAAGTGGTATGCCTATTTGACAGGAATAGCAGATGAAGTGCAATTAACTGAAGGACATACTGTTACCAAAAAGTCGGGAAAAGAACTACTTCTCCATGTTCCCAGTCTCTGAGTCAGCACGCCCAGGGCAAGATGTTGTCGTTCATGTACAAATAGCTCAAAAGGTTTAGACAAATCAGGCAGTCCCAATGCAGGTGCTGACATCAAAGCCTTTTTCAAGACCTTAAAGGCTACTTGGGCATTCAGGGGTCCATAGTAGGTGGTTCTCTTTTGACCCCTTCAAAGTTTCATAGAGGGGTTTTGCCTAATAGTCCATAGTTGAGAATTCACAGTCTGCACCATCCGACCATACCCAAAAAAGCCCTTAGCTCTCGTACGGTTCTTGGTTCTGGAGTTTGGCAGATTGCTTCTTTTCTGTCGGCTCGCAGTCTCCATTGCCCTTGTGAAATCTCGAAACCTAAATAAATCACAGTCACTTTCCCTACCTGAGCTTTACTCTTTGATACATGGTATCCCCCTTGTCCTAAGAAATTCAACAGGCTTATAGTCATCTGTAAACACTCTCCCCGAGTCTCTGCAGCCAACAAAATGTTATCTACATATTGCAGTATTGTTCCCTCTGGGTTTTCCTTTTTCCGTAGCTCCAGCTCCTTTGCCAATTGGTTGCCAAACATTGTAGGACTATTTCTGAACCCTTTGTTGAAGGCATGCAAGGAATGAAGCTGGGGGTATTGTTTAGTCTCTGTGAGCAGTTAACAAGGTGCAACCTTGAGGGAAGGAACAAGAGAATCACAAAAGAAACACAACTACTGAACCTTGAGTCAACTATCCTAATTAAAATCTAATTATCATATAATTGGCATAATAGAAACCTGCCCTTGGGCCAGGAAAGCCCCCTCCCTCACAAAAGCCCCTTCCTCACTGAGCATGCCTAGAAAAAAAGAAAAAAGGACACTGTGACTTTAAGTGGAGACGAGGCTTGTGAGAACCAATAGGAACAAGGGGAACGGAGCCAACTTTTAAAAAATACTGATAACTGTTGCTCAAAGTGTATAGATATTTTCTGTGTGTTAACCGAGGTGTGCTAGCTTTGTGGACCTACCACCTAGCACCCAACTCTGTGCAGATTTGGAATAAAAGCAAATATCTTGGCTCTGTGTGTTTTTCGGCTCTCTGCACACCGGGTGGAAGAACCCATATTTGGGACAACACTGGAACGTCCTAGACTGTTTCCTCCAGACCCCTCACCAGCTTCGTTGCCCTTCTCTGGACACACTCCAGCAACTCAACATCCTTCTTGTAGTGAGGGGCCCAAAACCGGACAGAGTATTCGAGGTGCAGCCTCACCAGGGCCGAGTACAGGGGCACGATCACTTCCCTACTCCTGCTGGCCACACTATTCCTGATACAGGCCAGGACGCTGTTGGCCTTCTTGGCCACCTGGGCACACTGCCGGCTCATATTCAGCCGGCTGTCAACCAGCACCCCCAGGTCCCTTTCCGCTGGGCAGCTCTCCAGCCACTCCTCCCCAAGCCTGTAGCGTTGCATGGGGTTGTTGTGACCAAAGTGCAGGACCCTGCACTTGGCCTTGTTGAACCTCATACAACTGACCTCAGCCCATCGATTCAGCCTGTCCAGATCCCTCTGTAGAGCCTTTCTACTCTCAAGCAGATCAGCATTACTGCCCAACTTGGTGTCATCTGCAAACTTACTGAGGGAGCACTCGATCCCCTCAGTCCCCTCATCCAGATCATTGATAAAGATATTAAACAGAACTGGCCCCAAAACTGAGCCCTGGGGAACATCGCTTGTGAACAGCCACCAGCTGGATTTAACTCCATTCACCAAGACTCTCTGGGCCTGGCCATCCAGCCAGTTTTTTACTCAGTGAAGAGTATACCTGTCTAAGCCATGAGCAGACAGTTTCTCTAGGAGAGTGCTGTGGGAGACGGTGTCAAAGGCTTTACTAAAGTGCAGGTAGACAACATCCACAGCCTTCCCCTCATCCACTAGGCAGGAGATCAGGTTGGTTAAGCAGGACCTACCTTTCATGAGCCCATGCTGGCTGGGCCTGAGTGTGGGCGCTCATAGGGCATGTGCAGGACAACCAAGGGGTCAGGCACAGAATTCTATGATTCTATGATCCATTGGTTGTCCTGCACATACCCAGTAAGCACCCTCAAGATGAACCGCTCCATAATCATCCCCGGTACCAAGGTCAGGCTGACAGGCCTGTAGTTCCCCGGATCCTCCTTCCGGCCCTTCTTGTAGATTGGCGTCACATTGGCAAGGCTAAGTACCTCAGCCTTTTCCTCATCCTTGGTGACAATGTTCCCCCCCACATCCAATAAGGGATGGAGATTCTCCTTGGCTCTCTTTTTGTTGTTAATATACTTGTAAAAACATTTTTTGTTATCCCTTATGGCCGTGGCCAGATTGACTTCTAGCTGGGCTTTTGCCTTTCTAATTTTCTCTCTGAATGACCTAACGAGATCCGTGTACTCTTCTTGAGTTGCCTGCCCCTTCTTCCAAAGGTCATAAACTCTCCTTTGTTTTCCTGAGTCCCAGCAAAAGCTCCCTGTTCAGCCAGGCCGGTCGTCTTCCCCACCAGTTCATCCTATGGCACATTTGGACAGCCTGCTCCTGCACCTTTAAGATTTCCTTCTTAAAGAATGTCCAGCCTTCCTGGACCCCTTTGCCCTTCAGGACTGTCTCCCAAGGGACTTTCTCAACCAGTGTCCTGAAAAGGCTGAAGTCTGCCCTCTGGAAGTCCATCGTAGTGGTTTTGCTGACCCCTCTCCTTACTTCACCAAGAATTGACAATTCTGTCATTTCACGGTCGCTAAGCCCAAGACGGCCTCCGACCACCACATCTCCCACCAGTCATTCTCTGTTTGTAAACAGCAGGTCAAGAGGGGCACCTCCCCTGGTAGGCTCACTTACCAGCTGTGTTATCATCTTACACTCCAGGAACCTCCTAGACTGTTTCCCCTCTGCTGCGTTGTATTTCCAGCAGACATCTGGTAAGTTGAAGTCCCCCACAAGAACAAGGACTCGCGATTGTGAGGCTTCTGCCAGTCGCTTGTAGAATGCTTCATCTGCCTCTTCATCCTGGTTGGGTGGTCTATAACAGACTCCCAGCAGGATATCTGCCTCATTGGCCTTCCCCCTCATCCTTACCCATAAGCATTCGACCTTGTCATCACAATCGTTGAGTTCTATACAATCAAAACACTCCCTAACATACAGAGCCACCCCACCGCCTCTCCTTCCTTGCCTATCCCTTCTGAAGAGCTTATAGCCATCCATTGCAGCACTCCAGTCATGAGAGTCATCCCACCATGTTTCTGTGATGGTGACTAAGTCATAGCTGTCTCGCTGCACAGTGGCTTCCAGTTCCTCCTGATTGCTGCCCATGCTGCGTGCATTGGTGTAGATGCACTTGAGCTGGGCTATTGATTTTGCCCCCAACATTGGCATGCCACCCTTAGGCTCATCTCTGGTGAGCCTGGTTTTATCCCCTTCCTCCTTCAAATCTAGTTTAAAGCCCTCTCGATGAGCCCCGCCAACTCATAAGCGAGAATCCTTTTCCCCCTTGGGGATAGCTGAACTCCATCTGCTGCCAGCAGGCCCGGTGCCATGTAATCCTCCCCATGATCAAAAAAACCAAAATTCCACCGATGGCACCAGCTCCTGAGCCGCATGTTAACCAGGCGTGTTTTCCTGTTCCTTTCAGCATTCCTCCCTGCCACTGAAGGGACTGATGAAAACACTACCTGTGCTAATGATCCTTCAACTATTCACCCCAGCACTCTGAAGTCCCTTTTAATCGCTTTTGGGCTTCTTTGCGCAACCTCGTCGCCGCCAACCTGCATAACCAACAGGGGGTAGTAATCAGAGGGCTGTACTAGACCAGGGAGTTTCCTAGTAATGTCTCTCACCTGGGCCCCAAGGAGGCAGCAGACTTCCCTGTGGGTTGGGTCTGGTTGGCATATTGGGGACAGTAGGATTCAAACTTTATTAATTAATGTGAAAATTGACAGTGGTCTATTCAGAGGTTTTCAGGGAGGATAATTTTATTTATTTTGCTCTTTTATGCATAGCAAAGCAGTAACTCTTGTCACTATTTGAAAGGCTTTGAAGACTATGTGAGGAAAACAGTCAACATGAACTAGTTTCTACTTTATTATTAGCTTGATTCAAAAAATGCATCATTGAAAGCTGCTCTTTGGGAACTGGCTACGCTAGTGCAATCCATATCTTGAAAAACATATGTGGTGTTATGCAAGAAATTCTTCCTTACCCTGTAGGCCTGCCAGGAAGAAGGCTATACTCCAGATCGTAACAGATGAGTACAGAAGGGAAAAAATTATAAGGAAAGTGACCGTATCCCCTTTAGAGTTTTATGGCATTGGACTGTCTTCTACATAGGACGGTGGTAAAAGGTTGAGGTGGGTTGACCTTGGCTAGATGCCAGATGCCCACTGTCCTGGTTTCAGCCAGGATAGAGCTGGTTTTCTTCACAGAGGCTCGTATGAGACTGTGTTTTGGATTTGGGATGAGAAACTGTTGATAATGTGCTGATGTTTTGGGTTGTTGCTAAGCAGTCAAGGACAGTCCAGCTTCTTCTGCTGCCCTGCCAGTGAGCAGGCTGGGGGTGCACGGGGAGCTGGGAGGGGACACAGCCGGGACAGCTGACCCAGGCTGGCCAAAGGGATATTCCCTACCATACGACGTCATGCCCAGTACATAAACTGGAGTTAGCCGGGGGGCGGTAATCGCTGCTCAGGGACGGGCTGTCGATCACGGGGTGGTGAGCAATTGCTGTATTGGGCATCACTTGTTCTTGTACATTCCTTTTTTGGTATTATCATTGCTGTTTCCTTCTCTCTTTCTGTCCTATTAAACTGTGTTTATCTCCACCTATGAGTTTTTTTTTTTCTCCTAATTCTCTCCCCCGCCCCACTGTGGGAGGGGGAGTGAGTGAGTGGCTTCGTGGTGCTTATTTGCTGGCTGGGGCTAAACCATGACACCCACCAAAGCTGCTCTATCACTCCCCTTCTCAGCTGTACAGGGGAGAGAAAATATAACGAGAAGCTTGTGGGTTGAGATAAGGAGAGGGAGAGATCACTCAGCAATTACAATCACAGGCAAAACAGACTCAGCTTGGGGAAATGAATTTAATTTATTGCCAATCAAAATCAGAGTAGGAAAATGAGAAATAAAACCAAATCTTAAAACAGCTTCCCCTAACCCCTCCCTTCTTCCCAGGCTCATCTTCACTCCCAATATTCTACCTCCTCCCTATCAAGTGGCATAGGGGGACAGGGAATGGGGGTGGTGGTCAGTTCATCACATGTTGTCTCTGCCACTCCTTCCTCCTCAGGGGGAGGACTCCTCACACTCTTCCCCTGCTCCTGCATGTGGTCCCTCCCACAGGAGACAGTCCTCCACAAACTTCTCCAACGTGAGTCCTTCTTGCAGGCTGCATTTCTTCACGAACTGCTCCAGCCTGAGTCTCTTCCACGGGGTGCAGCCCTTCAGGAACAGACTGCTCCAGCATGGGTTCCCCACGGGGTCACAAGTCCTGCCAGCAAACCTGCTCCAGCCTGGGCTCCTCTCTCTATGGGTCCACAGGTCTTGCCAGGAGCTTGCTCCAGTGCGGGCTTCCCACGGGGTCATGGCCTCCTTCAGGCATCCATCTGCCCTGGCATGGTGTCCTCCACAGGCTGCAGGTGGATATCTGCTCCACCGTGGACCTCCATGGGCTGCAGGGGGACAGCCTGCCTTACCATGGTCTTCACCATGGGTGCAGGGGAATCTCTGCTCCAGCACCTGGAGCACCTCCTCCCCCTCCTCCTTCTTCACTGACCTTGGTGTCTGCAGAGTTGTTTCACATATTCTCACTCCCCTCTCCAGCTGAAATGCTGCATGCCCTTTTTTTTCCCCCTTTTAAAATATGTTATCACAGAGGCGCTACCACTGTCGCTGATTGTCTTGGCCTTGGCCAGCGGTAGGTCCTTCTTTGAGCTGGCTGGTGTTGTCTCTGTCGGACACAGGGGAAGCTTCTAGCAACTTCTCACAGAAGCCACCCCTGCAACCCCCCACTACCAAAACCTAGCCATGCAAACCCAGTACAAAGGTAAAGCTGAGCGGAAGGATCCTGCTGCTTTGAGCATAGTCTATTCCTACATAAAGTGAATTTTCATTAGGAGATTTGAAAAGTATTGTAGAAGCAGCACATTAAGAAATTGAAACCAACAGTAGATGTATCACCGAAATCGGGAATAAACCTCATAACACCAATGTAGTGTTAAAAGGCAGGCATTCTTTATTCACGGCGCCGGGAACACGGGGGATAGCTCCTCCCAAATCGTGTTCCTTCAATCAGTCTAAGAAACATTCTTTTATAGATACACAAATACATATTCATTATCCTCTATACAATGATTTGTTAAAAATTCTTTGCCTAACATGTAAAGGACTATGCATACTCACTATAACTTTCTAAGAATTTAATTCCTTGATCTTTTGGGTCGGAGGGTTTCTTGAGTGGGTGGTCTCTGAGTCGGTGGTTGCGATCTCCCCCTGCCGGAATTACCTTTCCCTCTAAGTTCATTTAAACTTGGCAACACTAAATAGACCTTTATGGGCCGTTGGCACAATAAGTAATTATTCATTCCAAAGTCTTTGTTTCAAGACAGAAAAATTGCCTTCACTATGTTATACTACACCATTCAGACTAGTTACACTGTTCTCTATTTGCTATCAAAGAACGAGACATACTACTCTTAATTCTGATCTTATACAATTACAATGTTACATACTGATTAGATCCTTGATGTTTAAATCAAGATGGAAAGGGTTGGGTGGACTTCTGAGAAGCATTGCTGGTGCATAACGTTCTTATGGTTACATCTATATAACCTTATTATGATTCCCACCACCTCGGTTACAGATCACAGAATCACAGAATCACTAAGGTTGGAAAGGACCTTCAAGATCAAGTCCAACCATTAATCCAGCGCCACTATGTTCCCTAAACCATGTCTTGAAGCGCCACATCCACACGTTTTTTGAACACTCCCAGAGATGGTGACTCCACCACCTCCCTGGGCAGCCTGTTCCAATGCCTGACCACCCTCTCGGTGAAGAAATTTTTCCTAATATCCAACCTGAACCTCCCCTGGCGCAACTTGAGGCCATTTCCTCTTGTCCTATCGCTGGTTACTTGGGAGAAGAGACCAGCGCCCAGATGGTCCAGACTTCTCAAAAAATGCAAAAACTTCTGCCAGTGCATACCCTGGCCAAGGGTTTCAGAGAAACACTGAAAAGCCTCACACAGCTCCCAAAACAGGCAGATCACTACTTTAATAAGTAAGTAGTAATACCTTACCTTTCAAAGGAAAAATAATGGATTGTTTACAAATTAGGGGTACAAATTAGAGGACACCATACAGATATTTTAGTCTTTATATTTTATGTGAACAAAGCTTACTTTGAACTTTTTTCTGAACTCTTTCTCTTCTCTTTCCATCTTTTTAAGCTTTTGTGCATCTTTTTCATCTGATTTACGTTTTCCAAGGCTTGCTGGTTTTGATGAACTAAAACAAGAGGTTACAGATAAAAATAAAATTAGCAACACATCTGAGGTATTGACAACCTTTCTGATAATTTTAGTGAAAATGCATTTACCTTCACGTGTCTTTAGTATATTTTCTTTGCTCTATAAAACTAATATAGATAATACAATACAGATTTGATTTCAAAAGAAATGAAAAGTTGGGGCTGTCTTTCCTACATTTCTTTTAATGAGTTCTGATATTAATATATCTATTACATAGGTGAATATGGAAAATTATTCAAAGTATCTAGCTACTACAACAATGAGGACTTTACATCTAGCAAAAATAGTTTAGGTAAATGATACCCATCACTTTATAATCTCTCGGCAAGGGGCAATTTTTGTGAAGTCTATGCATCTTTGGGCAATAGGCTGAATAACACACCCCACTGTGGAGGCAGCTGGAACATCTTAGCCTTTCATACAGCAGCTGTGTTAGTCCTATGTGCCCATAGAAGACCTTGCTACTCTGGGGAATCTGCATTACGTGACCTGTTTCGAGTTCTGTTGTTTTTTCTACATCCCTGATTCTGTTGACTTGTGCCAATGAGCATGGAAGGGTTTAATGTCCTAACTGCCCTTCCTGATGCTGTAGCTGTGAATTTGAAGTCTGACTCTACTTTCTGATCCTTCCTGATCTCTGTAGGAGTTGTGGATAGCAGTTTCATTGATGATGAATGTATGTGTGTGTGTGAAATAAATAACCTAGATTTAAGGTGGGCCATGTCTTTTCATTTGAATATACAGTTCAGAGAACTCTCTCTGTTTTAATGCCTTCAGACTAGATTATTGTAGTGCACTTTGTAGCTCCACCTGAGTGGTCAGTGACAACAGGATGTGACATATTGCAGTCATCTCCACAGATGCATCTGTGCTCATAACGCATCTGTGCTCATAACACATCTGTGCTCCAGAGATGGCGATGACTTCCTGGTCCAGGGATAAAAGTTTTAGAAGCTGAACTTTATACCTTCTGATGTGTTTCATGCTTATAACACAGGGAACTATCTCCTTTTCTCATAAAATACTGCAGTGTCTGAGATCAAATATAGTACTTATCCTAACAGTCTCCAAATTTTGATAGGAAGAGGACTGCATGCAGAGAATCTGTAATGAAGAATCTTTAGGCCATGCATTCATTTCTACCTCTTGTTCATCAGGGGCTGAATTTGTTGAAATTCAAAGCATGCTTATTTATTCTATAGTCTAATTATTATGTCAATCTGAAATGGAGGCAGGGAGCATTCAACTGCCATTGTCAATAGTAGGGTTATGAGAACTACAAAACCTGACAATACCAAATAAAGCATACATTAGCAGCAATCTGCTTCTAGTAAATACTTTGAAAATGTATCACAGTGTATTAAAGATTTCTAATCAGAGTAGTAATTTCCATTTTCACTTGCCTGAGTTCAGCTGGTGGAGGAGGGAAGTCTGAGGAATCTACGCCATCATAAACATCATCTCCACAATCTGAAACAATAGTGATTAAAAGAATGGAAAATTATTATGTGATCCTTGAGTAGTGAATACATTGTGTTACAATCTACAGTAGTATAGCTAAGTTGACAAGAAATTGCAGCAAGTACTGTAGCCATTTACCATCTATAGTAACTGTGGGTTCTCTGTTTTGCACAATCTACTATGCAAAACATACACCAGCCAACCTTTTCAGAATAAGACTCTATATTAATAATAATAGGTATTGACTGATATTTTAATCTTCTTAAGCTGAAGCAAATTTTAGCACATGTTGGGTAATGCAATAGCCTTTAAACTTTGTTTTAATTAGTCCATTTCCCACTGGGTTGCATCAAAGTATATTTTTAGGGTTTAATTTTAACGTACACTCAGGCACTTCTATAGCACTCTGGTCAATACAACGTTGCCTAGAAGTGCATATGAATCACATGTATGTTAGTTTTTAGGCCATCTTGCAATGCCAAAGCAGTGAAAAGAATTCTTACCCCAAGAACATACTTTGAATCACATCCAGCATATTTGCAGCAAGCAAGCAATTGTTCAACTCATCAAATCCATGGCTACAAAAATCACAGTAGGAGATAAAAGGTTTAGAACTCAGTTCAGGCAACAACCTCAAAAATAGTAAGAACTTCCTTCTTATTGCATGGCTGAGCTGATATTTATGACTATATGTTATCTTACAAAGACTCTGCAAGTGATAAAAATAACAAGCATCTCTCTATTTTTGAAGTCTTGCATTGTGTTTCTTTCCAAGTGTATCTGTTCATACTTAATGTCAAATAAAATGAACTAGTGGAAATCTCTCATAGAAAAATCATGACTTCTTAAAAAATGCATTAAATTGTTTTCTAGAGAGCTTGCAATGTATTTGTATCTCCTCGTCTGTAGCCAAATCAGTCACAATATTTGAAATTTGGTTGCTGGAACTGGGTAAGCAATGGGAAATTCTGTTTCCTTCCTTGGATGTTTTTTTGTGACTAGCATGATAGAGAGTAATGTATACAGAAAAAAGGATCAGGAATCAATATGAAGACTAAACAGTAGGCTATTAATTACCTTTTCCAAACTGCTCTGATGAAGGAGACATGCTGGGGAAAAAAAAAAGATGCTCATTAAGTATTTATATCACATTCATATGCTTTTGCATCATTTAAATAATTTTAAAAACGTGCAACACAAGGGCTCCAAGTAATCTCCAGACATTTTGAAGCTCCACTGACACCAACAATACTCATGGATTAAATGTATTTTTACCACTGAATCAAAGTAAACTGGTTCAGAACTGAATGAGAGAAGATGGTGGTAAAAACACCAGTTGCTGATCTAACCTCTAGGCAAGATGGGGAGAAGACAATCTTTGCATTTTTCTGTTTGGCATATTATTCCTAAAATTTGGATTAATGGGACTAGATTTACCAGTTTATCTCAGTGACATTGTACTGGTGAGCAAAGTATATTTTAACTGAGGATATAGCAAACGTACATCACCAGAGTGGCACAAAGATGATGGATTATTTTGGTTCTCTTCAACAAAAAATTTTATTGGTATATTTTAATTACAAGACTTATGCAACAAATACAGCTTGTTAACAGAGTAATTATATTATGCATGTGAAAAGAAAGGAAGTCAGTGTTTTTGCAGAAAAGTATCATCCTGAGTTGCAATTTGATTTGTGATTCATTAGGCTCCTGCGAGAACATGTTAGTAGCATGTGATCAATGCTTTATTAGTATTAGTTAATGTCCACTGTGATTTCCTGGCAGACTCTTACAACAAAACTCCATTATCTTCTGCCCCATTGACTTTGGTTGTTTTTTCTCATACACTTGTCTTTTTATCATCTTTGGTCTTTAACCTCTTCAGGATTCCCCAGGACCAGATATTATTCCTATCTTCATCCTGAAATACAGACCTTTGGAGTATGCATGCAATTATCACAATGTAAAATGTAACATTCTTTTTAAAAGGTCCACTTTAAATTCTCCATTGATGCACATAATTCTCATTAATGACAACAATGTATATGCCACAAGGTGAGGACATGTAATGTCTAAAGTGCTAAACTAGAAATATGTATTTTAGGCAATTTATAGATATTAGATATATTTGTAGGTATAGATATTAATCTACTGGCTTTCTGCTTTCATGTTGTTACTCAGCAAGCTAGCATTTTAGTTTGTTATTTTCATTTCAGAGCTATTCTGTCTAGTTGGTGATTTGGGGATTTTCATGATTGCAGCTTCTTTTGCTGACATACCAAAATTAATTACAAAACAAAACTTCTCCAAAGGACCAAAGAATCCCTTTTTTTAGCTTCATGAACCCATTCTGATGTATACTCACTTGCTGATTATTATGCCTAATTCAAAAATACTAAAAACTGAAATGAAAACACTCTGATAAAGCAGCAAATTATTTAAACGATATAAAAACATACCTAGTAACAGCAGCATCATCAATCCCATCATAAATTTCTTGATCAGAAGGAGGAGTGCTACCAAAGGGGAAACTGGCTTTGAATGTGTGGTTTTGACATTGTGGAACTTCTGCAGTCATATTGGTTAGGACTTGAGTTTTGCTGAAACTGAAGTTCCCCTTAACTTTGTCAGCAAAATGCAACTTTAATTGTATTATTAATATAGTATTACCAACTATTTCAGAACTGGATTTCTCCTGCACAAAACCTCTTGGTCATGTTAATATTTTGACAGTTATATCTGTGCTGTTTTGTGGAATGGTTTACCTTCACACAAAAAAATTTAAGGATCTGTAATCTTCTAGCATGCTTCTGATTCACAGTACCTGAAGACAAAACTTCTTTCTTGCCCAAGTTCCCATAGGTGGAAAGAAAGTTAATTTGGCTACTATACTTCCTTGTTTGTTGCCTGTTAGCTAACATTTAGCATGCTTATGGATATTTACTGCATTATTTGGAAGCTGCATAGGTCTGGGTTTGAAGGTAAGCAGTACAACTCCCCCCCAAAAGTATATGTAGAACTTACTTACTTCCAGCTCTACTTTGACCACCACTATGACTGGAAAAGCAAACATGAGAGATGTATTAGATAAAAACAGTCATCCTTTGGAAAAAGAAAACACCATGATCACCCATCACTTTTGTGGTTATTACTTCTAAACCTTTTGGCTTTGGCACTTGTCTACATTGCCAACTGAGCACTACAAATTCTGCACTGAAAGCTCAGGCAACATGCTTGTGTGTTCTATATGGGCAACAACTAAATGTGTCAGTTCTTTTTTTGTCTCTGTCTTCACCACACTCACGCCAATTTCTTGCAGTCAAATAGTAGTTGCATTCTCACTAATGCTAAAGAAAATGTGTCATCTAATTCATGAGTGAATCAGCTCTTAGATGAGGAGAAATTATCTTTTAGTAGATTCAGGTAAAGCAGGAAAGAATACTCTGTTTTTTTTCTTGGAAATAATTCATTACAAACCAGAAAAGAGTATTTTAGAACATCATTCACAATAATTCAAAAGGGAATAAGAGAATTATCAATAGCATCTTTAGTTAATGTAGAAAAAAAGGAACAGTATTTTGTAATTAATGAGTAGAACATTCAGTCCTAATTGTTAGCAACTGTTAGCAATTTCCAATAAAGTGTCATTTTCAAGGAAATGCAAACTGATGTCTACAGCTATAATGATTTACTATATTTAGAATATATTTTATATTCCTGTTGATATCTTTAAACTAAAGTACAAAATATGACTTAGGATCATAGGATAATTCAGGTTGGAAGGTATCTCAGGAGGTCGTGTAGTCAAACTTGATGGGAATAAAAATATAATCTGATTGAACACTAGAGAGTGCATCTACACCCTTTAGATTTATCCCTTATGAGAGGATTTTCATGAGATGAAATGAAATGAGATGAAAAGTTGAGCAATGAATTTATTGCTCAACTAGCTTTTATTGGGTGATCCTTTAAACCTCTGCGTGTCTCTAACATTTCAAGGATTCCATAATAGCCCAGTGTTCTAATAGTGATTGAAAAAAACCTGATAGGCTCATAGTAACTGAGATTATTTCCAGGTCAAAGCCTTACTTAAACTTACTCATCAAAACAAGATATTTGTTACACTCTTGTGACAACAAATCCTGAAATACAACAGCCCTAGTCACTTATTAATTTTGGTATATTAGCAATGCTACCAATAATGTGATGATACTATTTGGTCAAGAGGCTTTTTTTAGTATGGCATTCTTATAGTGGTTTCAAAACATCTTGATGTATGTCAGACCTTCCAGCAATTTATGCTCATGAACTGAACAGAATGCTATTAATCACTAGAGGAGATAAAAATGTCAAAATACCGCTTAAAAGATTAAACGAATCTGAGCCATTCATTCATCCTTCCAAGTTCCTTATACTGTTATTTTAATATACAACAGTGTAAGTATTCTTTTGCTTCTGAAGTCAAGAAATTTTCTGAATTCCTTGCATTGAGGTGGTTAATTGTAATGCTTGCCATAGTGAAAAGGATTGTCCAAAGATACTTCTGCAATGAAGTACCTAATGCTCAGGTTACCTAAAACCTAGAACAACTACAGCAACAATTCTGGCTAGGTTACGATGATACGAGACCAATGTGCAGGGAGGGAAACTGATATTGAGAAACCTGCAAAAATATCAGATGCAAAACTATATTGGTTGCTTAAGAATGCCAGCCTGAAGGTAGATTTTTCCAAGCACTGTTTCTGGAGTTCACAGGGATGTTCTAGCAGCTGAGGATCAGCTGCACCCAGCAGCCAGCCAGCTGTGGTCCCTTTATTCCAACCAGGCCTCTAAGTTAAGGTGCTGGGAAGCACTGAAAACCAGGTATAATGGCTAAGTGTTGCAAGATAGTTGTCCTACACATTGAAATCCTCTACACCCATATGCAGATCTCTTATCTGAATCCTGGGGTATGTGTTTCTGCACATCAGGACATGTAACGGAGAATGAGCACTGGTTTGTCGCATCACGTGACAGAAGCAGACTTTTATGTGAGGTTGGGTAACAGAGGTATCACAGTCATGTTGGGTCATGTGGTAGCCTCGACTCTTGTCACAAGATCACTAGGATATTTCCCTGCCAGCAAGTTTGATACCCTGCTGGAGATGGCACTTCCCTAGCTGCAGATCTATTCGATGGGAAAAATACGGCACATTGAAGTAAAGAGTCTGCAATGTAGCACTGCATTGCAAATGCATGTGAGACTGTGCCATAGAGGAGAAGCTCTGATGAAGTCAAAAAAGTATAGCACATACCCATCTCATGGGTTTTTATAGGCCTTATTTTCAGGACTAAACACATTAGCCATGCTCTCTTCTGAAGGGCCATCCTAGTCATGCTTCCAGAAGTCCCTTCTCTTCAAAGGGAAAAAGGTAGCAAGGCTCATAGTTTGAGAGAAACGAGGGTGGTCCTGAGTTCCCCAGTGCAGTGAGCATTTCCATTGCTTTTAGAGTCTTTTATTCTTGCATGTTAGAAAAGGAAATATATGACTTCAAAAGACAGAACAAGGAAAGGAGGGAAGAGAATTGCACTTCCTGCAGGTGATTTGTGATCCTGCAGGTTTTGCATTTTGTTCTCTTTTGTGTTGTGATGCTATAGTTCCCCTTCCAATAGTCTGGATTCCTCCCGAGTATGAGTGCTTATAGATGCTGAATTCCAGAATCAATTCTTATTCTTCTGACTACTTCAGTTTAAATAGCTCAGTTACATGTTTCTGATATAAATTGCTGTTCTTTTGTGACAAGAGTCTGCTTTGTTGTTGTAAAATCTCCCCTGTCTAGGCTGACAAGAGTCTGCTTTGTTGTTGTAAAATCTCCCCTGTCTAGGCTGACCAGGGTGAATCATTGGTTCCTTTTAATGTGTTTCTTATACATACCTGCTAATACTGTCTTGCTCTCCAACATCATCATACACTTCTTGGTCACTCTATGGATGTTTCACAGCAGCTCTGATGATAGCTGGTTGTTGCTTTCTTAAAGAATCATAATCAATCATCTCCACCACGGTTGTTTTAACGTATCCATCTAAATGAATGAAACCATGTAATTAGGCAGAGAGAATTTTAAACCTCATGGTAAAGGGATGAGTTTAACAGAAGGTTCAGAATCAGTATCATTGAATTGTTTTGTATCATCTTTGAAAACTTTCAAAGAAATGTCTCATTCCAAGCAGCCTCAGCTTGAGTCTCCATCTGTCTACACAAACACAAATCTCAGATCTCCCCTCAAACCCTCCTCAGCGGCTGTCAAGTTAACTTCACCTTTATTTGCTTCTCAGCTACAGCAGAAGAATTTTCTGTGCAGACTCCAGGGATCAGGGGGCAAGCTCCCTTTCTTGGCTAATCTTAGGACCATTGCAGTCTAGTGGCATATTTTAGGGCAGTACATGACAAAAAGATTCTGGCAGGTCATTAGAAGGAAGAGACACTTTGTTTGGACTGATTTTGCTTCAGGATGGTAGACACGCTGCAGCTGCATTGCTATCCTCTTGCCCTTGATCCTTTGCTAAAAAGATCTGGTTATACCCCTGGGTGCACTGGCTGTGCTGGTTTTGGCTGGGATAGAGTTAATTTTCTTTATAGTAGCTAGTATGGGACTATGTTTTGGATTTGTGCTGAAAACAGTGTTGATAATACAGGGATGTTTTAGTTATTGTTGAGCAGTGCTTACACAGAGTCAAGGCCTTTTCTGCTTCTCACCCCACCCCACCATCGAATAGGCTGGGGGTGCACAACAGTTGGGAGGAGACACAGCTGGGACAGCTGACCCCAACTGACCAAAGGGATATTCTATACCATATGATGTCATGCTCAGCATATAAACCTGGGGAAAGAAGAAGAAAGGGGGGGACATTCGGAATTATGGCATTTGTCTTTCCAAGTAACCATTACGCGTGATGGAGCCTTGCTTTCCTTGAGATGGCTGAACACCTGCCTGCTGATGGGAAGTGGTGAATGAATTCCTTGTTTTGCTTTGCTTGTGTATGCAGCTTTACTTTACCTATTAAACTGTCTTTATCTCAACCCATGAGTTTTCTCACTTTTACTTTTCTGATTCTCCCCCCCATCCGTCCGTGGGGGGAGTGAGTGAGCTGCTGTGTGGTGCTTAGTTGCCAGCTGGGGCTAAACCACAACACTGGCTCGGGAGAAACTTGCAGCAGAGCAGTTGAAACTCTGTCTCTGCTGAGGGGAATTTTAGACAGGCATACAGCTTGTATGAGAAAAGAGCATGAATGGATTTTCTCAAAGGTGAAAAATGCTCATGCATTTCTTGAGAATGGAAAATCCCCCACACTGCTGCTTCTGAGTGAACCTAGTTTTTTGTGTGCTTCCCTTCAAATCTGTAACACATTGATTTTTTTCTTATTTTATTTAAATGATCAGGACTGATTTTCCTCTGTTGTTTGGTCTTCTTCACAGACCATTATTGGTCTGTGAACATTGAAGGCTGAAGCATTGGTGAAACGACTTGGGCTGTACCTTTGACACTTGTTAGTGAGAAGCCTGGTACAGCTTGCAGTTTTGCTGAGGCAAAAATTGTTTTATGAAAAGCCAGTGTAAATTAATTAACTGACTGGACATGCTCAATAAAATACCCTTCTCCCAGCCCTCACCAAGATTTGTTTTCCTATATACAAAATGATCCATGCAAAAGAGTTATTTACAAAACTTCAAAGTATCACAGAATCACAGGATAGCTGATATTGGAAGTTACCTCCTGAGATCAGCCTGGTCAATCCCCCTGTCCAAGCAGTATCAGCTAGACCAGGTTGCCCAGGACTGTGTCCAGCCGAGTTTTGAAGATCTCCATGGATGGAGAATCCACCACCTCTTTGGGCAACCTGTTTCCTTGCTCAGTCACCCTCAGTAAAAAAGTGTTTCCTGATGTTCAGACAGAATTTCATATGTTTCAGTCTGCGCTCATTACCTCTTGCATTGTCACTGGGCACCACTGGAAAGAGCCTGGCTCTGTCTTCTTTATACCCTCCCATGAGATATTTATAAACAATTATAAGATCCCCCCGAGCCTTCCCTTCACCAGGCTGAACAGTCCCATCTCTCTCAACCTCTCCTTGTATGAGACATGCTCCAGTTCCATAATATCTTTTTACATTCAGTACTACAAAGTGCTCAGCTGGTATTGTCCAGTACCATATGTGTGAACTGTCTTACTGAACTTATTATCATTTTAGTCTCCTTAAAAATCCTTAATAATTTTCATTGATTTTATGGATCAGTCCTTTAATGTCTTTGCTATAACCCAGGAGCCAGATCATCAGCCCCTTATCATACTCATAGATCCACTGATGTCATTTATACGATTAGAGAAATATCTTGGTTTTGACCCACTTACTGGATGAGGGAAAGGCTGTGGATGTCGTCTACCTAGACTTTAGGAAAGCCTTTGACACCGTCTCCCACAGCACTCTCCTAGAGAAACTGTCTGCTCATGGCTTAGACAGGTATACTCTTCACTGAGTAAAAAACTGGCTGGATGGCCAGGCCCAGAGAGTCTTGGTGAATGGAGTTAAATCCAGCTGGTGGCTGTTCACAAGCGATGTTCCCCAGGGCTCAGTTTTGGGGCCAGTTCTGTCTAATATCTTTATCAATGATCTGGATAAGGGGATTGAGTGCACCCTCAGTAAGTTTGCAGGTGACACCAAGTTGGGTGGGAGTGTTGATCTGCTGAAGGATAGGAGGGCTCTGCAGAGGGATCTGGACAGGCTGGATAGATGGGCCGAGATCAACTGTATGAGGTTTAATAAGGCCAAGTGTCGGGTCCTGCACTTGAGTCACAACAACCCCATGCAACGCTACAGGCTTGGGGAGGAGTGGCTGGAGAGCTGCCCAGCAGAAAATGACCTGGGGGTGCTGGCTGACAGCTGGCTGAATATGAGCCAGCAGTGTGCCCAGGTGGCCAAGAAGGCCAACAGCATCCTGGCCTGTATCAGGAATAGTGTGGCCAGCAGGAGCAGGGAAGTGATTGTACCCCTGTACTCAGCCCTGGTGAGGCCGCACCTCAAATACTGTGTTGGGCCCCTCACTACAAGAAGGACATTGAGGTGCTGGAGCATGTCCAGAAAAGGGCAACAAAGCTGCTGAGGGGTCTGTAGAACAAGTCTTATGAGGAGCAGCTGAAGGAACTGGGGTTGTTCAATCTGGAGAAGAGGAGGCTGAGGGGAGTCCTTATCGCTCTCTACAACTACCTGAAAGGGGGTTGTAGTGAGGTGGGTGTTGGTCTCTTCTGCCAAGTAACTAGCGATAGAACGAGAGGAAGTGGCCTCAAGTTGCGCCAGGGGAGGTTTAGACTAGATATTAGGAAAACTTTCTTCACCAAAAGGGTTATCAAGCATTGGAACAGGCTGCCCAGGGAAGTGGTGGAGTCACCATCACTGGAGGTATTTACAAGACGTGTGGATGTGGTGCTTAGGGACATGGTTTTGCGGTGGACTTGGCAGTGCTAGGTTAACAGTTGGACTTGATCATCTTAAGGATCTTTTCCAATCTAAATGATTTTATGATTTTATGATTTCAGACAAAATAAAATCTAGAAATTAGTTAGAATCTTTCCATAAGAATAGGAACAAGACAAAGACTTAATTCAAGGACTTATTCCCTGCTTCTATTATAAGCACATCCATTTTATTTTATTTTTAATACAAAGACACGAAAAATGTGATCCTTGTTACTTGCACAGAGCCAAGTTCTGATGGTATTTGAAGACTGACATGGAATTACCTCTCACTAGGTCCATGAAGATCACAACATATTGTTCCTAACTTATTTTAGTGCCTATTGATGTTACATCATGTTGCATAATAACTTCCTGCTATGACTTGAGCCCTGCATGCCAGCTAAGGACAGCAGGGTGAGTTGTCGTAATTATTTACTTTGGTGGTGTTGTGGTTTAACCCCACAGATCGATAAAACAACCACACAGCGTTTGCTCACACCCCCCTCCCCCAGCAGGATGGGGGAGAGGAGCGGTAAAAAAAAGGTAGAACTCATGGGTTGTAATAAAGACCATTTAATAAGACAGGAAAAAAAAGAATAAAAATAATGATAATAATAATGATAAAAGAATATACAAAACAAGTGATGCACAGCACGGTTGCACACCACCCGCTGACCGATGCCCAGTTAGTTCCCGAGCTGCGGCGCCTCCCCAGCCAACTCCCCCAGTTTATATATTGAGCATGATGTCATATGGTATGGAATATACCTTTGGCCAGCCTGGGTCAGCTGTCCTGGCTGTGTCCCCTCCCAGCTTCCCGTGCACCCCCAACCTTCTCGTTGGCAGGCCAGAGCATGGGAAGCTGAACAGTTCTTGACTGCTTAGCAACAACTAAAAACATCAGTATGTTATCAACATTATTTTCATCCCAAATCGAAAACACAGCACTATACCAGCTCTCAAGAAGAAAATTAACTCTATCCCAGCTGAAACCAGGACAGGTGGCCAGTGACTCAGCCTTGGCAAGGCTAATCCTTGGTGTAATTCTGCATGCACTTACATGTTTGATGTCATACAGTGAAATCATTCAGAAAGACAGTAAAGAAACAGAACTCACAACATCCTTTTATCCTGTCCAGACACTTTCCTTCTGGGTTGTCTGGGCAGTGAATGATTTCAGTCTTATACTGCTGTGTATTGGGTCTGGCTGAGATGGAGTTAATTTTCCCCATAGCAGCCCTCATAGTGCTGTGCTGTGTATTGGTAGCTAGAAAGGTGTTGAGAACACACCAGTGTTTTGACTACTGCTGAGCAGTGCTCGCACAGCATCAAGGCTGTCTCTCCAACATTCCCACCCCTGCCCACCACCAGTAGGCTGGGGGTGGGCAAGATCTGGGGAGGGGACATAGCCAGGACAGCTGACACAATCTGGCCAAAGGGATATTCCATATCATATGACATCAGCTCAGCAACAAAAGCTAAGAGAAAGCGGGGGGGGGGGCATTCGTCATTTATGATGTTTGTCTTCCAGAGCAACCGATATGCGTACTGAAGCCCTGCTTCACGGGAAGTGGCTGGACATCACCTGCTGATGGCAAGTAGAGAATAAATCTTTTGTTTTCCTTTGCTTCTGCGTGCAGAATTTGCTTTTTGCTTATTAAAATGCCTTTATCTTGACCCATGTGTTTGGCTATTTTTTTATTTATACGAAGAAAGTCTCTCTGCCTCCCTACGGGCCTGCGTCTCTGCTGTAGAGAAACTGTCCCGGGAGTTTCGGCAATTCAAAGAGGATATGCCCTACCCTCCACCCATACGGACCAGTGTCTCAGCCATTAGGAGTAAGCGCTCTTCTGTTCAAGAGAGAAGATATAGAGGATACACACCGCGAGCCACCCTGTGGTTTCAATTGCGTGACTACGGAGAGGACATGAGGAGGTGGGATGGAAAACCTACCTCGACCCTAGAGGCACGAGTACACGAGCTGCAAGGAAAGACAATTACAAAAGGGGGTTCAGGTTCCTCCAGAAAAATCATCACTCCACTTTCCAGTGAGCAGTTCCCCAGAAAGAATAGAAGAGCTGATCTCGCCTCTGATCCTCTTGAAGGGACTTCTGATTCCTATTTACAAGAAGTGGGTAACGAGTGCTATGACCAGGACTAGAGGGGCCCTGCCTCCAGCCAGGCGGAGGAGAGGGACAACCGAGTTTATTGGACTGTGTGGGTTAGATGGTCTGGCACAGCAGACCCACAGGAATATAAGGCTTTAGTGGACACCGGTGCACAATGTACCTTAATGCCATCAAGCCATTATAGGGGCAGAACCCATCTGTATTTCTGGAGTGACAGGAGGATCCCAACAGCTGACTGTGCTGGAGGCCGAAGTGAGCCTAACTGGGAATGAGTGGCAGAAGCACCCCATTGTGACTGGCCCAGAGGCTCCGTGCATCCTGGGCATAGACTACCTCAGGAGAGGGTATTTCAAGGACCCAAAAGGGTACCGGTGGGCTTTTGGTATAGCTGCCTTGGAGACGGAAGAAATTAAACAGCTGTCCACCTTGCCTGGTCTCTCAGAGGACCCTTCTGCTGTGGGGTTGCTGAGGGTCAAAGAACAACAGGTGCCGATCGCTACCACAACAGTGCACCGGCAGCAATATCGCACCAACAGAGACTCCCTGATCCCCATCCATGAGCTGATTCGTCGGCTGGAGAGCCAAGGAGTGATCAGCAAGACTCGCTCACCCTTTAACAGCCCCATATGGCCAGTGCGAAAGTCTAATGGAGAGTGGAGACTGACAGTAGACTATCGTGGCCTGAATGAAGTCACACCGCCACTGAGTGCTGCCATGCTGGACATGCTAGAACTTCAATATGAACTGGAGTCAAAGGCAGCCAAGTGGTACGCCACCATTGATATTGCTAACGCATTTTTCTCAATCCCTTTGATGACATCATCGTATGGGGCAACACAGCAGAAGAAGTTTTCGAGAAAGGGAAGAAAATAATTCAAGTCCTTCTGAAAGCTGGTTTTGCTATAAAGCAAAGTAAAGTCAAGGGACCTGCACAAGAGATCCAGTTTTTAGGAATAAAATGGCAAGATGGACGTCGACAGATCCCAACGGATGTGATCAACAAAATAACAGCTATGTCTCCACCAACTAGCAAAAAAGAAACACAAGCATTTCTGGGTGTTGTGGGTTTCTGGAGAATGCATATTCCAAATTACAGTCTGATTGTAAGCCCTCTTTATCAAGTGACCCGGAAGAAGAACGATTTTAAATGGGGCCCTGAGCAACGACAAGCCTTCGAACAAATCAAACAGGAGATAGTTCATGCCGTAGCCCTCGGGCCAGTACGGGCAGGACAAGATGTTAAAAATGTGCTCTACACGGCAGCCGGGGAGAATGGCCCTACCTGGAGTCTCTGGCAGAAGGCACCAGGAGAGACTCGAGGTCGACCTCTAGGGTTTTGGAGTCGAGGATATAGGGGATCTGAGTCCCGCTATACTCCAACTGAAAAGGAGATATTGGCGGCATATGAAGGAGTTCGAGCTGCCTCAGAAGTGGTTGGTACTGAAGCACAGCTCCTCCTGGCACCCCGACTGCCGGTGCTGGGCTGGATGTTCAAAGGGAGGGTCCCCTCTACGCATCATGCGACTGATGCTACGTGGAGTAAGTTGGTTGCGCTTATTACACAGCGGGCTCGAATAGGAAACCTTAATCGCCCGGGAATCTTGGAAGTGATCATGGACTGGCCAGAAGGCAAAGATTTTGGAATATCACCGGAAGAGGAGGTGGCGCGTGCTGAAGAGGCTCCACCATATAATGAACTGCCAGAGAATGAAAGGCAATATGCCCTGTTTACTGATGGGTCCTGTCGTGTTGTAGGCAAACATCGAAGGTGGAAAGCTGCTGTATGGAGCCCTATATGACGAGTTGTAGAAGTTGCTGAAGGACAAGGGGTATCAAGTCAGTTTGCAGAGGTGAAAGCCATCCAGCTGGCTTTAGATATTGCTGAACGAGAAAAATGGCCAATACTCTTTATACTGACTCATGGATGGTGGCAAATGCTCTATGGGGGTGGCTACAGCAATGGAAGCAGAGCAACTGGCAACGCAGAGGCAAGCCCATCTGGGCTGCTGAATTGTGGCAAGATATTGCTGCCCGACTAGAGAATCTAGTCATAAAAGTACGCCATGTAGATGCTCACGTACCCAAGAGTCGGGCCACCGAAGAACATCAAAACAACAATCAGGTGGATCAGGCTGCTAAGACTGAAGCGGCTCAGGTGGATCTGGACTGGCAACATAAGGGTGAATTATTTATAGCTCGGTGGGCCCATGACACCTCAGGCCATCAGGGAAGAGATGCAACATACAGATGGGCTCGGGATCGAGGGGTGGACCTGACCATGGACGCTATTGCACAGGTTATCCATGAATGTGAAACCTGCGCTGTGATCAAACAAGCCAAGCGGTTAAAGCCCCTCTGGTATGAAGGACGATGGTTGAAATATAAATATGGGGAGGCCTGGCAGATTGACTATATCACACTTCCACAAACTCGCCAAGGCAAGCGCTATGTGCTTACCATGGTGGAAGCAACCACTGGATGGTTGGAAACATACCCTGTGCCCCATGCCACCGCCCGGAACACTATCCTGGGCCTTGAAAAGCAAGTCTTATGGCGACATGGCACCCCCGAAAGAATTGAGTCCGACAATGGGACTCATTTCCGAAACAACCTCATAGACACCTGGGCCAAAGAGCACGGCATTGAGTGGGTGTATCACATCCCCTCTCATGCACCAGCTTCCGGAAAAATTGAATGATACAACGGACCATTAAAGACTGCACTGAGAGCAATGGGTGATGGGACATTCAAACATTGGGATAAACATTTAGCAGAAGCCACCTGGTTAGTCAACACTAGGGGATCTACTAATAGAGCCGGCCCTGCCCAATCAAAACTTTTACATGTTGGGATCACCCTGCATGGCTCGACCTTAAGGAGAAGGAGCTGTGGCGTTGATCTGCATGGCTCGACCTTAAGGAGAAGGAGCTGTGGCACTGAGAAGCTGGTAAACAGCTGGATATCTGCACGGCTCGGCCTTGAGGAGAAGGAGCTGTGATAAACAACTAAGAAGAAGCGAGGAAAACAGGAACACCTGCAAGCAACAATCCTGACTGTGTGAGGGGCGCGTGGACAGCGCGTGATATTTTGTATATAGCCAATTGCAATAGTGTGTGTAACAAGTTGTAACCAATCATGAGTGTGTGCGCAGTGACTAAGCGAAAATTATGATATATATTGGAGTCAGACAAGACAATAAACGGCTTCGGAATATAACTCTCATAGAGTTGTGAAGTCCATCCTTCTCCCGCATTTACGTACTGTAGAAGGGGATAAAGTCCCTGTGGTGCATGTGAGAAATATGCTGGGGAAGACAGTCTGGGTTACTCCTGCCTCAGGCAAAGGCAAACCCGTTCGTGGGATTGCTTTTGCCCAGGGACCTGGGTGCACTTGGTGGGTAATGCGGAAGGATGGGGAAGTCCGATGTGTACCTCAAGGAGGCTTGATTTTGGGTGAAAACAGTCAATGATTTGAATTGTATTATGTTAATTGTTACACAAAACAGTATGAAATTACTACTATGGTTGCTATCTACCATATCAATGGTATTACAGTAAGAATCACCCACACTGATGAAGAATGAGCTTCACTGAAACCAAGCAACGTGCAGCAGTGATGGAACCAGAACTGGCTTCAGCAGCTTGTGCCCAACAGTTTCCTCGAGATCGACATCTTCGACCTGCAGATCATGGACATGGACCGTGCCAGATGACAATCCAACACCACATACCATCTCCCCTGCCCTGAGAGACTGCTATGATGGATGAAGCCCAGAGTCATGGACTGAATGAACTCCACAGACATTTTAAAGTGATGGCCCGTGGACTAAGAAAGTGATATCTGTGTGTATATATTAAAAGACAGGAAGAGTAATAACGAATAATTGGAATGTATTGAAAAGTGTAGCACCCGGGCATGACGTAAATGGTATGGAATAAGGGGTGGATACTGTCCTGGTTTCAGCCAGGATAGAGCTGGTTTTCTTCACAGAAGCTAGTGTGAGACTGTGTTTTGGATTTGGGATGAGAAACTGTTGATAATGTGGTGATGTTTTGGGTTGTTGCTAAGCAGTCAAGGACAGTCCAGCTTCTTGTGCTGGCCTGCTAGCAAGAAGGCTGGGGGTGCACGGGGAGCTGGGAGGGGACACAGCCAGGACAGCTGACCCAGACTGGCCAAAGAGATATTCCCTACCATACGACGTCATGCCCAGTACATAAACTGGAGTTGGCCGGGGGGGGCAGAAAATCGCTGCTCGGGGACGGGCTGTTGATCACTGGGTGGTGAGCAATTGCTGTATTGGGCATCGCTTGTTCTTGTACATTCCTTTGTTGGTATTATCATTGCTGTTTCCTTCTCTCTTTCTGTCCTATTAAATTGTGTTTATCTCAACCCACGAGGTTTTTTTCCTAATTCTCTCCCCCATCCCACTGCAGGAGGGGGAGTGAGTGAGCGACTGCATGGTGCTTAGTTGCCGGCTGGGGCTAAACCACGACACCTCCCTTGCTGTCAACACAAGCTCATGTCTAATGAAGGACTTGGATGGGTCCCGTTAACTGTAGAGAAGAAGCACCAAAATGAAATCACAGAATATAACTGTAATGATGATTATTTGTTTCACTGACATTTAAAATAGTCTAGGCAAATAAACAGAAAGGCATCTCTCCAGTTTCCAACTACCCAGTTTAAAATAATAATCATGAATGAAAAGAGAGGGTAATGACATAGCAGTAGAGCAGCTGAAGGGGTGACTGGCAAAATCACAGAAATACAGACTAAAACCAACAGGCTAACCTATGGAGCCTTTCACAGGTTCACAAAACAGACACGCATTTAATTCCACTGGGCAGCTCCACGTAGTTTCAGCAGAACTACTCATATGAATAAATGTTTCTTAACATAAATAAGTCTACCACATTATGTTCTGTGCTTACAGTTCTACTCTATAAATGATCCTACAAGTACTGACAAGAGATGATCACACTATTTACTGGATTACAGGATTCTCTTTGTGAGATCTTTAGCATATGTGATGAAGAAACCACTTTGGATTTTAATATCTGTGGCTTTAAGATATATGTGGTCTTGCAGAGGCATGTGGCTGTTGACAATTACAGAGTAGCTCAGGAATATCTATCTCAGTATAGGTGGCAAAAAAACGGGAAAGAAAAATACTTTAATGTCCACAAGAGAGCAGTCTGTAGTCTGAAAGCATTCAGTGTGCTAATGCCTACACTTCACAGGAGTGGTCTGACTTGGGGGCCTGACAAACACCAGCTAACCCACTATTATTAACTATTAGTATTTTCCTTTAATATTTGCTCCTCAACTCATGTCAGTCTCTCCACAGCAGACCAAGGCCATGTTGTGGGAGAATCACCGTGGCTTTACTGTGTACAGAGCATAATAGGAAGAAAAACAAAGATGCCCACTATGTACAATGACACCAAAAGACGCACAGCGGAGCATTGTGAGCAGGCATTAGTTAACAGAAAATGACTGGCAGATTTGTAAACTGTGGGGGCATGCTGACCACCAGCTATATAAAAATGATATAAACCAGAAAGAACTGTCTCATTATTTAGCCCCTAGGCTTTGTCAGTGACTACAGCTCCTCTACACGTGCCCTATTCCTTTCCTCCCTATTTAGGCTGGAAATCTCTTGAGCCTGGAGACCAAGGCAAGGGCAATCTGTTGCAATTTAATGTTGAAATCTCTTAAGGGCTGGATACTGTTGCACCTGACTCCAGTGAAGCAAACACCACTAAGTATATAGGATCCAATTCTCACTTTTATTAAGGACTTTTGATGCTATTCTAGTGACGTAAATGCATTTTAAAGAGAAAAGTGGAAGGAAATGTTTTTAAGGCTTTTTTACACAGTGAAACAAGGATCTAAAACAATTATAAGGTTTTAGCATGTGTCACTAATCAACTGTAAGTTTTGCAAATTTCTTAACATATGGAAGGTTATTGATTACATGATTAGTTTGACTTTAGTATAGAATTCTTTAGCCTAATAACTATGTGATTATGTTTAACGGCCTACTCTCATAGTCCTTAGGCTCTATTTGCCTCAATGCTAACATTGTAACCATGTGTAAACGGTTAATCAGGAGGAAAGCAGGCCTCATGAAAGTTAAAACAAAGAAGAGTTAAGAGCAAGGACTGGGAGATTAAAGAGAACAGAGAAGATATCTTAACCTTGAGCATAGAGACAGACTGGCAGGAATGCTCAAACAAGGATGATAAGAAGGAATCGCTTGGCTGGACAACAGAAGGGGCAAACATCCAAGGAGAAGAAATTATCCTCAAGAGACCTGTGACCATAAAAGGGAAAAAGGAGTAGGGGGCTGACTCCCCAAACGACCACCAACGACCACCCGAGACCCCCGCGCATGCGTAGTGTAGTTTTGCAATGCCAGCATTACGTAATTGTAATAGATAAGCAGAGAGGCGGAGACTTCTCTGAAAATGTGTGAATATTCATGTCTTTAAGGTATATAAAGGATGAACTTTTGTTTCAGCGCACGCATGTTAGGAGGAGATATCCCCCATGCGTCCAGCGCTGCAATAAAGATGTCTGCTTAATAACACTTTGATGTTATTGAGTTTAAATTTCTTAAGTTTGGATTTCTTTGAATCAACATGCAGAGCCAGTCTCTTACCTCCAGATAACCTTTTCTGGCATACTGTCCTCCTGAGTACAACCATTTAAAATTGTGTATGTAATATAAGAGAAAGGGCTGCTTATTCTTTCTGTTGCAGCCACACTAAGGTTTAGAATATGTAGCTTTGATTTCACTGGGAGAAGTCTTTTTCGGTCACATATAGTTCTTAGTTAACCTTCAGTAAGAAAGCTCAAGTGAGATATGCTTCACTGCTACATTCAGTCCTGGCAATGCACTTTCAGATCATCAAGGGGAAAAGAGAATAAACGGGACAAGGAAGAACTGAGTTTGGGCTCAGTTTCAGCTCCACAGCACACATTGCTGTATGGCGGGGATGGCTAGCACACTAAACAACGTATACTTGTGCCTGGCACAGACCAAGTCCTCCCAAGGAGAGATCAGAAGGCAGATTGAAATTCTGTGTGTCACAATCTGATTCTCTGGCTGCTCCTGGTACAACATAGCAACCCACTGCCTCTTATTGAGGGCAGACCACAAAGTGACATTAAAAGCACAATCAACAAATTGTTTATTTATCAAGTATAAAATAATGCCTTGCTTCACCAGGGCACACAACTTCAGCTCTGAAAAGGCAGCATTCATTTTGGTTCAGATTTGAAAATCTGCTAATTGACAGTCCCAGTATATTTCTAACAAGAAAAAAGGGGGGGAGAGGGGAGATATTTAAAGCAGTTCCTGAGAGACTGTCATATTAATTATAGAACAGTTAGTGTTATGAGACAACCATCTTTACCCATAAAACTGCAGAACCAGCATAATTAGTTACACAAGTCACTCATTATTACAATGTGGTTTTGCTTATCTTATAAATACAATATGCTTACAGCTTCATATAGCTGCCATTAATTAAAACATATGCATCTTACCCTGTGAAACAACTTCAACATCATCATAATTTTCTTCATTGTCTGGACTTCTGTAAATATGAAAAAGGGGACACATGAAACCTATGAAGATGGTTTTATGATTGCATTTTCATTCACCATTGTTCTGGTGCTTTTTTTGGTTATTTTATACAATGTCTGGACAGTCTGTTCAGCCCTATGTTGAGAAATTCTTTTACCAAACAGTGATTAACTTTGAATTTAACAAGACCAATGAGTGATTAATGAGTACAGAGAAGATATCTTAACCTTGAGAATAGAAACATCCTAGCAGGAGTGCTCAAACAAGGATGATAAGAAGGAATCGCTTGGCTGAACAACAGAAGGGGCAAACATCCAATGAGAAGAAACTATCCTCAGGAGACCCGTGGCCATAAAAGGGAAAAAGGAGTAGGGGGCTAACTCCCCAAACGACCACCAACGACCACCCGAGACCCCCGCACATGCATAGTGTAGTTTTGCAATGTCAGCATTACGTAAATGTAGTAGATAGGCAGAGAGGCGGAGACTTCTCAGAAAATGTGTGAATATTAATGTCTTTAAGGTATATAACGGATGAACTTTTGTTTTAGGGCATGCATGTTAGGTGGAGTGACCCCCAGGAATCCATCACTGCAATAAAAGAATGCTTGCTTCTTAATGCTACATTGGTGCTAAGAAGTTTATTCCCAATTTTGGTGACACCTATATGCTGCTTAAGTATCCACGAGATTCCCTAAATTGTTCTTCCTGACTGTAACTCATTTTTTCACACAGGGATACCTTGATCTTGAGTATAAAAGGAGAAAATGAGCCAAAGGCACTCAGATACCATGGAGATGAGTGTGGTATGAAAAATATAATAGGCAGATGGGCTGGCTGAATGGAAAGAATCTGTTGGGCTTTTTAATCATCTTGCAGGTGCAGGTTTCTTACACAATGCACAAGCAGAATGCCAGACTTTTGCTCAATGTTAAATATAACTCTAAGACTTGCACCTTCACTTCTAGAGCTTAAAGTCTAAACAAGGGGCAAGAGAAACAGTGGTATAAGGTTAGGCCAGGTAAAAGGTCTCTGATGTTGTTAGATTTAAAAGTGCTGTCAAACTGAGAGAAGCAAAAAATTGAGAATATAACTAATAATAACATCAAGGACTTTTGACTTAATAATACCTTATAATAGTTGAAAGAAAACTAGGGCTGACAGTCCTCATCAGAGAAGTGTAATCAAAGAAAGGACTTGAAAGCAGAGTGATCTTTTAAAATTGGCCTGATGGAGAAAGCCCGAGATAGGGTAAAAGAAAAGGTGTCAGCATGCAGGCACGTGTTTTCAGCAGAGGGGAGAGTCCAAAGGGCACGCAGGAACGGGAAAGCAGAAGGACAACCTGGAGGTAAATTTTGCAGGTCCCTGAAGGCAAAGAGGAGAAACTTGCCTCCCAGGGATTTTGGCGCCCGGCGCTCCAGCCACTAGATGGGGCGGTGATGGCAGTTTCCCGGGGCAGTACCCCGGCGGGGCTAGGGGGTCCACGGAGCCACAGCTCCGAGCACAGCAGCAGAGTTAGACTGGTGTTGTCACACCATCTGTACCAAAATACATTATGCGTGCTGATACACACCTCTCTAATATCGAGTACTTCTCAAACTGCCACTTTTCTAATATGGGCTTGCTAGAAAATTAAGTCCAGCCTTTTGCAACTTACATTACAAACATATTTGAAGATGTACAGAGATCTGTATAGCTCTTAATCAATGCCAAACTATCTTTTAATTTCTCATCCCTTCCCTTTAAACTCTGTCTTTGAACAAGGAAAACTCCAGCAAGACTGCATCAGTGCTCATGTGACACTTTGCATCTGGTATTTGCAAGCAAATTTTAGAATTAAATTATAATTTAGTTTTAAAGCACAAGAGTTTATATACTGGACAAACTGATGTTTTTGTGTCTTGTTCATGTCTTGGCAAAGACATTTTCAAGGTCTTCTATAGGCAGTAAGTTCTTCTAGGCAGAGCCTCTCTACTCTGGTAAGATAAGGCACCAAATGTATCTAAGAAACAGGTTCAACAACATATATTTGCTCTGGGGAGTGTGCAGTACTGATATTTTATCCTAATACTTCATGCAAACAGTGAGGTTCCTTCTTTAGCTGTTTGGATAAATTTAGTCTGTTCTGCTTTTTTCAGGCCCTAAAAATCAAGGTTTAAAACATATAGCACCTTCCTCAGCATCCCTCTCCCCACCTGTACCTCCACCACACTCTGCTACACTCAGTTGCCACTTCCTCCACCAGTCTCTCACCCCATCCCTGCAGGCCCCAGCAGCTCCCAGCCTGCCTCCCAGAAACATCAAGCCCAGCTCTGAAACAATGTAAGTGAACATAAAACCCAAGGTCTTTGTTTTCTCACCTTTTTCTGCTTATTACTTTGCTCATGCAGTAGCAGGTGATGATTGTCTCCCAGTTTTCTGGGGGAGTGAGGTCCCACACCACTTTCCTTGTCCTACCCTGTCCATAGCCTGTTTGAAATTAGATTTTATTAGCTTGAAACCTCCATCTATTCAGTTGATTCCCTAAATTGTCTTATCTATAAGAACAGGTTTTTCTGCCCTGTTGGTAAGGGAAAAGAGGGGGGAAACACACAGACACCCTGCTGGGTTTTATACTCCAGAGGGGTTCAAAGATTTCATACACTGGTATGGTTCATACTGAAGCTTTCCACTGCAGTTTTCTGGGGGAAGAGGGCCCTGAGAGTCAGGTCTATGAGTTGATACCACAGGAAACAGCTTTGCAAGCCAGAGGTACTGAGCTCAGCGCTGGTTGTGGAACTGTAGCCTGTTGTGATAACATTGAAAAGCCTCTGTTACATATGGGGCTCCTTTCTTTATTCTTCTTCAAAAAACTTGTACAAAAGGGGAACCTTAAGAAAGAGTTAAAAGCACTTGGGTCTAGTGTAAAAACTGACCAGAAATAAGTTGAGCCTGAATAATGACCTGCTCTCAGGTCAGCAGTTACTGCAAATAGCAGCAAACGGCAGACAGGGAGAATATATTAGACAGAGAATCATAGAATGATTAAGGTTGGAAAAGACCTCTAAGATCATTAAGTCCAACTGTCAACCCAACACCACCATGCCCACTAAACCATGTCCTGAAGTGCCACGTCCACACGTTTTTTGAACACTTCCAGTGATGGCGACTCCATGACCTCCCTGGGCAGCCTGTTCCAATGTTTGTCCATTCTTTCAGTAAAGAAAGTTTTCCTAATATCCAGTCTAAACCTCCTCTGGCACAACTTGAGGCCATTTCCTCTCATCCTATTGCTAGTTACTTAGGAAAAGAGACCAACACCCACCTCACTACAACCCCCTTTCAGGTAGTTGTAGAGAGCGATAAGGACTCCCCTCAGCCTCCTCTTCTCCAGACTGAACAACCCCAGGTCCCTCAGCCGCTCCTCATAAGACACGTGTTCTGAATGGTCTAACCCTTCACCAGCTTTGTTACCCTTCTCTGGACATGCTCCTTCTTGTAGTGAGGTGCCCAAAAGTGAACACAGTATTTGAGGTGTGGCTTCACCAGGGCTGAGTACAGGGGGACGACCACTGCCCTAGTCTTGCTGGCCACACTATTCCTGATACAGGCCGGGATGCTGTTGGCCTCCTTGGCCACCTTGGCACACTGCTGGCTCATGTTCAGCTGGCTGTCAACCAGCACCCCCAGGTCCCTTTCCACCAGGCAGCTCTCCAGCCACTCTTCCCCAAGCCTGTAGCTTTGCATGGGGTTGTTGTGACCAAAGTGCAGGACCCGGCACTTGGCCTTATTAAACCTCATACAGTTGACCTCTGCCCATCGATCCAGCTTGTCCAGATCCCTCTGTAGAGCCTTTCTACTCTCAAGCAGATCAGCATTACTGCCCAACTTGGTGTCATCTGCAAACTTACTGAGGGATCACTCGATCCCCTCGATCCCCTCATCCAGATCATTGATAAAGATATTAAACAGAACTGGCCCCAAAACTGAGCCCTGGGGAACACCAGTTGTGACCAGTCACCAAATGGATTTAACTCAATTCACCACAACTCTCTGGGCCCGGCCATCCAGATAGTTTTTTATGCAGCAAAGAGTACACTTGTCTAAGCCATGAGCTGCCAGCTTCTCTAGAAGAATGCTGTGGGACATGCTGTCAAAGGCTTTACTAAAGACCAGGTAGACAACATCCACAGCCTTTCCCTCATCCACTAGGCAGGTCACCTGGTCATAAGTAGATCAGGTTGGTCAAGTAGGACCTGCCTTTCACGAACCCATGCTGGCTGGGCCTGAGTGTGGGCGCTCACAGGGAATGTGCAGGACAACCAAGGGATCAGGCACAGAATTCTATGATTCTATGATCCCTTGGTTGTCCTGCACATGCCTTGTGAATGTTCTCAAGATGAACCTCTCCATAATCTTCCCTGGTACCGAGGTCAGGCTGACAGGCCTGTAGTTCCCCGGATCCTACTTCCTTCTTGAAGAATGTCCAGCCTTCCTGGACTCGTTTGCCCTTCAGGACTGCCTCCCAAGGGACTCTCTCAACCAGTGACCTGAACAGGCCAAAGTCTGCCCTCTGGAAGTGGTTTTTCCATTCCCCCCCCATCTCTTTGGTCCCATCCTTCTGCCTGTCTGCCTGGTGGCAAGAGGGCAGGGGATCCCCTGTTGCTTGTGGAGCCTCCATCTGGTGCCTTTGTCTCAGGGATGGTAGGGTGTGGTTCCACCAATCTATCTCCCTCTCATACTCCCTGACACTCCTTAACCTTTCCACTTCCTCTTTCAGCTCTGCCACCAGGCTGAGCAGATCATTCACCTGGTCACACCGCACACAGGTGTTGTCTCTGATGCCCTCCAGCACAAGTGACAGGCTCAGGCACTCCCTGTAGCCACTACACTTGGACAGCTGTATGTTTGTGTGGGAGCTCAGTCTGGGTTGCCACATTCCTTCTGGCGATGGCTTTTGGCTGAGTGGAAACCATAGCTAGGTCATCTTCTGGGAGGGCGATGACCACTAGTTGAGTTAGCCTCTAGAGCCAGGAGGGGGACTGCACGCTATCCGCACACTTTCCCTGCACTAACTGACGTGCCACGCCCTGGTCACTTGTGCTCCCTGGGGGCTGCTCTTGTATGTGAGGGGCTTTGGCCGCTGTCACTCTTGTCCCCGCCCACGCTGAGTTAGAGCTGCTGCTTGTCAGGAGCTTGGCTTGGGGGTGGGGGGGGTCTGGGGACCCTCTCTCTCCCTGTACTTTGCGTTTTTTGATCATGGGTTGGTTTACATGACACCAGGCCTGCTGGCAACAGGTGGGGTACACCTGTCTCAAAGGGTGAAAAGGATCTTTGCACAGGAGTTAGCAGGGCGCATTGAAAGAGCTTTAAACTAGATTTGAAGGGGGAAAGGGATAAAACCAGGCTCTCTACAGATAAGCCTGGGGGCAGCACGCCAATGTTTGAGGGATGATGTGCTAGTGAGGTCCTTCAGTTTGTCATCTCAGTGGAGGTAGGGGATGGAGATCCATGCATCAGCAAAGATGCAAGGGTTATTGATGTGTTAGAAACCATGGAAGCACCTGAGAATGGTCACATAGGAATTAGCTTATCCCCCCAAAAAGGTGGAGGGATCAATAGCCCAGCTGAAGTGCATTTACACCAATGCACACAGCATGGGCAACAAACAGGAGGATCTGGAAGCCATTGTGCAGCAGGAAAACTATGATATAGTGTCATGGTTTAGCCCCAGCCAGCAATTAAGCACCATGCAGCTGCTTGCTTGCCACTCCCCCCCTCACCAGGTGGGATGGGGGAGAGAACTGGAAAAAAAACCTCATGGGCTGAGATAAAAACAGTTTAATAAGACAGCAAAGGAAGAGGAAACAATAACAACAACAATAATATTACTGATAAAGGAGTATACAAAAACAAGTGGTGCACAATGCAACAATTGCTCACCACCTGATGATCGATAGCCCATCCCAGAGCAGCAATTCCCACCACCAGCCAAACAGTGGATATACTGTGTGTGTATATATATACAGTATATACTGAGTGTGACGTTATATGGTAGGGAATATCCTTTTGGCCAGTCTGGGTCAGCTGTCCTGGCTATGCCCCCTCCCAGCTTCTTGTGCAACTCCCCGCTGGAAGAGCATGGGAAGCTGAAAGGTCCTTGACTTAGCATAAGCACTACAACTACTCAGCAACAAACAAAACCATCAGTGTTATCAATATTATTCTCATAACAAATCCAAACCACAGAACTATACTAGCCATCAGGAAGAAAAACTAACTCTGTCCCAGCCGAAATCAGGACAGTATCCACCTCTTATTCCATACCATCTACGTCATGCTCAGGTCCTACACTTTTCAATACATGCCAATAAATCACCACCACTTTTCCTGTCTTTTGATATATACACACAGGTATTCCCTTAGTCTATGGGCCATCCCTCTAAAATGTCTGCTGAGTTCATTTGGTCCATTACTTTGAGCTCCATCTGTCCCAACAGTCTCAGGACAGGAGAGATGGTGTGTGGTGCTGGACTGTTGCATGCTATATCTGGAGCTTGTAGCCGGTGTATATGGGGCGGCCCACGCCCATGGTCTGTGGGTTGAAGATGCCGATCTTGAGGAAGTTGCTGGGTGCAAGTTGCTGAAGCCAGTTCTGGTTCCATCACCGCTGCATGTTGCTCAGTTTCATTTAAGTTCATTCCTCATTAATCTGGGTGATTCGTACTGTAATACTGTTGATATTGCATATAACAACCATAGAAATGATGACATACAGTATTATTAATCAACTAACATCATATAATTGAAATCATTGGCTATTCTCCCAAAAAATCAAATCCCCTTGAGGTACACAATGGACTTCCCCATCCTCCCGCATCACCAAATAAGCGCACCTAGGTCCTTGAGCAAAAGCAACCCCACGAATGGGTTTACCCTTGCCCAAGGCAGGAGTAACCCAGACTTTCTTCCCCAGGATATTTTTTACATGCACCACAGGGACTTTATCCCCTTCTACAGTACGTAAAAGTCTTGATTGGGGAGGGCCAGCTCGATTGGCACATCCCCTAGTGTTGACTAACCAGGTGGCTTTTGCTAAATGTTTATCCCAATGTTTGAATGTCCCATCACCCATTGCTCTCAGTGCAGTCTTTAACAGTCCATTGTATCGTTCTATTTATCCAAAGGCCGGTGCATGATAGGGGATGTGATATATCCACTCAATGCCAGGCTCTTTGGCCCAGGTGTCTATGAGGTTGTTTCGAAAATGAGTTCTTTTGTCTGACTCAATTCTTTCGGGGGTGCCATGTCGCCATAAGACTTGCTTTTCAAAGCCCAGGATAGTGTTCCGGGCGGTGGCATGGGGCATGGGATATGTTTCCAGCCATCCGGTGGATGCTTCCACCATTGTAAGCACGTGGCGCTTGCGTTGGTGAGTTTGTGGGAGTGTGATATAACCACTCTGCCAGGCCTCCCCATATTTATATCTCAGCCATTGTTCTCCATACCAGAGAGTCTTTAACTGCTTGGCTTGCTTGCTTGAAGCACGTTTCACATTCATGGAGGACCTATGCACTAGTGTCCATGGTCAAGTCCACCCCTTGATCACGAGCCCATCAATATGTTGCATCTCTTCCTTGATGGCATGAAGTGTTATGGGCCCACCAAGCTATAAATAATTCACCCTTATGTTGCCAGTCCACATCCACCTGAGCCACTTGGATCTCAGCAGCCTGATCCACCTGCTGGTTGTTTTGATGTTCTTCAGTGGCCCGACTCTTGGGTATGTGGGTATCTATGTGATGCACATCTATGTGATGCTGCCAGTTGCTCTGCTTCCATTGCTGTAGCCACCCCCATAGAGTATTTGCCACCATCCATGAGTCAGTATAAAGATAGAGTACTGGCCATTTTTCTCATTCAGCAATATCTAAAGCCAGCTGGATGGCTTTCACCTCTGCAAACTGACTTGATTCCCTTTGTCCTTCAGCAGCTTCTGCGACTCATCGTATAGGACTCCATAACAGCAGCTTTCCACCTTTGATGTTCCCATACAGTATGACAGGACCCATCAGGGAACAGGGTATACTGCTTTTCATTTTCTAAGAGTTTATTATGCGGTGGAGCCTCTTCAGGACGCATCGCCTCCTCCTCCGGCAATATTCCAAAATCTTTGCCTTCTGGCCAGTCCAAGATCATGTCCAAAAATCCTGGGTGATTGGGGTTTCCTATTCGAGCCCGCTGTGTGATCAGTGCGACCCACTTACTCCACATAGCATCAATCGCATGATATGTAGAGGGGACCCTCCCTTTGAACATCCAGCCCAGCACCAGCAGTCAGGGTGCCAGGAGGAGCTGTGCTTCAGTACCAATCACTTCCAAAGCTGCTCAAACTCCTTCATATGCTGCCAATATAACTTTTTCAGTTGAAGTATAGTGGGCCTCAGACCCCTATATCTCTGAATCCAAAACCCTAAGGGTCGACCTCGAGGCTCTCCTGGTGCTTTCTGCCAGAGACTCCAGGTAGGGCCATTCTCCCTGGCTGCCATGTAGAGCACATTTTTAACATCTTGTCCTGCCCGGACTGGCCCAAGGGCTACTGGATGACCTATTTCCTGTTTAATTTTTTCGAAGGCTTGTTGTTGCTCAGGGCCCCATTTGAAAACCTTCTTCTGGGTCCCTTGATAGAGAGGGCTTACAATCAGACTGTAATTTGGAATATGCATTCTCCAGAAACCCACAATGCCCCAAAATGCTTGTGTTTCCTTTTTGCTAGTTGGTGGAGACATAGCTGTTATTTTGTTCATCACATCCGTTGGGATCTGTCGACGTCCATCTTGCCATTTTATTCGTAAAAACTGGATCTCCTGTGCAGGTCCTTTGACCTTACTTTGTTTTACAGCAAAACCGGCTTTCAGAAGGATTTGAATAATTTTCCTCCCTTTCTCGAAAACTTCTTCTGCTGTGTTGCCCCATATGATGATGCCATCAATGTATTGCAGGTGTTCCAGAGCTTCGCCCAGTTCCAGTGCAGTCTGGATCAGCCCATGGCAAATGGTAAGGCTGTGTTTCCACCCCTGGGGCAGTCGATTCCAGGTGTATTGGACACCCCTCCAAGTGAAAGCAAACTGTGGCCTGTGCTCTGCTGCCAAAGGGATTGAGAAAAACGCATTAGCGGTATGAGTTGCAGCATACCACTTGGCTGCCTTTGACTCCAGTTCATATTGAAGTTCTAGCATGTCCAGCATGGCAACACTCAGTGGCGGTGTGACTTCATTCAGGCCACGATAGTCCAGTGTTAGTCTCCACTCTCCGTTAAACTTTCGCACTGGCCATATGGGGCTGTTAAAGGGTGAGCGAGTCTTGCTGATCACTCCTTGGCTCTCCAGCCGACGAATCAGCTCATGGATGGGGGAGTCTCTGTTGGTGCAATATTGCTGTCAGTGCACCACTGTGGTAGCGATCAGTTTTTCCACCCTCAGCAACCCCACAGCAGAAGGGTCCTCTGAGAGACCAGGCAAGGTGGACAGCTGTTTAATTTCTTCCGTCTCCAAGGCAGCTATACCAAAAGCCCACCGGTACCCTTTTGGGTCCTTGAAATACCCTCTCCTCAGGTAGTCTATGCCCAGGATGCACGGAGCCTCTGGGCCAGTCACAATGGGGTGCTTCTGCCACTCATTCCCAGTTAGGCTCACTTTGGCCTCCAGTACAGTCAGCTGTTGGGATCCCCCTGTCACTCCAGAAATACAGATGGGTTCTGCCCCTTTATAGCTTGATGGCATTAGGGTACATTGTGCACCGGTGTCCACTAAAGCCTTATATTCCTGTGGGTCTGATGTGCCAGGCCATCTAATCCACATAGTCCAATAAACTCGGTTGTCCCTCTCCTCCGCCTGGCTGGAGGCAGGGCCCCTCTAGTCCTGCTCATAGTACTCGTTACCCACTTCTTGTAAATAGGAATCAGAAGTCCCTTCAAGAGGATCAGAGGTGAGATCAGCTCTTCTATTCTTTCTGGGAAATTGCCCACTGGAAAGTGGAGTGACAATTTTCCTAAAGGAACCCCTTTTATGATTGTTTTTCTTTGCATCTCAAGTACCCATGCCTCTAGGGTCAAGGTAGATTTTCCATCCCACTTCCTCATGTCCTCTCCGTGGTCACACAGGTAAAACCACAGGGTGGCCCTGTGGAGTAATCGCTGAGGGGTACTTTGGAAATTTACCCTCTAAGAACAGCCTTGAAACCAGGTGGAACGTAGCACTCATGTACAACGGGTCTGTGCCATGGAGACTCCCTGAACGGCCTTGGATGTTGGCAACATCAGGGGCGCCTGGTGTGCTGACTCTGGGAGAGATTACATGGAGGGTGGAGCGGAGTGGAGACCTTGCGGCCATGCTCTGTGAACAGGGGAGTTTAGGGATGCACAGGATGTACATTGATAAGCTGCGCTTACAATGTTGTGGGCCAAAGACCTGTCAACTTTGATGAAGTGCTGTACTTAGAGTGAACTTTGCTAATTATAATATCATTATAATACTAAAACGCACACCCCTCTCAAAAGCTACCACCCCCCCAAGGTGCGACCCCTCCTCAATGAGTGTGCGCACTGAATTTTTCCTAGTCTGTACCTTTAAACGCGAAGCGAGAGAATTCTGCACCAATCCTGATAAAGGTATGTATGACTAGAGTCACTCAAGCTCCACCTGCAAAGTAAAACACTATAAAATAATGTTTTAAGAGCTGGATGTTAGGGAAGATACCATCGTCATGTACCACTCTAACTTCTGGGATCAGTCGACGGGCTGAGCCTCTCTTCCCCCCCATCGGGACGCCGTTGGGTAAGATTTGAACCCTTGGTCATACCAAGTGCCTTCCCGGGAAACTTAGAAATCTCTATATAGAGTCACTTTACATCTTTTAACGCGTTTATAGCCGAGTAGTGTCCCTCGTAGTTTTAGCATTTGCACGTGCTTTATAGGTAGTGAATTTATCACCGGCAATCCAAAGAACCTGTATATCTGTTGCTTCAATAAATCGCACTATTGATTGACTCAGCCGTGTGTTCAATAAATCACACTATTGATTGACTCAGCCGTGTGTGGTCCCTGAACGCGACCGTACCTCTGAGTGCTGCCGTGTTAGTTCAGGAGGTGTCCGGCTGAGCAGGTAGTGTGATGTTAGTAGTGCATCCGGACCCGTGATAGTCCAACAAAGGTGTTGGGCACGACCGGACTACTAACGCTGACTTTGGGCATCACTCAGAACCTAAGCTCAGCCGCCCCCAGTCCCTCTGATATCTGAGGATCGACTGGAAAGCAAGGGGGTTTAGTTTCTGCCAAATTGCTCTGCCTCTTAACGCAACAGGCCCAAAGTGTGTACCCCCTATATCCTCTCTTGAGCAGAGGAACGCTTACTCCTAACAGCTGAGATACTGGTTCATACAGGTGGGGAGTAGGACATGTCCTCTTTGAATCACTGGAACTCCTGGGACAGTTTCTCGGGTAGTATCTCAGATAGTTTCTTGGATAGATTCTCGGACAGCATGTCCGGCAGTTTCTCTACATTCAAGACACAGGCCCCCAGGGAGGAGGATAGACTCTCTTCGTATTGCCAGAGTTGGCCAGCCAATTCACCTACCGTTGGTCTGTCTCCATCTTTCCAGGCCATTACCGCCACTGAGTTGGCATATGATGATCGTACACTCCATACAAACTTCCGTCATACAGATTGTGTGCGCTGGACTTCATTGAAGTCTTTGGATAACTGCTCGTTCTTCAGGTCATCATAAATTACCTCCAGCACGGCTAATTCCCTCAGGTACTAGATACCTCTCTCCATGGTGGTCCACTTGCCTGGGTGACAGAGAACATCTTCCTTGAAGGGATACCTTTTCTTCACGCCTGACAGGAGTCACCTCCAGAGGCTGAGGACTCGTGCACCTTTTCCAATTGCTTTGTCAATGCCCCCTTCCCTAGAAAGGGATCCCACCTGTTTGGCTTCCTTACCCTCTAATTCCAGGCTACTGCCTCATTTATGAATTCTTCCTCTTCTTTCTCCCCAAGCAGCGGCCGCTTCTCTTCCCTCTTCTCATGATGGCCCTGCTTCAGAGTAGTCTGTCTCCTCCATTTCTTCCTCCTGCTCCCTCTTAGAAGAAGGTCCTTCATCCCTTACTAAACAAGCTGACATCTGCTTCAAGATTTCTTCTTTTGTACAGGGTCAACTGATACCAGCACAGATTGGTTCTCTGGTTTGGCCGCAGTGCCTGTCATGGGGGTTGGAGTATCCGCAGTGCCTGTTGCATTGTTGTCAGATCCAGAGACCCTCTCTTCCCTTTGAAGGTACTAAATAGTGTTGAACAGGGCTCAGTAGGCATGGTCCAGGCCCCAGCACATTGCAATGATTTGTGTCTCCTTGGAACTGCCAGGGCGACAGCATACTTCTTCCAAATATTCTGCTAGTTTATCAGGATTCTGCACTTGTTTGGGAGTGAAGTTCCAAAACACCGGAGGTGCCCACCATCCGGGCATTTGCCCATGCTGTTCCACACACCCTGCCATTCATAACTATCCAGCCTCAGTGCAGATCTCTGGATGATATTCTTAAATTGCTTGCTAACGTTAGACAAAACCGAAACAATATTCCCCAGAAGTACCAATAGAAGTATTTTAACTACCTAAGGGTTTTCAAGATACTGAAAAGTTATTGTAATGAAGGAAACATCACAGTAGAAGGTAGTAAAGATGCCATTACATATTTCCTCCATAAAAAACCTCTCAGAGGAAGAAGCATTAGTGCTAATTGTCTCCACGAGATGGTACCCAAGATACAGTAATGGCTTTAGTACAGAGCTTAGATACCACATTAAGCTCAAGGTCAGTGTTCTAAAAACAAATCTCCCAGGCAAGATATTACTAATCATTGCAGAGTACAGCAACCTGCAGAAGCCAACATCAATCTTTAACATGTACAGCAAGGACGAGAGCATGATGCAAATCAAATAAACTGATATTGTGACCTGCAACCGTTATTATCTCAAGCCCTTCGTGCCCCACATTGGGTGCCAAAAAGGACTGTCATGGTTTAGCCCCAGCTGGCAACTAAGCACCACACAGCCGCTCACTCACTGCCCCCTCCCCAGGTGGGATGGGGGAGAGAATCAGGAAAATACTCACAGGTTGAGATAAAAACAGTTTAATAGGACAGCAAAGGAAGAGGAAATAATAACAATAATGATAACAACAATAATACTGATAAAGGAATATACAAAACCAAGTGATGCACAATGCAACAGTTGCTCACCACCTGGTGATCGATAGCCCATCCCTGAGCAGCGATTCCCACCCCCCAGCCAACTTGACTTTTATATACTGAGCATGAAATTATATGGTAGGGAATATCCTTTTGGCCAGTCTGGGTCAGGTCTCCTGGCTATGCCCCCTCCCAGGTTCTTGTGCAACTCCCCGCTGGAAGAGCATGGAAAGCTGAAAGGTCCTTGACTTAGTATAAGCACTACAACTGTTTAGCAACAGCTAAAAACATCAGTGTGTCATCAACATTATTCTCATACTAAATCCAAAACACAGCACTATACCAACTATTAGGAAGAAAATTAACTCTATCTCGGCTGAAACCAGGACATATGGTTGCAGTCATAGAAACATGTTGGGATGACTCGCACAACTGGAGCGATGCAATCATAGAATCATTGAATCATTAAGGATGGAAAAAACCTCTAAGATCATCAAGTCCCACCGTCAACCTGACACCACCATGCCCACTAAACCATGTCCCGAAGTGCCACATCTACACATTTTTTGAACACTTCCAGTGATGGTGACTCCACCACTTCCCTGGGCAGCCTGTTCCAATGGATGGCTATAAATTCTTTAGAAGGGATAGGCAAGGAAGGAGAGGTGGTGGGGTAGCCATTTATGTTAGGGAATGTTTTGATTGTCTAGACCTTAATGATGGTGACAATAGGGTTGAGTGTTTACGGGTACAAACCAGGGGAAAGGCCAATAAGGCAGATATCCTGCTGGGAGTCTGTTATAGACCACCCAACCAGGATGAAGTGTCAGACAAAATATTCTATAAGCAGCTGGGAGAAGTCTCACGATCACTTGCCCTTGTTCTCATGGGGGACTTCCACTTATCAGATGTCTGCTGGAAATACAGTACAGGAGAGAGGAAACAGTCTAGGAGGTTCCTGGAGTGTGTGGAGGATAACTTCCTGACACAGCTGGTGAGTGAGCCAACTAGGGAAGTCTGGACACACTGGACCTGTTGTTCATGAACAGAGAAGGACTTGTGGGTAATGTGATAGTTGGAGCCCATCTTGGGCATAGCAATCACGAAATGATAGAGTTTTCAATTCTTGGAGAAGTAAGGAGGGGAGTCAGCAGAACTGCTACCTTGGACTCCCAGAGTGTAGACTTTGTTCTGTTTAGGGGCCTAGTTGATAGAGTCCCTTTGGAGGCGGTCCTGAAGGGCAAAGGAGTCCAGGAAGGCTGGTTATTCTTCAAGAAGGAAATCTTAAAGGTGCAGGAGTAGGCCGTCCCCATGTGCCAAAAGATGATCCAGAGGGGAAGAAGGTGGCTTGGATGGGCATATTCTTCACTGGGTAAAAAACTGGCTGGGTGGCTGGGCCCAGAGAGTTGTGGTGAATGGAGTTAAATCCAGTTGGTGGCCGGTCACAAGCAGTGTTCCCCAGGGCTCAGTTTTGGGGCCAGTTCTGTTTAATATCTTTATCAATGATCTGGATGAGGGAATCGAGTGCTCCCTCAGTAAGTTTGCAGAGGACACCAAGTTGGGTGGGTGTGTTGATCTGCTTGAGGAATGTAGGAAGGCTCTACAGAGGGATCGGGACAGGCTGAATTGATGGGCCAAGGTCAATAGTATGAGGTTCAACAAGGCCCGAAGTGCAGGACCCAGCACTTGGGTCACAACAACCCCATGCAACGCTACAGGCTTGGGGAAGAGTGGCTGGAAAGCTGCCCCACAGAAAAGGACCTGAGGGTGCTGGTTGACCGCCAGCTGAACATGAGCCAGCAGTGTGCCCATGTGGCCAAGGAGGCCAACAGCATCCTGCCCTGTATCAGAAATAGTGTGGCCAGCAGGGCTAGGGCAGTGGTCGTCCCCCTGTACTTGGCCCTGGTGAATCCACACCTCGAATACTGTGTTCACTTTTGGGCCCCTCACTACAAGAAGGACACTGAGTTGCTGGAGTGTGTCCAGAAAAGGGCAATGAAGCTGGTGAGGGGTCTGGAGAACAAGTCTTATGAGGAGTGGCTGAGGGAACTGGGGTTGTTCAGTCTGGAGGAGGCTGAGGGGAGACCTTATCGCTCTCTACAACTACCTGAAAGGAGGTTGTGGTGAGGTGGGTGTTGGTCTCTTCTCCCAAGCAACTAGCGATAGAACGAGAGGAAATGGCCTCAAGCTGCGCCAGGGGAGGTTTAGACTGGATATTAGGAAAACTTTCTTCACTGACAGAGTGGTCAAGCATTGGAACAGGCTGCCCAGGGAAGTGGTTGAATCACCACCCCTTGAGATATTTAAAAGACGTGTAGGTGTGGTGCTTAGGGACATGGTTTAGTTGGCATGGTGGTGCTAGGTTAATGGTTGGACTTAATGATCTTAAGGGTCTTTTCCAATCTGAATGATTCTATGATTCTATCATACAGCATTACTTCATTGTGTTTAGTTTGTAGGACTAAGGTAAAAATTCTGCCCAAGTTCCTGTGTATAATACTTCTTTCATCTCATGTCTCTTGAGAGCCATATCCAGGCAATAGGAAACTGAGCCAGGAAGGGACAACCAGATGCATTTTATATTAAGTGTTTATTTTTAAGTATAAGGGCTGAATGACCTGTCCCTTTTAATCTACGTGCATTGCTGGAATCTAACAGTAACTAAATGATCATCATATTAATGGAAACATTTCCTTTTTATTTTCTACCTGTAGAACTGACTTTCCTGCCTTTAGAAGTCTAATTACCTACACTTACACTGACTGAGACTGCTGTGGGTGTAAAATGCTTTAATTCTAATACTGAAAATAATGGGTTGAGTTAGATAGGAAGGTGACAGTATGAAAAAGCTGTTATAATCAGGCTCACAGAGCCAAAGCTATCATGTTTCAATAGTGTTTTGGTTCCTATTTTAATCTTTTTTTTTTTTTTTGTCTCTGAGACACTTGGTACTCTGAGGATACGGAAAGGCTCTGTGCTGGTAGTGGAACTGAAGTCAGCTCTGGACACTCAGAACAAGAAATCAAATTGAAACTACATCCTGGCTTCACATGCACCCAAAGCACTCTCATCACAGGAAACAGTGTTAAGGACCATCACTGTGTGGTAGCTTTGACCACTAACACCTCAGTTTCCAAATAGCTTCTTCTCAGGATTTGGCTTTTTCACATGCTGTGCTGCACTGAAAAAACAGATGCAGAAACTGAAGCTCTTTGCAATGAATTGAAAGAATAGATGAAAAGGAATGAGTTCCTCAAAATCTGTGCAGCTGTATAGCAGCTAAAAGAAACTTGCCATAGAAACTCTCCATAGAAAGTACCAAATATCACATTATGCTGCTGCTTGGGGTATTAAACTTCTTTAATCATCCTCAGAACTTTAGCACTTAGAGCAGAACTGTGCACAAAACACTGCAAACATTTCTCTTGTGTTCTTGGGGAACCTTCTCAAACAACTTCCATACATGCAGCAACCAAAAGGTCACCTGCGTTCTTGGAGAATGTTTGTTTATCAGGAAATTCAGCTGTAATTGTCTTGATGTAAAACTTGTAACTTAGACCCTTGCCATTCCTGGCTTGTGAAAGAGAAATACTGATACCTCTTTGGTAGCTAACATAACATCTAGAGAAAGAACCCATCTTCCCTTCACGCCCAGATACTCTGTGTTCAACAACCTCAGGAGAAATCAACCTGAGTATAAGAGTCCTCAATAATGTCCATGCCTCTCCTCTGTGAACTCAAAGAGAAACTAGTAAAAAAACCCGAAATAAGTCCAGCTATTTGGAACCCATGTACTCTATGTGGTCACAAGCAAGTTTCAGCGCAGGATGAGAAAAAGATATCCATTCTCACCTTGCTAAAATCTTCAGTGGCTGTCCTGAGTTGCTGTATTACACTCTCCTGAGATACTAATGCCAGAAATGGGTGACAGACTCTGATGGGAAAACCCAGCGGTGCCTGGAGTCCTTACTGGAGGAATACATGCAACAAGCAGCACTGAGGTGGGATAGGAATCTGATAGGTGTTGGGATCACCCTGCAAGGGCTCGACCTTAACAAGAAGGAGCTGTGGCATTGATCTGCACAGCTCGACCTTAAGGAGAAGGAGCTGTGGCATTGAGAAGATGGTAAACAGCTGGATATCTGCACGGCTCGGCCTTGAGGAGAAGGAGCTGTGGTAAACAACTAAGAGGAAGCAAAGGAGCGCATGGACACCTGCAGGCAGCGAATCCTGACTGTGTGAGAGGTGCGTTGGACAGCGCGTGATATTTTGTATATAGCCAATTGCAATAATGTGTGTAACAAGCTGTAACCAATCATGAGTGTGTGCGCAGTGACTAAGCAAAAATTATGATATATATATTGGAGTCAGACAAGACAATAAACGGCTTCAGAATATAACTCTCATAGAGTTGTGAAGTCCATCTTTCTCCCGCAACTGGTGACCCCGACGTGATACGATCTATGGGATCTCATCACTGAACACCGGTCGAGCGCAGAGGACGCCGCGCGAGAAGCCCGGTTGGAAGAATTGCAGTCAGCGGGACTGACGCAAGGAAAAAGAAAAAGGAATACGTTGCAACGGAAAAGCACCCAGTGAGGTGAGGTGAGCAACTGGGGCGGCATGGGGCAGAACACATTGCATGAAGAAGGGGCGATAGTCAGACTCCTGCTGCATATGCTCTCTAAGAGAGGACTGAAATATGATGAATATACACTTAGAAGGCTTCTAATTTGGAGCCGAAAGAAAGGGTACCCTTTTGAAGATTGGTGGGGCAGGTTTCACCACCCCCGAAACCACCCAGACTTAACCGGTCGAAAGCCGTAGTTTTGAAGCCCTCAGCTGAGCCCCTGCCCCCTTTATGGTCCCCGTTGCCTGATAGCAGCGACGAAGGAGAAGAGCCTGTTGTAGAGACTATAGGGAGGCAAGAGCCTAGAATGAAAGGTGACCCTAGAGAGCGGTGGAAAGATGTTTTTTTAGGAGCAATGACAGACGAGGAAACGGAGTTACCGATGGCATTCCCCGTTAGTGTACAGACTCACGGGCCCAATCGCTGGGACCCATTTCATTGGGACTTGATTAAGGAAGTGCAGAAGGCAGTGCAAAATTATGGCTTGCAATCACCTTTCACGCAAGCTCTATTAGATAACATATTCACGGGAATGGTTCTTACACCATGGGATTGTCGGCAGATGATAGATATGTTGTTGACACCAACCCAAAGTTATTGTGGGCAGGCAGATGGTATAAACTCTGTATGCAAGAAGCCCTGAGAAACTTGAAGCATCAAGACGGCGATCCTCTTCAGAACATTGCTATGGAACAAATGACAGGCCAGGGACTGTTTGTGGATGTTAGATTGCAAGCTCGGCTGCCTTTAGAAGCCTTGCAATTAGTTGGGCGACTAGCGTTGAATGCGTTGCGAACAGTCCCTGAGGAGGGAAAGAGGCAACCATCTTACACTCAAATTAGACAAGGGAGAGATGAACCATATATGTCTTTTGTTGATCGTCTGAGAGACGCTTTGAATAAGGTGTATACCAATGAAGACGCAAAACTAGCAGTGTTGTTGAATTTGGCGGTAGAAAATGCCAATGTAGATTATAAAAGAATTTTGTTAGCTTTGCCAAAAGAAGCAACGTTAGTACAAATGGTAGAAGCCTGCAACAGAGTAGGCTCTGCCACACATCAGGCAGAAACACTCGCAAGTGCCTTTGCAGCAGCAATTAAGCCATTTATAAATGGAAAAGGGGAGAAAAAATGTTTTAATTGTGGAAAAACAGGCCATTTTAGGGCTCAGCGCAAGGCCACAAGGAAAGGACCTAGGCAGATTGAGACAGGTCATAAATCCTTCCAACAAGGACCCTTTCAGCAAGGAACAGGCCCAGCAGGAGCACCATGTGGTCGATGTCAAAAATTTGGTCATCAAGCCTCAGAATGTTGTTCAAAGTATCATCGGGATGGTATGAAATTGGGAAATGGGTGACTGAGTGCAAAGGCACCCCGCGCGACGACACAAATGGGAAAGCTGCTTGGCAAGCCTCAGCCCCTGAACCAGAGGGAGCGCCGGAATGGACGTGGAAACAACAGTAGAAGTTACCTTATGGGACACGTTGGTTTATGATGTCCCGACTAACGCGAATGGACCATTAGGATATGGATTGAGTGCTTTGTTATTAGGACGATCTTCAGCAACAAAGCAGGGACTTTTTGTTCTCCCTGGAGTCATTGACGCTGATTATACAGGAACCATCAAAGTAATATTGTGGACTCCATCTCCTCCTGTTGCGGTTCCTGCAGGCACACGTATTGCACAGTTGGTGCCTTTTACTGCTTCTGTACCTCAGGCAATGCAATCAGTGAGGGGGAATGGGGGGTTTTGGCTCAACAGGAAGACCACAAATCTTTCTAGCATTAGATATCAGCAGAAGAAAACCGACTTTGAAAATGAAATTTAGGCATCCTGACCCCACCGTGCGACCGCGACAATGGACCATCGATATGTTAGTGGATACAGGAGCTGATGTGACCATAATCAGTCAGCGAGAGTGGCCGCCAGGCTGGCTGGCTCAGTCTCCAGCTCACGGACTTGTAGGTGTCGGTGGGTTTTCTGCAACACAACAGAGCGTAACAACCCTAACCTGTGAAAATCCAGATGGGCTAGTGTGTTCAGTACGACCCTATGTAGCCGCATTACCATTAAGTCTGCTTGGACGGGATGTACTGAGTCAAATGAATGTATCACTCTCTAGCGATCCACAGGGTTTTCGGTTGTGGCCATTGAAATGCGACCTGTGCTCAAACTGGAATGGAAAACCGATGATCCAGTGTGGGTAAATCAATGGCCACTGACCGCAGAAAAGGTTGCCCACCTGGAAGATTTGGTAAAAGAACAGCTAGAAAAAGGCCATATTGTGCCAACCACTAGTCCTTGGAACACACCTGTTTTTGTGATTCCAAAGAAAAGTGGAAAATGGAGGCTTACCTGACTTGCGAGAAGTCAATAAGGTTATAGTGGACATGGGAGCCTTGCAACCAGGGCTACCATCTCCCTGTATGATACCGAAGTATTGGAAGCTTTTGATTATAGATCTCAAAGATTGCTTTTTTACAATCCCTCTGCATGAAGATGATGCCAAACATTTTGCATTCTCAGTCCCAAGTACAAACAAGGCGCAACCCATGCAAAGATATCATTGGACAGTATTGCCACAAGGCATGAAAAATTCACCCACGATGTGTCAAATTTATGTAAGTTGGGCTTTACAGCCAATCAGAAAAAGGTGGCCTCAATATTTCAACTATCATTATATGGATGACATTGTTGGCCGGTGATCTATTAAATCTGGAAGAAATGATCGGGGAGCTCGTTGAGCTTTTGAGGCAAAGTGGGCTGCAAGTGGCACCGGAAAAGATACAAGCTGAAGCGCCTTGGAGGTATTTAGGGTGGATGATCACTGAAACGTCGGTGACCCCCCTTGAAGGCTGAATTGAGAATTCAGATTAAAACATTAAATGATGTACAAAAATTGGTAGGAGACGTTAATTGGATTCGACCTATTTGTGGGATCACAAATCAAGATATGGAGCCCTTGGTTCAGCTGTTGCGAGGGGATAGCAGGTTAAACTCTCCTCGGCAATTGACCAAGGAAGCCCGGGAAGCAGTAGCAAACATTTCTGAAAAGGTGACTCAAGCATTTAGTTCTAGGGTAGACCCCTCGATAGGGATCACTTTGGCAGTAGTCAATCATGAGCGACATCCCTATGCACTTATAATACAGTGGATAACAAAGCTAGAATCAAAAGCGGACCCATTGAGAATTTTAGAATGGGTCTTTTTGCCTCAGCAGCACAGAAAAACCATCACCACGAAAGCAGAGTGTTCTGCAAATTTGATTATGAAAGGGCGCAACAGAATTATTGATATATCAGCAAAGGACCCGAAAACGATTTTAATACCATTACAACAAGAATATTTGACTTGGGCTTTGCAGCACTCTGTTCCCTTGCAAACTGCATTAGCAGGATTTGAAGGTGACATTCAGATTCATTATCCATCACACAAAATGTTTACCTTTTTTAAAAAAACATGAAGTAGAAGAAAAATCAAAGTGTAGTCAATATCCAGTTCAAGGTGCTACAGTATTTACGGATGGTGGTGGGAAAACAGGCAAGGCAGCAATAGTATGGCGAGAGTACAGAGAATGGAAAGAACGGGTACTTGTCGTGCCAGGATCAGTTCAAAAGGTAGAACTACAGGCAGTAATTGAAGCCTTTAAATTATGGTCTGAAGAACCTGTGAATATAATTACTGATTCTTTATATGTAGCTGGAGTACTCCAAAGATTGGAAGGTTCAATCCTCAGACAAGTACAGCAGGAACAGCTATATCAACAATTTAGAACGCTTTGGTTTTTATTGCAGAAAAGACGACATCCTTATTACGTTATGCATATACGCAGCCATACCAACCTTCCAGGGGAATTGGTGGAAAGAAATGCAAGAGCTGATCGGCTGACTGCCGCAGTATGGGCCGGACCTGCTCCGGACCGTTTAGGTCAAGCACAAGCCTCTCATGCCTTTTTCCATCAATCTGCCAAAGTTTTAGCGAGACAATTTAATCTAAGTGCAGGTGACGCTAGAGCTATTATACAGACTTGTGCTGATTGTCAACAAATAGGCCCAGGTATCGTGATTACAGTAAATCCCTGAGGACTGCATTCGCTACAACTATGGCAGATGGATGTGACACATGTCGCTGACTTTGGAAGATTTAAATATGTTCATGTTTCAGTTGGATATTGATTTTCATAGCTTTGTGCAGGCGCTTTTTCCATCGCTAGGAGTAGTTTCCATCGCTAGGAGTAGTACAGATAGAATTGTTTGCCTTGTAACATTCTGCTATTAATTTAAGCATAGTTGATATGTGACTGCTGGATTATGGTAAGATGCCGTGTGAACAAAGCCTACGAACCAATAGACGGGATGGCTGTGGCGCGTGCAGCACGTCTGGCCAGCGGGTGCATACGCCATAGGCTCCCTGTGTTAAAAGGTGACAACGGAGGTGAGTTCCGACACTCGCTGGCCACGTGTGTCAAAACTCGTTCCTTGGCAAATGTATAAATACCGGGATTTCCCGAAGGGCAGTGGGCCGGTGTACGGCAAGGCCACCGTTGCCTCCGTGGGGACGCCCACGTAAAGCTGGCACCTACCGACTGCTGGGCTGAGTTCGCGGCGCAGGACTATACAAGAATGTACAGATGGTCCATCTTCCTCACAGTCCTTGGGTTGGGAATGATCCATCAGGTTTTGTTTATAGATAAAGAAAAAGGGGGAGATGTTGGGATCACCCTGCAAGGGCTCGACCTTAAGGAGAAGGAGCTGTGGCATTGAGAAGCTAGTAAACAGCTGGATATCTGCACGGCTCGGCCTTGAGGAGAAGGAGCTGTGGTAAACAACTAAGAGGAAGTAAAGGAGCGCATGGACACCTGCAGGAAGTGAATCCTGACTGTGTGAGAGGCGCATGGAGAGCGTGTGATATTTTGTATATAGCCAATTGCAATAATGTGTGTAACAAGCTGTAACCAATCATGAGTGTGTGCGCAGTGACTAAGCAAAAATTATGATATATATTGGAGTCAGACAAGACAATAAACGGCTTCAGAATATAACTCTCATAGAGTTGTGAAGTCCATCTTTCTCCCGCAGATAGGAACCAGTACTTTGGCCAGGACAAGTTCTCCCCAGTCCTTTTCAAAATCATAAGATAAAGTGGACTAATGTGCAATGGTGATATGGGCTCCAGTACTGACAAAGCTGAAATGACATGTCTCTATTTATCCCCTCCCTAAATACCATGGTGTCTCACTGCTTGGATGAGAGACTGGCACATAGATGAAGAACAGTATCTAATTATCAACCGGAGCAGAACAGAAGCATTCAAAGAAAAAAACATTTTTAAGCAGTCACACCTGCAGTTCAGCATCCATTGGTTGAAGATACAAACCCTGCTGATCAGTTCAACCTGTACTGTGATAGAATGTGATTACTTGGCACAAAACTTTTAATTGGAAGCAATGACAAATAATAATTTTGATAATCTCCCTTGAAGTAGGAAACTATCCCATCCTGGCAGAGGATGGCCTGGCTTCATCTATTCATATTTTTCTTACACCTTGGCTGGACTGCAGCAATAATGTATACCTGCTCTCAAAGTCACTAGAGCTTAAAAATTTCCATTTAGCTCAGAACAGCTGCATTGTATCTTCTCAGCAACACAGTCTCTTGCAAATGCATTATCCTGGCCTCCATTCTCTACACAGTCCAGACTTAACTGCAAAGACTTAACTCTTAATTATGCTTAAGATATCAGGCTGTAGCATCTAAGGTATCCATTGCCTCGACCCAGAAATTTCTAGTCCAAGATTGCATACTAAACAAAACTGGAACTCAACAGCAATGCGTAACACACTATCTCCCATTTCAAGTTCACTCTGATTGCACCTACTTTACCATAAATACATACCAATAGACATATGTAAGAAAACCCCTTCCATAACAAGGGGAAAAACTGTTTCTTAACTTCATATCCTAAAAAGCAGACCATCTCCCTCTTTCTTTGACCTAGAATATGGCCTTTGGCAAGACCTTATTCCCTTTAATGTAAAGAAAAACTGACAATGATCAGCTACTGCAAGGAGACTCCAAACATTCTACAGGAAAAAATGCCTGTAATTTTACATTCAGGATTTTTCAAGCAGTTACACTGTTGGTCAAAAGTTTTGGATTTTGAAAGAAGCATTCCTTTTATAAAACAAAATGCTTTTGAGCTACTCTGCTACTACTTCTTTACTGAAAGAGTGGTCAACCATTGGAACAGGCTGCCCAGGGAGGTGGTGGAGTCACCATCACTGGAAGTGTTCAAAAAACATGTGGATGTGGTACTTCGGGACATGGCTTAGTGGGCATGGTTGTGTTGGGTTGATGGTTGGACTTGATGATCTTAGAGGTCTTTTCCAGCCTTAATCATTCTATGAAATGCAACATCGATTTTCAGTTTTACTGCAAAACACATCACCATTTCTACATGCAAGATCTGGGAAGTTTTCTGGGTTTTACAGAGGGTTTGCTAAGTACCTGCAACAACATTTGCAGCAGCTGATCACCCACTTCCTACTCTATTCATTATTTGCAGGGAACTGCTCTCTGCTCTGCTTCCCTAACCTGCATATTCATTTACATACAAGCCATGGTTTCAGGTTTCACAATTATGCTACTTTGGAGCTGCTCAAAGTAAGCAGGTACATTTGCAACATTAGTGAAGCTCAGTGCTTTTGATTATGCTGTTGTCAGACATACCATAACAGCAGAGACACAAATATTATTACAGACACTGCTCACACCTTGAAAACAAAAGCCACAGGATGTTTTTAAATTATTGCCCTCCTTGAGTCCAGACTCCACTTTGAGGAATGCCTGGGTACAATCTTTTCTTCATTTTTTTTCTTTTATTCTCCTCATCTCTCCTGACTCAACTTCCAGTTAGATGGTAAAGCTGCTTTTTCAGCTTTGTACAAAGGAAACCACCTCCAAAAAAAAGGGGGACTTTTGGAGGAGGGGAAAAGGGGAAAATAGAGACCTAGCACAGGTCTCCATCCATCCATTTTAAGACTACTTTGCTGATATTTGCTCATACAACATGAACAACATGATCAGAGCAGATGGAGAATTTGCCCTTTTATAAGCAGAACTTCTCATTGATCTCAACTGTGAAACCTTGTTTCCAGAGAAGACGCACAGACTACCTCAGTGGTATTTCATATAACACTTAACACCTATTCAATGCCTCATTATGGTGGGTTGACCCTGGCTGTATGCCAGGTGCCCACCAAAGCCGCTCTGTCACTCCCCTTCTCAGCTGGACAGGAGAGAGAAAATGTAACGAAAAGCTATGCCTTCACTAGTCCTGGTCTCATACTGACCTGGAGTGGATGAACTGTATTGTCCTCTCATGTTCCTGCAATATGATGTAATTGGTCTTATGATTAGGTAAAAGATGAGAAAAAGTGACAAGAGAGGGACAACAAAGGTGTAGAGGAATGCACAATGGAAACGATACAGAATACAGTGTAAACAGGCTGGATCACTGTCTTGTCTAATTTTGACAATCATCACATGTCCTCATGAGTATGCTGGTTTTGTCTTGCTGGTGTTAGAGAGATGTTTGAAAATATGATCTCAGGATAACATAGAGGCTCTGTAGTGGGTTGACTCTGGCTGGACACCAGGTGCCCACCAAAGCTGCTTTATCACTCCCCCTCCTCAACTGGACAGGGAAGAGAAAATATAACTAAAGGCTCATGGGTTGAGATAAGGAGAGGGAGAGATCACTCGACAATTACCATCACAGGAAAAACAGACTCAACTTGGGGAAATTAATTTAATTTATTAGCAATCGAATCAGAGTAAAGATAATGAGAACTAAAACCAAATCTTAAAAAAACACGTTCCCCCCACCCCTCCCTTCTGCCCGGGCTCAACTTCACTCCTGATTTTCTCTACCTCCTCCCTGCCAAGCAGCACAGGGGGACAGGGAATGGGGGTTGCGGTCAGTTCATCACATGTTGTCTCCACTGCTCCTTCCTCCTCAGGGGGATGACTCCTCACACTCTTCCCCTGCTCGAGCATGGGGCCCCTCCCACGAGAGACAGTCCTCCATGAACTTCTCCAACGTCTTTCCCATGGGCTGCAGTTCTTCACAACCTGGTTCAGCCTGGGTCCCTTCCACGGGGTGCAGTCCTTCAGGAACATACTGCTCCACTGTGTGTCCCCCACAGGGTCACAAATCCTGCCAGTAAATCTGCTCCAGCATGGGCTCTTCTCTCCAGGGGTCCACAGGCCCTGCCAGGAGCTTGCTCCAGTGCAGGCTTCCCACAGGATCACAGCCTCTTTTGGGTGCATCCACCTGCCCTGGCATGAGGTCCTCCACGGGCTGCAGGTGGATATCTGCTCCACCGTGGACCTCCATGGGCTGCAGGGGGACAGCCTGCCTCACCATGGTCTTCAGCGTGGGCTGCAGGGGAATCTCTGCTCTGGCACCTGGAGCACCTCCTCCCCCTCCTTCTTCACTGACCTTGGTGTCTGCAGAGTTGTTTCTTTCACATATTCTCGCTCCTCTCTCCAACTGCAGTTGCCGTGCTTCCTCCCCCCCCTTCTTAAATATGTTATCACAGAGGTGCTACCACCATCACTGATGGGCTCGGCCTTGGCCAGCGGCAGGTCCATCTTGGAGCCGGCTGGCATTGGCTCTGTCAGACACAGGGGAAGCTTCTAGCAGCTTCTCATAGAAGCCACCCCTATAGCCCCCCCCCCCAAAAACCTCGCCACGCAAACCGAATACACTTATATTATCAAAATAATATAGAGATGACTTATTAAGTCCCAGACCGCATACCTGGTAGAGTGTTTTTCCCATTCTATATGAGAATGTAGAGACAAACAGATGAAAGATCAATTGATAAATAAATTCACCTGAAAATAAGCATCTACATCTACATTTAAGACTGACAGCTGAAAAATATTAAGCATACATGTAATCTTACTCCCAAGAGAAAACCCACAGGCTTCATCCAAAGTATTGTGTTATGTAAAAGCTTGCAGGACTGAGCCTTCTGGTGATTAAATATGAGGTTAGATATTCAGAACACTTAGTCTGGGCAGCACTGACTAGCATGAGGGAAGTAATTTCAAACTACAGATGTGTAATCATATGCAGATGCCTATCCTTATCTAAGGGGGAACAGAAAATTAATTCCCCTTTGGACTGTAGGTGAAACTTTTCACTGTCTGATGAAAAACCTTAACAAATACTTCTGGTTTTAATACGAAATATTTATAAACTTGAGCCAATTAATTTTATATTGCATAGTATACTTTCATATACAAGAAAAAAGAACAGCAATTGGAATTATTCAGAGATGGAGGACATGTAAGGTAGCAGTAGTTTAAAATAAATCTTTTGTAAATCCCTTATTGGATGCGGGGGGGGGGGAACATTGTCACCAAGGATGAGGATAAGGTTGAGGTACTTAATGCCTTCTTTGCCTCAGTCTTTAATAGCCAGACCAGGTATCCGCAGGGTATTCAGCCCCCTGAGCTGGAAGACAGGGATGGAGAGCACAATAAACTCCCCATAATCCAGCAGGAAACAGTTAAGGACCTGCTAAGCCACCTGGATACCCACAAGTCTATGGGGCCTGATGGGATCCACCCAAGAGTACTGAGAGAGCTGGCAGAGGAGCTTGCCAAGCCACTCTCTATCATTTATCAGCAGTCATGGCTAAGAAAGGAGGCCCCAGATGACTGTAGGTTAGCAAATGTGACGCCAATCTACAAGAAGGGCCGGAAGGAGGATTTGGGGAACTACAGGCCTGTCAGCCTGACCTTGGTACCAGGGAAGATTATGGGGAGGTTCATCTTGAGAACATTCACAAGGCATGTGCAGGACAACCAAGGGATCAGGCCCAGCCAGCATGGGTTCCTGAAAGGCAGGTCCTGCTTGACCAACCTGATCTCCTTCTATGACCAGGTGACCCGCCTAGTGGATGAGGGAAAGGCTGTGGATGTTGTCTACCTGGACTTTAGTAAAGCCTTTGACACTGTCTCCCACAGCATTCTCCTGGAGAAACTGGTATCTCGTGGCTTAGACAGGTGTACTCTTCGCTGGGTAAAAACCTGGCTGGACAACCGAGCCCAGAGAGTCGTGGTGAATGGAGTTAAATCCAGTTGGCATCTGGTTACAAGCAGTGTTCCCTAGGGCTCAGTTTTGGGACTGGTTCGGTTTATTATCCTTATCAATGATCTGGATGAGGGGATCAAGTGCTCCCTCAGTAAGTTTGCAGAGGACACCAAGCTGGGCGGGAGCCTTGATCTTCTTGAGGGTAGGAAAACTCTGCAGAGGGATCTGGACAGGCTGGATCAGTTGTATGAGGTTCAGCAAGGCCAAGTGCCAAGTCCTGCACTTGGGTCACAACAACCCCATGCAGTGCTACAGGCTTGGGGAAGAGTGGCTGGAGAGCTGCCCCACAGAAAAGGACCTGAGGGTGCTGGTTGACCGCCAGCTAAACATGAGCCAGCAGTGTGCCCAGGTGGCTAAGGAGGCCAACAGCATCCTGGCCTGTATCAGAAATAGTGTGGCCAGCAGGGCTAGGGCAGTGGTCGTCCCCCTGTACTTGGCCCTGGTGAATCCACACCTCGAATACTGTGTTCACTTTTGGGCCCCTCACTACAAGAAGGACACTGAGTTGCTGGAGTGTGTCCAGAAAAGGGCAACGAAGCTGGTGAGGGGTCTGGAGAACAAGTCTTATGAGGAGCGGCTGACGGAACTGGGGTTGTTCAGTCTGAAGAAGAGGAGGCTGAGGGGAGACCTTATTGCTCTCTCCAACTACCTGAAAGGAGGTTGTGGCAATGTGGGTGTTGATCTCTTCTCCCAAGCAACTAGCGATAGAACGAGAGGAAATGGCCTCAAGCTGCGCCAGGGGAGGTTTAGACTGGATATTAGGAAAACTTTCTTCACCGAGAGAGTGGTCAAGCATTGGAACAGGCTGCCCAGGAAAGTGATGGAGTCGCCATCACTGGAAGTATTCAAAAAACGTGTGGACGTGGCACTTCAGGACATGGTTTAGGGGACATGATGGTGTTGGGTTGATGGTTGGACTTGATGATCTTAAAGGCCTTTTCCAACCTTAATGGTTCTGTGATTCTGTGATTTATAATTGAAAGAGATGGCAAAAGAAAATGCATACATGGATGCAAAGGCAAGGAAAAGAAAATGTACTGAACGAAATTTATTTCAAATGTGACTATTTATTTCCAGAATCAACAAAATGATGAGCAAATTGATGCTGTTATACATAGCATGGAATTCTAATTAAAAATTAATCATAGGAGTATAAACACTGATATATAAAACATCAGTTGCATAAAAAATTCCCACACAACAAAGCCTTGCATTCAAATAGTGGGCATTTGCACATTTTCTCTTCAGGATCTGCAAACAAGGAACATCATTGTTCCAAATGCACACATTTTAGGAGGGTTCAGTTTTGGGTGGAAATCAATGACATCAGAAATGTTCATTAATAAAATGAACCTTTTAGGATAAAATTAACTGTTAGTATAGTGTTTGAAAAGCTTCCTACAATCTTTACCGTGAAATGCTTAGTGTTGAAAAATGGCCAATGAAACAATATTGAAATTACAGAAGAGTTCAAACCTCTTTTTTGAAACTGACCTTATACTAATCCTATGAGTGAGATGACTCCTTTGGGGTCAGACTCACATAAGTGATGTCATCGCATTTGTACCAAATTATATACATTGTCTGGGATTTCATACACTGCAGTACGATTTTCATTATAAATGCACAACTTTCTTTATTTCAGCTGAGCTTCTTTCTTCAGTTCTAGGAACTTCAAAAATTTATTCTCCTGTTTCTGAGAGGTGTAAAATATTTCAATATAATGCTGATGAAAGAGGAATTCTTTGGGTTCTCTCACTTTCAGAGAAGCAGAGAGGAATGTCCTTAGAGGAAAGCTGAAGAGCTTTTACATTATTTTCCACTAAAAACTACATACAACCACTCATCCAGATTTTGTAGTTGCTTTCAAGCAGATCCAGCAAAGTTAAGTTCTTGTCAGACCTGTGTGATCATAATTTCAACTTCACTTCCATAGTTTTCAGGTAAATGTATGTGGGACCAATAATAGACATCAACATCATGAAATCTAATAAAAGACTCGATAAAAAGCCTTGAAGGTCTTCAAATCCCCACAAATAGTGTCACTTCAGTGCATTTTTGATATCATTTAGAATTCAACATTTTAGCTATGTATATCAAAATCCAGGCATTATGTTGCACATAATTATCATGCTATTCTGAAATTATAATCTTGACACTTCCTTGAGCTGTACAAGGTTCTATGACATGCTATAGTTCACCAGTGCAAACAGAAGCATCACATCATTACACACAGCTACCCCCACCCTGTTGGGATCACCCTGCAAGGGCTTGACCTTAAGGAGAAGGAGCTGTGGCATTGAGAAGATGGTAAACAGCTGGACACCTGCAGGGCTCAGCCTTGAGGAGAAGGAGCCGTGGTAAACAACTAAGAGGAAGCAAAGGAGCACATGGACACCTGCAGGCAGTAAATCCTGACTGTGTGAGAGGCACGTGGACAGCGCGTGATATTTTGTATATAGCCAATTGCAATAATGTGTGTAACAAGCTGTAACCAATCATGAGTGTGTGCACGGTGACTAAGCAATAATTATGATATATATTGGAGTCAGACAAGACAATAAACGGCTTCGGAGTATAACTCTCATAGAGTTGTGAAGTCCATCTTTCTCCCGCACCACCCCACCCTGAACTGCCTTGTTTGATATCATCTCTTACTTTTAGCTTCATCTGTCTTAGAAGATTTAGCTCAAGTTACAATTCTTTTTATCCTCTTACATCTTAATACTGAGCTGTTGCATTACTTTATCCAATCTAGCACTGAGGTAAAAAAAGAAAACCTACATTGACCTTTTAAATACTGCTGTAAACAGCAGTGACCAAAAAAACCCTTGTTCTTTATAAATTTGGAAGCTGCTGTTCATCTTGCCATCATGTAAGAGCAACAATCAGATGGTTCTAAGGGGCTTTGCAAAGACAGTTAAGACATTTACCATCCTTGGGAGTGGTGCTTGATTGTTAATTACTTTGCCAACAGTGTTGTGATAACTTTGACGATGCACCTCAAATTTTAATTCCTCCTTTCTCTCTGCTTGTCTTATCCAACTCAAATAGCTGTGTCACTCTGTGGATACACAATCCATTGCAGAACAGAACCTCAACAGGGACTGCAGACATGACCACAACCCAAATTATAAATCATGAGAATTTTCTAATGTGTATTGTTTTGTCCTTGATTCAGTACAATTTCCTTTTGTTTCTCCCAGAACGGCTCAGAATCTTCTCCCTAGCTGAAGCCCCAGTGTTGATCATTCACGAGGTATTCAGAAATATTTAGAGTGACAGGGACTCTGAGCCTTCAACTGGCTTTATGTGGATGGCCATCTGTACATGCACGATCCTACTGAAGTCAGCCCAGGTGCAGTTCTTCTCTGAAAACAAAGGTACAGTTGTGGCCTCACATGGAAAGCTGTCAGCAAAATTACTTCTTTTTTTTCTAACAAAGCCCTGTTTGCAATTTGAGTGTTTATTATTAAACTGTATCATTAGTATTATTTTCTGAATCTAGAAAGCACATGCATCTCACTGATTCTGTGCTGATGTAAATATGATCTACTCTCAGGGAAAATCGCTGGAGCGGGACATAACACGGGAATTTACAAGAAAGCTGTGTATTCACAGGTCCAGACAGGAATTTCTTAAAACCTGCCTTCACTGGAAAATAGTAATGCATCAATAGTCAAACTTTCCTCAGCAACACACTTGTATCTACAGAAACATTATCATGAAAAGTTTTTCAGGACCAGGTGAAAATTTCTAAACCAAAGCAAGGCCAACACCAAAACAGCATCCCTTAGTATTTGTGCTGGCATGGTGGACAGTTTAAGACCTTCTCCCACACATGAATAAGGCTGCTGCATCTAAGGTGAGTAATTCAGCCCCTAATGTTTAAAGTTATTTCATGCCCAGTGAATACTTGATTATGAAAAAACAGTAAAGCAGCTTTCATGGGAAAGGATAACAATCAAACAAAAAGGGGTGAATTGATACTTCTGAGAAAGCCAAGTTCAAACTCCTGGTTCAAATCAGGCAATACAAGGTTTTCTGCACCCCAGGCACATGCCCTAACACAAGTATAACTACTGCCATGTGTAGAGGTTTTCATCTTCTCAAAGGACATCGCAAATCCTAACTTTTGCCCTAGCACAGATCAAAACCCCCAAAGGTTAGATTTCAGAAAGCCTTGTTGGATGAGTAAGGCACTTTTTGTTATTCTTTTTATTCAACATCTGAATCACAGCAGCAAATTAAGCAACTATGGCAAGCTGCTGTTTATCAGGACAAAGTATGAGCAGGAAGAATTTGTGCTGTGGGGTGGCATCTTCCTGATGTGACTTTGAATCTTGAAATCACAGTTAAAAAAAAAAGGAAACGGTTCAGTTTAACTGTATTTCCAAAGCAGGTAGGTTTTGTCGTTTAAGTTTAACATTCCAAGAAACCCAGCAGTGATGAATAACTTTGTTGAGCTGAAAATGAGTTTGTTCAGGATTTACTCTAGAACACCTGGTCTCTCCACCAAAACTGTTCTACACAGAGTTCTGGCCACAAAGAAATGAGCTGCATTAATTAAAGCCAAACAGAACATCAAGGTCAGCATGCCAAGTCTACAAGGGAAGGCTGCAGTTCAGGGTCAGTATGAACACAGTATGAACAGATTTAGTACTGATGTGGTTTCTAAATCTTTCAGTCTTGCCCTGACCCAAAGAGTGTGAAGTAGAGAAGACCATGGCTGACCCCTCTGAGAGAAGGGGTTAAGGGAGTCTTAGCAGTTAATTAGTAGATGAAGCTTGAAATCTTGCTAGCTATTGTGTGAAGTAGTTAAAGCAGGAGAACTGTAGTTCCTCCCAAAGACAGGTCCTGATAAACTGAAAGGAGCAAGAAGATTTGTGGCTCCTCACAAGGACGGTCCCTGATAAGAATTAAGAACTTACCTCAAGAAACTAGCTAAAACTGACCCTGCGGTTTGGATAGAAGCCAAAAAACAACAGAGCCTGCGCAAAGGCAAAAGGTTACTAGCGGTGATGAAGAGGAACCACCGGCCTTCATCCCCACGACCCCCGACGACCACCACCAGGAGGCAACACGCAAGCGCAGATGGGAGGAGAACTCATTTTAATACGAAGCGGGGATAGATCATGCATATGTATAGGCATATTGCTAAACTTTATGTATATGCAACACTTTGCTGTATATATTTGAAGTAAGTGCCGCGTTGGGCGCGCACGGTTTTTGGTGGGACTACCCCCCCCGTGCTGCCCAGCGCTGAATAAACATACCTACTTTACAATCTTACAGATTGTGGAGTCTGTTTTCCGCATGTCAGTTTTGGCGAGCCAGGCAGGAGACTCTCTGCTTAACCGCGGGACCAGCTGTGGAGCGGACGCCCCTGGGCGCGCCTCGAGCATTTTCCTTGGAGGGGACTCCGCTGCCAGCCGCTCACCGCGGGAGCAGACAACAACCTCCTGAAGTTGCGGAAGAAAACGGTATGTTTTATGAGGGGAGCCTGTAAGTCGTACGCGTGGCCGGGGCAGCTGGTAAATCGCGCAGAGACGTCTGGCGTGCAGCACAGTCCCCGTAGGAGGAGGGTACCCTGTATGGGAATAAGGGGATTTGCTGACGGAAGGGGCGGCCGCTAGCGATCTTGAGGGTAGATCGAGCAAATCCGAGGTCACCGCTGCATCCCAGTGTCGGGAGCCAGGATGGACCTGCTAATGACTGGTATATAAGAAGCAGGAGAAGGGTAAGCGGACCTCCTCGCAATTGCGGTAGGGTTATTATTTTATATATTTGCAGCTGCTGGATGGGTGTTACCTGGAGTGATGAATGTATAAATTAAGTACCCGGGAATTTTATGTTAAAAGTCTTTGTCTTTATGTGTGCAATATATAGAAAGATTGTGAATACCTTTATATGTTAATGAAGAAGCGGGGCAAAGGGAATTACTCCTTCAGTGGTTTGGGCTCGAACCTTGGGGATATCTAAATGAAGGAAGACATTGGATAAAAAGGGGAAATGAACAATTTTATCTGAGGAGCGTATGTGACTCCTGCAGGGTGGAAAGTGGCCTCAGATTGGGAACAACCTTCAGACGTTTTTGTAAATCCCAGTGTTGGTGGACAAATAGGAGTAATTCCCTGTTTTGTGTGTGGAAAGGAAAATCTAATCCCGGAAGTTTGGGAAGTGTGGGAAAAGAACTGGAAAGAAACCATAAAGAAGTCTAAGGAACGGCTTGTGTGGAAACTTATTGAAAAGTATATCAGAAACTAAAGTAATAGAAGAGGTTTGCAAAAATGGGTAACACTCAAAAGGGAGTTTTGAAGAAAAGCCCCCTAGGCTGTGTGCTTGCTCATTGGAAAAACATTGTTGGGATTGGGGGAACAGAAAGTAAAAAAACCCTTATTAAATATTGTAATCAGTGGTGGCCGTTGTATAAGTTAGAGAATGATGCTAAGTGGCCACTTAATGGATCTATAGACTATAATACCCTTTTACAATTGATGTTGTTTTTAAGGAGAGAAGGGAAATGGGATGAAGTTTCATATGCAGACATGTTTTTCACCCTCCGAAACCATCCGGAGTGGCAAAGGGACTGTGGAATGGTGCCACCACAGGACCCCATGGTACTCGCACTTGAGCGGGAAAATAATAAAGAACTTAGAGGTAAATTAAAGCAATGTTGCTCGGCGTGCAGCATTGGACAAAGATGCATTAAAGTAAACAAAACCCACCAGGCACCGGAACCAGATTTAACTGACCTATTTAAGCCTCCCCCTCGATCTCAGGAACGGGATGTGGACTCGGACGAAACTTCCACCCCCCCAGATAGCCCCGTATCTTCCCGCACTAGGGGGAAGTCTGCTCCAGTGGCCTTACAGGCACCTCTCCGAGAGGCGGTAGGACCCGAAGGTGGGACAATGCTAATCAGAGTGCCTTTTTCTATTGCTGACTTAGAAGGATGGGAAGGGGTTGCGAAGGATTACAGAGCTGATCCAGTGAGAGTAATGAGGCATTTTCAATTTATTGTGAAACAGCACAACCCTGACTGGAAAGATATACAGTTATTATTAGAATATATGACTGAGACAGAAAAACAGCTGATTTTAAAAACGGCAGGGAATTTAGCCGAAGATCATTATAAGAGTATAGGAGGGGACGTCAAAGATTATTTTCCTCTCCAAGATCCGAAATGGGATCCTAACAAATCCTCACATAGGGAAAGATTGCAGGGGTATCAGGAATGGATTTCGAGAGGAATAGAAAGAGCTATCCCCAAAACAATAAATTGGTCAGCTTTGTATGCAGTCAAACAGGGCCCCTCCGAGTCCCCATCTGAATTCCTGGATCGGTTGAGAGATGTAATGCGCCGTAACACACCGCTAGATCCTGGGTCAGAAATAGGGATACAACAATTAGTCTCTCTGTTCCTGGGTCAATCTACAGGGGACATTAGGCGTAAGCTTCAGAAGCTACACACTACAGAAGGAAGGAATCTGGAAATATTGTTAGATGAGGCATGGAGAGTGTTCAGCAATAGAGAAGAAGGATATAGACAAGGACAGCGGAAAGTAATAGCGGCTCTCAGAGAAGAGGAAGGAAAAAGGTACAAACGAGAACCATCTCAGTTAGGCAAAGACCAATGTGCACTATGCAGGAAATGTGGTCATTGGAAAAGAGAATGTCCAAACAAGGAAAAGAGACGGGGCTACCAGATTAGGAAGATGGTAGCCCATGTAAAAGAAGATTGACGGGGACCCGGGGAATCTACCCTAGCGGATCCGCTGGTTATAATGAGGCTAGGGAAAGAACAACAGGAAGTGGAGTTCTTAGTTGATACAGGGGCAACCTACTCGGTTTTGAATCAAGCCTTGATACCCCTGGGGAATGATTACATCATGGTAAAAGGGGCGACTGGCCAAAGCGAAAAGGCATATTTTTGCAAACCTTTGAAGTATAAATTTGGAAAACAATGGGGGGGATCCATAAATTCCTATATATGCCTAACTCCCCAAAGGCCCTTTTGGGAAGAGATTTGTTAGAACAATTGGGTGCAAAAATTACATTTAAAAAGGGAGAGATTATTCTGGAGATAAAAGACCACGATTATATTCAAGTACTGAGCCTATTCCTAACCAGTCTTCCTGGAGAAGGAGAGATTAGTGAAAAGATCCTAAATCAAGTATATCCTGGGGTATGGGCTACTGATGTACCTGGAAGGGCAAAGAATGCCCCACCCGTTGAAGTTAAACTCAAAGAAGGTCGGCAACCCGTAAGGGTTAAACAGTACCCCTTGAGGAAGGAAGATAGGGAAGGGATCCGACCAGTCATTGAAAAATTTTTACAACTAGGATTATTAAAAGAATGCGAGTCTGATTTTAACACACCTATATTACCTGTCCGTAAGCCTGACGGGTCATACCGCGTGGTCCAGGATCTACGGGCTGTAAATAAAATAACTGAGGACTTTTACCCCGTAGTGGCGAATCCATATACCCTGTTGACTGTATTAACACCTGAGCTAACTTGGTTTACTCTTTTAGATCTAAAGGATGCCTTCTTTTGCCTCCCCCTCCATGAAGCCAGCCAAAAATTATTTGCATTTGAATGGGAAAACCCCAAAACTGGTCGCAAAACTCAGCTCACTTGGACGGTGTTGCCACAAGGATTTAAAAACAGTCCTACCATCTTTGGCAACCAGCTCGCAAAAGACTTGGAATCTTGGGAAATCCCGTCTGAAAAAGGGAAACTGTTACAATATGTGGATGATATCCTGATCGCCACCAAAACAGAGGACGATTGTATGACCTGGACGGTGAGTCTACTAAATTTTTTGGGGCTTCAAGGGTATCGGGTATCTAAGAAGAAGGCCCAAGTAATACAGCAGAAAGTGATCTATTTGGGCTATGAAATTAGTGCGAGACAGAGAACTTTGGGACAAGCCCGCAAAGAAGCAATATGCCAAACCCCGAGACCTCAGACAGTAAAAGAGTTATGAACTTTCCTGGGAATGACTGGGTGGTGCTGACTGTGGATATATAACTATGGACTGCTTGTTGAACCATTGTATGCATTAACAACCACTGAACAGAAACACCTTGAATGGAACAAGGAGACCGCACGAGCCTTTGAGCTACTAAAGAAAGCTCTGATGTCGGCTCCCAGACGCGAGTAAACCGTTTTTCCTTTTTTCCTACGAGAAACAGGGAATCGCTCTGGGAGTATTAGCACAAGATCTGGGCCCCTATCGACGAGCAGTTGCATTCTTTTCCAAACAGTTAGATACAACTGCGAAAGGTTGGCCTGGATGCCTGTGAGCAGTTGCAGCTGTAATATTGAATATACAAGAAGCCCGAAAATTTACTCTGGGCCAGAAAATGACCATCTTAGTGTCTCACACCGTATCCGCAGTGCTGGAAGCGAAGGGTGGGCACTGGCTTTCCCCACAAAGATTCCTGAGATATCAAGCTATACTGGTAGAACAGGATGATGTGGAGATCGTAGTTACTAACATTGTCAACCCAGCCTCTTTCCTCAGTGGAAACACAGGGGAACCAGTGCATCATGACTGCTTAGAGACTATTGAAGCAACGTATGCAAGCCGCCCAGATCTGAAAGACAGCCCTATGGAAAGCGGAGAGAACTGGTTCACAGATGGAAGCAGCTATGTCCTAAGTGGTAAAAGACACGCGGGATATGCCATTACCACTAGTCAAGAAATAATAGAGTCAAGACCTTTACCCATAAATACTTCTGCACAAAAGGCAGAAATAATTGCTCTGACCCGTACCTTGGAGTTGGCCCGAGGCAAAGTTGTGAATATCTATACAGATTCAAGATATGCTTTTGGAGTTGTACATGCGCATGGAGCAATTTGGAAAGAAAGAGGGTTATTGAGCTCTCAAGGGAAAAATATTAAGCATGCAGAAGAGATTTTGAGACTGTTGGAAGCAATCCAACTTCCTGAGAAAGTGGCGATTATGCATATTAAGGCACACCAGAAAGTAAGCTCAGAATTGGAAAGAGGAAATGAGCTGGCGGATAGAGAGGCAAAACAGGTAGCCAAAGCAGAGGTAAAAACAGAAGGAGCTTTAGTCCCCGAGGGGCGAATCTCTTTAGAAGGTAAGCCAAAATATACCAAGGAAGATCAAAAACTTATTACAGGTCTGGAAGGATTATACAATGAAGAGGGGTGAGCTTATACCCCACAAGGAAAACTAGTTATTCCCTCTTGCCTAATATGGCATTTGGTAAGAGAGGAACACAGGAAGAGGCATTGGGGAATAGAGGCTCTATATAAACATTTAATTAGAGAAATTGTGGCCAGAAATTTATATACTACGGTGAGACAGGTTACTCAGCAATGTGATCTTTGCTTCCAGATTAATCCCAAGAATATTCCCAGGCTAGAAATGGGCCAAATTGGGAAAGGCAATGGGCCTGGGCAACAATGGCAGATTGATTTTACAGAACTTCCAAGAAAAGGGGGGTATCGATATTTATTGGTATTAACTGATACCTTTTCAGGTTGGCCAGAAGCATTTCCAACTAGAACCGCTAAGGCTCGAGAAGTAGTTAAAGCATTAATACAAGAGATAATACCACGTTTTGGGGTCCCAATGATAATGTCCTCTGATAGGGGACCACATTTTGTTTCAAAAATAGTACAACAAGTTAGCCACCATTTAGGCATAGATTGGCAACTTCATACCCCATACTGTCCCCAGTCGAGTGGCCAAGTAGAAAAAATGAACCACCTAATCAAGCAACAGATTGTGAAACTAGGACAGGAAGCAAATCTAGCCTGGCCTCAGTCTCTTCCTTTAGCCCTCTTGCGTATACGAACAAGGCCAAGGGCGAAGGAGGGACTGAGCCCATTTGAAATCTTGTATGGACAACCCTATGGAATACAGAGAGGAATATCCATACAAGCTGGAAACGAAATCATGACCTCTTACATGGTTGCCCTAGGAAAACAACTCAATAATATTAGAAAACACGTAATTGGGACTAGGGGGAGAGGTTTGGATGGACCTGTACATAATATACAACCAGGAGACTATGTATATGTAAAATCTCTTGCAGAAAAGACTCTGGAGCCACAATGGAAAGGACCTTTCCAAGTCCTCCTTACCTCTTTTACAGCAATTAAAATTAAAGAACAAAATGCTTGGATTCATCATACCAGAGTCAAGAAAGCTCCTCGGCTACCATGGAAGTCAACATTAGCTGGACCTTTGAAATTGCGCCTCCAACGAAAAGACGAACCTTGATCATTTGTATAATGGGACTATGGACAAAAGTTGTGTGTACATGGGACCAAAATACGTATGTACAAATGACTAAATCAATAGTAGATAACGTGAACTTGTCTAGCTGTTGGGTGTGCACATGATTCATTCGTTCAACAATAGCTTGTCCCGTTGGGGAACGCGGTATTCCAGTAACATGCGTCACTCCCCAATGAGCAAAAAATGGTTGGGTTGACTGGGCTACATAACAAGGACCATTATCGGTTTTAATTTGTAGGGGTATGCCATGGGCTGCGAATGCAGCTCGCAAATGCTTTTGTACATGCCTCCTAGTTTCTCCTGTTTGTGCAGTGGCCCAAACTACTGCAGAATAGCAATCAATTGAAACATGAACATATTTAAATCTTCCAAAGTCAGCGACATGTGTCACATCCATCTGCCATAGTTGTAGCGAATGCAGTAGTCGGGGATTTACTGTAATCACGATACCTGGGCCTATTTGTTGACAATCAGCACAAGTCTGTATAATAGCTCTAGCGTCACCTGCACTTAGATTAAATTGTCTCGCTAAAACTTTGGCAGATTGATGGAAAAAGGCATGAGAGGCTTGTGCTTGACCTAAACGGTCCGGGGCAGGTCCAGCCCATACTGCGGCAGTCAGCCGATCAGCTCTTGCATTTCCTTCCACCAATTGGAAGGTTGGTATGGCTGCGTATATGCATAACGTAATAAGGTTGTCGTCTTTTCTGCAATAAAAACCAAAGCGTGCTAAATTGTTGATATAGCTGTTCCTGCTGTACCTGTCTGAGGATTGAACCTTCCAATCTTTGGAGTACTCCAGCTACATATAAAGAATCAGTAATTATATTCACAGGTTCTTCAGACCATAATTTAAAGGCTTCAATTACTGCCTGTAGTTCTACCTTTTGAACTGATCCTGGCACGACAAGTACCCGTTCTTTCCATTCTCTGTGCTCTCGCCATACTATTGCTGCTGTTATAAATGATTTAGTCCCAAACAGGATTCCAATTCAAATTTAAAATTTATTAAGCAAATAGAGGCAAGCAAACAGCGCTGGGTGCGCCGGGAGTCTCTGCTCCACCAAGACGCACGCGGTTCAGTTCCTGTTCCTGGTTTATATCCTGTCCGTTAATACATATTCATGAATAGGCGTGTCTTCTTCGGCGCATGCCCTCTTCTCCTTCTAGAATCTTCTCGACTCTTCCTCAGCGTGATCCTGTTCGCCAATACATATTCATGAATAGGCGTGTCTTCTAATACATATTAATGAACAGGCGTGTCTTCTTCAGCGCATGCCCTTTTCTCCTGCTAGAGTCTTCTCGAATCTTCCTCGGCGTGCCCCCAGGATGACCCCAAACCTTATGCATGCACTTTCTTTACACAATACTATGCGGTCAGTGGTCAAACTGGTTTGAGCTGATATACCAGCAAAGTAGTTTAACTTTCTCCTGTAAAATACCCCTTTTTATGGTGCAGGAGAAATCCATGAAAGTACAGAAGATTACACTTCATCACACGAATCAGATAAACATATTTCACACTGCCTTGCCTGTTTTCTCACCACCATCCATAAATACTGTAGCACCTTGAACTGGATATTGACTACACTTTGATTTTTCTTCTACTTCATGTTTGGGTTTTTTTTGTTTGGTTGTTTTTTTTGGGTTTTTTTTTGTTTTTTTTAAAGGTAAACATTTTGTGTCATGGATAATGAATCTAAATGTCACCCTCAAATTCTGCTAATGCAGTTTGGAAGGGAACAGAGTGCTGCAAAGCCCAAGTCAAATATTCTTGTTGTAATGGTATTAACATCGTTTTCAGGTCCTTTGCTGATATATCAATAATTCTGTTGCGCCCTTTCATAATCAAATTTGCAAAACACTCTACTTTCATGGTGATGTTTTTTCTGTGCTACTGAGGTAAAAAGACCCACTCTAAAATTCTCAATGGGTCCGCTTTTGATTCTAGCTTTGTTATCCACTGTATTATACGTGCATAGGGATGTCGCTCATGATTGACTACTGCCAAAGTGATCCCTAGCGAGGGATCTATCCTAGAACTAAATGCTTGAGTTATCTTTTCAGAAATGTTTGCTACTGCTTCCCGGGCTTCCTTGGTCAATTGTCGAGGAGAGTTTAACCTGCTATCCCCTCGCAAGAGCTGAACCAAAGGCTCCATATCTTGGTTTGTGATCCCACAAATAGTCCGAATCCAGTTAATGTCTCCTACCAATTTTTGTACATCATTTAATGTTTTAATCTGAATTCTTAATGCAACTTTTTGGGGGGTCACTGACGTTTCAGTGATCATCCACCCCAAGTACCTCCAAGGCGCTTCAGCTTGTATCTTTTCCGGCGCCACTTGCAGCCCACTTTGCCTCAAAAGCTCAACGAGCTCCCCGATCATTTCTTCCGGATTTAATTGATTGCCAGCCAACAATATGTCATCCATATAATGATAGATGAAATATTGAGGCCACCTTTTTCTGATTGGCTGTAAAGCCCAATTTACATAAATTTGACACATTGTGGGTGAATTTTTCATGCCTTGTGGCAATACTGTCCAATGATATCTTTGCATGGGTTGCGCCTTGTTTGTACTTGGGACTGAGAATGCAAAATGTTTGGCATCGTCTTTATGCAGAGGGATTGTAAAAAAGCAATCTTTGAGATCTATAATCAAAAGCTTCCAATACTTCGGTATCATACAGGGAGATGGTAGCCCTGGTTGCAAGGCTCCCATGTCCACTATACCTTATTGACTTCTCGCAAGTCAGGTAATAGTCTCCATTTTCCACTTTTCTTTGGAATCACAAAAACAGGTGTGTTCCAAGGACTAGTAGTTGGCACAATATGGCCTTTTTCTAGCTGTTCTTTTACCAAATCTTCCAGGTGGGCGACCTTTTCTGCGGTCAGTGGCCATTGATTTACCCACACTGGATCATGGGTTTTCCATTCCAGTTTGAGCACAGGTCGCGTTTCAATGGCCACTACTGAAAACCCTGCGGATCGCTAGAGAGTGATACATTCATTTGACTCAGTACATCCCGCCCAAGCAAACTTAATGGTAATGCGGCTACATAGGGTCGTACTGAACACACTAGTCCGTCTGGATTTTCACAGGTTAAGGTTGTTACGCTCTGTTGTGTTGCAGAAAACCCACCGACCCCTACAAGTCCGTGAGCTGGAGACTGAGCCAGCCAGCCTGGCGGCCACTCTCGCTGACTGATTATGGTCACATCAGCTCCTGTATCCACTAACATATCGATGGTCCATTGTCGCGGTCGCACGGTGGGGTCAGGATGCCTAAACTTCATTTTCAAAGTCGGTTTTCTTCTGCTGATATCTAATGCTAGAAAGATTTCTGGTCTTCCTGTTGAGCCAAAACCCCCCATTCCCCCTCACTGATTGCGCTGCCTGAGGTACAGAAGCAGTAAAAGGCACCAAATGTGCAATACGTGTGCCTGTAGGAACTGCAACAGGAGGAGATGGAGTCCACAACATTACTTTGATGGTTCCTGTATAATCAGCGTCAATGACTCCAGGGAGAACAAAAAGTCCCTGCTTTGTTGCTGAAGATCGTCCTAATAACAAAGCACTCAATCCATATCCTAATGGTCCATTTGCGTTAGTCGGGACATCATAAACCGACATGTCCCATAAGGTAACTTCTACTGTTGTTTCCACGTCCATTCCGGCGCTCCCTCTGGTTTGGGCGCTGAAGCTTGCCAAGCAGCCTGGTGGTGCTTCCCCATTTGTGTCGTCGTGTGGGGTGCCTTCGCGCTCGGTCGCCCGTTTCCCAATTTCATACCATCCCGATGATACTTTGAACAGCATTCTGAGGCTTGATGACCAAATTTTTGACATCGTCTACATGGTGCTCCTGCTGGGCCTGTTCCTTGCTGAAAGGGTCCTTGTTGGAAGGATTTATGACCTGTCTCAATCTGCCTAGGTCCTTTCCTTGTGGCCTTGCACTGAGCTCTAAAATGGCCTCTTTTTCCACAATTAAAACATTTTTTCTCCCCTTTTTTATTTATAAATTGCTTAATTGCTGCTGCAAAGGCACTTGCGAGTGTCTCTGCCTGATGTGTGGCAGAGCCTACTCTGTTGCAGGCTTCTACCATTTGTACTAACGTTGCTTCTTTTGGCAAAGCTAACAAAATTCTTTTATAATCTACATTGGCATTTTCCACCGCTAAATTCAACAACACTGCTAGTTTTGCGTCTTCATTGGTATACACCTTATTCAAAGCGTCTCTCAGACGATCAACAAAAGACATATATGGTTCATCTCTCCCTTGTCTAATTTGAGTGTAAGATGGTTGCCTCTTTCCCTCCTCAGGGACTGTTCGCAACGCATTCAATGCTAGTCGCCCAACTAATTGCAAGGCTTCTAAAGGCAGCCGAGCTTGCAATCTAACATCCACAAACAGTCCCTGGCCTGTCATTTGTTCCATAGTAATGTTCTGGAGTGGATCGCCGTCTTGACGCTCCAGGTTTCTCAGGGCTTCTTGCATACAGAGTTTATACCATCTGTCTGCCCGCAATAACCTTTGGGTTGGTGTCAACAACATATCTATCATCTGCCGACAATCCCATGGTGTAAGAACCATTCCCGTGAATATGTTATCTAATAGAGCTTGCGTGAAAGGTGATTGCAAGCCATAATTTTGTACTGCCTTCCGCACTTTCTTAATCAAGTCCCAGTGAAATGGGTCCCAGCGATTGGGCCCGTGAGGCTGTACACTAACGGGAAATGCCATCAGTAACTCTGTTTCCTTGTCTTTCATCGCTCCTAAAAAAATGTCTTTCCACCGCTCCCTAGGGTCACCTTTCATTCTAGGCTCTTGCCTCCCTATAGTCTCTACAACAGGCTCTTCTCCTTCGTCGCTGCTATCAGGCAACGGGGGCCGTAAAGGTGGCAGGGGCTCGGCTGAGGGCTTCAAAACTACGGCTTTCGATCGGTTAAGTCTGGGTGGTTTTGGGGGTGGTGAAGCCCGCCCCATCAATCTTTCACACGGGCACACAGGGGAACAACTCAAACGTTGTTCTGGGCAGCTTTGTCCCGTCTTGCCCTCACATATATCATCGTAGATCTGTTTCTCTGACTTATCTAATGCATCCGGTTCACCCGGTGCATCTGGCACCTCAGGCGGTGCATTCGGAGTCGCTGAAGGTCCTGGACCCTCTGACTCGGTTAAAAAGGGATTGGTTGAAAGCAGTTTAACAGCCTCCTCCATATCAGCTGCAGCTTTTCTCTCTGCCTTTAAGGCTTTTAATGTGGTTAATATCAACTTCCACGCCGTCACTAACTCTGCGGCGGTTTTCTCAATATGCTCCCATAACATTTTTCCTATCTCCTCCCACGTCTCTGCCTTAAATGCCACAGACGGATCGGGGGGGTAGCCTTTCTTTCGGCTCCAAATTAGGAGCCTTCTAAGTGTATATTCATCATATTTCAGTCCTCTCAGACAGTATATGCAGCAGGAGTCTGACTATCGCCCCTTCTTCATGCAATGTCTTCTGCCCCATGCCGCCCCGGTTGCTCACCTCACCTCGCTGGGTGCTTCTGCGTTGCAACGTATTCCTTTTTCTTTTTCCTTGCGTCAGTCCCGCTGACTGCAATTCTTCCAACTGGGCTTCTCCCGCGGCGTCCTCTGCGCTCGACCGGTGTTCAATGATGAGATCCCAGAGATCGTATCACGTCGGGGTCACCAGTTGCGGGAGAAGGATGGACTTCACAACTCTATGAGAGTTATATTCCGAAGCCATTTATTGTCTTGTCTGACTCCAATATATATCATAATTTTCGCTTAGTCACTGCGCACACACTCATGATTGGTTACAGCTTGTTACACACACTATTGCAATTGGCTATATACAAAATATCACGCGCTGTCCATGCGCCTCTCACACAGTCAGGATTCGCTGCTTGCAGGTGTTCCTGTTTTCCTCGCTTCTTCTTAGTTGTTTACCACAGCTCCTTCTCCTCAAGGCCGAGCCGTGCAGATATCCAGCTGTTTACCAGCTTCTCAGTGCCACAGCTCTTTCTCCTTAAGGTCGAGCCGTGCAGGGTGATCCCAACAGTTAGGAGTAAGCGAACTTGAAAAAGCTATCCTAAACATATCAGCAACAATGGAGTTGTCTTTAAATGCAACAGGAGATGCCCTGTTGTCTCAGCAAAAAGAAATAGAGAGTTTGCGACGGTTTGCGGCACAGAATAGGATGGCTTTAGATATTTTATTTGCTAATCAGGGAGGAACATGTGCAGTGATTAATAGTAGTTGTTGTTCTTATATTGATCAGAGTAAAAGAATTGCCGCAGACATCAACCAAATTTGGAAACAGTCAAAAATATTACACCTAGTAACACTAGATGACACTTCACTGGGTTTCTCTGATCTTTGGAATAAGTTGACTTCTTGGCTCCCAAACTTGACTTGACTTGGTTAAGACAATTATTTGTTCTGATAATTGCGATTATCTTTTTGGTTTGTATTACAGTTCGATGTGGTCTCTGGTGTTTTCAGAACACAGGAGACTCTTATAGTGAATGGAAGAAAAACCAATTACGACGCAAATTGGAATCTAACAAGTACTTTGAAAATGTTAGATAAAGAAAAATTGTATTAGAAATAGTATCAGAAATAAATCTAGTAAAAGAATTTACTAACTTTTTAGAAAAGGGGGGACTGAGAGAAGGGGTTAAGGGAGTCTTAGCAGTTAATTAGTAGATGAAGCTTGAAATCTTGTTAGCTATTGTGTGAAGTAGTTAAAGCAGGAGAACTGTAGTTCCTCCCAAAGACAGGTCCTGATAAACTGAAAGGAGCAAGAAGATTTGTGGCTCCTCACAAGGACGGTCCCTGATAAGAATTAAGAACTTACCTCAAGAAACTAGCTAAAACTGACCCTGCGGTTTGGATAGAAGCCAAAAAACAACGGAGCCTGCGCAAAGGCAAAAGGTTACTAGCGGTGACGAAGAGGAACCACCGGCCTTCATCCCCACGACCCCCGACGACCACCACCAGGAGGCAACACGCAAGCGCAGATGGGAGGAGAACTCATTTTAATACGAAGCGGGGATAGATCATGCATATGTATAGGTATATTGCTAAACTTTATGTATATGCAACACTTTGCTGTATATATTTGAAGTAAGTGCCGCGTTGGGCGCGCACGGTTTTTGGTGGGACTACCCCCCCCGTGCTGCCCAGCGCTGAATAAACATACCTACTTTACAATCTTATAGATTGTGGAGTCTGTTTTCCGCACGTCACCTCAGTTCTACTTATTTGGGTGTGTATTTTGCAACATGTCTGGAGAACAACCTGTGCCACCACACTGGGCAGCTCTATCCTTAGCCACTGTTCCCAGTGCGACTCATCCAGGCTGGTGGATGTGCTAGAGCTGGTTAGTGACAACTGGAAATCCTCATTCTAGCAAAAGTTCTAGTATTATCCTTATAGTCCTGTTCACAGTTGTCCTGGTTTCAGCTGGGATAGAGTTAATTTTCTTCCTGATAGCTGGTATAGTGCTATGTTTTGGATTTGGGATGAAAAAATGTTGATAACATACTGATGTTTTCAGTTGTTGCTAAGCAGTCAAGGACATTTCAGTTTCCTGTGCTCTGGCCTGCCAGTGAGAAGGTAGGGGGTGCATGGGAAGCTGGGAGGGGACACAGCCAGGACAGATGACCCAAACGGGCCAAAGGGATATTCCATACCATATGATGACATGCTCAGTATATAAACTGGGGGAGTTGGCTGGGGAGGGGCTGCGGCTCGGGAACTAACTGGGCATTGGTCAGTGGGTGGTGAACAACTGTACTGTGCATCACTTTTTTTGTATATTCTTTTATCATTATTATTATTATCATTATTATTTTTTTTTCCTGTCCTATTAAACTGTCTTTATCTCAACCCACGAGTTCTACCATTTTTCTCTTCCGATTCTCTCCCCCATCCTCCTTGTGGGGGGGGAGGGTGAGTGAATGGCTGTGTGGTTGTTTTGGCTACCTGCCAGGTTAAACCACAACAATAATATTAGTTTTAAATGCATAGGATAAAGATTTCTAACCCTCAGTTTTAGAATCATAGAATCATAGAATAGTTTGGGTTGGAAGGGATCTTTAAAGGTCATCTAGTCCAACCCCCCTGCAATGAGCAGGGACATCTTCAACTGGATCAGGCTGCTCAGAGCCCCATCCAACCTGACCTGGAATGTTTCCAGGGATGGGGCATCGACCACCTCTCTAAGGCAACCTGTGCCAGTGTTTCACCACCCTCATTGTGAAACATTTGTTCCTTAGACCTAGTCTGAATCTACCCTCTTTTAGTTTAAAAACATTACCCCTTGTCCTATCGCTACAGGCCCTGCTAAAAAGTGTGTCCCCATCTTTCTTATAGGCTCCCTTTAGGTGCTGGAAGGCTGCAATAAGGTCTCTCTGGAGCCTTCTCTTCTCCAGGCTGAACAACCCCAACTCTCTCAACCTGTCCTCATAGGAGAGATGTTCCATCTCTCTGATCATTTTTGTGGCCCTCCTCCGGACCTGCTGCAACAGGTCCATGTTTTTCCTGTGCTGAGGGCTCCAGAGCTGGATGCAGTACTCCAGGTGGGGTCTCACGAGTAGAGGGTCAGAATTACCTCCCTCGACCTGCTGGCCACACTTCTTTTGATGCAGCCCGGGACACGGTTGGCCTTTTGACCTGTGAGCACACATTGCCGGCTCATGTCCAGCATTTGATCCACCAGTACCCCCAAGTCCTTCTTGGCATGGCTGCTCTCAATCCCTTCATCCCTGTCCTGGTTTCGGTTGGGATAGAGTTAATTTTCTTCACAGAAGCTAGTGTGAGACTGTGTTTTGGATTTGGGATGAAAAAATGTTGATAATGTGCTGATATTTTCAGTTGTTGCTAAGCAGTCAAGGACTGTCTGGCTTTTCATGCTGGCCTGCCAGTAAGAAGGCTGGGGGTGCACGGGAAGCTGGGAGGAGACACAGCCAGGACAGCTGACCCAGGCTGGCCAAAAAGATATTCCTTACCATATGACATCATGCTCAGTATATAAAGCTGGAGCAAAGAAGAAGGAAGGGGAGGGGGAATGTTCAGAGTTATGGCGTCTGTCTTCCTAAGCAATCATTACGCGTGATGGAGCCCTGCTTTCCTGGAGATGGCTGAACACCTGCCTGCCCATGGGGAGTAGTGAATGAATTCCTTGTTTTGCTTTGCTTGCGTGTGCGGCTTTTGCTTTACCTATTAAACTGTCTTTATCTCAACCCATGAGTTTTCTCACTTTTACCCTTCCAATTCTCTCCCCTGTCCCACTGCGGGGAAGTGAGCGAGTGGCTGTGTGGTGCTTAGTTGCTGGCTGGGGTTAAACCAGGACAGTCCCCCAGCCTGTATTCATACCAGGGGTTACCCCAACCCAGGTGCAGGACCCTGCACCTGACCTTGTTGAACCTCATGAGGTTCACACAGGCCCATTCCTCGAGCTTGTCCGGGTCCCTCTGGATGGCATCCCATCCCTCAGGTGTGTCAACCACAGCACTCAGCTTGGTGTCATCTGCAAACTTGCTGAGGGTGCACTTGATCCCACTGTCTATATATGTCTCTATATATGTCTATATCTATGTCCATCATAGAAGGCCACTAGGTTGGTCAGGCAGGACTTGCCCTTGGTGAAGCCATGCTGGCTGTCTCGAATCACCTCCCTGCCCTCCATGTGCCTTAGCATAGCTTCTAGGAGGATCTGCTCCATGAACTTCCCAGGCACAGAGGTGAGGCTGACAGGTCGGTGGTTCCCAAAGTCCTCCTTTCTACCACTTTAAAAATCACAGAGTCACAGTATCACAGAATCATTAAGGTTGGAAAAGACCTTTAAGATCCAACCATCAAACCAACACCACCATGCCCATTAAACCATGTCCTGAAGTGCCATGTCTACACGTTTTTTGAACACTTCCAGTGATGACTGAAAGTGCCACTTCAGAGCGGCGGCGGCAGTTTAAAAGCCAGTGTGCCTGCCATTTCGGCGAAGTCACCGAGGCGAGGGGCTCCGGAGCGAAGGATCGCGCCAGGGGACCCTTCCTGAAGCGGCAAAACCGCGAAGGCGGCAGCGCAGGGAGAGGATGCCCCAGCCCCCCCGCCCCAGGCCGGCAAGAGCGGGGTCCTGACGAGCGGCAGCTCTGACTCAGCGTGGGCGGGGACTAGAGCGGCGGCGGCCAAAGGCCCTCACGTACAAGAGCAGCCCCAGGGAGCGGGGTGCGTTAGAAGGGCGTGGCGCGTCAGGTTGCGCAGGCTGGGCGTGCAGGGAAGGAGTGCAGGCAGGGCGCAGTGTTCCCCCCCGGCACTAGAGGCTGTCTTGACGAGTGGCAGTCGGCCTCCCAGAAGAGGCCCAGCCATGGTCTCCACTCGGCTGAAAACCGTGGCCAGAAAAAATGTGGCAACACAGACAGAGCTCCCACTCAAGCATGTGGCTGTCCAGGTGTCCGGCTGCAGGGAGTGCCTGAGCCTGTCACTTGTGCCAGAGACCAGTGGAGACAACACCTGTGTGCTGTGTGACCAGGTGAGCAATCTGCTCAGCCTGGTGGCAGAGCTGAAAGAGGAAGTGGAGAGGCTGAGGAGCATCAGGGAGTGTAAGAGAGAGATAGATTGGTGGAGCCGCACCCTGACATCCCTGAGGCAGAGGCATCTGGTGGAGGCTCCACAAGCAGTAGGGGATCCCCCTGCTCTCTTGTTGCCAGGCAGAAGGAGGGGACCTAAGAGATGAGGGAGAATGGAAACAGGTCCCTGCTCAGGGTGGCAGGCGAATCCCCTCCTGGCCTCCCTCGCTGTCCCAGCTGCCCTTACACAACAGGTATGGGGCTCTGGAACTCGAGGGCCAGGAACACGAGGACCTTGATGAAAGTCCATCCAGGAGGTTGCCTAGGGTAAGTCAGCCAGCCCCATGCATCAAGACATCCTCTGTTAAGAAAAAAAGGAGGGTAATTGTCGTAGGCGACTCCCTTCTGAGGGGAACAGAGGGCCCAATATGCTGACCGGACCCAACCCACAGGGGAGTCTGCTGCCTCCCTGGCACCCAGGTGAGAGATGTCACCAGGAAACTCCCTGGTCTGGTTCTGCCCACTGATTACTACCCACTGTTGGTCATACAGGTCGGCAACAATGAGGTTGCGCTAAGAAGCCCAAAAGCAATTAAAAGGGACTTCAGAGCACTGGGGTGACTGATCAATGGAGCAGGAGCACAGGTAGTGTTTTCGTCAATCCCTTCAGTGACAGGGAGGAATGCTGAAAGGAATAGGAAAGCACACCTGGTCAACACATGGCTCAGGGGCTGGTGCCATCGGCAGAATTTTGGGGTTTTTGACCATGGGGAGGTTTACGTGGCACCGGGCCTCCTGGCAGCAGATGGAGTGCAACTGTCTCCAAGGGGGAAAAGGATTCTCGCTTATGAGTTGGCAGGCCTCATCGAGAGGGCTTTAAACTAGATTCAAAGGGGGAAGGGGATAAAACCAGGCTCACTAGAGTTGAGCCTAGGGGTGGCATGCCGGAGTTGGGGGTGAAATCGATAGCCCAGCTCCAGTGCATCTACACCAACGCACGCAGCATGGGCACCAAACAGGAGGAGCTGGAAGCCATTGTGCAGCGGGACAGCTATGACTTAGTCGACATCACAGAAACATGGTGGGATGACTCTCATGACTGGAGTGCTGCAATGGATGGCTATAAGCTCTTCAGAAGGGATAGGCAAGGAAGGAGCTTCCTGAGCTCAGTACAGATAGCAGTGGATTAAGAAAAAACAGAAATAAAAAAATAATAACAAATTAACACAATAATAATTTTTTATTTCTGTTCTTGTTTCTCTCATGCACTGAGATCAAGAACAGCTTTCCTCTGGACCCATACAGCTCAAAACTTTGATTTTAATGTGTGATCGGAGTTTTTCATGCAATCATAGTTTCTAGCACCTCCTGGTATAAGAAAAAGAGAAAGCTTTCTTCAGTTACTATAAAATTTGTAGTAGAAACGTAGCAGTTGGCATCACCCATTCCAACTGGAGGTAAGTGTGGCTGATTTTAGCTTTTTAAAGTTGTCAGAGTGCCTAAAAAGCTTTGGAGGAAAAACCTCAACCCAAAAGTTTAATACAGGTGATTTAATGACGTTCAGAACCTCCGAAAACCTGATCTCTCCTTCAAGGAGGTGACAGTGGATTTCTGTGTCTAGTTTTAGGAAACTACATTTTTACATGAGATTTTTCAAGGGCATATTTTGAGTGCCTCCAAAACAGCTTATATTGTTGTTGCAACTTGTTTTATGTGGTGAACGTGTAACCAAGGTGATGGGGAAATCAAACGATAATTAGAAAATAGGATAGTAATAAAAAACGTAACTATAGGAATAGGTTACGCATTAGTGTTATGCACCAGCAATGCTGCTCAAGAGCCCATTTAACCCTTCCCATCTTGATTTAATTATCAAGGAATCAAGGTGTAACATTGTGATCACAGTACTATTTTGTTTTAATAATGAGTAGATAGGAAGAAGGAACAACTTGGTCAGTTCTGCCTAGTTAATGGTTCGATGAAATGTAATTTTGCTGTACTTATATCTATCCATATTTTAAAGAAAGATACAACACTGAAGAAGCATCCAGAGTGTAGTGCGGCTGGTATGCAAGGAATCCAGTCCACGGGAGTTCCCTAGGCCTCTAACTTTAGATGTTGCCACACCAGGAGAGCTTGGTGTGCTGATTCTAGGAGAAACTGTACGGAGGGGGGGGAGCGGAGTGGAGACACCGCGGCCAGGCTCTGTGAGATATAGAGAACTCGAAGGTACAATGAAACTGATAAGCTGCAGATTCACTGCTCTGAGCCAACAGTCTGTCATGTTTTTGACAAAGCACTATACGTGGAGTGAACTTTGTAGGAAAGGTAATTCCGGCAGAGGGAGATCGCGACCACCGACTCAGAGACCACCCACTCAAGAAACCCTCCGACTCAAAAGATTAAGGAAGAAAAATCCCAAGAAATTATAGTGAGCATGCGTGGTCATTTACATGGTAGGCGAGGAATATTTAACCAATCATTGTATGGATACTTGATGAATATGTATTAATTTTGTAATCATATGCCTATAAATGTTTAACTTTTGAACTGATCGGGGAACACGATTTAGGAGGAGCTATCCCCCGTGTTCCCGGCGCCGTGAATAAAGAATGCCTGCCTTTTAACACTACATTGGTGTTATGAGGTTTATTCCTGATTTCGGTGACAAACGGAACCTGTTGAAGCAGAACTCTTTGCAGGAGTAGAGTCACAGTGATTTCTTTTTTTTCACAGGAATTTGTGTTCCCACAGGTATTTCAAATGTATTTACAGAAGCTCTCATCACACACAAAACCATCTCAGGTTTTACAGAAACCTAGTGACAAGCCTTAATATTCATGCCTGGATTACAACCATCAGAAAGTTCAGAGGCTTGCTGCTTCACAGAAATAGTGAGCCAGAGCCTCAGGTGCTACTAACTGCTACACTACTGAAATCATGCACATTTAGCAGAAAACACTAAGTTAAGGAGGTGCTTTTGGAGTCTGGATTCAGATCTGGGTATAAAATTGATGCAGCTCCATGTGGGAACAATTGATTCTGTAACTTTGCATAGTGTTCAACTTTCTAAACATTAAAATTTCAAACGTTAAAGTACAGCAACTTATAAGGTCACATTGTGGTTAGTCCTTGTGAAAAGCAAAAAAGAAAAAAAGGTGTGGTTACTACAGGTTGTAGTATATAATTTTGGTGGCACTCAAGCTCTGCCCAGGAAGTTACTTTCAAGAACAGGGCACAGAACATCAACACCTCATTTATAGGAAGTCAGGACTTAAATGTCTGTTGAGAAAAATACTTAAACCCTCTGATACAAGTTATAGCTACATCTAAGTAGTTTTGAAAAACAAATAAACCCAATATAGAAATGGGTTATTGAATATAGAAATTTACCCTACACTCCATTGCTGAGGGAGAATATAATTTTAATTTCTGTCCTTTACAGAAGAGACACAAGCATAGGTTAAAGCTTTAAGGGGTTGTCTGATGCACAGGTCTCATGTTATATCTGAACAGAAGAGGGGATTCCACCTGAAATGAATCAGGTACTAAATGGGTAAAAAAGCAAATACCCAAGAAAGCAAGAACAGAGAGGACTCACTGTCTCTTGGGCTGCTCTTCTGGAACCTTTCCAGGTCCACGCTGTGGGGTCTGCTGGGTTTCTGCGGGGGCTGGCCCAGCTTGAACAGTGGGGGCAAGGCCTTCTGCTTGGGGATTCCTGAGCTCCTGTCCCCACCCTCTTTGTCTTGTGATCTACCTGATGGCCTATCTGAAGCAAGCGCTGTGTTTGTGGTTTAGAACTTAGGAGAAGAACCTGATTCTTCATGGCTGATTTTGGTGAGAAAGATGTTCTTGGCAGCACTCACTCCCTTTTCTTCAGTCTTTTCCTCCATGTTTTTTGAGGTGCCTTGAGATGGGCTGGACCAGTGGCCAGTAGGCTTCAGAGACACGTTAGAAAAATGACTGCCTGCAGCTTCTGCAGCACAGTTACTATTTTCATCCATTTCCTTTGCTGCTTTAAATGAGTGTATATTTGGTCTAGGGACTGATAGTCCTTTATCCAGAAAAACATTTTTATTAAAAGTGTTTTCATTGTGGGAGACCTCATGGTTTAGAGAAGGTTTCTGTCCAAGAGGTGGTTTAGAGAAAGGAGGCTTGGGCTCATTTTCTTGTGTTGCAGACATGAAGTTTTCCTTAACTCCAGTTACTTTTGAAAATGCTGGTTTTGCCTCATTCTCCTGTGGTGCAAAATTCGAATTTGGTTTTGTTCCGAGGCTTTTTTTTCTTTCTCATGAGGAGCAGAGTTTTGTTCCCTGCAGGTTTTGGATACAGAGGCTTTGGCTCTTCTTTTACCAAGTCACTGGTTTTGGTGGGGGGGTTAGTGCATCCAGCTTTTCCATCATTTTCTCTGTTAGTTGCCTGAAGCTGAACCCCAAACCTTTGTGCCACTGGTTTCAAATACAGGGGCCCACTGGTTTCAAATATGGGGGCTTTGGATCCTTCTCTGTCTTATCATCAGTTGAAGGCTTGACCCCCAGAGGAGGCTTAGGAGGAACAGGTTTGTTAAAGGTACTGGGTCCTGAAGGAGAAATTGCATTTCCTTGACTTGCAAATTTCTCAAGTGCTGCTTTCCTCATCTGTAATCCCATATGGATAGATTGTCCTGGGACTTTTGAAGGGTTGACTGTTACCTGAAACATCCTCTGTGGGGCTGTTATCCATGTTAAATTTTGCCATGACTGACTTCACATCTGCCTTGCCATCCTATGAGCATAAAGAAGAGAAAAAGAGCAGCAATGAGAAAGTCTCAGTTGCAATGTTCACACATACTGTACTTTAAAGAGTTTCCTGGTCTGAGGCTTGTAGTACTGCTGATTGGCTGTGGAGATAATGTAGCACATCTTCCTGTAGGGTTAGAGAAGCTGAGCATTTTGTTATGTCCTTGCTTTGGTTATACAATCTTTTAAAATTTTCAGTGCAGGTACTGCCTTTAGAGAGTGGTCATGCAGCTCCTTTTGTGCATACTATAATTTTTGTTTATTTCTGGTATTGGGAAATTAATACCTGATAAATATAAGAAAATACATACTACTTTAAAATTAAGGTATCCCTAAAAATATGAGTGTCCTGTGGTGAGAAGCATAGACTGTACTGGAACCTGGATTATGTACCAGACTAGTGTTATTCCTGCCAGCTCTTTGGAGAACTGCAAGTTCCTTTCTGAAAACAGAAATTCTTCTGGTTTGGGGTGTGTGTGTCAGTTTTTCTTTCCCTTCTCAGAAATTTTCTTCCCTGCTGCTCCCCCTGCCCTCGCTTTGTCCTTGTTTCTCTTCTCCATTTTGTATCTGAAAAAAAATGTGCATATGTGGATAGAAAATGAAAATATGTAAAGATGAAATGACAATCAATACACCCAGATACTGTCAAAGATATTTAACTTCTTGGGGGGGAGGGGGGAGTTGAACAATTCTAAGTGGATAAAACCCAGCTTCATTCAAAAATGTTTCAATTGGTCAGCCCTATTCAATACCTTTCAGGACCAGTCTTTAATATGAACTGAGAGCAAAAGCTCAATACAATTGAATTCAGTACAATTACAACACAGCACAGTGAAGGATCGGGGCAATGGGGAGTAAGTTGTTCCTACTGCCCTGGGCTGGGGACACCTTTGGGTCTCAGGAGCCCTCAACAGAAGAGACTCCTTTCCCAGCCGACAGTGGTAGCAGAGGTGCAGCTACAGCAGATACGCTGGCGTATCTGATTCACAACTTGTCTTAAGTGGGATCTGTTTTGTGTGGGGAAGTTAAAATATAAGATTAATGGTATAAAACAGGGATGTTATCACTAGGAAGGGCTCTGAATCATTTGTTTGGAAACAAAGAAGTATCACTACAAACAAAGCACAATAAATAAGGGTCTGAAAAAATTTTAGAAGCAGGTAGAAGCATGAACTGTGTCTTCACTTGGTATAGTTCAGCAGGTGTTCAGTTTTGTTTTTTTTTTACTTCATTAACAAGAGCTTCTGAACTGGGGTTCTGCTCCTTTTGCTTTCTGTTTGATTGTATCACATTAGATTTATTGCCTGTTATGTTGGAATAGTTTTACCTGTAACTTTTGCAACTTAAAGTTAACTTTCCCAGTCTTTCATTATCACCAAGAAATTCAGTCTTTCCAAACTGTTTGTATTATACTACAAAGTTACTTACAATAAATGCAGCCAAAACAAGATAGACATATATGAAACATCCCCAGAGCACCATATTGTTATCTCTTTTGCTCATGTAGGGAAGGGAGGAAGTACACATTTACTATGGAGATTATCAGGTTTAAGCTGTCTACTACTGGTTGATGCATATACAGTCACACACGCACAATTAAACTGCAGATATATGTATATGTATCACTAATCATTCAAGATTTCTCCTACAATACCTCAAAAAGCACTGATTTTACCCACTTAACCAGAAAGTTAAGCTAATTGCAATGCCAGAGAGAATAACAAAGATTTCTCTCTGATATCTTTTGACTTTGTACTAATGTATGTGTTGTTTTTTTTAACTTCTGCAACAAAATCTAAACCATCAGAGATACTATAACTTTCCCTCAGTGTCTGAAATCTTCAAAACCTGTAAATGACAATCTGATCAGCTGCTTAGTCAACTCAGCAGCTCATTTCTTTTGAAAGTTATAGGAATAAATTGATTCTTCTGCTACCTCTTTGATTTGAAATTTAAGAAAACATACTGTGTCAAACTACAGTAATGTGAATGTTCTGGACAAGAGACATTCAATATGTAGACCTTTTGGAAGTTAGAAATATGGCTTTGAAGAAACCTTTCTTGTTATGATATATGGTTTCTGAGAAGTTTTCTACATCTTTGCAATAGCAAGATCAATTACATTAATACATGCTTTCAAATGCACTGAACCATTCACTACTGCCATGGATTTCTTTAATAAATTCTTTTCCCACTACTATGAACAAACCTTGCCTTAGTCATGCAGATTTACAAGCTCTTCAAGAGTAAAAAGCATAGCTCCTGGGGATGTGGAAGGGTTTACAATCAGCAATGTAGCCTCTCATTTACTTACAGGGAGTAGTAAGTGGTAAAGGTAACACTAAGAATCAGAAGAGAGTAAGAAATCTTTCTGCTTCTCTTTAATGTATGTCTGAAATTCCTGCTTTAATGAGCTTATGTTATAATAGAAGCCATATTGTGGATTCTAATGCGCAACCTGACTGGCCAGGTAGACAGATGGGGAACTGAGAAAAAGAAAGAAACCTGTATTTGTGGCCCTGCTCATAGTGTAATCCCCACAGTTTCTAAATTTCCCTTTCCAGAAGCACCAGCAGTTACCTATTCCATTAGCACATACAATAGGTTGTAATTCGTGAAATGGGAACTTGAAAAGATTCTGAAGTTAGATTAAGTTCACTCCACCCTTCCCCCTCAAAGTGCAAAGTGTCTGTTGGACAGAGTCATCGCATGCAAGAAGTACTTGGGTTATTTTCTGAACTTTCTGTTTGCACTCTATTGGGAAACTCAGTGCAGAATATTTTGTCTTTTCAGCTTCTGATCCGAACTGGAAGCAGCACATAAGGTGCACAGTAACCTTGCACTGGATGATTGCATTATTCAAATGTGTTTGCTCAAATCTAGAATACCCTGGTTTTGGTTCCCATGCCAATAGATTCATCAAAGCGATTTGTATATGTAGTACTTTCCCAGCCTCCCACTGCCTTCAGCAAGGACCCACACAGATACCAAGATGCACTTGTACAGAATTACAACTAGATCTTAGTTACACTTCAGTGTAAACAAGTGCAATTCTCCATTATTTACAATATAACTGCACATTTCTGTACAGAAGCACAGTATAATGAGAACACAATAAATATAAAGGTTCCAACTCTATTCCTTCTGAATTTACTGTGAATATTTCAGTGACAACTAGCAGCCTGATTAAAAAACATTTGTTTTGTTTTGGCACAAATATATTTTCATTATTTACTTTCCAGTCTTGATGAAGCCAAAAGATCATTTCACTTCAACTTCCCCTTGTGGTTGCTCTTTCTTCAAACAAACAACAACACTGGATCAATGAAAGGAACAGCAGACGTGTGTGCATACAATCTTCAGTTAAGCAAATGAAATATGTGTAACTGTTGACTGTAGAAGGAATTACGCAATTTTTCACAATACATGCAGATCTGATTTATAAAGGAAAAAACCCCATCTTTTTACTTCTGTCCTGGTTTCAGCTGGGATAGAGTTAATTTTCTTCACAGAAGCTAGCGTGAGGCTATGTTTTGGATTTGGGATGATAAAATGTTGATAACATGCTGATGTTTTCAGTTGTTGCTAAGTAGTCAAGGACAGTCCAGCTTCTCGTGCTGGCCTGCTAGCAAGAAGGCTGGGGGTGCATGGGAAGCTGGGAGGGGACACAGCCAGGACAGCTGACCCAGGCTGACCAAATAGAGATTCCATACCATACGACATCATGCTCAGTATATAAAGCTGGGGCAGAGAAGAAGGAAGGGGTGGAGGGACATTCGGAGCAATGGTGTCTGTCTTCCCAAGAAACCATTATGTGTGATGGAGCCCTGCTTCCCTGGAGATGGCTGAACACCTGCCTGCCCATGGGAAGTAGTGAATGAATTCCTTGCTTTGCTCTGCTTGCATACGCGGCTTTTGCTTTACTTATTAAACTGTCTTTATCTCAACCCATGAGTTTCCTCACTTTTACTCTTCCGATTCTCTCCCCTGTCCCACCATGGAGGAGCGAGCGAGTGGCTGTGTGGTGCTTAGTTGCCAGCTGGGGCTAAACCATGACAACTTCTCACCTGTAACTTCTTCCTTTCTATTCCCAAGTGATAGGGTGTAAACAGGCATTTTAAAAACTCATAATCTTTTAACAGAATCAGATCTTGATGAATTTGCTAGAAAGTAATGAAAGAAAGATTATAAAGCCATCATTTTAAGAAGAAAAGTGTGTATACTCATGAATTCTGTGACAGTGAAAGAACCACATAAGCTGGTAATCACTAATGGAACTGAGCTCTAACCCATGGACATAAGGAATAAGGAATGATTCAAAGAAATTCAAAGAAATTCAAACTTAATAACATCAAAGTGTTATTAAGCAGACATCTTTATTACAGCGCTGGTCGCATGGGGGATATCTCCTCCTAACATGCGTGTCTCGTGTTATCATCATCTGAATTATATAGAGTATATACATTCATATTCATTACAATTGTTAGCATATTCATGATATTTCCAAGAAATCTCCACCTCCCTGCCTATCTACTACATTTACATAATGCTGGCGTTGCAAAACTACACTATGCATGTGCGGGGGTCTCGGGTGGTCGTTGGTGGTCATTTGGGGTGTTAGCCCCCTACTCCTTTTTCCCTTTTATGGTCACGGGTCTCCTGAGGATAGTTTCTTCTCCTTGGATGTTTGCCCCTTCTGTTGTTCAGCCAAGCGGTTCCTTCTTATCATCCTTGTTTGGGCACTCCTGCTAGGATGTTTCTATTCTCAAGGTTAAGATATCTTCTCTGTACTCATTAATCTCTCAGTCCTTGCTCTTAACTCTTCTCCTATTGGTTCTCTCCGCCTGTCTTCTCCGTTTCTACTTGTGTTTTAACTTTGTACTGGTTCTTGCCAGTTGCTTGGTTAAGATTAACCACAAGATATAGGAAGTTCTCCACGGTACGTTTATCTTACACAATCCTCGCATACAATTACAAAAGGAATTTTACAAAACTTACATTAATTACCCATGCTAAAACCTTCTTATAATTGTCCCAGATCCTTGTTTCAATCCCCCCTTTTCTATCATCCTTGCGAATTCTTTCGCAATCCCTCATAACATACCATTATCATCTATCTGTCGATTAAAATACTTCCCTGTTGCAACTTCATGTCTGATCTTATTCTTTCTCCAGGTAGCATAATGATCCACATTCTTCTGACAACACCATATTGAACACCAAATTATACAACAAGTACACAAAATTAATCGGCTACCAACTAATATGAGTACAAACAGCTCTTTAATCCATTTAAAATTTGGTAACTAAGAGGTTAATTTGTTCCAAACTTCCTCAAATCCCCAAGAGGTGTTGTCTAAAGTCACTCCATGTAACACCTTAGTCTTTTTCCAAATTTCTTCCAAATCAGTAAATATTCTACCACTTTGATCCACATACATGCAACAACTAGTGTTTATGATGGTACAAACACCTCCCTGTGAGGCCAGTAGTAAATGCAATGCCATTCGGTTTTGACGTACCATCTGCGATAGGCTAGAAACCTCCTTCTGTAGGGCTTGTATTGCGTCTACTGTCCTATTCTCTATTATTTCTATTACTGCTGAAATGTTCACTAAAGTTTTTTCCAATTCACTCACACCAAGCCATGGGAGGAACCATCTTACGAAACTATGATATTTTGTGGGCCTGTCTGCAATTGCATTGTGAGTCCTGATCGTTCGCCTTAGAAAAGTTCTGATCCATCCTTTCTGCTGATGTAATTTATCTACTATAGTCATATTAGGAACCAAGGCCCCTAAAATACATGCTCCCTGCCAGTCTGGGGGTAGAATTTTCCTAGCTGTGTCGTTACATAGCCAAAACTATCCTGTTCCTTCAGGGACCGGCAGTCTGGAAAAATTGGATATATAGGATGTCATTGGTCTCCAGTATGATGCCGTTCTATTACAACCAGAAAAGCAGCCTATAAACCTAGCAGTTTGGTTATGTGTATAATTATCACATCTGTCGTCTCCTGATTTTAAACTGCGTGAGGCAATGGAATCATTACCTGAACCATACATACAAACAAAAGAATTGGAACCAGGATTTATGATAGAGACCGATAATTCAATTTGTTCCTGTTTCTTAAAAAGGTCTGGCCACCAGGTATTGCTCACATGGCCTACTCCATGTCCTGGTTTCAGCCAGGATAGAGCTGGTTTTCTTCACAGAAGCTGGTGTGAGACTGAGTTTTGGATTTGGGATGAGGAACTGTTGATAATGTGCTGATGTTTTAGGTTGTTGCTGAGCAGTCAAGGACAGTCCAGCTTCTTGTGCTGGCCTGCCAGCAAGGAGGCTGGGGGTGCACGGGAAGCTGGGAGGGGACACAGCCAGGACAGCTGACCCAGACTGGCCAAAGAGATATTCCCTACCATCCGACGTCATGCCCAGTACATAAACTGGAGTTGGCCAGGGGGTGGAAATCGCTGCTCGGGGACGGGCTGTCGATCACTGGGTGGTGAGCAATCGCTGTATTGGGCATCACTTGTTCTTGTACATTCCTTTGTTGGTATTATCATTGTTGTTCCCTTCTTTCTTTCTGTCCTATTAAACCGTGTTTATCTCAACCCATGAGGTTTTTCTTAATTCTCTCCCCCGTCCCACTGTGGAAGGGGGAGTGAGCGAGTGGCTGCGTGGTGCTTAGTTGCCGGCTGGGGCTAAACCACGACATCCATAATGGGGGTTATCAAATAGAGAGGTGTTAAATGTAACTGGAACTCCTACTAGAGATAATCTTTAGGCATCTGAGTACATATCCAACAATCACTTTTGTTTAGAATTCGAGTAACATTCTGGGACAGCATCAAATGTACATTCTGATCCCAGTAAATAATTTCACAGGTTGGACTCATAGTTATAAAATTTATAATAAACACAGCAATTTTATACATTTTGCTGTTTTATCTTTAACCTCAGTGTATCCTGTTGTTCTATCACCCATGGAGGGGAGGCCTTCTTAACTCTTGAATAGTGAATCCACGCTGATTGCTCTTTAATCTTGATAGCCGTGAAGGTGGTTAGCAATACTTGGAAAGGTCCACTCCACTTTTCTTCCAAGGGTCCACCTGTAAAAGCCTTAACATAAATCCAGTCCCCTGGCTTGAAAGGATGAATAGGATAATCTAATCCTCTTGACCTAGTTCCTAGTACCAATTTGTTTATCATCTCACTCAGTTGTTTTCCTAACATTATTACATACCTCTGTAAATGTTTTTCACCTACCTGAGTGAGATCTTCCCCTTGATATTGGGATTGATATGGTCTTCCAAACAGAATTTCAAACGGACTTAGATTCTCTTTTGTTCTTGGTTTTATTCTAATTTGTAATAAGGCTAACGGAAGCACCTGATACCAATACAAATTTGCCTCCTGGCTAATTTTAGCTAGTTGCTGTTTAATTAGATAATTCATTTTCTCAACCTGTCCACTTGCCTGTGGTCAATATGGGGTGTATAGTTGCCAGTTTATTCCTAGAATTTTACTAACCTGTTGTACTACTTGTGCACAAAAATGAGTACCCCTATCTGAGGACATCACAGCTGGTACCCCGAACCTAGGAATAATTTCATTTAAAAGTACTCGTGTCACTTCCCTAGCCTTATTAGTCCTACAAGGGAAAGCTTCTGGCCAGACCAAAAAGGTATCTGTTAATACTAATAAATACCAAACCCCCCCTTTTCTTGGGAGTTCAGAAAAATCTATTTGCCACTGTTGTCCGGGCACATTTCCCTTTCCAGTAGTCCCAATTTGTATCTTATGCACAGTATTCGGATTGTTTTTCAAACATGTTTCTCACCTCTGGGTGACTTGCTTCACTGTAGTATATAAATTTCGGCTCACTATTTTTTGATTCAAATATTTATATAATGCATCTGTTCCCCAATGAGTTTTACTATGTTCTTCCCTTAGGAGTTTCCACAAAATATTATAAGGCACTATTATTCTACCGTCTGGTGTTGAATATATTCCAGTTTGTTGATCTTCCTTTCCCCCTAGATCATTGATTATAACTTTATCTTCTTTAGAATATTCTAATTTTTCATTCTCTATTATACTGAATTTACCATCTGGGATCAAAGAAAAAGTTTTTACAATTTCTGTCCGTTCCACCACCAGTTTAGCCTCATAATCTGCCAATTTGTTTCCAACCTCTGGATCAGCATTGCCGTTTTGGTGTCCCCTACAATGCATAACTGCAACCTTCTTTGGTAGTTGCACGGCATTCAACAATTGTAAAATCTCTTTAGCATGTTTCACTTACTTACCTTGAGCAGTCAGCAGCCCTCTTTCTTTCCAAATAGCTCCATGAGCATGTACCACTCCAAAGGCATATTTGGAGTCTGTCCATACGTTGACCCTTTTTCCCTTTGAAATCTCTAGTGCTCGAATTAAGGCAATAATCTCCGCCTTCTGAGCTGATGTTCCCGCAGGTAAAGGATTAGCTTCAATTACCTTACAAGTAGTGGTTACTGCGTAACCGGCCTTACAAAGTCCTTGCCTCGCAAAACTGCTTCCATCGGTGAACAGATTTTCTTAGGCGTCCTCCAGCGGTTCTTCCTTTAAGTCAGGTCAACTGGAGTAAACAGATTTCATTGTCTCCAGACAGTCATGGACTACTGGCCTGGTGACTTCGCTACTGAGAAAAGATGCTGGATTCACAATATTAGTTGTTACTATATTGACATCGTCCTGTTCAGCTAAAAGGGCCTGATATTTCAGGAACTGGGAGAGTGATAACCAGTGTGCTCCTTTCTGTTCCAGCACTGCTGAAACTGTGTGTGACACCAACACAGTTATCTTCTGGCCCATAGTAAATTTGCGAGCTTCTTCAATGTTGAGCACTACTGCTGCTATGGCTCTCAAACAACTGGGCCAACCTTTGCTTACTTCATCTAACTGTTTAGAGAAGTATGCAACTGCCCGCTTGTATGGTCTCAATCGCTGTGCCAATATGCCCAAAGCAATGCCTTGTTTTTCATGTGAAAAGAGCCAAAATGGTTTGGACATATTGGGAAGTCCAAGGGCTGGTGCTTTCATTAATTCAGTCTTTAATAATTTAAAGGCTTTTTTCGCCTCCCCAGTCCAAACCAACTGTGAAGGGTTTCCTTTCAACAAATCATACAAGGGTTTCACCAATATCCCATAATTATAAATCCATAATTTGCACCAACCTGTCCTTCCAAGGAAGGTCTGCAATTCTTTTACCGTAATTGGCTTTAGTGTCTGGCAGATGGCTTCCTTTCATTCCATCCCTAGTTCTCATTGTCCTTTCAAAATCCTGTATCCGAGGTAGGTTACTTCTGTCTGAATCAACTGAGCTTTCTGTTGAGATACTCTGTAGCCACTCAGTCCCAAGAAATTCAGCAAACTAACAGTCTATTGGGTACATTCTTCTTTAGTTATTGTAGCAACCAATAAATCACCTGCATATTGTAATAATGTCCCATTTGGAGATGGTGGAATCCATCCTTCAAGTTCCCGAGCTAACTGGTTCCCAAAAATTGTTGGGCTATTTTTGAACCCTTGTGGTAACACTGTCCAAGTTAGCTGGGTTCTTCTCCCGGTATCAGGGCTTTCCCATTCAAAGGCAAAAATTTTCTGGCTCTCTTTGGCAAGCGGTAGACAGAAAAAGGCATCCTTTAAATCCAAAATGGTAAACCAGTTTTGGTTTTCGTTTAGCTTTGTTAGTAACGTATATGGTTTTGCCACAACAGGATGCAGATCCTCAACTATATTATTTATGGCTCTTAAATCTTGCACTAAATGGTAACTCTTCCCGTCTGGCTTTTTCACTGGCAAAATAGGAGTATTATACTCGGATTCACACTCTACCAATAACCCAAATTGCAAAAAGTCATTAATTATTTCTTTTATTCCTTCCCTAACTTCCCTTTTTAGGGGATATTGTTTGATTTGAACTGGTCTTGCCCCGGGCTTTAGCTTAACTTCTACCGGAGCGGCATTTTTAGCCCTTCTGGGGACTCCAGAAGCCCATACTCCTGGAAAAACCTGATCCAAAATCTCCTGGGGTATTTGGCTCTTTTCTTTTGCCTGAATCAAGGCTAAACTTAAAATTTCTATCAACTGGTCATCTTTAATTTTAAATTCGATCTTTCCTTTTTCAAAAACAATTTTGGCTTCCAGTTGTTCTAACAAATCCCTTCCTAAAAGTGGTTTAGGAGACCTAGGCATATACAAAAACCTATGAGTTCCAATATGTTTTCCTAGCTTAAGTGGTTGCAGGAAAAAGGCTTTTTCTTGTTGACCTGTGGCGCTTACCACACTTACAAATTCTCTATCCACGGGAATTAGTTGCTGATTTAGAACAGAATATGAGGCTCCCGGATCTACTAAGAATTCCACCTCCTTCTTCTGTTCCCCTAGCTTTAATTTAACCAGTGAATCTGCTAGGGTAGATTCCCCAGGTCCACGTCACTCCACTTCTGCTATCGTTAGTGGACAGCTTATTTCCCGGCAATTTGGGACACTCTCCTTTACAATGTGCCCGTTCCTTGCAATAAGCACACTGATCCTTTCCCAAAGGTGGTCAGAAATTTCCCACTCAACCTCTACTAGATCCTCCTCAACCCCTTCCTCTGATGAATCTTTGATTACCCTGAGTCTGATGGTTCAAAGCTGCCACGGTAGCAGTTACAATTGTTTTGCCTAATCTCTGCCTTTCAGTATTTTCTCTATTCCTGTATACTCTCCAAGCTTCCTCTATTAGTTTCTCCAAATCTCTTACATCTGGCTCTCTTAATTTTTGAAGCTTTCTCCTTATATCCTCTGATGACTGTCCTAAAAACAACAAAACTAATTGTTGTCGTCCCACATCTGAGGTAGGATCCAAGGTGGTACTTTTACGCATGGCTCCCCTTAGTCTTTCCAGAAAATCTGAGGGGGTTTCATCCTGGCCTTGCTTTACCTCATACAATTTTGACCAATTTACTGTCCTTGGAATCCCATTTTCGAGTCCAAATTTTATCCATTTCTGATATGATTTCAGTTGTTTATATTCCATTCGATCATTGGGGTCCCAGCTCGGATTGGTAAGAGGGACATGATTATCCACCCCACTAGTATATGTCCCTGCAGTAATAAGAGCTTCTACATGTGTCCGAGCAGTGTTAACCACTGTTTTTCTGTTTCCGTCATTGCGTCTAGCATCAGATCTATCTTTCCAGTCAGGGTCCTGATTCTTGACTATTAACTCAAATCTTTTAGCTACCCCTGTTGGGTCGTCCCTATAATTTTTCACTACCTCCTTCCACATATCCAAATCATTCATTGAAAAAGGGACCTTAATTCGTGTTGGTCCTTCAGGTCCCATAGCCTGTCTGAGGGGAGCCTGTATTGTTGGTCGAACTCTGCTTCAGGTCACAGGACCCAAGGTGGCACTTTCAGATGCAGATGCAGATTCTTCATCAGAAGTATCTGCATCTCTTAAAGGGGAGGGAGTGACTGGCGCCGAAACCGGCGGTGGTGTGGTATAATCTTCCAGCCTCTCCTCTGGCTTTCCCTTTTCTTTTGACTTAAGACATCTTTGTCCTATACTACATGCTGAACAACGGTGCTTCAGTTTTCCTAGTTCTTTCCCTTTTTCTTTCTCCAGAGCCAGGACAAAGGGCTCAGAAGGGGGTATATTAATTCTACAATCTCTCTGCCATTCTGGGTGGTTTCGCAATGTGAAGAACATATCAGCATAAACTACTTCATCCCATTTTCCTTCTCTCTGAAGGAACAACATTAACTGTAATAATGTATTATATTTTAATGTCCCATTAAAGGGCCATTTTTCTCCATCATCTAACTTATAGAGAGGCCACCACTGATTACAATACTTAATTAATGTTTTTCTATTGCCACTTCCTCCCAGCACTCCCCCCAGATTTTTTCAATGTTGTAAAACACATCCCAATGGACTCTTCTTCAGAATTCCGCCACTCTGTGACCCTCCCATATTCGATGCAAATTTTATCATTAATAACAAAATCCAATAAGCGATAAACCCATAATCAATATCCAAGATACGATAACTGAAAGTCAAATTACAGTTTACTAAATCTGTTTCCAAATGGGGACTGAACCCCTAATCCAAATGGGACATAAATCCCTTTCCAAATGGGGATGTAATCCCCTACAAAAAGGGACTTCAATCCTTTAATACCAAATACCAAAACCCAAATAACCAAATGTATACCTGTAAGGTGCTAGCAACCCGGTATACGCCAACCCGCATGATTCACTTCACGTCTTATGGATGGTCCCCAAATCCGATCGATCGTTTCACCAAAGTCAAGATTTAAAGATGTCTTCTTACCAGAGGGTCTTTGTCTGTTCCCACAGTGATCCAACTGAGACTGGGAGTCTCTCTGGAAAAGATCTCCGGGGGTACCCAAGAGAGTCCCAGACTCATTGGGTCCCACAGCCGAACAGAGGAGGTCCCATCTGGGTCGCCAAATGATTCAAAGAAATTCAAAGAAATTCAAACTTAATAACATCAAAGTGTTATTAAGCAGACATCTTTATTACAGTGCTGGACGCATGGGGGATATCTCCTCCTAACATGTGTCTTGTGTTATCAGCATCTGAATTATATAGAGTACATACATCCATATTCATTACAATTCCCAGAATCACAGAATCACAGAATCACAGAATCACTAGGTTGGAAAGGACCTTCAAGATCATCAAGTCCAACCATTAATCCAGCGCCACCATGTCCCCTAAACCATGTCCTGAAGCGCCACATCCACACGTTTTTTGAACACTTCCAGAGATGGCGACTCCACCACCTCCCTGGGCAGCCTGTTCCAATGCCTGACCACTCTCTCAGTGAAGAAATTTTTCCTAATATCCAATCTAAACCTCCCCTGGCGCAACTTGAGGCCATTTCCTCTTGTCCTATCGCTAGTTACTTGGGAGAAGAGACCAACACCCTCGTCGCCACAACCCCCTTTCAGGTAGTTGTAGAGAGTGATAAGGTCTCCCCTCAGCCTCCTCTTCTCCAGACTAAACAACCCCAGTTCCCTCAGCCGCTCCTCATAAGACTTGTGCTCCAGACCCCTCACCAGCTTCGTTGCCCTTCTCTGGACACGCTCCAGCACCTCAACATCCTTCTTGTAGTGAGGGGCCATTTGTTAGCATATTCAGGATATTTCCGAGAAATCTCCACCTCCCTACCTATCTACTATATTTACATAATGCTGGCGTCGCAAAACTACACTTTTGCCTTTCTAATTTTGTCCCTGCTTGACCTAACGAGATCCTTGTACTCTTCCTGAGTTGCCTGCCCATTCTTCCAGAGGTGATAAACTCTCCTCTTTCCCCTGAGTCCCAGGAAAATCTCCCTGTTCAGCCAGGCTGGTCGCCTTCCCCACCAGCTCTTCTTACAGCACATGGGGACCGCCTGCTCCTGCGCCTTTAAGATTTCCTTCTTGAAGACTGTCCAGCCTTCCTGGACCCCTTTGTCCTTCAGGACTGTCACCCAAGGGACTCTCTCAACCAGTGACCTGAACAGGCCAAAGGCTGCCCTCCGGAAGTCCATGGTAGCAGTTTTGCTGACCCCTCTCCTTACTTCCCTCACAACTGAGAATTCTATCACATCATGGTTGCTAAGCCCAAGACGGCCTCTGACCACCACATCTCTCACCAGTCCTTCTCTGTTTGTAAACAGCAGGTCCAGCAAGGCATCTCCCCTGGTGGGCTCACTCACCAGCTGTGTCAGGAAGTTATCCTCCACACACTCCAGGAACCTCCCTGATTGTTTCCTCTCTGCCGTGTTATACTTCCAACAGATGTCCGGTAGGTTGAAGTCCCCCACAAGAACAAGGGCCAGCGAATGCGAGACTTCTGCCAGTCGCTTATAGAATGTCTCATCTGTCTCTTCGTCCTGGTTGGGTGGTCTGTAACAGACTCCCGGCAGGATATCTGCCTCATTGGCCTTCCCCCTCATCCTTACCCATAAGCACTCTACTTGGTCTTTACAATCATTGATTTCTATACAATCAAAACACTCCCTAACATACAGAGCCACCCCACCGCCTCTCCTTCCCTGCCTATCCCTTCGGAAGAGCTTATAGCCATCCATTGCAGCACTCCAGTCATGAGAGTCATCCCACCATGTTTCTGTGATTGCAACTACATCATAGCTGTCCCGCTGCACAATGGCTTCCAGCTCCTCCTGTTTGGTGCCCATGCTGCGTGCATTGGTGTAGATGCACCTGAGCTGGGCTATCGATTTCAACTCTGGCACGCCACCCCTAGGCTCAACTCTAGTGAGCCCTGGTTTTATCCCCTCCCCCTTCAAATCTAGTTTAAAGCCCTCTCGATGAGGCCTGCCAGCTCATAAGCAAGAATCCTTTTGCCCCTTGGAGACAGTTGCACTCCATCTGCTGTGAGGAGGCCCGGTGCCGTGTAAACCGCCCCGTGGTCAAAAAACCCAAAATTCTGCAGATGCCACCAGCCCCTGAGCCACGTGTTGATCAGGTGTGCTTTCCTGTTCCTTCCAGCGTTCTTCCCTGTCACTGAAGGGATTGATGAAAACACTACCTGTGCTCCCGCTCCATTGACCAGTCGCCCCAGTGCTCTCAAGTCCTTTTTGACTGCCTTTGGGCTTAGTGCAGCCTCATCGTTGCCAACCTGTAGGACCAACAGGGGGTAGTAATCAGTGGGCCAAACCAGACCAGGGAGTTTCCTGGTGACATCTCTCACCTGGGCCCCAGGGAGGCAGCAGACTTCCCTGTGAGTTGGGTCTGGTCGACACATTGGGCCCTCTGTACCCCTCAGAAGGGAGTCACCTATGACAATTACCCTCCTTTTTTTCTTGACAGAGGATGTCTTGATGCATGGGGCTGGCGGACCCACCCTAGGCACCCCCTTGGATGGACCTTCGTCAGGGTCCTCATGTTCCTGTCCCTCACGTTCCAGAGCCCCATACCTGTTGTGTAAGGTGTGGAGTAATCACTAAGGGGTACTTTGGAAATTTACCCTCTAAGAACAGCATTGAAACTGGGTGGAATGTAGCACTAGTGTACAACGAGCCTGTACCATGGAGATTCCCTAGACAACCCTAGATGTTGGCAACATCAGGGGAACTTGGTGTGCTGACTCTGGGAGAGATTGCATGGAGGGTGGAGCGGAGTGGAGACATCGCGGCCACGCTCTGTGAACAGGGGAATTTAAGGGTACACAGTATGTACATTGATAAGCTGCGCTTGCGATGCCCTGGGTCAAGGACCTGTCAACTTTGATGAAGTGCTGTACTTGGAGTGAACTTTGCTAATTATAATATCATTATAATACTAAAATGCACACCCCTCTCAAAAGTTACCACCCCCCCAAGGTGCGACCCCTCCTCAATGAGCGTGTGCACTGAAGTTTTCCTCGTCTGTGCCTTTAAACGCGAAGCGAGAGAATTCTGCACCAATCCTGATAAAGGTATGTATGACTAGAGTCACTCAAGCTCCACCTGCAAAGTAAAACACTATAAAATAGTGTTTTAAGAGCTGGATGTTAGGGAAGATACCATCGTCGTGTACCACTCTAATTTCTGGGATCAGTCGACGGGCTGAGCCTCTCTTCCCCCCCATCGGGACGCCGTTGGGTAAGATTCAAACACTTGGTCATACCAAGTGCCTCCCCGGGAAACTTAGAAATCTCTATAGCGTCACTTTACATCTCTTAACGCGTTTATAGCCAAGTAGTGTTACTCATACTTTTGGCATTTGCACGTGCTTTGTAGGCAGTGAATTTATCACCGGCAATCCAAAGAACCTGTGTATCTGTTGCTTGAATAAATCGCACTATTGATTGACTCAGCCGTGTGTGTGTTGTCCCTGAACGCGACCGTACCTCTGAGTGCGGCCGTGTTAGTTCAGGAGGTGTCCGGCTGAGCAGGTAGTGTGCTGTTAGTAGTGCATCCGGACCCGTGATAGTCCAACGAAGGTGTTGGGCGCGACCAGACTACTAACGCTAACTTTGGGCATCATTCGGAACCTAAGCTCAGCCGCCCCTAGTTCCTCTGATATCTGAGGATCGACTGGAAAGCAAGGGGGTTTAGTTTCTGCCAAATTGCTCTGCCTCTTAACGCAACATAAGGGCAGCTGGGATGGTGAGGGGGGCCGGGAGGGGATTCGCCGGCCTCTCCGAGCAGGGACCTGCTTCCATTTCCCCTCATCTCTTAGGTCCTCTCCTTCTGCCCGGCAGCAAGAGGGCAGGGGATCCCCTGCTGCTTGTGGAGCCTCCACCAGCTGCCCCTGCTTCAGGGATGGCAGGATGCGGCTCCACCAATCTATCTCCCCCCACTGCTCGGGGACGGGCTATTGATCACCAGGTGGTGAGCAATTGCTGTGTTGGGCATCACTTGTTCTTGTACATTCCTTTGTCGGTGGTATTATTATCATCATCATCATCGTCGTCATCATTGTTGTTTCCCTCTCTCTTGCTGTCCTATTAAACTCTTAACTCATTATGTTATGTCACTTTTCCTTCTTTTCCTTCTGTACAACTTAGTATTTTTTAAAATTTTTTGGATGTCAAAATAAAGCATTAGGGGTGCTTGAAATTTCCAGCTTAATTTTAAAAAACCTTCTATCTTAGCTAGTCCAGAAGCTTATTAGAGTGTTGGATAGAGCTTGAGTTAAAAACACTGCCACATGCTTTATATTTGCCACTTGCCAATGATAACTATTTTTTGTTACATAACACAATGTTTTTTTCTCAGTGGGAGAAATGCAGTTCTGAGCAGAATTCTTTATGCTATTCATTCTCCTATACATTTAATATGATTTATAAAATCATATTTATTTGTGAAAATAAACAATTATCACCAGTGATGAAGCATTTCTCATTAATATTAAGGCAGATTAGACTTTGTGACTGTTGCTATTCTAGCTGGCGGTCTCCATGACTGTTTTGTGGAGCTAACTGTAGCAATATAGTAATTTTGCACTGGTAAACACCTCTCACAAGGGTTTGCACTAGGCAAATCATGCAACAATCAAAGAATGAGCTCTTCTTTGCAACTCTGAATGCTAGACAGTTCCTGTTGTCTTCTCTTTCATCCAATACACAGAAATAAATATATCCCTAACAGATAGAATGCTGCCAAGAATATAAATTGCAACAAACACAATGAAAATAACAGTTTATGCTGTGAAAGTTGCCCATCTGCAATGTCTACCATATGATTCATTTGACACTTGCAGGTGTAACAGCTCCCCAGATCCTCTCTGTTTTTTTCACATAGTCCTGTGGAGGATGTTTGTGAGTGATTTGGGGGAATTAGCTATGTTATAAATGATTTAGTCCCAAACAGGATTCTAATTCAAATTTACAATTTATTAAGCGAATAGAGGCAAGCAAACAGCGCTGGGTGCGCCGGGAGTCTCTGCTCCACCAAGACGCACGCGGTTCAGTTCCTGTTCCTGGTTTATATCCTGTCCGTTAATACATATTCATGAATAGGCATGTCTTCTTCGGCGCATGCCCTCTTCTCCTTCTAGAATCTTCTCGACTCTTCCTCAGCGTGATCCTGTTCGCTAATACATATTCATGAATAGGCGTGTCTTCTAATACATATTAATGAACAGGCGTGTCTTCTTCAGCGCATGCCCTCTTCTCCTGCTAGAGTCTTCTTGAATCTTCCTCGGCGTGCCCCCAGGATGACCCCAAACCTTATGCATGCACTTTCTTTACACAATACTATGCGGTCAGTGGTCAAACTGGTTTGAGCTGATATACCAGCAAAGTAGTTTAACTTTCTCCTGTAAAATATCTATTACACTATACCAAGTATGTTTGGGAGATATAGGACTCAATAAATTATAAGGATTTGCCACCACAGGGAATTTAGTGATTGTTCGCTGATTTACAGCTCTTAAGTCCTGCACCATCCTGTATGACCCATCCGGTTTCTTTACAGGAAGAATGGGCGTGTTATGAGGTGACATACATGGTTCTAGGGTTCCTTTTTCCAAAAGTCTGTCAACTACAGGTTTTAATCCTTTTCGACCCTCCATAGGTATAGGGTATTGCTTGATTCTAATTGGGCGGTGCGGATCTATTATTTGAACCCTTATGGGGTCCATTTTTATCTTTCTAGTTTCCCCTTCCTTATACCACACTGAGGGGTTAATAGCTTCTTCATCCTCTTGTGTTAAAGTGTATAATTTAATCTGCAATTTGTCCCCTTGACTCTGAATGCTCAAGTTTAACTTCAAAATCAAATCCCTTCCTAATAAATTGTATTCCGCTTCAGGGAGCAAAAGTAAATCATTAAGACACATTTTCTTTTCTGTTTCTACTTCTACATCTTTCAATATATTTACTTTAAAAGGCTCTCCTTTTGCTCCTCGTCCCTCCTAACATAGACTTTCTGGGCTTCTCTAAGTAACTCCTCTAATCCTCTTTCTTGCCAATCTTCCGATTTTTCTAATTTCCTTCTTATATCCCCCCAGGATTTAGCTACAAATTGTGTTTTAAGGAGTGCGGTCCCAGCCACTGTATTCGGATCAATTCCAGAATACATTTGTAGGTTTTTCCTCAACCTCTCCAACCATTCTGTTGGAGATTCGTCTTTCTCTTGTTGTTCATTAAATGCTTTAGTAATGTTTTGCCCTCGGGGAACCGCTTCCCTTATTCCCTGTATGATTAACGTTCTCAAATGCCTCATATTTTGTCTTCCTTGGGGTTGTTGATGATCCCAGTGGGGATTCACATTTGGCCATTTCTGATCTCCCGGGGTTCCTGCCTGATTCTGTCTTTCCCAAATTCTCATTCCAGCTTGTCTAATCATTCCCCTTTCCTCAACAGTGAATAGGATCCCTAAAATGGACTGTATTTCTTCCCAGGTATAAGTATTGGGGCCTAGGAATTGGTCCAATTTTTCAGCTACTCCGAGGGGATCATCTAATAGGGACCCCATTTCTTTCTTGAAATTTCTTACATCTATGGTATTTAATGGGACTGCCACAAACCCGATGCCTCCCTGATTGCCTCCGAGGGGTACTTCTCGTAAGGGATATAGAGAAGCTCCCTCAGATCACAGAATCACAGAATCACAGAATCACTAGGTTGGAAAGGACCTTTAAGATCATCAAGTCCAACCATTAATCCAGCACCACCATGTCCCCTAAACCATGTCCTGAAGCGCCACATCCACACGTTTTTTGAACACTTCCAGGGATGGCGACTCCACCACCTCCCTGGGCAGCCTGTTCCAATGCCTGACCACCCTCTCAGTGAAGAAATTTTTCCTAATATCCAATCTAAACCTCCCCTGGCGCAACTTGAGGCCATTTCCTCTTGTCCTATCACTAGTTACTTGGGAGAAGAGACCAACACCCTCGTTGCCACAACCCCCTTTCAGGTAGTTGTAGAGAGCGATAAGGTCTCCTCTCAGCCTCCTCTTCTCCAGACTAAACAACCCCAGTTCCCTCAGCCGCTCCTCATAAGACTTGTGCTCCAGACCCCTCACCAGCTTCGTTGCCCTTCTCTGGACACGCTCCAGCACCTCAACATCCTTCTTGTAGTGAGGGGCCCAAAACTGAACACAGTATTCAAGGTGCGGCCTCACCAGTGCCGAGTACAGGGGCACAATCACTTCCCTACTCCTGCTGGCCACACTATTCCTGATACAGGCCAGGACGCTGTTGGCCTTCTTGGCCACCTGGGCACACTGCCGGCTCATATTCAGCCGGCTGTCAACCAGCACCCCCAGGTCCCTTTCCGCCGGGCTGCTGTCCAGCCACTCCTCCCCAAGCCTGTAGCATTGCATGGGGTTGTTGTGGCCAAAGTGCAGGACCCGGCACTTGGCCTTATTAAACCTCATACAGTTGGCCTCTGCCCATCGATCCAGCCTGTCCAGATCCCTCTGCAGAGCCCTCCTACCCTCCAGCAGATCAACACTCCCACTCAGCTTGGTGTCATCTGCAAACTTACTGAGGGAGCACTCAATTCCCTCATCCAGATCATCTATAAAGATATTGAATAAGACCGGCCCCAGAACCGAGCCCTGGGGAACACCACTCGTGACCGGCCGCCAGCCGGATTTAACGCCGTTCACCACAACTCTCTGGGCTCGGCCATCCAGCCAGTTCCTCACCCAGCGAAGAGTAAACCCGTCTAAGCCACGAGCCGCCAGTTTCTCCAGGAGAATGCTGTGGGAGACGCTGTCAAAGGCTTTACTAAAGTCCAGGTAGACAACATCCACAGTCTTTCCCTCATCCACTAGGCGGGTCACCTGGTCATAGAAGGAGATCAGGTTGGTCAAGCCTTTCATGAACCCATGCTGGCTGGGCCTGATCCTTTGGCTGTCCTGCAGGTGCCCTGTGAGCACTCTCAAGACCAACCGCTCCATAATCTTCCCTGGAACAGAGGTCAGGCTGACAGGCCTGTAGTTCCCAGGATCCTCCTTCCGGCCTTTCTTGTAGACGGGCATCACATTGGCAAGCCTCCAGTCTTCTGGGACCTCCCCTGTTAACCAGGACTGCTGATAAACGATGGAGAGTGGCTTGGCAAGCTCCTCCGCCAGCTCTCTCAGTACTCTCGGGTGGATCTCATCAGGCCCCATAGACTTGTGGGTGTCCAGGTGGCTTAGCATGTCCTTGACTGCTTCCTCCTGGATTATGAGGAGTATATTGTGCTCTCCATCCCCATCTTCCAGCTCAGGGGGCTGAATACCCTGTGGATACCTGGATTGGCTATTAAAGACTGAGGCGAAGAAGGCATTAAGTACCTCAGCCTTGTCCTCGTCCTTGGAGACAATGTTCCCCGCCATATCCAGTAGGGGATGGAGATTCTCCTTGCCTCTCTTTTTGTTGTTAATATATTTGTAAAAACATTTTTTATTATCCTTTACGACTGTGGCCAGACTGAGCTCTAGCTGGGCTTTTGCCTTTCTAATTTTGTCCCTGCTTGACCTAACGAGATCCTTGTACTCTTCGTGAGTTGCCTTCCCCTTCTTCCAGAGGTGATAAACTCTCCTCTTTTCCCTGAGTCCCAGCAAAATCTCCCTGTTCAGCCAGGCTGGTCGCCTTCCTCCACACACTCCAGGAACCTCCTTCTCGTAAATGCAGCCGGAGGTCGATCTAATTCCGGTGCTGTTGGTGGTGGAGATAGGGGCAACGGTGGTACAGATAGAGGTACTACGGCCACCGGAGGGGGAGCCGCCGCCGGAGATGGATTATTAGAATACGGAGGCGGTAGGTTATCCAGTGGCTCCCATTTATCATCTTTTTCTTTTTCACTTTTCCCCTCTTCTTCTTCCTCAAACTTTTCATCTGTTTTTAATGTAAGTATTGAGGCTGGAAAAGAACGTAAAGTTCTGTCCCATAATCCTGCATAATCACTTTCCTCCTGACTAAAAGGTTCCTTTGAATTAACATATATATTTAAGGCCTGGCAGACCCAGTCTTCAAAAGATCCAAACACAGGCCAAAAGACATGTGGTCTCAAAGGTTCTTTTGGCCATTCTACCATACAATATTGAACTAATTTTAATTTACTTTTTCCTTTTCTGGGGCCCCTATCATTCCAATTTTCAATCATTATTCCTAATGGACTCTCCGGAGGTATTTCTAGTAATTCGCTCCCTTTCTTCTGGTCCTGGGTTCTCGATTTCGTCTGACCCATCTAGGAATTTTTACTGTGGCGATTCCTACAGCCCTTGGCTACCAGTAAGAGTGTCTTGCAGGAGGTTTAGGACCTATCACCCACCCACGAATCCCATAGGAATCGCTTCGGTCCTTCACCGGCCAAGTCCCTCGCGGGAGATTGGAACCGCGGTTAGAAGACCTCCACAATCGCTTCGGAACTAGGTTCCGTCTCAGTCACACTCTTACACACACAGGCAACCGAATCCTACCCAACCGAACGGTATACACCTTAAATACTTACGACTCCGTCGTCTTCGTCTGGATCTTCGCGCGCAGAATTACGGGCAAAATAAACTGCTGCAGCCGGCAAGGGAGCTCATAAAAAAATCAAATTCTTTGCTTGCCCCTATTCAGGTTCAGGATGGCGTTAGTCCCGACCCGACCCGATCAGGAGCCACCAAAAGGTGGGGCGCCCCTCCTAGATCAAGTCAGAATTCAGGAACCAAGACCATCCCGGACGAGCCCCCAATTGTTATAAATGATTTAGTCCCAAACAGGATTCCAATTCAAATTTACAATTTATTAAGCGAATAGAAGCAAGCAAACAGCGCTGGGTGTGCCGGGAGTCTCCGCTCCACCAAGACGCATGCCGTACAGTTCCTGTTCCTGGTTTATATCCTGTCCGTTAATACATATTAATGAACAGGCGTGTCTTCTTCAGCGCATGCCCTCTTCTCCTGCTAGAGTCTTCTCGAATCTTCCTCAGCGTGCCCCCAGGATGACCCCAAACCTTATGCATGCACTTTCTTTACACAATACTATGCGGTCAGTGGTCAAACTGGTTTGAGCTGATATACCAGAAAAGTAGTTTAACTTTCTCCTGTAAAATACCCCTTTTTATGGTGCAGGAGAAATCCATGAAAGTACAGAAGATTACACTTCATCACACGAATCAGATAAACATATTTCACAGCTATTTTTAGCTGAAGAAAGAATTTGAAGGAATTAATATTTTAAGGAACAGGACCCGCAAGCCTGAAAACAGCTTATAGCTATTTTGCCTTTTTTTATTTTTCACAAAAACAATAGCAGCAGCAGCAACAAAATCACAAAATTATAATCAAGACAAGCATATCAGTAATGATAATACATTCTCACATGTAAGCATGCTATTCCAGAGTCTGTGTAAACCAAAACCTGCATCTAAACCCTAGCACAACAATGGTTTGCTAGTATTCCCATGTGCAGCATGTATGACTGCAGCCTTAGGTATTTTTTTGTATCAGAGCATTTATTCAGCTCTCTGTTTTCACATACCTTTGGGAAAAGTGTCTGCTTAAGAAATAAATTTGTCAAAAAGAGAGGAAAGATAAAAGGGGGAAAAAAAAAGGGCCTCACTGTCTTTCTCTGCTGTAAGTGCTAGTCCATATTTTTAAGGTAGCTTACTTCTGATGTTGTCCTGTGCTCAGAAATGGTTTGAGAGGTTGGGCACTCCCATCTGAACCCCTCTGGCTTTCCAATTCAGTGCTCATAAAGAATATCATGGTCAGGATCTTGTCACCTCCACTTGTTACCTCCACAGCTGTGTTGGTACCATTGTTGGACGTGGTATAAACTGAAGCGGTAAAATGATACAAAGAAAAAATATCTTTTCTTTCCATGTTGTTTTTAACCCGCTTCATTTCACTGATCTTAGTCTATTACATGATTCCAAAACAGGCAAGACAGCATAACAGAATTAGTGGTGAATGAGGGTGGGAGAAGAAAAAGACAAAAATGATTGGCTAGGTCAGGTAATCCTTAAACCTTAAAAAAAAAAGTACATGGGAGACCACCTTTGGACAGGTGCATTAATATCATTAAAGGAAGTGTTACCAAAAAAGTCGGCAAGAAAACCCTCTAACACTTAGTTTGAAGTTTTAGAAGGCAGGCATTCTTTATTGCAGTGCTGGATGCATGGGGGATTGCTCCACCTAATGTGCATGCCCTGAAACAAAAGCTCATCCTTTATATACCTTAAAGACATGAATATTCACACATTTTCCGAGAAATCTCCACCTCCCTGCCTATTTACTACATTTACATAATGCTGGCATTGCAAAACTACACTACACATGCACGAGGGTCTCGGGTGGTCGTCGGTGGTCGTTGGGGGAGTTAGCCCCCTACTCCTTTTTCCCTCTTATGGTCACGGGTCTCCTGAGGATAGTTTGTTCTGCTTGGATGTTTGCCCCTTCTGTTGTTCAGCCAAGCGATTCTTTCTTATCATCCTTGTTTGAGCACTCCTGCTAGGGTGTTTCTGTTCTCAAGGTTAAGATATCTTCTCTGTACTCATTAATCTCTCAGTCCTTGCTCTTAACTCTTCTTTGTTTTGATTTCATGAGGCCTCTTGGTTAGCATTGAGGCAAGTATAGCCTAAGAACTATGAGAGTAGGCTGTTAAACATAATCACACAGTTAGTAGGCTAAAGAAATCTGTACAAGAGTTAAACTAATCATGTAATCAATAACCCTCCAGAAAGTACATAAATGTATCACAAGTGTGACAATCTCCTTTCTAAGTCAGAATAGTGTTGCTCCATCTGTAATATACAATACATGCAAATATGAGGAGTGCTCAGCAAAAGAAAGTCAATATTAGCACAGTTTTTCACTGAAGCTTCTCTTCCTGCCTCCTCCTCACTCTCATAGGCCTTTTGCCTCCTAGTGGCAGACTAGGAGCAGCAGAAGACAAATATTTCTCTACTGATAATATCTTTGTACATACTTTTACTCAGAGTTACAGTCTACCTGGTTTCATGCCACTCCTGGGGGATAACATTTCAAGTATTTGAACCTCATCAGAGGGCAAGGCAAAGAATTAACAAGCCTGCTTAGTGCTGCTACACTACTCCCTGGAGTCAGGAGTTCTGGGGAAAAGTACCACCCAGCCACCTTCCAGGACAGGCGGCTACAATCCTTTTATGGCATCACTTTGGAAAGTACCTGATTTTCAGTTAAAACCTGATATTCCTGAACACTGTCAGGAACTTCTGCCTGCAATTGCTACAGCACACTATGAGAACTAATTTTTCTTGTAGGAGTAGTCTATGTTATCTTTGTGTCTGCAGACAGGGCTAGACTTCTTGAAAAATGTGCTGTTGCATTTCCATCAGGTTGCCATTTGACAGTGGTTTTAGTATTTCTGACAAAGTTTGATGTGGTCATGAGTGAAGTAACAGAATTCTCTCTCCCTGCACTGTCATGCATATGAGAACAACTGGGCTTTCCAAATATTATTTGTGGAGACCTAACACGCAGGATTCCCTGAAAGCTCCTCAGCTCAATGCTGTGGCTCTTTTAAATTGTCATAATTCCATCCTTATGATCTTATAACTGTTGAATATTATTACTGTATTTATATTTGTCTGAACAAGGAGTGCAGAAACCTGTTTCCATTATTTAGATTTTTTTATACTTGAGAAAGTTAGAATTTGCAAATTCAAGAAGTCAAAAGATGATGGCAGAGTCTCCTTACCCCGATTATGCTTTGTGAAGGATGTATTTCTGTCACAAAGGAAAGTCCAGTGTACTCCTGAGTGTCATGGTCATGTGCATGACTTGCATAGGAAATGTTAAGCTCCTGGTTTTCTGCTTGAGTGTATGCACTATAATAAATAACTCCTTCCAGAGTCCAGTTCTTTCAGTGAACATCTAAAGCTGATGCAAAGAACCTGCACTACAAAACAATCTTACATGCAAAAAAGCCAAAAGTCTGTCTTTGTTGTGACTTGACTGTAGTAGTGCCCTGTTGGCTCAAATCTTAAGCAATTCTTCTTTGAATACAAAGCTTGTATTCAGATATTAACTGTCATATTCCACCAAATTACTCATCTTCACTGCCCTGCACCCCCCCCTTCATGCTCTGTCCCCAATGCAGTGCCCCCAGGCTGCCACTTATCCTTACCATATCACAGGCTCTTCCCTTCCCCTTTTGCTGCAAAGCTCACTCACACAGGGGGGTGTGTGTCTCTCAGACTAAACAGCTTTTGAATTAGGCTTTTTTGCTCTGCAAGCTGCGTGGCTTTTGCCGATGTTGGTGCTCCTGGGTTTTGCCTGTTGTTCAGCAACAGGAGTACAGTGAGAATCAAAAGCAGCGTGGCAGCAGAAAACACTCCACACAGGCTGGACAGGAATGCTTGGCTTTTACTAAAACCTCCATAGGCACCATAAAACCCTCTTGAAAGTGCAGGGTTCACCATGGTGGTCAGCAGCCCTGACACACAGACACAGCCCCATAAAGTACAGGCTGGGAAAAATTCACAGAGCTACAGCACAATCACTCCACACCTCCTGCCTCACTGAGGGCCACAACTGATCACCAGTGGTAGCTTGATTAGATGATTTAATGAGCTAAATTGCAGGTGATGTGCATGTAGCTGTGATGGCTGAGTTTGCAGCGGCCAACTCCTGACTTGAGGAAAGGGGAATGTGGAGATGACATAGTAGCTGGCCATCTTGGTAAGTTAGGCAGGTTGAGAAGTTGCTAGAAGCTGTGGATGAGGGGAAATCAGTAGAGACTGGGGTGAAAGGAAGGATGGAGGAGCATGGCAGGGTTAATGGGAGCTGGGCAGGGGTAGTTCATGTGGGGAGAGGAGCTCTGGCAGTATTTTGCCTCCCCTCATGAGGTTGTGCTCCCTCAGCCTTTATCTCTCATGCCCCTCAGCAGCAGGTGTACCCTGCTTTCCCCCGCCATTGGCTCATGGGGCTCTGCCTCACTCCATGCCTCCCTGCTGGGCCTTAGCCTGTCAGGGAGGGCACCAGGGCTGGCTGGAGTCAGCAAGCCTGGGAGTATGGAGGTGGCCATCTTAGTAGCTGCTGTGTCAGCAGCATCCTGTCACCCAGGGAGAGAAGAACAGAGAGAACCTGCATTGGGGGAAGGGGAGATTGGGCAGGAAACAAGGGAGGAAGCAACTTTCTCAAGGAAGAAGTCAGTTCAGTTTCCTCCCCCATATACCTTAGTGTAAATGGTTGGGGGGGGATTATCTACTGGCTCAGCTTCCCCCTCAACATCCCCCCCCCCCAGGTGCTGATACCAGGAGGAGGAGGAGGAAGTGGAAAAGCAAGAGGAACAGACAGCTTTAGCAGAACACCCCTGACTTCCCTTTCTCTTCAACACATCCTTCCCTGCCTCCACCTTGGAAGGGAACAAATGTGCAAGAACATGCAAATACCTCACCAGGAGTTGTGCAAACTCCGTGAGGGTGGTGTGTGTGTCTCTGGAAACCCCATGCTTTCACACTCAAACTTAACACCCTCCTTTCCTGCCCTCTTGCACATTAAACCCCCATCAGCTCTTCAAGTTTCATCTGCTTTTAGGGCAGAGAAGCAAAATAGAAACCCATGTTTCCTAAAAAGCATCACAGCTCCAGGCAAGGTTCTGCTCTAGCTCATCAGGGCACAGAGAACTCACAGCTGATGTCGGTGCCTCTTCAGGTATCACCTAGCTCAGTTACCATAAGCTTTCTTTAGGAAGCAGGTACCAAAGGGCCTTTACCCTTCAAAATCTCCTCCTTAAACCTGTGAAGAAAAGGTTTCAGATCAGAGCAATTTGGGCTCTGTTAATGTCATGTGAGTTCTTATCAACAGTTCTTCAGTCTTTTCCTTAGCATTGAATTAATGTTCTGGTTTCAGCTGGGATAGAGTTAATTTTCTTCCTAATGGCCATGCTATCAATCACCAGGTGGTGAGCAATTGTTGCATTGTGCATCACTTGTTTTTGTATATTCCATTATTATTATTATTATTTCCTCTTTCTTTGCTGTCCTATTAAACTGTTTTTATCTATCTCAGCCCATGAGGTTTTTTTTCCCAATTCTCTCCCCCATCCCACCTGGGGATGGGGAGGTGAGCGAGTGGCTGCATGGTGCTTAGTTGCCAGCTGGGGCTAAACCATGAAATTAAAAAGTGCAAGATCAGACCTACATTTGGTAGCTATTGCCCAAGTCATACTAGAGGTAGTCAGGCTGCTTTTGATTTAAAAAGATGTTTGCTTTAAAAAGACCAAAACACTCAAAAACAGATTTTCATGGTCAGTTTTGATAAGTTGTGCACTCCCTGACGAAGTTAAGACAAAAATGTGTTTTAATGAAATACAGTTGACGTCTTTCTGTACTTTATGTGCTCTCAGGAAAGCACCTGTCAGAAGTAGGGCCAAATTTGAAAACATCTGGAACAGAGAAAATGAAGGCTCAAGTTAAATTCTCAGTTGCTGTGAATCTTTCACCATTCTGCCTCTGCATTCTTTCATGGTGCTTCTGTGATAATTAGTATTATCTAGTATAACTGCAGCTATTAATAATTTTAGAGTCTCTTCTCATAGTCTTGGATTTTAACTTTTTATTTACCATATGTGCTGTATTACAAGTATTTTTATATTCTGAAACATGAAGGGGGAAAGGTCAAGTTAAAAAAACTCAGTGCTTTAGAGTTTAACCTGATTTATATAATAGAAATTTTATCTATGTTGCAATGAAACCTTGGATTATTTTGTTAAGTCAGTTTTTGCAGGCACACAGCTAAAGAGTGTTTATTTTTGTCTGTGTATCGTTAACGGGTTTCAGAAAATAAATGGTTACTTTCTCATGCGAGTCCTGTTGACTCACTGAAGAGCTGGATAAGGAAGGAAAAATTCTGTTCTTTACAGGCTGGAGCTCCTTTTTTGTCTGCTCATGTGTGAGGAATAACACAAGAAGGGTCCAACAAGGAGCTACACTGTAGAGCTCACCAAACACCATGTTCGCCTGGGTGAGACACCATGTAACACTAATCTCTGATATCATTCTGTAATGTCTCTTTTTTGTAACTAATAGCTAACATAGCTTTGGGACAGCTTGGTTGGTTAGAGAGGAACAAGCAAAATACAAACATAAAGTAATTTCTGTGCTACACATGGGTAGAATCATTCTTGTTCCCATCTCCCAGCCAGTGCCCTACTGCAAGTTCTCTCATATGAGCCTTCTGCTCTTTTGATAATTTTCTTACTGGACCATCTGCCCAGGCACAGAACTGGTCAAGCCTCAAGCCCCACGTTGGGTGCCAAAAAAGGACTGTCATGGTTTAGCCCCAGCCGGCAACTAAGCACCACGCAGCCGCTCACTCACTCCCCCTCCCACAGTGGGACGGGGGAGAGAATTAGGAAAAAAACCTCGTGGGTTGAGATAAACACAGTTTAATAGGACAGAAAGAGAGAAGGAAACAACAATGATAATACCAACAAAGGAATGTACAAGAACAAGTGATGCCCAATACAGCAATTGCTCACTACCCAGTGATTGATAGCCTGTCCCCAAGCAGCGATTTCCGCCCCCCGGCTAACTCCAGTTTATGTACTGGGCATGATGTCGTATGGTAGGGAATATCCCTTTGGCCAGTCTGGGTCAGCTGTCCCGGCTGTGTCCCCTCCCAGCTCCCCATGCACCCCCAGCCTCCTTGCTGGCAGGCCAGCACAAGAAGCTGGACTGTCCTTGACTACTTAGCAACAACCCAAAACATCAGCACATTATCAACAGTTTCTCATCCCAAATCCAAAACACAGTCTCACACTGGCTTCTGTGAAGAAAACCAGCTCTATCCTGGCTGAAACCAGGACACCTCAGAATTGCTTTCATGTAAACAATCTCACATTTTCTAGTATGAATTTGCTAGTGTGACCAACATGTTTTCAAGGACTGTCAGACAATCTGGAAAAATGTTCAATCTGGCATGTTAAGGTTTAATTAAAAATAAAACCAGCCCTTTATATGATTTCTTAGTTTAGTAAAATTCCTGACATCAGTAACAAAGAAAATAATGTGGCCTAAATAACAACAGCAAAGAGCATGTTCGCACAGCATAAACATTTCAAAACACAAAATGACTTCAGAAATGTTCCCATGGGAGTTTTAATCAAAGACAATAAAGTTTAAAAATGAAAACCCAGTTTAATCCAAACAACTTTAAAAAGAATGTTTCAACAAAAATTTTCCTAAGCCCTTCTGCCTAGGATTTGCATAATGCCTAACACCCTTTCTATGACCCGATCCTTTGGGCTTTTAAAAAAGTTTATTTTGACTATCAATGAATTCTGATCCCTGAAGCTTAGCAGGTGATAGCAGGTTGGTCACAAAGCCTGCTGGCTTTAAAGTGACTGGTCAACCTGTGATATAAACCCATAAAACAAAAGAAATGGAAAGTTAGGTTAAATAAGAATACATTTGTCTGTACCTCTGACAAGCATAGCAGAAAACCAGGATCAATTTTCCATCTGCTGAAAGAGTCCTCTTGGTTTAGCCAACTTATGCAGAGAGTGTACACAAACCCCATATTCTGAAGCCTTGCTGGTACACTCACAGTTTCTTCTTTCAAAAAGAATACTACTTCTTTCCTGTCCTACCCTCCTGTCTTTTTCCAAGACTCTCCTTTCTTCTAACCTCACTTTTTCCCTTTTTATCCCACACTTGGCATGTGCTACCTAGGAAGCTTGGGAGATGAGTGGGCCATGTGTCCCATCTTCCATCATATACCTGCCCTGCAGCTAGATGGATCTCACCTTTCAGCTGTCGGACAGAAGGGAACCCTAATTCATGCAGCACTTTCTCTGTACAGTTACACTGTGCATATTTTTTCTGTGGTGTCATTCCCAGGTGCTTGCACAATAGTGACCTCTAATGGAGGAGCCACTCCCATTATAAATCATAGCCTCACAAAATAATTTAGGTAGGGAGGGACCTCTGGAAGTCATCTCGTCCAACTCTCCCCTCAGAGCAGGGCCAATGTCTGCCAGATTGCTCAGAACATTCTTTAGTTGGGTTTTGACTGCATGCAAGGATGGAGATTCTGCAGTCCCTCTAGACTGTCATAATATTTGATTTCCCTCATTGTAAAAAAAAAAGAATCTAATTGGGATTTCCCTTTTTGCATCTTGTTTCCAATGCCTCTCATTCTATCCCTGTGCATCACTGAGATGAGTCTGGCACCCTCCCATTAGATATCTGAAGACAGCAATAAAGTCTCTGATTTGCCTTCTTATCTCCAGGCTGAACAGGCCCAGTTCTCTCAGCTTCTTGTCTGTCATGTGTCCCAGTCCCCTGATCACCTACTGTGAGCACAATGAATTGGGTTGTTGCTGTTATGTGTGCTCAGTGCCTGCCTGCTGCCTTGCTTCAGAGGCAGAGAAGTTATGGCTGCTTTCTTAACTCTAATCATGCAAATTTAGTAGCTTACCAATTCTATTATTTGCAGGCACTCGATTCTGCTGGTTACAGGGTATGTGCAAATGAGAAGGGGAAACCTAATTCAGCAGAGTCTCTTTCAGTTTTGCTGTCTCCTCACAGAGGCTACAGGCCATGACAGATAAGGAGGCAGCACGTACCAGCCTTTCTGCTCCAAGGGCTAGAGTGTATGGGGAAAATAAAATTTTTGATTTGCTGTTGTGCAAGATCACAGTGCCGAATTTGTTGCTGAGCAGTGGCTAGATGGAAAGGTAAGGCCAGTCAGCTGCGCATACATTAAAGGGTGGGTCACTGTATACATCATCAATTGCACAGGATACTTTTATTGTGGAGGACTGTTACCGAAAAAGTCGGCAAGAAAACCCTCTAACGCTTAGTTTGAAGTTTTAGAAGGCAGGCATTCTTTATTGCAGTGCTGGATGCACAGGGGATCGCTCCACCTAACGTGCATACCCTGAAACATAAGTTCATCCTTTATATATCTTAAAGACATGAATATTCACACATTCTCTGAGAAATCTCCACCTCCCTGCCTATCTACTACATTTACATAATGCTGGCATTGCAAAACTACACTACGCATGTGCGGGGGTCTCGGGTGGTCGTCGGGGGAGTTAGCCCCCTACTCCTTTTTCCCCTCTTATGGTCACGGGTCTCCTGAGGATAATTTCTTCTGCTTGGATGTTTGCCCCTTCTTTTGTTCAGCCAAGCGATTCTTTCTTATCATCCTTGTTTGAGCACTCCTGCTAGGGTGTTTCTGTTCTCAAGGTTAAGATATCTTCTCTGTACTCATTAATCTCTCAGTCCTTGCTCTTAACTCTTCTTTGTTTTAATTGCATGAGGCCTCTTGTTTCTACACGCACACATTTCTTGTGATTTAACTATTTGCACGTAGCTGAAATGTTAGCCTTGAGGCAAGTATAGCCTAAGGACTATGAGAGTAGGCTGTTAAACATAATCACACAGTCATTAGGCTAAAGAAATCTGTACAAGAGTTAAACTAATCTTGTAATCAATAAACTTCCAGAAAGTACATAAATGTATCAGGACAGGACAGCTACTGACTGTGATGGGGAGAAGAGTAGCAGGAAGCAGAAAGGCACCAGTGGTAGGCTAAGGGAGGTCCGTATATTGACTGTTCAGTCTTGTGAGCTAGTGCATAAATTTGAGCCTTAGCAGCTGCTCTTGGAGGCTGAAGAAGAGAGATTTGATTGAAAACTTGTGTCATATAAGGAAAACATTCAGATCAATGGAAACCTAGTGGTAGAGTAATGAATGAATTTGAGACTGAGGTCCAAAAAAGGATAAGGTAGCGTCAGTGGTAGAGACAGGACCATTGAGGGATAAACTGCTCGGCCTTTAAGAGATAAAAGGGACTGTCAAAAGGATTTGGAAAATAGTTGAAAAATTACTAAGAGATGAAACAGGTCAATGGTTGTGGCTAAATTGTTGGTTTGAGAGGCTTTGTATACGAGAACATTTTTCTTCTCCAGGGATAATAAGAAAACCACTCGCCCTATGACTCATCCTCAGAATTGAAATGCACATGCCCTCAGAGGTTTATAGAAGGGTCATGGTACTGTAGAGGTTGTGACACTTCTCCAAAACTTTGTTACACAAGTGACTAATGGGAAGAAGAGCTGTTAGAGATGTGTCAACAGATATGAAAGAAACACCCAGCCATAGCTGGAAATCCAAGTTGCACAAGATCCTCTGATCCCCATTTCATTCTGTGAAAATATAAGCCCCTGAAAATGGTTCAAAAATATTTTGCCAAATTTTATGGATTGAATTTGGCAAATTCCTTAAGTGTCCCATTTTAAAGCATGTGTAATAAATTGTTCTCATGAATTTTCCACACCTTTCAGTGATGACATTACAAGTTAGAGGCCATTGTTCACAACTTCTGTGCAAGAACATGGGTGAGGTTTTCTTTTCGTACATTTCTGTGTAATTTTTCTATTCTTAGTTTTCTACATACTCCAACTTTTACATTGAGGGATGCTGCTGAAGGCAGCTGCTACTTTTGTTCATTTCAGATTTTTCCTGTTCAGATTCCTGAACTCTGATGGAGAATTACTTTTATTCTTTTTGATTGTTTGTTTGATTCTCTTAATTAGAATACAAATCAGTATGAATGTTCTATTTGTAAGAAAAAATAGCTAAAAAAGATGACTTTTTATTGAAATGAACCCACAAATCCCCTCAGGTTCTTAATCCCACACTGTTTATTCAAATATAGATGACTTACTGATAAATATTAAAACTGTGCACTTACTTACAACTTCAAAATATAAAAAAGTGCACCTTTAGATATCCTTGTGTGTTATCTGTCTTAAACTATCAGGAAACAGTCACAATATACTTACATGAGACAGGTGCAGAATAAATTACTACAAAAAGGTCTTGTATCAATATAAATATTCAAATGTCTGTTATCAAAAGGAAAAGGATATTAGGGCATATGTTGCTAATTCCCACCTTTGAGTGTGAATATAGAGAAAGGCAGTAGCTTTAATAAATGGTGACCAAACAAAGTTTTAAGGAAAGGTATCAAGGTGTGCAAGCTTTTTCTTGAAAGCAAAGTGGGGTTTTTTTCCTAATTCCTCCAAACACCTTTGGTGCTTTTAAAAAATCAGATAGCTTGGTAGCACTGGAGAAAGCGAGCCGGGAGCCCTGCATTAACTTTTGTACCTTACTGTTTGTTAGACTAGGAGAAGCTGACATATAAAATCCAACACTGTTCATGTTATAGGTCAGGTGGCAAAGAGAAACATTAGGGTCATTTTGTATCTTAGAGTGAAATAAATAAACATAGTATGTTCTGTATCAGCTTCACATTTACATTTGTTTATGAATGTGATTTATCTTCCTCTAATCTACATGCCTAACACATTTTCCTATCTTAGCCTTTTTTTTTCCCCTCAGGAAGAGGAAGAACCCTAAGGGATGAAGGTCCTATGAAGGTTCAGCAAAGGTATTGCCATTCTGAATTTTAGGGGTTTCTACAAGTCTGTGTTTTGTCCAAGTTGCAAAGTACAAGGATGGGGAAGGTTAGAGTTCATTCCACTCCTCTTAAATAGCCCAAATTGTTGCCTGATTTTAGTGTGGATGGGCCTGTGGGAGAAGGATGGACTTCACAACTCTATGAGAGTTATATTCCGAAGCCGTTTATTGTCTTGTCTGACTCCAATATATATCATAATCTTTGTTTAGTCACTGCGCACACACTCATGATTGGTTACAGCTTGTTACACACATTATTGCAATTGGCTATATACAAAATATCACGCGCTGTCCATGCGCCTCTCACACAGTCAGGATTCGCTGCCTGCAGGTGTTCCTGTTTTCCTCGCTTCTTCTTAGTTGTTTACCACAGCTCCTTCTCCTCAAGGCCGAGCCGTGCAGATATCCAGCTGTTTACCAGCTTCTCAGTGCCACAGCTCCTTCTCCTTAAGGTCGAGCTGTGCAGGGTGATCTCAACATCTCCCCCTTTTTGTTTATCTATAAACAAAACCTGACGGATCATTTGCAACCCAAGGACTGTGAGGAAGATGGACCATCTGTACATTCTTGTATCGTCCTGTGCTGCGAACTCAGCCTAGCAGTCGGTAGGTGCCAGCTTTACGTGGGCGTCCCCACGGAGGCAACGGTGGCCTTGCCATACACCGATCCCCCTGCTCTTCGGGAAATCCCGGTATTTATGCATTTGCCAAGGAACGAGTTTCGACACACGTTGCCAGCGAGTGTCGGAACACGCCTCGGTTGTCACCTTTCAACACAGGGAACCTATGGCGCATGTGCCCGCTGGCCAGACGTGCTGCACGCGCCACAGCCATCCCGTCTATTGGTTCATAGGCTTTGTTCACACGGCATCTTACCATAATCCAGCAGTCACATATCAACTATGCTTAAATTAATAGCAGAATGTTACAAGGCAAACAATTATAGCTGTACTACTACTAGCGATAGAAGCTACTTCTAGTGATGGAAAAAGTGCTTGTATAAAGCTATGAAAACCAATATTATATCTTACCAAAGGATTTGTAGTTATAGAGCGGTTTGCCCTAAAAGCTTTCCATGTTCCTCTCATGATACCGCTAATTTCAGTGTGATTTACCCATACATTTTCTTTTGGCTGAGGTGGCATCCAGATTGCGATGACACCTGATAGTGTCAAGATGTGTCCGACGACGACGATGGTGACTGTTTCACCCATGGTTTTACCCATTTTGCGGGTACCCAACAAGTTCCAGAATCTGTAATGACACAAGCATAACCTCGTCCCCAGGTTAGCAGTTGAAAAGATCCTTCCCACATATTCTTTTCCAAATTTTTCACTTTTACTTGCACATTTTGTGTTAACTCAAACAGACTTCCTGTCATTCCTTTTACATGTTTCTCCTTCTGCTAGATGCAAATAATTTAACACATATAAGGCTTTATTCAAACGTTCTTGGGGTGGTGTGGTAGCCTCTCCCCCTTTTTGTTTTTGCAATAAACACTTCAGGGAATGATTCATTCGTTCAACAAAAGCTTGTCCAGTTGGGGAATGCGGTATTCCAGTAACATGCGTCACTCCCCATTGAGCAAAAAATGGTTGGGTTGACTGGGCTACATAACAAGGACCATTATCGGTTTTAATTTGTAGGGGTATACCATGGGCTGCGAATGCAGCTCGCAAATGCTTTTGTACATGCCTACTAGTTTCTCCTGTTTGTGCAGTGGCCCAAACTACTGCAGAATAGCAATCAATTGAAACATGAACATATTTCAATCTTCTGAAGTCAGTGACATGTGTCACATCCATCTGCCATAGTTGTAGTGAATGCAATCCTCGGGGACTTACTGTAATCGCGATTCCTGGGCCTATTTGTTGACAATCAGCACAAGTCTGTATAATAGCTCTAGCGTCACCTGCACTTAGATTAAATTGTCTCGCTAAAACTTTGGCAGATTGATGGCAAAAAGCATGAGAGGCTTGTGCTTGACCTAAACGGTCCGGGGCAGGTCCAGCCCATACTGCGGCAGTCAGCCGATCAGCTCTTGCATTTCCTTCCACCAATTCCCCTGGAAGGTTGGTATGGCTGCGTATATGCATAACGTAATAAGGATGTTGTCTTTTCTGCAATAAAAACCAAAGCGTTTTAAATTGTTGATATAGCTGTTCCTGCTGTACCTGTCTGAGGATTGAAACTTCCAATCTTTGGAGTACTCCAGCTACATATAAAGAATCAGTAATTATATTCACAGGTTCTTCAGACCATAATTTAAAGGCTTCAATTACTGCCTGTAGTTCTACCTTTTGAACTGATCCTGGCACGACAAGTACCCGTTCTTTCCATTCTCCGTGCTCTCGCCATACTATTGCTGCCTTGCCTGTTTTCCCACCACCATCTATAAATACTGTAGCACCTTGAACTGGATATTGACTACACTTTGATTTTTCTCCTACTTCATGGTTTTTTAAAAAAGGTAAACATTTTGTGTGATGGATAATTAATCTGAATGTCCCCTTCAAATCCTGCTAATGCAGTTTGGAGGGGAACAGAGTGCTGCAAAGCCCAAGTCAAATATTCTTGTTGTAATGGTATTAACATCGTTTTCAGGTCCTTTGCTGATATATCAGTAATTCTGTTGCGTCCTTTCATAATCAAATTTGCAAAACACTCTGCTTTCGTGGTGATGGTTTTTCTGTGCTGCTGAGGCAAAAAGACCCACTCTAAAATTCTCAATGGGTCTGCTTTTGATTCTAGCTTTGTTATCCACTGTATTATAAGCACATAGGGATGTCGCTCGTGATTGATTACTGCCAAAGTGATCCCTATCGAGGGGTCTATCCTAGAACTAAATGCTTGAGTTACCTTTTCAGAAATGTTTGCTACTGCTTCCCGGGCTTCCTTGGTCAATTGTCGAGGAGAGTTTAACCTGCTATCCCCTCGCAAGAGCTGAACCAAAGGCTCCATATCTTGGTTTGTGATCCCACAAATAGGTCGAATCCAATTAACATCTCCTACCAATTTTTGTACATCATTTAATGTTTTAATCTGAATTCTTAATTCAATCTTCTGGGGAGTCATTGACGTTTCAGTGATCATCCACCCCAAGTACCTCCAAGGCGTTTCAGTTTGTATCTTTTCCGGCGCCACTTGCAGCCCACTTTGCCTCAAAAGCTCAACGAGCTCCCCGATCATTTCTTCCGGATTTAATTGATTGCCAGCCAACAATATGTCATCCATATAATGATAGATGAAATATTGAGGCCACCTTTTTCTGATTGGCTGTAAAGCCCAATTTACATAAATTTGACACATTGTGGGTGAATTTTTCATGCCTTGTGGCAATACTGTCCAATGATATCTTTGCATGGGTTGCGCCTTGTTTGTACTTGGGACTGAGAATGCAAAATGTTTGGCATCGTCTTTATGCAGAGGGATTGTAAAAAAGCAATCTTTGAGATCTATAATCAAAAGCTTCCAATACTTCGGTATCATACGGGGAGATGGTAGCCCTGGTTGCAAGGCTCCCATGTCCACTATAACCTTATTGACTTCTTGCAAGTCAGGTAATAGTCTCCATTTTCCACTTTTCTTTGGAATCACAAAAACAGGTGTGTTCCAAGGACTAGTGGTTGGCACAATATGGCCTTTTTCGTCAATGACTCCAGGGAGAACAAAAAGTCCCTGCTTTGTTGCTGAAGATCGTCCTAATAACAAAGCACTCAATCCATATCCTAATGGTCCATTCGCGTTAGTCGGGACATCATAAACCGACATGTCCCATAAGGTAACTTCTACTGTTGTTTCCACGTCCATTCCGGCGCTCCCTCTGGTTTGGGCGCTGAGGCTTGCCAAGCAGCCTGGTGGTGCTTCCCCATTTGTGTCGTCGTGTGGGGTGCCTTCGTGCTCGGTCGCCCGTTTCCCAATTTCATACCATCCCGATGATACTTTGAACAACATTCTGAGGCTTGGTGACCAAATTTTTGACATCGACCACACGGTGCTCCTGCTGGGCCTATTCCTTGCTGAAAGGGTCCTTGTTGGAAGGATTTATGACCTGTCTCAATCTGCCTAGGTCCTTTCCTTGTGGCCTTGCGCTGAGCTCTAAAATGGCCTGTTTTTCCACAATTAAAACATTTTTTCCCCCCTTTTCCATTTATAAATGGCTTAATTGCTGCTGCAAAGGCACTTGCGAGTGTCTCTGCCTGATGTGTGGCAGAGCCTACTCTGTTGTAGGCTTCTACCATTTGTACTAACGTTGCTTCTTTTGGCAAAGCTAACAAAATTCTTTTATAATCTACATTGGCATTTTCTACCGCCAAATTCAACAACACTGCTAGTTTTGCGTCTTCATTGGTATACACCTTATTCAAAGCGTCTCTCAGACGATCAACAAAACACATATATGGTTCATCTCTCCCTTGTCTAATTTGAGTATAAGATGGTTGCCTCTTTCCCTCCTCAGGGACTGTTCGCAACGCATTCAACGCTAGTCGCCCAACTAATTGCAAGGCTTCTAAAGGCAGCTGAGCTTGCAATCTAACATCCACAAACAGTCCCTGGCCTGTCATTTTTTCCATAGTAATGTTCTGAAGCGGATCGCCGTCTTGACGCTCCAGGTTTTTCAGGGCTTCTTGCATACAGAGTTTATACCATCTGTCTGCCCACAATAACCTTTGGGTTGGTGTCAATAACATATCTATCATCTGCTGACAATCCCATGGTGTAAGAACCATTCCCGTGAATATGTTATCTAATAGAGCTTGCGTGAAAGGTGATTGCAAGCCATAATTTTGTACTGCCTTCCGCACTTCCTTAATCAAGTCCCAATGAAATGGGTCCCAGCGATTGGGCCCGTGAGGCTGTACACTAACGGGGAATGCCATCGGTAACTCTGTTTCCTCGTCTTTCATCGCTCCTAAAAAAACGTCTTTCCACCGCTCTCTAGGGTCACCTTTCATCCTAGGCTCTTGCCTCCCTATAGTCTCTACAACAGGCTCTTCTCCTTCGTCGCTGCTATCAGGCAACGGGGGCCGTAAAGGTGGCAGGGGCTCGGCTGAGGGCTTCAAAACTACGGCTTTTGATTGGTTAAGTCTGGGTGGTTTCGGGGGTGGTGAAGCCCGCCCCATCAATCTTTCACACGGGCACACAGGGGAACATTGAGTACATTGTTCTGGGCAGCTTTGTCCCGTCTTGCCCTCACATACATCATCGTAGATCTGTTTCTCTGACTTATCTAATGCAGCCAGTTCACTCGGTGCATCTGGCACCTCAGGAGGTGCAGTCGGAGTCACTGAAGGTCCTGGACCCTCTGACTTGGTTAAGAAGGGATTGGTTGAAGGCGGTTTAACAGCCTCCTCCATATCAGCTGCAGCTTTTCTCTCTGCCTTTAAGGCTTTTAATGTGGTTAATATCAACTTCCACGCCGTCACTAACTCTGCGGTGGTTTTCTCAATATGCTCCCATAACATTTTTCCTATCTCCTCACACGTCTCTGCCTTAAACGCCACAGACGGATCGGGGGGGTACCCTTTCTTTCGGCTCCAAATTAGAAGCCTTCTAAGTGTATATTCATCATATTTCAGTCCTCTCTTAGAGAGCATATGCAGCAGGAGTCTGACTATCGCCCCTTCTTCATGCAATGTGTTCTGCCCCATGCCGCCCCGGTTGCTCACCTCACCTCGCTGGGTGCTTCTCCGTTGCAACGTATTCCTTTTTCTTTTTCCTTGCGTCAGTCCCGCTGACTGCAATTCTTCCAACCGGGCTTCTCCCGCGGCGTCCTCTGCGCTCGACCGGTGTTCAATGATGAGATCCCAGAGATCGTATCACGTCGGGGTCACCAGTTGCGGGAGAAGGATGGACTTCACAACTCTATGAGAGTTATATTCCGAAGCCGTTTATTGTCTTGTCTGACTCCAATATATATCATAATTTTCGCTTAGTCACTGCGCACACACTCATGATTGGTTACAGCTTGTTACACACATTATTGCAATTGGCTATATACAAAATATCACGCGCTGTCCATGCGCCTCTCACACAGTCAGGATTCGCTGCCTGCAGGTGTTCCTGTTTTCCTCGCTTCTTCTTAGTTGTTTACCACAGCTCCTTCTCCTCAAGGCCGAGCCGTGCAGATATCCAGCTGTTTACCAGCTTCTCAGTGCCACAGCTCCTTCTCCTTAAGGTCGAGCTGTGCAGGGTGATCTCAACATGGGCCAAGCACAGACATGGCTGGATGTAGCAAGTCCTGGCTTGCCAATAGTTTTTCTTAATAATGTCATGGAGCTCTCATTAACGCATTGCAATAATATCATGGAGCTCTCAAGTTGGCAGCAAGACACTGTAGGATAACTGGGATGCCAAAGCTTGAGATGTTCCGAGTGCAGTTTGGCCCTCTGTGCCAATCTAGAGGCATCACTGGACATTATGTATGCACAGAACATAGCTGTCATTGAGTACTCTAGACAATCCACTACTGTTCCACTGCTTGACTAGTTTTTACATTACAATGTTTTCCTTGGTGTCTTATACAGTGAGCAGAAAAGCATTTTTTGATTTCTTTTTTGTTCATTTATATTTATAGTGTTTTTTAAAGTAGGCTAAAGATCAGGAAAAAATATTTTTTCTCCCTCATACTGCTTATGCTCCACTTGGATTTGACAGACAGAAAATTGTGCCTGGCTCACAAAGACAATAGCATCCTGAGCATGTTATTATTATAAATAATAAATTATTATTATTATTTTATTAACAATAATAAAAATCCCTGCAAGTTGTGTTTCGCACAAATCAATTTAAAAATCTGCTGTGTTCCCAGTTATGCAAGACACCTAGACCTGCTGGACTTCTATGGCTGTCTGAAGTCCAGTGACCTCAGTGATCTTTGCAGGAAGGTAGAGGTCTCTTCACACAGGGTTCCTTGCGAGACTGGTCCTTCTGAGTGTGGTTAGACCTTCAGCCTGTCATATAATCAACTATTGTATGTTCCTGTGCAGAATCACTGCACAAGAACATGTGTCTCAACTATTGAGAAACAAAAGTTGGCTGCAAAATATTGCACTGAAAGACAGGGTCCTTTTTTTTTCTTTTTTTCTGGTGAAACTAATGATCTTAAAATGTATTGTGATGGCCTTATATCCCTCATATCCCTCTTTTTGCTCATGCTGGAGGAGAATTAGAGGCATCCCCGTGCTTGGAAAAACAGAGTTCGTCCTTTTTAAAAATGGTCATCTGCTCTTTCATTTACCTGTATATAGTTTTCAGAAAACACACCCCAAGGTGTGGGAAACCCACAGCTCTCCTGAGAGTGCCCTAAACACCAGACCAAAGGTGATTAATGGTTGGTGGCAGAACTTTCCATTCCTTTTGTTGATGGTGATTTGCTTTGCATGAAAGATGTGAGGATTCTTCAGTTCAGAGAACAGTAAAGCGTCTTTCTAGCCTAGTAATTACAAAACTCACTTGGAAGTGGGTAGACTTAGTTTTGATGTACTGCTCCAAACACTGGTTAATTTTTTTTTATATGACCAGAAGTACCTCTTTCCCACGTCTGCTTTGGTCACTGAACCATTGAACCATTGGTATGAAGGGTGATGCAGCAGTCCTTTCCAAATGGGCCTGATAAATCTGATGAGATAGAGATTACCTCATTTGTGAACCTGATGGAATGAGGCACAAGCACTCTTAAGTGGGGATTCCAGCATACTGATGGATTGCTACAATTTTAAAATCTAATTAGGATCGTTACGGAGCATGGGCTGCACTAGACATGGCATTCTTAAACACACAAAGCTTTATGCTGCTCCTCATGGAGGTATCCAAACCCTTGGTTGTCTATCTTATAATGGATTTTTTTCCAGTCTAGGCCTTCCCTACAATACAAGTGGAAAGACAAAGAGAGATTCTTAGAAACCAGGTATCTCAGCTGGGCCACCTAACTTGGGCAAATGAGTTATCACTAGGAAAGTTTATAAGAAAAAGCTCAATTGACTGAAGGCTGATGTAGTGCTCTTCCGCACTGTGCTAGATGTAGAAACCTCTCTTCTTTAGAGGAATTTCTCCATTCCTCATGTTTCGTAAAGATGTTGGCCCAAGTCCTGGTCAGTGTTATATCTCCACAAAATGGAGATACTGATTTGGTATAACTCCTTGGGTATCTCTGAATAGCTTTGTATTGTGCAGCATGGACATTCCCTTAAGGCACGCAGAGTTAGGTGGCAGATGAATATCAACTTTGAAAATTCTGCCTAAATGGTGGACCTAGGTGCCTAAATGATGGGCATAGGTGCTAAAGGGGAGGCACCTTTCAGGATTAGATTCACAGGCTTGGTTGACAAGGGAAACATTCAAAATGCTCATAGTTAAATTGTACACAAAAATATCACAGTAGACAATGCTAGCAAGCATATCAAAAACCAAACATCCCTAGCTCTGAAATAATCTGAAATGATTAACTACTTCAGAGAATCATAGAATGTTTTGGGTTGGAAGGGACCTTAAAGATCATCTCGTTCCAATCCCCCACCTTCCACTAGACAAGGTTGCTCAAAGCCCTGTCCAACCTGGCCTTGAACACTTCCAGGGATGGGTCATCCACAACTTCTCTGGGCAACCTGTTCCAGTGCCTCACCACCCTCATAGTGAAGAATTTCTTCCTTAGATCTAATCTAAATCTACCCTCTTTCAGTTTAAAACCATTACCCCTTGCTACAGGCCCTTGTAAAAAGTCCCTCTCCAGCTTTCTTGTAGGTTTCCTTCAGGTACTGGAAGGCTGCAACAAGGTCTCCCTGGAGCCTTCTCTTCTCCAGGCTGAACAACCCCAACTCTCTCAGCCTGTCCTCATAGGAGAGGTGTTCCATCCCTCTGATCATCTTCGTGGCCCTCCTCTGGACTCGCTCCAACAGGTCCATGTTCTTCTTATGTTACTGGCCCCAGAGCTGGATGCAGTACTCCAGGTGGGGTCTCACGAGAGCAGAGGGGGAGAATCACCTCCATTGACCTGCTGGCCACGCTTCTTTTGATGCAGCCGAAGGATATGGTTGGCTTTCTGGGCTGCAAGTGCACATTGCCTGGTCATATTGAGCTTCTCATCAACCAGCACCCCCAAGTCCTTCTCGGCAGGGCTGCTCTCAATCCATTCTCTGCCCAGCCTGTATCTGTGCCTGGGATAATAATCCTTAATATATTTCTTACTCCTCTCTATCTCTTTATATGCCTGAATCCTGTCTAAGGATAAGTGCCTTAATCCACTTTCGGCTGTGCATACTTAGGCCCCCTCTTTTAAAAGAATACCCTAAGGGGACACTTCCTTCATTAAAGAACAGATGGAGAGGGGTGTGCATCCCTTCCTAGCAATTAGGAGTATGGGTTTCAGTGCCAGCTCCCAGAACTGCTATATAATGTACAGTGTAACCATCTATGAATAGGAAGAAGCTTTTTCTGACTATCCATTAAAACAGACCAGTTCACTAAATGGCCATATTTTTTGTGTGACAGAAAGTTGGTCCTAAAGTTAATGTATTCTGACTATCCTGGAAGCAGACAAAACCCTTTCCAAGAACCCTACAGAACTACAGCACTGACCCATGAATGAGTTATTTCAGGGCAAGTTATGGTACAATAGCTGTTCTCCAGGAATCGCCTGTGTGGAGACTTTTTGTCTATGGTCATATAAGGTGAATGACAGAGTTTGCCACAATTTAAATGCGAAGTTAGTAACATTCCTGAGGCAACGTGAATGCCTCCCAAATTGAGGTACCTGGAAAATGTGGATTTAGGGTTATCTTTGTACTTTGGATCTTATTCTGAGATACTGAAAAGAATCATGGATTTCTGTACAGTGAACTTTTAAAATGACCTTCCTTGCTGTGCCACACCTCACTTTTTAACTGCTGTTTTAGCTCCATCTGGATGTTTTGACTAAATAGAGCCCAGCAGTCCTCTCTTTTTCTGGATTATCTTTAACAAGATTTTTTTTTTTTAACAAACAATAGATCCAAATAGATCAACCAAATTCCTCAGTTGGCCATACCTCCATCAGAAGATTTATCTGAATTGTCATGTTTCAAAAGTTCTTTTGCTTCTTATAGTAAATCTGAGAATTACCAGTATCACTGCAAGAAGACAGGCATGTTAAGTGCTATTTCTCTAGGTCAGAAATCAACATAGCTTGTCTTGGCTTGCAGTCAAAGGAAAAAACAGCCTTTTTCCTTTGCATTCATCAGCTTCAATCTCACATGAAGCTACACCTGCCACCAGCTATTAGTGCATTTCTAGTATTTTTTTCATCTGGTATTATGTCCAAGTGTTTTGGTTTAAACTTGGCTCCATTATGATGGTTGGAAATGAAATAGTTAACTCTGTTTTTTGGTCTTCATTTGGATATCGGGATTCCGCAGGATCTAGCTCTGCCCCTTCCATCTCTTTCTGTATGCAGTAAAAGCAGAGCCAGCTTCAGCCAGATTATGCCCAATCTCATGTTCAAAAGGTTCATTGGCTTTTTTGTAGGAATAAGTTTGCCTTCCCAACCACTCCAACCTCTGTCTTCTGTAAAATTGCCAGAAAACTTTCCTACATTACTCCTCACTCCACCTTCTTCAGTTTTGCTCTCCTCCTAAATTTTTTCCTGTCTTCTCATATTGCTGTAATATTAGTTTCCACCTGTGCAGCATCAAAGAATGTGATTTGCTTCCTTGGTGAGTCTTCTGGCTTGCCTGTGATGCAAAGATGAAAGTACTTCTTTCCCCATAGTGCTATATAACATTGTCAGGGAAATATAGTAAGCGTATGAATTCATGGTTTGCATTACTTTGAATTGTCATTCATATTTGGATTCAGAGAAAACAACCTGGAGCTTTGAAAAGATTTAAACAAAAACGTGAAACTGTTAATTGTTGCTTATTTTCAAACTGCATTTGGCAACAGCAGAAATCCTGTGTTCGACATCTTTGCGTATTTACATACTGTTTCTAAACAAACCCTTTTGTGAAAGCATCTAGACATTTGAATCATGCCAGAAGAGTAACTGTGTGTTAGCCTTGCAAATTTTAATGTAGGGTTTTGAAATACAAAGGCTCCATGTATATTTGGGCCCCTGAATGACTAGCTCAAGTTAAAGAATCTCTGTAGCAACTGGAAATCAGCAGGCAACAGCACAGTGAGATGCTAGTTTGGTAGAACCGTTGTGCCTATTCAGATCCCACTTGTCCATGTGTAAATCCAGTGTAAGTCAGTCAAGTGACTTGAGTTATTGGTGTAAACAAACATAGTATTTTTCCTTTTAGTACTTGATTCTACACAGTGGGATTCATTACAACAGAAATGAATAATATAAGAAATATCTGTTTTATATTTTAAATATCAAAAATGTTATTTGTGTAAACACTTTGAGGCCATTTCTTCAGACTCAGGAAGAATTCAATCATTGTGTAAAAGAGAGAAAAACTCATCCAAAATCCTCCAAACTTTGTGAAGCACTGTTAAGTGTAAACCGTATTCTGCTTTCAGTCCTATTTCACATTGTCATTTTTCATGTGCTACTTGCAATGGACAAAGTTAGACCTTTCTCCCCATGAAGATACTGAATTTTATAGCTTGGGTTCTTCTCTAAGTTTCATGAGATGATACCTTTTTTCTCTTGAAACTAGATTGACAGCTTCAAATAAAGAATACCTCTTTAGTAATACTACCTTCAGGGAAAGATTGCTTTATTTGGGCATATGTACCATAATAAAAGTATACAAATTACTCCAGGAGTTCTAAACTATTTCCTGGAGCAAAGGTGGCCTGAAAAGCTATTCAGATTTCACACTTTTCAACATTTATCTGTAAAATCACTTGCCTTGAAAGTATTGATTTGGTTTATTAATAAAATGCTTATAAAAACAGCTGCATACATAACAGTTTTGAATTTTAAAGAAATTGTCTTTTTAAGGAAACAAATTCTAAAGATTAGTAAAAAACCCCAACTATACTGAAAATGCATAAATCTAGGGTTTTTAAAATTTTTTTAGTTACAAAGTACTTCTGAATCAAAATAAGATAGTGCAATGTCTTTCTGGAAATCTAATTAAAGGGCTTGACCCATTCCCATTTCTTACTTGGTGTCACATTGACACCTGACTGCAGAATTCCTCTAGAGACACAAACTAATTTGTTGTCTTAGCCTTGAAGGAAACTGTTGTCTCTTCCTTAATTTTGAATGCTAGAATCAGTAAGGCACATACAAACCAGTTCACATGATGAAGGAGCTAAAAAACCTAAAAAATTTCTTCATGCCCTCAAAAGCAGGAAGTCAGCTGCAAGGAACTGAATTGAAAACTATTAGAAATATGTTTAAAGTTTTACAGTCACATCCACTGCAGTTTTAATACTAAATCTTATGCATCCGTGTAATAAAAAGTAAATTAATAGAGCTCTGTACTTACCATAGTTTCGGGCTCTCTGTCTCTAAGGAGTATGTATGTACTGTACTAGAGAGAGTAAAAAATGTTCTTTGTACTTCACTGTGCACTTCCTTTTTGAAATTGTACGGTCTATCCAGCCTTCACAGGAAAAGATACCAGCAAAATCCTTGTTTTGCATATTATCAGAGATCTAACAGAATTTTTAACAGCATTTGTTTGGGATACACTGCAGCACTGTGAAGGACAAATGACAGTGAATGAGCATTCATTCATTTTATGACCTCCAAGATTATAATGAAAAATAGGTCTATGCTGATAAGAAAATTATATAGTTATGTTTTCACTAATCTTTTGACTGAATTAAAAAAGAAAATATATTTTGTTTTTGTCTTTTCTACTCGGGGTTCCTGAATTTTCATGTATTCAGACCACTACCAACCCCATGCACCTTTCTTTCTGGCTCAGATTTTCTGCAAGGTAGAAAAGGAGCTGGCTAAAGCAACATCAGTTTAGAAGTGGAAGGGGAATTCCTGAGTTTAACTGGGATTACTAGCAGTGTTCTGCAGGCATAGGTCATGAGACTGATCCTGCTCATTACTTGGGTCAGGAATCTGGTTCAAGAGCTGATGTTATCTGAAGATGTTCTAAACTGAATGGTACTGCTAATACTGGGGAGAATCAGGTCATTACACAGGAAGAATGAGAAGATTTTGTGCACTGAGTGATAGAAGTAAACCAAAGTTTAATAATGAAGTCATATGCTTAGGGATAAGAACAAGAATTTTTGCTTTGAGCCAGGGAGACAATGAAGGAGAACTGGTATCTGAATGCATTGACTGACTATAAAATGAGTATGAGTCACTGACACGACATGGACATGTGAAAAGCTCATGTGATTTGAGGGCACAGTAGGCAAATGATTTTGAGGAGATAGATACAGGAAAAGACTGTGCAGAGCACCAATGAGAGCTCATTTAGAGTGTTGTGTGCAGTTCTAGTCAACTATGTTGAGTGACCATGAATTTAAACTGACACAGATATAGGTGAAATCTTCTAGGACGAATAGGGAAAGGACTTCCTGGCTTCTGAAAGGACACTAAAAGAGCTTGCCTTGTCTAGCTTAAGAAAGTGGAGATGAAAGGGGATATGATGAGGACTGTAAGTATGAAGGAAGAATGATTACTTATACTAAAACATAAAGGATTGAAATCAAATGGGTGTAAATAGGTTGTGAATACATTTAAAGCGGGAATTAGACAAAAATTTATATTCATTTATATTCATTCTTATTCAGTAATGATCTTCCAAAGAGGTTAGAGGAGGAAAGAGATCACTAAGATTTCCATATGCTACAGAAGCAATTTATGAAAGAGATTTTAATGATGATACAGGGAGGATTCTGATGTTAGGGAAAAAAATCTGTTTGTCAGATGGAGAATACTAACTGTACTGGAAAGATGCTTGGTCCCATGTCTGGTCACACTGAGGGTTAAATCTCAGACTATGGTAGGTTTCCCTAGGCCTATCTTGTTTTTATTTTTTAACCAGGAATGTTTGCTTGTGCAGCTCTTGAGGAATTACTCTGTCTGTTAGGGATTACCTGATATCTGATAGCTCTGCTCTTGATGAAGATCCCTGCTGCTCCCACAATGAGGCAGTAACATCAGATCTTCCACCAAGAGCAGCTTTATTCCAGGTTGTTGTGGTTTAGCCCCAGTTGGCAGCTAAGCACCACACAGCTGCTTGCTCACTCCCCCACAGTGGGATGGGGGAGAGAATCAGAATAGTGAGAAAACTCATGGGTTGAGATAAAGACAGTTTAATAGGTAAAGCAAAAGCCACGCACACAAGCAAAGTGAAGCAAGGAATTAATTCACCACTTCCCATGGGCAGGCAGGTGTTCAGCCACCTCCAGGAAAGCAGGGCTCCATCACGCATAACGGTTACTTGGGAAGACAAACGCCATCACTCCAAACATTCACCCCTTCTTTCTTCTTCGTCCCAGCTTTATATACTGAGCATGACGTCATATGGTATGGAATATCTCTTTGGTCAGTTGGGATCAGCTGTCCCAGCTGTGTCCCCTCCCAACTTCTTGTGCACCCCCAGCCTTCTCGCTGGTGGGGTGGTGTGAGAAGCAGAAAAGGCCTTGACTCTGTGTAAGCACTGCTCAACAATAACGAAAACATCCCTGTATTATCAACAATTTTTCAGCACAAATCTAAAACATAGCCCCATACTAGCTACTATGAAGAAAATTAACTCTATCCCAGCCAAAACCAGCACACAGGTGCAAAGTGCAGTAAAGTAACGTAAGCATTAGGTTTGGGGCTTTCTGAAATGTCCCAGGAAGACTGCAGGGATGCTAGGTGCATGTGTGCTCCGTCCATTGAGAAAATCCTATCTTTGCATTTGGAAACATTAATTTGTGGAAGCCTATTTCCACTTTTGTGGTGTGGAGGGAACTGTTCATGGTGGCAGGAACCAGTGAAAGGCATTTTGGTCTGCCTTTGTAGCACAGGGTGTGATTCACTTTCTTTGGTCATCAGTACACTTTCACTTTTCGAATGCTCTCCTACTGTAGGGGCCTGGGGAACAGTTCTCTCTCCCGCTTTCTTTTGTGATGTTTGGTCTTTGTTACTAAAAGTCTTCAGGGCCACTTGTGGTGGGCAGGAGGCAGGGAAAGAAGGTTCCAGGGGACTCTTCCAGACCTGGACTGCATGTATGCAAGGGACTGATCTCATTGATCTGATGGCTTTTACCATTCCTGTGTTTCCAAACTCCTCAGCCCTCATATACCTCTGTTCTTAACTTTTTAAAAGAAACCTATTTTCTTGTATCTTGCTTCCATGTAGATCTTCTGGTGTCTAGTAGAATAGCTGAGTTAACATGAATACATTTTACTCAACAGGGACACTAATTTCCTTTTGTTTACTCAGCTGCCTTTTTTCATGAAATTTCTTTGAGAACTATCCTTCCTCCCTACCCCAATCAAATTTTCTAGTAATTGTCCACTAGGTTCAAAAGTTACTGAGGAAGACTGACAGGTAGGAGCAATTACAGAACAATTGCCTCAGCCTTGTTTCCTTTGGAAGTTTTGCTAAAAATATGGATGGTAATATAGCAACTCTTCTATCTCTTTATAATGTACCTCTGCTTTAATATAAAAATCTTTAACACATTGACATAGACAAAATACAATATCAGGCTATTCAGGAAATGTTTGGAGGAGCAAAAGTAATAAATCTAGTAAAGCTGCATGTCATTAAACATGCTGGTGATTCAGGGCATGAAATAGATGTAAGATGTGGGGTTGGAAATAAATCCACAGGGGCATTTTGCTGAAGATCAATGACTCTCCCAGGTTCTTTACTAGCAATATACCACCAATCAGCTGAGCTTATATACATTAGTCTGATATTCATGCTGGATTTGAATTCCTGAAAATCAGTTTGAAAACATATGCCACAAAGAATTATGAAAAAAAACATTGACAAGGGGGCACTATTATGCCATTGACTAATAAAGATAAATAATTAATGTTCTCATGACAGCTGCAGACAAATAAAAGATGGACCACACTCACTACATCAGCTCATCTCTGTTAAGATGTTTATTGGTATATTACTTTGTTTTGATTAGCAATAATTTAAGCTGCATGTGCTTTTAAATCATGGTGTTCTGTTGCTCTTGGGTAGCTAGTTGGCCAGCAGAAACTGTGATTTGTAGAACTGGTTTGGAATCCATTATTGTTTTCTAAGTTCTGGTGTAGGATTATTACACTGGAGAGTTCGAGTACTTTCTCCATTGATGCAGGTGGATCAGGCACGCCAACAGCTCCAGCCTCCATCAGTGACAACTGGTATTAAGACACCATACTAGGATTAGTCCAGTATCTCTCTGTCTTCTGTGCAGTGATAGAAAGATTAGAGCTTTTTACTCAGCACTTTTGAGGGTAGACAGGGTGGACCATGATTTAATTCTTATGTTCTCAGTTATGGTGACTCTGCAGATCATTGCACCCTCCAGCATACATCCCATCTGCACAGATATGGCTTTTGAAAACACCCTTGTCAGTGGCACTGATTAAGGGCTCAGAGGTTTCAACATTTTTGTCACCCTCTAGGAAGCTGCCTGAATATTAAGTTCTAAGGCCCATTTTGGGCACCTGTGCTTTAAAAACTTAGCCACAGGGAATGAGTTTACTGCACAATAAATGTTTTACATTATCATTTGCAGAACTGCATTCATCTCCCTCTTCCCCTTTGTGGACCAGTCTGATACTAAGCTAGCACAGTAATTATGAAATGTGATCATGTGTTAGCAAACACAATGCTTTTGCAGGAAATTGAAGACAAAATAGCTTATGACATGGTGAGATTGCTTTTGCCTGAAATCAGTTTACCATTACTGCACCATGCTTCAGTAATGCTCCTATTTACGTAAATGAATTTGGGGTGTCATTCCAAGACACAACGATGTATGTGGGACAATGAACTCTAATTTAGAGTGCCCTCTTTATGGAAAGAACCCGGTAACTTACAGTAACTTCCATACCATATACCCATGAGGTTTAACAGCAGTAGGTATAAGGGAGTACCATGACATATTTCTGTCCTTATGAAGGCTCCTTTTGTCAGGATATTGTTCATAATAACAAATATGCTCATTTTAGTCTGTCTGGAGTATTTACTAACCTTTAGTTAATGTAGATTTGGGAATCTGACAAACAATTCCCTTAAAGTAGCTTGAGCACATGCGTGTACAGGCTCCATATACCAGTACAAAAGGGTGCCTCCATTTTCGCAGGGTTCACATTTGTTCACTGTATTCGGTAATGTAGTCTTCAATTGCTCTTTCCAAATTTTGCTTCCTTAAATATGCATTTCTCATCTTAACTGGAACAAGTGTATGTATTTATTAGAGAAGGCTGTAGAAGAAAAAAGCCCATGTATAACAGACTTTTCCATAGTTCTGAATCCTTTTGATATACACATCACCAGAGTAAGCATCTGAAGAAACCATCAAGATGAAGAAAATATCTGAAAGTTCATGATAAACTTGGAGCCTCACCTCCATCTTAGAACAAAAGCTTTCAAACTGTAAGAGCTGCACCTTTGAAGAGGTTGTACTTACCCATTGCTATATCACTACAGGAGCATCAACGAAAGACTTAGCCCACTGTATGTAATCCTCTATGATGTCAACCATTTTGGATCCTTGCAGTAACATTTATTTTATTTTAACTGAAAAGTCAGTCTTTCCTCCATCAACTAAAGAAATGATATCATCAATGATAGCATCATCCTTAAGGTCTGCTGCAAAAAGAAAGAAGGGATGAAGAAAAAAGTTTAATGCCCATACATTTTGAAGAACAGTTTTCCTTTCAGCGCAACCAGTCCACCTCTGTAAAATGACAGTAGAGAGAAGAACCCTTCACTCACTGGTTGTAGTGGAATTCAATCTTTCTTTGCTCATACCTCTTATGTGGGAGGAAATCTGTTTTGCAATTAAATTAGAAAACCCTATATCTGAAAGGAAAAGAAGAGGTAGGGCAAAAGGAGAGACATTATGGAGATCATAGCCATTTGATAACAAGCCAAAGATAATATGAGTAATGCTACTGTATCACCTGAGCTGAACCAGAAAAGGGTGGGAATTGGAATAGTAGGAGCTTGTGCTTCATAACTAAAACACAAGAACAGAGCACAAAACTGAAAATAATTGCCTCTTCTGTGCTCAGTAGTAAATTTCCTTGCCTTTTGCAATTTTTAGGTCATGTGATAAAATACTCATCTCCAGACACACAAAGGAGCAGAGAGGAACAGTGACAGGCAGGGGAACACAAGTAGCTTAATCAGAGAAAGGGAGCCCCTGCCTTGACTCCTCCCAGGCCTGTCCCAGCAAAGCCATTACCTCCACAGGATGGGGCTGAGGATGAGTCAATGGAAAGGCTCTCTGGATGCAAAGAAGGGCGGTTTGGGATTGTACAAAACTGAAATACTTAGGGTATATTTAGGGGAGTACCACTGAAGAGGTAAAGAGGGATCAAGGTGGCTTTGGGAGGAACAAGCATGGGAAAATAGAGGGGAAAAGGCAAAAAAAGGGGCTGATTGCATGTAGAAAGGTGCTTGATCAGTGAGCTTCTCTGCCATGTACTGTCCTTGATCTTTGCGGTCAGTCCTGGCTTCCCATTAAATTCATTTCTAACAACTTTCCTGGGTGAGGAGACTCTATTCTGCATGCATACATGCATGCGTATGGAGATCTGTGTGCCAGCAACTGGAGCTGGACAATGGGTGATAGGGACCTGGTGTTTGTGGTGACTTCAGAGCACTGGGGCGACTGGTTGATGGATCAGGAGCACAGGCAGTGTTTTCCTCAATCCCTTCAGTGGCAGGGAGGAACACTGAAAGGAACAGGAAGACACACCTGGTTAACCTGTGGCTCAGAGGCTGGTGCCATCGGCAGAATTTTGGGTTTTTTGACCATGGGGCGGTTTACACGGCACCAGGCCTGCTGGCAGCAGACGGAGCGCAACTATCTCCAAGGGGGAAAAGGATTCTCGCTTATGAGTTGGCAGGCCTCATTGAGAGGGCTTTAAACTAGGTTCGAAGGGGGAAGGGGATAAAACTAGGCTCACTAGAAACGAGCCTAGGGGTGGCATGCCGATGTTGGGGGTGAAATCGATAGCCCAGCTCAAGTGCATCTACACCAATGCACACAGCAAGGGCAGCAAACAGGAGGAGCTGGAAGCCATTGTGCAGCAGGACAGCTATGACTTAGTCGACATCACAGAAACATGGTGGGATGACTCTCATGACTGGAGTGCTGCAATGGATGGCTATAAGCTCTTCCGAAGGGATAGGCAAGGAAGGAGAGGCGATGGCGTGGTTCTATATGTTAGGGAGTGTTTTGATTGTATAGAGCTCAACAACTGTGATGACAAGGTCAAGTGCTTATGGGTAAGGATGAGGGGGAAGGCCAACAAGGCAGATATCCTGCTGGGAGTCTGTTATAGACCACCTAACCAGGATGAAGAGGTAGATGAAACATTCTATAAGCAACTGGCAGAAGTCTCACAATCGCTAGCCCTTGTTCTCGTGGGGGACTTCAACTTACCAGACAACTGCTAGAAATATAACACAGCAGAGAGGAAACAGTCTAGGAGGTTCCTGGAGTGTGTGAAGGATAACTTCCTGACACAGCTGGTAAGTGAGCCCACCAGGGGAGGTGCCCTGCTTGACCTGCTGTTTACAAACAGAGAAGGACTGGTGAGAGATGTGGTGGTCAGAGGCCATCTTGGGCTTAGTGACCATGACACGATAGAATTCTCGATTATGAGTGAAGTAAGGAGAGGGGTCAGAAAACCACTACCATGTACTTCTGGAGGGCAGACTTTGGCCTGTTCAGGTCACTGATTGAGAGAGTCCCTTGGGAGACAGTCCTGAAGGGAAAAGGGGTCCAGGAAGGCTGGGTTTTCCTCAAGAAGGAACTCTACAGGCTTGGGGAAGAGTGGCTGGAAAGCTGCCTGGCAGAAAAGGGCCTGGAGGTGCTGGTTGCCAGCCAGATGAATATGAGCCAGCAGTGTGCCCAGGTGGCCAAGAAGGCCAACAGTGTCCTGGCCTGTATCAGAAATCGTGTGGCCAGCAGGAGTAGAGAAGTGATTGTGCCCCTGTACTCAGCCCTGGTGAGGCCGCGCCTCGAATACTGTGTTCAGTTTTGGGCCCCTCACTACAAGAAAGACATAGAGTTGCTGGAGCATGTCCAAAGAAGGGCAACGAAGCTGGTGAGGGGTCTGGAGAACAAGTCTTATGAGGAGCTGTCGTGGTTTAGCCCCAGCCGGCAACTAAGCACCATGCAGCCGCTCACTCACTCCTCCTTCCCCCAGTGGGACGGGGGAGAGAATTGGAAAAAAACTCGTGGGTTGAGATAAAAACAGTTTAATAGGACAGCAAGAGAGAAGGAAACAACAATGATAACAACAATAATAATACCGACAAAGGAATGTACAAGAACAAGTGATGCCCAATACAGCGATTGCTCACCACCTGGCGATCGGTAGCCCGTCCCCGAGCAATGATTTCCGCCCCCCGGCTAACTCCAGTTTATGTACTGAGCATGACATTGTATGGTAGGGAATATCCCTTTGGCCAGCCTGGGTCAGCTGTCCTGGCTGTGTCCCCTCCCAGCTTCCCGTGCACCCCCAGCCTTCTTGCTAGCAGGCCAACACGAGAAGCTGGACTATCCTTGACGACTTAGCAACAACCCAAAACATCAGCACCTTATCAACATTTTTCTCATCCCAAATCCAAAACATAGCCTCATGCTAGCTTCTGTGAAGAAAACCAGCTCTACCCTGGCTGAAACCAGGACAGGAGTGGCTGAGGGAACAGGGATTGTTTAGTCTGGAGAAGAGGAGGCTGAGGGGAGACCTTATCGCTCTCTACAGTTACCTGAAAGGACGTTGTGGTGAGGTGGGTGTTGGTCTCTTCTCCCAAGTATCTAGCGATAGTACGAGAGGAAATGGCCTCACGTTGTGCCAGGGGAGGTTTACACTAGATATTAGGAAAAATTTCTTTACTGAGAGGGTGGTCAAACATTGGAACAGGCTGCCCAGGGAGGTGGTGGAGTCACCATCACTGGAAGTGTTCAAAAAATGTGTAGACGTGGCACTTGGGGATATGGTTTAGTGGGCATGGTGTTATTGGGTTGACGGTTGGACTTGATGATCTTAGAGGTCTTTTCCAACCTCTGTAATTCTGTGATTCTGTTAAGTGTAAAAACCAGGCAGGTAATTCAGTGCCATCTCCCAAATTCCCAGCCCTTTCAGCAGCCAACAACCAGTGAGTTATTGATTTACATCCTCAGAGTCCAGCACAAAATTGGTGAAAGAGAATTCTGTGTAAAATGGAATTTTCACAAGGTTGGATGTGCATCCTGTACTAAGTACCCCCAATTCCTGGTGCCAGGCACACAGCAAAGGTTTATACTTCCCTACTAGCTAAGATTTTGAGAGGTCTCTATCGTACAGAGAGAATTCTTAATTCTTTATCTCATTTCTACTGTCTGTAGATATTGGGCATATTTGTGCTTTTTGCTGTTTCCTTTTTTTAGAATCCTACCTGTTAAAACCTGTTAAAAAGAAGTAAATTCTGTTACTTCTCCCTGAGCATCCTCCAATGGTCGCTATCAGGAATAGGCTAACAGATCAGCTGTCTCTTTGCTCTGACTGTGATTAGATTCATTATGGCACTCTTAATCTGAGCCCTTTCTTCTACTTTCATACACTGACTTAGTGGCCAGCTTTCTTCCTCCAGTGCTGTTGAGGTTTACAGATTCCAAAATAACCTGCAAGGTACGTGAATTTCAAATATTGACTAAGCATGCATGTTTACGTACATCAGAACGACACTTCAGTTTAGGGAACTGATAGCAGATTTTTGAAATTATAATTCTAACCTGAAGTTGTGCTGCAGTCACACTTACCCTGTATTACATTAAGGTTTATAACTCAAAAATAGGAAAAGAAAGAAAGAAAGAAGAAAGAATTATACCACGTCTCTTAGAAACTTCTACAGAAAATGCTAAGTCCTAGAAAGTAATTATATAGAAGATTGAGACAACATGCAGAAGTTGCTTCAGGGGAACTGCCATCTGAATATTAAAAAAAAAAATTCTTTACCATGAGAACAATTAAACATTGTAATAGGTTACCCAGGGAAACAGTAGTGTCCCTTACTGGAAATATTCAAGACTGCTTGACAGGACCCCAATTAACCTAATCTAAGGCCCTGATTTCAACAGACCATCGTACCAAATCTCCAGCAGTCCCTTCCAACCTAGATTCTTCCATGATTCTACAGTTCTATGAAATTCTGGAAAATTGTAATATATTTTATGTTGGATGTAGCCCAGCTGGCCTCCAGACTCTTCAAAAACAATTCCTTCACCTGTAATTAGCTCATCTTACAAATACTTCAGCAATACTACAATTTACTGTAACTTCTCAAAGTGTTGCCTGCTTATTATGAAGCTGCTGTACAATATTCTATTAAATATTTTTCCACAAGTCAGCATGACAGTAACATCAATGGAGGCAAATGGATGAGAATCAACTTATTCCTTCCTGTATCTGCATATATGATGACTGCATATATGACCCTTCTATCCTTACTGATGTAGGACTTTAAGCCTCTGAGTAACAACATCTATTCTGGCATCTTGGGTTGAAGATTGACAGGTTGTCCTTAAAGATAGTGGGAACCCTCAGAACCTACACCTTAAAGATATATTGAGACACCTAATAGGATTTCTAAAGCTAGCTGGATATCTTATTCCTAGCAATTATCAGGTATTTAGGTACTTGTATACAGAGGGGTTAAAAGATGGAATTTTGGTCCATAGTTGGACACTGGGTGAGAAATAGATAACAGGCTGGGTGAGAGAAACCAGATGCTTTCCCACAGAGATATGACAGTTGAATAATACTAGGGGAGGACATGGAGGGAGGAATCCTTGCAACATCCTGCTATTGGCTTGAGCATGATTGATACGTGACTGCTAGATTATGGTAATATGCTGCGTGTACAAAGCCTACGAACCAATAGATGGGATGGCTATGGCGTGTGCAGCGCGCCTGACCAGTGGGTGCATATGCCATAGGCTCCCTATGTTGAGAGTCAGCAACAGAGGCGTGTTTCGGCACTCACTGGTCACGTGTGTCGAAACCCGCTCCTCTGCAAATGTATAAATACCGGGATTTCCCGAAGAGCAGTGGGCCGGTGTACGGTGAGGCCACTGTTGCCTCCGTGGGGACACCCACGTAAAGCTGGCACCTACCGACCGCTGGGCTGAGCGTGCGGCGCAAGACGACACAAGAATGTACAGATGGGCCATCTTCCTCACAGTCCTTGGGTCGGTAAGACAATTGTTTTGCAAGATACCCTTAGTGTAACGCATGCTTGTAGTTAATAAAACACTTACTGCTTTTTCCCCTTGTAGTCCGTGTATATGTGTCTACCCTTCTCGGGAATCCTCGAAACCACCCTAGAACAGTACTGTAGAATTTTACATTGAAATGCATTTCTGAACTTTTAAATTATTACCTTAAAAATGCAGCCAAAACCCCTTGTAGACTAAGAATGGACCGTGAAGAGCAGTGTCTATGAGGAAAGCCTAAAGGAGGGATCAGACTCAAGCTAATACAGATCCTAAAGATTCTCCCAGAGGTTCCTATAAGCCATTATTTTGACTGTAAAATAAAAATACCAGGCAAGAAATTTTCAATGCAAATGGAAGTCTTGGCAACAACTGTCTGCAAACCAGAGGTGATGTGGTCTTTGAGCTGACTTTCAGGTGGCACAGGGTTTTTTTATTTGTTTGGGTTTTTTGTTTGTTTTTTGTTTGGTTTTGTTTTGGGTTTTTTTACATAAAAGGTTTTTACCCAATTGAACAACATTCGCAAGAATATTTATTCTGAGTGATGTTGTAGTGGGTTGAACTTGGCTGGACACCAGGTGACCACCAAGCCACTCTGTCACTCCCCCTCCTCAGCTGGACAGGGGAGAGAAAATATAACGAAAGGCTCGTGGGTCAAAATAAGAACACTCAGCAACTACCATCACAGGCAAAACAGACTTGACTTGGGGAAATTAATTTATTAATTAATAAATTTATTACCAATCAAATCAGAGTAGGTGTGGTGAGTTGACCTTAGCTAGATGCCAGGTACTCACTAAAGCTGCTCTATCACTCCCCCTCCTCAGTTGGACAGGGGAGAGAAAAATATAACAAGAAGCTTATGGGTCGAGATAAGGACAGGGAGAGATCATTCAGCAGTTATTGTCATGGGCAAAACAGACTCAACTTGGGGAAATTAGTTTAATTTATTGACAATCAAAATCAGAGTAGGATAATGAGAAATAAGACCAAATCTTAAAACACCTTCCCCCCACCGCTCCCTTCTTCCCAGGCTCAACTTTGCTGCTGATTTCTCTACCACTTCCCCCCCCAAGCAGCACGGGGGATGGGGAATGGGGGTTGCAGTCAGTTCATCACACGTCGTTTAAGCCACTCCTTCCTTCTCAAGGGAAGGACTCACACTCTTCCCCTGCTCCAGGGTGGGGTCCCTCCCATGGGAGATAGTTCTCCACGAACTTCTCCAACATGAGTCCTTCCCACAGGCTGCAGTTCTTCACAAACTGCTCCAGCCTGGGTCATTTCCATGGGGTGCAGTCCTTCAGGAACAAACTGCTCCAGCGTGGGTCCCCCACGGGGTCACACATCCTGCCAGCAAACCTGCTCCAATGTGGGCTCCTCTCTCCAGGGGTCCACAGGTCCTGCCAGGAGCCTGCTCCAGCGTGAGCTCTCCACCGCGTCACAGCCTCCTTTAGACCATTCCACCTGCTCTGGCATGGGATCCTCCACAGGCTGCAGGTGGATATCTTCTCCCCTGTGGACCTCCGTGTGCTGCAGGGGGGCAGCCTGCCTCACCACAGTCTTCACCACGGGCTGCAGGGGAATCGTTGCTCCCGGTACTTGGAGCACCTCCTGCCCCTCCTTCTTCACTGACCTTGGTGTCTGCAGAGTTGTTTCTCTCACATATTCTCACTCTTCTTTCCCACTGCAGTTGCACAGCGTTTTTTTCCCCCCTTCTTAAATACGTTATCACAGAGGTGCTATCGCTGTTGCTGCTTGGCTCAGCTTTGGTCAGCAGCGGGTCTGTCTTGGAGCCGGCTAGCATTGACTCTATCAGATATGGGGGAAGCTTCTAGCAGCTTCTCGCAAAAGCCACCCCTGTAGCCCCCCACTACCAAAGCCTTGCTACGCAACCCCCTGGTTCCCCTCCAGGTTGGGACACACACTGCACATGGTTTGCTGCAGATCTAGCTTTAGGGTTTTGGATTTATTTGATGTTAGAAAAGAAAAAATTAAAATGAGGAGAAGCTCATTGCAAATGTGTCTCAAACCCCAACACTGCATCCACTATGCAGACTGATCTGGAAATTCAAAGGGACACACAATATTGTTTAGAAAAAACAAAGATTTTAGGAAAATTGACAGTCTTGTTCAGCTCTACATTAAACCCAGGTAGAAATGGTTGCTAAAAACCAGGAGATGTTAAGTCACACAATTTAAATAGGAGAGGAGGTGGAAGTTCAGCTACTGAAGAATCTCACTGAAGGTGGCAAGAACTTCAGAGATGAGTGTAGAAATCAAAATACCTTCTCTCATATCTGTTATTGGGGAGGTTTGAGGGATGGAAGAGTGCTCTTTGGAAAGGAAAAGCCATTTCACAATCATTACACAGAACTGCTTGCACCTTGTCTTGGATTGCACAATACACTCCGAACACCTTCAGGCCACCCAGCTTCAGTGATTTGTTGTTGATCCATACTTCAAAATACAGAGCTGTTCAGTCCATCAGTTATAAAACTAATGACTCAAGAAAAAGGCTTGGTTTGACAATTAGCATTGACAAAGAGAGAGGGCATAGCTCCCTCTCATTTGGAGATATGATAGCATCACATGAGGGCATAATTTTGCCAACTGTAGTTGCTAGCACGATCATGCAGCTGCATAGTCTCTGGTATGATGTAAAGTGAAGCAGCTGGCCCATGTTGCCTGCTATGGACTCTCTGTATTAATCATATGTTCAGTTAGTATTAATCGAACCAGAAAATATCAAACCTGTGCTGTATTTGGATCTGAACATCAAAATAATAATCATTAAAACAAAGAGAGAGAGAGAAGCAGTAATTACAGTTTTGAAAGTTCTTCAAAGTCTGTTCAGGTGTTTCAAGCAATAATAGCACCCTCAGGCCTAGATACAGGTGCAAGAGGCAACACTGGGTTGTTCAAACAGTATTCACATCTCTTCACATACTGTCACAGGTGAATTAAGAGAAGTCATCATTGTGGGGTTAACTAAAAGGGTGTACATGCAGCTGTAGCAGTTTTAGTTTTGTCTAGTCCCAGCTCAGGCTGGTACTGTTAGCTCCTGATAAGACATGGCCTAGACTCCTTGGCTCCTGAGAAGATAGGGCATAGCACAACTCTCAAGGTTTGCACAGCAAAGCTGATTACAGTTAGGCCTACTTGTTGGCGATACCTGAACCAAAGTACTGTTTGCTCAGAGTAAGTGCATCCGTCACACATACTGTAATCTAAGTCTTGAAGGAGATGGATCCCAATTTATTCTTAGAGTACCTATATCTACTCTGAGACTCACATTCTTACACCACTTTGAGAATGGTCAGTACTAAGTGAGATATAGAGCTACCTCGTCTATTTCTGATAGTGTAGTGTCCTGGTTTCAGCCAGGACAGAGTTAATTTTCTTCACAGAAGCTAGCGTGAGGCTACGTTTTGGATTTGGGATGAGAAAATGTTGATAAGGTGCTGATGTTTTGAGTTGTTGCTAAGTAGTCAAGGACAGTCCAGCTTCTCATGCTGGCCTGCTAGCAAGAAGGCTGGGGGTGCACGGGAAGCTGGGAGGGGACACAGCCAGGACAGCTGACCAAAGAGATATTCCACACCATATAACATCATGCTCAGTATATAAAGCAGGGACAAAGAAGAAGGAGAAGGGAGAGGGACATGCGGAGTGATGGTGTCTGTCTTCCCAAGAAACCATTACGCATGATCGAGCCCTGCTACCCTGGAGATGGCTGAACACATGCCTGCCCTTCTCAGCTGGACAGGGGAGAGAAAATACAACAAAATGGTCATGAGTCAAGATAAGGATAGGAAGATCACTCAGCAATTATCATCATGGGCAAAAACAGACTCCACTTGGGGAAATTAATTTATTACAATCAGAATAGGATAATGAGAACTAAAACCACATCTTAAAAAAAACCAACACCTTTACCCCACCCCTCCCTTCTTCCCAGGCTCAAATTCACTCCTGCTTTTTCTACCTCCTTCCCCCAAGTGACACAGGGAATAAGGGTTAATGGTCAGTTCATCACATATTGTCTCTGCTGCTCCCTTGCTCCTCAGGGGGAGGACTCCTCACACTCTCCCCCTGCTCCAGCATGGGGTCCCTCCCATGGGAGACAGTCTTCCACAAACTCCTCCAACATGTGTCCTTCCCACAGGCTGCAGTTCTTCACCAACTGCTCCAGCCTGGGTCCCTTCCACAGGGTGCAGTCCTTCAGGAACAGACTGCTCCAGCATGGGTCCCCCATGGGGTCACAAGTCCTGCCAGCAAACCTGCTCCAATATGGGCTCCTCTCTCCAGAGGTCTTGCCAAGAGCCTGCTCCAGTGTGGGCTTCCCATGGGGTCACAGCCTCCTTCACATACATCTACCTGCTCTGGCATGAGGTCCTCCACAGGCTGCAGGTGGATGTCTGCTCCACCGTAGACCTCCATGGGCTGCAGGGGGACAGCCTGCCTCACCATGGTCTTCACCACAGGCTGCAGGGGAAACTCTGCTCCGGCACCTGGAGCACCTCCTCCCCCTCCTCCTTCACTGACCTTGGTGTCTGCAGAAGTTTCACATACTCTCACTCCTCTCTTTGGCTGCAATTGCCACATACATGTTTTTTCCCTTCTTAAATATGTTATCCTAGAGACACTACCACTGTCACCAGTTGGCTCAGCCTTGGCCAGCAGTGGATCTGTCTTGGAGCCGGCTGGCATTGGCTCTATTGGACATAGAGGAAGTTTCTAGCAGCTTCTAGCAGAAGCCACCTCCGCAGCACCCCCCCCCCAAGTTTCTACTCTAACAGAAAAACCCGACACATCAGTCATCACCACTGGACAAGAACGTAGCTGTTACAGTCAGTTATAACCAACTGATTTAGAGATCTATTAGTAAACAGGTTCTTTAGAAAAGGCACTGTTTTGAAGAGATTGAAGACTACTTCACATTAATGGCACAGAGGTGGTACATCTGTTCACAGGGAATCAGATATTGAGTAAAGCCATGATTTTCTTTCTGCTAACATACTGGAAACATGCCACATTACACCACATGACAACTCAAACTGAGCAACATCAGGGACATTCACTGATATACACATGCAAGAAGCCTATTGCTTGTTCCATTTGTCTACTTTAAGGTGACTTAGTAAACCTAGTAGGTTTCCCTCCCTGAAAAATGCCAGACTAGCACCAAGACAACAGTTATTGTCCATGACTATCTCAGTGTTCTGCAGGAAGTGTTTCAGCTTATCTGACCCTACAGCATAGGCCTCTAGTACTCAGGACCCCAGCAGTTCTGTTACAGACCCCACAGTCAGTCCCTTTATTACACATTTATGGCAGAGTGCTACTTTTACCATTAGTTAGATGGACAAGTATTGGATTCCTCCCCCCCATACAGTTTACATCTTTGGAGCTCAGAGACCAAGTCTCATTTCCAGTCACCAATAAGGAGTAGCATCCACTTTACTGCTGTTGTGATAAACTAGGTCAGTTGCATGTTAAAGCATGGAGTTTCAGCTACTGATTCAATTACCTTATGTGAAGGCAGCATTTCTTCCCCAGGTACATTCAGTTCCTATATTTTAGGACAGTAAGTGCCACAAAAGAGGAATTATGGTGACTGTATTTACAAGACACACAACTTAGTGTTGCTAAGCTCTTCTGTGAAAGATGGCCAAGAACTAAAGTAAAATTAACATCTACCAATTTGAGTTTGCATCTTCAGCGTAAGTCCAACTTTCCATTTGCTTTGCCCTGAATTATCTTCACAGCATCTTCTTTGAGGGTTCATGTTTCAGTCCACCTGGACATGTTTTGGATTACAGACATCATGGAACAGCAGCAAGAGTGGCAGACAGCAAAATGAAACAAGTAGAAGAGTCATGTTGAGAAGAGGTCCAGTTATTCCATTTGTCCTTTTCTGGTTATGCCTAGCATGATGAAAAAGGACTTAATGTTAGGATGGCTATAAGTTATAGTTTTATTGCTTAAACTAGCTTAGTAGCTCTAAGAGGAAAACTAAAGCAATAAATAGCAACATTTGTCTTATGTTAGAAGCTAGACGATATTTCAGGGGAAGACTTAGAGATGTGGCAGAAGAATAGATTTGTCAGTTTGACAGTTCATGTTCTCTAGTCAATAGTAAAAAAGTTTGAGTTACATTAGTTTCTAGTGACAAAAGCTCTAATAGCCCTTATGCTGTTTTTACTGTAATTCAGAGTACAAACCTGCAATACTTAGGAGATTAAACTTCAGAAAGCTGTATAGGGAACTGTGTGCTAACACTCTCATAAAGAGATATCTGAAAGATTTTAGTCAGCCCCTCTGTTTTTCCAGCATGTTTACTCATTAACTTTCCTCAAGGAAGGGAAAACTAGATCTATTGTGGCCTTGAGATTTAAGTCCATGGAAGAATAACATCTTTATTTCCAAGAAAGTGAAGCCAGTTAAGGCTTAGCCAGAGTGCAGCTATATACAAGTCTGAAGACTCTAGCAGAAGTGTTCTTTTAGGGACTCTGACATACTTCAGAGGAGCATTAAAGTCAAGCCAGTGTAGTTTGTTTTAGCCAGCTCTTTGCCAAAGGTTTTCTACCTCAATACTGGAGAATAAAGTAGGTTCTCTGATTAGTAGAAGACTTACCTGATCTATGCAAATGGATTGTCAAAAGGATCACCAGAAGGTGGTTTCTGAGATTCCTTCTAAGAAAGAGATATCATAGGCTGTTAGTAGATTTCCAGGTTTTATCAGGTTTATTCTGCATGTTTGTATCAGATAGTTCCTGTTCCAAACACCTTCTGGAAAGAAAATACTGCAGAATGCCTGCTAAATACACATTAACTGTACTGCTTTAACAAAAAAGTCTCTAAATCCATGTTACCAGTTATCCTAGTCTGAGGCAAGGTATCTTTCAGAAAAGCCATGTGTGCCTAGTGAACACTCATTTGGAGCTGAGCCAGTATAGTCATGATGAGGTCTGTTTTAGCCAAATGCTAGATGTCTTAAGTCAGCATTCCAGAACTGATCTAGAGTTTCCAAGGGTTTCAAATGCTATGTCCCAAATGGAGTGATGTGGTAAAGCCACTTCCTCCCCCAGAGGGTACTGAACATGGGAGCCTCCCATTTGTTCATCTAGAAAGCTGCACAGTCCACACTGTCAACTGTGCAGAGAGGTAAGCATAGCCAAAGTAGAACGCTTCTGCAGCTACATTATTTCATAGTCTTTTGTAGAAGCTCCCAATACAGGACTGAAGAACTTCCTGGTAGGGCTTGCAGCTTGGGGAACTGTTTACAGATGCCCAGGGGGAAGGGAAGGTTGTGGTGTTTAGTTTTTGTGTGTGGTTTTTTTTTTTGGTTTTTTACTACTTACAGGTGAGGCACTGAAAAGGTCTGGTTTAGCTTGACTTTCAAACAGGCCATCAGCTGGCAGCACAGTTTGTTGGGGAACAGGCTTTGGTGGTTCTAGAGAAGAGACACACTGCTATATCACTGAACAGCTTTAACAAGTACTCAGCTCTGTATAGCAACACCAAAGCTCATCTAACTAGGTGCACAAAAGCCCACACAGAAGTTGCTTTGAGTGGCCTCAATTTTATCTCCTGCTTGTCCCTCAGTACACTTAAGCTTAGATGGGACTTCTAACACTGTACAGACCTAGTTTACCTCAGTCTAGTCAAGTACTTTAGGCACTAGGTGTCAGTGTTTGGCCACTGACATTGGTCAACTCTAACATTATTAGGGGAGAGAGTCTTTCAACCCTGTTTTAGTAACCATTAAATCAAATTTATTTCTATCAGAAAAGAATAGTGATCAGCCATCCCACTGCCTGAGCAGCTATCCAAGCAGAAAAAAAAAATCAGTCATTTTGGCAGACAGCTTGCTAGCTTCCACATCATCATGATCTGTACTATCTTGAGGAATATCTACTTTACTACTAAAATAACTGCTGAAAGATCCAGAAGCACCTGAAAGGCTGTGCTGCTCTCCTCTCCTTGCTGGTACTGCAGGTGGCTTTGTCAGCTGGAAGTCTTTGAACATTTCCTTGACATCCTTCATATCTCTATCCCCAAGTGGATCCAGAGCAATAAAAGCATCACTCCCTCTCTTAGATAGCTCCTTCTGAGGTGCAGCTCTAGGTGGTGGCTGAGGTGGGCTAGTTGACAACATGGAGAGTAGTACAGATGAGGTCTGAGCAGGTAGTGTTGAAGATGAGAATAAACTACTCTGGAAGGGATTTACAGCACTGGATGGCTGTGCCCATGAAGTAGGTGGAACTTGTGCTGGCTGTGCACAGGGACTAGAGGTCTGAGAGGCTGCTGGACCAAAAGATGCAGGCTGGCTCCAGCTTGGCACTGCTTGAGTACCAAAGGCAAGTGGTTGAGTAAATCCTGTAGGCTGAGCAGCAAAAACACAGGAAAGACTGATGCAGCCTGAGTGAAGGCAGGTGTTTGTACACTCCATGGTGATGGAATTACTGGGAAGCCACCTGGGGGGGAGATTGTTGTTACACAGCACTTCAGTGATCTGAAGACCTCGAGTATATCAATTCCACCAAGGGTACCAGCAAAACATTTTTCATGTGCTGTTTGCAAAAGACTGTTGATTTACACATAATTTTAAGTCATTGGAGGGGGGAGAAGAGAGTTAACTTTTTTTACTTAGCTCCATTTTGGTCCTGGAAGAACAAAATTGAGGTTGATAGAACAGGAGTAGGAAGATAATCTCAGCACAAAAGTGGTAAATACTTACATTTATTATATAGTTACTTCTGTGTAAATGATTACTAAGACTCTACAGCAGTGCTACCCTGGCCTCCCAAGTTGTGCTTGGCACACTTGCACCTTGTATATGTGAAGCAGCAAGCTGCTGTCAAAGTTTAAGCAAAACACCCTGTTCCAGTTAAGGATGCAAGTTTAGTGCTCTATTCACAGAATTTAATAGTTTAGAGCAGACAGCATGTGGATTAAAGGGCAGGGCACTGCATGTGAAGTAAAGGACAACTAGAACACCTGTGTTTGTGTTAACAGATATCTTGGACTGGAACAAGATCTTCACTTTATGAACTAACCTAGACCAGCCAATGGAGGTGCTGTGGTAGGACTTGTTTTGAAGAGGTCCAGTGGATTAGTTGGCACGGGTCCTGTCTGTACCACTGAGGTCAAGCTGAGGCTCTCTGTAGTTGGCACAAACAAGTCTGAACTAAGCAAGTCATTTGATGCAGTCTAGAAAGATAAAAGCTGTTGTGAGATAGCATGGCAGAACACATGCTAGCTTGATCAAGACCCACCAGTTCAGAGCAACAAGATTTTGTTTCAGCTACAGCAGAGCAGGGAACTTTGAAGCTTATACTTCCTCTTGAAAGGATGCAAGCATCACCATTTTGTTCACACCTACTGACATGCATGGCATTAAGTAGGTATAATATACAATAGTTACAAGTCAACAGCAGACAAATAAGACTTGGAGTGACTGAATTATTTTTTAGTATAATGAGCTTCCCCCCCAACATTCCTGCTCAGTCTACAGTGACCCCTGCAGTTGTGGCAGGGTCAGCAACTGAGTTTTGCATCATTTCAGTGCAAGACAAATGCAGCTGACCCAGAGACACCCTGTGTTTAATCAGGCAAGTGATTGAGATTGCCTTCAGTAGGCAGGTACTGCAAAACTGCATAAGTTTCTGTAAGCTAGTACTAGTACCTCATTGTTATGAAACCACAGGCTGATGGGCATACAACTAACAGGTTCTGACATTATATCAAGTGACAATATACATAGCAGTATACTTACCAGACCTTTACAGAAGTATGACAGCGTTAAGGAAGAAAGTAAATAATTTAGTGATCATAGCTAGTATGAAGCATTCATGAATGTTAGAAAGTACCACAGCTGCAGACAGATTGGAGTAAGCATGGCAGGTGAAAGTAGATGTGCTGTAAAGCTGTTTAGCCAGTTACATAGTATGAAGAAAGAAAAGCTTCCTTCAGCCAGCTTCTTAAAGTAACAGCATGCATATCACCATTAATTACTTCAACATTGTTCACCTTGACAGACCTCCTTCCTCTTCCTAGCTTGGTACATTGTGGTGGTGGGCTAATTGTTATAGACTCATGTGACATGGGATGGATATTGCTTTCAGAATCCAGCTTTACTCCATTCCACAGAGATACTCCTTTGGAAGGACCTTCCACAAACAGGTTTGACAGGGCTTTAAGAAAGTCATTCTGTTCTCTCTCTGGTACCCCATTTGGAGTTCTTGCTGCAGGCAACTTACTCTCAAATGGCCACTGGTTTGTTAGTGCTTCTTGTTTGCCAGTTCTATTAGAAATCTGGTCAAACTGTTTACCAAAGTAGTCAATATCATCATTTGAAGCACCATTACCCACCAGTGTCAAGGTACTCAGACTTTCCTTCTGATCAGTAGATTTTAGAGACTCAAATAAAGGCAGTGCAGGTTGGCCTGGCTGTGCAAAAGGATCATCACTGAAAGGGTCTGGATTAGGTGTGGGAAAGAAGCTGAGATTGGTAGAGAAAGAACTTGCAGGCAAGAAGGGTGGCTGTGGCTTTGGTTGTGGAAGAGAGATTGTGATGCCATTCAAGAAGAGATCCTCTTGTAAAAGAGTCTGTTTGGTCACAATTTCAGAGTTTAGATCCACTAGCAGAATCTCTTTAGTTTCCTATTTGTTCAGAAAGAAAAAATAAAGTTAGCTTTGTGTACTATGCAGCAAGTAATACATAAGCACAAGGAAAATAGCTGCAAAAGGAGAGATCCTAGTATCCAACACCTCATACTAATAAGTATTCAACGTCACAGTGAAGTTACACTAAAGCTTCATCTTATAAGCCATTAAGGCAAGCACCACAAGCTGTGGTCAAGTCACAGCTACTTAGCATCAGAAGCTCAATGTTAAAAGCACCTGTTTTAAGATCCCTTAGTTAAATATCAATGCTTGTTCTACAGCCTAGATACTGTAGAGTCATTAAGCACTAATTGTACCTCAGCTTTCACTTAGTCAAGAAGCCCTGGTTGAATTCTAGTCCTTTGTTTTGACAAATTCTGAAGTCATACTGCTTTAGCATGCCTTCAAGGTGCAGTCTCAGCTTTGGAGTAAGATTAGAGAGCTCTTTGCAGGTAGAAGAGGTGAACATGCCATCTCTCCACCAAGCTGGCAGAAGGGTAAGACTTGGTCACTAGCTGGACTGACACCTATTGCAGCATCAATTGGATCATGGCTGATGGTGCCTTATAGTGCTAGAATAAAGCAGTAAAATTTTTGGGGTCACACTGAGCTATGACAAGCTAAATGCATACTTTTGTGGAGTTAAGCCACATCTTGAGCTAGGGCCACCCATCTAGAATGGCCAGGAGTCCACTCTGAGGGACTGAAAGTATTTGCTTGTCCATAAAATGACATATCCCCAAACAAGTCCATCTGGTCAACTCCCTTGAAGCCAGAAATATTAGAAGAATCAGTATCTGTTACAGTTCTTGCAAGAGCAAGAATCAAGCATTATGCAGATCTATTGCAAACACTTCTAAATACTGCGTTTCCCACACAATGTGGAGACAGTCAGTTATGGATTCCTTAATGGCACCAGTATAAAGCTCTGAAATTTAACCTACCAGTTTCAGTTTGTCAGCTTGATCAGCAGGTAGTGCTTCACTACCATTCTGTAATAGATAACAGTGTCAATGATAATTGGAATATCAAAACTTGCCTTAAGCAAGTGACTTGCAGGCTTGAAAAAAGTAATAGAAAAAGGAAGTCTGAGGGAGATCACTACTTATTAGTTCTGGAGACCCCTTTTACTCCCATTTCCAATGCAATTGGGCATCTAACGTTGCCTCCATAATGCTAGCAGAAAGTCAAAGCTAGTTGTATCACAGCAGCATACCTAATCAAGTGAGGCCGAGTTGGAGTGACTTACCTCAGTCTTACTTGCTTCTTCACTCTAAATAAGAGAAGGCTCTTAGTACCTAGATATCACACAAAATACCCAAAGCCTCTTGATTTGGAATGCTTACCAAATCTAGGAGGTAATCACACTGCTGGTACAACCACCAACCAATAGCCTCAAGTGATCTTAGCTCTAGAAAGACCTGTGTCAAGTCTCACAAGAGCCCAAAAACTAAGCCAAAGCTTAAACAAGCTTTGTTTCTATGCAGATTAATGCAGTTTCTGTAGTTTTACTTGCCTTTTTCTTGTCTTCCTCTTCCTTCTTCATATTATATATTAGCTGGAAAAGGTCCTTAAGATCAACAACTAGAGGCTCAGCCTGAAAAAGAATGTAGATTTTGGGCCATGTACTACTTCACAGCTTGCTTCAGTAGAAGTCCATGGAGCAACAAGCCAAACTTTCCTAAATGGTGCAACACTAAGGTTGAGATCACAGGAAAAGCAAGAGTTTAAGTGATCATCTAGTCTCTACATAACAGAGCTTATGCAGAATCCAAGGGTAATGGGGCACAGCCAGCTTAGAACTGTTAACTTCCCAGGGAAAGTGACTGTACTTGTGCTAAGCCTGCCTTTTTTTTTTGGCTAAAAGCCTGTAGCGTAACATTTAATAAGTACATAGCAAGTCCTAATCATATTTCCTCAAAAGTGCAAAGGGTATCCAAACCCTCTGGTAGTCTCATGAGAAAAAGCAATCTGAATCCTTCTATTTTCTACCAACTCCAACACTGAACCTGGAGAAAGCTTCTATAGCCGGTACTACATTTATTTTAAACGTTATGCAAGTGTTAAATCAGTGATGCAAGCATAAGGTAATCTTATCATCACCTCAAATGTGTGGAACAGACACCAGCTTTAAGTCATATCTGTATCAGGATAGAAGCTTAGAGTTTTAGAAAGGCACTGCATTCCCTGCACACCCATTAACAACAGTATTTTGAGTAGTTGCTGAGATAGTGGCAGGTTCAGCTACTGATTTTGATCTTTTGCTTGAGGGACAGTACAGCTGCAGTCTAGAGCTGAAGTCCTTACTTCTCAGCTAGACAAGTCTGTGTTAAACTAGCAGCAAGTCAAGAGCTTTCTACAGTTCAGCAAGCAGCACCCCACAGTGAAAAGATCAGAGAGCAGACTCTACTCCAGAGCACACACAGAAGGCTTCTGTACTTTATCTACAATTACAGTGAAGCCAGTACAACATAGGACTCTGATAAACTAATATAACAGGCTTAGAGGGTGTTACAGCTATTACTGAAGTAATAACATGCTCCAACAAGGAACTCTTCAGTCTCACCTGCAGCAAAGCTGTAACAGTTCTCCAGGAGGGCAGGCAGGGATGTGTATGAGGAAATTACTAGCTTTGAAGCCTTGGCTCTTCAAGTCATTTTAATGACTATAAGACATTATGACAAGCTAATAAATGATAAAGATTCAGCAAGCTCATGTCATTTAGGAAGCTGCATAATACTCAGCACTAATTCCAAGTACTGTTTCTAATACTGCTTATGCACAGCTTCTCTTCATAGAGACAGACCCTGCACATGGGTTTCCCCCCCCCATACAGAAGTCCTGTAATAAAGATCAGAATCCCTCCCAGAAGTAACTCTAGGAGAGCCAGACCTGCCATTGAGGTCTGGTTGCACAGAAACTCTATTGCACAAGACAAAGCATCATGAGAACTAGACTAGTGCAGTTCTAACATCTTTCCTGCCAATTCTGAGGGAAGCTCTGGATATCTGACTCAAGAATTAGCATTCTCACTGACAGCAACAGACCACTGTGAAATATGTTCATCTGATTCGTGTGAAGTGTAACCTTTTGTCCTACATACCCTTGTATGACCGCAAGCCTAAGTATAGCAGAGTGGTGAATGTATATGTTTGCTAGGTGGCTTTTGCAAGAGGCAGAAACTATTCTGGTATATCAGCTCAAACCAGTTTGACCACTGACCGTTGGGGTCATCCTGGGGGCATGCTGAGGAAGATTCGAGAAGACCCTAGAAGGAGAAGAGGGCATGCGCTGAAGAAGACACGCCTATTCATGAATATGTATTAACAGACAGGATATAAACCAAGAAAAGGAACTGTACGGCATGCGTCTTGGTGGAGCGGAGACTCCCGGCACACCCAGCGCTGTTTGCTTGCCTCTATTCGCTTAATAAATTGTAAATTTGAATTGGAATCCTGTTTGGGACGAAATCATTTATCTCAATTGGGGGCTTGTCCGGGATGGTCTTGGTTCCTGAATTCTGACTTGATCTAGGAGGGGCGCCCCACCTTTTGGTGGCTCCTGATTGGGTCGAGTCAGGACTAACGCCATCCTGAACCTGAAGAGGGGCAAGCAAAGAATTTGTTTTTTTTTTTATGAGCTCCCTTGCCAACTGCAGCAGTTTATTTTGCCCGTAATTCTGCACACGAAGATCTGAACGAAGACGACGGGGTCGTAAGTATTTAAGGTGTATACCGTTCGGTTGGGTGGGATTCAGTTGCCTGTGTGTGTAAGAGTGTGACTGAGACGGAACCTAGTTCCGAAGCGATTGTGGAGGTCTTCTAACCGCGGTTCCAATCTCCCGCGAGGGACTTGGCCGGTGAAGGACCGAAGCGATTCCTATGGGATTCGTGGGTGGGTGATAGGTCCTAAACCTCCTGCAAGACACTTACTGGTAGCCAAGGGCTGTAGGAATTGCCACAGTAAAAATTCCTAGATGGGTCAGATGAAATCGAGAACCCAGGACCAGAAGAAAGGGAGCGAATTACTAAAAGTACCTCTGGAGAGTCCACTAGGAATAATGATGAAAAATTGGAATGATAGGGGCCCCAGAAAAGGAAAAAGTAAATTAAAACTAGTTCAATATTGTATGGTAGAATGGCCAAAAAAACCTTTGAGACCACATGTCTTTTGGCCTGTGTTTGGATCTTTTGAAGACTGGGTCTGCCAGGCTTTAAATATATATGTTAATTCAAAGGAACCTTTTAGTCAAGAGGAAAGTGATTATGCCTCACTATTTACATTAAAAACAGATAAAAAGTTTGAGGAAGAGGAGAAAAGTGAAAAGGAAAAAGAAAAAGATGATAAATGGGAGCCACTGGATAACCTACCGCCTCCATATCCTAATAATCTGTCTTCGGCAGCGGCTCCCCCTCCGGTGGCCGTAGTACCTCTACCAGTACCACCATTGCCCCTATCTCCACCACCAACAGCACCGGAATTAGATCGACCTCTGGCTGCATGTACGAGAAGTAGGACTGCTGTATCTGAGGGAGCTTCTCTATATCCCTTACGAGAAGTACCCCTCGGAGGCAATCAGGGGGGCATCGGGTTTGTGGCAGTCCCATTAAATACCACAGATGTAAGAAATTTCAAGAAAGAAATGGGGACCCTATTAGATGATCCTCTCGGAGTAGCTGAAAAACTGGACCCATTCCTAGGCCCCAATACTTATACCTGGGAAGAAATACAGTCCATTTTAGCGATCTTATTTACTGTTGAGGAAAGGGGAATGATTAGACAAGCTGGAATGAGAATTTGGGAAAGACAGAATCAGGCAGGACCCCCGGGAGATCAGAAATGGCCAAATGTGGATCCCCACTGGGATCATCAACAACCCCAAGGAAGACAAAATATGAGGGATTTGAGAACGTTAATCATACAGGGAATAAGGGAAGCGGTTCCCCGAGGGCAAAACCTTACTAAAACATTTAATGAACAACAAGGGAAAGACGAATCTCCAACAGAATGGTTGGAGAGGTTGAGGAAAAACCTACAAATGTATTCTGGAATTGATCCGAATACAGTGGCTGGGACCGCACTCCTTAAAACACAATTTGTAGCTAAATCCTGGGGGGATATAAGAAGGAAATTAGAAAAATCGGAAGATTGGCAAGAAAGAGGATTAGGGGAGTTACTTAGAGAAGCCCAGAAAGTCTATGTTAGGAGGGACGAAGAAAAACAAAAAGCAAAAGTAAAAATTTTTGTAGCAACAGTAAGAGAAAGTCAGAAAAATAAGACTCCGTCTGGAGAGAAAAGGGAAAAAAGAATAGAGCAGACACCCCGGGGACAGCCTTATCAAGAAACATTTACAATTCCCGTCTGTTACTACTGTAACAAGAGGGGACATGTTCAGAAGAACTACCGTAAGCGGGAACAAGATGAGAAAATGTTCAAAGAAGATTAGGGGTGTCAGGGGCTCTATCTTCTGGGGACTTCAACATCAACAGAGCCCTTGATAAAATTATTAATTAGTCCCCATAAAGAGGAAGTTTTATTTTTAGTGGATACAGGGGCCGAAAAATCAACCATTCAAAAACTTCCAAAAGGAATAGACAATTTATTAGGAAGGGATTTGATTTTGAAGTTAAACTTGAGCATTCAGAGTCAAGGGGACAAATTGCAGATTAAATTATACACTTTAACACAAGAGGATGAAGAAGCTATTAACCCCTCAGTGTGGTATAAGGAAGGGGAAACTGGAAAGATAAAAATGGACCCCATAAGGGTTCAAATAATAGATCCGCACCGCCCAATTAGAATCAAGCAATACCCTATACCTATGGAGGGTCGAAAAGGATTAAAACCTGTAGTTGACAGACTTTTGGAAAAAGGAACCCTAGAACCATGTATGTCACCTCATAACACGCCCATTCTTCCCGTAAAGAAACCGGACGGGTCATACAGGATGGTGCAGGACTTAAGAGCTGTAAATCAGCGAACAATCACTAAATTCCCTGTGGTGGCAAATCCTTATACTCTATTGAGTCATATATTTCCCAAACATACTTGGTATAGTGTAATAGATTTGAAAGATGCTTTTTGGGCCTGTCCTCTGGATGAGGGATCCAGAGATTATTTTGCCTTTGAGTGGGAGGACCCCGAAACAGGACGAAAACAACAATTAAGATGGACTGTGTTACCACAAGGGTTTACGGAGTCACCAAATCTATTTGGACAAACTTTAGAGAAAATTCTACAAGATTTCACAATACCTAAGGAGGTAAAATTATTGCAATATGTGGACGATTTATTAGTAGCAGGAGAAACTGAAGAGGGGACCCAAAAAGCCACCATTAAATTGTTAAATTTTCTAGGGGAAAAGGGATTAAAGGTGTCCCGATCAAAGCTACAGTTTGTAGAACAAGAAGTAAAATACTTAGGACATTGGCTGAGTAAGGGAAGGGAGAAGTTAGATCCTGATAGGGTATCTGGGATTCTATCCTTAAGATCCCTACAAACTAAAACGGAAATTAGGCAAATATTGGGATTATTAGGATATTGTAGACCATGGCTTGAAAGTTATAGTGAAAAGGTAAAATTCCTATATCATTTAACACAGTGGGTAGAAGCTTACCCTGTAGCACGAGCTACGGCACAGATGGTGGTAAAAATTTTATTGGAACATTTGATACCTAGATATGGGATAATCCAGTACATTGATTCTGACCAGGGCACACATTTTAACTAAACCACACAGTGAGACTGGATTATCACCATATGAAATGTTATGCCTTATTTTCAAGGAATGCCTCTGGGGAACAATGTAATTGAGGATCATAGTATCCAACAATATATAATTACCATTGGAAAAAGATTAAAATAATTAAGAGAGATTGGGATGGTGGCCCAAGCACCACCTTTAGGATTTGCAATTCATCAGTTAGAACCAGGAGATAAAATTCTAATAAAAACATGGAAAGAAGGAAACCTATCTCCCCTCTGGGAAGGACCTTTTACATGTGTCACGCGTGAGAGGTCCAGTGAAGGAGTGGAGGGTCACATCTGAACCCAGAGAAACTAAGCTAACCATCAGACGAACTTGAAGAGGCCTGAATCAAAGAGTATAAGCTAAGTTGCTGTGGGAATTTTATTGTGACTACTCCTGTAGAACTGGTGAACAGGGAGACTCCTGAGTGGATATCCATTAGGGAAAACAATTAATAACAGGGATCAGTTTTGCAAATATACTAGTGTATGGGAGGATCAGCAAAGAATAATATTTTTTTTAAAACTCAAAAAAGGAGCTGGAACTAGAATTTGTCCTTTGTGTGGAAGGTGTTGTTTATTTGTAAGAGCGAAATGTTCTCAGTGCAATAAGTATATTATCTCTCCAAGCGGAGGACAAGAACATAGTTTAAGAAATAATATAGACTTTAGGTGCATCCACTGTGGAACATCCACGCCCTTAGAAGAATTACCGTGGGTTAGATTTTATTGTTATCAGTTTAATCAAGTAGTTTTTCTTTTTCTCTCAATTAATTTGGGTACTAAGAAAGCACCCCCTTAAAGGAAGGAAGAGGGCAAGACCGGAGGGGAACTGGTGTTGCGGCTTAAAAAGGGTCTGCCAAGGGCTGCAACCCCTTCGGGCTGTGACCGCCGATCACTATGGCCCTGACCGGACCTCTTCTAGTTCTATGTGGGGTGAGTTCCTTGACTCTGACTACGGCAAATAACTGTAGTCAATGTGTAGTAACCACTAGAAGGGGACGGATAAGTTCCCAGACCTTGGTGTATCATACTGTCTATGGCTGTAAAGGCCAGAAAATAGTGTGAAATATGTTCATCTGATTCGTGTGATGAAGTGTAATCTTCTGTACTTTCATGGATTTCTCCTGCACCATAAAAAGGGGTATTTTACAGGAGAAAGTTAAACTACTTTGCTGGTATATCAGCTCAAACCAGTTTGACCACTGACCGCATAGTATTGTGTAAAGAAAGTGCATGCATAAGGTTTGGGGTCATCCTGGGGGCACACCGAGGAAGATTCGAGAAGACTCTAGAAGGAGAAGAGGGCATGCACCAAAGAAGACACGCCTATTCATTAATATGTATTAACGGACAGGATATAAACCAGGAACAGGAACTGTACCGCGTGCGTCTTGGTGGAGCGGAGACTCTCGGCACACCCAGCGCTGTTTGCTTGCCTCTATTCGCTTAATAAATTGTAAATTTGAATTGGAATCCTGTTTGGGACTAAATCATTTATAACAATAGGAACCTGCATTTATAACCAAACCCAGTACGCTCTATGCAAGTGATAAATATTTGTGTCCTAAAACCTCGCCCCCCCATTGTTATGTTCCATATAGTAATTGTGGAACAGAGAAGGTAACAGGACTGTATGCTATGATCCAAAAGAGCTCCCTTACCAATATTGGGTAGAGATGAAGACAGAAGTAGGAAGATTAATTGGAACAAGTAAGGTTGTAACCAATTTGAACAACATCCAGCTGGGGTTTACCCCAGAAGTGTGTAGGAACTAACTTAGAGGCAAAAATTGAAAAACTGAGGACCTTTTCTAATTGTACAGCCCGTACCTGTAATCCGATAAATGTAACTCTTATAAACTTAGAAAAGTGGAAACGGGAAAAAGTAACCAAAATGGGACTTATGATACATGGACCTGGAGAAGACCCAGGTATAGTTATTAGTATTGAAATAAAAGAAAGAACAAAAGAATCGGTACAGCATAGACTGTTATTTAATTCATTTTATCATGAAATAGAAACAGGAGTGAAACATGAAATTCCCACAGTTGCTAAAAATCTATTTGTAAATCTTGCTGAAAACATTGCTAAGTCATTGAATATAACTAATTGTTATGTTTGTGGTGGAACAAATCAAGGTGAACGATGGCCATGGGAAGCTATGGAGAGAAATGTAAGTAATCCCCAAGTTTGGAAAACAATGGGAAAGGGTAATAGGAAATAACAATGGGTACTCCAAACGAGTATAATTGGAAGGAGTTGTTGGCAAAATACCAAATGGTTGGCCAACTCCTGAAGGACATTATTGGATTTGTGGCAAACTAGCATATGCATATTTGCCAAAGAATTGGACAGGATCTTGTGTATTAGGAACTATAAGACCTAGTTTTTTCCTGTTACCCATAAATTGGGGAGAACGACTAGGAGTCCAGGTGTACATTGGAAAAATAACGAATGGCCTCCTGAGAGAATCATTGCCTATTATGATCCAGCTACATGGGCAGAAGACAGATCCTGGGGCTACAGAACCCCAATATATATGCTTAATAGAATAATTAGGCTACAAGCTGTAGTAGAAATAGTTGTAAATAAAACCGGAGATGCACTCGGATTAATTGCAAAACAAAATACCAAGATGAGAACTGCTTTATATCAAAATTGCTTAGCTTTGGATTATTTGCTAGCACAAGGAGGAGTATGTAGAAAATTTAATCTTAGTAACTGTTGTTTAGAAATTGATGTCAAAGGAAAAGTTGTAAATGAGCTTGTAAAAGAAATGAAGAAAATTGCACATGTCCCAGTAGTTGTATTGGGGATATGTGGGGGATTGTTAATAATTGCATGTTTGATACCTTGTTTTACTAGATTAATCCACTCGGTTATACAAGGAATGCAGATATCTACAGTATCTATTGATCCTGAACTAGGGAAAGAGAAAACTCATTCCCTTATGATAATAAAAACAAAAGATGATCCAAATTTACTGCCAATTCGGCAAGTGTTGACTTGATTGGAAATGAAAACACGAATCAATACTATAAAGAAGAAGATGGGGGATTGTGAAATATGTTCATCTGATTCGTGTGATGAAGTGTAACCTTTTGTCCTACATACCCTTGTATGACCGCAAGTCTAAGTCTAGCAGAGTGGTTAATGTATATAGTTCCTGCCTCTTGCGAAAGCCACCTAGGGAACATTCTGGTATATCAGCTCAAACCAGTTTGACCACTGACCGTTGGGGTCATCCTGGGGGCACGCTGAGGAAGGTTCGAGAAGACCCTAGAAGGAGAAGAGGGCATGCGCTGAAGAAGACACGCCTATTCATGAATATGTATTAGCAGACAGGATATAAACCAAGAACAGGAACTGTACCGCATGCGTCTTGGTGGAGCGGAGACTCCCGGTGCACCCAGTGCTGTTTGCTTGCCTCTATTCGCTTAATAAATTGTAAACTTAAATCGGAATCCTGTTTGGGACTCAATCATTTATCTCACCACTGTACAGGAAAGCCCATGATAATGGCTCTATTCATCTCACTAGTGACTTCCATGGTGTATGGACATGTTAAGCAACATTAGTCATAGTAAGCAAGGCTACTTGAATGTTTTTATTCTGGACTACAGGGAAGCTGAACAAGATAAAATTGTGATACAGTCAATTCCTACTACCCTTCTCTAGGAGAACCACCAATCCACCTGTGCTGATGCTCCCCTACACCTCATAGGGCTACTAGCAACACACTATACCCTTATCACACATTAAGTGTTTACACAATAGCATTACTCACGGAAAGTGAAAAAGGGCCTCTGATCCATACCTGTTGTGCTGTTTTTATTGCAAAAAATTGGTGCTGGCCTTTTCCTCCACAAATATAGCCAAAGGCACGATTGTCTGTTACATCCCGAGCAATAAAGGAAACATTGTTTACTGGATGCTCATGCTCTATGACCTAGAATGGGGAGGGGGAAATAGTTTAAATTGCAGGAGACAGAATTCTAACTATAGAGAAGAACAGCTATTAAGAATGTTAGAAGGCTCCAATTCAAGACTCAGATTTCCCAGGCTTTGACTAACCACAATAGGATGTAGCTATCTTTCTGGCAGGAGGCTTCAGCTTTACAACCCATTCCACAAGCCAATTCTTATATGCAGAAGGGGAGCATGATGCTATTAATGAATCTAGTTCAGATTGGCCTAACTGCCAAGGGCTTCACTTACTTAAAAAACACACAACACAAAAAACCCCCCAAAAAACACATTAAAAGAATGAGTCATATCTTACCCCAGTTTTCTCATCTATTATCTTGATACCAGAGAGGGAGATGTTCACCCAGACCTTCTGTTTGTGTTGGCCTTGGGAACGGGCTGCCACTGCCATTCCCTGAAGAGGATTAAAAATCAAAGTATTGATGAGACTGCTGTTAGATTGAGGTTTAACTTGTTTCCTTACATTTCTCATGACTGTGACTGTACTAGTGCTAATCTAGTTACTCCCATGCAATTGTACAATTAGATTCTTCTTATAACATATGCTTGACTAGATTAGAAGTGATACCTCAGAACTAGATTGTTTCCTCTGTAAATGCTTAGGAACTTTAAAGCTTCCTATCTTAGTTCACAAGCCTGCTGCAGTAGCAGCATCCTTACTAGCTTTCATGGCCTGACTGAAGTTTGTGAAGGTTCTGCTCTCCAGAAGTAGTCTTTGTTGCTGCAGGGTCTCATTCTTTGGCTTATCTATCTCTTGGTGTCACTATTGCCATAAGGATGCCAACTTATGGTTTGAGTTCTCATGTTAAAATGCACAAAGTTCCCCCCTTCCCCACCCAAAACCCAAGCTCACTATTTGAGATCAAGTTCATGCTATTAGCATCCATACTGAATGCCAAAAAGAGACCCAAAGAAGTATTCCCAAGCCATTAGAGAAACACTGCCCTTTGAGTAAGGGGTTACAGATTTAGAAGCAACATCCATCTAGGATGGTGCTGTTATCACTATATTACCATTAAGCTGTATTTTAAGTTATGCCAAAGTTACAACTTGATCAGCTTTCTGAAGGCTACCCAGATGATGTTCCTTACATGCCAGCTCAAGCTTTTACCTTCAGCTTCATCATTGAATCCTGACTCATTCTGTCACCTCTTGCCTCTGGGACATCATCAATGCCAATGATTTTAGCTTTGTATCTTACACCATCACCTTTGAATCTAGCCAAGAGAGATTCATCTGTCTTTTCTGGCCCTGGAGACAGAGAAAGGTTTGTGGTTGGTTTGATTTTTTTTTTGTTTTTTAAAAAGAGAAATGTCTGTTACAGCTTTGAGAGCTTTTTTTATATCTATAAAATACATCATATTAGTACATATTAAAGCTCTCCCTTGAGTATAACTGAACAACCTTAGTCCTTCCAGTAGTGCATGCACTGCAAGATAGTTACTTCTTTAAGGTTACAGGGTTCTTACAGAATCTGACCTCAGTTCAAAGAGTAGAACCTAGTGCTTAATATTTGGGGACTTCAAGAACAATCATTTGCCACATAAAAGACTAAAATATTTATAGGCAACAGCCAAGTAGATATAAGTGCTAAGCAACACCACCAAGCAAAATGGTACTTCCCATGGCCATATAGTATGTTCAATAAGCCTTTCAGATGTTAGCCTCTAGTTTTGGCATAGTCAGATCTCTTCTCAGCATGCAAGAATCACCTAGTCCCTGTGCTAGAACTTTTTATCAGCACCATCATTTCTACAAGTCCTGGTACCCCATCCCTGTAATCACTTGGTATTTTAGCTATATTTACTATTTCCACTGTTCCTACTACTTCTCAGAACTGCTTGGTTTTCTTTGCATGCTCATACTCAGAGTGTGTGCCTAGGTATGTACCTCTGTTTAGGTCATGTAAACGTAGATTTTTTTTTTTAATAGATTTAGCTAACTTATCTGATCTACAATAGTTCTCATTTCATGAGTTTTCTAGCTTCTCTGGACTAGAATTTGTATCCGAGTCCAGCATGTCACTCCCTCTCTAGGAGGGAAAAGAGGAAATAAGTTCAGGTTCAGACTGACAGCTACCAGGATGGTCCTAAGCCTGGTCACCTCCTCAGTAGGCTTTCACTTCTCCAGGCTTTTAGTGACTTGTTAAATGACTCATTTGAGCCTGACAAGTAGAACTGAGAGCTTCAGAACTTAAAGCTAGAAAAAAAACCTTTCAAGCTAAAGCCCATCTTCTGGTTAGATATTTTTTTTTTTTATTAGTTTGTTTACTCACTCTTCCAGTCAGCTTGAAGCCTCAGAATTATTTCAGCTATGGTGCGAGAGTGATCTTAGTTTTAGACGAGTGCAAAAAAATTTAGGAGACTGACTAGAGGAAGTGTTCAAGAGGTAAGTATTCCTTACCTTTCTTTCTTTCCTTCTTTGAAGGCTGTGCTCTCATTGGAGCCTGTTGCTCAGGCTGGATGTTGATAGTAGTTTCAGCTTCAGTAGACATGATGAGATTGTGGCCAGCTATGCTTGCTGTAGTTTTTAAAAAATCCAAGTAACAATCAGTAGGCAGGCATAATATTCCATCTTGAAGAATAAATGTTCTGATTAGACCTGTTAGTCCATTTTTTTTTCTGCTGAACACTGAAGCCCACTAATGCCCGAAGACATGCTCTCTAGGAGCTGAGCTTTAGGACACTCTGCCCAGCTCCATGCTGGAAAAGAAGAAACAGCAACCTCAAGGCACTGAGTCCTGCCTGTCAGTGATCCTGCTTCCCCAGTTTAGTTGGCAGAGCTACATCCAGCTCTGGTGTTGTACAGCCCTAGTAAGTATCTGACTCTGAAGTAAAGTTAAAGGGCAATAACAAATAACCTAGGAAAGAGCAAATAAACAAGCAAGACCTCACTTTGGCAACTGTAAAGGGGTAGAACTCCAGATGGACAGTTTGCATCTTCACACTCTAGTCATCCCTCCATTGTTACTATCTACCTCCATCCCATGGAGGACAGACCACTTATTTGCATAGACCCAGCCAGCCACAAAACTCCAAGGTAGGGGAAAATAATGTGGTAGGTTGACCTTGACTAGACACCAGGTGCCTACCAAGCTGCTCTATCACTCCCCCTCCTCAGCTGGGGGGGGGGGGTGTGGTGTGGATAATGAAAGGCTCATGAGTCAAGATAAGGACAGGGAGATCACTCACCAATTACCATCACATGTAAAACAGATTGAACTCAGGGTAATTAGTGAAATTTGTTACTAGAGTAGGGTAATAAGAACTAAAACCAAATGTTAAAACACCTTCCCCCCACCCCTCCCTTCTTCCCAGGCTCAACTTCACTCCCAATTTCTCTACTTCCTCTCCCTGAGTGGTGCAGGGGGACAGGGAATAGGATACTGTGGAGAAGCTCAGACCTGTAAGACGGGTATTTGCAAGGGTTTGGCCATTCTCAGTGCTAACAATTCAGTTTGAGAATGTTAATGACAGATTTCTGGCTAGTTTTACAGGACAAACTCTCCTATCTGAGGTCTGGCACAGCTCATCTCACCTGGTGAGAACTCACAGTACATGACAGTTATTTACCATATCTTTGGAGAACTCAGTATCTTTGAGTCATCTCTCTGGAGCAAAAGAATTGGCTACTAAACTAAGAATGCAAGGATATATAAAGGCTTCCTTAATACAAGTTCATATTTTTAATAACTACTTCTTGACCTCTTAGTTAAGCCACTAGACTAGTACAAAAATCCCCTAAAGCTTTACTTTAAAATTTCACTGGGCAGGGAGCAACATTATGTAGCTTGAGCTAGCAGTAATCTAGTCTACTCGGGGTGTGAGAGAGTCTCAGCCACAACTAAATTTATAGCCTATGCTTTAGATCCCAGTTAAAGCTGTGCTACAGTGCAAGGTATGTCACACAAGTTTAGCTTTTCTTAATGGAAAGTGCTGGTGTTGTGTACATGCAAGTAACTAAAGTGAAGTTAAAATGTTCTGTTTGCAGTTCTTGCTCTTGCTTGGAGGCTTTCTTTTGCAGTACTCAGTCCCTTAGACTGCAGGAATAAGGCAACAAGAGACTAGAACTGTTCTATTACATTTGAATTCTGAGTTAATCTGAGAAGAGCCAGCCAGTGTGGCAGGGTTAGAGATGCATGTGCTTTTGTGCAGGGACATTCAAGGCTTCAGTTATACTGGCATATCATAGCAAGATCATTCCCACAGCAACTATATCAGCAGACTGTTAAGCTATCTCTTGAATCTTCTCCATGTAGATAACTCCATTGCTATCACCATAGTTTAATTACTTGCTATGCAATTGTATGGCCCATTGTAACTACTATGCTAAATGCACTATTTCAAAAGTCTTAGACTGCAGATTTCCAGATGTTGCTACCCTGGGAGAAGTGTCCCAAACTCTTGCCTGTATCAGTAGATACATACCACATTATGCTTACCCACTTTTCAATTTACTCCAGAACAGGCTTGTTAAGAGGCCAGCAGTAGCATCTCCCTCCTTTCCTATAGGGACTATCCTGTGAAGAGTGATCACTCCCTAGGAGAAGACCATTTCAGGCCCTCAACACATAAGCCTTGAGGTATGAGTTGTTACTTACCATCTCAAGTCAGGCAACTTTCTACTCAAGCATCATACTTAATTTCCACACATCTACCCTGGGAAAGTCAATCTTAAGACTTTGGGCATACTGTGCTCTTGGTGTCTTCTCTGAAGTCCCTACAAGGAGAGCTGTTGGAAGTGACAAGACATCCTTAAAATACCCATTTCCTCATAGAAATTGATGCACATGCCAAACAATTTTGTTGAGCAACATTTAGTTTCCCTTAAGAGATATTTTCACAGTTATCCCTTATTTGAGCAAGGGGTGGCACCACAGTAGCTACCCTTATGAATAGATTTTTGTCCTGTGCACAGGGGATTGGGAATCTTTGTTATGGCTGTAGTCTGTCACAAAATTTAAAGACTGGACAATAATCTTCACCCAACAGGCAGGCTTTTTCCCCCCCTCAAAGATAATTGCCTTAATGTTGATGAAAGGCTACTTGAGAAGACATTAGGGACACTGAAAAAAGTCAGAGGCAAGACAGATATACTGAACATCTGCTCAGCGCTAATACTTTGTCCTTTTCACAACCCATGCTCCTCCTTTGTTCCTTGATACTGCAAGTACATGATTCAGCTTAAAGAGTTATTGCATGTAAATATTAACCTCAAACTAGAATCCGAGAGGCCAGGAGAGGACAAGAGAAGCTTTTACTGCCAAGTGCAATATAGCCTGTTAGGATGAAGTAGTAACCAGAAGCACAGTGATAGTTCAAGTGCTGAACATGCTTCCAAGGCAGGTTGTTCCCTCCTCCACTTCTTGAAGGGTTAGTCAGGTTCTTCTGGTTAGAAGGTTGTATCAGGACCTGCACAATATATCCTTTAGAGATATCTCTAGCCATCAAGTTCTTGACAGAAGAGCTGTTTTCAGAAGACTGGTAGACAAACTGTCCACTTGAGCAAAATTCAACACTTTTTTTTTAGGCTGAAGAAATAGACTAAAGGCTAACAGCCATAAATACAGCGACTAGCAAAAAATCAAAGCTGTAAAGCCAGATATGTTTACCAATAATAGACAATCTTGACTAGCAGGATTCTACCCACATTAGAAGTATAATAGTGCATTTGTGTGAGCCCCTGTATAACTGGCATTTTCATCTAACAAATCCCTATGTGCATAACTGGCTATCGCATTTTCTGCCTAGTCCCTACTGCAATGATAGTGCCCCAAGTAACCTTGAAAAGCACTAGGCATTCATGTTTCTGATTTATTAATGCATGTGCTATTCAGATTCACCTTTTAAACAGGGTCATTCATGCTGAAGAGTAAAATAAGTGTTGTTTCATTATTAGAACACCTATTGCTCTAGCATCTGACAGTGTCTGAGTTGGAGTTAAACCTCCTGTAACATGACACAAGATTACTATGATTTAGATGAAAAGTTTCAGCTGCTTGCTCCAATGCAAGTACTACCATTAGTTTGTCTCCTCTATGAAAATAATCAAATTAGTCTGTTAAGAACTAGTATAGTCATTGACTAATACACATGAAAAAAATATTAGCCTTACCTACAGGTAATTTTCTTCCTAGTAGCTGGTATAGTGCTGTGCTTTGGAGTTGGTATGAGAATAATGTGGATAACATACTGATGTTTTTGGTTGTTGCTAAGTAGTTGTAGTGCTTATACTAAGTCAAAGACTTTCCAGCTTCCCATGCTGTGCCAGCAGGGAGGTGCACAAGAAGCTGGGAGGGAGCATTGCCAGGACAGCTGACCTAAACTGGCCAAAGGGATATTCCATACCATACAACATCATGCTCAGTATATAAACTGGGGGAGTTGTCTGAGGGATGGTGACTGCAGCTCAGGAACTAGCTAGGCATTGGTCAGCAGGTGGTGAGCAATCATGTTGTTGTGGCGGACCAATATGCGGTTTCTGTCTTAAACATTTCACGGTTCCGAGGAACCCACACCTTTTTTGGTACAACAGCTTGAACATGCCTCGATACGGAGTGGACCCCAGAAAAGACCGAGATATGGTGCAGGCACAAGGACCTGTTCCCGTAAAGCAGAGATATGGTGCCTGCGCAATGACCAGTTCCTGCAGAGCAGAGATACGGTGAGAGGAGACACCAAGGCCTGCAGATGTGCCGTTGCCTGATTGAATCAGCCTGTTGCATATGCATTAAGTTTCTTGGAATGAGCCTGTTGTATATGCATGCAGATGGATATTGTGGGACTCTGTATAAAGATGACACCATCAGAAGCAAAAAGTGGGAGCATCAAGAGGACCAACGGGACGCCGCTAGATCCATGGGTGGTGATATCTTCTTTGCTGTCTTTCTCTCTCTCCCCTCTTCCCCCCCCCATCTCTCTCTCTCTCTCCTCTCTTTGTCAAAGTGTAAAAGATGTGCTGTAGGAGACTTGTTTGTTTAGTTGAACTATTTAGAGTAGTTGCCATTGAGTCATTTATGTAACCTCATGCCTTGCATTTTGTATTATTAAATTGGTTGGCTGGTGTCATTTTACCTTAATTCAGTCCAGGGGGATCACGAACTTGGTCATTGGTCTCACGGGGAAGGAGGTAGTCCTGAACAACTCCTTTCGGGCCACGACAGTTGTGCATCACTTGTTTTGTATATTTTTATCATTATTATTTTCTCTTCCCTTGCTGTCCTATTAAACTGTCTTTATCTCAACCCATGAGTTCTTTTTTTTTTTTCCCAATTCTCCTCCCCATCCCACTGGAGGGATAGTAAACAAGCAGCTGCATGGTGCTTAGCTGCTGGCTGGGGTTAAACCATGACAACCTGATATATATTCTTCACGCTATTAGACAGCAAGTACCTGCTTGAAGACAAGTGGTGGAAGAGTTTATAGACAGCTTGGGAACTGTTCCCCTCCAGTTTATGCCATGTCTGGAATGCAAGAACAGCATCACTTGGCAGAAAATTGACTAAATACAGGCTCTTATTCTGCCAAGTCTAACCCAAGTCCCTGTGATTAGTCTTGTAAGAGACAACTGAAAAGGATGTTGACCTACCTTACCTGACAAGTGAGGCTAGCTATCATTCCCTCAATCAGTAAGGTCTAGATTAATGATGCCCCACCACCCAGTTTCTCCTGCAGTTCCTTGATAGGAGGGTAACCAAGATCACTGTTTTTGACCCAAGTTAAACAACCTATTCAGCTGTCCTGTTTAAGCCATAGGTAGTTAGAAACCCAATTTGGGGTTAGGAGATCATTTTCTTGGTATCATGGCCCTGTTTAAGCCAGACACTCAGCCTGTTGGCCAGAATATTTCCAGATTAACAGGATCTTACTTTAAGGAACTGCCCCTACTTCTTTCATGCAGCTTCCTTTAAGCCTGTTTGATGTTCTCTCACCTAGAGGAGTATGGATCAATACTTTGCAGGGGTATTAAGGCAGCCTTATGCCAAGGGCTTCCTCTACCAACAAGAATACACTTTTGGAATAAGCTACAGCTGTACTTATTGGAAAATAGGGCACATGGTCCAGCTGTCTTGACCATGTACAGCCAGTAGTGAGAAACAAGGAAGGGTGACATTCATCTACTTCACAGGATAGAAGTGTGGTAATAGACACCTCAGGGAACACCTCCTACATGCTGTTCCCTTCCCCCCAGCATCTGTGATTTATATAGAGATTTTATTACTATAATTAGTTATGTCAGCTACAGTTGTTCACATGTACCATTGCTGGTACAGGATCATGCCTGTGAACCACTACCACTGCTATCATTTCAGTCTATTTGCCAACTGCTATTTCATCAGTTGATCAGATGAGTGTTCTCATCAGTGCATGTCTCCTGAACCATTTAGTTTAAATTTCTATGTTATGTTCTTGCTAAAAACCAAGTTCCCAGAAGTGCTTTCTGCATACTTGAATCACTGGAATTACAGCCAAATGAACACTAAGTTAACAGCTGGAACTGAACAGATTACTCAGTTCAAGTGGTGCAATTGGACCAGTGCTTTTTACCATTGTACTATGCTTTTGAGCACATGATTACTGATGAGATGATTAGTTACTTCTCAACCCAGCTACCACAGTAGCTCTTACAGTAGAGTCCCTCCCTTGTTATTGGGATAAATACAGCTGTTGCATCTGCTGGAAGTATAACACAGCAGAGAGGAAACAATCTGGGAGGTTCCTGGAGTGTGTGGAGGATAACTTCCTGACGCAGTTCGTGAGTGAGCCCACCAGGGAAGGTGCCTTACTGGACCTGCTGTTTACAAACAGAGAAGGACTGGTGAGAGATGTGGGGGTCAGAGGCCGTCTTGGGCTTAGCAACCACGACATGATAGAATTCTCAGTTGTGAGGGAAGTAAGGAGAGGGGTCAGCAAAACTGCTACCATGGACTTCCGGAGGGCAGACTTTGGCCTGTTCAGGTCACTGGTTGAGAGAGTCCCTTGGGAGACAGTCCTGAAGGACAAAGGGGTCCAGGAAGGCTGGACAGTCTTCAAGAAGGAAATCTTAAAGGCGCAGGAACAGGCGGTCCCCATGTGCCATAAGAAGAGCTGGCGGGGAAGGCGACCGGCCTGGCTGAACAGCGAGATTTTGCTGGGACTCAGGGAAAAGAGGAGAGTTTATCACCTCTGGAAGAAGGGGCAGGCAACTCATGAAGAGTACAAAGATCTTGTTAGGTCAAGCAGGGACAAAATTAGAAAGGCAAAAGCCCAGCTAGAGCTCAGTCTGGCCACAGTTGTAAAGGATAATAAAAAAATGTTTTTACAAATATATTAACAACAAAAAGAGAGGCAAGGAGAATCTCCATCCCCTACTGGATATGGCGGGGAACATTGTCTCCGAGGACGAGGACAAGGCTGAGGTACTTAATGCCTTCTTTGCCTCAGTCTTTAATAGCCACTCCAGGTATCCACAGGATATTCAGCCCCCTGAGCTGGAAGACGGGGATGGAGAGCACAATGTACTCCTCATAATCCAGGAGGAAGCAGTCAAGGACATGCTAAACCACCTGGACACCCACAAGTCTATGGGGCCTGATGGGATCCACCCGAGAGTACTGAGAGAGCTGGCGGAGGAGCTTGCCAAGCCACTCTCCATCATTTATCAGCAGTCCTGGTTAACAGGGGAGGTCCCAGAAGACTGGAGGCTTGCCAATGTGACGCCCGTCTACAAGAAAGGCCGGAAGGAGGATCCTGGGAACTACAGGACTGTCAGCCTGACCTCTGTTCCAGGGACGATTATGGAGCGGTTGGTTTTGAGAGTGCTCACAGGGCATCTGCAGAACAGCCAAAGGATCAGGCCCAGCCAGCATGGGTTCATGAAAGGCAGGTCCTGCTTGACCAACCTGATCTCCTTCTATGACCAGGTGACCCGCCTAGTGGATGAGGGAAAGGCAGTGGACGTTGTCTACCTGGACTTTAGTAAAGCCTTTGACAGCGTCTCCCACAGCATTCTCCTGGAGAAACTGGCGGCTCGTGGCTTAGACGGGTTTACTCTTCGCTGGGTGAGGAACTGGCTGGATGGCCGAGCCCAGAGAGTTGTGGTGAATGGCGTTAAATCCAGCTGGCGGCCAGTCACGAGTGGTGTTCCCCAGGGCTCGGTTCTGGGACCAGTCTTGTTCAATATCTTTATAGATGATCTGGATGAGGGAATTGAGTGCTCCCTCAGTAAGTTTGCAGATGACACCAAGCTGGGTGGGAGTGTTGATCTGCTGGAGGGTAGGAGGGCTCTGCAGAGGGATCTGGACAGGCTGGATCGATGGGCAGAGGCCAACTGTATGAGGTTTAATAAGGCCAAGTGCAGGGTCCTGCACTTTGGCCACAACAACCCCATGCAATGCTACAGGCTTGGGGAGGAGTGGCTGGAGAGCAGCCCGGCGGAAAGGGACCTGGGGGTGCTGGTTGACAGCCGGCTGAATATGAGCCGGCAGTGTGCCCAGGTGGCCAAGAAGGCCAACAGCATCCTGGCCTGTATCAGGAATAGTGTGGCCAGCAGGAGTAGGGAAGTGATTGTGCCCCTGTACTCGGCACTGGTGAGGCCGCACCTTGAATACTGTGTTCAGTTTTGGGCCCCTCACTACAAGAAGGATGTTGAGGTGCTGGAGCGTGTCCAGAGAAGGGCAACGAAGCTGGTGAGGGGTCTGGAGCACATGTCTTATGAGGAGCGGCTGAGGGAACTGGGGTTGTTTAGTCTGGAGAAGAGGAGGCTGAGGGGAGACCTTATCGCTCTCTACAACTACCTGAAAGGGGGTTGTGGCGACGAGGGCGTTGGTCTCTTCTCCCAAGTAACTAGTGATAGGACAAGAGGAAATGGCCTCAAGTTGCGCCAGGGGAGGTTTAGATTGGATATTAGGAAAAATTTCTTCACTGAGAGGGTGGTCAGCATTGGAACAGGCTGCCCAGGGAGGTGGTGGAGTCGCCATCCCTGGAAGTGTTCAAAAAACGTGTGGATGTGGCGCTTCAGGACATGGTTTAGGGGACATGGTGGTTCTGGATTAATGGTTGGACTTGATGATCTTGAAGGTCCTTTCCAACCTAGTGATTCTGTGATTCTGTGTGACTATTAGAATAGAGGCCTCAGAAGTAGTCATGACTAGTTCAAACAAGCTGGTATGATATAGTTAGTAACTAGTGCCATCTGCTTACTTTTAAGCAAGGAAGTGAAATGCTCTTCATGGGCTATTGCTATCTGTTTCCCTGAAGACTTCATCTCAAGCTGAAGGGAACTAGCACTGTCATAGTCCATTTGATAGACAAGTTATTCTTCAACCAGGCACTTCAGTGTGCAAAGTTAGTGTCCAGATACCTAGCTAGTCTACCTCAACTTATGAGTTGTTCCAGGAATAATGCAGCATCTTGCAACAAGTCTTGGTAGCAGTCTTTCAAACCTGTGTTCAGCATTTAACATAGCAACTTAGTTCATTTCTCAGATTAAGAAACCCATTCACTCTTAGCACCAGCAATACCAGCATCTTAACTCCAGATTCTTCTTTTACAAAGAGATTGATAGATACTCTAGTATGCTCTTTCTTGTTAGAGAGCTATTCAGTTGGCAACACAGGCTTATGCTTAGATTATATAGTTATATTATCCACTAGAAGTTTCTTCATATTAGTCTTCCAGAAAGACAGCATGCTTTGTAACTTGCTAAGGGGCCACTCCTCTACACCACTCACTCCAGTCTCCAGTGCTGAAGCCCTATAAGTCAGTGGCTCCTGAGCCAGAGTTCAGTTGTGTGTTAGTAGATATTGCTCAGGAAAGTATCACCCTGCCTACTCACAGGCTGAGAAATCTCGGGCCATGTGCCTGCAGTGCCTAGCACTCAGGCCTCTGTCAATACTACTTGTTGAGACTCACTAGATATACCAAGCAATCTAGAAGCAAAGCAGTTGTTAATCAAGGCAGCTAGTGTTTACTCAGATGCAAACTAGACAACAGCTCAAACACTTCCAACTGTATTCCTAACTCCCTCCTGCCTAGAAGGACTGTTTCAAATCTTCTTACTAGTTAGTACAGAAAAGGACTCTTGCCAGTAACCATGCTTTTCACACCCGCCCCACCCCCTTCCTCAGAGCAGGAACTTGACACATATTGAAGCTGTTATCATAGGTTATTTCAGCTGCATGCTGTTAACTGTCCAGTGCTGGCAGAGTTATCCCTCTTTGCAGTTTGGGTGTGCACGTTCTGCATAGCCTATGCTGAACTGTAAGTGTTCTCTACCTGTTCAGATATCTGCATGATGAACAGGCTTTTGCTGTATTGAGTTCACCCAACTTAAAACCATACAGTCATTACCACAGTGACAAGGTACTGCAGTTTGCTTATCCAGAAGGTGCTTACCCAGCCTGATGACGCCATGAACAGCCAAAAACCTGTCCTTAAATATTTTTTTCAGCAGTATTTGAAGAACCTAGCCCCCAGCTACTTGCTAGCCTCTGATTACATAAGCTGTTATAGCAGTCATTGGTCACAAGAGTCACTCCTTACTGACTCTTAACAGATGCAAGTTATGTTCCCAATGTGTTGTTAGAAGGCTAATGATTCTGTTTGCACCTTACAAAGACAGGTTCTTCTACAACAGTTTCAATCCTCAGTTCAGTAGTATCAAGCACACTGCTCAATACAAGGGTTACTCTTGCCTTCAAGATTAGTCATTACCAAGGACCCCAGCTCCCCCTTGTATATGCAGCAAGATATCATAGAATGGTTTGGGTTGGAAAGGACCTTAAAGATCATCAAGTTCCACCCCCCCTACCATGGGCAGGGACACATTCCACTAGACCAGGTTGCTCAAAGTCCCATCCAACCTGGCCTTGAATGCTTCCAGGGAGGAGGCATCCACAACTTCTGTGGGCAACCTGTTCCAGTGCCTCATAGGTTAGATATAAGGAAGAAATTCTTCACTAAGTCTACCTTCTTTCAGTTTAAAGCCATTACCCCTTGACATATCACTACATGCCCTGCTAAAGAGTCCCTCCCTAGCTTTCCTGTAGGCCCCCTTTAAGTACTAGAAGGCTGCAATCAGGTCTCCCCGGAGCCTTCTCTTCTCCAGGCTGAGCAACCCCAATTCTCTCAGCCTGTTCTCATAGGAGAGGTGCTCCACCTCTTTGATTGTTTTTGTGGCCCTCCTCTGGACTCACTCCAACAGGTCCATATCATTCTTATGTTGGCAGCCCCAGAGCTGGAGGCAGTACTCCAGGTGGGGTCTCACCAGAGCAGAGGGGCAGAATCACTTCCCTCGACCTGCTGGCCACACTTCTTTTGATGCCACCCAGGATACAGTTGGATTTCTGGGCTGCAAGCACACATTGCTGACTCATGTCTAGCTTTTCATCCACCAGGACCCCCAAGTCCCTCTCAGCAGGGCTGCTCTCAGTCCATTCTCTACCTAGCCTGTACTGATACCAGGGGTTGCCCTGACCCAGGTGCAGGACCCTGCACTTGGCCTTGCTGAACCTCATGAAGTTTGCATGGGCCCACCTATCAAGGTCCCTCTGGATAGCATCCCTTCCCTCCAGTGTGTCAACCACACCATTCAGCTTTGTGTCCTCCACAAACTTGCTGAGGGTACACTCAATCCCACCATCCACATCCCCAAAGGTGTTAAATACTGGTCCCAATACCAACCCCTGAGGAATGCCACTCATCACTGGTCTCCTCTTGGACAGTGAGCTGTTGACTACAACTGAGTGCAACCATCCAGCCAATTCCTTATACAACAAGTGGTCCACCCACATCAAATCCATGTCTCTCCAATTTAGAGACAAATGCTTTGCACAACAGCCTTGACACTGTCCCACACAAGTCCAGGTAGATTATATCAGTCACTCTTCCCTTATCCACCAACACTAACTGTATTGTAGAAGGCCAAATTCATCAGGCATGGTTTGCCCTTAGTGAAGTCATGCTGGCTGTCACCAATCACCTCCTTATTTTCCATGTGCCTTAGCACAGTTTCCAGGAAGATCTGCTCCATGATCTTGCCAAGTACAGAAGTGAGACTGACTGGCCTGTAGTTCCCTGGGTGTCTCCCCCCCCCCTTTAAAAGGGGTGCAATGTTTCCCTTTTTCCAGTCACCAGGGACTTCACCTGACTGCCATGACTTCTCAAATATGATGGATAGTGGCTTAACAACCTCATCTGCCAGTTCCCTCAGAACCTACAGATGCATCTCATCAGGTCCCATGGACTTGGTCCCCTCACTACAAGAAGGTACTGAGTTGCTGGAGCATGTCCAGAGAAGGGCAATGAAGCTGGTGGAGGGATCTGGAGAACAAGTCTTATGAGGAATGGCTGAGGGGACTAGGGTTGTTCAGTCTGGAGAAGAGGAGGCTGAGGGGAGACCTCATCGCTCTCTACAACTACCTGAAAGGGGGTTGTGGTGACATGGGTATTGGTCTCTTCTCCCAAGTAACTAGCAATAGGATGAGAGGAAATGGCCTCAAGTCGTGCCAGGGGAGGTTTAAACTTGATATTAGGAAAAATTTCTTTACTGAGAGGGTGGTCAGGCATTGGAACAGGCTGCCCAGGGAGGTGGTGGAGTCACCATCACTGGAGGTGTTCAAAAAGTGTAGACATGGCACTTCAGGATATGGTTTAATAAGCATGGTGGTGTTGGGTTAACGGTTGGACTTGATGATCTTAAAGGTATTTTCCAACCTTAAGGATTCTGTGACTTGTGCACCTTCAGGTTCCTTAGATTGTCTCAAACACAATCTTGTCCTACAGTGGGCTGTTCCTCATTCTCCCAGTCCCCACCTTTGCCTTCTGTGACTTGGGCAGTGTGGCTGGAGCACTTGCCAATGAAGACTGAGGCAAAAAAGTCATTGAGTACCTCAGCCTTCTCCATATCCCAGGTAACCAGGTCTCCTGTTTCCTTCCAGAGAGGGCCCACATTTTCCCTAGTCTTCCTTTTATCACTGATGTACCTATAGAAACTTTTCTTGCCCTTGACATCCCTGGCCAGCTTTAATTCTATCAGGGCTTTAGCTTTCCTAACCTGATCCCTGGCTGCTTGGACAATTTCTCTGTATTCCTCCCAGGCTACCTGTCCTTGCTTCCATGCTCCTTAGGCTTCCTTTTTGTGTTTGAGTTTGTCCAAGAGCTCCTTGTTCATCCATGCAGACCTCCTGGTGTTTTTGCCTGACTTCCTCTTTGTTGGGATGCATTGCTCTTGAGCTTGGAGGAGGTGATCCCTGAATATTAACCAGCTTTCTTGGGCCCCTCTTCCCTCCAGGGCTTTATCCCATGGTACTCTACAAGCAGATCCCTGAAGGGGACAAAGGCTGCTCTCCTGACATTAAAAACTAACTCCTCTTGTTTATTCCCCATGCTATGTGCATTTGCATAGAGGCATTTAAGTTAGGCCCCCAGTGAAGCTCACTAACCAGAATTCCTTTGTGCTGCCCTTCAGGTGCTCTCCTGCTGACCTGTGATCCTTCTCCAGGCATCTATTGCTGGCACTGGCAACAAACTGGTAGGAGTGGGATGGATTGAGGTTCCCTTCCCCCAGCAACTTTAGATTAAAATCTTCTTGCCCAGCTTGGCAAGTCTATTACCAAAGGAGGTCTTCCCCTTCTGACAGATGGGCTCCATCAGCCCCCAGTAGACCAGGTTTCTCAAAGCAAGTCCCATGGTCTAAGTAGCCAGACCCTTGGCTGTGGCACCAGTCCTGTAACCACTTGTTGATTCACCAGATTCAACTAGCCCTTTCAAACCCCTTCCCTTTGACCAGGAAGATTCATGAAAAATACTTGTACTCCAGAGTCCCTTACTGCCACTCCCAGGGCTCCATAATCCATCTTGATATTCCTCAGACTGCTCCTGGCTGTATCACTGGTGCCCACATGAAACAGCAGCAGATAATAGTCAGTGGACTATACAAGGCTTGGTAGTCTCTCAGCAATATCCCTGATACAAGCCCCTGGTAAGCAGCACACCTCTCTAGAGAGTGCATTAGGTCAGCAAATAGATGCCTCTGTACCTTTTAGGAGTCACCTACTACTATCACCCATCACATTCTTAGTTTCACTGGTTGTTATACAGGGAGCAGATCAGGCTGCCTTACTCTAGCATCTCTCCTGATGTGATGGGTCTTTCCTCTTCAGTCTGCAGAGTGAAGCAGTTCTGCAAGGGCAACTCAAGCTTCAGGTGAAGTCTCCTCCTCCTACTGGTCCTTGCCATCACAACTGTCCATTCTTCTGCATTATTGCCCCCACCCCCCCGTGTGTGCCAGTGGGGGAGATTTTTGGCTGTTTGGCCACAGGATGTGGGTCCACTGCACATGGAACCAGCTATCCAACTCCTTCTCAACCTCCCTGATGTTACACAGCCTTCTCACCATCTCCTGCAGCTTAGCCACCTGCTGCAGGAGGTCCTCTACTTGGACCTCTCTTTTGCAGGCAGGTCTGCCACCTGTCCCTGCCCCAGGAGAAAGGTCTAGGCACTTCCTGCAGTCTGAGGTCTGCACTGGTTACAAGAAAGGCAATGAATAACTAAACAAGAGGCAAATCTAAGAAGGAGGTACAGAAATATCTATACCAGAGGTAAAAAAAAAATCTAACTACAATTTTCTGAGCTCCACTACAGCTTCTTCAGTAGCTGTCCTATTGAACAGCTACTCAAGTTTCACAGATTACTCTTCTACAGTAAGTTTCCCTATAGGTAATTGTAGTTACATGTTTGTGATTTACATGAGGAAGTTCACATTATTGCTTCTAAATACAGACTCTGAAGTAATCTTGACCAGGCTCCCTCTAACTTTCTATCTCTGAGTGTCTTGATATCAGATTATGTGGATATCCCCCATCCATCAGAAGCATGCAAGGACAAGCATCAGCCTTCCATCCTGCTCTGGAGTTTGCTTTCCATCAGCCAGGCTAGCAGCTGTTTGCAGCTAGATCTGCTATTCAAGCTACTAGAAAACTGTTTCTTACTCAGTGACCCATGTGCCCCCCTTTAAAGCACAAAACCTGTTTTGAGGGAGCACAGAAGACAATCTGTAAGGTAGAAAGGCAAGTTGCAATATTAACACTACATCCTTAGCGTTTCCAACTTGTCCTGTCCCTTCCTAGGAAGGAAGTCTCATCCCTAAGTGTTTTAGCCATAAGGCAGGTATATTAAAGTTCTCATAGGAGGAGACTTGCAGTTGAGACATGAGCATTAAGAGTTCAGTACACTTTGCTAGAGGAGCTAGTCCTTAGCTGACATCATCATGAAGCCTCCTGAATGCCAAGGTACAGGTCTATTATCCAGTCTCTGACCTACTTGTTCTCTTCAAGAGATAATCCTTATCAAGCATTTCACTTACCTTATTGCTTAAGGATGCAACATGAACTGACAGAGCAGCAGGAAATTCAGCTCCAAAGTCAATAGTTTGTCCTTAGCTAGCCCTGTAAGGTCTGAGCTTTAAGGTGACATGCACCAGCTATGAAGCTTTATTAGAGGCCTTTAAAAACCCCACAGATAGTTGGGAGTAAAGGTCTGCAGGGCATTTCAGCTGAGACACTTCATCCTCAAGCACTTTGAGGATGCAGCTTTTTCAAGGCATAGCCTTTCAGCAGAGGTCTATGTCCCCATCAACCAGGGCTGACATGAGTTAGATGGAAGATGCTTTGTTCAGTACTCAGCTGCCCAGCTTATCTAAACAAGCTAATCCTGTTGAAACTGGTACCTCTTGTTTATTGACTAGGCCTGCCACTATGCTTCATCCAGCTTCTTTATAACCCCAAGACCCTTGAATCCAGATACAGCCTCAAAACCAGGTACCTCAAGTCAGTTCATTTTGTCAGTTACAGTACTTCTACACCTTATTCTATTTCATCCTTCTAACATAAGCCCAGGTTGTATTTCTGCAGAGTCCATGCTAAGGCAGGGGAATAGTGGCTTATTCTTGGTTGTGTTTCACAGCAGGCACTCATTAAGACCTCAGCATTCCTACTCCAAAATGCTCCAGGGATGGGGGTGTGTGTGCCAATTCTACTAATAAACCCTTAGTCTACACAGAAGGACTAGGGTTTTTCCCTCCAAAATCCTTGCAGATTACAAGGTACCTTCATGCTAGTTCTTCATCATTTCTTTTGATAGAAGCAAATCCAGCAAGCAGGATTTGTACTATCAGTACTGTTTCCAGAGAAAGCCAGCTTTCTCTGGATGTGAAATTTATTGCTTCATTGTCCAAGCAACTTCTTGCTTCTGAAGTGCTCACATATTGCTAGCCTTGCTGAGTAGAGTCCACAAGCATTACTAAAAACTGAGTTAACTCAGCAGGCCACACAAACATCCTAGCAGTGTAAAGGTCACCAGGAGACAAAATCATCAATAGGAGATAAAACATCTGTAGGTTTGGCAACAATACTCAGCAACTACAGCATATTATGTGCTTTTATTTACTTCATGTCTCAAGCTGTCATTTTTATCCTAAACATCCTGTCCAGACGCCAGCCCTCAACACTGTGAAATATGTTTATCTGATTCGTGTGATGAAGTGTAATCTTCTGTACTTTCATGGATTTCTCCTGCACCATAAAAAGGGGTATTTTACAGGAGAAAGTTAAACTACTTTGCTGGTATATCAGCTCAAACCAGTTTGACCACTGACCGCATAGCATTGCGTAAAGAAAGTGCATGCATAAGGTTTGGGGTCATCCTGGGGGCACGCTGAGGAAGATTCGAGAAGACTCTAGCAGGAGAAGAGGGCATGCGCTGAAGAAGACACGCCTGTTCATTAATATGTATTAGAAGACACGCCTATTCATGAATATGTATTAGCGAACAGGATCACGCTGAGGAAGAGTCGAGAAGATTCTAGAAGGAGAAGAGGGCATGCGCCGAAGAAGACACGCCTATTCATGAATATGTATTAACGGACAGGATATAAACCAGGAACAGGAACTGAACCGCGTGCGTCTTGGTGGAGCAGAGACTCCCGGTGCACCCAGTGCTGTTTGCTTGCCTCTATTTGCTTAATAAATTGTAAATTTGAATTGGAATCCTGTTTGGGACTAAATCATTTATAACAATTGGGGGCTCGTCCGGGATGGTCTTGGTTCCGGAATTCTGACTTGATCTAGGAGGGGCGCCCCACCTTTTGGTGGCTCCTGATCGGGTCGGGTCGGGACTAACGCCATCCTGAACCTGAATAGGGGCAAGCAAAGAATTTGATTTTTTTTTATGAGCTCCCTTGCCAACTGCAGCAGTTTATTTTGCCCGTAATTCTGCGCGCGAAGATCCAGACGAAGACGACGGAGTCGTAAGTATTTAAGGTGTATACCGTTCGGTTGGGTAGGATTCGGTTGCCTGTGTGTGTAAGAGTGTGACTGAGACGGAACCTAGTTCCGAAGCGATTGTGGAGGTCTTCTAACCGCGGTTCCAATCTCCCGCGAGGGACTTGGCCGGTGAAGGACCGAAGCGATTCTTAGAGGATTCGTGGGTGGGTGATAGGTCCTAAACCCCCTGCAAGACACTCTTACTGGTAGCCAAGGGCTGTAGGAATTGCCACAGTAAAAATTCCTAGATGGGTCAGACGAAATCGAGAACCCAGGACCAGAAGAAAGGGAGCGAATTACTAGAAATACCTCCGGAGAGTCCATTAGGAATAATGATTGAAAATTGGAATGATAGGGGCCCCAGAAAAGGAAAAAGTAAATTAAAATTAGTTCAATATTGTATGGTAGAATGGCCAAAAGAACCTTTGAGACCACATGTCTTTTGGCCTGTGTTTGGATCTTTTGAAGACTGGGTCTGCCAGGCCTTAAATATATATGTTAATTCAAAGGAACCTTTTTGTCAGGAGGAAAATGATTATGCAGGATTATGGGACAGAACTTTACGTTCTTTTCCAGCCTCAATACTTACATTAAAAACAGATGAAAAGTTTGAGGAAGAAGAGGGGAAAAGTGAAAAGGAAAAATATGATAAATGGGAGCCACTGGATAACCTACCGCCTCCGTATTCTAATAATCCATCTCCGGCGGCGGCTCCCCCTCCGGTGGCCGTAGTATCTCCACCACCAACAGCACCGGAATTAGATCGACCTCCGGCTGCATGTACGAGAAGTAGGACTGCTGTATCTGAGGGAGCTTCTCTATATCCCTTACGAGAAGTACCCCTCGGAGGCAATCAGGGAGGCATCGTGTTTGTGGCAGTCCCATTAAATACCACAGACCTAAGAAATTTCAAGAAAGAAATGGGGACCCTATTAGATGATCCCCTCGGAGTAGCTGAAAAACTGGACCAATTCCTAGGCCCCAATACTTATACCTGGGAAGAAACACAGTCCATTTTAGGGATCTTATTTACCGCTGAGGAAAGGGGAATGATTAGACAAGCTGGAATGAGAATTTGGGAAAGACAGAATCAGGCAGGACCCCCGGGAGATCAGAAATGGCCAAATGTGGATCCCCACTGGGATCATCAACAACCCCAAGGAAGAAAGCATTTAATGAACAACAAGGGAAAGACGAATCTCCAACAGAATGGTTGGAGAGGTTGAGGAAAAACCTACAAATGTATTCTGGAATTGATCTGAATACAGTGGCTGGGACCGCACTCCTTAGAACACAATTTGTAGCTAAATCCTGGGGGGATATAAGAAGGAAATTAGAAAAATCGGAAGATTGGCAAGAAAGAGGATTAGAGGAGTTACTTAGAGAAGCCCAGAAAGTCTATGTTAGGAGGGACGAAGAAAAACAAAAAGCAAAAGCAAAAATTTTTGTAGCAGCAGTAAGGGAAAGTCAGAAAAATAAGACGACTCCTGGAGAGAAAAGGGAAAAAAGAATAGAGCAGACACCCCGGGGACAGCCTTATCGAGAAAGATTTACAATTCCCGTCTGTTACTACTGTAACAAGAGGGGACATGTTCAGAAGAACTGCCGTAAGCGGGAACAAGATGAGAAGATGTTCAAAGAAGACTAGGGGTGTCAGGGGCTCTATCTTCTGGGGACTTCAACATCAACAGAGCCCTTGATAAAATTATTAATTGGTCCCCATAAAGAGGAAGTTTTATTTTTAGTGGATACAGGGGCCGAAAAGTCAACCATTCAAAAACTTCCAAAAGGAATAGAAAAAGGGAAGAGTTACGTGTCATTAGTAGGAGCAAAAGGAGAGCCTTTTAAAGTAAATATATTGAAAGATGTAGAAGTAGAAACAGAAAAGAAAATGTGTCTTAATGATTTACTTTTGCTCCCTGAAGCGGAATACAATTTATTAGGAAGGGATTTGATTTTGAAGTTAAACTTGAGCATTCAGAGTCAAGGGGACAAATTGCAGATTAAATTATACCCTTTAACACAAGAGGATGAAGAAGCTATTAACCCCTCAGTGTGGTATAAGGAAGGGGAAACTGGAAAGATAAAAATGGACCCCATAAGGGTTCAAATAATAGATCCGCACCGCCCAATTAGAATCAAGCAATACCCTATACCTATGGAGGGTCGAAAAGGATTAAAACCTGTAGTTGACAGACTTTTGGAAAAAGGAACCCTAGAACCATGTATGTCACCTCATAACATGCCCATTCTTCCCGTAAAGAAACCGGATGGGTCATACAGGATGGTGCAGGACTTAAGAGCTGTAAATCAGCGAACAATCACTAAATTCCCTGTGGTGGCAAATCCTTATACTTTATTGAGTCCTATATCTCCCAAACATACTTGGTATAGTGTAATAGATTTGAAAGATGCTTTTTGGGCCTGTCCTCTGGATGAGGGATCCAGAGATTATTTTGCCTTTGAGTGGGAGGACCCCAAAACAGGACGAAAACAACAATTAAGATGGACTGTGTTACCACAAGGGTTTACGGAGTCACCAAATCTATTTGGACAAACTTTAGAGAAAATTCTACAAGATTTCACAATACCTAAGGAGGTAAAATTATTGCAATATGTGGACGATTTATTAGTAGCAGGAGAAACTGAAGAGGGGATCCGAAAAGCCACCATTAAATTGTTAAATTTTCTAGGGGAAAAGGGATTAAAGGTGTCCTGATCAAAGCTACAGTTTGTAGAACAAGAAGTAAAATACTTAGGACATTGGCTAAGTAAGGGAAGGAAGAAGTTAGATCCTGATAGGGTATCTGGGATTCTATCCTTAAGACCCCCACAATCTAAAAAGGAAATTAGGCAAATACTGGGATTATTAGGATATTGTAGACCATGGCTTGAAAATTATAGTGAAAAAGTAAAATTCCTATATGAAAAATTAACTAATAACCAACTTAAATGGTTTATTGAAGATGATCAGAGATTTGAGGAAGTAAAAGAGGCATTAATACAAGCACCTGTATTGAGCCTCCCAGATCTAGAAAAACCTTTCTATCTCTTTGTGAATACATCAAGCCAGACAGCATATGGAGTTCTTACTCAAGACTGGGCAGGAATCAAAAAACCCGTGGGGTATTGTTCTAAGTTACTTGATCCAGTAAGCAGAGGATGGCCTGCTTGTCTCCAAGCTTTGGTTGCTACAGCATTATTAATAGAAGAAGTTAGGAAGATTACCTTTAGTTCTCCTTTAAAAGTGTATACCCCACACAATGTCAGAACTGTTTTACAACAAAAAGCGGGAAAAATGGTTAACAGACAGCCGAATCCTGAAGTATGAAGCAATACTAATAGACTCCCCTGACTTAGAACTGAGGGTGACTTCTGCTCAGAGTCCAGCACAATTTTTGTTTGGAGAACCATCAGAGGAATTACAACATAACTGTTTAGAGGTAATTGAGACCCAGACAAAGGTGAGACCAGATTTAAGAGAGGCTGAGTTGAAAAATGGAGAAGCACTGTTTATAGATGGCTCCTCCAGAGTGGTAGAAGGGAAGAGAAAATCAGGTTATGCAGTAATTAATAAGGACTTGGAACTTGTGGAATCAGGACCTCTGAGTCCATCATGGTCAGCTCAGGCTTGTGAGCTGTATGCCCTATGTAGGGCCCTGGAATTATTAAAAGGAAGAAGTGGGACTATATTTACAGATTCTAAATATGCATATGGGGTGGTCCACACTTTTGGAAAAATTTGGGAAGAAAGAGGTTTGATTAATACTCAAGGGAGGAATTTAATACATCAAGAATTAATAGTAAAGATTTTGAAGGCGTTAAGAGAACCAAAGGAGATAGCAGTGGTACATGTGAGGGGACACCAAAAGGGATTAGATTACCGAACTAGAGGAAATAACTTAGCAGAAGATAAAGAGGCCCAGGAAGCAGCCTTGAGGGCTAAAGTTGCCAAAATTAATGTCATACAAACAAAGGAGGACACCAGCAAAGAAGAATGAGAGGAAAGAGAGAAGAAGTTTACGCCAGAAGAACAAACAAAATTGGAGAAAATAGGAGCCAAATTAGAACAAGGAAAATGGACACTGCCCGATGGGCGAGAAATGTTGCCAAAAGCCTACACCAGGCGAATATTAGAACGTTTGCATGCGCAAACACATTGGGGTACAAAAGCGTTAAGTGATCATTTTCTTAAACAATTTGGTTGTATTGGAATTTTTGAAATAGCAAAGCAAATTACACAAGGTTGCTTAACCTGTCAAAAGGTAAATAAGACAGTGTTTCGACAAACAGCCACGGGAGGGAGAAAAACAGCTTACAGACCTTTTGAGAAAGTACAAGTCGATTTCAATGAATTGCCTAAGGTAGGGAGGATAAAATATTTATTGGTAATAGTAGATCATTTAACACAGTGGGTAGAAGCTTACCCTGTAGCACGAGCTACGGCACAGATGGTGGTAAAAATTTTATTGGAACATTTGATACCTAGATATGGGATAATCCAGTACATTGATTCTGACCAGGGCACACATTTTACTTCTAAAATAATAAAACTGTTATGTCAATCATTAGGTATACAGTAGGAATACCACACTCCGTGGCATCCACAAAGCTCGGGGAAGGTAGAAAGAATGAATCAAACAATAAAACAACAATTGGCTAAATTAATGATTGAGACACAAATGCCCTGGACGAAATGTTTACCATTGGCACTTCTAAACATAAGAACGAAACCATACAGTGAGACTGGATTATCGCCATATGAAATGTTATATGGCATGCCTTATTTTCAAGGAATGCCTCTGGGGAACAATGTAATTGAGGATCATAGTATCCAACAATATATAATTACCATTGGAAAAAGATTAAAAGAATTAAGAGAGATTGGGATGGTGGCCCAAACACCACCTTTAGGATTTGCAATTCATCAGTTAGAACCAGGAGATAAAATTCTGATAAAAACATGGAAAGAAGGAAACTTATCTCCCCTCTGGGAAGGACCTTTCCTTGTTTTATTAACTACAGAAACAGCTGTGAGAACTGCTGAAAAAGGATGGACACATGTGTCACGAGTGAAAGGTCCAGTGAAGGAGTGGAAGGTCACATCTGACTAAATTGCTGTGGGAATTTTATTGCGGCTACTCCTGTAATAGAAACAGGAGTGAAACATGAAATTCCCACAGTTGCTAAAAATCTATTTGTAAAGTCATTGAATATAACTAATTGTTACGTTTGTGGTGGAACAAATCAAGGTGAACGATGGCCATGGGAAGCTATGGAGAGAAATGTAAGTAATCCCCAAGTTTGGAAAACAATGGGAAAGGGTAATAGGAAACAACAATGGGTACTCCAAACGAGTATAATTGGAAGGAGTTGTTGGCAAAAGAAGAACAGGAAAAAGGAGCTGGAACTAGAATTTGTCCTTTGTGTAGAAGGTGGTGTGTATTTGTAAGATTAGTGTTGCAGGCTAACTGGCAGTTTTCTGTAGCCATAAAGCCTTGCAAATAAAGAGGATTGCCAGGCTCGGGCAAGTGCTTAGGTCTGGACAAACCACTGATCTAGCAAAGCTCTGGCCTTCACAAGCAGTGCTCAGTTAATTTGGGTACTAAGAAAGCACCCCCTTAAAGGAAAGAAGAGGGCAAAACCGGAGGGGAACGGTGTTGCGGCTTAAAAAGGGTCTGCCAAGGGCTGCAACCCCTTCGGGCTGTGACCGCCGATCACTATGGCCCTGACCGGACCTCTTCTAGTTCTACTTGGGGGTGAGTTCCTTGGACTCTGACTATGGAAAATAACTGTAGTCAATATTGGAACAAGTCCAGCTGGGGTTTACCCCAGAAAAATGGAAAAAGTGAGGACCTTTTCTAATTGTACAGCGCATACCTGTAATCAACAATAAAACCTAGTTTTTTCCTGTTACCCATAAATTAGGGAGAACGAATGGCCTCCTGAGAGACAAACTTGGAATGGAATAGGATTTTGGGGAGATTTTATGGGTGGTGATCGGCTTACTAAAATGGGGATAGTTGTATTGAGGATATGTGGGGGATTGTTACTAGATTAATCTACTCGGTTATACTCAATTGGAAATGAAAACATGAATCAATACTATAAAGAAAAAGATGGGGGATTGTGAAATATGTTCATCTGATTCGTGTGATGAAGCGTAATCTTCTGTACTTTCATGGATTTCTCCTGCACCATAAAAAGGGGTATTTTACAGGAGAAAGTTAAACTATTTTGCTGGTATATCAGCTCAAACCAGTTTGACCACTGACCGCATAGTATTGTGTAAAGAAAGTGCATGCATAAGGTTTGGGGTCATCCTGGGGGCACGCCGAGGAAGATTAGAGAAGACTCTAGAAGGAGAAGAGGGCATGCGCTGAAGAAGACACGCCTGTTCATTAATATGTATTAGAAGACACGCCTATTCATGAATATGTATTGGCGAACAGGATCACGCTGAGGAAGAGTCGAGAAGATTCTAGAAGGAGAAGAGGGCATGTGCCGAAGAAGACACGCCTATTCATGAATATGTATTAACGGACAGGATATAAACCAGGAACAGGGACTGTACCGCGTGCGTCTTGGTGGAGCAGAGACTCCCGGCGCACCCAGCGCTGTTTGCTTGCCTCTATTCGCTTAATAAATTGTAAATTTGAATTGGAATCCTGTTTGGGACTAAATCATTTATAACAACACTAAGTACATAAGAGCTCTTTTTGCCACCCTTTGCATCCATCATATTCACCTGTTTAGAGTGCTTCTTTCCATATCTGCTCATGAAGTAATATAAGCAAGAAATATATCCATAACTGTCTGTAGTGTCCAATAAGAGGGCAGGTACTTTGATAAGTAATACTCCTCTCAGTGAGAAAATGGGTTGTGTACTGCAGATGTATAGAGATACTTAGAAACAAAGCAGAACGCACATATTAGAATGGATAAACATCTCTACCTTCACAAGAGGAAACTGATACCAGGTTTTTGGCATTTGGCCCATCCTTCCAACTGATGGCTGAGTACCAGCAGTTGTGCTCAGCCAATAGCTTTGTTTCAAGTAAAAGCACAATAAATTAGAAGTATCATAAGTCACAAGACTATCAGAGTAGTGCCCATCATTCTCCCACTCTCTTGTCTGCAGTGAGAAGCACAAAAGACCCTGTTATATTCCCCTCAGCAGAACCACCTCTAAGATTTGGCACACCTGGCATTCACTCAACTTTACCCTAAGCCTTCCTAAACTAACAAACTTCATGACTTGGAGTAAAGCCTCTGTTTTGATGGTTCACCTGACATCATTTAACACTCACATACTCCTTACTATTTCTATCATTTGGTTCTCCTCCAACTGCAAACTAGTGAGTTACTATTAATAGAAGTTTCTGCTTTAGACTTGGACCATTCAGGGAGTTTCGAAAGCCCAATTACACTTCAAGAGCAGTTCTAGTGGATGTGACTGCAGTGATTCTTTAAACATACATGGTGGATTACTCCCTCAGACAGTCCCCATTCTCAGCTGAAGAGATTTCCTTTGGTATCTGATTTGCTCCATTGATTAGCCACCTACTGTCTCACCCACCTCCTGGAAGGTCCTATAATCACCTAATGGAAACTGATCTGAAGACCTACTAGCATTATAACTGCCAGACACAGGACATGTTTTCAGTTTACCAGTGCCAGCTAGAAGACATGCTTCATAATTACTTTTCTTTAATTGAATCTGCATCTCTATTTTGCCTATCTACACAGGCGTTCCCATCCCTAAGCATACCTATGGCTATTCCTTAACATACAATGGGCAAATCTAAACCTACATGCTCTCAGATTTGGTCCATTTTGGACAGTCTTGTTTATGGAAGTTACAGAAGACTTCTGAAGCAAAAATATAGCCATTTAAGGCAAACTAGCTTCGTTAAGAGAAGACAGAAATAATTCCTTCCCCCTGACCCCCCCAGGTTAATCCTACCCTACCAGGGGATTTACATGCTTCCATAGCAAGTGCTCAAGTAATCAGCCTCAGCTTATCCAAGAGGTAAAAGCTCTGCTACTGAAAAGTCTAGCTGTATCGGCAACACCTGCATTTATCTACTGCTCAGAGCACAGGCACTACCCCAAGATAAGTGTTATCATATGATGATCATGAGACTTGAAGCCTCACCAAATGAGAAGTTGAGTTTTCCATCTTGTCAGAAAAACTATTCCTGTTAATCCTGGAGATCTTTAACTATACTTCTTTACTACAGACACAAGTAGCATCCCAAGATTTACCAGCAGACAGAGGAGTGCCCAGCAAGGATACTCTATCCAAAACAAAATCCCACCCCTGCCTCACAGCATGCTAACCCTTTTCTCCTCTCTACTACTAGAGATATTCTTTCATCTCAGTTGTCTATGTGAGATTTTATGCTTATATACGTATGTCTTAACCCCCCCCGCAGAAGTGAAAACACATGTTTAATTTACCTTGCGCTCAAGCGTCCTCAGGGCGCCAGCGCTGCTAGAGCCCAGAGCGGGATACAGGCAGCTTCCACCCTATCTCAGCCGGGACATGCCCCCCCCAACCCGGCTCGGGCAGCGCCGGGCTCCCCACCACAGCCACCGCACGCCGCGGCCAAGCCCAAGCGCTCCCGGCACCCTCCTCCCACCCCTCCACGCTGCCAGCGCCACAATCTCACCGGCTTTCGGTGGAAAAGCGCAGCCCCACCAGCGCCCTTTGCCCGGGGCTGCAACAAGACACGAATAGGCGAGACAGGCTGAGCCCCGGCCCAGCCGCAGTTGGAGCCCGCCCCCCCCCTTTGTTAACACCCATCATCCGCGGCCCGACCGCTCCAGAGGGCCAGCAGCCCAAGCAGCCCCATCACAAACACCGACCATCGCGTCCTTGGGGGAAAAAATTCTCCCTTTTCTCCCGGTAACAGCCCCCGCATGCTTAGCGGGAGCCGAGCCCTACTCGCAAAGCTACTTACAGGCTAGATCCGTACCGCTCCGTACGTGATCTAACGACCGCAGCCAATAACCCGGCTATACCCGGGGCCCCGGTTAAATACTCAGTTGTACTCTCGCCTTCATCTTAGCCACTCACAGCGAGAGATATGGTTTTAATCAGATGCTGGCAGCTGAGGACTACCCAGGAATGTGTTATGATGTTTTGCTGCTCGGTCTTGGCTACTCCCCCTCAACGTGTCGGTACTCACAAGCTTAACCCCTTGCGAGCCGCCGCGCCGGCCCCTGCTGCGGGTGGGAGGGAGCTGGGGCCCGGGACAGCCCCCTCCCAGGAGGGGGTCGGAGCACCCCGGTGGACACGCCGAGAGGGCAGTGGGGTGGGAGACCGGGGGACCCTGCGGAGTCACGGAAACTTGTGGCGCCCACAGTTTGCAGGGCACAGGTATTTATGCCTCTTAGGCAGCAATGGGCCCAAAACGCTCTTCTAGAAAATGGGTTCCTTCATGTGTCTGTATAAACGTGGGTGCAGTGATGGTGTTAAAAAGTCGAAGTCTAAACCACAGCTCCCCCCCCAAACACCAAAACCAAAATACCACCCTCTCCCCTCCAAATCTGTGTCTAGCTGAATCAAAATATTGGGTCAGTGCAGTTCAGTTTCTGGGTCACATCCAGACCTGACCTTTGTACTTCCGACTCATCTTTATTCAAACATATATCATGTTTTGTTTCCCAGTGCAGTACAGCTGTTTTCCAACGTGTATGAAAGAGCCTCTGCTAAAAAAAAAATCACATTTTTGTCCTTGTAGCAGAGCTTCTTATCACAGAATCACAGAATCACAGAATCACTAGGTTGGAAAGGACCTTCAAGATCATCAAGTCCAACCATTAATCCAGAACCACCATGTTCCCTAAACCATGTCCTGAAGCGCCACATCCACACGTTTTTTGAACACTTCCAGAGATGGCAACTCCACCACCTCCCTGGGCAGCCTGTTCCAATGCCTGACCACCCTCTCAGTGAAGAAATTTTTCCTAATATCCAATCTAAACCTCCCCTGGCGCAACTTGAGGCCATTTCCTCTTGTCCTATCGCTGGTTACTTGGGAGAAGAGACCAACACCCTCGTCGCCACAACCCCCTTTCAGGTAGTTGTAGAGAGTGATAAGGTCTCCCCTCAGCCTCCTCTTCTCCAGACTAAACAACCCCAGTTCCCTCAGCCGTTCCCCATAAGACTTGTGCTCCAGACCCCTCACCAGCTTGGTTGCCCTTCTTTGGACATGCTCCAGCACCTCAGCATCCTTCTTGTAGTGAGGGGCCCAAAACTGAACACAGTATTCAAGGTGCGGCCTCACCAGTGCCGAGTACAGGGGCACGATCACTTCCCTACTCCTGTTGGCCACGCAATTTCTGATACACGCCAGGATGCTGTTGGCCTTCTTGGCCACCTGGGCACACTGCCGGCTCATATTCAGCCGGCTGTCAACCAGCACCCCCAGGTCCTTTTCTGCCGGGGAAGCTCTCTAGCCACTCCTCCCCAAGCCTGTAGCATTGCATGGGGTTGTTGTGGCCGAAGTGCAGGACCCGGCACTTGGCCTTATTAAACCTCATACAGTTGGCCTCTGCCCATCGATCCAGCCTGTCCAGATCCCTCTGCAGAGCCCTCCTACCCTCCAGCAGATCAACACTCCCACCCAACTTGGTGTCATCTGCAAACTTACTGAGGGAGCACTCAATCCCCTCATCCAGGTCATCAACAAAGATATTGAACAAGACCGGCCCCAGAACCGAGCCCTGGGGAACACCACTTGTGACTGGCCGCCAGCCAGATTTAACACCGTTCACCACAACTCTCTGGGCTCGGCCATCCAGCCAGTTCCTCACCCAGCGAAGAGTAAACCCGTCCAAGCCACGAGCCGCCAGTTTCTCCAGGAGAATGCTGTGGGAGACGCTGTCAAAGGCTTTACTAAAGTCCAGGTAGACAACATCCACAGTCTTTCCCTCATCCACTAGGCGGGTCACCTGGTCATAGAAGGAGATCAGGTTGGTCAAGCAGGACCTGCCTTTCATGAACCCATGCTGGCTGGGCCTGATCCTTTGGTTGTCCTGCAGGTGCCCTGTGAGCACTCTCAAGACCAACCGCTCCATAATCTTCCCCGGTACAGAGGTCAGGCTGACAGGCCTGTAGTTCCCAGGATCCTCCTTCCGGCCTTTCTTGTAGACGGGCGTCACATTGGCAAGCCTCCAGTCTTCTGGGACCTCCCCTGTTAACCAGGACTGCTGATAAACGATGGAGAGTGGCTTGGCAAGCTCCTCCGCCAGATCTCTCAGTACTCTCGGGTGGATCCCATCAGGCCCCATAGACTTGTGGGTGTCCAGGTGGTTTAGCATGTCCTTAACTGCTTCCTCCTGGATTATGGGAGGGTTATTGTGCTCTCCATCCCCATCTTCCATTTCAGGGGGCTGAATACCCTGTGGATACATGGAGTGGCTATTAAAGACTGAGGCAAAGAAGGCATTCAGTACCTCAGCCTTGTCCTCGTCCTTGGAGACAATGTTCCCTGACATATCCAGTAGGGGATGGAGATTCTCCTTGCCTCTCTTTTTGTTGTTAATATATTTGTAAAAACATTTTTTATTATCCTTTACAACTGTGGCCAGCTGGGCTTTTGCCTTTCTAATTTTGTCCCTGCTTGACCTAACGAGATCCTTGTACTCTTTGTGAGTTGCCTGCCCCTTCTTCCAGAGGTGATAAACTCTCCTCTTTTCCCTGAGTCCCAGCAAAATCTCCCTGTTCAGCCAGGCCGGTCGCCTTCCCTGCCAGCTCTTCTTATGGCACATGGGGACCGCCTGTTCCTGCGCCTTTAAGATTTCCGTCTTGAAGACTGTCCAGCCTTCCTGGACCCCTTTGTCCTTCAGGACTGTCTCCCAAGGGACTCTCTCAACCAATGACCTGAACAGGCCAAAGTCTGCCCTCCGGAAGTCCATGGCAGCAGTTTTGCTGACCCCTCTCCTTACTTCACTCAGAATTGAGAATTCTATCATGTCGTGGTCGCTAAGCCCAAGACGGCCTCTGACCACCATATCTCCCAGCAGTCCTTCTCTGTTTGTAAACAGCAGGTCAAGCAAGGCACCTCCCCTGGTGGGCTCACTCACCAGCTGTGTCAGGAAGTTATCCTCCACACACTCCAGAAACCTCCCAGATTGATTTTCAATGCAGTAAACTTAGCCTAATATTTATTTTCTCAAAACACTGCAAAATATTTCTGTTCAAAACTGTGATGTTGCCCTCTACAGCAATACCCAATTTAAAAAGAGAAAAAAGAACAATATTTTCCCTGCAGTTTTAATACATTTGTTTGACATTTCTAAGTGTTTTGGAAGAGGGAAATATTTAATACAACATGATTTTACTACTGGGGAGTTCAGGGCTCAAAACTGGTGGATGCATTTGGTCATCATCCACATACAAAGCTACCAAATGATACGATACTTTCCTTGATATGGTGTGGTACTCTTTTTTTATGACTGACCACTCAGGCCTGGAATAAAAAAAGTGGTAGGAGCCCTGTGCCTGAGGTGACTAAAAGCTAGTAGTTGCGTCTCACTTGCCAGTATCTGTCTTTCATTTCAGAAGTGCTAATTTTATCCAAAAAGGACTCATATGAGGGACATGTTTTTATACACTAGCCTAGTGTTCACAGAAGGAAGTGCATGCTACATAAGAGGCATTTGCTGCAATTAACAGGTAGCTGGCTTACACATGTCGGTATTTGCAGGATTAGATCTGAATTCTTTGGGAAACTGTTTTATTCATGTTTAAAAATGTTGGTTTTTTACAGCTTGCACTGCACTGTACATTGTTTTGAATACCTTGCGTTTAGAGACCTATCAACAGGACTGAAGCTTCTTGGTGCTGGGGCAGCATATATTTTAAAGAATAATACTTTGCTCAGCATGCTTTGTGGAAGTGAGTTACACAGATTGCCTAACATGAAGGATGAGATTGTGCCTAGTTTAAACATGGTGCAGTAGCAAAACAACTTCTATAAAGCAGACCAGCCTGGTGCTGGCATAAGCAGGATTAACATTTGTGCTTTGCCTAACACAAAACCTAGGCACATTTCACTGAAATACCTTGACTAGACACACTAATGGTTACAAATATGATTTATACTATCTGTTGTTAAATTTGGAAGACATAAAAATGCTTTTCATTTGCCAATAGAGAGCAGTTTAAGAGCCCTTTTGAAGTGCAATGAAATTACATTTATTACAGAAATGCCAAGAGGTCCTTCACTATCTACCAGCACTTGGGACATCACTAATAATCTCATGGAAAAACTTTTTTACTGATAAATGGTTAATAACTAACTGGGAAAAAATACAACTTTCTTAGAGAATACAATGTCTCAAGCCTTGAAGGACTGCACTATCTATTTTGTAATTCAACTTAGAACAGCTCCCCTGATGTCCCACATTGTTGAGCTAAATGCTAAAATTCAGGACTGTTAAATTATGTTTATTACATTAAATGTATGTAATAGGATTGCCTTCTGAATGTAGGAGGAATCCAGGCAGAAAGCTCCACAGGAATTCAGTTATTTCATCTATACTGCACTGCAGGACTTAAAGGGCATGCTTTACACTTTATGAAAAGTAAAAAGATGTTTATTTTGCTACAGTAAAAACAAAATCAAATGGACAATGGCTGTTATGACTTTAAGCCTGACTATTAAAAGTTTTTAGCAGAGAGTGTACTATGTTTTCCAGGATGATGACTTTTTTTCCTTATGTTTGTTGCGTCTGATCTTACTATTGCTGGCATAGGTTCCGTGCCCTACCCAAGGTTTTTTTGTTTTAATTATACAGAACAGTATCAGTCTCAACACTTCCCAAACACAAGCTGGGTCTAAAATTATCTTGAAGTTGCAGCTGGAAACCTTCACTTCAGTGAGTTTTTCTATCGCTTTTCCAGACATTAACTCTGCCCAAACCACAGTATGTCATTAGGATCACTGGGATTCCAGTCTGGGTGGAAACTGGGGTAGCAGCGTGAAATAAAAACACCAAAGTGCAGAGACCTTCAGAAGACATCAACTTTAACTTTAGAAACATGAGTGCCTTGAAAGCAATATCAATAAGAGTTTGTGAAAACTCTGCTTGCAGCAAAGCAATGTGGTAGCTAATCCTGCGATGGCTTGCTCAAGAATGCATAGTTTATTAATAAAGTAATCTTTTGAGATTTTATTGGAATGTGCTTCCACAGTGATGCCACTGCCTTTGTGGGCTTTACTATGTGTGTGTCATCTTGTCCATAATTAAACTTTTCACTAACAAACAGACCTATGACTTTTTTTTTTTAAACCTTCCACTTTGAATGCTGGAATTTCATTTGAACTTTAAATACTGCCTTGGAATTTGCCATAAGGTAAACTGTCTGCTCTTGGAAGCTTCCCTGCACTGCTACAGATGTTGTAGACACACAGTAAGTGACTGAATGTAAGAGGACTTGCAAACTTGTGTCTTAGTGTTAAAAAAAGGCCGACAGGAATGAAGTAGTTGTTCAGATGCTCAGGTTGTCCCTAGAGAATTCTCACTTTGGAATATATGGAAATGAAAATTAATGGAAAACTGGCCTAGAAAGCACATTTTCAGTGAAGCTTCACTGATGTCAACTGAGAGAAGGTGAAATATGTCAAAGGAAACATGAAGGAAGAATTTGTACTTCAGCCTTTGGACTTCTTGGCCAAGTTTCTCATGTGACTTGGACTTGCTGACCCCTTCTTTTTATAAATTCAGTTAAAGTCCACTAAATATCTGAAGCAAAAAGCATCCTTGCTATTTAAAAAATCTTAAATTACAATCTATAGTTCATTTTAGTATAGCTCTAGGCATATCTCTGGGAAATGCAGTCCACAGGTAACAGCCTTGGTACCCAAATGCTGGATCATCAACAGACATCAAACCTGTCTTGAAAATAGTTTCTCCTAGAATCAAGAATAGACCTTAATAATTATTTAATCCAAGGCATGTTCATTGAGGCCCAAGTTTGGGCATCTCAGGCTTAGACTGCCACAGGGATTTAAACTGGTAATATGTTCAGCCATTTAGAAGTGACTAAGAGAAGTGTAAGAGCTATTGCCCCTCAGCCAAGGTACAATAGCTCTCGCAGTCTGTGCCTTAGCCAGCTGCAATGCAAGGTAAAACCAATTATTTTAAATTGCCTTCAATGGTATTTTTTGACTATTTAAGCTAACCTCTCTCAGCTGATGACTACTAATATTTTGCTGCAAAAGGATGACTGCCCATAATACTTTACCCTCTGTCATGCTTCAGGCAGGGATATTTCGGGAGGAGATGGTGAATTTTAGGACTGGAAGCTCATGCACTGCTATTATAGCTCTGTAGCTCTCCAACCCTCAGGTTCTACCCATCCAATGTGGTCATCAGCACAATGCAGGCTTCCAAAACAAGAGAGACGTTGTGGAGCTGTTCAGCATTTTTTCATATCTCCTCTTGTCTGCAGCCATAGTTTGCCTCAGGCCTGTCTGTGGATGTGTTCCAGCATGGAGGGTAGGCATGCTCTTACATCACACAACGTGGTCACAGTGTGCAGCTTACACAGTGCCTCTGTTCCTAGCACAGCTGTGCTCGACTCAATGGCCAGCTGAAGCAGCAGTGACATCTCCATCACTGAAACCCAGTGCTTGGTCACTGGTATGGTCAATCAGGACCATGAATTTGTCTGAACAAAAAATATGCTGGTAGGCAATATCATCTCATTTGAAAGAGTACACTGCTTCTACTCACGTTAAATAAATAAACAAACACAATATTTTGTTTGGCAGCCCTCAAGATGAAGAAAGGCCAATATGCAAGCCACGTTCTCTGACTGTGAAGCCTCACAGTCTGTAAAAGGTGGGAGGTGACCACTCTCTGTCTTCAAGGAAGAGTGGCCAGTATCTGTGGCCCAGATGACAGTGCATGTATATATGGGAAGGGATTTTGGCCATGGTGCACTTCTTCCCTGGAGAGGTGCTGTGTCCAGAAGAGAGGGAGAATTTCAGATGCATCCCTCTTGCCAATGTTTCATGTTGGCTGGCTGTAGCTCCCTCTGTGTGCATTTGTATTGGGTCTGGCCAGGATGGAGTTAATTTTCCCCATAGTGCTGTGCTTTTTATTGGTAGCTAGAACGGTGTTGATAACACACCAGTGTTTTGGCTACTGCTGAGCAGTGCTCGCAAAGCATCAAGGCTGCATCTCCACATTCCCCCCTCCTCACCCCAAAAGCCAATAGGCTGGTGGGAAAGATCTTGGGAGGGGACATAGCCAGGACAGCTGATCCAAACTGGCCAAAGGGATATTCCATACCATATGACGTCAGCTCAGCAATAAAAGCTAAGAGAAAGGAGGAGGAAGGAGGGCATTCATTATTATGATGTTTGTCTTCCGGAGTGACCACTATGCGTACTGAAGTCCTACTTCCTGGGAAGTGGCTGGACAACACCTGCTGATAGGAAGTAGTGAATAAATCTTTTGTTTTACCTTTGCTTCCACATACGCCTTTGCTTTTGCTTTATTAAACTGCCTTTATCTTGACCCACGAGTTCTCTTCCATCTTATTTTCTCCCCCCCGTCCTGCTGAGGAGAGGAGTGATAGAGCGGCTTGGTGGGCACCTGGTGTCCAGCCAAGGTCGACCCACGACACCATTATATGTTCTGGCTCTGTTTTTTGAGTCCACAGCTGGCACCTGACTTTTGGGCTTCATAATTGTGGTGAACTGACCTTGGCCAGATGCCAGGTGCCCACCAAAGCTGCTCTATCACTCCCCTTCTCAGCTGGATGGGGGAGAGAAAGTATAACGAGAAGCATGTGGGTCAAGATAAGGACAGGGAGACATCACTCAGCAATTAGCATCACAGGCAAAACACACTCAACTTGGGGAAAAAATTAAGTTAATTTATTATTAATCAAATCAGAGTAAAGATAATGAGAACTAAAACCAAATCTTAAAAAACATTCCCCCCACCTCTCCTTTCTTCCTGGGCTCAACTTCACAGAATCACTAGGTTGGAAAGGACCTTTAAGATCATCAAGTCCAACCATTAATCCAGAACCACCATGTCCCCTAAACCATGTCCTGAAGCGCCACATCCACACGTTTTTTGAACACTTCCAGAGATGGCGACTCCACCACCTCCCTGGGCAGCCTGTTCCAATGCCTGACCACTCTCTCAGTGAAGAAATTTTTCCTAATATCCAATCTAAACCTCCCCTGGCGCAACTTGAGGCCATTTCCTCTTGTCCTATCACTAGTTACTTGGGAGAAGAGACCAACACCCTCATCGCCACAACCCCCTTTCAGGTAGTTGTAGAGAGCGATAAGGTCTCCCCTCAGCCTCCTCTTCTCCAGACTAAACAACCCCAGTTCCCTCAGCCGCTCCTCATAAGACTTGTGCTCCAGACCCCTCACCAGCTTCGTTGCCCTTCTCTGGACACGCTCCAGCACCTCAACATCCTTCCTGTAGTGAGGGGCCCAAAACTGAACACAGTATTCAAGGTGCGGCCTCACCAGTGCCGAGTACAGGGGCACAATCACTTCCCTACTCCTGCTGGCCACACTATTCCTGATACAGGCCAGGATGCTGTTGGCCTTCTTGGCCACCTGGGCACACTGCCGGCTCATATTCAGCCGGCTGTCAACCAGCACCCCCAGGTCCCTTTCCGCCGGGCTGCTCTCCAGCCACTCCTCCCCAAGCCTGTAGCGTTGCATGGGGTTGTTGTGGCCAAAGTGCAGGACCCTGCACTTGGCCTTATTAAACCTCATACAGTTGGCCTCTGCCCATCGATCCAGCCTGTCCAGATCCCTCTGCAGAGCCCTCCTACCCTCCAGCAGATCAACACTCCCACTCAGCTTGGTGTCATCTGCAAACTTACTGAGGGAGCACTCAATTCCCTCATCCAGATCATCTATAAAGATATTGAACAAGACTGGTCCCAGAACCGAGCCCTGAGGAACACCACTCGTGACCGGCCGCCAGCCGGATTTAACGCCATTCACCACCACTCTCTGGGCTCGGCCATCCAGCCAGTTCCTCACCCAGCGAAGAGTAAACCCGTCTAAGCCACGAGCCGCCAGTTTCTCCAGGAGAATGCTGTGGGAGACGCTGTCAAAGGCTTTACTAAAGTCCAGGTAGACAACGTCCACTGCCTTTCCCTCATCCACTAGGCGGGTCACCTGGTCATAGAAGGAGATCAGGTTGGTCAAGCAGGACCTGCCTTTCAGGAACCCATGCTGGCTGGGCCTGATCCTTTGGCTGTTCTGCAGATGCCCTGTGAGCACTCTCAAGACCAACCGCTCCATAATCTTCCCTGGAACAGAGGTCAGGCTGACAGGCCTGTAGTTCCCAGGATCCTCCTTCCGGCCTTTCTTGTAGACGGGTGTCACATTGGCAAGCCTCCAGTCTTCTGGGACCTCCCTTGTTAACCAGGACTGCTGATAAACGATGGAGAGTGGCTTGGCAAGCTCCTCCACCAGCTCTCTCAGTACTCTTGGGTGGATCCCATCAGGCCCCATAGACTTGTGGGTGTCCAGGTGGTTTAGCATGTCCTTGACTGCTTCCTCCTGGATTATGAGGAATACATTGTGCTCTCCATCCCCATCTTCCAGCTCAGGGGGCTGAATATCCTGTGGATACCTGGAGTGGCTATTAAAGACTGAGGCAAAGAAGGCATTCAGTACCTCAGCCTTGTCCTCGTCCTTGGAGACAATGTTCCCTGACATATCCAGTAGGGGATGGAGATTCTCCTTGCCTCTCTTTTTGTTGTTAATATATTTGTAAAAACATTTTTTATTATCCTTTATGACTGTGGCCAGACTGAGCTCTAGCTGGGCTTTTGCCTTTCTAATTTTGTCCCTGCTTGACCTAACGAGATCCTTGTACTCTTCATGAGTTGCCTGCCCCTTCTTCCAGAGGTGATAAACTCTCCTCTTTTCCCTGAGTCCCAGCAAAATCTCCCTGTTCAGCCAGGCCGGTCGCCTTCCCCGCCAGCTCTTCTTACGGCGCATGGGGACCGCCTGCTCCTGCGCCTTTAAGATTTCCTTCTTGAAGGCTGTCCAGCCTTCCTGGACCCCTTTGTCCTTCAGTACTGTCTCCCAAGGGACTCTCTCAACCAGTGACCTGAACAGGCCAAAGTCTGCCCTCCGGAAGTCCATGGTAGCAGTTTTGCTGAGTCCTCTCCTTACTTCACTCACAACTGAGAATTCTATCATGTCATGGTCGCTAAGCCCAAGACGGCCTCCGACCACCACATCTCTCACCAGTCCTTCTCTGTTTGTAAACAGCAGGTCCAGCAAGGCACCTCCCCTGGTGGGCTCACTCACCAGCTGCATCAGGAAGTTATCCTCCACACACTCCAGGAACCTCCTAGACTGTTTCCTCTCTGCCGTGTTATACTTCCAGCAGATGTCCGGTAGGTTGAAGTCCCCCACAAGAACAAGGGCCAGCGAATGCGAGACCTCCGCCAGTCGCTTATAGAATGTCTCATCCGTCTCTTCATCCTGGTTGGGTGGCCTGTAACAGACTCCCAGCAGGATGTCTGCCTCATTGGCCTTCCCCCTCATCCTTACCCACAAGCACTCTACTTGGTCTTCACAATCTTCGATTTCTATGCAATCAAAACACTCCCTAACATACAGAGCCACCCCACCGCCTCTCCTTCCCATTCTATCCCTTCGGAAGAGCTTATAGCCATCCATTGCAGCACTCCAGTCATGAGAAGCATCCCACCATGTTTCTGTGATGGCAACTACGTCATAGCTGTCCCGCCGCACAATGGCTTCCAGCTCCTCCTGTTTGGTGCCCATGCTGCGTGCATTGGTGTAGATGCACCTGAGCCGGGCTATAGATTTCAACTCTGGCACGTTGAACCTACCCCTAGGTTCAACTCTAGTGAGCCCGGTTTTAGCCCCTCCCCCCTCCAAATCTAGTTTAAAGCCCTCTCAATGAGGCCTGCCAGCTCATGAGCAAGAATCCTTTTTCCCCTCGGCGTCAGTTGCACTCCATCATTTGCGAGGAGACCTGGTGCCGTGTAAACCGCCCCGTGGTCAAAAAACCCAAAATTCTGACGACGGCACCAGCCCCTGAGCCATGTGTTGATCAGGTGTGCTTTCCTGTTCCTTTCAGCGTTCTTCCCCGTCACTGAAGGGATTGACGAAAACACTACCTGTGCTCCCGCTCCATTGACCAGTCGCCCCAGCGCTCTCAAGTCCTTTTTGACTGCCTTCGGGCTTCTTAGCGCAACCTCATCGTTGCCAACCTGCATGGCCAACAGCGGGTAGTAATCAGTGGGCCGAGCCAGACCAGGGAGTTTTCTGGTGACGTCTCTCACCCAGGCCCCAGGGAGGCAGCAGACTTCCCTGTGGGTTGGGTCTGGTCGACATATTGGGCCCTCTGTACCCCTTAGGAGGGAATCACCTACAACAATCACCCTCCTCTTTTTCTTAACTAGGGACATCTTGATGCATGGGGCTCGTTGACTCACCCTAGGCACCCCCTCGGACGGACCTTCGTCAGGGTCCTCATGTTCCTGTCCCTCATGTTCCAGAGCACCATACCTGTTGTGTAAGGGCAGCTGGGACGGTGAGGGAGGCCGGGAGGGAATTCGCCGACCTCTCCGAGGAGGGACCTGCTTCCATTTCCCCTCATCTCTTAGGTCCTCTCCTTCTGCCCGGCAGCAAGAGGACCAGGGATCTCCTGCTGCTTGTGGAGCCTCCACCAGCTGCCCCTGCCTCAGGGCCACCAGGGAGTGGCTCCACCAATCTATCTCCCTCTCACACTCCCTAATGCTCCTCAGCCTCTCCACTTCCTCTTTCAGCTCTGCCACCAGGCTGAGCAGGTCGCTCACCTGGTCGCACCGCACGCAGGTAGCGTCCCCATCGGTCTCTGGGACAACCGACAGGCTCAGGCACTCTCTGCAGCCGGATACTTGGACAGCCGCGTGCCTGAGCAGGAGCTCCGTCTGTGTCGCCACAGTCTTTCTGGCCCCGGTTTTCAGCCGAGTGGCGACCATGGCTGCGCCTCCTCTAGGAGGACGATGGCCACTTGTACTGTACCCCGCCCGCACGCCTTCCCTGCACGCCCTGCCTGTACCAACTGCCGCGCAAACTGACGCGCTACGCCCTCCTGACGTGCCCCGCCCTGTTCGCCGCGCTCCGGGTCGCTCGCGCTCCCGGGGGCTGCTCTTGTAGGCGAAGGGTTTTGGCCGCCACCGCCCTGGGCCCCGCCCACGCTGAGTCAGAGCTGCCGCTCGTTAGGAGCCCGCTCCGCCGGCCGGGGGTCGGGGGGGGGGGAAGCTGGGGCACTCTCTCGCTCCCTGTGCTGCCGCCTTCGCGGTTTGGCCGCCTCGGGAAGGCTCCCCCGGCGCGATCCTTCGCTCCGTAGCCCTTCGCCTCGGTGGCTTCGCCGAAATGGCGGGCGCACTGGCTTTTAAACTGCCGCCGCCGCCCTGGGCCCCGCCCACGCTGAGTCAGAGCTGCCGCTCGTTAGGAGCCCGCTCCGCCGGCCGGGGGTCGGGGGGGGGAAGCTGGGGCACTCTCTCGCTCCCTGTGCTGCCGCCTTCGCGGTTTGGCCGCCTCGGGAAGGCTCCCCCGGCGCGATCCTTCGCTCCGTAGCCCTTCGCCTCGGTGGCTTCGCTCCCAATTTCCTCTACCTCCTCCCACCCAGAGCAGCACAGGGGGATGGGGAATGGGGGTTGTGGTCAGTTCATCACACATTGTTTTTGCCACCCCTTTCTCCTCAGGGGGAGGACTCCTCACACTCTTCCCCTGCTCCAGCGTGGGGTCCCTCCCACGGGAGACAGTCCTCCACAAACTTCTTCAACATGAGTCCTTCCCACAGGCTGCAGTTCTTCACAAACTGCTCCAGCCTGGGTCCTTTCCATGGGGTGCAGTCCTTCAGGAACAGACTGCTCCAGCATGGGTCCCCCGCAGGGTCACAGGTCCTGCCAGGAGCCTGCTCCAGCGCAGGCTTCCCATGGGGTCACAGCCTCCTTCAGGGATCCACCTGCTCTGGCGTGGGGTCCTCCCCAGGCTGCAGGTGGATATCTGTTCCTCCGTGGACCTCCATGGGCTGCAGGGGGACAGCCTGCCTCACCATGGTCTTTGCCACAGGCTGCAGGGGAATCTCTGCTCTGGCACCTGGAGCACCTCCTCCCCCTCCTTATTCACTGACCTTGGTGTCTGCAGAGTTGTTTTGCTCACATATTCTCACTCCTCTCTCCAGCTGCAATTGCTCTTGCTGGTTTTTTTCCCCTTCTTAAATATGTTATCCCAGAGACGCTACCACTGTTGCTGATTGGCTTGGCCTTGGCCAGCGGAGGGTACGTCTTGGAGCCAGCTGGCATTGGCTTTATTGGACATGAGGGAAGCTTCTAGCAGCTTCTCACAGAAGCCACCCCTGCAGCCTCCCACCCCCCAAACCTTGCCACACAAACCCAATACAATAATATTTAACATCCAAACATGTGAGTCTCTTCTGGGTTCTGGCCCATCATTCCTAACCTGTAGAGATTGTTAACTGGAGTTTGACAGTCGACCTGCTTAGCTGTGTTTGCAAATTCTGCTAAAAATGCCTTGATGTTTTAGGCATCTAAATAGCTTTATAAACCTAGTCTTGCTCATTTCAGTTAATTGAAACCTTTCTTTGGCATGCTGTATAATTCCCTGCCTATATGTATCAACATGAAATCTTAATCCTTGTGATCTGTAAAGAGAAGTTTGCATAAATTATACATTGTAGATGATTTAGATCTAAGCAAATCCAGAAGAATGTATTAAAGCCCACAGAATCTTATTTGATGTAACATATTCAGGTGTAGACATCCTTGCTAATATGGTTTCTATTGCATTTTCAAAGATTTGCTCTGTACTTATAAAGCAGATTGAGCAGAAGGGAATCTGAGAGAATATAATTTTATCTGCAGTTCTAAGAATTAAGCCTCACCTTTGAATTTGGCCAAATAAATGTGTATGCAAATAAGGAGCCCAAAAAGTATAAACTAGTGCCTGAAAGGTGTCAGGTACATCTACTTGAGATTGTGACATTAGTTTTGTGTTTAGCTCAGAAATAGTCAGAGCCGGGAAACAACACTGTTGGGATCAGTCATCCAGAAGAAGAAACACACATGGTTCTTTCTTCTACTGTCTGTAAAGCTGCTGCTTTGGTTACAGCCTTTCTGTGTTCATATACTTTCAGAAATTTTCCTCAACTAGTGTTTACTATGTAGATTACATCATCCTGTTCAGTTAGTGCATTCTAGAGCAGTATAACGCTCTGAAGGGCCAGCCCTGGCATATTTATGTAACAAGACACAAAAGGAAGTATAAATACTTTCCAAAAACATTTTTGGTTGAAAATACGCAACGTAGTCCTGTAGGGAGTTTTGATTTAAACAGTTTGTTTATCTGCTCATCTTCTTTCTCTTATCCCAAGTACCTTGTACTTCTAAGTTAGAAACACATTCTATAATAAAGTGGAATAAATTTTGGTTATTTTCTGTGGAGCTCCAATTCCATCTGAACATAGAATATAACATTTGTATTTTGTACTGAGCCCTTCATAGGTAAATTGCTTTTATTGCCTGAACTTTAGATAGAGTAGGGTTCAGAGGTGTAGTTTATGCTATAGAGTAACTTCACATTCAAAGTGCAGACACATCTCACATCAATGATGAGTGCACATTTGGAGACCATCTGCACTGACCCATCTCTTCCCTTGTATGTGTCATTTCGTTTATTTTAAAATTTACAAAATTTTGTTAATAATATTTTGGTCAAGTTGACCCATCTTTACTGTCACTTAGAAATTTTTATATTTCACCTGGAGTTAATATTTTTGGTTTTAGTTTACAGAAAAGGCCATAGAGGACCATTATGCAAACTCCTATTACATGTTCCTGACCTATACCAGAAAACTGAAGCTCAGCTTTGTCATGCTTTGCCTATGAGGGAAAAACAGTGATCCTTGTTGTTCTTTTAATCGATATTAGTTTTACAGGAGCCCATCTGGGCTCTGAAGATCCACGCTTGACAATACTGAATATAGAAGACAAGAAACAGAAATAGTTCAATATGAATGCTGTCAAATATGCAGGCCTCATTTCACTAGATCACCTCATTCTCCCCATTTTGTAAGTTGAAAGTCTGAAAAGAACAGGTCTTTTACGACTTTTCTGCAGGGCACTGAGCTTTAACAGCCTGAGATGATTCCTGTTTCATTTGAGATGTTTTCATCTTAGACACCTGAGGTCTTAGAGCTTTGACACTCACTTTGTGGCTTTGACTATGTCGGTTTGCCTTTGCTTTACTCAGACTGGTAGGAAAGTTGGGGCAAAGCCATTTTGTGAGTTCAAACTAAATAAAGTTTATAGGGTACTTGTAAGATCAGCATCAGGATATGACTCTTACTTCTTGGACTTTGCTCATTCCTCTAGACTTCCTGTTTGCTAAAGGTTTTTTCATAAAATGCTTCCTCTTGCTGCTTTTCAGAGTTTGATATTTTTACAAGCCAAATTAGATTTTGTGTTTCCCTTTGTCATAACTGATGTAAAACACTGTTAAAAGACATTTGCAATGTCATAAAATTATTATGATTTGACAAATCGGAGAATACTCAAATTTGATCGCCTCTCTCCAGCTGTAGCATTCCAGCAGCCTGGAAGATAAGACAAATAGTTTGTAAAATGGATTCAGGATTTTCCTAGTAAATGCTAGACTTTTTAGCATTTAGTAAATGCTAGACTAATTACTAGACTATTGCTTTATGAAATAAATTTGGATTTCTGATAAACAGTGTAAAATATTAGAGAAACATGGAACAAATTCATCCACATAAATCTGTCTATAAAAATGTATGAGTTTTAACACAATTTGCTTGTGCTTGGGAAAGTGATTACTGCATATACTGTAGCTCATGCTGAGGAAGTGATGCTATAGACCGTAAACTACTATATCAGTGATCTCTCTACAGTGCATGGCACTAAATACTCAGAAGACAACTTTGTTTTCTATAACTTGGCCTAGAGGTAAATACAGAGATCATGGTAGACTTATTTTCTGTACTAATAGCCACAGAATTCCTCACAAAAAAGTTTGCTGGCAAGAAGCCTCACTTTCCTTAACCCCCTTCCCATACTTGCTTCAATTTGATCTGACAGAAGTTATATTTTTTTAAGAAGGGGCATCTATCCAAGTTCTGTTACATCCCATCATGCAGCGGTATATAAAACTGATTTGGTAGTATGAGAGGACCTCTTTTTCTTTAAGGTACCTTTGTTTAAAGTATAAATTACTGAAATAGCCCAGGAACAATCCCTGTGTTATACGTGTTTGGTAAAAATGTGTCTTTTTTTAAATTTTAATTTTCTGTTAGGAATGTTCCTTTAAGGGTTACTATAGCAATGCCAGCTGCTATTGAGACTGTAAACATTAATGATGACTTGGAAGTTGACACCCTGCAAAAACATTTCAGTCGTTCTAAGTAAGACTTCCAACAGCACTGCCATAATATGCAACTCCTACTGAGAACAGCAGAATTCAGAGTTTTTTTAAGAAAATAGTCTATATACTAGACAGCAAAACTGCAATGAAGGGAAAATAATATGCTCTAATTTTGCAACAAACCAAAATTCCCATTTCTGCATATTCTGATGCCATATTTGTTATACTTTGGGAGGTCTGTCAGGCTACTTTTAAAGCAACATTTGCCTGCCAAGTCCAAACTGACTCTACATGTCTCCAGAATCAAAATTTTGTTGCTGTTGTTGTTGTTGCCTTTCTTTTGCAAATGCAATAAAAATATGTGCTAGGTTACATGTGACCATGGATATAATTTATCATGTAGGAAGCAGAGAAACAAACCAACCACCAACCCAACCAGATGCTCATAAGATATTTTGAGAGGGCAAAATCCAAATTTGGGCTTCACTCCAAATTTGGGAGCTATAAAATAGAAAAGGAAAATCACAGGTTTGATTATTAAAGACATTTTCTGATAGGTTTTCACAAATGCACTTTGTAAGATAGGCTGAAGAATGCTGTCTTCACTTGCTACTTACAGGGAAGGACATTTTAGTATAATATCAATACCTATACCTGTATTTAATGTTTGCTAATGCACAGCTCCTTCGGGAAGCAACAGAATAGTAGTTAACAAAGCTGAGACAAAAGACTAATAATTTTAGGGATTCATGGCTATTTAATTTTCTCTTCCTAATGAAATATAATATTTGGGCTTATTTTGCAGCTTATTTTAGGTATCTAGCACAAGTTGAAATTTAACTAACAATTGTCAAATCAAAAAGGCACAACCCAAGACAAATTCACAAAATTTTCATCTCCCAGGAGCACTGCTTTTGCAGAGTCCAAAGATACTGGTGGTGAGCTGGATCTTTCCTGCCCTCTTCCTGTGGCACACTGGAGTCTTTGTGGCTTTTGGTCTTTCGCACCATAGGTCGTAGGCTTGTTACAGAGTACTGGGAAGTATTTTGTGGTTTGTGGGGACCCTTCTGGACAAACAAACTCTTTTATATTGTTGTCTGTGACTGTAGGAGCCTGGACTTATGGTCCTCTCCAGTACTGTGACTCTGGAAACTTTGTTTTCATTTGCAACAGAGTAGATCTCAAGGGTGGATTGTGTTCCCCTGCTAAGGTTGGTATGTGTGGACTCTTGTAAATACAGCAGCTATTGATTTTCTGACTTTCTCTGGTGTTGCACTGTCCTTTCACAAGACTTCACATAGAGGCTGTTCTGGGGAAGAACTATATCTTGATCTATAAGTCTTGAGAATGATCTAACTCATGGCATGGCCACTTCAGCTTTTGAGAATCCCCAAATCTGGAAGGTACAAACTGTTTAGACGTGGCTATGGGCTAAAAAAATGGACAATTTCAGATTTTAAATAACTCTACTTTTTAACCCCTTTTCAGGGACAAAAATATAAAATCTAAAACTTCAAATACCAAAAGTAAAGAAATATAAAAATTTTGAAAACAACAAATAAATGTTTGTCTTCCACTGGTTTCTTACATTGAGCTGTCATCTGACATCAAGCCATCTGTACTGAGCCATGTACAAATACTCATGGTCCCTGCTCTCAAGATCTCACAAAGCCAATAGCCTAGTGGACCAGAGCACAGGAGGAGACCAAGGGCACAGAGTCTGCTGCAACAGTGTCCTATACAGAACTTACTTACATTGCTTTAGTGACAGGACAGACTAAGCTGCTTCCATCTGCTATTTTTAAGCATGTCCATCTTCTACAGAGTGGAATTTCTCCATAATTTGGAGAAACCTGATAATAAGAATTTGAAAACACACAGGAAGGTAACTTGGAATCTATTGATATAGCTCCTATAAGGTACATTGTTTAAGTATGCAGGCTGACACAGTGGTGATAATGCATATTGATGTTCCTAGTGATTGTCAGAAGGGCCACAGTAGGAATGGCTCTGTTACCTGACTGAGGTAAGAAAGAACTATGTCTTCAGCTGATCCTACTAGTTAGTCCCCATTTTGAACCTATATAGCCTGTGCTGAAGGGAGATCTTCCCCCATTGCCCATAGACACCTTATTGTGTACTGCTCCAAAGCAGGCAGCAATTGTATACCATAATGCCCTGTTGTGGTGAGTTGAGCCTGGCTGGATGCCAGGTGCCCACCAAAGCTGCTCTATCACTCCCCTCCTCAGTTGGACAGGGGAGAGAAAATATAATGAAAAGGTTGTGGGTTGAGATAAGGACAGGGAGACATCATTCAGCAATTACTGTCATGGGCAAAACAGACTCAACTTGGGGAAATTAATATATTTCCGACCAAATCAGAGTAGGATAATGACAATTAAAACCAAATCTTAAAACACCTTCTCCCCACCCCTCCCTTCTTCCTGGGCTTAACTTTGCTCCCTATTTCTCAAGCTCCTCCCCACCAAGCAACACTGGAGGATGAAGAATGGGGGTTGCAGTCAGTTCATCACACATTAAGCCACTCCTTCCTCCTCAGGGGGAGGACTCCTCACACTCTCCCCCTGCTCCAGCATGGGGTCCCTCCCATGGGAGACAGTCCTCAACAAACTTCTCCAACATGAGTACTTCCCACAGGCTGCAATTCCTCATGAACTGCTCCAGCCTGGGTCCCTTCCATGGGGTGCAGTCCTTCATGAACAGACTACTCCAGCGTGGGTCCCCCACAGGGTCACAGGTCCTGCCAGCAAACCTGCTCCAGAGTGGACTCCTCTCTCCACGGGTCCACAGATCCTGCCAGGAGCTTGCTCCAGTGCAGGCTTCCCACGGGGTCACAGCCTCCTTCAGGCATTCACCTACTCCGGTGTGGGGTCCTCCGTGGGCTGCAGGTGGATATCTGCTCCACTGTGGACCTCCATGGTCTGCAGGGGGACAGCCTGCCTTACCACGGTCTTTACGGCGGGTGGCAGGGGAATGTCTACTCTGGCACCTGGAGCATCTCCTTCCCCTCCTTCTTCACTGACCTTGGTGTCTGCAGAGTTGTTTCACATATTCATAGAATCATAGAATCATAAAGGTTGGAAAAGACCTCTAAGATCATCAAGTCCAATCACCAACCGAACACCACCATACCCACTAAACCATTTCCCGAAGTGCCGTGTCTACACGTTTTTGAAGACTTCCAGTGATGGTGACTCCACCACCTCCCTGGGCAGCCTGTTCCAATGTTTGACTACTCTCGCAGTAAAGAAATTTTTCCTAATATCCAATCTAAACCTCCCCTGGCGCAACTTGAGGCCATTTCCTCTCGTCCTATCGCTAGTTACTTGGGAGAAGAGACCGACACCCACCTCACTACAAACTCCTTTCAGGTAGTTGTAGAGCGCGATAAGGTCTCCCCTCAGTCTCCTCTTCTCCAGTCTGAACAACCCCAGTTCCCTCAGCTGCTCCTCATAAGACTTGAGCTCCAGACCCCTCACCAGCTTGGTTGCCCTTCTTTGGACATGCTCCAGCACCTCAGCATCCTTCTTGTAGTGAGGGGCCCAAAACGGAACACAGTATTCGAGGTGCGGCCTCACCAGGGCCGAGTACAGGGGCACGATCACTTCCCTACTCCTGCTGGCCACACTATTTCTGATACAGGCCAGGACGCTGTTGGCCTTCTTGGCCACCTGGGCACACTGCCGGCTCACATTCAGCCAGCTGTCAGCCAGCACCCCCAGGTCCCTTTCCGCCGGGCTGCTCTCCAGCCACTCCTCCCCAAGCCTGTAGTGTTGCATGGGGTAGTTGTGGCCCAAGTGCAGGACCCAGCACTTGGCCTTGTTAAACCTCATACAGTTGATCTCTGCCCATCGATCCAGCCTGTCCAGATCCCTCTGCAGAGCCCTCCTACCCTCCAGCAGATCAACACTCCCACCCAACTTGGTGTCATCTGCAAACTTACTGAGGGAGCACTCAATCCCCTCATCCAGATCATTGATAAGGATAATAAACCAAACCGGCCCCAAAACTGAGCCCTGGGGAACACCACTTCTGACCAGCCACCAGCTGGATTTAGCTCTGATCACCACAACTCTCTGGGCTTGGCTGTCCAGCCATTTCTTTACCCAGTGAAGAGTACACCTGTCTAAGCCATGAACCGCCAGTTTCTCCAGGAGAATGCTGTGGGAGACTGTGTCAAAGGCTTTACTAAAGTCTAGGTAGACAACATCCACAGCCTTTCCCTCATCCACTAGGCAGGTCATTTGGTCATATAAGGAGATCAGGTTGGTCAAGCAGGACCTGCCTTTCAGGAACCCATGCTGGCTGGGCCTGATCCCTTGCTTGTCCTGCACATGCCCTGTGAGTGGCCTTCAAGATGAACCTCTCTATAATCTTCCCCGGTACCAAGGTCAGGCTGACAGGCCTGTAGTTCCCGGGATCCTCCTTCTGGCCCTTCTTGTAGATGGGCGTCACATTGGCAAGCCTCTCACTTCTCTCTCCGACTGCAATTGCTCTTGCTGTGTTTTTCCCTCCTTCTTAAATATGTTATCACAGAGGTGCTACCACTGTCACGGATTGACTTGGCCTTGGCCAGCAGTGGGTCTGTTTTGGAGACGGCTGGCATTGGCTCTGTTGGACATGGGGGAAGCTTCTAGCAGCTTCTCACAGAAGCCACCCCTGCAGCCCCCCCCCAAAGCCTTGCCACGCAAACCCAGTGCATCTGTCTTCATTTCTCCCCTGTTTCTTCCTCCTCTTTCCAACCTTCTCTAAGTACGTCCTTAAATGTTTCACAATACATTGAAACAATCTCGATACAGGACAGCACTAGCTCTTTAGAAGTTATCTAGCTACTTATCACTTAAATCGTTAGAGACTATACTGACCACGCAGTCTGTTTTGACCTTAGAAAACACCTTCCACGTCTTATCTTCCATGCTCCTCTCATAGGTGTCACAGGCTTTGTTTATTATCCTTAACAAAAAGCACCAGTAGAAAAAGATGTTTTGAAACACAAATTTTTTAGCAGTGGTATGCTTTTTAATTTTTAGTGTTGGTTGAGAGCTCTTCTGTCATTGACTGGAAAATTAATTTAGTTTCTACAGGAAAAAAGTGTCCAGATAATAGTAAACTAGTAATATAAATTATGGGGAATGCATGCATCTATTTCCTTTTAGGAACAGAGTACTCTCTGAAAGACACCTGCCAAAAGCTAGTAGGTCTCTCTAGCACAGTTGTGCGTTGTTATGTTATGTTAGACATTTTTCTGTAGATTTTCAGCATATTGAGGATATAGTTTGGGATTCAGCGGGGACATTGCATGGAAATACCCTCTGTACCTATTCACATTTCTACCTATTTACCAGTGAGCTGTGCTGGTGATGTTGCAATTCCAAACTTATGTGACATCAAACAAATGCAAAACTATTGCAGCCTTGGCTGGACCCCAGGGTCTAGTCCTGTGTTCCTGTTGGTATCACCCTGCATGGCCCAGGTTAGCTGCAGAGTGTGAGGACCAATAATGAAAAAGAGAAAGCCCTCAGCGATAGCTGCCAGAAACCTGCCAGGGTGCTGAGTGCACCAACCAGTGCTGTAAATTCTTCCTCCCATCCTAGGAAGCTGTGTTCAAGATCAGCTTTGATATGGCACAGCCATATAACCTTGGATCAAGCTGCTATGAAAACAGTTGATTGTCAGAAGTCTCATCTAGGGGGCCCCTCGGCTCGGGAGCTGTGCTCAGGATCAGGTCCTTACTCTTGGTCCTCTCCTGAGCTATGCTGCAGGTGTGCTGGGCCTGCCCTTGTGCTCTCCTGATTCTCACCTTGCCTCACCAGTCTGACTTTTTGGCTTGACCTCAGACCTGCCTTGTCCCTACATACATGTCCAGCAGTCAGTGGGCTGCCACTGGACCTGCTCTGTTCATCTTGTTTGGGCACTGTGGGAATGGGCCCCTGCTGTGAGGCCATGCTCCTGCTTGCCTTGCCAGCCCCTTGGCTCCCAGCTTGCCCTGCCATGCAGAGCAGCCCAACTATTGTATCTCCCTGACAAAACAGTAGGGATGTTTAAAAGTGTTATGATATTTGTATTTGCATATGTGGATTATGATTTTTTTTTTTGCATTAGTTTCACTAACAATTCAAAGTATGGCTCCCATCACAACTCCCTAGCTACCGACTTACCGTTTTATTTTGGTAGGGACTAGACAGTTGAGCAAAGATTGAGAACTCTTGTTGTAGATAGGATAAAGTGCTTCAAAAAGGCCTGTCATTACTGCCACCCATCATGAGCAAAGTACCTCAGTATCCTGACAACAGTTCCTTAACAGTACAGCTAAGTGTGAACAAATCCAAGAGTAGGACTCCAACATCTCAGTATAATACTATTATAATAAGACCAGACCAGACAGAATATGTGGTACAAATTATGGACAACAAAAATGGTATCTGAATGTTGTTCAGATAGGAAAGAAAAATTTCAGTTAGTATAAGGCCAACAGCAGAGGGAAAAAAGAATTAGGAGGCAGAGAGAAGGCTAAAATCCACAATACTTATTATGAGATTTGAAAAGCCATGGAAATATGATGACAGAGGACAATACAGGACATGGGTTGTCAGAGCTGTTGTTAAGTGGTACAATAACCTAATTGTATCCCTGCAAACTAGAGTGATATAAACTGCATCCAGCTCAAAATAGACCTGCAGTTGAATTTGCCTGACATTCGAATTCAGCAAAAGTTGCAGCTTACATGCATATTTCCATCTAGAAAGTTTGTGGTAGCCAAGGATGCTGGGGCAAGCTGAACACTGAACCTGAGCTACATTGCAGGTGTGCTGGGCCACACACCCTGAGTCAGCTGTTGAAAGATCCTTCTTGAAAGCTGCAATTGCTGCCTGTCAGCTGTGTAGTCTGTATGTCAAATACTGTGACTGGTCTCAGTCTAATTCCTAGTAGATACTCACAAAATTTCTATCATCAGAATTATTACTAGTGAGATGTAGTTCCAGAAGAGACAACACCACAGGAGGACCATGATGACAGCATAGCTATCCCTGGCAAGGGGTAATGTACACTTGCAGGTTGTGATAAAGGAGTTGAATGTATCTGCTCTGTAGATAATGCACTCTTTGCTGTTTGCTGCTATCATCTTGGCACTTGCAGAAGCATGATGTCCAAGCAAAAGAAAATGGTGTTTCAAAGAGTATTGGAAGACTTAATTTTATTTGCTGTCTTCTTGCATGAAGTGACAAAACTGCACCAGTTCCCTTCCAACTTTCTGAAAGGAACATCCAAGTTCAGTGCAGTAAAAATATCCTGGAACCCAATCATCAACCTCTGAAAACAGGAGTTTGTAACTGAAATGGGGAACTGGGAACAGAAGTTGACAGGGGCTCCTCTGTTTTATATATACAGCACAAAGTCCAGAAGTATAAACAGAGAGTAAGAGAGGGAAGTGTGTTATCTATCTAGATTGCAATTTTACACAGTGGATCTGCCTCAGGAGCAGCCTATCTCTTGCTCTCCTGTTTATCATTCACTTGGTTGTCAGGGTGGAAAAGCAGGGTCCTTCGCTACATGGGGTAGATGATCTTGCAGCTGCTGTAGCCCATGTTGGAAGTAAAGGGAAAAGAGGAAGGGGGAGTAAAGTGTCCTTCCATTTACTACTTCTACCTATTTCTTTCCAGTCTACTGACTTGAGAGAAGCATTTCCACTCCTCCACTGCTGTCCAAGTCTCTAATAATTAATTCAGACAAGGGTACAAGACAAACTCTGGGGCCCCATGGTTTGTCTGCATGGAGAATTGAAAGTCAAGTAAGACTCTATACGTTGATTTTCTGCTAAATTGGTACATAGTCATGATGAGTGATATACTTGAATTCTTTTCAAAACCAACACCAAAAAAGTATTGCAATACCACAAAGTATTGTGAAACCATTAAACTAGCTATAATTGGGGTGAGGGGAGACTGTGGGTAGGGGCAAAGAGCCTTTTTCATTATTTCACTTATTCCACATTATTTCCATGTTCTCAAATAATCTGATTTTGTTGTGGGACCAGATTTTGCCCTGTGGGACTCCACTCTCTGTTTCTCTGGTTTCTGGGGCCCCTACCCAGACCTCCTCAGCATACCTCCCTCCTTTTCCTACCCCTTCTTTTGGGGGCCATGGATGGTACGTGCATGGCAGAACTTCTCTGTTGGGGAGCTGGAGGACCTCTGCCAGATAAGGTAATGGAGATGCATTACCACCTGCTAGACTTTTCCTAGCACATTGCTAGAGTGGAGGAGCCACATTCAAGGTCCCCCTTGGATGTCCCCCTGCCCCAGTGAGGACAGATCTCAGAATTCAGTCCAAACCAGTTAGATCCCACTCTTACATGTGCAACTTTATGAATGTTACTGACCCTGGGAAGTGCAGAATGACTCATACGCCTCTTCCAGGACTGAGACTAAATTGGGTTCATGGAGAAGTGAAAATGGAGTAAGATAACTATGACACAGGGATATTTTTTTGTTAACAGTTCAGCATTGCAGCTGTGGCAATATGGGGAACTGAGTGTTCTGACTTTCTGAATTATCTTGCTCATGAATATTATTAATTTCTTTCCAGGAGAATTGACTTAGACAATATTTATTGTAGACTGGTTATTTTCAGTGTGTTGTAACTCCTGTATACTTCTGCTTTTCTGTATGGCACAAGGTGCATTGCTAACAGGAAAAAGGGTCCAAAGAATGTAACTGTATGGTTGGAAACTCATATTGCTTGAAGTGATGTGATTAAGTGCAAGTATGCATGTGTTCATGTGTATGTAGAGAACTAGAGTGCACCTGCACATATAATGAAGACAAAGGAAGATGTATCTGATAGTTAGTAGAATATAAATGAGGACCAGTGTTCTCAAATGGAAACTTATATTCACATAATAGGAAAGCAATTCTTATAATGTATATAATTAGTGACTGAAATTCAATAGCTAATGAGATGAAGTAGATTAATTTTTTTGTAATAAACCAAGATAAATTATAATAAGTGTGTTTCATTTAATTGTATCAGTAGATGTAGTTATGACTTTTAATTTGGTATTTTATACTAATTTGTTAATTGGGTTATTATGCATCGTCTATTAGGGTGATCTTTCATTTGTATGGCAATGAAGATCTAATCTGCATTCAGTTAATAACACATACAGAGAAGTAACTGACATTCTGCAAGGAAATCCTGCTATAGTCTGATGTAATTGGAAAACAACACAGAAGTTGCATAAATGGAACTCATAAAAATGAATCAGCATATGCTATGGCACCTAAGGAAAAAACCCCCTACAGATTAAAAGTGAATGGGGTTTGGACAGAAGTGGTTATACATTTGTGGCTAACTATGGTAGCTATGGTAGTTGTCAAGGCAAAAAAAAATCTCCGCTTCTTTGCCAGCATGCTGGTGACCCTCGATGTGTAAGCATAAGTTATACTTACAGATGAGTCCTGTGCCAAAGCTTCTGTTGTTCAGAGACATGGTTTAACTGTCTCCCTACAAAATCTTTGCACTTAAAGATCAAAGAAAAATTGGCACACATGTTGGTAAGGGAAGGGTTAAAGCCGTCGGCAGCCTGGGAAGAAGAGGGGGACTTATTGCATTTTGTGGCAGGTCTGACTCTGCTGGAGGGTGTGTCTGTATTCCCTAGAGTAAGGGTGGACAGGTTTATCCAGCATGAGTGCAGTAAAGCAGCATTAGCACATTACCTACTTACCTGTGGCTAGTTCTGGGCTCTGCATGCCTGTGGGAGCTGCTGGAACCTTCTGCACAGCTTGTGGAGCTTTGCAATAGATGTTGCTATTATAGGAAGGCTGCAATTCTTTGATTTTTCTTGGAAAGTTGGAGATCTTTTGGAGATTTCCTCTTTTCTCTCTGTATAGGATGATAAATCCATCTCCATATTGCAGCAAATTCACCTGCTTTTGCAGAGGGAGCTCTGTGGATACAATATAATGGGCCTCTGTCTTGGGCAGCAGAGCTGTAGGGATATTGCTGCTTCATGGGCTTCAGTTTGCAAAATTTAGTCTTAATCTCCCTGTGGCAGGGAACTCTGTGGCTGGTCTGAGGTTATAAGTGTCAGCACCCACGCAGCACCCCTCTTGTGGGCAATGACAGGTAGGAAAATGTCTTATGTAACAGCAGCACAGTGGGTACCTGCAGCTGCACTGTCCTACATGTCTCTGTTGATGTCAGGCCTATGTTGAAAAAGACAATAATTAATATTTTTAAGACTGTCATTATTTCTGCTGTATAAGGAGGCAGCTATCACATGGCACAGACAGCATTCTCATTGAGGGCATCTCTGAAGTACCATTAAAGAATTATCTGCAAGTGCCATGCAGCCAGGGTGGTGCCAGTCATCAGCTGAGTGGCGTTCAAAAGTAGGTGACAGAAAATCTTTGTGAGATAAGTGTAAAAATAAATCCTGATGAATGCAACTGGGTGGATCAGATAATACTTGGGATTCCATAAGCTTTCAGTTATATGTCTCTACAGCTAGATAAAATGTGTCATCTAGGGTGTAGTGTACAAATTGAACAGATAATTCTGTGCTTGCCATTAATCTGGGTTAATTAGACTACTGTATGCAATTACTTAGCTTACTAAAAGACAATATGATAAGACCCAATTTTGCAACTCAGTATTTACTTATACTAAAAATCTTTTTGCCTGAGGAGGTATTGGCAAGAGTAGCTGAAGGAATAGTGTGAAATCCAGTTTGTTCCCTGGAGGCAGAAAGAGTCAAATTCAGCCCTTCTATATTTGGGTGTAATTCTCCTTGACTTCAACCAGAACACCCTCCATTTGTACAGGGCACAAATTTTGTCCTCAATCTCATGTTATTTGTGAGGCTGTAATGATTTAATTGTTTGGGTATTGGTTTTCTATACTGCATCAAATTAATCTGCCTGTGCATATGAGAAACTGCTCATTGTGAATTTGTGTGGATTGTGAGAGATACCATACTCTGTCATCCTGGAAATTGCTGGTGGTTTTGTTTCCCTTTAATCCCTAAACTCTTCATTGTAAATGAAGTTAATTCACACTGAAAGCATAGAACAGAGCTTCTATTTGCCTGCTGGAAAACTGTAGGTATATTTATTATTCAGTAAGGCTTTAGACACAAACACAGATACTTATAGACCAACTCTAAGTATGTATATTGCATCAAGGAAGTTGAATAAAACATGGTGGAGTCAGAGGGCAAAAGTGATGAACTTCCACAGGTAGCTGAGGAGCATTTATATTGAGGGATAAACTCAATTTCCAGACATGTAGACTACTCGGTATTTAGAAGTGTGCATACCTTGTTGTCATAAAAATATGGGAATGTCTTAGTAATCCAGCATTCTTTGGTGTAGAAGAGAGATGGCTGGGAGATATGCTAGTGGTCTACAAAATCATGAAAGGTGTGGAAAGGGCTCACTCTTTCTTTAGTAAAAGAACCAGAGTATTTCAAGTAAGGTTGGTAAGAAGTAAGCTCAGGCAAAAGAAGGTGGTTCTTTACACCACAGAGCTCCTTGCCAAAGGATGATATAGTAGGTAGGAGCACACCTAGGCTCAATGATGACTGAACAAGTTCAGGGTGGAAAAATCCAGTGGAAACCACATCCATCTCAGGAAGATCCTGAGATGAAAAGTGTTGGAAGCTAGGAGAGTATTAATGGGAAATACTATACACTTGCCTTTCTTTTATACTCTTCCTTAGCCATCCACTTACAACTACTGTTGGAGATAGGCTACCGAGAACTTTGAGCTCATTCAGAACTGCCATTCTTGTGATGATGACAATGATGGGGTAAGTGGTTTGTGGTTTTTCATAGTGGAGTGGCCAATACAGTGGTAAAAAGAATCCCAGAAGTCAGATAAGTCATTTAGAGCATTGTATAATAGAAATAAAAATATAATGAATCATCATTTTTCCTCTACTTGTAAAATGTAGATAAATGTAAAACAGTTTGTGATTTTTGAAACCAAGGAAAGAAGGAAAGTTTTCTATTTTGTGTTTCTTGGGTTTTTTTGTTTCATTTTTTGAGGAGGTAGTTGGAGAGTGCATATTTGCATGATTTATGAAGATGGTCTGAAACTTTAGGGCAAACCAACAAAAAGCCTTCTGGGTTGCAAGGGAGAAATCAGCTGTTGTGAGATTATCATAGGGAAATGGAGGTGCAGCTCTAACCATCTGTGCACATGACAAGGATACTTTAAGCATATGGGCAGACATGTACCACAAAGAAAAGACATGGGCTGCAGCAGAACTGTTTGCCTTTCTTGCTTTAGAGGAAGAGAGTAGCAAACAAAAGCTTACTGAGAAATGAAGTAGATAAAGGGAGAAGCAAATACATTTTGCAAAGTAGAAACACACTGGAAACCATGTAAGCCTTGGCTTACATTTTGCTTCTCCTTTTGTCAGTTTCCCATCATTCTTCTCTTGCTCTGCTTTCATTGTTTACATGGCTTTTCTGTCTCATGTGCTATGTCTCTTGAGGCTGTGCAAGCACTTTGTGCACTACTCATTTCCTTTCTTGTATATTTAAAGACAGTAATTTTTATTTTTATAGTATTATTTGTAGTAAAGGAAATAAAAATATTGCATGAAGAAACACAAAGCTATGTAGCAAAAGCTATCTCTGTCTATGGGAGTGTCCTGGTTTCAGCCAGGATAGAGCTGGTTTTCTTCACAGAAGCTAGTGTGAGACTGTGTTTTGGATTTGGGATGAGGAACTGTTGATAATGTGCTGATGTTTTGGGTTGTTGCTGAGCAGTCAAGGACAGTCCAGCTTCTCGTGCTGGCCTGCCAGCGAGCAGGCTGGGGGTGCACGGGGAGCTGGGAGGGGACACAGCCGGGAAAGCTGACCCAGGCTGGCCAAAGAGATATTCCCTACCATACGACGTCATGCCCAGTACATAAACTGGAGCTGGCCGGGGGGTGGAAATCGCTGCTCGGGGACAGGCTGTCGATCACGGGGTGGTGAGCAATTGCTGTATCGGGCATCACTTGTTCTTGTACATTCCTTTGTCGGTATTATCATTGTTGTTCCCTTCTTTCTTTCTGTCCTATTAAACCGTGTTTATCTCAACCCACGAGTTTGTTTTTTTTTTTTTCCCAATTCTCTTCCCCGTCCCACTGCGGGAGGGGGAGTGAGCGAGCGGCTGCGTGGTGCTTAGTTGTCAGCTGGGGCTAAATCACGACAGTCCTTTTTGGCACCCAGCGTGGGGCTCGAGGCTTGAGATAATAACGGTTGCAGGTCACAATATCAGTTTATTTGATTTGCATGATGCTCTTGTCTTTGCTGTACATGTTAAGGATCGGTGTTGGTTTCTGCGGGCTGCTGCACTCTGCGATGATTAGTAATGTCTCGCCTGTGAGTTTTGTTTTTAGAGCACTGACCTTGAGCTTAATGTGGTATCATCTGAGCTCTGTACTAAAGCCGTTACTGTATTTTGGCTACTGTCTTGTGGAGACGATTAGCAATTATACTTCTGCCTCTGAAAGGTTTTTTATGGAGGAAATGCAGAGTGGTACCTTTGCTACCCTCTATCATAACATTTGCTCCTTCATCACAATAATTTTTCAGTAGTTTCAACACCCTTGGGTAGTTAAAATACCTCTATTGCTACTTCTGGGGAACATTGTTTCGGTTTTGTCTAAGGTTGGCAAGCAATTTAAGAATATCACTCGGAGATCTGCCCCAAGGCTGGATAGTTATGAATGGCAGGGTGTGTGGAACAGCATGGGCAAATGCCTGGGGCGGTGGGCACCTCCAGTGTTTTGGAACTTCATGGAACTTCACTCCCGAACAAGTGTAGAATCCTGATAAACTAGCAGAATATTTGGAGGAAGTATGCTGTCAGCCTGGCAGCTCCAAGGAGACACAAATCATTGCAATGTGCTGGGGCCTGGCCCATGCCTACCAAGCCCTATTTAACACTATGCAAAGGGGAGAGAGGCTCTCTGGATCTGATGGCAATGTGGCAGGCACTGTGACTACTCCAACCCCTGTGGCAGGCACTGTGACTACTCCAACTCCCACGGCGGGCACTGTAGCTACTCAGACTGTTGCAGCTGAACCAGAGAACCAGCCCATCCCGGTATCAGTTGCCCCTGTACAAAAGAAGAAATCTTGGAAGCGGAAGTCAGCTCGTTTAGTAAGGGATGAGGAAGATATTTCTAAGAAGGAGGCAGAGGAAGAGAGTGAGGAGGCAGAGTGCTCTGAAGCAGGGCCATCACAAGGACTGAAGAGGGAAGAGAGCGAGTCATCGCTTGAAGAGGAGGAAGAGGAAGAACTCATAAAAGAGACGGTAACTACCCGATCTCTATCCCTGAGTGAATTGTGAGATATGCGAAAGGATTTCAGCCGTCGTCCAGGTGAGCACATTGTCACCTGGCTGCTCCGATGCTGGGATAATGGGGCCAGTAGCCTGGAATTAGAGGGTAGGGAAGCCAAGCAGCTGGGATCCCTTTCTAGAGAAGGGGACATTGACAAAGCAATTGGAAAAGGTGCACGAGTCCTCAGCCTCTGGAGACGACTCCTGTCGGGTGTGAAGGAAAGGTATCCCTTCAAGGAAGATGTTCTATGTCACCCAGGCAAGTGGACCACCACGGAGAAAGGTATCCAGTACCTGAGGGAGCTAGCTGTGCTGGAAGTGATTTATGGTGACTTGGACAATGGACAATCATCCAAAGACCCAGATGAAGTCAATTGCACGCAACCTATGTGGCGGAAGTTTGTACGGAGTGCACCCTCATCATATGCCAACTCATTAGCAGTAATGGCCTGGAAGGACGGAGAGAGACCAACGGTGGATGAATTGGCTGGCCAACTCCGGCAATACGAAGAAAGTCTCTCTTCCTCCCTACGGGCCTGCATCTCTGCTGTAGAGAAACTGTCCCGGGAGTTCCGGCAATTCAAAGAGGATATGCCCTACCCTCCACCCATACGGACCAGTGTCTCACATCAGACCCACAGGAATATAAGGCTTTAGTGGACACCGTTGCACAATGTACCCTGATGCCATCAAGCCATATAGGGGCAGAACCCATCTGTATTTCCGGAGTGACAGGGGGATCCCAACAGCTGACTGTGCTGGAGGCTGAAGTGAGCCTAACTGGGAATGAGTGGCAGAAGCACCCCATTGTGACTGGCCCAGAGGCTCCGTGCATCCTGGGCATAGACTACCTCAGGAGAGGGTATTTCAAGGACCCAAAAGGGTACCGGTGGGCTTTTGGTATAGCTGCCTTGGAGACAGAAGAAATTAAACAGCTGTCCACCTTGCCTGGTCTCTCAGAGGACCCTTCTGCTGTGGGGTTGCTGAGGGTCGAAGAACAACAGGTGCCGATCGCTACCACAACAGTGCACCGGCGGCAATATCGCACCAACAGAGACTCCCTGATCCCCATCCATGAGCTGATTCGTCGGCTGGAGAGCCAAGGAGTGATCAGCAAGACTCGCTCACCCTTTAACAGCCCCATATGGCCAGTGCGAAAGTCTAATGGAGAGTGGAGACTGACAGTAGACTATCGTGGCCTGAATGAAGTCACGCCGCCACTGAGCGCTGCCGTGCCGGACATGCTAGAACTTCAATATGAACTGGAGTCAAAGGCAGCCACGTGGTACGCCACCATTGATATTGCTAACGCATTTTTCTCAATCCCTTTGGCAGCAGAGTGCAGGCCACAGTTTGCTTTCACTTGGAGGGGTGTCCAATACACCTGGAATCGACTTCCCCAGGGGTGGAAACACAGCCCTACCATTTGCCATGGGCTGATACAAACTGCACTGGAACAGGGTGAAGCTCCAGAGCATCTGCAGTACATTGACGACATCATCGTATGGGGCAACACAGCAGAAGAAGTTTTCGAGAAAGGGAAGAAAATAATTCAAATCCTTCTGAAAGCTGGTTTTGCTATAAAACAAAGTAAAATCAAGGGACCTGCACAAGAGATCCAGTTTTTAGGAATAAAATGGCAAGATGGACGTCGACAGATCCCAACAGATGTGATCAACAAAATAACAGCTATGTCTCCACCAACTAGCAAAAAAGAAACACAAGCATTTCTGGGTGTTGTGGGTTTCTGGAGAATGCATATTCCAAATTACAGTCTGATTGTAAGCCCTCTTTATCAAGTGACCCGGAAGAAGAACGATTTTAAATGGGGCCCTGAGCAACGACAAGCCTTTGAACAAATCAAACAGGAGATAGTTCATGCCGTAGCCCTCGGGCCAGTCCGGGCAGGACAAGATGTTAAAAACGTGCTCTACACGGCAGCCGGGGAGAATGGCCCTACCTGGAGTCTCTGGCAGAAGGCACCAGGAGAGACTCGAGGTCGACCTCTAGGGTTTTGGAGTCGAGGATATAGGGGATCTGAGTCCCGCTATACTCCAACTGAAAAGGAGATATTGGCAGCATATGAAGGAGTTCGAGCTGCCTCAGAAGTGATTGGTACTGAAGCACAGCTCCTCCTGGCACCCCGACTGCCAGTGCTGGGCTGGATGTTCAAAGGGAGGGTCCCCTCTACACATCATGCGACTGATGCTACGTGGAGTAAGTGGGTCGCGCTTATTACACAGCGGGCTCGAATAGGAAACCTTAATCACCCGGGAATCTTGGAAGTGATCATGGACTGGCCAGAAGGCAAAGATTTTGGAATATCACCAGAAGAGGAGGTGGCGCGTGCTGAAGAGGCTCCACCATATAATGAACTGCCAGAGAACGAAAGGCAATATGCCCTGTTCACTGATGGGTCCTGTCGTATTGTAGGCAAACATCGAAGGTGGAAAGCTGCTGTATGGAGCCCTATACGACGAGTTGCAGAAGCTGCTGACGGACAAGGTGAATCAAGTCAGTTTGCGGAGGTGAAAGCCATCCCGCTGGCTTTAGATATTGCCGAACGAGAAAAATGGCCAGTACTCTATCTTTATACTGACTCATGGATGGTGGCAAATGCTCTATGGGGGTGGCTACAGCAATGGAAGCAGAGCAACTGGCAACGCAGAGGCAAGCCCATCTGGGCTGCTGAATTGTGGCAAGATATTGCTGCCCGACTAGAGAATCTAGTCATAAAAGTACGCCATGTAGATGCTCACGTACCCAAGAGTCGGGCCACCGAAGAACATCAAAACAACCATCAGGTGGATCAGGCTGCTAAGATTGAAGTGGCTCAGGTGGATCTGGACTGGCAACATAAGGGTGAATTATTTATAGCTCGGTGGGCCCATGACACCTCAGGCCATCAGGGAAGAGATGCAACATATAGATGGGCTCGGGATCGAGGGGTGGACCTGACCATGGATGCTATTGCACAGGTTATCCATGAATGTGAGACGTGTGCTGCGATCAAACAAGCCAAGCGGTTTATGCCCATCTGGTATGAAGGATGATGGTTGAAATATAAATATGGGGAGGCCTGGCAGATTGACTATATCACACTTCCACAAACCCCCCAAGGCAAGCGCTATGTGCTTACCATGGTGGAAGCAACCACCGGATGGCTAGAAACATACCCTGTGCCCCACGCCACCGCCCGGAACACTATCCTGGGCCTTGAAAAGCAAGTCTTATGGCGACATGGCACCCCCGAAAGAATTGAGTCCGACAATGGGACTCATTTCCGAAACAACCTCATAGACACCTGGGCCAAAGAGCACGGCATTGAGTGGGTGTATCATATCCCCTATCATGCACCAGCTTCTGGAAAAATTGAACGATACAACGGACTGTTAAAGACTACACTGAGAGCAATGGGTGATGGGACATTCAAACATTGGGATAAACATTTAGCCAAAGCCACCTGGTTAGTCAACACTAGGGGATCTACTAATAGAGCCGGCCCTGCCCAATCAAAACTTCTACGTACTGTAGAAGGGGATAAAGTCCCTGTGGTGCATGTGAGAAACATGCTGGGGAAGACAGTCTGGGTTACTCCTGCCTTAGACAAAGGCAAAACCCGTTCGTGGGATTGCCTTTGCCCAGGGACTTGGGTGCACTTGGTGGGTAATGCGGAAGGATGGGGAAGTCCAATGTGTACCTCAAGGAGACTTGATTTTGGGTGAAAACAGTCAATGATTTGAATTGTATTATGTTAATTGTTCAGTATGACATTACTACTATGGCTGCTATCTACCATATCAATGGTATTATAGTAAGAATCACCCAGACTGATGAAGAATGAGCTTCACTGAAACCAAGCAACGTGCAGCAGTGATGGAACCAGAACTGGCTTCAGCAGCTTGCACCCAACAAATCCCTCGAGACCGACATCTTCGACCTGCAGATCATAGACATGGACCGTGCCAGATGACAATCCAACACTAAATACCATCTCCCCTGCCCTGAGAGACTACTATGATGGAGTCATGGACTGACTGAACTCCACAGACATTTTAAAGTGATGGCCTATGGACTAAGAAAGTAATATCTGTGTATATATATTAAAAGACAAGAAGAGTAAAAATGAATATTTAGAATGTATTGAAAAGTATAGGACCTGGGCATGACGTAAATGGTATGGAATAAGGACTGTCGTGGTTTAGCCCCAGCCGACAACTAAGCACCACGCAGCCGCTCGCTCACTCCCCCTCCCGCAGTGGGACGGGGAAGAGAATTGGGAAAAAAACCCCACAAAACTCGTGGGTTGAGATAAACACGGTTTAATAGGACAGAAAGAAAGAAGGGAACAACAATGATAATACCGACAAAGGAATGTACAAGAACAAGTGATGCCCAATACAGCAATTGCTCACCACCCCGTGATCGACAGCCCGTCCCCGAGCAGCGATTTCCGCCCCCCGGCCAGCTCCAGTTTATGTACTGGGCATGACGTCGTATGGTAGGGAATATCTCTTTGGCCAGCCTGGGTCAGCTGTCCCGGCTGTGTCCCCTCCCAGCTCCCCGTGCACCCCCAGCCTGCTCGCTGGCAGGCCAGCACGAGAAGCTGGACTGTCCTTGACTGCTCAGCAACAACCCAAAACATCAGCACATTATCAACAATTTCTCATCCCAGATCCAAAACACAGTCTCACACTAGCTTCTGTGAAGAAAACCAGCTCTATCCTGGCTGAAACCAGGACAGGGAGACAGAAGCTGGATTGTATGTGCATCTCTTACAAATGCTAATACATTTTTATTGAGATGTTGCAATAAAAAGTAACAGGGAAATGAGAGCACTGTAGGATAATCTGAAATGGAATAACTACTACTTGGGTGGGCATGATTGAGCCTGGTAAAACCTGCAGACTATTACTCATTGTCGTGGTTTAGCCCCAGCCGTCAACCAAGCACCACACAGCCGCTCGCTCACTCCCCCACGGTGGGACAGGGGAGAGAATCGGAAGAGTATAAAAGTGAGGAAATTCATGGTTTGAGATAAAGACAGTTTAATAGGGAAAGCAAAAGCCACGTACACAAGCAAAGCAAAACAAGGAATTAATTCACTACTTCCCATGGGCAGGCAGGTGTTCAGCCATCTCCAGGGAAGCAGGGCTCCATCACACGTAATGGTTTCTTGGGAAGACAGACACCATCACTTCGAACGTCCCTCCACTCCTTCCTTCTTCTTCATCCCAACTTTATATACCGAGCATGATGTCACATGGTATGGAATATCTCTTTGGTCAGCCTGGGTCAGCTGTCCTGGCTGTGCCCCCTCCCAGCTTCCTGTGCACCCCCAGTCTTCTCACTGGCAGGCCAGCAAGAGAAGCTGGACTGTCCTTGACTACTTAGCAACAACTCAAAACATCAGCATGTTGTCAACATTTTCTCATCCCAAATCCAAAACATAGCCTCACACTAGCTTCTATGAAGAAAATTAACTCTATCCTGGCTGAAACCAGGACACTCATTCCTACTATTCCAAGTAGGGTCAAAAGATGCTGCAGTGAGGCGCCTCAGAAACATCACTAGAGACCTTATGTCCCTAGGAACAATGTTAAAGGGACTGGGAGCACAGGTGGTTTTTGTCCTCTATCCTCTGAGTCAGAGAAGGGGATTTGAGAAAGGGAGGCAAATTGAACAGGTGAATGACTGGCTGCATAGCTGGTGCCATGCTCGGGGTCTCGGCTTCTATGATTTTGGGCATACCTTTGAGAAACCAGGCCTGTTGGCAGCTGATGGGGCTCAACTGACCAAGTGGGGGAAGAGCATCCTGGGCAACAAGCTGGCTGGACTTATAAACAGAGCTTTAAACTATATTTAGCAGCGGTAGGGGATGGATTTCTAAGCACTAGAGAAGAGCCAGAGGCTGCTGAGGCATTAGGAAGCAACAGGGAAGCACCTGTGAATTGCCTCAAGGGAATTAGGGTGAGCTCCTCTAAAAAGGTGATGTGGCCAATAGCCCAGCTGAAGTGCCTCTATACCAATGCACACAGCATGGGGAAACAAACAGGAGGAGCTGGTAGCTGCTGCCTAGATGGAAAACTACAACCTGATTGCTATCACAGAAACTTGGTGGGATGAATCGCACAATTGGAGTGCTGTGATTGATGGCTATAAACTATTCAGAAGAGACAGGCAAGGAAGGAGAGGTGGGGAGTTGCCCTCTATGCCAAAACTATGACTGATTACACAGAGCTATCTTTGAAGAACAGCAATGCACAGGTTGAAAGCTTATGGGTGAAAATTAGAGACCAAGCCAACAAAAGAAACTTTGTGGCTGGTGTCTACTACAGGCCACCCGATCAAGGAGAGGTGGATGAAGAGTTCTTTCTTCAACTGCGGGAAGCATCATGCTCGCAGGCCCTGATCCTGATAGGGGACTTCAACTGATGTTGAAGACAAATGAAAGATTCTAGGGGGGCATGTCAGTAGGAGACAACACAATTAAAAAAGATTAATGAACTCGCATTTAGTGGTCAAGAAGATGAAGAAGTAGTTGTACTTAAGCAGTAAACCATGAAGACTGAGTTGTTCTTTTACTCTTGAAAAATGTAACTGTCATGAGGTCAGCAGAATCCACAGTAACTAGGGTAAAGGTAAAGGTGGCAGGGGGAGATCGCGACCACCGACTCAGTTGAGGGACTATGCAAATTGCCCCACCCCCCCTTTCTAGAAGCATGTGCGATAATTTAAATATGTGTAACCAATAATAATCAATGTGGTAATTACTAGCCAATGGATGTAAATTTGGGAGGTTCGCTATTGTTTTCGCTAATCGTGTAATGAGATAAATATATGGTGATTCCTTTGTGTGGTGTGCTACCTTTGTGGAATACCACCTAGCACCCATATCTGTGCAAATATGCTTTAAATAAAAACCCTCTGCTCTGTGTGTATATTGGCATGTTGCACACCAGATATACGATCACACTTTCGGGACAACACAACCACCCAGATATCTGCTGGAAAAGCAGCATAGCAAACTGCAAGCAGTCAAGGAAACTACTGGAGTGCGTTGAGGACAGCTTCCTAGTACAGGTGATGGAGAGCCCAACTAGAGGAGAGGCACTAATGGACCTGTTGCTCACTAATGCAGAAGAACTTATCAGAGGGGCCAAGACTGGAGGTAGTCTGGTCTGCAGCGACCATGCCCTGGTAGAATTCTCAGTCTTGAGGGGTACAGGACAGGTAAAAAGTAGAGTCAGGACCCTAAACCTCAGAAGGGCAAACTTTTGTCTGTTTAGTGCAATAGTGCGTGGGATCCCTTGGGAAACTGCCCTCAGAGGCAAAGGAGTGAATGACTGCTGGGGGATATTTAAAGACATTTTTTCTTAGGGTGCAAGAGCTCTCAATCCCGATGTGCAAGAATTCAGGCAGGGGAGGCAGAAGGCCAGCTTGACTAAGTCAAGATGTCTTAGCCAAACTAAAACACAAAACCAAAATGCACAGGCAGTGGAGGCAGGGATGCACATTCTGGGGACATTACAGGGCTATGGCCCAGGAGTGCAGGGAGGGGATCAGGAAAGCCAAGGCACAGCTGGAGCTGAACTTGGCTAGGGATGCAAAAAATAACAAGAAAGGTTTCTTCAGGTGCATAGGACAACAATGGAAGATGATAAAAACTGTACACCTCCCCCCCCGATGAGCTGTATTTGGTCTGCATGGCAAGGTTTTGGTAGTGGGGGGGCTACAGGGGGGCTTCTGTGAGAAGCTGCTAGAAGCTTCCCCTATGTCTGATAGAGCCAATGCCAGCCGGCTCCAAGACGGACCCGCCGCTGGCCAAGGACAAGCCAATCAGCGACGGTGGTAGTGCCTCTGTGATAATGTGAAGGGGAAAAAAAACTGGCAACAGCAATTGCAGCCAGAGAGAGGAGTGAGAATATGTGAAACAAGTCTGCAGACACCAAGGTCAGTGAAGAAGGAGGGGGAGGAGGTGATCCAGGCGCCGGAGCAGAGATTCCCCTGAAGACCATGGTGAGGCAGGCTGTCCCCCTGCAGCCCGTGGAGGTCCACGGTGGAGCACATATCCACCTGCAGCCTGTAGGGGACCCCACGCCGGAGCAGGTGGATGTACCCTGAAGGAGACAGTAACCCCGTGGGAAGCCCATGCTGGAGCAAGCTCCTGGCAAGACCCGTGGAGAGAGGAGTCCACACTGGAGCAGGTTTGCTGTCAGGACTTGTGACCCCGTGGGGGACTCACGCTGGAGCAGTCTGTTCCTGAAGGACTGTATCCCATTGTGGTGGTGCACTCCCCCCTCCCCCTCCCACCTCACCTCATACCTGGGCTGCTCTAAGTTGCCTGACAAGCCTTGGCCTCTGAACAAAGGGTTTGGTGGTTGAGAGCCCCTCAACCGTACCAAGCACTCTTGTGTAGCCAAGGAAGAGAATGGCACTGAGTGTATCAGGGACCCGATTGCCTAAACAAGGTACAGGACAAGAACAGAACTAATCAATTCTCTCCAGACAATCCTGGCAGCCTTACCATTAAAACTTGAGAAATCACCTGCCTGGATTGTGGAAATGCACTGATGCCTACAGTCAGTCATCTCCCAGTCCTATAAATAGTGGTCCCAAGTGAGACCCTTTGAGCCCTCCTGGACCGCAGCAGGCTGCGACCAGCACCTCCCTCTGAGTGGGACGCCTCTCAGAGTCCGTGAATCCTCAAGTTCGTGATGAACTCAGAGGCTCGACTGAGCACCCGTTGAGTGACGCAAAGCATTCGATGTGAGTATTTGACCGAATTTGAGGGGGATATTTAATAGGTACCTTTGTACATATCTATCTCTTTTTCTTTATATCTCTTTATGTGTCTCTACACCTATATGTGTGTGTGTGATTAAGGAATCTTAGTAAGTTTTAGGTTGATTATGCTGCTAATTTTTCTATGATTTGATACTGTGATTTATCTCAATATTGTTAGTGAATTTGATTGCTGTTATTTTGTATTAGATTGTTGCCGTCCTAAAGTTACACCAAGCACAACATATATCACTACACCTGAATCCCCGACACCCTACCCCTTTAGTCATAAACTGTTGACCAAGTCTGGGACTAGGAGTGGATTCAGCCGCACCTAGACTCCTCCCTGAGAAGGGGTTTAGAAAGCAAGGGTACCCACTCTGAACCTTGTGACTCAACGGGAGGGCATTCCTTTACTTTCCTTACCTAACCTCAGTCATAAAACATTGACCAAGTCTGGGACTAGGGATGGATTTCGGTCCACTCTGAAGCTCATGACTCAACAGGAGGGTCTCCCCTACTTTCTATCCTGAATATACACATTAACTCGATTCGATACACGAGTAAATCATTCCAATTTAATTGTAATTTTGTTTTTCTCTGTATACTTTTTCCATGCTGAATAAGTAATAGAGTGAACCTTGCCATCGAATTCTGTTAAGTCGCGCTTTTTACAAATTTATATTAAAATCATTCTCTTTCTGATATCTTTGGTGGTGATTCTTTAAGCAGGCTAAATTATCCATTCATGACACCCATGGAAGGGACCCAGGCTGGAGCAGTTAATGAATAACTGCAGCCCATGGGAAAGACTCACGTTGGAGAAATTCGTGGATGACTGTCTCCCATGGGAGGGACCCTACACAGGGGAAGAGTGTGAGGAGTCCTCCCCTGAGGAGGAAGGAGCAGCTGAAACAAAGTGTGATGAACTGACTGCAACCCCCATTCCCCGTCCCCCTGTGCCACTCGAGGGGAGGGGGTAGAGAATTTGATAGTGAAGTTGGGCCTGGGAAGAAGGGAGGAGTGGGGGAAAGGTGTTTTAAGGTTTAGTTTTTATTTCTCATTATCCTACTCTGATTTGACCGGCAATAAATTAAATTAATTTCCCCAAGTCGAGTCTATTTTGCCTGTGACAGTAATTGGTGAGTGATCTCTCCCTGTCCTTATCTTGACCCACGAGCCTTTCATTATATTTTCTGTCACCTGTCCAGCTGAAGAGGGGGAGTGATACAGTGGATTTGGTGGGCACCTGGCATCCAGCCAGGGTCAACCTACCACATGAGCAAAACAGGAGACCTGGCTGCAACCGACATAGAGAAGGCTGAGGTACTCAACAACTTTTTTGCCTCAGTATTCACTGGAAAGTGCTCTAGCCAAGCCTCCCAATTCGCAGAATCCAAAGGCAGGTATTGGGAGAATGAATTACCACCCACCATAGGAAAAGATCAAGTTTGAGACCATCTAAGGAATCTGAAGGTGCATAAGTCCATGGGACCTGATGAGATGCATCCATGGGTCCTGAGGGAACTCGCAAAGTTGCTATAAGCCACTATTCATCATATTTGAAAAGCCGTGGCAGACTGGTGAAGTTTCCACTGACTGGAAAAGGGGAAACATAACCCCCATTTTTAAAAAGGGGAAAAAAAGGAAGACCCGGGGAACTACAGGCCGCTCAGTCTCAGCTCTGTGCTTGGCAAGATCATGGAGCAGATCCTTCTGGAAACTATGCTAAGGCACATGGAAAACAAAGAAGTGATTGGTGACAGCCAACATGGCTTCACTAAGGGCAAATCTTGCCTGACAAATTTGGTGGCCTTCTACAACACAATTACAGCATTCATGGATAAGGGAAGAGCGACTGATGTCATCTACCTGGACTTGTGCAAAGCATTTGACGTAGTCCCCCACAACATCTCTGTCTCTAAATTGGAGAGACATGGATTTGATGGGTGGACCACTCGGTGGATAAGGAATTGGCTGGATGGTCTCACTCAAAGAGTTGCGGTCAATGGCTCAATGTCCAAGAGGACACCAGTGATGAGTGGTGTCCCTCAGGGGTATTGGGACAAGTATTATTTAACATCTTTGTTGGGGACATGGACAGCGGAATTCAGTGCACCCTCAGCAAGTTTGCAGATGACACCAAGCTGAGTGGTGTGGTTGACACACCTGAGGGATGGAATACCATGCAGAGGGACCTGGACAAGCTTGAGGAATGGGCCAGTGTGAACCTCATGAGGTTCAACAAGGCCAAGTGCAGAGTCCTGCACCTGGGTCCAGGCAATCCCAAACATGGATACAGGCTGGGCGATGAGTGGATTAAGGTTAGCCCAGCTGAGAATGACTTGGGCATATTGGTGCATGAAAAACTGAATATGAGCCAGCAATGTGTCCTTGCAGCCCAGAAGACCAACCGTATCCTGGGCTGCATCAAAAGAAGTGTGGCCAGCAGGTTGAGGGAGGTGATTCTGCCCCTCTACTTCACTCTGGAGAGACCCCACCTGGAGTACTGTGTCCAGCTCTGGAGCCCTCAGCACAGTGTCCTGGTTTCAGCCAGGGTAGAGTTGGTTTTCTTCATAGAAGCTAGTGTGAGGCTATGTTTTAGATTTGGGATGAGAAAATGTTGATAACATGCTGATGTTTTGAGTTGTTGCTAAGTAGTCAAGGACAGTCCAGCTTCTTGTGCTGGCCTGCTAACAAGAAGGCTGAGGGTGCACAGGAAACTGGGAGGGGATACAGCTGGGACAGCTGACCCAGGCTGGCCAAAGAGATATTCCATACCATATAACGTCATGCTCAGTATATAAAGCTGGGATGAAGAAGGAAGGGGTGGAGGGACGTTCGGAGTGATGGTGTCTGTCTTCGCAAGAAACCATTACGTGTGATGGAGCCCTGCTTCCCTGGAGATGGCTGAACACCTGCCTGCCCATGGGAAGTGGTGAATGAATTCCTTGTTTTGCTTTGCTTGCGTGCGTGGCTTTTGCTTTCCCTATTAAACTGTCTTTATCTCAAACCATGAATTTCCTCACTTTTATACTCTTCCGATTCTCTCCCCTGTCCCACCGTAGGGGAGTGAGCGAGCGGCTGTGTGGTGCTTGGTTGCCAGCTGGGGCTAAACCATGACACACAGGAAAGACATGGACCTGTTGGAACAGGTCCAGAGGAGGGCCACCAACATGATCAGAAGGACGGAAAACCTCTCCTATGAGGACAGGCTGAGAGAGTTGGGGTTGTTCAGCCTGGAGAAGGCTCTGGGGAGACCTGATTGCAGCCTTCCAGTACTTAAAGGGGGCCTACAAGAAAGCTAGAGAGGGACTTTTTTGCAGGGTGTGTAGTGATAGAAGAAGGGGTAACGGTTTTAAACTGAAAGAGGGTAGATTTTTATTAGATATAAGGAAGAAATTCTTTACTGTGAGGGTGGTGAGACAGTGGAACAGTTTGCCCAGAGAAGTTGTGGATGCCCCCTCCCTGGAAGTGTTCAAGGCCAGGTTGGATGAGGCTTTGAGCAACCTGATCTAGTGGAAGGTATCCCTGCCCATGGCAAGGGGCTTGGAACTCGAAGATCTTTAAGGTCCCTTCCAACCCAAAGCATTCTATGATTCTATGAACTGGTATTGGAGCAGTTACCAAAGAAGATGTATTGCACAGATTCTGTGGGACACAGTGATAAATTCTTCCTGTGAAAAGTATACTTAACTGAATCTTTACTGTTGACCTTTTGGATTTGTGGGTTTGACATTTCTATTTCCCAGGTTCAGAGAAGAAATCTGGAGCCAGGTTCTTTCCTGAGCGCTCTAACCACTGAGCCTTTGGCTGAAAGTGAATCTCTGTCCCGCCTCTTTCTGTCTCTTTTTTATGCAGACTGATTTTCTGCTGTGTTCACATCATGCCTAGGTTAGGGTAGGTGCATGCCAAGACTACCGAGTTTCTAGGCTCAAAGGGAAGATAAGTGCTGAATGAGTTAGACTGGTTGAGAAATGTTTCTAGGCTTGCTGAAGAGCAGAATTTTAATTGCCTGGAGTGCATCAGTGTGAAAAACTAGATCAATTATAGATTTTTATCTGGTTCTTCATTTGGCAGAAGCATAGTATGGATTTTGAGGAAACTGGTTTTGGCACTGGAGCTTCTCTCTGCGGAGAAGATAGTGCAAAGCAGATGTCTTGCACAGTAATTAATGGCTCTACTCTGACTTCCCAGATAGATACAGCTGGCACATAGTAAGCTGCCTCAAACTTATACAGGGCAGTCACAGTCTCTCTGGGGTTTCCCAAATAGGTTGCTGTTCATGGGCACAGCAGAATGTGCACAGCGAGTCCCACCTTTTGTGAAGACATTTGCAAAGCCACATAAAAGGGAAGGACAAGTGGGACTTTTTAGAGTTGTTGGCAAGTATGACTGATTCCTGCCGAACTTCTCTTATTGCTGCCCTTGTCTTGGGGGATCAGGCTCTTGTCAGTGGTCTAGTGAGTACACAGAAGGTCTGGTACCTCCTGGAAGACAGGCTTGTATGCAGGGCAACTGCTTGTGTGTGAGAGGTAACTCAGATGTCAGATGTGCTGCTTGTTTGCAGCCTAGTTGATCTGCACAAGCTGTGTGCATGTGTCCAGATCTTACATGTCAGATAGCTGAGGCAAATATAAATTATCTATCTGCAGATTCTGCCAGTCAATCCACCAGCTGCAGAGATAATTAAGACAGCTGAAGTTCACTTTGGAACAAAGGTGCTACAAAGCTACAAAAGTTTGCAGTTGTCATGAACTAAAAATCTTGTCTTTGGTGAGGCTTGAGTTCACTTCAGTGCACAGTTCCATGCCATTTCCCATTCAAGATATTCCATGGAGAAATACACTACTGAGATATTTTAAGACTGGCTGCTAGACTTTAACTCCTAAAAAACCCCAAGAATTAGAACATAGTATAATATAGCTCATTCTTTCCATTTAGGATTGTCATTAGAAGGATACAGTTTATGACTTTGAGATCAATTCTGTGGTTTTGGACTGAGCAATTTCCCCCTGAAAGTAAAAGGATGAATTCTGAACTCAGAATATTTCAGCTCTATTGTCTGTTAGGATAAATAAACATTAAGGCTACATGGATGCATGTGCCAAACTGGTGAATCTCTATGTACAACACGAACTACTTCAACTTTCACGATTTAAAACATTCATCTCCTTCACTATTGCTTGCAACTTTAAATGTGCCCTTGTCAGACACAATTATTCCTGATTCAGCAAAGATAAATTATTTCTAACAAGTGATCAGACTAGCAAGCAATTCGTTTACACCACACGGTTTATATTTACAGAAAATGCCTTAAAAGAGCTCTTCCAAAAGCAAATGTATTCTGCAGGAAGGAAACAGCAGGAGCATCCTGTATTTCTCTGCAGTTCAGCAGTACTCATTGCCAACACCAACATCATATACTTTCAAAGCTATGTTTTTCTTATTCTTACACTGTGCCTTTTGAGGTTACATTGGGCAAATGATATGAACTTGAATGGGTTTTATTCCTTGTTTGTCCTTGGAAAAGCAATTCCAAAACCTTTAACAAACTATCAGTCTTACATGTAAAGAAAGGGACATAATTAAACCCTCTTTTTTGTCTTTTCAGGAACTGAGGAGAACACCATAACATTCAGGTAGTAGAATAACAGTAAGAAATCATTTACACACAGAAGTAGCTAATGGCGAGAAGTGACAATAAAATGTTTTTCCTATGTGTGTGCTGCTTGTTTTGGTTAGAACATATTTTGAAATATGCTTTAAAGGTCCCTCAAGGATGGAGTTGTTTTTGATGTTGCAAAACTCCTCTGTGGCTGCCCTTTGCACAAGAAACTGATTTATTATTGATGATGGGAAATCCTTGCTTCTGAGAAAGTCTTGAAAGGACATTTAAAATGTTTGGGTTGTTTTTTTTTTTGTGTGTGAAGTTAGAGTTTAGGTCATATGACCTGTGGAACATCTCTGGCAGAAAAGGCAGGCTTCAGAAAAGAAATGAGAGATTGCCTCATTTGCAATGGCATTTTTCTATTGTTTTTCTGGTTTAATTCTGTTGAAATCATCCATATGACATTCAAGAAACAAAATAGCTAATCAAATTGGGTAATCATAAGAGATCAAGATTTATACTATATGCAAGTAAAATTATCACTAATGATGAGATGGAAAAGGCCAGATGGGGAACTCTTAAAATTAGAATTCAACAGCATTTTACATTACTTGGTGGGATTTTTCTTGAGGCAGATTCAGGGGTTCAAAATTCAATGCAAATTTCCTTGGTTTTAATCTCTTCAGAAGCTAACTATTGATTTCTAAAACTGTGACCATTACAACTAATACCTATTCAAATTATTTGTCTATTTCATTCGGATTATGAATTAACTTATTTCATTTTGGCTGCCACCTCAGAAATAAAAAACAATTTTCCTTGCATTGATCCTTCAGTCATGTCACACTGTAATAGATCTACTTCCACATACTATTTAACAGTAGCTACTAAAGGACTAAGGTTTTTAAAAGATTCTTTCAAAATTATGCCTGTGATATCAGGCTATTGTTTTGAGGAAAAAGAGAAAATACATTAAGACTAACTCCAGTCTTCTTTTCAAACCACTACAACTCCATTTACTTCAATAGAGTTGTTCTGGATTAACACCACTCTAACCTGGAGGGTGTTAGGGGCCTTGGCTAACTTCAAGTTTTGTTAATTACCAAAATTCATTGTCCCTTGAGGCAAATATTAATCTTGCCTTCATCCTGCACCAATATTTAATTTGTAAATAAGCAAACATTGATGTTTCATCACTCCAGTTAAAGTCAATGTCTGTTTAATATCTCATATTACATATCATTACTGCCAAGAGTAAATTTAAAATCTCCCTTTTACTGAAATGTGTGAGGTGTCTTTCTGTGATATTAACAAATGGCTGTTCCTGCTTCTTTCTCATGGAGGACAGAGCATGGTTCCACGAGTCCATCTCTTTCTCGGACTCCCTGATGTTCCTTAACCTTTCTACTTCCTCTTGTAGCTCTGCCACCAGGCTGAGCAGATCAGTCACCTGGTCACACAGGTCAATCAGGAAAGGAAGGCAAGAGACTGGCATGGCTGAGTCGAGACCTGCTGGTCAAACTAAAGGGCAAGAAGGAAATGCACAGGCAGTGGAAGCAGGGACAGGTATCCTGGGAAGAATACAGGGACTCTGCACTCTTTCCTCTGGATGAGGAATTGGCTGGATGGTCACATCCAGAGGGTAGTGGACAACAGCTCAATGTCCAGATGGAGATAGGTGATGAGTGGTGTCCCTCAGGGGTCCGTATTGGGACCACTACTCTTTAATATCTTCATCAATGACATAGTGGGATCGAGTGCACCCTCAGCAAGTTTACAGATGACACGAAGCTGAGTGGTGCGGTTGACACAACTGAGGAACGAGATGCCATCCAGAGGGACCTGGACAAGCTCGAGTAATGGGCCCGTGTGAACCTCATGAGGTTCAACAAGGTCAGGTGCAGGGTTCTGCACCTGGGGTGGGGCAACCCCCGGTATCAGTACAAGCTGAGGGATGAAGGGATCGAGAGCAGCCCTGCTGAGAAGGACTTGGGGGTACTGGTGGATGAAAAGCTGGACATGAGCTGGCAATGTGTGCTCACAGCCCAGAAGGCCAACCGTATCCTGGGCTGCATCAAGTGTGGCCAGGAGGTCGAGGGAGGTGATTCTGCCCCTCTACTCCACTCTGGTGAGACCCCACCTGGAGTCCTGCATCCAGCTCTGGAGCCCTCAGCACAGGAAAGACATGGACCTGTTGGAGTGGGTCCAGAGGAGGGCCACCAAAATGATCAGAAGGATGGAACACCTCTCCTATGAGGACAGGCTGAGAGAGTTGGGGTTGTTCAGCCTGGAGAAGAGAAGGCTCTGGGGAGACCTTATTGCAGCCTTCCAGCATCTAAAGGGGGCTTATAAGAAAGATGGGGACAGACTATTAGCAGGGCCTGTACCGATAGCATAGGGGGTAATGGTTTTAAACTAAAAGAGGGTAGATTTAGACTAGATACAAGGAAGAAATTTTTCACAGTGAGGATGGTGAAACACTAGCACAGACTGCCCAGAGAGGTGGTAGATGACCCATCCCTGGAAACATTCCAGGTCAGGTTGGATAGGGCTCTGATCTAGTTGAAGATGTCCCTGCTCATTTAAAAGGTCCCTTTTGCTTTAAGGTCCCATGCTTTAAAAAGGTCCCTTCCAACCCAAAATATTCTGTGATTCTATGATTCTATGATTTAGAGAGCTTATTTACAGCTGCTCTACAAGTGTGTGCTACAGCTTTGCAAGTAGTCTTCATTAGTAATATTATTACTCTGCAGCTTTATTTTTCTAGAATGGATGGAACATGATCATAGAATCATAGAATCATTAAGGTTTAAAAAGACCTCTAAGATCAAGCCCAACTGTCAAACCAATACCACCATGCCCACTAAACCATGTCCCCAAGTGCCACGACCACATCTTTTTTGAACAATTCCAGTGATGGTGACTCCACCACCTCCCTGGGCAGCCTGTTCCAATGCTTGACCACTCCATCAGTAAAGAAAGTTTTCCTAACACCCAGTCTAAACCTCCCCTGGCGCAATGTGAGGCCATTTCCTCTTATTCTATCACTAGTTACTTGGGAGAAGAGACCAACACCCTCATCGCCACAACCCCCTTTCAGGTAGTTGTAGAGAGCGATAAGGTCTCCCCTCAGCCTCCTCTTCTCCAGACTGAACAACAACAGTTCCCTCAGCCGCTCCTCATAAGACTTGTGCTCCAGACCCCTCACCAGCTTCATTGCCCTTCTTTGGACACGCTCGAGCACCTCAGCATCCTTCTTGTAGTGAGGGGCCCAAAAGTGAACACAGGATTCGAGGTGTGGCCTCACCAGTGCCGAGTACAGGGGCACAATCACTTCCCTACTCCTGCTGGCCACACTATTTCTGATACAGGCCAGGACGCTGTCGGCCTTCTAGGCCACCTGGGCACACTGCCGGCTCACATTCAGCTGGCTGTCAGCCAGCACCCCCAGGTCCTTTTCTGCTGGGCAGCTCTCCAGCCACTCCTCCCCAAGCCTGTAGCATTGCATGGGGTTGTTGTGACCGAAGTGCAGGACCCAGCACCTGGCCTTATTAAACCTCATACAGTTGACCTCAGCCCATCGATCCAGCCTGCCCAGATCCCTCTGCAGAGCCTTCCTGCCCTTGAGCAGATCAACACTCCCACCCAACTTGGTGTCATCTGCAAACTTACTGAGGGGGCACTCAATCCCCTCATCCAGATCATTGATAAGGATAATAAACCAAACCGGCCCCAAAACTGAGCCCTGGGGAACACCACTTGTGACCAGCCACCAGCCGGATTTAGCTCTGATCACCACAACTCTCTGGGCTTGCCTGTCCAGCCATTTCTTTACCCAGAGAAGAGTAAACCCGTCCAAGCCACGAACTGCCAGTTTCTCCAGGAAAATGCTGTGGGAGACTGTGTGAAAGGCTTTACTAAAGTCCAGGTAGACAACGTCCACAGTCTTTCCCTCATCCACTTGGCGGGTCACCTGGTCATAGGTGGTCAAGCAGGACCTGCCTTTCATGAACCCGTGTTGGCTGGGCCTGATCCCTTGGTTGTCCTGCACATGCCTTGTGAGCGGCCTCAAGATGAACCTCTCCATAATCTTCCCCAGTACGGAGGTCAGGCTGACAGGCCTGTAGTTCCCAGGATCCTCCTTCCGGCCCTTCTTGTAGATGGGCGTCACATTATCAAGCCTCCAGTCGTCTGGGACCTCCCCTGTTAACCAGGACTGCTGATAAATGATGGAGAGTGGCTTGGCAAGCTCCTCTGCCAGCTCCCTCAGTACTCTTGGGTGGATCCCATCAGGCCCCATAGACTTGTGGGTGTCCATGTTGCATAGCAGGTCCTTGACTGCTTCCTCCTGGATTACTGGGAGTTTATCCTGCTCTCCATCCCTGTCTTCCAGCTCAGGAAGCTGAATCCCCTGAGGATACCTGGACTGGCTATTAAAGACTAAGGCAAAGGTGGCATTAAGTACCTCAGCCTTTTCCTCATCCTTGGCTCCCTTTTTGTTGTTAATATATTTGTAAAAACATTTTTTGTTATCCTGTACGACCGTGGCCAGATTGAGTTCTAGCTGGGCTTTTGCCTTTTTAATTTTGTCTCTGCTTGACCTAACAGGATCCTTGTACTCTTCTTGAGTTGCGTTCCCCTTCTTCCAGAGGTGATAAACTCTCCTTTTTTCCCTGAGTCCCGGCAAAAGCTCCCTGTTCAGCCAGGCCGATCGTCTTCCCCACCAGCTCGTCTTGTGGCACATGGGGACCGCCTGCTCCTGTGCCTTTAAGATCTCCTTCTTGAAGAATGTCCAACCTTCCTCGACTCCTTTGCCCTTCAGGACTGTCTCCCAAGAGACACTCTCAACCAATGACCTGAACAGGCTGAAGTCTGCCCTCCAGAAGTCCATGGTAGTGGTTTTGCTGACCCCCCTCCTTACTTCACCAAGAATTGAGAATTCTATCATGTCATGGTCACTAAGCCCAAGATGGCCTCTGACATCTCCCACCAGTCCTTCTCTGTTCGTAAACAGCAGGTCAAGCAGGGCACCTCCCCTGGTAGGCTCATTTACCACCTGTGTCAGGAAGTTATCTTCCACACACTCCAGGAGCCTCCTAGACTGTTTCCTCTCTGCTGTGTTATATTTAGAGCAGATGTCTTGTAAGTTGAAGTCCCCCACATAACAAGGGCTAGTGATTGTGAGACTTCTGCCAGTCGCTTGTAGAATACTTCCTCTGCCTCTTCATCCTGATTGGGTGGTCTATAACAGACTCCCAGCAGGATATCTGCTTTGTTGGCCTTCCCCCCCATCCTTACCCATAAACACTCGAACTTGTCATCACAAACGTTGATTTCTGTATAATCAAAACTCTCCCTAATATACAGAGTCACCCCACCGCCTCTCCTTCCTTGCCTATCCCTTCGGAAGAGCTTATAGCCATCCATTGCAGCACTCCAGTCATGAGAGTCATCCCACCATGTTTCTGTGATGTCGACTAAGTCATAGCTGTCCTGCTGCACAATGGCTTCCAGCTCCTCCTGTTTCGTGCCCGTGCTGCGTGCATTGGTGTAGATGCACTTGAGCTGGGCTATCGATTTCACCCCCAACTCCGGCATGCCACCCCTAGGCTCATCTCTAGTGAGCCTAGTTTTATCCCCTTTCCCCTTCACATCTTTTTTAAAGACCTCTTGATGAGCCCCGCCAACTCATAACCAATAATCCTTTTCCCCCTTGGAGACAGTTGCACTCCATGTGCTGCCAGCAGGCCTGATGCTGTGTAAACCACCCCATGGTCAAAAAAACCAAAATTCCGCTGATGGCACCAGCCTCTGAGCCCCGTGTTAACCAGGTGTGTTTTCCTGTTCCTTTCAGTGTTCCTCCCTGCCGCTGAAGGGGTTGAGGAAAACACTACCCGTGCTCCTGATCCATCAACCAGTCACCCCAGTGCTCTGAAGTCCCTTTTAATCGCTTTTAGACTTCTTTGCGCAACCTCATCGCTGCCAACCTGCATAACTAACAGTGGGTAGTAATCGGTGGGCCATACCAGACCAGGGAGTTTCCTAACCTCACAGTGAGTGACCTCACAGTGCTGTGAAGGACATCTCTCGGGGTAATGCTTGTGTCCTGTCCTTGCCAGGAAGGAAGAGGAGCAGAGCACTTGCTCTCCCTGTGTGTCTTGTGGGGTGATGGGAGAGCGCGGTGTGCTGGCCAAGGGGGTGGCTAGGTGCTGCCAGGCTGAACAGCTCTCCCTCACCCCATCTCTGTCATGGTGGGGAGCAATGCTAGCTCCTGGGCTGCTCTCACTCTTCGCTCTGCAGGCACAAAATGGAAATGCCTTATCTTTTCTGCTCTCAGTGTGCTATGATTCAGGATTTATTCTGGCTCTTCAGTAATGGTGGTCTCCTCCTTTGTTTTATAAGATCTATGTATTTTTTAGACATTTGAGACCTGTTGTAATAACATTGCTCTTGCTGAAACCAATGGTAACCTTTCTGTCAACCTAAGAGGAGGCTTGAGCCAGTGGCTTCCTTCCTGCACTTCTGTTTCATTATCTTGACCAGTTACTTTTGCTCCCACTGACAAATGTTCCAGGTCACTGTAGTAACATCAAAATCTTTTTCAGCACTGGGTAGTACCAGTATCTGCTGTCATTTTAAATTACAATGTCACAATATTCATAGTGCCAAAAGTGAAACTTGGTTGCCTCTTCTTTCCTCTTGTCTTCCGTTGAATGGATGATTAAAGTGTCAAGACCTGGAAGTGTTGCAACATCCTGGTGTTGCTGCCTTGCTGCCTGCCTAAATCTGGCCTGTTTGCCAGTGGTGAAGAAGGCTAAAGGTGATTTTGGTGACTCAGTCAGAGGTGGATTGGATGGTGGAAGTGATGGGGAGTGAGAATGATGGCTGTGGCTCAAGCACCAAGCCTAGGATGGAGCTGAATTTTTATTTTTCTGTAATTAGCACCAAGGTGGTGGAATTGGACATCTTAGCACCATTATGAGTTCTTTCCAGCTCCTCTAGAACCCCTGTGGAATTTCAGTATCGATTTCTGTGGTGTGTTTGCATATGTCAACACGTGTCTCCAAAACTGACTAAAGAGGAGTCAGGCCAGGGAAGTGGAGGAGGAAAAGACAAGCAAGAGAACCAGCTGAATATTCCTGCCAAGTTGTGTGGCTGGCCCTGTTATTCGGGTGCCATGGCATTTAGTGGTGGGCTGTAATAGACTACATGGGCTTAATTATTAGTACTAGGGCATATGGTTGCTGGATGACCAGCTGGGAAAGGTAAATGAAGAACTACAAATATATCAATTACTATATTTTTCTCACCATGGGACTGTCTGACAGATATGGCATGTATTGCAGGCTGGAATCTGAATAGGCTGTGGTGTCCTCAGTAGACAAAGACGAAGAATCAGAAAGTGATGTCCCTAACATTTGGTGCTCAGTGTTCGGGTTCAGAAAAAATAGCTGTGCTGTAAGGGAGGGAGGTATTGAATATCAGAATATATATCTGACCCCTGCCTGTTTCTGCTGTGTGGTGGGTTGACCCTGGCTAGATGCCAGGTGCCCACCAAAGCCACTCTATCACTCCCCTTCTCAGCTGGACAGGGGAGATAAAATTTACATTTACAAATGTACTGTTCTTTCTACACGTAAATGACTTTCTAAACACCACAGACAAGTTCAAATAACTTTATTTTGATCTTCTCTTGACAGAAAACTGCCTGTTAAAGGATGATCTGAAATATGCTGATTGCTATACATGGGTGAGCAGACAGCTGAGCTAAAAAAACATGTGATTAAGTGTCCTGGTTTCAGCCAGGATAGAGTTAATTTTCTTCATAGAAGCTAGCATGAGGCTATGTTTTGGATTTGGGATGAGAAAATGTTGATAAGGTGCTGATGTTTTGAGTTGTTGCTAAGTAGTCAAGGACAGTCCAGCTTCTCATGCTGGCCTGCAGCGAGCAGGCTGGGGGTGCACAGGAAGCTGGGAGGGGACACAGCTGGGACAGCTGACCCAGGCTGGCCAAAGAGATATTCCATACCATATAACGTCATGCTCAGTATATAAAGCTGGGACAAAGAAGAAGGAAGGGGTGGAGGGACGTTTGGAGTTATGGCGTCTGTCTTCCCAAGAAACCATTACGAGTGACGGAGCCCTGCTTCCCTGGAGGTGGCTGAACACCTGCCTGCCCATGGGGAGTAGTGAACAAATTCCTTGTTTTGCTTTGCTTGCGTGCGCGGCTTTTGCTTTACTTATTAAACTGTCTTTATCTCAAACCATGAGTTTCCTCACTTTTACTCTTCCAATTCTCTCCCCCGTGCCACCGTGGGGGAGTGAGCGAGCGGCTGCGTGGTGCGTAGTTGCTGGCTGGGGCTAAACCATGACATTAAGTTTCTCTCCTTCATGCCTATCACTAGAACATCATAAATCCAGACAATTTGGGGCTGCATCACCATTTGGATAAGTGAAAGGTTTTTTGTGGCAATACTTTCTGGTGGAATGTGGATTGTTCAAATATACTATTGAGGTTTTCTTTTTCTTCTGAAAACAAGTATTCTGACAAAATACAGAACACATAAACCAATAATTTCAAAGTTATTCCTTAAACTTTTCTAAGCAAAGTAGTTCTGAAGTGGTAATGGCAGCAGGAGCAGCAGAACCAGATGCAAATCAGCGTTATGCTCACTCACTGGGATTAATGAGGTCAGAGCAATCAGGTACCATTGTTTTGTCTCAGAATTTAGTTCCTGAATATTCACTGCATTTGTTTTTCTTGATTTTGCAAAACTTTTTTTACATTGCAGCTCTTGAGGATCAGTGATACAGAAGAGGTATTCTTTCTAAACCCTACATTTCTGCTGCAACAGGAGTTGTAATTGTGTCTTATTAGGACTTTTAGAAAGCACCACATGACAGTAAAACCTGAGGGTTGTTGTATATATGTAGAACCTCTACATATATACATATTAAAGCCTCAGTCTTTAATAGCCACTCCAGGTATCCACAGGATATTCAGCCCCCTGAGCTGGAAGACGGGGATGGAGAGCACAATGTACTCCTCATAATCCAGGAGGAAGCAGTCAAGGACATGCTAAACCACCTGGACACCCACAAGTCTATGGGGCCTGATGAGATCCACCCGAGAGTACTGAGAGAGCTGGCGGAGGAGCTTGCCAAGCCACTCTCCATCGTTTATCAGCAGTCCTGGTTAACAGGGGAGGTCCCAGAAGACTGGAGGCTTGCCAATGTGACGCCCGTCTACAAGAAAGGCCGGAAGGAGGATCCTGGGAACTACAGGCCTGTCAGCCTGACCTCTGTTCCAGGGAAGATTATGGAGCGGTTGGTTTTGAGAGTGCTCACAGGGCATCTGCAGAACAGCCAAAGGATCAGGCCCAGCCAGCATGGGTTCATGAAAGGCAGGCCCTGCTTGACCAACCTGATCTCCTTCTATGACCAGGTGACCCGCCTAGTGGATGAGGGAAAGGCAGTGGACGTTGTCTACCTGGACTTTAGTAAAGCCTTTGACAGCGTCTCCCACAGCATTCTCCTGGAGAAACTGGCGGCTCGTGGCTTAGACGGGTTTACTCTTCGCTGGGTGAGGAACTGGCTGGATGGCCGAGCCCAGAGAGTTGTGGTGAATGGCGTTAAATCCGGCTGGCGGCCGGTCACAAGTGGTGTTCCCCAGGGCTCGGTTCTGGGACCAGTCTTGTTCAATATCTTTATAGATGATCTGGATGAGGGAATTGAGTGCTCCCTCAGTAAGTTTGCAGATGACACCAAGCTGAGTGGGAGTGTTGATCTGCTGGAGGGTAGGAGGGCTCTGCAGAGGGATCTGGACAGGCTGGATCGATGGGCAGAGGCCAACTGTATGAGGTTTAATAAGGCCAAGTGCCGGGTCCTGCACTTTGGCCACAACAACCCCATGCAATGCTACAGGCTTGGGGAGGAGTGGCTGGAGAGCAGCCCGGCGGAAAGGGACCTGGGGGTGCTGGTTGACACCCGGCTGAATATGAGCCGGCAGTGTGCCCAGGTGGCCAAGAAGGCCAACAGCGTCCTGGCCTGTATCAGGAATAGTGTGGCCAGCAGGAGTAGGGAAGTGATTGTGCCCCTGTACTCGGCACTGGTGAGGCCGCACCTTGAATACTGTGTTCAGTTTTGGGCCCCTCACTACAAGAAGGATGTTGAGGTGCTGGAGCGTGTCCAGAGAAGGGCAACGAAGCTGGTGAGGGGTCTGGAGCACATGTCTTATGAGGAGCAGCTGAGGGAACTGGGGTTGTTTAGTCTGGAGAAGAGGAGGCTGAGGGGAGACCTTATCGCTCTCTACAACTACCTGAAAGGGGGTTGTGGCGATGAGGGTGTTGGTCTCTTCTCCCAAGTAACTAGTGATAGGACAAGAGGAAATGGCCTCAAGTTGCGCCAGGGGAGGTTTAGATTGGATATTAGGAAAAATTTCTTCACTGAGAGGGTGGTCAGGCATTGGAACAGGCTGCCCAGGGAGGTGGTGGAGTCGCCATCCCTGGAAGTGTTCAAAAAACGTGTGGATGTGGCGCTTCAGGACATGGTTTAGGGGACATGGTGGTTCTGGATTAATGGTTGGACTTGATGATCTTAAAGGTCCTTTCCAACCTAGTGATTCTGTGATTCTGTTTAAGGAGGCAGAAGAGGTGAACTGATCCAGACAATGTTGGTTTAGTAATTCCCAGACAGTTCTCAAAGGAGAAATACTAAACAGTTTCTTAGGAGAACAAACATCTAATACACATAGAAAGCAGGCTGTGATTTCAGATGAAGTCTTTGGCAATTATACTAGTTCAATTATACCAGTTAATGCATCACCCCTTCAGATGTTCCAACAACGGTTTGTGCAGCTGCTGATGAATCAGACTGAGGAGATCATCAGCTTCAGAAAACACAGTTTTTGGGGGTGTTTCTAAAAATGGGACCTGTTTATAAGCTGGTTCACAGCGCCTTACGGCACTGCTGCACAAACATCTGTGCCAGCACAATTGAGGAGAGTGGCACAGGGTGGGAATGAGTAACTGGTAGGAAGGACAAGAGTATCTTACATTGACATTGCTGCAAAAGACTTTGTCTTTTAACAGATTAAACTTTGACTTTGTCCTTTACAGCCACATAGTAAATTTTATAAGGCACTGCAAGGTAGTATGCAGGATGTAAAGATCTCACAAAAAAAAGCTGTTGGACAGTAAATTTACTGGTTTTCCTTATTCTGCCTCCTTCAGGTTGTTGTTGTTCTGTGTATTCAAATACATGGTTTCAATACCACCTTTATACTGACGCGGAAGTCTCGGACGCGACGCATACGACCAATATGATCAGGTCAATGCCGTTTATTGTCTTGTCTGACTCCAATATATATCATAATTTTCGCTTAGTCACTGCGCACACACTCATGATTGGTTACAGCTTGTTACACACATTATTGCAATTGGCTATATACAAGATATCATGCGCTGTCCACGCGCCCCTCACACAGTCAGGATTGCCGCTTGCAGGTGTCCCTGTTTTTCTTGCTTCTTCTTAGCTGTTTACCACAGCTCCTTCTCCTCAAGGCCGAGCCGTGCAGATATCCAGCTGTTTACCAGCTTCTCAATGCCACAGCTCCTTCTCCTTAAGGTCGAGCCCTTGCAGGGTGATCCCAACATCTCCCCCTTTTTGTTTTTGTATAAACAAAACCTGATGGATCATTCGCAACCCAAGGACTGTGAGAAAGATGGACCATCTGTACATTCTTGTATCGTCCTGTGCCGCGAACTCAGCCCAGCAGTCGGTAGGTGCCAGCTTTACGTGGGCATCCCCACGGAGGCAACGGTGGCCTTGCCGTACACCGGCCCACTGCCCTTCGGGAAATCCCGGTATTTATACATTTGCAGAGGAACGAGTTTCGACACACGTGGCCAGCGAGTGACGGAACACGCCTTGGTTGTCACCTTTCAACACAGGGAACCTATGGCGCATGTGCCCGCTGGCCAGACGTGCTGCACGCGCCACAGCCATCCCGTCTATTGGTTCGTAGGCTTTGTTCACACGGCATCTTACCATAATCCAGCAGTCACATATCAACTATGCTTAAATTAATAGCAGAATGTTACAAGGCAAACAATTCTAGCTGTACTACTCCCAGCGATAGAAGCTACTTCTAGTGATGGAAAAAGTGCTTGTATAAAGCTATGAAAACCAATATTATATCTTACCAAAGGATTTGTAGTTATAGAGCACTTTGCCTTAAAAGCTTTCCATGTTTGTCTAATGATACTGCTAATTTCAGTGTGATTAATTATTTGCAAATTAGGAACTAGGACGCCCATGGTACAGTCCCCTGACCAGTTCCCGGGCAGCTGTTTCCCAGCCCACTGATCTCCACACAGCCACCATAACCCTTCTGGCAGATTGAAAAGGGATTGCCTGGGGAGGAAAGAGAGACAGAAGGTGTCCTGTCCTGTTTGGTTTGCTAATGTTACCCATACATTTTCTTTTGGCTGAGGTGGCATCCAGATTGCGATGACACCTGATAGTGTCAGGATGTGTCCGACGATGACGATGGTGACTGTTCCACCCATGGTTTTACCCATTTTGTGGGTACCCAATGAGTTCCAGAATCTGTAATGACACAAGCATAACCTCGTCCCCAGGTTAGCAGTTGAAAAGGTCCTTTCTCCTTCCGCAAATAATTTAACACATATAAGGCTTTATTCAAATGTTCTTAGGGTAATGTGGTAGCCTCTCCCCCTTTTTGTTTTGAGCGTGTTTATCTAACAAAGCTCATTCATTAGGTGTGTAAGACACTCGTCTGAATTATTAGCTAGCCAGGCATTCCTTACTACCTTTTGAACCATTCCTTGTAGACAGTGTAATAAACACAATACAATAAGCATTATTATTAAGATAACAAGTAATAAAACAAGAGGAAAACCCATTCCAACACTTTCAAACTGTCCGCCGTATTTCCTAACTGCACAATCAGTCCTAGTGGATGTTTCTGTTCCCCTCCTGAATTAACTATCATAAGTGAGATACTGTCAGTAGGTGAACATCTGTGAGCATAGGCTGTTGCTATCTTCTCAGTAATTTTCTGCAATGCTTGCTGTTGATCCTCGTCCAGTTGACGGCGCTCTGGAGCCTCCACTGAAGACCCCAGGAGCGGCATCAACGGCCTCAGATCATCATTAGTAATTCCGCAAATATTTCGAACCCACTCTATATCCCCCATTAATTTTTGGACATCAGAAAGATTTTCTGTTTTTGAATTAATCTTTATTTTTTGTGGGCGGACCGCTCCACTGGTAATAATCCAGCCCAAATATTGCCATGGTCCCTTCTTTTGAATTTTTTCTGGCACTATTTTTAAACCCCGTTTTCCTAAATCATGCTCTAAGTGCTGTAAAATGTGGTCTGCATTCAATTGTGTCCCTGCTATTAATATATCATCCATATAATGATACATTATTAAATCTGGATACTTTTTCCGCACCAGCTCTAGAGCCCATGCCACAAATGTCTGACACATCGTAGGTGAATTTTTCATTCCTTGCGGTAATACTACCCAATGATACCTCTTTGCTGGCTCTCCTTTATTTACCGATGGTACCGTAAAGGCAAACTTCTCTGCATCCTCAGCTGCTAAGGGAATGGTAAAAAAGCAATTGAAATATACTCTTTGATTCCCTGCAAAAGAAATGATACATTTGTGACAATAATTACAACGACATAGAACAAACCCACAACACCGTTTTACAAATATGGCATATTGAAGTTCCTGCTCTTGACCGTCCGGGGAGAGCCGCTGAGACGGTCAACGAGCTGTCATTCCGCATACAAAAGAGTGAAAGCATCAGCTGGCGGTACGTCGGAGTTGACTGCGTCCGTGGGATGTGTGACAGGATCTTCTGGTCTTACTGCTGGCCGTACCGACCTGGCCGGTACCCACTTCGCTCCGTCCCCTCCCCCTCTGCCGAGGCCTCTTGTCTCATGCCTCGCCAATGTTGGGCAGGGTCGTATCTTGACTTGGGGGAAGGATCATCCCAGGCAGCCCCCTCCTGTTGCAGCACGGGCGACCAGCGCTCATGTTCCGGGTCAGGAGGCGGGGGCCAAGGAGGACTCGCCACCTCCATTGGTTGCGTTAGCGGGGGGGGCAGGGGTGTGGGGGGGGCGGGCGGGGGTCACTCGTTCTTATCATCCCCAGCTCGGCCTCCCTTCTCTCCCAGGGCTGTGGCAGCGGCAGCTGCTGCCGCCGCCGTCCGCTCTGATTTTATCGCCTTTATAGAGTCTCTGACTAATTGCCAGGTTGTTAACACTTTCGCAGCCGTATGATCCCCTTTAGAGGCTGCCTCAAACACCAATTTCCCTGCTTTCTCCCAGGTAGGTAACTCAAAAGCTGTTGCAGAGTCTGCTGCTAGCCCCTGGCTCTTCAAAACAGTCTCGAATAGCAATCGCCACGTTGTTGCTAGCTCCGCTGCTTGCCCATCTCCTTTCGAGACTCGCCCCATTGATCTTTCACACGGGCACACAGGGGAACATTGAGTACTGTTCTGGGCAACTTTGTCCCATCTTGCCCTCACATACATCATCGTAGATCTGTTTCTCTGACTTATCTAATGCAGCTGGTTCACCCGGTGCATCTGGCACCTCAGGAGGTGCAGTCGGAGTCGCTGAAGGTCCTGGACCCTCTGACTCGGTTAAAAAGGGATTGGTTGAAGGCGGTTTAACAGCCTCCTCCATATCAGCTGCAGCTTTTCTCTCTGCCTTTAAGGCTTTTAATGTGGTTAATATCAACTTCCACGCGGTCACTAACTCTGCGGCGGTTTTATCTCCGTTCCCAATATGTTCCTATAACATTTTTCCTATCTCCTCCCATGTCTCTGCCTTAAACGCCACAGACGGATCGGGGGGGTACCCTTTTTGGCACCAAATTAGAAGCCTTCTAAGTGTATATTCATCATATTTCAGTCCTCTCTTAGAGAGCATATGCGGCAGGAGTCTGACCATCGCCCCTTCTTCATGCGATGTGTTCTGCCTTTAGTTCTTTTAATGTCTCTAGGATCAACCTCCAGAGCGTCGGAAACTTTATACTGTCTTTGTTGCCTGTGCTGACTTCATTCCTCAGTGCTGCACCAATTCCTTCCCAAATTGGGACCTCAAAAGCCTCATTTACTGAGGGGATTAGTCCTTTTTGCCGCGCCCATACCAATAATCTTTTTAGGCCGGCTTCCTCATACTGTACACCTCTCTTAGAGAGGATTAGTTAGAGGAGCTTAACCACTGTTTCTTCCTCTTTTGTTAGCGTGGACCCCATCTCCTCCCCAGCCGCTCACCTGATCAGGGCGAGATGCCAACAGTTTCTTCGGTTGCGCTAGCGACTTCCAGGCACCGGGGCAGCGCCTGCTACGGCTGGCTTCCGCACCCCCTTTGCTGTCTCTTCTGCTCCGGGAAGCATCGACGAGAGGGTCCCTGTTTGGGCGCCACGTGACGCGGAAGTCTCGGACATGATGTGTACGACCAATATGATCAGGTCAATGCCGTTTATTGTCTTGTCTGACTCCAATATATATCATAATTTTTGCTTAGTCACTGCGCACACACTCATGATTGGTTACAGCTTGTTACACACATTATTGCAATTGGCTATATACAAAATATCATGCGCTGTCCATGCGCCTCTCACACAGTCAGGATTCGCTGCTTGCAGGTGTCCCTGTTTTTCTTGCTTCTTCTTAGCTGTTTACCACAGCTCCTTCTCCTCAAGGCCGAGCCGTGCAGATATCCAGCTGTTTACCAGCTTCTCAATGCCACAGCTCCTTCTCCTTAAGGTCAAGCCGTGCAGCTCAACGCCACAGCTCCTTCTCCTTAAGGTCGAGCCGTGCAGAGTGATCCCAACATTATACCTTTGTACTTTAGCACAAATACTTACATCCCCCACTGATCTTTGTCCAGAGTTGGTGTCTTATTCTTGACAACATGTTGTATTTGCCATTATAGACTGCTAAGAGCTTGCAAAGGTCTCATTTTTTCCCAGTCCCCCGGCATCTTGGTGACAGGCACAGACAGCAGCATTCCAGCCTCTGGGGTATCAGGTCAGCGTAGTCACTGGTGACAACAGAAATCTGTAGCCTGCATTCGAAGTGGAGCAGGTATTAGGATCAGCCCATAAAATATCCCCAGATTTTGTGTAAGCCATTCAGTCTACAAGGTATTATTTCCTCCCTAAAACACAACTAGGTGGACCAAGCATTACTTCAGTGAAAACTGTCTCAAGTAAGTAAGCCTAGAGGTGTGACACTAACATAGTGGTGCGATAGTGGCACAGATTTGGAAATCCAGTTTACTATTGCAGATACATGTAGTCCTGCATTAAACAGCTGCTTTTACACACACACATGCAAACACACAAACATACACACGCACTTCACACTTTCTGTATTTGTAGTCTAATTGGCTTGAGGGAAAGAAATTATGCCATATATGGCTTATGGTAACTACATAAGTGGTAGCTACATCAGCTACTGAACATGTCTAATATCTGCCACTCCCAAATGTATATCTTGCTGAACCCTCCTGGGTCGTTAACACTGCTTTTCATCATGTATACAGAGACACAGAATATCTTAGCACCCACATCTCCTCCTCACTGCTTTTGTCTCCTCTCTTTGGCCTAATGTTAGATATTGAATTTTATGTGGGTTATATACACAGAATGAGCATGTTAGGTCAGGAAGTTTCCGCTTCTAAATAAACAAATGCATTGTAATTCCTTTCTTTATTTCTTAGTAGAAATAGCCAGTAGAAAAAGTAAGCATCATTTGGTTTCAGCATGGGGGATCAGAGGCTGAAGTATTAAAATGATAATTTGTTTCTCAGTTTGCTCAAGTTTCTTGTCTTTAACATGTAAAGAAATTAGCAGAACTGCACCTGCTTTCCAGAATGTTTTGACCCAAGAGTCAAAACATTGAAGAGAGAAATAACAAATTGCCACTAGAAAAAAGGAGATGGAAAAATCAAAGCTGGGGTTAGAAAAATCAAAGCTAGAACGTTTCCTTAACTGAAATAAATGTGAGCATTTTCTTTCCAATGCTGGATGCACTCATAATATATAGTTAAATTACAGGCATATGGTGTTTGCTGCATTCTCCTAGATATTTCCACTATGCTCTGAATGAAATGTCAAGCTCTATAATGAATTGGTTTGTTCTTTAGATAGATAGTGTTGGACATGCTCGTGTTCCCCTAAACTCAATGTGTGTGTGAGGCTCAACTTCTCAGGTGGTTTTTAACTTCTTGCAAGATGGAGGCCCCAGTTTCTGCTTTAGATGAAGTGTGTGAGCGACTTTTAAAATATGATTTTAGTTTTATGCAAAATATTCGTTCTGTGAGTCCAGTTATGTGTCAGCCTAATTCCCACACACCTCAAACACAAATTACCAGGGCAGCAAATACATGTTCAAATTCCAAATATGCTTTAGTGCAACACAATGGTTAAGATTTTTTTTTTAAGCTAGTTAGTATAGTATTAGGTATATCGCTCTGGTTACATTCCCAGAATTTAACAGTGGGAGCCTTGTGGAATGCTAAATGATGTGTATAACAGCATTCAGGCTCTCCATGAGCCAATCCATCAAAACATTTGCTGCTTTGAAAATGTGTTTTTCAAAAAAATGGGCATATGGAACTTATTAGACTATTTGGTGGAGTTCAGGCAGCAGAGTCCAAGAGAAGCATAAAAACATTTGAGGACACAGTTCTACCTTAAGGTAATAGGATCTCTAAACTGTTCTTTTGCAATCAAATACATACAAAATACAGGTGAGAAACATCCTGAATGGAGATGTTTGACATTCCAAACAGTCACAAGACCCTAAGTAAAGAACTTTTAATAGTAGTAAAAAAGATTGCAGCAGTTTGGCTAGTATGTTTGGTTCTATTTCCTCGATAGAGTGTATTGATTCTTGGCTCTTTAACAGTTTAAGTTCAAGTTGTATCGAGGAGTCCTGACTCATGGTTTCACTGCAGTGGATTTCTGTGTGTCTGGTGCATTGGCAGTGAGGATCACTCAGTGTCCTTGGAGATGAAAAAAGACAGGGCTGCAGAAGAGAGAAACAAATGAGCTACCGTTTTCCAGCACCTGCTTGTACCTTCTCTGAGTTGATTCCTCATCCCTGTCGCACAGTGAGCACAGAACAACCCCAGAGCGAGCAGATCTTCCCCTCACAGCGTTTAATAATAAGGCAAACTGCACAAATGACTCAGATGAAATTTTGGCTTTGGCAGCCACGGCAAGAGATAGCACTGGCTTTTGCTGCTCCAGGGGTAGATCTAGAGCAGACTATTACATGGAGTCATTCTTTGGGGAGACAATTAGAGGAGGGTGGAATAATCTGTGCCAACCCTATACTCTGTTCCTTCCTCCCATCTACTCTGTTACCCCTCTGAGCATGCAACTGTGGCCTGTGCAGGCTCTTTTTTTACACCACACTGCTGGCCTTGATCACTACTGCAAAGAATTAAAAGGACACACTGTTCTTGTGCAGTGTCTTTCATACAACTGTGTGTTACAAGCAAACATAGCATTTATAGACTTCTGACCAACTTTTTCTGTCCTGTAGAAAGATTGAAATCTAGGGTTTGGGACATTTTCACACACACTGCTAGCAGTGGACTGCAAGCCACTGTACCTTACACGTTCGCTGAAATGAGATCCAGTGAGACAGGACTGAAGTAATATAACGGCAAAGCTTGTAATGTGCCTCCATTGAAAAATATAGGCATAAATTAACAAGCACAGCAACTTCATAACTAGACTGAGTGAAGCTTCAGCGCTTTCAAGTGACCATGAAAGAGCAGCAGCTATTTGTCATGCCTGGAAAAAACATTCAACTCCATTTATATGAGCTAAGCAGTTTAATACAAACCCATATTAGGGTTTAAACTGAAAGAAATTTTATGTTATTAGAGTCTGCATAAAGGCTGTATATGTTCTGAGACATTTGTTTTAAATGTTCACCAAGCTATAAAGGTTCTCATCTGGTGATTTCAACTGAGCCATGTTGAGTTACATCACATGAGGACTTCCTCCTACTCTGTCTAGCCAGGAACTTTTCCAACTTTTGTCTTGGCTGATAATTCCTGTTTTACTGCCTGCTTTGTCTACAGAAGTAAGTTGTCAAGTGAATAAAGGACTACTGAATCACCTAGCTAGCAACTCAAATAAAGTAGGAAGGTCATTTACTTTTTATAGAGTTTTAGTTGTAGTTTGCATTTGATTTTCTTTGTGTGAAAGGTAATCCAAAATAGACAAGTCATACTCCCAAAAGGACAACTTTGATCAGAAGCTTGGTCATACTGCTGAAGGTATCGTTTCAAATCACTTTTACAGTTTCAAGGTACTTCATGTTGTCGCAGCCCGAAAGGAGCCGTTTAGGATGACGTCCCTCCCCTTGAGACCAACGACCAAGTTCATGATCCCCCCTGGACTGAATTAAGGTGAAACGACACCAGCCAACCAATTTAACAATTTAATAATACAAAATGCAAGGCATGAGGTTACCTGGAATAACTCAATGGCAACTATTCTAACTGAACAATTCAACTAGATGAACAAGTCCCGTGCAACACATCTTTCACAATTTGACAAAGAGAGGAGGAGAAAGAGAGAGAGAGAGAGAGAGAAAGAAAGAAGATATCACCACCCGTGGATCCAGCGGCATCCCGTTGGTCCTCTTGATTCTTGTTGTTCCTTGGTGGTGAGGGTCCCCACCCAGCCACTGTGAGCACCGCCTTGTATACTTTTTAGTCCCGCCTTTTCACTCTGGTTGCCTGAGGAAACGGCAGGTCTCATACGTGCCTTAGCGCCCACTCAACGACTGTGTTGTGTCTCCCATGCTTGGGGGGGTCGTCGGTTGTCGGGTGCCCTCGTCAAGTGCTGTATTTACCACTGTGCCTGCGCTGTGGCTCTGCTCTGCGGGCCTCCATACCAAGAAATGTTTAAGACAAAGTCTGCACATCAGTCTGCCACACATGTTTAACTCTAATACGAACTAATGACAAAGAAGTTTCAATTTCCAGAAGTTATTTCCTACGATTGTCTGTTTTTTATAAAAGTGCTTATTAGATACTATCCAATCTGTCCCATAAACTGCAGTGTTGATGGACTTTAATCCATGACTAGTTTATTAGACAGATTTGGGCTGCCTATTTTTCACATTCCTATACTTTTGAAAGTTTTTCATATCAAATTCATCATTCCTGACAAAAGGAAATGGAAATGAGGAGAAAGGTTGGCTAATGATGACCCTTAATAATTTATGGAAGTCATATAATCTGCTATTTTATGTTTATGACTGACCTTGAATATTCTCCAGAATATGTTGGAAATTGAGAAGCTACCCCAATGCACTTGAAAACAGTACAAAACAGTACCAAAAATATTGCTAACCTCTTTGTCTCCCTAAAGAAAGTAAATCTACTTAATATCAAGGTAGTGATACCTGCTAACTGTGAGATATTGGCTAACACAGCTATGGTCTTATATGATAATAATAATAATAGGAAAGTCTAATATAGTCAGAGAAGGGAGCAACAAAGGAGCTTATTTCCATCTGCTTAATTGTACAGATTTTCCAGGCTGAATCAATAAAGGCTGATGATCAAATGCCAATTTTAATGATGGCTTTTTTGGTATGGATCAGCTCACAGCAGGAAATGAGACCTTTGTCTAGGTGAGTACTTATAAATAATGTTAATCATGTCAATGGCTTCCTGAATGTAGATATTTGTCTAAATTAAAGCCTAAGTTAAAATTACTAAAAAAACCAGCAAGAAAATGTCACAGCAAAGGATGACCGTTTCCCATTGTTTTTTTCAAATCAAACAGTTCCATATCTGGTCAAAAAAGAATATGTATTTTCAAGAAAATAATGTTCTGTTTTCTCATCTACAGGAAAGAAAAAAAATGTGACCAGCACAGAGCAGATGGAACTCTATTAAAACCTATATAAATGGTTCTGATACCTGCTTATGCTATGTGTTGCTGCGACATGCTGACAGAGGTATTTCTTACCGTGTAGGACACTTCCAACTTCAAAGTTAGCCTTATATGACCCCCTTCTTCCTTAATGTATTTTTACCATCAAAGCATCAACAAAGAAATGCACCTAGAAAACAAAGAAGTGTAGTTATTGTAGCTGTGCAAACACTGAAGTAACATCAAGGCAGGATCCAACCAGCCCCTATTTATATAGAGCATTCCAGTTCATAACTATTATTCCTGTGCTCCACATCAATGGCAATTGAAGCTTGCAGGCTATTAGGCCCAGTGAATGGGATTATCCCCTCTCTGTTATCACTGCAGGTAAGAAAAATCTCCATACGGTCCAACACCTGTGTTAAAACTAGTGAGAATTAGAGGGAAAATATAGCACCTTGCTTTTCTACCTAATGTATACAAGTTTTTAGCCAATTAACTTTTCTTAAAAATCCATGTTCTTCTCTGAGGCAAATAATTTGTTCTTAGCCAAAGGATCATAGAATCATAGAATCGTACAATCTTTGAGTTGGAGGGGACCTTTAAAGGTCATCTAGTCCAACCCCCCTGCAATGAGCAGGGACATCTTCAACTAGATCAGGTTGCTCAGAGCCCACTCCAACTTGACCTGGAATGTTTCCAGGGATGGGGCATCTACCACCTCTCTGGACAACCTAGTCCATTGTTTCACCACCCTCATTGTGAAAAATTTCTTCCTTATATCGTCTGAACCTACTCTCTTTTAGTTTAAAACCATTACCCCTTGTCCTGTCACTACAGGCCCTGCTAAAAAAGTCTGTCCCCATCTTTCTTATAAGCTCCCTTTAAGTACTGGAAGGCTGCAATAAGATCTCCCTGGAGCCTTCTCTTCTGCAAGCTGAACAACCTCAACTCTCTCAGCCTTTCTTCATAGGAGAAGTGTTCCATCCCTCTAATCATTTTTGTGGCCGATGATAGGATATCTCCTATGACTTTTGCAGTCATTAATTTCAGTTGTTTCTCTGATTTTCAAGTGCTCTATGTGCCAGTTATTGTGGAACAATGTGGGGGATTCCAACTTAATATGGTAGAACTCACTGGGTCTCAGCAGGTCCATATTTGGTACATTTCTTCTCCTTAGGAAATTATAGTAATTGAAAAAACAAATTTATTGGAACTGGTGATCTCTTTAGAAATTATTGGAAATTATGTTCTCCTTAAAAAGTCTTTTTTGGCACCCAATGTGGGGCTCAAACCCACAAACCTGAAATTAAGAGTCTCATGCTCTATCAACTGAGCTAGCTGTGGTTTAGCCCCAGCTGGCAATTAAGCACCATGCAGCTGCTTGCTCACTCCCCCACAGTGGGATGGTGGAGAGAATCAGAAGGGTAAAAGTGAGGAAATTCATGGTTTGAGATAAAGACAGTTTAATAGGGAAAGCAAAAGCCGTGCACGCAAGCAAAGCAAAACAAGGAATCCATTCACCACTTCCCATGGGCAGGCAGGTGTTCAGCCATCTCCAGGGAAGCAGGGCTCCATCACGCGTAATGGTTTCTTGGGGAGACAGATGCCATAACTCCGAACGTCCCTCCACCCTTTCCTTCTTCTTCGTCCCAGCTTTATATACTGAGCATGACGTTATACGGCATGGAATATCTCTTTGGTCAGCCTGGGTCAGCTGTCCTGGCTGTGTCCCCTCCCAGCTTCCCGTGCACCCCCAGTCTTCTCACTGGCAGGCCAGCAAGAGAAGCTGGACTGTCCTTGAGTACTTAGCAACAACTCAAAACATCAGCATGTTGTCAACATTTTCTCATCCCAAATCCAAAACATAGCCTCACACTAGCTTCTGTGAAGAAAATTAACTCTACACTGGCTGAAACCAGGACAACCACTCTCTCCGTAAGGAAATTTTTCCTAACATCTAGTCTAAACCTCCCCTGGTGCAACTTGAGGCCATTTCCTCTCGACCTATTACTAGTTACTTGGGAGAAGAGACCAACACCCACCTTACCACAACTCCTTTTCAGGTAGTTGTAGAGAGTAATGAGGTCTCCCCTCAGCCTCTTCTTCTCTAGACTAAACAACCCCAGTTCCCTCAGCCGCTCCTCATAAGACTTGTGTTCTAGACCCTTCACCAGCTTTGTTGCTCTTCTTTGGACAAGCTCAAGCGCCTCAACGTCCTTCTTGTAGTGAGGGGCCCAAAACGGAACACAGTATTCGAGGTGCGGTCTCACCAGTGCCGAGTACAGGGGCACAATCACTTCCCTACTCCTGCTGGCCACACTATTTCTGATACAGGCCAGGACGCTGTTGGCCTTCTTGGCCACCTGGGCACACTGCCGGCTCACATTCAGCCGGCTGTCAGCCAGCACCCCCAGGTCCTTTTCCGCCAGGCAGCTCTCCAGCCACTCTTCCCCAAGCCTGTAGCGTTGCATGGGGTTGTTGTGACCCAAGTGCAGGACCCTGCACTTTGCCTTGTTGAATCTCATACAGTTGGCCTTGGCCCATCGATCCAGCCTGCCCAGATCCCTCTGTAGAGCCTTCCTGAGCAGATCAACACTCCTGCCCAACTTGCTGTCACCTGCAAACTTCCTGAGGGTGCACTTGATCTCCTCATCTAGACCATTGATAAAGATATTAAACAGAACTGGCCATTACTTCCTGACACAGATGGTAAGTGAGCCTACCAGGGGAGGTGCCTCACTCGATCTGCTGTTTACAAAGAGAGAAGGACTGGTGGGAGATGTGGTGGTCAGAGGATGTCTTGGGCTTAGTGACCATGACATGATAGAATTCTCGATTCTGAGCGAAGTGAGGAGGGGGGGTCAGCAAAACTGCTACCATGGACTTCCGGAGGGCAGACTTTGGCCTGTTCAGGCCATTGATTGAGAGAGTCCCTTGGGAGACAGTCCTGAAGGGCAAAAGGGTCCAGGAAGGCTGGGCAGTCTTCAGGAAGGAAATCTTAAAGGCGCAGGAACAGGCGGTCCCCGTGTGCCGCAAGACGAGCTGGCGGAGAACACAACTGGCCTGGATGAACAGGGAGCTTTTGCTGGGACTCAGGGAAAAGAGGAGAGTTTATCACCTTTGGAAGAAGGGGAAGGCAACTCATGAAGAGTACAAGGATCTCGTTAGGTCAAGCAGAGATAAAATTAGAAAGGCAAAAGCCCAGCTAGAGCTCAGTCTGGCCACGGTCGTAAAGGATAACAAAAACTGCTTCTACAAATATATTAACAACAGAAGGAGAGCCAAGGAGAATACCATATAACATCATGCCCAGTACATAAACTGGGAATCCCTGCTCGGGGACGGGCTATCGATCACCAGGTGGTGAGCAATTGCTGCATTGGGCATCACTTGTTCTTGTACAGTCCTTTGTCGGTATTATTATTATTGTTATTATCATTGTTGTTTCCTCCTCTCTTGCTGTCCTATTAAACTGTTTTTATCTCAAGCCACAAGTTTTTACCGATTCCCCCCCCCCCACATCCCACTGGGGAGAGGGGGAGTGAGTGAGCAGCTGCATGGTGCTTAATTACTGGCTGGGGCTAAACCAGGACACACAGTTCTGTAAGTAGCTTTCTATCAAGCTAGTGTTGACTTAACCCATTGCTGCCCTTTCCGCAGCCTATGCTCAAGCCCACTTTGGAGTGTCATTCTTGTGTTAAACTGGACTGAAGACCTCAATATTTCCTGAAAAAAACACCCCAAACATTAGGGCAAACACTTGGGGGAGGTCAGTTTTTTTCAGCAGGATCTACTGAAAACAGTTACACAGATGTTTGTAAGGGATAAAGTGGCAGAGACTGCTATGGCTCAAGACTTCTGGCAAATTAAACTCCATACAGACTGGCAGTGAAAAAATTGGCCTCTAATGTGTGTATAAACTACTAAAGCCCATTTTTCTAAGGCAAAAGTAGCAGCCTTGGTTGGAATAAAATCATGTTTACACTTTTCACATAACATTTATATGCCTCTAGAGGAAGATTGATTGTCACCCCTGGAAGTGTCAGTGTTTGGCTGAGCAGCGCAGCTCTGTGTTCCTGCTGTCTCCAGCCCCGGCAGTGACAGGAGTACACACGCCAGGGCACTTTGGCTTTGCAGTGCAGCCCAGAAGAATATTTATTCTTCTGTAGGCTTCAAAACCAGGAAGTGACATTTCAAGTAATTGGAGATTTCCTGTGAGCTGGTCCCTCTGCATTGTCCCCACTTCCCTGTTTGAGCTTGGAGGAAGTGGCCAGAGGGACGGGGGAAGGGAGACCTCACTACACTGCTTCTGCGATTGCAGCCTACATTACTTAGGGGAAGAGTGATGAAAACATATCCAAACCCTTGCCAAAAGCTCACAAGAAATATTTGATATCTCACCTATAACAACAAACAGGAGTTAAAGGTTAAATCACACACAACCCAAGCGTTTGGGAAGATGATATATTTATGTCATCAACTTCTGTTGGGTTGTAAAGGAACAGTCTACGACAGTGGAATGGGCTCTGAGTTATCAGGAAAATACACTGTGGCTTAGTACAAATATCTCTGAACATGAAAAGCACCAATTGGTTCTATATATTTATATTTTCATATCCAAATGCCCTTTTCAACTCTGTGGCCATTCAGATTGTTAAATAGGGAGTGCACAGGGTGGACACCACTAGCTACTTTCTTTGCCTGTGTGCATGTAGACATGAATTATTGCACAAATACCCTAGTTTTCTATGTAGTATCACTTCTTTTGGGAAACTTTCACTATGGAATTAGACAATCAGCATTGCCTATTGCTCTCATGTAATTTATGGAGCTAAAGAATCCAAACTAGCAACATGTTTTCTAACATAATGTATTGGTATTCTGCAAACTGAATCAACGAAATACTATCTTTGTTGCTAAGTGCCAAAACACTGCAGAGGCTACTTCAGTCAATACAATGCTAATACTTTGGTGGTTGTATTTCAGGAAAAGTGATTCTGCTGTCTATTGCTTCTTTTGTCTGCTGAAAAAGCAGCTGAATTTGGGAGACTCTGCTCCATGAACTCAAATGAGTTATTTCTCATTTAATTTCTAGTTGGACTCAGTGGGAATTTACCTGGACAAAGACTGATCCTCAAGAGAGAAAATCAGTCTTATCCCAAGGTAATGAATATAATTTGTATGTTGTTACAGTGTTCTCTTTGTATGTATTATCCAGCCTTTAGTTAGCTGGGATCTATCTCACCTAGCTTTAGCAGCTTAGAACAGGTACTCTAAACTAGTTGTTTCCTCTACCAACACTGTAGAGGCACAGGAACTGCTAGGAGAAAATTTATCTTGCATTCCTTTTTAGATGGATCGATCATTGATTATAAAGGAAAGCTATATAAATGGTTTATACTAAATTTGTAATTTTTAGATGGCTAATGTTAAGTAAGTTGAATCTCCCTGTATGAACTGAGTTTCCTACATTTTGCACAAATAAAATTAAAAATACCTTTGGGATAAGAATTAAAGGCCAGTATTAATCCTCTGTGAACTTGTCACAGCCATTAAGAAAAAATGCACCAGTAGTTAATCATTCATAATACTCAGTATTATATGCCAACAAGTTGTAGAATGAATATAAACATTGTGCTGGCAGGGAAAGAGTGACTTTTGGAAATTTTCCTCTCAGAATAGGAAAAGCTGCCAACAGCACCTGCAGAAAACAAAATAAAGTAGAGCAATATATCAAATTGGTATTGCAGCATAGGCTTTCTTATTCATGTTCTGTCAGGCTACAGGTTATCAATATTTATTTAGTTGTGTGTATTAAACAATATGTGTTGAGATATAGACATTGTGCCAGTAGTCCTCATTTATAAAATGAAACAGTCTGGAAGTTATTCTAGGATGTCTGATTATTATATTTTTAGAGAAATCCTTCCTCATTGGCAGTGCTGTGTTCCTCTGTTCACTGTTAAAAATATTTTGCCTTAATGATTTTCTCTTTCCTGCACTTACTTAAGCAATTGTGATTTGAGTCTCAAAGACAGAGGTACCACTGAGCTTAATGACCAGATCCAGATGCTGAAAAGAAGGAATGAAGATGGTTGATCTGAGGTCTATACACCATTCTTTCCCTACATTAATGCCTCTTCCCCTTTATGCCCACTGGGCCAGCTCCTCAGAAACATTCATACATGTTTGAGTGCATGGGTGTCAATGTGCCCTGGTTTCAGCTAGGCCAGAGTTAATGTTTTTCACAGAAGCTAGTGTGAGGCTATGTTTTGAATTTGGGATGAGAAAATGTTGATAATGTGCTGATGTTTTGAGTTGTTGCTAAGTAGTCAAGGACAGTCCAGCTTCTCATGCTGGCCTGCTAGTGAGAAGGCTGGGGGTGCACGGGAAGCTGGGAGGGGACACAGCCAGGACAGATGACCCAAACTGGCCAAAGGGATATTCCATACCATATGATGTCATGCTCGATATATAAAGCTGGGACGAAGAAGAAGGAAGGGGTGGAGGGACGTTCGGAGTTATGGCATCTGTCTTCCCAAGAAGACACGTGATGGAGCCCTGCTTCCCTGGAGATGGCTGAACGCCTGACTGCCAATGGGAAGCAGTGAATTAATTCCTTGCTTTGCTTTGCTTGCGCGTGTGGCTTTTGCTTTACTTATTAAACTGTCTTTATCTCAAACCACGAGTTTCATCACTTTCACTCTTCTGATTCTCTCCCCCATCCCACCGTGGGGGAGTGAGCGAGCGGCTGTGTGGTGCTTAGTTGCCAGCTGGGGCTAAACCATGACACAATGCCACAATGGTGTCAATTGTCACTATGCACTGGTGACAATGGAACCTTCCAACAGAGCTGGGGAATCTGTACGAGTTTTTCAGGTTGGCATTTCCATTTTCGTCTCTCATACCTCTTCAGAATTTCTCCCTTGCTGCTTGTGGTGGGTTGACCCTGACTGGATGCCAGGTGCCCACCAAAGCCGCTCTATCACTTCCCTTTTAAGCTGGACAGGAGAGACAAAATACAACAGAAAGCTTATGGGTTGAGATAAGGACAGGGAGAGATCATTCACCAGTTACCATTATGGGCAAAACAGACTAAACTTGGGGAAATTAGTTTAATTTATTGCCAATCAAACCAGAGTAGGGTAATGAGAACTAAACCCAAATCTTAACACACCTTCCCCCCACCCCTCCCTTCTTCCCAGGCTCAACCTCACTCTCGATTTCTCTGCCTCCTCCCCCCATAGCAGCACAGGGGGATGGGGAATGGGGGTTGCGGTCAGTTCATCACATGTTGTTTCTGCTGCTCCTTTCTCCTCAGGGGGAGGACTTCTCACACTTTCCCCCTGCTCCAATGTGGGGTCCCTCCCATGGGAGACAGTCCTCCACGAACTTCTCCAACATGAGTCCTTCCTACAGGCTGCAGTTCTTCACAAACTGCTCCAGCCTGGGTCCCTTCCATGGGGTCACACATCCTGCCAGGAAACATGTTCCAACGTGGGCTCCTCTCTCCACGGGTCCACAGGTCCTGCCAGGAGCCTGCTCCAGCATGGGCTTCCCACAGAGTCACAGCCTCCTTCCGATGCATCCACCTGCTCCAGAGTGGGGTCCTCCACGGGCTGCAGGTGGATATCTGCTCCACTGTGGACCTCCATGGGCTGCAGGGGGACAGCCTGCCTCACCATGGTCTTCACCACGGGCTGTAGGGGAATCTCTGCTCCGGTACTTGGAGCACCTCCTCCCCCTCCTTCTTCACTGACCTTGGTGTCTCCAGAGTTGTTTCACATATTCTCACTCCTTTCTCCAGCTGCAATTGCTCCGTGCTTCCCCCCCCATCCTAAATATGTTTTCACAGAGGCGCTACCGCTGTCACTGATTGGCTTGGCCTTGGCCAGTGGTGGGTCCATCTTTGAGCCGGCTGGCATTGACTATATCGGACACAGGGGAAGCTTCTATCAGCTTCTCACAGAAGCCACCCCTGCAGCCCCCCTGCTACCAAAACCTTGCCACACAAACCCAATACACTGATTCAGTCTCATATTTTGCTGTCCCTTTAACGGGAGAGACTTGGATAGGCCCTCCACATCATACTGCACTTTTTAAAATGTAGTACGCTTGCCTGACAAATCACAACCTTCCTCCAAGCTGGACAGAGGAGATGTGAACCTGTTTTTCTACACACTGGGTGCTGCTGTAACCACCGGATTACATGGTGTGGAAGAAGGAGAGAAAGACATGGTCAGCTAGCAGGAGGTTCTGAGAGAAAACGTTTTAGCAATTATTCAAAACAAAACTGAAACTTCTGTCTTTGGCAGTGCCAGCAAACCAAAGTATCTGTTATCGGAACAGTCCCATTAATTTTATTGCCAACATCTCCACCTTTTTCACTATCTTCTTTTGGGTAAAATCACAAACTGACCCTTCAACATCCCTCATTTCAGGTGTTAAAACTGCAGTTGTGTTTTTTTCCTTTCATCTCTTCATAAATCCCTTATGCATTTTATTCCTAAAAACTGGACCTCCTGTGCAAGCCCCTTGACCTTACTTCTTTTTATGGCAAAACCAGCTTTCAAAACGATTTGGATTATTATCTTCCCTTTCTCAAAAACATCTTCTGCTGTGTTGCCCCATATGATGATATCATCAATGTATTGCAGGTGCTCCAGAGCTTCACCCTGTTCCAGTGCAGTTTGGATGAGTCCATGGCAAATGGTAGAGCTGTGTTTCCACCCCTGGGGCAGTCGATTCCAGGTGTACTGGATGCCCCTCTGTCATGGTTTAGCCCCAGCCAGCAACTAAGCACCACGCAGCCGCTCACTCACTCCCCCTCCCCCAGTGGGACAGGGGAGAGAATTAGAAAAAAAACTCGTGCGCTGAGATAAAAACAGTTTAATAGGACAGAAAGAGAGAAAGAAACAACAATGATAACAACAATAATAATACTGACAAAGGAATGTACAAGAACAAGTGATGCCCAATACAGCAATTGCTCACCACCCCGTGATTGATAGCCCGTCCCCGAGCAGCCATTCTCACCCCCCGGCTAACTCCAGTTTATGTACTGGGCATGACGTCATATGGTAGGGAATATCTCTTTGGCCAGCCTGGGTCAGCTGTCCCGGCCGTGTCCCCTCCCAGCTTCCCGTGCACCCCCAGCCTCCTTGCTAGCAGGCCAGCACAAGAAGCTGGACTGTCCTTGACTACTTAGCAACAACCCAAAACATCAGCACATTATCAACAGTTTCTCATCCCAAATCCAAAACACAGTCTCACACAAGCTTCTGTGAAGAAAACCAGATCTATCCTGGCTGAAACCAGGACACCCTAAAAGTGAAAGCAAACTGTGGCCTGCACTCTGCCGCCAAAGGGATTGAGAAAAACGCGTTAGCAATATCAATGGTGGCGTACCACTTGGCTGCCTTTGACTCCAGTTCATTTTGAAGTTCTAGCACATCCAGCATGGCAGCACTCAGTGGTGGTGTGACATCATTCAGGCCATGATAGTCTACTGTCAGTCTCCACTTGCTATTAGGCTTTCGCGCTGGCCAAATAGGGCTGTTAAAGGGTGAGCGAGTCTTGCTGATCACTCCTTGGCTCTCCAGCTGATGAATCGGCTTATGGATTGGGATCAGGGAGTCTCTGTTGGTGCGATATTGCTGCCGGTGCACTGTTGTGGTAGCGATTGGCACCTGTTGTTCTTCGACCCTCAGCAGCCCCACAACAGAAGGGTCCTCTGAGAGACCAGGCAAGGTGGACAGCTGTTTCATTTCTTCCATCTCCAAGGCAGCTATACCAAAAGCCCACCGGTACCCCTTTGGGTCCTTGAAATACCCTCTCCTCAGGTAGTCTATGCCCAAGATGCACGGAGCCTCTGGGCCAGTCACAATGGGGTGCTTCTGCCACTCATTCCCAGTTTAGGCTCACTTTGGCCTCCAGTACAGTCAGATGTTGGGATCCCCCTGTCACTCCAGAAATACAGATGGGTTCTGCCCCTATATGGCTTGATGGCATTAGGGTACACTGTGCAACGGTGTCCACTAGAGCCTTATATTCCTGTGGGTCTGATGTGCCAGGCCATTGAAACCAGACATTCCAATAAACCCGGTTATCCCTTTCCTCTGCCTGGCTGGAGGCAGGGCCCCTCTAGTCCTCATCATAGTGTTTGTTACTCACTTCTTGTAAGTACGAATCAAAAGTCCTTTCGTTAAGACGAGGAGTAAGATCAGCTCTTCTATTCTTTTTGGGAAACTGCTCACTGGACACTGGAGCAGCAATTTTCCTGGAAGAACCCCCTTGTGTGATTGTTTTTCCTTGCAACTCATGTACTCATGACTCTAGAGTCGAGGTAGATTTTTCCATCCCACCTCCTCATGGCCTCTCCATGGTCATGCAGGTAAAACTCTAAAAATAAAGATGTACAGTTGCTGGATGATATGTTCCAGAATTCACTGCAGCAGAAACTCATCACCCTTAAATTTTCATGTTGCAATACTGAGGAAGTGAAATCGTGGCTTTGATATTATTAAAATTAGAACTCTGATTATACATTCCAGTTTTTCAATATTCACATATTTTATACATGTTTTAAGTTACTTAATGTATTATTAAAGATATTTTAGGTTTTTACATTTTTTATTATTATTTACAGGCAGTGTAGGTCTCACTGGACATGTTACTTTCTAAAAATATAAGTAATATCACTCTTATGGTATCTTGGTTTTTGAAATTCACTCCTTACCTTAGTCGACCAGAAGTGGAATTCATAAAGCTTGTGGTTATGCTACAGATTCTCTCTCTTACAAGATGGAAAGGGCAGAGGTCCTTGAATTGAGCAGCTGAGCCAGACTGAATGCTAAATGTGGATAACATTCAATATTGTTAATTTAGAGTTGTTATCTTTAAGCAGATGGTTCTGGTGGAGCAACTATTTGGTATTTTTGAACTTTTCTATATCTGTATTTTAATCTACCTGGGGCAAGTGGTAAATACTTTAAAAAAAAAATTAAGAGGAACTGAACAGGCCAAGAGATTAGGAATACTGTAAATGTGAAAAATGGATTGGTAGTGACCCAAATTTTTCATCATCTGTGCAATCTTTCATGGCCTGTGTAAAGTCAGTTGGCTCTCTGTCTTGTTCTGCACATCCCAGAACCACAGCTGGCACCAAACCATATTGTTTTTGTCAGAGAAAAACAAGTCTGAACACTGAGTAATCAGAAGTACAGCAGGTAGAACAATCCTGGGAAGGCTGTGCTAAGCATGTCTCTGCAAACCTCTTCCTTTCAGCTCCATGGTGTGCTGCATTTATTTTTTTTACTGACCATATCACATTTCTCTGACTTAAGAACTGAAGTTCCTTGAAGCAGGAACCTGTTCTATTCATAAAGCACTCTATAAATTCAAGGACGTACTATGAAAAGCATCTGCATTGGTCACCAGTTATGCTTTCTGGTTTATTTCAAAGCAGGGAAATAAAAAGAAAACTCACAACATATCAGCTGAAATCAATATGTTCAGTCCTTCCTCCTGGATTACTCCAGGTAAATAACCAAAATTCTCTTGCTAAGGGGCTAGAAGGAAAGAAAAGGGACATGTGGCTTACAGTCATCTGCATCATGGAATCTGGAGGCTCTGTGTATGTAGCAGAAAGTGAAGATTAGGGACAGGTGACCCATTACACCACAGCTGCTAAGAAGTGCTCCTGAGCCAGCCAGGCTGCTGCCTTAAGGTTCCTTGCTAACCATCAAATAACTCTGCTATCATCCTACATCCTCTAGGAAAATGTCCTCTAATCCCCATGAAATTGCACTTCACCAGGGTTGTGGATTAAGAGTGAAAGGAAACCGGCCTACAATGCAGTAGCAGGCATGCTAGGTCAAGTGCACTATGTGGGAAACTGCGTCGATTAAAAAGAAACCAAGTTCAACTAACACAAAACTTGTTCTGCTTTTTTATAGTGAGCATAATTGAAATGTGCAACATCTAGAGTGCAAAATTGATGCTATAAAAATCATACAAATTAATAAAATAGCTGAGGCATGAGCTAGAGATTTTGACATTAGAGAAAAATAATCAAAGAAAATAGGAATGCTCAAATTCACATATTAATCCTTGTGTTCAAGTAAAACAGTATACTTCGTGTTATAACAAATGCCTGCTGCTATCCCCATCTGTCTGAGAGTTAATGTGGGCAGTGTGGAGGAAGACAAGACAATTATGAGAAATAAATCACAGTACTAGGAAATTGCTTCATAGTAAAAATAGTCTTTTTATTACAAGGCTCTACAACAATCTTTAGTTAATACTAGATAGACTATATACCCCAACACCTTCATGCCACACTGACATGTCTACATCAGAAACCATACTAACCACGGCTGTTCCTTAAGAATGCAGCTCAAACTGTCTGTGCCCTAATGTCCCTTTCTCCTGTTCATTTTTCCAAGTAATATTTGCCTCAGGCTTTTTGTTCTTTTCATTCTTTTTCATCTGATGGCATCACAGTTATACTTTCGTGGTCCTGTTTTTTTTCATTACAACTTATTTATTACAATAGCCACCTACAGAATTCTGTCTCTTTGCAATTGCATCTAGGAGGCATTTAGAGTTGTACAAGGACTCAGCATACTGTCTTCTGTGCAGAGGAAAAAATTATTCCTTGTACTTGAACAGTCTAAACAGTAGTTAGAAAGACACCGTGCCCCAAAGGATGGCAATAGCAGGGAAAAGTTGTGTAAACAGGGATTTACCTGCTAATGCCAGAAGCAGACTTGGCCCTTAATGCATATACTCTGGAGGTAGTTCAGTCTGACAAGGCTACAGGTGGGAAAAGTTTAGCTGAGAGGGGCAGGGAACCATTAGTAGGTGTGAGGAGCATCTAACAGTAACCCAGGTGAGGAGAGCAGTGAGACAACAGTGTGGAATTAAAGCTGTATAATATACTACAGAGCATATGCCTGCCAGCAATTAAAATGAGAAGTAGATGGGAAAACTGATTTTCCCATCAAGAACTCAGGAAAGTTGTAACAAAATCACACAGCAGTTTTAAATTCTCAAAGGCTGCCTTATTTAATTAAAGAATAGTTCTAGTAAAAGTTGCAGAAGGAAGCTTTTCAAAACCCGAGCCTATAGGGATGACCACCTGGATTTGTCCAGTTTTATATATTTCTTTCACCTGGACAAATAGGTTAATGTAAAGGATTGCTTTATCATAGTGTAAAGATTCAGGACTGTTCCTAATCTTTGAGGGCAGAAAAGAATTCATACCAACCTCAGGGAGTCAAGAGCACAGTATCAGTGAGCGGCAGAAGCAAGCCCAAAGGTTAGGTTTCAATGACACTAATGTCACAGCTCCTAAGTGTTTCACAGGGGCTAGGAATGTCCTGTAGTCTCAATCTGAATCTTAGGCAAGTGTTTTAGGAACAAAAGTGTTCTCTGTCCACCTCCCCTTTTACACACCGTTGCTTTACCACGAGCCATGGGTAGCAAGCCAATGGCTTGGAGTGCATTCTGCAAGCAAATCCTTTCAAGAGCTGGTGCACTTCTTAGAAACTGAGTGCTAAATATCAACCGTCACATCCAAAACCTCCCAATACTAAAAGTTGTTATGAATATGATAAATGTTACACTCCAATCCTTTCTTTAACTTAAAGCTACTTTTCTCTTCTCCCTTCATAGATGAGAAAGAAAGGCCAGTAGTTAAGAAAGATCTCTTTTTCACTGAAAGGGGACAGGATGAGGGTTGGATGTGGCTACTTATTAAACATGAGATAATACCATTTTGCTGCAGATCTGATTAGGAATCTAAGGACACTGGCAATCTGAGAGTGGCTTAATGTGATTTCTCAGTATGAAAATATAAGGTACTCCTAGGATTTAGGGCCAGCATTTCTGGTGTCTTGATTTGCTTTTTTGTTTTCTTTTTCTTTCTGCTTTGTAAATAGTTTGATAAGAAGAAAACCACAAACACTAACACTCAGTTAAATTCCAAGTCTTTTGTATCATGGAACTTAAATTAAGAAATAAGAGCAAAGTACAGAAAACTATCTTAAGGGTAAAAATTTATCCTCTTAAATGCTCTCCATGGAGAAACTGTGTTGAGTCATCTTCATTATGGCACATAATGATTAGTGTTATGAGACAGTTCATCAATTGTTTTAGATCTAAAGTCATGTTCCAGCATTGTCATGTAATGCAGTATGCTTAACTAGCTGGGGAACTGGGCAGAATGGTTAGACAAGGAGAGAAATGTAGCGCTCATGGATATTTCTTCTGCAAAAGAAAAAATATCAGAGCCATGTGATTTGCAGCTTTGTGGCATACTTAAGTATTGCAGCTCAGTTAACCACCTCTTTCGTGTGAAACAAGGATGGGTCTCAGAGCTATAAAGCACAAACAGGACACTGGGTCAAAAAGGAAAGCACAGTTCCTACCAAAGTCCATGAGCATATTTCCACTAGCTGGCTCAAATAAACCCTCTGGAAAACTTCAAAAATAAGTCTTGGTAAATAACAGATTCTAAGCAAAAAAACCCAGTACACAGAAAGCACCTTGTTACCAACATGTAGCCGTGCCCAGAAAACATCAGCAGATATGGTAATTGAGGGCTACAACCCCATGCATAACATCAGCTAATTTTGAAGTACAGATTAGACTCTTTTCAGGTATTAAACCCTGAACAAGGCCTAATTTGCAGGAGTGCTCCAAGGCAGGAAAAGAGCTCTTGAGCTCAGTGCCTTTGAAAATTTGGCCTTTTTATTTAAAAAACCCACATGGGATTCTGACTGTAGTTCTGCTGCACTTGAGGAAAAGTATTATCAAATTACTCATCAGTTTTAATATAGCTATTTCTAACATTATAGAATATTTTAACAAAACCATAAATTTGCCAAGAAACCCACTTGAGGGGCAAAGAAATGGGCCTTTCCTAAAGAGCTTGCTATCCCAAATCTGAGGCAACAACCACCACAAATAATAAAAGCATGTGAGAAAGAAGACCGCATGCAAGGGGATAACATAAAGGAAAATATTAAAAGGCTATAAGTTCCCAAATAATACACATATATAGAATCATTGAATCATAGAACCATTAAGGTTGGAAAGGACCTCTAAGATCATCAAGTCCAACTGTCAACCCAACACCACCATACCCACTATCTCTTGATAGAACAAAGTCACGTAACTTTCTGATTAAGTATTTCAATTTCTACCTTTAAAATAATGCATTTCTTCAAGGTGGACTACACAGATCTCTGAATTGTCCCCATTTGTGTTTTCCATTGCAGATGGCTAAATTAAGGCAATTTCATACATAACAGTTTACACTTGCCAAATCTTTCAAGGTAATATTCAGCAAAAGCAGGAGCAACTCAGTGCTCATTCATAACTATACTCCCACTCTTACTAAACCAGTAAGATTATCTCCGCAACTTAATTTCAGTCATCTGATTTTTAGCTTTGATAATAAGGCAGATCCCATCCTCTTTGGCCTCTTTTCACATTCACTTTAAAACAGGATGTTTCAAGTTGTTTCCTCATGAGTAAATTCCACTCCTTGCCTGCAAATCTCCACAAACTGGATGGAGGTGAGGCTGAGGATTGAGACAGGATTTTGCCAGAGCCCCAAGGCAACAGGGTTGATGAAACAGGAGTGTGTTGCTTTAGCTGAGATCAGAGCACCACTTTGGACAAATATTTGCAGCGTTTTCTTACCTCCACATGGTACTTATTCCTGTGCAATTGTTCCTTAATATATCACATCGTTTCCAGAATTGATGAAGAGGGGATGTCATATCTTCAGCACCAGCTACTTTTCTGCCAAATCCGCTTCTTTTATGCAGCAATGATCTCAAGGCAGAGATCATCAGGACTGGTAAAAACCACTGTCTTTAATTAGTCAAGCTTTTTCTGGATGTTTAGTGCTACAAGAACAATTGTAGCATCTGAAAGGCTCGGCAGTTAGAGTAGAAATTTGAAAGGGAAAAGAATGCTTTTCCTTCTCACCCTTGGAGAATGACAAATTGTCCTTAGTAGAAGCAAAATATTTTCCTTTCTCAGTCTGATCCTGGAATATATTAAAAACAAATTAGACTGCAGCCATAGGTGTTGAACAGTATAATTCTGATGTTTTTTTACATATATACATTTACTGCTGAAATGTGTGGGAAAAACCCAAAAAACTAAGGTTGACTTCTCCAATAGTACTGCTAGTGGCACTTTTTATGACCTACCTTGAGAAAAATGAGATCAACAACGAAGAAATAGCACAAAGTAAAGTGGAAATCAGTTCAAAACTCAGGCTTTCTGTGGAATGAGATTTCTGCTGCACTGAGTAAAGCTACTGAACTATTTCTGCATGAAGAACAGTGGTGCAACAAGTGTTCCCACAGCAGTGTTTTGGAACAGAAACTTTCTTTTCAAGGATGAAAAATATGGAGGAGGGATGATGTGTTATGGGTAGCAATGCATTACTACATCATCATGAATAGGCAATAAGAAACACATAAAAGAAGACATGGAAATAGGAGAGAGAGTCAATGAGCACACTGTAGTTGAGTGCATCCCATGATATGGGATGATTTGGGAACAAAAGATGATAATGGACCAGTTCTTTAGTCACTGAAAAGTCATATAATCTCATTACAGTCAAGGGAAGTATAACAGTTCTCCTCCTCTAATAACCTCACACAGGATGTAAAACAGATTATATGAGATAAAACCTTGAACACAAAACAAAGAGCTTAAAGTTGATGTATTGTTCAATGGATGGACAGTCAACAAGCCTGCTGGAAGTGGGGAAGTAGCACGTGTAAGCAACAGAGAAAACCTGTCTCTTTCTCTCAAGGAGGCAAGCAGCCATACAGCTCCATTCTAGCGTATTCCTCTGCCACACACGCAGTAGAAAAACAATGCCGTAAGTGCTGTGCATAAATGATAACTGAGTAACATGAGGCATGTTTTCCATCAAGCATGGCAGGCAGCAATACCGAACAGATATAATTTAATTTTCTCTTTTATTGACAACAACAAGGATGAAAAATGTCTCATAACCCAAGCAACATTAGCACATGTTCAATAGGACATCTAACATATTCCAACTGTTTATGACTACCACCTCCAAACCCTGCCCTGGCCTCATCACATAGGGTTTTACTGAAGTACTTGAAAATTTATAGACTGGTTTCATGGGGAGACTTTTTAAGTCAATGAGAACATAAGTAAACAATGGAGGAAAAGCCATTTATCTCTGAAGATTATAAAAGAGGATATGAACAAGGGACTTAAAATAACAAAACGGTATTGAAAGAGGGGTTTTTTTGTTGGGGTTTTTGGGGGTTGGGTTTTATTTGTGTGTGTTTGGTTTGTTGGGGTATTTTTTAGTTTCAGTAAAATTAAAGCTCATTGAAATCTCTTTCTTTTGGCAGTTTTAACTTTTGTACAACACAGAAGTAATGAAAAAATATTTATTCATATGTGTACTAACTGGTATGTTTTGTTTTCTTTTAAGCATAACAGAAATTTGATTCAATCTTTCTGCCTCTGTGATGAGTTTAGAAATCCTAGTTATGTAAATTTTTTGTGAGTTAATAAATTTACATGTTCCATTGTTTTCTTAGAGCTATTTTAATGTTCTGGAGCTGTATGTGAAAGGTGACCAAATCTCTTGGGATTAAGTACCCTTAGCCCCTTCTCCTCCAGCTGAATTTACATATATGAATGAGGATCTAGCATCACACTCCTCTGTCTCAGAGCTGAATCTCAGATATTCTCAAAGCTCAGACCAGAACTGCTGAATAGACTACCCTTATTTCCCTGTATATCCAGTCACTTTTCAGACTCCTGCACTTCTTTATGAGCAGTGATAGAACAACTAAAAAAACCTTCCTGAAAAAAGGTAACTCCATTAACAACTTAAACCTGAGGTCTGGGAAGAAAGAGGCAAAAAGATCGTAAAGGAAACACACAAACAGAAACCGACTGCAGCCAGAGCACAAATATCTAACTTCAAACAGCAGTACCAGCTAGATTGGATGAGGCTTCTTGTAATGGCAAAAGGAACAAAACAGTACTGATTTACCAAGAAAAGAGAGGTCCTTTCATCAGTGTATGTATGGAAGCCCACGCTGCTGTGTTGTTACCCTTCCCATGTATGAAGTCTCACTCATGCTGGAGTTTAGATGTCAGTTCCTCCCCTGTCTTCTGGAAGCTCCAAAAAGGAAGGTCCCCATACTGTTTAACTCCTTAGGTATTTGCATCCACTGTATATGTTTAAATGGCAAAATTTTGGCCTGTGCCAGTTAGCTCTTTCCCACATTTCCCATGCAAACCGTTCTAGGCCAGTGTTATAAACATCCTTATAGGGCACTAGATCTCTTGAAGCACTAGATCTCTTGAGGCTTTTTTTCTATCCCATAGCTAAATGTTCTTATTATTGACTTGGAAACTGAGCAAAATCTGCTCATCTCATTTCATTCATGGCAGCAGAACTCTTGTCCATCCATGCTATTGGTATATTTGGACCACTGAGTCATGGCCTTTAAGAAAAGAGCTTTCATGTAACCTTTTTAATTAATAAATTTAATTTAGCCATCTTTATATAATGTAATACAATTCCTCAAAGCAGAGACAAATTATTTGAGATACAATTTTGGACATTGGCTCACTACAGAGCAACTTTTAAAATTCTTTATGGTAGGAAAAATTACCTGCCAGGAGAGCTAGCAAATTAACTGAAACACTAAATCCTGGGAGCTGTTAAGCTTCCCCCAGCATCACTGTGAGTCCACACCAGCTATGGATGCTTATGAAGTGTTCCACATCTCACAAACTGAATTCATAGAGGGCTGGCACTGGCAATGTCCCATACCAGTCTGTCACTCAGCCTCCTGTCTCCTTCTATCAGAAACTCAGCTCTCATTCAAAATGCAAGTTTCTGGCTACTTTGATTGCAAGGAAAATCCATGAAATATTATGATGTGTATAAGCCTAATTCACATAATGCACAAGTGTAATTCACAGACTTTGAGGTGTTTATTCAGCAACATATAACATTGATGTGTCAGTACTGTCTGTTTCTATCTATCTTCCACAGGTAAGGCAAGAAAAAAAGGGATGTATAACAGATTACACACTTAACCATGAATATCCCACATCATTATATGGGAGGGGAAAATGTGACAGGTAACATTTTCCACAAAAAGAAACCAAATCTAAGGATCTTTATAGAACCAGGGGAATATTCAATTCCCATCAAGGAGAGGCTTGACAGTGTGGGACACCAGCCTAACTGGAGTACACTCAGTCTTACTTTGAAGACCTGCTGAAAAAATGGGAGCAGAAACTCAATTAAGTTCACATATATGAACTCTATTTTAGGGGAACTATTTGGGGATAAGTACTTCCTTGAATATTTTATCATATTTTACCTCCTGACAACCCTCCAAGCCAACAGCTGTTTGACATAAATGTAAAGCACCTAATGTGTTTTACAAAATATTTACTGCATGGCTGTACTTCTTCCTGAATAGCTTCAACAAAAAAATGTGACAAAAAAGTGTTTCCAGCACATATATTGGAAATTGGCTGTAAAATTAAAAGCAAAAACTAAGATAATACACAATAACAGCAGGTCAGATCTTGAAAATGCTTCTTCAGTGGAACAGTCTGAATCAATAGCAAAACAGCACTGCATTCAGTGATTTACTGATCACTAGGGCTTTGCTCTTGCCAGTGCCAGGTTAGAAAGGATGCCTGCACATGCTTCAGAAGATACCTTCCCTGCTAAAAAATTTTCTCTGTGCCACAGAGTTCCTTTGATGCTAAGTACACCTCTAAAATGTATCATATTTGTTACCTCTGGTTTTAATGTGTTTTAAGCTTACAAGACAGTTGAGAGCAGACAAAGGTTCTAGCTGTGACCTTGGAAAAGCATTTGAAATGCATCCTATTAAGACCTCAGAATTTGTGAGAACAATATTACTGGGCACCGAAACCTGTGAACAGAGTATATCTAAGCACTGGACATACCCACAACACACCATCTACAAAAAAACCCACCAACCCACCAACCCACCAACAAAAAAACCCCCCAACCCACCAACAAAAAAAACCCAAAACACCCCCCCAAAAAAAAACCCAAACCAAACCAACCAATCAACCAGCCAACCAAACAAAAGATCTTAACAGAAGTAAGTCGTGCAGTCATTCCCTGCCACAAGAGTATTTGACTACTTCCAGACTGCTCCTGGGAGGTGCTTTGCAATACATGTAGCCATACATGAAGCAGCATCTCTCTTAGCTAGAGAAAGTTGGTACCAGCTAAGCTTCAGCAACAATAGTAGATTAAGTTTCAAGCCTAACCAGAAGTGGGTAAAGATTTTCTCATTGGGGCACTGTAGCTTCACAGTACTGCTAGGTTAAAGTTAGTCCAGATGTGTCCAATTCTGCTTCTCTTTTTTTGCAGTGTGACTCAGCTGTGCTCAAGGGGCCAAGCTAGCATTTAGGAATTAAAAAAAATTAACTAATACCAGACCTCTGATATGAAAGATATAGTAAAAAGAATAATAATTTATTTCTTCTTTAAAAAACCTTTTATACTTTTCCTCTTAAAGGCAGCATGTGAATGGATATAAAGATGCAAAGGGAATTAAACACTTTTTTGTTTCTTCTTAAAAAGCACAAACAATTCTTAGGTAACCACCACCCATCCCACACTTGTATGCATGTGAAAACCCTGGCCACAGTTCAAGCAGTGCTGCACTTGTTCCCAGAAACATGATGTTGGTGTAATATGAAAAGCCCAGCAAGATTCCAAAACCCTGCCAGATCCCATAAGGTTTTTTAACAAGTAGCACAAAACTTTTAATGTGTTTAAAAGTATCCTAGGATGATTGGTCTTTGTATTCTTATTGAGGATGTTTTTATAGCATCATCAGGAATGTTTTGGTGCTTGTTCAACTTACAACACTATACACAGAGCCTGACTGGGCTTCTACAGATGAAGAGGAAAAAGCAAAGCTTGGCAGCAGCCCTGCTCCTCATGCAAAGGAAACCCAGCACACACCACGGAGTGTGCTGCAGAGTTCTAGGAAATGCTCCATCAAAGGATTCCTTGACACAGGACTGGTCATTTCCACAGTTTTCCCCAGGGAGATGAGAGGCTTTTGTTGCTTTTCGTGGTTTAGCCCCAGCCGGCAACTAAGCACCACACAGCCGCTCGCTCACTCCCCCATGGTGGGATGGGGGAGAAAATCGGAAGAGTAAAAGTGAGGAAACTCATGGTTTGAGATAAAGACAGTTTAATAGGTAAAGCAAGAGCCGTGCACGCAAGCAGAGCAAAACAAGGAATTCATTCACCACTCCCCATGGGCAGGCAGGTGTTCAGCCATCTCCAGGAAAGCAGGGCTCAATCACGCATAATGGTTTCTTGGGAAGACAGGCACCATAACTGCGAATGTCCCTCCACCCTTTCCTTCTTCTTCATCCCAGCTTTATATACTGAGCATGATGTCATATGGTATGGAATATCTCTTTGGTCAGCCTGGGTCAGCTGTCCCAGCTGTGTCCTCTCCCAGCTTCCTGTGCACCCCCAGCCTTCTTGCTAGCCGGCCAGCAAGAGAAGCTGGACTGTCCTTGACTACTTAGCAACAACTCAAAACATCAGCACGTTATCAACATTTTCTCAACCCAAATCCAAAACATAGCCTCACACTAGCTTCTATGAAGAAAATTAACTCTGTCCTGTCTGAAACCAGGACAGTTACCTATGGGGTATATTTCCAGTTGTAGTGGGTTGACCTTGGCTGGACACCAGGTGCCACCAAGCCGCTCTATCACTCCCCTCCTCAGCAGGATGGGGGGGAGAAAATACGATGGAAAAGAACTCATGGGTCAAGACAAAGGCAGTTTAATAAAGCAAAAGGAAAGGCATGTGCGGAAGCAAACATAAAACAAAAGATTTATTCACTACTTCCCATCAGCAGGCAACATCCAGCCACTTCCCAGGATATAGGTCTTCAGTATGTGTAGCAGTTGCTCTGGAAGACAAATGTCATAAATAATGAATGTCCCTCCCTCCTCCTCCTTTCTCTTAGCTTTTATTGCTGAGCTGACGTCATATGGTATGAAATACCCCTTTAGCCAGTTTGGGTCAGCTGTCCTGGCTATGTCCCCTCCCAAGATCTTGCCCACCCCCAGCCTACTGGAGAGGAGGGAATGGTGGAGAGACAGCCTTGATGCTGTGCAAGCACTGCTCAGCAGTAGCCAAAACACTGGTGTGTTATCAAAACCTTTCTAGCTACCAATACAAAGCACAGCACTATGAGGGCCGCTATGGTGAAAATTAACTCCATCTAACCAGATCCAGTATACCAGTAAACACAAAAAGAGATGTAGTCTTCTGACCATGTTTTCAAAACCAGCAAATGATACTGAGGTTTTTAAAGAATTACTTATCAGTTCTTATCAAAAAGAAAAAAAAAAAGAAAAAAATAGTAAGACATCTATAGATGGTCTTGGTGCTCCAAGTCACTAGCTCCTTTTCATATTTTATTTATTTACCTAAGATGCTATAATTAAATTAATCTTATCTTTATTTAAACTCCCAACAAAAATACCATGCCCTATTATTCCAGACAATACTTTGTCAGCCTCTCAGTCTACATCAATCAGCCTGCTGCTTTACTCCTTTGGGACACGTGCTTTGCAATCCTGTTGTGCTGCATGTATCATTACAGAGGCAGCAGGAGGGCCAAAGAGGTGTGAAGGGACCAAATAAAGCTGCCAGAATCATAAAATTCAGACTTGCAGAAACAGAGCAGACTACCCAAATACATTAATAGAAAGCTGTAACTGATCAAATTAAATAAAAGGAGAGGAGATAAAAATTATTTTTAAATCATAAGTCAGTAGGGTGCCAGTAAGCAGCAGGTAGAGACAACCAGTCATATCTTAGGAGGTTGCAGAATATGCAGAAGTGCTGCTTCTTCCTTTTGGAGACAGGCAGGCCTCATTAGGGTATCCATTTGACATTTTTCTTGAATGTTAAGCTGATATTAAACGTCACTTTTATACACGTTGCCTTCAGAGCAAAATGAGCAACAAGAATGATGTAATGCCATGAGCTAGGAGGAGGGAGCAGTGCTAATGTAGCAGTGCTAGAATAGAACAGAACAGAACAGAATAGAATAGAATAGTGTGACGGATGCACTCCTCCTTTTTGAACTAACTGAACTTTGGTCCAGACAGATGCTCAGCAAGTAGGCCTAACCGAAGTTAATCATGGAGCGGTTCGTCTTGAGAGTGCTCACAGGGCATGTGCAGGACAAGCAAGGGATCAGACCCAGCCAACATGGGTTCATGAAAGGCAGGTCCTGCTTGACCAACCTGATCTCCTTATATGACCAGGTGACCCGCCTAGTGGATGAGGGAAAGGCTGTGGATGTTGTCTACCTGGACTTTAGTAAAGCCCTTGACAGCGTCTCCCACAGCATTCTCCTGGAGAAACTGGCGGCTCATGGCTTAGACAGGTGTACTCTTCGCTGTGTAAAGAACTGGCTGGATGGTCGAGCCCAGAGAGTTGTGGTGCATGGCGTTAAAACTGGCTGGCGGCCGGTCACAAGCGGTGTTCCCCAGGGCTCAGTTCTGGGGCCAGTCTTGTTCAATATCTTTATAGATGATCTGGATGAGGGGATCGAGTGCTCCCTCAGTAAGTTTGCAGATGACACCAAGTTGGGTGGGAGTGTTGATCTGCTGGAGGGTAGGAGGGCTCTGCAGAGGGATCTGGACAGGCTGGATCAATGGGCAGAGGTCAACTGTATGAGGTTTAATAAGGCCAAGTGCAGGGTCCTGCACTTTGGCCACAACAACCCCATGCAACGCTACAGGCTTGGGGAAGAGTGGCTGGAGAGCTGCCTGGTGGAAAGGGACCTGGGGGTGCTGGTTGACAGCCGGCTGAACATGAGCCGGCAGTGTGCCCAGGTGGCCAAGAAGGCCAACAGCGTCCTGGCCTGTATCAGAAATAGTGTGGCCAGCAGGAGTAGGGAAGTGATCGTGCCCCTGTACTCGGCACTGGTGAGGCCACACCTTGAATACTGTGTTCCGTTTTGGGCCCCTCACTACAAGAAGGATGTTGAGGTGCTGGAGCGTGTCCAAAGAAGGGCAACAAAGCTGGTGAGGGGTCTGGAGCACAAGTCTTATGGGGAACGGCTGAGGGAACTGGGGTTGTTTAGTCTGGAGAAGAGGAGGCTGAGGGGAGACCTTATCGCTCTCTACAACTACCTGAAAGGGGGTTGTGGCGATATGGGTGTTGGTCTCTTCTCCCAAGTAACTAGCGATAGGACAAGAGGAAATGGCCTCAAGTTGCACCAGGGGAGGTTTAGATGGGATATTAGGAAAAATTTCTTCACTGAGAGAGTGGTCAGGCATTGGAACAGGCTGCCCAGGGAGGTGGTGGAGTCACCATCTCTGGAAGTGTTCAAAAAACATGTGGATGTGGCGCTTCAGGACATGGTTTAGGGGACACAGTGGTGCTGGATTAATGGTTGGACTTGATGGTCTTGAAGGTCCTTTCCAACCTTAGTAATTCTGTGATTCTGTGATTCTGTGTAATCCTGTTGTGAGGCTATCAGTGAGAACACAGCCCCAAAACAAAAAAAAATGGTTTGGCTGGAGACTGGGCTGATAAGTGGCTGAAACTGCATTAACACAGCAGAAAATCTGACTACAAATCAACCACTTTAAGCTATAAATATCTGCAGCCGTCAGGGTCCGTTGAGCTTTCCCTCTATAGCAGCTGGCTGTGCAGCAGTGATCTCCCCTTGCATAGGGACGCCTCTCAAGGTTACCCCTCAACGCTGAGAGATCCCTTACCTGACACCAGATATCAATGGGTTGGTAAGTGACATTTTTTGCATGCATGTAACATTTAAGATATGTATAGTAAGCTTAAGCGATAATCTTTGTATCCCATACTAACTTAAAGTGTAGTAAATAGTAGAATACTGACCTCAAATCCATCTGTATTTATTAAATATTTTACATACCCAAATTTAATGATTAGAACTCAACAAAATATCTGAGTGATCTCCAACTCTTCTCCTGTGACATATAGAATAAAATATTTTCAGTTGGAAGGGACCTACAACGAACATCTAGTCCAACTGCCTGACCACTTCAGGGCTGACCAAAAGTTAAAGCATGTTATTAAGGGCATTGACCAAATGCCTCATAAACACTGACAGGCTTGGTGCATCAACCACCTCTCTAGGAAGCCTGTTCCAGTGTTTGACCACCCTCTTGGTAAAGAAATGTTTCCTAATGTCAAGTCTGAACCTCCCCTGACGCAGCTTTGAACCATTTCCATACGTCCTGTCACTGGATACCAGGGAGAAGAGATCAGCACCTCCCTCTCCACTTCCCCTCCTCAGGAAGCTGTAGAGAGCAATGAGGTCGCCCCTCAGCCTCCTTTTCTCCAAATAGCAGGACCTGTTTTGTTAAGTGCCTCCTTCTGGAAAAAAAAGATACCTTGGGAAATTTACCTCAGGAAAAATACCTCAGGCCACACATGTGCTAGCAGTGCTAAAGTAACAAATCCTGGCTCATTCTTCTTGAATTGGGACTAGGCACCAAATAAAGACTACCTTGTGCAAGTGCCACAGAACAATGCATTGGCTCCCACACTGAAACTTTCCTACTTTACTTACAGCATCCTTGGAGATATTAAAAACCTAACTAACTGGACACAGACCTGAACAATGTGCTGTAGTTGACCCTGCTTTGAGCATGGTGGTTGGATCAGAAAATCTCCAAAGACCCCATCCAATCTCAATGATTTTGTCATTCTGTGAAAATATTGTTTTAACTGATAGTTCTCTTAAAACCTCACTATCTGACATCATGTGTTTATACAAAACTCACCATTTTCATGTTCAGTACTGTTCTCATACCCCTAATGAGACAGAACAGTTTGAGAAAGAGATTAAAATTCACTTTCATGAGTCAAGAACCTAAAAAAATTAAAATTAATACAAAAAAAAATTTTGTTAAATTTTATGATTTAAGATCACAAAGTTTCTGAATCAAGATTTCTGAAATCTCAGGATTCACAACATTAGTACTGAGGCAAATTTCCCCTTAATTAGTATCGTTAGACACAAATCAGAAATTTTACTTAAGATTGAATAGAGGAGACAATTACATTAGAAAGTGGGTAAAGCAGATGTAGGATACTCGAAAGCTTAAATGGAAGCAGATGTTTTAAACATTGCCTGATTATATGAGATTTGTTGTCCCTTATGTTAGACTGTCCTCTGTTCTTGGACAATCTGTAAACACTAGCCTTTTTTTAATATTAGCTTTGAAGGAGAAAAGGGAATAAATATACAAATGGTTAGGACCCGTACAACGGGAACACTTGCTTTTTATTTAAAGACGGACGTTCCACATCTGTTTGACAGCTGTCCTGCTCTTCTCTTTACTTGAAAAGTATGTACATTTGACAGTCATTCACAGACTGTTGCCTGAAGAAGAATATCCTAGGGGATTTCAAACTGCCTCTTTATTCTGACATAGGGCGTCACAATTCTTTACAAGCAGGTTAGTTCAGCTTAGAAGCAGCTTGTAGAACCTGCGGTGTCAAGGTAAGAGAAAGATACGCTATAAAACAGTAGATAATTAGTTAGATAGTTAGGCTTTGTGAGAAAAATTAACTACTAGTTATTAAAAGCAGTTAATTCAAACCCTTGAGCACCAGAGGTGCTCTTTATCTTTGTTCCCCTTGAATTTAGTAACTCAGAAACTACAAACAGCATGATAAATAGCTAATAGAGGGGTGTCCATCTTCTCTGTGTTTGGGAGAGTAGCATTTTATTTTTAGTGGTCAGATAGAAAGCAGGAAAGTGTGAAATACCATCTGCTAATCTCAGGTGTTCAAACATCATATGACCCCAGAACAGGTGCTCATATTCCAGATTTAAGCTTCTAGGAATTACATTTTCTAGTTTTCTTCCACAAGCCTTGTGATTTAGAGAGGTCTGTCTTTTGCTTTTGGTTTTTTGTTTGCAATGACCATATTACTCATGCCTTCCCCCTTTCTTCACTCTCAGCCACTGAAGCTGGCCTGCCCAAGGAACAAAACCCTTACAAAATTCTGCAAGGTTGAAGAGAAGACTATAGTGGGATAGATTCCAGTTAGTTCCACCTTCTCAAGTCCTCAGCCTCTTTTTCAGCCAACAACAAAGTATGTGGTAGCCATTCAACCCAAGGCAGGCTAATATCTTTTCTGCTAAAGGCCACAAATTGTGTTGAGTGTGGTAGGACTCAGCAACTGTTTTATTTACAAATATGTTACTATCATTATAAAATTTCTCTTATTCTTTTCCCCTAAACATTGCTACTTCCCACAGTTACTCTCCCAGCAGTACTTCAGCTGCTTAGATTTCTCAGTTTTCTGTTTCCTTTCTAGAAAGCCAGATGTCTTATTAAAATAACAGATGCAACACAGTCTTTTCAGCTGGTAGCATCACATGCATGGTAAATGGACTAAATGATACTCAAGGTCAGTCATCAGGCCTACCGTATCAGGAATCTAAAAAGAATTATACTGTTCATGTGTCATTTGGACCACAACTACTAAAGCCCATGGTTGTCACAGTTTCCCATTTCTCTGTGTAGGAAATATTTCTTTCTTCCAGGAGTCCCTACTCCTGGATCAAAAAAGGCAACCTCTGCTCATACAAGATATTATCCAGGCATCCTTATCCTGCTAATTTATTCTACTAAATTATCCTACTAATTTTGAGGAGAATTAATCCATCAGAACTTACATAACATTTTTCAGAGTTCAAGCCATGTCTCTGAAGGCAGGAATACCAGATGAGTCACCTAGGCCATCAGTATACTAATGGAGCCACACCATATGGAAAATAAAGCATGTCCAGAGATCCAGGCTGTTCACCTGACATCCCACTGATCATTCTGATAAATCAGATAAGTTTTAGGAAGTCTGTTGTATTAATTCATCTAATTTTAGTTCCTGTTAATTTTGATTAAAGTAAAAAAATTGAGATAAAATGCAGGCATACAATATATATCACACAAGTTTGTATAATGACTTGTTTATGAAGTAAACAAAGTAATCATTTAAGCTCCCAATAGCTACTGCTCTGATGTCATCTCATTACTTAAAACACTTAAAACAGTTACAAAACATTTCTTATAACATCAATTAATTGATAATAAATACTTATAATCCTTTCCAAATTACAATGCTAGTAAGTTAAAGACAAAGTTAAAGTTAGCTGCTTCATTCACGCCTAGAGACATAATGAATAAAGGGCTTTTAAGAGTTAATAAAGAAACCAGAGAAGGAAATTGTAGCTCTGCAAGCTATTTCACCATTTCCCCTCCCCTCATCTGGATTGGATCATGTTAGTGTATGAGTCAGCTAACTATGAAAGACTTCTCTGAAAGGAATTAGATGTACCCAGTATGTTTAATACAAACAGATCTTGTAACCTGGCAGAGTTCCCATCATGGTCCAAATAGAGCCCATTCAGATGTGACCACTTCCTTTACTGTAACTCAAAGAACAGAGTGAAACATCAGTATGAGCTTCCTTCCTCAGCTAAGCATCTTTCCAGTGTTCCTGATTGACAGGGAAGTAACCTTTCCAGTTTATCATTTGCTACCCTGATGAATCAAATCATATGTGTCACTAGACCCAGAGATAAACTAGTTTTATGTTCTCGAGATCAAAGTTATGGATTTGCATTAAAATATGATTTTCATACATCTGTTTAAAAAATGCTTTAAAAATGACCAGGACCTCTCACAGATGGACAAAGTAAGTATTTTAAAGTGGCAAGGCTGATTAAGTTATCTGGGAGCACCTCAGCCGGAGGTTAAGGGTTGTAAGGCTGTCCGAAGGCACTACTATCCCAAAACTGCTTTCTAGCTTTAGGATTTTTGAAACTAAATGCACCTGGTGCACTTCACCACCTGGTAAAATGATTCCTCATTTTGGTTACTGGTCTGATCTCAGATTCATTCATGTTAGTTGCTAGATTCTGCTGTCTTCAATCACCATTGAACTGAAATCACGCTATAGTTCTCTGCTCTGAAAGAACGATTGGAAAAATATGAAGCTTTAGTTGGTTTTGTCTCTGTGAGGCAAACCAGTAGCCTTAGATATCAGCTTCACAATAAACCCAAGCTATGCTATAGCTCAATCACAGATTTGCAAACCTAACTCCCTGAGGCTAAGAAGAGACTGAGGTGATATAAGTTGTAACCTGCATACTAAATGAACATTTAATTCATTTAGCAAGTCAGATGTGTCAGCAGAACTGGCCAGTTATCTGTATAGACAAGTTATATCACTTGTACCTGGTTAACATAAAGTAAAAGAGCTTGGGGAAGAAACAAAGTGAGAAGTAGAGATGGAAACCAAATTCAGGCATCAACAACCAAGCAAAACCATCTTTTCACAAACCACTCCAAAGCTATCAGAGCAGAAGAAACACCTCTCTAACCTATATAGCTACTTATCCTGAATTAACTATATAGCTTAACATATTATTAGTGGACCTTTGGCCTATTAATATTCAAAGTAGACAAGGCTAAATTGGTCACATGGATCTCTAGAAATCTTGCTGGGAAGTTCATTTTTGGAAACTGAGATCTTCCTTTTAGAGGAAATAAGTGTTTTTAATGCACTGTTTTTGCAGCGGGACCCAACAGTGTGAGAATACTGAAATCAATCAAATCTCTCTTAGCAATTTAGATTACAAACTGACTTTCAAAGGCTGAAGGATTAGCTTTACTTATAATACTAAACATATGGTCAAATTCTCTTCTTTCTTATACTAGTTTAAAAAAATCAACAAATACTATAAATGAAAGCAAAAATTGACTTCTTATAGGACACAAAAAATAAAAGCTATTTAAAAAGATTCTGTGTACCCTTACTAGTCTATAATCATGTTCACCCATATTAGTATTGCTAAGTAGGGGGGGTGGTTTGGTTTTTTGTTTTGTTTTTTTTAACCTGACCATTTAATAGCTTCCCTTATCTTTTTAACATTTTTCCTACCTACCAACTTGGTCTACTCTATCTAAATTTTCCAGCAGATTCCATATGTATTTATTGAGCTCTTTAGTTACATTTGTCCTAATATATATATTTCTTTCTGTTATTTCAGGTGATACCCCATGAGATTAAATGATGTGATCATTTAATTATATTTGGTTAAATGTCTATTTCCCTGACCTTGAAGTTATCCAGGACAAGGGTGTGATTTCATTGTTAGGTCATGATTTCTAGTGAAGACATTGAATAATGTGTCTCATTTATTTCATTAATTATCTGCAACAAAATCTAAACTAATGCCTGTTAGTGCTCTCCAAAGGGTAGTTAGAATCAGGTAGTGTTTTCTGATTATATGTTTACTTTTCAATATGTGCAATAAATTTATTGATGCAAAATTGTATTTATATTGAAAAATCCTATTTATCCTCTATGTCTGTATTATAGCAAGTTCCTGTGAGGGAATGCTCCCTGGTAAACCAAACCAGAGACAGAGTTGGAAATGAAGCAGTTTAAATTTGATAAACATCTGTCACTTTTACTATTAAGGTTAGTGAGCCTTGTAAACAATTTATTGTTTTTCACTTGCTGGACAAAATAAAATTCATTATTAAAATGTTCTTATTTAACCTAAAATTAGTTTCTGCCAAAAATTATGAGAGGAAAACAGTTAAAAAGTTTATTTTGGATAGAATCTAATATTTGAAATGAGAAGTCTCACTTCAGGATCTTTCTCTGTGAAAGTTCAGTTTCCCAGTGGGTCCCTGGAGGGTGTATTTGCTGTACCTAGCTCATGCCTGTATTAGGTTTGTGTAGTAAGATTTTGGTAGTGGGGTGGGCTGCAGGGGTAGCTTCTGTGAGAAGCTGCTAGAAGCTTCCCCTATGTCCAATAGAGCCAATGCCAGCTGGCTCCAAGAAGGACCCGCCACTGACTAAAGCTGAGCCAATCAGCGACAGTGGTAGTGCCTCTGGGATAACATAGTTTAGAAGGGGAAAACACTGCTGTGCAACAGCAGCTGGAAGAGAGGAGTGAGAATATGAGAGAAAGAACTCTGCAGAGACCAAGGTCAGTGAAGAAGGAGGGGGAGGAGGTGCTCCAAGCACTGGAGCAGAGATTTCCCTGCAGCCCGTGGAGGACTCCACGCCAGAGCAGGTTGATGCCTGAAGGAGGCTGTGACCCTGTGGGAAGCCTATTCTGGAGTAAGCTCCTGGCAGGGCCTGTAGCCCTGTGGAGAGAGGAGCCCACTCTGGAGCAGGTTTGCTGGCAGGACTTGTGACCCAGTGGGGGACCCATGATGGAGCAGTCTGTTCCTGAAGGACTCTGCCCCATGGAAAGGACACATGGAAAGGACCCAGGCTGGAGCAGTTTGTAAAGAACTGCAGCCTGTGGGAAGGACCCACATTAGAGAAGTTCATGGAGGACTGTCTCCTGTGGGAGACACCCCATGCTGGAGCAGGGGAAGAGTGTGAGGAGAAAGGAGTGGCAGAAACAGTGTGTGATGAACTGATCGCAACCCCCATTCCCTGCACTTGGGTCACAACAACCCCATGCAATGCTACAGGCTTGGGGAAGAGTGGCTGGAGAGCTGCCTGGCAGAAAAGGACCTGGGGGTGCTGGCTGACAGCCGGCTTGAACATGAGCCAGCAGTGTGCCCAGGTGGCCAAGAAGGCCAACAGCGTCCTGGCCTGTATCAGAAATAGTGTGGCCAGCAGGAGTAGGGAAGTGATTGTGCCCCTGTACTCGGCCCTGGTGCGGCCGCACCTTGAATACTGTGTTCCGTTTTGGGCCCTTCACTACAAGAAAGACATTGAGTTGCTGGACCGTGTCCAGAGAAGGGCAGCGAAGTTGGTGAAGGGTCTGGAGAACAAGTCTTATGAGGAGCGGCTGAGGGAACTGGGGTTGTTTAGTCTGGAGAAGAGGAGGCTGAGGGGAGACCTCATCGCTCTCTACAACTACCTGAAAGGGGGTTGTGGTGTGGTGGGTGTTGGTCTCTTCTCCCAAGTAACTAGCGATCGGACAAGAGGAAATGGCCTCAGGTTGCACCAGGGGAGGTTTAGACTAGATATTAGGAAAAATTTATTTACTGTCAGAGTGGTCAAACTTTGGAATAGGCTGCCCAGGGAGGTGGTAGAGTCACCGTCACTGGAAGTGTTCAGAAAACCTGTAGACATGGCACTTTGGAACATGGTTTAGTGGGTATGGTGGTATTGGCTTGACAGTTGGACTTGATGATCTTAAAGGTCTTTTCCAACCTTAACAATTCTGTGATTCTGTGATTCTGTAAACCAGAAGTCTTTTTTGGCATCTGAACAAGGGCACAAAGGCCTTGTTTAGTGGCTGCTTTTTACTTTCGCTGTTGCTGTGCTGTACTGCTTATTATCTTACTCTGCTGAGCCTGGGAACATTTTGATAACAGCAATGGCGATGCGCCTGGGCTGGCAGATGGCCAGGGCATTACTGCTCTTTCTGTGCTGCTGTGCTGGACAGGCTGGAACTCCAGTGTGAACTCAAGTCGAAGGGACAGTGACCTGTGGATGAATTTACATGGGAGCAGGACACCCCAAAGCATCTGTGGCCGTGGTTATGTCTTTGCCGCAACAAGTATACCTCTGAAGGGATTGTTGCCCAAGGATAAATCCATGTTTGAGAAGGTACACCTCGAAGCATCTGTGGCTGTGGATAAGTCCATGCTGGAGCACCTCAAAGCGTGTGGCTGTGAATAAGCCCATGACAGAACTGGTACTCCCCTGGAGGGACTGCAGCCATGGGTAAGGGCACACTGGAACAGGTGCACGTCAAAGCGACAGTGGCTGTGGATAGGTCTATGTCACTGCAGGTGTACCCTTGAGGACACTGTGGCTCATAGATAAGGCTCCACTTGGAGCAGGTACTCCCCTAAGGGACTGCAGTCTGTCGATACGTCCAAGCCGGAGCAGGGGCAAGGGGCGGAGTTCATTGCAATGTTAAACCCTATAACCTGGCCCAAAGGGTCCAGGGGTGGAGACTGTAATGGAAATACCTTTAAATTGTTGTAACCTGGGATTTTACTTGCATGTTATGGGAATTACTATATCAGGAACCACCTGAACCAATGGAGAACAAGCCTTACTGGGCTTTGATGCCCAGTACCTCCATGCAACACACCACCTCTCCTGTCCTGAGTGACCACCATAACAGATGGAGCCCAAAGTCATGGACTAAATGAACTCAGTGGACATTTTGCGGACATTTCTGTACATTTTACAGGGGTGATCTATAGACTAAGGGAACGACCTCTGTGTATTATATCAAAGGTTGGAAAGTGGGGTGGTAGTTAATGATGATGTACTGGATAGTGTGGTACCTGATCATGATGTAAATGATATGGAAAAAGGGATGGAGAACATGCTGGTTTTGGCTGGGATAGAGTTAATTTTCTTCATAGTAGCTAGTATGGGGCTATGTTTTGGATTTGTGCTGGAAACAGTGTTGATAATATGGGCATGCTTGTTGAGCAGTGCTTACACAGAGTCAAGGCCTTTTCTGCTTCTCACACCAGCAAGTAGCCTGGGGGTGCACAAGAAGTTGGGAGGGGACACAGCTGGGACAGCTGACTCAGGCTGGACAAAGGCATATTCCATACCACATGATGTCATGCTCAGTATATAAAGCTGGGGGAAGAAGAAGGAAGAGGGGGACATTCGGAGTGATGGTGTCTTCTCAAGTAACTGTTACGCGTGATGGAGCCCTGCTTTCCTGGAGATGGCTGAACACCTGCCTGCCCATGGGAACTAGTGAATGAATTCCTTGTTTTGCTTTGCTTGTGTGCATGGCTTTTGCTTTAGCTATTAAACTGTCTTTATCTCAACCCATGAGTTTTCTCACTTTTACTCTTCTGATTCTCTCCCCCATCCCACCGTGGGGGAGTGAGCAAGCAGCTGTGTGGTGCTTAGTTGCCAGCTGGGGTTAAACCACGACAGTAAATCATGAACATACATATACATAAAACCCAAGTATATGAACCCCATGCTTTGACTGCCACTGCAGATCAAACTGAAACTTGTGCCTCAATATTTTATTACTATGTAATATATCAATATTACTTTAATATTTTAACATTACTCCATTGAAGTAGCTCTGACTGCTTCTCTCCCTTGTTGACTGTGACACAATCCAGGACTTTCCCTCTTACAGGCACCAGCAAGTGTTGCAGGATGTAAATTACAGAATTTTCTCCCCTATAAAATTTTTCTCCCTTATAAAATTTTTCTCCCTTAAAATTGCTCTCTGAAAAGAATTTGTTCCCTGTTGAGACTTACTGATGCAAAATTGAATTTGAAACTATATTTCCTGATCAGGTTTCACAAAAAAATAAAATTAACCAGATGATTACTTATATCTGTTCAAAGAAGAAGAAAAAAACCTGCCATGATAAACCTTCTCTCAAGAGGCTGACAGAAAAAACAGGCCACGTATAATAGACTTTTCTCAGTTCAATTAAAGCACAAGAGGTTGGTGATTAACAAACCAAAGATAACTCCTGAAAAGCCACAGGAGAAAGTACCCTGTTGTCCATGTTCACAGTCTGTGGCTTCAGTGTTACTCTCCAATTGCTGCCTTCTCCTTTCCTCACTGTTGACCTTCAATTCTCACAGCAGAGAGACTGGAATCTGAAACCCCAGTTTCAACATACTGCAGCACCTTGATTAACTCCCATTTCACACACAAAGCAAGAGATGATTTTTGTGGAAAACATATTCTGTCATTAAAGAAGTCAAGAGAAAGAAGCCCAGTGGCCTGAGTTTCCCACTTGCAGTATTTCTTAACTCTCATTTTGCTTTGTAACCTTCATCTTTTACGTGTGCATATTTCCATGCATTTTATTGGCAAATGAAAATTACAGATTTTTTCATATGCCACAATAATATTGTCCAACATGCACCTTAACTGAAGTTGAATGAATGTTTCAAACCAAACCAGTCATCTAAGACAAACTATTACTCCATTGAGTAGTATGCAAGGTGTGAACAACTAGACAGAATTCTAGAAAGAATTAATAAATTCATGTAACTGCCAGTCAAATAAATCTTCCTTCGGATTACTTCTAGATATTAAGAACACAGTCCAATATTGGATGACAGAACTCTTTTGTCAAAAACTTCAAATAGAAACAAATTGACACAGGGGGCAAAAATAAATAGTTGTCCTTATTTCACTCAACCAAAATAAGGGTTCGGGGCAGGAACCAGTGGAGAGCTTTCCATCAGCTTTCAAAATAAAGCCAAGCTAGAACAGAGAACAGCCATGGAAAAAGTTTCTGTCAACATAGTTAAATTTTGGCAATATGAAAGCAAGGAGTGCAGTAACCCTAAAATAAAAGCTTCCTACTAACTCTAACTATAAATTTAATAGTTTGTATTACGTACAAACATCCACTAGAAGCAACCTGACAACATTATCTCACAATTATGCACATCTAAGCTAATATAACTTTCCCTTTATCATGACCATAAAAAAGTCTGTTCTGGATAGGAAATTATGAGGCAGAAGAGACTTGACCTTGAAGAGGAAAGCTAACTAAATTTAAATATTCTTCTTTATTCACAATGGAAAAAACATGAACTGGTAGGGAAAGTATTTTATTCTCAGAGCCCATTTGAAGGTCAGGAAAGCAGAAGCACTAACTACCGAGAAATAAATCACTGTGACTAATTAGAATTTCTCTCAAGCCATATCTTTTGGGAATACTAGGGGGGGGGGAAATGCTTGAGCTAAATGACAGCAAAGACATCCATAAATGCCAAAGAAATCCAGACAAGTTAAACTGATTAGACATAAGGTAGCATAGTGAATTACAACACCATCATTCAAACTAATCAAGGAAGTGAGCACAGGACAATTAGTGTTATCTTTGACAAATTAGTTAATGTTAGAACAATCCAAACTTCTTAACCATAATCCCTCATCTCTGATTAAATTTGAGTGATTTCAGCTTTCATTGTTGAGCACCTTCTCTCTAATTATATGAGCATGTAGTTAGCCTCTCTGAAGTACCTATAAAGAGCTAACTGCCATAATAAAAATGACTGTGAAAAGGTTCCCCTAATTATCTATTTGATGCAATGAGATTCTGGTGTTCCTGATTCAATGAGACTCCAGCAGTTGTTGGAGTGAAACTGCTTTAGATCAAAAAAGAATCTGCATTTGAGGTCTTCACAAAAATTTTTAATTTCTTCATCCATGCCTAGGTGTTGATGTAAAATCCTTTCTGATCTACAAAATAGACACACTAAGTACATAAAGAAAAAGTGTCATTTGTGTATAAGAAGAGACTTTGTCCCAGCTTTATGGCCAGGTTTCAAGTAGGCTAATAAATTCTGTTCATCTTATATTTCCTGTGAGTTTTATTCTTTATCTCCTCTTCTACATGGCTGAATAACAGTGTTTAGTTGAATTGGTACTCTAACATCACAGATCACTGATTCAGATGAACAAAGATGGATACTTCTTCAGACAAACCAGTTTTCAAAACTCATTCACAAAAGACAAACAGATAAGCAAGTTAATTGTCAGAAGGTGTTTATTTGCAGTGGGGAAAAGGTGACTAGAAGCTAGAGGAGAAAGAATACAGCCATTACAAAGAGTGCAGAAAACATGTTCATACTACAGTGCCAAAATCAACATAACTGTATTAACAAGATCAAGAAGGAACCTAAACTGGCCTAGGCAGATTACTATAATGCTGTGACAGGTGTGTTGAACCCTTTACTGGAAAGCATAGATATATGCTAGGACAGAAACTTATTCAGAGAAGAAAGTGAGGTCACTGTAAAGGGCAAACATCCCTTTGCAGACAACCACTGCCAGTGATGGGTTGAATCTGGATGTTCTTACATTGGCTGTGTTTCCCTCCTGTTAAGTATCACTTGTTGCAGGGCAGCATTAACAGACTGTAGGTACTACTGCTAAGAAGATAACCAGATTTCTGCTGACAGAGCATCACCACTTTGAAGGATTTACATCTCTAAGGCTTGCTGCTTGGCTGTGCCCTGAAGAAGACTATGCAAGTCTGAAGAAATAGGCCCAGCAATTGCAGGGTTTAAGAAAATCTATGGATTACAAATTGCATTCTGAAACAGTGAAACATACTAAAACATTCTTACCAAGAAAATAATTAGAGTAAGACTATTCTGCACCTTACTATGATCTCAGCTATGATAGAGTAAGTCAGGTTTGACCTGCTCACTTAAAAATGTAAGTCAGCTGAAAGCTTTGTAATAACATAGGTAAGTCACAAGTACAAGAGTTTAATTTTTTTTCTTCCACAGGAACAAGAGCGGGGCAGGGGAAGAAAGGGTAAACCAGAATGAGTAAAGTCATCACAGAGCACCCTTAGAAGTGCACACTACTTCCTGAAGGCAACCATGGAGCCACTGAATGCCATCTGGTGTTGCTTTGCCCAGAGATGTATCAGAACCAGCAACCCCCCCATCAACCTCCTATCTCCTGCTGAGGTGAATGGCCAGATTGGCCAAGGTGAGGAAAAGGTCCCATGGCTTGGTACGGCACCAGGTAGGGAGGGTTTAAATTAAAAGGTGTGAGAAGAAGCTTAGCAAGAATCTCAATACAAGCTTCTGCATCCTGGCATGTTTGGTGTACCTGTGTCATGTCAATGGAGTGGATTGAGAGGACATATTTTGTATAACATCTGTTAGTGGTGTTAGCTTCCAAAAGTGATTTTTTTTTTTATGAGCCTTACGCATAAATAGAGGATATATTCAGGCACTTCTTCATTCATTATCAATGTTTCAGGATTCCAGCAACAGACTGAAGGGTTCAGTAGTCACAGAACTACAACTGTTTCAATACATGTACATAATTGCAGGTAGTGGTAAGAATACAGCCAGCCCTGAAATTTTCAGTGTAAAGAAAGCAGACTATTTTTGAAGCAAATGTTGACATAAGCTACTGTGAATAATTTCTCCTGCACCATAAGTTCTACCTCATCTGTGTGTAAGAATGACAGATACTTTTCCAAAAGTCAAGCACAAATCCACATTCTAATCTATTTGCACATCTATTCTAATGCCATTTCTTTTAAGCATATTAAATAGCAAGGCACATGTCTAACAAAATTACTTCTTTCATACAAAAAAGGACTGCTGTCATGTTTTTTCTTAATAGAGTTATCACTGCAAGCCACCCATCAAACCAACACACACAGCCCCAGGCAGCTCCAGGAACTTAGGGTGCATCTCTACTGGCTTATACTACCCCCCCTTTTTTTTTTGACTTAGTGATTTTGGTTTATATTTTCTCTGGACTAAAACCAGGGAAGATAAGAAAACACGAGGTTTAATATCCACTAGTGGCTCAAATTCAAGCTAATAGAGGACATTTGGGTGATGAGATTGAACTTTGTTGCTTGCTGTACACAAGTTTTGGCCAGCCTAAGCTAAGAACTTCTCCCTCCACATTTTAGCTCAGACATACCAAAATATATGAGCATCCCCAAACTGTTCCCATTCCTGACCTAAGTAGCTAGCTCCTGGGGCCTTTTAGATAGTGGAGGGATAAACAGCAGGGCAACTCAGCTCTGAAAGCCTATTGTGCAACTGCATATAGCCCTGCTGTTTCAAGAAGTTCTCCACCCCCACAGATAACCAGAGCTCCCAGCCTAATCAAAGCTCTGTTGCCATAAGCACTTTCTAATGATAATGAGATAAATGATTGAGTCCCAAACAGCATTCCAATTTAAGTTTACAATGTATTAAGCGAATAGAGGCAAGCAAACAGCGCTGGGTGCGCCGGGAGTCTCCGCTCCACCAAGACGCATGCCGTACAGTTCCTGTTCTTGGTTTATATCCTGTCTGCTAATACATATTCATGAATAGGCGTGTCTTCTTCGGCGCATGCCCTCTTCTCCTTCTAGAGTCTTCCTGAATCTTCCTCAGCGTGTCCCCAGGATGACCCCAAACTTTATGCATGCACTTTACAAGTTTCTCTTTACACAATACTATGCAGTCAGTGGTAAAACTGATTTGAGCTGATATACCAGCAAAGTAGTTTAAGTTTCTCCTGTAAAATACCCCTTTTTATGGTGCAGGAGAAATCCATAAAAGTACATAAGGTTACACTTCATCACACGAATCAGATGAACATATTTCACAATCCCCCATCTTCTTCTTTATAGTATTGATTCGTGTTTTCATTTCCAATCAAGTCAACACTTGCCGAATTGGTCATCTTTTGTTTTAATTATCATAAGGGAATGAGTTTTCTCTTTCCCTGGTTCAGGATCAATAGATACTGCAGATATCTGCATTCCTTGTATAACCGAGTGGATTAATCTAGTAACAGTCCCCCACATATCCCCAATACAACTATCCCGATTTTAGTAAGCCAATCACCACCCATAAAATCTCCCCAAAATCCTCCTAGATTGACTCCATTCCAAGTTTGAACTGGGACATGTGCAATTTTCTTCATTTCTTTTACAAGCTCATTTACAGTATCAATTTCTAAACAACAGTTACTAAGATTAAATTTTCCACAGACTTCTCCTATAAAGCAGTTCTCATCTTGGTATTTTGTTTTGCAATTAATCCGAGTGCATCTCCGGTTTTATTTACAACTATTTCTACCACAGCTTGTAACCTAATTATTCTATTAAGCATATATATTGGGGTCCTGTAACCCCAGGATCCGTCTTCTGCCCATGTAGCTGGATCATAATAGGCAATGATTCTCTCAGGAGGCCATTTGTTATACACCTGGACTCCTAGTCGCTCTCCCCGATTTATGGGTAACAGGAAAAAACTAGGTCTTATAGTTAGATTTTGCCAACAACTCCTTCCAATTATACTCGTTTGGAGTACCCATTGTTGTTTCCTATTACCCTTTCCCATTGTTTTCCATGTTTGGGGATCACTTATGTTGCTCTCCATAGCTTCCCATGGCCATCGTTCACCTTGATTTGTTCCACCACAAACATAACAATTAGTTATATTCAATGACTTAGCAATATTTTCAGCAAGATTTACAAACCGATTTTTAGCAACTGTGGGAATTTCATGTTTCACTCCTGTTTCTATTTCATGATAAAATGAATTAAATAACAGTCTATGCTGTACCGATTCTTTTGTTCTTTCTTTTATTTCAATACTAATAACTATACCTGGGTCTTCTCCAGGTCCATATAACATAAGTCCCATTTTGGTTACTTTTTCCCGTTTCCACTTTTCTAAGTTTATGAGAGTTACATTTATCGGATTACAGGTACGGGCTGTACAATTAGAAAAGGTCCTCAGTTTTTCAATTTTTGCCTCTAAGTTAGTTCCTACACACTTCTGGGGTAAACCCCAGCTGGATGCTGTTCAAATTGGTTACAACCTTACTTAACTTATCCGTCCCCTTCTAGTGGTTACTACACATTGACTACAGTTATTTGCTGTAGTCAGAGTCAAGGAACTCACCCCAAGTAGAACTAGAAGAGGTCCGGTCAGGGCCATAGTGATCGGCGGTCACAGCCCGAAGGGATTGCAGCCCTCGGCAGACCCTTTTTAAGCCGCAACACCAGTTCCCCTCCAGTCTTGCCCTCTTCCTTCCTTTAAGGGTGTGCTTTCTTAGTACTCAAATTAATTCTTCTAAGGGGGTGGCTGTTCCACAGCAGATGCACCTAAAGTCTATATTATTTCTTAAACTATGTTCTTGTCCTCCTCTTGGAGAGATAATATACTTATTGCACTGAGAACATTTCGCTCTTACAAATAAACAACACCTTCTACACAAAGGACAAATTCGACTTTCCACTCCTTCACTGGACCTTTCACTCATGACACATGTGTTCATCCTTTTTCAGCAGTTCTCACAGCTGTTTCTGTAGTTAATAAAACAAGGAAAGGTCCTTCCCAGAGGGGAGATAGGTTTCCTTCTTTCCATGTTTTTATCAGAATTTTATCTCCTGGTTCTAACTGATGAATTGCAAATCCTAAAGGTGGTGTTTGGGCCACCATCCCAATCTCTCTTAATTCTTTTAATCTTTTTCCAATGGTAATTATATATTGTTGGATACTATGATCCTCAATTACATTGTTCCCCAGAGGCATTCCTTGAAAATAAGGCATGCCATATAACATTTCATATGGCGATAATCCAGTCTCACTGTATGGTTTTGTTCTTATGTTTAGAAGTGCCAATGGTAAACATTTCATCCAGGGCATTTGCGTCTCAATCATTAATTTAGCCAATTGTTGTCTTATTGTTTGATTCATTCTTTCTACCTTCCCTGAGCTTTGTGGGTGCCACGGAGTGTGGTATTCCCACTGAATACCTAATGATTGACATAACAGTTTTATTATTTTAGAAGTAAAATGTGTGCCCTGGTCAGAATCAATGTACTGGATTATCCCATATCTAGGTATCAAATGTTCCAATAAAATTTTTACCACCATCTGTGCCGTAGCTCGTGCTACAGGGTACGCTTCTACCCACTGTGTTAAATGATCTACTATTACCAATAAATATTTTATCCTCCCTACCTTAGGCAATTCAGTGAAATCGACTTGTACTTTCTCAAAAGGTCTGTAAGCTGTTTTTCTCCCTCCCGTGGCTGCTTGTCGAAACACTGTCTTATTTACCTTTTGACAAGTTAAGCAACCTTGTGTAATTTGCTTTGCTATTTCAAAAATTCCAATACAACCAAATTGTTTAAGAAAATGATCACTTAAGGCTTTTGTACCCCAATGTGTTTGCGCATGCAAACGTTCTAATATTCGCCTGGTGTAGGCTTTTGGCAACATTTCTCGCCCATCGGGCAGTGTCCATTTTCCTTGTTCTAATTTAGCTCCTATTTTCTCGAATTTTGTTTGTTCTTCTGGCGTAAACTTCTTCTCTCTTTCCTCTCATTCTTCTTTGCTGGTGTCCTCCTTTGTTTGTATGACATTAATTTTGGCAACTTTAGTCCTCAAGGCTGCTTCCTGGGCCTCTTTATCTGCTAAGTTATTTCCTCTAGTTCGGTAATCTAATCCCTTTTGGTGTCCCCTCACATGTACCACTGCTATCTCCTTTGGTTCTCTTAACGCCTTTAAAATTTTTGCTATTAGTTCTTGATGTATTAAATTCCTCCCTTGAGTATTAATCAAACCTCTTTTTTCCCAAATTTTTCCAAAAGTGTGGACCACCCCATATGCGCCGTTAACCATTTTTCCGCTTTTTGTTGTAAAACATTTCTGACATTGTGTGGGGTATACACCTTTAAAGGAGCACTAAAGGTAATCTTCCTAACTTCCTCTATTAATAATGCTGCAGCAACCAAAGCTTGGAGACAAGCAGGCCATCCTCTGCTTACTGGATCAAGTAACTTAGAACAATGCCCCACGGGTTTTTTGATTCCTGCCCAGTCTTGAGTAAGAACTCCATATGCTGTCTGGCTTGATGTATTCACAAAGAGATAGAAAGGTTTTTCTAGATCTGGGAGGCTCAATACAGGTGCTTGTATTAATGCCTTTTTTACTTCCTCAAATCTCTGATCATCTTCAATAAACCATTTAAGTTGGTTATTAGTTAATTTTTCATATAGGAATTTTACTTTTTCACTATAACTTTCAAGCCATGGTCTACAATATCCTAATAATCCCAATATTTGCCTAATTTCCGTTTTAGTTTGTAGGGATCTTAAGGATAGAATCCCAGATACCCTATCAGGATCTAACTTCTCCCTTCCCTTACTCAGCCAATGTCCTAAGTATTTTACTTCTTGTTCTACAAACTGTAGCTTTGATCGGGACACCTTTAATCCCTTTTCCCCTAGAAAATGTAACAATTTAATGGTGGCTTTTCGGGTCCCCTCTTCAGTTTCTCCTGCTACTAATAAATCATCCACATATTGCAATAATTTTACCTCCTTGGGTATTGTGAAATCTTGTAAGATTTTCTCTAAAGTTTGTCCAAATAGATTTTGTGACTCCGTAAACCCTTGTGGTAACACAGTCCATCTTAATTGTTGTTTTCGTCCTGTTTTGGGGTCCTCCCACTCAAAGGCAAAATAATCTCTGGATCCCTCATCCAGAGGACAGGCCCAAAAAGCATCTTTCAAATCTATTATGCTATACCAAGTATGTTTGGGAGATATATGACTCAATAGAGTATAAGGATTTGCTACCACAGGGAATTTAGTGATTGTTCGCTGATTTACAGCTCTTAAGTCCTGCACCATCCTGTATGACCCGTCCGGTTTCTTTACAGGAAGAATGGGCATGTTATGAGGTGACATACATGGTTCTAGGGTTCCTTTTTCCAAAAGTCTGTCAACTACAGGTTTTAATCCTTTTTGACCCTCCGTAGGTATAGGGTATTGCTTGATTCTAATTGGGTGGTGCGGATCTATTATTTGAACCCTTATGGGGTCCATTTTTATCTTTCCACTTTCCCCTTCCTTATACCACACTGAGGGGTTAATAGCTTCTTCATCCTCGTGTGTTAAAGTGTATAATTTAATCTGCAATTTGTCCCCTTGACTCTGAATGCTCAAGTTTAACTTCAAAATCAAATCCCTTCCTAATAAATTGTCTATTCCTTTTGGAAGTTTTTGAATGGTTGATTTTTCGGCCCCTGTATCCACTAAAAATAAAACTTCCTCTTTATGGGGACCAATTAATAATTTTATCAAGGGCTCTGTTGATGTTGAAGTCCCCAGAAGATAGAGCCCCTGACACCCCTAATCTTCTTTGAACATCTTCTCATCTTGTTCCCGCTTACGGTAGTTCTTCTGAACATGTCCCCTCTTGTTACAGTAGTAACAGACGGGAATTGTAAATCTTTCTCGATAAGGCTGTCCCCGGGGTGTCTGCTCTATTCTTTTTTCCCTTTTCTCTCCAGGAGTCGTCTTATTTTTCTGACTTTCTCTTACTGTTGCTACAAAAATTTTTGCTTTTGCTTTTTGTTTTTCTTCGTCCCTCCTAACATAGACTTTCTGGGCTTCTCTAAGTAACTCCCCTAATCCTCTTTCTTGCCAATCTTCCAATTTTTCTAATTTCCTTCTTATATCCCCCCAGGATTTAGCTACAAATTGTGTTTTAAGGAGTGCGGTCCCAGCCACTGTATTGGGATCAATTCCAGAATACGTTTGTAGATTTTTCCTCAACCTCTCCAACCATTCTGTTGGAGATTCGTCTTTCCCTTGTTGTTCATTAAATGTTTTAGTAAGGTTTTGCCCTCGGGGAACCGCTTCCCTTATTCCCTGTATGATTAACGTTCTCAAATCCCTCACATTTTGTCTTCCTTGGGGTTGTTGATGATCCCAGTGGGGATCCACATTTGGCCATTTCTGATCTCCCGGGGGTCCTGCCTGATTCTGTCTTTCCCAAATTCTCATTCCAGCTTGTCTAATCATTCCCCTTTCCTCAACAGTAAATAAGATCCCTAAAATGGACTGTATTTCTTCCCAGGTATAAGTATTGGGGCCTAGGAATGGGTCCAGTTTTTCAGCTACTCCGAGGGGATCATCTAATAGGGTCCCCATTTCTTTCTTGAAATTTCTTACATCTGTGATATTTAATGGGACTGCCACAAACCCGATGCCTCCCTGATTGCCTCCGAGGGGTACTTCTCGTAAGGGATATAGAGAAGCTCCCTCAGATACAGCAGTCCTACTTCTCGTACATGCAGCCAGAGGTCGATCTAATTCCGGTGCTGTTGGTGGTGGAGGTAGGGGCAACGGTGGTACAGATAGAGGTACTACGGCCACTGGACGGGGAGCCGCTGCCGAAGACGGATGATTAGAATATGGAGGCGGTAGGTTATCCAGTGGCTCCCATTTATCATCTTTTTCTATTTCCTTTTCACTTTTCTCCTCTTCCTCAAACTTTTTATCTGTTTTTAATGTAAATAGTGAGGCATAATCACTTTCCTCCTGACTAAAAGGTTCCTTTGAATTAACATATATATTTAAGGCCTGGCAGACCCAGTCTTCAAAAGATCCAAAAACAGGCCAAAAGACATGTGGTCTCAAAGGTTCTTTTGGCCATTCTACCATACAATATTGAACTAATTTTAATTTACTTTTTCCTTTTCTGGGGCCCCTATCATTCCCATTTTCAATCATTATTCCTAATGGACTCTCTGGAGGTATTTTTAGTAATTCGCTCCCTTTCTTCTGGTCCTGGGTTCTCGATTTCGTCTGACCCATCCAGGAATTTTTACTGTGGCAATTCCTACAGCCCTTGGCTACCAGTAAGAGTGTCTTGCAGGGGGTTTAGGACCTATCACCCACCCACGAATCCTCTAAGAATCGCTTCGGTCCTTCACCGGCCAAGTCCCTCGCGGGAGATTGGAACCGCGGTTAGAAGACCTCCACAATCGCTTCGGAACTAGGTTCCGTCTCAGTCACACTCTTACACACAAAGGCAACTGAATCCCACCCAACCGAACGGTATACACCTTAAATACTTACGACTCCGTTGTCTTTGTTCGGATCTTTGCGCGCAGAATTACGGGCAAAATAAACTGCTGCAGCCGGAAGGGAGCTCATAAAAAAAATCAAATTCTTTGCTTGCCCCTCTTCAGGTTCAGGATGGCGTTAGTCCCGACCCGACCCGATCAGGAGCCACCAAAAGGTGGGGCGCCCCTCCTAGATCAAGTCAGAATTCCGGAACCAAGACCATCCCGGACGAGCCCCCAATTGAGATAAATGATTGAGTCCCAAACAGGATTCCAATTCAAGTTTACAATTTATTAAGTGAATAGAGGCAAGCAAACAGCGCTGGGTGCGCCAGGAATCTCCGCTCCACCAAGACGCATGCCGTACAGTTCCTGTTCTTGGTTTATATCCTGTCTGTTAATACATATTCATGAATAGGCGTGTCTTCTTCGGCGCATGCCCTCTTCTCCTTCTAGAATCTTCTCGAATCTTCCTCGGCGTGCCCCCAGGATGACCCCAAACTTTATGCATGCACTTTACAAGTTTCTCTTTACACAGTACTATGCAGTCAGTGGTAAAACTGATTTGAGCTGATATACCAGCAAAGTAGTTTAAGTTTCTCCTGTACCCCTTTTTATGGTGCAGGAGAAATCCATAAAAGTACAGAAGGTTACACTTCATCACACGAATCAGATGAACATATTTCACAATAATATACTACAGCCTTATTCAGTCTTTTAATTCAAGACCCCAGAGAGAGGACAGTCATAGAAACATACCTCCCCCCACCCCCAGTCTGCTTTTTATGGCCAATATAAATTTTTGACACCCCACAAAACCAGAAAAGAAAGCCAGTCTTGGGGCTGATGCCAGTACAGATAACAGTGTTGTTCATAAAAATTCTCTATGTAGAAGAGGTCCTGTTTCCAGTCAAGGCAATGGAGAAAACAACGATAAAATCCCTTGCATATTTAAATTCTTAGGGCAGAAGACTTAGTATTTATATGCAAAAATTTCCAAGATCTAAAACTTGCTTTGGCCAGATGGAATCAAGAACTACTACTTTGCTTGGCAGTTGGTACAAACCACAAAAACGCAGTGTACAGTATTGGTGATGAAACGCTTTATTACATTACACTTACTTACAAATAAGTGTTATTTTGAAAGAGCCACATCTTTGAAGTCCAAACTGAAAGAAGAATGAAGACATTGTCCAAAGTGGGGAAAAAAGTATAAGCAAATCATTATCAACTTAAGTCTGTCTCAATTTCACTGAAAAAAGTACTTTTGAACTCAAGTTTCTCCTGTTTAAATGAAGTGATGGGCAATGGGAAATGCTTGCTTTTTATATTTGCTCCTTTGACTTTTTTTTTTCCTCTAAACAGGGCCAGAAAAAGTCATATGAGCAACTTTTAAATCATGCAAACATTTATTTAAAACGTTATTAACATTTTTATTAACATTTTTAAATAAACCTTCATTTATACCTATTTATTCTATTCCCATTTTTATAGCTTGGGCACAGAGCAGTCTTAATTTTACAACCACCTCATTAGAGCTTCAGCTTCTGGTAAAGCAAAAGCAAGTATTCCTTAGAGTTCTGTTTGGAAATAAGAAATTCAGAAATATCTAAAGCCTTTCTCAATACTATGCCAGTTATGACTAATCACAAAAGAGAAGGAAGGCAAATTTTTTTTTAAACCCAATTCTGTTCATATTGGTATGCACATTAAAGCTTTCTAATATTCCTTATTGACCCATCACTCTGGAGTTAGAGCAAGTCAAAATGTAAGCCTTGATTCCTCTTGACAGTTTCACCTTTTCAAGTGCCTGCAAGCATCTAATTTGTGACGATTCCCCAATAATAACAAAGTGTTTTTAAAAACTTGGAGGTGAGGGGGAATTCACTTCTCCTTTTGTAGCTTAAAAAAACCCAAACCAGCTTTCTTACTTTTTAAAGTAAAAAAATCACTCAGAACCAGCTAACATAGTATGATACATAAGAGCTAATATGCAAGGTACACTAGCATCCCTGACAAGGATTGATTGGTGAAAAAAAAAAGTACCTTTTTGCTTTAAGTACAAGCATGTACACTTTTAGCTAGCAAAGGCTGGATCTTCACTGTTTTGTGGGGTTTGACTATTTCAGTAATCAACAAAATATTCTGGAGATGCCAAATTTGGAGAAGTTGCACATGTATTCGATTGATTTTAATTAACCTAAGATTTTGCCCTCTGAAAAATTCCGCTGACATGAATGAAACTAAGCAGTAAGAATAAAAGGGCAGAAACTCTCAAAGAATTATGATTTTATTTTTAATATACACATATGCCAGTCTCCATAGGATTTGGCTCTATACCCTCCTCAGTTATTTCCCAAAAGCTCTTACTCTGTAGGGCTAAAAGGAAAATATTAAAATTATGAGTGAACTATTGTCAAATTACAGAACAAAAATGCAGATCCCAGTGTCTGCAATGATTGTGGTACCATCTAGTGGAAAAACAACAGTTATACAATCAGTGACTGCAATCTACAGGTCAAAGGGTGGAAGGAGGGTTTGAATCTGTAGCTATGCTATTTGTATCCATCCAGCAAAGGAAAGTTCACAGCACAGGCATATTTTGGAAGCTCCAAGGGATTTCTGACAGCAGTCACATTACAGCACTAAACTGATGGCACCTGAGAGAAGGATCATTTCCATACCAAAGTGGTGTTAAGTACCAATACAGTTTCAAAGAAGGGAGGGGGGGAAATAATCCTCCCCACCACCCCTACTTCACCCTCCCAAAAAATTTGTTAAAACATGCTGCTGAATGCCAGTCAACATATTATGAAATGAAAAACTGCTCTGCTAGTCCAAACTTGGCAGTTTTAAGAGCTTTATATAAGTTTGAAAGGGAAGGTTGTAGATAACTGTAAACTGGAACAGAATTCAGTATGGACTGATTGGAAGAGGATTGTGCCAGATCGATCTGGTAACTGGATTCCAATACAAAACAAATGTAGACATTTAGTCTATCGAGGCTTCAGTAAAATGCGTGATACATACTGCATAGGAAATTACCATTGCTGGAGAAAATAAGCGTTGACATAAGAATTATAAAATGGATTTAGACCTGGAAACAAGAGATAACAATTTCTGTTGAAAGAAAAAGTTTGGGGTTTAGTATCAAACTTCAAACTTTTTCACAAAAAGGATGATTATGCTAATGAAATGTGTAATAACACAATTGCGTGCAGTTTTCACAAAACTGGAATATGAGAAAGGAAGTTGCATGATCTCCAAAGTTGAACTGGTGGAAATGGGCTAAGTTAAACAAGATTTGCAGTGAAGACATCCTCTCCCCCCCCCCAAAAAAAAAAGCAGGAGAATCAACTAGAATTGACCAAGAAAGAAAATACACTGAAATATATTAAATCAAAGGATGACTAAACTACCTCTGTGGTGCAGCACAGAAGATGGCAAATTTCTTTTCTGAGAGGGTAGAGTGTACAATATTCAAAACAGTGAAAGGCATTGGTAGAAATTAATTTGAAAAGCTGCATACAATTCTGACCACCGTGTTCAAGAACACACCAATTTAGTCTGGAACAGATGCTACTAGGATGATGTCAGAAGTAGAAATAAATAGTAGTATTAAAAATGACAGTATTATAGAGTATAGTAGCTCTTTAAGAATATGTCAGAGGCATAAAAACCTGGAAGGAAGAAAAGCTGTTAAGAGTGAAGGACAGTGATTTCAAGTAATCAAATAGGTATAAACCACTCATGAGTGCATTATGAGCTGTGAAAAAGAGGGTCTAACCTTCTGTCCTGGTTTTGTCTGGGATAGAGTTAATTTTCTTCCTAGTAGCTGGTATAGTGCTGTGTTTTGGATTTGGGATGAAAATAATGTTGATAACATACTGATGGTTTTAGTTGTTGCTAAGCAGTCAAGGAGTATTCAGCTTCTCATGCTGGCCTGGCAGCGAGAAGGTGGGGGGTGCACGGACAGCTGACCCAAACTGGCCAAAGGGAGATTCCATACCATACGATGCCATGCCCATTACATAAACTGGGGGAGTTGACTGGGGAGGGGCCATGGCTCGTGAACTAAATGGGCATTGGTCAGTGGGTGGTGAGCAATTGTGCTGTGCATCATTTGTTTTGTATATTCTTTTATCATTATCATGATTTCATTATTATTATTCTCTATTTTTTCCTGACCTATTAAACTGTCTTTATCTCAACCCACGAGTTCTTTTTTTTTCCAATTCTCTCTTCCATCCCATTGTGGGGGGGAGGGGGAGCGAACAGCTGCATGTTTGTTTTAGCCTGACGGGTTAAACCACAACAGTCATTTTTGGCACCCAACGTGGGGCACGCAAGGTTGAGACAATGACAGATTTGACCAGAGTGTGTTAAAACAAATTTGTTATAAGCATTCATTATATCAGTTTAATCGTTGCTGGTCACAATGTCATGGTATTTGCTCTCAAAGTTGTTGTGCTTGTTCTCAGAGGTGTGCTATGTAATGCCTTACTTGCTGTGCATGCTCCCTTTTGTGCTGCTGATCACCCCTGGGAGCTGGGTCAAGATTACCATGTTTCTGTATTATGTAACACTGGCCATGAGACTGATTTGGTATCTGTATTCAGTATTGCCGTCACCTCTGTACTTGTTGTGCTTGTTCTCAGGGGTGCCTTATGTAACACCTTACTTTCACTATATATATTCCCTGTTGTGCTGTTTATTATCTCTGGGAACTGGGTCAAGGTTACCACTGTGCTGTACTTTGTAACAGTGGCTTATGATATAATAAAATGGCTGGTTGTGACACTAATCTGGTATTTGTATTCAGCATTGCCATCATCTCCATACTTTGTGACCCATCTCTCAGAAACTATTAGTAATTACACTTTTTACCTTTTCTTCTCAGAGAGCCAGTCCATGGAGGAGACACCTTGCTTCACCTTCCTCTTCTCCTCCAAGCTAATTACAATAACTCTTGAGAATTTCTAATATTCTTGGGATGATAAAACCAGCATGCTCCTATTGGTAGGTCTCCAGAATGTGTTTCAGGTCTTGTACTTGTTTAAGGTTAAATAACCATTTAAGAATACCAGCCAGAGATCTGCCCTGAGGCGGGATAGTCATGGGTGGCACAGCATGTGGGAGAATATGGGAAGGTATCTAGAGAAGTTCTCACCTCCAAATGTCTGGAACTTTACTCCTGAGCAACTACAGAACTCTAATGAAGTGACAGAATGTTTGGAAAAAAAATGCTGTGGCTATTCCAAAGAGGCACAACTTAGGTCACTGTGCTGGGCCCTGGCCAGTATCTATCAAACATTGTTCGATATTATGCAGCACCCTCAGGGAGAAGAGAGGGAAAACACACTGACAGGCATTGCGGCTGCTCCAACCCCCGTAATAGGCACTGCAGCTACTCCAACCCCTAAAACAGGCACTACAGTTACTCCAACCCCCACGACGGGCACTGCAGTTGAAACAGAAAACCAATCCGTGCTGGTATCAGTCACCCCTATACACAAGAAGAAATCTTGGAAATGAAAGTCAATTCCTTTGGTAAGGGATGCAGAAGCTTCTCCTAACAGGGAGCGGGACAAAGGAGAATACTGCCCCGCCAGCGAGGAGGCAGACTGCTCTGAAACGGGGCCATCATGAGAATGGGAAGAGGAAGAATTACCCACTACCCCACTGTCGTGGTTTAGCCCCAGCTGGCAACCAAGCACCACGCAGCCACTCGCTCACTCCCCCTCCCCCAGTGGGACAGGGGAGAGAATGAGAAAAAAAACTCGTGCGCTGAGATAAAAACAGTTTAATAGGACAGAAAGAGAGAAGGAAACAACAATTATAACAACAATAATAACACCGACAAAGGAATGTACAAGAACAAGTGCTGCCCAATACAGCAATTGCTCACCACCTGGTGATCGATAGCCCGTCCCCGAGCAGCCATTCCCACCCCCCGGCTAGCTCCAGTTTATGTACTGAGCATGACGTTATATGGTAGGGAATATCACTTTGGCCAGTCTGGGTCAGCTGTCCTGGCTGTGTCCCCTCCCAGTTTCCTGTGCACCCCCAGCCTTCTTGCTAGCAGGCCAGCACGAGAAGCTGGACTGTCCTTGATGACTTAGCAACAGCTCAAAACATCAGCACGTTATCAACATTTTCTCATCCGAAATCCAAAACACAGTCTCACACTAGCTTCTGTGAAGAAAACCAGCTCTATCCTGGCTGAAACCAGGACAGTAAAACATACATGCCAATTGTTGGGGTCACGGGAAAGCGAGCTCTCAGGCCATTTTTAAAACCTATGGAATGAACAATTGGAAACATTACATTGACTCATGAATTCCTGTATATGCCAGAATGCCCCCTCCCATTGCTGGGATGTGATCTACTGTGTAAACTGAAAGCACAATTAACATTCTCTGATAAGTCTATTCAGCTACACATGACTGAGGAGACAGTGTGGAGAGCTCAGTCGTATCTATTGACTGAAAAGAAAGGAGACCAGGATCCCAGAAGAAATCATGAATGCTGTGATACCTCTGGTATGGGCCTCCAAGAAACCTGGACAAGCCAAGAACGCAGCCCCAGTAAAGGCTGAATTAAGATTGGGATCTCAACCGTTAAGAAAAAACAATATCCTGTAAAATTGGAGGCTAAAATAGGTTTGGAACCATTGATTAATGCTTTTATACAATATGGTTTGCTACGAGAATGCCAATCAGAATATAACACTCCAATCTTACCAGTCAAGAAACCCTGAACTCAGGAGTATCGGCTGGTACAGGACTTGAGGGAAATTAATAAGATTACAGTAGGCATACACCCAGTGGTACCTAATCCTTACACCTTGTTGTCTGCTGTTCTTGAGGACAATATGTATTTTACTGTACTAGATTTGAAAGATGCCTTCTTCTGCATTCCCTTGGAAGAAGAAAGCTGGAAGATCTTTGCCTGTGAATGGGAAAGTCCCATCACTGGTAGGAAAGTACAACTCTACTGGACCGTGCTGCCCCAAGAATTTAAAAACAGTCCAACCTTGTTTGGTAGCGTACTTACCAAAGAATTAGAAGAATGGCAAGGTAAGAATCCTTCCGCTACCTTGTTGCAGTATGTAGATGACATACTTTTAGGAGCAGGAACTGAACAGGAATGTAAAACCGCAACCATAGATTTGCTGAATTTCCTGGGACTGCCTGGATACTGGGTATCTCAGAAAAAGGCCCAAATAATACAGACCACTGTAACTTACTTGGGATTTGAGATATCTCAGGGAGAAAGAAAACTAGGAGCAGAGAGAAAGGAAGCTATCTGTCAAATAGCTCCTGCTCAATCTAAGAAGGAACTGCGAGGGTTCTTGGAAATGTCTGGATGGTGCAGACACTGGATACCAAATTTCAGCCTGATCGCCAAATCATTATATGCAGCTATCAAGGGGCCCAGAGAAACTGGAATGGACACCAGAGTGCAGGAAAGGATTTGATTCCATCAAGACTGAACTAATGAGAGCTCCTGCTCTGGGTCTACCAAACCTGAACAAGCCTTTTACATTATATGTGCATGAGAGAAATATGTATGGCATTGGGAGTCCTGACTCAGACTCTGGGAGACTGGAAAAGACTGGTAGCCTATTTCTCCAGTTAGATGAAGTGAATAAAGGATGGCCTGCGTGTTTGAAAGTGGTAGCTGCAGTGGTGCTACTAATTAAAGAAACCCAGAAATTAACCTTGGGGCAACCTATCATAGTGGTGGTGCTGATCAAACAAGACAATGTCACTTTAAAATTGACTTTGACCTTGAATCCTGCCACTTTAATGCCAATAGATGAGAAGGAAGAGCTAGAGCATGACTGCCTACATGTTATAGAACAGGTATACTCCAGCCGACCTGATTTGAAAGATATACCATTAATTGATCCAGAAGTTGAACTTTTTACAGATGGAAGCAGCTTTATGGTGAATGGAGAATGGAGAGCTGGGTATGCTGTAGTAACCCTACAAGAGGAGGTGGAAGCGCTAGCATTGCCATCCAATACCTCTGCTCAGAAAGCAGAAATCATAGCTCTAACTTGAGCTTTAGAATTATCCAAGGATAAAAAGGTAAACATATACACGGACGCCAAATACCATTTGGAGTGGTCCATGCACATGGAGCCATTTGGAAAGAGCATGGATTGTTATCCTCTCACGGAACCCCTATCAAATATGGACCAGAGATTTTAAAACTACTACAAGCTGTTCTGGGACCAAAAGAAGTTGCAGTTGTACACTGTAAAGCTCACCAGAAAGGACAAACCAAGATAATCAAAGGAAATCGAAAGGCAGATGAAATGGCTAAAAGAGTTGCAGAAAAGGGATCATTGATTAGAGCATTGATACCTGTGGAGTAACAGGGCACGGACTCTGGCGGGGATTCAGGCCAAAGACCTTTACTGCTACAAGTGTCCGCTTTTTATGCAGTTACATTTCTTTCACGCGCCACAAAATACGTCCTGGTTGGTTACCACACACAGTCCATGCACTTCTCCACAGTCAGGATTCGCTGCCTGCAGGTGTCCACGCGCTCCTTTACTTCCTCTTAGTTGTTTACCACAGCTCCTTCTCCTCAAGGCTGAGCCCTGCAGGTGTCCAGCTGTTTACCATCTTCTCAATGCCACAGCTCCTTCTCCTTAAGGTCGAGCCGCGCAGATCAATGCCACAGCTCCTTCTCCTTAAGGTCGAGCCATGCAGGGTGATCCCAACATCTCCCCCTTTTTGTTTATCTATAAACAAAACCTGATGGATCATTTGCAACCCAAGGACTGTGAGAAAGATGGACCATCTGTCCATTCTTGTATCGTCCTGTGCCGCGAACTCAGCCCAGCAGTCGGTAGGTGCCAGCTTTACGTGGGCGTCCCCACGGAGGCAACGGTGGCCTTGCCGTACACCGGCCCACTGCCCTTCGGGAAATCCCGGTATTTATACATTTGCAGAGGAACGAGTTTCGACACACGAGGCCAGCGAGTGTCGGAACACGCCTCGGTTGTCACCTTTCAACACAGGGAACCTATGGCGCATGTGCCTGCTGGCCAGACGTGCTGCACGCGCCACAGCCATCCCGTCTATTGGTTCGTAGGCTTTGTTCACATGGCATCTTACCATAATCCAGCAGTCACATATCAACTATGCTTAAATTAATAGCAGAATGTTACAAGGCAAACAATTCTAGCTGTACTACTCCTAGCGATGGAAAAAGCACCTGCACAAAGCTATGAAAACCAATATTATATCTTACCAAAGGGTTTGTAGTTATAGAGCGGTTTGCCCTAAAAGCTTTCCATGTTCCTCTCATGATACCGCTAATTTCAGTGTGATTTACCCATACATTTTCTTTTGGCTGAGGTGGCATCCAGATTGCGATGACACCTGATAGTGTCAAGATGTGTCCGACGATGACGATGGTGACTGTTTCGCCCATGGTTTTACCCAGTTTGCAGGTACCCAACGAGTTCCAGAATCTGTAATGACACAAGCATAACCTTGTCCCCAGGTTAGCAGTTGAAAAGGTCCTTCCCACATATTCTTTTCCAAATTTATAACTTTTACTTTCACATTTTGTGTTAACTCACATAGGCTTCCTGTCATTCCTTTTACATGTTTTATTATGGGAGGTACTGTTTCTCCTTCTGCTAGACGCAAATAATTTAACACATATAAGGCTTTATTCAAACGTTCTTGGGGTGGTGTGGTAGCTTCTCCCCCTTTTTGTTTTGAGCGTGTTTGTCTAAGAGGTTTATCTAACAAAGCTCATTCATTGGGTGTGTAAGACACTCATTTGAACTGTTAGCTAGCCAAACATTCCTTATTACCTTTTGAACCATTCCTTGTAGACAGTGTAATAAACACGGTACAATAAGCATTATTATTAAGATAACAAGTAATATAACAACTGCCCCTTTAACTAAGTCTTGTAACCATCCGCTTAGGCCCAAACTTGACAGCCATGATTCGAGGCCAAGCGAACTTGTCTTTAACTTGTCCTTAACTCCTTCAGTTTTCGCAATTGTTGAGATACCGTCTGTGAGGTATCTGTTAAATTCATACAACAGATGCCTTCAAACTCCTCACACCCATGCCCTTGGGCCAAAAGTAGGAAGTCAATTGCCGCCCTATTTCGAGCACCCAAAAAACTTCTGGCAGATTGCAAGTTACCCAAAATTCTCTATCCCCCCAACTCTGTTACACCGTATACACCGTGGGGAGAGCGTATTATTGAAATATACTCTTTGATTCCCTGCAAAAGAAATGATATATTTATGACAATAAGTACAACGACATAGAACAAACCCACAACACCATTTTACAAATAGGGCATATTGAAGTTGCTGCTCTTGAACGTCCAGGGAGTGCCACTGAAACAGTCAATGAGCCATCATTCTGTAACCAAGGTGGTAGAGAATTAAAATAAAGTAGGGTTAGAAAATAGGGTTAGAAAACTCGGAAGCAATTAATTGAGTATTGCAATCATTGGTGGCCAATGTATAGGTTGGACAGTGGGGAGAAATGGCCAGAAAATGGGACATTGCAATATAACACCATCTTGCAATTAATGTTGTTTTGTAAAAAGGAGGGTAAATGGGAAGAAATGGCTTATGTTGATTTATTCTTTACACTACAAAATCATCCAGAATGGCAGAGACAGTGTGGAATACATCCGTATGATCCCATGGTAAAGATTGTGAAAAAGGGAAAATGTGATGAGAACTCGAAAAGGGGTTGTTCTACTTATAATACTAAAGAGAATTGTTGGAAAAATGGAACTGAGGAGGAAGATATTGAATTAATGGTTGCTCCTCACCGAAGGTGGGAAAGGGGAAGAGAGGTCCAAAATTCGGAGGATGATAGTCCTCCTACTTCTCCCAAGGAAGGGGAAGCAGTGGGATTTAGCCCAATTTCAGGGAGAAGGAGGGGGGAAGTAAGACTAACTTCCCTCCAAGCCCCTCTCCGAGAAGCGGTGGGGAATGATGGTCCAGTGGTGGTGAAAGTTCCTTTTTCAATTACTGATTTAAGATCATGGAAAGAGACTGCAGGTACCTATCGGGAGGATCCCGAAAGAGTGGCTAAGGTAAAATGCTTGAAATTGCTTGGGCTGTATATAACAATAGAGAAAAAGAAAAAGAGGTGAGGCAAGCCCGAAGGGATGGAAAGCTACTAGCAGTTTTGGCAGGGAATAACAGGATAGGCAGAGGGAGAGGACGAGGAATGAATATGGGAGAGAGAAGGAAAATAAGTCCCGATTAGCAGAAGATCAATGTGCTGTTTGCAAGGAGTGTGGGTACTGGAAAAGAGAATGTCCTAAGGCAGGAGAATTAGATCCGGCTCTCCGGGCAATTAAATTAATGACTCTGGATGAAGAACTATGAAGGGGACCGGGGGAATCGACCCTAGCTGAACGTCTGGTTACATTGAAGCTAGGGAATGAAGAAATAGAGTTTCTGGAGCTACTTACTCAGTATTGAATACATGTAAAGGGAGATTTAGTCACAAATCAGTAGATGTTGTTGGTGCGACAGGGCAGAAGGAAAATTGGCCATTTTTAGAGCCATTAAAGTTTAAATTGGGAAAACAATGGGTAACTCACCAGTTTCTGTATATGCCTGAATGTCCACTGTCTTTGTTGGGACGAGATCTATTGAGTAAATTAGATGCACAAATAACTTTCAAAGATGGAGAAATCAAATTGTTAATACCAGAATCAAAAGCCATAGAGGCAAGAGTGTTTATGTTACAGGATTCCTACAGGGAAGAACAGATTCCAGAAGAAGTGGAAAATGCAGTTATTCCTTTGGTCTGGGCGAGTGGAATTCTGGGACGATCTAAATTGGCAGAGCTGGTAAAGGTGATTTTAAAACCTGGAGCCAAACCGGTAAGACAAAAGCAATATCCTATTAAGTGGGAGGCTCGAAAAGGATTAGAGGGGTTGATTACAAAATTTTTAGAATATGGACTATTGGTAGAGTGTGAATCAGGATATAACACTCCCATATTACCAGTAAGGAAATCCGGAGGCAAGGAATACCGATTGGTTCAGGATTTAAGAGTTATAAATCAGATAGTCCAAGATATACACCCAGTAGTGGCTAACCCATATATTTTACTGACTTCTTTGAAAGAGGAACATAAATGGTTTACTGTACTAGATTTAAAGGATGCCTTCTTCTGCATACCTCTAGATATAGGCAGCCAAAACATATTTGCTTTTGAGTGGGAAAGTCCGGCCACAGGACGAAAGACCCAATTGACATGGACTGTACTTCCACAAGGATTCAAAAATAGCCCTACGATATTTGGGAATCAATTGGCCAAGGAATTAGAGATATGGAAGAGACAGGACCAAAAGGGAAGTGTTCTGCTACAATATGTTTACTAAATTTCCTAGGCCAAGGAGGATATAGAGTCTCCAGAAATAAGGCCCAAATAGGAAAAGAAACAGTAATTAATTTGGGATTTGAAATATCCCAAGGACAGAGACAACTGGGAAATGAAAGAAAAGAAGCTATCTCTCAAATTCCTGAACCAAGTAGCCCGAAAGCATTGAGAACTTTTCTGGGAATGATTGGGTGGTGCCGACTTTGGATTTTGGATTATGGATTATATGTAAAGCCACTGTATGAGGCTTTAAAGGAATCCAAGGATCAGTATCTGACTTGGACACCTCAATGTCAGAAATCATTCAAAGAACTGAAAAAGGCATTAATGATGGCACCTGCTCTGGGATTACCGGATGTGACCAAACCTTTTGAGTTGTTTGCACATGAAAGGCAACATCTGGCTCTTGGAGTGCTGACACAACGGCTGGGATCCTGGAAACGACCAGTGAGGTACTTCTCTAAACAACTTGACAACGCGAGTAAAGGATGGCCAGGATGTTTACATGCTGTAGCAGCAAGAGTATTGCTGATCTAAGAAGCTCGAAAATTGACCATGGGTCAAAAGATGGTGGTGCACGTACCACATATGGTAATTACTGTTCTAGAGCAAAAGGGGGGTCACTGGCTATCCCCCAACAGAATGCTGAAGTATCAGGTTGTCCTATTGGAACAAGATGATGTGGAATTGAAAACCACACCGATTGTTAATCCAGCAATATTTTTGTCAACAGAGAATCCAACAGGAAATTTAGAACATGATTGTTTATTAAGTATTGAACAAGTTTATTCCAGTAGACCAGACCTGAGAGATGAACCTCTGGAAAAGCCTGATCTGGAGCTATACGCAGATGGAAGCAGTTTTGTATGAGAAGGAAAACGAATGGCTGGATATGCTGTCGTCACCACCTCTGAGGTATTGGAATCAAGGACACTACCTGTAAGTACCTCAGCACAGAAAGCAGAATTGGTGGCATTAAGGCGGGCTCTACAAATAGCAGAAGGAAAAAGGGTAAATATTTGGACTGATTCTAAATATGCATTTGGTGTGATCCATGCTCATGGAGCCCTCTGGCAAGAAAGAGGATTGCTGTCAGCCCAAGGAATATCAATAAAGTATAAAGAAGAAATTCTCCAACTCCTGGAAGATGTGCAGAGACCGAAAGAAGAGGCGGTAATGCATTGTAAAGCTCATCAATTTGGTCAGACGGCTGTAAATATAGGTAATCGATTGGCAGACAAAGGTGCAAAAGAGGCCGCAGAACGAGGTATCCTTGCACTAGTACCAGTAAAACAAAAAATCAGGTGATAGTAACCCCACAAATTATGACAGAACTCGCAAAGGAAAAACATGAACAAACACACTGGGGAGTAGATGCTATGGTTTCAAGTTTAAAAACATCTGTAGTATGTGTAGGAATGACAGGAATAGTTAAATCAATAATAGCTAGATGTCCAATCTGCCTTAAAAATAACCCCATGAACCAAAAGAGGCCACCTCTAGGAATGATAAAACAAGGAAATTCTTCAGGAGATTACTGGCAAATTGATTTCTCTGAGTTACCCAGTCAGAATGGATACAGGTATTTATTAGTACTAATGGATACATTTTCTGGATGGCCGGAGGCCTTCCCTTACCGCACCAACAAAGCTAGAGAGGTAGTTAAAGTGTTGTTGAAGGAAATAATACCAAGATTTGGAATGCCATTGGGAATGTCTTCTGATAGGGGACCATGCTTTGTGGCAGATGTAGTTCAACAGATCAGTAAAATTTTGGGTATAAAATGGGACTTACATACCCCTTGGAGGCCACAATCGAGTGGAAAAATTGAGAGATTGAATCAAATGTTGAAAAGACAAATAAGTAAAATTTGTCAGGAAACATCTTTGAAGTGGCCACAGGCTTTACCACTAGCTTTCTTGAGAATCAGGATCCAACCGAGATCAAGGGATGGTATAAGTCCATATGAAGTCCTGTATGGTAAACCGTACCAGACTCCTTTTATCCCAGGGGATATGAAGGTAGCTGGGGAAAATGATTGGAAAGTGTATCTAATTGCTTTAGGAAAAGTCCTTGGAGCACTTTGGAGATATATTGTGCTGACTAGGTCACTTGCCTTGGATACGCCTGTACATCAGTATCAGCCAGGTGATCTTTAAACTTGGAACTCTGAACCACTGCAGGAAAAGTGGAGGGGACCATTCTAGGTACTGTTAACAACTTATACTGCAATCAAGGTTGGAGGAATGGAACTGGGGATACACTACACCCGAGTGAAGAAAGCCCTGTCATGGAAGGTCATCAATAGGGATTCAGAGACTGCAAAGTTGACTTTAAAACATGTTTAAGAAATTATCATTGGAAAAAATGGAAAAATGGGTTTTGATTTGGAAACTGATGATGTTGGGAGCATTGTTTGGGATGATAATAGATCAATTGGAAGGGAGAGTGAAGCAGAGCAGCTAATATACATTCCAAGGAGAACTCCAGAAGAAAATTTAATGGTAGGATTGATAAAAGAATTTGCAAATTTACAAAATGTAACCCAAATAACCACATGTCTTCCAATTCCAAGAGCAGTAGGTGAATCAATTCCATGGGGAATCTTAACAACAAATTTGAGCACAGTAAGCACAAGGGATAAACAATTATGCAAAGAAATAAGTAGAGGCCTCCCTGTACATGATCCCAAGGAAGCTGGACGTGTAGTCCGTAATTGTGAAAATCAAACTAAGCGAGAGGCAGAGGTTGCATGGGATTCAGTGTGGTCTACGGCTGTTTTATCTTAATTTCAATATATGGCTAATACTTCATGGTGTTTTGCCTGGGACAGAACAGTCTTTACAGTTTTCCCATCAGTTAATGACAGGGGAACCACATCCAGGGAAAAGGAAGACATAGTACCCTGGTGGAATTGTAAAAAGATATGTAATTGCAGTGCAGTTGATAGAGCAGTCCAAGAAGTTCCTCCCTTAGCAGCTGCATTGAAATATGGGTGTTGGTGCAGAGGACTCAAGAACGATTTAAATTTGACTGGTGTATATAAAATTAGAAGGGGATCAATATTTAGTTGTAGAAGGTCTACAGTTCAGAGCCCGGGACATTTAGTTTGGGCAATGAGTGATGGAACTTGGACCACCCATTTACCAGTGGACAGGAAAGTAAAACAAATTACTTTAGGAATGCCAACATTATGTCCAATCTGAAAGAAAGCTCCCTTTAGGGGAGATTCTGAAAATTTAAAGTTAATATGGACAAAAAGATCACAAATTGATGATGATGATTGGAATGAACCCTCAACAGGAGTGAAACTTGGATGAGCCTTAGAATCCTTATTGACTCCCTTGGCAACTTACAGGAATAGGGATTGGTTATATAAGTTGACAGGTCAAGTGGAAAGATTAGCCAATATAACAAGGAAAGGATTTAAACAACTAAATTTACAGTCACAAGCCACTTCAAAGATGACCCTACAAAATAGGATGGCTCTAGATATGCTCTTACTAAAAGAACATGGAGTTTGTGGATACCTGAGGGATAGGATAGATCATTGTTGCATACATATCCCAAACGTTACCCAGGATGTTGAATATGATTTGGACTTATTGAGAAAAATAGAAAAGGATACTCAGGAAATGCAACAAGACATGCAAGAAAATTGGTTTGATAAAATTTTCAGTGGATTAGGATGAAACTTGAGTTCTTGGGTGAAGTCCTTAATAATATCTTTGGGAACATTATTCATTTATCATTGTTTGAAAAGGAATTTACAAAAAGAGCTACCATTGATAGCAGAATTACACTTGCATTGACTACAAAACACCAAAATTTAAATGGACTAACTAATAATGCTCCTACCATCAGACAACAAAGTGATTGAATGTTAATAAGGAAATTAATTTGTAATGGAAGTATTGAAAAGAAATTATTTCAAAACTTCCAAAGGGGGGAAATGTAACCAAGGTGGTAGGGAATTAAAATAAAATAGGGTTAGAAAATAGGTTTGTGAATTTGTAGCAAGTTGTAACTATAAGAACATTATGCACCAGCAATGCTGCTCGAGAACCCACCTAACCCTTCCCATCTTGATTTAATTATCAAGGAGTTAAGCGTAACATTGTGATCATGATATTATGTTTTGTTCTAATAACAAGTAGTCAGAAAGAAGGAACACCTTGGTCAGTTCTACGGTCCGGTGGGTAGGTAATTATTCATTCTATAGTCTTGTCTTAAAACAAAGGACTGTGAGGTGAATGATTGCATATTGGACCGATAGCCCGTGAAGGTCTATTTAGTGATGCCAAGCTTAAGTGAACTTTGTAGGAAAGGTAATTCCGGCAGGGGGAGATCGCGACCACCGACTCAGAGACCACCCACTCAAGAAACCCTCCGACTCAAAAGAATAAGGAAGTAAAATCTCAAGAAATTATAGTGAGCATGCGTGGTCATTTACATGTGAGGCGAGGAATATTTAACCAATCATTGTATGGAAACTTGATGAATATGTATTAATCTTGCCTATAAATGTTTGATTTTTGAACTGATCGAGCGAACACGATTTAGGAGGAGCTATCCCCCGTGTTCCCAGCGCCGTGAATAAAGAATGCCTGCCTTTTAACACTACATTGGTGTTACAAGGTTTATTCCCGATTTCGGTGACAATTCCCCATACAAAAGAGTGAAAGCATCAGCTGGCGATACGTCGGAGTTGACTGCGTCCGTAGGACATGTGACAGGATCTTCTGGACTTACTGCCGGCCGTACCGACCTGGCCGGTACCCACTTCGCTCCGTCCCCTCCCCCTCTGCCAAGGCCTCTTGTCTCATGCCTTGCCAATGTTGGGCAGGGTCGTATCTTGACTTGGGGGAAGGATCGCCCCAGGCAGTCCCCTCCTGATGCGGCACGGGCGACTAGCACTCATGTTCCAGGTCAGGAGGCGGGGGCCAAGGAGGACTCGCCACCTCCATTGGTTGCGTTAGCGGGGGGGCGGGGGTGTGGGTGGGGGGCGCGGGCTGCTTGTTCTCATCATCCCCAGCTCAGCCTCCCTTCTCTCCCAGGGCTGTGGCAGAGGCAGCAGCTGCCACCGCCGTCCACTCTGATTTTATCGCCTTTATAGAGTCTCTGACTAATTGCCAGGTTGTTAACACTTTCACAGCTGTATGATCCCCTTTAGGGGCTGCCTCAAACACCAATTTCCCTGCTTTGTCCCAAGTATCTAGCTCAAAAACTGTTGCAGAGTCTGCTGCTAGCCCCTGGCTCTTCAAAAATGCTAATAATAATCGCAAAGTTTGTTCATCATAAGTAATCCCCCTTTTCTTCAAAATTTTTGCTATAATACAAAGGATTGCTTTTTCTTCTGAAGATATTTGCGACCCCATTACTTAACGTCCCCAGCTGCTCACCTCTTTGGTGATTATTCATCCGGACTGCAGCTCTCTGGTCCGCTGCTACTTTCTCCTGCAGCTCTCTGGTCCGCTGCTATTTTTCCCTGCAGCTCTCTGGTCCGCTGCTATTTTCCCCTCTGGTGGGCTACTCCACCGGTCGTCTCTTCCTATGATTCATGTCCCTGTTCGGGTGCCATTTGTGGAGTAACAGGGCACGGACTCTGGCGGGGATTCAGGCCAAAGACCTTTATTGCTACAAGTGTCCGCTTTTTATGCAGTTACAGCTCTTTCACGCGCCACAAAATACGTCCTGGTTGGTTACCACACACAGTCCACGCACTTCTCCACAGTCAGGATTCGCTGCCTGCAGGTGTCCACGCGCTCCTTTACTTCCTCTTAGTTGTTTACCACAGCTCCTTCTCCTTAAGGTTGAGCCCTTGCAGGGTGATCCCAACAGATACCACTAAGGGAAGTTCACTGGGAACCTCCAAAATATTCTGAAGAAGCAGGTCGGCTTGCCAAACATTTAGAATGTACCAAATCAGAGGAAGGTTGGTGGGTAACTAAAGATGGACAAGTATTGATCACCACCCCAATGGTAAAAGAAATATTGAAGAAAACCCATAGTGAATCTCATATGGGAGCAGATGCTTTGGTTGCGAGCGTTAAAAGATATGCTGTAGGACCAAAAATGCAAAAGTTAGCTGATATAATTGTACGGCAATGCCAGCAGTGTTGCAAGAATAATCCAGAAATCCAAAGAAAGCCTCCTTTGAGAGAAGTGAGATGAGGCCAAACCCTGGGGTTTGAATACTGGCAAATAGATTTTTCTGAATTACCAAAATGTAACCAGTTTAGGTATCTTTTGGTTTTGGTAGATACTTTTTCTGGGTGGCCTGAAGCCTTCCCGTGCCATACCAACAAGTCTAGAGAAGTAGTTAGGATCTTACTCAAAGAAGTGATTCCAAGGTTCGGCATCCCAGAAGGGATGTCATCAGATAATGGGCCTCACTTTATAGCTGAAGTAGTTCGAGAGGTCGCTAAGTTTCTACAAATACAATGGGATCTACATACACCTTGGAGACCTCAATCAAGTGGGAAGGTAGAAAGGATGAATCAGACCCTAAAGAAACAGATCTCAAAACTGTGTCAGGAAACACACTTATATGTTTTTCCTTCAAGAATGTCAGTAAGGTATATGGGTTAGCTACTATTGGGTGAATATCTTGAACAATCTGATTCACAGCTCTTAAATCCTGAACTAATCTATATTCCCTGCCGTTTTTCTTTTTTACTGGCAATATCGGGGTGTTATATTCTGATTCGCACTCTATCAGTAACCCATAATTTAAAAATTTCATTATTAATTCTTCCAACTGCTTTCTAGCTTCCCACTTAATAGGATACTGTTTTTGTCTTACTGGTTTAGTTCCAGGCTTTAAAACAATTTTAACTAGTTTTGCCAATTTGGACCGACCTGGGATTGCACTAGCCCATACCAAGGGCGTTACTGCATCTTCTACTTCTGCAGGAATTTCTTCCTCTGGTCTTTGTGTGTCCTGTAACATAAAAATTCTTGCTTCCACAGCTTTTGATTCAGGTATTAGTAGTTGCACCTCTCCATCCTTAAAGGTTATCTGTGCATCTAATTTGCTCAATAGATCCCTTCCCATCAAGGGTATTGGGCACTCGGACGTGTATAAAAACTGGTGAATCATCCATTGTTTTCCTAACTTAAATTTTAAGGGCTGCAGAAAGGGGCGATTTTCTTGCTTCCCTGTAGCACCAACAACGCTTACAGTTTCATGGCTAAAATTTCCTTTACAACTATTAAGTACAGTGGCTCCTGTATCAACTAAAAATTCTACCTCATCGTTCCCCAGCCTTAGTGTAACCAGGGGTTCATCTGGGGATGATTCCCCCAGTTCTCTTCAGGATTCATCATCTAATGTCATCAGCTTAATGGCTTGGAGGGCTGGGTCCAGGTTCCCTTAACTGCTCTTAACCACTCCATGAAGATGGATGGGGATTCATTTGGTTCTTGTTTAACCTCATATAATTTGGACCAATTAATCGCTTTTGGCATAGCGTGCCTTATGCCAAATAGTATCCTAGTATCCATCTCTGATATCTTGTTAAAAGCCCCTGGGGTTCCATCTGGTTGGGACCCCACTCTGGGTCTGCGGCAGGAAAATTCTGATCTATCGTTCCCTGCAAATCCCCATTAGCATGTGCCCCTTCTACCTGTTTCCGAACAGTATTTAATACCATTTTCTTTTCAGTACCATCTAGCAATGCGTCTAATATTACCTGTAAATCACTCCAATGAGGATCTTGGGTCCTGATTATAGTTTCAAACACTTTAGCTGCCCTTTCTGGGTCTTCCCTATAAATACCCGCCATTTCTTTCCAGGATCCTAGATCTGTTATCAAAAACGGCACCTTAACTGTTACTGGCCCATTATTTCCAACTCCTTGCCGGAGGGGAGCTTGAATAACTCCCCTTGTCTCTTCCTGTCTCCTCCTTGTTCTTCCTGCAATTGGGCTAAATCCTTCTGCCCCACTAAATCACCTTGCCTGTTCATAGATACTTTCCCCTGATTCTCCCGTGCTGCCACCAGCCTCGTTGGCTTGCCTATGACCACTTTCTCTTGCCCCGCTCACACTACTAGCATCATCCTCATCATCAGGACTCTCTCCCAGCCTCTGCCGGGGAGCAACGATTAGTTCCAAATCTTCTCCTTCCTCCTGTCCACATTTCAAACACCTCTTTCCAATACTACAAGCAGAACAACACCTTTTCAAATTCCTGCTCCCCCTTTCCCTTTCCAGGGCTAAAACCATAGGGTCCTGCGGAGTAAGTCCGCAACCCTTTTGCCACTCCAGATGATTTCTTAACATAAAGAATAAGTCTACATGTTGTCCCAAATATGGGTTCTTCCACCTGGTATTCAGGGAGCCGAAATATTTGCTTTTATTCCAAATCTGTGCAGAGTTGGGTGCTAGGTGGTAGGCCCACAAAGCTAGCACGCCTCAGTTAACATACGGAAAATATTTATACATTTCGAGCAACAGTTATCAGTATTTTTGAAAGTTGGCTCAGTCACCCTTATTCCCATTGGTTCTCGCAAGCCTCGTCTCCACTTAAAGTTACAGCATCCTTCTTTTTTACTGTGCATGCTCAGTGAGGAAGGGCTTCTGTGGGTAGGGGGCTTCCCCTACCCAAGGGCAGGTTTCTACTGTGTCAATTATATGTTAATTATATGTTAATTAGGATAGTTCACTTCAAAGTTCATAGCTGTGTTCCCTTTGTGGTTATCTTTGTCTGGATCAGTTCACCTATTCTGCCTCCTTAAACAGAATCACAGAATCACTAGGTTGGAAAGGACCTTTAAGATCATCAAGTCCAACCATTAATCCAGAACCACCATGTCCCCTAAACCATGTCCTGAAGCGCCACATCCACACGTTTTTTGAACACTTCCAGGGATGGCGACTCCACCACCTCCCTGGGCAGCCTGTTCCAATGCCTGACCACCCTCTCAGTGAAGAAATTTTTCCTAATATCCAATCTAAACCTCCCCTGGCGCAACTTGAGGCCATTTCCTCTTGTCCTATCACTAGTTACTTGGGAGAAGAGACCAACACCCTCGTTGCCACAACCCCCTTTCAGGTAGTTGTAGAGAGCGATAAGGTCTCCCCTCAGCCTCCTCTTCTCCAGACTAAACAACCCCAGTTCCCTCAGCCGCTCCTCATAAGACATGTGCTCCAGACCCCTCACCAGCTTCGTTGCCCTTCTCTGGACACGCTCCAGCACCTCAACATCCTTCTTGTAGTGAGGGGCCCAAAACTGAACACAGGATTCAAGGTGCGGCCTCACCAGTGCTGAGTACAGGGGCACGATCACTTCCCTACTCCTGCTGGCCACACTATTCCTGATACAGGCCAGGACGCTGTTGGCCTTCTTGGCCACCTGGGCACGCTGCCGGCTCATATTCAGCCGGGTGTCAACCAGCACCCCCAGGTCCCTTTCCGCCGGGCTGCTCTCCAGCCACTCCTCCCCAAGCCTGTAGCATTGCATGGGGTTGTTGTGGCCAAAGTGCAGGACCCTGCACTTGGCCTTATTAAACCTCATACAGTTGGCCTCTGCCCATCGATCCAGCCTGTCCAGATCCCTCTGCAGAGCCCTCCTACCCTCCAGTAGATCAACACTCCCACTCAGCTTGGTGTCATCTGCAAACTTACTGAGGGAGCACTCAATTCCCTCATCCATATCATCTATAAAGATATTGAACAAGACTGGTCCCAGAACCGAGCCCTGGGGAACACCACTCGTGACCGGCCGCCAGCCGGATTTAACGCCATTCACCACAACTCTCTGGGCTCGGCCATCCAGCCAGTTCCTCACCCAGCGAAGAGTAAACCCGTCTAAGCCACGAGCCGCCAGTTTCTCCAGGAGAATGCTGTGGGAGACGCTGTCAAAGGCTTTACTAAAGTCCAGGTAGACAACGTCCACTGCCTTTCCCTCATCCACTAGGCGGGTCACCTGGTCATAGAAGGAGATCAGGTTGGTCAAGCAGGACCTGCCTTTCATGAACCCATGCTGGCTGGGCCTGATCCTTTGGCTGTTCTGCAGATGCCCTGTGAGCACTCTCAAAACCAACCGCTCCATAATCTTCCCTGGAACAGAGGTCAGGCTGACAGGCCTGTAGTTCCCAGGATCCTCCTTCCGGCCTTTCTTGTAGACGGGCATCACATTGGCAAGCCTCCAGTCTTCTGGGACCTCCCCTGTTAACCAGGACTGCTGATCTTGTTCCTTCCCTCAAGGTTGCGCCTCGTTAACTGCTCACAGAGACTAGACAGTACCCTCAGCTTCATTCCTCCTATATCTCCAACAATGTCAGGGTAAATTTGGCTCAACATACTGCTACAGCGATCAGCTAGTAAGGGCTCACTTACCAAATATAGCACTAGTACAAAACGAGTAACTCATCTGTACACCTGTACAGATTTTCTGGTATCAGTTTTGGCGACCCAGATGGGACCATCTCTGTCCGGCTGCAGGAACCCCCGAGTCGGTGACTCCCTTGGCCAGCCCCGGAGAATTCTCTGGAGGGGCTCACCGATTCGGCGGATCCTCGTGGGGGCAGACAAGGACCTCTGGTAAGAATAAGGTATTCTTTTTGGTTTTGAGGACCGGTCATTTGAAGCTGCTCATAAGTCGCGGTTTGTGAGAACCCCGCTGGGTGGCATACAGTTGCACGTACAATTTGTATTGGTCATTTGGTTACTACGTTGCATGGTTGTATTGACCATTTGATTAGTATGGTCGTTTGTTTGTGCATTTGTACTTGGTTTTGGTTTACATATGTGTGTGTGATACACACATATGTCTGGTATACGTGTATTTGAAAAATTCTGACCATCCTATGTTGACATTTTTTATCTGGGGGGGGTAATAGTTGTTATTGTGTCTGTGTTAGGAATCGTTAGTTGTGTGTGGTGTTTGTGCCCTGGCCCCTGTCCTTGTGTCGTATAAAATTTAGAATGGGGAACCAACAAGGCGGAGTTTTGAAAAAGAGCCCTTTGGGCTACATTTTAAGCCCACTGGAAATATATTGGGGGACCACCTGGAGGGAGTGTAAATCGTAAAACCTTAATAAAATATTGTAATCAGTGGTGGACTTTATATAAGCTAGATGATGGAGAAAAAAATGGCCTTTTAACGAAACTTTAAAGTACAACACTTTGTTGCAACTTATGTTATTTCTGCACCGAGAAGGAAAATGGGATGAAGTGGTTTATGCAGATGTGTTTTTCACTCTGCGAAATCACCCTGAATGGCAGGAAGAATGTGGAATCAATTTAGCACCCCAGGACCCTATGGTCCTGGCAATAGAAAAAGACAAAAAATAAGCAAAATGGGAAGTTAAAAAGATGTTGCTTGTCTTGTAGCATTGGACAAAGAAGATGTTTAACGGTTGGTTCACAGAATGAGGGATCAGAGGATTGTTTGACCCTGATTGGGAGGATGTGGATGCAATGTTGGATACAGTGTTTAGTGAGTCAGAAAAGCAGATGGTTGTGAGAGTGGCCAGAGCCCAGGTACAGGCTCTGCTTTTGGCTGGAACTCTGCCGGGAACAGTGGATACCGATTACCAATCCCGGTTGGGACACTAACCAGAGGGGAGCTCGGGATTTATTAGTGCGGTACAGGGAGTGGATTGCTCACAGAATAAGAAATGCTGTCCCAAAATCAGTGAATTAATTACTCTAAAATGTATGAAATTAAACAAGATAGAAAAGAATCCCCTACGGATTTTTTGAACCAATTGAAAGAAGGGACTTACTAGAACAGTTGAATGCTGAAATAAGATTCATGAATGGAGATACTGAATATAAAGTACCAGAGGAAAATCACATTGAAATTTTAAGTTCGACTCTTACTGAACCCCAAATTAGAGAAGAAGAGATTATACAGGAAATAAAAGACTAGGTATACCCAGGAGTATGGGCCTTGGGGATACCTAGAAGGGCTAAAAATGCAGAATTGGTTGTTGTTAAACTCAAAAAGGGAGCATGACCTGGAATTGGAAGACAGGCGAGGAGTGAAAAGCATTATAGAAGAATTTATAAAATTCAGATTATTAATTGAATGCTCTTCAGAGTATAACACTCCTATTCTGCCTGCAAAAAGCCTGATGGCAAAACCTACCGATTGGTACAAGACCTGCGGGCAATAAATAAGATAGATAGTTGAAGATTTACACCCGGTAGTGCCAAATCCATACACCTTATTGACTAATTTAAAAGAAACCTATGAATGGCTCACAGTATTAGATCTGAAAAATGCATTCTTTTGCCTCACCTTGGCCCCTGAAAGCTGCAATTTATTCACCTTTGAATGGGAAAACCCCTATTCAGGACAAAAAACCTAGCTAACCTGGACAGTGCTACCCCAAGGATTTAAAAACAGTCCCACGATCTTTGGAAATCAATCAGCTAAAGAATTAGAAACCTGGGAAAGACCTTCAGGAAATGGGAATCTCTTGCAATATGTAGATGATATCTTAATAGCCACAGAGAAGGAAGAAGAATAAGAAGAATGTAAGGAATGGACTGTGAGCCTATTACATTTTCTTGGACTAAGTGGTTACCGAGTCTCATTACAGAAGGCCCAGATTTTGAAGAAAGAAATAATATACCTGCTGTCCTGGTTTCAGCCAGGATAGAGCTTGTTTTCTTCACAGAAGCTAGTGTGAGACTATGTTTTGGATTTGGGATGAGAAACTGTTGATAATGTGCTGATGTTTTGGGTTGTTGCTGAGCCGTCAAGGACAGTCCAGCTTCTCGTGTTGGCCTGCTAGCAATAAGGCTGGGGGTGCACGGGGAGCTGGGAGGGGACACAGCCGGGACAGCTGACCCAGACTGGCCAAAGAGATATTCCCTACCATATGACATCATGCCCAGTACATAAACTCGAGTTAGCCGGGGGGGTGGAAATCGCTGCTCGGGGACGGGCTGTCGATCACTGGGTGGTGAGCAATTGCTGTATTGGGCATCACTTGTTCTTGTACATTCCTTTGTTGGTATTATCATTGTTGTTCCTTTCTCTCTTTCTGTCCTATTAAACTGTGTTTATCTCAACCCATGAGGTTTTTTTCTAATTCTCTCCCCCGCCCCACTGTGGGAGGGGGAGTGAGTGAGCGGCTGCGTGGTGCTTAGTGGCCAGCTGGGGCTAAACCATGACACCTGGGATTTGTGATTTCAAAGGGACAAAGACAACTTATGAATGACCGAAAAGAGGCAATTTGTAGGACTCCAGAACCGACCACAGTAAAAGAACTCTGAACCTTTCTGGGAATGACAGGTTGGTGCTGATTATGGATCTATAATTATGGACTTTTGGTCAAACCTCTACATGAATTGTTGAAAAATAGTCAGGCCCAATTAATATGGACTGATGAAGCTAAGAGCATTTAATGAACTGAAATTGGCGCTAACGAGAGCTCCAGCTCTGGGCCTGCCTGATATAACAAAGCCCTTCTGGCTGTTCACGTATGAAAGGCAAGGAGTAGCTTTGGGAATCCTAGCCCAGAGGCTGGGTCCTCATAAACGAGCAGTAGCATACTTTTCCAAACAATTGGATGAAGTCAGACAAGGATGGCCAGGATGCCTTCGGGCAGTGGCCGCCGTTGTTTTGATTATTCAAGAAGCTTGAAAATTCACTTTGGGACAAAAGATGATCGTACATACTTCCCATGCTGTGATTTCTGTTTTGGAACCAAAAGGAGGACATTGGCTCTCGCCATCAAGGTTCCAGAAGTATCAGGCAGTTCTGATGGAACAAAATGATGTAGAAATTGTCACATCTACCGTTATCAACCCTGCTTCTTTTCTAAGTGATAAGCAGGAAATGGAGACTGTTGTGCATGATTGCATAGAAACCATTGAAACTGTATATGCAAGTAGGCCTGATTTGAAGGAGGAGCTGCTGGAGGAAGCTGAACACACTTGGTATACCAATGGGAGTAGTTTTGTAAAGAATGGAGCTCGAATGGCGGGATACACCATGACCACCACAGACCAAGTGGTAGAAGCAAAGTCACTCCCTAAAGGTACATCTGCGCAATGAGCCGAAATAATTGCTTTGTTGAGAGCTTTAGAACTTGCTGAAGGATTACGAGTGAATATTTGGACCGATTCAAAATATGCCTTTGGTGCAGTTCATGCCCATGGAGCTATCTGGAAGGAATGTGGACTTTTGATGGCCCAAGGAAAACATATTAAGCATACTGACATGATTCTAAGACTTTTGGATGCAATACAATTGCCATCGGCAGTTGCAATTATGCATTGCAGGGGCCACCAAAAGGGTAACACTGCTCAGGAAGTGGGGAATAAATTGGCAGATTATGAGGCAGAAAGAGCAGCGGAACAAGGTGAGGTATTAAGTTTGATTCCTGAAAGAGCTTTGCCACTACCAGACTTGGTCGATTATGATGAGAAGGATCTTGGATTAATGAAAGATTTGGAAGCAGGAGTTAAATCATCAGGTTGGGCAAAATTAAAGGATAACAGAATAGTAGTTCCCTTTAGAATATTATGGCAACTGGTAAAAGCAGAACATGACAAGACTCATTGGGGAACTGAAGCTTTGTATAATTCCCTTATGAAGCAAATAGTAGCCAGGAATTTGTTTCAAACTGTAAAAAACATGGTTAATAGATGTGAAATATGCTTAAAGAATAATCCAAAGGTAGAAAATAGTGTAAAATTTGGAAATATTGATAAAGGGAAAGTTCCAGGTCAAAATTGGCAGATAGACTTTTCTGAACTCCCTAGAAAAGGGGGGTATAGGTATCTATTAGTGTTAACTGACACCTTTTCCGGATGGCCTGAAGCTTTTCCTTGTAGAAAAAATAAAGCCTGAGAGGTAACGAAGATTTTATTGAGAGAGATTATTCACAGATTTGGAGTGCCAGAAGTGATCTCCTCTGATAGGGGACCACACTTTGTGTCACAAGTAGTTCAACAAGTTCGTAAATTTTTAGAAATTAATTGGAAATTGCACACAACTTATCACCCGCGAGCGAGTGGGCAAGTGGAAAAGATGAATCATTTGATAAAGACACAGTTGAGTAAGATTTGCCAGGAAACCAATTTAAGGTGGGATAAAGCCCTCTCTATCGCGTTGCTAAGACTCTGAGTCAAACCAAGAACCAAGGAAAAACTGAGTTCTTTTGAAATTCTGTGTGGAAGACCATTTCAAACTAGATATCAAGGGCAAGATCTCACCCAAGTAGGAGAAATTAATCTACAACAATATCTGATTGCACTGGGGAAACAATTACAAGAAGTAAACAAAATAGTAATGTCTACTAGGGCGTGGGGATTGGATTCTCCGGTACGTATGTTTAAACGTGGAGATTGGGTTTATGTTAAAAATATTGCAGGAGACCCCCTGGAAGAGAAGTGGAATGGCCCTTTTCAAGTTTTACTCACCACTTACACTGCAGTCAGGCTTGAAAAGCATGCTGCTTGGATCCATTATTCAAGAATCAAGAAGGCTTCCCCTCCATGGATGGTAGAACAACAGGATCCTTTGAAGTTGAAGATAAAGCAGCAAAATGTACAAACATGTTGTGTTTATTGTAAATTTGATAGCCATGAGTCCAGTTTGTGAAATGATTTACTGGGATCAAAATGTACACCTAATGTTATCCCAAAATGTTACTCAGATACTCCATAAAATTGATTGTTGGATCTGTACCCAGATCCTGGAAAATTCAAGGAAAGATAGGGATACCACTTCCTAATTGGATCAATTGGACCAATCCAAGAATTTGGGAAAATACCACCTTAGAAAGAAACCCTAATGCAAGCTGGACCCGAGAGTTGGAGATTAGTGTTTTATCTTTACCTAATTCTAGCTGGCCATGTCTATTCAATTCAGGAAATGAAGGATTTGTGGGCAGTTTTGAAAACTATGAGACTCAGTCATGGAATCTGTCAGGAATAGCTCCTAGTTTTGTGACCTTAAATTACACAGGCCTTCCTGTTCCCACTGGAACAGGCTGGTATTGGCTATGTGGTGGGACAGCCCGAAAAATATTGTCCTTAAAATGGAAAGGAGCATGTATGTTAGGAGCTTTAGTTCCCAATATGACCATAATTGATAAATTGCACCAACAAAAGGGGTGGATTAGAACTTTTCTTAGATGGACAACAAGGACTCACAATGCAATTGCAGATAAACCCACACAATATCACAGCTTTGTAAGATGGTTCCTCCCATGGCTTGGAGTGAGGGAATTAGAAAGGACCTTAGTAAACATTTCAGCAGTAATAGAAATAATAGAAAATAAGACAGCAGATGCAATTCAAACATTACAAAAAGAAGTCTCTAGCCTCTCACAGGTAGTACACCAACATCGAATGGCACTGGATTTATTATTGGCCTCACAAGGGTGTGTTTGTACTATCATAAACACTAGTTGTTGCATGTACATGAATCAAAGTGGCAGGATATCTACTGATTTAGAAGAAATTTGGAAACAAACCAAAATATTGCATGAAGTGACAAAGGATGACACTGCTTGGGGATTTGAGGGAATGTGGAACAAACTTACCTCATGGTTACCAAACCTTACTTGGCTAAAGAATCTTTTTATGATCATTATAATGATTGTAGCTATATGTTTTCTTGCTTGTATAATGATCCAATGTTGTAACTGTATTTCTCAATTGAATTGGAAAATGAAATATAATGGCTTAGTTTGAATACTTTGATTATATACTTAGTAAATGTACATTTATGTCAAAAATGATTATCTGAAATCTTTGTAAAAAGAGACATTTTACAAAGTTTAAAGAGGGGGGGAATGAAAGGGTTAAAAAACTTGGTGATCACTGATCCTGAATAAGCAAGTAGGAATAAATACAAGAGCATAATTTCTTGAAATATATGATTGAGTATGAGGAGGTTTTAGAACAAAGAAGTAGTTAAAGATTAAGTTAGTCTGTGGAGATGAAACAATAGAAAAGGGGAAGTGATTAAAGATCAAACTAGTTACATATAAATATAGGTTATACAAACACGCCAAAAAGGTAACTGAGCAGGCGCACCACTTGAGAGGTGTGGGAAGAGAGACTGCTAGTGAAGACTGAGGCAAAAAAGTCCTTGAGTACCTCAGCCTTCTCCTCATCCCTTGTTACCAGTCTGACAGTCTTGCTCATCAGGGGGGGTATGCTTTCTTTGACCTTCCTTTTATGGCTGACATACCTGTAGAAGCCCTTCTTATTATTCTTGGCATCCCTTGCCAAGTTCAGCTCCATCCGCGTCTTAGTCTTCCTGACCTCATCCCTACACAACCGGGCAGCATCCCTGTACTCTTCCCAGGATACCTGTCCCTGCTTCCGCTGTCTGTACATTTCCTTCTTGCCCTTTAGTTTGACCAGCAGGTCTCAACTCAGCCATGCCAGTCTCTGGTCTTCCTTTCCTGATTTCTTACATCTGGGGATCGAGAGCTCTTGCACTCTCTGGAAAGCGTCCTTAAAGATCTGCCAGCTCTGTTCTGCTCCCTTGTCCCTGAGGGCAGTTTCCCAGGGGGTCCTATTGACTAACTCCCTGAAGAGCTGGCAGTTTGCTTTCCTGAAATTCAGGGTCTTGACTTTACTCTTCACCTGCCCCATATCCCTCAGGACTGCGAACTCCACCAGTGCATGATCACTGCAGCCCAGGCTGCCTCCAGTCTTGACGTCACCAATTAGCTCCCTTGTTTTGGTGACCAACAGGTCCAGTATCGAATCCCCTCTGGTAGGGCTGTCTATTACCTGGCATAGGAAGTTATCCTCCATGCACTCCAGGAGTCTCCTGGATTGCCTACAGCTCGCTGTGCTACTTTTCCAGCACATGTTGGGGTGGTAGAAGTCCCCCAGCAGGACGAGAGCCTGTAAGCACAATGCTTCCTGTAGCTGGAGTAAGAAGGCCTCATCAATAGACTCCCCTTGATCGGGCAGCCTTGAGTAGACACCAACTACAAGGTTCCCTTTGTTGCCTCGGTCTCTGATTCTTACCCATAAGCTTTCAACCTCCTTGTGGCTATTCTTCAGAGGCAGCTCTTCACACTCTATCCATTTCTTGACGTAGAGGGCAGTGCCTCCGCCCTTCCTTCCTCGCCTGTCCCTTCTGAACAGCCTGTAGCCATTGATAGCCGCACTCCAGTCATGGGATTCATCCCACTGAGTTTCAGTAATGGCAACCAGGTCATATCATTCTAGCAGCACGGTGGCTTCCAGCTCCTTCTATTTCTTGCCCGTGCTTCGTGCATTGGTGTAGAGGCTCTTCAGCTGGGCTGTCGGCTGTGTCACCCTCTTAAAGGAACCTCTTTTAGTTCATTTGAGGTCTTTCTCTGGTTGTGGTGGTGCATTTCCCTCTTCCCCTTACCTTGCCTTGCATCTGGGCTGCGCTACAACCTCAGGAATTCAGTTGCCTGGCAAGCCTTGGCCTCCGAACAAAGAGTTTGGCGGTTGAGAGTCCCCCAACTGTACCAAGCACTCTTGTGTAGCTGAGGTGGAGAATGGCACTGATTGTATAAGGAACACAGTTACCTAACCAAGGTGAGGAACAAGAACAGGACTAATTAATTATCTCCTGACAATCCTGGAAAGACCAGTAGCAGTGCTACTGCTTGAGAAATCACCTGCCTGGATTGTGGTCAGGATGGAAATTCACTGATGCCTGAAGTCAGTCATCTCCCAATCCTATAAATAGCAGTCCCAAGTGAGACCCTTTGAGCTCTTCTGGACTGCAGCGTGCTGCCACCAGCACCTCCCTCTGAGTGGGATGCCTCTCAGAGCTCGTGAACCCTCAAGTTCGCAATCAAATCAGAGGCTAGCACGAACTTGGGCTGAAATCCCTGTTGAAGATCAACTCTTTGCCTGTTGAGAGATGCAATGTTGAGATCACCCTGCAAGGGCTCAGCCTTAAGGAGAAGGAGCTGTGGCATTGAGAAGCTGGTAAACAGCTGGACACCTGCAGGGCTTGGCCTTGAGGAGAAGGAGCTGTCGTAAACAACTAAGAGGAAGCAAAGGAGCACATGGACACCTGCAGGCAGCGAATCCTGACTGTGTGAGAGGCGCGTGGACAGCGCGTGATATTTTGTATATAGCCAATTGCAATAATGTGTGTAACAAGCTGTAACCAATCATGAGTGTGTGCGCAGTGACTAAACAAAAATTATGATATATATTGGAGTCAGACAAGACAATAAACGGCTTCGGAGTATAACTCTCATAGAGTTGTGAAGTCCATCCTTCTCCCGCAATGCAAAGCATTCAATGTGAGTATTTCACTGGTTTCAAGGGGAACTTTTAATAGGTACCTTTGTGTGTGTATATATATATCACTATATCTACCTCTTTTCTTTGTATCTCTTTATATGTCTCTATCTCTATATCTATGTCTGTGTGTGATTAGAGAATCTTAGTAAGTTTTTAAGTTGGTTATGCTGCCAATTAGGAAATTGTATGATTTAATACTGTGATTTACCTCAATAGTGTTAGTGAATTTGCTGCTATTTTGTATTAGATTATTGCCATCCTAAAGTTACACCAAGTACAGAATCATAGACTATATCACCACACTAGAATCCCCGATACTTGATTCCTATAGTCCCAAACTGTTGACCAAGTTTGGAACTAGGAGTGGGTTCAGCCGCACCTAGACTCTTCTCTGAGAAGGAGTTTAGAAAGCAAGGGGGTCCACTCTGAACCTCGTGACTCAACGGGAGGGCATCCCTTACCTTTCCTTATACCTAACCTTAGTCATAAACCATTGACCAAGTCTGGGACTAGGGGTGGATTTTGATCCGCTCTGAACCTCGTGACTCAACGGGAGGGTCTCCCTTACTTTCTCCCCTCAATCTACACCTAAGCCACACTAACCCGATTCAATTTCCCTGACTGTATATATCATTCCTCCCAACCCACGTTTAAATCATTCCAACCTAACTGTAATTTGCTTTCTCTTTGTATACTTTTTCCATGTGAATAAGTAAGAGTGGACCTTGCCATCGAATTCTGTTAAGTCAGGCTTATACAAATTTATATATTAAAATCATTTGCTCTCTAATATCTTTGGTGGTGATTCTTTAAGCGGCCTAAACCACTTGTTCGTGACACTGGTGCAACAGACTGAGGGGCCTCGCTAGCACCGCATCCCTCTAACCTTGGTGTGTCATTCCGCAGCTTGTCGTGGTAAGCCCCTCCCCCTTCAAGTCTAGTTTAAAGCCCTGTCAATAAGTCCTGCTAGCTTGTGAGCAAAGACCCTTGTCTCCCTTTAAGAAAGGTTAATCCCATCTGATGCCAGCAAGCCAGGTGCCATCCCATTATCAAAAAACACGAAATTGTGGTGGTGGCACCAGTCACGGACCATTAATAGATGGGCCCATCTGTTCCTCCCTATGTTGCTGCCCGCAACTGGAAGGAGGGAGGAAAAAAATAGCCTGTGCTCCAGGAATCCCTTTACCAGCTGTCCCAAGGCCCTGAAGTCTCTTTTGATCGCCCTTGGACTATGAGTTGCAGCTTCATCTCCACCCACATTGAAGAACAGTAGTGGGTAATAGTCCGAGGGCCACATCAGGCTAGGAAGTTTCCTAGTGATGTCCTTAACCCAGGCCCCAGGGAGGCAGCAGACTTCCCCAAGAGAAGGGTCTGTCCGGCATATTGGGCCTTCTGTTCCCCTCAGAAGGGTGTTGCCTACAACTCTAACCCGTCTTTTCTTCCTCGTGATGTGGGTAGTCGTGATGTGGGGGGTAGGCCTTTCTGACCTTGGCAGCACCTCTGGTGTAGATCGATTGTCATCCACATCATCCATGGACTGTGCTTCCACATCCAGAGCCTCATACCTGTTGTACAGAGGCACTTAGGGGGGCAAGGTGGGCAAGGAGGTGGTTCGCCTGCCATCCTGAGCATGGACATGCCTCCATTTGCTCCTTTCCTTCAAGCTACTGCCTTCAACCTGGCAGGGGGAGGATACAGGACCCCCTTGATCTTGGTTTTTTTCTGGTGGCTGTTCCTGCTTCTATCTTAGGGAAGGCAGAGCATGGTTCCATGAGTCCATCTCTTTCTTGGACTCCTCAATGCTCCTTAACCATTCTACCTCCTCTTGTAGCTCTGCCACCGTATCAGATGAGCTGAATGCAATGAAAACAATGGTATGGTCTAAGAACAGTGTTATAAGGGCATGGAGAAAAAAAATGTTTTGTTTTGCTATTGAAAATGAATTGTCTTCCAATAATGTCAGTATGAGAGTGAATGAAGGCTGAGGAGAAAGCAGAGAACGCAGCAGTGAGTAAAGCCGCAGTACAAAAATAATTAAGTAAAAATTAGATTGCACCTTTATTATATTAAAATTACATTATCATTTCATTAAGTAATTAGAATCATAGAATCATAGAATGGTTTTGGTTGGAAGGGTCCTTTAAGGTCATCTAGTTCCAACCCCCCTGCCATGGGCAGGAACACCTTCCACTAGACCAGGTTGCTCAGAGCCCCGTCCAACCTGACCTTGAATGTTTCCAGGGATGGGGCATCTACCACCTCTCTGGGCAACCTGTGCCAGTGTTTCACCTCCCTCATTGTGAAAAATTTCTTCCTTAGATCTAGTCTAAATCTACCCTCTTTTGGTTTAAAACCATTACCCTTTGTCCTATCGCAACAGGCCCTGCTAAAAAGTCTGTCCCCATCTTTCTCATAAGCCCCCTTTAAGTACTGGAAGGCTGCAATAAGGCCTCCCTGGAGTCTTCTCTTCTCCAGGCTGAACAACCCCAACTCTCTCAGCCTGTCCTCACAGGAGAGGTGCTCCATCCCTCTGATCATCTTTGTGGCCCTCCTCTGGACTCACTCCAACAGATCCACGTCCTTCTTATATTGGCGGCCCCAGAGCTGGACACAGTACTCCAGGTGGGGGTCCCATGAGAATGGAGTAGAGAGGGAGAATCACCTCCCTCGATCTGCTTGTCAACACTTCTTTTGATGTGGCTGAGGATATGGTTGGCTTTCTGGGCTGAAGCGCACATTGTCGGATCATCTTGAGTTTCTCATCAACCAACACCCCTAAGTCCTTCTCAGGGCTGCTCTCAATCCATTCTCTGCCCAGCCTCTACTGATACTGGGGGTTGCCCCGACCCTGCACTTTGCCTTGTTGAAATTCATGAGGTTGCCACTCATTATTGGTCTCCACTTGGACATCGAGTCGTTGACCGCAACTCTTTGAGCCAATTCCTTATCCACCGAGTGGTCCATCCATCAAATCCATGTCTCTCCAATTTAGAGACAAGGATGTTGATAATACACAAATATTAAATATTATACATATTATATTAAAAATATCATACAAGCAGATGATGGATTTAGGAGGAACTGGCTCCTTATACATGCACATTCAGGAGTAACAGACTGAATTGCTCAATTAGTCCTCTTCAAGACTGTAGCTATTGGGACTGGATTTTGTCAGTCCCCTGGGTGTACCCATAGGCCTTAACAGCCTTAACCAGCCTCACCTGGGGCCTGCACCCACACCCTCTTCCCTTGAAGCTAGGTGCCTCTTTTAAGATCATGTCAGGGATTTAGTCCCTGTTGGAGGTATGTTGCAGGAGTACTGATCTCCAGCTCAGCCAGAGCCTTGCGCATCATTGAATCCCATTGATCCTGATCTGTGGATCAACTTCGTAGCTTGTTCTCAGAACTGTCTCATCACTGTGGACCTGCTCTATGATCACTGAGCTGTTGCGTTAAGAGGCAGAGCAATTTGGCAGAAACTAAACCCCCTTGCTTTCCAGTCGATCCTCAGATATCAGAGGGACTGGGGGCGGCTGAGCTTAGGTTCTGAGTGATGCCCAAAGTCAGCGTTAGTAGTCCGGTCGCGCCCAACACCTTCGTTGGACTATCACGGGTCCGGATGCACTACTAACATCACACTACCTGCTCAGCCGGACACCTCCTGAACTAAAATGGCCACACTCAGAGGTACGGTCGCGTTCAGGGATAACACACACACGGCTGAGTCAATCAATAGTGTGATTTATTCAAGCAACAGATATACAGGTTCTTTGGATTGCCGGTGATAAATTCACTGTCTGCAAAGCACGTGCAAATGCCAAAAATATGAGTAACACTACTTGGCTATAAATGCGTTAAAAGATGTAAAGTGACTCTATAGAGATTTGTAAGTTTCCCGGGGAGGCACTTGGTATGACCAAGGGTTTGAATCTTACCCAACGGTGTCCCGATGGGGGGGAAGAGAGGCTCAGCCCGTCGACTGATCCCAGAAGTTAGAATAGTACATGATGATGGTATCTTCCCTAACATCCAGCTCTTAAAACACTATTTTATAGTGTTTTACTTTGCAGGTGGAGCTTGAGTGACTCTAGTCATACATACCTTTATCAGGATTGGTGCAGAATTCTCTCGCTTCGCGTTTAAAGGTACAGACTAGGAAAAATTCAGTGCGCACGCTCATTGAGGAGGGGTCGCACCTTGGGGGGGTGGTAACTTTTGAGAGGGGTGTGCATTTTAGTATTATAATGATATTATAATTAGCAAAGTTCACTCCAAGTACAGCACTTCATCAAAGTTGACAGGTCCTTGGCCCAGGACATTGTAAGCGCAGCTTATCAATGTACATCCTGTGCATCCCTAAACTCCCCTGTTCACAGAGCGTGGCCGCGAGGTCTCCACTCCGCTCCACCCTCCATGTAATCTCTCCCAGAGTCAGCACACCAGGTGCCCCTGATGTTGCCAACATCCAAGGCCGTTCAGGGAGTCTCCATGGCACAGACCCGTTGTACATGAGTGCTACGTTCCACCCGGTTTCAAGGCTGTTCTTAGAGGGTAAATTTCCAAAGTACCCCTCAGTGATTACTCCACATGAGCTGTTTTGCCTTGGGTTGCCCTCACCAAATTTGATCCTGGTCCTGACCTGTGGATTTACTTCCTGGCTTGACCTCAGACCTGCCATATCACCATGAACTTGCCTGATGATCTAGACACTTTATTGAACTTGTCTACCATCTCTGGGTCTGTCCTGCTCACTTTGCTTGGGCAGTGTGGGGTCTGGGCCCTGGCTGATGAGGCCCATGCCCTGCCATCCTTTTATTGTGCTCTGCTCCTGGCTCCCTTTCCCTTAGGGAGCAGCCAGCCCTTGTACCCTGAAAAACCTAGCTAAAGCACTGTTACCACTATTGCCTCTCCAAATGCCTCTGTTCAGGTTAAAGGAAAGCTCAAAATGTCTATGCTACTTTTCAAAGACCCTATAAAAGGACGTGATTTCAATTTCTTTTCTACATAAAGTACTGTACAGACTTTATTGTGGAATATTTTAATGCTTGGCAATGCATTAAAATACCCTAATACAGAATCACAGAATCATTAAGGTTGGAAAGGACCTCTCAGATCATCAAGTCCAACTGTCAACCCAACACCACCATGCCCAATAAACCACATCCCGAAGTGCCACATCTACATGTTTTTAGAAGACTTCCAGTGATGGTGACTCCACCACCTCCCTGGGCAGCCTGTTCCCATACCTGACCACTCTCTCCGTAAAGAAATTTTTCCTAATATCTAGTTTAAACCTCCCCTGGTGCAACCTAAGGCCGTTTCCTCTCGTCCTATCACTAGTTACTTGGGAGAAGAGACCAACACTCACCTCGCCTCAACCCCCTTTCAGGTAGTTGTAGAGAGCGACGTGGTCTCCCCTCAGCCTCCTCTTCTCCAGACTGAACAACCGCAGTTCCCTCAGCCGCTCCTCATAACACTTGTTCTCCAGACCCCTCACCAGCTTTGTTGCCCTTCTTTGGACATGCTCAAGCACCACAACGTCCTTCTTGTAGTGAGGGGCCCAAAACAGAACACAGGATTCAAGGTGCGGCCTCACCAGTGCCGAGTACAGGGGTACAATCACTTCCCTACTCCTGCTGGCCACACTATTTCTGATACACGCCAGGACGCTGTTGGCCTCCTTGGCCACCTGGGCACACTGCTGGCTCATATTCAGCCGGCTGTCAGCCAGCACTCCCAGGTCCTTTTCCACCGGGCAGCTTTCCAGCCACTCCTCCCCAAGCCTGTAGCATGGCATGTAGCATGGGGTTGTTGTGACCCAAGTGCAGGACCCTGCACTTGGCCTTATTAAACCTCATACAGTTGACCTCAGGCCATCGATCCAGCCTTTCCAGATCCCTCTGCAGAGCGAATACAGAATACTTCTGTCTTCTTATGTCCTGGTTTCAGCTGGGGTAGAGTTAATTTTCTTCATAGAAGCTAGTGTGAGGCTATGTTTTGGTTTTGGGATGAGAAAATGTTGATAATGTACTGACGTTCTGGGTTGTTGCTAAGCAGTCAAGGACTGTCCGGGTTTTCATGCTGGCCTGCCAGCGAGAAGGCTGGTGATGCACGGGAAGCTGGGAGGGGACACAGCCAGGACAGCTGACCCAGGCTGGCCAAGGAGATATTCCATACGATATGACATCATGCTTGGTATATAAAGCTGGGGCGAAGAAGAAGGAAGGGGAGGGGGGATGTTCAGAGTTATGGCGTCTGTCTTCCCAAGAAACCATTGCACGTGATGGAGCCCTGCTTTCCTGGAGATGGCTGAACACCTGCCTGCCGATGGGGAGTAGTGAATGAATGCCCTGTTTTGCTCTGGTTGCGTGCACGGCTTTTTCTTTGCCTGTCTTTATCTCAAACCATGAGTTTTCTCACTTTTACTCTCCCCTGTCCCTCCGTGGGGGAGTGAGCGAGCAGCTGCGTGGTGCTTAGTTACTGGCTGGAGTTAAACCACGACATCTTATTAACTCATTTGTAGATAAAACCAGCACATCTTAACTCTTAGGCTGATTTCCCTGCTAGGAGACATGAAATGGCAAATCTATTTCCCAAAATGGTTTTACATGGACTTAATGTACCAGCTCAGTGGAGCTAGCTCAGCTCTCTAGTAGTATGCTGTGTTGTGGAAACTTGACATCCAAGGTCTTCCATATTAATCATGGATGTAGGTGTCAGATCAGTATTTTAGTGTGAAGATCTTTCTATGCAGTTATATTAACGCATGTGTTTACCACAGGCAGTCACAAGGAGGACTTGCTTGCTGAGATGTATGTTCTTTGCTAACAGATCTGATGTAGATTTCTACATGAATGAGAGCTTCCTGCAGTGAAATGTAACCTGCATAGATCCTCGTGAAGTGAGGATCATGAGTGAATGAAAGTTTCATTCATTTCTCCCAAAGAATGTAACTTCAGAGACAATTTTGCCTCTTTTCAGATTAAAAGTAGATCTATCAATAGTAGAAGACTTTCAAAACCTCCTGCAAGAAAGGAAAGCTAAATAGTTGAACCAGAGGTCTGAACAAAACAGACAGTTTGTAGTATTTTATTTTTAAAAAATAAAATTGGTTCCATTCCTCTACAGTCTATGCTTCAAGTTTCATCAAGCTACAGTTAGACTATGGAAGGACCCAAATAAATGCCTCAGATTTTAATATATATATATCCTTTGCCCATATTTGACATTATTAAGGGAGTAAGTGGTACCTAAATACTTAAATATATTGATAAGTTTGGGCTCAGTTGTAAATTTTGCACAGATGAATAGCCTTATCTTTCATTTTTTTTCCAAATACATAACTGTGTGTGTCTGTATATACAGTAATGCAGCCCCATTCTTATAGTCAGACTCCTACATCTGTAGTCATTCCTACATCTGTGATACCAAGAACTATGTTGGCAGGATGGTACAAGTTGCTCAAATGAGAAGGGGGAGATGAAACTGAAGGCTGTCTACTGGCAAGTGGTTGAGCAAGCTACTGTCCGTACTTGAAAAATAAATTATGATACAGAATCATAGAATCATAGAATCATCTAGGTTGGAAAAGACCCTTAAGATCATTGAATCCAACTGTTGACCTAGCACTACTAAGTCCACCACTAAACCATGTCCCTAAGCGCCATGTCAGAAACATGACAGCATAGCTATTCCCTTTGAACAGGGAGAGCAAAAGCTTGCCTGTTCCCTGAATATTGTCTAACTATACTGGGAATACTCAGGTTTGACTCTGAAAGCTGTGGCTTTAGGAAGCACAAATTGACCACAAAATAAATAATAAAATTAAAATATACACATTCCCACACACGCAAACAGAATGGGGAAAACCAGAAAAACAGAAAGGAATAAACACTGAGTTCAGTTTATTTACCTGGTTGTGAATGAAAGTCAGCATCACAGTGAAGAACAACATGGGCCTTGGATTGTTTTTCAAATATGTGAGGTAGTCTTTTGGCTAGAACTAGAAGAGTAGTGGTTTGAGACAATTGTGCCTCAAGAAATGAGCCAGACTTTCAGAGTGTTGTGCCTCACTTAAGTCTTACTTAAGCATGAATCCATAATTAAGTCCTTTAATTTTATTGGCTTTACTGGAGACTTCTAAATTTAAGTATTTGAGTCTAGTAATTATCCAGAGTAATTTAGGTCAATAGCACTTTCATGGCCTTTGGCAAACTTGAGGTCATGTCCTTAATGAGAGTATTTAGTTGCTCTATATATACACACAATAAATATACAATATGTACATGATGCATGTATTTCTATAGAATAAAACTATATATTATATATAGCTTTTCCCTGTCTACTAAACATTAGTAAAGATGGTTAAGCATGCCACGTCTTTTTTATTTATTTTTTTTCCTAAGGCGACCTGTTTCAGATATGAACAATCACATTTTTGCAAGTTAACTATTACACAGTGAGTTATTAACTTTATATACCCTTCATTCCTGAAAGCTATGTGGTAGAAACATTTTAGGTTGGGGTAACTCCTCTTACATAAGAGTCTTTCTGCCAAGTTATTACCTCAGATGGTCTTTATGTTGTAGGTGAATGTTTATACAGAGATTTCTCCTCCTCACACAACAAAGGGCTACTGGAGAGCTCAGATGCCCAGCATATGGCAAAAGCAGGAAGAAGGCAGTCTTGTGCTTGAGAAAGCCAAAGAAAAACCTCTCCAAAGAGAACAGAGAAAAGGAAACCAAATACTGAATTGTAACCCTGTCTCCTGTGGAGTCTTACTCATTCCTGCTGCTTCCAGTAAAAGCATCTTGACACCTTGCATAAGCTCAAGAACATCTGGCTGGCTAAAAAAAGCACTAGCATGTTTTTCTTTTTCCACCTGGTTTTTCTTTTCAGTTTGCCTAGAGAGTCTCTGGTCTCTCAGAAACTCCACCAAACAAATGCTGATATGCTTGGCTTGCAACTTAAAGTGCCAAGTTAAGCAGCTGTCCTGAAGGTCTTGGGCTCCCTTGGGTGCCTGAGGTTTCTATGTCCTTGCAAAAAGAATAAAGACAACATAAACACACAGTCCTTTATTTTTCTCTTTTCACTGGTTTGCTGGTCTGGGAACAGCATGTACTAGCTAACAAATTCTGCCCTGTGCTATTGTCATCCTAAATTGCTACTCTTTGATCAGACAATTAGATCAGGCAGTTAGAGGGCTCTGTTGTTAGGCTCCCTTTTAACATGTATTTAGATTATTGGCAGCCTAAAAAGACTATTGTGGGTGTCTGGCTAGATCCATACAATATGGTTCAGAACTACTCAGTCAAATTAATTCCCACCCCCTAGCCAGGAAAAAATTTAGGGTGTCCAAGAGGGAGGAAAGTGAGGGGTTTCTCACTAAGCTGTAGTCAGACTATTAGAGAGTGGTGTCTATGAATGAACTTAGGGAAGGCTGAGAATTCTTACAGAAGAAAACTGCTTTGGCTCTAAAAAAGAGGTGTGAGGAAAAAACTTTCAGACTTTGGCTTGCTTCCCACTCTCACTGGAGTAAGTATGAATGCCTGTACTTTATTTGAAAGGGAAAAAAACATGCCAGCATTTGCACAGAAATGCCATTTTTCATATACTTCAATATGTGAAGTTGGTCAAAGTTCTGGCCCTTCTGTAGCTTATGTAATGGAGTAACCTCCAAGGAAAGGGAAAATTGGCTGCTACGTAGATGTAGAAACATTCATTAATCACTGGATCAGTACTCTAAACATTTCCTGTTTATATCCAGAGTGATACTTCTTTAAATTATATTGCCAGCTCCAATTTGGCATCAATGTCTTCTTATTTTGTAAAAACAACCTGTTATAAAATGTAACAGAAACAAACAGAAAGGTTTCCATGAAGAAAAGGATTCTGAATGGCCTTTGGTTCAGATCTTGTTTCAGAAAACAAACTTTCTTCGAGTTGCAATCCAGTCAACCTCAAACTGAAAAACTCATGGGAGTCTGGCTGAAAAAAAAAGTTTGGTTTTGTCCTGTATTGTCCACTCCATGACAAAACCAAAAATTAATTATTATAGAGATTTCCAATTGATTGGCTTGACTCATGGCAAATGAGCCTTTGATGGATGTGTTTCTAAAGAGAAACTGCAGTTGTACTGCTCACATACCCAGAAACGTCTAGTCTCATTCTTGCTGTTTGTCACTGTTGTGGTTTAACCACAGAGAGCAACTATAAGCACCACACAGCTGCTTGGTCACTCTCCCCCAGCAGGATGGGGGAAGAGAACTGGAAGGGTAAAAGTGAGAAAACTCATGGGTTGAGATAAAAACAATTTAACAATTGAAATAAAATAAAATAAAAATTAAAAATTGTAGTGAAAATGAAAATCACAAAGAGAGAGAGATAAAACCCAAGACAGACAAATGATGCAAATGAAAACAATTACTCACCACCAACTGACTGATTCCCAGCCAGTCCCTGAGCAGTGGCCCCCCCGCCAACCTCCTTCCTAATTTTATTGCATGATGTCATATAGCATAGAATATCCCTTTGATCAGTTGGGGTCAGCTGTCCTGGTTGTGTCCCCTCCCAAATTCTTGTGCACCCCCAGCCTACTCGCTGGTGGGGTGAGAAGCAGAAAAGGCCTTGACTCTGTGTAAGCACTGCTCATCAATAATGAAAACATCCCTGTATTATCAACACTGTTTCCAGCACAAATCCAAAACATAGTCCCATACTAGCTACTATGAAGAAGTTTAACTCTATCACAGCCAAAACCAGCACAGTCACTCACACTCTTTCAGAATTTCCATGAAAAACATTTCTCTCTCTCTTTTTTTTCCTTCTCAGACCTAAACCTACACCCTTTTTCTGCTCAGGACCAAAATATCATACAGACTTTTGCATATTTGGGACCACTACAAGAGCATATAGGCAGATTTTGCAGGGAGAGAAGGAATTGGGGAAGGAAAAACACAGCTGGAAGTCAAAGCTTTTAATCATTTATTTATATAATATAATCATTAAATCATTTCTATCAGTTGTCTTCAGCACAGCAAGGCCAGGCTTCTAAGGCTAAATGTATACTAGGGAATTCCTATACTAGGAAACAAAAGCATTCTTTGGCACTCAGTTTAACTGGCACAGAATAGCTGTGTCCATGTTGTTAAGCTCTTTTGCCCTCCAAAACAGAATGGCTGTATCCAAACTACCAGTTGGGACTGAATCCTGGAAGCATGTCTGAGAATTGTTTGGGAGAACCCTACTTGGCCTTGGCTAAAGCCATACTCCACTATTCAACTGGTGAAGGCAGTTGATTTTCAATGTGCACACAAATTTCCTGGCACTATCTAGTTTATAGTATAAACATAGCCTAATTGTCCCCTGGACTGTAACCACTGTGGACACCATACTAAAAGAAAAAGTGCAATAAATGTTTAAATTATAAAATATTCTGGGTTCCAGGATCTCCATGTGGTAATCAGAAAGTTTCACCTTGACACTCTGATGTATCTCCTCTTCCCCCTACACAGACCTGGCCAGGGAGGACCTATATGGTAGGATGTTGTGGGGTAGTGGCAAGCTCCGTATTCCCTAGCGCAGACGTGGCTTATAAAGGGAGAGGGAAAGGCCTTTTTCAGAGAAGGTAGTGAAGCAATGCATCCAGTCACCAAATTTTTCCCTTGCCCATGTGTCTCAGCCACCACACCAATGCATGAAAGCACAATTCCCAAATATCAAACTCCTATATCTCGCATTCCTTGGAAAACAAGTGGGTGAGTCCTGGTTTCAGCCAGGGTAGAGTTAATTTTCTTCACAGAAGCTAGTGTGAGACTATGTTTTGGATTTGGGATGAGAAAATGTTGATAACATGCTGATGGTTTGAGTTGTTGCTAAGCAATCAAGGACAGTCCACCTTCTCATGCTGGACTGCCAACAAGAAGGCTGGTGATGCACAGGAAGTTGGGAGGGGACACAGCTGAGACAGCTGACCCAGGCTGACCAAAGAGATATTCCATACCATATGACATCATGCTCAGTATATAAAGTTGGGACGAAGAAGAAGGAAGGGGTGGGGGGACGTTCGGAGTGATGGTGTCTGTCTTCCCAAGAAACCATTACGCGTGATGGAGCCCTGCTTCCCTGGAGATGGCTGAACACCTGCCTGACCGTGGGGAGTAGTGAATGAATTCCTTGTTTTGCTTTGCTTGCGTGCACGGCTTTTGCTTTCCTTATTAAACTGTCTTTATCTCAAACCATGAATTTCCTCACTTTTACTCTTCTGATTCTCTCCCCCGTCCCACCGTGGGGGAGTGAGCGAGTGGCTGCGTGGGGCTTAGTCGCCGGCTGGGGCTAAACCACGACAGTGAGTAATTCACCTAAGACATGGTTGTTTAAAATATAGTAAATACCAGAACACTATGTATGTTCCTACTTCTTATCTGTTCTGCTGTTTCAGCACATGAAAGAAACAGGCTTTAATAGCATATAAACTGCTGATGGAAGTGCGAGCCTCTCATCATATTTTGTGTGAAGCAATTGTGATTCTCAGGGTTTGGTGCGCAAGGTAAAATCTCTTTAGCAGTCTCAGCAGAAAATTATTATTGATGCTTCAGTATCTTGGCATTTCTAAATCAAGTCAGAAACATTTCAAGAATAAAAGCTGTAGTTTAATCCAAGCAAATCCAGTGGGTTGTTGTACACAGAGGGGTTAAAAGATGGGATTTTGGTCCATAGTTGGACACTGGCAGAGGGGTTAAAAAGGTGGAATTTCGGAGAATAGCATCGTGTTCCAACCATGGACCACGCGGTGGCATGTATACGGAGGGGTTAAAAGATGGAATTTTTGGACACTGAGTGAGAAGTAGACAGTGAGAAAACCGCAGCAGAGGGGTTAAAATATGGACTTTCGGCCCGTGAGAACACCGCAATTAGCACAGTGAGAAAAACAGATAGCTGGGTGAGAAGTAGGTAACAGGCTGGGTGAGAGAAACCAGATGGTTTCCCACAGAGATATGACAGTTGAACAGTACTAGGGGAGGACGTGGAGGTAGGAATCCTTGCAACATCTTGCTATTGGCTTAAGCATGATTGATAATATGCCGTGTGTACAGAGCCTACGAACCAATAGACGGGATGGCTATGGTGTGTGCAGCGCACCTGACCAGCGGGCGCATATGCCATAGGCTCCCTATGCTGAGAGTCAGCAACAGAGGCGTGTTTTGGCACTCGCTGGTCACGTGTGTCGAAATCCGCTCCTCTGCAAATGTATAAATATCGTGATTTCCCGAAGAGCAGGGGGATTGGTGTACAGCGAGGCCACCGTTGCCTCCGTGGGGACGCCCACATAAAGCTGGCACCTACCGACTGCTGGGCTGAGCGCGCAGCGCAGGAAGACACAAGAATGTACAGATGGGCCATCTTCCTCACGGTCCTTGGGTCGGTAAGACAATTGCTTTGCAAGATACCCTTAGTGTAACGCATGCTTGTAGATAATAAACACTTATTGCTTTTCCCCTTGTAGTCTGTGTATATGTGTCTACCCTTCTCGGGAATCCTCGAAACCACCCTAAGACAGTTGTATCAAAAAAAGGATACATAATAACTTAATCCAGTAACCATCTGTTAGGTGTTTATAAAAATTCAGGTCCCAGTGAGTGTGGTGACACACTGGCACAGGTTGCCCAGAGAGGTGGTAGATGCCCCATCCCTGGAAATGTTCAAGGTCAGGTTGGACGGGGCTCTGAGCAACCTGATCTAGTTGAAGATGTCCCTGCTCATTGCAGGGGGGTTGGACTAGATGACCTTTCAAGGTACCTTCCTTTATGCATGCAGACATGTAACATGAAGTGAGATGAATCCCACCTTTCCTGTCTGAGCTCTCCAGAGAATTCTACATAAAGTTTACTGTACTGTATGTTGCTTTTGATGCTTTTTGTGTGAACTGAGTGTTTGCTTGACAAAAGCCAATCAGTAAACCTGATCTGAATCCAACTGAGAATTATAAAAGATTTCTCCATACAACCACCCCAGTATTTATTACAGTGATTAGTGCTTTCTCAAATGCACTCTTCAGTCTAAGAGATCTTCAGTTTTTGGAGGCTACTTTTTAGAATTAAGTTTGTTTACTGATCGAGATTATAACATGGAAAAAAAAAAAGAGAGTTTATGACCCCTGGAAGAAGGGGCATGCAATTCAGGAGGACTACAAAGTTGTCGTGAGGTTATGTAGGGGGAAAATTAGAAGGGCCAAAGCCCAACTAGAAATTAATCTGGCTACTGTGGTAAAACACAAAAAAAAATGTTTCTATAAATACATTAGCAACAGAAAGAGGGCTAAGGAGAATCTCCATCCTTTATTGGATGCAGAGGGAAACATAGTGACAAAGGATGAGGTACTTAATGCCACCTTTGCCTCAGTCTTTAATGGAAAGACCAATTGTTCTCCAGGTACCCAGCCCGCTGAGCTGGAAGACACCGACAGGGAGCAGAATGAAGCCCTCATAATCCAAGGGGAAATGGTTAGCCACCTGCTAAACCACACAAGTCTATGGGGCCAGATGGGATACACCCAAGGATACTGAGGGAGCTGGCGGGGTGCTGGCCAAGCCACTCTCCATCATTTATCAGCAGTCCTGGCTAACCAAGGAGGTCCCAGTTGACTGGAAGTTAGCAAATGTGACGCCCATCTACAAGAAGGGCCAGAAGGAGGATCCCGGGAACTACAGGCCTGTCAGCCTGACCTCCGTACCGGGGAAGATCATGGAGAGGTTCATCTTGAGTGCCATTACATGGCACGTACAGAACAACCAGGTGATCAGGCCCAGTCAACATGGGTTTATGAAAGGCAGGTCCTGCTTGACCAACCTAATGTCCTTCTATGACAAGGCGACCCACCTAGTGGATGAGGGAAAGGCTGTGGATGTTGTGTACATGGACTTTAGTAAAGCCTTTGACACTGTCTCCCACAGCATTCTCCTGGAGAAACTGGCGGCTCGTGGCTTGGACGGGTACACTCTTTGCTGGATAAAAAAATTGGCTGGATGGCCAGGCCAAAAGAGTTGTGGTGAATGGAGTTAAATCCAGTTGGTGGCCGGTGACAAGTGTTATTCCCCAGGGCTCAGTTTTGGGGCCAGTTCTGTTTAATGATCTGGATAAGGGGATCAAGTGCACCCTCAGTAAGTTTGCAGATGACACCAAGTTGGGTGGGAGTGTTGACCTGCACAAGGGCAGGAAGGCTCTACAAGAGGGATCTGGACAGGCTGGATCAATGGGCTGAGGTGAACTGTATGAGGTTTAATAAGACCAAGTGCCAGGTCCTGCACTTTGGTCACAACAACCCCATGCAACGCTACAGGCTTGGGGAGGAGTGGCTGGAGAGCTGCCCGGCAGAAAGGGACCTGGGGGTGTTGCTTCGCAGACAGCTGAACATGAGCCGGCAGTGTGCCCAGGTGGCCAAGAAGGCCAACAGCATCCTTGGCCTGTATCAGAAATAGTGTGGCCAGCAGGAGTAGGGAAGTGATCGTGCCCCTGTACTCGGCACTGGTGAGGCCACACCTCGAATACTGTGTTCAGTTTTGGGCCCCTCACTACAAGGAGGACATTGAGGTGCTGGAGTGCATCCAAAGAAGCTGGTGAAGGATCTAGAACACAAGTCTTATGAGGAGTGGCTGAGGGAACTGGGGTCAGTTGGGGTCAGTTGTCCCAGCTGTGTCTCCTCCCAATTTTTTGTGCACTCCCAGTCTGCTTGCTGGTGGGGTGGTGTGAGAAGCAGAAAAGGCCTTGACTCTGTGTAAGCACTGCTCAACAATAACGAAAACATCCCTGTATTATCAATTTTGCAAGGCCTTTCTCTCGTTTCTTGAACCAAGTATGCTGCAACCATAATTTCTTGGAATTTATTATAGGCAATTTATTCAGTACAGATACATCCCTGTATTATCAACACTGTTTTCAGCATAAATCCAAAACATAGCCCCATACTAGCTACTGTGTCTCTAACTCTATCCCAGCCAAAACCAGCACATTCTCCACCCCTTATTTTGTATCATTTATGTCATGCTCAGCTACCACACTATCCAATACAACCTCATTAACCACCCCGCCCCTCCCTCGTACTTTGATATAATACATAGATAACATTCCCTTAGTCTATGGACCACCCCTGTGAAATGTCCATAAAATGTCCACAAAATGTCCACTGACTTCATTTAGTCCATGCCTTTGGGCTCCATCTCTTATGGTGGTCACTCAGGACAGGAGAGGTGTTGTGTTGCGTGGAGTTACTGGGCATCAAAACCAACTCAGGTTGGGTCGCTGCTGTACTTGCACTGCTTCTTGTAAGGCTTGTCCTCCATTGGTTCAGGTGGTTCCTGCTATAGTAATTCCTATAACATGCAACTCAAATAATGGGTTACAACAATTTAAAGGTATTTCCATTACATTCCCCACCCCTGGTCCCTTTGGACTAGGCCTTAAGTTTTAACATTGCAAGTAATTCCTCTTCTTGCCTCTATCTTGGCTAGCAGCAAGAGGTTCCTGCTATAATACCTTTGATATATGGCAGTCAGAGCAGCGGTGACATACAGCATCATGTAATATTGCCATCATACAACTCAAATCATGGATTATTTTCACCCAGGACTAAATCACATTGAGGTACACATCGGACTTCCCCATCCTCTCACATCACCCACCAAGTACACCCAGGTCCTTGAGCGAAAGCAATCCCATTAATAGGTTCGCTCTTTCCTGTGGAAGGAATAACCCAAACTGTTTTTCCCAACAAGTTCCTTATATGTAATGCAGGGATCTTATCTCCTTTCACAGTGTGCAGGGGTTTTGACTGGGCAGGGCAAGGTTGACTGGCAGATCCTGTAGTGTTAACTAGCCAAGTGGCTTCTGCTAAATGTGTATCCCAATGCTTGAATGTCCCAGCACCCATTGCTCTCAGTGTAGTTTTTAACAGTCCGTTATATCATTCAAATTTCCCAGAGGCTGGTGCCTGATGGGGGATGTGATACACCCAGTCAATGCCATGGTCCTTGGCCCAGGTGTTTATGAGGTTGTTTTGGAAATGAGTCCTGTTTTCTGATTCAATTCTTTCAGGGGTGCCGTGTTGCCATAAAACTTACTTTTCATGGCCCAAGATAGTGTTCCAGCCAGTGGCATGGGTCACAGGGATCCATTACAGTGTGAAGGTGTGACCCATTTGAGCTGAATACCATGTATAGAGCAATTTGCGAAACATTAGCTAAGCTCCAAGAGCTTAGGTGTCTTTTTTTAGTTTGTGTAGACTTTGTGCCTAATCAGCCATGTGTGTGACCTCTCTTTACTAAATAGCCATTTGCTGCTGACCAGAAATCCAGTCCCAGGAGGTGTGGCTAGTATACAAGTACACAAATTTATCAGTAAAAGGAGCTGAGCTGAAAAATGCCAGTATACTAACAAAATAGGTTGAATTGAAAACACTCTTTTTGATCACTTTTTGTGTGTCAAATCAGTCATAGTAATTATTGAGGCAATTATACTAATTTCACTTAAATAACAAAAACAGAATAAATGTTTCTAGGGTCAGTTATGTTAACTTACATGAAGTGCAGAATGTTACAAGCATCGTTCTCGATTTAAACTAGTAAAAAAAAAACCCTCCTGAAATTCTTCTCAGAGCTGGTGTTATTGTCCCATCTCAAACTAAAAAATTAGACTGCAGTCAACCTGTTGCATACACAGGCTATGTGCATTAATACCTTTAGTAGAGTTCTATATTCAAACAACTTTTTTCTTTTTTTTTGTTTTGTTTTCAGATAGCTTGTTTTATTACCATCTTTTTCCTAAGTATCTGCGTTTACTGTGTTCAGGATCCATGTATTTAACCATTAGTACTTAGCTTCACGTCATCATACAGATGAGTACAGTCTCCTTTTCAGTGGCATGTGAGTATGTGGCATATATTTTGCAGATTTTCTGTCAAATAGTCAATTGAAAATGTCCATTAAGCTTTCATTTATATTCTTTCTTTTATAATAATATGGATATAAATCCTAATGATTTGTACATCATTTTTCTGTGATATATCCAGTTATGGTTTCTTAATATTTTTAATGCAAGAAATTATTTTTAATGCAAGAAATTGTTTTAAATGCTGTTGCCCCTTGCATTTGTGCAGGTTATTTTGCCATCTTACTCCACCATTATGCTTGAACTTTTTGGGTCTGACCCATATGGATGCAACAGTCTCTCACAAAAACACTTAGCCAGCTGCTTATATGTCAGTAAGTAGAAAAAGTTTGGTTTTGAGGCTTCCGTATGGTTTGGAGAATAGGAAAAATATTTTTATATACTTCTTATAGTAAGATTCATATATTCAAATATTTTCACTAATATTCACTCCTCACCAGGAGTTTTGTAATGATTGCTAGCTACACAGGAGTCATCAGTAGCTTCATTTTTCTGTTTTGAACTTTATCCGAAGAAATTATAGTAATATGCTGAAGAGTGCAGACTGTTCTTCACTTCCTAATAGCTTTAGCTTCCACTGACTTTAGTGTATGGGGCATCTTTATGGCTTGGGAGCAAACCTAACTTGCCACTGAAAATCAGTGAGTTTGGTTTTACTGAACAACCAATTTCTGTAGGACAGCAAGTCCTTTGTTGCTAACAAGTAGATTTTTAGTGTTGTCCAGAGACTCCTTTCAAAGCAGATGAAAAGATCCATCAGATTTGAACTGATTCTAGATCAGGTGAGACAACAAGATCTAGCAACTTAGACACCTCAAAGATTTAGAGGTGGCTTTTATATCTGGGCATTCTGGGTCAGCTGTGTGAATCAGATCTGTGATGATAATACCTATGTTTCAGTAACTGTAAAGGATTGTGTGTTTGTGTGTTGTGGACTGAAAACAGTGAGATGGCACAATCTTTCTGGGTATATGTAGAAGATATCTGATCAGAGCTTGTTCTTGTGGGGTTTTTTTCCGGATAATGGAATCCATGAGAGTGCTGTCCTTCATTGCAGATGGATTCTATATATATTACCCAATGTTTGTTGTCCCTCCCACGGGAGACAGTCCTCCATAAACCTCCCCAGCGTGAGTCCTTCCCACAGGCTGCAGTTCTTCATGAACTGATCCAGCGGGGTCCCTTCATGGGGTGCAGTCCTTCAGGAACACACTGATCCAGTGTGGGTCCCCCACAGGGTCACAAGTCCTGCCAGCAAACCTGCTCCAGCGTGGGCTCCTCTCTCCACGGGGTCCACAGGTCCTGCTAAGAGCTTGCTCCAGCTCATGCCTCTTACGGGGTCACAGCCTCCTTCGGACATCCACCTGCTCCAGCGTGGAGCTCCATGGGCTGCAGGGGGACAGCCTGCCTCACCATGGTCTTCACCATGGGCTGCAGGGGAATCTGCTCTGGTGCCTGGAGCACCTCCTCCCCCTCCTTCTTCACTGACCTTGGTGTCTGCAGGGTTGTTTCTCTCACATATTCTCACTCCTCTACCAGCTGCAATTGCTGTGTGCCAGGTTTTTTTTCCCCCTTCTTAAATATGTTATCTCAGAGGTGCTACCACCGTTGCTGATTGGCTCAGCCTTGGTCAGCGGCGGGTCCATCTTGGAGCCAGCTGGCATTGACCCTATCGGACATAGGGGAAGCTTCCAGCATCTTCTCACAGAAGCCACCCCTGCAGCCCCCCTGCTACCAAAACCTTGCCATGCAAACCCAATACACATGGTATATGATTACAGGGTGCTATTAGGTACTGTATCAGATAATATGCCACTTCCTTTCCTAGCAATTTGTTTTCATTTTCTCCCATTTTCCATCTCCTTTTTTCCATTTTTTTCTGTGCCCCCACAATCCATTACACTTTCTAATCTTCAACTCATTCTTCCCAGCTATGCTTCCTCCTCACCTAAACACTGGATTGGGCCAAATGTCTCTCTGCAGATGGGTTCTTTCAAATTTCTGGTATCTGCTTTTCTTCTTCAATGAAATCAGTGTCTCTCTCATTTTTTCCCCTTATTGCACCTTTTTCACTGTGATGGAAACTAGCACTGTCTCATGATAGGAACAAACCTGACATGCCTACTTGGTCAGAATTTATGTTAAGGCTCATTACACACTGATGCGTAACTACTTGTGCTAGTGGTAAGGAGATGTAGATGCTGTAAGTCATTAAATGTACTTTAGCTTTAGCTTTTAATTACTACTTATTTGTTATCTAATGTTTATGTAACTTTACTGACACACAACATATCCATTTTGTACCAAAATAGAGTATAGACTTCCTCTCATCCTAAAATGTATTTAACGCCAATCTTATTTCCAGCTCTCACCATTCATTGATTTCTCAGACAATTCACTGTATTCTCAGATTATTTGTATGTAATTAGAAACAGCAGTTCAGGTGATTTTAGTCTTTCCTTATTACTAAATGCCTGTATCTTCAGCTAAATTGTGACTCCTGTACAGGTGATTAAAACTGAAACCAGAAACAACAAAAATCTAAACTATTTGTGATACATTTATGTACTTTCTGGAGGGTTATTGATTACATGATTAATTTAACTTTTGTACAGATTTCTTTAGCCTAATAACTGTGTGATTATGTTTAACAGCCTACTCTCATAGTTCTTAGGCTATACTTGCCTCAATGCTAACCAAGAGGCCTTATGAAATCAAAACAAAGAAGGGTTAAGAGCAAGGACTGAGAGATTAATGAGTACAGAGAAGATATCTTAACCTTGAGAATAGCAACATCCTAGCAGGAGTGCTCAAACAAGGATGATAAGAAAGAATTGCTTGGCTGTACAACAGAAGGGGCAAACATCCAAGGAGAAGAAACTATCCTCAGGAGACCCGTGACCATAAAAGGGAAAAAGGAGTAGGGGGCTAACTCCCCAAATGACCACCGACGACCACCCGAGACTCCCACGCATGCGTAGTGTAGTTTTGCAACGCCAGCATTATGTAAATGTAGTAGATAGGCAGGGAGGTGGAGACTTCTCAGAAAATGTGTGAATATTCATGTCTTTAAGGTATATAAAGGATGAACTTCTGTTTCAGGGTATGCACATTAGGTGGAGTGATCCCCTGTGCATCCAGCACTGCAATACAGAATGCCTGCCTTCTAAAACTTCAAACTAAGTGTTAGAGGGTTTTCTTGCTGACTTTTTCAGTAACACTTGTAATCTTCCATTTCTTTTCACTATAATCCACACACCTGCTCTGTAGCCGCATGATATATAGTCAAAAGAGTGCAGGTGCTCGGTATGATTGAATTAAACCCTTCCATTCTTCCATTTAGTCTGTTGCTATTTGTCCTGGTTTTGGCTGGGATAGAGTTAATTTTCTTCCTAGTAGCTGGTATAGTGCTGTGTTTTGGATTTGGGATTAAAATAATGTTGATAACATACTGATGTTTTTAGTTGTTGCTAAGCAGTCAAAGACTGTTCAGCTTCTCATGCTGTCCTGCCAGTGAGAAGGCGGGGGGGTGTATGGGAAGCTGGGAGGGGACACAGCCAGGACAGCTAACCCAAACTGGCCTTGGCGGGGAGGGAGGGGTTGGAGAGACAGCCTTGATGCTGTGCAAGCACTGCTCATCAATAGCCAAAACATTGGTGTGTTATCAACACTGTTCTAGCCACAAATGCAAAGCACAGCACTATGAGGGCTGCTAGGGGGAAAGTTAACTCCATTGCAGCCAGACGCACTCATTCCCCTTTACCCCTTATTCCATACCATTTGCATCATGCTCAGGTCCCACATTTTCTGATACATCTGATACATCTTAGTATCCTCTGACAGTCCATTCTATCTATTTCTCATTCCTGGACTCCCCTCTTATCAACACTTACAACTTATACTACTTAAACCATCCAACATACAGATTTATACATTCTCAGTAACCCCTATTCCCTGTCCCTTAACATACTAGATAGAGATACTAGATGGAGAGATACTATTACCCTGCTCAACGGGCCTCACCCCCAAATGTCTGTAAGAACAGGCTATGACTTGGGCCCCATCCATCAAGGTGTTCGCTCAGGGCAGGAGAAGCAGCATGTGGGATTGTTGGGCACCAACACCAGACTGGTTTGGGTCATTGCTGCACTCGCCCCGTTCCTTGCAAAGCTCATTCTACATCAGTTCAGGTGGTTCCTGCTGCACTGCTTCCTACGACATACAACTTAAATCACGAATTGGTTTCTCCTGCCCCCGAGGTTAAATCTCCTTGAGGCACATACCAGATCTCCCCATCTTTCTGCATTACCCATAAAATGCACCCAGGTCCTTGAGCAAAGACAATCCCATGAATGAATTTGCCTTTTCCTAAAGAAGGAGCAATCCACAATGCTTTTCTCAGCCACTTCCATATGTGCACTTGTCCTGGTTTTGGCTGGGATAGAGTTAATTTCCTTCCTAGTAGCTGGTATAGTGCTGTGATTTGGATTTAGTATGAGAATAATGTTGATAACACACTGATGTTTTACTTACTCCTGAGTGATGCTTACACTAGTCAAGGACTTTTCAGGTTCTCATGCCCTATACCCTGCCAGCAAGAAGCTGGGAGGGGACGCAGCCAGGACAGCTGACCCAAACTGGCCAAAGGGATATTCCCTACTATATGACATCATGCTCAATATATAAACTGGGGGAGTTGGTCAGGGGGGCCATGGCTTGGGAACTGGCTAGGCATCAGTCAGCAGGTGGTGAGCAATTGTATTGTGCATCACTTATTTTGCATATTCTATTATTATTATTATTGTTATTGTTATTATTATTATTTTCTCTTCCCTTGCTGTCATATTAAAATGTCTTTATCTCAACCCATGAGTTTTACCTTTTTTTTGATTCTCCTCCTCATCCCACCGGGGGTAGGGGGAGGGAGGAGTGAGCGAGCAGCTGCATGGTGCTTAGTTGCTGGCTGGGGTTAAACCACGACAGTCCTTTTTGGTGCCCAATGTGGGGCATGAAGAGTTGAGATAATGACGGATTTGGCCAGAGCATGCTAAACCAAATTTGTTATAAGCATTCATTATATTAGTTTAATTGTCGCTGGTCACGATGTTGTTTTAGATGTTCTCACTGGCTTAAGGTATGATAAAATCATTGGTTGTTAGACCAATTTGATATTTGTACTCAGCGGCGGCAGGCGATGTGCAAGGCAGAGTGACAACAGCGACTTCATCTCCTTACTTCGGGAGCCATCTATCAGAGACTATTAATAAATACACTTTTTACCTTTTCTGCACAGAGAGCCAATTTATGGGGGAGACATCTTCCTTCACCTTCTCTTTCTCCTCCAGGCTAATTACAATAGCTCTTGAGGATTTCTAATATCCTTGGGATGTTCAAACAAGCATGCTATTATTGCTAGATCTCATGAATGTGTTTCAGGTCTTGCTCGGGATTAAAACAATTTAAAAATACTAGCCCATCTGCTACCAGTGCTCCATGCGGATGCGGGTGCTGTTCAGCTACTCCAACCCCCGCAATGGGAACTGTGGCTACTCAAACCCTGGTGATAAACACTGCAGATGAACCAGAGAACCAACCCGTGCCAGTATTCAGTCCCCTATACGCAAGAAGAAATGGACACGAAAGTCAGCTCATTTAGTAAAGGATAATGAAGCAGAGCCATCATGAGACCCGGAGGAGGAAGAGGTAGAATCAGAGATAACCACCTAAACCCTATCCCTGAGTGACCTATGAGATATGTGAAAAGACTTCAGCCATTGTCCAGGGGAGCACGCTGTCACCTGGCTGCTCTGATGCTGGGATAATGGGGCCAGTAGCCAGGAATTAGAGGGTAGGGAAGCCAAGCAGCTGGGATCCCTGTCTAGGGAAGGGGGCATTGACAAAGTGACTGGGAAAAAGACACAAGTCCTCAGCCTCTGGAGATGACTCCTGTCTGGCGTGAAGGAAAGGTATTCCTTCAAGGAAGATGTTACATGTCACCCAGGCAAGTGGATCACCATGGAGAGAGGTACCCAGTACCTGAGGGAATTAGCTGTGGTTGAATGACCTGGAGGACAACGCACAGTTACCCACAGATCCAGATGAAGTCCAGTGCACCTGACCCATGTGGCAGAAGTTTGTATGGAGCGCAACATTGTCATATGCCAACTCATTAGCAGTAATGACCTGGAAAGATGAAGAGGGACCAATGATGGATGAATTGGCTGGCCAACTCCGGCAATACGAAGAAAATCTCTCCTCCTCCCTATGGGTCTGCATCTTGGCTGTGGAAAAATTATCCTAAAAGTCTGAAAACCTGTTCAAAAAACTCTTCTGGGAGTTCCAGAAACTCAAAGAGGATATGTTCTCCTCCCCACCTGTACAGATGAGTATCTCAGCTGTTAGGAGTAAGCGTTCTTCTGCTCAAAAGAGTGGATATAGGGGGTACACACATCGGGCCACCCTGTGGTTTTACCTGCATGACCATGAGGAAGTGGGATGGAAAATCTACCTCGACCCTAGAGGCACGAGTCCGCGAGCTGCAAGGAAAAACAACCACAAAAGGGGGTTCTGATTTTTTGGATTGCTGATCCCCTTACAAGTGGGCAGTTCCCCAGATGGAGCAGAAGGGCTGGTCTTACTTCTGATCTTCTCGGAGGGACTTCTGGTTCATATTTACAAGAAGTGAGTAACGAATACCATGACCAGGACTAGAGGGGCCCTGCCTCCAGCCAGATGGAAAAGAGGGACAACCAGGTTTATTGGACTGTGTGGATTCAATGGCCTGGCACGTCAGACCCACAGGAGTATAAGGCGCTAGTGGAAACCAGTGCACAGTGTACCCTAAAGCCATCAAGCTATATAGGGGCAGAACCCATCTGTACTTCTGGAGTGACAAGGGGATCCCAACAGCTGACTGTGCTGGAGGCCGAAGTGAGCCTAAGCGGGAATGAGTGGCAAAAGCACCCCATTGTGACTGGCCCAAAAGCTCCGTGCATCCTTGGTATAGACTACATCAGCAGAAGGTATTTCAAGGTCCCAAAAGAGTACCGGTGGGCTTTTGGTATAGCTGCCTTGGAGGAAATTAAACAGCTGTCCACCTTGCCCGGTCTCTCAGAGGACCCTTCTGTTGTGGGATTGCTCAGGGTCGAAGAACAACAGGTGCCAATTGCTACCACAGCAGTGCGCTGGCGGCAATATCACACCAACAGAGACTCCCTGATCCCAATCCATAAGCTGATTGGTTGACTGGAGAGCCAAGGAGGGATCAGCAAGACTCGCTCACCCTTTAACAGTCCCATATGGCCAGTGCGAAAGTCTAATGGAGATTGGAGACTAACAGTAGACTATTGTGGCCTGAATGAAGTCACGCCTCCAATGAGTGCTGCTGTGCTGGACATGCTAGAACTCCAATATGAACTGGAGTCAAAGGCAGCCAGGTGGTATGCCACAATTGATAATGCTAATGCACTTTTCTCAATTCCTTTGGCAGCAGTGCAGGCCACAGTTTGCTTTCACCTGGAGGGGCGTCCAGTACACCTGGAATCAACTTCCCCAGAGGTGGAAACACAGCCCGACCATTTGCCATGGGCTGATCCAGACTGCACTGGAACAGGGTGAAGCTCTGGAACACCTGCAATATATTGATGACATCATCATTTGGGGCAACACAGCAGAAGTTTTTGAGAAAGGGAAGAAAATAATTCAAATCCTTCTGAAAACTGTTTTTGCCATAAAATAAAGTAAGGTTAAGGGACCTGCACAGGATATCCATTTTTTAGGACTAAAATGGCAAGATGGACGTCATCAGATCCCAATGGCTGTGATCAACAAAATAAGCTATGTCTTATGAAGATAAACCAACCTGTTCACCATTCATAAGTATATCTTATGTTGGGTGGTAAGCATGGTTATGTGAGCCTTACCCCTTCAAAACATGCAAGGAGAGATGTAACTGGTACCTTAGGGTCAGGATTGGGAGTCTTAGACAGCATAAATGCTGAAATACTTGCAAACAAACTTAGTGCGGCCACACATGATCTAAACAAATTAGAACATCCATTACGGTCCTCCTTATCAGCTTTAGGAATTCATCAGCGGCTCTTATCTTTTGTATTACCTCAGTAGGAGAAAGGTGACCAATTAATCCTAGATGCACTTGGCACAGCCCAAAGTAATATCTCTCTAGCTCTTAGTTGTATCCAAGCTCAACTGTGAGTGCAATCTACAATAGCAGCAATTGTAAGAGAAGGAGAAGATGGTCCCTTACCCACTGAAATTTGGAAAATTATCTGGGAAAATGCAACCACATTTGAAAGAAAATTCCAGTCGTGTTGGTATCTAGTTAATTTCACTTTTAATCCTATCAATAATAAAGCCACGGCTTTTGTCTGAACCATACAGAATGCATCAGTAAAAACCATCTACCTGATCATTGCATTAGGATTAAATCACAACAGGACTGTACTCTATCCATTGGAGCACAGAGTATGGACCCAAAGAGGTAATAAGAAATGGCAGACTGTTGAAATTGATGCATGTGTGATACGGGAACAACAGGGTTTTATTTGCGAAAGTAACACCATTAAAGCCCAGGACATTTGCCTTGACATGTAGCAAAATGTTTGTCACCGAGAAAACATCAGGAAGAGGTCCCTAGAACTGTGTTTATATATACTGGGAAGGGATATGTGTGTAAGAACTCTTTGTAGTTTTAGTTGTAGATAATATCACTGTTGGAATAAGTAATCACTCGAATACTTGTGTTTGTAACTTTATTAACATTATAGGATGTGATTTTAACTATTCAGCTTCTATTACGTCTTATCAGCTGTTGCAATCCAATTATACTTTAGTTAAAAATCTATTGCCTACTCCCATCAGGATGAATCTCACACTGGTAAAAAGCTTTTACGACATAATGATCTACGCCGGTTGCTAGAATGCGCCCGAGATGAGGGACAAAGGACTTTAGTCACCGTTCACCATGACGCAGAAGAGATACATCGTGTTTTGGACCAATTGAAGAAAGATAGAGAACATAGATGGTGGGAAGCGCTCCTCGGATGGTCACCCAGGGCAACATGCATTCTTAATCTCATGCTACATCCTGTTGTTATCTTGTTATCACTGACATGTTTATGTTTATTGCTTATAATCATATTGTACTTTAAGGTTTGGCTCATAATGAAGCAAATAGCTCTAATGCAATCACCCAGGGTATGCATGCTCATGACAGAGGAAAATAAACTCCTCAGACCTGAAAATCTCCCTATAAAGGATAGAGAAAAGCTCCAACATGACACATGGCAATGGGAAGGAACCAAAGAGCAGTTTTGGAAAATTTTGAAGCCTCCCAAGAATGGAGACTTCAGGATGAAAAGATCTAGGTGAGTCTTATTTGAAATATTCATGATTTCTCTAAGTCTCAAAGGGGGGATCTGTTGAAGGTATGGGAGCTGGGGGTATTGTTTAGTCTCTGTGAGTAGTTAACAAGGTGCAACCTTGAGGGAAGGAACAAGATGACCACAAAGGGAACTGTACTACTGAACTTTGAGTGAACTATCCTAATTAATATAGTAAAAAACCCGCCCTCAGGTAGGGATAGCCCCCTACCCACAAAACACCTTCCTCACTGAGCATGCGCAGTAAAAAAGAAGGATGCTGTAACTTTAAGTGGAGAGGAGGCTTGCGAGAACCAATGGGAATAAGGGTGACTGAGCCAAATTTCAAAAATACTGATAACTGTTGCTCAAAATGTATAAATATTTTCCATGTGTTAACAGAGGTGTGCTAGCTTTGTGGACCTACTACCTAGCATCCAACTCTGTGCGGATTTGGAATAAAAGCAAATATCTCAACTCTGTGGTTTTTGGTTCTCTGCACACTGGGTGGAAGAATCCATATTTGGGACAACACACCTTCGCATTGTTTCAATGGTCTTGCGTGGCACGGTGCTTGGGTATGTGAGCATCTACATGATGTACCTTTAGAACAATGTTTTCTACCTGGGCAGTGATGTCCTGCCACAATGCAGCAGCCCATATAGGTTTACCCCTGCACTGCCAATTTGTCTTCTTCCACTGCTGTAGCCACCACCATAGGGCATTAGCCACCATCCAGGAATCAGTATAGAGATAGACTACTGGCCATTTTTCTTCTTCAGCAATCTCTAGAGCCAGTTGGATGTCTTTCACTTCGGCAAACTGACTCTACTCACCCTTTCCTTCATCAGCTTCAATTGTTGTCCCACATATGGGTTCTTTCACCTGGTGAGGAAGTTATTGGTCACATCCATAGGGATGTGACAACATCCATCCTGTCGTTTTACTCCCATGAACTGGATCTTTTTGTGCAGGTCCTTCGGTCTTGCTTTACTTTATGACAAAACTGTCTTTCAGAAGAACCTGGATTATTCTTTTTTCCTTTCTCAAACATTTCTTCCTCTTTTTTTCCCCACACAATGTATTGCAGATATTCAAGGGTGTCGCCCTGGTCCATGACAGAGGGTAGGGTTGTGCTTCCACCCCTGGGGCAGTCGATTCCAGGTGTATTGGACACCTCTCCATGTGAAAGCAAACTGTGGCCTGCACTATGCTGCCAAAGGGATGGAGAATTTGCAATATCAATTGTAGCATTTCACTTGGCTGCCTTTGACTCTAGTTTGTATTGGAGTTTTATGCATGAAAAGCAGGTGTGGATCGCTCAGGTATGAGGCACAACACTCAGCAACTGAAAGCTTTGGCTTATTGAAAGCCATAGCGTTTACTTCAGTGGGAGCCTCGGGACACAGATGCTATCAAATGGGGACCAGACACAGCGGAACCCTTCTTGGGAGCGAAGCTCAAAGGAAAGCACTGCAGGGGTGGATAAAAAAACTTGCGCTGATTAACAAATCATACATATACAATGTCTTGTTTTGCTCATTAGCAAACTTGCTGATGTAATGCAGGTGCTGTTGTCTGAATTCAGAGATCTGCAGCTGGCCGCACTCGTTGGCACCCGTGCAGGGAAATGTGCAGATGAGGGGGAGCGAACTATCCTGGGTTACCATGACAACGAGATAAAATGTGCTTGGGACTCTACATACTCCAATGGGGGAGGTGAACTATTCTGCGTTACCATAACAAAGTCTTCTTGCGCCCTACATGGAGTTGTCTGGTACTGCAGCACTCAGGGGTGGCATGACATTGTTCAGACCATAATAGTCCACTGCTAACCTCCACCCTCCATCAGACTTTTGCACTGGCCATATGGGACTATTAAAGGGTAAGCAAGTCTTGCTGATCACTCATTGGCTCTTGAGTCGATGAATCAACTCATGAATGGGAACCAGGGAGTCTCAATTGGTACGATATTGTTGTCAGTGCACTATCATGGTAGCAATCAGCACTTGCTGTTCTTCATACCAAAAACGCACTGGTACTCTTTAGGGTCCTTGATGTACCCTCTCCTGAGGTAGTCAATGCCAAGGATACACAGAGCCTCTGGGCCAGTCGCAATCGGGTGCTTTTGCCACTTATCCCCTGTTAAACTCACCTTAATCTCCGATATAGCCAATTGTTGGATTGCCCTTGTCATTCCAGAGATCCAGATGGGTTCCACCACCTTGTACCCTGATGGCATTCGGGTACACTGTGCACCAGTGTCCACCAAAGCCTTATACTTCTGTGGCTCTGATGTGCCAGGCCATCGGATCCACAGAGACCAGTATACCAGGTCATCCTTTTCCTCTACCTCATCTGTTAAGGGAGAAGCCATGGTGTATGCATTCACACACCAATCAAGGAGCTGCACACACACCACCCAAGACTTTAACTGCTAGGACCGGAGTCCCTTCACAGCAGACAACTGCAGTGAGCTGATGGGTGCCCCTTTCGACTCCTCATACACACATACACTCACTCTTGGGTGCTTCCTCTTCCCTCAGGCTTGACCCTAGGTTTCCCGAAGTAGAATCTCTGACATGATGTACACCAGACAAATTTATTGAGTGGTACAGCAGTGAAGAACAGCTCGAGCTGGGTGCCTCTGGAGAGGGACCCCGAACAAAAGAATCTCTGGGCAATTATACCCTTACAACCTAAGTTCCCCTCCCCTCACGTGATGGTTCAGTCCAATAGTAATATTTGGGTCTGGGGTCTCCTTGTTCCTCATTAGATCCTTTCACTGTCTCCAGGCGGGTCATTCCTTTTCTTCTGCTGATGGATGTGACTATCTTATCTTTCTAGTTTAAACTGATTTCAGTGCCTTCCCTCATGTAACTAAGTCAGAGATCAGTATAAGTTCATCAGTATCTAGGTGAAAGTTCACAGTTTGCAGCCTAAGGCTTTTTACTAATGCTATACAATTGATTCCGTTTGAACTAGGAAGTGACTACTATAACATCATTGAAGGTGAGGACTCCATTCCCAGTTGGAGTATTCACTGTGTGACCCTTGCAGTGCCAGACCAGAAGTCCCTTCACCAAAATCAAGGGAGGTGTTCTCAGTGTTGTTCTACATCTGGGGGATTGTCGGTTGCCTTCTATCATCTCAACAATAACTGGATTGACAGCCTTCTTGGATGGTCCCTTCTTAGCACCTGTCTTCCTCATCACTTCACATACATGGCTTCTAACTCAAAGGTGAGCTCACCATCCCACTTCCTTATGTCCCCCCTGCTCATGCAGGAAAAAACAGTGTGTGTCACACAGCGTGCACCTGTGGCTCCCTTTCCCTTTGGCTGGGAGGGCGCTGGCTGTGCGGGGTGCCCTTGACAGCCAAGACTCTGGCCTGTGGGGACGAGGAGGGAGAGAGATTTTCTTGAAACGTTGGAGCTGGTGGGATGCTCTCTCCACAGTTGATGTATCGAAGTCTAGCCGGACCATTGTCACCAGGCTGTTAGAATACGATGTTGGTGCATTTCGGACTACCTTCCTCCACATGGTATGGAATAATCGCTGGGGGTGGCTTAGAAATCAAACTTACATTCACGCTCTAAGAACAGCATTGAAGCAGGGTGGAACGCAGCTAATGTACGAGTCTGTACCATGGCAATTCCCTAGATGTTGGCAACATCAGGGGAACTTGGTGTGCTGACTCTGGGAGAAATTGCATGGAGGGTGGAGCAGAGTGGAGACATCACGACCACTCTCTATGAACAAGGGAATCTAAAGGTACACGGTGTAAATTAATAAGCTGCACATTCGATGCCCTGGGCCAACAGTCTGTCAACTTTTGATGAAATGCTGTACTCGGAGTGAATTTTGCTTATTATAATATCATTATAATACCACAACGCACACCCATCTCAAAAGTTACCCACCTCCCAAGGTGCGACCACCCCTCAATGAGCGTGCGCACTGAATTTTTCCTAGTCTGTGCCTTTAAACGCAAAGCAAGAGAATTTTGGACCAATCTTGATAAAGGTATGTATGACTAGAGTCACTCAAGTTCCACCTGAAAAGTAAACCACTATAAAAAAGTTTGAGAAGGGCTGGATGTCAGGGAAGATACCATTGCTCCTGACCTTTAGGATCCGCCAAAGGGCTGACCCTCTCTTCCGCCCCATTGGGACGCCTTTGGGTAAGATTCGAACACATGGCTATCCCGTGTGAATCCCCGGGAACTTTAGGAATCTCTATAGAGTTGCTTTATTACCCCACACGTGTGTAACCCGGCCGTATTTAATTTATTGCACGTGCTTTGCAGACAGTGAATTTATCACCGGCATTCTAAAAGAATTTCTGCATCTGTTGCTTCAATAAATCGCACTGTTGATTGACTCAGCCGAGTGTGTTGTCCCTGAATGCAACCGTACCTTTGAGTGTGGCTGTGCTAATTCAGGAGGTGTCCGGCTGATCAGGTAGTGTGATGTTAGTAGTGCATCCGGACCTGTGATAGTCCAACGGAGGTGTTGGGCACGACCGGACTACTAACGCTGACTTTGGGCATCATTCAGAACCTAAGCTCAGCCGCCCCCAGTCCCTCTGATATCTGAGGATCGACTGGAATGCAAGGGGGTTTAGTTTCTGCCAAATTGCTCTGCCTCTTAACGCAACACATGGCCCGTGGACACTGGATGTCATCTGGATCTTCAGAGACCTGGTTGTTGTCCAAGTCACTGTAGATAACTTCCAGCACTGCTAATTCTCACACATATTGTATGCCTCAGCAGTAGTTCCCTTCCCTTGGTAATTCACAATTCTTCCCTGAGGGAATATCTTGCCTTTACACTCAACAGGAGATGCCTCCAGAGGCCGCATATTGTTGCATCTTTTCTGATTCCTTTGTCAGTTCTGTTATAAATGATTTAGTCCCAAACAGGATTCCCATTCAAATTTACAATTTATTAAGCGAATAGAGGCAAGCAAACAGCGCTGGGTGCGCCGGGAGTCTCTGCTCCACCAAGACGCACGCGGTACAGTTCCTGTTCCTGGTTTATATCCTGTCCGTTAATACATATTCATGAATAGGCGTGTCTTCTTCGGCGCATGCCCTCTTCCCCTTCTAGAATCTTCTCGACTCTTCCTCAGCGTGATCCTGTTCGCTAATACATATTCATGATTAGGCATGTCTTCTAATACATATTAATGAACAGGCGTGTCTTCTTCAGCACATGCCCTCTTCTCCTGCTAGAGTCTTCTCGAATCTTCCTCAGCGTGCCCCCAGGATGACCCCAAACCTTATGCATGCACTTTCTTTACACAATACTATGCAGTCAGTGGTCAAACTGGTTTGAGCTGATATACCAGCAAAGTAGTTTAACTTTCTCCTGTAAAATACCCCTTTTTATGGTGCAGGAGAAATCCATAAAAGTACAGAAGATTACACTTCATCACACAAATCAGATGAACATATTTCACAATCCCCCATCTTTTTCTTTATAGTATTGATTCGTGTTTTCATTTCCAATTGAGTATAACTGAGTAGATTAATCTAGTAACAATCCCCCACATATCCTCAATACAACTAATCCCCATTTTAGTAAGCCGATCACCACCCATAAAATCTCCCCAAAATCCTCCTAGATTGATTCCATTCCAAGTTTGTCTCTCAGGAGGCCATTCGTTCTCCCTAATTTATGGGTAACAGGAAAAAAATAGGTTTTATTGTTGATTACAGGTATGCGCTGTACAATTAGAAAAGGTCCTCACTTTTTCCATTTTTCTGGGGTAAACCCCAGCTGGACTTGTTCCAATATTGACTACAGTTATTTGCCGTAGTCAGAGTCCAAGGAACTCACCCCAAGTAGAACTAGAAGAGATCCGGTCAGGTCCATAGTGATCGGCAGTCACAGCCCAAAGGGGTTGCAGCCCTTGGCAGACCCTTTTTAAGCCGCAACACCAGTTCCCCTCCGGTCTTGCCCTCTTCTTTCCTTTAAGGGGGTGCTTTCTTAGTACCCAAATTAACTGAGCACTGCTTGTGAAGGCCAGAGCTTTGCTAGATCAGTGGTTTGTCCAGACCTGAGCACTTGCCCGAGCCTGGCAATCCTCTTTATTTGCAAGGCTTTATGGCTACAGAAAACTGCCAGTTAGCCTGCAACACTAATCTTACAAATACACACCACCTTCTACACAAAGGACAAATTCTAGTTCCAGCTCCTTTTTCCTGTTCTTCTTTTGCCAACAACTCCTTCCGATTATACTCGTTTGGAGTACCCATTGTTGTTTCCTATTACCCTTTCCCATTGTTTTCCAAACTTGGGGGATTACTTACATTCCTCTCCATAGCTTCCCATGGCCATCGTTCACCTTGATTTGTTCCACCACAAAAGTAACAGTTATATTCAATGACTTAGCAATGTTTTCAGCAAGATTTACAAATAGATTTTTAGCAACTGTGGGAATTTCATGTTTCACTCCTGTTTCTATTACAGGAGTAGCCACAATAAAATTCCCACAGGAATTCAGTCAGATGTGACCTTCCACTCCTTCACTGGACCTTTCACTTGTGACACGTGTCCATCCTTTTTCAGCAGTTCTCACAGCTGTTTCTGTAGTTAATAAAACAAGGAAAGGTCCTTCCCAGAGGGGAGATAGGTTTCCTTCTTTCCATGTTTTTATCAGAATTTTATCTCCTGGTTCTAACTGATGAATTGCAAATCCTAAAGGTGGTGTTTGGGCCACCATCCCAATCTCTCTTAATTCTTTTAATCTTTTTCCAATGGTAATTATATATTGTTGGATACTATGATCCTCAATTACATTGTTCCCCAGAGGCATTCCTTGAAAATAAGGCATGCCATATAACATTTCATATGGCGATAATCCAGTCTCACTGTATGGTTTTGTTCTTATGTTTAGAAGTGCCAATGGTAAACATTTCGTCCAGGGCATTTGTGTCTCAATCATTAATTTAGCCAATTGTTGTCTTATTGTTTGATTCATTCTTTCTACCTTCCCCGAGCTTTGTGGGTGCCACGGAGTGTGGTATTCCCACTGTATACCTAATGATTGACATAACAGTTTTATTATTTTAGAAGTAAAATGTGTGCCCTGGTCAGAATCAATGTACTGGATTATCCCATATCTAGGTATCAAATGTTCCAATAAAATTTTTACCACCATCTGTGCCGTAGCTCGTGCTACAGGGTACGCTTCTACCCACTGTGTTAAATGATCTACTATTACCAATAAATATTTTATCCTCCCTACCTTAGGCAATTCAGTGAAATCGACTTGTACTTTCTCAAAAGGTCTGTAAGCTGTTTTTCTCCCTCCCGTGGCTGCTTGTCGAAACACTGTCTTATTTACCTTTTGACAGGTTAAGCAACCTTGTGTAATTTGCTTTGCTATTTCAAAAATTCCAATACCACCAAATTGTTTAAGAAAATGATCACTTAAGGCTTTTGTACCCCAATGTGTTTGCGCATGCAAATGTTCTAATATTCGCCTGGTGTAGGCTTTTGGCAACATTTCTCGCCCATCAGGCAATGTCCATTTTCCTTGTTCTAATTTAGCTCCTATTTTCTCCAATTTTGTTTGTTCTTCTGGCGTAAACTTCTTCTCTCTTTCCTCTCGTTCTTCTTTGCTGGTGTCCTCCTTTGTTTGTATGACATTAATTTTGGCAACTTTAGTCCTCAAGGCTGCTTCCTGGGCCTCTTTATCTGCTAAGTTATTTCCTCTAGTTCGGTAATCTAATCCCTTTTGGTGTCCCCTCACATGTACCACTGCTATCTCCTTTGGTTCTCTTAATGCCTTCAAAATCTTTACTATTAATTCTTGATGTATTAAATTCCTCCCTTGAGTATTAATCAAACCTCTTTCTTCCCAAATTTTTCCAAAAGTGTGGACCACCCCATATGCGTATTTAGAATCTGTAAATATAGTCCCACTTCTTCCTTTTAATAATTCCAGGGCCCTACATAGGGCATACAGCTCACAAGTCTGAGCTGACCATGATGGACTCAGAGGTCCTGATTCCACAAGTTCCAAGTCCTTATTAATTACTGCATAACCCGATTTTCTCTTCCCTTCTACCACTCTGGAGGAGCCATCTATAAACAGCGCTTCTCCATTTTCCAACTCAGCATCTCTTAAATCTGGTCTCACCTTAGTCTGGGTCTCAATTACCTCTAAACAGTTATGTTGTAATTCCTCTGATGGTTCTCCAAACAAAAATTGTGCTGGACTCTGAGCAGAAGTCACCCTCAGTTCTAAGTCAGGGGAGTCTATTAGTATTGCTTCATACTTTAGGATTCGGCTGCCCGTTAACCATTTTTCCGCTTTTTGTTGTAAAACATTTCTGACATTGTGTGGGGTATACACTTTTAAAGGAGAACTAAAGGTAATCTTCCTAACTTCTTCTATTAATAATGCTGTAGCAACCAAAGCTTGGAGACAAGCAGGCCATCCTCTGCTTACTGGATCAAGTAACTTAGAACAATGCCCCACGGGTTTTTTGATTCCTGCCCAGTCTTGAGTAAGAACTCCATATGCTGTCTGGCTTGATGTATTCACAAAGAGATAGAAAGGTTTTTCTAGATCTGGGAGGCTCAATACAGGTGCTTGTATTAATGCCCTTTTTACTTCCTCAAATCTCTGATCATCTTCAATAAACCATTTAAGTTGGTTATTAGTTAGTTTTTCATATAGGAATTTTACTTTATCACTATAATTTTCAAGCCATGGTCTAAAATATCCTAATAATCCCAGTATTTGCCTAATTTCCATTTTAGTTTGTGGGGGTCTTAAGGATAGAATCCCAGATACCCTATCAGGATCTAACTTCTTCCTTCCCTTACTCAGTGTCCTGGTTTCAGCCAGGATAGAGCTGGTTTTCTTCACAGAAGCCAGTGTGAGACTGTTTTGGATTTGGGATGAGAAACTGTTGATAATGTGCTGATGTTTTGGGTTGCTGCTGAGCAGTCAAGGACAGTCCAGCTTCTTGTGCTGGCCTGCCAGCGAGCAGGCTGGGGGTGCACGGGGAGCTGGGAGGGGACACAGCCGGGACAGCTGACCCAGACTGGCCAAAGAGATATTCCCTACCATCCGACGTCATGCCCAGTACATAAACTGGAGTTGGCCGGGGGGCGGAAATCGCTGCTCGGGGACGGGCTGTCGATCGCCGGGTGGTGAGCAATTGCTGTATTGGGCATCACTTGTTCTTGTACATTCCTTTGTCGGTATTATCATTGTTGTTTCCTTCTCTCTTTCTGTCCTATTAAACTGTGTTTATCTCAACCCACAAGGTTTTTTTTTCCTAATTCTCTCCCCCACCCTACTGTGGGAGGGGGAGTGAGCGAGCGGCTGCGTGGTGCGTAGTTGCTGGCTGGGGCTAAACCACGACAGTCCTTTTTGGCGCCCAACGTGGGGCCCGAGGCTTGAGATAATAACAGTTGCAGGTCACAATATCAGTTTATTTGATTTGCATGATGCTCTCGTCTTTGTTGTACATGTTAAGGATCGGTGTTGGTCTCTGCGGGCTGCTGTACTCGCCTGCAAGTTTTGTTTTTCGAGCACTGACCTTGAGCTTAATGTGGTATCATCTGAACTCTGTACTAAAGCCGTTACTGTATTTTGGCTACAGTCTTGTGGAGACGATTAGCAATTATACTTCTGCCTCTGAAAGGCTTTCTATGGAGGAAATGCAGAATGATACCTTTGCTACCCTCTATCATAACGTTTCCTCCTTCATCACAGTAATTTTTCCGTATTTTGAACACCCTTGGGTAGTTATAATACCTCTATTGCTACTTCTGGGGAACATTGTTTCGGTTTTGTCTAAGGTTGGCAAGCGATTTAAGAATATCACCCGGAGATCTGCCCCAAGGCTGGATAGTTATGAATGGCAGGGTGTGTGGAACAGCATGGGCAAATGCCTGGGGCGGTGGGCACCTCCGGTGTTTTGGAGCTTCACTCCCGAACAAGTGCAGAATCCTGATAAACTAGCAGAATATCTGGAAGAAGTATGCTGTCAGCCTGGCAGCTCCAAGGAGACACAAATCATTGCCATGTGCTGGGGCCTGGCCCATGCCTACCGAGCTCTATTTAACACTGTAGCTACTCAAACCCCTGCGGCGGCCACTGTGACTACTCCAACCCCTGCAACAGGCACTGTAGCTACTCAGACTGTTGCAGCTGAACCAGAGAACCAGCCCATCCCAGTATCAGTTGCCCCTGTACAAAAGAAGAAATCTTGGAAGCGGAAGTCAGCTCGTTTAGTAAGGGAGGAGGAAGATTCTGCTAAGAGGGAGGCAGAGGAAGCGAGTGAGGAGGCAGAGTGCTCTGAAGCAGGGCCATCACAAGGACTGAAGAGGGAAGAGAGCAGGTCATCGCTTGAAGAGGAGGAAGAGGAAGAACTCATAAAAGAGACGGTAACTACCCGATCTCTATCACTGAGTGAACTGCGAGATATGCGAAAGGATTTCAGCCGTCGTCCAGGTGAGCACATTGTCACCTGGCTGCTCCGATGCTGGGATAATGGGGCCAGTAGCCTGGAATTAGAGGGTAGGGAAGCCAAGCAGCTGGGATCCCTTTCTAGGGAAGGGGGCATTGACAAAGCAATTGGAAAAGGTGCACGAGTCCTCAGCCTCTGGAGACGACTCCTGTCGGGTGTGAAGGAAAGGTACCCCTTCAAGGAAGATGTTCTATGTCACCCAGGCAAGTGGACCACCATGGAGAAAGGTATCCAGTACCTGAGGGAGCTAGCGGTGCTGGAAGTGATTTATGGTGACTTGGACAATGGACAATCATCCAAAGATCCAGATGAAGTCAATTGCACGCGACCTATGTGGCGGAAGTTTGTACGGAGTGCACCATCATCATATGCCAACTCATTAGCAATAATGGCCTGGAAAGACGGAGAGAGACCAACGGTGGATGAATTGGCTGGCCAACTCCGGCAATACGAAGAAAGTCTCTCTTCCTCCCTACGGGCCTGCATCTCTGCTGTAGAGAAACTGTCCCAGGAGTTCCGGCAATTCAAAGAGGATATGCCCTACCCTCCACCCGTACGGACCAGTGTCTCAGCCATTAGGAGTAAACGCTCTTCTGTTCAAGAGAGAGGATATAGAGGATACACACCGCGAGCCACCCTGTGGTTTCAATTGCGTGACTACGGAGAGGACATGAGGAGGTGGGATGGAAAACCTACCTCGACCCTAGAGGCACGAGTACGTGAGCTGCAAGGGAAAACAATTACAAAAGGGCGTTCATGTTCCTCCAGAAAAATCGTCGCTCCACTTTCCAGTGGGCAGTTCCCCAGAAAGAATAGAAGAGCTGATCTCACCTCTGATCCTCTTGAGGGGACTTCTGATTCCTATTTACAAGAAGTGGGTAACGAGTACTATGAGCAGGATTAGAGGGGCCCTGCCTCCAGCCAGGCGGAGGAGAGGGATAACCGAGTTTATTGGACTGTGTGGATTAGATGGCCTGGCACATCAGACCCACAGGAATATAAGGCTTTAGTGGATACTGGTGCACAATGTACCTTAATGCCATCAAGCCATATAGGGGCAGAACCCATCTGTATTTCTGGAGTGACAGGGGGATCCCAACAGCTGACTGTGCTGGAGGCCGAAGTGAGCCTAACTGGGAATGAGTGGCAGAAGCACCCCATTGTGACTGGCCCAGAGGCTCCGTGCATCCTGGGCATAGACTACCTCAGCAGAGGGTATTTCAAGGACCCAAAAGGGTACCGGTGGGCTTTTGGTATAGCTGCCTTGGAGACGGAAGAAATTAAACAGCTGTCCACCTTGCCTGGTCTCTCAGAGGACCCTTCTGTGGTGGGGTTGCTCAGGGTCGAAGAACAACAGGTGCCGATCGCTACCACAACAGTGCACCGGCGGCAATATCGCACCAACAGAGACTCCCTGATCCCCATCCATGAGCTGATTCGTCGGCTGGAGAGCCAAGGAGTGATCAGCAAGACTCGCTCACCCTTTAACAGCCCCATATGGCCAGTGCGAAAGTCTAATGGAGAGTGGAGACTGACAGTAGACTATCGTGGCCTGAATGAAGTCACGCCACCACTGAGCGCTGCCGTGCCAGACATGCTAGAACTTCAATATGAACTGGAGTCAAAGGCAGCCAAGTGGTACGCCACCACTGATATTGCTAACGCGTTTTTCTCGATCCCTTTGGCGGCAGAGTGCAGGCCACAGTTTGCTTTCACCTGGAGGGGTGTCCAATACACCTGGAATCGACTTCCCCAGGGGTGGAAACACAGCCCTACCATTTGCCATGGGCTGATACAAACTGCACTGGAACAGGGTGAAGCTCCAGAGCATCTGCAATACATTGACGACATCATCGTATGGGGCAACACAGCAGAAGAAGTTTTTGAGAAAGGGAAGAAAATAATTCAAATCCTTCTGAAAGCTGGTTTTGCTATAAAACAAAGTAAGGTCAAAGGACCTGCACAAGAGATCCAGTTTTTAGGAATAAAATGGCAAGATGGACGTCGACAGATCCCAACGGATGTGATCAACAAAATAACAGCTATGTCTCCACCAACTAGCAAAAAAGAAACACAAGCATTTCTGGGCGTTGTGGGTTTCTGGAGAATGCATATTCCAAATTACAGTCTGATTGTAAGCCCTCTTTATGAAGTGACCCGGAAGAAGAATGATTTTAAATGGGGCCCTGAGCAACGACAAGCCTTCGAGCAAATTAAGCAGGAGATAGTTCATGCTGTAGCCCTCGGGCCAGTCCGAGCAGGACAAGACGTTAAAAATGTGCTCTACACGGCAGCCGGGGAGAATGGCCCTACCTGGAGTCTCTGGCAGAAGGCACCAGGAGAGACTCGAGGTCGACCTCTAGGGTTTTGGAGTCGAGGATATAGGGGATCTGAGTCCCGCTATACTCCAACTGAAAAGGAGATACTGGCAGCATATGAAGGAGTTCGAGCTGCCTCAGAAGTGGTTGGCACTGAAGCACAGCTCCTCCTGGCACCCCGACTGCCGGTGCTGGGCTGGATGTTCAAAGGGAGGGTCCCCTCTACGCATCATGCGACTGATGCTACGTGGAGTAAGTGGGTCGCGCTTATTACACAGCGGGCTCGAATAGGAAACCTTAATCGCCCGGGAATCTTGGAAGTGATCATGGACTGGCCAGAAGGCAAAGATTTTGGAATATCACCAGAAGAGGAGGTGGCGCGTGCTGAAGAGGCTCCACCATATAATGAACTGCCAGAGAATGAAAGGCAATATGCCCTATTTACTGATGGGTCCTGTCGTATTGTAGGCAAACATCGAAGGTGGAAAGCTGCTGTATGGAGCCCTACACGACGAGTCGCAGAAGCCGCTGAAGGACAAGGTGAATCAAGTCAGTTTGCAGAGGTGAAAGCCATCCAGCTGGCTTTAGATATTGCTGAACGAGAAAAATGGCCAGTACTCTATCTTTATACTGACTCATGGATGGTGGCAAATGCTCTATGGGGGTGGCTACAGCAATGGAAGCAGAGCAACTGGCAACGCAGAGGCAAGCCCATCTGGGCTGCTGAATTGTGGCAAGATATTGCTGCCCGACTAGAGAATCTGGTCATAAAAGTACGCCATGTAGATGCTCACGTACCCAAGAGTCGGGCCACCGAAGAACATCAAAACAACCATCAGGTGGATCAGGCTGCTAAGATTGAAGTGGCTCAGGTGGATCTGGACTGGCAACATAAGGGTGAATTATTTATAGCTCGGTGGGCCCATGACACCTCAGGCCATCAGGGAAGAGATGCAACATATAGATGGGCTCGGGATCGAGGGGTGGACCTGACCATGGACGCTATTGCACAGGTTATCCATGAATGTGAGACGTGTGCTGCGATCAAACAAGCCAAGCGGTTAAAGCCCCTCTGGTCTGAAGGACGATGGTTGAAATATAAATATGGGGAGGCCTGGCAGATTGACTATATCACACTTCCACAAACTCGCCAAGGCAAGCGCTATGTGCTTACCATGGTGGAAGCAACCACCGGATGGCTGGAAACATACCCTGTGCCCCATGCCACCGCCCGGAACACTATCCTGGGCCTTGAAAAGCAAGTCTTATGGCGACATGGCACCCCCGAAAGAATTGAGTCGGACAACGGGACTCATTTCCGAAACAACCTCATAGACACCTGGGCTAAAGAGCACGGCATTGAGTGGGTGTATCACATCCCCTATCATGCACCAGCTTCCGGAAAAATTGAACGATACAACGGACTGTTAAAGACTACACTGAGAGCAATGGGTGATGGGACATTCAAACATTGGGATAAACATTTAGCCAAAGCCACCTGGTTAGTCAACACTAGGGGATCTACTAATAGAGCCGGCCCTGCCCAATCAAAACTTCTACGTACTGTAGAAGGGGATAAAGTCCCTGTGGTGCATGTGAGAAATATGCTGGGGAAGACAGTCTGGGTTACTCCTGCCTCAGGCAAAGGTAAACCCGTTCGTGGGATTGCCTTTGCCCAGGGACCTGGGTGCACTTGGTGGGTAATGCGGAAGGATGGGGAAGTCCGATGTGTACCTCAAGGAGACTTGATTTTGGGTGAAAATAGTCAATGATTTGAATTGTATTATGTTAATTGTTACACAATACAGTATGTCATTACTACTATGGTTGCTATCTACCATATCGATGGTATTACAGTAAGAATCACCCAGACTGATGAAGAATGAGCTTCACCGAAACTAAGCAACATGCAGCAGTGATGGAACCAGAACTGGCTTCAGCAGCTTGCGCCCAACAAATCCCTCGAGACCGACATCTTCGACCTGCAGATCACGGACATGGACCGTGCCAGGTAACGATCCAACACCACATACCATCTCCCCTGCCCTGAGAGACTGCTATGATGGATGAAGCCCAGAGTCATGGACTGAATGAACTACACAGACATTTTAAAGTGATGGCCCATGGACTAAGAAAGTGATATCTGTGTGTATATATTAAAAGACAGGAAGAGTAATAATGAATAATTGGAATGTATTGAAAGTACAGGACCTGGGCATGACGTAAATGGTATGGAATAAGGGGTGGATACTGTCCTGGTTTCAGCCAGGATAGAGCTGGTTTTCTTCACAGAAGCCAGTGTGAGACTGTTTTGGATTTGGGATGAGAAACTGTTGATAATGTGCTGATGTTTTGGGTTGCTGCTGAGCAGTCAAGGACAGTCCAGCTTCTTGTGCTGGCCTGCCAGCGAGCAGGCTGGGGGTGCACAGGGAGCTGGGAGGGGACACAGCCGGGACAGCTGACCCAGACTGGCCAAAGAGATATTCCCTACCATCCGACGTCATGCCCAGTACATAAACTGGAGTTGGCCGGGGGGCGGAAATCGCTGCTCGGGGACGGGCTGTCGATCGCCGGGTGGTGAGCAATTGCTGTATTGGGCATCACTTGTTCTTGTACATTCCTTTGTCGGTATTATCATTGTTGTTTCCTTCTTTCTTTCTGTCCTATTAAACTGTGTTTATCTCAACCCACAAGGTTTTTTTTTCCTAATTCTCTCCCCCACCCTACTGTGGGAGGGGGAGTGAGCGAGCGGCTGCGTGGTGCGTAGTTGCTGGCTGGGGCTAAACCACGACACTCAGCCAATGTCCTAAGTATTTTACTTCTTGTTCTACAAACTGTAGCTTTGATCGGGACACCTTTAATCCCTTTTCCCCTAGAAAATTTAACAATTTAATGGTGGCTTTTTGGATCCCCTCTTCAGTTTCTCCTGCTACTAATAAATCGTCCACATATTGCAATAATTTTACCTCCTTAGGTATTGTGAAATCTTGTAGAATTTTTTCTAAAGTTTGTCCAAATAGATTTGGTGACTGTAAATCCTTGTGGTAACACAGTCCATCTTAATTGTTGTTTTCGTCCTGTTTCGGGGTCCTCCCACTCAAAGGTAAAATAATCTCTGGATCCCTCATCCAGAGGACAGGCCCAAAAAGCATCTTTCAAATCTATTACACTATACCAAGTATGTTTGGGAGATATATGACTCAATAGAGTATAAGGATTTGCCACCACAGGGAATTTAGTGATTGTTCGCTGATTTACAGCTCTTAAGTCCTGCACCATCCTGTATGACCCATCCGGTTTCTTTACGGGAAGAATGGGCGTGTTATGAGGTGACATACATGGTTCTAGGGTTCCTTTTTCCAAAAGTCTGTCAACTACAGGTTTTAATCCTTTTCGACCCTCCATAGGTATAGGGTATTGCTTGATTCTAATTGGGCGGTGCGGATCTATTATTTGAACCCTTATGGGGTCCATTTTTATCTTTCCAGTTTCCCCTTCCTTATACCACACTGAGGGGTTAATAGCTTCTTCATCCTCTTGTGTTAAAGGGTATAATTTAATCTGCAATTTGTCCCCTTGACTCTGAATGCTCAAGTTTAACTTCAAAATCAAATCCCTTCCTAATAAATTGTATTCCGCTTCAGGGAGCAAAAGTAAATCATTAAGACACATTTTCTTTTCTGTTTCTACTTCTACATCTTTCAATATATTTACTTTAAAAGGCTCTCCTTTTGCTCCTACTACTGACACGTAACTCTTCCCTTTTTCTATTCCTTTTGGAAGTTTTTGAATGGTTGACTTTTCGGCCCCTGTATCCACTAAAAATAAAACTTCCTCTTTATGGGGACCAATTAATAATTTTATCAAGGGCTCTGTTGATGTTGAAGTCCCCAGAAGATAGAGCCCCTGACACCCCTAATCTTCTTTGAACATCTTCTCATCTTGTTCCCGCTTACGGCAGTTCTTCTGAACATGTCCCCTCTTGTTACAGTAGTAACAGACGGGAATTGTAAATCTTTCTCGATAAGGCTGTCCCCGGGGTGTCTGCTCTATTCTTTTTTCCCTTTTCTCTCCAGGAGTCGTCTTATTTTTCTGACTTTCCCTTACTGCTGCTACAAAAATTTTTGCTTTTGCTTTTTGTTTTTCTTCGTCCCTCCTAACATAGACTTTCTGGGCTTCTCTAAGTAACTCCTCTAATCCTCTTTCTTGCCAATCTTCCAATTTTTCTAATTTCCTTCTTATATCCCCCCAGGATTTAGCTACAAATTGTGTTTTAAGGAGTGCGGTCCCAGCCACTGTATTGGGATCAATTTCAGAATACATTTGTAGGTTTTTCCTCAACCTCTCCAACCATTCTGTTGGAGATTCGTCTTTCCCTTGTTGTTCATTAAATGCTTCAGTAATGTTTTGCCCTCGGGGAACCGCTTCCCTTATTCCCTGTATGCTTCCTTGGGGTTGTTGATGGTCCCAGTGGGGATCCACATTTGGCCATTTCTGATCTCCCGGGGGTCCTGCCTGATTCTGTCTTTCCCAAATTCTCATTCCAGCTTGTCTAATCATTCCCCTTTCCTCAGCAGTGAATAGAATCCCTAAAACGGACTGTATTTCTTCCCAGGTATAAGTATTGGGGCCTAGGAATTGGTCCAATTTTTCAGCTACTCCGAGGGGATCATCTAATAGGGTCCCCATTTCTTTCTTGAAATTTCTTACATCTGTGGTATTTAATGGGACTGCCACAAACCCGATGCCTCCCTGATTGCCTCCGAGGGGTACTTCTCGTAAGGGATATAGAGAAGCTCCCTCAGATACAGCAGTCCTACTTCTCGTACATGCAGCCGGAGGTCGATCTAATTCCGGTGCTGTTGGTGGTGGAGATAGGGGCAACGGTGGTACAGATAGAGGTACTACGGCCACCGGAGGGGGAGCCGCCGCCGGAGATGGATTATTAGAATATGGAGGCGGTAGGTTATCCAGTGGCTCCCATTTATCATCGTTTTCCTTTTCACTTTTCCCCTCTTCTTCTTCCTCAAGCTTTTCATCTGTTTTTAATGTAAGTATTGAGGCTGGAAAAGAACGTAAAGTCCTGTCCCATAATCCTGCATAATCACTTTCCTCCTGACTAAAAGGTTCCTTTGAATTAACATATATATTTAAGGCCTGGCAGACCCAGTCTTCAAAAGATCCAAAAACAGGCCAAAAGACATGTGGTCTTAAAGGTTCTTTTGGCCATTCTACCATACAATATTGAACTAATTTTAATTTACTTTTTCCTTTTCTGGGGCCCCTATCATTCCCATTTTCAATCATTATTCCTAATGGACTCTCCGGAGGTATTTCTAGTAATTCGCTCCCTTTCTTCTGGTCCTGGGTTCTCGATTTCGTCTGACCCATCTAGGAATTTTTACTGTGGCAATTCCTACAGCCCTTGGCTACCAGTAAGAGTGTCTTGCAGGGGGTTTAGGACCTATCACCCACCCATGAATCCTCTAAGAATCGCTTCGGTCCTTCACCGGCCAAGTCCCTCACGGGAGATTGGAACCGCGGTTAGAAGACCTCCACAATCGCTTCGGAACTAGGTTCCGTCTCAGTCACACTCTTACACACACAGGCAACCGAATCCTACCCAACCGAACGGTATACACCTTAAATACTTACGACTCCATCATCTTCGTTCGGATCTTCGCGCGCAGAATTACGGGCAAAATAAACTGCTGCAGCGGGCAAGGGAGCTCATAAAAAAATCAAATTCTTTGCTTGCCCCTATTCAGGTTCAGGATGGCGTTAGTCCCGACCCGACCCGATCAGGAGCCACCAAATTGGTGGGGCGCCCCTCCTAGATCAAGTCAGAATTCCGGAACCAAGACCATCCCGGACGAGCCCCCAATTGTTATAAATGATTTAGTCCCAAACAGGATTCCAATTCAAATTTACAATTTATTAAGTGAATAGAGGCAAGCAAACAGCGCTGGGTGTGCCGGGAGTCTCCGCTCCACCAAGACGCACGCAGTACAGTTCCTGTTCCTGGTTTATATCCTGTCCGTTAATACATATTCATGAATAGGCGTGTCTTCTTCGGCACATGCCCTCTTCTCCTTCTAGAATCTTCTCGACTCTTCCTCAGCGTGATCCTGTTCGCTAATACATATTCATGAATAGGTGTGTCTTCTTCGGCACATGCCCCCTTCTCCTTCTAGAGTCTTCTCGAATCTTCCTCGGCGTGCCCCCAGGATGACCTCAAACCTTATGCATGCACTTTCTTTACACAATACTATGCGGTCAGTGGTCAAACTGGTTTGAGCTGATATACCAGCAAGGTAGTTTAACTTTCTCCTGTAAAATACCCCTTTTTATGGTGCAGGAGAAATCCATAAAAGTACAGAAGATTACACTTCATCACACGAATCAGATAAACATATTTCACATCAAGAACAGTACAAGTATCTCGTTAGGTCAAGCAGAGACAAAATTAGAAAGGAAAACACCCAGCTAGAGCTCAATCTTGCCACAGTCATAAAGGATAACAAAAAATGCTTCTACACATATATTAACAAGAAAAAGAGAGGTAAGGAGAATCTCCAACCCTTACTGGATATGGCAGGGAACATTGTCACCAAGGATGAGGACAAGGCTGAGGAACTTAATGCCTTCTTTGCCTCAGTCTTTTATAGCCAGTCCAGGTATCCGCAGGGTATTCAGCCCCCTGAGCTGGAAGACAGGGATGGAGAGCACAATAAACTCCTCATAATCCATCAGGAAACAGTTAAGGACCTGTTAAGCCACCTGGATACCCACAGGACTATGGGGCCAAGAGTACTGAGGGAGCTGGTGGGAGGAGCTTGCCAAGCCACTCTCCATCATTTATCAGCAGTCCTGGTTAACAGGGGAGGTCCCAGAAGACTGGAGGCTTGCCAGTGTGACGCCCATCTACAAGAAGGGCTGGAAGAAGGATCCTGGGAACTACAGGCCTGTCAGCCTGACCTCCGTGCCGGGGAAGATTATGGAGAGGTTCATCTTGAGGGCGCTCACAGGCCATGCGCGGGACAACCAAGGGATCAGGGCCTGTAGCATTGCATGGGGTTGTTGTGACCTAAGTGCAGGACCCGGCACTTGGCCTTGTTAAACCTCATACAGTTGACCTCGGCCCATCGATCCAGCCTGTCCAGATCCCTCTGCAGAGCCTTCCTACCTTCAAGCAGATCAGGACTCCTGCCCAACTTGGTGTCATCTGCAAACTTACTGAGGGAGCACTCGATCCCCTCATCCAGGTCACCAATAAAGATATTGAACAAGACTGACCCCAGTACTGAGCCCTGGGGAACACCACTTCTGACCAGCCACCAGCCGGATTTAGCTCTGATCACCACAACTCTCTGGGCTTGGCCGTCCATCCAGTTTTTTACCCAGGGTAGAGTACACCTGTCTAAGCCACGAGCCACCAGTTTCTCCAGGAGAACGCTGTGGGAGACGCTGTCAAAGGCTTTACTAAAGTCCAGGTAGACAACGTCCAGAGTCTTTCCTTCATCCACTAGGCGAGTCACCTGGTCATAGAAGGAGATCAGGTTGGTCAAGCAGGACCTGCCTTTCAGGAACCCATGCTGGCTGGGCCTGATCCCTTGATTGTCCTGCACATGCCTTGTGAGCGCCCTCAAGATGAACCTCTCCATAATCTTCCCCCGTACCGGGGTCAGGCTGACAGGCCTGTAGTTCCCCAGATCCTCCTTCCGGCCCTTCTTGTAGATGGGCATCACATTGGCAAGCCTCCAGTCATCTGGGACCTCCCCTGTTAACCAGGACTGCTGAAAGATGTCCCTGCTCATTGCAGGGGGGGTTTGCGCTAGATGACCTTTAAAGGTCCATTCCTACCCAGACTATTCTGATTCTTTGAATCTATGATTCTACATCACACAGGATGATTTCTCCTGCTGAGTAGCTGTTTTCATCATCTGTGGTAGCTAAGGTACCCCAGTGCTGTGGTCTACTGTGAATTATAGACAAGTATAGCCACTGTGTCATATTCATGGCAGTCTTCCAGGTCTGCCTTACATGCCAGCACCCTGGAGTTACATTTTCTTCTGACATCTCTGATACCATTCCCTATTTGGCTGTTAAAGCCACGGTTTGCAAAAGGATCTTTGAAGAAACAGCTATATCGATGAGAAAACCTAGATAGATCTGGAGCTTTTATATTCATGGGGTTTTTGAACTGCTCCAGATCTTTTATCTGCCATTAACTGTCTAGAACAGGAGTGAAGAAATTCCTCCATGTAGTCTGTTTAGTGACCTCATGCCTGAGTTAAGGTAAATCAGTGGAGCTCTCTTTAAGTCAATAGATCTATGTTGATTTACTTTGTTGGATATAACCCTTGTAAGTGTAAATAACAGTGTGCTTCCTGAGGTAGATTTTCCAATTCATTTCTAGCTTAGTTGTCAGAAGGACTTGGTGGGCTCTGTAAAAACAAAGGAATATAGATGTGCAGCGCAAAACCCATCTTGTACCATGAAAATAATGTTTGTACACCACACAATAGGAGATTTTTTGAGATACAAAGTGTTTCTCATCTGAGATTTGCATTTGTCTCATTTATTAGGTAGACAGAAGGTCATGCCAATAACAAATTTTCTCTTGGGCCACCACACCACCAAAATGTTTTTAAAAGTCTTATCTTGTATGTCAGACTCTGAAGACTACAATAGTGCATAGATACCAACCTAATCATGTCTTCCTGAATCTTGGGTTTTATTCATGCACTTTTCTTTTTCATATGTTTAATAACAATAGCCGTGTTGTTTATGCACTCCTTACTGGAACTGAGAGGAATCAGGCTTTGCTATTCTGGAAACAGTAGTGTACTGGGTCTGGCTGGGATGGACTTAACTTTCTTCATAGCAGCCAATATGGTCCTGTGTTTTGGATTTGTGACTAAAACAGTGTTGATAACACATTGGTGTTTTGGCTACTGCTTAATAGCCCTTGCACAGCATCAAGGATTTTTCTGTTTCTCATTCTGCCCCCACAGTGAATAGGCCAGAGGTGGGCAAGAGACTGGGAGGGGACAGGGCTGGGATAGCTTACTCTGACTATATGATGGCATGCTCAGCAATAAAAACTGGGATAGAGGAAGAAGGGGAGGGTGTGGTGTCTTCCAAGATAACTGTTGCTTGGAGACTGTCTGGGAATCAGTCTGCTGGTGGGAGGTGATGAGTGATTGCTTTTGCATCACTTGTTTCTCTTTCTTTTTCTTTCCTTTGCTTATTAAACTGTCTTTATCTTGACCCATGAGTTTTTCTCACTTGTGTTCTTCCTATTCTCTACCCCTGTTCCACTGGCATGGGGACAGTGAACAAGCAGCTGTGTGGGTGCTTAGCTGCTGGCTGGGATCAACCCACCACAAGTAGGAAACCATAAAGGCCAGCTTACCATGTTCAGCCTTGCACATCAGGGGTTTGCAATAAGAGCTTGAATGGGATCATGATTTTGCAGCCTATTGTAACGTGACCTACAAAGATTAAAACAAGCACATGCCCTTTTTTTCTACCTTAAATTATACTTAAAACAAACAAACTGTATTGGGTTTACATGACAAGGTTTTAGTAGCAAGGGGGGCTGCTGGGGTGGCTTCTGTGAGAAGATACCAGGGGCTTCCCCCATGTCAGACAGAGCCAGTTCCAGCAGGCTCCAAGATGGACCCACTGCTGCCCAAGGTTGAGATAATCAGTGACGTTGGTAGTGCCTCTGTGATAACATATTTAAGAAAGGGTAAAAAATGCTGCACAGCAGCTGGGAGAGAGAGGAGTGGAAAAATGTGAGAAACAGCCCTGCAGGCACCAAGGTCAATGAAGGCAGGGGAGGTGGTGCTTAAGGCACTGGAGCAGAGATTCCAGCAAAACCCCCATCCCCTAGATTCCCTCCTGGGCTGTATATGTTCTGTCTCTCTTGCCTGTCCAACTATGCCTTCCTTCCAGCTCCTTGGGTCAGACCATATAGATAAACCCACCCTCAAAATATCAATTATGTTGCATGGACAAGAAAAGATGAGAAAAAAGGATGAAAGGTGCTTTCTAATTGTCAGAGATCAGGATGATCCCATGTGTTCTTGCACCTGACTTAAGAAATAGCCTTTATTTCCATTTTTGGTATGTTACTCAGTTCATTAAAAGCTGATGTTTAATATGCAGTGAAAGTATATATACTGGCAGCTAACATGAGCAGATGAGTATCTGACAGCTCAGTAGCTGTGCAATCTCTCTGCAAGTTCTTTCCCCACAGGGAACACAAGGTAATTTAATATACAATAGCTAAAAGGTGGATCAGTTTCATGAAAAGCTAGAGAAAGATTTATCTTGAATTTGAGCAAATAGGATGTTTCATCTTGCCATTTTCCTGCCACAATGTGCTTTTTCCTGCATTGAGATAAATTGCCTATATCAGAGCAAGAAAATATTTGAAATTATGAGAAATGTAAAAGAACAGAGCTGGTTGCTCTGATGACCTAGAAATGTGAAAGAACAGTGTTGCTCTGATGACCTAGTGTCATGGTTTAGCCCCAGCCGGCAACTAAGCACCACGCAGCCTCTCGCTCACTCCCCCACAGTGGGATGGGGGAGAGAATTGGAAAAGTGAGAAAAATCATGGGTTAAGATAAAGACAGTTTAATAGGGAAAGCAAAAGCCGTGCACGCAAGCAAAGCAAAATAAGGAATTCATTCACCACTTCCCATCAGCGGGCAGGTGTTGAGCCATCTCCAGGAAAGCAGGGCTCCATCACACGTAACGGTTACTTGGGAAGACAAACGCCATAACTCCAAATGTCCCCCACTTCCTTCTTCTTCCCCCAGCTTTATATAGTGAGCATGATGTCATATGGTATGGAATATCCCTTTGGCCAGTTTGGGTCAGCTGTCCTGGTTGTGTCCCCCCTCAGCTTCCTGTGCACCTTCTCACTGGCAGGCCAGCACAAAAGCCGGACAGTCCTTGACTGCTTAGCAACAACTCAAAACATCTGTATATTATCAACATTATTTTCATCCCAAATCCAAAACATAGCTTCACACTAGCTTCTGTGAAGAATATTAACTCTATCCCAGCTGAAACCAGGATGGTATCCACCCCTTATTCCATACCATTTACGTCATGCTCAGGTACCACACTATCCAATACAACCTCATTAACCACCACCCCGCTTTCCATCCTTTGATATAATACACAGATATCATTCCCATAGTCTGTGGACCTCCCCTGTAAAACGTCTGTAAAATGTTACACAAATGTCCATGAAATGTCCACTGACTTCATTTAGTCCATGCTTTTGGGCTCCATCTCTTATGGTGGTCACTCAGGACAGGAGAGGTGTTGTGTTGTGTGGAGTTACTGGGCACCAAAACCAGGTCAGGTCAGGTCACTGCTGCAGCTGCACTGCTTCTTGTAAGGTTTGTCCTCCACTGGTTCAGGTGGTTCCTGCTATAGTAATTCCCATAACATGCAACTCAGATCCTGAGTTACAAGTTAAAGGTATTTCCATTACAGTCTCCACCCCTGGCTCATTTGGACCGGACCATAGGGTTTAACATTGCAATGAACTCCTCCCCTTGCCCCTGCTCCATCTTGAACTTATCCACAGACTGCAGTCCTTTCTATGAGCCACAGTCTCTCCAGGGGTACACCTGCTGCAGCATACACTATCCACAGCCACAGTCGCTTCGAGGTGCACCTGTTCCAAAGTGGCCTTCCCCATGGGCCACAATATCTTCAGAGATATACCTGCTCCAGCGTGGCCTTACCCACAACCACAGTCCCTTCAGAAGTAAACCTACTCCAGCATGGCCTTACCCATAGCTGAAGTCCTTCCAGGAATGTACCTGCTCTTTTGTGGGCTTATCCATGGCCACATGTTTTGAGGTGCTCCAGCATGACCTCATGCACAACCACTGATGTTTCAAGGTGTACCTGCTGCAGCATGGACTCATCCACAGCCACAGTCACTTCGAGACGCACCTTCTCCAGTGTGGACTTACCCTTGTGCCACAATCCCTTCAGAGGTATACCTGCTGCGGCACAGACATAACCATGGCCACAGATGCTTCAAGATATACCTGCTCTGGCATGGGCTTATCCACGGCCACAGATACTTTTGGGTGTCCTGCTCCCACATGGACTCATCCACAGGTCACAGTCCCTTCAACTCGAGTTCACACTGGAGTTCCAGCCTGTCCAGTACAGCAGCACAGAAACAACAGCGATGCCCTGGCCATTTGCCAGCCCAGGTGCCATCACCTTTGCTGTTATCAAAATGTTCCCAGGCACAGCAGAGTAAGATGATAAGCAGTACAGCAGTACAGCAAGCAGCGAAAGCAAAAAGTAGCCACTAACAGCCCTAGACCCCCCTTCCTTCTTCCCCCAGCTTTATATGCTGAGTATGTGTCGTGGTTTAGCCCCAGCCGGCAACTAAGCACCACACAGCCGCTCGCTCACTCTCCCTCCCACAGTGGGACGGGGGAGAGAATTAGGAAAAACCTCGTGGGTTGAGATAAACACGGTTTAATAGGACAGAAAGAAAGAAGGGAACAATAATGATAATACCAACAAAGGAATGTACAAAACAAGTGAGGCCCAATACAGAAATTGCTCACCACCCCGTGATCGACAGCCCGTCCCCGAGCAGCAATTTCCGCCCCCCCGGCCAACTCCAGTTTATGTACTGGGCATGACGTCGGATGGTAGGGAATATCTCTTTGGCCAGTCTGGGTCAGCTGTCCCGGCTGTGTCCCCTCCCAGCTCCCCGTGCACCCCCAGCCTGCTTGCTGGCAGGCCAGCACAAGAAGCTGGACTGTCCTTTATGGCTCAGCAACAACCCAAAACATCAGCACATTATCAACAGTTCCTCATCCCAAATCCAAAACACAGTCTCACACTAGCTTCTGTGAAGAAAACCAGCTCTATCCTGGCTGAAACCAGGACAGTATCCACCCCTTATTCCATACCATTTACGTCATGCCCAGGTCCTATACTTTTCAATACATTCCAATTATTCATTATTACTCTTCCTGTCTTTTAATATATACACACAGATATCACTTTCTTAGTCCATGGGCCATCACTTAAAATGTCTATGGAGTTCAGTCAGTCCATGACTCTGGGCTTCATCCATCATAGCAGTCTCTCAGGGCAGGGGAGATGGTATGTGGTGTTGGATTGTCATCTGGCACGGTCCATGTCCATGATCTGCAGGTCGAAGATGTCGATCTCGAGGGATTTGTTGGGCGCAAGCTGCTGAAGCCCGTTCTGGTTTCATCACTGCTGCACGTTGCTTGGTTTCAGTGAAGCTCATTCTTCATCAGTCTGGGTGATTCTTACTATAATACCATTGATATGGTAGATAGCAGCCATAGTAGTAATGTCATTCTGAACAATTAACATAATACAATTCAAATCATTGACTGTTTTCACCCAAAATCAAGTCTCCTTGAGGTACACATCGGACTTCCCCATCCTTCCGCATTACCCACCAAGTGCACCCAGGTCCCTGGGCAAAGGCAATCCCACGAACGGGTTTGCCTTTGCCTGAGGCAGGAGTAACCCAGACTGTCTTCCCCAGCATGTTTCTCACATGCACCACAGGGACTTTATCCCCTTCTACAGTACGTAGAAGTTTTGATTGGGCAGGGCCGGCTCTATTAGTAGATCCCCTAGTGTTGACCAACCAGGTGGCTTTGGCTAAATGTTTATCCCAATGTTTGAATGTCCCGTCACCCATTGCTCTCAGTGTAGTCTTTAACAGTCCGTTGTATCGTTCAATTTTTCCGGAAGCTGGTGCATGATAGGGGATATGATACACCCACTCAATGCAGTGCTCTTTGGCCCAGGCGTCTATGAGGTTGTTTCGGAAATGAGTCCCATTGTCTGACTCAATTCTTTCGGGGGTGCCATGTCGCCATAAGACTTGCTTTTCAAGGCCCAGGATAGTGTTTCGGGCGGTGGCATGGGGCACAGGGTATGTTTCCAGCCATCCGGTGGTTGCTTCCACCATGGTAAGCACATAGCGCTTGCCTTGGCGAGTTTGTGGAAGTGTGATATAGTCAATCTGCCAGGCCTCCCCATATTTATATTTCAACCATCGTCCTTCAGACCAGAGGGGCTTTAACCGCTTGGCTTGTTTGATCGCAGCACACGTCTCACATTCATGGATAACCTGTGCAATAGCGTCCATGGTCAGGTCCACCCCTCGATCCCGAGCCCATCTATATGTTGCATCTCTTCCCTGATGGCCTGAGGTGTCATGGGCCCACCGAGCTATAAATAATTCACCCTTATGTTGCCAGTCCAGATCCACCTGAGCCACTTCAATCTTAGCAGCCTGATCCACCTGATGGTTGTTTTGATGTTCTTCGGTGGCCCGACTCTTGGGTACGTGAGCATCTACGTGACGTACTTTTATGACGAGATTCTCTAGTCGGGCAGCAATATCTTGCCACAATTCAGCAGCCCAGATGGGCTTGCCTCTGCGTTGCCAGTTGCTCTGCTTCCATTGCTGCAGCCACCCCCATAGAGCATTTGCCACCATCCATGAGTCAGTATAAAGATAGAGTACTGGCCATTTTTCTCGTTCAGCAATATCTAAAGCCAGCTGGATGGCTTTCACCTCCGCAAACTGACTTGATTCACCTTGTCCTTCAGCCACTTCTGCAACTCGTCGTATAGGGCTCCATACAGCAGCTTTCCACCTTCGATGTTTGCCTACAATACGACAGGACCCATCAGTGAACAGGGCATATTGCCTTTCGTTCTCTGGCAGTTCATTATATGGTGGAGCCTCTTCAGCACGCGCCACCTCCTCTTCTGGTGATATTCCAAAATCTTTGCCTTCTGGCCAGTCCATGATCACTTCCAAGATTCCCGGGCGATTAAGATTTCCTATTCGAGCCCGCTGTGTAATAAGCGCGACCCACTTACTCCACGTAGCATCAGTCGCATGATGTGTAGAGGGGACCCTCCCTTTGAACATCCAGCCCAGCACCGGCAGTCGGGGTGCCAGGAGGAGCTGTGCTTCAGTACCAACCACTTCTGAGGCAGCTCGAACTCCTTCATATGCCACCAATATCTCCTTTTCAGTTGGAGTATAGCGGGACTCAGATCCCCTATATCCTCGACTCCAAAACCCTAGAGGTCGACCTCGAGTCTCTCCTGGTGCCTTCTGCCAGAGACTCCAGGTAGGGCCGTTCTCCCCGGCTGCCGTGTAGAGCACATTTTTAACATCTTGTCCTGCCCGGACTGGCCCGAGGGCTACGGCATGAACTATCTCCTGTTTGATTTGTTCGAAGGCTTGTCGTTGCTCAGGGCCCCATTTAAAATCGTTCTTCTTCCGGGTCACTTGATAAAGAGGGCTTACAATCAGACTGTAATTTGGAAAATGCATTCTCCAGAAACCCACAACGCCCAGAAATGCTTGTGTTTCTTTTTTGCTAGTTGGTGGAGACATAGCTGTTATTTTGTTGATCACATCCATTGGGATCTGTCGACGTCCATCTTGCCATTTTATTCCTAAAAACTGGATCTCTTGTGCAGGTCCCTTGACTTTACTTTGTTTTATAGCAAAACCAGCTTTCAGAAGGACTTGAATTATTTTCTTCCCTTTCTCGAAAACTTCTTCTGCTGTGTTGCCCCATACGATGATGTCATCAATGTATTGCAGATGCTCTGGAGCTTCACCCTGTTCCAGTGCAGTTTGTATCAGCCCATGGCAAATGGTAGGGCTGTGTTTCCACCCCTGGGGAAGTCGATTCCAGGTGTATTGGACACCCCTCCAAGTGAAAGCAAACTGTGGCCTGCACTCTGCCGCCAAAGGGATCGAGAAAAACGCGTTAGCAATATCAATGGTGGCGTACCACTTGGCTGCCTTTGACTCCAGTTCATATTGAAGTTCTAGCATGTCCGGCACGGCAGCGCTCAATGGCGGCGTGACTTCATTCAGGCCACGATAGTCTACTGTCAGTCTCCACTCTCCATTAGACTTTCGCACTGGCCATATGGGGCTGTTAAAGGGTGAGTCTTGCTGATCACTCCTTGGCTCTCCAGCCGACGAATCAGCTCATGGATGGGGATCAGGGAGTCTCTGTTGGTGCGATATTGCCGCCGGTGCACTGTTGTGGTAGCGATCGGCACCTGTTGTTCTTTGACCCTGAGCAACCCCACCACAGAAGGGTCCTCTGAGAGACCAGGCAAGGTGGACAGCTGTTTAATTTCTTCCGTCTCCAAGGCAGCTATACCAAAAGCCCACCGGTACCCTTTTGGGTCCTTGAAATACCCTCTGCTGAGATAGTCTATGCCCAGGATGCATGGAGCCTCCGGGCCAGTCACAATGGGGTGCTTCTGCCACTCATTCCCAGTTAGGCTCACTTCGGCCTCCAGCACAGTCAGCTGTTGGGATCCCCCTGTCACTCCGGAAATACAGATGGGCTCTGCCCCTATATGGCTTGATGGCATCAGGGTACATTGTGCACCGGTGTCCACTAAAGCCTTATATTCCTGTGGGTCTGATGTGCCAGGCCATCTAATCCACACAGTCCAATAAACTCGGTTGTCCCTCTCCTCCGCCTGGCTGGAGGCAGGGCCCCTCTAATCCTGCTCATAGTACTCGTTACCCACTTCTTGTAAATAGGAATCAGAAGTCCCTTCAAGAGGATCAGAGGTGAGATCAGCTCTTCTATTCTTTCTGGGAAGCTGCCCACTGGAAAGTGGAGCGACGATTTTCCTCGAGGAACCTGAACCCCCTTTTGTAATTGTTTTTCCTTGCAGCTCGCGTACTCGTGCCTCTAGGGTCGAGGTAGGTTTTCCATCCCACCTCCTCATGTCCTCTCCGTAGTCACGCAATTGAAACCACAGGGTGGCTCGTGGTGTGTATCCTCTGTATCTTCTCTCTTGAACAGAAGAGCGCTTACTCCTAATGGCTGAGACACTGGTCCGTATGGGTGGAGGGTAGGGCATATCCTCTTTGAATTGCCGGAACTCCCGGGACAGTTTCTCTATAGCAGAGACGCAGGCCCGTAGGGACGAAGAGAGACTTTCTTCGTATTGCCGGAGTTGGCCAGCCAATTCATCCACCGTTGGTCTCTCTCCGTCCTTCCAGGCCATTACTGCTAATGAGTTGGCATATGATGAGGGTGCACTCCGTACAAACTTCCGCCACATAGGTTGCGTGCAATTGACTTCATCTGGATCTTTGGATGATTGTCCATTGTCCAAGTCACCATAAATCACTTCCAGCACCGCTAGCTCCCTCAGGTACTGGATACCTTTCTCCATGGTGGTCCACTTGCCTGGGTGACATAGAACATCTTCCTTGAAGGGATACCTTTCCTTCACACCCGACAGGAGTCGTCTCCAGAGGCTGAGGACTCGTGCACCTTTTCCAATTGCTTTGTCAATGCCCCCTTCCCTAGAAAGGGATCCCAGCTGCTTGGCTTCCCTACCCTCTAATTCCAGGCTACTGGCCCCATTATCCCAGCATCGGAGCAGCCAGGTGACAATGTGCTCACCTGGACGACGGCTGAAATCCTTTCGCATATCTCGCAATTCACTCAGGGATAGAGATCGGGTAGTTACCGTCTCTTTTATAAGTTCTTCCTCTTCCTCCTCTTCAAGCGATGACTCGCTCTCTTCCCTCTTCCGTGCTTGTGATGGCCCTGCTTCAGAGCACTCTGCCTCCTCACTCTCTTCCTCTGGCTCCTTCTTAGCAGAATCTTCCTCCTCCCTTACTAAACAAGCTGACTTCCACTTCCAAGATTTCTTCTTTTGTACAGGGGCAACTGATACTGGGATGGGCTGGTTCTCTGGTTCAGCTGCAACAGTCTGAGTAGCTACAGTGCCCGCCGTGGGGGTTGGAGTAGTGACAGTGCCCGCCGTGGGGGTTGGAGTAGTCACAGTGCCTGCCACAGGGGTTGGAGTAGTCACAGTGCCTGCCACATTGCCATCAGACCCAGAGAGCCCCTCTCCCCTTTGCATAGTGTTAAATAGGGTTCTGTAGGCATGGGCCAGGCCCCAGCACATGGCAATGATTTGTGTCTCCTTGGAGCTGCCAGGCTGACAGCATACTTCTTCCAAATATTCTGCTAGTTTATCAGGATTCTGCACTTGTTCGGGAGTGAAGCTCCAAAACACCGGAGGTGCCCACCGCCCCAGGCATTTGCCCATGCTGTTCCACACACCCTGCCATTCATAACTATCCAGCCTTGGGGCAGATCTCCGGGTGATATTCTTAAATTGCTTGCCAACCTTAGACAAAACCGAAACAATGTTCCCCAGAAGTAGCAATAGAGGTATTTTAACTACCCAAGGGTGTTCAAAATACTGAAAAATTATTGTGATGAAGGAGGAAATGTTATCATAGAGGGTAGCAAAGGTACCACTCTGCATTTCCTCCATAAAAAACCTTTCAGAGGCAGAAGTATAATTGCTAATCGTCTCCACAAGACTGTAGCCAAAATACAGTAACGGCTTTAGTACAGAGCTCAGATGATACCACATTAAGCTCAAGGTCAGTGCTCTAAAAACAAAATTCACAGGCGAGACATTACTAATCATTGCAGAGTACAGCAGCCCGCAGAAACCAACACCGATCCTTAACATGTACAGCAAAGACGAGAGCATCATGCAAATCAAATAAACTGATATTGTGACCTGCAACCGTTATTATCTCAAGTCTCGGGCCCCACGTTGGGCGCCAAAAAGGACTGTCGTGGTTTAGCCCCAGCCGGCAACTAAGCACCACACAGCCGCTCGCTCACTCTCCCTCCCACAGTGGGACGGGGGAGAGAATTAGGAAAAACCTCGTGGGTTGAGATAAACACGGTTTAATAGGACAGAAAGAAAGAAGGGAACAACAATGATAATACCAACAAAGGAATGTACAAGAACAAGTGAGGCCCAATACAGAAATTGCTCACCACCCCGTGATCGACAGCCCGTCCCCGAGCAGCGATTTCCGCCCCCCGGCCAACTCCAGTTTATGTACTGGGCATGACGTCGGATGGTAGGGAATATCTCTTTGGCCAGTCTGGGTCAGCTGTCCCGGCTGTGTCCCCTCCCAGCTCCCCGTGCACCCCCAGCCTGCTTGCTGGCAGGCCAGCACAAGAAGCTGGACTGTCCTTTATGGCTCAGCAACAACCCAAAACATCAGCACATTATCAACAGTTCCTCATCCCAAATCCAAAACACAGTCTCACACTAGCTTCTGTGAAGAAAACCAGCTCTATCCTGGCTGAAACCAGGACAGTATGATGTCATATGGTAGGGAATATCCCTTCGGCCAGTTTGGGTCAGCTGTCCCAGCTGTGTCTCCTCCCAACTTCTTGTGCACCTCCAGCCTACTCGCTGGTGGGGCGGTGTGAGAAGCAGAAAAGGCCTTGACTCTGTGTAAGCACTGCTCAGCAATAATGAAAACATGCCTGTATTATCAACACTGTTTTGGTCACAAATACAGAACATAGCCCCATACCATATACTAGGAAGAAAATTAACTCTATCCCAGCCAAAACCAGCAAGGTTTGCATGATATCAGTCAATTACCAAAGATCTGCAATTGGTAAGAGGTCTCTGCCTTAAGGAGCAACCTTGAGAGGCATCCCAGCTCAAGGGGAGATTGTCGTCATGCAGCCAGCAGCTTAGCTTAGCAGTGAGAGCTCAAAGGCAGCTCACTTAGGCTGTCATATTTATGGGATAAAGTCATTATGGGCTTATAGTCAGATTACATGCAATGGAAAAGGTATGCATGAGATTCCTTGTACCCACAAGTTTCTTTGTTCCTTGATAAATGAGTCTTGGAAAAGCCACCTGCTATTCATGTGTTAATAGCATGATTGATTTTCCAAGCTCATATGCATCGATGCTCACCATGGCACTCTGTTCTTTTGTGGGTTTCCAGAGAACAGATTGGAACTAGAGAAGTTCTCAGCCCAGTTACAGCTTAGGCCTTTACCTCCTTTGGAGCCTGAACCAAACTACTACTAGTTTGGTCAAGGACTTGAGTGCATCCATCACAGGAAGGAAACAGAGAAAGTGGCTTGGTGGGCACCTGGCAGCCAGTCAAGATCAACCCACCACACACTGTAATAGTAGAAAACAAATGATGGCAAGCACTTCTCATTTCTGTTTTGTAAATTGCCAGATATTAATAGATACATTGATCTGGAGATCTTGTTTTACTCTTCTTCAGATTACTGTCTCATAACACCAGCAGTGGCAGTGAATCAGAAAATTCTAACAGAGAACATCGGAAGAAGAGAAACAAGTGACTTACATACTTTAGACAAAGAAACATGAAACAGATGGAGAATGATCTTCTCTGTGATAGCTCTAATAAAAAATAATGTAACGTGTTTTACTTGTATACAGTCCTCCAGAGGCAGCCTAAAGTCCATGTTTGAATAAAGAGAGAATTACCAAAGCATATATACACCGTAGATGTATATCTATGCATATCCTCATGTTGTTTGGGAAGAACTCACAGAATCACAGAATGGTTGAGGTTGGAATAGACTTCTGGAGGTCATCTTGTCGAACCCCCTTGCTCAAGCAGGGACACCTAGAGCCAGTTGCCCAGGACCTTGTCCCGACAGCTTTTGAATATCTCCAAGGAGAGAATATCTCTAAGGGACTCCACAATGTCCCTGGGCAACCTATTCGAGTGCTCAGTTACCCTCACAGTGGAAAAGTGTTTCCTGATGTTCAGATGGAACCTCCTGTGTTTCAGTTTGTGCCCATTGCCTCTTGTCCTGTCCCTGGGCACCACTGAAGAGGACCTGTCTCCATCTTCTTTGCACCCTCCCTTCAGATATTTGTATACATTGATAAGATCCCTCCCGAGCCTTCTCTTTTCTAGGCTAAACAGTCCCAGCTCTCTCATCCTTTCCTCATAGGAGAGCTGCTCTAGTCCCTTAATCATCTTTGTGGCCCTTTGTTGGAGTCTCTCCAGTATGTCCATGTCTCTCTTGTACTGGGGAGACCAGAACTGGACACAGTACTCTAGATGTGGCCTCACCAGTGCTGCATAGAGGGGAAGGATCACCTCCCTCAAACTGCTGGCAATACTTTGTCTAATGCAGCCCAGGATACCATTAGCCTTCTGGTAGCTCATGTTCAACTTGTGTCCACCAGGACCCCCAGGTCCTTTACTGCTATGCTGTTTTCCAGCTGGGTGGCCCCCAGCATATATTGGTACATGGGGTTGTTCATCCCCAGGTGCAGGACTTGTCACTTCGCCTTGTTGAACTTCATGAGGTTCCTGTCACCCTGTATTGGGTTTTTGTGGCAAGGTTTTGGTAGCGGGGGGGGGCACAGGGATGGCTTCTGTGAGAAGATGCCAGAAGCTTCCCCTATGTCCAACAGAGCCAGTTCCAAAACAGACCTGCCACTGGCTAAAACTGAGTCAATCAGCAACGCTAGTGGTGCCTCTGTGATAACATATTCAAGAAACGGTAAAAAATACTGCTCAGCAGCTGAGAGAGAGGAGTGAGAATATGTGAGAGAAACAACTTTGCAGACACCAAGGTCAGTGAAGAAGGAGGGGGAGGAGGTGCTCCAGGTGCCGAGAGCAGAGATTCCCCTGTAGCCTGTGGAGAAGACCATGGTGAGTCAGGTCGTCCCCCTGTGGCCCATGGAGGATCACGAAGGAGCAGGTGGATATGCACTGAAAGAAGCTGGAGCCAGTGAAGAGCCCACACAGGCGCAGGCTCCAGGCAGGAACTGCAGCCTGTGGAGCGGAACCCATGCAAGAGTAGGTTTTCTGGCAGGACCTGTGACCCCATGGGGGACCCTCAGTGGAGCAGTCCAGATGGACTGTACCCTGTGGAAAGGACCCATGCTGGAGCAGTTCTTGAGGAACTGCAGCCCATAGGAAGGACCCATGTTGGAGAAGTTCATGAAAGACTGTATCCCATGGGAGGGTCCCCACGCTGGAGTTGGGGTTGAGCCTGGGAAGAAGAAGGGGGTGGGGGGAAGGTTGTGCTTTTTTGTTGTTTTTATTTCTCACTATCCTACTCTGTTAAAATTAATTGGCAATGAATTAAATTAATTCCTCCAAGTCAAGTCTGTTTTGTCCATGATGGTAATTGATGAGTGATCTCCCTTGTCCTTATCTCAACCCATGATCTTTTTCATCATATTCCCCCCCCCCGTCCTGTTGAAAAAGTAGAGTGATAGTGTGGCTTGATGAGCACCTGGCAGCCAGCCAAGGTCAATCCACCACAACCTTTCATGTTAAGACAGACGAACAGAACCTGTGTAATGCCTTGAATTGATAAATTTATTTCCCTTTGTAAGCATTTGTGGTGGGTTAACCTGGGCTGGTAAGTAAACACCACATAGCCGCTCACTCACTTCCCCCTCTTCCCCAGGAGGACAGGGGAGAGAATAGGAAGAGCAAAAGCAAGAAAACTCATGGGTCGAGATAAAGAGAGCTAATAAGTGCAGGAAAGAGGAACAAGAAAGGAAGAAAACAAAACAAGTGATGCAAAGGCAACCACTCACCACCTCTGACAAGTAGACCAATGCCCAGCCAGTCTCCAAGCAATGACTACCTTCCCCAAAAACCCTCTCCCCTGAGTTTTTATTGCTCAGCATGGCATGGAATATTCCTTTGGTCAGTTTGGGTCAACTGTCCCAGCTGTGTCCCCTCCCAACTTCTTGCCCACCCAAGTCTACTCACTTGGAGGGGGCAGAGCAGGGGAAAAAGAAAAAGCTTGAGTTGCTGTGCAAGCACTGCTCAGCGATAGCCAAAACACTAGTGTGTTATCAACACTGTTTTAGTCACAAATCCAAAACACAGCACTATATGGGCTGCTTTGAAGAAAATTAACTCCATCCTAATACAGAGACATAACTATCTTTTAAACCACTTAGACACTGTCTTTTGTTTATTCTTTAAAACTCACTTACCAAGGCTGGCGCTTGTGATGTCTGTTAAAGGTTAAGCTTATCAGGGACTGGTATTTGTCAAGAGCAGACTTACTAAAACAAAGAAAGTGATAACAGGAGCTGCAAGGTTAGTCTTATCACAGAACCGGCTAGAGCTTGTTAAAAACTGTTGAAATCAACAAGTAAGAAGAGAGCATGTATAAAGGACTAAAGTTCATCTAAAGGACAGAAGAGGAAGAGGAAGATAAGACCCCTGAAGAAGTAAACGACCACCAGAGACAGATCTGAGCCTGTGCATTGATAACATAAACTGCTGACACAAGCCTTTTGAACTACTCTGCCTCACTTATGCATATGTATGTTTTGTATTGTGTAATCATATGAATATGTATGCTTTTGTGTAATAAATATTTGCCTGCTCGCCAAAACGGTGTGCAAGTTAGGAGGAGTGATCCCCCTTGCACCCGGCACCATAATAAACATACCTGCTTTATAACTCTTTTGAGTTGTGAAGTTTGTTTCCGCACGTCAATCCCAGCCAGACCCAGTGCAGCATTTTAGTACACCATAAAGAACAATGAAATATTTGTAATAAAACAGTAGGATTTGAATCTCTTCAAGGACTTGGGCTTTGCTGCATTTCCCAAATGCAAAATGCTCAGGGCATTTGAAATTCCCATGCATGCATGGTGGTAGGGGAGGATCAAGGATGCGTACTTTTATTGAACCATGGATGCAGGAGAAGAAGGGATAGAAATCACTCCCTTGAGCATAATGCAGTGGCTGCTCCTTGTCTCTTTTTCGCTCCCCACATAAAGAACATATTTAGCCTCATGAAGGGAAGGATGATTCTCCCTGATTTAATCAGTGAAATTTTATTATAGCTAAGTGGGAAGGGGAATTGTAATTTTCACTGTCAGCCCCCGCATTCCCAACAACCTTCTTAATTTGGCATGGGGGGAGGAAGAAGAAAGTTTGTCTCTTAAAGCTGTGTTAATATACTTATGTTTAAAAGATGTTTTAAAAAAAATATGCTTGTGGTTGATTGAAAAGATTTTATTCACCCCTTTTCTGAGAAAATCATCTGCAACCATATTAAGAACATGCACCGTATATGGTTATTTTATTCTTACCTATTGAAAATGTAATCTACACCGATGTTTCTGATATTAAAATCCACGAGTTCTGTTCACAGTTACTCATGTTGTCAGAACCCATTTTTATCTCTAGCTCCATAGCTTATAGTTTTCCTTCTTTTATGAGAAATAGAATTTGTTATTAAAATTCCAAATGTTGGGATTTCTACTTTTACTGGCTTTGTCCAGACCTGTTCCCTCTCAGCTGCACAAAAGTCAAATGCTATTAGGTGCAATTATACAACAATATATTGCTAAACATCAGGAATATTAATGCTCACTTGTACAGAAGGCACAAAATGTAGCAGATTGTTTGACTTTTTTTTTACTATATACAGAAATTACTGTAAACTAGGAAATGCACTCAGTTAATAATGGTTAGATGGAATTTATAGCCAACTCTTTGTTTTTTCCTTATGCCAAGTTTCACTACTTGTACAGCACAGGCTTCCTCTTGTGGCTAACTTATAAAATGCCTTTTATCTTCCAGTGCAGTGATATTCTGCATTATATTTTATTTAAACTACTGTTTGGTTGTTTGTTGGTCCTGATGGGGAGCATATTGCTCTGACTGGCATTATTTTAGTGATGTGAGCTTGGGGTGCTCTGGGATCCCCTACTGAATTTTGTGCTGGGCAGCGGTGGGACGGCTGTACGGGGGGGTGCCTGCTGGCTGCTGTCATCGGCTCAGCACTGGCCACCTAGAGGAGGTGTCTGTGCTCCACTACTCATCGGCTCATTTTGTTGGCCTTTTGTGGGTTTTTCAGTTTTGTTGTGCAGGCGGGCGAGTGATCAAAAATTTTGTCTGTCAGTCTCAATGCAGGGGTTGGCAGCCAGGACCTCTTGAGCTCTGGTCCCTCATCTGACACCATGTGCATTTCTGTTTGAGTGGGTTGCACAGTTTCTTTGTGTTGTGGTTTCCCCTTCTGTGCAGCTATGTGCGCACACTGACTGGTTTGTTGGTTGTCTCCTGTGGATGTTGGGAGGATTGGACTCGTTTGGAGAGGAGGTGGTGCCTTCCTGCTGCTGAACTCGATTAAAACTTTATTATTCTATGGATTTTGTACAGTTGGGAGTGTAGTGTGTGGAAGTAGATACATTCCTCTTTCTTCTATCTTTCTGGATTCTGTGGGGAACAGTCCGGTGGTGGCCACTTTTCTTGCAGGGCTGAACAGGTAGGTGCATTTTTTGAACATTTCTGAACATTTTTTGGTGTGTTCTGTCCTGCTTGCCTTTGATTATTGTGGGAGTGTGGTGGAGAAGAGCTGAGTTCATTGTTTGGAACAACTGGCGTCAAGGAGGGTGTTGGTTGCAGACTCCGGGTGTTTTCCGGTTGGGAAAGTGGGTGGTCATGGGGATGTGGTTGTGCATTGTAGAGGGGGATGGGGGGGTGGGGGGACATGGGAGATGACTTTGGGTTGAATGGTGTCTGAACACCAGAGGTTGTGGGAGTGGGAGGGGAGTTGGAAGTAGATTAGTGTGTGATGCTTGGGAGAACAGAATTTGCAGCCATTTAGGGGGCCTGTTGGGATTGGAGACTTGCAGAGCGTAGTTAATTTTTCTGTTGCTTTCAAAATGCAGTCTGCAATTTGCATGGACAGCATGGTGACTGGGTGGCTTTGGCTGTAAACTCGGTTTCTTGTGTCGTTATGGCTGTTCTCTTCATTAGAGGGTGTATCGCCTTGTGGGGGGCCATGAATCATCGGCTGTTTGTGGGTGTTCCTGGGCATGCGTGGTGTTGATGGCAACAGGTCAGATTTTGGGGGGAATTGGAGTGCCTGGGGTGCTGATGGATGCTTGGCACAGGGCAAGTATAGTCTAGCACTGACTGGACCCCTGACTTGCCTCGGGGGTGGATGGCTGGGCATCAGTTGGAGACTGGTGGGGGCAGTGCTTGTTTCGATGACCAGCGGTGGGGATGTCTGCACTAGAGCTTCTCTTCCTGCGCTCCGTGTTCGGTGCTGGGGGAGTCCACCTTGTGTGCGCTAGTTCCTCCAGTTTGTGCTGGGAAGATCCTCGGCAATGTTTGAGGAGCGATGTGGCCTACGGCCAGCTGTGATGACCGCCAGTGCAGCAGCTGCCTCTTTTTCATCTAGCATAGCAACACTGCTGCAAGCAGTGGAATATAATAGGCAATGGCTAGTGAAGTGACTGAAGTGAGGGCAAGCCTCCAGCCAGGTTATAGCCACCAGTGGCTGGTGCTCTCCAGCCTAACAGTATCATGCAAAATGAGGTAGCTGTGGGCTTTCAGAGAGCAGAATGCCCAAAGGGTTAAGTGAGCCAATGTCAAGTATCTTATAGGCAATCACACAGCTCCAGGTGTCTTACTGAGAAAAAGTGGGAAAACAGTGGTTTTCCCAACTGGTGCCATTGATTAACAATGAAGATAAAAGAAGGACCCTGAGTTTATTATGCCATTCATGTATCTTGGCTGATGAAGTCCATTATTTTTATATTCGTGGTCCATGCAAATTACTTTCACACATTTTACTGCCATAATTAACTTTGCTCATTGCTGTTTTTAAGCGGATATCAAATTAATTCAACAACTGTTTGGAGGTATTTCCCTTTCTTACCAAACTTGTTACCATGTTGACTAACACTTACACAAATACTTGTGACAGACTGGTACAAAACTTTCAACTGTAGTGAACTAATGCCCAAATCAGACTAACCACCATAATTAATGGAAATTGTGTGCTTGTCATTGTCTGCCTCCAAATATGATACCACTGCAATCAATTGACATGAAAATAAAAAACTGTTTCTCATTCACTAGTTCACTCTCCCAGTTCAGTCTTATCTGTTATCTTACCTAGGATTTGCCTCAGACAAGAAGCATCATCTATTACTTCTACATATTTTACATACTTCTACATATATAGTATTTTCCTGTGTGAGAAGTGAAGAGTTTACCTTTGCAGTCTTAATTTATGTGAATGACAAAGCCCTTGCAAGCTGGTGCAGTCTAGACTGGGTAGTCCACATTAGCCAGTATTTTACAGAAAAATGCTCAAGACCTGTTAGTAGGTCAATGCTTAAGTAGCTTGTCAGAAGCATATCTAGAGAAGCTTGCACAGATCTACCTTCACAATGTTTGACTCAAGTTAATGCTGCCAGTTTTTGAATGCACTTACTTCAATCTCTCTCTCCTAAATAAAGCAATCATAAAACCAAACCAAAAATACTGAGACACACAGGCTTTATCACTGGGCCTTTATTTTTATGTGTATGGTTTTGTGTGTGCATGTATATATGTTTGTGTGCATCCACACGTGCATATTTCTCTACTGCATGTATATATATAATGGAGAGAAACATAAGAAACATAAGAGGCTGTGGCAGTCCAGACCTGTTCTAATCAATACCCTATTTTCATATGTCAATGCTTATGTCTTTCTTCAGGTGAGATAGATACTCAAACTGATACGTAAATGTGCTTAATAGGCTGATCGTATGGTATTACTGTTGCAGCTTGTTATCAAGTGAAGCTGTTAGTGAAATCACTTTGATATCTATATGTAGATCATTACAGAAGCTCACAGGCTGAGGAGCTTTTTTTTTAATGGCTTTACATCCTAAGTGAAATATTTGACATTTTCTGAGCCTTACTTATTTCTTGCACACATTGATAAAGTAGCTTAAGAACCTCTTCTGGTAAAGTTGAAGCCAGCACATAATCCTTGTGAATACTGCAAAAAGGCAACTCAACAAAACATAACAAAACTCTTGCTCAGCCTTTTCCTACACAGGGTCCCTTGAGGCCTTGTTTAAAAATTTAATTCCTAAACAAGGAAGACTATACATTGCTCTACATTGCTCTCAGGAAACTGCAGTAATAGTATTTTGCCATTTAGTCATCTAGTGGCTGATTAGAAAAATGCAACCTGAATAGCATATTGGGAGAAAAAGTACATACATTTTAACATGAAGAAAAGGGAAAGTGGAATTAGTAAAATATGTTTGCTGTAGGAAAAAAAAAAGACAGTAAGTTTCTGGTCAGGCTATAAGGTTTGATTTCAAACTCGGCAGTATTCTCCTTATGAAACTGTGCTTGGGAAATGCCTTACAATCAACACTGAAACCTTGCTATGTATACCCAATGTGTAAGCATTCTCTTCTGATCTAGCCCATTGTTTATGTCCAATGTACCTACTTATGTGTTTTTAAGTGCCATGCCCAAGCAGACCCAGAATGCAGAGTACATGAAAGAATGGAACTGTGGGACAGCACTCTCTGGGTATGTGTGACCTTTAAGTGACACTTATGTATTCAAAGTAGCATTTGTAGCTCCAGAAAGACAAAATCCAGAAATTCAAAGAAATGCACAGGAAAACCATTCCAAATAACTATATATCCATGGGTCTCTGATAAACACAGTGTATTTGCAGCATTTCTCTCCAAAAGTCTAATAATGCTTATGTTAACTGAGATTAAGGTTGGTGTCCTTGTTTCAGATCAGATAAAGTTAATTTTCTTCATAGAACCTAGTATGAGGCTATGTTTTAGATCTGGGTTGAAAATAACGTTGATAATATACTAATGTTTTTAGTTGTTGCTAAACAGTCAAGGACTGTTCATCTTCTCATGCTGGACTGTCAACGAGAAAGCGGGGGGTGCATGGGAAGCTGTGGGGGAGACACAGCCAAGACAGCTGACCCAAACTGACTAAAGGGATATTCCATACCATACGACATCATGCTCAGTATATAAAGTTGGGGGAAGAAGAAGGAAGTGGGGGACATTCGGAGTTATGGCATTTGTCTTCCCCAAGTAACCATTATGTGTGATGGAGCCCTGCTTTCCTGGAGATGGCTGAACACCTGACTGCTGATGGGGAGTGGTTCGCTTCGCTTGTGTGTGCAGTTTTTGCTTTGCCTGTTAAACTGTCTTTATCTCAGCCCACGAGTTTTCTCACTTACTCTTCTGATTCTCTCCCCCATCCCACCACGGGGGAGTGAGCGGGCAGCTGCGTGGTGCTTAGTTGTTGGCTGGTGTTAAACCACGACAGTTGGCAATTATCTAAATATAATTGGAAGAACAACTAGTGAACCAATACCCAGCCATTGATAGTTTACATTATGTTCTGCAAGTCCATAAGTAGGTATGCTACTGATATTATTTCTGATTTGCAGCTATTTGCTAACGCTTAAATTAAGACTTTGTAGAGACTTTCCGAAGAACTTAAGTAGACTTTGGACAGTTGTGAAGTGGCAGGAGAGTACAATTTGAGGTTGAAAACTAGCAGTGTCTTGTAAATGCCTTTGTTTAATAGGAAATATCAAAAATCCAAAGCAGAAATAGCCCCCTAACAACCCAAGAAAAAGGGCATTTCTAATGAATGAGCTAGTTTAAGGCAAGGTAAAGTACATTTACATTATCAGCTAAAATGGCTGAATCATCAGTGTCTGCTGCTTCTATGTTAAACCAGCACTCCAATTCCTTTGTCTCATGAACACTGAATTCTGTTTAGAACAGAGGAATCATTTCAGAGGAATTTGAAAATCTCTGAATATTGGGCTCATCATAGAGTATTTTAATTGTCTGGCCTGGTTTTGACCTGATGGTTGCCAATATGTAACATGACATTCCAGAAGTTATTGCTTTGAAATATGTCTAGAAATTTGGATTTAGGAATATTCACCCTCTCTGTCAACTTTTTTTTTTATTAAAGAAGTGGATTTCTGTAGCTGTTGTACTTTGTTCACTTGGTTATATGGGGAACTTAAATCTCAGGCAATTTGTGGTCAAGTACAGTGTTTTATGTGGTATCTCTACAAATGGATGGGAATATATGTGGAAAGTAAGCTGTATGATTTAAAGGATAGCAAAAGAGTCCTGGTTAATCTAGGTGGGTGTACACCATTGTACTATAAAGGGCCCTTACAAAGGAAGTTTGGACAGGTCTTGGAGGGACAGAACTGTGGCTCTTCCAGCCAGTGTGACGAATGGGGTGGGTGACTCTGCTGCTGTAAAGCTTGTTTCACTTTTTTAGTTCTACTCTTCCATCTTTGTGTGTGTTTGCCTCAGGGTAGCTTCAAAATAACTAATTTTAAGCGAGTTCAGTGGTCTCATTGTGGAGTCACTCCTATAGGTTAGTCTGGAAAAAAGTATCAATGTTTCATTCTTCACTTTTTCCTCCTTTCAAATGCTTAGAAAGTAAGCTCTTGCTTTCTATTACAACTCAACTGGGATCATCACAGTGTAGTGCAGCTAGTGCTCATTAAACAACATTTAGCAGAGCTGTGAATTTGTAAGAGAGGATTTTGCATGGTGCATATAGAATACAGTTATGATTCATACAGGCATTGTGTGTAGGCTCCTACAGATTTCTGTGTATGCCACCTTGGCCAAACTGCCTGCTGAGAAAGTTGCCTTTTTGAGATTCAAGGTGGAGAAGCAGTCCACTCGTTTAATTCTGTGATTTGTGTCAAACTGTTGAAGGAGATAAAACACTAAGACCAAATGTTTCGGAGGAAAAATGCATGTGCTGGACCACCTATTCCTGTTTTCCTGTTTGGAAGCACACAGTTCACAAGGCAGAAAATTCCTTCACTTGCTACAGTAACATTGCATAGTCACAAGAAAACAAATGTGAAGAGAACAAAGCAAGGAAACTTTTACTCATCCCACGTGTTCCTGTCAGTCACCAAAACAGGTTTTGAGATAACTTTAATTTTGCAACAACTTTGAAAAAAATAGGAAGTTTAACAGTGCTCAGGGCTAATTTTTGCAACGTGGTTAATAAAATTTAAACAGCAAAATTGCAGTCACTTCCTTGGATTGTTGTATTATGTAGTGTTATGTAGCGTTTGCACCAATGTCAGCAGATTCAATTAAGCTGCAATGTCACTCCTTTGGACTAGAAATAGAATATTGATCCTTCTTTTATTAATCCTACCAAATGCTTAGAAAATTTCTTTAAAATTTCTTTTGAACACATGCAAATCTGAACAAAGTTGTCAACAACAAGCTGATGTCAAAAAGTTGCAACAAGCAAGTGGAAGATTCCCCTCCACTTCGACTACTACAACAAAAGCTCTGTAGCTGTGCTAGAGTTGCCCCAGGAATGGCTTTCTCTAACTTGAGATGGCTCCCTGGAATTTGTTCTACAAGCCTATTTCCAGGCAGGTAATAGGTAGTAATGTCTGATTTTATGCTGCTGTGCAGAGGACTGTATGAGAGATCAGGTATAGAATCATAGAATAGTTTGGGTTGGAAGGGACCTTAAAGATCATCTAGTTCCAACCCCCTGCCTTAGGCAGGGACACCTTACACTAGACCAGGTTGCTCAAAGTGCCATCCAACCTGGCCTTGAACAATTCCAGGAATGGGACATTGTCGTGATTTAGCCCCAGCCAGCAATTAAGCACCACACAGCCGCTCACTCACTGCCCCCTCCCCCCAGTGGGAGAATTGGGAAAAACTCATGGATTGAGATAAAAACAGTTTAATAGGGCAGCAAGAGAGACGGAAACAACAATTATAATAATAACAACAATAACAATAACAATAATAATAATACTGACAAAGGAATGTACGAGAACAAGTGATGCTCAATACAGCAATTGCTCACCACACAGTGATTGATAGCCCATCCCCGAGCAGTGATTCCCGCCCCCCGGCTAACTCCAGCTTATGTACTGGGCATGACGTTATATGGCAGGGAATCTCTCTTTGGCCAGCCTGGGTCAGCTGTCCCAGCTGTGCCTCCTCCCAGCTTCTTATGCACCTCGTCACTGGCAGAGCATGAGAATCTGAAAAGTCCTTGACTTAGTATAAGCACTACAACTACTTAGCCACAACTAAAACTTCAGTGTGTTATCAACACCATTATCATACCAACTCCAAAGCACAGCACTATACCAGCTATCGGGAAGAGAAAAAACAACTCCATCCCAGCCGAAACCAGGACAGGCATCCACAACTTCTCTGGGAAACTTGTTCCAGTGCCTCACCACCCTCATAGTGAAAAATTTCTTCCTTATATCTAACCTAAATTTACCCTCTTTCAGTTTAAAGCCATTACCTCTTGTCATATCACTGCCTGCCCTTGTAAAAAGTTCCTCTCCAGCTTTCTTGTAGGCCCCCTTCCGGTACTGGAAGGCTGCAATAAGGTCTCCCTGGAGCCTTCTCTTCTCCAGTCTGAACAATCCCAACTCTCTCAGCCTGTCCTCATAGGAGAGGTGCTCCACCCTCTGATCATCTTCATGGCCCTCCTCTGGACTTGCTCCAAGAGGTCCATGCCCTTCCTATGCTGGGGGCCCCAGAGCTGAATGCAGTACTCCATGTGGGGTCTCATGAGAGCAGAGGGAGAGAATCACCTCCCTTGACCTGCTGGCCACGCTTCTTTTGATGCAGCCCAGGATATGGTTGGCTTTCTGAGCTGCAAGTGCACATTGCCAGGTCATGTTGAGTTTCTCATCAACCAACAGTACCCCCAAGTCCTTCTCCTCAGGGCTGCTCTCAATCCATTCTCTGCCCAGACTGTATTGGTACTGGGGGTTGCCCCGACCCAGGTTCAGGACCTTGCACTCGGCCTTGTTGAACTTCAAGAGGTTCGCATGGGCCCACCTCTCAAGCCTGTCAAGGTCCCTCTGGATGGCATGCCTTCCCTCCTGTGTGTCGACTGCACCACAAAGCTTGGTGTCGTAGGAAAACTTGCTGAGGGTGAGCTCAATCCTACTGTCCATGTCAGCAACAAAGATGTTAAACAGAGCTGGTCCCAATATCGACCCCTAAGGAATGCCACTCGTCACTGGTCTCTGCTTGGACATCAAGCCATTGACCACAGCTCTTTGAGTGCAACCATCCAGCCAACTCCTTATCCACCGAGTGGTCCATCCATCAAATCCACATCTCTCCAATTTAGAGACAAATGCTTTGCACAAGTCCAGGTAGATGATGTCAGTCGCTCTTCCCTTATCCACCAATGCTGTCACCCCATCGTAGAAGGACACCAAAATTGTCAGGCATGATTTTCCCTTAGTGAAGCCATGTTGGCTGTCATCAATCACCTCCTTATTTTCCATGTGCCTTAGCATACTTTCCAGGAGGATCTGCTCCATGATCTTCCCAGGCACAGAGGTGAGACTGACTGGCCTGTAGTTCCCCAGGTCTTCCTTTTTTCCCTTTTTAAAAATGGAGGCTATGTTTCCCCTTTTCCAGTCAGTGGGAACTTCACCGGACTGCCACAGTTTAATAGGGCAGCAAGAGAGAAGGAAACAACAATCATAATAACAATAACAATACTGACAAAGGAATGTACAAGAACAAGTGATGCCCAATACAGCAATTGCTCACCACCCGGCAATCAATAGCCCGTCACCAAGCAGTGATTCCTGCCCCCCGGCTAACTCCAGTTTATGTACTGGGCATGACGTTATATGGTAGGGAATATCTCTTTGGCCAGCCTGGGTCAGCTGTCCCGGCCACGCCCCCTCCCAGCTTCTTGTGCACCTTCCTCACTGGCAGAGCATGGGAATCTGAAAAGTCCTTGACTTAGTATAAGCACTACAACTACTTGGCCACAACTAAAACTTCAGTGTGTTATCAACATTATTCTCATACCAGCTCCAAAGCACAGCACTATACCAGCTATCGGGAAGAGAAAAACAACTCCATCCCAGCCGAAACCAGGACAGATTTATATAGGGATTAGGGAAAGAAGATGAGGGAGACCCTCCCGTTGAGTCACAAGGTTCAGAGTGGACACCCTTGCTTTCTAAACTCCTTCTCAGAGAGGAGTCTAGGTGCGGCTGAATCCACTCCTAGTCCCAGACTTGGTCAACGGTTTATGACTAAAGGGCAAATTACATACAGACACTCACACAGATATAGATATAGACATAGGGATATGTAAAGGTATACCTGTTTAAAATTCCCCTTGAGTTCAGTGAAATATTCACGTCGGATGTCTTCGCATTTCTCAGTGTTCGAGGGTTGAGCCTCGAGGAGTGGAGGGGTTTCAGCCCAGGTCCCGTCACCAGTCTTTGGCAATGGTCCTCCAAACTTCACAAACTTGATTCAGGATCCATTGGTAAACAGGGCATAATGCCTTTCACCTTCTGATAACTCATTGGTGGCAGTCCTTGGGCACGAGTCACCTCCTCAGGCAATGCTCCAAAATCTCTGCCTTCTGGCCAGTCCATGATCTCTTCCAGTATTAATGGGTGGTTGAGGTTCCCCATTCAAACCTGTTGCGTGATTAACACTACCCACTTATTCCACACAGCATCATTTGCATGATGTGTAGAGGGGACCGTCCCTTTTAACATCCAGCATAGCACAGGAAATCATGGTGCCAAGAGGAGCTGTGCTTCTGTGCCATCAACTTCTGAAGAAGCTGGAACCCCCTCATATGCTGCTAGTATCTCCTTTTTGTTTGGGGCATAGTAGGTTTCAGATCCTCGATACTGCTGGCTCTAAAACCCTAGCAGTCGACCTGGGGTTACTCCTGTTGTTTTCTGCCAGAGACTCCAGGTGAGGCCATGTGGTGGTGCATTCCCCCCCTCCTTGCTCCTGGACCACTCTACGACCTTAGGAACTCTCATCAAGCCTTGGCCTTGGTGCAATGAGTTTGGCTGTTAAGAGCCCCTTGACCATACCAAGCACTCTCACATAGTAGGTAGGGAATGGTCCTGACCGTTCCAGGAATTCAGTTCTGGGAGTAACTAATCATCCCCTGAGAGCCCTGGAACATATTTTATCTAATTGTGACTCGAGTGGATCAGTACCGGCATCACTGGAATTTTGAGAATTCCAGTAATAACTGGCAAATGATTGTGGCAAGGATGGAAATTCACTGATGCCTAAAGTCAATCATCTCCCAGTCCTATAAACAGTGGTCCTATGGTGGTGCACTCCCCAACCCCCTCCCCCTTCGCCTTGTACCTGGGCCACTCTAAGTTGCCTGACAAGCCTTGGCCTCTGAACAAAGGGTTTGGCGGTTGAGAGCCCCTCAACCGTACCAAGCACTCTTGTGTAGCCAAGGAGGAGAATGGCACTGAGTGTATCAGGGACGCAATCGCCTAAACAAGATACAGGACAAGAACAGAACTAATCAATTATATCCAGATAATCCTGGCAGCCTCACCGCTAAAACTTGAGAAACCACCTGCCTGGATTGTGGAAATGCACTGATGCCTACAGTCAGTCATCTCCCAGTCCTATAAATAGTGGTCCCAAGTGAGACCCTTTGAGCTCTCCTGGACCGCAGCGGGTTGCAACCAGCACTTCCCTCTGAGTGGGACACCTCTCAGAGTCCATGAACCCTCAAGTTTGCGATCAACTCAGAGGCTCAACTGTGCAACTGTTGAGCGACACAAAGCATTTGATGTGAGTATTTGACCAAATTCAAGGGGGATATTTAATAGGTACCTTTGTGCATATCTATCTCTTTTTCTTTATATCTCTTTATGTGTCTCTATCTCTACACCTATATGTGTGTGTGTGATTAAGGAATCTTAGTAAGTTTAAGTTGATTATGCTGCTAAGTTTTCTATGATTTGATACTGTGATTTATCTCAATATTGTTAGTGAATTTGATTACTGATATTTTGTATTAGATAAATTGCCATCCTAAAGTTACACCAAGCACAACATATATCACTACACCAGAATCCCCGATACCCTATCCCTTTAGTCATAAACCATTGACCAAGTCTGGGACTAGGAGTGGATTCAGCCGCACCTAGACTCCTCCCTGAGAAGGGGTTTAGAAAGCAAGGGCGTCCACTCTGAACCTTGTGACTCAATGGGAGGGTCTCCCTCACTTTCTCTCCTCAACATACATACACATTAACTCGATTCGATACACGAGTAAATCGTTCAAATTTAATTGTAATTTGGTTTCTCTTTTTATACCTTTTCCATGTTGAATAAGTAATAGAGTGAACCTTGCCATCGAATTCTGTTGTTGTGCTTTTTTTACAAATTTATATTAAAATCATTCACTTTATGATATCTCTGGCAGTGATTCTTTAAGTAAGTGGCCTGAATTATCCATTCGTGACAGGTCCCGAGTGAGGCCCTTTTGTAACCAAGGTGGTAGGGAATAAAAATAAAATAGGGTTAGAAAATAGGTTTGTGAATTTGTAGCAAGTTGTAACTATAAGAACATTATGCACCAGCAATGTTGCTCAGAAGTCCACCCAATCCTTTCCATCCTGATTTAAACATCAAGGATCTAATCAGTATGCAACATTGTAATCGTATAAGATCAGAATTAAGAGTAGTATGTCTCGTTCTTTGATAGCAAATAGAGAACAGTGTAACTAGTCTGAATGGTGTAGTATAACATAGTGAAGGCAATTTTTCTGTCTTGAAACAAAGACTTTGAAATGAATAACTGTGTGTGTGTTAACGGTCCGTGAAGGACCATTTGGTATTGCCAAGTTTAAATGAACTTAGAGGGAAAGGTAATTCCGGCAGGGGGAGATCGTGACCACCGACTCAGAGACCACCCACTCAAGAAACCCTCCGACCCAAAAGATCAAGGAAGTAAATTCTTAGAAAGTTATAGTGAGCATGCGTAGTCATTTACATGTTAGGCGAAGAATTTTTAACCAATCATTGTAAAGAGGATAATGAATATGTATTTGTGTATCTATAAAAGAATGTTTCTTAGACTGATTGAACGAACACAATTTGGGAAAACTATTCCCCATGTTCCCAGCGCCGTGAATAAAGAATGCCTGCCTTTTAACACTACATTGGTGTTACGAGGTTTATTCCCGATTTCGGTGGCAGTTTTGGCGACCCAGATGGGACACTGCTTGTGAATCTCAATGGATCTGTGGGATCATGGGCCCTCCAGCCGGCACCGAGGGATTCTCGGGGAGAACCTCTGATCCCCGGACCGAAGAATTCCGAGCAAGTCCCCTGGAAAGGTAATAAGGCATTCTTTAAAGGATTGAAGTAACGTGGGTTCGAGTCCCACTAGCTCGCTCGTAAGGCACGGCAAAAGCTACACAGAGTAGGGCTGAAAGGTACCTCTGGAAAGGATGAGGGTACGAGACCCTCACAAGGAATGCCTGCCTATAAGTCGTGGTGAAAGCCTCGCAAGGTTGGGCTAGGGGCCCAGGTAAGGATTGGGGATTTCTGGCAAGGGGGACCAGAATCCTAGAGGGAGCTCCAATGGGGGTTGGAGTCCCTCTGACTAGTGCCTGTGATAGTGCACAATCACAACCACTAGTCTTGGGAAGATAGGAACATTTCCGAGTAAAAGATCTATCCCACAAAAGACACCTTTAGGACGGCATTGGAAAGATCTGGGAGGTGATCCTCTGACTCGGAAACAATTAATTGAATATTGCAATCATTGGTGGCCAATGTATAGGTTGGACAGTGGGGAGAAATGGCCAGAAAATGGGACATTGCAATATAACACCATCTTGCAATTAATGTTGTTTTGTAAAAAGGAGGGTAAATGGGAAGAAATGGCTTATGTTGATTTATTCTTTACACTACGAAATCATCCAGAATGGCAGAGGCAGTGTGGAGTATATCCGCACGATCCTATGGTAATGGTTGTACAAAAAGGGAAATGTGATGAGAACTCTGGAAAATGTTGTTCCTCTTGTAAGACCAAAAGGAATGGTTGGAATAAAGGAACTGAGGAGGAAAATATTGCATTAATGGTTGCTCCACACCGAAGGTGGGAAAGGGGAAGACAGGTCCAAAATTCGGAGGATGATAGTCCTCCTACTCCTCCCAAGGAAGGGGAAGCAGGGGGATTTAGCCCAATTTCAGGAAGAACACGGGGAAGGAGGGGGGAAGTAAGACTAACTTCCCTCCAAGCCCCTCTCCAAGAAGTGATGGGGAATGATGGTCCAGTGGTGGTGAAAGTTCCTTTTTCAGTTACTGATTTAAGATCATGGAAAGAGACTGCAGGTACCTATTGGGAGGATCCCGAAAGGGTGGCTAAGGTAAAATGCTTGAGATTGCCTGGGCTGTATATAACAATAGAGAAAAAGAAAAAGAGGTGAGGCAAGCCCGAAGGGATGGAAAATTATTAGCGATTTTAACAGAAAATCATAGAAGAGGTAGAGGAAGAGGATGGGGAATAAATATTGGAGAAAGGAGGAAAGTAAAACCCCGATTAGCAGATCAATGTGCTGCTTGCAAGGAGCATGGGCACTGGAAAAGAGAATGTCCTAAGGCAGGAGAATTAGATCCGGCTCTCTGGGCAATTAAATTAATGACTCTGGATGAAGAACTATGAAGGGGACCGGGGGAATCAACCCTAGCTGAACCTCTGGTTAAATTGAAGCTAGGGGATGAAGAAATAAAATTTTTGGTAGATACAGGAGCTACTTATTCGGTATTGAATACATGTAAAGGGAGATTTAGTCACAAATCAGTAGATGTTATTGGTGCGACAGGGCAGAAGGGAAATTGGCCATTTCTAGAATCATTAGAGTTTAAATTGGGAAAACAGTGGGTAACTCACCAATTTCTGTATATGCCGGAGTGTCCGCTGCCTTTGTTGGGACGAGATTTGCTGAGTAAATTAGATGCACAAATAACTTTCAAAGATGGAGAAATCAAATTGTTAATACCAGAATCAAAAGCCATAGAGGCAAGAGTGTTTATGTTACAGGATTCCTACAGGGAAGAACAGATTCCAGAAGTGGTGGAAAATGCAGTTATTCCTTTGGTTTGGGCGAGTGGAATTCCGGGACGATCTAAATTGGCAGAACCGGTGAAAGTGATTTTAAAACCTGGAGCCAAACTGGTAAGACAAAAGCAATATCCTATTAAGTGGGAAGCCCGAGAAGGATTAGAGGGGGAGATTACAAAATTTTTAGAATATGGACTATTGGTGGAGTGTGAATCAGAATATAACACTCCCGTATTACCAGTAAGGAAATCTGGAGGCAAGGAATACCGATTGGTTCAGGATTTAAGAGTTATAAATCAGATAGTCCAAGATATACACCCAGTAGTGGCTAACCCATATATTTTACTGACTTCCTTAAAAGAGGAGCGTAAGTGGTTTACTGTACTAGATTTAAAGGATGCCTTCTTCTGCATACCTCTAGATATAGGCAACCAAAACATATTTGCTTTTGAGTGGGAAAGTCCGGCCACAGGACGAAAGACCCCATTGACATGGACTGTACTTCTACAAGGATTCAAAAATAGCCCTACGATATTTGGGAATCAATTGGCCAAGGAATTAGAGATATGGAAGAGACAGGACCAAAAGGGAAGTGTTCTGCTACAATATGTGGATGATATCTTGATCGCAGCAGAAAGCAAAGAGGAATGTCTCAAAGTTACTATCAGTTTACTAAATTTCCTAGGCCAAGGAGGATATAGAGTCTCCAGAAATAAGGCCCAAATAGGAAAAGAAACAGTAATTTATTTGGGATTTGAAATATCCCAAGGACAGAGACAATTGGGAAATGAAAGAAAAGAAGCTATCTGTCAAATTCCTGAACCAAGTAGCCCGAAAGAATTAAGAACTTTCTTGGGAATGGTTGGGTGGTGTCGACTTTGGATTTTGAATTACGGACTTTATGTAAAACCATTATACGAAGCTTTAAAGGAATCCAAGGATCGATATTTGACTTGGACGCCTGAATGTCAGAAATCATTCAAAGAACTGAAAAAGGCGTTAATGATGGCACCCGCTCTGGGATTACCTGATGTGACCAAACCCTTCGAGCTGTTTGCACATGAGAGACAACATTTGGCTCTTGGAGTGCTGACGCAGCGTCTGGGATCCTGGAAACAACCAGTGAGGTACTTCCCTAAACAACTTGACAGCGTGAGTAAAGGATGGCCAGGATGTTTACGTGCTGTAGCGGCAACGGTATTGCTGATCCAAGAAGCTCGAAAATTGACCATGGGTCAAAAGATGGTGGTGTACGTACCGCATATGGTAATTACTGTTCTAGAGCAAAAGGGGGGTCACTGGCTATCCCCCAGCAGAATGCTGAAGTATCAGGTTGTCCTATTGGAACAAGATGATGTGGAATTGAAAACCACACCGATTGTTAATCCAGCAATATTTTTGTCAACAGAGAATCCAACAGGAAATTTAGAACATGATTGCCTGTTAACTATTGAACAAGTCTATTCCAGCAGACCGGACCTGAAAGATGAACCTTTGGAAAATCCTGATCTGGAGTTATACACAGATGGAAGCAGTTTTGTGCAAGAAGGAAAACGAAAGGCCGGATATGCTGTCGTCACCACCTCCAAGGTATTGGAGTCAGGGACACTACCTAGAAACACCTCAGCCCAGCAAGCAGAATTGGTGGCATTAAGGCGGGCTCTGCAAATAGCAGAAGGAAAAAGGGTAAATATTTGGACTGATTCTAAATATGCATTTGGTGTGATCCATGCTCATGGAGCCCTCTGGAAAGAAAGAGGACTGCTGTCAGCCCAAGGAACATCAATCAAATATAAGGAAGAAATTCTACAACTCCTGGAAGATGTGCAGAGACCGAAAGAAGAGGCGGTAATGTGTTGTAAAGCTCATCAATTTGGTCAGACGGCTGTAAATATAGGTAATTGATTGGCAGACAAAGCTGCAAAAAAGGCCGCAGAACGGGGTATCCTTGCACTAGTACCAGTAAAACAAATAAAATTTCCAAATTCAAAACCAAAATATAATAAATTGGATGAGCAGTTAGCAGAACAATTAAAAGCATCACAAAATGTAGAAGGATGGTGGGTAATGGTGGAAAAACAGGTAATAGTAACCCCGCAAATTATGATAGAGCTTGCAAAGGAAAAACATGAGCAAACACACTGGGGAGTAGATGCTATGGTTTCAAGTTTAAAAACATCTGTAGTATGTGTAGGAATGACAGGAATAGTTAAATCAATAATAGCTAAATGTCCAATCTGCCTTAAAAATAACCCCATGAACCAAAGGAAACCACCTTTAGGAGTGATAAAACAAGGAAATTCTTCAGGAGATTATTGGCAAATTGATTTCTCTGAGTTACCCAGTCAGAATGGATACAGGTATTTATTAGTACTAATTGATACATTTTCTGGATGGCCGGAGGCTTTCCCTTGCCGCACCAACAAAGCTAGAGAGGTAGTTAAAGTGTTGTTGAAGGAAATAATACCAAGATTTGGAGTGCCAATAGGAATATCCTCTGATAGAGGACCACATTTTGTGGCAGAGGTAGTTCAACAAATCAGTAAAATTTTGGGTATAAAATGGGACTTACATACCCCTTGGAGGCCACAATCGAGTGGAAAAATTGAGAGAATGAATCAAACATTAAAAAGACAAATAAGTAAGATTTGCCAGGAAACATCTTTAAAATGGCCATAGGCTTTACCACTAGCTCTCTTGAGAATCAGGATCCAACCAAGATCAAGAGACGGTATAAGTCCATATGAAGTCCTGTATTGTAAACCATACCAGACTCCTTTAATCCCAGGGGATATGAAGGTAGCTGGGGAAACTGATTTGAAAGTGTATCAAATTTCTTTAGGAAAAGTCCTTGGAGCACTTTGAAGATATATTGTGCTGACTAGGTCACTTGCCTTGGATACGCCTGTACATCAGTATCAGCCAGGTGATCTTGTATATATATAAAAAACTTGGAACTCTGAACCACTGCAGGAAAAGTGGAAGGGACCATTCCAGGTACTGTTAACAACTTATACTGCAATCAAGGTAGGAGGAGTGGAACCGGGGATACACTACACCCGAGTGAAGAAAGCCCCGTCATGGAAGGTCATCAATAGGGATTCAGAGACTGCAAAGTTGACTTTAAAACATGTTTAAGGTATTATCATTGGAAAATATGGAAAAATGGGTTTTGATTTGGAAACTGATGATGTTGGGAGCATTGTTTGGGGTAACAATAGACCAATTGGAAGGGAAAGTTGAAGATGAAGTAGGACAACTAATACACATCCCAAAAAGAGCTCCAGAAGAAAATTTAATGGTAGGATTGATAAAAGAATTTGCACATTTACAAAATGTAACCCAAATAACTGCATGTCTTCCAATTCCAAGAGCAGTAGGTGAACCAATTCCATGGGGAATCTTAACAACAAATTTGAGCACAGTAAGCACAAGGGATAAACGATTATGCAAAGAAATAAGTAGAGGCCTCCCTGTACATGATCCCAAGGAAGCTGGACGTGTAGTCCGTAATTGTGAAAATCAAACTAAGCGAGAGGCAGAGGTTGCATGGGATTCAGTGTGGTCTATGGCTATTTTATCTCAATTTCAATATATGGCTAATACTTCATGGTGTTTTGCCTGGGACGGAACAGTCTTTACAGTTTTCCCATCAGTTAATGACAGGGGAACCACATCCAGGGAAAAGGAAGATATAGTACCCTGGTGGAATTGTAAAAAGATATATAATTGCAGTGCAGTTGATAGAGCAGTTCAAGAAGTCCCTCCCTTAGCAGCTGCATTGAAATATGGATGTTGGTGTAGAGGATTCAAGAACGATTTAAATACATATAAAATTAAAACAGGAACAGTATTTAGTTGTGGGAAATCTACAATACTGAGCCCAGGGCATTTAGTTTGGGCAATGAGTGATGGAACTTGGACCACCCATTTACCAGTGGATGGGAAAGTGAAACAAATTACTTTAGGAATGCCGACATTATGTCCAGTCTGGAAGAAAGCTCCCTTTAGGGGAGATTCTGAAAATTTAAAGTTAATACGGACAAAAAGACCACAAATTGATGATGATGATTGGAATGAACCTTCGGCAGGAGTGAAACTTGGATGGGCCTTAGAATCCTTATTGACTCCTTTGTCAACCTATAGGAACAGAGCTTAGTTGTATAAGTTGACAGGACAGGTAGAGCAATTGGCTAATGTGAAAAAAAAAGGGTTCAAACAGTTGAATTTACAACTACAAGCGACTTCAAAAATGGTTTTACAGAACAAGATGGCCTTGGATATGCTCTTACTAAAAGAACATGGAGTTTGTGGATACCTGAGGGATAGGATAGATCATTATTGCATACATATCCCAAATGTTACCCAGGATGTTGAACATGACCTGGATCTATTGGAACGAATAGAAAAAGATACCCAGGGAATACAACAGGACATGCAGGTAGATTGGTTTGATAAAATTTTCAGTGGATTGGGGTGGAATTTGAGTTCTTGGGTAAAGTCCTTGATTAGCACTATGTTATTGTTGCTATTAATATTCTTGGGAGTGTTACTCATTTATCATTGTTTGAAAAGGGAATCCTATAGAAGAGCGGCAATCGGCCGTAAAATTACACTTGCAATGACTACAGGGGGACACCAAAATTTAAATGGACTAACTAATAATGCTCCTACCATCATACAATAAAGTGATTGAATGTTAATAAGGAAATTAATTTGTAATGGAAGTATTGAAAAGAGATTATTTCAAAACTTCCAAAGGGGGGAAATGTAACCAAGGTGATGGGGGAATCAAACGATAATTAGAAAATAGGTTAGTAATAAAAGACGTAACTATAGGAATAGGTTACGCACCAGTGTTATGCACCAGCAATGCTGCTCGAGAACCCACCTAACCCTTCCCATCTTGATTTAATTATCAAGGAGTTAAGTGTAACATTGTGATCATGGTACTGTGTTTTATTTTAATAGTGAGCAGTCAGAAAGAAGGAACACCTTGGTCAATTCTACGGTCCGGTGGGTAGGTAATTATTCATTCTATAGTCTTGTCTTAAAACAAAGGACTGTGAGGTGAATGATTGCATATTGGACCAACAGCCCGTGAAGATCTATTTAGTGTTGCCAAGCTTAAGTGAACTTTGTAGGAAAGGTAATTCCGGCAGGGGGAGATCACGACCACCGACTCGGAGACCACCCACTCAAGAAACCCTCCGACTCAAAAGATCAAGGAAGTAAAATCTCAAGAAATTATAGTGAGCATGCGTGGTCATTTACATGGTAGGCGAGGAATATTTAACCAATCATTGTATGGAAACTTGATGAATATGTATTAATCTTGTAATCGTATGCCTATAAATGTTTGATTTTTGAACTGATCGATGAACAAGATTTGGGAAAACTATTCCCCGTGTTCCCGGCGCCGTGAATAAAGAATGCCTGCCTTTTAACACTACATTGGTGTTACAAGGTTCATTCCCGATTTCGGTGACACTTTGAGCTCTCCTGGACTGCAGCAGGCTGCAACCAGCATCTCCCTCTGAGTGGGACGCCTCTCGGAGCTCGTGAACTCTTAAGTTCGCGATAAGTTCAGAGGACCAGCACAGACCTGGGCTGAAACCCCTGTTTGAAGCTCAACTCTTTGCCCATTGATAAAATGCAAAAGCTTTAGATGTGAGTATTTCATGGAATTCTAGGGGGAACTTTTAACAGATACCTTTGTGTGTGTATATATATATATCTTTATATAGCTCCACTTGTATATATATATATATATCTCTTTTCTTTGCATCTCTGTACTGGGTTTGTGTGGCAAAGTTTTGGTACTGGGGGGGCTACAGGGGTGGCTTCTGTGAGAAGCTGCTAGAAGCCTCCCCTATGTCTGATAGACCCAATGCCAGCCAGCTCCAAGACTGACCTGCCGCTGGCCAAGGCCCAGCCAGTCAGTGACAGTGGTAGCGTCTCTGTGATAACATAATTAAGAAGGGGAAAAACGGAAAGCAGCAATTGCAGCTGGAGAGAAGAGAGGGAATATGTGAAACCAAATCTGCAGACACCAAAGTCAGTGAAGAAGGAGGGAGAGGAGGTGCTCCAGGTGCTGGAGCAGAGATGCCCCTGCAGCCCATGGTGAAGACCATGGTGAGGCTGGCTGTCCCCCTGCAGCCCATGGAGCTCCACGCTGGAGCAGATATCCACCTGCAGCCTGTGGAGGACCCCACACCAGAGCAGGTGGATGCCTGAAGGAGGCTGTGACCCCATGGGAGTCCCATGCTGGAACAAGCTCCTGGCAGGTCCTGTGGAAAGGGGAAAGAGAGAGAGGATCCCACTCTGGAACAGGTTTGCTGGCAGGACTTGTGACCCCGCGGGGGACCCATGCTGGAGCAGTCTGTTCCTGAAGGACTGCACCCCATGGAAGGGACCCAGGCTGGAACAGTTCGTGAAGAACTGCAGCCTGTGGGAAGGACTCATGTTGGAGAAGTTCATGGAGGACTGTCTCCTGTGGGAGGGACCCAGTGGTGGAGCAGTGCGGGAGAAAGATGGATGAAAGAGTGATCCCAACAGAGCAGAGGAAGAGTGTGAGGAGTCGTCCCCCTGAGGAGGAAGGAGCAGCAGAGACAATGTATGATGAAGTGACCACAACCCCCATTCCCTGTCCTTTGCGCTGCTCAGGGGAAGGAGGTATCAAAATTGGGAGCAAAGTTGAGCCTGGGAAGAAGGGAGTGGTGAGGGGAAGGTGTTTTAAAATTTGTGTTTAGTTTTCATTATCCTACTCTGATTTTGATTGGCAGTAAAGTAAACTAATTTCCCCAAGTCGAGTGTGTTTTGCCTGTGACGGTAACTGGTGAATAATCTCTCCCTGTCCTTATCTCGACCCACAAGCTTCTCGTTATACTTTGTCTCCCCCTGTCCAGCTGAGGAGTGGGAGTGACAGAGCGGCTTTGGTGGGCACCTGGCATCCAGCCAAGGTCAACCAACCACAATCTCTTTATATGTCTCTATCTCTATAGCTACGTCTCTGTGTGTGTGTGCGTAATTAGAGAATCTTATTAAGTTTTTAAGTTGTGTTGTTAAGCCTTATTAGGAAATTATGTAATCTAACATTGCAATTAACCTTAAGAGTGTTAGTGAATTTTAATTGCTGCTATTTTATATTAGATTGTTGCCATTCTAAAGTTACACAAAGCACAAAATCATAGGCTACGTTACCACACCGGCACTCGATTCCTTTAGTTATAAACTGTTGACCAAGTCTGGGACTAGGAGTGGATTCAGCCGCACCTAAAATCCTCTCTGAGAAGGAGTTTAGAAAGCAAGGGGGTCCACTCTGAACCTTGTGACTCAATGGGAGGGTCTCCCTCACTTTCTTTCCCTAATCCATACGTAAGTCACACCAACCCGATTCAATTTCCTTGACTCCGTAAAATCTTTTCCTCCAATCCATGTGTAAAACATTCTAACCCAATTCTAATTTGGTCTCTCTTTTTATGCTTTTTCCATGTTGGATAAGCAATAGAGTGGACCTTGCCATCAAATTCTGTTGTTGTGCTTTTTTTACAAATTTATATTAAAATAATTTGCTTTCTAATATCGTTGGTGGTGATTCTTTGAGTGGCCTAAACCACTCATTTGCATCACATCTTAGGAAGAGATGCAACATACAGATGGGCTCATGATCCATGGGTGAACCTGATCATTGAGGCCATCGCACAGATCACCCATGTACGCAAAACATGCCGCAATCAAGTGAGCCACGCAAGTAAATTCTCCCTGGAATAGAATGTGGTGGCTGGGATATTGATATGGTGAGACCTGGCTGATCGACTGTATTGGTCCACTGCCACAAGAACTCGCCAAGGCAAGCACTGCATGCTTACCATGGTAGAAACGACTAGTGGGTGGCTGTAAACCATGCCACTGCCCAAAACGCCATCCTGGGCCTTGAAAAGAAAGTTCTGTGGTGACATGGTACCCCAGAAAGAATTGAATCAGACAGTGGGACTCATTTTCAAAATAGCCTCATAGACTCCTGGGCCAAGAAACTCTGAGTGGGTGTATCACATCCCCTATCACCCACAAGCCTCCAGAAAGATGGAACGATATAATGGACTGTTAAAGACTATACTGAGAGCACTGGGAGCTGGGGAATGGAAGCACTGGGTTGTTAAGTTAGCAGAAGCCACTTGGCTGGTTAACACTAGAGGATCTGCTAAGTGTCCTGGTCCTGCCCAAACAAAGCCCCTGCATACTGTGGGAGGAGATAAGGTGCCTGAAGTGTGCATATGGAAGTAGCTGAGAAAGGCAGTGTGGATTGCTTGTCCCTCAGGAAAACGCAAACTCATTCATGGAATTGCCTTTGCTCAAGGATCTGGGTGCATTTGGTGGATAATGCAGAAGGATGGGGAGACCCGGTGTGTGCCTTAAGGAGATGTCCTGGTTTCAGCCAGGGTAGAGTTAATTTTCTTCATAGAAGCTAGTGTGAGGCTATGTTTTGGATTTGGGATGAGAAAATGTTGATAAGGTGCTGATGTTTTGAGTTGTTGCTAAGTAGTCAAGGACAGTCCAGCTTCTTCTGCTGGCCTGCTAACAAGAAGGCTGAGGGTGCACAGGAAGCTGGGAGGGAACACAGCCAGGACAGCTGACCCAGGCTGGCCAAAGAGATATTCCATACCATATAACGTCATGCTTAGTATATAAAGCTGGGAGGAAGAAGAAGGAAGGGGTGGAGGGACGTTCGGAGTGATGGCATCTATCTTCCCAAGAAACCACTACGCGTGATGGAGCCCTGCTTCCCTGGAGATGGCTGAACACCTGCCTGCCCATGGGGAGCAGTGAACGAATTCCTTGTTTTGCTTTGCTTGCGTGCGCGGCTTTTGCTTTACTTATTAAACTGTCTTTATCTCAAACCATGAGTTTCCTCACTTTTACTCTTCTGATTCTCTCCCCCGTCCCACCGTGGGGGAGTGAGCAAGCGGCTGCGTGGTGCTTAGTTGCCAGCTGGGGCTAAACCATGACAGGAGATTTAACCTTGGGGGAAAATAACCCATGATTTGAGTTGTAACTTATAGGAAGTACTACAGCAAGAACCATTCGAATCAACGGAGGATGAATCTCATGAGGAACAAGGCGAGTGTGGCGGTGATCTAATGCTAGCTGGTCTTGGCACTGAGTAATCCAACATTCTACTTCTCCTGTCCTGAGCAACCACCTTGACAGATGGGGCCCAAGTCATCGATTGTTCTTATGGACATTTTGTTGGGGGCCCATGGAACGGGGGAATAATATTTGTGTATATGTCAAGGGATAGGGAACATATTGGTTAATGAGGATATATAAACCTGACTGTTGGATGTAAAGGTGGTTTAAGTATGTAGTATAAGTGTTGGTAAAAAGGAATTTCAGGAATGAGAAATAGAATGGAAAGGAAAAAGAAAGGTATGGGATAGAAGGATCAAATTTTGTAATGCAGTGTGGGTTAAGTAAGTGTAAAAGTTTGAGTATGGTACAGAAATGAAAGAATTTATGAATGAGATGGTTAGAGGATACTAAGATGTATCAGATAACATGGGACCTGAGCATGACACAAATGGCATGGAATAAGGGGTGGAGATTGTACTGGGACTGGCTGGGATTGTACTGGGACTGGCTGGGAGGGGGTTAACTTTTTTAATAGCAGCTCATATGATGCTGTGTTTTGGATTTGTGCCTAAAACAATGTTGATAACACACCAGTGTTTTGGCTATTGCTGAACAGTGCTTGCACAATATCAAGGCCTTCTCTCTTCACCCCCCTTCACCCCCTACAGCAAGTAGGCTGGGGGTGGACAAAAGGTTGGGAAGGGACATAGCTGAGACAGCTGACACAAATTGACCAAAGGGATATTCCATACCATATGATGTCATGCTCAGCAATAAAAGCTCAGGGAAAAGAGGAAAAAGGATGTTTGTGGTTATGACATTTGTCTTTCCAAGCAACTGTTACACATGCTAAAGCCCTGCTTTCCAGGAAGCAGCTGGACATCTGCCTGATAATGGGAAACAGTGAATGAATACTTCTTTTTGCTTTGCTTGCATTCACAGATTTTGCTTTTCTTATTAAACTGTCATTATCTTGATCCACAATTCTTCTTGCCTTCCTTCTATTTTCTCCCCATCCCACCAGAGAGGGGTGTGAGCATTGGGCTGGGTGAGTGTTTGGCTGCTGGCCAAGGACAACCCACCACACTTCCACATGCTATCAATTTGCAAGATCAGGAAGTAAGTGGTGGGAACACTTACAGCAAGCATTCAAAAGGGTAAGAAGTAACTTGTACCATTCATTCAAGATATTCATAGATGGAGAAAGAGTTCACTGTCAGAGACTAAGCATGAATATGGCAAATTGAAGGTCTTGCATACCAAAAGTCATATTCATGGACCTGAAAGTTCAACAGGAAGTCAAATTTGAATTTACAATATGTATATCTCTGCATAAATTTAGGGTAATTATCAATATACAGGTAATCTAGCTGAAACACAGCAGATAAAGCAGCTTCTTCAGTGTATGTATTCAGAACTTTTAAAATATCATGGCCTTTCCCAATTTAAGCTTTCCTTTCTCAAAATACTGTAACCCACCACAACTTAGGTAAGCATAACCCAAAATTTATCTTTTAGTAAACCACAGAACAAGTTCCTATGAGCCATTTGACACATGGCCCTATCTTTCTTTCTCTGTCACATTACTAGTGCTGAATATTGCCCTACCAGAAACTTTAATCTTCTACAAACATATTCATTAAACAAAGGCTTATCTGAAGAGTTTTCAGAAGTAACTTATGTGTTGTGGGTGTACCACAGCGAGCAGCTAAGCACTCGCACAGCCACTTGCTAACTCCCCACCAGGCAGCAGGACAGGGGAGAGAAGAGGAAGAACAAAAGCAAGAAAATTCATGGGTCGAGATAAAGACAATTTAATAAGTGAAGGAAAGAGGAAAAAAAAGAAATGATGCAATCACCACTACCCACAAAGCAGACGGATGTCCAGTTAGTCTTCGAGCAACAGCCATCTTGGAAGCCAAAACCCCCTAGTTTTTTATTGCTGAGCATGTTGTTATATGGTATGGAATATCCCTTTGGCCAGTTTGGGTCAGCTGTTCCAGCTGCGTCCCCTCACCAACTTTTGCCTACTTGCAGCCTACTCACTGGCAGGGGCAGAGTGAGAAACAGAGAAAGCCTTGACATTGTACAAGCACTGTTCAGCAACAGCCAAAACATTGGTGTGTTATCAACACTCTTTTAGTCACAGAAGTCCAAAATGTAGCACCACATGGGCTTCTATGAAGAAAGTTCTTCCATCCCAGCCAGACTCAATACACATAGCTAAACATTTATCACACTCTCTACACCCCATTCTGAAAGTTTTAGAGATCAAATTTAAAAAAAAACCCTCATATACTTTTCTCTCATGAATAAACAAACATCAGTCCTTTATGCTTTCCTAAAGAAATAAGGAAATCCACATTTTTGTTAGGAAATACACTTTTGTTAGGTTTTATTTATCATCACTAAGTAGTGAAAATTCTCTTTATTTTTTAATAAGGCTTAAAACAGGGCACAAGAACAAACCTCAAAGAGTTCCCTATGAGGCATATTCAGTCAATATCAACCACAAACTAGCAGAAATGCTACTTGTATCACCCTGCAGAGAAATCCCAACTAACCAAAAACAAAAGGAGTTTTTACACTGATTTCAATAGGTTACAGAACAACCCTTTATGTCCTGTAAGAACACCTTCAAGGACTAGGTTGAAGCTACTAAAACTAGTTTCTACCCAACTTGGGTTCAAACTTGTATTGATTCTGGCTGAGATGGAGTTAATTTTCCCCATAGCAGCTCTCATAGTGCTGTGCTGTGTATCGAAAGGTCCTGATAACACATCACTGTTTTGGCTACTGCTGGGCAGTGCTCCACAGCATCAAGGCTGTCTCTCCAACATTCCCCTGCCTCACACACACCAGTAGGCTGGGGGTGGGCAAGATCTTGGGAGGGGACAGGGCAGCTGACCCAAACTGGCCAAAGGGATGTTCCATACCATATGATGTCAGCTCAGCAATAAAAGCTAAGAGAAAGGGGGGGAGCATTCGGTTTTTATGATGTTTGTCTTCCGGAGGAACCACTATGTGTACTGAAGCCCTGCTTCCCGGGAAGTGGCTGGACGTTGCCTGCTGATGGGAAGTAGAGAATAAATCTTTTGTTTTCCTTTGCTTCCGTGTGCGGCCTTTGCTTTTTGCTTTATTAAACTGCCTTTATCTTGACCCACGTGTTTGGGGGTTTTTTCCATCTTAATTTCTCCCCCCCGTCTTGCTGAGGAGGGGAGTGATAGAGTGGCTTGGTGGCACCTGGTGTCCAGCCAAGGTCAACCCACCACAAAATTGCATTCTTTGGATAAGAAATGCTATTTACTTTGCTGTCAGGAATAATTATTCAGGGAGATAAATATATATCTAACTATCCAAAAAATAACTTCTATTAAAGTTTTCTGTAAACACGTAATGACTCACCTGACCAGTGTCTTATTGTGCAGATCCCACACTGCAATGTTCCCATCACTACAGCAGGAAAAGCACACCTTGGAGTCAGGGATGATGGCTAGAGCATAGCAGGCAGGGGCTGAGGATGTCAGCTCTGCTTTTATATGAGGAATTGATGCTGCCAGGTCCCATATGGATAATGTGCTGGCTTCCCCGCCAGCTATGAGAATGCATCAGGCAGCAATTTACAAGAGCGGATGTAGTTATCTCTGTTCTGTACAACACAAATCACCTCAGTTATGTTAGTACATGCCTACCAATAATGACCACTGTTATGATTCTGACTACGTCCAAAATTTAAACAGTAGACTATTTTTCCAGTACCGAAGTACAGAAATCAGTAGACTCTAGAGGGTTTCAGATGCCTACTTCTCATCACTAAGCAGAGACTGCAGCTGCAGAAATTAATCTGCAGATTCCTGTTATCAGTCTACTCTATTTTGAGCCTGATGAATGGCAATTCTTCCATCTCATTACAAAAAAGAGCCAAAGTAAGCTTACGTTTATATAAATGCACTCCTTTAGCTAAGATCACCAACACCATAGGAATATTTCTGAAAAAGCAAGTGAACTCTTATTTTGGCATTGAAGAAAACATTTATGAAAAAGTAGTTCAAGTCATGACTTTCAGGTTTTTGGGGTTTTCTTTTAAACACCATTTTGCATTCACCATTTTAAAGTAAAATGCTTAAACCAAAATTATTTCATTCAGAACAGATATTACTAAGCTTTATGACATTAAGTCTTCTCAGTTAACATTTCATTGATTTGCCTCTTTTCAAATGTCTACACTGGTTCTACTGCCATAAGAACCTTCTGTTGAGGATGAGTGCATAAAGCTTTTCAGCTAACTAGACTACCCAGCTCAGTACATTTTATATTGGGCAAAGGTGAAAATGAACAAAACGTATAACACGCAGAACAGCAACAAAAGTGTAGCAAAACTTAAAGTGATCCTGGTATTTTGTCACATTATTTCATGTGGTTGCTACCCTCTTCTACAAAAAAAAAAAAAAAGTCATCACTTCTGGCATGAGTTAAACACCTTGGAATGTTCTGTGTAGCCCTGTATAAGCCAGGCTATATTCCTTTTAAACTCATGCAGTAGGAAAGTATGACTAGAGAAAAAAAATCAGGTACTTTCTTTACTATTCCAACCAATTTTTGACCCTTAGTGATGATATTTATCACTAAACAAACCAGGATTCTGCCACTGTAACACCACCTGTTTAGTATTTAAAAGAACAGCTAAATATCTAAAGCAGGAAACAAAACTGCCTGCTATTTCCTTGTAATATGAACAAAATCTAGATGAAGACAGCTATTTCCTTATTGAGTCCAAGGAGAAGTTACCCTTGTGCATAAGTTCCTGTTCACTTACCAGGCAGTCCAGCTGAGAGTCAGGGCTCTTGTTGCCAGGCTGGCTGATATCCCAGACTTTGATGCACCCCTTCCCAATCATGTGCACGTCTCATGGGGTTACTGATAGTAACTGCCCACACAACTTCCCCGTTATTGAGAGTGTTATCTGATGGGCATGGCGAGAGATTCCTGGACTGATGAGGGCATTAGGAGGGGAAGGAACAGGCTGCACCTGACCACCTGCAGTAACATGAAACTTACACAGCAGATATGGGACTCTGGAACTTGTGGGCCAGGCAAATGAGGACCTTGATGAAAGTCCATCCAGGGGGCTGCCTAGGGTGAGTCAGTAAGCCACACGCATCAAGACTTCCTCTGTTAAGAAAAAAAAGGAGGGTAATTGTCGTAGGTGACTCCTGAGGCGTACAGAGAGGCCCAATATGCCAGAAGACCCAACCCACAGGGAAGTCTGCTGCCTCTCTGGGGCCCAGGTGAGAGATGTCACCAGGAAACTCCCCGGTCTGGTTCGACCCACGGATTACTACCCGCTGTTGGTCATGCAGGTCGGCAACGACGAGGTTGCGCAAAGAAGTATAAAAGCGATTAAAAGGGACTTCAGAGTGCTGGGGCAACTGGTTGATGGAGCAGGAGCACAGGCAGTATTTTCATCAGTCCCTTCAGTGGCAGGGAGGAACACTGAAAGGAACAGGAAAACACACATAATTCACACGTGGCTCAGAGGCTGATGCCATCGGCAGAATTTTGGGTTTTTTGACCATGGGGCAGTTTACATAGCATCAGGCCTGCTGGCAGCAGACGGAGTGCAACTATCTCCAAGGGGGAAAAGGATTCTCGCTTATGAGTTGGCAGGCCTCATCGAGAGGGCTTTAAACTAGATTTGAAGGGGGAAGGGGATAAAACCAGGCTCACTAGAGATGAGCCTAGGGGTGGCATGCCAGTGTTGGGTGTGAAATCGATAGCCCAGCTCAAGTGCATCTACACCAATGCAAGCAGCATGGGCAGCAAACAGGAGGAGCTGGAAGCCATTGTGCAGCAGGACAGCTATGACTTAGTCGCCATCACAGAATGATTCTGTGTGGGATGATTCATGTGGCATGATTCACACAACTGGAATGCAGCAACCAATGGCTATAAGCTCTTCAGAAAGGATAGGCATGGAAGGAGAGGCGGTGGGGTGGCTCTGTATGTTAGGGAGTGTTTTGATTGTATAGAACTCAATGACTGTGATGACCAAGTTGAGTGCTTATGGGTAAGGATGAGGGGAGAAGCAAACAAGGCAGATATCCTGCTGGGAGTCTGTTATAGACCACCCAACTAGGATGAAGAGGCAGATGAAGCATTCTACAAGCGGCTGGCAGAAGTCTCACAATCACTAGCCCTTGTTCTCGTGGGGGACTTCAACTTACCAGATGTCTGCTGGAAATACAACACAGCAGAGAGGAAACAGTCTAGGAGGTTCCTGGAGTGTGTGGAAGATAACTTCCTGACACAGCTGGTAAGTGAGCCTACCAGGGGAGGTGCCCTGCTTGACCTGCTGTTTACAAACAGAGAAGGACTGGTGGGAGATGTCAGAGGCCGTCTTGGGCTTAGCGACCATGAAATGATATAATTCTCAGTTCTTGGTGAAATTAGGAGGGGGGTCAGCAAAACCACTACGATGGACTTCCGGAGGGCAGACTTTGGCCTGTTCAGGTCACTGGTTGAGAGAGTCCCTTGGGAGACAGTCCTGAAGGACAAAGGGGTCCAGGAAGGCTGGACAGTCTTCAAGAAGGAAATCTTAAAGGTGCAGGAACAGGCGGTCCCCATGTGCCATAAGAAGAGCTGGCGGGGAAGGCGACCGGCCTGGCTGAACAGCGAGATTTTGCTGGGACTCAGGGAAAAGAGGAGAGTTTATCACCTCTGGAAGAAGGGGCAGGCAACTCACGAAGAGTACAAGGATCTCGTTAGGTCAAGCAGGGACAAAATTAGAAAGGCAAAAGCCCAGCTAGAGCTCAGTCTGGCCACAGTTGTAAAGGATAATAAAAAAATGCTTCTACAAATATATTAACAACAAAAAGAGAGGCAAGGAGAATCTCCATCCCCTACTGGATATGGCAGGGAACATTGTCTCCAAGGACAAGGACAAGGCTGAGGTACTTAATGCCTTCTTTGCCTCAGTCTTTAATAGCCAGTCCAGGTATCTACAGGGTATTCAGCCCCCTGAGCTGGAAGATGGGGATGGAGAGCACAATATACTCCTCATAATCCAGGAGGAAGCAGTCAAGGACATGCTAAACCACCTGGACACCCACAAGTCTATGGGGCCTGATGGGATCCACCCGAGAGTACTGAGAGAGCTGGTGGAGGAGCTTGCCAAGCCACTCTCCATCATTTAAGTGAGCCTACCAGGGGAGGTGCCCTGCTTGACCTGCTGTTTACGAACAGAGAAGGACTGGTGGGAGATGTCAGAGGCCGTCTTGGGCTTAGCGACCATGAAATGATATAATTCTCAGTTCTTGGTGAAATTAGGAGGGGTGTCAGCAAAACCACTACGATGGACTTCCGGAGGGCAGACTTTGGCCTGTTCAGGTCACTGGTTGAGAGTCCCTTGGGAGACAGTCCTGAAGGGCAAAAGGGTCCAGGAAGGCTGTACATTCTTCCATAAGGAAATCTTAAAGGAGCAGGAGCAGGAGGTCCCCATGTTCCGCAAGACAATCTGGAGGGGAAGATGACCGGCCTGGCTGAACAGGGAACTTTTGCTGGGACTTCAGGAATAAAAGGAGAGTTTATCACCTTTGGCAACTCAAGCAACTCAGGCAACTTGAGTACGGGGATCTCGTTAGGTCATGCAGAGAGAAAATTAGAAAGGCCCAGCTAGAACTCAATCTGGCCACGGTAGTAAGGGATAACAAAGAATGTTTTTACAAATATATTAACAACAACAAGAGAGCCAAGGAGAATCTCCATCCCTTATTGGATGTGTCAGGGGGGAACACTGTCACCAAGGATGAGGAAAAGGCTGAGGTACTTAATGCCGCCTTTGCCTCAGTCTTTAATAGCCAGACCAGGTATCCGCAGGGTATTCAGCCCCCTGAGCTGAAAGACTAACAGAATAAACTCCCCACAATGCAGAAGGAAGCAGTTAAGGACCTGCTATGCTACCTGGATACTCACAAGTCTACGAGGCCTGATAGGATCCACCCGAGAGTACTGAGAGAGTTGGTGGGAGGAGCTTGCCAAGTCACTCTCCATCATTTATCAGCAGTCCTGGTTAACAGGGGAGGTCCCAGAAGACTGGAGGCTTGCCAATGTGACGCCCATCTACAAGAAAAGCCATAAGGAGGATCCCGGGCACTACAGGCCTGTCAGCCTGACCTCGGTACCAGGGAAGATTATGGAGCGGTTCATCTTGAGGGCGCTCACAGGGCATGTGCAGGACAACCAAGGGATCAGGGCCAGCCAGCATGGGTTCATGAAAGGCAGGTCCTGCTTGTCCAACCTGATCTCCTTCTATGACCAGGTGACCCACCTAGTGGATGAGGGAAAGGCTGTGGATGTTGTCTACCTGGACTTTAGTAAAGCCTTTGACAGCGTCTCCCACAGCATTCTCCTGGAGAAACTGGCGGCTTGTGGCTTAGACAGGTGTACTCTTCCCTGGGTAAAGAACTGGATGGATGGCCGACCCCAGAGAGTTATGGTGAATGGAGTTCAATCCAGTTGGCGGCCGGTCACAAGCGGTGTTCCCCAGGGCTCAGTTTTGGGGCCGGTCTTGTTCAATATCTTTATAGATGATCTGGATGAGGGGATTGAGTGCTCCCTCAGGAAGTTTGCAGATGACACCAAGTTGGGTGGGAGTGTTGATCTGCTTGAAGGTAGGAGGGCTCTGCAGAGGGATCTGGACAGGCTGGATCAATGGGCTGAGGTCAGTTGTATGACATTTAATAAGGCCAAGTGCCGGGTCCTGCACTTTGGCCACAACAACCCCATGCAATGCTACAGGCTTGGGGAGGAGTGGCTGGAGAGCTGCCTGGCGGAATGGGACCTGGGGGTGCTGGTTGACAGCCAGCTGAACATGAGCCAGCAGTGTGCCCAGGTGGCCAAGAAGGCCATCAGCAACTTGGCCTGTATCAGAAATAGTGAGGCCAGCAGGAGGAGGGAAGTGATTGTGCCCCTGTACTCGGCACTGGTGAGGCTGCACCTTGAATCCTGTGTTCAGTTTTGGGCCCCTCACTACAAGAAGGATGTTGAGGTGCTGGAGCGTGTCCAAAGAAGGGCAACAAAGCTGGTGAGGGGTCTGGAGCACAAGTCTTATGAGGAGCGGCTGAGGGAACTGGGGTTGTTCAGTCTGGAGAAGAGGAGGCTGAGAGGAGACCTTATCGCTCTCTACAACTACCTGAAAGGGGGCTGTGGCAACGAGGGTGTTGGTCTCTTCTCCCAAGTAACTAGTGATAGGACAAGAGGAAATGGCCTCAAGTTGCGCCAGGGGAGGTTTAGATTGGATATTAGGAAAAATTTCTTCACTGAGAGAGTGGTCAGGCATTGGAACAGGCTGCCCAGGGAGGTGGTGGAGTCGCCATCTCTGGAAGTGTTCAAAAAACGTGTGGATGTGGCGCTTCAGGACATGGTTTAGGGGACATGGTGGCGCTGGATTAATGGTTGGACTTGATGATCTTGAAGGTCCTTTCCAACCTAGTGATTCTGTGATTCTGTGTGATTCTGATTGCCAAAGATGGTAGGATTGTTCTTAAATCCTTGTGGCAACACCGTCCAAGTGAGCTGAGTCTTGCGACCAGTTTTGGGGTTTTCCCATTCGAATGCAAATAATTTTTGGCTGGCTTCATGGAGAGGGAGGCAAAAGAAGGTATCCTTCAGATCTAAATCAGTAAACCAAGTTAGTTCAGGTGTTAATACAGTCAACAGGGTATATGGATTTCCTACTACGGGGTAAAGCTCCTCAGTTATTTTATTTATGGCCCGTAGATCCTGGACCACACGGTACGACCCATCAGGCTTACGAATAGATAATATAGGGGTGTTGAAATCAGACTCACACTCTTTCAGTAAACCTATTTGTAAAAATTTTTCAATCACTGGCCGAATTCCTTCCTTATCTTTCCTTCTGCGGGGAGACTGGTTAAGAATAGACTCAGTATCTGGATATATTCTTAATCTTTTACTTCCAGAGTAATTTCTCCTTTTTTCAAATGTAATTTTTGCACCCAATTGTTCCAACAAATCTCTTCCCAAAAGGGCCTTTGGGGAGTTGGGCATATACAGGAATTTGTGGATACCTCATTGTTTTCCCAATTTTACTTCAAAGGCTTACAAAAATATGCCTTTTCACTTTGGTCAGTCGCTCCTTTTACCATGATATAGTCGTTTCCCAGGGGCATCAAGGCTTGATTTAAAACCGAGTATGTTGCCCCTGTGTCAGCCAAAAATTCTACTTCTTGTTGTTCCTTCCCTAGCCTCATTATAACCAGTGGATCTGCTAGGGTAGATTCCCCAGGTCCCTGTCAATCCTTTTTCACATGGGCTACTATTCTTCCTGTCTGGTGGCTTCGCCTCTTTTCCTTGTTTCTTGGACATTCTCCTTTCCAATGACCGAATTTCTTACACAATGCACATTGATCCTTACCTAATTGAGATGGTAATCATCTAGGCCTCCTTTCCTCCTCTTCCCTGACAACTGCTATCATTCTTCTTTGCCCTTGTCTATATTCTTCCTCTTTATTACTAAATACTCTCCATGCTTCATCCAGCAACACTTCCAGATTTCTACCTTCTGTAGAGCGCAGCTTCTGGAGTTTGCGCCTAATGTTCCCTGTGGACTGACCCAAGAACAGGGAGACTATTTGTTATATTCCTACCTCTGACCCAGGATCCAGCGGTGTACTACAGCGCATTACATCCCTCAATCAATCCAGGAACTCGGATGGGGACTCGGAAGGACCTTGTTTAGCTGCATATAGAGCTGACCAATTTATAGTTTTGGGAATAGCCCTTTCCATTCCCTTCAAAATCCATTCTTGATATTCCTGTAACCTCTCCATATGGGCAGATTTATTAGCATCCTATTTTGGGTCTTGGAGGGGAAATATTCTTTGACATCCCCCTCCGTGATCTTGTAATGGTCTTCAGCTAAATTCCCTGCTGTTTTCAAAATTAATTGCTTTTCTGTCTGTCATATACTCTAAGAGCAACTGTATATCTTTCCAGTCTGGATTATGTCGTTTTACTATGAACTGAAAATGCTTAGTAACACTCACCGGGTCGCTTCTATAGTCCCTTGCAACTTTTCTCCATTCTCCTAGATCAGTGGTGGAAAAGGGCACCTTAATCATCATTGTTCCTCCATCAGGTCCCGCTGCCTCTCGGAGAGGGGCTTGTAAAGCTGTAGGGACAGTCCTAGAGGCAGTTTTCTTCCTTGTGTGGGAAGATATGGGACCGTCTAGGGGAATGGAGTTTTCGTCCGAGTCCGCATCCTGTTCCTGTGGTCGAGGGGGAGGCTTAAACGAATCAGTTAGATCTTGTTCTGGTGCCTGGTGAATTTTGTCTACTTTAGTACACCTTTGTCCAATACTACATGCCAAACAACACCGCCTCAGTTTACCCTTAAGTTCCTTATTATTTTCTCGCTCAAATGTGAGTACCATAGGGTCCTGTGGTGGCACCATTCCACAGTCCCTTTGCCACTCCGGATGGTTTTGGAGGGTAAAAAACATATCTGCATATGAAACTTCATCCCACTTCCCTTCTCTCCTTAAAAACAACATCAATTGTAAAAGAGTGTTATAATCTATAGATCCATTAAGTGGCCACTTAGCTTCACTCTCCAATTTATACAACGGCCACCATTGGTTACAATACTTAATAAGGGTCTTTTCATTTTCTGTCCCTCCAGTTCCAACAATGTCTTTCCAATGAGCAAGCACACAGCCCAGGGGGCTTTTCTTCAAAACTCCCTTATGAGTGTTATCCATTTTGCAAACCTCTTCTATTACTTTAGTTTCTGATATACTTTACAATAAGTTTCCACACAAGCCGTTTCTTACACTTCTTTATGGTTTCTTTCCAGTTCTTTTCCCACACTTCCCAAATTTCTGGGATTAGATTTTCCTTTCCACACACAAAACAGGGAATTACTCCTATTTGTCCACCAACACTGCGGCTTATAAAACATCTGAAGGTTGTTCTCAATCTAAGGCCACTTTCCGCCCTGCAGGGGTCACATATGCTCCTCTTAGACAAAATTGTTCATTTCCCCTTTTTATCCAATGTGCTCCTTCGTTTAAATATTTCCAAGGTTCGAGCCCAAAACAGCGAAGGAGTAATTCCCTTTGCCCCGCTCCTTCATTAACATATAGAGGCATTCACAACCTTTCTATACATTACACACATAAAGACAAAGGCTTTTAACATAAAATTCCTGGGTACTTAATTTATACATTCATCACTCCAGGTAACACCCATCCAGCAGCTGCAAATATATAAAATAATAACCCTACCGCAATTGCGAGGAGATCCGCTTACCCTTCTCCTGCTTCTTATATACCAGTCATTAGCAGGTCCGTCCTGGCTCCCGACACTGGGATGCAGAGGTGACCTTGGATTTGCTCGATCTACCCTCAAGATCGCTAGCAGTCGCCCCTTCGGTCAGCAAATCCCCTTATTTCCATACAGGGTACTCTCCTCCTACGGGGTACCCTCCTCCCATACGGGGACTGTGCTGCACGCCAAATGTCTCTGCGCAATTTACCAGCTGCCCTGGCCACGCATACGACTTACAGGCTCCCCTCATAAAACATACCGTTTTCTTCCGCGGCTTCAGGAGGTTGTTGTCTGCTCCCGCGGTGAGCGGCTGGCAGCGGAGTCCCCTCCGAGGAAAGTGCTCAAGGCGCGCCCCGGGGCGTCCGCTCCACAGCCGATCCTGAGGTTAAGCAGAGAGCCTCCTGCCTGGCTCGCCAAAACTGACGTGTGGAAAACAGACTCCACAGTCTGTAAGATTGTTAAGTAGGTATGTTTATTCAGCGCTGGGCAGCACGGGGGGGGGGGTAGTCCCACCAAAAACCGTGTGCACCCCAACGCGGCACTTACTTCAAATATATACAGCAAAGTGTTGCATATACATCAAGTTTTGCAATATGCCTATACATATGCATGATCTGTCCCCGCTTCGTATTGAAATGAGTTCCAAGACGTTATTTCCATGAACCCCTCCCATCTGCGCTTGCACATTGTCTCCTAGTGGTGGTCGTCGGGGGTTGTGAGGATGAAGGTTGGTGGTTCCTCTTCGTCACCACTGGTAACCTTTTGTCCCTGCGCAGACTCGGTTGTTCCTTGGTTCTTACTCAAACCGCAGGGTCAGTTTTAACTAGTTTCTTGAGGCAAGTTCCTAATTCTTATCAGGGACCGTCCTTGTGAGGAGCCACAAATCTTCTTGCTCCTGTCAGTTTATCAGGAACTGTCTTTGTAAGGAACTACAGATCTCCTGTTTTAGTTACTTTACGCAATAGCTAACAAGATTTCAAACCTTATCTACTAATTAACTGCTAAGATTCCCTTAACCCCTTCTCTCAAGCCTTGTAGAAATTCTGCCAAATCTTGCCTATATTTCCTGCTCCCTTTCTTCTATGTTATGTCACTGACTAAGCTCAGCAGTGACCTCTTCAGCAGTCATCAGAACTTGATGCTTTCAGCAGGCTGTTTTATTGTTATAACTGCAGCCTGGAAGTAACCAGGTTCTTGAATGTGTCTGAATATTTTCTTCAGTTCCTCAAAGACCTATGTAGGGTTTCCTAAACACAAAATCCAGCGTATTCCTCTGGTGCTTTGTTCTGTGGTAGGGAGTGGCAATAGGAGTGCAAGAGATAATAATATTCTGGCTGTGTTTCCCAATATGTCCCCCCAACATCTGCCCTTAACAAATATAAGATTTTGTGAGAGAAATGGTGCCAAACTGTAATGAGCAGCGTATGGTCAATTTGTAAGCAAAATCAATATTATTATATTGCTTCATCTCCAGGAAAATACTCAACCAACCAAAAAAACCCCCAAAACACAACATAAAAAAAAAAAAACAAACCAGAAAGAGGAATTATATTTGTGAGCTTCAGGATCTTGGTATAATTCTATCGTTCTAAATGCTTAGATATTTCAAAATTAATTTAAACTTTGCCTGTATTTTGTCTAATGGAACTGCTTCTGGAGGGAAAGAGTAGATCACTTCATTGCAAACTTCTGTAAAATATCAGAACAATGTGTGAGTTTCTGCCTGTGACTACTCCAGAAAGTCAGGATAATTCAACTGGCTAAATATATATTTCAAGATAGTGAGTGACTTATGGGGCAATACTTTTTTGAAGCTCAAGATGGAATAGGCTGGGAGAATGCTATTACTGTAGTCTGAGTACCAAAAGGCAAGGAAGCCTGATGAGAAATGCACAGAATGATAATTTTGTAGCAGAAGATAAATCTGTCATCTCATGTAAACAGAAAGGCCACACTGACCTCATAAGTAAGTAAGTGCTTTATTTCAAGCAGGTTTCTTTTGAAGGATGCTTAGACCTTGACTCAGACTTTTCTGGCTGTGCCATTTTTTTATTATTCAAAAGGGTACATAGTGAGGAATGACCAGATGCCACATCCTTATCAAATGGAAACACTGATGATATGGTAGGCAGGAAAGACTCTCCATAACTGTTATCCTAAGGTGTAAAGGATAATGTCTATTAATGAGATTTATTCTACATATCTTGCACCTTTTCAAGTGACAGCACTGCTATTTTCTCAGATAAAGTAGTAGAGAGGCCAACTTAGCAGAAGTTTATAAACTGAGAGAACTAAATGATTCTCTCTTTAAACAGACTCAGCAATAGAAATGTTTTGAGAGCATTTTAGTATATTTCACTCAAGAAGCCCATCTATTAAAGAAAACATTGCTGTAAGACCACAATAAGAAGAGGAAATAGTACAGTAATTCAGATGTTGCAATATATTTTCACACTATCTTCAGCCCTTTAATAAAAGGTTTCTAGAGCACTGGACATCCTGTTGATGCAACAATTTAATTCAACAGCGAATAACCATTGCTTAAAGAACAGATACATAGTATTGTTGTCCCGAAAGTGGGATCATATACCTGGTGTGCAACATGCCTATATACACATAGAGTAGAGGGATTTTATTTATAGCATATTTGCACAGATATGCGTGCTAGGTGGTATTCCACAAAGCTAGCACACCACACAAAGGAATCACCATATATTTATCCCATTACACAATTAGCGAAAACAATAAAGAACCCTCCCAAATTTACATTCATTGGCTAGTAATTACCACATTGCTTATTATTGGTTACACATATTTAAATTATCACGCATGCTCCTAGAAAGAGGGGGGGGGACAATTTGCATAGTCCCTCAACTGAATCAGTGGTCGCAATCTCCCCCCGCTGTGTTTACCTTTACCCTAGTTATTGTGGATTCCGCTGACCTCATGACAGTTACATTTTTCAAGAGTAAAAGAACAACTCAGTCTTCATGGTTTACTGCTTAAGTACAACTACTTCTTCTTGACCACTAAATCCGGGTTCATTAATCTTTTTTAATTGTGTTGTCTCCTACTGACCTGCCCCCTTGAATCTTTCATTTGTCTCCGACATTAGTATCACCAGATGGGCCTCTACTATCTATAGGATGTCACTTTCCAGCTATTTTTCCATACAGAAATATTTTTTTAGGGATGCCAAGGCAAAATCAGCTATGTAACAGCCAAACAGAAGAGTAGATGAGACAGACAGACAACAGAGGACTAATATTTATAGTAGATACCTAAAGCATTTAAATATGCTATGCTGGTTTTGGCTGGGGTAGAGTTAATTTTCTTCATAGTAGCTAGTATGGGGCTATGGTTTTGATTTATACTGAAAACAGTGTTGATAACACAGTTACTGCTGAGCAGTGCTTATGCAGAGTCAAGGCCTTTTCTGCTTCTCACACCACTTCACCAGTGAGTAGGCTGGGGGTGCACAAGAAGTTGGGAGGGGGCACAGCCGGGACAGCTGACCCGGGCTGACCAAAGGGATATTCATACCATATGATGTCATGCTCAGCCATATAAAGCTAGTGGGAGTTGGCTGGGGGGCAGTGGCTCTGTTTCTGCTGGGGGACTTCAACCACCCCGATATCTGCTGGAAAAGTAGCAGAGTGAGCTGTAGGCAATCCAGGAGACTCCTGGAGTGTATTGAGGATAATTTCCTAAGCCAGGTAATAAACAGCCCTATTGGAGGGGAGGCGATACCAGATCTACACAAGTGAGCTAATTGGTTGACGTCAAGACTGGAGGCAGCCTGGGCTGCAGTGATCATGCACTGGTGGAGTTCGCAGTCCTGAGGGATATGGGGTAGGCGAAGAGTAAAGTCAGGACCCTGAATTTTAAGGAAGCAAACTTTCAGCTCTTCTTGTTGACGGTATGCAAGGAATTAAGCTGGGGGTATTGTTTAGTCTCTGTGAACAGTTAACAAGGTGCAACCTTGAGGGAAGGAACAAGATAGTCACAAAAAACCCCAGTGTTTTTTAAACTAAGTGTTAGAGGGTTTTCTTGTCGATTTTCCGGTATCGGGCCTACCACCTAGCACCGAACTCTGCGCAGATTTGGAATAAAAGCAAACATCTCCACTCTGTGTGTTTTTCAGCTCTCTGCACACAGGGTGGAAGAACCCATATTTGGGACAACAGTTTTGGCGACCCAGGTGGCACTGCCATAAGGCCTTGCCCAGATCATCTTCCCAACACTGACAGCAGAGAATCGGACCGGACAGGACTCCAGCACGCACCGACCTGTTGATCGGGGACTCCTCCGGATCTCCTACGAGGTCGGGGCAACAAGCGACTCAAAGGTGCAACGCCTAAAAAGAGATATTTGCATAGGGGAAAGGAGGGTGAATCCTTGGATTGGTGAGTATTAAAATTTAATTATTTTCACAGAAAAGTACAAAAACATTAAAAAAAAGTTGCATATGCATAAGTCGCCTGTAGTCGCCAGCAAGGGGTGCCTTAATTGACCAGTGGGGTCAGAGCCGAGGGCGCACAGGGGTACGTTCTTTACACGCTGAAGCTTGGTACCAGGGCGTGCCTTGCCAAGTGTGAGAACCACATATAGGTAACAATTGGCAAAGTGGGCTCGAACCAATCCATGATTCCTCCCTGTAGCCCTTTGGGGTGTATTTTGAACAATTTGCATAAATTTGGGGGACATCCAATGACTAAAGACAAAAAAAATATTGTAATCAGTGGTGGTTAAATTACAAATCGGATGATGGCTGGAAAATGTTTTTTTAGAATTTAATATTGTATTGCAGTTAATGTTGTTTTGTCATCAACTTGGCAAAATGGGATGAAGTTTTGTATGTTTATGCTTTTATGACTCTATACAGAAATTCTGATATTCAGAAAAATGTAAACTAACAACTGATCTAATGATGTATACAGCTTCTGATTATAAAAAAAAAAGGGATTGTAGCATAGGCTGTGATAAGAAAAATCGCAGAGGAGAAGAGCGGGAGGATGTGCAGTTGTCCCAATGGCCCCACCTTCCACCTTTAGAAGCAGTGGGACCGGAAGGATTGCCGGTTTTTGTACATATCCCGTTCCCTACCTCTGACCTGTTAAATTGGAAACAATCTTTTGGTTTATAGAGACAAAAATCCTGAAAGAACGCACCAACTTTTAGAGACTATAATGCTGACTCACAGTTCTAGTTGGGAGATGGGAGATGTACAAGCATTATTAAATACTTCCTTTACAGCAAAGGAAAAAGAATAATAATAAAAAAAACCCCAAACAAATAAAACCCAAGAAAACAGGGAAGAAGGTGAGAAAAGAAATAAACAGGAGGACTCTAACAGGGGGGAAGGCCCAACTGAAGCAATACCGACAATTAATATTATATGGGGTCTGGCACAGAGTAACAAAATCGAAAAATATGTCCCCTCCCAGCTTATCGTGCAGCCCCCCACCTTCTTGCTGGCAGGCCAGCATGAGAAGCTGGACAGTCCTTGACTGCTTAGCAGCAACTGAAAACATCAGTGTGTTAGCAACATTCTTTTCATCTCAAGTCCAAAACACAGCACTGTGCTGGCTACTAAGAAGAAAACGAACTCTATCTTGGCCAAAACCAGCACAGAGTTGGGAAAGGGCTCTAATGAAAATCCATTGGCCTTTTACGAGAGGTTATGTGAAGTAGCTAGAAAAATGGATGGACTTGAATCCAGACGATGAGGCAAATCAGAGGATGTTCAATACACTGAGCATTGGGCAGTGACTCAGGATACAAGGAGAAAGTTGAGGGGGCTGGGAACGTTGATTTCAGTTGATAGAAAGATCGTATAAAGTGTGTAACAATCAGGATGAGAGAGAAAAATTAATAAGAGAACAGCATACGGTTCCAAGCATCTTTGCCGGCAGCAGTAATAAATAGAAACAATGTCAAGGGAAAAATAGAGGAAGAGGCCCACAAAACTGAACCTCTCTAGGACCAAATCAGTGTGCAGTCCATTGACAGGAAGGACACAGGAAAAACGAATCCCCAAACCAAAAGGGGCCAGAGGAACAAGATTACGCAGGAAATGCTAAACTTATTATGGCAGAAGGTTCAGACAATGAATGAAGATGATCAGGGAAAACATTAAAGTCTCCCCAGACGATGCCCTGGTTTCAGTTAAGCTGGGGAACAAGACCATAGATTTTTTAATAGATAGTGGAGCCACTCATTTGGTAGTCACTAGTTGTAAAGGGCCCCTAAGCAAAACCACTATACAGATTGTTGGGACAATGGGAAAGAGAACATTAAGGTAATTTTTACCACCTATGAAATGTACAATTGTAAATACTAAACTAACTCACAAATTTCTATATATGCCAGAATGCCCTCTTCCACTGCTAGGACGGGACTTGTTATGTAAATTGAATGCACAAGTAACCTTTCCTGAAAACTCTGTACAGCTTCATATCCCACCTGAAATAGCATGGAAGGCACAAATCTGCCTACTGACAGATAAAACCCTGGAAAAGCCTGGAAACAACATCCCGGACACGATATTGGATGCGGTAATTCCTTCACCATGGGCCTCAAAGAGACCAGGTAAAGCAAAAAATGTAACTCGTATTACAGTAGAACTAAAGCCGGGGGCAAAGCTGGTAAGGGTAAATCAGTATCCTATTAGATTGGAAGCACACAAGGGTCTGAAGCCCTTGACAAATACTTTTATGCAATACAGACTGCTCAGAGAATGTCAATCTGAATTTAATACTCCTATTTTACCAGTAAAGAAGCCTCGTACTGAAGAATATAGACTAGTACAAGACTGGACATACACCCCACTGTATTGAAACCTTACACCGTACAACTTCGGTACCTGAAACAAACGCCTATTTTACTGTTTTGGACTTAAAAGATACTTTTTGTATCCCAGTGGACGAACAAAGAGAAACAATCTTTACCTTCGAATGGGAAAACCCCACGATGGGAAGAAAGGTGCCATTGTGTTGGACTGTGCTCCCCCAAGGATTTAAAAAAAAACCAACCAAAGAGCCCTACTCTGTTTGGTAACATTGACAAAAGACTTAGAACAATGGTGGGGTGAGAATGATGATGCAACTCTGTTACAATGCATAGCAGGAAAGGCAGAATCAATTGGTGTAAATACCAAAATGTTCAAGAGATACAGAAGGATGGTGGGTAACCTTGAATCAGCAAGTTCTTACTAGAAACTCAGCTGTGAGCTGATGCTATGACCAGCAGTTTTAAGAGATATGCTATAAGGCCAAAAATGTAATCAAGTGCAGACCTAATAGAAAGATGATGTCAGACCTGCTGCACGAAAAACCCTAACATTTAAAGAAAGCTGGAGCAAAAAGGGGAATAGCCCCCAGGGAGCACTGGCAAATAGATTTCTCTGAGTTACCAAAGTGTGAGCGATATAAATATCTACTTGTTTTAGTAGACACATTCTCTGGGTGGTCCGAAGCTTTCCCTTGCCATAACAATCAAGATAAGGATGTCATTAAATCTTTTTTAGAAGAAATAATTCCCCAATTTGGAATCCCTGAGGGCTTATTCTCCGATAACAGACCTCATTTTATTTTAGAAGTAATCCAAGGGGTGTCGAGATTCCTCCAACTGAAATGGGATCTACGAACCCCTTGGGGAGACCACAGTCTAGTGGGAAGGTAGAAAGAATGAATCAGACCCTTAAAACACAAATTGCCAAAGTATGTCAAGAAACCCAGCTTAAATGGGTAGATATCCTACTAATCGCCCTGAAGACGATTAGGATCAATACACAAGTGAGAGAAGGGAGAGGGCCCTTTGAAATACTATATGGAAAACTATATTGGGTCAATGAAGTGGGTAGCTAGAGTGATCAGATTCACATTAAAGGTGAAGGAATTCTGAAAGATTATTTGTTCTTTCTGACGCAGATATTAGCCTCTGTGCACAGGTATCTCAAACAGTGGGCTCTGCTTCCTTTGAACTCTGGTACATAACCTCAAACCTGGAGACTGGGTTTACACCTGGACATGGAAGGATGAACAACTAAAAGAAAAGTAGAAGCGATTAGCTCCTGGAGCGACTACATGAGAGTGAAGGGATCTAACTCCCAATCTGCAGAATTAAAAACTTCCCCTGACTGGTCCCACAAGGAAAGAGCTAGGAAGGACTTCTATTGCTGGTACATACTTTCCCTTGCAGCACATTCAGAGACACAACAAAATCTGGGACTCTGATCTTTCCTAGCCTTGGGAACAGGCACTATGCTTTTTCTCACTCTCGCACACCCAATCTGCTGAATTGGAACCTTGCACTGACTGCTCCCACAACGGAGGTGCTAGGAAGAACTGTTCTTGCTGGTCCTCAGTTTCTCTTGCAGCCCTTTCACGCAGACAGCAAAACTGGGGCTATGCTCTTTCCTAGCCTTGGACACAGCCACTAGGCTCTCTCTCACGCTAGCACTCCCAATCTGCAAAACAGAAAACTTCCACTGACAGCTCCCACAAGGAAGGTGCTAGGAAGGACTTCTATTGCTGGTCCTCACTTGCCCTTGCAGCACATTCAGTGAAACACCAAGACTGGGACTCTGTTCTTTCCGAGCCTTGGAAAGAGCCAGAATGCTTTCTCTCACTCTCGCATAACCAATCTGCTGAATTGGACACTTCCACTGACTGCTCCCAAAAGGAAGGTGCTAAGGAAGGATTTCTATAGTTGGGCTTCACTTTTCCTTGCATGCCTTTCAGAAAAAGACAAAGACTTGGGCTCTGCTGTTTCCCAGCCTTGGGAACAGCCACTATGCTTCTTGTATCAGTCTCTCGCACTCCCAATCTGCAGATTGGAGAGCTTTCCCTGACTGCTCCCACAAGGAAGGTGCTAGGAAGGATTTCTATTGCTGGTCCTCACTTTCCCTTGCAGCCCTTTCAAAGACACACCAAAACTGGGGCTTTCTTCACTCTGGTGTGATGCACCCACGAGGTCTGTTCTTTAACCTTGATCGCTGTATGGGATGTCAGCAGAACCTGGAAGGGGCCTTCCCACTTCGGTTCCAGAGATGGATCTGTAAAGGACTTCACATACACATAATCACCAGACTTAATATCATGCACCGGCCCATCAAGACCTCGGGCTCTGGTTCCTAAGACCAGTTTCTCTGCCTCCTGAAGTTGTTTTTTTAGGCTTATCACATAATCAGATCATGTTTCATCTCCAATCTGAGTTGATATTCCCGCCTGTACAATATAGGGTCTCCTGTACAATATTTCAAAAGGGCTCAACCCTCCTTTAGTTTTGGGATTAGTTCTAATCCTCAGGAGTGCCAAAGATAATGATTGTGGCCAAGATAATCCAGCCTCCTGCCCTAATTTTACAATCTGTAACTTAATTAAGTGGTTCATCTTTTCCACTTGACCACTTGCTTGTGGCCTATGAGGTATGTAACTGCCAATCTATTCCCAGGAGTTTACTAACTTGTTGAACAATTTTTGCAAGAAAATGTGGTCCTCTATCCAAGGAGATTGTTGCAGGAATCCTGGATCTCGGCATTATTTCCTGTAGTAGTGCTTTGGTTACCTCCCTAGCCTTATTAGTTCGGCAAGGGAATGCTTCTGGTCAGCCTGAAAAGGTGTCTGTTAGAACCAACAAATATCAGAACCCCCCCTTTTCTTGGCAGTTCTGAGAAGTCAATTTTCCACAGCTGCCCTGCATAGTTTCCTTTCCCTCTTTGTCCGTGTTGGACTTCAGGGCTTACTTTAGGATTATTTTGCAAACATATTTCACACTGCTGTGTCACTTGCCTAACAGTGGTGTAGAGGTTCCGGGCAACTATATGCTGACTCAAATGTTTATACAATGCCTCAGCTCCCCAATGAGATTTCCTGTGTTCTGCTATAACTATGGCCCACAATAATGCAAATGGGATTATTATTTTGCCCTGCGGTGTCTTTGCCCACCTATCTTTCTCTATTTCTCCACCTAAGTCTTCAACTAATTTCTGATCCTCTTTGGAATACCTGGGTACACAATCAATTTGTATGTTACCATCTGGGACCAAAGACTGCACCTCTAAGTCAGCTTTCTCAGCTGCTCTTTTGGCTTCACGATCCGCCATAGCATTGCCCAACTCTTGGGCTGCATTTCCTTTCTGATGAGCCTTGCAATGCATGATAGCTACTTTTTCGGATAGCTGTACTGCTTCCAGGAGCCTAAGAATTTCTTCAGCATGTTTTATATGTTTTCCTTGGGTGGATAGTAGTCCCCTTTCTTTCCATATGGCTCCATGGGCATGGACTACCCCAAAAGTGTATTTGCAGTCTGTCCAGATATTAATCTTCTTGCCCTTGGCTAGCTCCAATGCTCAGGTTAAGGCTATTATTTCTGCCTTTTGTGCCGAGGTATTTGGGGCAAGGGCTTTGGATTCTATTACCTGATCCATAGCGGTTACTGCATACCCTGTTTTGCAGATGCCTTGTCGAACAAAGCTACTTCCATCTGTGTACCAGGAGTCTTCAGCATCTTCCAGCGGCTCCTCTTTTAGGTCGGGTCGGCTGGAATAGACTGCTTCAATCGTTTCCAAGCAGTCATGGGATACCAGTTCTCCCGTGGTTCTGATGCGCAGAAACAAACTTCACAACTCAAAAGAGTTATAAAGCAGGTATGTTTATTACTGCGCTGGATGCGTGGGGAATAGCTCCTCCTAACATGCGTGCGCTGAAAAAAAAGTTCATCCTTTATATACCTTAGAGACATGAATATTCACACATTTTCCAAGAAATCACTGCCTCCTTGCCTATCTACTACATTTACATAATGCTGGCGTTGCAAAACTACACTACGCATGCGCGGGGGTCTCAGGTGGTCGTCGGTGGTCGTTTGGGGAGTTAGCCCCCTACTCCTTTTTCCCTTTTATGGTCACGGGTCTCTTGAGGATAATTTCTTCTCCTTGGATGTTTGCCCCTTCTGTTGTCTAGCCAAGCGGTTCCTTCTTATCATCCTTGTTAGAGCATTCCTGCCAGTCTATCTCTATGCTCAAGGTTAAGATACCTTCTCTGTTCTCTTTAATCTCCCAGTCCTTGCTCTTAACTCTTCTTTAACTTTCATGAGGCCTGCTTTCCTCGTGATTAACCGTTTACACATAGTTACAATGTTAGCATTGAGGAAATACAGCCTAAGGACTATGAGAGTAGGCCGTTAAACATAATCGCATAGTTATTAGGCTAAAGAATTCTATACTAAAGTCAAACTAATCATGTAATCAATAACCTTCCATATATTAAGAAATTTGCAAAACTTAGGGTTGATTAGTGACACATGCTAAAACCTTGTAATTGTTTTAGATCCTTGTTTCATCCCCCCCTTTTCTATTATCTTTGCGCGTTCTTTCGCAATCCCTCATAACATACCATTATCAATTGTCCATCAATTAAAATATCTCCCTGTTGTGACTTCATGTTCGATCTTATTCTTTTTCCAGGTAACATAACCATTCACGTTCTCCTGACAACACCATATCGAACATCAAATCATACAACAAGTAAATAAAACAAATAAGCTATCAACTAATATGAGTACAAACAGCTCTTTGATCCATTTAAAATTTGGTAACCAAGAGGTTAATTTGTTCCAAACTTCTTCAAATGCCCAAGAGGTGTCACCTAAGGCCGTTCTATGTAACACTTTAGTTTGTTTCCAAATCTCTTCTAAGTCTGTTGATATTCGACCGCTTTGATCAACATACATGCAACAGCTAGTGTTTATGATGGTACAAACACCTCCCTGTGAAGCTAATAATAAATCTAACGCCATTCGGTTTTGACGTATCACCTGTGATAGGCTGGAAACCTCTTTCTGTAGGGCTTGAATTGCGTCTAGTGTCTTGTTCTCTATTATTTCTATTACTGCTGAAATGTTCACTAGAGTCTTTTCCAGTTCACTCACACCAAGCCAGGGGAGGAACCATCTTACAAAACCATGAAATTTCATGGGTCTGTCTGCAATTGCATTGCGAGCCCTGGTCGTTCTCCTTAGAAAAGTTCTGATCCATCCTTTTTGTTGATGTAGTTTATCTGCTATGGTCATATTAGGCACCAAGGCCCCTAAAGTACATGCTCCCTGCCAATCTGGGGGTAGAATTTTCCTAGCTGTATCATTACATAGCCAAAACCATCCTGTTCCTTCAGGAACCGGCAGTCCGGAAAAACTAGATACATGGGGTGTGGTTGATCTCCAGTATGATGCTATTCTGTTACAACCAGGAAAACAGCCTATGAACCTAGTGGTTCATTTATACATATAATCACCACATCCATCGTCTCCTGACTTTAAATCATGTGAGAAGATGAAATCGTTTCCTGGACCATATACATAAATAGAAGAATTGGAATCAAGATTTATAATAGAGACTGATAATTCAACCTGTTCCCCTTTTTTTGAAAGATTTGGCCACCAAGTACTCTTATCATGTCCTATCCCATAGTGGGGGTTATTAAATAGAGAGATGTTAACAGGAGCTGGAACTCCTATTAGAGGTAGTGTCTGTCTAGAATCTCTAGGCGTTTCAGTACACATCCAACAATCACTCTTGGTTAGAATTTGGGTAACACTCTGGGTCAATGTCAGATGTGTATTCTGATCCTAGTAAATCATTTCACAAATTGGACTCATGGTTACCAAATTTACAATTAACACAACGTATTTATTTATACATTTTGTTGTTTTATCTTTAACTTCAGAGAGTCCTGTTGTTCTATCACCCATGGAGGGGAAGCCTTCTTAATCCTTGAATAGTGAATCCACGCTGATTGCTCCTTAATCTTGATAGCAGTGAAGGTTGTTAGCAGCACCTGGAAGGGTCCCTTCCACTTCTCTTCCAAGGGTTCACCTGTAAAAGCCTTAATATAAACCCAGTCTCCCGGCTTAAAAGGATGAATAGGAGAATCCAGACCTCTAGATCTGGTTTCTAAAACTCTCTTGTTTACCTCATTAAGTTGTTTTCCTAATATTATCCTATATTTTTGTAGATTATTCTCGCCTAACTGGGTGAGATCTTCCCCTTGGTATTGGGATTGGTACGGCCTCCCAAACAAAATTTCAAATGGACTTAAATTCTCTTTAGTTCTCGGTTTTACCCTGATTCGTAATAAGGCTAGTGGGAGCGCTTGGTACCAATGTAGATTTGCTTCTTGACTGATTTTAGCTAGCTGTTGTTTAATTAAGTGATTCATTTTCTCCACTTGCCCACTTGCCTGAGGTCGGTACGGAGTACGTAGTTGCCAGTCAATCCCTAAAAACTTACTAACTTGTTGCACTATTTGCGCACAGAAGTGAGTACCCCTATCAGAAGATATTACTGCTGGTACTCCAAATCTAGGAATGATCTCGTTTAAAAGTACTTGTGTCGCTTCCCTAGCCTTATTAGTCCTACAAGGGAAAGCTTCTGGCCAGCCCAAAAAGGTGTCTGTTAATACTAACAAATACCGAAACCCCCCTTTTCTTGGGAGTTCAGAAAAATCTATTTGCCATTGCTGTCCAGGCATGTTTCCCTTTCCAATACTCCCAATTTGTATCATCTTATGCGTGGTATTTGGATTGTTTTTCAAACATGTTTCACATCTTTGGGTGACTTTGGGTGACAATGTAGTATATAAATTTCGACTCACTATTCTTTGATTTAAATATTTATACAATGCATCTGCTCCCCAATGTGTTTTATTATGTTCTTCCCGTAGGAGTTTCCATAATATGTTATAAGGTACTATTATTCTACCATCTGGCATCGAATACGTTCCTGCTTGTTGGTCTTTCTTCCCTCCTAGATCATTTATCATAACTTTATCTTCTTTAGAATATTCTAATTTCTCATTCTCTATTATACTGAGTTTACCGTCTGGGATCAAAGAAAAAGTTTTTACAATTTCTGTCCGTTCCGCTGCCACCTTAGCCTCGTAATCAGCCAATTTGTTCCCAACGTCTGGATCAGTGTTGCCCTTTCGGTGTCCTTTGCAGTGCATAATTGCAACTTCCTTCGGTAGTTGCACAGCATCCAGCAATTGTAAGATTTCTTTAGCATATTTCACTTGCTTTCCTTGAGCAGTCAGCAGCCCTCTTTCTTTCCAAATAGCTCCATGAGCATGTACCACTCCAAAGGCGTATTTGGAGTCTGTCCATACGTTGACCCTCTTTCCTTTTGAAATTTCCAGTGCTCGGATTCAGGCAATAATTTCTGCCTTTTGGGCCGATGTTCCTGCAGGTAAAGGATTAGCTTCAATTACCTTACAAGTAGTGGTTACCGCATAACCAGCCTTACGAAGTCCTTGCTTCACAAAACTGCTTCCATCAGTAAAGAGATTTTCTTAGGCGTCCTCCAGCGGTTCTTTAAGTCAGATCGACTGGAATAAACCACTTCTTCCATTGTCTCCAGACAGTCATGGACTACTGGTTCGGTAACTTTGCCACTGAGAAAAGATGCTGGATTCACAATATTAGTTGTTACTATATTGACATCGTCCTGTTCAGCTAAGAGGGCCTGATACTTCAAGGAACCGAGAGGGTGATAACCAATGACCGAGTCTGCGCAGGGACAAAAGGTTACCAGCGGTGACCAAGAGGAACCACCAACCTTCATCCCCACGACTCCCAACGACCACCACTAGGAGGCAATGCGCAAGCACAGATGGGAGGTGTTCATGGAAATAACGTCTTGGAACTCATTTTAATACGAAGCGGGGACAGGTCATACATATGTATAGGCATATTGCGAAACTTTATGTATATGCAACACTTTGCATATATATTTGGAGTAAGTGCCGCGTTGGGGTGCGCATGGTTTTTGGTGGGACTACCCTCCCCGTGCTGCCCAGCGCTGAATAAACATACCTACTTTACAATCTTACAGATTGTGCAGTCTGTTTTCCGCACGTCAGTTTTGGCGAGCCAGCCAGGAGGCTCTCTGCCTAACCTCGGGATCGGCTGTGGAGTGGACGCCCCTGGGCACGCCTCGAGCACTTTCCTCAGAGGGGACTCTGCTGCCAGCTGCTCACTGTGGGAGCAGACAACAACCTCCTGAAGCCGCGGAAGAAAACGGTATGTTTTATGAGGGGAGCCTGTAAGTCATATGCGTGGCCAGGGCAGCTGGTAAATTGCGCAGAGACATTTGGCGTGCAGCACAGTCCCCGTATGGGAGGAGGGTACCCCGTAGGAGGAGGGTACCCTGTATGGGAACAAGGGGATTTGCTGACGGAAGGGGTGGCCGCTAGCGATCTTGAGGGTAGATTGAGCAAATCCAAGGTCACCGCTGCATCCCAGTGTCGGGAGCCAGGATGGACCTGCTAATGACTGGTATATAAGAAGCAGGAGAAGGGTAAGCGGACCTCCTTGCAATTGCGGTAGGGTTACTATTTTTATATATATTTGCAGCTGCTGGATGGGTGTTACCTGGAGTGATGAATGTATAAATTGAGTACCCGGGAATTTTATGTTAAAAGTCTTTGTCTTTATGTGTGTAATGTATAGAAAGGTTGTGAATGCCTCTATATGTTAATGAAGGAGCAGGGCAAAGGGAATTACTCCTTCGGTGGTTTGGGTTTGAACCTTGGAAATATTTAAATGAAGGAGGACATTGGATAAAAAGGGGAAATGAACAATTTTATCTAAGAGGAGCGTATGTGACTCCTGCAGGACGGAAAGTGGCCTTAGATTCAGAACAACCTTCAGACGTTTTATAGGCCCCAGCGTTGGTGGACAAATAGGAGTAATTCCCTGTTTTGTGTGTGGAAAGGAAAATCAAATCCCAGAAATTTGGGAAGTGTGGGAAAAGAACTGGGAAGAAACCATAAAGAAGTGTAAGAAATGGCTTGTGCGGAAACTTATTGCAAAGTATATCAGAAACTAAAGTAATAGAAGAGGTTTGCAAAATGGATAACTCTCATAAGGGAGTTTTGAAGAAAAGTCCCCTAGGCTGTGTGCTTGCTCATTGGAAAGACATTGTTGGAACTGGAGGGACAGAAAATAAAAAGACCCTTATTGAGTATTGCAACCAATGGTGGCCGTTGTATAAATTGGAGAGTGAAGCTAAGTGGCCATTTAATGGATCTATAGATTATAACACTCTCTTACAATTGACGTTGTTTTTAAGGAGAGAAGGGAAGTGGGATGAAGTTTCATATGCAGACATGTTTTTCATCCTCCGAAACCATCCGGAGTGGCAAAGGGACTGTGGAATGGTGCCACCACAGGACCCTATGGTACTCGCACTTGAGCGAAAAAATAATAAGGAACTTAAGGGTAAACTGAGGCGGTGTTGTTCGGCATGTAGTATTGTGCGACGAGCGAGGGAAGGCATGCAGTCGACTCAATATGAGTGATAAAGCAAGCTTCAACTTTATTGCAAAACCTTACACATATTTATACACTAAGTTCTACCTTATGCATACTTGTCTTACAATCATTGGCTTAGCTCTAAAGATTACATTATCATACTCCTCCTACTTGCGGTTACTGCTACGTGGTCCGGGTTCCATCCTGTTTTTCTTATACAGTGCTGCTTCTTAGCTGTTTACCACAGCTCCTTCTCCTCAAGGCCGAGCCCTGCAGATGTCCAGCTGTTTACCAGCTTCCCAGTGCCACAGCTCCCTCTTCTCAAGGCCGAGCCGTGCAGATATCTAGCTGTTTACCAGCTTCCCAGTGCCACAGCTCCCTCTTCTCAAGGCCGAGCCGTGCAGATATCTAGCTGTTTACCAGCTTCTCAATGCTGCAGCTCCTTTTCCTTAAGGTCGAGCCGTGCAGAGTGATCCCAACATCTCCCCCTTTTTGTTTTTGTATAAACAAAACCTGATGGATCATTTGCAACCCAAGGACTGTGAGGAAGATGGACCCTCTGTACATTCTTGTATCGTCCTGTGCCGCGAACTCAGCCCAGCAGTTGGTAGGTGCCAGCTTTACGTGGGTGTCCCCACGGAGGCAACGGTGGCCTTGCCGTACACCGGCCCACTGCCCTTCAGGAAATCCCGGTATTACACATTTGTAGAGGAACGAGTTTCGACACACGTGGCCAGCGAGTGTCAGAACTCACCTCAGTTGTCACCTTTTAATACAGGGAGCCTATGGCGTATGCGCCCGCTGGCCAGACGTGCTGCACGCGCCACAGCCATCCCGTCTATTGGTTTGTAGGCTTTGTTCACACAGCATTTTTTCATAACTCAGCAGTCACATAACAACTTATGCTTAAGTCAATAGCAGAATATTACAAAGCAAAACAATTCTAGCTGTACTACTTCTAGTGATATAAACTACTCCTAGTGATAGAAAAAAGGTACTTGTATAAGGCTATGAAGACCAATATTATATCTTACCAAAGCATTTGTAGTTATAGAACGCTTTGCCTCAAAAGCTTTCCACGTTCATCTCATGATACCACAAATTTCAGTGTGATTTACCCCTACATTTTCTTTTGACTGAGGTGGCATCCAGATTGCGATGACACCTGATAGTGTCATGATGTGTCCAACAATGATGATGGCGACTGCCCCACCCATGGCCTCACCCACTTCGAGGCACCTGCAAAGTGGGTTACCCATGGTTTTACCCATGGTTTTAAACAGCCACCACCGTCAACCTCGTCCCCTGGTTAGCAGTTGAAAAGGTCCTTTCTCCTTCCGCAAATAATTTAACACATATAAGGCTTTATTCAAACGTTCTTAGGGTAATGTGGTAGCCTCTCCCCCTTTTTGTTTTGAGCGTGATTATCTAACAAAGCTCATTCATTGGGTGTGTAAGATACTTGTTTGAGTTATTAGCTAGCCAAGCATTCTTTACTACCTTTTGAACCATTCCTTGTAGACAATGCAATAAACATGGTACAATAAGCATTAGTATTAAGATAACAAGTACTATAACAACTGCCCCTTTTATTAAGTCTTGTAACCATCCACTTAGGCCCAAACTTGACAGCTATGATTCGAGGTTTAGTGAACTTGTCTGTAACCTGTCCGTTAAGTCCTTCAGTTTTTGTAATTGTTGAGTTACCGACTGTGATGTATCTGTTAAATTCATACAACACGTGCCATCAAACTCCTCACACCCGTGCCCTTGGGCCAAAAGTAGGAAGTCAATAGCTGCCCTATTTTGCAATGTCGCATGCCTTATTGAGTCAGTTTCCATTAACAAAGCACTGAGTGTTGCAGAAGTAGCATTGGTTTGTTTCGCTAGCCAACATCCCAATTTATTTAAAGTGGTTAAGCCTTGGGCAGCAGCGACCCCAGGGGCAAGGAAAGAGGTTAGTATGGTTTTGTCTGCAGTCCAAAAATCCAGTTGGTCATTGCACTCTTCCTGATATTTTCAAATCTGTCATCTTATTCTATGCTGTCGGGTAAGGTTCAATATCATAGAAGTGTTGGGAGTTAACAATGTTAGGTGCCCCAATGTGTAAGGACCACCTCTCAAACGGGAGGGAACACCTTGCCATGCACGATCACCACAAATCAAGAATATTCCTTTAGGGAGTCTCATTGGGACAATAGTAGAGCGTGAGATGTTGCTCGTTGTATAATTACACCAATTGGTAGCATTCTGAAAAATGGCTAACGTGGGGTTTACATCCTGTGACCTGGCTATCTTCTCAGTAATTTTCTGCAAAGCTTGGTGTTGATCCTCATTCAGTTGACGTCGCTCTGGAGCCTCCACCGAAGACTCCAGGAGCGGCATCAATGGCCTTAGATCATCATTAGCAATTCCGCAAATATTGCGAACCCACTGTATATCCCCCATTAATTTTTGGACATCAGAAAGATTTTCTATTTTCGCCTTAATCTTTATTTTTTGTGAGTGGACCGCTGCCCTGGTAATAATCCAGCTCAAATATTGCCATGGTCCCTTCTTTTGCCTTTTTTTTTTTTTTTGGTGCTATTTTTAAACCCCGTTTTCCTAAATAGTGCTCTAAGTGCTGTAAAATGTGGTCTGCATTCAATTGTGTCCCTGCTATTAATATATCAACTATATAATGATACATTATTAAATCTGGATACTTTTTCCACACCGGTTCTAGAGCCCATGCCACAAATGTCTGACACATTGTAGGTGAATTTTGCATTCCTTGTGGTAACACTACCCAATGATACTTTTTGCTGGCTCTCCTTTATTTACCAATGGTACCGTAAAGGCAAACTTCTCCGCATCCTCAGCTGCTAAGGGAATGGTAAAAAAGCAATTGAAATATACTCTTCGATTCCCTGCAAAAGAAATGATACATTTGTGACAATAATTACAACGACATAGAACAAACCCACAACACCGTTTTACAAATATGGCATATTGAAGTTCCTGCTCTTGACCGTCCGGGGAGAGCCACTGAGACAGTCAACGAGCCGTCATTCTGCATACAAAAGAGTGAAAGCATCAGCTGGTGGTACGTCGGAGTTGACTGCGTCCGTGGGACGTGTGACAAGATCTTCAGGCCTTACTGCCGGCCGTACCGACCTGGCCGGTACCCACTTCACTCCGTCCCCTCCCTCTCTGCCAAAGTCTCTTGTCTCATGCCTCGCCAATGTTGGGCAGGGCCGTATCTTGACTTGGGGGAAGGATCATCCCAGGCAGCCCCCTCCTGTTGCGGCACGGGTCAGGAGGTGGGGGCCAAGGAGGACTCGCCACCTCCGTTGGTTGCGTTAACGGGGGGGCGGGGGTGTGTGTGGGGGGGCGGGGGTTGCTCGTTCTCACCATCCCCAGCTCGGCCTCCCTTCTCTCCCAAGGCTGTGGCAGCGGCAGCTGCTGCCGCTGTCCGCTCTGATTTTATCGCCTTTATAGAGTCTCTGACTAATTGCCAGGTTGTTAACACTTTCGCAGCCGTATGATCCTCTTTAGAGGCTGCCTCAAACACCAATTTCCCTGCTTTCTCCCAGGTAGGTAACTCAAAAGCTGTTGCAGAGTCTGCTGCTAGCCCCTGGCTCTTCAAAACAGTCTCGAATAGCAATCGCCACGTTGTTGCTAGCTCCACTGCTTGCCCATCTCCTTTCGAGACTCACCCCATTGATCTTTCACATGGGCACACAGGGGAACACTGAGTACATTGTTCTGGGCAACGTTGTCCCGTCTTGCCCTCACATACATCATCGTAGATCTGTTTCTCTGACTTATCTATGCAGCCGGTTTACTCGGTGCATCTGGCACCTCAGGAGGTGCAGTCGGAGTCGCTGAAGGTCCTGGACCCTCTGACTCAGTTAAAAAGGGATTGGTTGAAGATGGTTTAACAGCCTCCTCCATATCAGCTGCAGCTTTTCTCTCTGCCTTTAAGGCTTTTAATGTGTTTAACATCAACTTCCATGTCGTCACTAACTCTATATATAACTACTATAATCTAACATCTATAAAACTATAGATGCCATCAGGACACTCCAAGAAGAAACTACTAGTTTATCGAAAATAGTACCACAAAATCGTATAGCTCTAGATTTATTATTAGCCTCACAGGGAGGGGTGTGCACAGTAATCCATGTCAGCTGTTGCATGCATGTAGACAAAAGTGGGCGAATATCTGCTGACTTACAGGAGATCAGAGAACAAGCAAAAATCCTATGTGAAGTAACTCAAGATGACACCTTTGGAGGGTTTTCTGAGCTGTGGGAAAGGTTAACCTCTTGGTTACCAAACTTAGCATAGTTAAAACAATTATTTGTTACTCTAATAATTATTGTGGTTCTCTCCATAGCGCTTTGTGTTATAGTTTTATAGTTCGATGTGCCCTGTGGTGTTTTCGGAACACAGGGGACTCCTACGGCGAATGGAAGAGGAAGCGGTTACAACACAGACTTGAGTCTAACAAGTATTTTGGAGAGATGCTGGGTAAGGAAACACTGTATTAGAAACAGGCATAGCAAAAGAATTTCCTAACTTCTTAGAAAAGGAGGGACTGAGAGAAGGGGTTAAGGGAATCTTAACAGTTAATTAGTCGATAAGGTTTGAAATCTTGTTAGCTATTGCGTAAAGTAACTAAAGAAGGAGATCTGTAGTTCCTGATAAACTAACAGGAGCAAGAAGATTTGTGGCTCCTCACAAGGACAGTCCCTGATAAGAATTAGGAAATTGCCTCAAGAAACTAGCTAAAACCGACCCTGCGGTTTGAGTAAGAACCAAGGAACAACCGAGTCTGCGCAGGGACAAAAGGTTACCAGTGGTGACCAAGAGGAACCACCAACCTTCATCCCCACGACTCCCAACGACCACCACTAGGAGGCAATGCGCAAGCGCAGATGGGAGGGGTTCATGGAAATAACGTCTTGGAACTCATTTCAATACGAAGCGGGGACAGGTCATGCATATGTATAGGCATATTGCGAAACTTTATGTACATGCAACACTTTGCTGTATATATTCGAAGTAAGTGCCGCGTTGGGGTGCGCACGGTTTTTAGTGGGACTACCCCCCCCGTGCTGCCCAGCGCTGAATAAACATACCCACTTTACAATCTTACAGATTGTGGAGTCTGTTTTCCGCACGTCAAGTGGAAGTGTCCAATTCTGCAGACTGGGAGTGCAAGAGTGAGAGAAAGCATAGTGGCTGTTTCCTAGGCAAGGAAAGAACAGAGCCCGAGTTTTGGTGTGTCTTTGAAACGGCTGCAAGGGAAAGTGAGGACCAGCAATAGCAGTCCTTCTTAGCACCTTCCTTATGAGAGCAGTCAGGGGAAGTTTTCTGTTTTGCAGATTGGCAGTGTGAGAGAGACCCTAGTGGCTGTTTCCAAGGCGAGGAAAGAGCAGAACCCCAGTCTTCATGTTGATCTGAATGACTGCAGGGGAAAGTGAGGACCAGCAATAGCAGTTCTTCCTAGCACCTTCCTTGTGGGAGCTGACAGTGGAAGTTTTAACTCAGCAGATTGGCTGTGCGAGAGCGAGAGAAAGCATAGTGGCTGTTTCCAAGGCTAGGAAAGAACAGAGCCCCGGTCTTGGTGTTTCACTGAAAGGGCTGCACGGGAAAGTGGGGAGCAGCAATAGAAGTCCTTCCTAGCACCTTCCTTGTGCGAGCAGTCAGGGCAAGTTCTCAAATCTGCAGATTGGGAGTGTGAGTGAGAGAGACCATAAAGTCTCTTTCCAAGACTCAGAAACAGCAGAGCCAAGTCTTTGTCTTTTTTTGAAAGGCATGCAAGGAAAAGTGATGCCCAGCAATAGAAGTCCTTCCTAGCCCCTTCCTTGCGGGAGCAGTCAGGGGAAGTTCTCCAATCTGCCGCTTGGGAGGCGGGAGACTGGTAGAAGAAGCATAGTGGCTGTTTCCAAGGCCAGGAAAGAGCTGAGCCCCAGTCTTGGTGTGTCTCTGAAAGGGCTGCAAGGGAAAGTGAGGACCAGCAGTAGAAGTCCTTCCTCGCACCTTCCTTGTGGGAGCAGTCAGGGGAAGACTTTTGTTTTGCAGATTGGGAGTGCGAGAGAGAGAGCCTAGTGGCTGTTTCCAAGGCTAGGAAAGAGCAGAGCCCCAGTTTTGGTGTCTGCCTTAAAAGGCCTACAAGGGAAAGAGGACCAGCAATAACAGTTCTTCTTAGCACCTCCCTTGTGGGAGCAGTCAGTGGAAGGTTTCACTTTTAAGGTAGGGATTGCTAGAGGGATAGAGATCATAGTGGCTGTTTCCAAGGCTCGGAAAGAGCAGAGCCCAAGTCTTTGTCTTTTTCTGAAAGACATGCAAGGAAAAATGAAGCCCAACTACACAAATCCTTCCTAGAAGCTTCCTTGTGGGAGCTGTCAGGGGAAGTTATCAAATCTGCAGATTGGGAGTGCTAGAGACTGATAGAAGCAGCATAGTGGCTGTTTCCAAGGCTGGGAAACAGCAGAGCCCCAGTCTTGGTGTGTCTCTGAATGGGCTGCAAGGGAAAGTGAGGACCAGCACTAGAAGTCCTTCCTAGCACCTTCCTTTTGAGATCTGTCAGTGGAATTTTTCTGTTTTGCAGACTGGGTGTGCGAGAGTGAGAGAAAGTATAACGGTTCTTTCCAAGGCTAGGAAAGAGCAGAGGCCCAGATTTTGTGTGTCTCTGAATGTGCTGCAAGTGAAAGTGAGGACCAGCAATAGCCGTTCTTCCTAGCACCTTCCTTGTGGGAGCTGTCAGTGGAAGTTCTCTGTTTTGCAGATTGGGTATGCGAGAGTGAGAGAAAGCACAGTGGCCGTTTCCAAGGCTAGGAAAGAAGAGAGCCCGAGTTATGCTTTCTGTCTAAGAGCGCTGCAGCAGAAGTGATGCCCCTTAATAGAAGACCTTCCTAGCACCTTTCTTCTGGGAGCAGTCAGTGGAAGTGTCCAATTCAGCAGACTGGTTATGCGAGAGTGAGAGAAAGCATTCTGGCTCTTTCCAAGACTTGGAAAGAACAGAGCCCCAGTCTTGGTGTTTCACTGAATGTGCTGCAAGGGAAAGTGAGGACCAGCAATAGAAGTCCTTCCTAGCACCTTCCTTGTGGGAGCAGTAGGTGGAAGTGACCATTTCAGCTGATTGGTTGTGCGAGACTGAAACTAAGTGACACATCATGGGCAAATTTTTCATGCCTTGTGGCATTACTGTCCAATGATATCTTTGCATGGGTTGCGCCTTGTTTGTACTTGGGACTGAGAATGCAAAATGTTTGGCATCGTCTTTATGCAGAGGAATTGTAAAAAAGCAATCTTTGAGATCTATAATCAAAAGCTTCCAATACTTCGGTATCATACAGGGAGATGGTAGCCCTGGTTGCAAGGCTCCCATGTCCACTATAACCTTATTGACTTCTCGCAAGTCAGGTAATAGTCTCCATTTTCCACTTTTCTTTGGAATCACAAAAACAGGTGTGTTCCAAGGACTAGTGGTTGGCACAATATGGCCTTTTTCTAGCTGTTCTTTTACCAAATCTTCCAGGTGGGTGACCTTTTCCGCGGTCAGCGGCCATTGATTTACCCACACTGGATCATGGGTTTTCCATTCCAGTTTGAGCACAGGTCGTGTTTCAATGGCCGCTACCGAAAACCCTGCGGATTGCTAGAGAGTGATACATTCATTTGACTCAGTACATCCTGTCCAAGCAGACTTAATGGTAATACGGCTACATAGGGTTGTACTGAACACACTAGCCCATCTGGATTTTCACAGGTTAGGGTTGTTATGCTCGTGTTGCAGAAAACCCACCAACCCCTACAAGTCTGTGAGCTGGAGACTGAGCCAGCCAGCCTGGCGGCCACTCTCGCTGACTGATTATGGTCACATCAGCTCCTGTATCCACTAACATATCGATGGTCCATTGTCGTGGTCGCACAGTGGGGTCAGGATGCCTAAACTTCATTTTCAAAGTCGTTTTTCTTCTGCTGATATCTAATGCTAGAAAGATTTGTGGTCTTCCTGTTGAGCCAAACCCTCCATTCCCCCTCACTGATTGCGCTGCCTGAGGTACAGAAGCAGTAAAAGGCACCAGTTGTGCAACACGTGTGCCTGCAGGAATCACAACAGGAGGAGATGGAGTTCACAACATTACTTTGAATGGTTCCCGTATAATCAGTGTCAATGACTCCAGGGAGAACAAAAAGTCCCTGCTTTGTTGCTGAAGATCGTCCTAATAACAAAGCACTCAATCCATATCCTAATGGTCCATTCGCGTTAGTCGGGACATCATAAACCGACATGTCCCATAAGGTAACTTCTACTGTTGTTTCCACATCCACTCCGGCGCTCCCTCTGATTTGGGCGCTGAGGCTTGCCAAGCAGCCTGGTGGTGCTTCCCCATTTGTGTCTTCACACGGGGTGCCTTCGCGCTCGGTCGCCCGTTTCCCAATTTCATACCATCCCGATGATACTTTGAACAACATTCTGAGGCTTGATGACCAAATTTTTGACATCGACCACATGGTGCTCCTACTGGGCCTATTCCTTCCTGAAAGGGTCCTTGTTGGAAGGATTTATGACCTGTCTCAATCTGCCTAGGTCCTTTCCTTGTGGCCTTGCACTGAGCTCTAAAATGGCCTGTTTTTCCACAATTAAAACATTTTTTCTCCCCTTTTCCATTTATAAATTGCTTAATTGCTGCTGCAAAGGCACTTGCGAGTGTCTCTGCCTGATGTGTGGCAGAGCCTACTCTGTTGCAGGCTTCTACCATTTGTACTAACGTTGCTTCTTTTGGCAAAGCTAACAAAATTCTTTTACAATCTACATTGGCATTTTCTACCACTAAATTCAACAACACTGCTAGTTTTGCATCTTCATTGGTATACACCTTATTCAAAGCGTCTCTCAGACGATCAACAAAAGACATATATGGTTCATCTCTCCCTTGTCTAATTTGAGTATAAGATGGTTGCCTCTTTCCCTCCTCAGGGACTGTTCGCAACGCATTCAACGCTAGTCGCCCAACTAATTGCAAGGCTTCTAAAGGCAGCCGAGCTTGCAACCTAACATCCACAAATGGTCCCTGGCCTGTCATTTGTTCCGTAGTAATGTTCTGAAGCGGATCGCCGTCTTGACGCTCCAGGTTTCTCAGGGCTTCTTGCATACAGAGTTTATACCATCTGTCTGCCCACAATAACCTTTGGGTTGGTGTCAATAACATATCTATCATCTGCTGACAATCCCATGGTGTAAGAACCATTCCCGTGAATATGTTATCTAATAGAGCTTGCGTGAAAGGTGATTGCAAGCCATAATTTTGTACTGCCTTCCGCACTTTCTTAATCAAGTCCCAATGAAATGGGTCCCAGCGATTGGGCCCGTGAGGCTGTACACTAACGGGAAATGCCATTGGTAACTCCGTTTCCTCTTCTTTCATCGCTCCTTAAAAAAACGTCTTTCCACCACTCTCTAGGGTCGCCTTTCATTCTAGGCTCTTGCCTCCCTATAGTCTCTACAACAGGCTCTTCTCCTTCATCGCTGCTATCAGGCAACGGGGGCCGTAAAGGTGGCAGGGGCTCGGCTGAGGGTTTCAAAAATACGGCTTTCGATCGGTTAAGTCTGGGTGGTTTCGGGGGTGGCGAAGCCCGCCCCATCAATCTTTCACACGGGCACACAGGGGAACATTGAGTACATTGTTCTGGGCAGCTTTGTCCCGTCTTGCCCTCATATACAGCATCGTAGATCTGTTTCTCTGACTTATCTAATGCGGCCAGTTCACCCGGTGCATCTGGCACCTCAGGCGGTGCAGTCGGAGTTGCTGAAGGTCCTGGACCCTCTGACTCGGTTAAAAAGGGATTGGTTGAAGGCGGTTTAACAGCCTCCTCCATATCAGCTGCAGCTTTTCTCTCTGCCTTTAAGGCTTTTAATGTGGTTAATATCAATTCCCATGCCATCACTAACTCTGCAGCAGTTTTATCTCCGTTCTCAATATGCTCCCATAACATTTTTCCTATCTCCTCCCACGTCTCTGCCTTAAACGCCACAGACAGATCGGGGGGGTACCCTTTCTTTCGGCTCCAAATTAGGAGCCTTCTAAGTATATATTCATCATATTTCAGTCCTCTCTTAGAGAGCATGTGCAGCAGGAGTCTGACTATCGCCCCTTCTTCATGCGATGTCTTCTGCCCCATGCCGCCCCGGTTGCTCACCTCACCTCGCTGGGTGCTTTTCCGTTGCAATGTATTCCTTTTTCTTTTTCCTTGCGTCAGTCCCGCTGACTGCAATTCTTCCAACTGGGCTTCTCCCGCGGCGTCCTCTGCGCTCGACCGGTGTTCAACGATGAGATCCCAGAGATCGTATCACGTCGGGGTCACCAGTTGCAGGAGAAGGATGGACTTCACAACTCTATGAGAGTTATATTCCGAAGCCGTTTATTGTCTTGTCTGTCTCCAATATATATCATAATTTTCGCTTAGTCACTGCGCACACACGCATGATTGGTTACAGCTTGTTACACACATTATTGCAATTGGCTATATACAAAATATCACGCGCTGTCCATGCGCCTCTCACACAGTCAGGATTCGCTGCTTGCAGGTGTTCCTGCACTCCTTTGCTTCTTCTTAGTTGTTTACCACAGCTCCTTGTCCTCAAGGCCGAGCCATGCAGATATCCAACTGTTTACCAGCTTCTCAGTGCCACAGCTCCTTCTCCTTAAGGTCGAGCCGTGCAGGGTGATCCCAACACTCGCCATCAAGGTTCCTGAAATATCAAGCAGTCCTTATAGAACAGGATGATGTGGAAATTGTCACATCTACTGTTTTAAACTCTGCTTCTTTTCTACGGTGATAAGCAGGAAATGGAGAACTGTAGTGCATGACTGCATAGAAACCATTGAGACCGTATATGTAAGCGGGCCTGACTTGAAGGAGGAGCCGCTGGAGGAAGCTGAACACGCTTGGTATACCGACAGGAGTAGTTTTGTAAAGGATGGAGCTCGAATGGCGGGGTATGCCGTGACCACCACAGGCCAGGTGGTGGAAGCAAAGTCACTCCCTAAGGGTGCAGCTGCACAAAGAGCCGAATTAATTGCTTTAGTAAGCGCATTAGAGCTTGTTGAAGGGCTGCAGTGAATATCTGGACAAATTCAAAATATGCCTTTGGTGTAGTCTATGCCCATGGGGCTACCTGGAAGGAACTGTGACTTTTGACGGCCCAAGGAAAACAGATTAAGCATGCTGACATGATCCTAAGACTTTTGGATGCAGTACACTCGCTTCGGCAGTTGCAATTATGCACTGCAAGGGGTGCCAAAAGGGTAACACTGCTCAGGAAGGGGGCAATAAATTGGCAGATTATGAGGCAAAAAGAGCTGCGGAACAAGGTGAGGTATCAAGTTTGATTCCTGAAAGAGCTTTGCCACTACCAGACTTGGTCGATTACGATGAGAAGGATCTTGGATTAATTAAAGCTTTGGATGCAGAAGTTAAATCGTCAGGTTGGGCAAAATTAAAAGACAACCGAATAATAATTCCCTTTAGAATATTATGGAAACTGGTAAAAGCAGAACACCACAAGACTCATTGGGGAATTGAAGCCTTGTATAATTCCCTTATGCAGCAAATAGTGGCCAGAAATTTGCTTTAAACTGTAAAAACCATGGTTAATAGATGTGAAATATGCTTAAAGAATAATCCAAAGGTAAAAAAAAATCATGTAAAATTTGGAAGTATTGATAAAGGGAAAGTTCCGGGTCAAAATTGGCAAATAGAACTCCCAAGAAAAGGGGGTTTCGGTATTTGTTAGTATTAACAGACACCTTTTCAGGCTGGTCAGAAGCTTTCCCTTGTAGGACTAATAAGACTAGGGAAGTGACACAAATACTTTTAAAGGAAATTATTCCCAGATTTGGAGTACCAGCAGTAATATCTTCTGCTCGGGGTACTCATTTTTGTGTGCAGAGTGCAACAAGTTAGTAAAATTTTAGGAACAATCTGGCAACTACACACCCCATATCGGCCAGAGGCAAGTGGACAAGCTGAGAAAATTAATCAGTTAATAACAACAGCTAGCTAGAATCAGTCAAGAAGCAAATCCACATTGGTACCAAGCGCTCCCACTAGCCCTATTACAAATCAGGGTAAAACCAAGAACTAAAGACAATTTAAGTCCATTGGAAATTTTCTTTGGGAGGCCGTACCAATCCCAATACCAAGGGGAAGATCTCACCCAGTTAGGTGAAAATAGTCTACAGAAATATATAATAATATTAAGAAATTCTAAACAGGAGTGATTGCAAATACCTAGAGATTCTAGACAAACATTATCTCTAATAGGAGTTCCAGTTCCGGTTAACATCTCTCTATTTAATAACCCCCACTATGGAGCAGGTCATGATAAGAATAGCTTTAGATGATAACTCTTGGGGATTTAAAGAAGTTTGGAACAAATTAACCTCTTGGTTACCAAATGTTAAATGGCTCAAAGAGCTGTTTGTACCCATATCAGTTGATAGATTATTTGTTTTATGTACTTGTTGTATAATTCGATGTTACGTTAACTGGGGAAAGCATAAGACCAAACAGGAAATCGCAACAGGGAAGTATTTTAATCGATGGACAAATGATAATGGTATGTTATAAGGGATTGCGAAAGAATTTGCAAGGCTAATAGAAAAGGGGGGAATGAAACAAGGATCTAAAACAATTCTAAGGTTCTAGCATGTGTCACTAATCAACTGTAAGTTTTGCAAATTTCTTAATATATGGAAGGTTATTGATTACATGATCAGTTTAACTTTAGTATAGAATTCTTTAGCCTAATAACTGTGTGATTATATTTAATGGCCTACTCTCATAGTCCTTCGGCTGTATTTCCTCAATGCTAACATTGTAACTATGTGCAAACGGTTAATCACGAGGAAAGCAGGCCTCATGAAAGTTAAAACAAAGAAGAGTTAAGAGCAAGGACTGGGAGATTAAAGAGAACAGAGAAGATATCTTAACCTTGAGCATAGAGACAGACTGGCAGGAATGCTCTAACAAGGATGATAAGAAGGAACCACTTGGCTGAACAAAAGAAGGGACAAACATCCAAGGAGAAGAAATTATCCTCAAGAGACCCGTGACCATAAAAGGGAAAAAGGAGTAGGGGGCTAACTCCCCAAACGACCACCCGAGACCCCGCGCATGCGTAGTGTAGTTTTGCAACGCCAGCATTACGTAAATGTAGTAGATAAGCAAGGAGGTGGTGATTTCTCGGAAAATGTGTGAATATTCATGTCTTTAATGTACATAAAGGATGTTAGGAGGAGAGATCTCCCATGCGTCCAGCGCCGCAATAAAGATGTCTGCTTAACAACACTTTGATGTTATTGAGTTTAAATGTCTTTGACTTTTTTGAATCATCATACTGGCCACACCAGGGAGTTAAAAGGGGAGTGGGTCAGAACCACGATGCCCTGTCCTTTTAAGTCCTCTAACACAGGCGTTATTCCCTCTCTGGCCCCCAAGGGTATCGGGTAAGGCCTAACATTCATAAGCTTCGAAGGGGGAAGCGGCGGCGTGGCTTGTAGCAGCCGAATAGCTGCCATTAGAGAACCAAACGACCACTGTCTCCCTTTATTTTCGGTCCCGGCCCTCCCTTTCAGAACATCAAGTCCTAGGAGGTTGAGAGGAAATTCTCCCCCAACCACTGCTACTATGGCAGCAGTATCTTCCCCTGGCAATCGCAGGCTGACCGTTGCTAACGCCTGTGGTTGAACGCTGCCAAATGCATCTGCTACAAACAGCCACTGCTTAGAAAATTTAATCCCACAACTAGTGGCATCTTTCACTTTAATAGCTGAAATCTGATCCCCAGTATCTACCAAAAATGTGACCGGGACTTGTTTTGACCCTACAATGCGTGTAATTAGTAAATCACCCCGGCCATTTTCCGTGAGCTGTCTGATATATATCCAACCTTCCCCCCACCCCGCTCACCATCAGAGGGTGAAGAATCTAGTTTCTCAGCAAATTTTGAGGGACATTTGTCTCTAATAAGTTGATGAAAGAGAGCGCAGTAGGAGTGGATTTTTTAAAGCCCATTTCCGTATCTGCCGGTTTATCAGGCCATCCTGACTCCAGTTTTTCTAACTTATCTGTTGGCAAATCCATCCATTAAATCATGTGGAATTCCTTTTTGCCATCCCTTTGCCCACAGGCTATTGTGCTTTTTTGGGATGTCCCTCCCTCGGGGTGGCTTAGTGAGGGGGGTCTTCTAATACCCCCATGGAGCAGAAGCATTTTCACTTCAGCTCTCCTCAGGCCCCTACAGTCAGTTTTAGTGGCTGGAATATTAACGGGGCCATACTTGCACCCATAATTAATCAATCCTTGTGCCACCTCCCCCCACGTCCACATTTTCCTATCCGGGGGCCACTAGTGGCGATCAGGTGTAAATCCTTCTAAAGCAACCGCAACCCTTTTGCCCTGAGACATTGCTTGTATTTTCCCCTGTAATGGTATACCAATTGGCTTTAAGGAATCAGGGAGTCCTCTTATGAGGGGAGTCATTCGTTCAGGTTCTACTGGCGTCATCATCGGGGACTCCTGCCTAGGCTCCAATTTTCGATTGTACATCATCTGCAAACAAGCCGCCTTCTGCACATTTTCCACCAATTGATTGAGAGTCCCCGTAACTGCGAGGGGATCCCCCCTCTCCAACGGGGAGAGTCTTCTATTACTGGGCATCACTTTCCCCAGCAGCGCTCTCAGACAGAAAGCATAACTGGAGCTCTGCTCTTTCCTAGCCTTGGAAAGAGCCACTATGCTCTCTCTCACTCACACTTGCACTCCCAATCTGCAAAACAGAAAACTTCCACTGACTGCTCCCACAAGGAAAGTGCTAGGAAGGACTTCTATTGCTGATCCTCACTTTCCCTTGCAGCCCTTTCAGAGAAACACCAAAAGTGAGGCTCTGCTCTTTCCCAGCCATAGAAACTGACAGTATGCTTTCTTTAACATTTTTGAATCAAAATTCTTCATCTTCCGTCTTCTAGTGTGTGCTAGCTTCTTTGGATCCTGGGAACTACCCCCATCTCATGTTCTCCACAGCCTGGCTTCTACTCTTCCTACTCACTCTTAGCCCTTTCCAAGGGGAAGAGCAGCATCTTGACTGAGGCAACTCTTCCATCCCCTGGCTACTCCTCATGGTACCACAGATCTTTTGTGCCTGTACATTGCAGCAACTCTCCATCCTCAGAGGTTTTTGTACTGCCAAAGAAAGTAATACCATACTTTGCTTTTATGCCTCTAACATTAGAGCTCATAAAGGACACAGCTTGCCTTTTCTGTTGATTCAAATAAATTTAAACTCAATAACATCAAAGTTAAGCAGATATCAGTGCCGGATGCATGGGGGATATCTCCTCCTAACATGTGTGCCTCGTGTTACCACCATCTGAATTATACAGCGTAGATACATTCATATTCATTGCAATTGCTTGCATATTCATGATATTTCTGAGAAATGTTTAACATATTCAAATGTCCCTGACGCATGCGTTGTCAAATGAGTCAGTGGTCCCTAGTGGTCGTTTGTGATATCAAGCCCCTTATTTCTGCTGTCCTTTAGGTGAACTTCTTGCTCTAGTGGGTTCTTGCGCATGCTCCTTTCTGTTTTGGCTTTTACTGCAACTTAGTACCAGTTCTTGCCAGTTCTGTGGTTTATCCTTAACTGCAAGATACAGGATGTTCAACATGGTTCACTTATCTTACACAATTCCCTTACACAGGAATTTCAGTTATAATTCAAAAGATACAATAGAAATTTATAACATCAAAGCCCCGTTTCACTGTACTCCTCCTTCAGTGTGAGAAGTCCTTCCCTTTTCCACCCTCTCTTCACTCCAGGTTTGCTCTTAAACCCTGCCAGTGTTTTCCTTAGGGCAGTACTTAACTGAACTCCTGTTGGTTCTGAAGCCTCCAATGTCTTTTCAGTGCAGTTTTCCCAGTCCTCTTTCTGGTGCCCTTTTTCTCACCTCTAATGTGCCTTTAAAAATTAATTGTGATAAAATAATACATGCTCCACCCAACCACAAGCAGCACTTCAGGATTTAGTTCTGTTCCTGATTCTGCCAATGACAAACTGTCTGATTGTGTCAATTAGACAGTTGCCCTGCATTAGCCAAAAAAGCAAGTGAAGCTAAGGAAGCCTTTTTCTCCCAACCTGAGGCAAATAATAGACTCCTCAATGCCTTTTTAAATGTGTAACTACTTGTGCATTTTTATCAAGAGAAAACATCAGAGAATAAAAGCTTTTAAAATAAAAAAAATACGACCTGATCTTCCAGAGCTGCTTCAGTGCCTGGCTGGATATAAGAGCATCACCTAGGGGAGTTGTTAACATTTGATTCTTTTGATATGTTAATTTATAGTTAGGCAAGGAGTGCTGGTCTTTAAGCAAAAGTACATGGCAACCTCTCACTTTTAGGATATAAATTCATGTAGCAATATCTCATAGCTAAATTACACAAAGCAAGTACAAGAGCAATGGTAACTGTTTGGAACAGTTAATGTTTTAATTTTTCATTCTCTCTTTCTATGTAATTAAACAATCTGGGGAGCCTCTACTTAAAGCAAGACTTAGGAAGCTCTGTACACCTTAATAAATCAGTTCTGAGAGATGTATTTTTACAGGAAACCTGTCAGTCTCCTGGAGGTATTTTGCTATCACTTGTGCCAAAGTACATACAGGTCCTAAGGTTAAAGAAAAAAAATGTGCATTTATTATGAATACACATAACCTCTGAAATAGTTTAAACTGTGACAACATATCCTCTTCAGCAAAGCTGAAGCGAAGAGGCCAAGGAAACAATATGTGGGTTGATTCAGTCCTTTAAATATAAAACAAAATGAAAGAACATCCTAGTTGTTTTCTCCCCAAATTACTTCTGTGCCAAAATGTGACTGCTTTGGGGCTTGGGTCCTTCCTAAGATATAAAAGGAGTAGAAAATTTGGGAGCCATTGTCTTCCCAAGTTTATCTTTGTTTCAGCTCCACTGGGGTCAGTGAAGGAATAAAGGAAGGGGCACTCCGCTGATATACATCTGTGGGATGTCTGGTCTTCAGTGTAAGCAACAGCCAGTTGTTCTTCCTTGGGAAGGTGTTCTCTGCATTATGAATTTATTTAATTCTAATTAAGATACAAAGGTACTGATCAAAAATTGCTTCAGAATGACTTTGGATATATTTTACTGTAGCCAAGAGCAAAAGGTGTCCAGTGTATGTTTGTGTGTTTTGGATGAGAAACAAAATAATACAGGAATAAATTTATGGTTTTGTTTTCTACAGGAGCAATGTCCGGAGGCTTCAACTTTCAGGTAACAGATGGTTTGAACTTTGCACCTTGAGAGATTTTTAACATCACAGCTCAGACGCTAGTTATTAGCGTTGAAGTTATCAAAGGCCTTGGAGTCTTTCCAGGTCTGTTTTTAACAGAATATCATGATTTCATCCATTTGAAAAAATTGCATAATATATTGTCAGATAGCTAGCTGACTAAGCTATAGATAACTGTACCTGGGAATATCTATCTGTCTGATTTTTAAAAGGACAGTTATGTTTTCTCAAACAACATATTGTTTTATTGTTTTATAGCAACAGCAATTGCAGCTGGAGAGAGAAGGGAGAATATGTGAGAGAAACAACCCTGCAGACACCAAGGTCAGTGAAGAAGGAGAGGGAGGGGATGCTCCAGGAGCCAGAGCAGAGATTCCCCTGCAGCCCGTAGTGAAGACCATGGTGAGGCAGGCTGTCCACCTGCAGCCCATGGAGGTCCACGGTGGAGCAGATATCCACCTGCAGCCTGTGGGAAGCCCACACAGGAGCAGGCTCCTGGCAGGGCCTGTGGCCCCATGGAGAGAGGATCCCATGCCAAACCTGCCAGGTTTGCTGGCAGGACTTGTGACCCCGCGGGGGACCCAGGCTGGAGTAGTTTGTGAAGAACTGCAGCCTGTGGCAAGGACTCATGTTGGAGAAGTTCGTGGAGGATTGTCTTCCATGGGAGGGACCCCCACACTGGAGCAGGGAAGACTGTGAGGAGTCCTCCCCCTGAGGAGGAAGGAGCGTCAGAAAACGTGTGATGAACTGACTGCAATCCCCATTCCCCATCCCTCTGTGCCACTTGGGGGGAGGAGAAGGTAGAGAAAATCAGGATTGAAGTTGAGCCCGGGAAGAAGGGAGGGGTGGGGGGACGGTGTTTTAAGATTTGGTTTTAGTACTCATTATTCTGTATACCAAATACAATTGTGTATAGAATGCTCATAGCTTTTAGGTGAGAAATTAGAGTCCTGGGCCTGAGTTCATTTTCCTCATCCATCTACTGACGATGACAAAGCACAAAGAGGTTGCCTTGAGCAGAGCCTTGGCTTCATCATCAGTTTAAACTGATATACGAAGGTACATAAGGGGCTAATATGACAGAAGGTATGATTTGTATTTAAGTCGTGTTACCATTTGCAGGAATAATAACTCAGTTGCAAGTTACACCTTTATGTGAGTAGTTACCATCATTCAACCACCTCTGGGATGGGACTGAGCAAGTACTAGAAGTGCTAAACTTGTGAGAAAAGAAAGTGAAGGGAAAAATTTCCAGTCTATAGAAAGCAACATAAAGTAAAGCTGACAGCATGCTCTCTAATTTGAAATTTGACCAGGAAACGAGAGTGAACACACCTATGATTTCAAAAAGCACCGTGAAACTTTCAATCACCATAGGTGGCAAGGGACTAATTTTTTTCCACCATATATGCTCTGGATGCCGTCATCTTTTATATAGCATTTATCATCACTATATCTAAATGCTGACATCTAAGATGCAGTTATATTTCCTGTCAAAGGAAGTTTGTGACAGTGAGCTGGTTCAACTGAACTGGGTATACTTTGCAGCACATGGATCTGTTTCTGTAACAAGCACAAACACTTAAAACTCTGTCTTAATGAGGGTCTGAAGTACTACTTTACCCTTGCAAGCAAAACTGAAGAGGCTGATAGCCTTAGCTATTTTTTTTTTTATATTCAAGCTTTACCATCCAGACAGTTTCCTCCAGTTCTGCTATCATCAATAAGCATAAACCAGCCAAGGTAGGATGCTTCACATTCACCTTGCCTGGAGACGCAGACTGCTTCATACTTGTTGGGGCCATGACCTTCTCTGTGGAACTGCCCTGACAGCATACCCCTGGGAAAGAAGTGCACAAGCTGTAGCCGTGCTAGGTGCAGGCAAAGGATTTACTCCACTGCCTGAGGTGAGGTACAGAACAGATCACTCTCATCGAAAGAAAAAGAACATACAGGGAAGAGACATGCACAGATTGACTGTCAGCTTGACACACATCTAGAAACTGTAATGACATCAGCCTTTGTTTCCAAGAAGTCAATAGGTGACAGATGTTGGAGATAAATGTAGATTTCTCAAGGGAGAAAAAAGAAATGGTGAAGGAAACAGAGATCACAGCAAAGTGATTAAAACTATGGGGCCATACAGGAACACCTCAGATTAAAATGCACGCAGAAACTAGTTATTTGCATAGGGAAATGTGAGCTGGATGGAGCCTGGTAGAGCAGCAAGAATCTAAGACAACATCCATAATTTTGAAAAGACACCAGTGAAGCTTGCATCACATGATGAAATGTTCTGTGGTCTTTAAAAGGTAAATTTTTAGCACAGTAAATGAAAATTTAACTGCTTAGTCATATGTCACCCTCAAAACACACCCTGTATACGTTAATACTTGAATGTGTGGATAGAAGTGTCTGTCAGGGCAAAAATATAGTATCTATGCCAGAAAATATGAAGAATAAAAGACTAATTCAAATTAAATTATATGAACATGCAAAAGTTAACTCAAGCTCTAGCTTGTTGCAAAGCTCACTGTCTGCTTTGCTCTGAGCCTTTGATAATGTTTGTTACTCAGCAGCAGAACTGATTGCTGAATGCAGACAGGACATTTCACAACAGGTATTACATCTCTGCTGCTCTCCTTGCACTCCTGCAGTCCTAAATACAGGAGTCGCTGTGGACCTGGTGGTGCATGTCCAATACAGCTCACACATTTTCCCTGTTAATGATATTCTCCAATCTGTCCCATGATTCATTCAGCTTCTCTTGTACCCATTGGCAGTGTGTTATTGCATAGCAAGATACTACAAGGGACTGACTGTGGTAGCAGTGAAACTTCTAGAAAAAGCTTAGATGTTAAACAGCTCGAGCTTTTATGAAAATTCAGAAGCCTCCATACTACACTGACATCTGCGGATTTTTAATAGCTTCTGATAAGCTAAAGTTCATTTTACAGTAGTTTTCTTTTTTAAGACTTGAAAATTAAAATTAAAGTAGCTGGTGATGTCCAGTAACTATCCAAACTGCCTGCAAGTTTAAAGATAGCCTCATAGAATCTGGGTGGAGTGCATGTGAGAAACTCTGGACTGCTGTTGAAGGCTCAAAAAATTCGAAGAACCAAATGAACTTCCTCACAGTAGAAGAAACTAAGCTACAGGGGAACTTCCTATTTGTGAGGTTTCAAAAAATAAGAGGGTTTGATAGTTATCCTATCCTATCTCAGCACCACAAAACAACACATCCAGCTCATTCCACTGTGTCAGTCATTGTACAATGCTTCTCTCACTGAAAACACTACATCCAGGGAGTGCTTTGTGATGACTCTGTGCACAGAGCATCATCAACTTGGCTGCAGTCCTTGGGATGCTTTTGTCCTTAGGCAGCATGATATTGCTGCTCCCAGCACCTGGGAGAGGAGCAGGACACTACTGATTACAACTCTTACTGGTACATGCTTAAGAACAGACAGATGTTGCTTCCACATCCCTGTGACTAGTGGATGGATGATTAATGCACACTGGTATGGTTGGATGTTTTAATATCCCTGACACAATATTAATTGCTGCTTTTCCTACAGTTGGTCCCATGGCTGTAAATGGAGTTGTCGATGCCCATGGTGTTCTCAATTCTGGTCACTTTGAACAGGCACTGGGTGTCTGGCCAGTCCGGGAGGAGCCATTACACCCACTTTTATGCCGAAACTTTTATGCCACCCATTGCCTCACCAAAGAAATTAGGGCCACCTGATTGCAACCCCAGGCAAACATAAGGGAAGCTAAGACTAGGAAGGGGTGAGGAAAGATGTTCTCTTGAGTGTTTGATTGTTTATGTTCTCCAAATTTTTCTTTTCTCAGTACCCAAATTAATACTCAGAAGTTGGTGTTAAAAGGCAGTAGATTAAATGAAGTAAAAATTCCTGCTATGAGCACAGAGTCAGCTCTTCACCTGCTGTGAGAAGAATGCCTCTGACTGGGCTGGAAACAAAGACCATGCTGAAGCTGGAAAGGGCCTGGAACAGATTCCCATGGCGGGGCTATCACCTGCACAGCCAGTTTGCGGACACCACAAGATGTGACACTGCATCTGGGAGGAGGAGGACAAGGCAAAAGAGATCTCTGCGGAGTGACCAAGCCTTGAGGGATGATGCGACTCAAGGGCCCTCAAATTTTGGGTCCCACCCAATGCTTCTCCAGTGCAAACTCTGCCAAGCAAGCAGAAGAAGTCACTTTATCCATTTTGGAACTTAATTCCATTAAAATTTTTGGGGGTAATTCCATTTCCAGTACTTGCTGAGCAGATCCAAATATGGTTATTTGTGAAAGAGCAAATGAAAGTAACTCTTGCTGATTCCTTTCCCTATTTTTATTCTACTTTGTACTTGTAAGATTACATTTACATTTGCTCACTAATTAAAATACAGATTTTTAAAAGAAAAATGCAACATTTTCTGATGTGTCTTCTGAAAAGAATTCTGGCAGAGTTAAAAAGCTTTATAGTCAAGCACTGACCACAAAGCCTGCAAATTCTGATCTCAGAGCAGCATAGATCTAGTGTAATACCAATAGTTTTGGTGGAGTTACTCCAGTTTTACACAGCAGTATTGGGAATTGAACTTGGAACTTTGCCTTTAATTTAAAAAATAAAGCAAGCAAGGGATTTCTGAGCTAGTCTTACTCTCTTTCTGAAGTAATTTTATCACCTCTGTGCATGCAAATCTTGAAAGAGGTTGTTAGTGTCTATAAATAGATTGGCTTTATTGTTAATGCTAAGCAGCAGAAAACAGAAATGTGCAAAGGAATTTGGGAACTTGTCTCTTTTTTCTAAAAGATATAGAAAATGCAGAATTGTATAAAGAATCATATTGAAGGTACTGGTACCATTAGCCCTATTAGAAAGTCCAAGTGGATGGTTTCAGTGTGTTCTTCCTGTTCCCAAAGATTGATTTGAGAGCTAAGTTTCTCCTGATCATCCAGTGGATACTATTCCTACATCTCAGAGCTATCAGAGCAAGCAAGCACCTGCTGAAATCAGTTCAAGAGGCCTAAGGAATATTTTCTATGTAAAAGGAAGAGAAGTCAAATCCATTACTGAATGCTTAATGCTTTGTATTTTAAGAACTGACTTTTTAAGGCTAGATATAATTCTTTTGAACACCTGATGACAACAGTTTATTCATAGCTGATGGACATTATCTCACCTTATGCATGGTTTGAGCTAATGACTCTAATCTCACTATAGCAATAGAAGAAACAGTAGAAAGAGGCAACTTTAGGATTTAATTTACTTATTTCCTAAGGTGACCAAGGTGAATTGCATCTAAAAAATGTTCCTCTTCACTAGTGCTAGAAAGGAGCCCAGGGTTATTTGTTCACCTGCAGACATATTCATTGTAGGCATGAAAAGTTAGGCAAGATGTTCAACTCACCCTGGAGGAAGAAGTTTGCTTTTCATACCATGATCTTAGTTAAGCTTATGGCCTGGTTTCTGCTGGGATAGAGTTAATTTTCTTCAGGAATAGATGGTATAGTGCTGTGTTTTGGATTTGGGATGAAAAAAAGTTGATAACATACTTATGTTTTTAGTTGTTGCTAAGCAGTCAAGGACCATCCAGCTTCTCATGCTCTGGCTTGCCAGTGAGAAGGCAGGGGGTGCACAGGAAGCTGGGAAGGGGACACAGCCAGGACAGCTGACCCAAACTGGCCAAAGGGATATTCCATACCATACGACATCATGCTCAGTATATAAACTGGGGGAGTCGGCTGGGGAGGCACCACAGCTCAGGAACTAACTGGGCATCGGTCAGCAGGTGGTGAGCAATTGTGCTGTGCATCACTTATTTTGTCTATTCTTTTATCATTATTATTATCATTATTATTATTCTATTTTTACCTTCCTGTCCTATTAAACTGTCTTTATCTCAACCCACGAGTTCTACCCTTTTTCTTTTCCAATTCTCTCCCCCATCCTGCTGGGGGAGGGAGGGCAAGTGAACAGCTGTGTGGTTGTTTTAGCTACCTGCCAGGTTAAACAACAGTCCTTTTTGGTGCCCAAAATGTGGGGCACAAAGGGTTGAGATAACGACAAATCTGACTAGACGGTATTAGAAGAAATTTGTTATAAGCATTCATTATAACAGTTTGATAGTCGCTGGTCACAATGCTTATTTGCTCTCAAAGTTCTTGTGCTTATTGTCAGGGGTGTGTTCTGTATGTGTTACTTGCTGTATATGTTTCCCGTTGTGCTGTTTATCATCTCTGGGAACTGGGTCAAGGTTATCATTGTGCTGTACTTTGTAACAGCGGCTTACGATATGATAAAATGGCTAGTCATGACAGTAATCTGGTATCTGTACTCAGCATTGCCATCATCTCTGTACTTCAGGAGCCATCTCTTCGAAACTATTTATAATTGCACTTAGGACCCCTTTGTCCTTCAGGACTGTCTCCCAAGGGACTCTCTCAACCATTGACCTGAACAGGCCAAAGTCTGCCCTCCGGAAGTCCATGGTAGCAGTTTTGCTGACCCCTCTCCTTACTTCCCTCACAACCGAGAATTCTATCATGTCACGGTCGCTAAGCCCAAGATGGCCTCTGACCACCACATCTCTCACCAGTCCTTCTCTGTTTGTAAACAGCAGGTCAAGCAAGGCACCTCCCCTGGTGGGCTCACTCACCAGCTGCATCAGGAAGTTATCCTCCACACACTCCAGGAACCTCCTCGACTGTTTCCTCTCTGCCGTGTTATACTTCCAGCAGATGTCCGGTAGGTTGAAGTCCCCCACAAGAACAAGGGCCAGCGAATGCGAGACTTCCGACAGTCGCTTATAGAATGTCTCATCCGTCTCTTCATCCTGGTTGGGTGGTCTGTAACAGACTCCCAGCAGGATATCTGCCTCATTGGCCTTCCCCCTCATCCTTACCCACAAGCACTCTTTTTTTTTTAAGATTGTGAAGACCAAGTAGAGTGGGCTTAGCGACCGTGACATGATAGAATTCTCGGTTGTGAGGGAAGTAAGGAGAGGGGTGTCCTGGTTTCAGCCAGGATGGAGCTGGTTTTCTTCACAGAAGCTAGTGTGAGACTGTGTTTTGAATTTGGGATGAGGAACTGTTGATAATGTGCTGATGTTTTGGGTTGTTGCTGAGCCGTCAAGGACAGTCCAGCTTCTTGTGCTGGCCTGCCAGCAAGCAGGCTGGGGGTGCACGGGGAGCTGGGAGGGGACACAGCCGGGACAGCTGACCCAGACTGGCCAAAGAGATATTCCCTACCATCCGACGTCATGCCCAGTACATAAACTGGAGTTGGCCGGGGGGCGGAAATCGCTGCTCGGGGACGGGCTGTCGATCACGGGGTGGTGAGCAATTTCTGTATTGGGCCTCACTTGTTCTTGTACATTCCTTTGTTGGTATTATCATTATTGTTCCCTTCTTTCTTTCTGTCCTATTAAACCGTGTTTATCTCAACCCACGAGGTTTTTCCTAATTCTCTCCCCCGTCCCACTGTGGGAGGGAGAGTGAGCGAGCGGCTGCGTGGTGCTTAGTTGCCGGCTGGGGCTAAACCACGACAGTCCTTTTTGGCGCCCAACGTGGGGCACGAGGCTTGAGATAATAACGGTTGCAGGTCACAATATCAGTTTATTTGATTTGCATCATGCTCTCGTCTTTGCTGTACATGTTAAGGATTGGTGTTGGTTTCTGCGGGCTGCTGTACTCTGCAATGATTAGTAATGTCTCGCCTGTGAATTTTGTTTTTAGAGCACTGACCTTGAGCTTAATGTGGTATCATCTGAGCTCTGTACTAAAGCCGTTACTGTATTTTGGCTACAGTCTTGTGGAGACGATTAGCAATTATACTTCTGCCTCTGAAAGGTTTTTTATGGAGGAAATGCAGAGTGGTACCTTTGCTACCCTCTATCATAACATTTCCTCCTTCATCACAATAATTTTTCAGTATTTTGAACACCCTTGGGTAGTTAAAATACCTCTATTGCTACTTCTGGGGAACATTGTTTCGGTTTTGTCTAAGGTTGGCAAGCAATTTAAGAATATCACCCGGAGATCTGCCCCAAGGCTGGATAGTTATGAATGGCAAGGTGTGTGGAACAGCATGGGCAAATGCCTGGGGCGGTGGGCACCTCCGGTGTTTTGGAACTTCACTCCCGAACAAGTGCAGAATCCTGATAAACTAGCAGAATATTTGGAAGAAGTATGCTGTCAGCCTGGCAGCTCCAAGGAGACACAAATCATTGCCATGTGCTGGGGCCTGGCCCATGCCTACAGAACCCTATTTAACACTATGCAAAGGGGAGAGAGGCTCTCTGGGTCTGATGGCAATGTGGCAGGCACTGTGACTACTCCAACCCCTGTGGCAGGCACTGTGACTGCTCCAACCCCCACGGCGGGCACTGTCACTACTCCAACCCCCACGGCGGGCACTGTAGCTACTCAGACTGTTGCAGCTGAACCAGAGAACCAGCCCATCCCGGTATCAGTTGCCCCTGTACAAAAGAAGAAATCTTGGAAGCGGAAATCAGCTCGTTTAGTAAGGGAGGAGGAAGATTCTGCTAAGAAGGAGCCAGAGGAAGAGAGTGAGGAGGCAGAGTGCTCTGAAGCAGGGCCATCACAAGCACGGAAGAGGGAAGAGAGCGGGTCATCGCTTGAAGAGGAGGAAGAGGAAGAACTCATAAAAGAGACGGTAACTACCCGATCTCTATCCCTGAGTGAATTGCGAGATATGCGAAAGGATTTCAGCCGTCGTCCAGGTGAGCACATTGTCACCTGGCTGCTCCGATGCTGGGATAATGGGGCCAGTAGCCTGGAATTAGAGGGTAGGGAAGCCAAGCAGCTGGGATCCCTTTCTAGGGAAGGGGGCATTGACAAAGCAATTGGAAAAGGTGCACAAGTCCTCAGCCTCTGGAGACGACTCCTGTCGGGTGTGAAGGAAAGGTATCCCTTCAAGGAAGATGTTCTATGTCACCCAGGCAAGTGGACCACCATGGAGAAAGGTATCCAGTACCTGAGGGAGCTAGCGGTGCTGGAAGTGATTTATGGTGACTTGGACAATGGACAATCATCCAAAGATCCAGATGAAGTCAATTGCACGCAACCTATGTGGCGGAAGTTTGTACGGAGTGCACCCTCATCATATGCCACCTCATTAGCAGTAATGGCCTGGAAGGACGGAGAGAGACCAACGGTGGATGAATTGGCTGGCCAACTCCGGCAATACGAAGAAAGTCTCTCTTCGTCCCTACGGGCCTGCGTCTCTGCTATAGAGAAACTGTCCCGGGAGTTCCGGCAATTCAAAGAGGATATGCCCTACCCTCCACCCATACGGACCAGTGTCTCAGCCATTAGGAGTAAGCGCTCTTCTGTTCAAGAGAGAAGATACAGAGGATACACACCACGAGCCACCCTGTGGTTTCAATTGCGTGACTACGGAGAGGACATGAGGAGGTGGGATGGAAAACCTACCTCGACCCTAGAGGCACGAGTACGCGAGCTGCAAGGAAAAACAATTACAAAAGGGGGTTCAGGTTCCTCGAGGAAAATCGTCGCTCCACTTTCCAGTGGGCAGCTTCCCAGAAAGAATAGAAGAGCTGATCTCACCTCTGATCCTCTTGAAGGGACTTCTGATTCCTATTTACAAGAAGTGGGTAACGAGTACTATGAGCAGGATTAGAGGGGCCCTGCCTCCAGCCAGGCGGAGGAGAGGGACAACCGAGTTTATTGGACTGTGTGGATTAGATGGCCTGGCACATCAGACCCACAGGAATATAAGGCTTTAGTGGACACCGGTGCACAATGTACCCTGATGCCATCAAGCCATATAGGGGCAGAACCCATCTGTATTTCTGGAGTGACAGGGGGATCCCAACAGCTGACTGTGCTGGAGGCCGAAGTGAGCCTAACTGGGAATGAGTGGCAGAAGCACCCCATTGTGACTGGCCCGGAGGCTCCATGCATCCTGGGCATAGACTACCTCAGGAGAGGGTATTTCAAGGACCCAAAAGGGTACCGGTGGGCTTTTGGTATAGCTGCCTTGGAGACGGAAGAAATTAAACAGCTGTCCACCTTGCCTGGTCTCTCAGAGGACCCTTCTGTGGTGGGGTTGCTCAGGGTCAAAGAACAACAGGTGCCGATCGCTACCACAACACTGCACCGGCGGCAATATCGCACCAACAGAGACTCCCTGATCCCCATCCATGAGCTGATTCGTCGGCTGGAGAGCCAAGGAGTGATCAGCAAGACTCGCTCACCCTTTAACAGCCCCATATGGCCAGTGCGAAAGTCTAATGGAGAGTGGAGACTGACAGTAGACTATCGTGGCCTGAATGAAGTCACGCCGCCATTGAGCGCTGCCGTGCCGGACATGCTAGAACTTCAATATGAACTGGAGTCAAAGGCAGCCAAGTGGTACGCCACCATTGATATTGCTAACGCGTTTTTCTCGATCCCTTTGGCGGCAGAGTGCAGGCCACAGTTTGCTTTCACTTGGAGAGGTGTCCAATACACCTGGAATCGACTTCCCCAGGGGTGGAAACACAGCCCTACCATTTGCCATGGGCTGATACAAGCTGCACTGGAACAGGGTGAAGCTCCAGAGCATCTGCAATACATTGATGACATCATCGTATGGGGCAACACAGCAGAAGAAGTTTTCGAGAAAGGGAAGAAAATAATTCAAGTCCTTCTGAAAGCTGGTTTTGCTATAAAACAAAGTAAAGTCAAGGGACCTGCACAAGAGATCCAGTTTTTAGGAATAAAATGGCAAGATGGACGTCGACAGATCCCAATGGATGTGATCAACAAAATAACAGCTATGTCTCCACCAACTAGCAAAAAAGAAACACAAGCATTTCTGGGTGTTGTGGGTTTCTGGAGAATGCATTTTCCAAATTACAGTCTGATTGTAAGCCCTCTTTATCAAGTGACCCGGAAGAAGAACGATTTTAAATGGGGCCCTGAGCAACGACAAGCCTTCGAACAAATCAAACAGGAGATAGTTCATGCCGTAGCCCTCGGGCCAGTCCGGGCAGGACAAGATGTTAAAAATGTGCTCTACACAGCAGCCGGGGAGAATGGCCCTACCTGGAGTCTCTGGCAGAAGGCACCAGGAGAGACTCGAGGTCGACCTCTAGGGTTTTGGAGTCGAGGATATAGGGGATCTGAGTCCCGCTATACTCCAACTGAAAAGGAGATATTGGCGGCATACGAAGGAGTTCGAGCTGCCTCAGAAGTGGTTGGTACTGAAGCACAGCTCCTCCTGGCACCCCGACTGCCGGTGCTGGGCTGGATGTTCAAAGGGAGGGTCCCCTCTACGCATCATGCGACTGATGCTACGTGGAGTAAGTGGGTCGCGCTTATTACACAGCGGGCTCGAATAGGAAACCTTAATCACCCGGGAATCTTGGAAGTGATCATGGACTGGCCAGAAGGCAAAGATTTTGGAATATCACCAGAAGAGGAGGTGGCGCGTGCTGAAGAGGCTCCACCATATAATGAACTGCCAGAGAACGAAAGGCAATATGCCCTGTTTACTGATGGGTCCTGTCGTATTGTAGGCAAACATCGAAGGTGGAAAGCTGCTGTATGGAGCCCTATACGACGAGTTGCAGAAGTGGCTGAAGGACAAGGTGAATCAAGTCAGTTTGCGGAGGTGAAAGCCATCCAGCTGGCTTTAGATATTGCTGAATGAGAAAAATGGCCAGTACTCTATCTTTATACTGACTCATGGATGGTGGCAAATGCTCTATGGGGGTGGCTGCAGCAATGGAAGCAGAGCAACTGGCAACGCAGAGGCAAGCCCATCTGGGCTGCTGAATTGTGGGAAGATATTGCTGCCCAACTAGAGAATCTCGTCATAAAAGTACGTCACGTAGATGCTCACGTACCCAAGAGTCGGGCCACCGAAGAACATCAAAACAACCATCAGGTGGATCAGGCTGCTAAGATTGAAGTGGCTCAGGTGGATCTGGACTGGCAACATAAGGGTGAATTATTTATAGCTCGGTGGGCCCATGACACCTCAGGCCATCAGGGAAGAGATGCAACATATAGATGGGCTTGGGATCGAGGGGTGGACCTGACCATGGATGCTATTGCACAGGTTATCCATGAATGTGAGACGTGTGCTGCGATCAAACAAGCCAAGCGGTTAAAGCCCCTCTGGTATGAAGGACGATGGTTGAAATATAAATATGGGGAGGCCTGGCAGATTGACTATATCACACTTCCACAAACCCCCCAAGGCAAGCGCTATGTGCTTACCATGGTGGAAGCAACCACCGGATGGCTGGAAACATACCCTGTGCCCCATGCCACCGCCCGGAACACTATCCTGGGCCTTGAAAAGCAAGTCTTATGGCGACATGGCACCCCCGAAAGAATTGAGTCAGACAATGGGACTCATTTCCGAAACAACCTCATAGACGCCTGGGCCAAAGAGCACGGCATTGAGTGGGTGTATCATATCCCCTATCATGCACCAGCTTCCGGAAAAATTGAACGATACAACGGACTGTTAAAGACTACACTGAGAGCAATGGGTGACGGGACATTCAAACATTGGGATAAACATTTAGCCAAAGCCACCTGGTTGGTCAACACTAGGGGATCTACTAATAGAGCCGGCCCTGCCCAATCAAAACTTCTACGTACTGTAGAAGGGGATAAAGTCCCTGTGGTGCATGTGAGAAACATGCTGGGGAAGACAGTCTGGGTTACTCCTGCCTCAGGCAAAGGCAAACCCGTTCGTGGGATTGCCTTTGCCCAGGGACCTGGGTGCACTTGGTGGGTAATGCGGAAGGATGGGGAAGTCCGATGTGTACCTCAAGGAGACTTGATTTTGGGTGAAAACAGTCAATGATTTGAATTGTATTATGTTAATTGTTCAGTATGACATTACTACTATGGCTGCTATCTACCATATCAATGGTATTATAGTAAGAATCACCCAGACTGATGAAGAATGAGCTTCACTGAAACCAAGCAACGTGCAGCAGTGATGAATCCAGAACGGGCTTCAGCAGCTTGCGCCCAACAAATCCCTCGAGATCGACATCTTCGACCTGCAGATCATGGACATGGACCGTGCCAGATGACAATCCAACACCACATACCATCTCCCCTGCCCTGAGAGACTGCTATGATGGATGAAGCCCAGAGTCATGGACTGACTGAACTCCATAGACATTTTAAGTGATGGCCCATGGTCTAAGAAAGTGATATCTGTGTGTATATATTAAAAGACAGGAAGAGTAATAATGAATAATTGGAATGTATTGAAAAGTAGAGGACCTGGGCATGACGTAAATGGTATGGAATAAGGGGTGGATACTGTCCTGGTTTCAGCCAGGATGGAGCTGGTTTTCTTCACAGAAGCTAGTGTGAGACTGTGTTTTGGATTTGGGATGAGGAACTGTTGATAATGTGCTGATGTTTTGGGTTGTTGCTGAGCCGTCAAGGACAGTCCAGCTTCTTGTGCTGGCCTGCCAGCAAGCAGGCTGGGGGTGCACGGGGAGCTGGGAGGGGACACAGCCGGGACAGCTGACCCAGACTGGCCAAAGAGATATTCCCTACCATCCGACGTCATGCCCAGTACATAAACTGGAGTTGGCCGGGGGGCGGAAATCGCTGCTCGGGGACGGGCTGTCGATCACGGGGTGGTGAGCAATTTCTGTATTGGGCCTCACTTGTTCTTGTACATTCCTTTGTTGGTATTATCATTATTGTTCCCTTCTTTCTTTCTGTCCTATTAAACCGTGTTTATCTCAACCCACGAGGTTTTTCCTAATTCTCTCCCCCGTCCCACTGTGGGAGGGAGAGTGAGCGAGCGGCTGCGTGGTGCTTAGTTGCCGGCTGGGGCTAAACCACGACAAGGGGTCAGCAAAACTGCTATCATGGACTTCCGGAGGGCAGACTTTGGCCTGTTCAGGTCAATGGTTGAGAGAGTCCCTTGGGAGACAGTCCTGAAGGACAAAGGGGTCCAGGAAGGCTGGACAGTCTTCAAGAAGGAAATCTTAAAGGCGCAGGAGCAGGCGGTCCCCATGTGCCGTAAGAAGAGCTGGCGGGGAAGGCGACCGGCCTGGCTGAACAGGGAGATTTTGCTGGGACTCAGGGAAAAGAGGAGAGTTTATCACCTCTGGAAGAAGGGGCAGGCAACTCACGAAGAGTACAAGGATCTCTTTAGGTCAAGCAGGGACAAAATTAGAAAGGCAAAAGCCCAGCTAGAGCTCAGTCTGGCCACAGTCATAAAGGATAATAAAAAATGTTTTTACAAATATATTAACAACAAAAAGAGAGGCTCTGCAGAGGGATCTGGACAGGCTGGATCGATGGGCAGAGGCCAACTGTATGAGGTTTAATAAGGCCAAGTGCAGGGTCCTGCACTTTGGCCACAACAACCCCATGCAATGCTACAGGCTTGGGGAGGAGTGGCTGGAGAGCAGCCCGGCGGAAAGGGACCTGGGGGTGCTGGTTGACAGCCAGCTGAATATGAGCCGGCAGTGTGCCCAGGTGGCCAAGAAGGCCAACAGCGTCCTGGCCTGTATCAGGAATAGTGTGGCCAGCAGGAGTAGGGAAGTGATTGTGCCCCTGTACTCGGCACTGGTGAGGCCGCACCTTGAATCCTGTGTTCAGTTTTGGGCCCCTCACTACAAGAAGGATGTTGAGGTGCTGGAGCGTGTCCAGAGAAGGGCAACGAAGCTGGTGAGGGGTCTGGAGCACAAGTCTTATGAGGAGCGGCTGAGGGAACTGGGGTTGTTTAGTCTGGAGAAGAGGAGGCTGAGAGGAGACCTTATCGCTCTCTACAACTACCTGAAAGGGGGCTGTGGCAACGAGGGTGTTGGCCTCTTCTCCCAAGTAACCAGCGATAGGACGAGAGGAAATGGCCTCAAGTTGCGCCAGGGGAGGTTTAGATTGGATATTAGGAAAAATTTCTTCACTGAGAGGGTGGTCAGGCATTGGAACAGGCTGCCCAGGGAGGTGGTGGAGTCGCCATCTCTGGAAGTGTTTAAAAAACGTGTGGATGTGGCGCTTCAGGACATGGTTTAGGGGACATGGTGGTGCTGGATTAATGGTTGGACTTGATGATCTTAAAGGTCCTTTCCAACCTAGTGATACTGTGATTCTGTGATTCTGTGATTTTTACCTTTTCTCCTCAGAGAGCCAGAGGCATTCCCAACCAGAACAGCTAAAGCTCGGGAGGTAGTTAAAGCATTGGTACAAGAGATAGTACCACGTTTTGGAGTTCCAGCAACTATATCCTCTGACAGAGGACCACATTTTGTCTCTATTGACCCAGCATTTCGGTTACTTAATTATACTGGCCTCCCGGTTCCGCTAGGGACAGGGTGGTACTGGTTGTGTGGTACAGCAGCTGGGAAAACTTTACCTCTGGGGTGGCGGGGAGCATGTACTTTGGACACCCTGGTCCCCAACATCACTATTATTGATAAAACAACACAGAATCCCGTGAGAAGAAAATGGAGGGCCACTTTAATCAGAAACTGAAGGATGAGTAACCCCTTAATAGAAAAGCCGACAAGCTATCATAGCTTTGTGCGGTGGCTAATCCCATTTCTGGAGGTTAGCGAGTTAGAAAAGGCTATAATAAACATCTCGGCTGTAATAGAGATAATCAAGAATAAAACTATAGATGCCATCAGGACACTCCAAGAAGAAACTACTAGTTTATCGAAAATAGTGCCACAAAATCGTATAGCTCTAGATTTATTATTAGCCTCACAGGGAGGGGTGTGCACAGTAATCAGTCAGCTGTTGCATGCATGTAGACAAAAGTGGGCGAATATCTGCTGACTTACGGGAGATCAGAGAACAAGCAAAAATCCTACATGAAGTAACTCAAGATGACACCTTTGGAGGGTTTTCTGAGCTGTGGGAAAGGTTAACCTCTTGGTTACCAAACTTATCATAGTTAAAACAATTATTTGTTACTCTAATAATTATTGTGGTTCTATCCATAGTGCTTTATGTTATAGTTCGATGTGCCCTGTGGTGTTTTTGGAACACAGGGGACTCCTACAGAGAATGGAAGACGAACCAGTTACGACACAGACTTGAGTCTAACAAGTATTTTGAAAAGATGCTGGATAAGGAAACACTATATTAGAAACGGGCATAGCAAAAGAATTTCCTAACTTCTTAGAAAAGGGGGGACTGAGAGAAGGGCTTAAGGGAAACTTAGCAGTTAATTAGTAGATAAGGTTTGAAATCTTGTTAGCTATTGCGTAAAGTAACTAAAGCAGGAGATCTGTAGTTCCTGATAAACTGAAAGGAGCAAGAAGATTTGTGGCTCCTCACAAGGACAGTCCCTGATAAGAATTAGGAACTTGCCTCGAGAAAATAGCTAAAACCGACCCTGCGGTTTGAGTAAGAACCAAGGAACAACCGAGTCTGCGCAGGGACAAAAGGTTACCAGCGGTGACCAAGAGGAACCACCGGCCTTCATCCCCACGACGTCCGACGACCACCACTAGGAGGCAATGCGCAAGCGCAGATGGGAGGGGTTCATGGAAATAACGTCTTGGAACTCATTTCAATACGATGCATGGACAGGTCATGCGTATGTATAGGCATATTGCGAAACTTGATGTACATGCAACACTTTGCTGTATATATTTGAAGTAAGTGCCGCGTTGGGGTGCGCACGGTTTTTGCTGGGACTAGCCCCCCGTGCTGCCCAGCCCTGAATAAACATACCTACTTTACAATCTTTCAGATTGTGGAGTCTGTTTTCCGCACATCAAGTGGAAGTGTCCAATTCTGCAGACTGGGAGTGCAAGAGTGAGAGAAAGCATAGCGGCTGTTTCCAAGGCAAGGAAAGAACAGAGCCCGAGTTTTGGTGTGTCTTTGAAAGAGCTGCAAGGGAAAGTGAGGACGAGCAATAGCAGTCCTTCTTAGCACCTTCCTTATGAGAGCAGTCAGGGGAAGTTTTCTGTTTTGCAGATTGGCAGTGCGAGAGTGACAGCGAGCCTAGTGGCTCTTTCCAAGGCTGGGAAAGAGAAGAGCCCAAGTCTTCATGTTGATCTGAATGACTGCAGGGGAAAGTGAGGACAAGCAATAACAGTTCTTCTGAGCACGTTCCTTGTGGGAGCTGACAGTGGAAGTTTTAACTCGGCAGATTGGCTGTGCAAGAGCGAGAGAAAGCATAGAGACTGTTTCCAAGACTAGGAAAGAACAGAGCCCCAGTCTTGGTGTTTCAATGAAAGGGCTGCACGGGAAAGTGGGGAGCAGCAATAGAAGTCCTTCCTAGCACCTTCCTTGCGGGAGCAGTCAGGGGAAGTTCTCCAATCTGCAGATTGGGAGCACTAGAGACTGGTAGAAGAAGCATAGTGGCTGTTTCCAAGGCTAGGAAAGAGCAGAGCCCCAGTCTTGGTGTGTCTCTGAAAGGGCTGCAAGGGAATGTGAGGACCAGCAACAGAAGTCCTTCCTAGCACCTTGTTTGTGAGAAATGTCAGTGGAAATTTTAACTCAGCAGATTGGGTGTGCGAGAGTGAGAGAAAGCACAGTGGCCACTTCCAAGGCTAGGAAAGAACAGAGCCCGAGTTATGCTTTCTGTCTAAGAGCGCTGCAGCAGAAGTGATGCCCCTTAATAGAAGACCTTCCTAGCACCTTCCTTATGGGAGCAGTCAGTGGAAGTGTCCAATTCAGCAGACTGGTTATGCGAGAGTGAGAGAAAGCATTCTGGCTCTTTCCAAGGCTCGGAAAGAACAAAGCCCCAGTCTTGGTGTTTCACTGAATGTGCTGCAAGGGCAAGTAAGGACGACCAATAGAAGTCCTTCCGAGCACCTTCCTTGTGGGAGCAGTCAGTGGAAGTGTCCAATTCAGCTGATTGGTTGCGCGAGACTGAGAATAAGCATAATGACTGTTTCCAAGGCTAGGAAAGAGCAGAGCCCCAGTCTTGGTGAGTCACTGAATGTGCTGCAAGGGAAAGTGAGGACCAGCAGTAGAAGACCTTCCTAGCCCCTGCTGTGCGCAAGCAGTCAACGGGAGTTCTCCAATGTGCAGATTGGGAGTGCGGGAGGCTGATACAAGAAGCATAGTGGCTGTTGCCAAGGCTGGGAAACAGCAGAGCCCAAGTCTTTGTCTTTTTTCTGAAAGGCATGCAAGGAAAAATTAAGCCCAACTATAGAAATCCTTCTTAGCACCTACCTTGCGGGAGCAGTCAGTGGAAGCGTCCAATTCAGCAGACTGGTTATGCGAGAGTGAGAGAAAGCATTCTGGCTCTTTCCAAGGCTCGGAAAGAACAGAGCCCCAGTCTTGGTGTTTCACTGAAAGGACTGCAAGGGAAAGTGAGGACCAGCAATAGAAGTCCTTCTTAGCACCTTCCCTGTGGGAACTGTCAGTGTGAGAGAAGGGGTTAAGGGAATCTTAACAGTTAGTTAGTCGATAAGGTTTGAAATCTTGTTAGCTATTGCGTAAAGTAACTAAAGCAGGAGATCTGTAGTTCCTGATAAACTGACAGGAGCAAGAAGATTTGTGGCTCCTTACAAGGACAGTCCCTGATAAGAATTAGGAACTTGCCTCAAGAAACTAGTTAAAACTGACCTTGCGGTTTGAGTAAGAACCAAGGAACAACCGAGTCTGCGCAGGGACAAAAGGTTACGAGCGGTGACCAAGAGGAACCACCAACCTTCATCCCCACGACGTCCGACGACCACCACTAGGAGGCAATGCGCAAGCGCAGATGGGAGGGGTTCATGGAAATAAGGTCCTGGTACTCATTTCAATAGGAGGCGGGGACAGGTCATGCATATGTATAGGCATATTGCGAAACTTGATGTACATGCAACACTTTGCTGTATATATTTGAAGTAAGTGCCGCGTTGGGGTGCGCACGGTTTTTGGTGGGACTACCCCCCCGTGCTGCCCAGCCCTGAATAAACATACCTACTTTACAATCTTACAGACTGTGGTGTCTGTTTTCCGCACGTCCAATTCTGCAGACTGGGTATGCAAGAGTGAGAGAAAGCATAGTGGCTGTTTCCAAGGCTAGGAAAGATCAGAGCCCGAGTTTTGGTGTGTCTTTGAAAGAGCTGCAAGGGAAAGTGAGGACCAGCAATAGCAGTCCTTCTTAGCACCTTCCTTATGGGAGCAGTCAGGGGAAGTTTTCTGTTTTGCAGATTGGTAGTGCGAGAGTGAGAGAGAGCCTAGTGGCTCTTTCCAAGGCTGGGAAAGAGAAAAGCCCCAGACTTCATGTTGACCTGAATGACTGCAGGGGAAAGTGAGGACCAGCAATAGCAGTTCTTCCTAGCACCTTCCTTGTGGGAGCTGACAGTGGAAGTTTTAACTCAGCAGATGGGCTGTGCGAGAGTGAAAGAAAGCATAGTGGCTGTTTCGAAGGCTAGGAAAGAATACAGCCCCCGTTATGCTTTCTGGCTGAAAGCGCTGCAGGGGAAAGTGATGCCCAGCAATAGAAGTCCTTCTTAGCACCTTCCTTGCGGGATTTACATCATTATGTAAATGTAGTAGATAAGCAAGGAGGCCGTGATTTCTTGGAAAATGTGTGAATATTCATGTCTCTAAGGTATATAAAGGATGAACTTTTGTTTCAGCGCACGCATGTTAGGAGGAGCTATCCCCCATGCGTCCAGCACCGTAATAAACATACCTGCTTTATAACTCTTTTGAGTTGTGAAATTGGTTTCCGCACGTCAATTTGGCGACCCAGGTGGGACCCTCTCTGCCCGGCTGTGGGACTGGCTGAGAGGGGGACGTCCTTGGCGCGCCCCGAGACTTCTCGGAGGGCCTCCCTCACTCGCCCGATCACTGCAGGGACAGACAAGGACCATCAGCCGACCAGGTATGTTAATCTGGGAGGGGAACCTGTAAGTCGTGAGGAGACGCCCTACACGAGGTAAAGAGCATTGGCGCTCGCCCCTGGGTGGTTAGGATTCGAATCCAGTAGTGGCACAGGAATCCCTGACTAAGGGAAGTACGCGAACGTGGGAATCCCTGATAAAGGGTAGTACGCGATGGGTGCTCTTTGCTGAAATTGCGGGAGTATGGAATGGGAAAGCTATCGTTTGGACCAACTAGTGTAACCCATGGGAATTGAAATTTATATTACTGTGGCTATAATTGGGATTTTGATGATAGTCATTACAATATGGATACTTAAGAAGTCTTGTGCCTGGTACCATGTATTCTATGAAAGTGCTTCATTGTACAAGTAATGTTGTGAGTGTTTGAGTAAGTGAGACGCAGTCGGCCTGCGAGTGTCTGCATCGGAGTGCGGAGTCCTGATCCGCGGTTCCGTGTTCTCTGCGAGGAGAGCGGCCGGAGACGGACGAAGCGTATGACAGACTTTGGAACTGTGTTAGTCGAACCGATTGTTAACCCTTAATGCTCTGGTTGTAAACAGAACGTTTGGGTGTGGTGAATTTTGGGTGTGGTGAATTTTGGGTGTGGTGAATAAAACCGGTCTGCCTGGGCAAGCGTTCAGGCCACCTTAAGCAAGTACGATTTTTGGTGTGGTGAATGACACTGGTAATAGAAAAATCTTAATTAAGTATTGTAATCAGTGGTGGCCTCTCTATAAGTTAGATGGTGGAGAAAAATGGCCCTTTAATGGGACATTAAAATATAATACATTGTTACAACTAATGTTGTTCCTTCGGAGAGAGGGAAAATGGGATGAAGTGGTTTATGCAGATCTGTTTTTCACATTGTGAAATCATCTGGAATTGCAGAAAGATTGTGGAATCAATATAGCCCCTTCAGAGCCCTTTGTCCTGGCTCTGGAGAAGGAAAAAGGGAAAGAACTGGGAAAACTGAAACGATGCTGTTTAGCGTGTAGTATAGGACAAAGATGCCTTCAGTTAAAAGAAAAGGGAGAGTCAGAGGAAAGACTGGAAGATTATATTACACCACCGTCGGCTTCGGTGCCAGTCTCTCCCTCCCCCTTAAGGAATGCAGATACTTCTGAGTCTGCTTCTGCCTCTGGAAGTGCCACTTCGGGTCCTGTAACCCGAAGCAGAGTCCGACCGAGGATACAAGGATACAACCCCCTCAGACAAGCTAATTATAGGGACGGCCCAATAGGGGTGGTGAAAAGATTTGAATTGATAGTTAAAAAAATCAGGATCCTGACTGGAAAGATATAGATTTAATGTTAGATGCAATGATGGAAACAGAGAAACAGCTAGTGGTTAAAACTGCTCAAACACATATAGAAGCCCTCATCACTGCAGGAACATATACTGGTAGAGTAGATAATCATGTTCCTCTCACCGATCCAAACTGGGATCCTAATGATCGTATGGAATATAGACAATTGAAGTCATATCAAGAGTGGATAAAATTTGGACTTGAAAATGGAATTCCAAAATCAGTAAATTGGTCAAAATTGTATGAGGTAAAACAAAGTCAGGATGAAACCCCCTTGGACTTTTTGGAACGGCTAAGGGAAGCCATGCGTAAAAGTACAACTTTAGATCCTACCTCAGATGTGGGATGACAACAATTAGTTTCGTTGTTTTTAGGACAGTCATCAGAGGATATAAGGAGAAAGCTTCAAAAATTAAGAGCGCCAGATGTAAGAGATTTGGAGAAACTAATAGAGGAAGCTTGGAGAGTATACAGGAATAGAGAAAATACTGAAAAGCAGAAATTAGGCAAAACAATTGCAGTGGCTACCGTGGCAGCTTTGAACCATCAGACTCAGGGCAATCAAAGATTCACCAGAGGAAGGGGTCGAGGAGGATCTAGTAGAGATCGAGTGGGAAATTTCCGGCAATCTTTGAGAAAGGATCAGTGTGCTTATTGCAAGGAACAGGGACGTTGGAAAGGAGAGTGTCCCAAATTGCCGGGAAATAGGCTGTCCACTAACGATAGCAGAAATGGAGCGATGAGGACCTGGGGAATCTACCCTGGCGGATCCACTGGTTAGACTGAAGCTAGGGGAACAGAAAAAGGAGGTAGAATTTTTAGTAGATACGGGAGCCTCGTATTCTGTTCTGAATCAGCAACTAATACCCGTAGATGAGGAATTTGTAAATGTAGTAAGTGCCACAGGTCAGAAGGAAAAGGCTTTTTTCCTACAACCACTTAAGTATAAATTAGGAAAGCATATTGGAACACACAGATTTTTGTATATGCCTGGGTCTCCTAAGCCGCTTTTGGGAAGGGATTTGCTAGAACAATTAGAAGCTAAGATTATTTTTGAGAAAGGAAAAATCAATTTTAAAATTAAAGAAGATCAATTGATAGAAATTTTGAGTCTAGCTTTGATTCAAAGAGAAGAAATAAATCAGATACCCCAAGAAATTTTGGACCAGGTTTTTCCAGGGGTATGGGCATCTGGCATTCCCGGAAGGGCTAAAAATGCCTTTCCGGTAGAAGTTAAATTAAAGCCCGAGGTCAGACCAGTTCGAATCAAACAGTATCCCATAAATAGGGAAGACAGAGAAGGAATAAAAGGGATAATTAATGACTTTTTGCAATTCGGGTTATTGGTAGAGTGTGAATCAGAGTATAATGCTCCTATCTTGCCAGTGAAAAGGCCAGACGGGAAGAATTACCGTTTAGTGCAAGATTTAAGAGCCATAAAAAAATATAGCTGGGGATTTACATCCTGTTGTGGCAAATCCATATACGTTACTAACAAAGATAAAGGAAAATCTTTTGTGCTTCCTAGCACCTTCCTTGTGGGAGCAGTCAGGGGAAGTTTTCAGTTTTAAGACTGGCAGTGCGAGAGAGAGACAAAGCATACTGTCTGTTTCCAAGGCTGGAAAGAGGTTCATTTATACGTGTAATCACCACATCCATCGTCTCCTGACTTTAAATCATGTGAGGAGATGGAATCGTTTCCTGGACCATATACATAAATAGAAGAATTGGAATCAAGATTTATAATAGAGACCGATAATTCAACCCGTTCCCCTTTTTTTGAAAGATTTGGCCACCAAGTACTCTTATCATGTCCTATCCCATAGTGGGGGTTATTAAATAGAGAGATGTTAACAGGAGCTGGAACTCCTATTAGAGGTAGTACACATCCAACAATCACTCTCCTTAATCTTGATAGCAGTGAAGGTTGTTAGCAGCACCTGGAAGGGTCCCTTCCACTTCTCTTCCAAGGGTTCACCTGTAAAAGCCTTAATATAAACCCAGTCTCCCGGCTTAAAAGGATGAATAGGAGAATCCAGACCTCTAGATCTGGTTTCTAAAACTCTCTTGTTTACCTCATTAAGTTGTTTTCCTAATATTATCCTATATTTTTGTAGATTATTCTCGCCTAACTGGGTGAGATCTTCCCCTTGGTATTGGGATTGGTACGGCCTCCCAAACAAAATTTCAAATGGACTTAAATTCTCTTTAGTTCTCGGTTTTACCCTGATTCGTAATAAGGCTAGTGGGAGCGCTTGGTACCAATGTAGATTTGCTTCTTGACTGATTTTAGCTAGCTGTTGTTTAATTAAGTGATTCATTTTCTCCACTTGCCCACTTGCCTGAGGTCGGTACGGAGTACGTAGTTGCCAGTCAATCCCTAAAAACTTACTAACTTGTTGCACTATTTGCGCACAAAAGTGAGTACCCCTATCAGAAGATATTACTGCTGGTACTCCAAATCTAGGAATGATCTCGTTTAAAAGTACTTGTGTCGCTTCCCTAGCCTTATTAGTCCTACAAGGGAAAGCTTCTGGCCAGCCCAAAAAAGTGTCTGTTAATACTAACAAATACCGAAACCCCCCTTTTCTTGGGAGTTCAGAAAAATCTATTTGCCATTGCTGTCCAGGCATGTTTCCCTTTCCAATACTCCCAATTTGTATCATCTTATGCGTGGTATTTGGATTGTTTTTCAAACATGTTTCACATCTTTGGGTGACTTTGGGTGACAATGTAGTATATAAATTTCGACTCACTATTCTTTGATTTAAATATTTATACAATGCATCTGCTCCCCAATGTGTTTTATTATGTTCTTCCCGTAGGAGTTTCCATAATATGTTATAAGGTACTATTATTCTACCATCTGGCATCGAATACGTTCCTGCTTGTTGGTCTTTCTTCCCTCCTAGATCATTTATCATAACTTTATCTTCTTTAGAATATTCTAATTTCTCATTCTCTATTATACTGAGTTTACCGTCTGGGATCAAAGAAAAAGTTTTTACAATTTCTGTCCGTTCCGCTGCCACCTTAGCCTCGTAATCAGCCAATTTGTTCCCAACGTCTGGATCAGTGTTGCCCTTTCGGTGTCCTTTGCAGTGCATAATTGCAACTTCCTTCGGTAGTTGCACAGCATCCAGCAATTGTAAGATTTCTTTAGCATATTTCACTTGCTTTCCTTGAGCAGTCAGCAGCCCTCTTTCTTTCCAAATAGCTCCATGAGCATGTACCACTCCAAAGGCGTATTTGGAGTCTGTCCATACGTTGACCCTCTTTCCTTTTGAAATTTCTAGTGCTCGGATTCAGGCAATAATTTCTGCCTTTTGGGCCGATGTTCCTGCAGGTAAAGGATTAGCTTCAATTACCTTACAAGTAGTGGTTACCGCATAACCAGCCTTACGAAGTCCTTGCTTCACAAAACTGCTTCCATCAGTAAACAGCAATACTCCTATCTTGCCAGTGAAAAGGCCAGACGGGAAGAATTACCGTTTAGTGCAAGATTTAAGAGCCATAAATAATATAGTTGGGGATTTACATCCTGTTGTGGCAAATCCATATACGTTACTAACAAAGTTTCTTGAGGCAAGTTCCTAATTCTTTTCAGGGACTGTCCTTGTGAGGAGCCACAAATCTTCTTGCTCCTTTCAGTTTATCAGGAACTACAGATCTCCTGCTTTAACTACTTTACGCAATAGCTAACAAGATTTCAAACCTTATCGACTAATTAACTGTTAAGATTCCCTTAACCCCTTCTCTCAGTCCCCCCTTTTCTAAGAAGTTAGGAAATTCTTTTGCTATGCCTGTTTCTAATACAGTGTTTCCTTACCCAGCATCTCTCCAAAATACTTGTTAGACTCAAGTCTGTGTTGTAACCGCTTCCTCTTCCATTCACCGTAGGAGTCCCCTGTGTTCCGAAAACACCACAGGGCACATCGAACTATAAAACTATAACACAAAGCGCTATGGAGAGAACCACAATAATTATTAGAGTAACAAATAATTGTTTTAACTATGATAAGTTTGGTAACCAAGAGGTTAACCTTTCCTACAGCTCAGAAAACCCTCCAAAGGTGTCATCTTGAGTTACTTCACATAGGATTTTTGCTTGTTCTCTGATCTCCTGTAAGTCAGCAGATATTCGCCCACTTTTGTCTACATGCATGCAACAGCTGACATTGATTACTGTGCACACCCCTCCCTGTGAGGCTAATAATAAATCTAGAGCTATACGATTTTGTGGTACTATTTTCGATAAACTTGTAGTTTCTTCTTGGAGTGCCCTGATGGCATCTATAGTTTTATTCTCGATTATCTCTATTACAGCCGAGATGTTTATTATAGCCTTTTCTAACTTGCTAACCTCCAGAAATGGGATTAGCCACCGCACAAAGCTATGATAGCATTTCGGCTTTTCTATTAAGGGGTTACTCATCCTTCAGTTTCTGATTAAAGTGGCCCTCCATTTTCTTCTCACGGGATTCTGTGTTGTTTTATCAATAATAGTGATGTTGGGGACCAGGGTGTCCAAAGTACATGCTCCCCGCCACCCCAGAGGTAAAGTTTTCCGAGCCGCTGTACCACACAACCAGTACCACCCTGTCCCTAGCGGAACCGGGAGGCCAGTATAATTAAGTAACCGAAATGCTGGGTCAATAGAGACAAAATGTGGTCCTCTGTCAGAGGATATAGTTGCTGGAACTCCAAAACGTGGTACTATCTCTTGTACCAATGCTTTAGCTACCTCCCGAGCTTTAGCTGTTCTGGTAACTTTTAACTGAAAAGGTATCAGTTAAAACCAATAAATATCGATACCCCCCTTTTCTTGGAAGTTCTGTAAAATCAATCTGCCATTGTTTCCCAGGCCCATTGCCTTTCCCAATCTGGCCCATTTCTGGCTTGGGGGTATTCTTGGGATTAGTTTGGAGGCAAAGATCACATTGTTGAGTTACCTGTCTCACTGTAGTATGTAAATTTCTGGCCACAATTTCTCTAATTAAATGTTTATATAGAGCCTCTATTCCCCAATGCCTTTTCCTATGTTCTTCCCTTACCATATTAGGCAGGAGGGAATAACTAGTTTTCCTTGTGGGGTATAAGCCCACCCTTCTTCGTTATATGACCCTTCCAGATCTGTGATAAGTTTTTGATCTTCCTTGGTATATTTTGGCTTACCTTCTAGGGAGATTCGCCCGTCAGGGACTAAAGCCCCTTCTGTTTTTATCTCTGTTTTAGCTACCTGTTTTGCCTCTCTGTCCGCCAGCTCATTTCCTCTCTCCAATTCTGAGCTCACTTTCTGGTGTGCCTTAATATGCATAATCGCCACTTTCTCAGGAAGTTGGACTGCTTCCAACAGTCTCAAAATCTCTTCTGCATGCTTAATAGTTTTCCCTTGAGAGCTCAATAACCCTCTTTCTTTCCAAATTCTTCCATGCGCGTGCACAACTCCAAAAGCATATCTTGAGTCTGTGTAAATATTCACAACTTTGCCTTGGGCCAATTCCAAGGCGCGGGTCAGAGCAATTATTTCTGCCTTCTGTGCAGAGGTATTTATGGGCAAAGGTCTTGACTCTATTATTTCTTGACTGGTGGTAATGGCATATCCCGCGTGTCTTTTACCACTCAGGACATAGCTGCTTCCATCTGTGAACCAGTTTTCTCCGCTTTCCATAGGGCTGTCTTTTAGATCTGGGCGGCTTGCATACGTTGCTTCAATAGCCTCCAAACAGTCATGATGCGCTGGTTCTCCCGTGTTTCCACTGAGGAAAGAAGCTGGGTTGACAATATTAGTAACTACGATCTCCACATCATCCTGTTCTACCAGTATAGCCTGATATCTCAGGAATCTTTGTGGAGAAAGCCAGTGCCCACCCTTCGCTTCCAGCACTGCGGACACTGTGTGAGACACTAAAACAGTCATCTTCTGGCCCAGAGTAAATTTTCGGGCTTCTTGTATATTCCATATGACAGCTGCAATTGCTCCCAAGTATCCAGGCTAACCCTTCGCAGTTGCGTCTAACTGTTTGGAAAAGTGGGCAACTGCTTGTCGATAGGGGCCCAGATCTTGTGCTAATATTCCCAGAGCAATTCTCTGTTTCTCATGGGAAAAGGGAAAAAAAAAAAGGTTTACTCACGTCTGGGAGCCCTAAGGCCGGAGCCGACATGAAAGCTTTCTTCAGTAGCTCAAAGGCTTGTGTGGTCTCCTTGTTCCATTCAAGGTGTTTTTGCTCAGTGGTTGTTAATGCATACAATGGTTCAACAAGCAGTCCATAGTTATATATCCACAGCCGGCACCACCCAGTCATTCCCAGGAAAGTTCGTAACTCTTTTACTGTCTGAGGTCTCGGAGTTTGGCATATTGCTTCTTTGCGGGCCTGTCCCAAAGTTCTCTGTCCAGCACTGATTTTGTAGCCCAAATAGATCACTTTCTGCTGCATTACTTGGGCCTTCTTCTTAGACACCCGGTACCCTTGAAGCCCCAAAAAATTTAGTAGACTCACCATCCAGATCATACAATCATCCTCTGTTTTGGTGGCGATCAGGATATCATCCACATATTGTAACAGTTTCCCTTTTTCAGACGGGGTTTCCCAAGATTCCAAGTCTTTTGCGAGCTGATTGCCAAAGATGGCGGGACTGTTCTTTAATCCTTGTGGCAACACTGTCCAAGTGAGCTGAGTCTTGCAACTGGTTTTGGGGTTTTCCCATTCGAATGCAAATAATTTTTTGCTGGCTTCATGGAGAGGGAGGCAAAAGAAGGAATCCTTCAGATCTAAAACAGTAAACCAAGTTAGTTCAGGTGTTAATACAGTCAACAGGGTATATGGATTTGCTACTATGGGGTAAAGGTCTTCAGTTATTTTATTTACGGCCCGTGGATCCTGGACCACACGGTACGACCCGTCAGGCTTACGAATAGATAATATAGGGGTGTTGAAATCAGACTCACACTCTTTCAGTAATCCTATTTGTAAAAATTTTTCAGTCACTGGCCGAATTCCTTCCTTATCTTCCTTCTTTAGGGGATATTGCTTAACTCTTGCCGGTTGCCGGCCTTCTTTGAGTCTAACTTCAACAGGTAGTGCATTCTTCGCTCTTCCAGGTACATCAGTGGCCCATACCCCAGGATATACCTGATTTAAGATTTCCTCCCTAATCTTTCCTTCTACAAAAGGACTGGTTAAAATTAAACTCAGGATCTGAATATATTGCTGATCTTTTACTTCTAAAATAATTTCTCCTTTTTCAAATATAATTTTTGCACCTAATTGTTCCAACAAATCTCTTCCCAAAAGTGCCTTTGGGGAGTTGGGCATATACAGGAATTTGTGGATACCCCATTGCTTTCCCAATTTATATTTCAAAGGCTTACAAAAATATGCCTTTTCACTTCGGCCGGTTGCCCCTTTTACCATGGTGTAGTCGTTCCCCAGGGGCATTAAAGCTTGATTCAAAACCAAATATGTTGCCCCTGTGTCGACCAAAAATTCTACTTCTTGTTGCTCCTTCCCTAGCCTCATTATAACCAGTGGATCCGCTAGGGTAGATTCCCCAGGTCTCCGTCAATCTTTTTTTCACGTGGGCTACCACTTTTCCTGTCTGGTGGCTTCGCCTCTTTTCCTTGTTTCTTGGACATTCTCCTTTTCAATGACCACATTTCTTACACAACGCACATTGATCCTTACCGAATCGAGACGGTTCTCGTCTAGGCCTCCTTTCCTCCTCTTCCCTGACAACTGCTATCATTCTTCTTTGCCCTTGTCTATATTCTTCCTCTCTATTACTAAATACTCTCCACGCTTCATCCAGCAACACTTCCAGATTTCTACCTTCTGTAGGGCGCAGCTTCTGGAGTTTGCGCCTAATGTCCCCCGTGGACTGACCCAAGAACAGGGAGACTATTTGTTGTATTCCTACCTCTGACCCAGGATCCAGCGGTGTGCTATGGCGCATTACATCCCTCAATCGATCCAGGAACTCGGATGGGGACTCGGAAGGACCTTGTTTAGCTGCACATAGAGCTGACCAATTTATAGTTTTGGGAATAGCCCTTTCCATTCCCTTCAAAATCCATTCTTGATATTCCTGTAACCTCTCCATATGGGCAGATTTATTAGCATCCCATTTTGGGTCTCGGAGGGGAAAATATTCTTTGACATCCCCCTCCGTGATCTTGCAATGGTCTTCAGCTAAATTCCCTGCTGTTTTCAAAATTAATTGCTTTTCTGTTTCTGTCATAAACTCTAAGAGCAACTGTATATCTTTCCAGTCTGGATTATGTCATTTTACTATGAACTGGAAAAGCTTAGTAACACTCACCGGGTCGCTTCTATAGTCTCTTGCAACTTTTCTCCATTCTCCGAGATCAGTGGTGGAAAAGGGCACCTTAATCATCATTGTTCCTCCATCAGGTCCCACTGCCTCTCGGAGAGGGGCTTGTAAAGCTGTAGGGACAGTCCTAGAGGCAGTTTTCTTCCTTGTGTGGGAAGATATGGGACCGTCCAGGGGAGTGGAGTTTTCGTCCGAGTCCGCATCCTGTTCCTGTGGTCGAGGGGGAGGCTTAAACAAATCAGTTAGATCTTGTTCTGGTGCCTGGTGAATTTTGTCTACTTTAGTACACCTTTGTCCAATACTACATGCCGAACAACACCGCCTCAGTTTACCCTTAAGTTCCTTATTATTTTTTCGCTCAAGTGCGAGTACCATAGGGTGCTCTGGTGGCACCATTCCACAGTCCCTTTGCCACTCCGGGTGGTTTTGGAGGGTGAAAAACATGTCTGCATACGGAACTTCATCCCACTTCTCTCCTTAAAAACAACATCAATTGTAAGAGAGTGTTATAATCTATAGATCCATTAAATGGCCACTTAGCTTCACTCTCCAATTTATACAACGGCCACCATTGGTTGCAATACTCAATAAGGGTCTTTTTATTTTCTGTCCCTCCAGTTCCAACAATGTCTTTCCAATGAGCAAGCACACAGCCTAGGGGACTTTTCTTCAAAACTCCCTTATGAGTGTTATCCATTTTGCAAACCTCTTCTATTACTTTAGTTTCTGATATACTTTTCAATAAGTTTCCACACAAGCCGTTTCTTACACTTCTTTATGGTTTCTTCCCAGTTCTTTTCCCATACTTCCCAAATTTCTGTGATTAGATTTTCCTTTCTGTTGGGATCACCCTGCATGGCTCGACCTTAAGGAGCAGGAGCTATGGCATTGATCTGCACGGCTCGACCTTAAGGAGAAGGAGCTGTGGCATTGAGAAGCTGGTAAACAGCTGGACATAATCATGGCTCGGCCTTGAGGAGAAGGAGCTGTGGTAAACAACTAAGAGGAAGCAAAGGAATGCGTGGACACCTGCAGGCAGCGAATCCTGACTGTGGAGAAGTGCGTGGACTGTGTGTGGTAACCAACCAGGACGTATTTTGTGGTGCGTGAAAGAGCTGTAACTGCATAAAAAGCGGACACTTGTAGCAATAAAGGTCTTTGGCCTGAAACCCTGCCAGAGTCCATGCCCTGTTACTCCACACCTTTCCACACACAAAACAGGGAATTACTCCTATTTGTCCACCAACGCTGGGGCTTATAAAACGTCTAAAGGTTGTTCTCAATCTAAGGCCACTTTCCGCCCTGCAGGAGTCACATATGCTCCTCTTAGACAAAATTGTTCATTTCCCCTTTTTATCCAATGTCCTCCTTCGTTTAAATATCCCCAAGGTTCGAGCCCAAACCACCGGAGTAATTCCCTTTGCCCCGCTCCTTCATTAACATATAGAGGCATTCACAACCTTTCTATACATTACACACATAAAGACAAAGACTTTTAACATAAAATCCCGGGTACTCAATTTATACATTTATCACTCCAGGTAACACCCATCCAGCAGCTGCAAATATATATAAAAATAGTAACCCTACCGCAATTGTGAGGAGGTCCGCTTACCCTTCTCCTGCTTCTTATATACCAGTCATTAGCAGGTCCATCCTGGCTCCCGACACTGGGATGCAGCGGTGACCTCGGATTTGCTCGATCTACCCTCAAGATCGCTAGCGTCCGCCCCTTCCGTCAGCAAATCCCCTTATTCCCATACAGGGTACCCTCCTCCTACGGGGTACCCTCCTCCCATACGGGGACTGTGCTGCACGCCAGACGTCTCTGCGCGATTTACCAGCTGCCCCGGCCACGCGTACGACTTACAGGCTCCCCTCATAAAACATACCGTTTTCTTCCGCGGCTTCAGGAGGTTGTTGTCTGCTCCCGCGGTGAGCGGCTGGCAGCGGAGTCCCCTCCGAGGAAAGTGCTCGAGGCGTGCCCAGGGGTGTCCGCTCCACAGCCGATCCTGAGGTTAAGCAGAGAGCCTCCTGGCTGGCTCGCCAAAACTGACGTACAGAAAACAGACTCCACAATCTGTAAGATTGTAAAGTAGGTATGTTCATTCAGCGCAGGGCAGCACGGGAGGGTAGTCCCACCAAAAACCGTGTGCACCCCAACGCGGCACTTACTTCAAATATATACAGCAAAGTGTTGCATGTACATCAAGTTTCGCAATATGCCTATACATATGCATGACCTGTCCCCGCTTCGTATTGAAATGAGTTCCAAGACGTTATTTCCATGAACCCCTCCCATCTGTGCTTGCACATTGCCTCCTAGTGGTGGTCTTCGGAGGTCGTGGGGATGAAGGTTGGTGGTTCCTCTTGGTCACCGCTGGTAACCTTTTGTCCCTGCACAGACTCGGTTGTTCCTTGGCTCTTACTCAAACCGCAGGGTCGGTTTTAGCTAGTTTCTTGAGGCAAGTTCCTAATTCTTATCAGGGACTGTCCTTGTAAGCAGCCACAAATCTTCTTGCTCCTGTCAGTTTATCAGGAACTACAGATCTCCTGCTTTAGTTACTTTACGCAATAGCTAACAAGATTTCAAACCTTATCGACTAATTAACTGTTAAGATTCCCTTAACCCCTTCTCTCACACTGACAGTTCCCACAGGGAAGGTGCTAAGAAGGACTTCTATTGCTGGTCCTCACTTTCCCTTGCAGTCCTTTCAGTGAAACACCAAGACTGGGGCTCTGTTCAATGCATCATGATAAGATCCGAATCCCGAATGGAGGCTTAAGTACGGCACTTAACGAGAGCACCAGACAAGCAACGACCCTCCCCCAAGCATGCGAGAAGAATGTGCCGGGTGGGCACTAAAAACGTGCCGTTTCCTCGGGCAACAGGAGTGAAAAAGTCGGGACTGAAAAGTATAAAAGGCCGCGTTCACCGTGCCTGGGGGGACCCCCACGACCAAGGGACAACAAGAATCGAGAGGACCAATGGGACACCGCTGGATCCGCGGGTGGTGATATCTTCTTTGTCTCTGTCTGTCTCTTTCTCCTCGTCTCTTTGTCAAATTGCGAAAGATGTGTTGCACGGGACTTGTTGGTCTAGTCAGATTGTTTAGTTTACTATTAAATTGTTACATTGGTTGGCTGGTGTCGTTTTGTCACCAAAATCTCTTCCCCTTTCCCACCTTCGGTGAGGAGCAACCATTAATTCAATATCTTCCTCCTCAGTTCCATTTTTCCCAACAATTTTCTTTAGTATTATAAGTAGAACAACCCCTTTTCGAGTTCTCATCACATTTTCCCTTTTTCACAATCTTTACCATGGGATCATACAGATGTATTCCACGCTGTCTCTGCCATTCTGGATGATTTTGTAGTGTAAAGAACAAATCAACATAAGCCATTTCTTCCCATTTACCCTCCTTTTTACAAAACAACATTAATTGCAAGATGGTGTTATATTGCAATGTCCCATTTTCTGGCCATTTCTCCCCACTGTCCAACCTTGGACATACATTGGCCACCAATGATTGCAATATTCAGTTAATTGCTTCCGAGTCAGAGGATCACCTCCCAGATCTTTCCAATGCCTCAAAATACATCCCAAAGGTGTTTTCTGTGGGATAGATCTTTTACTCGGAAATGTTCCCATTTTCCCAAGACTAGTGGGTGTGATTGTGCACTATCACAGGCACTAGTTGGAGGGACCCCTACTCTCCTCGAGGGTCCCTCTGGATCTTCTAGCCCCCTGCTAGAAATCCCCCAACCTCCTTACCTGGGCCCCTAGCCCAACCTTGCGAGGCTTTCGCCGCGTCTTATAGGCAGGCATTCCTTGTGAGGGTCTCGTACCCTCACCCTTTCCAGAGGTACCTTTCAGCCCTACTCTGCGTAGCTTTCGTCGCGCCTTACGAGCGAGCTAGTGGGACTCGAACCCACGTTACTTCAATCCTTTAAAGAATGCCTTATTACCTTTCCAGGGGACTTGCTCAGAATTCTTCGGTCTGGGGATCAGAGGTTCTCCCCGAGAATCCCTCGGTGCCGGCTGGAGGCCCTGTGATCCCGCAGATCCGTTGAGATTCACAAGCAGGGTCCCATCTGGGTCGCCAAAACTGCCACCGAAATCGGGAATAAACCTCGTAACACCAATGTAGTGTTAAAAGGCAGGCATTCTTTATTCATGGTGCCGGGAACACGGGGGATAGCTCCTCCCAAATCGTGTTCATCGATCAGTTCAAAAATCAAACATTTATAGGCAAGATTAATACATATTCATCAAGTTTCCATACAATGATTGATTAAATATTCCTCGCCTACCATGTAAATGACCACGCATGCTCACTATAATTTCTCGGGATTTTACTTCCTTAATCTTTTGAGTCGGAGGGTTTCTTGAGTGGGTGGTCTCTGAGTCGGTGGTCGCGATCTCCCCCTGCCGGAATTACCTTTCCTACAAAGTTCACTTAAGCTTGGCAACACTAAATAGATCTTCACGGGCTATTGGTCCAATATGCAATCATTCACCCCACAGTCCTTTGTTTTAAGACAAGACTATAGAATGAATAATTACCTACCCACCGGACCGTAGAACTGACCAAGGTGTTCCTTCTTTCTAGGTCCTTGTTATTAGAACAAAACATAATACCATGATCACAATGTTACACTTAACTCCTTGATAATTAAATCAAGATGGGAAGGGTTAGGTGGGTTCTCGAGCAGCATTGCTGGTGCATAATGTTCTTATAGTTACAACTTGCTACAAATTCACAAACCTATTTTCTAACCCTATTTTATTTTAATTCTCTACCACCTTGGTTACAAACCTATCTGAACCTCCTTTCCTTTCTCAATCGTCCAGGTATGGGCCGAACCTATTTTTTTCCATCCAGTTGGTTGCAATGTCATGTTGTTATTATATGTTATCACAGTTGCCAAATTCAACCCTTTAGGCCCTTTCCCGAGCTTTCCGTATACCCAGAATAAGCATTTGTCCAAGGCCAATCCCAAGCACTTATTAAGTTACAGTTTAGCAGAGTCATAAAAATCCATATCATCGCTTTTGGATGCGAAGCTTCAATGGTCCCATAGGTGTCGATTCCCTTTGTGGCTTAGGGGCTTTCTTCACTCTGGTGTGATGCACCCACGAGGTCTGTTCTTTAACCTTGATCGCTGTATGGGATGTCAGCAGCACCTGGAAGGGGCCTTCCCACTTCGGTTCCAGAGATGGATCTGTAAAGGACTTCACATACACATAATCACCAGGCTTAATATCATGCACTGGCCCATCAAGACCTCGGGCTCTGGTTCCTAAGACCAGTTTCTCTGCCTCCTGAAGTTGTTTTTTTAGGCTTATCACATAATCAGATCATGTTTCATCTCCAATCTGAGTTGATATTCCCGCCTGTACAATATAGGGTCTCCCGTACAATATTTCAAAAGGGCTCAACCCTCCTTTAGTTTTGGGATTAGTTCTAATCCTCAGGAGTGCCAAAGATAATGATTGTGGCCAAGATAATCCAGCCTCCTGCCCTAATTTTAAAATCTGTAACTTAATTAAGTGGTTCACCTATGCCACTTGACCACTTGCTTGTGGCCTATGAGGTATGTAACTGCCAATCTATTCCCAGGAGTTTACTAACTTGTTGAACAATTTTTGCAATAAAATGTGGTCCTCTATCCGAGGAGATTGTTGCAGGAATCCTGGATCTCGGTATTATTTCCTGTAGTAGTGCTTTGGTTACCACCCAAGCCTTATTAGTTCGGCAAGGGAATGCTTCTGGCCAGCCTGAAAAGGCGTCTGTTAGAACCAACAAATATCAGAAAGCGTCTTTCAGGTCCCATATGGTAAACCAGGCTAATGCAAGTGTCAATTTAGTTAATAATGTATATGGATTTGCTACGACAGGATGCAGATCTTCAACAATTCTATTAATGGCTCTGAGATCCTGTACTGTTCGATAATTACCATCCGGCTTTTTGACGGGTAAAATGGGAGTGTTATATTCCGATTCACATTCTATTAGTAGTCCATATTTGTTAAACCGGTTAATTATCGGTCGGATTCCTTCCCTATCTTCGGTTCTGAGGGGATATTGCCTAATTCTTACAGGCCGCGCCCCTGACTTGAGTCTGACCATTACTGGGGAGGCGTTTTTCGCTTTTCCTGGTATTTCTGAGGCCCGTACCCCTGGATATACTTGGTTCTGGATTTCCTCAAGTACTTCTGAGCCAACAGGAGTATCTATGAGGGCCAGACTCAGAAGTTCAATTAGCTGGTCATCCCCCACTCGAAGTTCTACTTTTCCTTTCTCAAATTTTATCTCCGCTTTTAGTTGTTCCAATAAGTCTCGCCCCAATAGAGGTTTTGGTGAGTTAGGCATATATAAGAATTTGTGTATTCCCAATTGTTTTCTCAATCTAAATTTAAGAGGTTTTAAAAAGCACGCCTTTTCACTTTGGCCAGGAGCTCCCTTTACCGTTACAAAATCATCATCCGTAGGCGTTAAAGCTTGGTTTAAAACCGAAAATGTTGCCCCAGTATCAACTAAAAATTCTATTCTCTGTTGTTGTTTCCCTAGCTTCAGTATAACCAGTAGATCTGCTAGGGTAGATTCCCCAGGTCCCTGTCAATCTTCTTTGACACGTGCCTGTATTCCCCTTTTCCCTCTTTACCTGGCGTAGGGCGTCTCCTCACGACTTACAGGTTCCCCTCTCAGATTAACACACCTGGGCCGCTGATGGTCCTTGTCTGTCCCTGCAGTGATCGGGCGAGCGAGGGAGGCCCTCCGAAAAGTCTTGGGGTGCGCCAAGGACATCCCCCTCTCAGGCGGTCCCGCAGCCAGGCAGAGAGGGTCCCACCTGGGTCGCCAAATTGACACGCGGAAACAAACTTCACAACTCAAAAGAGTTATAAAGGAGATATGTTTATTACGGCACCGGGTGCAAGGGAGGGGGGTCGCTCCTCCTAACTTGCACACTGTTTCGGCGAGCGGGCAAATATTTATTACACAAAAGCATACATATTCATATGATTACCCAATATCAGTCTCTTGGCAGCTCCAAGGAGGGCTTCCCGAGAGGCCTGCAGAGCAGCAGAGACCAGGAGATGGCACCGCCAGCCAGGGGACAGGACCTGGGCGTCCCTGGGCGGAGCAGGGGGGCAGCAAGGGTTGGGGCTCCAACGCCTGGCCTCAGACACCTGCAGGCGCCGCTGGGAAGCCCACGGGGGCTCCAGTGCCAAGGTCTTTGTGGCCGCGCACTGCTGCTGAGTTCTGCTGGATCGGGCAGGGCAGGTGTAGGAAACGTCCCCGCCCACCTTCTCAGCTGCTGCCAGCTCTGCGGCCACAGGCAGGGAGGGGCTCTGAGCCCAACTCAGGGACTCCAGAGGTTGGGCCCCAATTGAGGCACATTCAAAGGGCTTAGAAATCCCCACCTGAGCCACACTGTGGTCCGTGTCATGCAGGTGGAAGAACAGGGGCATCAGGCTCCTCTGCATGACCTCCCTCATCTGCTTTTTGTGGATGCTGACTGCAACCTGCATCGCATCTCTGCAGAGGAGGATGGAGCGCTCTTGCACGCAGCTGGACTCCTAGGAAGAGAGAAGGAAGAGGGGAGGACCTCAGTCCTGGCTCCTCCAAGCCCATGGGGAGGAGACGAATGCTTGTGGCTCTCCCTCTGCAGTGAGGGGAAGAGCTCACGGGCCAGGGGGCATGTGCAGAGAGGGACACGCCACCCCGGGCCACACACACGTGCCCTCACTGTGCCCGGCTGCCCCTGCTCACCTGCTGGGGTCTTCCAGACAGCATGACGAGGCTTCTGACTGCCAGCCTGCGCAGCACCACGCTCTGGCTCTGCAGGTGAGACTGGATGACGTGCCAAACTTTGCTGTTGACGTGCTTACAGTCAGTGTAGTCCAGGAGCTGAAAGTCACCCGGCAGCAGAGTGAGAGGCCGGCACAGCCAGCAGAGCTCCTGGATGGATCTGGGCACGGCACCAGGGCCAGCCACAGCCCAGGTGGGAGGCAGACGGGCCCACAGAGGGCCCTCGCCGCCTCCCCTCTGCCCTCTGCCTCAGGCACACAGCCCCGCTTCCCCCCGCCTGCCCTCTGAGAGGCGGCGCTTGCCACCAGGCCCACCTCGACAAAGACAGTCATGGCGCCGATGTCTTGGTAATCCTGTCTCTGCAGGAGGCCTATGACCGCCAGTTCAGACATGGAGACGCAGCAGGCCAGTGCTTCACGCTGCAGCACCCTGGCCAGGGGAAGAAGGCATTGGCGGCACCGAGCTGGGCAGGCAAACCTCTCCGGGCCTGCGCTGTCAGCCCCAGCCACTACCCCGCGGGCCAAGCCATGCGCAGCACGGCTGGGCTTGTGCCTTGCGTTGCCTGCTTGTGCCCCACCACCCACGAGGAAGGGGGGCCCTTCCTCTGCAGGGGAGAATTGCCGGGGCAGACAAGGATGACTGATGAGGCTCTCACCTAGTCAGCATGGCGATAGCAGTGTGGTACGTCTCATATCTCATGAGCAGGTCCCAGGCACCCTGCCTCCTGATGTCTTCAACCAGGGCGTCGCCGCCCAGGTGACGGAACAGAGCTTGCATGATGCTCACGGCGCTCCTGCACACGGGGCAAAGTGTGGTCACATGCGGAGCCCTGGCCCCAGCTCTGGGCCCGGGGCAGAGATCAGGGAGCAGGGACAGAGCACCTGAGCAGGTAGACTGTAGGATGCTTGGTGCCCCTGCTCTGACTGCCAGAGCTGCAGCAGCCCTGCTGTGAGCCCTTCATGCTGAAGGAGATCTGTACGACCATTTCCACGAAGAGCTGGTCTAAAAGCAACCGCATGCAGCGTTCGCTGGAGGGCAACGGGAAGGTCTTCTGCATGGCATTGGCTACCTGTGGAAAACACCCGGGGACTGCTGTCACTGCAGAGATGTGCCTGCGGCATTGCCTGGGGCTGGGTGGGGCTCAGGCGCTGCACTGAGCCGAGGGAGATGCCAGGACAGAGCCCGGCCCGGTTGCCTGGCCTGGAGCCCACCCGTGGAGGTACTCAGGGCTCAACTCCCATTTGTAGCACGGGCAGGCAAGCCTTCGTGGCCCGGAGGGAAGAGCCCAGCCAGCCGCATGGGCCCTGCCGGCTGGCCGGGGCTCCCTCTCCCCGGCCACGCAGCCTGCTCTGGCCAGGCAGCTGCCCTGCCTCAGGCTTCCCAGCTGCCGAGCGGGGAGGACCGCTGAGGGCAGCGGGGCAGTGGCAGGGGCAGGGTCAGGCTGCCTGCTGGTGCACCGTGGGACCAAGCAGCATGCGCTGCCCTGCCTGGCTGTGGCCCCGACGCCCCTGGCCAGGGACCCCGCGGGAGGTCCAGGTTTGGGGGCAGGCAGAGAGGGGAGGAGGGGCTGGAGAGGGGCACGCAGCCCCGGGCGGAGTGCAGCAGGCCTCCACCGGACACTCACAGCCAGCAAATGGGAGCAGTTGCATTTTCCCTTGGAGTTGTGCCACCTGATGCCGTTCTGCTGGACCTGCAGCAGTGTCTTCAGCACGTCGTGTGTGAGGCAGGGCCCAGAGACCAGCATGTTCCATGTGGCCCTGGCAGTGCTGCAGAGGCAGAGCGCACTGTCAGTGGGGCCACCTCGGCCAACACCCCTTATGCCTGGGCAGGCCCCGGAGGTGCTGAGCTGCCCCTCAGGCTGACGGGCCACGTACCTGTCACAGAGCAGGGAAGCCTTCAGCAGGACAATGGTCACCTTCTGAGGGTACAATTGGGCCACCTGGAGAAGGGTCCTCCTCAGGATGTCCCAGAACGGCTCCTGGGTGACCCTCACCAGCTGCCTATAGATGGTCTTCACAACCTTGTCCACCTGGCGGAGGCAGGGGCATGGAGTGGGAAGGAGCGCAGCCACGGCCCCAGCTGCCACCAAGAACCACTTCCCTCCCATCACTTTTTGGTGGCCTCAAAGGCTGCCCGTCGGGTGCTCCCAAGCCCTGGACTCGGGGCAGGGGGAGCGGCCCCCGGCGGGCACATGCACAGGGCCGTCCGGCTGCAGACGGCCTACCTTGTTGAGCTCCGACTGCGGGTCTCTCAAGACCGCCTCCAGCACGTTGGCCACTATCTGGACGTTGGAGACCCTTGGGTGCATCATGCTTCTCAAGACCGTGAGGATGAAGCTGTCCCTCTCGGTCAGGAGGAGGAAGCTCCCAAATATCTGAGGCAGGGAAGAGGTGTTGCACTGCGTGCGCTGGTGGCGGGGCAGAGCTGAGCAGCAGGGGCGGCTCCGCAGCGAGAAACTGGGGGCAGCGCTGGCTCCCTGCCCCAGGACAAGTGCTGGCCGCAGGGGCTGGTCTGGGCTGGTTCAGCCCTGGGGGTGTGGAGACAGAGCTGCCCTGTGGGCTGAAGGAGGGTGCCGGGGGCTGATACACTGGTTCGTCCAAGCTTCCTGCCAGCTCCATGGCCAAGACCCCCAGCACGGGAGGAGCTCATTACCATCGCCTCGTCCCTGGGCTCCTTAGGCCAGGAGGTGCTGGGTGTCTGCCTGTCCAGCTGTAGCTCTGGATCCTCACGTGCTGCCTGGAAGCCTGGGTGGGAAGGGAAACACACAGTTAGCAGGAGCAACGGAGCGCTGGAGACAGCAGGCAAGGGCATCAGGAAGAGCTCTCTGCCTGGCTCTCCGTTCTGTGGGGAGCTGGAGATGTGCCAGGGTGGCAGTGGGCGCATCTCCAGGGGGAGGAGGGGAAATCACCTCTTCGGCACAGCAGCAGGTTTTTGGACACTGTATCCAGCCTCCGGCAACTGTCTACGTTTACTGTGCTTAACGCCAGGGCTCTTGGCCCAGGACCTTGTATTACTGAACCCAAGTCAGGAGTCTGGACAAAAACCACTTATACTTGGAATTAAAAATACCTCCTCATGGGCGGTGGTCTTGCCTGCCACCCCATGGGTTTTGGTATACCATGTCCTGAGCGCACCACCGGTTAAAGAGACCACACGGTAGTTCGCTGGGATGCGAGTATGGTATCGACCCCCGTTAGGACAACCAGTTGCGGCTGAGGTTATAGCTGCTGATGACTCACAAGCTGTAACTATCATAGTGCAGGGAGAATCTGCGTGGCGGCACATGCCAGCACAGCATTTAACGTGGCAGGAATAGGGTATAGGCCGTGTTTTCACCCCCTCTCTTGTGTTCACAGATGGACACAGTCGTGGGTACTGTTGCAACCCAAGGAAAACATCTGGGTGACTTTGGCTAACGTGGTCAGACAAGATTCCTTGTGTCTCAGTACAACAACACCAAATAATCCCTTTTCCACATGTCTAATAGGGGTTCCGCTGTCATCAACGGAGTTCAAAGGTCTGTCGACGGCTGCCATACAGCCAGCCATAAATCCAACGGACTGGAATGCCTGGTTTCCACGAATCGGACATTCACCTTCATTGCCACCCCAGGAACTGCAGACTCTGAGGTCCCTGAATGCAGATTGGTCTACCTATTTTAATTACATGGGTAAAGAGAGTGCATCGTGGTGGGCTAATGCCACTCTACCGGGATATTCCAACGCATCGTGCTGGTGTAACACCACCTCCAACAGTATTACGCTAAGTTTTTCCACACATATGTCTTTGCCACAGGGACTGTTTTTGATATGTGGTGACCGAGCCTGGCCAGGAGTACCATGAGCCATCAAAGGTGGGCCATGTACCCTGGGCCGACTCACCTTGTTAGCCTTGAACATTACCCTTGCAATCTGGATGCATAAAGACCATACTCAAGGGACACGGGAAATACATGCATTTGCTCCCAACTGCAAGGATAACGTGGAGTTTTGGGATACTCCACAGATTATTGCAGCATCTGCACTCGCACCTGGGGTAGCAAGTGCTGCAGCCCTATCTCAACTAAACAAACTGGGATGTTGACTAGCCAAATGTAACAACTCCACTAGTTTAGCATTATCTGACTTATTGTTAGATGTAGATAGTATTAGACATGCAACATCACAAAATAGAGCTGCAATCGACTTTCTATTACTTGCTCATGGACATGGCTGCCAAGACTTTGATGGACTCTGTTGCATGAACTTGAGCAACCACTCCACATCTATTCATGCACAAATACAGGAGCCACAAAGACTAAATCACCAACTTGTTGAACAAACAGGTTGGAACCCCTTCGCGGGGTGGACATGGGGGTGGCCATGGTTACGACAACTCATTTTAGGTTTTACTCTTGTATGTCTTGTGTTTTTATGTATTATGTGTTTTGTCCCCTGTATGATTCAAATAATACGTCAAATGATTGATACCTTGCTGCAACAACATGTTGTACGAATGGTGGAATGTCGCCGTGTTCCAACCACGGACCACGTGGCGGCATGTATACAGAGGGGTTAAAAGATGGAATTTTGGTCTGTGGATGGACACTGGGTGAGAAGTAGATAACCGAGAAAACCTCAGTGGAGGGGTTAACAGATGGAATTTTGATCTGTGAGAAAACTGCAGTTAGCACAGGAGTAAGCGGATGGCTGGCTGAGAAATAGATACTAGGTTGGGTGAGAGAAAACAGCCCACAGAGATAAGAAAGTTGATCAAGGCTAGGGGAGGATGTGGAAGACGTGCAGTAATGGAGGAATATAAAGCACAATTCACAGTTTTGTTTACCTTGCAACATTCTGCTATTGGCTTGAGCATGGTTGATACGTGACTGCTGGATTATGGTAATATGCTACGTGAACTGAAACAAGGATCTAAAACAATTACAAGGTTTTAGCATGTGTCACTAATCAACTCTAAGTTTTGCAAATTCCTTAATATATGGAAGGTTATTGATTACATTATTAGTTTGACTTTAGTATAGAATTCTTTAGCCTAATAACTATGTGATTATGTTTAACGGCCTACTCATAGTCCTTAGGCTTTATTTCCTCAATGCTAACACTGTAACTATGTGTAAATAGTTAATCACGACTAAAGCAGGCCTCATGAAAATTAAAACAAAGAACACGTCAGAACAAAGCCTACGAACCAATAGACGGGATGGCTGTGGCGTGTGCAGCGCGCCTGGCCAGTGGGCGCATATGCCATATGCTCCCTATGTTGAGAGGTGGCAACTGAGACGTGTTCCGACACTCGCTGGCCACGTTTGTCGAAACCTGTTCCTCTGCAAATGTATAAATACCGGGATTTCCCGAAGAGCAGTGGGCCGGTGTACTGCGAGGTCACTGTTGCCTCCGTGGGGACACCCACATAAATCTGGCACCTACCGACTGCTGGGCTGGGCTCGCGGTGCAAGACAACACAAGAACGTACAGATGGTCCATATTCCTCACAGTCCACGGGTTGGTAAGACAATTGCTTTGCAAAACACCCTTAGTGTAATGCATGTCTGTAGTTAATAAAACGCTTGCTTTTTTCCTCTTGTAGTCTGTGTATATGTGTTTACCCTTCTCGGGAATCCTCGAAACCACCTTAAAACAGATGCCGTGAAGGGCAGGAGGACCTGAGAAGGGAAAAGCTGCTGGTTTGCCTTGGGAAATGACGGTGGCTCCTGGGGCAGTAGCTCTGCCAAGCGCCTGGCGGGGTTTACACAAGGTGCTGCCAAGGCTTCCCCTGGACGGGAGGAAGGTCTAGAATGGGGGTGGGCTGCCTCGCAACCTCAGGGACCATTGCAAACAGTTGGTGACCGGCTGCAGTCAGGGAGGTAGTCGGGTCCCACCCTGCCAGCCACCTCCGTGCAGGAGAAGGATGGACTTCACAACTCTATGAGAGTTATATTCCGAAGCCCTTTATTGTCTTGTCTGACTCCAATATATGTCATAATTTTCGCTTAGTCACTGCGCACACACTCATGATTGGTTACAACTTGTTACACACACTATTGCAATGGGCTATATACAAAATATCACGCGCTGTCCATGCGCCTCTCACACAGTCAGGATTCGCTGCTTGCAGGTGTTCCTGTTTTCCTCGCTGCTTCTTAGTTGTTTACCACAGCTCCTTCTCCTCAAGGCCGAGCCGTGCAGATATCCAGCTGTTTACCAGCTTCTCAATGCCACAGCTCCTTCTCCTTAAGGTCGAGCCCTTGCAGGGTGATCCCAACATCTCCCCCTTTTTGTTTATCTATAAACAAAACCTGATGGATCATTTGCAACCCAAGGACTGTGAGGAAGATGGACCATCTGTACATTCTTGTATCGTCCTGTACCGCGAACTCAGCCCAGCAGTCGGTAGGTGCCAGCTGTACGTGGGCGTCCCCACGGAGGCAACGGTGGCCTTGCCGTACACCGATCCCCCTGCTCTTCGGGAAATCCCGGTATTTATACATTTGCAGAGGAACGAGTTTCGACACACGTGGCCAGTGAGTGTCGGAACACGCCTCGGTTGCCACCTCTCAACACAGGGAGCCTATGGCGTATGTGCCCGTTGGCCAGACGTGCTGCACACGCCACAGCCATCCTGTCTATTGGTTCGTAGGCTTTGTTCACACGGCATCTTACCATAATCCAGCAGTCACATATCAACTATGCTTAAATTAATAGCAGAATGTTACAAGGCAAACAATTCTAGCTGTACTACTCCCAGCGATAGAAGCTACTTCTAGTGATGGAAAAAGTGCTTGTATAAAGCTATGAAAACCAATATTATATCTTACCAAAGGATTTGTAGTTAAAGAGCACTTTGCCTTAAAAGCTTTCCATGTTTGTCTAATGATACTGCTAATTTCAGTGTGATTAATTATTTGCAAATTAGGAACTAGGACGCCCATGGTACAGTCCCCTGACCAGTTCCCGGGCAGCTGTTTCCCAGCCCATTGATCTCCACACAGCCACCATAACCCTTCTGGCAGATTGAAAAGGGATTGCCCGGGGAGGAAAGAGACAGACAGAAGGTGTCCTGTCCTGTTTGATTTGCTAATGTTACCCATACATTTTCTTTTGGCTGAGGTGGCATCCAGGTGGCGATGACACCTGACAGTGTCAAGATGTGTCTGACGATGACGATGGTGACTGTTCCACCCATGGTTTTACCCATTTTGCGGGCACCCAACGAGTTCCAGAATCTGTAATGACACAAGCATAACCTCGTCCCCAGGTTAGCAGTTGAAAAGGTCCTTCCCACATATTCTTTTCCAAATTTTTAACATTTACTTGCACATTTTGTGTTAACTCACATAGGCTTCCTGTTATTCCTTTTACATGTTTTATTATGGGAGGCACTGTTTCTCCTTCTGCTAGACGCAAATAATTTAACACATATAAGGCTTTATTCAAACGTTCTTGGGGTGGTGTGATAGCCTCTCCCCCTTTTTGTTTTTGCAATAAACACTTCAGGGAATGATTCATTCGTTCAACAATAGCTTGTCCAGTTGGGGAACGCGGTATTCCAGTAACATGCGTCACTCCCCATTGAGCAAAAAATCATTGGGTTGACTGGGCTACATAACAAGGACCATTATCGGTTTTAATTTGTAGGGGTATACCATGGGCTGCAAATGCAGCTCGCAAATGCTTTGGTACATGCCTAGTAGTTTCTCCTGTTTGTGCAGTGGCCCAAACTACTGCAGAATAGCAATCAATTGAAACATGAACATATTTAAATCTTCCAAAGTCAGCGACATGTGTCACATCCATCTGCCATAGTTGTAGCAAATGCAATCCTCGGGGATTTACTGTAATCGCGATTCCTGGGCCTATTTGTTGACAATCAGCACAAGTCTGTATAATAGCTCTAGCGTCACCTGCACTTAGATTAAATTGTCTCGCTAAAACTTTGGCAGATTGATGGAAAAAGGCATGAGAGGCTTGTGCTTGACCTAAACGGTCCGGGGCAGGTCCAGCCCATACTGCGGCAGTCAGCCGATCAGCTCTTGCATTTCCTTCCACCAATTCCCCTGGAAGGTTGGTATGGCTGCGTATATGCATAACGTAATAAGGATGTCGTCTTTTCTACAATAAAAAACAAAGCGTGCTAAATTGTTGATATAGCTGTTCCTGCTGTACCTGTCTGAGGATTGAACCTTCCAATCTTTGGAGTACTCCAACTACATATAAACAATCAGCAATTATATTCACAGGTTCTTCAGACCATAATTTAAAGGCTTCAATTACTGCCTGTAGTTCTACCTTTTGAACTGATCCTGGCACGACAAGTACCCGTTCTTTCCATTCTCCGTGCTCTCGCCATACTATTGCTGCCTTGCCTGTCTTCCCACGACCATCCATAAATACTGTAGCACCTTGAACTGGATGTTGACTACACTTTGATTTTTCTTCTACTTCATGGTTTTTAAAAAAGGTAAACATTTTGTGTGATGGATAATTAATCTGAATGTCACCTTCAAATCCTGCTAATGCAGTTTGGAAGGGAACAGAGTGCTGCAAAGCCCAAGTCAAATATTCTTGTTGTAATGGTATTAAAATAATTTTCGGGTCCTTTGCCGATATATCAATAATTCTGTTGCGCCCTTTCATAATCAAATTTGCAAAACACTCTACTTTTGTCGTGATGGTTTTTCTGTGCTGCTGAGGCAAAAAGACCCACTCTAAAATTCTCAATGGGTCTGCTTTTGATTCTAGCTTTGTTATCCACTGTATTATAAGCGCATAGGGATGTCGCTCGTGATTGATTACTGCCAAAGTGGTCCCTATCGAGGGGTCTACCCTAGAACTAAATGCTTGAGTCACCTTTTCAGAAATGTTTGCTACTGCTTCCCGGGCTTCCTTGGTCAATTGTCGAGGAGAGTTTAACCTGCTATCCCCTCGCAAGAGCTGAACCAAAGGCTCCATATCTTGGTTTGTGATCCCACAAATAGGTCGAATCCAGTTAACGTCTCCTACGAATTTTTGTACATCATTTAATGTTTTAATCTGAATTCTTAATTCAACTTTCTGGGGGGTCACCGACGTTTCAGTGTTCATCCACCCCAAGTACCTCCAAGGCGCTTCAGCTTGTATCTTTTCCGGCACCACTTGCAGCCCACGTTGCCTCATAAGCTCAACGAGCTCCCCGATCATTTCTTCTGGATTTAATTGATCACCAGCCAACAATATGTCATCCATATAATGATAGATGAGATATTGAGGCCACCTTTTTCTGATTGGCTGTAAAGCCCAATTTACAAAAATTTGACACATCATGGGCGAATTTTTCATGCCTTGTGGCAATACTGTCCAATGATATCTTTGCATGGGTTGCACCTTGTTTGTACTTGGGACTGAGAATGCAAAATGTTTGGCATCATCTTTATGCAGAGGGATTGTAAAAAAGCAATCTTTGAGATCTATAATCAAAAGCTTCCAATACTTCGGTATCATACAGGGAGATGGTAGCCCTGGTTGCAAGGCTCCCATGTCCACTATAACCTTATTGACTTCTCGCAAGTCAGGTAATAGTCTCCATTTTCCACTTTTCTTTGGAATCACAAAAACAGGTGTGTTCCAAGGACTAGTGGTTGGCACAATATGGCCTTTTTCTAGCTGTTCTTTTACCAAATCTTCCAGGTGGGCGACCTTTTCTGCGGTCAGCGGCCATTGATTTACCCACACTGGATCATGGGTTTTCCATTCCAGTTTGAGCACAGGTCGCGTTTCAATGGCCGCTACTGAAAACCCTGCGGATCGCTAGAGAGTGATACATTCATTTGACTCAGTACATCCTGTCCAAGCAGACTTAATGGTAATACGGCTACATAGGGTTGTACTGAACACACTAGCCCGTCTGGATTTTCACAGGTTAGGGTTGTTACGCTCTGTTGTGTTGCAGAAAACCCACCAACCCCTACAAGTCCGTGAGCTGGAGACTGAGCCAGCCAGCCTGGCGGCCACTCTCGCTGACTGATTATGGTCACATCAGCTCCTGTATCCACTAACATATCGATGGTCCATTGTCGTGGTCGCGCGGTGGGGTCAGGATGCCTAAACTTCATTTTCAAAGTCGGTTTTCTTCTGCTGATATCTAATGCTAGAAAGATTTGTGGTCTTCCTGTTGAGCCAAAACCCCCATTCCCCCTCACCGATTGCGCTGCCTGAGGTACAGAAGCAGTAAAAGGCACCAGTTGTGCAACAAGTGTGCCTGCAGGAACCACAACAGGAGGAGATGGAGTCCACAACATTACTTTGATGGTTCCCGTATAATCAGTGTCAATGACTCCAGGGAGAACAAAAAGTCCCTGCTTTGTTGCTGAAGATCGTCCTAATAACAAAGCACTCAATCCATATCCTAATGGTCCATTCGCGTTAGTCGGGACATCATAAACCGACGTGTCCCATAAGGTAACTTCTACTGTTGTTTCCACGTCCATTCCGGCGCTCCCTCTGGTTTGGGCGCTGAAGCTTGCCAAGCAGCCTGGTGGTGCTTCCCCATTTGTGTCTTCACACGGGGTGCCTTCGCGCTCGGTCGCCCGTTTCCCAATTTCATACCATCCCGATGATACTTTGAACAGCATTCTGAGGCTTGGTGACCAAATTTTTGACATCGACTACATGGTGCTCCTGCTGGGCCTATTCCTTGCTGAAAGGGTCCTTGGAAGGATTTATGACCTGTCTCAATCTGCCTAGGTCCTTTCCTTGTGGCCTTGCGCTGAGCTCTAAAATGGCCTGTTTTTCCACAATCAAAACATTTTTTCTCCCCTTTTCCATTTATAAATTGCTTAATTGCTGCTGCAAAGGCAATTGCGAGTGTCTCTGCCTGATGTGTGGCAGAGCCTACTCTGTTGCAGGCTTCTACTATTTGTACTAACGTTGCTTCTTTTGGCAAAGTTAACAAAATTCTTTTACAATCTACATTGGCATTTTCTACCGCTAAATTCAACAACACTGCTAGTTTTGCCTCTTCATTGGTATACACCTTATTCAAAGCGTCTCTCAGACGATCAACAAAAGACATATATGGTTCATCTCTCCCTTGTCTAATTTGAGTATAAGATGGTTGCCTCTTTCCCTCCTCAGGGACTGTTCGCAACGCATTCAACACTAGTCGCCCAACTAATTGCAAGGCTTCTAAAGGCAGCCCAGCTTGCAACCTAACATCCACAAATGGTCCCTGGCCTGTCATTTGTTCCATAGTAATGTTCTGAAGCGGATCGCCGTCTTGACGCTCCAGGTTTCTCAGGGCTTCTTGCATACAGAGTTTATACCATCTGTCTGCCCACAATAACCTTTGGGTTGGTGTCAATAACATATCTATCATCTGCTGACAATCCCATGGTGTAAGAACCATTCCCGTGAATATGTTATCTAATAGAGCTTGCGTGAAAGGTGATTGCAAGCCATAATTTTGTACTGCCTTCCGCACTTCCTTAATCAAGTCCCAATGAAATGGGTCCCAGCGATTGGGCCCGTGAGGCTGTACACTAACGGGGAATGCCATCGGTAACTCTGTTTCCTCGTCTTTCATCGCTCCTAAAAAAACGTCTTTCCACCGCTCTCTAGGGTCGCCTTTCATTCTAGGCTCTTGCCTCCCTATAGTCTCTACAACAGGCTCTTCTCCTTCGTCGCTGCTATCAGGCAACGGGGGCCGTAAAGGTGGCAGGGGCTCGGCTGAGGGCTTCAAAACTACGGCTTTCGACCGGTTAAGTCTGGGTGGTTTCGGGGGTGGTGAAGCCCACCCCATCAATCTTTCACATGGGCACACAGGGGAACATTGAGTACATTGTTCTGGGCAGCTTTGTCCCGTCTTGCCCTCACATATACCATCGTAGATCAGTTTCTCTGACTTATCTGATGCAGCCAGTTCACCCTCAGGAGGTGCTTTTGAAGTCGCTGAAGGTCCTGGACCCTCTGACTCAGTTAAAAAGGGATTGGTTGAAGGCGGTTTAACAGCCTCCTCCATACCAGCTGCAGCTTTTCTCCCTGCCTTCAAGGCTTTTAATGTGGTTAATATCAATTCCCATGCCGTCACTAACTCTGCGGCGTTTTTATCTCCATTCTCAATATGCTCCCATAACATTTTTCCTATCTCCTCCCACGTCTCTGCCTTAAACGCCACAGACGGATCGGGGGGGTACCCTTTCTTTCGGCGCCAAATTAGGAGCGTTCTAAGTATATATTCATCATATTTCAGTCCTCTCTTAGAGAGCATGTGCAGCAGGAGTCTGACTATCGCCCCTTCTTCATGCGATGTCTTCTGCCCCATGCCACCCCGGTTGCTCACCTCACCTCGCTGGGTGCTTCTCCGTTGCAACGTATTCCTTTTTCCTTGCGTCAGTCCCGCTGACTGCAATTCTTCCAACCGGGCTTCTCCCGCGGCGTCCTCTGCGCTCGACCGGTGTTCAACGATGAGATCCCAGAGATCGTATCATGTCGGGGTCACCAGTTGCGGGAGAAGGATGGACTTCACAACTCCATGAGAGTTATATTCCGAAGCCGTTTATTGTCTTGTCTGACTCCAATATATATCATAATTTTCGCTTAGTCACTGCGCACACACTCATGATTGGTTACAACTTGTTACACACACTATTGCAATGGGCTATATACAAAATATCACACGCTGTCCATGCGCCTCTCACACAGTCAGGATTCACTGCTTGCAGGTGTTCCTGTTTTCCTCGCTTCTTCTTAGTTGTTTACCACAGCTCCTTCTCCTCAAGGCTGAGCCGTGCAGATATCCAGCTGTTTACCAGCTTCTCAGTGCCACAGCTCCTTCTCCTTAAGGTCGAGCCGTGCAGATCAATGCCACAGCTCCTTCTCCTTAAGGTCGAGCCATGCAGGGTGATCCCAACACCTCCGCCCCCTCCCACACGCTCCTCCAAGAATGGCCGCATGTCCCCTCTGCAGGAGGGCAGGAACCTCCAGGGAGGCCTGCACCAGGGAGGCCGGGCTACAGCCCATGGGCAGGCCAGAAGAAGAGAGTTTTGGGGCTGGACTGCCCTTGCACCATGGCCACGTCCCCGCAGATACACGCACTGCTGTGTTCCGGGGAGGAGAGCTTGAATGGGACGGGCGGCGAGGGCAGTGGCTCAGCAGTGCCAAAGCAGGGGGCCTGGGAGGGATGCTCAGACTCCTTCCAGTGCTTTGGCTCTGGGCCGAGGTGTGCACGCTCCGGAAGGTCACATCCCTTTAGTGTAAGGCAAAGGAAGAGACCCCGTGAGCTCTGTTCTCGGCAAATGCCTGACCTTCAAGATTTTGTCGACTGTCATGATGCTGGACTTGGGCAAAGCACCATGCACTAGCACCTCCAGCACGCTGTCCAGAGTTTTCAGGATCTGTAAAGGGATACAGCAGGTCGCACACTTGCCCTGGCCCTTCTTCCTTGCAGGAAGCTGGCTTGAATGCCTTCCACCTGCGGCAGGCTTCAGCTGCCCTCGGTGGCCCGGGAGAGGCCTCAGGGTGTGCCCGGCCTTCCTTCTTCTCCTATCATCTTCCAGCAGCCAAAGCCAACTAGGAGAACATGACCAGGGACTGACTGGCAGGCTCTCCGTAGCTCACCTCAGCATCGAGGGAAGCGTGTATGCTGCCTGGCTGTGCTGGAGCAATGCAGAGGATGCTGTGATTGCAGGGGCAGAGGTGCTCGTCCAGCAGGCCTTCCGTCTCTTTGCTGCAAGGAGAGGAGGTGCCGGTTGGATGCGTGGAGGCATCTCCTCCCTCCCCCATGCCACTGAGCCAGGGACAGAGGGCACTCCTGGCCGGTGGAGCCCGAACCCCTTTCTGTCTCCTGCCTCTCCCTTCAGGGGAAAAGCCAAGAGCCACCAGGGAGCCCCGGAGCACTCTGCGCCCTCCCATCTGGCCCACTGATGGGCCAAGCGCAAGGGAGAGCAGAGTGCTGCCAGGGTCCGGCCAGGACAGGAGATGCCTGGTGCCATCAGGCCCATGCTGTCGGGAGGTCCTGGCCTGGCCAGGCCCTGGGGCAGGCATCTTACTGCAGCCATGGCCACCACGGCTTGCTGCCACGTCACTGTCTCCATGCTGCGAGGGATCTCCTTGTGTCGCAGTACCTGGAGAGGGAGAACACGGTCGGGCTGGGGCACAGCAGCTGCCAGTGCCTGGCCCCAGTCTGCAGGGCGGGCAGTGCCCTGCGGCTGCCAGGCCAGCACTGGCACCCAGAGCGGGCCCCTCACTCTGCAGTGGCCCCACGGCAGGCAGGGCTGTTCTCACGGAGGCCTGTCTCACCCTCCCGCTGTGCCCAGCTGCACGAATGCTGCCCGGACTGCTGGGCTCCTCCAGGAACTGCCCAGTCTGGGACCTTGACAGGGCTTGTGGCTGGGCCTGGCAGCTGCAGGGATGGGGAAAGGCTGAGTGATGTGTCACTCTCATGGTCAGTTACTGCTCACTCCATGCTCCCAGCCTGCCCTGCTAAAGACTGTGTGATCAAGTGTAAAGGAGGTGCCCCTCCATGCACCCTCCTCTACAGCATGGAACCTGCTAATTCAGGTATGCACAGGCAGGCCCAAAGTGGCATGTTTTGAAGGTAAGCAGGCATATCATCTGTCTATATGCAAAAAAACCCAACCTTCTTCCTGGAAGGATTCATCATTCTAGAGTGAGGCTCTTTCTCCCTGTGGAGTGAATCTTCCTCTGAACCTTTCTGTTAAATAGATGTTCTCTGGTCAACCAGCTTACACCCAGGGGTATTCTTTCACAGAATCACAGAATCATTAAGGTTAGAAAGGACCTTCAAGATCATCAAGTCCAACTGTTAACCCAACGCCACCATGCCCACTAAACCATGTCCTGAAGTGCCACGTCTACACATTTTTTGAATACTTCCAGTGATGGTAACTCCACCACTTCCCTAGGCAGTCTGTTCCAATGTTTGAGCACTCTCTCAGTAAAGAAATTTTTCCTAATATCCAATCTAAACCTCCCCTGGCGCAACTTGAGGCCATTTCCTCTCGTCCTATCACTCGTTACTTGGGAGAAGAGACCAACACTCACCTCACCACAACCCCCTTTCAGGTAGTTGTAGAGAGCGATAAGGTCTCCCCTCAGCCTCCTCTTCTCCAGACTAAACAACCCCAGTTCCCTCAGCTGCTCCTCATAAGACTTGTGCTCCAGCCCCCTCACCAGCTTCCTTGCCCTTCTCTGGACACGCTCCAGCAACTCAGTGTCCTTCTTGTCTCCTGTGCATCCAGGCCCCTTCACAGGGTCCAAACCCTGACCCACCCCTCCTGCCCCAGTGACAAACATCCCTGTGCAGCCTTGGGAGTCCCCAGTTCCTTCATTGTAGTGGCTGCTCCATGCTTCTCCCGCACCTTCTTTCTGCCCAAGGGCAGCTCCTGGGGCTGCTCCTCATCATTAGGAGACAACAGGGATTGTCACAGGCTGGTTGGTGCTGTGCATCTTCTTAAATGTTGAAAAAATGCCCATGTGAAAATAGAATTAATAATCAGAAAAATTAATAAAGAAGATTTAATGGAGATTTAAACAAAATAATGCTCCTTTCCAGAACACTTGTGTAATTCAACTTGCCTGTTTCTTCTTCACCTCACCTTCAAGATCCTCTTCAGTTCTGCTTTGGCCTGCATCTGTCTTTTTTTCTTGTTCTGTTTTCATGTAGTCAGGCAGACCAATTACCTCCTCCTTTTCCCTGGTTTTCTCCCTCTGAATCTGTTTTCTGTAATTGTCTGGTCTTCATGGAAACACATTTAAAAACTGTTCTTGCATGCTCCAGCCTTTTCAGGAGATGCCTGTAGCTGCAGGGATGCTGTGTGAAGCAGGTGGGACAGGCCTGGTGTCTGCTCCAGGTGGATGTTTCCATCCCTCTGGTGCTGCTGAGAAGCAGGGTGCTGTGGACACGCAGCTGTAGCTCAGGTTCAGAGCAGAAACGGATCTTTACAGAAAAGTTGGGTTTTCCTAAATGAAGACCCTAACCCTGGCTCACTGCCTACAGCCAGTGTGTGACCTGTGACTGGGAGCTGACTGGGCCAGCTGTCAGGGCAGTGGAGAGCTCTGACAGCACCTTCCTGGGGCTCTGGGTGGGACAGGACGGAGAGGTCTTCAGCTTTGTGGTTGGTGTTCAGGGGAGGAGATGCAGCAGGTAGAGGGATGCTCCCTGCTTTACTGTTTGAGGCAAAGTCCTCCTGTGGTTTTAGGTTTTAGAAGAGTTAACTGCAATCTTTTTTAATGAGTTATTGCTGATCGATATTAAAAATGTCTTGTACTATTTTTGGTTTTAGTTTGATCTGCTGCTATCTTGGTACTTGATGTGGACATCTGGGGCTTAAGAAACTGCAGTGCTGCATTTCCTTCTGCAAAAAATGTCTAGGCTATTTCCATTTGGTATATATGGGAATGAATCCTCATGTAAACTACAGTTGTTTTGTTACTGATAACTGTTGCTCAAAGCGTATAAGTATCTTCCGTGTGTTAACCGAGGCGTGCTAGCTTTGTGACCCTACCACCTATCACACAACTCTGCACAGATTTGGAATAAAAGCAAATATCTCAACTCTTGTGTGGTTTTCGGCTCTCTGCACGCCGGATGGAAGAACCCATATTTGGGACAACAAAAGCTCCAGGTTTTGCAGTCCAGCAGGGCAGCTGGGGCTTTGTTGCACGGACACCCTGGGGCAGTGTGCACTGTGCTGCCGCAGGCTGCTGGAAAGCCTCGGCATCAGGCAGCTCTCAGGACGATCCTGGGTCCTTTGGGGTCCGCCTTTTGCCTTTTGCCCTCTGCCTGCCTAGAGTAAAGGCTTCCAGAGGAGGTGAACAGGCAGAGTTCACTGACATTCTAAAAGAGTAATGGGGCCAGGGTGTGCTGAGGGGGTGAGCTGTCCTGCACACAGTGGTAGAGGCCGGAACAACACCGTCTGCTCAGGGTGGTTCCCGTGTGAAGGACACTATGGCCTTGGCCTTGTGGTTCCAGCTTTAATCAAAAAGAGCCACTTTCTTGAAGAGACCTTCGCTTCTGCCCGGCTTTGCAGGGCCAGCAGCACAGTGCCCACAGGGTCCATCCTGATGTTGGCTGCTCCCTTGGAGATCTCAGGGTCAGCACGGTCTCAGCTGCCAGGGACGAGACTGAGACTTTGGGGTCTTTCTCCAAAAGCAGGAGGGCTGCAACAGAAGGAAAGACAACAGAGCTGAAAGCCACCTGTCTGCAGAGCCCCCCCCAGGCATCTGCTCCAGACCATGCCAGCCCCACCCGTCTCTTTCCCTGGCAGAGAGGTGCAGGTGGGACAAATGGATCAGCTGGCAGCTGCTGCTCAGGAATGCCCCAACTGCCCCTGAGATGTTACTATGCCCTCGAAGTGTTTCCCTGGGGCAGGGCAAGGCATAGCAGCACACTGCCCACGCTCTGTCCCCTGCCCCAACAGCCCTGGCACACGCAGCGCTGCCCCTTACGCACCGTTGCAGATCTCAGCCAGCCTCTCCTCGCTTTGGTCCCTCAGGTGCCGCACGGCAAGCCCTAGGCACAGCGCTCCGTCAGACCTCCCGCTCCCCAGCACGCTCCCGGCTCTGCCGGTTTGGCTGCGCACCCTCCTCCCCCTCAGCAGGGGGGACCCCAGGGAAGAACAGTACCCGAGGCAGGGTGGGACTGAGCAAGGCTGCCACCAAGCCCACCTGCATGGGCAGGGCTGGGAGAGGGAGGCACAGAGCCCCTGGCTGCCCAGGCCCTGCCCGGGGCAGTCGGGGCTCTGGCAGCCACAGGGCTGCCCCTTGCTGCCAATGCAGCAGCTGGGACTGGGGCCAGGCTGCCAAAAGGGGGACCCCGGGGGCTGTGGCTCACCAATGAACCTCACGGCCGCCTCTCGCAAGGTGACCTGAGCATCCTTCAAGTACGGCAGGCTCTGACTCAGGTATTCTTCAGCTCTGCTCCTGTCCCACACCAGCTGGAGAGAGCACAAATGGAAATGGGGCTGGCACAGACCCTCCCCAGTCAGCCCAGACGGTCCCTCCTCCCAGCACCCCTATCCCCCTTGCACCGCAGGCCATTCCCGTCTCCCAGCCAGCAGCGCTGTGGGGCCGAGTTTCAGAGACAGCCGCAGGCAGAGCGGGGTCTGGAGGCCCTGAGAGCTCTCTGCCCCACTGCCTGGGCCCAGCTGGGCTAGGGTCTCCTTCAACATCCTGAGGGCGGGGAGGGGAGGGGAGAGGGGCCTGGAGAAGAGCCCCCGGGGGCTCTGTGCTGAGAGCAGGGAAGGAGGGTGCAGCTCCCTTCGGCGGGCTCCGGGCCGGAGCAGGGCCGGCGAGGCACAGGGGGCAGCCCTCGTCCAGCCCGGGCCCGGGGCTTGGGGGTCGTCCTCACCAAGCACTCCCCAATTCTGTCTGTCTGCTGTGCCTGCGTCTGGTGCTTGAGCTGTTTCCACTTCAGCAGCTTTGCAGCAACGAGGAGGGCTTTCTGAGAGGCCTGCAGAGGGGGACAGGGCTTGGCAGGATTGTGGCCAAGGACTGTGGGACAGGGACCGGGGCTCAAAGCCCTGGCCTCCAAACACCTGCAGGGACAGCTGGGAAGCCTCGAGGGACGCTCGTGTTCAGGCCTTGGTGGCCGTGGGCTGCTGCTGAGCCCTGCTGGGGGGCAGGTGTGGGAAATGTTTGCACCAGCTTCTCCGCCCCTCCTTGCGCCGGGTGTGCTAGGACCCTTCCTCTGGGGTGCGCTGGAGGAGGGCTGAATGGGAGGAGGCGGGATGGGAGGGGACCCCACCTCCCTGTCCTCCTCTGCAGCAGGAGGCACAGAGGGAGGAGGAAGGCCGTGGTGGGACCGGTGCGGAGAAAGAGGGGGGCTCTGCCCTGTCCTCAGAGACTCAGGCAGCTGGACCCCGAGGTGACACAGGCTCCAAGAGTCCAGCTGCCAGCAGCCCTTGCCCCTCCCTGATGCCCAGGCCACCCCTGTGGTGCCAGCACACCCTTCCTCGTGTCACTGGGCAGCTTTGAAAGCTGTACCTTGGCCACGCTCTCGGTCTAGTCACTCATGTGGAAGAACAGTGGGAGCAGGCTTCTCTGCACGTTCTTCTTCATCTGCTGCTTGTCGTTCCCCACCACCAGCTGCATCACGTCTTTGAAGAGGCAGATGGAGAGCTCTCGCAGCTGGCTGGACTCCTGGCAGGACAGGAGGACCTGAGCAACAGCCGCTCCCGGAGCAAGGGTGTTAGCGTGGCTGACGGGAGGGGAGGTGCTCTGGAGTCAGGTCCTGCACACAGGAGCTGTGGGCCAGATCTACAGCCGTGGCTGAATGGCCCCGGGCCCATGAAGGGCCACGCAAGAGGTTTCCATCAGGCGATGCCTGTGCCAGCCCCCCAGCATTCACCGCCAGCCACGCCAGCCGCACCAGCGCAGAGCTCCCCAGGGACGGGCTGAGGCGGAGACCGGGCTGGCCCTCGGCAGTGCCTCCCGGGCACATATCGCTGGCTCAGCCTCAGCCCCCTGCCATGGCGCCCGGCGAGAACATCCGGTCCTGCCTGGCAGCGCTGCTGGGGCAGGCCTTGCGCATCTGAGAGCGGCTCCTGGCCTGCAGGTGCTTTGCACGGGGGCTGGGCTGGGCCCCAGCACGGGGGGGGTCGGGTCGCCTGGAGGCATCAGCCTGCCAGGGAGAAGCGGTGCTGGGCTGCAGAGCCCAGAAGCCATCCCCACAAGAGCCCAGGGGCATGAGGAGGGGAAGAGGCCTGCTCAAGTGCTGCCACGGGGCTGGGCTGATGGGCAGTCGTCCTTGCAGAGGGCCCATCAGTGGGGCTCAGGCTCCCACAGCAGCCTTATGTCATCAAAGAGCGGCAGGAGCTTCTCCGCCAGCTGCAGAGCGGTGGGGCTGGCCTCCTCCCTCTTCATGTGACCCAGCACGTTTCTGAAGACAAGCAGGGCCTTCATCTTGTTGTCAGTGTTGGCATTCTGCTGGGTCTCCATGATGTCCAGCAGCAGGACCAGCATTTTACTTGCCTGTATGGAGCACAGAATTTCCTTTTTGTGAAGCGGTGAAAGAGCACCCTGGCAAAAATGCTCTGGCCGCTAGGCACCAGCCTCCCACCCGGCTTCCTGGCAGGTGGTGGCACAGGAATCCCTGCGGCAGCCTCCTGGCAGGCGGTGGCCATGGGCGCTCTGGTGGGCGTCTCTGGATATGGGGATAGCAGGGGGTAGGGAAGCTAGGGCAGGAGAACAAAGGCTCCATGTCCCCTGCTCAGCCACCCCCTTTTCCAGCTGGCCCAAATGGGCAGCAGATGGGTTGGTAGCCCTCAGGGCCTGGAAAGCTCCCCAGGCAGCCACCAGGCCCCTCCATGGCAGCGCGCTGTGGACCCCCACGGCAAGCTGGCAACGAGCGGGCTGCGAGTCCTTCATGACAGAGGCCCACTGCTCCAGGCCCCAGAGTCAGCCCGTAGCACCCGCTGGGCCCCGGGCCCTGGCTCATCCTCCCCCTCTGAGCAGGACGCTGCTTCTGGGGACAGTGCTCCCTCGACTGAGGCAGTTTGGCAACGGCTTGCCTCGGTGCGGAGCAGAAACTCCTGCCTGGCACCATGGGGATGTGCCAGGAGCGAGAGCTCCTGCAGGGGGTGAGGGAGCCTTTCTCCTTGCGCTGCAGCAGCAAGGTCTGAGCCTGAAGGACCCTGGGGCCTGTGAAGGGGACAGCGAGGGCATTTGGAGCCATCACCCCACCTCCTGACTTCCAGCCCAGGCCAAGCCACCACATGGTTGTCTGTGCCGGCTCCTCCTGTCCTCTGAGCATCGGCAGCCTCCTCCTCTCAACGCCTCTGAGGAGCGATCGAGAGGCACAAAGAGGTGGCACAAAGGAGGCACGGCACGCGAGTGGTGGCGAGTGTCTCCTGTGCCCAGCCTTGCAGCCTGCTCAGCCGGTACAGAGGCCATGTCTCTGCCCCTGCCACAGCCCTTGCCCTGCCCCAGGTTTCCAGTCTGCAGAGCAGGGCAGGGGGATGCAGGCAGGTGGGAAGCAGAGCACTGCCTGGGCAGGCAGGAGCTGCCTGGGCTTCGTGTTTGTGCACCGGGGCCCAAGCAGCATGGGGTGGCCCTGCATGGCTGGCACAGGGGGAACCTGGTGCTGGGCAGGTCCCTGCTGGCCCTAAGGGGCTGTGTCCGTGTGTCCCGGAGGAGGTGACTGTTTGGGGGCAGACTGGAGGGGAGAGGGCTGTGCCTGTTTGCCTGGAGAGGCAGGCACAGCCCTGAGGGTGAGCAAGGACTGGTCTGGTCACTCACAGCCAAGGGATGGATGCAGGCGTCTTCTGTGTCCGAGCTGAACGTCCTGCGCAGCTGCTGGTGCTGGAGCTTGCTGAGCAGCTCCCCCAAGACCTTCTCCACTGTGTGGGGCTGGGAAAGCATCACCTCCCACATGGCCCGAGCAGCACTGCAGGCCCAGAGCGCTCTGTCAGCAGGGCTGCCTTGGCCACCACACCATGCCTGGGCCAGCCCCGCAGGATGCAGGCCATCCTGCAGCCCCGACCCTTCCCGAGCTCTCGTTTGGAGTGCCTGGCTCCCTGCCTGGGCAAGCGGGAGAGGGCTGAGGTAGCGTTCCCCGTGGGGCAGGGAGGAACCTCGTGGCGGGGACTCTGTGCTGGCTTGGCCAGCTTTCGCTACTGCGGGCCTGGCCGATCCACCAGTGCTGGAAAGTATGGTGGGGTGGAGGGCCCTGCTCCTCGGGGATGTCCTGTGGTTTTCCGTGGCTCTGGGAGCCAGAAAGTCTCCTGGCCCCTCTCCACACATGGAACAAGCCCACGGGGGCTGTTGGGGGCGGTACCTGTCACGACAGAGACAGCTTCAACAGGCTCATGACCACTTCCCCAGGGCACTGGTTGGTCACCGGCTGTGCCGGGCTGATGCCGTGCGGATACACTCCATGCGTTCATAGACGCCCCTGACGATGTTTGGCACCTGCAGGGCACACAGGTGAGGATGGTGCTGCCACAGGAGTGCTGCCATTGCCTCAGCTGCCTCTGAAGCTGCTGCCCTTCCCATCCTACTCTGCTGGCTTCAAATGGCTTCAAGGTGCCTGAGGCACCTGGCTTAGGGAGGGAGGGATGGAGGGAGGAACCTTGCCTGAACGGGCTCAAGGGCAGGGCAGCCACAGGCCGCTTACCTCCGCCAGCCAGGAGGCGGGTTCTCTCATGGCCACATGCAGGATGCTGCTCGCCTTCTCCTTGTCATAGGCGCTTGAGTCTCTCATGGCCTCAATGGCCACGAGGACGATGTCAGTCTTCTCAGAAGGCTGGAGATATTTTCCAAAAGCCTACGGGAGGAAGGAAGGCAGGGAAGACATGTCCCACCGAGTGCCCTGATGGTGCTGCTTTGCTGAGCAGTGAGAGCAGCTCTGGTGAGAGATGGGCTCACGGCGCTGGCAGCAGTGCCCGCAGGAAAGCTGGAAGCAGGGCCTGCCATGGCTGCACAGGGGAGGAGGAGAGGAGAGGGCCCTCAGGGTGAGGGAGGAGGCTTGGGGTCGTGGGCACAGTGTGCTGGCCCTAGAGAGAATCAGGCCTTGCTGGTGCCCGGGAGGGCTGGAGCCGCGGCTCGGGCACTGCAGTGCAGCCCTCTTCAGTCCCTGCTCGGGGACCGCGGCAACCCTCTCACCGGGGACAGTGAGGAGGCCATGTCAGCCCCACTGACTCTGGATCCCTTTGCGCACACAAGTCTCCGGCTGATGCCACGGACAAGAGGCGCAGTGAGGGAGGAGCTCATTACCGTGACAATGTTGCTGGTGCTGGGCAAAGTAAGCCAGGAGGTGTTCTCAGCTTCCCATTCCCTGCGACGTTGTGGATGCTCGGGATTATACACTGGCAGCGTCGTGCCTAAACAGGAGGGGATCACGGAAGAGTCGGTAGGACACAGCTGTCGTCTCTGCCAGCAAGCTGACCAAATGGTGCGAAGCGCTTTGAGCTAGGAATGGCTGAGGAGGGCTGAATCACACTGAAATTAGTAGTATCATGAGAGGAACATGGAAAGCTTTTAGGGCAAACCGCTCTATAACTACAAATCCTTTGGGAAGATATAATATTGGTTTTCATAGCTTTGTGCAGGCGCTTTTTCCATCACTAGGAGTAGTTTCCATCACTAGGAGTAGTACAGCTAGAATTGTTTGCCTTGTAACATTCTGCTATTGATTTAAGCATAGTTGATATGTGACTGCTGGATTATGGTAATATGCCGTGTGAACAAAGCCTACGAACCAATAGACGGGATAGCTGTGGCACGTGCAGCACGTCTGGCCAGCGGGCACATACGCCATAGGCTCCCTGTGTTGAGAGGTGGCAACCGAGGCGTATTCCGACACTCGCTGGCCACGTGTGTTGAAACTCATTCCTTGGCAAATGTATAAATACCGGGATTTCCCGAAGAGCAGGGGGATCGGTGTACGGCAAGGCCACCGTTGCCTCTGTGGGGACGCCCACGTAAAGCTGGCACCTACCGACTGCTGGGCTGAGTTCGCGGCACAGGACGATACAAGAATGTACAGATAGTCCATCTTCCTCACAGTCCTTGGGTTGCAAATGATCCATCAGGTTTTGTTTATAGATAAACAAAAAGGGGGAGATGTTGGGATCACCCTGCATGGCTCGACCTTAAGGAGAAGGAGCTGTGGCGTTGATCTGCACGGCTCGACCTTAAGGAGAAGGAGCTGTGGCATTGAGAAGCTGGTAAACAGCTGGATATCTGCACGGCTCGGCCTTGAGGAGAAGGAGCTGTGGTAAACAACTAAGAAGAAGCGAGGAAGACAGGAACACCTGCAAGCAGCGAATCCTGACTGTGTGAGAGGCGCATGGACAGTGCGTAATATTTTGTATATAGCCAATTGCAATAATGTGTGTAACAAGCTGTAACCAATCATGAGTGTGTGCGCAGTGACTAAGCGAAAATTATGACATATATTGGAGTCAGACAAGACAATAAAGGGCTTCGGAATATAACTCTCATAGAGTTGTGAAGTCCATCCTTCTCCCGCAGGAGGTCACGACCCGCAGTCAGGGGAGGAGGTGGTGGGCAGGGGTGTAAAGCAAAGGGTGACAGGCGGAGGGAACAAGAGGGACCCCAGGGACGCTGGAGAAGCATGAGAGGCACCTGCCTCAAGTGTACGTGTGCAAACACTCACGGCCTGGGAAACTCAAAGGAACTAGAGCTCTGCGTGCAGTCGCACAACTACAACATTGTTGGAATAACTGAGGCGAGGGGAGCGGCTCGCACGGCTGGCGTGCTGCTGTGCACGGATGCAAGCTGTTTGGGAGAGACGGGGAAGAGGGGTGGGGGGGTGCCCTGTATTTGAAGGAGCAGCTCTGAGAGGGGACAATGGAGAATGTGAGAGAGAGCACGTGGGTCAGGGGCAGAGGAGAGGCAGTGCTGGCGACATCATGGTGGCAGTGTGTTGCAGACCCCCCCGCTCAGAGAGAGGGTGTGGATGAAGTCTTCCTGAAGGCATGTGGGGAAGTCTCCGTGTCACATGCCCTGATTCTCCTCGGGCCCTTTAACGTCCCCGAGGCCTGCTTGCAAGATGGCGGGAGGCAAGCAGTCAGGGAGATTTCTGGAGGGCATGAGGGACAGCTTCTTTCTGCAGGCACTGGAGGGACCAGCCGGGGTGATGCACAGCTGGATCTGCTGTTCTCCAGTAGGGCAGAATTATTTTGGGGACGTGGTAACACTGGTAATGTGATAACTTTGTCTGTGGGGACCATGAAACAGCCGGGCTCTGAGAGGTCCTGAGGGGAGTGGGGAAGGAGAGCAGCAACAAACAGGTCCTGGACTTCTGGTGAGCGATCAGCTTCTGCAGCAAAATGAGAGCTGTGATGCTAGGGGAAGCAGCTGTGAGGGGCAGAGCAGGTCAGGGAAGCTGGCAGACTTTCATGGACAGCCTCGAGCAAGCACAAGAAGGGCCCGTTGCAATACGCGGGGAAACAAGCAGGCATATGAGGAGATGTCTGCGTGCCGAGGAACGCCGTCCACCGCAGCTTCTCTTACATTTTTGCTGCAGGATGAATCTGAAGAGGTAATGAAGAGCATCCAAAGCCCCCCACCTGATCTCCCAGTTCTTGCAAGAGCAGCAAAGGGTGAGACGTCCCAGCAGCTGTCCCAGGATGGGGATAGGGATCTCTGTGTGGCAGGCAGGGCTGTCATCGCGTCCGACAAAGGTGCTCCAGACCTGGGCGAGGGAGGCAGGACAGGGAAAAGGGCTGAGGGGCAGCAGCTGCGACCAAAGGCCTGAGCCCAAGAGTCTGCCTGGGGAAGGATATCCCCGGTGAGCTGGCGCTTTGGAGGACCCTCCCAAAGCAGCTAGATGGGCAGCAGGGCAGGGAGAGCTGCCAGGCCTGGGCTCCCGCCATGCTCCTTGGGCAGTCCTGTCCTGCACAGGACTGGGGGCCGAGACGGCTCCTGGCATCTGGGCGGAGAAGACTGGGGAAAAAGAAAGAAACCAAGACCCTTGCTCCAGGACAGAGCCTTGCTGAATGCCTCAGCTGGTGCCCAGGCTTGCCTCGCAGGCACCTCTGAGCTGCAGGCTGCTCCCGTGTGCAGGGAAGGGGAGAGAGCCTGGCTGGAGGGTGCCTGGCTCCTTACCTGCACTGAGGAACAGCTGGCCAGCAAATCGCTCAGCCTCCCAATCCTCCCCACGGCCCTCTCACATGCAGCTGCGCTCTGGCAGTTGGTGAAGGTCAGCAGCATCTGGCAGGAGAGAAACTGCTGATGTGACCCGGGAGCTGGCGCCTGTGCCAGCGGAAGCAGTGCTGCTGAAGTCCTGGCTAGGCTCGCACAGTCCTTGTGGCCAGGCACGTAGGCAGGCAGATGCCAGCCCCAGGGCAGCGCCTGCTCCTTTCCCCGCCCTCCCCGAGAACACAGCCCTGTGTCCCCTCTCCATGAAGACTGAACTTTTGGGCAGGAGCCTGCCTTGAGGGGTCTGCTGTGGGGGAATGGGGATACGGCCCCCTGGGAAGCCAGGAGTGCAGAGCTTCAGGGCTGGGCTCCCTGTGCAGGACAGGCAGGTCCCGGTGGTTCTCTGCCCCGCTCAGATCTGGTGGCGAAAGTACGAGGGACGGCAAGGCATGGGAAGAGCAGCACCGGCTGCCACCCCTGCAGTGCCTAAGGAGAGGGGTCAAATGCCTCCCACTGCTCTGGTGCAAGGAAAGCTCTGAGGCCAGAGCTGGCCCAGCAATGCCATGGGCAAGGCTTTGCCATGACACAGGAGGAGGCTGCAGAGGGGAGGTCACGTTGTCTGCAGCCAGGGGACACCGGGCTCCCAGAAGAGCACAGTGGGCCACCCCTGGCTCCCCCAAGGGAGCTGGGCACCCTCCCCGCAGTGTGCTCTGTGCATGGCCCTGGGGTGGGGACCGTCCACTCAAGAGTGGACACTCCCTTCCCTCCAGGCTGAGGAACAGCCCCTGTGAACCCTACTCTTTGCCAAGGCCAGACCTGGAAGATTGTCTGCAGCTCCGTGAAGCTGGAGGCAGGAGAGCTGAGCACCAACGCCCGCAGCATGGTGTCCATGGCATCCAGGGTCTGCAAGGGGAGGACCAAGCATTGTGGCAGTCTTTCCGCAGTCCCTCTCACCCCGGAGACGGATCTGAACTCCCCACGCCAAGGAAGGACACCCACACTGCCTCACGGTGCCCAGGGAAGGCCTCGGGGCAGACAAGCTGCCGTGGGCAGAGCAGCCTGCGGCACTGGACGTGGCCAGGCCCACGGGAAGGGGACGAAGGGCTGAGGGTGGGAAAGCAAAGGTGAGACCCTGCCCTGCCTTGGATCTCCGGTTGTCTCTGAGCACGCAGCAGCCAGGGAGCAGCCCAGAGGGCCTGGGGGGGCTCCTGTAGCTCAGCCAGCACTTACCTCAAAGTAGAGACTATTGACATTGTCCTCCACGTCTGTTTTTGGAGGAAGCAAGAAGACACTCCTGAAGCAGGCCTGCAAGAGGCTTTTCTTCTTTCTCTCCAGCACCATCTCCACTTTGCTGCAAAGAGAGGGAGGGGCCTGCCAGACACTGATGCTGGGAGCAGTGCCTCAGTGCCTTGCAGCTGTGCATCACCCCGGCTGGTCCCTCCAGTGCCTGCAGAGCAGGGGTCCCTGAGAGGGATGGAGGGTGTGTGGGGAGCCCTGCCAGGAGGCACCTCCTCCCTCCCCGGCATGGCCTGGGCCAAAGGACAGGCGTGGCAGGCAAGCCTTCCGCTTCCCGCTTTGGGGAAGAGCCGAGACATGGCAGGGATCTGCAGCATCCCTCTGCCCTCCCCTGCGCCCTCCCAACAAGCTGCCAGAAGGGCAAAGCAGAGGCCCTCTGACGGCACCACTGGACTCTGCCGCAACGGGGGATGCCCCCGGCCAGGCCCAGGGCCATGGGCTGTGGAGAAGTGCCAGCCAAACCAGGGGCTGGGCAGGTGCCTCAAGGCGGCAATGGCAAGCATGGCTTGCCATGGCACTGCTGTGTGCAGGTGATCCCTGGGCTCCTCTTCCAGCAGCACCTGCAGAGCACAACCTGGATGGGAGCTGGCAGCCACCAGCACCCAGTGCCAGCAGAGCCGGCCCCTCGGGGCAGCTCAGTGTCCAGGCATGCTTGCCCCTGCCCTCCCCCTGCCTGTGCACTGTCCTCACAGTGTGCCGGTGCCCGGGGACCTTGCCCCGCTCCCCAGCCTGGCTGAGTATCCCCTCACCTTGATATTCTCCGCCACCTCAAGTCTGTGGCAGAACGCATTCAGGCCCTGTGACAAGCCCTCACGCCTCGCTGCTTCGCAGAGGGTGCAGATGGTCTCTAGGTATCGCACCCTGTTGGCCTCCTCCTGTCAGCCGGGAGACAGACAGACGGGGAGCGTGAGAAGGTAGACACATGGCCAGCAGGATTGGAGCACTTGGGCTGCAGTGCTGTGCAGGAGGCCTGGGGGGAGCAGCTCTGCCCAGACAGCAGCCCCCCAGCAGCCCCAGCAGCAGGCACCAGAGCCAGTGGCGGCCCCGTCGGGAGGTGCAGGCACAGCTACCGGGGAAATGGCCACCGTTACCTTTGCTGAGCTCTTTAGAAAAGCCTGCACGAACTGTATGGATTCTTTTTCCTTTCTGTACAGAGCCAGCCAGCTGGACGCAGCACAGGAGGCACCTAGTAAAGCAGGAGAGCCGGCAGGGCTGTAGAGTGGTGCCGAAGGCAAACACGAGGAGAGGATGGAGCTATGCCCTCCGTCTAGCCCCGTGCCCGCTCCCCGTGCACAAGTCTCCTCGTGGGTGTCTGGGCTGGAGGGTGCCTGGCGATGGGCTGTGATGCTGGAGCGCAGTGCGGTGCGGAAAGCCATGAGTCCAGCGGGCTTAGGAACTCGCTTGCAGACAGGCTGGAAGGGTCCCCATCCCACACTGACCCCCTCCCTTCCCCCCCGCTGCCAGGCCAGCTGCCTCTTGCTGCCCACATCCCAGCCCGGTGGGGCCCCCCCACTGACTGGTCTGCAGCAGCTTGGGCACGCACACCTCGTGGGGCTCCGGTGGAGAGCTGCTCTCCTGGGGAGCCCTCTTCTCCTCCCAGGCCACTCTGGGGCGGCTGGGGGGTCTCTCCGCCATCCTGAAGGATGGAAGAAAGGCGTAGGGATGGGGAAAGGGGAACTTTTGGTGAAATGCCTCGGCGCGGCGGGGCTGCTGGGGGTGGTGGGGAAAGACGTGGGCTGTGCTCAGGGGCTCCTCGCCAGCACCACGCTCCCGCCCTGTCCTGTCGCCGTCCTGCCGGACACTGTGGGCTGTGGCTGCGTTGACCATATGCAGCGCCACGGGCTGTCACAGAGGCGGGTCACAAAGGGCACCATTGTGATCCGCCACCCAGGCCGGGAGGGGCAGGGTATCCCTTTGTGGGCGCACAAAGCCCACTCGCCCCTGGGTCCTCTTGGGGTGCCCCAGGCCCCACATTTGCCCTCATGTGCCCTGGAGACCTCCCTGTTGCTCTCCAGCTGTCCCAGAGCCCTGTGCCCACACGTCCCAGCGTGCCTCCAGGACCTTCCGTTCCCTTCAATGCACTCCCAGAGCCCTGCCTCTCTCCCTTGGCAATGTTACATGTCTGAGGTTTACTCAAGCTTAACACAAGTCGCCTTGTTTGTCGCTTCATCTCTTCTCTTCCAAACAGGAAGAGCTCATGCAGAAAAGAGGGAAAAGAAAATTAAGCATCTGCCACTGAGTTTGCCCTTGTAGGATTTGGGAACCTTTCAGAAATGGAGATTGCCGTCTTGCTGTTTTTCTCTTGGTCTGTTTTTTGACCGTGACCAGGAACTGCTCATCCTGGCACTGGTGCTGGCTGACCGCCATCTCCAACCCTCCATGGACACCTTCTGGGCCACTTCTCCTGCCTGATGGCCTTCTCCCCCTGCCAGCTTTCAGAACAGTGGGAGGCCCATTTCTGCAGGGGCTGCACAGAAGTTTTACAGCTTGAGAGTTTTGGCTTGTGGGGAATGTTATCTCCAGGCAGGAGTGTGTTACGCTTGCTTTTTAGCAATATGGAAACTTCTCCCCTGCAGCGCAGTAGGAAATGCCACTTTCTGCTTTAAGCTCGGAGCCGGGTAAGAAAACCCAAGGCTAGTATCCTCACCGAGTGTTTCTCTCCTAACTGACTTTTTATGTTGCTACTGACATTTCCCAATTCTTTTGCAATCTCATGCTAATCTTCAATCGTTCCTGTGATGATACTACACTGGCCACAGTGCAGAGTTCACCACAGATGTGATGAGATGCTCTCTTCACATTTCTACAATTTCTGGCATCGTACAATCCACATCCTTTCCTCCATTCTGAAAACCTCTTTCAGCAAAAGGTGTTTACGCCTGCTGCTCTTGTCTGATCCTTGTTTGGTGTTACAGCTGGTGACAGAACAAGAACATGGGGTATTGCTTACCAGATGCTATCAGAATAGGAAACCTGAACAAAATAGGCTCTCTTTTCTAACCTGTCTCAACATTTTGAAGCAGTCCCCTCATCTACAGTCTAAGAGACAGAGAGCTCAAAGGGTGGTTCAGAAAGGTCAAACTCAGGCAGCGACTCCCAGAGCTGGTTGCCCAGCACGTGTCCAGATGGCTTTGGAGGGTCTCCAGAGGTGGAGCCTCCACAGCCTTCCCGGGCAACCTCTGCCAGGGCTCAGTCACCCATGCAGTAAAGAAGCATTTTCTGATGTCCAGGGGGAACCTCCTGTATTTCAGTTTGTGCCCATTGCCTCTGGTCCTGCACTGGGGACTGCTGGGAAGAGCCTGGCTCCATCCTCTTTGCGCTCTCCCTTTGGGTATTGATACGCATTGATGAGGTCCCCGGCAAGCCTTCTCTTCTCCAGGCTGAGCAGTCCCAGCACTCCCAGCCTTTCCTCACAGGACAGGTGCTCCAGTGCCTTCATCGTCTTCGTGGCGCTTTGATGGACTCTCTCTAGTATGTCCCTGTCTCTCTTGTACTGGGGAGCCCAGAAGTGGACACAGTGCTCCCGGTGTGGCCTCACCCGTGCTGAGTATGGGGGAAGGTTCACCTCCCTCCAACCACTTGTGGCAGCCTCACTGCTTACAGAGGCTCTCATCCAGCTCTGGCTTGCCTGGAAAAGAACTCTTAGGTGTTTGTAGCTCCGTCCACTTACATTTTCATTCATTCAATTCATTCAGGAGGCAATAAACCTGCTGCGCTGACTGTACCGCATGTGCACAGCTTGCTTCTGCAGCCAGGCAGACCTGGAGTGCTTGCCCAACCTCAGCGAAGGGGCACGCCGGAGAGGACAGAGGAGGGGTCAAGCCTCCCTAACCAAGGGTTTTGTCAGTTAACCAGCAGGCGACAGAGCTTGGGGAAAAGCTTAGGCAGCACAAAATCCTGGAAGAAGTAGTGGTAAAACAGCAGAAAAGGTATGAGGCCCAGGATGCACAAGAGTTGGAGACTGATGGTGACCAGGCCGCCCGCAGCTTCCGCCTCCAAGACGAACTGCTGCTGCAGAGGTGACTCTTCCTGCAGTACATCCTGGAGCGGTTCGAGCATCCCTGTTACCCCACAGTCCCCAGAAAGGGGACCCAGTCCCAGCCAGGCGTTCCACTGCCCCAACCCCAGCTGCCGATGTAGGGCAGTGGCTGGGGCAGGGGAAGGTTTGAACGACTGCGGGACACACCCCGCCAGTGTCATCCACACACAGAGACCCTGGCCTGGGGCTGCTGGGCCTACCCAATGGGGCTGGGGGTCAGCTGGGCCTGGGGCTAAGGCCCACCCCATCACGGCCACCATGTCATGGCCACCAGTTCCCCACAGGCACCGGTGTCTGTGCCAGCATCACCGTTCCTGATCCAGGGGTTCCCAGGAGGTGACATGGCCGCAGGGTGATATACCATGGCAATGGACTGTGAGGGTGTGGAGAAGAAAACTGGCAGCTCTTACTCCCCAGAAGGTGTCATTTTCAACTGAAATAACCGAAAGGTCTCCTGATGTTCAAAGGCAGACTCGTCAAAAGGACTCAGAAGGACTATGAAAAGAACTGCACATTCACAGGAGACAGCATTAGACAACCGACGATTGTTTTCTTGTCCAGTTCCTATGTTTAAGAATGCCCATAAACCCCCAATTTTATATTAAAGATTGGGAATTCCTCCTATCATCCACCAACAACTTGGAAATCACAGGTGCATGTGCGCTACTGCTTCAGGTTATAAGGTAGGGAGATGCTGCTTTGAATTTCAGAGCCTTGCGAGCACGCGTTTAGGGCATTATCATCATGGACACGGCTAAGCGAAGTGCTTGACTTGCAACTGTGTGAGGTACAGCAGAAAATTGCCCTCAGGGTTGTCCGCTTGATCAGACACCTCACGAGGCAAAGCCACCGGCGCATGACTGCTTCCAAGAAAGCCGTCCTCTGCCTCGGTTTTGCCTCAGAAACTGCACATACGGGTTGTTTTGGAACAGGGTTTGTGAGTACGGCTTTGCCTCATACTGAGAGAAGGGGTTAAGGGAGTCTTAGCAGTTAATTAGTAGATAAGGCTTGAAATCTTGTTAGCTATTGTGTGAAGTAGTTAAAGCAGGAGAACTGTAGTTCCTCCCAAAGACAGGTCCTGATAAACTGAAAGGAGCAAGAAGATTTGTGGCTCCTCACAAGGATGGTCCCTGATAAGGATTAAGAACTTACCTCAAGAAACTAGCTAAAACTGACCCCGCGGTTTGGATAGAAGCCAAAAAACAATGGAGCCTGCGCAAAGGCAAAAGGTTACTAGCGGTGACGAAGAGGAACCACCGGCCTTCATCCCCACGACCCCCGACGACCACCACCAGGAGGCAACACGCAAGCGCAAATGGGAGGAGAACTCATTTTAATATGAAGCGGGGACAGATCATGCATATGTATAGGTATATTGCTAAACTTTATGTATATGCAACACTTTGCTGTATATATTTGAAGCAAGTGCCGCGTTGGGCGCGCACGGTTTTTGGTGGGACTACCCCCCCCCCGTGCTGCCCAGCGCTGAATAAACATACCTACTTTACAATCTTACAGATTGTAAAAAAACAGTCTGTTTTCCGCACGTCAGTTTTGGCGAGCCAGCCAGGAGACTCTCTGCTTAACCACGGGATCGGCTATGGAGCGGACGCCCCTGGGCGTGCCTCGAGCACTTTCCTCGGAGGGGACTCCGCTGCCAGCCGCTCACCGTGGGAGCAGACAACAACCTCCTGAAGCCACGGAAGAAAACGGTATGTTTTATGAGGGGAGCCTGTAAGTCGTACGCATGGCCGGGACAGCTGGTAAATCGCGCAGAGACATCTGGCGTGCAGCACAGTCCCCGTATAGGAGGAGGGTACCCTGTATGGGAATAAGGGGATCGAGCGAATCCGAGGTCACCGCTGCATCCCAGTGTCGGGAGCCAGGATGGACCTGCTAATGACTGGTATATAAGAAGCAGGAGAAGGGTAAGCGGACCTCCTCGCAATTGCGATAGGGTCATCTTTCAATATTTGCAGCTGCTAGATGAGTATTAATTGAAGCAATTGTCTATAAGCGTGAGTGATTGTAACGGGCCCTTGTGTGTCTGAATGTCTGTGTTGAACAACTGAGACGCAGCATAGCTGCGAAGCGAGTGTAGAGTTCCGATCCGCGGCTCCGTGTCTCCGTGGGGAGAACGGCCGGAGACGAACGAAGTGAATGGGAGAATTTGAAGTATGGTGAATGTCTTTAAATAATAGTGGGGGAATCACTCCTTCGGTGGTTTGGGCTCGAACCTTGGGATTATTTAAATGAAGGAGGACACTGGATAAGAAGGGGAGACCAACTATTTTATCTAAAGGGAGAGTATGTAACTTCCACAGGGTGAAAAGTGACCTTGGATTGGGAGCAACCTGATATTTTTACAAACCCCCGCGTGGTTAGATATAAAGGAGTGGTTCCCGTGGTTCCCTGTCTTGTGTGTGGACTTGTTCCTGGGCTATCTAAATCCTGGCACCAGGCTTGGGTTTTGTTGAAGTATAAATCGTGTGGGGAGAAATGGTACTGTATTTCTAGTAAGCGAAAAACAGAGTGCTTTAAGTGCTTTCCTGAACCTCACAGTTTTACGATAGGAAAGAGTCCGACAAGATTCTGAAATAGTGAAATTGGTGTGTGGAAAGGAAAAACTAATCCCGGAAATTTGGGAAGTGAGGGAAAAAGATTGGGAAAAGACCGTAAGGAACTGCCAGAAATGATTCGCGTGGAAACTTACTAGAAGCCAGTAAAAGTTGAAAATTATTAATAAATGAGATTACGAAATGGGAAACGTTCAAAAGGGAGTGTTGAAGAAGAGTCCCTTGGGCCATGTGCTCGCTCATTGGAAAAACATTGTTGGGATTGGGGGAACAGAAAGTAAAAAAAACCCTTATTAAATATTGTAATCAGTGGTGGCCGTTGTATAAGTTAGAGAATGATGCTAAGTGGCCACTTAATGGATCTATAGACTATAATACCCTTTTACAATTGATGTTGTTTTTAAGGAGAGAAGGGAAGTGGGATGAAGTTTCATATGCAGATATGTTTTTCACCCTCCAAAACCATCCGGAGTGGCAAAGGGACTGTGGAATGGTGCCACCACAGGACCCCATGGTACTCGCACTTGAGCGGGAAAATAATAAAGAACTTAGAGGTAAATTAAAGCGATGTTGCTCGGCGTGCAGCATTGGACAAAGATGCATTAAAGTAAACAAAACCCACCAGGCACCGGAACCAGATTTAACTGACCTATTTAAGCCTCCCCCTTGATCTCAGGAACGGGATGTGGACTCGGACGAAACTTCCACCCCCCCAGATAGCCCCGTATCTTCCCGCACTAGGGGGAAGTCTGCTCCAGTGGCCTTACAGGCACCTCTCCGAGAGGCGGTAGGACCCGAAGGTGGGACAATGCTAATCAGAGTGCCTTTTTCTATTGCTGACTTAGAAGGATGGGAAGGGGTTGCGAAGGATTACAGAGCTGATCCAGTGAGAGTAATGAGGCATTTTCAATTTATTGTGAAACAGCACAACCCTGACTGGAAAGATATACAGTTATTATTAGAATATATGACTGAGACAGAAAAACAGCTGATTTTAAAAACGGCAGGGAATTTAGCCGAAGATCATTATAAGAGTATAGGAGGGGACGTCAAAGATTATTTTCCTCTCCAAGATCCGAAATGGGATCCTAACAAATCCTCACATATGGAAAGATTGCAGGGATATCAGGAATGGATTTCGAGAGGAATAGAAAGAGCTATCCCCAAAACAATAAATTGGTCAGCTTTGTATGCAGTCAAACAGGGCCCCTCCGAGTCCCCATCTGAATTCCTGGATCGGTTGAGAGATGTAATGCGCCGTAACACACCGCTAGATCCTGGGTCAGAAATAGGGATACAACAATTAGTCTCTCTGTTCCTGGGTCAATCTACAGGGGACATCAGGCGTAAGCTTCAGAAGCTACGCACTACAGTAGGAAGGAATCTGGAAATATTGTTAGATGAGGCATGGAGAGTGTTCAGCAATAGAGAAGAAGGATATAGACAAGGACAGCGGAAAGTAATAGCGGCTCTCAGAGAAGAGGAAGGAAAAAGGTACAAACGAGAACCATCTCAGTTAGGCAAAGACCAATGTGCACTATGCAGGAAATGTGGTCATTGGAAAAGAGAATGTCCAAACAAGGAAAAGAGACGGGGCTACCAGATTAGGAAGATGGTAGCCCATGTAAAAGAAGATTGACGGGGACCCGGGGAATCTACCCTAGCGGATCCGCTGGTTATAATGAGGCTAGGGAAAGAACAACAGGAAGTGGAGTTCTTAGTTGATACAGGGGCAACCTACTCGGTTTTGAATCAAGCCTTGATACCCCTGGGGAATGATTACATCATGGTAAAAGGGGCGACTGGCCAAAGCGAAAAAGCATATTTTTGCAAACCTTTGAAGTACAAATTTGGAAAACAATGGGGGATCCATAAATTCCTATATATGCCTAACTCCCCAAAGGTCCTTTTGGGAAGAGATTTGTTAGAAAAATTGGGTGCAAAAATTACATTTAAAAAGGGAGAGATTATTCTGGAGATAAAAGACCACGATTATATTCAAGTACTGAGCCTATTCCTAACCAGTCTTCCTGGAGAAGGAGAGATTAGTGAAAAGATCCTAAATCAAGTATATCCTGGGGTATGGGCTACTGATGTACCTGGAAGGGCAAAGAATGCCCCACCCGTTGAAGTTAAACTCAAAGAAGGTCGGCAACCCATAAGGGTTAAACAGTACCCCTTGAGGAAGGAAGATAGGGAAGGGATCCGACCAGTCATTGAAAAATTTTTACAACTAGGATTATTAAAAGAATGCGAGTCTGATTTTAACACACCTATATTACCTGTCCGTAAGCCTGACGGGTCATACCGCGTGGTCCAGGATCTACGGGCTGTAAATAAAATAACTGAGGACTTTTACCCCGTAGTGGCGAATCCATATACCCTGTTGACTGTATTGACACCTGAACTAACTTGGTTTACTCTTTTAGATCTGAAGGATGCCTTCTTTTGCCTCCCTCTCCATGAAGCCAGCAAAAAATTATTTGCATTCGAATGGGAAAACCCCAAAACTGGTCGCAAAACTCAGCTCACTTGGACGGTGTTGCCACAAGGATTTAAAAACAGTCCTACCATCTTTGGCAACCAGCTCGCAAAAGACTTGGAATCTTGGGAAATCCCGTCTGAAAAAGGGAAACTGTTACAATATGTGGATGATATCCTGATCGCCACCAAAACAGAGGATGATTGTATGACCTGGATGGTGAGTCTACTAAATTTTTTGGGGCTTCAAAGGTATCGGGTATCTAAGAAGAAGGCCCAAGTAATACAGCAGAAAGTGATCTATTTGAGCTACGAAATTAGTGCGGGACAGAGAACTTTGGGACAAGCCCGCAAAGAAGCAATATGCCAAACCCCGAGACCTCAGACAGTAAAAGAATTACGAACTTTCCTGGGAATGACTGGGTGGTGCTGACTGTGGATATATAACTATGGACTGCTTGTTAAACCATTGTATGCATTAACAACCACTGAACAGAAACACCTTGAATGGAACAAGGAGACCGCACGAGCCTTTGAGCTACTAAAGAAAGCTCTGATGTCGGCTCCAGCCCTAGGGCTCCCAGACGTGAGTAAACCGTTTTTCCTTTTTTCCTACGAGAAACAGGGAATCGCTCTGGGAATATTAGCACAAGATCAGGGCCCCTATCGACGAGCGGTTGCATTCTTTTCCAAACAGTTAGACGCAACTGCGAAAGGTTGGCCTGGATGCCTGCGAGCAGTTGCAGCTGTAATATTGAATATACAAGAAGCCCGAAAATTTACTCTGGGCCAGAAAATGACCATCTTAGTGTCTCACACCGTATCCGCAGTGTTGGAAGCGAAGGGTGGGCATTAGCTTTCCCCACAAAGATTCCTGAGATATCAAGCTATACTGGTAGAACAGGATGATGTGGAGATCGTAGTTACTAACATTGTCAACCCAGCTTCTTTCCTCAGTGGAAACACAGGGGAACCAGCGCATCATGACTGCTTGGAGACTATTGAAGCAACGTATGCAAGCCGCCCAGATCTGAAAGACAGCCCTATGGAAAGCGGAGAAAACTGGTTCACAGATGGAAGCAGCTATGTCCTGAGTGGTAAAAGACACGCGGGATATGCCATTACCACCAGTCAAGAAATAATAGAGTCAAGACCTTTACCCATAAATACTTCTGCACAAAAGGCAGAAATAATTGCTCTGACCCGTGCCTTGGAGTTGGCCCGAGGCAAAGTTGTGAATATCTATTCAGACTCAAGATATGCTTTTGGAGTTGTACATGCGCATGGAGCAATTTGGAAAGAAAGAGGGTTATTGAACTCCCAAGGGAAAAATATTAAGCATGCAGAAGAGATTTTGAGACTGTTGGAAGCAGTCCAACTTCCTGAGAAAGTGGCGATTATGCATATTAAGGCACACCAGAAAGTAAGCTCAGAATTGGAAAGAGGAAATGAGCTGGCGGATAGAGAGGCAAAACAGGTAGCCAAAGCAGAGGTAAAACCAGAAGGAGCTTTAGTCCCCGAGGGGTGAATCTCTTTAGAAGGTAAGCCAAAATATACCAAGGAAGATCAAAAACTTATCACAGATCTGGAAGGGTCATATAACGAAGAGGAGTGGGCTTATACCCCACAAGGAAAACTAGTTATTCCCTCCTGCCTAATATGGCATTTGGTAAGAGAGGAACATAGGAAGAGGCATTGGGGGATGGAGTCTCTATATAAACATTTAATTAGAGAAATTGTGGCCAGAAATTTACATACTATGGTGAGACAGGTTACTCAGCAATGTGATCTTTGCCTCCAGATTAATCCCAAGAATATTCCCAGGCTAGAAATGGGCCAAATTGGGAAAGGCAATGGGCCTGGGCAACAATGGCAGATTGATTTTACAGAACTTCCAAGAAAAGGGGGGTATCGATATTTATTGGTATTAACTGATACCTTTTCAGGTTGGCCAGAAGCATTTCCAACTAGAACCGCTAAGGCTCGAGAAGTAGTTAAAGCATTAATACAAGAGATAATACCACGTTTTGGGGTCCCAATGATAATGTCCTCTGATAGGGGACCACATTTTGTTTCAAAAATAGTACAACAAGTTAGCCACCATTTGGGCATAGATTGGCAACTTCATACCCCATACCGTCCCCAGTCGAGTGGCCAAGTAGAAAAAATGAACCACCTAATCAAGCAACAGATTGTGAAACTAGGACAGGAAGCAAATCTAGCCTGGCCTCAGTCTCTTCCTTTAGCCCTCTTGCGTATACGAACAAGGCCAAGGGCGAAGGAGGGACTGAGCCCATTTGAAATCTTGTATGGACAACCATATGGAATACAGAGAGGAATATCCATACAAGCTGGAAACGAAATCATGACCTCTTACATGGTTGCCCTAGGAAAACAACTCAATAATATTAGAAAACACGTAATTGGGACTAGGGGGAGAGGTTTGGATGGACCTGTACATAATATACAACCAGGAGACTACGTATATGTAAAAACTCTTGCAGAAAAGACTCTGGAGCCACAATGGAAAGGACCTTTCCAAGTGCTCCTTACGTCTTTTACAGCAATTAAAATTAAAGAACAAAACGCTTGGATTCATCATACCAGAGTCAAGAAAGCTCCTCGGCTACCATGGAAGTCAACATTAGCTGGACCTTTGAAATTACGCCTCCAACGAAAAGACGAACCTTGATCGTTTGTATATTGGGACTATGGACAAAAGTTGTGTGTACATGGGACCAAAATATGTATGTACAAATGACTAAATCAATAGTAATGTCGTGGTTTAGCCCCAGCCGGCAACTAAGCACCACGCAGCCGCTCGCTCACTCCCCCTCCCGCAGTGGGACAGGGGAGAGAATTAGGAAAAACCTCGTGGGTTGAGATAAACACGGTTTAATAGGACAGAAAGAAAGAAGGGAACAATAATGATAATACCAACAAAGGAACGTACAAGAACAAGTGAGGCCAAATACAGAAATTGCTCACCACCCCGTGATCGACAGCCCGTCCCCGAGCAGCGATTTCCGCCCCCCCGGCCAACTCCAGTTTATGTACTGGGCATGACGTCGGATGGTAGGGAATATCTCTTTGGCCAGTCTGGGTCAGCTGTCCCGGCTGTGTCCCCTCCCAGCTCCCCGTGCACCCCCAGCCTGCTCGCTGGCAGGCCAGCACAAGAAGCTGGACTGTCCTTGACGGCTCAGCAACAACCCAAAACATCAGCACATTATCAACAGTTCCTCATCCCAAATCCAAAACACAGTCTCACACTAGCTTCTGTGAAGAAAACCAGCTCTATCCTGGCTGAAACCAGGACAGTATCCACCCCTTATTCCATACCATTTACGTCATGCCCAGGTCCTATACTTTTCAATACATTCCAATTATTCATTATTACTCTTCCTGTCCTTTAATATATACACACAGATATCACTCTCTTAGTCCATGGGCCATCACTTAAAATGTCTATGGAGTTCAGTCAGTCCATGACTCTGGGCTTCATCCATCATAGCAGTCTCTCAGGGCAGGGGAGATGGTATGTGGTGTTGGATTGTCATCTGGCACGGTCCATGTCCATGATCTGCAGGTCGAAGATGTCGATCTCGAGGGATTTGTTGGGCGCAAGCTGCTGAAGCCAGTTCTGGTTTCATCACTGCTGCACGTTGCTTGGTTTCAGTGAAGCTCATTCTTCATCAGTCTGGGTGATTCTTACTATAATACCATTGATATGGTAGATAGCAGCCATAGTAGTAATGTAATTCTGAACAATTAACATCATACAATTCAAATCATTGACTGTTTTCACCCAAAATCAAGTCTCCTTGAGGTACACATCGGACTTCCCCATCCTTCCGCATTACCCACCAAGTGCACCCAGGTCCCTGGGCAAAGGCAATCCCACGAACGGGTTTGCCTTTTCCTAATGCAGGAGTAACCCAGACTGTCTTCCCCAGCATGTTTCTCACATGCACCACAGGGACTTTATCCCCTTCTACAGTACGTAGAAGTTTTGATTGGGCAGAGCCGGCTCTATTAGTAGATCCCCTAGTGTTGACTAACCAGGTGGCTTTGGCTAAATGTTTATCCCAATGTTTGAATGTCCCATCACCCATTGCTCTCAGTGTAGTCTTTAACAGTCCGTTGTATCGTTCAATTTTTCCGGAAGCTGGTGCATGATAGGGGATATGATACACCCACTCAATGCCGTGCTCTTTGGCCCAGGTGTCTATGAGGTTGTTTCGGAAATGAGTCCCATTGTCTGACTCAATTCTTTCGGGGGTGCCATGTCGCCATAAGACTTGCTTTTCAAGGCCCAGGATAGTGTTCCGGGCGGTGGCATGGGGCACAGGGTATGTTTCCAGCCATCCGGTGGTTGCTTCCACCATGGTAAGCACATAGCGCTTGCCTTGGCGAGTTTGTGGAAGTGTGATATAGTCAATCTGCCAGGCCTCCCCATATTTATATTTCAACCATCGTCCTTCATACCAGAAGGGCTTTAACCGCTTGGCTTGTTTGATCGCAGCACACGTTTCACATTCATGGATAACCTGTGCAATAGCATCCATGGTCAGGTCCACCCCTCGATCCCGAGCCCATCTATATGTTGCATCTCTTCCCTGATGGCCTGAGGTGTCATGGGCCCACCGAGCTATAAATAATTCACCCTTATGTTGCCAGTCCAGATCCACCTGAGCCACTTGGATCTTAGCAGCCTGATCCACCTGATGGTTGTTTTGATGTTCTTCGGTGGCCCGACTCTTGGGTACGTGAGCATCTACGTGACGTACTTTTATGACGAGATTCTCTAGTCGGGCAGCAATATCTTGCCACAATTCAGCAGCCCAGATGGGCTTGCCTCTGCGTTGCCAGTTGCTCTGCTTCCATTGCTGCAGTCACCCCCATAGAGCATTTGCTACCATCCATGAGTCAGTATAAAGATAGAGTACTGGCCATTTTTCTCGTTCAGCAATATCTAAAGCCAGCTGGATGGCTTTCACCTCCGCAAACTGACTTGATTCACCTTGTCCTTCAGCCACTTCTGCAACTCGTCGTATAGGGCTCCATACAGCAGCTTTCCACCTTCGATGTTTGCCTACAATACGACAGGACCCATCAGTAAACAGGGCATATTGCCTTTCGTTCTCTGGCAGTTCATTATATGGTGGAGCCTCTTCAGCACGCGCCACCTCCTCTTCCGGTGATATTCCAAAATCTTTGCCTTCTGGCCAGTCCATGATCACTTCCAAGATTCCCGGGCGATTAAGATTTCCTATTCGAGCCCGCTGTGTAATAAGCGCGACCCACTTACTCCACGTAGCATCAGTCGCATGATGTGTAGAGGGGACCCTCCCTTTGAACATCCAGCCCAGCACCGGCAGTCGGGGTGCCAGGAGGAGCTGTGCTTCAGTACCAACCACTTCTGAGGCAGCTCGAACTCCTTCGTATGCCGCCAATATCTCCTTTTCATTTGGAGTATAGCGGGACTCAGATCCCCTATATCCTCGACTCCAAAACCCTAGAGGTCGACCTCGAGTCTCTCCTGGTGCCTTCTGCCAGAGACTCCAGGTAGGGCCATTCTCCCCGGCTGCCGTGTAGAGCACATTTTTAACATCTTGTCCTGCCCGGACTGGCCCGAGGGCTACGGCATGAACTATCTCCTGTTTGATTTGTTCGAAGGCTTGTCGTTGCTCAGGGCCCCATTTAAAATCGTTCTTCTTCCGGGTCACTTGATAAAGAGGGCTTACAATCAGACTGTAATTTGGAATATGCATTCTCCAGAAACCCACAACGCCCAGAAATGCTTGTGTTTCTTTTTTGCTAGTTGGTGGAGACATAGCTGTTATTTTGTTGATCACATCCATTGGGATCTGTCGACGTCCATCTTGCCATTTTATTCCTAAAAACTGGATCTCTTGTGCAGGTCCCTTGACCTTACTTTGTTTTATAGCAAAACCAGCTTTCAGAAGGACTTGAATTATTTTCTTCCCTTTCTCGAAAACTTCTTCTGCTGTGTTTCCCCATACGATGATGTCGTCAATGTATTGCAGATGCTCTGGAGCTTCACCCTGTTCCAGTGCAGTTTGTATCAGTCCATGGCAAATGGTAGGGCTGTGTTTCCACCCCTGGGGAAGTCGATTCCAGGTGTATTGGACACCTCTCCAAGTGAAAGCAAACTGTGGCCTGCACTCTGCCGCCAAAGGGATCGAGAAAAACGCATTAGCAATATCAATGGTGGCGTACCACTTGGCTGCCTTTGACTCCAGTTCATATTGAAGTTCTAGCATGTCCGGCACGGCAGCGCTCAATGGCGGCGTGACTTCATTCAGGCCACGATAGTCTACTGTCAGTCTCCACTCTCCATTAGACTTTCGCACTGGCCATATGGGGCTGTTGAAGGGTGAGCGAGTCTTGCTGATCACTCCTTGGCTCTCCAGCCGACGAATCAGCTCATGGATGGGGATCAGGGAGTCTCTGTTGGTGCGATATTGCCGCCGGTGCACTGTTGTGGTAGCGATCGGCACCTGTTGTTCTTTGACCCTGAGCAACCCCACCACAGAAGGGTCCTCTGAGAGACCAGGCAAGGTGGACAGCTGTTTAATTTCTTCCGTCTCCAAGGCAGCTATACCAAAAGCCCACCGGTACCCTTTTGGGTCCTTGAAATACCCTCTCCTGAGGTAGTCTATGCCCAGGATGCACGGAGCCTCCGGGCCAGTCACAATGGGGTGCTTCTGCCACTCATTCCCAGTTAGGCTCACTTCAGCCTCCAGCACAGTCAGCTGTTGGGATCCCCCTGTCACTCTGGAAATACAGATGGGCTCTGCCCCTATATGGCTTGATGGCATCAGGGTACATTGTGCACCGGTGTCCACTAAAGCCTTATATTCCTGTGGGTCTGATGTGCCAGGCCATCTAATCCACACAGTCCAATAAACTCGGTTGTCCCTCTCCTCCGCCTGGCTGGAGGCAGGGCCCCTCTAATCCTGCTCATAGTACTCGTTACCCACTTCTTGTAAATAGGAATCAGAAGTCCCTTCAAGAGGATCAGAGGTGAGATCAGCTCTTCTATTCTTTCTGGGAAGCTGCCCACTGGAAAGTGGAGCGACGATTTTCCTCGAGGAACCTGAACCCCCTTTTGTAATTGTTTTTCCTTGCAGCTCGCGTACTCGTGCCTCTAGGGTCGAGGTAGGTTTTCCATCCCACCTCCTCATGTCCTCTCCGTAGTCACGCAATTGAAACCACAGGGTGGCTCGTGGTGTGTATCCTCTGTATCTTCTCTCCTGAACAGAAGAGCGCTTACTCCTAATGGCTGAGACACTGGTCCGTATGGGTGGAGGGTAGGGCATATCCTCTTTGAATTGCCGGAACTCTCGGGACAGTTTCTCTATAGCAGAGACGCAGGCCCGTAGAGAGACTTTCTTCGTATTGCCGGAGTTGGCCAGCCAATTCATCCACCGTTGGTCTCTCTCCGTCCTTCCAGGCCATTACTGCTAATGAGTTGGCATATGATGATGGTGCACTCCGTACAAACTTCCACCACATAGGTTGCGTGCAATTGACTTCATCTGGATCTTTGGATGATTGTCCATTGTCCAAGTCACCATAAATCACTTCCAGCACCGCTAGCTCCCTCAGGTACTGAATACCTTTCTCCATGGTGGTCCACTTGCCTGGGTGACATAGAACATCTTCCTTGAAGGGATACCTTTCCTTCACACCCGACAGGAGTCGTCTCCAGAGGCTGAGGACTTGTGCACCTTTTCCAATTGCTTTGTCAATGCCCCCTTCCCTAGAAAGGGATCCCAGCTGCTTGGCTTCCCTACCCTCTAATTCCAGGCTACTGGCCCCATTATCCCAGCATCGGAGCAGCCAGGTGACAATGTGCTCACCTGGACGACGGCTGAAATCCTTTCGCATATCTCGCAATTCACTCAGGGATAGAGATCGGGTAGTTACCGTCTCTTTTATAAGTTCTTCCTCTTCCTCCTCTTCAAGCGATGACTCGCTCTCTTCCCTCTTCCGTGCTTGTGATGGCCCTGCTTCAGAGCACTCTGCCTCCTCACTCTCTTCCTCTGGCTCCTTCTTAGCAGGATCTTCCTCCTCCCTTACTAAACGAGCTGACTTCCGCTTCCAAGATTTCTTCTTTTGTACAGGGGCAACTGATACCGGGATGGGCTGGTCCTCTGGTTCAGCTGCAACAGTCTGAGTAGCTACAGTGCCCGCCGTGGGGGTTGGAGTAGTGGCAGTGCCCGCCGTGGGAGTTGGAGTAGTGACAGTGCCTGCCACATTGCCATCAGACCCAGAGAGCCTCTCTCCCCTCTGCATAGTGTTAAATAGGGTTCTGTAGGCATGGGCCAGGCCCCAGCACATGGCAATGATTTGTGTCTCCTTGGAGCTGCCAGGCTGACAGCATACTTCTTCCAGATATTCTGCTAGTTTATCAGGATTCTGCACTTGTTCGGGAGTGAAGCTCCAAAACACCGGAGGTGCCCACCGCCCCAGGCATTTGCCCATGCTGTTCCACACACCCTGCCATTCATAACTATCCAGCCTTGGGGCAGATCTCCGGGTGATATTCTTAAATTGCTTGCCAACCTTAGACAAAACTGAAACCATGTTCCCCAGAAGTAGCAATAGAGGTATTTTAACCAGCCAAGGGTGTTCAAAATACTGAAAAATTATTGCGATGAAGGAGGAAATGTTATGATAGAGGGTAGCAAAGGTACCACTCTGCATTTCCTCCATAAAAAACCTTTCAGAGGCAGAAGTATAATTGCTAATCGTCTCCACAAGACTGTAGCCAAAATACAGTAACGGCTTTAGTACAGAGCTCAGATGATACCACATTAAGCTCAAGGTCAGTGCTCTAAAAACAAAATTCACAGGCGAGACATTACTAATCATCGCAGAGTACAGCAGCCCGCAGAAACCAACACCGATCCTTAACATGTACAGCAAAGACGAGAGCATGATGCAAATCAAATAAACTGATATTGTGACCTGCAACCGTTATTATCTCAAGCCTCGGGCCCCACGTTGGGCGCCAAAAAAGACTGTCGTGGTTTAGCCCCAGCCGGCAACTAAGCACCACGCAGCCGCTCGCTCACTCTCCCTCCCACAGTGGGACGGGGGAGAGAATTAGGAAAAACCTCGTGGGTTGAGATAAACACGGTTTAATAGGACAGAAAGAAAGAAGGGAACAATAATGATAATACCAACAAAGGAACGTACAAGAACAAGCGAGGCCCAATACAGAAATTGCTCACCACCCAGTGATCGACAGCCCGTCCCCGAGCAGCGATTTCCGCCCCCCCGGCCAACTCCAGTTTATGTACTGGGCATGACGTCGGATGGTAGGGAATATCTCTTTGGCCAGTCTGGGTCAGCTGTCCCGGCTGTGTCCCCTCCCAGCTCCCCATGCACCCCCAGCCTGCTCGCTGGCAGGCCAGCACAAGAAGCTGGACTGTCCTTGACGGCTCAGCAACAACCCAAAACATCAGCACATTATCAACAGTTCCTCATCCCAAATCCAAAACACAGTCTCACACTAGCTTCTGTGAGGAAAACCAGCTCTATCCTGGCTGAAACCAGGACAAGTAGATAACATGAACTTGTCTAGCTGTTGGGTGTGCATAGCTCTTCCCGGAGGTCAGATGGAGATACCCACTTTTGGAGTCATGTCTTCTAATTGGTCTATAATTAATGAAGTCACTGGGGTGGACATGTGGAAGTCAAGAAACACATCCAAACTAGAGTGTCAAACTAATGTGACAACTAGAGAAAGAGGACCTAAATTTGAACTTCAGGTCTTGGAGGGAGGAATATTTTTTGAGGGATGTAAGAACAAGAGCTCTGAAGCATGTATTAGCGCCCCTCAATTTGGAAGCTTTAATTTGAGCACCATAAACTGTACTATCATTGATTTACAGAACAGGACATCAATCGGAACCTTAAGTAACCTGGTTAATGACGACCTACAGGTGACTCTGAATGGAATCTATCTTAATATAACTGCCCAAAGAAGGAGTAACGCGGCAAGTCCAGTACCTATATGTCCAACCCCTCAAGGGACTTGGTGGTTATGTGGAGATGGACGTGCACGAAAGATATTACCCAGAGCTTGGCAAGGGACCTGTACTCTTGGGTATCTCACAACACAATATAGAATCGTTAATCAAACTGAGGTACCTTCAGGAGTCCTGAGGAGCCCCTGGGTACGAGTAAAACGGAATAACCCATTGACAGATAGACCTACTAGTTTTCACAGTTTCGCTCGATGGTTCCTCCCTTGGTTAGGAGTAAGTGAACTTGAAAAAGCTATCCTAAACATATCAGCAACAATGGAATTGTCTTTAAATGCAACAGGAGATGCCCTGTTGTCTCAGCAAAAAGAAATAGAGAGTTTGCGACGGTTTGCGGCACAGAATAGGATGGCGTTAGATATTTTATTTGCTAATCAGGGAGGAACATGTGCAGTGATTAATAGTAGTTGTTGTTCTTATATTGATCAGAGTAAAAGAATTGCCGCAGACATCAACCAAATTTGGAAACAGTCAAAAATATTACACCTAGTAACACTAGATGACACTTCACTGGGTTTCTCTGATCTTTGGAATAAGTTGACTTCTTGGCTCCCAAACTTGACTTGGTTAAGACAATTATTTGTTCTGATAATTGCGATTATCTTTTTGGTTATAACTCTTTGTATTACAGTTCGATGTGGTCTCTGGTGTTTTCAGAACACAGGAGACTCTTATAGTGAATGGAAGAAAAGCCAATTACGAGGCAAATTGGAATCTAACAAGTACTTTGAAAATGTTAGATAAAGAAACACTGTATTAGAAATAGTATCAGAAATAAATCTAGTAAAAGAATTTACTAACTTTTTAGAAAAGGGGGGACTGAGAGAAGGGGTTAAGGGAGTCTTAGCAGTTAATTAGTAGATAAGGCTTGAAATCTTGCTAGCTATTGTGTGAAGTAGTTAAAGCAGGAGAACTGTAGTTCCTCCCAAAGACAGGTCCTGATAAACTGAAAGGAGCAAGATTTGTGGCTCCTCACAAGGACAGTCCCTGATAAGAATTAAGAACTTACCTCAAGAAACTAGCTAAAACTGACCCCGCGGTTTGGATAGAAGCCAAAAAACAACGGAGCCTGCGCAAAGGCAAAAGGTTACTAGCGGTGACGAAGAGGAACCACCGGCCTTCATCCCCACGACCCCCGACGACCACCACCAGGAGGCAACACGCAAGCGCAAATGGGAGGAGAACTCATTTTAATACGAAGCGGGGACAGATCATGCATATGTATAGGTATATTGCTAAACTTTATGTATATGCAACACTTTGCTGTATATATTTGAAGCAAGTGCCGCGTTGGGCGCGCACGGTTTTTGGTGGGACTACCCCCCCCCCCGTGCTGCCCAGCGCTGAATAAACATACCTACTTTACAATCTTACAGATTGTGGCGTCTGTTTTCCGAACGTCAATACCCCTCCTTCTTCAGCTCGCCTGTAGTCCTTCACCCCCAATAGCATGCGGGCAGCTGTAGTCCCCATCCCGGCAGCTGGGCGGGTGTGCTGGTTTTGGCTGAGAAAGAGTTAATTTTCCTCGTAGTAACTGCTATGGGGCTATGCTTTGGATTTGTGCTGAAAACAGTGTTGGTAACAGGGATGTTTCAGTTATCGCTGCACAGTGCTTTACACAGCGTCCAGGCCTTTGCTGCTGCTCACGCTGCCCGGCCAGCGAGGAGCCTGGGGGTGCCCAAGAAGTTGGCAGGGGACCCAGCTGGGACAGCTGACCTCAACTGACCAGCGCGATGTTCTGTGTCACAGGATGTCGACGCTGAGCACGGCAATAAAAGCTGGGGGAGGAAGGAGAAAGGGGGGAAGTCTGGAGTTACAGTGCTTGTCTTCCCAAGTAACCGTTATGCGTGATGGAGCCCTGCTTCCCTGGAGATGGCTGAACACCTACCTGCCAATGGGAAGTAGCGAAGGAATTCCTTGTTTTGCTTTGTTTGTACGCACGGCTTTTGCTTTACCTATTAAACTGTCTTTCTCTCAGCCCACAAGTTTTCTCCCTTTAACTTTCTGATTCTCTCCCCTATCCCCCTGAGTGGGGAGCGAGCGAGCGGCTGTGTGGTGCTGAGCTGCCGGCTGGGCTTAAACCAAAACAGCGGGTACCATTCCCAGCTCTGTCTCCTGGCCTACCTGGGCCAGGCTGTCAGCCCTGGGCTGCCGGAAGGGACCATCCCTGCAGTGCTTGGGCGTCTCCTGCAGTGCAGCTCCAGGGCTCAGCCCTGAAAGACTGAAGGGGCACAGGGGCCATGTCCTGGTGCGGGTCCTCGTCTCTCCGGGCCCCGAGGACGGACGACACTGGCCAAGGGCCCTGGCAGCAGCGGCCCGGGGTATGGGATGTGACGGCCATGGGTGCTGTGGCCCTGCCAGAGTGGCTGGCGGCCCATAGGGCGGCTGAAGCACCGTGCCCCTGTATCGCAGGGCGCTGGGTGCGGAGCAGGGCGGAGAGGTTTCCTGGGGACTCTCAGGGACGGCCCGGGCTTGGCCCCAGAGAGGGGAGCTGCTGGCCAGGGGTGGTGAGGAGCTCTCTCCTGCTGGGGATTTGGGGCCCTCCCTCCTCCCAGCCCTTGGGGAGGAGGCTGTGGGAGCCTGGCGCACCCTGGCCCCACGGCCTGGCTGATGGCCCCGGGCTCGGCCTGGCCCTGTCCTGTGGACGCAGTGCTCTGCTCATCCCTGGCAGCTGCTGGGGGAACGGCGGCCTTTGGGGTCTGGCCAATGCTGTCGCATCGGCGAGCAGGACGTGTCGGGGGCAGGGGACAGCTGCTGCTGCTGTGGCGGGAGAACGCCAAAGCAGCCCACTGCCCCAAGGGCTGGCAGCCCAGCCCCAGCAGCCCAGAGGAGGTGGGGCAGGGTGCCCCTGGGGGCACAGCTCTTCCCTCTCCACAGGGAAACTTCTCCCCCGGCTCATGGGCAAGGATGTGCAAGCCCAGAGCATGCCAGATGTGGCCGGCCACGTCTGAACACCAGCATGAAATCTCCAGGTTTCCTTCTTCCTGATCTGCCTGGGGAATAATTCTCAGCATGTCACAAACGGTATTTTCTGCTGTGCTTTACCAGTTTAAAATAATTTCTTGCCAGAAATGTCTTAGTGCCTGCACAGAACAAGAACCTCCAGTAGCAAGGGCATGTTGACCCTCAGGCAGCTTCAAAGCAACAGGTGCTTGTGAATAGGTTAAAAAAACAATCTCCTGGAAGCAGTATGCATATCTAAGTCTACCTGACTACCACACTCAGCACCTCAGAAAAGCCCCTTCCTCACTGAGTATGCCCGGGAAGAAAGAAGAATGCTGTGACTTCAAGTGGAGGCGAGGCTTGTGAGAACCAAGGGGAACAAGGGTGACGGAGCCAACTGTTACAAAATACTGATAACTGTTGCTCAAAGCGTATAAGTATCTTCCGTGTGTTAACCGAGGCGTGCTAGCTTTGTGACCCTACCACCTATCACACAACTCTGCACAGATTTGGAATAAAAGCAAATATCAGAGAGTGCAACGTTTCAATCTCGCATTGGGGAGCGCGAGAGTCAGAAAAAGCAGAGTGCCTGTTTGCAAGGCTAGGAAAGAGCAGAGCCCCAGTCTTGCTGTTTTTCTGCAATGACTGCCAGGGCAAGTGAGGACCAGCAAGACAATTCCTGCCTAGCACCTTCCTTGGAGGAGAGAGAGTGCAACGTTTCAATTCAGGAATTTGGCGTTCGAGAGTGTGAGGAACTGCATTGGCTGTTTGCAAGGCTAAGAAAGAGCCAAGTCCCAGTCTTGCTGTTTATCTGCAATGACTGCAAGGGCAAGTGAGGACCAGAAAGACAATGCCTGCCTAGCACCTTCCTTGAAGGAGGGAGAGTGCAACGTTTCACCCTCGCAGTTGGGAGTGCGAGAGTCCGAGGAACTGCATTGGCTGTTTGCAAGGCTAGTAAAAAGCAGAGCCCCAGTCTTGCTGTTTATCTGCAGTGACTGCCAGGGCAAGTGAGGACCAGCAAGGCAATTCAAAGGGTTTTTATCACACCAGTGTTTGTCCCCCAGGCCCTAGGCATGCGCCGGATGGAAGGAAATCACTGTGAGAGGAAACAAATACCATCACAGACACATCCAGGACACACATGGCTCGAAAATTGTTCTTTCCTGTGAGTTCTGCATCAGCTGGAAAGAACATGAGCAGCATGGGATGCGCCTGCTCTACACGTGGAAAACAACACTGCATCTACATGAAGACTGCTGCTAACTCTAGGATTAATGAGCCTTTCACGCCCTTACAATTTATTTAGGTTTTTAAGTAACGGAAGCTCCTGTGTGCCTTCCATTATTAAAACAATCCTTCATAAAAATGAAAGAGCATCCTTTTGTTTCCAGGCTTTGCAGAATTCCCTGAACGTGGTCTAAACGTGACTATTAAAGCCAACAACTACTGTGTGCTACCAGCTAAAAACCTTTGCTGTCAAAACAGGCCCTGCTCATAAGCTCTCCTGTTTGGGCGCAGCCGAGACCTCTCACTGAAGTCCCTGATTCCACATACAACAGCAGACGGATCCTGTCCCTGTTGGGGTTGATTGACCTTAATAAAACTAGCTGATAACTGGGGAACTTCAGGCAGTCCATCACAGGCTGTTCACTGTTCCTAGCTCAGGGGCAACAACCTCTGAAAAAGAGCCCAGGAAGCCAATGCAGAGGGAAGCAACTTCAGGTGCCTGATTTTCATCTACCACAGTTTTACTAAGACACCTGAAGATGCCTTGAAGCTCTAAGTGTCCAAGCTGATCTTATCTCCAGCAGGAGGTGAGGCATGTATGGAGAAAAAGAGCATCTCAAAGAATCTGGGTGAGGGCAGGAAGAGCTGAATGTGACTTTGGTCAGAGAGAAGAAATCCAGTGATCTTTCTCACAAACAGTTCACCTGAGGCTTCTTGAGGAGCCCTAATCAGCATTTGAGGTTAAGGAGGCAGGGAACTTTCAGCATCCCGACCAGTCATGCTAATGCTCTTCATGGGTTTTTGCTGCCTTATGCAAGGCAAATGCATTTTTTGCAAGGGTCTCCCAGGGATGCAGGTGGAGTATGGACTCCTCTCTTTGCTTGGCCGGGGGTATTTCCTGACCATTCTCTTGTTTCTTCTTTCAGTCTGCAGTACGCAGTCGGAGTGCCACAGACCAGAGAGAGTGCAGCCTTACTGCTATGAGAAAAGCTAAAGGTCAGGCTCTATTTTAATTCTAGCCTTAATAAGAATTGCGTATGTATATGCATAGAGCAAAATTAATTTCCTCCTGAATTCCTGCATCCTGTCAGGAATTAACTGTGCAGCATTGAGCTCTGTTTCAGCGCTCAGTCATGAGGTGTTATCTTGGCAGACGTTCCTCCACTATGACACGCTCCTTTGGTATAAGAACTGGTCATTTCATTTTAAGGAATTAGGACAAATCTGGAAACTTCAAAACATCAAAATACATTAGCTTACTACAAGTATCTGTGCTAAAACCTACTTGTAGAAATGCATTTGCTAAGAAGTAATTATGGCATTACTAGAACCAGTGACACTTCCTGAAAGGCGCAGGTGAGCAATCGGCACTGATCTGAGTTTGGAAAGACTTCTCCTGCAGGTACAGTTGAAATACTTGTCATAAAAATTCCCCAACTGGAGGATCTTGCTGCTGAAAAATTCTTATCATTCAGAGATACAGCTCAAAGAGAGTTCCAAAAGCGCATGAGAAATCTCAAGCATCGTTGAGGGCAAAAATGACACATCTCTGAACAGGCTACATGTCACTTCTCTTTTAAGGTTCTCCCATTGACATAACGACAGCGACAGTATATGCTGATATGCTCCAGTGACATTTTTAGAAGCAGCCCTTGGTGGAACAAGTTCAGGCTGGTGAAACTGGGATTTTGTCTCATGGGAGACAAAACATGGGGCAGGTTAGAAAGACGGTGGTATCTGGTTTTATTTGCACCTTACCCTGAGAGGATGAGCATTAACGCAAGGAGAACCTCTGGTTCCTCTCTGCTATGAAGGAATTGTCATGCTGGTCCTCACTTGCCCTGCAGTCATTGCAGATAAACAGCAAGACTGGGGCTCTGCTCTTTCCGAGCCTTGCAAACAGGCACTCTGCTTTTTCTCACTGTCATGCTCCCAACTGCGAGATTGAAACGTTGCACTCTCTCTCCTCCAAGGAAGGTGTTGGGAAGGAATGGATGCCTGGGGGGGGCTCTGCAGACAGGTGGCTTTCAGCTCTGTTGTCTTTCCTTCTGTTGCAGCCCTCCTGCTTTTGGAGAAAGACCCCAAAGTCTCAGTCTCGTCCCTGGCAGCTGAGACCGTGCTGACCCTGAGATCTCCAAGGGAGCAGCCAACATCAGGATGGACCCTGTGGGCACTGTGCTGCTGGCCCTGCAAAGCCGGGCAGAAGCGAAGGTCTCTTCAAGAAAGTGGCTCTTTTTGATTAAAGCTGGAACCACAAGGCCAAGGCCATAGTGTCCTTCACACGGGAACCACCCTGAGCAGACGGTGTTGTTCCGGCCTCTACCACTGTGTGCAGGACAGCTCACCCCCTCAGCACACCCTGGCCCCATTACTCTTTTAGAATGTCAGTGAACTCTGCCTGTTCACCTCCTCTGGAAGCCTTTACTCTAGGCAGGCAGAGGGCAAAAGGCAAAAGGCGGACCCCAAAGGACCCAGGATCGTCCTGAGAGCTGCCTGATGCCGAGGCTTTCCAGCAGCCTGCGGCAGCACAGTGCACACTGCCCCAGGGTGTCCGTGCAACAAAGCCCCAGCTGCCCTGCTGGACTGCAAAACCTGGAGCTTTTGTTGTCCCAAATATGGGTTCTTCCATCCGGCGTGCAGAGAGCCGAAAACCACACAAGAGTTGAGATATTTGCTTTTATTCCAAATCTGTGCAGAGTTGTGTGATAGGTGGTAGGGTCACAAAGCTAGCACGCCTCGGTTAACACACGGAAGATACTTATACGCTTTGAGCAACAGTTATCAGTAACAAAACAACTGTAGTTTACATGAGGATTCATTCCCATATATACCAAATGGAAATAGCCTAGACATTTTTTGCAGAAGGAAATGCAGCACTGCAGTTTCTTAAGCCCCAGATGTCCACATCAAGTACCAAGATAGCAGCAGATCAAACTAAAACCAAAAATAGTACAAGACATTTTTAATATCGATCAGCAATAACTCATTAAAAAAGATTGCAGTTAACTCTTCTAAAACCTAAAACCACAGGAGGACTTTGCCTCAAACGGTAAAGCAGGGAGCATCCCTCTACCTGCTGCATCTCCTCCCCTGAACACCAACCACAAAGCTGAAGACCTCTCCGTCCTGTCCCACCCAGAGCCCCAGGAAGGTGCTGTCAGAGCTCTCCACTGCCCTGACAGCTGGCCCAGTCAGCTCCCAGTCACAGGTCACACACTGGCTGTAGGCAGTGAGCCAGGGTTAGGGTCTTCATTTAGGAAAACCCAACTTTTCTGTAAAGATCCGTTTCTGCTCTGAACCTGAGCTACAGCTGCGTGTCCACAGCACCCTGCTTCTCAGCAGCACCAGAGGGATGGAAACATCCACCTGGAGCAGACACCAGGCCTGTCCCACCTGCTTCACACAGCATCCCTGCAGCTACAGGCATCTCCTGAAAAGGCTGGAGCATGCAAGAACAGTTTTTAAATGTGTTTCCATGAAGACCAGACAATTACAGAAAACAGATTCAGAGGGAGAAAACCAGGGAAAAGGAGGAGGTAATTGGTCTGCCTGACTACATGAAAACAGAACAAGAAAAAAAGACAGATGCAGGCCAAAGCAGAACTGAAGAGGATCTTGAAGGTGAGGTGAAGAAGAAACAGGCAAGTTGAATTACACAAGTGTTCTGGAAAGGAGCATTATTTTGTTTAAATCTCCATTAAATCTTCTTTATTAATTTTTCTGATTATTAATTCTATTTTCACATGGGCATTTTTTCAACATTTAAGAAGATGCACAGCACCAACCAGCCTGTGACAATCCCTGTTGTCTCCTAATGATGAGGAGCAGCCCCAGGAGCTGCCCTTGGGCAGAAAGAAGGTGCGGGAGAAGCATGGAGCAGCCACTACAATGAAGGAACTGGGGACTCCCAAGGCTGCACAGGGATGTTTGTCACTGGGGCAGGAGGGGTGGGTCAGGGTTTGGACCCTGTGAAGGGGCCTGGATGCACAGGAGACAAGAAGGACACTGAGTTGCTGGAGCGTGTCCAGAGAAGGGCAAGGAAGCTGGTGAGGGGGCTGGAGCACAAGTCTTATGAGGAGCAGCTGAGGGAACTGGGGTTGTTTAGTCTGGAGAAGAGGAGGCTGAGGGGAGACCTTATCGCTCTCTACAACTACCTGAAAGGGGGTTGTGGTGAGGTGAGTGTTGGTCTCTTCTCCCAAGTAACGAGTGATAGGACGAGAGGAAATGGCCTCAAGTTGCGCCAGGGGAGGTTTAGATTGGATATTAGGAAAAATTTCTTTACTGAGAGAGTGCTCAAACATTGGAACAGACTGCCTAGGGAAGTGGTGGAGTTACCATCACTGGAAGTATTCAAAAAATGTGTAGACGTGGCACTTCAGGACATGGTTTAGTGGGCATGGTGGCGTTGGGTTAACAGTTGGACTTGATGATCTTGAAGGTCCTTTCTAACCTTAATGATTCTGTGATTCTGTGAAAGAATACCCCTGGGTGTAAGCTGGTTGACCAGAGAACATCTATTTAACAGAAAGGTTCAGAGGAAGATTCACTCCACAGGGAGAAAGAGCCTCACTCTAGAATGATGAATCCTTCCAGGAAGAAGGTTGGGTTTTTTTGCATATAGACAGATGATATGCCTGCTTACCTTCAAAACATGCCACTTTGGGCCTGCCTGTGCATACCTGAATTAGCAGGTTCCATGCTGTAGAGGAGGGTGCATGGAGGGGCACCTCCTTTACACTTGATCACACAGTCTTTAGCAGGGCAGGCTGGGAGCATGGAGTGAGCAGTAACTGACCATGAGAGTGACACATCACTCAGCCTTTCCCCATCCCTGCAGCTGCCAGGCCCAGCCACAAGCCCTGTCAAGGTCCCAGACTGGGCAGTTCCTGGAGGAGCCCAGCAGTCCGGGCAGCATTCGTGCAGCTGGGCACAGCGGGAGGGTGAGACAGGCCTCCGTGAGAACAGCCCTGCCTGCCGTGGGGCCACTGCAGAGTGAGGGGCCCGCTCTGGGTGCCAGTGCTGGCCTGGCAGCCGCAGGGCACTGCCCGCCCTGCAGACTGGGGCCAGGCACTGGCAGCTGCTGTGCCCCAGCCCGACCGGACCGTGTTCTCCCTCTCCAGGTACTGCGACACAAGGAGATCCCTCGCAGCATGGAGACAGTGACGTGGCAGCAAGCCGTGGTGGCCATGGCTGCAGTAAGATGCCTGCCCCAGGGCCTGGCCAGGCCAGGACCTCCCAACAGCATGGGCCTGATGGCACCAGGCATCTCCTGTCCTGGCCGGACCCTGGCAGCACTCTGCTCTCCCTTGCGCTTGGCCCATCAGTGGGCCAGATGGGAGGGCGCAGAGTGCTCCGGGGCTCCCTGGTGGCTCTTGGCTTTTCCCCTGAAGGGAGAGGCAGGAGACAGAAAGGGGTTCGGGCTCCACCGGCCAGGAGTGCCCTCTGTCCCTGGCTCAGTGGCATGGGGGAGGGAGGAGATGCCTCCACGCATCCAACCGGCACCTCCTCTCCTTGCAGCAAAGAGACGGAAGGCCTGCTGGACGAGCACCTCTGCCCCTGCAATCACAGCATCCTCTGCATTGCTCCAGCACAGCCAGGCAGCATACACGCTTCCCTCGATGCTGAGGTGAGCTACGGAGAGCCTGCCAGTCAGTCCCTGGTCATGTTCTCCTAGTTGGCTTTGGCTGCTGGAAGATGATAGGAGAAGAAGGAAGGCCGGGCACACCCTGAGGCCTCTCCCGGGCCACCGAGGGCAGCTGAAGCCTGCCGCAGGTGGAAGGCATTCAAGCCAGCTTCCTGCAAGGAAGAAGGGCCAGGGCAAGTGTGCGACCTGCTGTATCCCTTTACAGATCCTGAAAACTCTGGACAGCGTGCTGGAGGTGCTGGTGCATGGTGCTTTGCCCAAGTCCAGCATCATGACAGTCGACAAAATCTTGAAGGTCAGGCATTTGCCGAGAACAGAGCTCACGGGGTCTCTTCCTTTGCCTTACACTAAAGGGATGTGACCTTCCGGAGCGTGCACACCTCGGCCCAGAGCCAAAGCACTGGAAGGAGTCTGAGCATCCCTCCCAGGCCCCCTGCTTTGGCACTGCTGAGCCACTGCCCTCGCCGCCCGTCCCATTCAAGCTCTCCTCCCCGGAACACAGCAGTGCGTGTATCTGCGGGGACGTGGCCATGGTGCAAGGGCAGTCCAGCCCCAAAACTCTCTTCTTCTGGCCTGCCCATGGGCTGTAGCCCGGCCTCCCTGGTGCAGGCCTCCCTGGAGGTTCCTGCCCTCCTGCAGAGGGGACATGCGGCCATTCTTGGAGGAGCATGTGGGAGGGGGCGGAGGTGTTGGGATCACCCTGCATGGCTCGACCTTAAGGAGAAGGAGCTGTGGCATTGATCTGCACGGCTCGACCTTAAGGAGAAGGAGCTGTGGCACTGAGAAGCTGGTAAACAGCTGGATATCTGCACGGCTCGGCCTTGAGGAGAAGGAGCTGTGGTAAACAACTAAGAAGAAGCGAGGAAAACAGGAACACCTGCAAGCAGTGAATCCTGACTGTGTGAGAGGCGCATGGACAGCGTGTGATATTTTGTATATAGCCCATTGCAATAGTGTGTGTAACAAGTTGTAACCAGTCATGAGTGTGTGCGCAGTGACTAAGCGAAAATTATGATATATATTGGAGTCAGACAAGACAATAAACGGCTTCGGAATATAACTCTCATGGAGTTGTGAAGTCCATCCTTCTCCCGCAACTGGTGACCCCGACGTGATACGATCTCTGGGATCTCATCGTTGAACACCGGTCGAGCGCAGAGGACGCCGCGGGAGAAGCCTGGTTGGAAGAATTGCAGTCAGCGGGACTGACGCAAGGAAAAAGAAAAAGGAATACGTTGCAACAGAAAAGCACCCAGCGAGGTGAGGTGAGCAACCGGGGCGGCATGGGGCAGAAGACATCGCATGAAGAAGGGGCGATAGTCAGACTCCTGCTGCACATGCTCTCTAAGAGAGGACTGAAATATGATGAATATATACTTAGAACGCTCCTAATTTGGCGCCGAAAGAAAGGGTACCCCCCCGATCCGTCTGTGGCGTTTAAGGCAGAGATGTGGGAGGAGATAGGAAAAATGTTATGGGAGCATATTGAGAATGGAGATAAAAACGCCGCAGAGTTAGTGACGGCATGGGAATTGATATTAACCACATTAAAAGCCTTGAAGGCAGAGAGAAAAGCTGCAGCTGGTATGGGGGAAGCCACCGAGGCGAAGGGCTACGGAGCGAAGGATCGCGCCGGGGGACCCTTCCCGAAGCGACCGAACTGCGAAGGCAGCAGCACAGGGAGCGAGAGAGTGCCCCAGCTTCCCCCCCCACCCCCGGCCGGTGGAGCGGGCTCCTAACGAGCGGCAGCTCTGACTCAGCGTGGGCGGGGCCCAGGGCGGCGGTGGCGGCCAAAACCCCTCGCCTACAAGAGCCGCCCCCGGGAGCGTGAGGGACCCGGAGCGCGGCGAACAGGGCGGGCAAACAGGGCATGGCGCATCAGGAGGGCGTAGTGCATCAGTTTGCGCGGCAGTCCGCGTGGGCAGGGCGTGCAGGGAAGGCGTGCGGGCGGGGTACAGTACAAGTGGCCATCGTCCTCCCAGAGGAGGCTCAGCCATGGTCACCACTCGGCTGAAAACCGGGGCCAGAAAGAATGTGGTGACACAGACAGAGCTCCTGCTCAGGCACGCGGCTGTCCAAGTATCCGGCTGCAAAGAGTGCCTGAGCCCGTCGGTTGTTCCAGAGACCAATGGGGACACCACCTGTGTGCGGTGTGACCAGGTGAGCGACCTGCTGAGCCTGGTAGCAGAGCTGAAAGAGGAAGTGGAGAGGCTGAGGAGCATTAGGGAGTGTGCGAGAGAGAGAGGTAGGTGGAGCCGCACCCGGCTATCCCTGAAGCAGGGGCAGCTGGTGGAGGCTCCACAAGCAGCAGGGGATCCCCTGTCCTCTTGCTGCTGGGCAGAAGGAGAGGACCTAAGAGATGAGGGGAAATGGAAGCAGGTCCCTCCTCAGAGAGGTCGGCAAATCCCCTCCCGGCCTCCCTCACCGTCCCAGCTGCCCTTACACAACAGGCATGGGGCTCTGGAACGTGAGGGACAGGAACATGAGGACCCTGACGATGGTCCGTCCAGGGGGGTGCCTAGGGTGAGTCAACCAGCCCCACGCATCAAGACATCCTCTGTTAAGAAAAAAAGGAGGGTGATTGTCGTAGGCGACTCCCTTCTGAGGGGTACAGAGGGCCCAATATGTCACCCAGACCCAACTCACAGGGAAGTCTGCTGCCTCCCCAGGGCCTGGGTGAGAGACGTCACCAGGAAACTCCCTGGTCTGGTTCGGCCCACTGATTACTACCCGCTGTTGGTCATGCAGGTTGGCAATGATGAAGTTGCACTAAGAAGCCCGAAGGCAGTCAAAAAGGACTTGAGAGCACTGGGGCGACTGGTCAATGGAGCAGGAGCACAGGTAGTGTTTTCGTCAATCCCTTCAGTGACAGGGAAGAACGCTGAAAGGAACAGGAAAGCACACCTGATCAACACGTGGCTCAGGGGCTGGTGCCGTCGTCAGAATTTTGGGTTTTTTGACCACAGGGCGGTTTACATGGCACCGGGCCTCCTGGCAGCAGATGGAGTGCAACTGATGCCAAGGGGCAAAAGGATTCTTGCTCATGAGCTGGCAGGCCTCATCGAGAGGGCTTTAAACTAGATTTGGAGGGGGGAGGGGATAAAATCGGGCTCACTAGAGTTGAACCTAGGGGTAGGTTCAACGTGCCAGAGTTGAAATCGATAGCCCAGCTCAGGTGCATCTACACCAATGCACGCAGCATGGGCACCAAACAGGAGGAGCTGGAAGCCATTGTGCAGCGTGACAGCTATGATGTAGTTGCCATCACAGAAACATGGTGGGATGCTTCTCATGACTGGAGTGCTGCAATGGATGGCTATAAGCTCTTCCGAAGGGATAGGCAGGGAAGGAGAGGCGGTGGGGTGGCTCTGTATGTTAGAGAGTGTTTTGATTGCATAGAAATCAAAGATTGTGAAGACCAAGTAGAGTGCTTGTGGGTAAGGATGAGGGGGAAGGCCAATGAGGCAGATATCCTGCTGGGAGTCTGTTACAGACCACTCAACCAGGATGAAGAGACAGATGAGACATTCTATAAGCGACTGTCGGAAGTCTCGCATTCGCTGGCCCTTGTTCTTGTGGGGGACTTCAACCTACCGGACATCTGCTGGAAGTATAACACAGCAGGGAGGAAACAATCTGGGAAGTTCCTGGAGTGTGTGGAGGATAACTTCCTGACACAGCTGGTGAGTGAGCCCACCAGGGGAGGTGCCTTACTGGACCTGCTGTTTACAAACAGAGAAGGACTGGTGAGAGATGTGGTGGTCAGAGGCCGTCTTGGGCTTAGCGACCATGACATGATAGAATTCTCAGTTGTGAGTGAAGTAAGGAGAGGACTCAGCAAAACTGCTATCATGGACTTCCGGAGGGCAGACTTTGGCCTGTTCAGGTCACTGGTTGAAAGAGTCCCTTGGGAGACAGTCCTGAAGGACAAAGGGGTCCAGGAAGGCTGGACAGTCTTCAAGAAGGAAATCTTAAAGGCGCAGGAGCAGACGGTCCCCATGTGCCGTAAGAAGAGCTGGCGGGGAAGGCGACCGGCCTGGCTGAACAGGGAGATTTTGCTGGGACTCAGGGAAAAGAGGAGAGTTTATCACCTCTGGAAGAAGGGGCAGGCAACTCACGAAGAGTACAAGGATCTCGTTAGGTCAAGCAGGGACAAAATTAGAAAGGCAAAAGCCCAGCTAGAGCTCAGTCTGGCCACAGTCATAAAGGATAATAAAAAATGCTTCTACAAATATATTAACAACAAAAAGAGAGGCAAGGAGAATCTCCATCCCCTACTGGATATGGCAGGGAACATTGTTTCCAAGGACGAGGACAAGGCTGAGGTACTGAATGCCTTCTTTGCCTCAGTCTTTAATAGCCAGTCCAGGTATCCGCAGGGTATTCAGCCCCCTGAGCTGGAAGATGGGGATGGAGAGCACAATGTACTCCTCATAATCCAGGAGGAAGCAGTCAAGGACATGCTAAACCACCTGGACACCCACAAGTCTATGGGGCCTGATGGCATCCACCCGAGAGTACTGAGAGAGCTGGCGGAGGAGCTTGCCAAGCCACTCTCCATCGTTTATCAGCAGTCCTGGTTAACAGGGGAGGTCCCAGAAGACTGGAGGCTTGCCAATGTGACGCCCGTCTACAAGAAAGGCCGGAAGGAGGATCCTGGGAACTACAGGCCTGTCAGCCTGACCTCTGTACCGGGGAAGATTATGGAGCGGTTGGTCTTGAGAGTGCTCACAGGGCATCTGCAGGACAACCAAGGGATCAGGCCCAGCCAGCATGGGTTCATGAAAGGCAGGTCCTGCTTGACCAACCTGATCTCCTTCTATGACCAGGTGACCCGCCTAGTGGATGAAGGAAAGACTGTGGACGTTGTCTACCTGGACTTTAGTAAAGCCTTTGACAGCGTCTCCCACAGCATTCTCCTGGAGAAACTGGCGGCTCGTGGCTTAGACAGGTTTACCCTTCGCTGGGTGAGGAACTGGCTGGATGGCCGAGCCCAGAGAGTTGTGGTGAATGGCGTTAAATCCAGCTGGCGGCCGGTCACAAGCGGTGTTCCCCAGGGCTCGGTTCTGGGGCCGGTCTTGTTCAATATCTTTATAGATGATCTGGATGAGGGAATCGAGTGCTCCCTCAGTAAGTTTGCAGATGACACCAAGTTGGGTGGGAGTGTTGATCTGCTGGAGGGTAGGAGGGCTCTGCAGAGGGATCTGGACAGGCTGGATCGATGGGCAGAGGTCAACTGTATGAGGTTTAATAAGGCCAAGTGCAGGGTCCTGCACTTTGGCCACAACAACCCCATGCAACGCTACAGGCTTGGGGAGGAGTGGCTAGAGAGCAGCCCGGCGGAAAGGGACCTGGGGGTGCTGGTTGACAGCCGGCTGAATATGAGCCGGAAGTGCTCCCAGGTGGCCAAGAAGGCCAACAGCGTCCTGGCCTGTATCAGGAATAGTGTGGCCAGCAGGAGTAGGGAAGTGATCGTGCCCCTGTACTCGGCACTGGTGAGGCCGTACCTTGAATACCGTGTACAGTTTTGGGCCCCTCACTACAAGAAGGATGTTGAGGTGCTGGAGCGTGTCCAGAGAAGGGCAACGAAGCTGGTGAGGGGTCTGGAGCACAAGTCTTATGAGGAGCGGCTGAGGGAACTGGGGTTGTTTAGTCTGGAGAAGAGAAGGCTGAGAGGAGACCTTATCGCTCTCTACAACTACCTGAAAGGGGGTTGTGGCGACGAGGGAGTTGGTCTCTTCTCCCAAGTAACTAGCGATAGGACGAGAGGAAATGGCATCAAGTTGCGCCAGGGAAGGTTTAGATTGGATATTAGGAAAAATTTCTTTACAGAGAGAGTGGTCAAGCATTGGAACAGGCTGCCCAGGGAGGTGGTGGAGTCACCATCTCTGGAAGTGTTCAAAAAACGTGTGCATGTGGCATTTCAGGACATGGTTTAGGGGACATGGTGGCGCTGGATTAATGGTTGGACTTGATGATCTTGAAGGTCCTTTCCAACCTAGTGATTCTGTGATTCTGTGATACTGGCTCTTTCCAAGGCTAGGAAAGAGCAGAGCCCCAGTCTTGGTGTGTCTCTGAATGTGCTGGAAGGGAAAGTGAAGCCTAACTATACAAATCCTTCCTAGCCCCTTCCTTGTGGGAGCAGTCAGGGGAAGTGTTGGTATCACTCTGCAAGGCTCGACCTTAAGGAGAAGGCGCTGTGGCATTGAGAAGCTGGTAAACAGCTGGACGTCTGCACGGCTCGTTATTAAGGAGAAGGAGCTGTGGTAAACAACTAAGAGGAAGCAAGGGAGCGCATGGACACCTGCAGGCAGCGAATCCTGACTGTGTGAGAGGCGCGTGGACAGCTCGTGATATTTTGTATATAGCCAACTGCAATAATGTGTGTAACAAGCTGTAACCAATCATGAGTGTGTGTGCGGTGACTAAACAAAAATTATGATATATATTGGAGTCAGACAAGACAATAAACAGCTTCGGAGTATAACTCTCATAATGAGAGTTGTGAAGTCCATCTTTCTCCCGCAACTGGTGACCCTGACGTGATACGATCTATGGGATCTCATCGTTGAACACTGGTCGAGCGCAGAGGACGCCGCGGGAGAAGCCCGGTTGGAAGAATTGCAGTCAGCAGGACTGACGCAAGGAAAAAGAAAAAGGAATACGTTGCAACGGAGAAGCACCCAGCGAGGTGAGGTGAGCAACCGGGGCGGCATGGGGCAGAAGACATCGCATGAAGAAGGGGCGATAGTCAGACTCCTGCTGCATATGCTCTCTAAGAGAGGACTGAAATATGATGAATATACACTTAGAAGGCTCCTAATTTGGTGCCGAAAAAAAGGGTACCCCCCCGATCCGTCTGTGACGTTTAAGGCAGAGACGTGGGAGGAGATAGGAAAAATGTTATGAGAACATATTGGGAATGGAGATAAAACCACCGCAGAGTTAGTGACGGTGTAGAAATTGGTGTTAACCACATTAAAATCCTTGACGGCAGAGAGAAAAGCCGCAGTTGGTATGGAGGAGGCTGTTAAACCACCTTCAACCAATCCCTTTTTAAGCGAGTCAGAGGGTCCAGGACCTTCAGCAACTCCGACTGCACCTCCTGAGGTGCCAGATGCACCGGGTGAACCGGCTGCATTAGATAAGTCAGAGGAACAGATCTACGATGATGTATATGAGGGCAAGATGGGACAACGATGCCCAGAACAATGTACTCAATGTTCCCCTGTGTGCCTGTGTGAAAGATCAATGGGGTGAGTCTCGAAAGGAGATGGGCAAGCAGCGGAGCTAGCAACAACGTGGCGATTGCTATTGGAGACCGTTTTGAAGAGCCAGGGGCTAGCAGCAGACTCTGCAACAGCTTTTGAGTTATCTACCTGGGACAAAGCAGGGAAATTGGTGTTTGATGCAGCCTCTAAAGGGGATCATACGGCTGCAAAAGTGTTAACAACCTGGTGATTATTCAGAGACTCTATAAAGGCGATAAAATCAGAGCGGACAGCGGTGGCAGCAGCTGCCGCTGCCACAGCCTCGGGAGAGAAGGGAGGCCGAGCTGGGGATGATGAGAATGAGCAACCCCCGCCCGCGCCCCCTACCCGTGCCCCCGCCCCCCCGCTAACGCAACCAATGGAGGTGGCGAGTCCTCCTTGGCCACCGCCTCCTGACCTTGAACATGAGCGCTGGTCCCCCATGCTGCAACAGGAGGGGGCTGCCTGGGGCGATCCTTCCCCCAAGTCAAGATACGACCCTGCCCAACTTTGGCAAGGCATGAGACAAGAGGCCTTGGCAGAGGGGGAGGGGACAGAGCGAAGTGAGTACCGGCCAGGTTGGTACGGCCGGCAGTAAGACCAGAAGATCCTGTCACACGTCCCATGGACACAGAGTCTGACTCTGACGTATCGCCAGCTGATGCTTTCGCTCTTTTGTATGCGGAATGACGGCTCATTGACTGTTTCAGCAGCACTCCCTGGACATTCAAGGGCAGGAACTTCAATATGCCATATTTGTAAAATGGTGTTGTGGGTTTGTTCTATGTCGTCGTAATTATTGTCACAAATGTATCATTTCTTTTGCAGGGAATCAAAGAGTATATTTGAATAAGACACTCTCCCCACGGTGTATACGGTGTAACAGAGTTGGGGGGATAGAGAATTTTGGGTAACTTGCAATCTGCCAGAAGTTTTTTGGGCGCTCGAAATAGGGCAACGAAAACCTACCTTAAAAATGACTATATACAAAATGTCACGTGCTGTCCACGCGCCTCAGGCTAAGATATTGTTATAAATGATTTAGTCCCAAACAGGATTCCAATTCAAATTTACAATTTATTAAGCGAATAGAGGCAAGCAAACAGCGCTGGGTGTGCCGGGAGTCTCTGCTCCACCAAGATGCACGCGGTTCAGTTCCTGTTCCTGGTTTATATCCTGTCCGTTAATACATATTCATGAATAGGCATGTCTTCTTCGGCGCATGCCCTCTTCTCCTTCTAGAATCTTCTCGACTCTTCCTCAGCGTGATCCTGTTCGCTAATACATATTCATGAATAGGCGTGTCTTCTAATACATATTAATGAACAGGCGTGTCTTCTTCAGCGCACGCCCTCTTCTCCTGCTAGAGTCTTCTCGAATCTTCCTCGGCGTGCCCCCAGGATGACCCCAAACCTTATGCATGCACTTTCTTTACACAATACTATGCGGTCAGTGGTCAAACTGGTTTGAGCTGATATACCAGCAAAGTAGTTTAACTTTCTCCTGTAAAATACCCCTTGTTATGGTGCAGGAGAAATCCATGAAAGTACAGAAGATTACACTTCATCACACAAATCAGATAAACATATTTCACAACATGATTGGTTCTTCTACTTCCTCTTCTTCCTCTGCCTGCGTGCCATCCTCTTTGTTTCCTTCTCGTGACTTTCGGTTACCCTCGGTCATCTGCGTTGCCTGCAGTCATCTTAACATCAGTCCATTTCCATATAGTCATGACCATTCTTATGTAGGAAACCTCCTACATCTCCCCATTTTTGTTTTTGAGCTATCGTTACCCAGACTTCTTTTATTACCGATTCTACCATTTTCCGTAGCATTTTTATCACACATGGCAATGCTGCTAACAATACCAGTATTACTACCATCACCGTCAATCCTTGCGTCAACATGTCCTTCTGCCAACCTCCAATGCCCAATTTGTTTAACCAGCTAGATAGTCCTGAATCGGTTATTGTTAGCTTGTTTACATTATCTTTCAATTGGGTGATGCTATGATGGATTGACTCTGAGTGATCAGACAAATTCATGCAACACATTCCGTCAAAGTCCTGACATCCGTGAACTTGTGCTAACAACAAAAAATCAATAGCTGCTCTATTTTGCAAAGTTGCATGGCATATACTATCTATATCTATTAACATCTTAGTTAAAATATCTGATGTAAGATTCACTTGCTTAGCTACCCAACGTCCTAATTTTCTTAAGTCACCTAACGCTTTTCCTATCAAATCATTGATACTGGTCAGGGGGGTGTCCAGCAACATACCACACGTACCATCCCCTTTTCCCCTACGGACTTGGCCAAAATACAGGAAAAATACTCTCGGGGCCCACGAGAAACTGAAACCGAGTACGTGTGGAGAGTCTCCCTTACTGGAGGAGATCGCATTCTGTTGAGCAAAGATGAGGCTAGAGGATATTGGGGACCTGGAGTTTTCTTAACTACTAATGATCACCGAGAACCCTGGTCCTTGACCCAGAGGGTGGCTTATTGGGCAGGAGGATTAGACCCATGGAGAGAGGGGACCCTTTTTCTATCAAAACACCTACAGCAAGTCACATTTTGGAAAGCGTGCAGAAAGCTGCCTGCTTCCAATTAATGCATGACCGGTTGTTGCTTCCACGACAGCCCTCCCCCATGCAGTGTGTTGCAGACCCCGAGAGGTTTCGTCCTCTAATCAGGGGACTTCCTGATGCTTTAAAATTGTATACTGTTCAGCTACAAGACCAGTTGCAAACTCCCCAACCCAGGCGAAGGGGAGGCCCCCCTGAAATGACCTGGGGGGAAGTGGCACAAGAACTAATTAATTAAGGAAGACATATGGGATTCACTGGCCAGGGGGAAACAAAGCATAGGGCAGAAATAAGAAGGGTCAAAGAAAGTGGGAGGAAATTTAAACCATCAAGACCCCCACATCCTGAGAAACTGGTACGGGTACCGGACAGTAAAAGACAGTTATTATGGGCAGAGGGCATTTCAAAGGGCATTCCCAGAGAAGTAATGGACAGGTTACCCACTCCCAACTTAGAAAGTATGGTGAAAAGCTGGGACAGAATAAAGGGAATCCCATCCCCTTTGTGATAAATGATTTAGTCCCAAACAGGATTCCAATTTAAGTTTACAATTTATTAAACGAATAGAGGCAAGCAAACAGCGCTGGGTGCGCCGGGAGTCTCCGCTCCACCAAGACGCACACCTTCACTTCTTACAATTCCTTCCTTTATACTTCTCTAGGCTTCGTTTCTTGCCTTTCTCCGCCTTTTTCTTGGAAGATGACTCTTTCTTTAAGTACGTCACCACTTCCCCGGTCTGCGCATGCTTCATCTTTTTCTAGGTGGTCGTCCGGTGGTCGTTGGGAGGAAGATGCTCCTCTTCGTCAGTGCACTCTACATGACCTCTCTGTTTGTGCAGGCGCTCCGTTATTCTACTTATATTATGCTACCTTATTTGGCTATACATTTTCTCGACATTTCTGCGGTTATTTACAACACTGGTTTGCACTAGTATATCAGGAACTAACTTACATATCAGGAGGCTACATAAGCTACACATATCAAGGGAGTTACCCAAACTATACTTATCAGGAAGTTACATAAAGACTACCACTCCCCTGTTTATGGTCATGCCCTACATATATTCCTTTATTTCAATATAAATGACATTTGCTTCAAGCTTATATTCACTAGATTTTCTTTACACGAATCACTCATTCCTCACAATCCCCCGTTTTCTTTTTCACCACTGTGATTCGTGTAAAATTTATTTAAAGTTTGTTTGATGGGTATTAACTCGGGTTCCTCTATATGTTTTACCAACATTAAAACATGTTTTCTCTCACTCTGTGTTGGTTCTATTGGAGTGGCTGTAAATTTCATTCCATTAATCGCAGAAGCTACAGCTTGTGAAAGACAAGGAATTAGACATGGTATTATTAACATACCTCCAAACAATCCTAACAAAACGATAATGATTTTTGTTACCCAGTTTCCTGAGAATAAATTTTCCCACGTTGTCCATAGTCCTTGGACATTTATTCCATTCCATGTTTGGACTGGCACATGGGCTACTTTTTTCATTTCTCTTACTAATTCATTGATGGCTTTTCCTTCATCATTTATCTCTAAACAACAATTTGTGAGATTAAATTTTCCACAGACTCCTCCTTCCTGTGCTAGTAAATAGTCTAGCGCGAGTCTATTTTGATATAGGGCTGTACGCATTTTAGTATTTTGTTTAGCCACCAATCCTAGAGCATTACCCGTTTTATTTACAATTATTTCTACTACAGCTTGCAACCTGATTATTCTATTCAACATATAAATGGGGGTCCTATATCCCCAGGACCCATCTTCTGCCCATGTCGCTGGGTCATAATATGCTATTATTCTTTCAGGTGGCCACTCATTATCTTTCCACTTTCCTATTTGTAGCTCTCTTTTTTCCCTTCGGTTGTGAGTTTCTAATGCGTCTGTATATACCAGTACCCCTAGGTGTTCTCCTTGGTTTATAGGTAATAAGAAAAAGCTTGGCCGTATAGTTCCTAACACGCACGCTCCGGTCCAATTTTTTTGGTAATCGGGTATATGCAAATTTTCCACAGATCCAATATTGCCCTTCTGGACTTGACCACCCTTTATCAATAGTGGTTCCGTTGGTCCAATTCGCATGATTTTTATTTATTTCTTGGGCAGTGCCCCATTTATCCTACTTTTGGTAAGTACTATTCCAGTTATATCCCCCTTCACATACTAAATATCTGACTGGTTTACTCCCGCCGTCATTTTGCCAACAGCTTCTTCCTATTATGCTGGTTTGTAATATCCATTGTTGTTTCCTGACCTGAGTTGATATGTTCTAAACATTAGGGTCTGATATGTTGCTCTCTTGGGCCTCCCAGGGCCAATTCTCTCCTTGATTAGTTCCACCACATACATAACAATTAGTTACATTTAGTGACTTAGCAATGTTCTCAGCACGATTTACAAATAGATTTTTAGCCACTGTGGGAATTTCATATTTCGTTCCTGTTTCCATTTCATGATAAAATGACTTAAATAACAGTCTATGCTGCACTGATTCTCTTTTCTTTCATTTCAATATTAATAACTACACCTGGGTCTTCTCCAGGTCCATCTATCTTAAGTCCAATTTTGGTTATTTTTTTTTTTTTTTCTGTTTCCAAATTTCTAAATTTATAAGGGTTAAATTTACTAAATTACAGGTACAGGTTGTACAATTATTGTCTGTTTGTACCCTTGTGATTGAAGCTTGTAAATTCCCACATTGGCTGTCATATCCCCAGCTTGCAGTATCCTAACATACACAAGACCATCCCCTTCTTCCACATAGGTGTGCTGACTGATATCTCACCGTTTGACTAGGTACATAATCAGGATTTATCTGACATTGACGTCCACCTCCACCTGGGCAAATATATTTTGGTTGATTACTATAGTACTGTCTCCACTCTACACTCCCACAATTAATATCCAGATCATCATCTATAATATCGCATGCATCAAAAATTACCGATACTGATGTGCTCAAATTGGCCATATCCTTACTTATTCCAATTAATCTTCCTACTTCCGAATTTGTTTTCATTTCTACCCACTATTGATAAGGAAGTTCCTTTGGATCATAACAAACAGTATCATTTTCCACCGAGCATTTCTTATATTGTGTTCCATTGTATATACAACTCCCGTTCTGTTTCCCTTTGCACTCATAATAGGTGTGGTATATTAATGTTTTATTACTTACTCGTCCGTGCCGGGTGGTTCTTATGCACTCGGTGCAATTTTGATTACCTGTCACCAGGCTGGTGAGTCCGAGTAAAATCAGGAGAGGTCCGGTAAGGGATCTCATGGTCGGAGGCATCAGCTACAAGGGGTGCTCGTCCTTGACTGGCCTTACTTGGTCGTGACTAAGAATCCCTACCCGGTCTTGCCCTCTCCCCCTTCTCAAGCGGACTTCTTTATTTCGATGACAGTAATAAATCTTACCCACCAGAAATCTCCTATAGGAGTAGTCTGTCCACACCGAATGCAGAGGAAATTTCAGCTTTGAATTTGAAAACGTCCCTGTTAGCCTCTGTGGGAAATGATATATTTGTTACACAGGTTACACCTAACCCTCAATAATCATACAACATGGTTTACAGAGTGGACATAAACTTAGTCCTGCCCAATAATTGCTTAATGCTATAGTCTTTAATTCATGATCATTTCTCATACGTTCATTCCCTTTTTAATGTTATTTTTGTGGTTCCAGGTTGTAAAATAACTTTCCAGTCTTTCATGGGTCCTTTTACTCGAGTCGCGTGTGTCCACCCCTTTTCCGCGGTCCGGATGGCAGTATCTGTAGTTAACAATACAACAAAGGGTCCTTCCCATGAAGGAACTAAAGTTTCTTTCTTCCAAGTTTTGATCAGTACCTTATCCCCTGGTTTGAATTGATGGATTGCAAACCCCAAAGGTAGGGTTTGTGCCATTATTCCTATATCTCTTAGTTCTTTCAACCTTTCTCCTAAAACGATAACATATTTCCGAATATTATAATCTTCCACTACATTGTTTCCCTTGGAGATAGGGCATGCCGTATAAAACCTAATATGGCGATAATCCAGTCTCACTGTGCGGTTTGATCCTTATGTTAAGAAGGGCTAGCGGTAAACATTTAGTCCATGGCATCTGTGTTTCAACCATTAGCTTCGCTAGCTCTTGCTTTATTGTTTGGTTTATTCTTTCTACTACTCCCGAACTTTGAGGATGCCATGGGGTATGATATTCCCATTTAATACCTAATGATTGGCACAAGGATCTTATAATTTTAGAAGTAAAGCGAGTGCCTTGATCAGAATCAATATATTGTATTATCCCATACCTGGGGATTAGGTGTTCTAATAAAATTTTATCACCGTCTGAGCTGTCGCTCTTGCTACAGGATAGGCTTCGACCCATCGTGTTAAATGGTCTACTATAACTAACAAATATTTCAATCTTCCTATTCTTGGTAATTCGGTAAAGTCGACTTGAATCCTTTCAAACGGTCTATAAGCTAGTTTTCTTCCTCCCATGGCCACTTGTCGAAACACGGCCTTATTTACCCTTTGACAAGTTAAACACCCTTGTGTAATTTGCCTTGCTATTTCAAAAAATTCCAGTACAGCCAAACTGTTTAAGGAAATGATCACTTAACACTTTTGTACCCCAATGTGTTTGCGCGTGTAAGCGTTCTAATACTTGCCTAGCGTAAGCTTTTGGCAACATCTCTCGCTCATCAGGTAATGTCCATTTCCCTTGTTCCACTCTAGCTCCTATTTTCTCTAATTTTGCTTGTTCCTCCAGCGTAAACTTTTTCTCCTTTTCCTCTTATCCTCTTCCACTAGTGTCCTCCCTTGTTTGTGTATGATTAATTTTAACAGTTTCAATCCTCAAGGCTGCTTCCTGAGCCTCCTTATCTGCTAAATTATTTCCTCTAATTCGATAATCTAATCCCTTTTGGTGTCCCCTCACATGCACCACGGCTATTTCCTTTGGTTCTCTTAACACTTTTAAAATTTTACTATCAACTCCTGATGTATTAAGTTCTTTCCTTGAGTGTTAATCAAGCCTCTTTCCTCCCAAATTTTTCCAAAAGTATGGACTACTCCATATGCATATTTGGAATCTGTGAATATGGTCCCTCTTCTTTCTTTTAATAATTCCAGGGCCCTACATAGGGCATAAAGCTCACAAGCCTGAGCTGACCATGATGGACTCAGAGGTCCTGATTCCACAAGTTCTAAGTCCTTGTCAATTTTTGCATATCCTGATTTTCTCTTCCCTTCTATTACTCGGGAGGATCCATCTACAAACAATTTTTCTCCTCCCTCTAATTCAATATCTCTAAGATTGAGCCTTACTTTTGTCTGGGATTCTATAACTTCTAAACAATTGTGTTATAGCACTACTGCTTCTGAGGGTTCCCCAAACTGGAACTGAGCGGGGCTCTGGGCAGAGGTGACTCCTAATTCCAAATTAGGTGAATCTATCAAGATGGTTTCATATTTCAAAAGTCGACTATCTGTCAACCATTTCTCTGTCCTCTGTTGGAGGACATTCCTAACATTATGTGGCGTATATACCTTTAGAGGTGCACTAAAGGTAATTTTCCTAGCTTCCTCTATCAATAATGCCATAGCAACTAGGGCTTGGAGACATGCTGGCCACCCCCTGCTCACCGAATCTAACAATTTGGATAAATATCCCACCAGTGTGGGGGTTTTTTTGTTTGTTTGTTTTGGTTTTTTTTTCATTCCCTTTTTAGTCTGTGGAGGTCTTAGGATTAAAATACCAGAAACCCGGTCAGGATCTGATTTCTTTTTTTTCCTTTGCTTAACCAATGTCCCAAATATTTTACTTCTTGCTCTATAAATTGTAATTTCGAGCAGGACACTTTTAATCCCTTTTTCTCTAAAAAATTTAACAATCTAATGGTGGCTTTTCGGGTCTCCTCTTCAGTTTCTCCTGCTACCAGTAAATCATTCACATATTGTGATAATTTTCCCTCCTCGTGTACTGTAAAACCTTGTAAGATTTTCTTTAAGGTCTGTCCAAACAAATTTGGTGACTCTGTAAACCCTTGTGGTAGCACAGTCCACCTTAATTGTTGTTTTTCGTCCTGTTTCGGGGTCTTCCCATTCAAAGGTAAAATAATCTCTGAACCCCTTATCCAAAGGACAGACCCAAAAGGCATCTTTCAAATCTATTACACTATACCAAATATGTTTAGGAGACAGGTGACTCAATAAAGTATAAGGATTGGCCACGACAGGGAATTTGGTGATTGTTCGCCGATTCACGGCTCTCAAATCCTGTACCATCCTACATGTACCATCTGATTTCTTTACAGGGAGTAAAGGGGTATTATGGGGTGACATACATGGTTCCAAAGTCCCATTTTTTAGTAATTTATCCACAATAGGTTTTAGACCTCTCCAGCCTTCTATAGATATAGGATATTGTTTAATTCTAATTGGCTTATGAGGGTCTGTTATTTGTACCTTGATGGGTTCCATATCTAATCTCCCAACATCTCCTTCCTTATACCATACTTGGGGGTCAATTTTTTCCTCATCAAGTTGGGTTAAGGTACATAAGTTAATATATAACCGATCTCCTTGGCTCTGAATAGTTAGGTTTAGTTTTAAAATCAAGTCCCTCCCTAATAGGTTATATTCTGCTTCTGGTAATAAAAGTAAATCATTTAAACAAATTTTTGTCTCTGTCTCAATCTCTACTTCTTCTAAGATGGGGACTTTGAAGGGTTCTCCTTTTGCACCTATTACTGACATCTGGGCTTTTCCTTTTCCTACCCCTTTTGGGAGTTTCTGAATCGTTGACCTTTCAGCTCCAGTATCTACTAAAAATAAAACTTCTTCTTTTTGGGGACCTACTAATAGTTTTATCAAGGGCTCTGTTGATTTTGAGGTCCCCAGAAGATATAGCCCCTAACACCCCTCATCCTCTTTGAACATTTTCTCATCCCGTTCCCGTTTACGGCAGTTTTTCTGAACATGTCCCTTTTTGTTACAATAGTAACAGATGGGAATTCTGGGTCTGTCTTGATGAGATTGTCCCCGGGGTGGCTGTTCTGGTCTCTTATCTTTTTTCTCTCCCAGCTGAGTCTTACTCCTCTGACTTTCCCTCACTGCTGCTACAAAAATTCTTGCCTCTGCTTTTTGTTTTTCTTCGTCCCTCCTGACATAAACCTTTTGAGCTTCTCTTAGTAATTCTTCCAACCCTCTCTCTTGCCAATCCTCTATCTCCAACCAGAGGTACTTCCCGTAAAGGATACAAAGACGCTCTGGGTGCTCAGTTTGGGATCCTTCCCTTAGAGTTGAATTCGACCCCGGGGCCGTAGGGGAAGTCGTCAAATTTGGTGACGGTATTTGACGGGTAGCTGGATTATACGGGGGAGGTAAGTGATCTAGGGGGTCCCAATCCTTCTTTTCCTTTTCCATGTGTTGCTCCCCTACGGTCTTATTTTCCCCTACTCCTGTTTTAAGATTAAAAATGCCCACACAGGCCTTTATCCATAAACTAGCATACTCGCTCTCCTCTTGGCAAAACTGTTGGGATCACCCTGCATGGCTCGACCTTAAGGAGAAGGAGCTGTGGCATTGATCTGCACGGCTCGACCTTAAGGAGAAGGAGCTGTGGCACTGAGAAGCTGGTAAACAGCTGGATATCTGCATGGCTCGGCCTTGAGGAGAAGGAGCTGTGATAAACAACTAAGAAGAAGCGAGGAAAACAGGAACACCTGCAAGCAGCGAATCCCGACTGTGTGAGAGGCGCATGGACAGCACGTGATATTTTGAGCACAGCCAATTGCAATAGTGTGTGTAACAAGCTGTAACCAATCATGTGTGTGTGCGCAGTGACTAAGCAAAAATTATGATATATATTGGAGTCAGACAAGACAATAAATGGCTTCGGCATATAACTCTCATAGAGTTGTGAAGTCCATCCTTCTCCCGCAACTGGTGACCCCGACGTGATACGATCTCTGGGATCTCATCGTTGAACACCGGTTGAGCGCAGAGGACGCCGCGGGAGAAGCCCGGTTGGAAGAATTGCAGTCAGCGGGACTGACGCAAGGAAAAAGAAAAAGGAATACGTTGCAACGGAGAAGCACCCAGCGAGGTGAGGTGAGCAACCGGGGCGGCATGGGGCAGAACACATTGCATGAAGAAGGGGCGATAGTCAGACCCCTGCTGCACATGCTCTCTAAGAGAGGATTGAAATATGATGAATATACACTTAGAAGGCTCCTAATTTGGAGCCGAAAGAAAGGGTACCCCCCCGATCTGTCTGTGGCCTTTAAGGCAGAGACGTGGGAGGAGATAGGAAAAATGTTATGGGAGCATATTGAGAAAACCGCCGCAGAGTTAGTGACGGCGTGGAAGTTGATATTAACCACATTAAAAGCCTTAAAGGCAGAGAGAAAAGCTGCAGCTGATGTGGAGGAGGCTGTTAAACTGCTTTCAACCAATCCCTTCTTAACCGAGCCAGAGGGTCCAGGACCTTCAGCGACTCTGAATGCACCGCCTGAGGTGCCAGATGCACCGGGTGAACTGGCCGCGTTAGATAAGTCAGAGAAACAGATCTACGATGATATATGTGAGGGCAAGACGGGACAAAGCTGCCCAGAACAATGTACTCAATGTTCCCCTGTGTGCCCGTGTGAAAGATTGATGGGGCGGGCTTCACCACCCCCGAAACCACCCAGACTTAACCGGTCGAAAGCCGTAGTTTTGAAGCCCTCAGCTGAGCCCCTGCCACCTTTACAGCCCCCGTTGCCTGATAGCAGCGACGAAGGAGAAGAGCCTGTTGTAGAGACTATAGGGAGGCAAGAGCCTAGAATGAAAGGCGACCCTAGAGAGTGGTGGAAAGACGTTTTTTTAGGAGCGATGAAAGACGAGGAAACAGAGTTACCGATGGCATTTCCTGTTAGTGTACAGCCTCACGGGCCCAATCGCTGGGACCCATTTCATTGGGACTTGATTAAGAAAGTGCGGAAGGCAGTACAAAATTATGGCTTGCAATCACCTTTCACGCAAGCTCTATTAGATAACATATTCACGGGAATGGTTCTTACACCATGGGATTGTCGGCAGATGATAGATATGTTGTTGACACCAACCCAAAGGTTATTGTGGGCAGACAGATGGTATAAACTCTGTATGCAAGAAGCCCTGAGAAACCTGGAGCGTCAAGACGGCGATCCGCTTCAGAACATTACTATGGAACAAATGACAGGCCAGGGACCATTTGTGGATGTTAGGTTGCAAGCTCAGCTGCCCTTAGAAGCCTTGCAATTAGTTGGGCGACTGTCGTGGTTTAGCCCCAGCTGGCAACTAAGCACCACGCAGCCGCTCGCTCACTCTCCCTCCCACAGTGGGACGGGGGAGAGAATTAGGAAAAACCTCGTGGGTTGAGATAAACACGGTTTAATAGGACAGAAAGAAAGAAGGGAACAATAATGATAATACCAACAAAGGAATGTATAAGAACAAGTGATGCCCAATACAGAAATTGCTCACCACCCCGTGATCGACAGCCCGTCCCCGAGCAGCGATTTTCGCCCCCCCGGCCAACTCCAGTTTATGTACTGGGCATGACGTCGGATGGTAGGGAATATCTCTTTGGCCAGTCTGGGTCAGCTGTCCCGGCTGTGTCCCCTCCCAGCTCCCCGTGCACTCCCAGCCTGCTCGCTGGCAGGCCAGCACAAGAAGCTGGACTGTCCTTGACGGCTCAGCAACAACCCAAAACATCAGCACATTATCAACAGTTCCTCATCCCAAATCCAAAACACAGTCTCACACTAGCTTCTGTGAGGAAAACCAGCTCTATCCTGGCTGAAACCAGGACAGTATCCACCCCTTATTCCATACCATTTACGTCATGCCCAGGTCCTATACTTTTCAATACATTCCAATTATTCATTATTACTCTTCCTGTCCTTTAATATATATATCACTCTCTTAGTCCATGGGCCATCACTTAAAATGTCTATGGAGTTCAGTCAGTCCATGACTCTGGGCTTCATCCATCATAGCAGTCTCTCAGGGCAGGGGAGATGGTATGTGGTGTTGGATTGTCATCTGGCACGGTCCATGTCCATGATCTGCAGGTCGAAGATGTCTATCTCGAGGGATTTGTTGGGCGCAAGCTGCTGAAGCCAGTTCTGGTTTCATCACTGCTGCACGTTGCTTGGTTTCAGTGAGGCTCATTCTTCATCAGTCTGGGTGATTCTTACTATAATACCATTGATATGGTAGATAGCAGCCATAGTAGTAATGTCATTCTGAACAATTAACATAATACAATTCAAATCATTGACTGTTTTCACCCAAAATCAAGTCTCCTTGAGGTACACATCGGACTTCCCCATCCTTCCGCATTACCCACCAAGTGCACCCAGGTCCCTGGGCAAAGGCAATCCCACGAATGGGTTTGCCTTTTCCTAATGCAGGAGTAACCCAGACTGTCTTCCCCAGCATGTTTCTCACATGCACCACAGGGACTTTATCCCCTTCTACAGTACGTAGAAGTTTTGATTGGGCAGGGCCGGCTCTATTAGTAGATCCCCTAGTGTTGACTAACCAGGTGGCTTTTGCTAAATGTTTATCCCAATTTTTGAATGTCCCATCACCCATTGCTCTCCGTGTAGTCTTTAACAGTCCGTTGTATCGTTCAATTTTTCCGGAAGCTGGTGCATGATAGGGGATATGATACACCCACTCAATGCCGTGCTCTTTGGCCCAGGTGTCTATGAGGTTGTTTCGGAAATGAGTCCCATTGTCTGACTCAATTCTTTCGGGGGTGCCATGTCACCATAAGACTTGCTTTTCAAGGCCCAGGATAGTGTTCCGGGCGGTGGCATGGGGCACAGGGTATGTTTCCAGCCATCCGGTGGTTGCTTCCACCATGGTAAGCACATAGCGCTTGCCTTGGCGAGTTTGTGGAAGTGTGATATAGTCAATCTGCCAGGCCTCCCCATATTTATATTTCAACCATCGTCCTTCATACCAGAGAGGCTTTAACCGCTTGGCTTGTTTGATCGCAGCACACGTCTCACATTCATGGATAACCTGTGCAATAGCATCCATGGTCAGGTCCACCCCTCGATCCCGAGCCCATCTATATGTCGCATCTCTTCCCTGATGGCCTGAGGTGTCATGGGCCCACCGAGCTATAAATAATTCACCCTTATGTTGCCAGTCCAGATCCACCTGAGCCACTTCAATCTTAGCAGCCTGATCCACCTGATGGTTGTTTTGATGTTCTTCGGTGGCCCGACTCTTGGGTACGTGAGCATCTACGTGACGTACTTTTATGACGAGATTCTCTAGTCGGGCAGCAATATCTTCCCACAATTCAGCAGCCCAGATGGGCTTGCCTCTGCGTTGCCAGTTGCTCTGCTTCCGTTGCTGCAGCCACCCCCATAGAGCATTTGCTACCATCCATGAGTCAGTATAAAGATAGAGTACTGGCCATTTTTCTCGTTCAGCAATATCTAAAGCCAGCTGGATGGCTTTCACCTCTGCAAACTGACTTGATTCACCTTGTCCTTCAGCCACTTCTGCAACTCGTCGTATAGGGCTCCATACAGCAGCTTTCCACCTTCGATGTTTGCCTACAATACGACAGGACCCATCAGTAAACAGGGCATATTGCCTTTCATTCTCTGGCAGTTCATTATATGGTGGAGCCTCTTCAGCACGCGCCACCTCCTCTTCTGGTGATATTCCAAAATCTTTGCCTTCTGGCCAGTCCATGATCACTTCCAAGATTCCCGGGCGATTAAGATTTCCTATTCGAGCCCGCTGTGTAATAAGCGCGACCCACTTACTCCACGTAGCATCAGTCGCATGATGCGTAGAGGGGACCCTCCCTTTGAACATCCAGCCCAGCACCGGCAGTCGGGGTGCCAGGAGGAGCTGTGCTTCAGTACCAACCACTTCTGAGGCAGCTCGAACTCCTTCATATGCCGCCAATATCTCCTTTTCAGTTGGAGTATAGCGGGACTCAGATCCCCTATATCCTCGACTCCAAAACCCTAGAGGTCGACCTCGAGTCTCTCCTGGTGCCTTCTGCCAGAGACTCCAGGTAGGGCCATTCTCCCCGGCTGCCGTGTAGAGCACATTTTTAACATCTTGTCCTGCCCGGACTGGCCCGAGGGCTACGGCATGAACTATCTCCTGTTTGATTTGTTCGAAGGCTTGTCGTTGCTCAGGGCCCCATTTAAAATCGTTCTTCTTCCGGGTCACTTGATAAAGAGGGCTTACAATCAGACTGTAATTTGGAATATGCATTCTCCAGAAACCCACAACGCCCAGAAATGCTTGTGTTTCTTTTTTGCTAGTTGGTGGAGACATAGCTGTTATTTTGTTGATCACATCCGTTGGGATCTGTCAACGTCCATCTTGCCATTTTATTCCTAAAAACTGGATCTCTTGTGCAGGTCCCTTGACTTTACTTTGCTTTATAGCAAAACCAGCTTTCAGAAGGACTTGAATTATTTTCTTCCCTTTCTCGAAAACTTCTTCTGCTGTGTTGCCCCATACGATGATGTCATCAATGTATTGCAGATGCTCTGGAGCTTCACCCTGTTCCAGTGCAGTTTGTATCAGCCCATGGCAAATGGTAGGGCTGTGTTTCCACCCCTGGGGAAGTCGATTCCAGGTGTATTGGACACCTCTCCAAGTGAAAGCAAACTGTGGCCTGCACTCTGCCGCCAAAGGGATCGAGAAAAACGCGTTAGCAATATCAATGGTGGCGTACCACTTGGCTGCCTTTGACTCCAGTTCATATTGAAGTTCTAGCATGTCCGGCACAGCAGCGCTCAGTGGCGGCGTGACTTCATTCAGGCCACGATAGTCTACTGTCAGTCTCCACTCTCCATTAGACTTTCGCACTGGCCATATGGGGCTGTTGAAGGGTGAGTGAGTCTTGCTGATCACTCCTTGGCTCTCCAGCCGACGAATCAGCTCATGGATGGGGATCAGGGAGTCTCTGTTGGTGCGATATTGCCGCCGGTGCACTGTTGTGGTAGCGATCGGCACCTGTTGTTCTTTGACCCTGAGCAACCCCACCACAGAAGGGTCCTCTGAGAGACCAGGCAAGGTGGACAACTGTTTAATTTCTTCCGTCTCCAAGGCAGCTATACCAAAAGCCCACCGGTACCCTTTTGGGTCCTTGAAATACCCTCTCCTGAGGTAGTCTATGCCCAGGATGCACGGAGCCTCCGGGCCAGTCACAATGGGGTGCTTCTGCCACTCATTCCCAGTTAGGCTCACTTCAGCCTCCAGCACAGTCAGCTGTTGGGATCCCCCTGTCACTCCGGAAATACAGATGGGTTCTGCCCCTATATGGCTTGATGGCATCAGGGTACATTGTGCACCGGTGTCCACTAAAGCCTTATATTCCTGTGGGTCTGATGTGCCAGGCCATCTAATCCACACAGTCCAATAAACTCGGTTGTCCCTCTCCTCCGCCTGGCTGGAGGCAGGGCCCCTCTAATCCTGCTCATAGTACTCGTTACCCACTTCTTGTAAATAGGAATCAGAAGTCCCTTCAAGAGGATCAGAGGTGAGATCAGCTCTTCTATTCTTTCTGGGAAGCTGCCCACTGGAAAGTGGAGCGACGATTTTCCTCGAGGAACCTGAACCCCCTTTTGTAATTGTTTTTCCTTGCAGCTCGCATACTCGTGCCTCTAGGGTCGAGGTAGGTTTTCCATCCCACCTCCTCATGTCCTCTCCATAGTCACGCAATTGAAACCACAGGGTGGCTCGTGGTGTGTATCCTCTATATCTTCTCTCCTGAACAGAAGAGCGCTTACTCCTAATGGCTGAGACACTGGTCCGTATGGGTGGAGGGTAGGGCATATCCTCTTTGAATTGCCGGAACTCTCGGGACAGTTTCTCTATAGCAGAGACGCAGGCCCGTAGGGAGGAAGAGAGACTTTCTTCGTATTGCCGGAGTTGGCCAGCCAATTCATCCACCGTTGGTCTCTCTCCGTCCTTCCAGGCCATTACTGCTAATGAGTTGGCATATGATGATGGTGCACTCCGTACAAACTTCCGCCACATAGGTTGCGTGCAATTGACTTCATCTGGATCTTTGGATGACTGTCCATTGTCCAAGTCACCATAAATCACTTCCAGCACCGCTAGCTCCCTCAGGTACTGGATACCTTTCTCCATGGTGGTCCACTTGCCTGGGTGACATAGAACATCTTCCTTGAAGGGATACCTTTCCTTCACACCCGACAGGAGTCGTCTCCAGAGGCTGAGGACTTGTGCACCTTTTCCAATTGCTTTGTCAATGCCCCCTTCCCTAGAAAGGGATCCCAGCTGCTTGGCTTCCCTACCCTCTAATTCCAGGCTACTGGCCCCATTATCCCAGCATCGGAGCAGCCAGGTGACAATGTGCTCACCTGGACGACGGCTGAAATCCTTTCGCATATCTCGCAATTCACTCAGGGATAGAGATCGGGTAGTTACCGTCTCTTTTATAAGTTCTTCCTCTTCCTCCTCTTCAAGCGATGACTCGCTCTCTTCCCTCTTCCGTGCTTGTGATGGCCCTGCTTCAGAGCACTCTGCCTCCTCACTCTCTTCCTCTGGCTCCTTCTTAGCAGGATCTTCCTCCTCCCTTACTAAACGAGCTGACTTCCGCTTCCAAGATTTCTTCTTTTGTACAGGGGCAACTGATACCGGGATGGGCTGGTTCTCTGGTTCAGCTGCAACAGTCTGAGTAGCTACAGTGCCCGCTGTGGCGGTTGGAGTAGTGGCAGTGCCCGCCGTGGGGGTTGGAGTAGTGACAGTGCCTGCTACAGACGTTGGAGTAGTCACAGTGCCTGCCACATTGCCATCAGACCCAGAGAGCCCCTCTCCCCTTTGCATAGTGTTAAATAGGGTTCGGTAGGCATGGGCCAGGCCCCAGCACATGGCAATGATTTGTGTCTCCTTGGAGCTGCCAGGCTGACAGCATACTTCTTCCAGATATTCTGCTAGTTTATCAGGATTCTGCACTTGTTCGGGAGTGAAGCTCCAAAACACCGGAGGTGCCCACCGCCCCAGGCATTTGCCCATGCTGTTCCACACACCCTGCCATTCATAACTATCCAGCCTTGGGGCAGATCTCCGGGTGATATTCTTAAATTGCTTGCCAACCTTAGACAAAACTGAAACCATGTTCCCCAGAAGTAGCAATAGAGGTATTTTAACCAGCCAAGGGTGTTCAAAATACTGAAAAATTATTGTGATGAAGGAGGAAATGTTATGATAGAGGGTATCAAAGGTACCATTCTGCATTTCCTCCATAAAAAACCTTTCAGAGGCAGAAGTATAATTGCTAATCGTCTCCACAAGACTGTAGCCAAAATACAGTAACGGCTTTAGTACAGAGCTCAGATGATACCACATTAAGCCCAAGGTCAGTGCTCTAAAAACAAAATTCACAGGCGAGACATTACTAATCATTGCAGAGTACAGCAGTCCGCAGAAACCAACACCGATCCTTAACATGTACAGCAAAGACGAGAGCATGATGCAAATCAAACTGATATTGTGACCTGCAACCGTTATTATCTCAAGCCTCGGGCCCCACGTTGGGCGCCAAAAAGGACTGTCGTGGTTTAGCCCCAGCCGGCAACTAAGCACCACGCAGCCGCTCGCTCACTCTCCCTCCCACAGTGGGACGGGGGAGAGAATTAGGAAAAACCTCGTGGGTTGAGATAAACACGGTTTAATAGGACAGAAAGAAAGAAGGGAACAATAATGATAATACCAACAAAGGAATGTATAAGAACAAGTGATGCCCAATACAGAAATTGCTCACCACCCCGTGATCGACAGCCCGTCCCCGAGCAGCGATTTTCGCCCCCCTGGCCAACTCCAGTTTATGTACTGGGCATGACGTCGTATGGTAGGGAATATCTCTTTGGCCAGTCTGGGTCAGCTGTCCCGGCTGTGTCCCCTCCCAGCTCCCCGTGCACCCCCAGCCTGCTCGCTGGCAGGCCAGCACAAGAAGCTGGACTGTCCTTGACGGCTCAGCAACAACCCAAAACATCAGCACATTATCAACAGTTCCTCATCCCAAATCCAAAACACAGTCTCACACTAGCTTCTGTGAGGAAAACCAGCTCTATCCTGGCTGAAACCAGGACAGCGACTAGTATTGAATGCGTTGCGAACAGTCCCTGAGGAGGGAAAGAGGCAACCATCTTACACTCAAATTAGACAAGGGAGAGATGAACCATATATGTCTTTTGTTGATCGTCTGAGACACACTTTGAATAAAGTGTATAACAATGAAGAGGCAAAACTAGCAGTGTTGTTGAATTTAGCGGTAGAAAATGCCAATGTAGATTGTAAAAGAATTTTGTTAACTTTGCCAAAAGAAGCAACGTTAGTACAAATGGTAGAAGCCTGCAACAGAGTAGGCTCTGCCACACATCAGGCAGAAACACTCGCAAGTGCCTTTGCAGCAGCAATTAAGCCATTTATAAATGGAAAAGGGGAGAAAAAATGTTTTAATTGTGGAAAAACAGGCCATTTTAGAGCTCAGTGCAAGGCCACAAGGAAAGGACCTAGGCAGATTGAGACAGGTCATAAATCCTTCCAACAAGGACCCTTTCAGCAAGGAATAGGCCCAGCAGGAGCACCATGTGGTCGATGTCAAAAATTTGGTCATGAAGCCTCAGAATGTTGTTCAAAGTATCATCGGGATGGTATGAAATTGGGAAACGGGCGACCGAGCGTGAAGGCACCCCGCGTGACGACACAAATGGGGAAGCACCACCAGGCTGCTTGGCAAGCCTCAGCGCCCAAACCAGAGGGAGCGCCGGAATGGACGTGGAAACAACAGTAGAAGTTACCTTATGGGACATGTCGGTTTATGATGTCCCGACTAACGCGAATGGACCATTAGGATATGGATTGAGTGCTTTGTTATTAGGACGATCTTCAGCAACAAAGTAGGGACTTTTTGTTCTCCCTGGAGTCATTGACGAAAAAGGCCATATTGTGCCAACCACTAGTCCTTGGAACACACCTGTTTTTGTTATTCCAAAGAAAAGTGGAAAATGGAGACTATTACATGACTTGTGAGAAGTCAATAAGGTATAGTGGACATGGGAGCCTTGCAACCAGGGCTACCATCTCCCTGTATGATACTGAAGTATTGGAAGCTTTTGATTATAGATCTCAAAGATTGCTATTTTACAATCCCTCTGCATGAAGATGATGCCAAACATTTTGCATTCTCAGTCCCAAGTACAAACAAGGCGCAACCCATGCAAAGATATCATTGGACAGTTTTGCCACAAAGCATGAAAAATTCGCCCACGATGTGTCAAATTTATGTAAATTGGGCTTTACAGCCAATCAGAAAAAGGTGGCCTCAATATTTCATCTATCATTATATGGATGATATATTGTTGGCTGGTGTTCAATTAAATCCAGAAGAAATGATCGGGGAGCTCGTTGAGCTTTTGAGGCAAAGTGGGCTGCAAGTGGTGCCGGAAAAGATACAAACTGAAGCGCCTTGGAGGTACTTGGGGTGGATGATCACTGAAACGTCGGTGACCCTCCAAAAGGTTGAATTAAGAATTCAGATTAAAACATTAAATGATGTACAAAAATTGGTAGGAGACGTTAACTGGATTCGGCCTATTTGTGGGATCACAAACCAAGATATGGAGCCCTTGGTTCAGCTGTTGCGAGGGGATAGCAGGTTAAACTCTCCTCGGCAATTGACCAAGGAAGCCCGGGAAGCAGTAGCAAACATTTCTGAAAAGGTAACTCAAGCATTTAGTTCTAGGATAGACCCCTCGATAGGGATCACTTTGGCAGTAATCAATCATGAGTGACATCCCTATGCGCTTATAATACAGTGGATAACAAAGCTAGAATCAAAAGCGGACCCATTGAGAATTTTATAGAGTGGGTCTTTTTACCTCAGTAGCAGAGAAAAACCATCACCATGAAAGTAGAGTGTTTTGCAAATTTGATTATGAAAGGGCGCAACAGACTTATTGATATATCGGCAAAGGACCTGAAAACGATTTTAATACCATTACAACAAGAATATTTGACTTGGGCTTTGCAGCACTCGGTTCCCTTCCAAACTGCATTAGCAGAATTTGAGGGTGACATTTAGATTCATTATCCATCACACAAAATGTTTACCTTTAAAAAAAACAAAAAAAAACCCCAAAAAACCCAAAAAACAACCCAAACATGAAGTAGAAGAAAAATCAAAGTGTAGTCAATATCCAGTTCAAGGTGCTACAGTATTTATGGATGGTGGTGGGAAAACAGGCAAGGCAGCAATAGTATGGCGAGAGCATGGAGAATGGAAAGAACGGGTAGTTGTCGTGCCAGGATCAGTTCAAAAGGTAGAACTACAGGCAGTAATTGAAGCCTTTAAATTATGGTCTGAAGAACCTGTGAATATAATTACTGATTGTTTATATGTAGTTGGAGTACTCCAAAGATTGGAAGGTTCAATCCTCAGACAGGTACAGCAGGAACAGCTATATCAACAATTTAGAACGCTTTGGTTTTTATTGCAGAAAAGACGACATCCTTATTACGTTATGCATATACGCAGCCATACCAACCTTCCAGGGGAATTGGTGGAAGGAAATGCAAGAGCTGATCGGCTGACTGCCGCAGTATGGGCTGGACCTGCTCCGGATCGTTTAGGTCAAGCACAAGCCTCTCATGCCTTTTTCCATCAATCTGCCAAAGTTTTAGCGAGACAATTTAATCTAAGTGCAGGTGACGCTAGAGCTATTATACAGACTTGTGCTGATTGTCAACAAATAGGCCCAGGAATCACGATTACAGTTAGTCCCCGACGACTGCATTCGCTACAACTATGGCAGATGGATGTGACACATGTTGCTGACTTTGGAAGATTTAAATATGTTCATGTTTCAATTGATTGCTATTCTGCAGTAGTTTGGGCCACTGCACAAACAGGAGAAACTAGTAGGCATGTACAAAAGCATTTGCGAGCTGCATTCGCAGCCCATGGTATACCCCTACAAATTAAAACCGATAATGGTCCTTGTTATGTAGCCCAGTCAACCCAACCATTTTTTGCTCAATGGGGAGTGACGCATGTTACTGGAATACCGCATTCCCCAACTGGACAAGCTATTGTTGAACGAATGAATCATTCCCTGAAGTGTTTATTGCAAAAAAAAAAAGGGGGAGAGGCTACCACACCACCCCAAGAACGTTTGAATAAAGCCTTATATGTGTTAAATTACTTCCGTCTAGCAGAAGGAGAAACATGTAAAAGGAATGACAGGAAGTCTGTTTGAGTTAACACAAAATGTGCAAGTAAAAGTTAAAAATTTGGAAAAGAATGTGGGAAGGACCTTTTCAACTGCTAACCTGGGGACGAGGTTATGCTTGTGTCATTGCAGATTCTGGAACTTGTTTGGTACCCGCAAAATGGGTAAAACCATGGGTGAAACAGTCACCATCATCATCGTCGGACACATCTTGACACTATCAGGTGTCATCGCAATCTGGATGCCACCTCAGCCAAAAGAAAATGTATGGGTAAATCACACTGAAATTAGTGGTATCATGAGAGGAACATGGAAAGCTTTTAGGGCAAACCGCTCTATAACTACAAATCCTTTGGGAATATATAATATTGGTTTTCATAGCTTTGTGCAGGCGCTTTTTCCATCGCTAGGAGTAGTTTCCATCACTAGGATTAGTACAGCTAGAATTGTTTGCCTTGTAACATTCTGCTATTAATTTAAGCATAGTTGATATGTGACTGCTGGATTATGGTAAGATGCCGTGTGAACAAAGCCTACGAACCAATAGACGGGGTGGCTGTGGCACGTGCAGCACGTCTGACCAGCGGGCACATGCGCCATAGGTTCCCTATGTTGAAAGGTGACAACCGAGGCATGTTCCGACACTCGCTGGCCTCGTGTGTCGAAACTCGTTCCTTGGCAAATGTATAAATACCGGGATTTCCCGAAGAGCAGGGGGATCGGTGTATGGCAAGGCCATCGTTGCCTCCGTGGGGACGCCCACGTAAAGCTGGCACCTACCGACTGCTGGGCTGAGTTCGTGGCACAGGATGATACAAGAATGTACAGATAGTCCATCTTCCTCACAATCCTTAGGTTACAAATGATCCATCAGGTTTTGTTTATAGATAAACAAAAAGGGGGAGATGTTGGGATCACCCTGCATGGCTCGACCTTAAGGAGAAGGAGCTGTGGCGTTGATCTGCACGGCTCGACCTTAAGGAGAAGGAGCTGTGGCACTGAGAAGCTGGTAAACAGCTGGATATCTGCATGGCTCGGCCTTGAGGAGAAGGAGCTGTGGTAAACAACTAAGAAGAAGCGAGGAAAACAGGAACACCTGCAAGCAGCGAATCCTGACTGTGTGAGAGGCGCGTGGACAGCGCGTGATATTTTGTGCACAGCCAATTGCAATAGTGTGTGTAACAAGCTGTAACCAATCATGAGTGTGTGTGCAGTGACTAAGCGAAAATTATGATATATATTGGAGTCAGACAAGACAATAAATGGCTTCGGAATATAACTCTCATAGAGTTGTGAAGTCCATCCTTCTCCCGCACAAAACGGTTCCTTAGAATTTACATACAGGTTTAGCGCCTGACAAACCCAATCCTCAAATGACCCAAATACAAGGCCAAAAAAACATGGGGTCTCAAGGGGTTCTTTGGCCATTTTACCATACAATATTTAACTAATTTCTCTTTTGTCTTCCCTTTTCCAGGGCCCTTATTATTCCAATGTTTTAACATTATTCCTAATGGACTCTCCAGAGGTACTTTTAGTAATTCGCTCCCTTTCTTCTGGTCCTGGGTTCTCGATTTCGTCTGACCCATCTAGGAATTTTTACTGTGGCAATTCCTACAGCCCTTGGCTACCAGTAAGAGTGTCTTGCAGGGGGTTTCAAACTTGTCACTCACCTACGGATCCTATAAAAATCGCTTCGGTCCTTCACCGGCCAAGTCCCTCACGGGAGATTGGAACCGCGGTTAGAAGACCTCCACAATCGCTTTGGAACTAGGTTCCGTCTCAGTCACACTCTTACACACACAGGCAACCGAATCCTACCCAACCGAACGGTATACACCTTAAATACTTACAACCCCGTCGTCTTCGTTCGGATCTTCGCGCGCAGAATTACAGGCAAAATAAACTACTGCAGCCGGCAAGGGAGCTCATAAAAAATTAAATTCTTTGCTTGCCCCTATTTGGGTTCAGGATGGTGTTAGTCCCGACCCGACCCGATCAGGAGCCACCAAATGGTGGGGCGCCCCTCCTAGATCAAGTCAGTATTCAGGAACCAAGACCATCCCGGACGAGCCCCCAATTGTGATAAATGACCACATGACCTCTCTGCGCATGCGCTCTGTAATGCTACCTTATTTGGCTATACATCTTCTCGACATTTCTGCGGTTATCTACAACACTGGTTTGCACTAGTATATCGGGAACTAACATACACATATCAGGAGGCTACATAAGCTACACATATCAAGGGAGTTACCTAAGCTATACATATCAGGAAGTTACATAAAGACTATGGTTTCTTCTATTTACCACCACTCCCCTGTTTATGGTCATGCCCTACATATATTCCTTTATTTCAATATAAATGACATTTGCTTCAAGCTTATATTCACTAGATTTTCTTTACACGAATCGCTCATTCCTCACACCTTCAAACCCCAAAGATCCTTCTTCCTTATTCCAAGAACCTGGGACAGTAACCCCGTCCTCACCCCGTGAGACTGATTTGATTGATTTAAAAACCCCGGAGTCGGGAAACCCCCCGTGCCGTCTTTTTTAAGCGAGCTGGAGGACGGCCAGTGGGCACACTTAAGAAGGCTCACAGAAAACAACAAAGGAGACTTGTTGATATCTTTCCCTCTGGGGCCCTTTAAAACTCCAGTTACTTTCCTAGTAGACACCAGAGCCCAAATGTCAGCTCTCTGCATAGACCTTGCCAATAACAGTGGCATAGTTGCAAATAAGAAACCAATCTGGGTTACTGATGTTTTTGGCAACTCTAAACCACAACGAACAGCTCGAGTTAAATGCTGGTTGCCGGGAGACAAATCTCCTGTTGAGACCACAATGATACTGGGAGATTTACCAGCAAACATTGTGGGGCTTGATTTACTTAAAGGTCACGCCTAGGTAGATTCAGAAGGGAAAGAGTGGGTGTTCGGACTCCCCACAGCCTCAATGCGACTGCTTCAATCGGCACCCACACTCCCTTTTTCAAAGATAGTCAATGTCAAACGCTATACCCTGCCATTAGGAGCAAGGGAGGGAATTACCCCTGTAAATAGCTGAATTACGGGAACAAGGGGTAATTGTCCCCACTCACTCACTTTATAACTCCCCTGTGTGGCCAGTCTGCAAACCAAACAGGAAATGGTGATTGACAATTGATTATCGGCGCCTGAACGCCAATACAGGCCCGTTGACGGCTACTGTACCTAATATAGCTGAACTAATTGCAACTATACAGGAGCAAGCTCACCAAATTTTAGCAACCATTGATGTTAAGGACATGTTTTTTATGGTTCCCTTGCAAGAAGCAGATAGAGATCCCTTTGCTTTCACATGGGAGGGCGTGCAATTCACCTTTACACGTCTTCCCCAGGGATACTGTCACTCACCGACCATCGCTCACTATGTGCTGGCACAGGAACTTACTCAAATCACTCCCAAAGAAGGAGTCAAAGTATATCAGTATCTTGATGATATACTGATTGGCGGCTCTGATGCCACTGCGGTAGGACAAACTCAATCTGAAATAATTGATCATTTGGAAAATCTAGGACTCCAAATCCCAACAGAAAAGGTACAGCTTCCCTCTTCTGAAGTAAAATTCCTAGGCATTTGGTGGAGGGGAGGAACAATATGTATTTCCCCTGAGACTTTAACTACCCTTGAAGAAGTAAAAAAGCCTGGAAACAAGAAGGAGTCACAACATGCCCTAGGCCTGTTGGTATTCTGGAGAAAACACATTCCAGATTTTTCCATCATAGCACGTCCCTTGTATGATTTGACACGCAAAAAAAGCTGCCTGGGACTGGACACCAGTCCATGAGGAAGCCTTAAAATTGTTAATTTTCAAGGCTGGAGTGCATCAGGCTTTAGGGCCAATACACCCAACAGATCCATTTCATATCGAGTGGGGTTTTGCAATCCATGGGTTAGCTATACATATGTGGCAACATGGACCCGACGGTCCGACTCGTCCCATAGGATTTTATTCACGCAGTTTTAAAGATGCAGAGAAACAATACTCAACTTGGGAGAAAGGCCTTTTTGTAGTTAACCTTGCCTTGCAAGAAGCTGAAAAAATCATACGACAACAGTCAATTATTTTAAGAGGACCCTTTAAGGTTTTGAAACCGATACTAGCTGGAACCCCACCTCCTGTTGGAGTTGCGCAGCGAGAAACAGTAAGGAAATGGTATGCACAGTTAGATCACTACTGTCATACACACCAGGTGGAGGAAGGGTTACCTAAGATGCTTCAAATACAGCATCCAACTTCTGATCACCCAGATCAGGAGCCTCCTCCTTCAGTTATAAAACCTGCTCCTCCCTTTGATTCCCAACTAAAGAATGCATGGTTTACTGATGCATCCTCTAAAAGAGAGGGAAAGGTATGGAAGTACCGAGCAGTAGCACTGCACGTTGATTCAGGGAACCGGATAGTGACAGAAGGGGAGGAAGTGCTCAGCTAGGAGAGTTGATAGCAGTTTGGAGTGTGATAAAACGAGAAGCAGAAAACTGTCACCTCAGCATGTGGTCTATGCCATACACGATTAGGGGAGCATAACCCTCTCAAGGATCAACCCCTACACTTAAGGGACAATAAGGGACTGTGGGACACTTGGCAAGTAGACTACATCAGTCCTTTTCATCTCTCAGAAGGAAAGAGGTACGTATTGGTAGGAGTTGAAGTAATTTCTGGACTAACTCAAGCTGAAGCTGTCCCACGAGCAACAGGAGAGTATACAGAGGAAATGGCCTCAAGTTGCGCCAGGGGAGGTTTAGACTGGATATTAGGAAAAATTTCTTCACTGAGAGGGTGGTCAGGCATTGGAACAGGCTGCCCAGGGAGGTGGTGGAGTCGCCATCTCTGGAAGTGTTCAAAAAACGTGTGGATGTGGCGCTTCAGGACATGGTTTAGGGGACATGGTGGTGCTGGATTAATGGTTGGACTTGATGATCTTAAAGGTCCTTTCCAACCTAGTGATTCTGTGTGATTCTGTGTGATTCTGTGTGATTCTGTGTGTACAGTGAGCAGTCTGAAATCATGGTTTAGCTGTTTTCCTAAACCCAGAGTTATCCAATTGGACAACGGTAGTCACTTTAGTGCCGGGGTGGTCCAAGAGTGGGCACGAAATGAAGGGATATAGTGGATTTTCCATACCTCATATTACCCTCAGGCAAATGGTATTGTAGAACATACTAATGGACTCCTTAAACAAACCCCGAGACCACATGACCCTGCATGGGCACGACGAGTATCTGATGCAGTAACTAAAGTCAATGGACGCTGGGGAGTAAACGGTTGCCCCAGACTCACAGCTTTTTGCCCTAATCCTCCATCCCTCTTACCTGGGACTAAGGAGAATAAGAACCCGAGGAATTCAGTGTATTATCCAGGACAACCAGTTTTAGTGAATCTACCCACTGTGGGACAAGTACCTCTAGTACTGAAAGCTCAAAAAAATCTGTATGCATGGGTAGCCACAGATGCCCATGGGAAAGATCATCGAATCCATACTAGATGGATCATTCCATCTTTTTAACCAGTTCTAAATCGAGCTGAGTTGCTTTATCTGATCTCTTGCAGGTGGAATCCTGAGATCAGGAGAAGAAAGGAGAAGAACACGGGGGAAGAAGATTTGTCTCATGTTGAGTTGGAGTGTCCTCAAGGGATACTATCTTTTGTAGTTATAGTAGTTATTTTTATAGTACATGTAATTACGTGTTATGATCATAATTAGCTTTATTGTTGAAAACACAACAGCTAAAAATGGCATTTTTAACATGTGTTAGAAAGATATGCCTTGGTTTAATATTTTTATATGTGTTATGGCAAATCTATTGCCGGAATCAGGAACATACCCAAGGTAAAAACAAGCAAACTTTATCAGTCCAAGCCACCCATGGTTTGGAGGATAACTTAGTTTTAACCTTGATAAAGGGGCTTGCAAGTGCCCTCAATGAATCTAGTATTACCGCTTGTTTACCTTTGCCTAAATCTGTAGAAGATCCCCTTCCGATGGGTATTCTCCCTACGGACATAGCAGGAAGTTTGTTACAACTGTGGAATACCTGGGGTATCATTGAAATAGTGAACCCTTATTCCTCAGATAGAAGGCAAGTTTCTGTACAAATTAATCAGCCATTTAATTTTTCTACCATTGATAGCACAACCTGTACATATTATGAAAAAGGTTTGAACGTAACCTTTACCTGCAATCAGTTCATATGGGGAACATCTGATTTGCGACCCTGGGGAAGAGCAACTAACGTCCTACAATATAATCAACCCATAAATACAACGTGGTGTATACAATGGAATAGAGGACAAGATTGTCCCAAGAAAAAGAAGAAAAATCCCAATAAGGGTTGTGTTTGGTTTGGATTAGACAGACAGGGTTTTACGCCATTCAAACCAGGATTTTCTTTTGGCTCAGTATCAAACAAGTCAGCGTTGTGGTCCTGTCAAAATGTAATAAATTGTTCTAACTGGAAACAATATGATTGGGTTAAATATTATTGGCCAGTTTATATTACCTTAAAAATGGACTGTTTATGTCGAAATCATAGTGTATCATATAAATCAGTGAGTGCGGATTTTGCACCTTGCAATGACTGTCATGTTGCCTCTGGTGACGCTCCGGCTGGTTTGATTTGGGCCTGTAGCGATGGTAATATGTACACTTCTTTATGGGTGGGACTACCTGAACTTCAATGTACTTTGGGTCTCCCGACATTATGTCCCATGTGAAAGCGAACCCCTATTCGACCCCACTGGATAACCCGCATGAAGCAGCCAAAAGTGACACTGGACGGAGAGGTAGAGGGGTGGCAAGACCCAGGGGCCGCCACCCGCATAGCCTGGGGAATGGAAGGATTCTGGGGATTTGGGAGTTACTATTTGTTAACTATTGCTGTAATTGTTCTTTTGATATATGTGTGTTTACCTTGTGATTATCATTGTGGACAATCACCTCCTGCTTCTAATCCCCCAGAGCCGTAAACAAGTTCTCAAACTCGGCATGGGACATGTTTCTGTTATGTAGAATCTGTTAGATTTAGATATATTATAGTTAAAAGGAGATGTTGTGAACCAGTTAAAAATAGTTGTAGTTACCGTGTGCATGCATTGCCACTTCTACCTTTTCTTTTTCCTTTTTCTCTCCCTTCTAAACTTAACTTCATATCACACCCGTGGACGAGACTTTTGATCAATGTTTAAGCCATGGGGTGGTGTGGCGGACCAATATGCGGTTTCTGTCTTAAACATTTCACGGTTCTGAGGAACCCACACCTTTTTTGGTACAACAGCTTGAACATGCCTCGATATGGAGTGGACCCCAGAAAAGACCAAGATATGGTGCAGGCGCAAGGACCTGTTCCCGTAAAGCAGAGATACGGTGCCTGCACAATGACTGGTTCCTGCAGAGCAGAGATACGGTGAGAGGAGACACCAAGGTCTGCAGATGTGCCGTTGCCTGATTGAATCAGCCTGACCGGTTCCTGCATGTTGGGATCACCCTGCAAGGGCTTGACCTTAAGGAGAAGGAGCTGTGGAATTGATCTGCACAGCTCGACCTTAAGGAGAAGGAGCTGTGGCATTGAGAAGCTGGTAAACAGCTGGACATTTGCATGGCTCAGCCTTCAGGAGAAGGAGCTGTGGTAAACAACTAAGAAGCAGCAAAGGAGTGCAGGAACACCTGCAAGCAGCGAATCCTGACTGTGTGAGAGGCGCATGGACAGCGCGTGATATTTTGTATATAGCCAATTGCAATAGTGTGTGTAACAAGCTGTAACCAATCATGAGTGTGTGTGCAGTGACTAAGCAAAAATTATGATATATATTGGAGTCAGACAAGACAATAAATGGCATTGACCTGATCATATTGGTCGTATACGTCGTGTCCGTGACTTCCGCGTCACCTGCAGAGCAGAGATATGGTGAGACACCAAGGCCTGCAGATGTACTGTTGCCTGATTGAATCAGCCTGTTGCATATGCATGAAGTTTCTTGGAATCAGCCTGTTGTATATGCATGAAGTATGGAGATTGTGGGACTCGGACTGTATAAAAATGACACCATCAGAAGCAAAAAGCGGGACCTCCACCACCAAGGAGCATCAAGAGGACCAACGGGACGCCGCTGGATCCACGGGTGGTGATATCTTCTTTGCCGTCTTTCTCTCTCTCTCTCTCCCCTCTCCCCTCCCCCCCCCCATCTCTTTCTCTCTCCTCTCTTTGTCGAAGTGTAAAAGATGTGCTGTAGGGGACTTGTTTTTTAGTTGAATTATTTAGTTAGAGTAGTTGCCATTGAGTCATTTATGTAACCTCATGCCTTGCATTTTGTATTATTAACTTGTTAACTTGGTTGGTTAGTGTCGTTTCACCTTAATTCAGTCCAGGGGGATCACGAACTTGGTTGTTGGTCTCACGGGGAAGGAGGTCGTCCTGAATGACTCCTTTTGGGCCGCGACACACCTTTTCAGAAATGTTTGCTACTGCTTCCCGGGCTTCCTTGGTCAATTGCCGAGGAGAGTCTAACCTGCTATCCCCTCGCAACAGCTGAACCAAGGGCTCCATATCTCGGTTTGTGATCCCACAAATAGGTCGAATCCAATTAACGTCTCCTACCAATTTTTGCACATCATTTAATGTTTTAAACTGAGTTCTTAATTCAACTTTCTGGGGGGTTGCCGATGTTTCGGTGATCTTCTACCCCAAGTACCTCCAAGGCGCTTCAGTTTGTATCTTTTCTGGTGCCACTTGCAGCCCACTTTGCCTCAAAAGCTCAACGAGCTCCCCGATCATTTCTTCCGGATTTAATTGAACACCGGCCAACAATATGTCATCCATATAATGATAGATGAAATATTGAGGCCACCTTTTTCTGATTGGCTGTAAAGCACAACTTACATAAATTTGACACATCGTGGGTGAATTTTTCATGCCTTGTGGCAATACTGTCCAATGATATCTTTGCATGGGTTGCGCCTTGTTTGTACTTGGGACTGAGAATGCAAAATGTTTGGCATCATCTTTATGCAGAGGAATTGTAAAAAAGCAATCTTTGAGATCTATAATCAAAAGCTTCCAATACTTCGGTATCATACAGGGAGATGGTAGCCCTGGTTGCAAGGTTCCCATGTCCACTATAACCTTATTGACTTCTCGCAAGTCAGGTAATAGTCTCCATTTTCCACTTTTCTTTGGAATCACAAAAACAGGTGTGTTCCAAGGACTAGTGGTTGGCACAATATGGCCTTTTTCTAGCTGTTCTTTTACCAAATCTTCCAGGTGGGCGACCTTTTCCGCGGTCAGCGGCCATTGATTTACCCACACTGGATCATGGGTTTTCCATTCCAGTTTGAGCACAGGTCGCGTTTCAATGGCCGCTACCGAAAACCCTGCGGATCGCTAGAGAGTGATACATTCATTTGACTCAATACATCCCGCCCAAGCAAACTTAATGGTAATACGGCTGCATAGGGTTGTACTGAACACACTAGCCCGTCTGGATTTTCACAGGTTAGAGTTGTTACACTCTGTTGTGTTGCAGAAAACCCACCAACCCCTACAAGTCCGTGAGCTGGAGACTGAGCCAGCCAGCCTGGCGGCCATTCTCGCTGACTGATTATGGTCACATCAGCTCCTATGTCCACCAACAAATCGATGGTCCATTGTCGCGGTTGTGCGGCGGGGTCAGGATGCCTAAACTTCGTTTTCAAAGTCGGTTTTCTTCTGCTGATATCTAATGCTAGAAAGATTTGTGGTCTTCCTGTTGAGCCAAACCCTCCATCCCCCCTCACTGATTGCGCTGCCTGAGGTACAGAAGCAGTAAAAGGCACCAGTTGTGCAACACGTGTGCCTGCAGGAACCACAACAGGAGGAGATGGAGTCCACAATATTACTTTGATGGTTCCTGTATAATCAGCGTCGATTACTCCAGGGAGAACAAAAAGTCCCTACTTTGTTGCTGAAGATCATCCTAATAACAAAGCGCTCAATCCATATCCTAATGGTCCATTCGCGTTAGTCGGGACATCATAAACCGACATGTCCCATAGGGTAACTTCTACTGTTGTTTCCACGTCCATTCCGGCGCTCCCTCTGGTTCGGGCGCTGAGGCTTGCCAAGCAGCCTGGTGGTGCTTCCCCATTTGTGTCGTCACACGGGGTGCCTTCACGCTCGGTCGCCCGTTTCCCAATTTCATACCATCCCGATGATACTTTGAACAGCATTCTGAGGCTTGATGACCAAATTTTTGACATCGACCACATGGTGCTCCTGCTGGGCCTATTCCTTGCTGAAAGGGTCCTTGTTGGAAGGATTTATGACCTGTCTCAATCTGCCTAGGTCCTTTCCTTGTGGCCTTGCACTGAGCTCTAAAATGGCCTGTTTTTCCACAATTAAAACATTTTTTCTCCCCTTTTCCATTTATAAATGGCTTAATTGCTGCTGCAAAGGCACTTGCGAGTGTCTCTGCCTGATGTATGGCAGAGCCTACTCTGTTGCAGGCTTCTACCATTTGTACTAACGTTGCTTCTTTTGGCAAAGTTAACAAAATTCTTTTACAATCTACATTGGCATTTTCTACTGCCAAATTCAAACACACTGCTAGTTTTGCGTCTTCATTGGTATACACCTTATTCAAAGCATCTCTCAGACGGTCAACAAAAGACATATATGGTTCATCTCTCCCTTGTCTAATTTGAGTATAAGATGGTTGCCTCTTTCCCTCCTCAGGGACTGTTCGCAACGCATTCAATGCTAGTCGCCCAACTAAATGCAAGGCTTCTAAAGGCAGCCGAGCTTGCAATCTAACATCCACAAACGGTCCCTGGCCTGTCATTTGTTCCATAGTAATGTTCTGAAGCGGATCTTTCCAAGGCGAGGAAAGAACAGAGCCCCAGTTATGGTGTCTGTCTGAAAGTGCTGCAGGGGAAAGTGAGGACCAGCAATAGAAGTCCTTCCTAGCACCTAACTTGTGGGAGCAGTCAGGGGAAGATTTCTGTTTTGCAGATTGAGAGTGCGAGAGTGAGAGAGAGCCTAGTGGCTGTTTCCAAGGCTAGGAAAGAGAAGAGCACCAGTCTTGGTGTTTCTCTGAAAGGGCTGCAAGGGAAAGTGAGGACCAGCAACAGAAGTCCTTCTGTCACGGCCCTGATATAGGGACATAACTATCTGCTTTTAAACACTTAGATATTGATATTTGTCAAGGACTGACTTGCTAAACAAAGGCAGTGTTAACAGGAACTACGATGACAGTCCTATCACAGAACCGGCTAGAACTTGGCAACAACTGTTGAAATCATCAAGTAAGAAGAGAGCATGTGTAAATGACTAAAGTTCATCTAAAAGACAAAAGAGGAAGACCCCTGAAGAAGTAAACGACCACCGGAGACCGATCATTGATACATAAACTGCTGACGCAAACCTTTTGAACTACTCCGCCTCACTTCATATGTATGTTTTGTATTGGGTAATCATATGAATATGTATGCTATTGTGTAATAAATATTTGCCTGCTCGCCGAAACAGTGTGCAAGTTAGGAGGAGCGACCACCCCCCTTGCACCCGGCGCCGTAATAAACATACCTGCTTTATAACTCTTTTGAGTTGTGAAGTTTGTTTCCGCACGTCAATTTGGCGACCCAGGTGGGACCCTCTCTGCCCGGCTGTGGGACCGCCTGAGAGGGGGACGTCCTTGGCGCGCCCCGAGACTTCTCAGAGGGCCTCCCTCACTCGCCCGATCACTGCAGGGACTGACAAGGACCATCAGCAGACCAGGTATGTTAACCTGGGAGGGGAACCTGTAAGTCGTGAGGAGACGCCCTACGCGAGGTAAAGAGCATTGGCGCTCGCCCCTGGGTGGTTAGGATTCGAATCCAGTAGTGGCACGGGAATCCCTGACTAGGTAAGTACGCGAACGCGGGAATCCCTGATAAAGGGTAGTACGCGATAGGTGCTCTTTGCTGAAATTGCGGGAGTATGGAATGGGAAAGCTATTGTTTGGACCAACTAGTGTAACCCATGGGAATTGAAATTTATATTACTGTGGCTATAATTGGGATTTTGATGATAGTCATTACAATATGGATACTTAAGAAGTCTTGTGCCTGGTACCATGTATTCTATGAAAGTGCTTCATTGTACAAGTAATGTTGTGAGTGTTTGAGTAAGTGAGACGCAGTCGGCCTGCGAGTGTCTGCATCGGAGTGCGGAGTCCTGATCCGCGGTTCCGTGTTCTCTGCGAGGAGAGCGGCCGGAGACGGACGAAGCGTATGACAGACTTTGGAACTGTGTTAGTCGAACCGATTGTTAACCCTTAATGCTCTGGTTGTAAACAGAACGTTTGGGTGTGGTGAATTTTGGGTGTGGTGAATTTTGGGTGTGGTGAATAAAACCGGTCTGCCTGGGCAAGCGTTCAGGCCACCTTAAGCAAGTACGATTTTTGGTGTGGTGAATGACACTGGTAATAGAAAAATCTTAATTAAGTATTGTAATCAGTGGTGGCCTCTCTATAAGTTAGATGGTGGAGAAAAATGGCCCTTTAATGGGACATTAAAATATAATACATTGTTACAACTAATGTTGTTCCTTCGGAGAGAGGGAAAATGGGATGAAGTGGTTTATGCAGATCTGTTTTTCACATTGTGAAATCATCTGGAATTGCAGAAAGATTGTGGAATCAATATAGCCCCTTCAGAGCCCTTTGTCCTGGCTCTGGAGAAGGAAAAAGGGAAAGAACTGGGAAAACTGAAACGATGCTGTTTAGCGTGTAGTATAGGACAAAGATGCCTTCAGTTAAAAGAAAAGGGAGAGTCAGAGGAAAGACTGGAAGATTATATTACACCACCGTCGGCTTCGGTGCCAGTCTCTCCCTCCCCCTTAAGGAATGCAGATACTTCTGAGTCTGCTTCTGCCTCTGGAAGTGCCACTTCGGGTCCTGTAACCCGAAGCAGAGTCCGACCGAGGATACAAGGATACAACCCCCTCAGACAAGCTAATTATAGGGACGGCCCAATAGGGGTGGTGAAAAGATTTGAATTGATAGTTAAAAAAATCAGGAACCTGACTGGAAAGATATAGATTTAATGTTAGATGCAATGATGGAAACAGAGAAACAGCTAGTGGTTAAAACTGCTCAAACACATATAGAAGCCCTCATCACTGCAGGAACATATACTGGTAGAGTAGATAATCATGTTCCTCTCACCGATCCAAACTGGGATCCTAATGATCATATGGAATATAGACAATTGAAGTCATATCAAGAGTGGATAAAATTTGGACTCGAAAATGGAATTCCAAAATCAGTAAATTGGTCAAAATTGTATGAGGTAAAACAAAGTCAGGATGAAACCCCCTTGGACTTTTTGGAACGGCTAAGGGAAGCCATGCGTAAAAGTACAACTTTAGATCCTACCTCAGATGTGGGACGACAACAATTAGTTTCGTTGTTTTTAGGACAGTCATCAGAGGATATAAGGAGAAAGCTTCAAAAATTAAGAGAGCCAGATGTAAGAGATTTGGAGAAACTAATAGAGGAAGCTTGGAGAGTATACAGGAATAGAGAAAATACTGAAAAGCAGAAATTAGGCAAAACAATTGCAGTGGCTACCGTGGCAGCTTTGAACCATCAGACTCAGGGCAATCAAAGATTCACCAGAGGAAGGGGTCGAGGAGGATCTAGTAGAGATCGAGTGGGAAATTTCCGGCAATCTTTGAGAAAGGATCAGTGTGCTTATTGCAAGGAACAGGGACGTTGGAAAGGAGAGTGTCCCAAATTGCCGGGAAATAGGCTGTCCACTAACGATAGCAGAAACGGAGCGACGAGGACCTGGGGAATCTACCCTGGCGGATCCACTGGTTAGACTGAAGCTAGGGGAACAGAAAAAGGAGGTAGAATTTTTAGTAGATACGGGAGCCTCGTATTCTGTTCTGAATCAGCAACTAATACCCGTAGATGAGGAATTTGTAAATGTAGTAAGTGCCACAGGTCAGAAGGAAAAGGCTTTTTTCCTACAACCACTTAAGTATAAATTAGGAAAGCATATTGGAACACACAGATTTTTGTATATGCCTGGGTCTCCTAAGCCGCTTTTGGGAAGGGATTTGCTAGAACAATTAGAAGCTAAGATTATTTTTGAGAAAGGAAAAATCAATTTTAAAATTAAAGAAGATCAATTGATAGAAATTTTGAGTCTAGCTTTGATTCAAAGAGAAGAAATAAATCAGATACCCCAAGAAATTTTGGACCAGGTTTTTCCAGGGGTATGGGCATCTGGCATTCCCGGAAGGGCTAAAAATGCCTTTCCGGTAGAAGTTAAATTAAAGCCCGAGGTCAGACCAGTTCGAATCAAACAGTATCCCATAAATAGGGAAGACAGAGAAGGAATAAAAGGGATAATTAATGACTTTTTGCAATTCGGGTTACTGGTAGAGTGTGAATCAGAGTATAATGCTCCTATCTTGCCAGTGGAAAGGCCAGACGGGAAGAATTACTGTTTAGTGCAAGATTTAAGAGCCATAAATAATATAGTTGGGGATTTACATCCTGTTGTGGCAAATCCATATACGTTACTAACAAAGATAAAGGAAAATCAAAACTGGTTTACCATTTTGGTTTTAAAGGATCCTTTTTTCTTCTGTTTGCTGCTTGCCAAAGAGAGCCAGAAAACGTTTGCCTTTGAGTGGTAAAATCCCGATACCAGGAGAAGAACCCAGCTAACTTGGACAGTGTTACCACAAGGGTTCAAAAATAGCCCGACAATGTTTGGGAACCAGTTAGCTCAGGAACTTGAAGGATGGATTCCACCATCCCCCAATGGGACATTATTACAATATGTAGACGATTTATTGGTTGCTACGACAACTAAAGAAAGAATGTATTCAATGGACTGTTAGTTTGCTGAATTTCCTGGGACTGAGCAGTTACAGAGTATCTCAGCAGGAAGCCCAGCTGATCCAGACACAGGTAACCTACCTGGGATACAGGATTTCGAAAGGACAACGAGAGCTGGGGACAGAACGAAAGGAAGCCATCTGCCAAACACCAAAGCCAACTACGGCAAAAGAATTGCGGATCTTTCTTGGAATGACAGGTTGGTGCAGATTATGGATTTATAATTATGGGATATTGGTGAAACCCTTGTATGATTTGTTAAAAGGAAGCCCTTCACTGGTAGTTTGGACTGGGGAAGCAGAAAGAGCCTTTAAATTGTTAAAAACTGAATTAATGTAAGCACCAGCCCTCGGACTTCCCAATCTGTCCAAACCATTTTGGCTCTTTCCACATGAAAAACAAGGCATTGCTTTGGGCATATTGGCGCAGCGATCGGGGCCATACAAGCGGGCAGTTGCATACTTCTCTAAACAGTTAGATGAAGTAAGCAAAGGTTGGCCCAGCTGTTTGAGAGCCGTAGCAGCAGTAGTGCTTAACATTGAAGAAGCCCGCAAATTTACCATGGGCCAGAAGATAACTGTGTTGGTGTCACACATGGTTTCAACAGTGCTGGAACAGAAAGGAGCACATCACTGGTTATCACCCTCTCGGTTCCTTGAAGTATCAGGCCCTCTTAGCTGAACAGGACGATGTCAATATAGTAACAACTAATATTGTGAATCCAGCATCTTTTCTCAGTGGCAAAGTTACCGAACCAGTAGTCCATGACTGTCTGGAGACAATGGAAGTGGTTTATTCCAGTCGACCTGACTTAAAGGAAGAACCGCTGGAGGACGCCTAAGAAAATCTGTTTACTGATGGAAGCAGTTTTGTGAAGCAAGGACTTCGTAAGGCTGGTTATGCGGTAACCACTACTTGTAAGGTAATTGAAGCTAATCCTTTACCTGCAGGAACATCGGCCCAAAAGGCAGAAATTATTGCCTGAATCCGAGCACTGGAAATTTCAAAAGGAAAGAGGGTCAACGTATGGACAGACTCCAAATACGCCTTTGGAGTGGTACATGCTCATGGAGCTATTTGGAAAGAAAGAGGGCTGCTGACTGCTCAAGGAAAGCAAGTGAAATATGCTAAAGAAATCTTACAATTGCTGGATGCTGTGCAACTACCGAAGGAAGTTGCAATTATGCACTGCAAAGGACACCGAAAGGGCAACACTGATCCAGACGTTGGGAACAAATTGGCTGATTACGAGGCTAAGGTGGCAGCGGAACGGACAGAAATTGTAAAAACTTTTTCTTTGATCCCAGACGGTAAACTCAGTATAATAGAGAATGAGAAATTAGAATATTCTAAAGAAGATAAAGTTATGATAAATGATCTAGGAGGGAAGAAAGACCAACAAGCAGGAACGTATTCGATGCCAGATGGTAGAATAATAGTACCTTATAACATATTATGGAAACTCCTACGGGAAGAACATAATAAAACACATTGGGGAGCAGATGCATTGTATAAATATTTAAATCAAAGAATAGTGAGTCAAAATTTATATACTACATTGTCACCCAAAGTCACCCAAAGATGTGAAACATGTTTGAAAAACAATCCAAATACCATGCATAAGATGATACAAATTGGGAGTATTGGAAAGGGAACCATGCCTGGACAGCAATGGCAAATAGATTTTTCTGAACTCCCAAGAAAAGGGGGCTTTCGGTATTTGTTAGTATTAACAGACACCTTTTCGGGCTGGCCAGAAGCTTTCCCTTGTAGGACTAATAAGGCTAGGGAAGCGACACAAGTACTTTTAAACGAGATCATTCCTAGATTTGGAGTACCAGCAGTAATATCTTCTGATAGGGGTACTCACTTCCGTGCGCAAATAGTGCAACAAGTTAGTAAGTTTTTAGGGATTGACTGGCAACTACATACTCCGTACCGACCTCAGGCAAGTGGGCAAGTGGAGAAAATGAATCACTTAATTAAACAACAGCTAGCTAAAATCAGTCAAGAAGCAAATCTACATTGGTACCAAGCGCTCCCACTAGCCTTATTACGAATCGGGGTAAAACCGAGAACTAAAGAGAATTTAAGTCTTTGGGAGGCCGTACCAATCCCAATACCAAGGGGAAGATCTCACCCAGTTAGGCGAGAATAATCTACAAAAATATAGGATAATATTAGGAAAACAACTTAATGAGGTAAACAAGAGAGTTTTAGAAACCAGATCTAGAGGTCTGGATTCTCCTATTCATCCTTTTAAGCCGGGAGACTGGGTTTATATTAAGGCTTTTACAGGTGAACCCTTGGAAGAGAAGTGGAAGGGACCCTTCCAGGTGCTGCTAACAACCTTCACTGCTATCAAGATTAAGGAGAGTGATTGTTGGATGTGTACTGACTCTAATAGGAGTTCCAGCTCCTGTTAACATCTCTCTATTTAATAACCCCCACTATGGGATAGGACATGATAAGAGTACTTGGTGGCCAAATCTTACAAAAAAAGGGGAACAGGTTGAATTATTGGTCTCTATTATAAATCTTGATTCCAATTCTTCTATTTATGTATATGGTCCAGGAAACGATTTCATCTCCTCACATGATTTGAAGTCAGGAGACGATGGATGTGGTGATTACACGTATAAATGAACCTCTTTCCAGCCTTGGAAAGAGACAGTATGCTTTGTCTCTCTCTCGCACTGCCAGTCTTAAAACTGAAAACTTCCCCTGACTGCTCCCACAAGGAAGGTGCTCGGAAGAACTGCTATTGCTGGTCCTCACTTTCCTTGCAAAACTACACTACGCATGCGCGGGGGTCTCAGGTGGTCGTCGGCGGTCGTTTGGGGAGCTAGTCCCCTACTCCTTTTTCCCTTTTATGGTCTCGGGTCTCTTGAGGATAATTTCTTCTCCTTGGATGTTTGCCCCTTCTTTTGTTCAGCCAAGCGGTTCCTTCTTATCATCCTTGTTAGAGCATTCCTGCCAGTCTGTCTCTATGCTCAAGGTTAAGATATCTTCTCTGTTCTCTTTAATCTCCCAGTCCTTGCTCTTAACTCTTCTTTGTTTTAACTTTCATGAGGCCTGCTTTCCTCATGATTAACCGTTTACACATAGTTACAATGTTAGCATTGAGGAACTATGAGAGTAGGCCATTAAACATAATCGCATAGTTATTAGGCTAAAGAATTCTATACTAAAGTCAAGCTAATCATGTAATCAATAACCTTCCATATATTAAGGAAGGAATTTGCAAAAGTTAGAGTTGATTAGTGACACGTGCTAAAACCTTGAAATTGTTTTAGATCCTTGTTTCAGTTCCAGTGAGGAAAGTTGTTCATCAAGTTGTTTGGAGAAATACGCCACTGCTCTTCTATATGGTCCCAAGGTTTGGGCTAGGATTCCCAGGGCTATTCCCTGCTTCTCATGGGAGAACAGCCAGAATGTCTTAGTAATATCTGGTAACCCCGAGGCAGGGGCGTCCATTAGTTTCCTTTTCAGTTGCTGGAATGCTCTCTCTGCTTCCCCATTCCAGGTGAGGTCTCTTGGATTAAGTTTCAACAGTTCATAGAGTGGCCTTACCAAGAGTCCGTAGTTATATATCCATAGACGACACCATCCCGTCATCCCTAGAAACGTACGGAGTTCTTTAGCCATCTGTGGTCGAGGAGTTTGGCAGATGGCCTCCTTTCTTGCTGTTCCTAGGGTCCTTTGGCCAGCAGTTATCTCGTATCCGAGGTAAGTTACCTGCCGATGAGCCATTTGGGCTTTCTGTGGAGAGACTCGATAGCCATTAAGTCCAAGGAAATTTAGCAGACTGACTGTCCATATTATACATAGTTCTTTTGTTTTAGTGGCTATCAATAGATCATCTACATATTGTAATATTAGTCCATCTCCATGTGGTCGCTCCCACTGCTCCAAGTCCTTGGCTAGTTGGTTTCCAAAAAGAGTGGGGCTATTTTTAAACCCCTGTGGTAACACAGTCCATGTGAGTTGTGTCTTTCTCCCAGAGTCGGGGTTTTCCCACTCAAATGCAAACAGCAACTGGCTCTCTGGACTCAAAGGTAGGCAAAAGAAAGCATCTTTCAGGTCCCATACGGTACACCAGGCTAATTCAAGTGTCAATTTAGTTAATAATGTATATGGATTTGCTACGACAGGATGCAGATCTTCAACAATTTTAGTAATGGCTCTGAGATCCTGTACTGTTCAATAAGTACCATCCGGCTTTTTGATGGGTAAAATGGGAGTGTTATATTCCGATTCACATTCTATTAGTAGTCCATATTTGATAAACCGGTTAATTATCAGTCAGATTCCTTCCCTATCTTCGGTTCTGAGGGGATATTGCCTAATTCCATTTAAGGTATTTCTGTTCAGTGGTTGTTAATGCATACAATGGTTCAACAAGCAGTCCATAGTTATATATCCACAGCCGGCACCACCCAGTCATTCCCAGGGAAGTTTGTAACTCTTTTACGGTCTGAGGTCTCGGAGCTTGGCATATTGCTTCTTTGCGGGCCTGTCCCAAAGTTCTCTGTCCAGCACTGATTTCGTAGCCCAAATAAATCACTTTCTGCTGCATTACTTGAGCCTTCTTCTTAGACACCCGGTACCCTTGAAGCCCCAAAAAATTTCGTAGACTCACCATCCAGATCATACAATCGTCCTCTGTTTTGGTGGCGATCAGGATATCATCCACATATTGTAACAGTTTCCCTTTTTCAGACAGGGCTTCCCAAGATTCCAAGTCTTTTGCGAGCTGATTGCCAAAGATGGTGGGACTGTTCTTAAATCCTTGTGGCAACACTGTCCAAGTGAGCTGAGTCTTGCAACCACTTTTGGGGTTTTCCCATTCGAATGCAAATAATTTTTGGCTGGCTTCATAGAGAGGGAGGCAAAAGAAGGCATCCTTCAGATCTAAAACAGTAAACCAAGTTAGTTCAGGTGTTAATACAGTCAACAGGGTATATGGATTTGCTACTATGGGGTAAAGGTCTTCAGTTATTTTATTTACAGCCCGTAGATCCTGGACCACACGGTACGACCTGTCAGGCTTACGAATAGATAATATAGGGGTGTTGAAATCAGACTCACACTCTTTCAGTAATCCTATTTGTAACAATTTTTCAGTCACTGGCCGAATTCCTTCCTTATCTTCCTTCTTTAGGGGATATTGCTTAACTCTTGCCGGTTGCCGGCCTTCTTTGAGTCTAACTTCAACAGGTAGTGCATTCTTCGCTCTTCCAGGTACATCAGTGGCCCATACCCCAGGATATACCTGGTTTAATATTTCCCCCCTAATCTTTCCTTCTACAAAAGGACTGGTTAAAATTAAACTCAGGATCTGAATATATTGCTGATCTTTTACTTCTAAAATAATTTCTCCTTTTTCAAATATAATTTTTGCACCTAATTGTTCCAACAAATCTCTTCCCAAAAGGGCCTTTGGGGAGTTGGGCATATACAGGAATTTGTGGATACCCCATTGCTTTCCCAATTTATATTTCAAAGGCTTACAAAAATATGCCTTTTCACTTCGGCCGGTTGCCCCTTTTACCATGGTGTAGTCGTTCCCCAGGGGCATTAAAGCTTGATTCAAAACCAAATATGTTGCCCCTGTGTCGACCAAAAATTCTACTTCTTGTTGCTCCTTCCCTAGCCTCATTATAACCAGTGGATCCGCTAGGGTAGATTCCCCAGGTCTCCGTCAATTTTTTTTTCACGTGGGCTACCACTTTTCCTGTCTGGTGGCTTCGCCTCTTTTCCTTGTTTCTTGGACATTCTCCTTTTCAATGACCACATTTCTTACACAACGCACATTGATCCTTACCTAATCGAGACGGTTCTCGTCTAGGCCTCCTTTCCTCCTCTTCCCTGACAAATGCTATCATTCTTCTTTGCCCTTGTCTACATTCTTCCTCTCTATTACTAAATACTCTCCACGCTTCATCCAGCAACACTTCCAGATTTCTATCTTCTGTAGAGCGCAGCTTCTGGAGTTTGCGCCTAATGTCCCCCGTGGACTGACCCAAGAACAGGGAGACTATTTGTTGTATTCCTACCTCTGACCCAGGATCCAGCAGTGTGCTATGGCGCATTACATCCCTCAATCGATCCAGGAACTCGGATGGGGACTCGGAAGGACCTTGTTTAACTGCATATAGAGCTGACCAATTTATGGTTTTGGGAATAGCCCTTTCCATTCCCTTTGAAATCCATTCTTGATATTCCTGTAACCTCTCCATATGGGCAGATTTATTAGCATCCCATTTTGGGTCTTGGAGGGGAAATATTCTTTGACACCCCCCTCCGTGATCTTGTAATAGTCTTCAGCTAAATTCCCTGCTGTTTTCAAAATTAATTGCTTTTCTGTTTCTGTCATAAACTCTAAGAGCAACTGTATATCTTTCCAGTCTGGATTATGTCGTTTTACTATGAACTGAAAAAGCTTAGTAACACTCACCGGGTCGCTTCTATAGTCTCTTGCAACTTTTCTCCATTCTCCTAGATCAGTGGTGGAAAAGGGAACCTTAATCATCATTGTTCCTCCATCAGGTCCCGCTGCCTCTCGGAGAGGGACTTGTAAAGCTGTAGGGACAGTCCTAGAGGCAGTTTTCTTCCTTGTGTGGGAAGGTATGGGACCGTCCAGGGGAGTGGAGTTTTCGTCCGAGTCCGCATCCTGTTCCTGTGGTCGAGGGGGAGGCTTAAACAAATCAGTTAGATCTTGTTCTGGTGCCTGGTGAATTTTGTCTACTTTAGTACACCTTTGTCCAATACTACATGCCAAACAACACCGCCTCAGTTTACTCTTAAGTTCCTTATTATTTTTTCGCTCAAGTGCGAGTACCATAGGGTCCTGTGGTGGCACCATTCCCCAGTCCCTTTGCCACTCCGGATGGTTTCGGAGGATGAAAAACATGTCTGCATACGAAACTTCATCCCACTTCTCTCCTTAAAAACAACATCAATTGTAAGAGAGTGTTATAATCTATAGATCCATTAAATGGCCACTTAGCTTCACTCTCCAATTTATACAATGGCCACCATTGGTTGCAATACTCAATAAGGGTCTTTTTATTTTCTGTCCCTCCAGTTCCAACAATGTCTTTCCAATGAGCAAGCACACTGCCTAGGGGACTTTTCTTCAAAACTCCCTTATGAGTGTTATCCATTTTGCAAACCTCTTCTATTACTTTAGTTTCTGATATACTTTTCAATAAGTTTCCACACAAGCCGTTTCTTACACTTCTTACACTTCTTTATGGTTTCTTACACTTCTTTACACCCATCCAGCAGCTGCAAATATATATAAAAATAGTAACCCTACCGCAATTGCGAGGAGGTCCGCTTACCCTTCTCCTGCTTCTTATATACCAGTCATTAGCAGGTCCATCCTGGCTCCTGACACTGGGATGCAGCAGTGACCTCGGATTTGCTCGATCTACCCTCAAGATCGCTAGCGGCCGCCCCTTCAGTCAGCAAATCCCCTTATTCCCATACAGGGTACCCTCCTCCTACGGGGTACCCTCCTCCCATACGGGGACTGTGCTGCACGCCAGACGTCTCTGCGCGATTTACCAGCTGCCCCGGCCACGCGTACAACTTACAGGCTCCCCTCATAAAACATACCGTTTTCTTCCGCAGCTTCAGGAGGTTGTTGTCTGCTCCCGCAGTGAGCGGCTGGCAGCGGAGTCCCCTCCGAGGAAAGTGCTCGAGGCACGCCCAGGGGTGTCCGCTCCACAGCCGATCCCGAGGTTAAGCAGAGAGCCTCCTGGCTAGCTCGCCAAAACTGATGTGAGGAAAACAGACTCCACAATCTGTAAGATTGTAAAGTAGGTATGTTTATTCAGCGCTGGGCAGCACGGAGGGGTAGTCCCACCAAAAACCGTGCGCACCCCAACGCGGCACTTACTTCAAATATATACAGCAAAGTGTTGCATGTACATAAAGTTTCGCAATATGCCTATATGTAACCAAGGTGATGGGGGAATCAAACAATAATTAGAAAATAGGATAGTAATAAAAAACGTAACTATAGGAATAGGTTACGCATTAGTGTTATCCACCAGCAATGCTGCTCAAGAGTCCATTTAACCCTTTCCATCTTGATTTAATTATCAAGGAATTAAGTGTAACATTGTGATCATGGTATTATGTTTTGGTTTAATAATGAGTAGATAGGAAGAAGGAACAACTTCGATGAAATGTAATTTTGCTGTACTTATATCCATATTTTAAAGAAAGATACAGCACTGAAGAAGCATCCAGAGTGTAGTGCGGCTGGTATGAAGGAATCCAGTCCACGGGAGTTCCCTAGGCCTCTAACTTTAGATGTTGCCACACCAGGAGAGCTTGGTGTGCTGATTCTAGGAGAAACTGTACGGAGGGGGGGGAGCGGAGTGGAGACACCGCGGCCAGGCTCTGTGAGATATAGAGAACTCGAAGGTACAATGAAACCGATAAGCTGCAGATTCACTGCTCTGAGCCAACAGTCTGTCATGTTTTTGACAAAGCGCTGTACTTGGAGTGAACTTTGTAGGAAAGGTAATTCCGGCAGGAGGAGATCGCGACCACCGACTCAGAGACCACCCACTCAAGAAACCCTCCGACTCAAAAGATTAAGGAAGTAAAGTCCCAAGAAATTATAGTGAGCATGCGTGGTCATTTACATGGCAGGCGAGGAATACTTAACCAATCATTGTATGGATACTTGATGTATATGTATTAATCTTGTAATCATATGCCTATAAATGTTTGATTTTTGAACTGATCGGGGAACACGATTTGGGAGGAGCTATCCCCCGTGTTCCCAGCACTGAAAATGAAGAATGCCTACCTTTTGACACTACATTGGTGTTACGAGGTTTATTCCCGATTTCGGTGACATATACATATGCATGACCTGTCCCCGCTTCGTATTGAAATGAGTTCCAAGACGTTATTTCCATGAACACCTCCCATCTACGCTTGCACATTGCTTCCTAGTGGTGGTCGTCGGGGGTCGTGGGGATGTAGGTTGATGGTTCCTCTTGGTCACCGCTGGTAACCTTTTGTCCCTGCGCAGACTCGGTTGTTCCTTGGTTCTTACTCAAACTGCAGGGCCGGTTTTAGCTAGTTTCTTGAGGCAAGTTCCTAATTCTTGTCAGGGACTGTCCTTGTAAGGAGCCACAAATCTTCTTGCTCCTGTCAGTTTATCAGGAACTACAGATCTCCTGTTTTAGTTACTTTACGCAATAGCTAACAAGATTTCAAACCTTATCAACTAATTAACTGTTAAGATTCCCTTAACCCCTTCTCTCACACTGACAGTTCCCACAGGGAAGATGCTAGGAAGGACTTCTATTGCTCGTCCTCACTTTCCCTTGCAGCCCTTTCAGTGAAACACCAAGACTGGGGCTCTGTTCTTTCCGAGCCTTGGAAAGAGCCAGAATGCTTTCTCTCACTCTCGCATAACCAGTCTGCTGAATTGGACACTTCCACTGACTGCTCCCTCAAGGAAGGTGCTAGGATGAACTGCTATTGCTGGTCCTCGCTTTCCCTTGCAGCACATTCAGACACACCAAAACTGTGGCTCTGATCTTTCCTAGCCTTGGAAAGAACCACCCTCGACAGATCCTTTTCTATGCAGAGATGGGAGGAGCTGCAACAACGGCTCCGCCCAGGGAACAATGCATCATGATAAGATCCGAATCCTGAATGGAGGCTTAAGTACGGCACTTAACGAGAGCACCAGACAAGCAACGACCCTCCCCCAAGCATGCGAGAAGAATGTGCCGGGTGGGCACTAAAAACGTGCCGTTTCCTCGGGCAACAGGAGTGAAAAAGTCGGGACTGAAAAGTATAAAAGGCCGCGTTCACCGTGCCTGGGGGGACCCCCACGACCAAGGGACAACAAGAATCGAGAGGACCAAGGGGACACCGCTGGATCCGCGGGTGGTGATATCTTCTTTGTCTCTGTCTGTCTCTTTCTCCTCGTCTCTTTGTCAAATTGCGAAAGATGTGTTGCACGGGACTTGTTGGTCTAGTCAGATTGTTTAGTTTACTATTAAATTGTTACATTGGTTGGCTGGTGTCATTTCACCTTAAGTCAGTCCAGGGGGATCACGAACCTGGTCGTTAGCCCCAAGGGCAGGGAGGTCGTCCTAAACGGCTCCTTTCGGGCTGATGTGTGGAAACAAACTTCACAACTCAAAAGAGTTATAAAGGAGGTATGTTTATTATGGCGCCGGGTGCAAGGGGGGGGTCGCTCCTCCTAACTTGCACACCGTTTCGGCGAGCAGGCAAATATTTATTACACAAAAGCATACATATTCATATGATTACCCAACACAAAACATACATATGAAGTGAGGCAGAGTAGTTCAAAAGGTTTGGGTCAGCAGTTTATGTATCAATGATCGGTCTCCGGTGGTCGTTTACTTCTTCAGGGGTCCTATCTTCCTCTTTTGTCTTTTAGATGAACTTTAGTGATTTACACATGCTCTCTTCTTACTTGATGATTTCAAAAGTTAACAAGTTCTAGCGGGTTCTGTGATAAGACTATCATTGTAGTTCCTGTTATCACTGCCTTTGTTTAGCAAGTCAGTCCTTGACAAATACAAATATGTGACTGTTTAAAAGCAGATAGTTATGTCTCTATATCAATTCCCCCCTTTTCTTTCCCCTAAGCAAATTCTTTTGCTTTAAAAAGTGGTCCATTATGTTTCATCATTATTTTTAGGGCCCATATTTGTCCAATAAGTTCCTTTACACCAAAGGATAAGATTTACTATTGTTATACACATATGGTCCCATTTGTTTAGGCTCTGTGGAACTTGGTTCAGTGGCCTCAGTGGCCTGAGTCGAGGTAGTGTATGCAGGGGGAGTGGTGGTTTCTTCTGGTGTCTGTAACTGAAATTTAAGAGTTAGAACCTGGGGCCCCTTTTGAGTTGCCCCCAGACATACAATGGACACAGTTTGAGTTCTATTAAGGGAATACCAACAAACCTCCTTTTCTCTACATACCGTGCTGCCTGTTATACTGTGGGAATTATTGCTCCAGACAGTAATTTGGATCTGGAGAGGAGGCGGGTTACTTACATTAAGGAGTCTACAACCTATCTGAACCTCCTTTCCTTTCTCAATCGTCCAGGTATGGGCCGAACCTATTTTTTTCCATCCAGTTGGTTGCAATGTCATGTTGTTATTATATTTTATCACAGTTGCCAAATTCAACCCTTTAGGCCCTTTCCCGAGCTTCCCGTATACCCAAAATAAGCATTTGTCCAAGGCCAATCCCAAGCACTTATTAAGTTACAGTTTAGCAGAGTCATAAAAATCCATATCATCGCTTTTGAATGCGAAGCTTCAATGGTCCCATAGGTGTCGATTCCCATTGTGGCTTAGGGGCTTTCTTCACTCTGGTGTGATGCACCCACGAGGTCTGTTCTTGCTAAACACTCTCCAAGCTTCATCTAATAGAGTCTCCAAATTTCTGCTTTCTGCCGGTCTCAATTTCTGCAGCTTTCTCCGGATATCACTTGCTGACTGCCTTATGAATAGAGACACTAACTGCTGTAGCCCTATTTCCGATCCTGGGTCCAGAGGAGTGTGCTGCCTCATAGTGTCTCGTAGCTTGTCCAAGAATTCTGAGGGGGTCTCCTTCAGGCCCTGCCGAATGGCATATAAAGCTGACCAGTTAATTGTTTTTGGGATGGCTCGTTCCATACCTCTTGTGACCCAATCCCTGTATTTATTCAATAATTCCACATGGGCACTTCTGTTAGGGTCCCAATGTGGGTCTTGTAGGGGAAAGTGATCCTTTATATCTTCTCCCGTGTTCTTAAGTTGGTCACTAGCTAAATCATGGGCCATTTTTAGGATCAGTTGTTTTTCAGTTTCCGTCATGTGGTCCAACAACAATTGAATATCATTCCAATCAGGGTTATGTTGCTTTATTAGAAATTGGAAATGTTTAGTGACCCCTACAGAATCGCTTCGGTAACTTTTTGCTACCGCTTTCCATGTTTCAAGATCAAATGAGGAGAAGGGGACCTTTATTAAGACAGGGCTTCCCTCTGGTCCCACCGCCTCCCTGAGGGGTGCTTGCACCACTGTCTGCTCTTTCCTACTTCGGGTGCGAGAGGATACTGGACTATCTAAAGAGGCTGCCGAATCTCAGCTTCCACTTTTTCCTTGTTGTACTCCTACCGGTGATTTATAATGCTCGGGCAGATCTCCCATCCCGGAGTCCCTTATTTTCCCTAACTTTGTATATCTCTGCCCTACGCTGCAAGCCGAACAACACCTCCTCATCTTTCCTTCTCCCTTTCTCTTATTTTCCTTCTCCAAAGCCATTACCATTGGGTCCTGTGGGGGTATCGATCCACAGTCCTTTTGATATTGGGGGTGATTTTGGAGAGTAAAAAAACACATGTCTGCGTATAAGACCTCATTCCGTTTCCCTTCTCTCCTCAAAAACAACATCAATTGCAGCAAGGTATTATAATTCAAGGTTCCATTGAAGGGCCGTTTCTCCCCACCATCCAATTTATACAAGGGCCACCACTGATTACAATATTTTATTAAAGTTTTCCTGTTCACACTTCCTCCTGGCGGCTCTCCTATCTCCTTCCAGTGAGCTAAAATACAGCCCAGAGGGCTTCTTTTCAATATTCTGCCACTTTGTTTACCTCCCATAATGAACACCCTGCCCGCAGGGGTTTATTCCTCAGCCTAAGAATACAACCTGATTGAATTGACAACAATAATACCTTATCCAAGGCGAAAGATGCAAGGGCGTATTCACCCCACAGCGAATGCACCTAAATTCGAGACAATTGTCGAGACGAAACTCCTGTCTCCCGTTAAAAGAAATAATGTACTTATGACACTCCAAATACTTAGTGCGAACAAACAAGCAACACCGATGGCAAAGCGGACAGGCCCTCGTCCGTGCTCCACATCAAATAAACCCGTCACTACTCTGTTCTACATTTCCCCCATATACCAGCGGCATTCTTACTGATTCCTTACACCTTCTAAGTTTCCACAAAATACCTGCTTGAGCTGGCCTGAACGCTCAATCCTATCCCAGTTAGACCAGTTTCCTCGACAGTCACCACACTAAAAATCGTCCCCAAACCACACCCAAACGTTCTGTTTACAACCAGAGCATTCAAAAACATATATTGGGTTGCAGGAAACTTCTATTGCTGGGCATCACTTTCCCTTGCAGCACATTCAGAGACACACAAAATTTGGTTCTCTGCTCTTTCCTAGCCTTGGAAACAGCCACTATGGTTTGTCTCTCTCTCACAATCCCTGTCTGCTGAATTAAATCTTCCACTGTCAGCTCTCCCAAGGAAGGTGTTAGGAAGGACTGGTATTCCTGGTCCTCGCGTTCCCCTGCAGCGCTTTCAGGCAGACACAGGAACTGGGGCTCTGTTCATTCCGAGCCTTGGAAAGAGCCAGAACGCTTTCTCTCGCTCTCGCTTAACCAATCTGCTGAATTGGACACTTCCACTGACTGCTCCCAAAAGGAAGGTGCTAAGAAGGATTTCTATAGTTGGGCTTCACTTTTCCTTGCATGCCTTTCCGAAAAAGACAAAGACTTGGGCTCTGCTGTTTCCCAGCCTTGGGAACAGCCACTATGATCCTTGTATCAGTCTCCCACACTCCCAATCTGCAGATTGGAGAACTTCCCTTGACTGCTCCCACAAGGCAGGGGCTAGGAAAGTCTTCTACTGCTGGTCCTCGCTTTCCCTTGCAGCACATTCAGTGACTCACCAAGACTGGGGCTCTGCTCTTTCCTAGCCTTGGAAACAGCCGTTATGCTTAGTCTCAGTCTCGTGCAACGAATCAGCTGAATTGGACACTTCCACTGACTGCTTCTAATTTGGTGCTGAAAAGGGTACCCCCCCGATCTGTCTGTGGCGTTTAAGGCAGAGACGTGGGAGGAGATAGGAAAAATGTTATAGGAACATATTGGGAACGGAGATAAAACTGCTGCAGAGTTAGTGATGGCATGGGAATTGATATTAACAACATTAAAAGCCTTGAAGGCAGGGAGAAAAGCTGCAGCTGATATGGAGGAGGCCGTTAAACCGCCTTCAACCAATCCCTTTTTAACCAAGTCAGAGGGTCCAGGACCTTTAGCAACTCCGACTGCACCGCCTGAGGTGCCAGATGCACCAGGTGAACCGGCCGCATTAGATATGTGAAATATGTTCATCTGATTCGTGTGTTGAAGTGTAACCTTCTGTACTTTTATGGATTTCTCCTGCACCTTAAAAAGGGGTATTTTACAGGAGATTCGAGTAAACTACTTTGCTGGTATATCAGCTCAAACCAGTTTGACCACTGACCGCATAGTATTGTGTAAAGAGAAACTTGTAAAGTGCATGCATAAAGTTTGGGGTCATCCTGGGGGCACACTGAGGAAGATTCGAGAAGACTCTAGAAGGAGAAGAGGGCATGCGCCGAAGAAGACACGCCTATTCATGAATATGTATTAGCAGACAGGATATAAACCAAGAACAGGAACTGTACGGCATGCGTCTTGGTGGAGCGGAGACTCCCGGCGCACCCAGCGCTGTTTGCTTGCCTCTATTCGCTTAATAAATTGTAAACTTAAATTGGAATCCTGTTTGGGACTCAATCATTTATCACAGATAAGTCGGAGAAACAGATCTACGATGATGTATGTGAGGGCAAGACGGGACAACGTTGCCCAGAACAATGTACTCAATGTCCCCCTGTGTGCCCATGTGAAAGATCAATGGGGCGAGTCTCGAAAGGAGATGGGCAAGCAGCGGAGCTAGCAACAACGTGGCGATTGCTATTGGAGACTGTTTTAAAGAGCCAGGGGCTAGCAGCAGACTCTGCAACAGCTTTTGAGTTACCTACCTGGGAGAAAGCAGGGAAATTGGTGTTTGAGGCAGCCTCTAAAGAGGATCATACGGCTGCGAAAGTGTTAACAACCTGGCAATTAGTCAGAGACTCTATAAAGGCAATAAAATCTGAGCGGACAGCGGTGGCAGCAGCTGCCGCTGCCACAGCCTCGGGAGAGAAGGGAGGCTGAGCTGGGGATGATGAGAACGAGCAACCCCCGCCCGCCCCCCCCTGCTAACGCAACCAACGGAGGTGGCGAGTCCTCCTTGGCCCCCGCCTCCTGACCCGGAACATGAGCGCTGGTCGCCCGTGCTGCAACAGGAGGGGGCTGCCTGGGACGATCCTTCTCCCAAGTCAAGATACGACCCTGCCCAACATTGGCGAGGCATGAGACAAGAGGCCTTTGTTGGGATCACTCTGCACGGCTCGATCTTAAGGAGAAGGAGCTGTGGCGTTGAGCTGCACGGCTCGACCTTAAGGAGAAGGAGCTGCAGCATTGAGAAGCTGGTAAACAGCTGGATATCTGCACGGCTCGGCCTTGAGAAGAGGGAGCTGTGGTAAACAGCTAAGAAGAAGCAAGAAAAACAGGGACACCTGCAAGCAGCAATCCTGACTGTGGGAGGGGCGCGTGGACAGTGCGTGATCAGATGCTTGTAACCAATGGGGGGCAATGTCTGGCACGTGGACAGTATGTTAACCTATAAAAGCTGTGTACTTTGCTAAAATAAAGGAGAATGATCATACCCACATTGGGACTCATCATTACTCCGGGATCGCCTCCCACTCCGGCAGGCCTTGGCAGAGGGGGAGGGGACGGAGCGAAGTGGGTACCGGCCAGGTCGGTACGGCCAGCAGTAAGACCAGAAGATCCTGTCACACATCCCACGGACGCAGTCAACTCCGACGTACCGCCAGCTGATGCTTTCGCTCTTTTGTATGCGGAATGACGGCTCATTGACTGTTTCAGCAGCACTCCCTGGACGTTCAAGAGCAGGAACTTCAATATGCTGTATTTGTAAAATGGTGTTGTGGGTTCATTCTATGTCGTTGTGATTATTGTCACAAATGTATCATTTCTTTTGCAGGGAATCAAAGAGTATATTTCAATTGCTTTTTTACCATTCCCTTAGCAGCTGAGGATGCAGAGTAGTTTGCCTTTACGTTACCATCGGTAAATAAAGGAGAGCCAGCAAAGAGGTATCATTGGGTAGTATTACTACAAGGAATGAAAAATTCACCTACAATGTGTAGGACGTTTGTGGCATGTGCTCTAGAGCCGGTGCGGAGAAAGTATCCAGATTTAATAATGTATCATTATATGGATGATATATTAATAGCAGGGACACAATTGAATGCAGACCACATTTTACAGCACTTAGGGCATGAGTTAGAAAAACGGGGTTTAAAAATAGTGCCAGAAAAAATTCAAAAGAAGGGACCATGGCAATATTTGGGCTGGATTATTACCAGGGGAGTGGTCCGCCCACAAAAGATAAAGATGAATTTGAAAATAGAAAATCTTTCTGATGTCCAAAAATTAATGGGGTATATACAGTGGGTTCGAAATATTTGTGGAATTACTAATGTGAAATATGTTTATCTGATTCGTGTGATGAAGTGTAATCTTCTGTACTTTCATGGATTTCTCCTGCACCATAACAAGGGGTATTTTACAGGAGAAAGTTAAACTACTTTGCTGGTATATCAGCTCAAACCAGTTTGACCACTGACCGCATAGTATTGTGTAAAGAAAGTGCATGCATAAGGTTTGGGGTCATCCTGGGGGCACGCCGAGGAAGATTCGAGAAGACTCTAGCAGGAGAAGAGGGCATGTGCTGAAGAAGACACGCCTGTTCATTAATATGTATTAGAAGACACGCCTATTCATGAATATGTATTAGAAGACACGCCTATTCATGAATATGTATTAGCGAACAGGATCACGCTGAGGAAGAGTCGAGAAGATTCTAGAAGGAGAAGAGGGCATGCGCCGAAGAAGACACGCCTATTCATGAATATGTATTAACGGACAGGATCTAAACCAGGAACAGGAACTGTACTGCGTGCGTCTTGGTGGAGCAGAGACTCCCGGCGCACCCAGCGCTGTTTGCTTGCCTCTATTCGCTTAATAAATTGTAAATTTGAATTGGAATCCTGTTTGGGACTAAATCATTTATAACAATTGGGGGCTCGTCCGGGATGGTCTTGGTTCCTGAATTCTGACTTGATCTAGGAGGGGCGCCCCACCTTTTGGTGGCTCCTGATCGGGTCGGGTCGGGACTAACGCCATCCTGAACCTGAATAGGGGCAAGCAAAGAATTTGATTTTTTTATGAGCTCCCTTGCCAGCTGCAGCAGTTTATTTTGCCCGTAATTCTGCACACGAAGATCCGAACGAAGACGACGGAGTCGTAAGTATTTAAGGTGTATACCGTTCGGTTGGGTAGGATTCGGTTGCCTGTGTGTGTGTAAGAGTGTGACTGAGACGGAACCTAGTTCCGAAGCGATTGTGGAGGTCTTCTAACCGCGGTTCCAATCTCCCGCGAGGGACTTGGCCGGTGAAGGACCGAAGCGATTCTTAGAGGATTCGTGGGTGGGTGATAGGTCCTAAACCCCCTGCAAGACACTCTTACTGGTAGCCAAGGGCTGTAGGAATTGCCACAGTAAAAATTCCTAGATGGGTCAGACGAAATCGAGAACCCAGGACCAGAAGAAAGGGAGCGAATTACTAGAAATACCTCCGGAGAGTCCATTAGGAATAATGATTGAAAATTGGAATGATAGGGGCCCCAGAAAAGGAAAAAGTAAATTAAAATTAGTTCAATATTGTATGGTAGAATGGCCAAAAGAACCTTTGAGACCACATGTCTTTTGGCCTGTGTTTGGATCTTTTGAAGACTGGGTCTGCCAGGCCTTAAATATATATGTTAATTCAAAGGAACCTTTTAGTCAGGAGGAAAGTGATTATGCAGGATTATGGGACAGAACTTTACGTTCTTTTCCAGCCTCAATACTTACATTAAAAACAGATGAAAAGTTTGAGGAAGAAGAAGAGGGGAAAAGTGAAAAGGAAAAAGATGATAAATGGGAGCCACTGGATAACCTACCGCCTCCATATTCTAATAATCCATCTCCGCCGGCGGCTCCCCCTCCGGTGGCCGTAGTATCTCCACCACCAACAGCACCGGAATTAGATCGACCTCCGGCTGCATGTACGAGAAGTAGGACTGCTGTATCTGAGGGAGCTTCTCTATATCCCTTATGAGAAGTACCCCTCGGAGGCAATCAGGGAGGCATCGGGTTTGTGGCAGTCCCATTAAATATCACAGATGTAAGAAATTTCAAGAAAGAAATGGGGACCCTATTAGATGATCCCCTCGGAGTAGCTGAAAAATTGGACCAATTCCTAGGCCCCAATACTTATACCTGGGAAGAAATACAGTCCATTTTAGGGATCCTATTCACTGCTGAGGAAAGGGGAATGATTAGACAAGCTGGAATGAGAATTTGGGAAAGACAGAATCAGGCAGGACCCCCGGGAGATCAGAAATGGCCAAATGTGGATCCCCACTGGGATCATCAACAACCCCAAGGAAGGCAAAATATGAGGGATTTGAGAACGTTAATCATACAGGGAATAAGGGAAGCGGTTCCCCGAGGGCAAAACATTACTGAAGCATTTAATGAACAACAAGGGAAAGACGAATCTCCAACAGAATGGTTGGAGAGGTTGAGGAAAAACCTACAAATGTATTCTGGAATTGATCCGAATACAGTGGCTGGGACCGCACTCCTTAAAACACAATTTGTAGCTAAATCCTGGGGGGATATAAGAAGGAAATTAGAAAAATTGGAAGATTGGCAAGAAAGAGGATTAGAGGAGTTACTTAGAGAAGCCCAGAAAGTCTATGTTAGGAGGGACGAAGAAAAACAAAAAGCAAAAGCAAAAATTTTTGTAGCAGCAGTAAGGGAAAGTCAGAAAAATAAGACGACTCCTGGAGAGAAAAGGGAAAAAAGAATAGAGCAGACACCCCGGGGACAGCCTTATCGAGAAAGATTTACAATTCCCATCTGTTACTACTGTAACAAGAGGGGACATGTTCAGAAGAACTGCCGTAAGCGGGAACAAGATGAGAAGATGTTCAAAGAAGACTAGGGGTGTCAGGGGCTCTATCTTCTGGGGACTTCAACATCAACAGAGCCCTTGATAAAATTATTAATTGGTCCCCATAAAGAGGAAGTTTTATTTTTAGTGGATACAGGGGCCGAAAAGTCAACCATTCAAAAACTTCCAAAAGGAATAGAAAAAGGGAAGAGTTACGTGTCAGTAGTAGGAGCAAAAGGAGAGCCTTTTAAAGTAAATATATTGAAAGATGTAGAAGTAGAAACAGAAAAGAAAATGTGTCTTAATGATTTACTTTTGCTCCCTGAAGCAGAATACAATTTATTAGGAAGGGATTTGATTTTGAAGTTAAACTTGAGCATTCAGAGTCAAGGGGACAAATTGCAGATTAAATTATACACTTTAACACAAGAGGATGAAGAAGCTATTAACCCCTCAGTGTGGTATAAGGAAGGGGAAACTGGAAAGATCTACAAGATTTCACAATACCTAAGGAGGTAAAATTATTGCAGTATGTGGACGATTTATTAGTAGCAGGAGAAACTGAAGAGGGGATCCGAAAAGCCACCATTAAATTGTTAAATTTTCTAGGGGAAAAGGGATTAAAGGTGTCCCGATCAAAGGTACAGTTTGTAGAACAAGAAGTAAAATACTTAGGACATTGGCTGAGTAAGAGAAGGAAGAAGTTAGATCCTGATAGGGTATCTGGGATTCTATCCTTAAGACCCCCACAAACTAAAACGGAAATTAGGCAAATACTGGGATTATTAGGATATTGTAGACCATGGCTTGAAAATTATAGTGATAAAGTAAAATTCTTATATGAAAAATTAACTAATAACCAACTTAAATGGTTTATTGAAGATGATCAGAGATTTGAGGAAGTAAAAAAGGCATTAATACAAGCACCTGTATTGAGCCTCCCAGATCTAGAAAAACCTTTCTATCTCTTTGTGAATACATCAAGCCAGACAGCATATGGAGTTCTTACTCAAGACTGGGCAGGAATCAAAAAACCCGTGGGGCATTGTTCTAAGTTACTTGATCCAGTAAGCAGAGGATGGCCTGCTTGTCTCCAAGCTTTGGTTGCTACAGCATTATTAATAGAAGAAGTTAGGAAGATTGCCTTTAGTTCTCCTTTAAAAGTGTATACCCCACACAATGTCAGAACTGTTTTACAACAAAAAGCGGAAAAATGGTTAACGGGCAGCCGAATCCTGAAGTATGAAGCAATACTAATAGACTCCCCTGACTTAGAACTGAGGGTGACTTCTGCTCAGAGTCCAGCACAATTTTTGTTTGGAGAACCATCAGAGGAATTACAACATAACTGTTTAGAGGTAATTGAGACCCAGACAAAGGTGAGACCAGATTTAAGAGATGCTGAGTTGAAAAATGGAGAAGCGCTGTTTATAGATGGCTCCTCCAGAGTGGTAGAAGGGAAGAGAAAATCGGGTTATGCAGTAATTAATAAGGACTTGGAACTTGTGGAATCAGGACCTCTGAGTCCATCATGGTCAGCTCAGGCTTGTGAGCTGTATGCCCTATGTAGGGCCCTGGAATTATTAAAAGGAAGAAGTGGGACTATATTTACAGATTCTAAATACGCATATGGGGTGGTCCACACTTTTGGAAAAATTTGGGAAGAAAGAGGTTTGATTAATACTCAAGGGAGGAATTTAATACATCAAGAATTAATAGTAAAGATTTTCAAGGCGTTAAGAGAACCAAAGGAGATAGCAGTGGTACATGTGAGGGGACACCAAAAGGGATTAGATTACCGAACTAGAGGAAATAACTTAGCAGCAGATAAAGAGGCCCAGGAAGCAGGCTTGAGGGCTAAAGTTGCCAAAATTAATGTCATACAAACAAAGGAGGACACCAGCAAAGAAGAACGAGAGGAAAGAGAGAAGAAGTTTACGCCAGAAGAACAAACAAAATTGGAGAAAATAGGAGCTAAATTAGAACAAGGAAAATGGACACTGCCCGATGGGCGAGAAATGTTGCCAAAAGCCTACACCAGGCGAATATTAGAACGTTTGCATGCGCAAACACATTGGGGTACAAAAGCGTTAAGTGATCATTTTCTTAAACAATTTGGTGGTATTGGAATTTTTGAAATAGCAAAGCAAATTACACAAGGTTGCTTAACCTGTCAAAAGGTAAATAAGACAGTGTTTCGACAAGCAGCCACGGGAGGGAGAAAAACAGCTTACAGACCTTTTGAGAAAGTACAAGTCGATTTCACTGAATTGCCTAAGGTAGGGAGGATAAAATATTTACTGGTAATAGTAGATCATTTAACACAGTGGGTAGAAGCGTACCCTGTAGCACGAGCTACGGCACAGATGGTGGTAAAAATTTTATTGGAACATTTGATACCTAGATATGGGATAATCCAGTACATTGATTCTGACCAGGGCACACATTTTACTTCTAAAATAATAAAACTATTATGTCAATCATTAGGTATACAGTGGGAATACCACACTCCGTGGCACCCAGAAAGCTCGGGGAAGGTAGAAAGAATGAATCAAACAATAAGACAACAATTGGCTAAATTAATGATTGAGACGCAAATGCCCTGGACGAAATGTTTACCATTGGCACTTCTAAACATAAGAACGAAACCATACAGTGAGACTGGATTATCGCCATATGAAATGTTATATGGCATGCCTTATTTTCAAGGAATGCCTCTGGGGAACAATGTAATTGAGGATCATAGTATCCAACAATATATAATTACCATTGGAAAAAGATTAAAAGAATTAAGAGAGATTGGGATGGTGGCCCAAACACCACCTTTAGGATTTGCAATTCATCAGTTAGAACCAGGAGATAAAATTCTGATAAAAACATGGAAAGAAGGAAACTTATCTCCCCTCTGGGAAGGACCTTTCCTTGTTTTATTAACTACAGAAACAGCTGTGAGAACTGCTGAAAAAGGATGGACACATGTGTCACAAGTGAAAGGTCCAGTGAAGGAGTGGAAGGTCACATCTGACTAAATTGCTGTGGGAATTTTATTGCGGCTACTCCTGTAATAGAAACAGGAGTGAAACATGAAATTCCCACAGTTGCTAAAAATCTATTTGTAAAGTCATTGAATATAACTAATTGTTACGTTTGTGGTGGAACAAATCAAGGTGAACGATGGCCATGGGAAGCTATGGAGAGGAATGTAAGTAATCCCCAAGTTTGGGAAAGGGTAATAGGAAACAACAATGGGTACTCCAAACGAGTATAATCGGAAGGAGTTGTTGGCAAAAGAAGAACAGGAAAAAGGAGCTGGAACTAGAATTTGTCCTTTGTGTAGAAGGTGGTGTGTATTTGTAAGATTAGTGTTGCACGCTAACTGGCAGTTTTCTGTAGCCATAAAGCCTTGCAAATAAAGAGGATTGCCAGGCTCGGGCAAGTGCTCAGGTCTGGACAAACCACTGATCTAGCAAAGCTCTGGCCTTCACAAGCAGTGCTCAATTAATTTGGGTACTAAGAAAGCACCCCCTTAAAGGAAAGAAGAGGGCAAAACCGGAGGGGAACTGGTGTTGCGGCTTAAAAAGGATCTGCCAAGGGCTGCAACCCCTTCGGGCTGTGACCGCCGATCACTATGGCCCTGACCGGACCTCTTCTAGTTCTACTTGGGGGTGAGTTCCTTGGACTCTGACTATGGCAAATAACTGTAGTCAATATTGGAACAAGCCCAGCTGGGGTTTACCCCAGAAAAATGGAAAAAGTGAGGACCTTTTCTAATTGTAGAGCGCATACCTGTAATCAACAATAAAACCTAGTTTTTTTCCTGTTACCCATAAATTAGGGAGAACGAATGGCCTCCTGAGAGACAAACTTGGAATGGAATAGGATTTTGGGGAGATTTTATGGGTGGTGATCGGCTTACTAAAATGGGGATAGTTGTATTGAGGATATGTGGGGGATTGTTACTAGATTAATCTACTCGGTTATACTCAATTGGAAATGAAAACACGAATCAATACTATAAAGAAAAAGATGGGGGATTGTGAAATATGTTTATCTGATTCGTGTGATGAAGTGTAATCTTCTGTACTTTCATGGATTTCTCCTGCACCATGAAAAGGGGTATTTTACAGGAGAAAGTTAAACTACTTTGCTGGTATATCAGCTCAAACCAGTTTGACCACTGACCGCATAGTATCGTGTAAAGAAAGTGCATGCATAAGGTTTGGGGTCATCCTGGGGGCACGCCGAGGAAGATTCGAGAAGACTCTAGCAGGAGAAGAGGGCATGCGCTGAAGAAGACACGCCTGTTCATTAATATGTATTAGAAGACACGCCTATTCATGAATATGTATTGGCGAACAGGATCACGCTGAGGAAGAGTCGAGAAGATTCTAGAAGGAGAAGAGGGCATGTGCCGAAGAAGACACGCCTATTCATGAATATGTATTAACGGACAGGATATAAACCAGGAACAGGAACTGAACCGCGTGCGTCTTGGTGGAGCAGAGACTCCCAGCGCACCCAGCGCTGTTTGCTTGCCTCTATTCGCTTAATAAATTGTAAACTTAAATCGGAATCCTGTTTGGGACTCAATCATTTATAATACTAATGATGATCTGAGGCCGTTGATGCCGCTCCTGGGGTCTTTGGTGGAGGCTCCAGAGCGACGTCAACTGGACAAGGATCAACAGCAAGCTTTGCAGAAAATTACTGAGAAGATAGCAACAGCCTATGCTCACAGATGTTCACCTACTGAGAGTATCTCGCTTATGATAGTTAATTCAGGAGGGGAACGGCAACATCCACTAGGACTGATCGTGCAGTTAGGAAATACGGCAGACAGTTTGAAGATATTGGAATGGGTTTTTCTCTCCTATCAACCCAGAAAAACAGTGGTCACCAGATATGAATTATTTGCACAACTCATTATTAAGGGAAGACAAAGAATTGTAGAAATATGTGGGTTAGAACCTGTAATAATTTATGTTCCTGTATCTCAAAAGTACTTAGATTGGTTGTTGGCCAGTTCTCTGGAGTTTCAGATCGCAATCTCTGATTTTTTAGGACGCGTTACAAATAGCTATCCGTCCGATAAATTATTGTCACTGTTGGCTAATCAACAGTTTGAAGAAATGCCTATGCGATCAGAGACCCCAGTGAACGGGGTGACAGTCTTTACCGACGCAGGACGCAAATCCCGTAGAGCAACTGTCACTTGGCAGGAAAATGACAAATGGAAACATCAACTGTTACCTGGGATAGCGGAGTGAGATGGGTTCCAAGTCGATGGCTTCGACCATGGCGAGCGCACCTCTCTCCACAAGCGGAAGAAAGCTGTTCGTGAGTCTGATAGTCATGTGTTTGATATGCCAGGGTCAGGCATGGTTTTCTGTTCAACCAAGAAAAAATATCTGGGTTACACTAGCTAATCAGACGGGCCAAGGCCACCTTTGCTTATCTATATCCACTGCTGAGAATCCGTTTACAACATGCTTGGTTGGTCTGCCATTAGGGGACTATGATTCGGCAATGGTAGTAAATAAGACCACCCCTGATCTAGCCTTGTTTTTAAACATAACAAACACCTCTGCAGCTATGGATAAGTGGGACGGATGGATGGCGCACGGACCACAGGAGTTGTTGGAACCGCAGGAGTTGGATATTTTAGAAAGCATTACGGCCCCTACCTGTTTATATTTTAATTATACAGGACAGGACGATACCAGGTCACAGGATGTAAGCCCCACGTTGGCCGTTTTTCAGAATGCTACCAATTGGTGTAATTATACGACGAGCAACACCTCGCGCTCTAGTATTGTCCCAATAAGACTCCCTAAAGGAATATTTTTAATTTGTGTTGATCGTGCATGGCAAGGCGTTCCCTCCCGTTTGAGAGGTGGTCCTTGCACATTGGGGCGTCTGACATTGCTAACTCCCAACACTTCTATGATATTGAACCTTACCCGACGGCATAGAATAAAATGACAGATTCGAAAATATCAGGAAGGGTGGAATGACCCATTGGATTTTTGGACCGTGGACAAAACCATACTAGCCTCTTTCCTTGCCCCTGGGGTCGCTGCTGCCCAAGGCTTAACCACCTTAAATAAATTGGGATGTTGGCTAGCGAAACAAACCAATGCTACTTCTGCAGCACTCAGTGCTTTGTTAATGGAAACTGACTCAATAAGGCATGCGACGTTGCAAAATAGGGTGGCCATCGACTTCCTACTTTTGGCCCAAGGGCACGGGTGTGAGGACTTTGATGGCATGTGTTGTATGAATTTAACAGATACCTCACAGACGATAACTCAACAATTGCGAAAACTGAAGGACTTGACGGACAAGTTACAGACAAGTTTGCTAGGCCTCGAATCATGGCTGTCAAGTTTGGGCCTAAGCGGATGGTTACAAGACATAGTTAAAGGGGCAGTTGTTTTATTACTTGTTATCTTAATAATAATGCTTATTGTACCGTGTTTATTACATTGTCTACAAGGAATGGTTCAAAAGGTAGTAAAGAATGCTTGGCTAGCTAATAACTCAAACGAGTATCTTACACACCCAATGAATGAGCTTTGTTAGATAAACACGCTCAAAACAAAAAGGGGGAGAGGCTACCACATTACCCTAAGAACGTTTGAATAAAGCCTTATATGTGTTAAATTATTTGCGGAAGGAGAAAGGACTTTTTCAACTGCTAACCTGGGGACAAGGTTATGCTTGTGTCATTACAGATTCTGGAACTTGTTTGGTACCCGCAAAATGGGTAAAACCATGGGTGAAACAGTCACCATCGTCATCGTCGGACACATCCTGACACTATCAGGTGTCATCGCAACCTGGATGCCACTTCAGCCAAAAGAAAATGTATGGGTAAATCACACTGAAATTAGTGGTATCATGAGATGAACATGGAAAGCTTTTAAGGCAAAGTGCTCTATAACTACAAATGCTTTGGTAAGATATAATATTGGTCTTCATAGCTTTATACAAGCACTTTTTCTGTCACTAGGAGTAGTTTCTATCGCTAGAAGTAGTACAGCTAGAATTGTTTGTCTTGTAACATTCTGCTATTGACTTAAGCATAAGTTGATATGTGACTGCTGGATTATGGTAAGATGCTGCGTGAACAAAGCCTACGAACCAATAGACGGGGTGGCTGTGGCGCGTGCAGCACGTCTGGCCAGCGGGCGCATACGTCATAGGCTCCCTGTGTTAAAAGGTGACAACTGAGGTGAGTTCCGACACTCGCTGGCCACGTGTGTCGAAACCCGCTCCTCTGCAAATGTGTAATACCGGGATTTCCCAAAGGGCTGTGGGCTGGTGTACGGCAAGGCCACCGTTGCCTCCATGGGGACGCCCATGTAAAGCTGGCACCTACCAACTGCTGGGCTGAGTTCACGGCACAGGATGATACAAGAATGTACAGATGGTCCGTCTTCCTCACAGTCCTTGGGTTGCGAATGATCCATCAGGTTTTGTTTATACAAAAAAAAAAAGGGGGAGATGTTGGGATCACCCTGCATGGCTCGACCTTAAGGAGAAGGAGCTGTGGCGTTGATCTACACGGCTCGACCTTAAGGAGAGGGAGCTGTGGCATTGGGAAGCTGGTAAACAATTGGACACCTGCAGAGCTCAGCCTTGAGGAGAAGGAGCTGTGGTAAACAGCTAAGAAGCAGCAAGGAAAACAGGAACACCTGCAAGCAGCGAATCCTGACTGTGTGAGAGGCGCGTGGACAGCGTGTGATATTTTGTATATAGCCAATTGCAATAATGTGTGTAACAAGCTGTAACCAATCATGTGTGTGTGCAGTGACTAAGCGAAAATTATGATATATATTGGAGTCAGACAGGACAATAAACGGCATTGACCTGATCATATTGGTCGTATGTGTCGTGTCCGAGACTTCCGCGTCATGCTCCTGTGAGGAATGAGTGATTCGTGTAAAGAAAATCTAGTGAATATAAGCTTGAAGCAAATGTCATTTATATTGAAATAAAGGAATATATGTAGGGCATGACAATAAACAGGGGAGTGGTGGTAAATAGAAGAAACCATAGTCTTTATGTAACTTCCTGATATGTATAGCTTAGGTAACTCCCTTGATATGTGTAGCTTATGTAGCCTCCTGATATGTGTATGTTAGTTCCTGATATACTAGTGCAAACCAGTGTTGTAGATAACCGCAGAAATGTCGAGAAGATGTATAGCCAAATAAGGTAGCATTACAGAGCGCATGCGCAAACAGAGAGGTCATGTGGAGTGCACTGACGAAGAGGAGCATCTTCCTCCCAACGACCACCAGACGACCACCTAAAAAAGGATGAAGCATGCGCAGACCGAGGAAGTGGTGACGTACTTAGAGAAGGAGTCATCTTCCAAGAAAAACGCGGAGAAAAGCGAGAAAAGAAGCCTAGAGAAGTATAAAGGAAGGAATTGTAAGAAGTGAAGGTGTGCGTCTTGGTGGAGCGGAGACTCCCGGCGCACCCAGCACTGTTTGCTTGCCTCTATTCGTTTAATAAATTGTTAACTTAAATTGGAATCCTGTTTGGGACTAAATCATTTATCACACTCCCACAAGGCAGGGGCTAGGAAGGTCTTCTACAGCTGGTCCTCACTTTCCCTTGCAGCACATTCAGTGACTCACCAAGACTGGGGCTGTGGTCTTTCCTAGCCTTGGAATCAGCCACTATGCTTAGTCTCAGTCTCGCGCAACCAATCAGCGGAATTGGACACTTCCACTGACTGCTCCCGCAAGGAAGGTACTCGGAAGGACTTCTGTTGCTGGGCATCACTTTCCCTTGCAGCACATTCAGAGACACACAAAATTTGGTTCTCTGCTCTTTCCTAGCCTTGGAAACAGCCACTATGGTTTGTCTCTCTCTCGCACTCCCTGTCTGCTGAATTAAATCTTCCACTGTCAGCTCTCCAAAGGAAGGTGTTAGGATGAACTGGTATTCCTGGTCCTCCCTTTCCCCTGCAGCGCTTTCAGGCAGACACAGTAACTGGGGCTATGTTCTTTCCGAGCCTTGGAAAGGGCTAGAATACTTTCTCTCAGTCTCACGCAACCAATCAGCTGAATTGGACGCTTCCACTGACTGCTCCCATAAGGAAGGTGCTAGGAAGGTCTTCTATTAAGGGGCATCACTTTCTCTCACTCTCGCACTCCCAATCTGCTGAGTTAAAACTTCCACTGACAGATCTCACAAGGAAGGTTCTAGGAAGGACTTCTAGTGCTGGTCCTCACTTTCCCTTGCAGCCCTTTCAGAGACACACCAAGACTGGGGCTCTGCTCTTTCCTAGCCTTGGAAACAGCCACTATGCTTCTTCTACCAGTCTCTAGCGCTCCCTATCTGCAGATTGGAGAACTTCCCCTGACTGCTCGCACAAGGAAGGTGCTAGGAAGGACTTCTATTGCTGCTCCCCACTTTCCCGTGCAGCCCTTTCATTGAAACACCAAGACTGGGGCTCTGTTCTTTCCTAGCCTTGGAAACAGCCACTATGCTTTCTCTCGCCCTCGCACAGCCAATCTGCCGAGTTAAAACTTCCACTGTCAGCTCCCACCAGGAAGGTGCTAGGAAGAACTTCTATTGCTTTTCCACACTTTCCCCTGCAGTCATTCAGATCAACATGAAGACTGGGGCTCTTCTCTTTCCCAGCCTTGGAAAGAGCCACTAGGGTCTCTCTCGCTCTCGCACTGCCAATCTGCAAAACAGAAAACTTCCCCTGACTGCTCTCATAAGGAAGGTGCTAAGAAGGACTGCTATTGCTCGTCCTCACTTTCCCTTGCAGCTCTTTCAAAGACACACCAAAACTCGGGCTCTGTTCTTTCCTTGCCTTGGAAACAGCCACTATGCTTTCTCTCACTCTTGCACTCCCAGTCTGCAGAATTGGACACTTCCACTTGATGTGCGGAAAACAGACTCCACAATCTGAAAGATTGTAAAGTAGGTATGTTTATTCAGTGCTGGGCAGCACGGGGGGCTAGTCCCAGCAAAAACCGTGCGCACCCCAACGCGGCACTTACTTCAAATATATACAGCAAAGTGTTGCATGTACATCAAGTTTCGCAATATGCCTATACATATGCATGACCTGTCCATGCATCGTATTGAAATGAGTTCCAAGACGTTATTTCCATGAACCCCTCCCATCTGCGCTTGCGCATTGCCTCCTAGTGGTGGTCGTCGGACGTCGTGGGGATGAAGGCCGGTGGTTCCTCTTGGTCACCGCTGGTAACCTTTTGTCCCTGCGCAGACTCGGTTGTTCCTTGGTTCTTACTCAAACCGCAGGGTCGGTTTTAGCTATTTTTTCGAGGCAATTTCCTAATTCTTATCAGGGACTGTCCTTGTAAGGAGCCACAAATCTTCTTGCTCCTGTCAGTTTATCAGGAACTACAGATCTCCTGTTTTAACTACTTTATGCAATAGCTAACAAAATTTCAAACCTTATCTACTAATTAACTTTTAAGTTTCCCTTAAGCCCTTCTCTCAGTCCCCCCTTTTCTAAGAAGTTAGGAAATTCTTTTGCTATGCCCGTTTCTAATATAGTGTTTCCTTATCCAGCATCTTTTCAAAATACTTGTTAGACTCAAGTCTGTGTCGTAACTGGTTCGTCTTCCATTCTCTGTAGGAGTCCCCTGTGTTCCGAAAACACCACAGGGCACATCGAACTATAACATAAAGCACTATGGATAGAACCACAATAATTATTAGAGTAACAAATAATTGTTTTAACTATGATAAGTTTGTTAACCAAGAGGTTAACCTTTCCCACAGCTCAGAAAACCCTCCAAAGGTGTCATCTTGAGTTACTTCATGTAGGATTTTTGCTTGTTCTCTGATCTCCCGTAAGTCAGCAGATATTCGCCCACTTTTGTCTACATGCATGCAACAGCTGACTGATTACTGTGCACACCCCTCCCTGTGAGGCTAATAATAAATCTAGAGCTATACGATTTTGTGGCACTATTTTCGATAAACTAGTAGTTTCTTCTTGGAGTGTCCTGATGGCATCTATAGTTTTATTCTTGATTATCTCTATTACAGCCGAGATGTTTATTATAGCCTTTTCTAACTCGCTAACCTCCAGAAATGGGATTAGCCACCGCACAAAGCTATGATAGCTTGTCGGCTTTTCTATTAAGGGGTTACTCATCCTTCAGTTTCTGATTAAAGTGGCCCTCCATTTTCTTCTCACGGGATTCTGTGTTGTTTTATCAATAATAGTGATGTTGGGGACCAGGGTGTCCAAAGTACATGCTCCCCGCCACCCCAGAGGTAAAGTTTTCCCAGCTGCTGTACCACACAACCAGTACCACCCTGTCCCTAGCGGAACCGGGAGGCCAGTATAATTAAGTAACCGAAATGCTGGGTCAATAGAGACAAAATGTGGTCCTCTGTCAGAGGATATAGTTGCTGGAACTCCAAAACGTGGTACTATCTCTTGTACCAATGCTTTAGCTACCTCCCGAGCTTTAGCTGTTCTGTTTGGGAATGCCTCTGGCTCTCTGAGGAGAAAAGGTAAAAATCACAGAATCACAGAATCACAGTATCACTAGGTTGGAAAGGACCTTTAAGATCATCAAGTCCAACCATTAATCCAGCACCACCATGTCCCCTAAACCATGTCCTGAAGCGCCACATCCACACGTTTTTTAAACACTTCCAGAGATGGCGACTCCACCACCTCCCTGGGCAGCCTGTTCCAATGCCTGACCACCCTCTCAGTGAAGAAATTTTTCCTAATATCCAATCTAAACCTCCCCTGGCGCAACTTGAGGCCATTTCCTCTCGTCCTATCGCTGGTTACTTGGGAGAAGAGGCCAACACCCTCGTTGCCACAGCCCCCTTTCAGGTAGTTGTAGAGAGCGATAAGGTCTCCTCTCAGCCTCCTCTTCTCCAGACTAAACAACCCCAGTTCCCTCAGCCGCTCCTCATAAGACTTGTGCTCCAGACCCCTCACCAGCTTCGTTGCCCTTCTCTGGACACGCTCCAGCACCTCAACATCCTTCTTGTAGTGAGGGGCCCAAAACTGAACACAGGATTCAAGGTGCGGCCTCACCAGTGCCGAGTACAGGGGCACAATCACTTCCCTACTCCTGCTGGCCACACTATTCCTGATACAGGCCAGGACGCTGTTGGCCTTCTTGGCCACCTGGGCACACTGCCGGCTCATATTCAGCTGGCTGTCAACCAGCACCCCCAGGTCCCTTTCCGCCGGGCTGCTCTCTAGCCACTCCTCCCCAAGCCTGTAGCGTTGCATGGGGTTGTTGTGGCCAAAGTGCAGGACCCTGCACTTGGCCTTATTAAACCTCATACAGTTGGCCTCTGCCCATCGATCCAGCCTGTCCAGATCCCTCTGCAGAGCCCTCCTACCCTCCAGCAGATCAACACTCCCACCCAACTTGGTGTCATCTGCAAACTTACTGAGGGAGCACTCAATTCCCTCATCCAGATCATCAATAAAGATATTGAATAAGACCGGCCCCAGAACCGAGCCCTGGGGAACACTGCTTGTGACCGGCCGCCAGCCGGATTTAACGCCGTTCACCACAACTCTCTGGGCTCGGCCATCCAGCCAGTTCCTCACCCAGCGAAGAGTAAACCCGTCTAAGCCACGAGCCGCCAGTTTCTCCAGGAGAATGCTGTGGGAGACGCTGTCAAAGGCTTTACTAAAGTCCAGGTAGACAACGTCCACAGCCTTTCCCTCATCCACTAGGCGGGTCACCTGGTCATAGAAGGAGATCAGGTTGGTCAAGCAGGACCTGCCTTTCATGAACCCATGCTGGCTGGGCCTGATCCTTTGGTTGTCCTGCAGATGCCCTGTGAGCACTCTCAAGACCAACCGCTCCATAATGTTCCCCGGTACAGAGGTCAGGCTGACAGGCCTGTAGTTCCCAGGATCCTCCTTCCGGCCTTTCTTGTAGACGGGCGTCACATTGGCAAGCCTCCAGTCTTCTGGGACCTCCCCTGTTAACCAGGACTGCTGATAAACGATGGAGAGTGGCTTGGCAAGCTCCTCCGCCAGCTCTCTCAGTACTCTCGGGTGGATCTCATCAGGCCCCATAGACTTGTGGGTGTCCAGGTGGCTTAGCATGTCCTTGACTGCTTCCTGCTGGATTATGAGGAGTATATTGTGCTCTCCATCCCCATCTTCCAGGTCAGGGGGCTGAATACCCTGCGGATGCCTGGACTGGCTATTAAAGACTGAGGCAAAGAAGGCATTCAGTACCTCAGCCTTGTCCTCGTCCTTGGAGACAATGTTCCCTGACATATCCAGTAGGGGATGGAGATTCTCCTTGCCTCTCTTTTTGTTGTTAATATATTTGTAAAAACATTTTTTATTATCCTTTATGACTGTGGCCAGACTGAGCTCTAGCTGGGCTTTTGCCTTTCTAATTTTGTCCCTGCTTGACCTAACGAGATCCTTGTACTCTTCGTGAGTTGCCTGCCCCTTCTTCCAGAGGTGATAAACTCTCCTCTTTTCCCTGAGTCCCAGCAAAATCTCCCTGTTCAGCCAGGCCGGTCGCCTTCCCCGCCAGCTCTTCTTACGGCACATGGGGACCGCCTTCTCCTGCGCCTTTAAGATTTCCTTCTTGAAGACTGTCCAGCCTTCCTGGACCCCTTTGTCCTTCAGGACTGTCTCCCAAGGGACTCTCTCAACCATTGACCTGAACAGGCCAAAGTCTGCCCTCCGGAAGTCCATGGTAGCAGTTTTGCTGACCCCTTGTCATGGTTTAGCCCCAGCCGGCAACTAAGCACCACGCAGCCGCTCGCTCACTCTCCCTCCCACAGTGGGACGGGGGAGAGAATTAGGAAAAACCTCGTGGGTTGAGATAAACACGGTTTAATAGGACAGAAAGAAAGAAGGGAACAATAATGATAATACCAACAAAGGAATGTACAAGAACAAGTGAGGCCCAATACAGAAATTGCTCACCACCCCGTGATCGACAGCCCGTCCCCGAGCAGCGATTTCCGCCCCCCGGCCAACTCCAGTTTATGTACTGGGCATGACGTCGGATGGTAGGGAATATCACTTTGGCCAGTCTGGGTCAGCTGTCCCGGCTGTGTCCCCTCCCAGCTCCCCGTGCACCCCCAGCCTGCTTGCTGGCAGGCCAGCACAAGAAGCTGGACTGTCCTTGACGGCTCAGCAACAACCCAAAACATCAGCACATTATCAACAGTTCCTCATCCCAAATCCAAAACACAGTCTCACACTAGCTTCTGTGAAGAAAACCAGCTCTATCCTGGCTGAAACCAGGACAGTATCCACCCCTTATTCCATATCATTTACGTCATGCCCAGGTCCTCTACTTTTCAATACATTCCAATTTTTCATTATTACTCTTCCTGTCTTTTAATATATACACACAGATATCACTTTCTTAGACCATGGGCCATCACTTAAAATGTCTATGGAGTTCAGTCAGTCCATGACTCTGGGCTTCATCCATCATAGCAGTCTCTCAGGGCAGGGGAGATGGTATGTGGTGTTGGATTGTCATCTGGCACGGTCCATGTCCATGATCTGCAGGTCGAAGATGTCGATCTCGAGGGATTTGTTGGGCGCAAGCTGCTGAAGCCCGTTCTGGTTTCATCACTGCTGCACGTTGCTTGGTTTCAGTGAAGCTCATTCTTCATCAGTCTGGGTGATTCTTACTGTAATACCGTTGATATGGTAGATAGCAGCCATAGTAGTAATGTCATACTGAACAATTAACATAATTCAATTCAAATCATTGACTGTTTTCACCCAAAATCAAGTCTCCTTGAGGTACACATCGGACTTCCCCATCCTTCCGCATTACCCACCAAGTGCACCCAGGTCCCTGGGCAAAGGCAATCCCACGAACGGGTTTGCCTTTTCCTAAGGCAGGAGTAACCCAGACTGTCTTCCCCAGCATGTTTCTCACATGCACCACAGGGACTTTATCCCCTTCTACAGTACGTAGAAGTTTTGATTGGGCAGGGCCGGCTCTATTAGTAGATCCCCTAGTGTTGACCAACCAGGTGGCTTTGGCTAAATGTTTATCCCAATGTTTGAATGTCCCGTCACCCATTGCTCTCAGTGTAGTCTTTAACAGTCCATTGTATCGTTCAATTTTTCCGGAAGCTGGTGCATGATAGGGGATATGATACACCCACTCAATGCCGTGCTCTTTGGCCCAGGCGTCTATGAGGTTGTTTCGGAAATGAGTCCCGTTGTCCGACTCAATTCTTTCGGGGGTGCCATGTCGCCATAAGACTTGCTTTTCAAGGCCCAGGATAGTGTTCCGGGCAGTGGCATGGGGCACAGGGTATGTTTCCAGCCATCCGGTGGTTGCTTCCACCATGGTAAGCACATAGCGCTTGCCTTGGGGGGTTTGTGGAAGTGTGATATAGTCAATCTGCCAGGCCTCCCCATATTTATATTTCAACCATCGTCCTTCATACCAGAAGGGCTTTAACCGCTTGGCTTGTTTGATCGCAGCACACGTCTCACATTCATGGATAACCTGTGCAATAGCATCCATGGTCAGGTCCACCCCTCGATCCCGAGCCCATCTATATGTCGCATCTCTTCCCTGATGGCCTGAGGTGTCATGGGCCCACCGAGCTATAAATAATTCACCCTTATGTTGCCAGTCCAGATCCACCTGAGCCACTTCAATCTTAGCAGCCTGATCCACCTGATGGTTGTTTTGATGTTCTTCGGTGGCCCGACTCTTGGGTACGTGAGCATCTACGTGACGTACTTTTATGACGAGATTCTCTAGTCGGGCAGCAATATCTTCCCACAATTCAGCAGCCCAGATGGGCTTGCCTCTGCGTTGCCAGTTGCTCTGCTTCCATTGCTGCAGTCACCCCCATAGAGCATTTGCCACCATCCATGAGTCAGTATAAAGATAGAGTACTGGCCATTTTTCTCGTTCAGCAATATCTAAAGCCAGCGGGATGGCTTTCACCTCCGCAAACTGACTTGATTCACCTTGTCCTTCAGCAGCTTCTGCAACTCGTCGTATAGGGCTCCATACAGCAGCTTTCCACCTTCGATGTTTGCCTACAATACGACAGGACCCATCAGTAAACAGGGCATATTGCCTTTTGTTCTCTGGCAGTTCATTATATGGTGGAGCCTCTTCAGCACGCGCCACCTCCTCTTCTGGTGATATTCCAAAATCTTTGCCTTCTGGCCAGTCCATGATCACTTCCAAGATTCCCGGGCGATTAAGATTTCCTATTCGAGCCCGCTGTGTAATAAGCGCGACCCACTTACTCCACGTAGCATCAGTCGCATGATGTGTAGAGGGGACCCTCCCTTTGAACATCCAGCCCAGCACCGGCAGTCGGGGTGCCAGGAGGAGCTGTGCTTCAGTACCAACCACTTCTGAGGCAGCTCGAACTCCTTCATATGCTGCCAATATCTCCTTTTCAGTTGGAGTATAGCGGGACTCAGATCCCCTATATCCTCGACTCCAAAACCCTAGAGGTCGACCTTGAGTCTCTCCTGGTGCCTTCTGCCAGAGACTCCAGGTAGGGCCATTCTCCCCGGCTGCCGTGTAGAGCACATTTTTAGCATCTTGTCCTGCCCGGACTGGCCCGAGGGCTACGGCATGAACTATCTCCTGTTTGATTTGTTCGAAGGCTTGTCGTTGCTCAGGGCCCCATTTAAAATCGTTCTTCTTCCGGGTCACTTGATAAAGAGGGCTTACAATCAGACTGCAATTTGGAAAATGCATTCTCCAGAAACCCACAACGCCCAGAAATGCTTGTGTTTCTTTTTTGCTAGTTGGTGGAGACATAGCTGTTATTTTGTTGATCACATCCGTTGGGATCTGTCAACGTCCATCTTGCCATTTTATTCCTAAAAACTGGATCTCTTGTGCAGGTCCCTTGACTTTACTTTGCTTTATAGCAAAACCAGCTTTCAGAAGGATTTGAATTATTTTCTTCCCTTTCTCGAAAACTTCTTCTGCTGTGTTGCCCCATACGATGATGTCATCAATGTATTGCAGATGCTCTGGAGCTTCACCCTGTTCCAGTGCAGTTTGTATCAGCCCATGGCAAATGGTAGGGCTGTGTTTCCACCCCTGGGGAAGTCGATTCCAGGTGTATTGGACACCCCTCCAAGTGAAAGCAAACTGTGGCCTGCACTCTGCCGCCAAAGGGATCGAGAAAAACGCGTTAGCAATATCAATGGTGGCGTACCACTTGGCTGCCTTTGACTCCAGTTCATATTGAAGTTCTAGCATGTCCGGCACGGCAGCGCTCAATGGCGGCGTGACTTCATTCAGGCCACGATAGTCTACTGTCAGTCTCCACTCTCCATTAGACTTTCGCACTGGCCATATGGGGCTGTTGAAGGGTGAGTGAGTCTTGCTGATCACTCCTTGGCTCTCCAGCCGACGAATCAGCTCATGGATGGGGATCAGGGAGTCTCTGTTGGTGCGATATTGCCGCCGGTGCACTGTTGTGGTAGCGATCGGCACCTGTTGTTCTTTGACCCTGAGCAACCCCACCACAGAAGGGTCCTCTGAGAGACCAGGCAAGGTGGACAGCTGTTTAATTTCTTCCGTCTCCAAGGCAGCTATACCAAAAGCCCACCGGTACCCTTTTGGGTCCTTGAAATACCCTCTGCTGAGGTAGTCTATGCCCAGGATGCATGGAGCCTCCGGGCCAGTCACAATGGGGTGCTTCTGCCACTCATTCCCAGTTAGGCTCACTTCGGCCTCCAGCACAGTCAGCTGTTGGGATCCCCCTGTCACTCCAGAAATACAGATGGGTTCTGCCCCTATATGGCTTGATGGCATCAGGGTACATTGTGCACCGGTGTCCACTAAAGCCTTATATTCCTGTGGGTCTGATGTGCCAGGCCATCTAATCCACACAGTCCAATAAACTCGGTTGTCCCTCTCCTCCGCCTGGCTGGAGGCAGGGCCCCTGTAATCCTGCTCATAGTACTCGTTACCCACTTCTTGTAAATAGGAATCAGAAGTCCCTTCAAGAGGATCAGAGGTGAGATCAGCTCTTCTATTCTTTCTGGGAAGCTGCCCACTGGAAAGTGGAGCGACGATTTTCCTCGAGGAACCTGAACCCCCTTTTGTAATTGTTTTTCCTTGCAGCTCGCGTACTCGTGCCTCTAGGGTCGAGGTAGGTTTTCCATCCCACCTCCTCATGTCCTCTCCATAGTCACGCAATTGAAACCACAGGGTGGCTCGTGGTGTGTATCCTCTGTATCTTCTCTCTTGAACAGAAGAGCGCTTACTCCTAATGGCTGAGACACTGGTCCGTATGGGTGGAGGGTAGGGCATATCCTCTTTGAATTGCCGGAACTCCCGGGACAGTTTCTCTATAGCAGAGACGCAGGCCCGTAGGGACGAAGAGAGACTTTCTTCGTATTGCCGGAGTTGGCCAGCCAATTCATCCACCGTTGGTCTCTCTCCGTCCTTCCAGGCCATTACTGCTAATGAGTTGGCATATGATGAGGGTGCACTCCGTACAAACTTCCGCCACATAGGTTGCGTGCAATTGACTTCATCTGGATCTTTGGATGATTGTCCATTGTCCAAGTCACCATAAATCACTTCCAGCACCGCTAGCTCCCTCAGGTACTGGATACCTTTCTCCATGGTGGTCCACTTGCCTGGGTGACATAGAACATCTTCCTTGAAGGGATACCTTTCCTTCACACCCGACAGGAGTCGTCTCCAGAGGCTGAGGACTTGTGCACCTTTTCCAATTGCTTTGTCAATGCCCCCTTCCCTAGAAAGGGATCCCAGCTGCTTGGCTTCCCTACCCTCTAATTCCAGGCTACTGGCCCCATTATCCCAGCATCGGAGCAGCCAGGTGACAATGTGCTCACCTGGACGACGGCTGAAATCCTTTCGCATATCTCGCAATTCACTCAGGGATAGAGATCGGGTAGTTACCGTCTCTTTTATGAGTTCTTCCTCTTCCTCCTCTTCAAGCGATGACCCGCTCTCTTCCCTCTTCCGTGCTTGTGATGGCCCTGCTTCAGAGCACTCTGCCTCCTCACTCTCTTCCTCTGGCTCCTTCTTAGCAGAATCTTCCTCCTCCCTTACTAAACGAGCTGATTTCCGCTTCCAAGATTTCTTCTTTTGTACAGGGGCAACTGATACCGGGATGGGCTGGTTCTCTGGTTCAGCTGCAACAGTCTGAGTAGCTACAGTGCCCGCCGTGGGGGTTGGAGTAGTGACAGTGCCCGCCGTGGGGGTTGGAGCAGTCACAGTGCCTGCTACAGACGTTGGAGTAGTCACAGTGCCTGCCACATTGCCATCAGACCCAGAGAGCCTCTCTCCCCTTTGCATAGTGTTAAATAGGGTTCTGTAGGCATGGGCCAGGCCCCAGCACATGGCAATGATTTGTGTCTCCTTGGAGCTGCCAGGCTGACAGCATACTTCTTCCAAATATTCTGCTAGTTTATCAGGATTCTGCACTTGTTCGGGAGTGAAGTTCCAAAACACCGGAGGTGCCCACCGCCCCAGGCATTTGCCCATGCTGTTCCACACACCTTGCCATTCATAACTATCCAGCCTTGGGGCAGATCTCCGGGTGATATTCTTAAATTGCTTGCCAACCTTAGACAAAACCGAAACAATGTTCCCCAGAAGTAGCAATAGAGGTATTTTAACTACCCAAGGGTGTTCAAAATACTGAAAAATTATTGTGATGAAGGAGGAAATGTTATGATAGAGGGTAGCAAAGGTACCACTCTGCATTTCCTCCATAAAAAACCTTTCAGAGGCAGAAGTATAATTGCTAATCGTCTCCACAAGACTGTAGCCAAAATACAGTAACGGCTTTAGTACAGAGCTCAGATGATACCACATTAAGCTCAAGGTCAGTGCTCTAAAAACAAAATTCACAGGCGAGACATTACTAATCATTGCAGAGTACAGCAGCCCGCAGAAACCAACACCAATCCTTAACATGTACAGCAAAGACGAGAGCATGATGCAAATCAAATAAACTGATATTGTGACCTGCAACCGTTATTATCTCAAGCCTCGTGCCCCACGTTGGGCGCCAAAAAGGACTGTCGTGGTTTAGCCCCAGCCGGCAACTAAGCACCACGCAGCCGCTCGCTCACTCTCCCTCCCACAGTGGGACGGGGGAGAGAATTAGGAAAAACCTCGTGGGTTGAGATAAACACGGTTTAATAGGACAGAAAGAAAGAAGGGAACAATAATGATAATACCAACAAAGGAATGTACAAGAACAAGTGAGGCCCAATACAGAAATTGCTCACCACCCCGTGATCGACAGCCCGTCCCCGAGCAGCGATTTCCGCCCCCCGGCCAACTCCAGTTTATGTACTGGGCATGACGTCGGATGGTAGGGAATATCTCTTTGGCCAGTCTGGGTCAGCTGTCCCGGCTGTGTCCCCTCCCAGCTCCCCGTGCACCCCCAGCCTGCTTGCTGGCAGGCCAGCACAAGAAGCTGGACTGTCCTTGACGGCTCAGCAACAACCCAAAACATCAGCACATTATCAACAGTTCCTCATCCCAAATTCAAAACACAGTCTCACACTAGCTTCTGTGAAGAAAACCAGCTCCATCCTGGCTGAAACCAGGACACCCCTCTCCTTACTTCCCTCACAACCGAGAATTCTATCATGTCACGGTCGCTAAGCCCACTCTACTTGGTCTTCACAATCTTAAAAAAAAAAGAGTGCTTGTGGGTAAGGATGAGGGGGAAGGCCAATGAGGCAGATATCCTGCTGGGAGTCTGTTACAGACCACCCAACCAGGATGAAGAGACGGATGAGACATTCTATAAGCGACTGTCGGAAGTCTCGCATTCGCTGGCCCTTGTTCTTGTGGGGGACTTCAACCTACCGGACATCTGCTGGAAGTATAACACGGCAGAGAGGAAACAGTCGAGGAGGTTCCTGGAGTGTGTGGAGGATAACTTCCTGATGCAGCTGGTGAGTGAGCCCACCAGGGGAGGTGCCTTGCTTGACCTGCTGTTTACAAACAGAGAAGGACTGGTGAGAGATGTGGTGGTCAGAGGCCATCTTGGGCTTAGCGACCGTGACATGATAGAATTCTCGGTTGTGAGGGAAGTAAGGAGAGGGGTCAGCAAAACTGCTACCATGGACTTCCGGAGGGCAGACTTTGGCCTGTTCAGGTCAATGGTTGAGAGAGTCCCTTGGGAGACAGTCCTGAAGGACAAAGGGGTCCTAAGTGCAATTATAAATAGTTTCGAAGAGATGGCTCCTGAAGTACAGAGATGATGGCAATGCTGAGTACAGATACCAGATTACTGTCATGACTAGCCATTTTATCATATCGTAAGCCGCTGTTACAAAGTACAGCACAATGATAACCTTGACCCAGTTCCCAGAGATGATAAACAGCACAACGGGAAACATATACAGCAAGTAACACATACAGAACACACCCCTGACAATAAGCACAAGAACTTTGAGAGCAAATAAGCATTGTGACCAGCGACTATCAAACTGTTATAATGAATGCTTATAACAAATTTCTTCTAATACCGTCTAGTCAGATTTGTCGTTATCTCAACCCTTTGTGCCCCACATTTTGGGCACCAAAAAGGACTGTTGTTTAACCTGGCAGGTAGCTAAAACAACCACACAGCTGTTCACTTGCCCTCCCTCCCCCAGCAGGATGGGGGAGAGAATTGGAAAAGAAAAAGGGTAGAACTCGTGGGTTGAGATAAAGACAGTTTAATAGGACAGGAAGGTAAAAATAGAATAATAATAATGATAATAATAATGATAAAAGAATAGACAAAATAAGTGATGCACAGCACAATTGCTCACCACCTGCTGACCGATGCCCAGTTAGTTCCTGAGCTGTGGTGCCTCCCCAGCCGACTCCCCCAGTTTATATACTGAGCATGATGTCGTATGGTATGGAATATCCCTTTGGCCAGTTTGGGTCAGCTGTCCTGGCTGTGTCCCCTTCCCAGCTTCCTGTGCACCCCCTGCCTTCTCACTGGCAAGCCAGAGCATGAGAAGCTGGATGGTCCTTGACTGCTTAGCAACAACTAAAAACATAAGTATGTTATCAACTTTTTTTCATCCCAAATCCAAAACACAGCACTATACCATCTATTCCTGAAGAAAATTAACTCTATCCCAGCAGAAACCAGGCCATAAGCTTAACTAAGATCATGGTATGAAAAGCAAACTTCTTCCTCCAGGGTGAGTTGAACATCTTGCCTAACTTTTCATGCCTACAATGAATATGTCTGCAGGTGAACAAATAACCCTGGGCTCCTTTCTAGCACTAGTGAAGAGGAACATTTTTTAGATGCAATTCACCTTGGTCACCTTAGGAAATAAGTAAATTAAATCCTAAAGTTGCCTCTTTCTACTGTTTCTTCTATTGCTATAGTGAGATTAGAGTCATTAGCTCAAACCATGCATAAGGTGAGATAATGTCCATCAGCTATGAATAAACTGTTGTCATCAGGTGTTCAAAAGAATTATATCTAGCCTTAAAAAGTCAGTTCTTAAAATACAAAGCATTAAGCATTCAGTAATGGATTTGACTTCTCTTCCTTTTACATAGAAAATATTCCTTAGGCCTCTTGAACTGATTTCAGCAGGTGCTTGCTTGCTCTGATAGCTCTGAGATGTAGGAATAGTATCCACTGGATGATCAGGAGAAACTTAGCTCTCAAATCAATCTTTGGGAACAGGAAGAACACACTGAAACCATCCACTTGGACTTTCTAATAGGGCTAATGGTACCAGTACCTTCAATATGATTCTTTATACAATTCTGCATTTTCTATATCTTTTAGAAAAAAGAGACAAGTTCCCAAATTCCTTTGCACATTTCTGTTTTCTGCTGCTTAGCATTAACAATAAAGCCAATCTATTTATAGACACTAACAACCTCTTTCAAGATTTGCATGCACAGAGGTGATAAAATTACTTCAGAAAGAGAGTAAGACTAGCTCAGAAATCCCTTGCTTGCTTTATTTTTTAAATTAAAGGCAAAGTTCCAAGTTCAATTCCCAATACTGCTGTGTAAAACTGGAGTAACTCCACCAAAACTATTGGTATTACACTAGATCTATGCTGCTCTGAGATCAGAATTTGCAGGCTTTGTGGTCAGTGCTTGACTATAAAGCTTTTTAACTCTGCCAGAATTCTTTTCAGAAGACACATCAGAAAATGTTGCATTTTTCTTTTAAAAATCTGTATTTTAATTAGTGAGCAAATGTAAATGTAATCTTACAAGTACAAAGTAGAATAAAAATAGGGAAAGGAATCAGCAAGAGTTACTTTCATTTGCTCTTTCACAAATAACCATATTTGGATCTGCTCAGCAAGTACTGGAAATGGAATTACCCCCAAAAATTTTAATGAAATTAAGTTCCAAAATGGATAAAGTGACTTCTTCTGCTTGCTTGGCAGAGTTTGCACTGGAGAAGCATTGGGTGGGACCCAAAATTTGAGGGCCCTTGAGTCGCATCATCCCTCAAGGCTTGGTCACTCCGCAGAGATCTCTTTTGCCTTGTCCTCCTCCTCCCAGATGCAGTGTCACATCTTGTGGTGTCCGCAAACTGGCTGTGCAGGTGATAGCCCCGCCATGGGAATCTGTTCCAGGCCCTTTCCAGCTTCAGCATGGTCTTTGTTTCCAGCCCAGTCAGAGGCATTCTTCTCACAGCAGGTGAAGAGCTGACTCTGTGCTCATAGCAGGAATTTTTACTTCATTTAATCTACTGCCTTTTAACACCAACTTCTGAGTATTAATTTGGGTACTGAGAAAAGAAAAATTTGGAGAACATAAACAATCAAACACTCAAGAGAACATCTTTCCTCACCCCTTCCTAGTCTTAGCTTCCCTTATGTTTGCCTGGGGTTGCAATCAGGTGGCCCTAATTTCTTTGGTGAGGCAATGGGTGGCATAAAAGTTTCGGCATAAAAGTGGGTGTAATGGCTCCTCCCGGACTGGCCAGACACCCAGTGCCTGTTCAAAGTGACCAGAATTGAGAACACCATGGGCATCGACAACTCCATTTACAGCCATGGGACCAACTGTAGGAAAAGCAGCAATTAATATTGTGTCAGGGATATTAAAACATCCAACCATACCAGTGTGCATTAATCATCCATCCACTAGTCACAGGGATGTGGAAGCAACATCTGTCTGTTCTTAAGCATGTACCAGTAAGAGTTGTAATCAGTAGTGTCCTGCTCCTCTCCCAGGTGCTGGGAGCAGCAATATCATGCTGCCTAAGGACAAAAGCATCCCAAGGACTGCAGCCAAGTTGATGATGCTCTGTGCACAGAGTCATCACAAAGCACTCCCTGGATGTAGTGTTTTCAGTGAGAGAAGCATTGTACAATGACTGACACAGTGGAATGAGCTGGATGTGTTGTTTTGTGGTGCTGAGATAGGATAGGATAACTATCAAACCCTCTTATTTTTTGAAACCTCACAAATAGGAAGTTCCCCTGTAGCTTAGTTTCTTCTACTGTGAGGAAGTTCATTTGGTTCTTCGAATTTTTTGAGCCTTCAACAGCAGTCCAGAGTTTCTCACATGCACTCCACCCAGATTCTATGAGGCTATCTTTAAACTTGCAGGCAGTTTGGATAGTTACTGGACATCACCAGCTACTTTAATTTTAATTTTCAAGTCTTAAAAAAGAAAACTACTGTAAAATGAACTTTAGCTTATCAGAAGCTATTAAAAATCCGCAGATGTCAGTGTAGTATGGAGGCTTCTGAATTTTCATAAAAGCTCGAGCTGTTTAACATCTAAGCTTTTTCTAGAAGTTTCACTGCTACCACAGTCAGTCCCTTGTAGTATCTTGCTATGCAATAACACACTGCCAATGGGTACAAGAGAAGCTGAATGAATCATGGGACAGATTGGAGAATATCATTAACAGGGAAAATGTGTGAGCTGTATTGGACATGCACCACCAGGTCCACAGCGACTCCTGTATTTAGGACTGCAGGAGTGCAAGGAGAGCAGCAGAGATGTAATACCTGTTGTGAAATGTCCTGTCTGCATTCAGCAATCAGTTCTGCTGCTGAGTAACAAACATTATCAAAGGCTCAGAGCAAAGCAGACAGTGAGCTTTGCAACAAGCTAGAGCTTGAGTTAACTTTTGCATGTTCATATAATTTAATTTGAATTAGTCTTTTATTCTTCATATTTTCTGGCATAGATACTATATTTTTGCCCTGACAGACACTTCTATCCACACATTCAAGTATTAACGTATACAGGGTGTGTTTTGAGGGTGACATATGACTAAGCAGTTAAATTTTCATTTACTGTGCTAAAAATTTACCTTTTAAAGACCACAGAACATTTCATCATGTGATGCAAGCTTCACTGGTGTCTTTTCAAAATTATGGATGTTGTCTTAGATTCTTGCTGCTCTACCAGGCTCCATCCAGCTCACATTTCCCTATGCAAATAACTAGTTTCTGCGTGCATTTTAATCTGAGGTGTTCCTGTATGGCCCCATAGTTTTAATCACTTTGCTGTGATCTCTGTTTCCTTCACCATTTCTTTTTTCTCCCTTGAGAAATCTACATTTATCTCCAACATCTGTCACCTATTGACTTCTTGGAAACAAAGGCTGATGTCATTACAGTTTCTAGATGTGTGTCAAGCTGACAGTCAATCTGTGCATGTCTCTTCCCTGTATGTTCTTTTTCTTTCGATGAGAGTGATCTGTTCTGTACCTCACCTCAGGCAGTGGAGTAAATCCTTTGCCTGCACCTAGCACGGCTACAGCTTGTGCACTTCTTTCCCAGGGGTATGCTGTCAGGGCAGTTCCACAGAGAAGGTCATGGCCCCAACAAGTATGAAGCAGTCTGCGTCTCCAGGCAAGGTGAATGTGAAGCATCCTACCTTGGCTGGTTTATGCTTATTGATGATAGCAGAACTGGAGGAAACTGTCTGGATGGTAAAGCTTGAATATAAAAAAAAAAATAGCTAAGGCTATCAGCCTCTTCAGTTTTGCTTGCAAGGGTAAAGTAGTACTTCAGACCCTCATTAAGACAGAGTTTTAAGTGTTTGTGCTTGTTACAGAAACAGATCCATGTGCTGCAAAGTATACCCAGTTCAGTTGAACCAGCTCACTGTCACAAACTTCCTTTGACAGGAAATATAACTGCATCTTAGATGTCAGCATTTAGATATAGTGATGATAAATGCTATATAAAAGATGACGGCATCCAGAGCATATATGGTGGAAAAAAATTAGTCCCTTGCCACCTATGGTGATTGAAAGTTTCACGGTGCTTTTTGAAATCATAGGTGTGTTCACTCTCGTTTCCTGGTCAAATTTCAAATTAGAGAGCATGCTGTCAGCTTTACTTTATGTTGCTTTCTATAGACTGGAAATTTTTCCCTTCACTTTCTTTTCTCACAAGTTTAGCACTTCTAGTACTTGCTCAGTCCCATCCCAGAGGTGGTTGAATGATGGTAACTACTCACATAAAGGTGTAACTTGCAACTGAGTTATTATTCCTGCAAATGGTAACACGACTTAAATACAAATCATACCTTCTGTCATATTAGCCCCTTATGTACCTTCGTATATCAGTTTAAACTGATGATGAAGCCAAGGCTCTGCTCAAGGCAACCTCTTTGTGCTTTGTCATCGTCAGTAGATGGATGAGGAAAATGAACTCAGGCCCAGGACTCTAATTTCTCACCTAAAAGCTATGAGCATTCTATACACAATTGTATTTGGTATACAGAATAATGAGTACTAAAACCAAATCTTAAAACACCGTCCCCCCACCCCTCCCTTCTTCCCGGGCTCAACTTCAATCCTGATTTTCTCTACCTTCTCCTCCCCCCAAGTGGCACAGAGGGATGGGGAATGGGGATTGCAGTCAGTTCATCACACGTTTTCTGACGCTCCTTCCTCCTCAGGGGGAGGACTCCTCACAGTCTTCCCTGCTCCAGTGTGGGGGTCCCTCCCATGGAAGACAATCCTCCACGAACTTCTCCAACATGAGTCCTTGCCACAGGCTGCAGTTCTTCACAAACTACTCCAGCCTGGGTCCCCCGCGGGGTCACAAGTCCTGCCAGCAAACCTGGCAGGTTTGGCATGGGATCCTCTCTCCATGGGGCCACAGGCCCTGCCAGGAGCCTGCTCCTGTGTGGGCTTCCCACAGGCTGCAGGTGGATATCTGCTCCACCGTGGACCTCCATGGGCTGCAGGTGGACAGCCTGCCTCACCATGGTCTTCACTACGGGCTGCAGGGGAATCTCTGCTCTGGCTCCTGGAGCATCCCCTCCCTCTCCTTCTTCACTGACCTTGGTGTCTGCAGGGTTGTTTCTCTCACATATTCTCCCTTCTCTCTCCAGCTGCAATTGCTGTTGCTATAAAACAATAAAACAATATGTTGTTTGAGAAAACATAACTGTCCTTTTAAAAATCAGACAGATAGATATTCCCAGGTACAGTTATCTATAGCTTAGTCAGCTAGCTATCTGACAATATATTATGCAATTTTTTCAAATGGATGAAATCATGATATTCTGTTAAAAACAGACCTGGAAAGACTCCAAGGCCTTTGATAACTTCAACGCTAATAACTAGCGTCTGAGCTGTGATGTTAAAAATCTCTCAAGGTGCAAAGTTCAAACCATCTGTTACCTGAAAGTTGAAGCCTCCGGACATTGCTCCTGTAGAAAACAAAACCATAAATTTATTCCTGTATTATTTTGTTTCTCATCCAAAACACACAAACATACACTGGACACCTTTTGCTCTTGGCTACAGTAAAATATATCCAAAGTCATTCTGAAGCAATTTTTGATCAGTACCTTTGTATCTTAATTAGAATTAAATAAATTCATAATGCAGAGAACACCTTCCCAAGGAAGAACAACTGGCTGTTGCTTACACTGAAGACCAGACATCCCACAGATGTATATCAGCGGAGTGCCCCTTCCTTTATTCCTTCACTGACCCCAGTGGAGCTGAAACAAAGATAAACTTGGGAAGACAATGGCTCCCAAATTTTCTACTCCTTTTATATCTTAGGAAGGACCCAAGCCCCAAAGCAGTCACATTTTGGCACAGAAGTAATTTGGGGAGAAAACAACTAGGATGTTCTTTCATTTTGTTTTATATTTAAAGGACTGAATCAACCCACATATTGTTTCCTTGGCCTCTTCGCTTCAGCTTTGCTGAAGAGGATATGTTGTCACAGTTTAAACTATTTCAGAGGTTATGTGTATTCATAATAAATGCACATTTTTTTTCTTTAACCTTAGGACCTGTATGTACTTTGGCACAAGTGATAGCAAAATACCTCCAGGAGACTGACAGGTTTCCTGTAAAAATACATCTCTCAGAACTGATTTATTAAGGTGTACAGAGCTTCCTAAGTCTTGCTTTAAGTAGAGGCTCCCCAGATTGTTTAATTACATAGAAAGAGAGAATGAAAAATTAAAACATTAACTGTTCCAAACAGTTACCATTGCTCTTGTACTTGCTTTGTGTAATTTAGCTATGAGATATTGCTACATGAATTTATATCCTAAAAGTGAGAGGTTGCCATGTACTTTTGCTTAAAGACCAGCACTCCTTGCCTAACTATAAATTAACATATCAAAAGAATCAAATGTTAACAACTCCCCTAGGTGATGCTCTTATATCCAGCCAGGCACTGAAGCAGCTCTGGAAGATCAGGTCGTATTTTTTTTATTTTAAAAGCTTTTATTCTCTGATGTTTTCTCTTGATAAAAATGCACAAGTAGTTACACATTTAAAAAGGCATTGAGGAGTCTATTATTTGCCTCAGGTTGGGAGAAAAAGGCTTCCTTAGCTTCACTTGCTTTTTTGGCTAATGCAGGGCAACTGTCTAATTGACACAATCAGACAGTTTGTCATTGGCAGAATCAGGAACAGAACTAAATCCTGAAGTGCTGCTTGTGGTTGGGTGGAGCATGTATTATTTTATCACAATTAATTTTTAAAGGCACATTAGAGGTGAGAAAAAGGGCACCAGAAAGAGGACTGGGAAAACTGCACTGAAAAGACATTGGAGGCTTCAGAACCAACAGGAGTTCAGTTAAGTACTGCCCTAAGGAAAACACTGGCAGGGTTTAAGAGCAAACCTGGAGTGAAGAGAGGGTGGAAAAGGGAAGGACTTCTCACACTGAAGGAGGAGTACAGTGAAACGGGGCTTTGATGTTATAAATTTCTATTGTATCTTTTGAATTATAACTGAAATTCCTGTGTAAGGGAATTGTGTAAGATAAGTGAACCATGTTGAACATCCTGTATCTTGCAGTTAAGGATAAACCACAGAACTGGCAAGAACTGGTACTAAGTTGCAGTAAAAGCCAAAACAGAAAGGAGCATGCGCAAGAACCCACTAGAGCAAGAAGTTCACCTAAAGGACAGCAGAAATAAGGGGCTTGATATCACAAACGACCACTAGGGACCACTGACTCATTTGACAACGCATGCGTCAGGGACATTTGAATATGTTAAACATTTCTCAGAAATATCATGAATATGCAAGCAATTGCAATGAATATGAATGTATCTACGCTGTATAATTCAGATGGTGGTAACACGAGGCACACATGTTAGGAGGAGATATCCCCCATGCATCCGGCACTGATATCTGCTTAACTTTGATGTTATTGAGTTTAAATTTATTTGAATCAACAGAAAAGGCAAGCTGTGTCCTTTATGAGCTCTAATGTTAGAGGCATAAAAGCAAAGTATGGTATTACTTTCTTTGGCAGTACAAAAACCTCTGAGGATGGAGAGTTGCTGCAATGTACAGGCACAAAAGATCTGTGGTACCATGAGGAGTAGCCAGGGGATGGAAGAGTTGCCTCAGTCAAGATGCTGCTCTTCCCCTTGGAAAGGGCTAAGAGTGAGTAGGAAGAGTAGAAGCCAGGCTGTGGAGAACATGAGATGGGGGTAGTTCCCAGGATCCAAAGAAGCTAGCACACACTAGAAGACGGAAGATGAAGAATTTTGATTCAAAAATGTTAAAGAAAGCATACTGTCAGTTTCTATGGCTGGGAAAGAGCAGAGCCTCACTTTTGGTGTTTCTCTGAAAGGGCTGCAAGGGAAAGTGAGGATCAGCAATAGAAGTCCTTCCTAGCACTTTCCTTGTGGGAGCAGTCAGTGGAAGTTTTCTGTTTTGCAGATTGGGAGTGCAAGTGTGAGTGAGAGAGAGCATAGTGGCTCTTTCCAAGGCTAGGAAAGAGCAGAGCTCCAGTTATGCTTTCTGTCTGAGAGCGCTGCTGGGGAAAGTGATGCCCAGTAATAGAAGACTCTCCCCGTTGGAGAGGGGGGATCCCCTCGCAGTTACGGGGACTCTCAATCAATTGGTGGAAAATGTGCAGAAGGCGGCTTGTTTGCAGATGATGTACAATCGAAAATTGGAGCCTAGGCAGGAGTCCCCGATGATGACGCCAGTAGAACCTGAACGAATGACTCCCCTCATAAGAGGACTCCCTGATTCCTTAAAGCCAATTGGTATACCATTACAGGGGAAAATACAAGCAATGTCTCAGGGCAAAAGGGTTGCGGTTGCTTTAGAAGGATTTACACCTGATCGCCACTAGTGGCCCCCGGATAGGAAAATGTGGACGTGGGGGGAGGTGGCACAAGGATTGATTAATTATGGGTGCAAGTATGGCCCCGTTAATATTCCAGCCACTAAAACTGACTGTAGGGGCCTGAGGAGAGCTGAAGTGAAAATGCTTCTGCTCCATGGGGGTATTAGAAGACCCCCCTCACAAAGCCACCCCGAGGGAGGGACATCCCAAAAAAGCACAATAGCCTGTGGGCAAAGGGATGGCAAAAAGGAATTCCACATGATTTAATGGATGGATTTGCCAACAGATAAGTTAGAAAAACTGGAGTCAGGATGGCCTGATAAACCGGCAGATACGGAAATGGGCTTTAAAAAATCCACTCCTACTGCGCTCTCTTTCATCAACTTATTAGAGACAAATGTCCCTCAAAATTTGCTGAGAAACTAGATTCTTCACCCTCTGATGGTGAGCGGGGTGGGGGGAAGGTTGGATATATATCAGACAGCTCACGGAAAATGGCCGGGGTGATTTACTAATTACACGCATTGTAGGGTCAAAACAAGTCCCGGTCACATTTTTGGTAGATACTGGGGATCAGATTTCAGCTATTAAAGTGAAAGATGCCACTAGTTGTGGGATTAAATTTTCTAAGCAGTGGCTGTTTGTAGCAGATGCATTTGGCAGCGTTCAACCACAGGCGTTAGCAACGGTCAGCCTGCGATTGCCAGGGGAAGATACTGCTGCCATAGTAGCAGTGGTTGGGGGAGAATTTCCTCTCAACCTCCTAGGACTTGATGTTCTGAAAGGGAGGGCCGGGACCGAAAATAAAGGGAGACAGTGGTCGTTTGGTTCTCTAATGGCAGCTATTCGGCTGCTACAAGCCACGCCGCCGCTTCCCCCTTCGAAGCTTATGAATGTTAGGCCTTACCCGATACCCTTGGGGGCCAGAGAGGGAATAACGCCTGTGTTAGAGGACTTAAAAGGACAGGGCATCGTGGTTCTGACCCACTCCCCTTTTAACTCCCTGGTGTGGCCAGTATGATGATTCAAAAAAGTCAAAGACATTTAAACTCAATAACATCAAAGTGTTGTTAAGCAGACATCTTTATATAGGGACATAACTATCTGCTTTTAAACACTTAGATATTGATATTTGTCAAGGACTGACTTGCTAAACAAAGGAAGTGATAACAGGAACTACAATGATAGTCTTATCACAGAACCCGCTAGAACTTGTTAACAACTGTTGAAATCATCAAGTAAGAAGAGAGCATATGTGACGCGGAAATCTCGGACACGACGTACTCGATCAATATGATCAGGTCGATGCCGTTTATTGTCTTGTCTGACTCCAATATATATCATAATTTTTGCTTAGTCACTGCGCACACACTCACGATTGGTTACAGCTTGTTACACACATTATTGCAATTGGCTATATACAAAATATGTCCCTTGCAGCACATTCAGAGACACACCAAGACTTGGGCTCTGCTCTTACCAAGCCTTGGAAACAGCCTCTATGCTTTCGATCACTCTTGTACACCCAATCTGCTGAATTGGACGCTTCCACTGACAGTTCCCACAAGGTAGGTGCTAAGAAGGATTTCTGTAGTTGGGCTTCAGTTTTCCTTCAGTGCCTTTCAGAAAAAGACAAAAAATTGGGCTCTACTGTTTCCCAGCCTTGGCAACAGCCACTATGCTTCTTGTATCAGTCTCCCGCACTCCCAATCTGCAGATTGGAGAACTTCCCTTGACTGCTCCCACAAGGCAGGGGCTAGGAAGGTCTTCTATTACGGGGCATCACTTTCCCCTGCAGCGCTCGCAGACAGAAAGCATAACTGGGACTCTGCTGTTTCCCAGCCTTGGAAACAGCCACTATGCTTTCTGTCACTCTCGCACACGCAATCTGCCGAGTTAAAACTTCCACTCTCAGCTCCCACCAGGAAGGTGCTCGGAAGAACTGCTATTGCTGGTCCTCACTTTCCGCTGCAGTCATTCAGGTCAACATGAAGACTGGGGCTCTTCTCTTTGCCAGCCTTGGAAAGAGCCACTAGGCTCTCTCTCGCTCTCGCACTACCAATCTGCAAAACAGAAATCTTCCCCTGACTGCTCCGATAAGGAAGGTGGTATGAAAAACTGCTATTACTGGTCCTCACTTTCCCTTGCAGCCCTTTCAGTGAAACACCAAGACTAGGGCTCTGTCCTTTCCAAGCCCTGGAAAGAGCCAGAATGCTTTCTGTCACTCTCGCATAATCAATCTGCTGAATTGGACACTTCCATTGACTGCTCCCACAAGGAATGTTCTAGGAAGGTTTTCTATAGTTGGGCTTCATTTTTCCTTGCATGCCTTTCAGAAAAAGACAAAGACTTGGGCTCTGCTGTTTCCCATCCTTGGAAACAGACACCATGCTTTTTCTGTTGCTGTCTCGCACTCCCAATCTGCAGTTTGGAGAACTTCCCCTGACTGCTCCCACAAGGAAGGTGCTAAGAAGGACTGCTGTTGCTGGTCCTCACTTTCCCTTGCAGCACATTCAGTGACTCACCAAGACTGGGGCTCTGCTCTTTCCTAGCCTTGGAAACAGCCAGTAGGCTTTCTCTCACTCTCACATAACCAACCTCCTGAAAGGGACACTTCCACTTACAGTTCCCACAAGGAAGGTGCTTGAAAGGATTTCTATGGTTGGGCTTCGCTTTTCCTTGCATGCATTTTAGAAAAAGACAAAGACTTGGGCTCTGCTGTTTCCCAGCCTTGGAAACAGCCACTATGCTTTTTCTGTCCCTGTCTTGCACTCCCAATCTGCAGAATTGAGACTTTCCCCTGACTGCTCCCATAAGGAAGGGGCTAGGAAGGTCTTCTATTACTGGGCTTCACTTTCCCCTGCAGCGCTCTCAGACAGAAAGCATAACTGGGACTCTGCTCTGATGAAGCCTAGAGGACGTTCAAGAAACTGAAATTGGAGCTAATGAGTGCTCGAGCTCTGGGCCGGCCTGACAAAGTCCTTCTGGCTGTTCTCGTATGAGAGGCAAGGAGTGTCTTTGGGAATTCTAGCCCAGAGGCTGGGTTTTCATAAGCGAGCAGTAGTGTACTTTCCAAACAATTGGATGAAGTCAGAAAAGGATGGCCAGGATGCCTTCGGGCCATGGCCGCCGTTGTTTTGATTATTCAAGAAGCCTGAAAATTCACTTTGGGGCAAAAGATGATTGTGCACACTTCCCATGCTGTAACTTCTGTTTTGGAACACAAAGGAGGACATTAGTGCTCGCCTGCGGAAGAAGGATGGACTTCACAACTCTATGAGAGTTATATTCCGAAGCCATTTATTGTCTTGTCTGACTCCAATATATATCATAATTTTCGCTTAGTCACTGCGCACACACACATGATTGGTTACAGCTTGTTACACACATTATTGCAATTGGCTATATACAAAATATCACGCGCTGTCCATGCGCCCCTCACACAGTCAGGATTCGCTGCTTGCAGGTGTTCCAGCACTCCTTTGCTTCTTCTTAGTTGTTTACCACAGCTCCTTCTCCTCAAGGCCGAGCCGTGCAGATATCCAGCTGTTTACCAGCTTCTCAATGCCACAGCTCCTTCTCCTTAAGGTCGAGCCGTGCAGACCAACGCCACAGCTCCTTCTCCTTAAGGTCGAGCCATGCAGGGTGATCCCAACATCTCCCCCTTTTTGTTTATCTATAAACAAAACCTGATGGATCATTTGCAACCCACGGACTGTGAGGAAGATGGACCATCTGTACATTCTTGTACTGTCCTGTGCCGTGAACTCAGCCCAGCAGTCGGTAGGTGCCAGCTTTACGTGGATGTCCCCACGGAGGCAACGGTGGCCTTGCTGTACACCAGCCCACTGCCCTTCAGGAAGTCCCGGTATTTATACATTTGCAGAGGAACGAGTTTCGACACACGTGGCCAGCGAGTGTTGGAACACGCCTCGGTTGCCACCTTTTAACACAGGGAGCCTATGGCGTATGCGCCCGCAGGCCAGATGTGCTGCATGCGCCACAGCCACCCCGTCTATTGGTTCGTAGGCTTTGTTCACACGGCATCTTACCATAATCCAGCAGTCACATATCAACTATGCTTAAGCCAATAGCAGAATGTTACAAGGCAAACAATTCTAGCTGTACTACTCCTAGTGATGGAAACTACTCCTAGCAATGGAAAAAGTGCCTGCACAAAGCTATGAAAACCAATATTATATCTTACCAAAGGATTTGTAGTTATAGAGCAGTTTGCCCTAAAAGCTTTCCATGTTCCTCTCATGATACCACTAATTTCAGTGTGATTTACCCATACATTTTCTTTTGGCTGAGGTGGCATCCAGATTGCGATGACACCTGATAGTGTCAAGATGTGTCCGACGATGACGATGGTGACTGTTTCGCCCATGGTTTTACCCATTTTGCGGGTACCCAACGCGTTCCAGAATCTGTAATGACACAAGCATAACCTCGTCCCCAGGTTAGCAGTTGAAAAGGTCCTTCCCACATATTCTTTTCCAAATTTTTAACTTTTACTTGCACATTTTGTGTTAACTCACATAGGCTTCCTGTCATTCCTTTTACATGTTTTATTATGGGAGGCACTGTTTCTCCTTCTGCTAGACGCAAATAATTTAACACATATAAGACTTTATTCAAACGTTCTTGGGGTGGTGTGGTAGCCTCTCCCCCTTTTTGTTTTTGCAATAAACACTTCAGGGAATGATTCATTCGTTCAACAATAGCTTGTCCAGTTGGGGAATGCGGTATTCCAGTAACATGCGTCACTCCCCATTGAGCAAAAAATGGTTGGGTTGACTGGGCTACATAACAAGGACCATTATCGGTTTTAATTTGTAGGGGTATACCATGGGCTGCGAATGCAGCTCGCAAATGCTTTTGTACATGCCTACTAGTTTCTCCTGTTTGTGCAGTGGCCCAAACTACTGCAGAATAGCAATCAATTGAAACATGAACATATTTAAATCTTCTGAAGTCAGCAACATGTGTCACATCCATCTGCCATAGTTGTAGCGAATGCAATCCTCGGGGATTTACTGTAATCGCAATTCCTGGGCCTATTTGTTGACAATCAGCACAAGTCTGTATAATAGCTCTAGCGTCACCTGCACTTAGATTAAATTGTCTTGCTAAAACTTTGGCAGATTGATGGAAAAAGGCATGAGAGGCTTGTGCTTGACCTAAATGATCCGGAGCAGGTCCAGCCCATACTGCGGCAGTCAGCCGATCAGCTCTTGCATTTCCTTCCACCAATTCCCCTGGAAGGTTGGTATGGCTGCGTATATGCATAACGTAATAAGGATGTCATCTTTTCTGCAATAAAAACCAAAGCGTTCTAAATTGTTGATATAGCTGTTCCTGCTGTACCTGTCTGAGGATTGAACCTTCCAATCTTTGGAGTACTCCAGCTACATATAAAGAATCAGTAATTATATTCACAGGTTCTTCAGACCATAATTTAAAGGCTTCAATTACTGCCTGTAGTTCTACCTTTTGAACTGATCCTGGCACAACAAGTACCCGTTCTTTCCATTCGCCATGCTCTCGCCATACTATTGCTGCCTTGCCTGTCTTCCCACGACCATCCATAAATACTGTAGCACCTTGAACTGGATGTTGATTACACTTTGATTTTTCTTCTACTTCATGGGTTTTTTTTAAAAAAAAGTAAACACTTTGTGTGATGGATAATGAATCTGAATGTCACCTTCAAATCCTGCTAATGCAGTTTGCAAGGGAACAGAGTGCTGCAAAGTCCAAGTCAAATATTCTTGTTGTAATGGTATTAAAATCGTTTTCGGGTCCTTTACCGATATATCAATAACTCTGTTGCGCCCTTTCATAATCAAATTTGCAGAACACTCTGCTTTCATGGTGATGGTTTTTCTCTGCTGCTGAGGCAAAAAGACCCACTCTAAAATTCTCAATGGGTCCGCTTTTGATTCTAGCTTTGTTATCCACTGTATTATAAGCGCATAGGGATGTCACTCGTGATTGATTACTGCCAAAATGATCCCTATCGAGGGATCTACCCTAGAACTAAATGCTTGAGTCACCTTTTCAGAAATGTTTGCTACTGCTTCCTGGGCTTCCTTGGTCAATTGCCGAGGAGAGTTTAACCTGCGATCCCCTCGCAAGAGCTGAACCAAGGGCTCCATATCTTGGTTTGTGATCCCACAAATAGGTCGAATCCAGTAACGTTTCCTACCAATTTTTGTACATCATTTAATGTTTTAATCTGAATTCTTAATGCAACCTTTTGGGGCGTCACCAACGTTTCAGTGATCATCCACCCCAAGTACCTCCAAGGCGCTTCAGCTTGTATCTTTTCCGGTGCCACTTGCAGCCCACTTTGTCTTAAAAGCTCAACGAGCTCCCCGATCATTTCTTCCGGATTTAATTGATCACCGGCCAACAATATGTCATCCATATAATGATAGATGAGATATTGAGGCCACCTTTTTCTGATTGGCTGTAAAGCCCAATTTACATAAATTTGACACATCATGGGCAAATTTTTCATGCCTTGTGGCAATACTGTCCAATGATATCTTTGCATGGGTTGCGCCTTGTTTGTACTTGGGACTGAGAATGCAAAATGTTTGGCATCATCTTTATGCAGAGGAATTGTAAAAAAGCAATCTTTGAGATCTATAATCAAAAGCTTCCAATACTTCGGTATCATACAGGGAGATGGTAGCCCTGGTTGCAAGGCTCCCATGTCCACTATAACCTTATTGACTTCTCGCAAGTCAGGTAATAGTCTCCATTTTCCACTTTTCTTTGGAATCACAAAAACAGGTGTGTTCCAAGGACTAGTGGTTGGCACAATATGGCCTTTTTCTAGCTGTTCTTTTGCCAAATCTTCCAGGTGGGTGACCTTTTCTGCGGTCAGCGGCCATTGATTTACCCACACTGGATCATGGGTTTTCCATTCCAGTTTGAGCACAGGTCGCGTTTCAATGGCCACTACCGAAAACCCTGCGGATCGCTAGAGAGTGATACATTCATTTGACTCAGTACATCCTGTCCAAGCAGACTTAATGGTAATACGGCTACATAGGGTTGTACTGAACACACTAGCCCATCTGGACTTTCACAGGTTAGGGTTGTTATGCTCTGTTGTGTTGCAGAAAACCTACCAACCCCTACAAGTCCATGAGCTGGAGACTGAGCCAGCCAGCCTGGCGGCCACTCTCGCTGACTGATTATGGTCACATCAGCTCCTGTATCCACTAACATATCGATGGTCCATTGTCGCGGTCGTGCGGTGGGGTCAGGATGCCTAAACTTCATTTTCCAAGTCGGTTTTCTTCTGCTGATATCTAATGCTAGAAAGATTTGTGGTCTTCCTGTTGAGCCAAACCCTCCATCCCCCCTCACTGATTGCGCTGCCTGAGGTACAGAAGCAGTAAAAGGCACCAGTTGTGCAACACGTGTGCCTGCAGGAACCACAACAGGAGGAGATGGAGTCCACAATATTACTTTGATGGTTCCTGTATAATCGGCGTCGATGACTCCAGGGAGAACAAAAAGTCCCTGCTTTGTTGCTGAAGATCGTCCTAATAACAAAGCACTCAATCCATATCCTAATGGTCCATTCGCGTTAGTCGGGACATCATAAACCGACATGTCCCATAAGGTAACTTCTACTGTTGTTTCCACATCCACTCCGGCGCTCCCTCTGGTTCGGGTGCTAAGGCTTGCCAAGCAGCCTGGTGGTGCTTCCCCATTTGTGTCTTCACACGGGGTGCCTTCGCGCTCAGTCGCCCGTTTCCCAATTTCATACCATCCCGATGATACTTTGAACAACATTCTGAGGCTTCATGACCAAATTTTTGACATCGACCACATGGTGCTCCTGCTGGGCCTATTCCTTGCTGAAAGGGTCCTTGTTGGAAGGATTTATGACCTGTCTCAATCTGCCTAGGTCCTTTCCTTGTGGCCTTGCACTGAGCTCTAAAATGGCCTGTTTTTCCACAATTAAAACATTTTTTCTCCCCTTTTCCATTTATAAATGGCTTAATTGCTGCTGCAAAGGCACTTGCGAGTGTTTCTGCCTGATGTGTGGCAGAGCCTACTCTGTTGCAGGCTTCTACCATTTGTACTAACGTTGCTTCTTTTGGCAAAGCTAACAAAATTCTTTTACAATCTACATTGGCATTTTCTACCGCTAAATTCAACAACACTGCTAGTTTTGCCTCTTCATTGGTATACACCTTATTCAAAGCGTCTCTCAGACGATCAACAAAAGACATATATGGTTCATCTCTCCCTTGTCTAATTTGAGTATAAGATGGTTGCCTCTTTCCCTCCTCAGGGACTGTTCGCAACGCATTCAACACTAGTCGCCCAACTAATTGCAAGGCTTCTAAAGGCAGCCCTGCTTGCAACCTAACATCTACAAATGGTCCCTGGCCTGTCATTTGTTCCATAGTAATGTTCTGAAGCGGATCGCCGTCTTGACGCTCCAGGTTTCTCAGGGCTTCTTGCATACAGAGTTTATACCATCTGTCTGCCCACAATAACCTTTGGGTTGGTGTCAACAACATATCTATCATCTGCCGACAATCCCATGGTGTAAGAACCATTCCCGTGAATATGTTATCTAATAGAGCTTGCGTGAAAGGTGATTGCAAGCCATAATTTTGTACTGCCTTCCGCACTTCCTTAATCAAGTCCCAATGAAATGGGTCCCAGCGATTGGGCCCGTGAGGCTGTACACTAACGGGAAATGCCATCGGTAACTCTGTTTCCTCGTCTTTCATCGCTCCTAAAAAAACGTCTTTCCACTGCTCTCTAGGGTCGCCTTTCATTCTAGGCTCTTGCCTCCCTATAGTCTCTACAACAGGCTCTTCTTCGTCACTGCTATCAGGCAATGGGGACCGTAAAGGTGGCAGGGGCTCGGCTGAGGGCTTCAAAAATACGGCTTTCGATCGGTTAAGTCTGGGTGGTTTCGGGGGTGGCGAAGCCCGCCCCATCAATCTTTCACACGGGCACACAGGGGAACATTGAGTACATTGTTCTGGGCAGCTTTGTCCCGTCTTGCCCTCATATACAGCATCGTAGATCTGTTTCTCTGACTTATCTAATGCGGCCAGTTCACCCGGTGCATCTGGCACCTCAGGAGGTGCATTCGGAGTTGCTGAAGGCCCTGGACCCTCTGACTTGGTTAAAAAGGGATTGGTTGAAGGCGGTTTAACAGCCTCCTCCATATCAGCTGCAGCTTTTCTCCCTGCCTTCAAGGCTTTTAATGTTGTTAATATCAATTCCCATGCCATCACTAACTCTGCATCAGTTTTATCTCCGTTCCCAATATGTTCCCATAACATTTTTCCTATCTCCTCCCACGTCTCTGCCTTAAACACCACAGACAGATCGGGGGGGTACCCTTTCTTTCGGCTCCAAATTAGGAGCCTTCTAAGTGTATATTCATCATATTTCAGTGCTCTCTTAGAGAGCATATGCAGCAGGAGTCTGACTATCGCCCCTTCTTCATGCGATGTCTTCTGCCCCATGCCGCCCCGGTTGCTCACCTCACCTCGCTGGGTGCTTCTCCGTTGCAATGTATTCCTTTTTCTTTTTCCTTGTGTCAGTCCCGCTGACTGCAATTCTTCCAACCGGGCTTCTCCCGCGGCGTCCTCTGCGCTCGACCGGTGTTCAACGATGAGATCCCAGAGATCGTATCACGTCGGGGTCACCAGCTGCGGGAGAAGGATGGACTTCACAACTCTATGAGAGTTATATTCCGAAGCCGTTTATTGTCTTGTCTGACTCCAATATATATCATAATTTTCGCTTAGTCACTGCGCACACACGCATGATTGGTTACAGCTTGTTACACACATTATTGCAATTGGCTATATACAAAATATCACGCGCTGTCCATGCGCCTCTCACACAGTCAGGATTCGCTGCTTGCAGGTGTTCCTGCACTCCTTTGCTTCTTCTTAGTTGTTTACCACAGCTCCTTGTCCTCAAGGCCGAGCCATGCAGATATCCAGCTGTTTACCAGCTTCTCAATGCCACAGCTCCTTCTCCTTAAGGTCGAGCCGTGCAGGGTGATCCCAACACTCGCCATCAAGGTTCCTGAAATATCAAGCAGTCCTTATAGAACAGGATGATGTGGAAATTGTCACATCTACTGTTTTAAACTCTGCTTCTTTTCTACGGTGATAAGCAGGAAATGGAGAACTGTAGTGCATGACTGCATAGAAACCATTGAGACCGTGTATGTAAGCGGGCCTGACTTGAAGGAGGAGCCGCTGGAGGAAGCTGAATACGCTTGGTATACCGACAGGAGTAGTTTTGTAAAGGATGGAGCTCGAATGGCGGGGTATGCCGTGACCACCACAGGCCAGGTGGTGGAAGCAAAGTCACTCCCTAAGGGTGCAGCTGCACAAAGAGCCGAATTAATTGCTTTAGTAAGCGCATTAGAGCTTGTTGAAGGGCTGCAGTGAATATCTGGACAAATTCAAAATATGCCTTTGGTGTAGTCTATGCCCATGGGGCTACCTGGAAGGAACTGTGACTTTTGACGGCCCAAGGAAAACAGATTAAGCATGCTGACATGATCCTAAGACTTTTGGATGCGGTACACTCGCTTCGGCAGTTGCAATTATGCACTGCAAGGGGTGCCAAAAGGGTAACACTGCTCAGGAAGGGGGCAATAAATTGGCAGATTATGAGGCAAAAAGAGCTGCGGAACAAGGTGAGGTATCAAGTTTGATTCCTGAAAGAGCTTTGCCACTACCAGACTTGGTCGATTACGATGAGAAGGATCTTGGATTAATTAAAGCTTTGGATGCAGAAGTTAAATCGTCAGGTTGGGCAAAATTAAAAGACAACCGAATAATAATTCCCTTTAGAATATTATGGAAACTGGTAAAAGCAGAACACCACAAGACTCATTGGGGAATTGAAGCCTTGTATAATTCCCTTATGCAGCAAATAGTGGCCAGAAATTTGCTTTAAACTGTAAAAACCATGGTTAATAGATGTGAAATATGCTTAAAGAATAATCCAAAGGTAAAAAAACATCATGTAAAATTTGGAAGTATTGATAAAGGGAAAGTTCCGGGTCAAAATTGGCAAATAGAACTCCCAAGAAAAGGGGGTTTCGGTATTTGTTAGTATTAACAGACACCTTTTCAGGCTGGTCAGAAGCTTTCCCTTGTAGGACTAATAAGACTAGGGAAGTGACACAAATACTTTTAAAGGAAATTATTCCCAGATTTGGAGTACCAGCAGTAATATCTTCTGCTCGGGGTACTCATTTTTGTGTGCAGAGTGCAACAAGTTAGTAAAATTTTAGGAACAATCTGGCAACTACACACCCCATATCGGCCAGAGGCAAGTGGACAAGCTGAGAAAATGAATCACTTAATAACAACAGCTAGCTAGAATCAGTCAAGAAGCAAATCCACATTGGTACCAAGCGCTCCCACTAGCCCTATTACAAATCAGGGTAAAACCAAGAACTAAAGACAATTTAAGTCCATTGGAAATTTTCTTTGGGAGGCCGTACCAATCCCAATACCAAGGGGAAGATCTCACCCAGTTAGGTGAAAATAGTCTACAGAAATATATAATAATATTAAGAAATTCTAAACAGGAGTGATTGCAAATACCTAGAGATTCTAGACAAACATTATCTCTAATAGGAGTTCCAGTTCCGGTTAACATCTCTCTATTTAATAACCCCCACTATGGAGCAGGTCATGATAAGAATAGCTTTAGATGATAACTCTTGGGGATTTAAAGAAGTTTGGAACAAATTAACCTCTTGGTTACCAAATGTTAAATGGCTCAAAGAGCTGTTTGTACCCATATCAGTTGATAGATTATTTGTTTTATGTACTTGTTGTATAATTCGATGTTACGTTAACTGGGGAAAGCATAAGACCAAACAGGAAATCGCAACAGGGAAGTATTTTAATCGATGGACAAATGATAATGGTATGTTATAAGGGATTGCGAAAGAATTTGCAAGGCTAATAGAAAAGGGGGGAATGAAACAAGGATCTAAAACAATTCTAAGGTTCTAGCATGTGTCACTAATCAACTGTAAGTTTTGCAAATTTCTTAATATATGGAAGGTTATTGATTACATGATCAGTTTAACTTTAGTATAGAATTCTTTAGCCTAATAACTGTGTGATTATATTTAATGGCCTACTCTCATAGTCCTTCGGCTGTATTTCCTCAATGCTAACATTGTAACTATGTGCAAACGGTTAATCACGAGGAAAGCAGGCCTCATGAAAGTTAAAACAAAGAAGAGTTAAGAGCAAGGACTGGGAGATTAAAGAGAACAGAGAAGATATCTTAACCTTGAGCATAGGGACAGACTGGCAGGAATGCTCTAACAAGGATGATAAGAAGGAACCACTTGGCTGAACAAAAGAAGGGGCAAACATCCAAGGAGAAGAAATTATCCTCAAGAGACCCGTGACCATAAAAGGGAAAAAGGAGTAGGGGGCTAACTCCCCAAACGACCACCCGAGACCCCGCGCATGCGTAGTGTAGTTTTGCAACGCCAGCATTACGTAAATGTAGTAGATAAGCAAGGAGGTGGTGATTTCTCGGAAAATGTGTGAATATTCATGTCTTTAATGTACATAAAGGATGTTAGGAGGAGAGATCTCCCATGCGTCCAGCGCCGCAATAAAGATGTCTGCTTAATAACACTTTGATGTTATTGAGTTTAAATGTCTTTGACTTTTTTGAATCATCATACTGGCCACACCAGGGAGTTAAAAGGGGAGTGGGTCAGAACCACGATGCCCTGTCCTTTTAAGTCCTCTAACACAGGCGTTATTCCCTCTCTGGCCCCCAAGGGTATCGGGTAAGGCCTAACATTCATAAGCTTCGAAGGGGGAAGCGGCGGCGTGGCTTGTAGCAGCCGAATAGCTGCCATTAGAGAACCAAACGACCACTGTCTCCCTTTATTTTCGGTCCAGGCCCTCCCTTTCAGAACATCAAGTCCTAGGAGGTTGAGAGGAAATTCTCCCCCAACCACTGCTACTATGGCAGCAGTATCTTCCCCTGGCAATCGCAGGCTGACCGTTGCTAACGCCTGTGGTTGAACGCTGCCAAATGCATCTGCTACAAACAGCCACTGCTTAGAAAATTTAATCCCACAACTAGTGGCATCTTTCACTTTAATAGCTGAAATCTGATCCCCAGTATCTACCAAAAATGTGACCGGGACTTGTTTTGACCCTACAATGCGTGTAATTAGTAAATCACCCCGGCCATTTTCCGTGAGCTGTCTGATATATATCCAACCTTCCCCCCACCCCGCTCACCATCAGAGGGTGAAGAATCTAGTTTCTCAGCAAATTTTGAGGGACATTTGTCTCTAATAAGTTGATGAAAGAGAGCGCAGTAGGAGTGGATTTTTTAAAGCCCATTTCCGTATCTGCCGGTTTATCAGGCCATCCTGACTCCAGTTTTTCTAACTTATCTGTTGGCAAATCCATCCATTAAATCATGTGGAATTCCTTTTTGCCATCCCTTTGCCCACAGACTATCGCGGTTTTTTAGGATGTCCCTCCCTCGGGGTGGATTAGTGTGGGGGGGGTCTTCTTCCATGATCCCCATGGAGCAGAAGCATTTTCACTTCAGCTCTCCTCAGGCCCCTACAGTCAGTTTTAGTGGCTGGAATGTTAAAGCGCCATACTTGCACCCGTAATTAAGCAATCCATGTGCCACCTCCCCCACGTCCACATGTTCCTATCCGGGGGCCAAAGGTGCTGATCAGGCGTAAATCCTTTTAAAGCAGCTGCAACACTTTCCGCTGAGTGCTCCCACAAAAGGAAGGAGCTAGGAAGGACTTCTACTGCTGGTCCTCTCTTTCCCTTGCAGCACATTCAGTGACTCACCAAGACTGGGGCTCTGCTCTTTCCTAGCCTTGGAAACAGCCATTATGCTTAGTTTCAGTCTCGCACAACCAATCAGCTGAATTGGACACTTCCACTGACTGCTCCCACAAGGAAGGTGCTAGGAAGGACTTCTATTGCTGGGCATCACTTTCCCTTGCAGCCCATTCAGTGAAACACCAAGACTGGGGCTCTGTTCTTTCTGAGCCTTGGAAAGAGCCAGAATGCTTTCTCTCACTCTAGCATTTCCAATCTGCTGAATTGGACACTTCCACTGACTGCTCCCATAAGGAAGGTGCTAGGAAGGTCTTCTATTAAGGGGCATCACTTCTGCTGCAGCGCTCTTAGACAGAAAGCATAACTCGGGCTCTGTTCTTTCCTAGCCTTGGAAACGGCCACTGTGCTTTCTCTCACTATCACACACCCAATCTGCAAAACAGAAAACTTCCACTGACAGCTCCCACAAGGAAGGTGCTAGGAAGAACGGCTATTGCTTGTCCTCACTTTCACTTGCAGCACATTCAGAGACACACAAAATCTGGGCCTCTGCTCTTTCCTAGCCTTGGAAAGAACCGTTATACTTTCTCTCACTCTCGCACACCCAGTCTGCTGAGTTAAAACTTCCACTGACAGATCTCACAAGGAAGGTGCTAGGAAGGACTTCTGTTGCTGGTCCTCACTTTCCCTTGCAGCCCTTTCAGAGACACACCAAGACTGGGGCTCTGCTGTTTCCCAGCCTTGGAAACAGCCACTATGCTGCTTCTATCAGTCTCGAGCACTCCCAATCTGCAGATTGGAGAACTTCCCCTGACAGCTCCCACAAGGAAGCTTCTAGGAAGGATTTGTGTAGTTGGGCTTCATTTTTCCTTGCATGTCTTTCAGAAAAAGACAAAGACTTGGGCTCTGCTCTTTCCGAGACTTGGAAACAGCCACTATGATCTCTATCCCTCTAGCAATCCCTACCTTAAAAGTGATACCTTCCACTGACTGCTCCCACAAGGAAGGTGCTCAGAAGAACTGCTATTGCTGGTCCTCTTTCCCGTGTAGGCCTTTTAAGGCAGACACCAAAACTGGGACTCTGCTCTTTCCTAGCCTTGGAAACAGCCACTAGGCTCTCTCTCTCTCTCGCACTCCCAATCTGCAGAACAAAAATCTTCCCCTGACTGCTCCCACAAGGAAGGCGCTAGGAAGGACTTCTACTGCTGGTCCACACTTTCCCTTGCAGCCCATTCAGAGACACACCAAGACTGGGACTCAGCTCTTTCCTGGCCTTGGAAACAGCCACTATGCTTCTTCTACCAGTCTCTAGCGCTCCCAATCTGCAGATTGGAGAGCTTCCCCTGACTGCTCGCACAAGGAAGGTGCTAGGAAGTGCGACGAGCGAGGGAAGGCATGCAGTCGACTCAATATGAGTGATAAAGCAAGCTTCAACTTTATTGCAAAACCTTACACATATTTATACACTAAGTTCTACCTTATGCATACTTGTCTTACAATCATTGGCTTAGCTCTAAAGATTACATTATCATACTCCTCCTACTTGCGGTTACTGCTACGTGGTCCGGGTTCCATCCTGTTTTTCTTATACAGTGCTGCTTCTTAGCTGTTTACCACAGCTCCTTCTCCTCAAGGCCGAGCCCTGCAGATGTCCAGCTGTTTACCAGCTTCCCAGTGCCACAGCTCCCTCTTCTCAAGGCCGAGCCGTGCAGATATCTAGCTGTTTACCAGCTTCTCAATGCTGCAGCTCCTTTTCCTTAAGGTCGAGCCGTGCAGAGTGATCCCAACAAGGAAGGACTTCTATTGCTGCTCCCCACTTTCCCGTGCAGCCCTTTCATTGAAACACCAAGACTGGGGCTCTGTTCTTTCCTAGTCTTGGAAACAGCCACTATGCTTTCTCTCGCTCTCGCACAGCCAATCTGCTGAGTTAAACTTCCACTGTCAGCTCCCACAAGGAAGGTGCTAGGAAGAACTGCTATTGCTGGTCCTCACTTTCCCCTGCAGTCATTCAGATCAACATGAAGACTGGGGCTCTTCTCTTTGCCAGCCTTGGAAAGAGCCACTAGGGTCTCTCTCGCTCTCGCACTGCCAATCTGCAAAACAGAAAACTTCCCCTGACTGCTCTCATAAGGAAGGTGCTAAGAAGGACTGCTATTGCTGGTCCTCACTTTCCCTTGCAGACGTTTCAAAGACACACCAAAACTCGGGCTCTGTTCTTTCCTTGCCTTGGAAACAGCCACTATGCTTTCTCTCACTATTGCACTCCCAGTCTGCAGAATTGGACACTTCCACTTGACGTGCGGAAAACAGACTCCATAATCTGTATGATTGTAAAGTAGGTATGTTTATTCAGCGCTGGGCAGCACGGGGGGCTAGTCCCACTAAAAACCATGCGCACCCCAACGCGGCACTTACTTCAAATATATACAGCAAAGTGTTGCATGTACATCAAGTTTCGCAATATGCCTATGCATATGCATGACCTGTCCATGCATCGTATTGAAATGAGTTCCAAGACGTTATTTCCATGAACCCCTCCCATCTGCGCTTGCACATTGCCTCCTAGTGGTGGTCATTGGGGGTCGTGGGGATGAAGGTTGATGGTTCCTCTTGGTCACTGCTGGTAACCTTTTGTCCCTGCGCAGACTCGGTTGTTCCTTGGCTCTTACTCAAACCGCAGGGTCGGTTTTAGCTAGTTTCTTGAGGCAAGTTCCTAATTCTTATCAGGGACTGTCCTTGTAAGGAGCCACAAATCTTCTTGCTCCTGTTAGTTTATCAGGAACTACAGATCTCCTGCTTTAGTTACTTTACGCAATAGCTAACAAGATTTCAAACCTTATCTACTAATTAACTGTTAAGATTCCCTTAACCCCTTCTCTCAGTCCCCCCTTTTCTAAGAAGTTAGGAAATTCTTTTGCTATGCCCGTTTCTAATATAGTGTTTCCTTATCCAGCATCTTTTCAAAATACTTGTTAGACTCAAGTCTGTGTCGTAACCGCTTCCTCTTCCATTCGCCGGAGGAGTCCCCTGTGTTCCGAAAACACCACAGGGCACATCGAACTATAACATAAAGCACTATGGATAGAACCACAATAATTATTAGAGTAACAAATAATTGTTTTAACTATGATAGGTTTGGTAACCAAGAGGTTAACCTTTCCCACAGCTCAGAAAACCCTCCAAAGGTGTCATTTTGAGTTACTTCACGTAGGATTTTTGCTTGTTCTCTGATCTCCCGTAAGTCAGCAGATATTCGCCCACTTTTGTCTACATGCATGCAACAGCTGACTGATTACTGTGCACACCCCTCCCTGTGAGGCTAATATTAAATCTAGAGCTATACGATTTTGTGGTACTATTTTTGATAAACTAGTAGTTTCTTCTTGGAGTGCCCTGATGGCATCTATAGTTTTATTCTTGATTATCTCTACTACAGCCGAGATGTTTATTATAGCCTTTTCTAACTCGCTAAGTCCCAGAAATGGGATTAGCCACCGCACAAAGCTATGATAGCATTTCGGCTTTTCTATTAAGGGGTTACTCATCCTTCAGTTTCTGATTAAAGTGGCCCTCCATTTTCTTCTCACGGGATTCTGTGTTGTTTTATCAATAATAGTGATGTTGGGGACCAGGGTGTCCAAAGTACATGCTCCCCGCCACCCCAGAGGTAAAGTTTTCCCAGCTGCTGTACCACACAACCAGTACCACCCTGTCCCTAGCGGAACCGGGAGGCCAGTATAATTAAGTAACTGAAATGCTGGGTCAATAGAGACAAAATGTGGTCCTCTGTCAGAGGATATAGTTGCTGGAACTCCAAAACATGGTACTATCTCTTGTACCAATGCTTTAGCTACCTCCCGAGCTTTAGCTGTTCTGGTTGGGAATGCCTCTGGCCAACCTGAAAAGGTATCAGTTAATACCAATAAATATTGATACCCCCCCTTTTCTTGGAAGTTCTGTAAAATCAATCTGCCATTGTTTCCCAGGCCCTTTGCCTTTCCCAATCTGGCCCATTTCTGGCTTGGGGGTATTCTTGGGATTAGTTTGGAGGCAAAGATCACATTGTTGAGTTACCTGTCTCACTGTAGTATGTAAATTTCTGGCCACAATTTCTCTAATTAAATGTTTATATAGAGCCTCCATCCCCCAATGCCTTTTCCTATGTTCTTCCCTTACCAAATGCCATATTAGGCAGGAGGGAATAACTAGTTTTCCTTGTGGGATATAAGCCCACCCTTCTTCGTTATATGACCCTTCCAGATCTGTGATAAGTTTTTGATCTTCCTTGGTATATTTTGGCTTACCTTCTAGGGAGATTCGCCCGTCAGGGACTAAAGCCCCTTCTGTTTTTATCTCTGTTTTAGCTACCTGTTTTGCCTCTCTGTCCGCCAGCTCATTTCCTCTCTCCAATTCTGAGCTCACTTTCTGGTGTGCCTTAATATGCATAATCGCCACTTTCTCAGGAAGTTGGACTGCTTCCAACAGTCTCAAAATCTCTTCTGCATGCTTAATAGTTTTCCCTTGAGAGCTCAATAACCCTCTTTCTTTCCAAATTGTTCCATGCGCGTGCACAACTCCAAAAGCATATCTTGAGTCTGTATAAATATTCACAACTTTGCCTTGGGCCAATTCCAAGGCGCGGGTCAGAGCAATTATTTCTGCCTTCTGTGCAGAGGTATTTATGGGCAAAGGTCTTGACTCTATTATTTCTTGACTGGTGGTAATGGCATATCCCGCGTGTCTTTTACCACTCAGGACATAGCTGCTTCCATCTGTGAACCAGTTTTCTCCGCTTTCCATAGGGCTGTCTTTTAGATCTGGTCGGCTTGCGTACGTTGCTTCAATAGTCTCCAAACAGTCATGATGCACTGGTTCTCTCATGTTTCCACTGAGGAAAGAAGCTGGGTTGACAATGTTAGTAACTACGATCTCCACATCATCCTGTTCTACCAGTATAGCCTGATATCTCAGGAATCTTTGTGGAGAAAGCCAGTGCCCACCCTTCGCTCCCAGCACTGCGGACACTGTGTGAGACAGTAAGACGGTCATATTCTGGCCCAGAGTAAATTCCCGGGCTTCTTGTATATTCAATATTACAGCTGCAACTGCTCCCAAGTATCCAGGCCAACCCTTCGCAGTTGCGTCTAACTGTTTGGAAAAGTGGGCAACTGCTTGTCGATAGGGGCCCAGATCTTGTGCTAATATTCCCAGAGCAATTCTCTGTTTCTCATGGGAAAAGAGAGGAAAAAAAAGGTGTACTCACGTCTGGGAGCCCTAAGGCCGGAGCCGACATGAAAGCTTTCTTCAGTAGCTCAAAGGCTTGTGTGGTCTCCTTGTTCCATTCAAGGTGTTTTTGCTCAGTGGTTGTTAATGCATACAATGGTTCAACAAGCAGTCCATAGTTATATATCCACAGTCAGCACCACCCAGTCATTCCCAGTGTGAAATATGTTTATCTGATTCGTGTGATGAAGTGTAATCTTCTGTACTTTCATGGATTTCTCCTGCACCATAACAAGGGGTATTTTACAGGAGAAAGTTAAACTACTTTGCTGGTATATCAGCTCAAACCAGTTTGACCACTGACCGCATAGTATTGTGTAAAGAAAGTGCATGCATAAGGTTTGGGGTCATCCTGGGGGCACGCCGAGGAAGATTCGAGAAGACTCTAGCAGGAGAAGAGGGCATGTGCTGAAGAAGACACGCCTGTTCATTAATATGTATTAGAAGACACGCCTATTCATGAATATGTATTAGCGAACAGGATCACGCTGAGGAAGAGTCGAGAAGATTCTAGAAGGAGAAGAGGGCATGCGCCGAAGAAGACACGCCTATTCATGAATATGTATTAACAGACAGGATATAAACCAGGAACAGGAACTGAACCGCGTGCATCTTGGTGGAGCAGAGACTCCCAGCGCACCCAGCGCTGTTTGCTTGCCTCTATTCGCTTAATAAATTGTAAATTTGAATTGGAATCCTGTTTGGGACTAAATAATTTATAACAATTGGGGGCTCGTCCGGGATGGTCTTGGTTCCTGAATTCTGACTTGATCTAGGAGGGGCGCCCCACCTTTTGGTGGCTCCTGATCGGGTCGGGTCGGGACTAACGCCATCCTGAACCTGAATAGGGGCAAGCAAAGAATTTGATTTTTTTATGAGCTCCCTTGCCGGCTGCAGTAGTTTATTTTGCCTGTAATTCTGCGCGCGAAGATCCGAACGAAGACGACGGAGTTGTAAGTATTTAAGGTGTATACCGTTCGTTTGGGTGGGATTCGGTTGCCTGTGTGTGTAAGAGTGTGACTGAGACGGAACCTTGTTCCGAAGCGATTGTGGAGGTCTTCTAACCGCGGTTCCAATCTCCCGCGAGGGACTTGGCCGGTGAAGGACCGAAGCGATTCTTAGAGGATTTGTGGGTGGGTGATTGTTGGGATCACCCTGCATGGCTCGACCTTAAGGAGAAGGAGCTGTGGCGTTGATCTGCATGGCTCGACCTTAAGGAGAAGGAGCTGTGGCACTGAGAAGCTGGTAAACAGCTGGATATCTGCACGGCTCGGCCTTGAGGAGAAGGAGCTGTGATAAACAACTAAGAAGAAGCGAGGAAAACAGGAACACCTGCAAGCAACAATCCTGACTGTGTGAGGGGCGCGTGGACAGCGCGTGATATTTTGTATATAGCCAATTGCAATAGTGTGTGTAACAAGTTGTAACCAATCATGAGTGTGTGCGCAGTGACTAAGCGAAAATTATGATATATATTGGAGTCAGACAAGACAATAAACGGCTTCGGAATATAACTCTCATAGAGTTGTGAAGTCCATCCTTCTCCCGCAACTGGTGACCCCGACGTGATACGATCTCTGGGATCTCATCGTTGAACACCGGTCGAGCGCAGAGGACGCCGCAGGAGAAGCCCGGTTGGAAGAATTGCAGTCAGCGGGAATGACGCAAGGAAAAAGAAAAAGGAATACGTTGCAACGGAGAAGCACCCAGCGAGGTGAGGTGAGCAACCGGGGCGGCATGGGGCAGAACACATCGCGTGAAGAAGGGGCGATAGTCAGACTCCTGCTGCATATGCTCTCTAAGAGAGGACTGAAATATGATGAATATATACTTAGAAGGCTTCTAATTTGGAGCCGAAAGAAAGGGTACCCCCCCGATCCGTCTGTGGCGTTTAGGGCAGAGACGTGGGAGGAGATAGGAAAAATGTTACGGGAGCATATTGAGAAAACTGCTGCAGAGTTAGTGACGGCGTGGAAGTTGATATTAACCACATTAAAAGCCTTAAAGGCAGAGAGAAAAGCTGCAGCTGGTATGGAGGAGGCTGTTAAACCGCCTTCAACCAATCCCTTCTTAACCGAGTCAGAGGGTCCAGGACCTTCAGCGATTCCGACTGCACCTCCCGAGGGTGAATTGGCTGCATCAGATAAGTCAGAGAAACAGGTCTACAATGATATATGTGAGAGCAAGACGGGACAAAGTTGCCCAGAACAACGTACTCAATGCTCCCCTGTGTGCTCGTGTGAAAGATTGATGGGGCGGGCTTCACCACCCCCGAAACCACCCAGACTTAACCGGTCGAAAGCCGTAGTTTTGAAGCCCTCAGCCGAGCCCCTGCCACCTTTACGGCCCCCGTTGCCTGATAGCAGCGACGAAGAAGAGCCTGTTGTAGAGACTATAGGGAGGCAAGAGCCTAGAATGAAAGGCGACCCTAGAGAGCAGTGGAAAGACGTTTTTTTAGGAGCGATGAAAGATGAGGAAACAGAGTTACCAATGGCATTTCCTGTTAGTGTACAGCCTCACGGGCCCAATCGCTGGGACCCATTTCACTGGGACTTGATTAAGAAAGTGCGGAAGGCAGTACAAAATTACGGCTTGCAATCACCTTTCACGCAAGCTCTATTAGATAACGTATTCACGGGAATGATTCTTACACCATGGGATTGTCGGCAGATGATAGATATGTTGTTGACACCAACCCAAAGGTTATTGTGGGCAGACAGATGGTATAAACTCTGTATGCAAGAAGCCCTGAGAAACCTGGAGCGTCAAGACGGCGATCCACTCCAGAACATTACTATGGAACAAATGACAGGCCAGGGACCATTTGTGGATGTTAGGTTGCAAGCTCAGCTGCCCTTAGAAGCCTTGCAATTAGTTGGGCGACTAGCATTGAATGCGTTGCGAACAGTCCCTGAGGAGGGAAAGAGGCAACCATCTTACACTCAAATTAGACAAGGGAGAGATGAACCATATATGTCTTTTGTTGATCGTCTGAGAGACACTTTGAATAAAGTGTATACCAATGAAGAGGCAAAACTAGCAGTGTTGTTGAATTTAGCAGTAGAAAATGCCAATGTAGATTGTAAAAGAATTTTGTTAACTTTGCCAAAAGAAGCAACGTTAGTACAAATGGTAGAAGCCTGCAACAGAGTAGGCTCTGCCACACATCAGGCAGAGACACTCACAAGTGCCTTTGCAGCAGCAATTAAGCCATTTATAAATGGAAAAGGGGAGAAAAAATGTTTTAATTGTGGAAAAACAGGCCATTTTAGAGCTCAGTGCAAGGCCACAAGGAAAGGACCTAGGCAGATTGAGACAGGTCATAAATCCTTCCAACAAGGACCCTTTCAGCAAGGAATAGGCCCAGCAGGAGCACCATGTGGTCGATGTCAAAAATTTGGTCATGAAGCCTCAGAATGTTGTTCAAAGTATCATCGGGATGGTATGAAATTGGGAAACGGGCGACCGAGCACGAAGGCACCCCACGTGACGACACAAATGGGGAAGTACCACCAGGCTGCTTGGCAAGCCTCAGCGCCCAAACCAGAGGGAGCGCCGGAATGGACGTGGAAACAACAGTAGAAGTTACCTTATGGGACATGTCGGTTTATGATGTCCTGACTAACGCAAATGGACCATTAGGATATGGATTGAGTGCTTTGTTATTAGGACGATCTTCAGCAACAAAGTAGGGACTTTTTGTTCTACCTGGAGTCATTGACGAAAAAGGCCATATTGTGCCAACCACTAGTCCTTGGAACACACCTGTTTTTGTGATTCCAAAGAAAAGTGGAAAATGGAGACTATTACATGACTTGTGAGAAGTCAATAAGGTATAGTGGACATGGGAGCCTTGCAACCAGGGCTACCATCTCCCTGTATGATACTGAAGTATTGGAAGCTTTTGATCATAGATCTCAAAGATTGCTTTTTTACAATCCCTCTGCATGAAGATGATGCCAAACATTTTGCATTCTCAGTCCCAAGTACAAACAAGGCGCAACCCATGCAAAGATATCATTGGACAGTATTGCCACAAGGCATGAAAAATTCACCCACGATGTGTCAAATTTATGTAATTGGGCTTTACAGCCAATCAGAAAAAGGTGGCCTCAATATCTCATCTATCATTATATGGATGACATATTGTTGGCCGGTGATCAATTAAATCCGGAAGAAATGATCGGGGAGCTCGTTGAGCTTTTGAGACAAAGTGGGCTGCAAGTGGCGCCAGAAAAGATACAAGCTGAAGCGCCTTGGAGGTACTTGGGGTGGATGATCACTGAAACGTCGGTAACCCCCCAGAAGGTTGAATTAAGAATTCAGATTAAAATATTAAATGATGTACAAAAATTGGTAGGAGATGTTAACTGGATTTGACCTATTTGTGGGATCACAAACCAAGATATGGAGCCCTTGGTTCAGCTCTTGCGAGGGGATAGCAGGTTAAACTCTCCTCAGCAATTGACCAAGGAAGCCTGGGAAGCAGTAGCAAACATTTCTGAAAAGGTAACTCAAGCATTTAGTTCTAGGATAGACCCCTCGATAGGGATCACTTTGGCAGTAGTCAATCATGAGCGACATCCCTATGCGCTTATAATACAGTAGATAACAAAGCTGGAATCAAAAGCTGAGAATTTTAGAGTGGGACTTTTTACCTCAGTAGCACAGAAAAACCATCACCATGAAAGTAGAGTGTTTTGCAAATTTGATTATGAAAGGGCGCAACAGAATTATTGATATGTCGGCAAAGGACCTGAAAACGATTTTAATACCATTACAACAAGAATATTTGACTTGGGCTTTGCAGCACTCGGTTCCCTTCCAAACTGCATTAGCAGAATTTGAGGGTGACATTTAGATTCATTATCCATCACACAAAATGTTTACCTTTAAAAAAAACAAAAAAACTCCCCCAAAAAACCCCAAAAAACAACCCAAACATGAAGTAGAAGAAAAATCAAAGTGTAGTCAATATCCAGTTCAAGGTGCTACAGTATTTATGGATGGTGGTGGGAAAACACGCAAGGCAGCAATAGTATGGCGAGAGCATGGCGAATGGAAAGAACGGGTACTTGTCGTGCCAGCATCAGTTCAAAAGGTAGAACTACAGGCAGTAATTGAAGCCTTTAAATTATGGTCTGAAGAACCTGTGAATATAATTACTGATTCTTTATATGTAGTTGGAGTAGTCCAAAGATTGGAAGGTTCAATCCTCAGACAGGTACAGCAGGAACAGCTATATCAACAATTTAGAACGCTTTGGGTTTTATTGCAGAAAAGACGACATCCTTATTACGTTATGCATATACGCAGCCATACCAACCTTCCAGGGGAATTGGTGGAAGGAAATGCAAGAGGCGATCGGCTGACTGCCGCAGTATGGGCTGAACCTGCTCCGGACCGTTTAGTTCAAGCACAAGCCTCTCATGCCTTTTTCCATCAATCTGCCAAAGTTTTAGCGAGACAATTTAATCTAAGTGCAGGTGACGCTAGAGCTATTATACAGACTTGTGCTGATTGTCAACAAATAGGCCCAGGAATCGCAATTACAGTTAGTCCCCGACGACTGCATTCGCTACAACCTATGGCAGATGGATGTGACACATGTTGCTGACTTTGGAAGATTTAAATATGTTCATGTTTCAATTGATTGCTATTCTGCAATAGTTTGGGCCACTGCACAAACAGGAGAAACTAGTAGATATGTACAAAAGCATTTGCGAGCTGCATTCGCAGCCCATGGTATACCCCTACAAATTAAAACCGATAACGGTCCTTGTTATGTAGCCCAGTCAACCCAAAGTTTTTTTTGCTCAATGGGGAGTGACACATGTTGCTGGAATACCGCATTCCCCAACTGGACAAGCTATTGTTGAACGAATGAATCATTTCCTGAAGTGTTTATTGCAAAAACAAAAAGGGGGAGAGGCTACCATACCACCCCAAGAACATTTGAATAAAGCCTTATATGTCTTAAATTATTTGCGTCTAGCAGAAGGAGAAACAGTGCCTCCCATAATAAAACATGTAAAAGGAATGACAGGAAGTCTGTTTGAGTTAACACAAAATGTGCAAGTAAAAGTTAAAAATTTGGAAAAGAATATGTGGGAAGGACCTTTTCAACTGCTAACCTGGGGACGAGGTTATGCTTGTGTCATTTCAGATTCTGGAACTCGTTGGGTGCCCGCAAAATGGGTAAAACCATGGGTGGAACAGTCACCATCGTCATCGTCAGACACATCTTGATACTGTTAGGTGTCATCGCAACCTGGATGCCACCTCAGCCAAAAGAAAATGTGTGGGTAACATTAGCAAATCAAACAGGACAAGACACCTTCTGTCTGTCTCTTTCCTCCCCGGGCAATCCCTTTTCAATCTGCCAGAAGGGTCATGATGGTTGTGTGGAGATCAATGGGCTGGGAAACAGCTGCCCGGGAACGAGTCAGGGGACTGTGCTATGGGCGTCCTAGTTCCTAATTTGAGAATTATCATTAGACAAACATGGAAGGCTTTTAAGGCAAAGTGCTCTATAACTACAAATCCTTTGGTAAGATATAATATTGGTTTTCATAGCTTTAAGGCAAAGTGCTCTATAACTACAAATCCTTTGGTAAGATATAATATTGGTTTTCATAGCTTTATAGCTTCTATCGCTAGGAATAGTACAACTAGAATTGTTTGCCTTGTAATATTCTGCTATTAATTTAAGCATAGTTGATATGTGACTGCTGGATTATAGTAAGATGCCATGTGAACAAAGCCTATGAACCAATAGACGGGGTGGCTGTGGCGCGTGCAGCACGTCTGGCCAGCGGGCACATGCGCCATAGGCTCCCTGTGTTGAGAGGTGGCAACCGAGGCGTGTTCCGACACTCGCTGGCCACGTGTGTCGAAACTTGTTCCTTGGTAAATGTATAAATACCGGGATTTCCCGAAGAGCAGGGGGATCGGTGTACGGCAAGGCCACCGTTGCCTCCGTGGGGACGCCCACGTAAAGCTGACACCTACCGACTGCTGGGCTGAGTTCACGGCACAGGACGATACAAGAATGTGCAGATGGTCCATCTTCCTCACAGTCCTTAGGTTGCAAATGATCCATCAGGTTTTGTTTTTAGATAAACAAAAAGGGGGAGATGTTGGGATCACCCTGCATGGCTCGACCTTAAGGAGAAGGAGCTGTGGCGTTGATCTGCATGGCTCGACCTTAAGGAGAAGGAGCTGTGGCACTGAGAAGCTGGTAAACAGCTGGATATCTGCACGGCTCGGCCTTGAGGAGAAGGAGCTGTGATAAACAACTAAGAAGAAGCGAGGAAAACAGGAACACCTGCAAGCAACAATCCTGACTGTGTGAGGGGCGCGTGGACAGCGCGTGATATTTTGTATATAGCCAATTGCAATAGTGTGTGTAACAAGTTGTAACCTATCATGAGTGTGTGCGCAGTGACTAAGCGAAAATTATGATATATATTGGAGTCAGACAAGACAATAAACGGCTTCGGAATATAACTCTCATAGAGTTGTGAAGTCCATCCTTCTCCCGCAGGTGATAGGTCCTAAACCCCCTGCAAGACACTCTTACTGGTAGCCAAGGGCTGTAGGAATTGCCACAGTAAAAATTCCTAGATGGGTCAGACGAAATCGAGAACCCAGGACCAGAAGAAAGGGAGCGAATTACTAGAAATACCTCCGGAGAGTCCATTAGGAATAATGATTGAAAATTGGAATGATAGGGGCCCCAGAAAAGGAAAAAGTAAATTAAAATTAGTTCAATATTGTATGGTAGAATGGCCAAAAGAACCTTTGAGACCACATGTCTTTTGGCCTGTGTTTGGATATTTTGAAGACTGGGTCTGCCAGGCCTTAAATATATATGTTAATTCAAAGGAACCTTTTAGTCAGGGGGAAAGTGATTTTGCAGGATTATGGGACAGAACTTTACGTTCTTTTCCAGCCTCAATACTTACATTAAAAACAGATGAAAAGTTTGAGGAAGAAGAAGAGGGGAAAAGTGAAAAGGAAAAAGATGATAAATGGGAGCCACTGGATAACCTACCGCCTCCATATTCTAATAATCCATCTCCGGCGGCGGCTCCCCCTCCGGTGGCCGTAGTAACGTTAATCATACAGGGAATAAGGGAAGCGGTTCCCCGAGGGCAAAACATTACTGAAGCATTTAATGAACAACAAGGGAAAGACGAATCTCCAACAGAATGGTTGGAGAGGTTGAGGAAAAACCTACAAATGTATTCTGGAATTGATCCGAATACAGTGGCTGGGACCGCACTCCTTAAAACACAATTTGTAGCTAAATCCTGGGGGGATATAAGAAGGAAATTAGAAAAATTGGAAGATTGGCAAGAAAGAGGATTAGAGGAGTTACTTAGAGAAGCCCAGAAAGTCTATGTTAGGAGGGACGAAGAAAAACAAAAAGCAAAAGCAAAAATTTTTGTAGCAGCAGTAAGGGAAAGTCAGAAAAATAAGACGACTCCTGGAGAGAAAAGGGAAAAAAGAATAGAGCAGACACCCCGGGGACAGCCTTATCGAGAAAGATTTACAATTCCCGTCTGTTACTACTGTAACAAGAGGGGACATGTTCAGAAGAACTGCCGTAAGCGGGAACAAGATGAGAAGATGTTCAAAGAAGACTAGGGGTGTCAGGGGCTCTATCTTCTGGGGACTTCAACATCAACAGAGCCCTTGATAAAATTATTAATTGGTCCCCATAAAGAGGAAGTTTTATTTTTAGTGGATACAGGGGCCGAAAAGTCAACCATTCAAAAACTTCCAAAAGGAATAGAAAAAGGGAAGAGTTACGTGTCAGTAGTAGGAGCAAAAGGAGAGCCTTTTAAAGTAAATATATTGAAAGATGTAGAAGTAGAAACAGAAAAGAAAATGTGTCTTAATGATTTACTTTTGCTCCCTGAAGCAGAATACAATTTATTAGGAAGGGATTTGATTTTGAAGTTAAACTTGAGCATTCAGAGTCAAGGGGACAAATTGCAGATTAAATTATACCCTTTAACACAAGAGGATGAAGAAGCTATTAACCCCTCAGTGTGGTATAAGGAAGGGGAAACTGGAAAGATAAAAATGGACCCCATAAGGGTTCAAATAATAGATCCGCACCGCCCAATTAGAATCAAGCAATACCCTATACCTATGGAGGGTCGAAAAGGATTAAAACCTGTAGTTGACAGACTTTTGGAAAAAGGAACCCTAGAACCATGTATGTCACCTCATAACACGCCCATTCTTCCCGTAAAAAAAATCGGATGGGTCATATAGGATGGTGCAGGACTTAAGAGCTGTAAATCAGCGAACAATCACTAAATTCCCTGTGGTGGCAAATCCTTATACTTTATTGAGTCATATATCTCCCAAACATACTTGGTATAGTGTAATAGATTTGAAAGATGCTTTTTGGGCCTGTCCTCTGGATGAGGGATCCAGAGATTATTTTGCCTTTGAGTGGGAGGACCCCGAAACAGGACGAAAACAACAATTAAGATGGACTGTGTTACCACAAGGGTTTACAGAGTCACCAAATCTATTTGGACAAACTTTAGAAAAAATTCTACAAGATTTCACAATACCTAAGGAGGTAAAATTATTGCAATATGTGGACGATTTATTAGTAGCAGGAGAAACTGAAGAGGGGATCCGAAAAGTGTTGGGATCACCCTGCATGGCTCGACCTTAAGGAGAAGGAGCTGTGGCGTTGATCTGCACGGCTCGACCTTAAGGAGAAGGAGCTGTGGCATTGAGAAGCTGGTAAACAGCTGGATATCTGCACGGCTCGGCCTTGAGGAGAAGGAGCTGTGATAAACAACTAAGAAGAAGCGAGGAAAACAGGAACACCTGCAAGCAGTGAATCCTGACTGTGTGAGAGGCGCGTGGACAGCGTGTGATATTTTGTGCACAGCCAATTGCAATAGCGTGTGTAACAAGCTGTAACCAATCATGAGTGTGTGCGCAGTGACTAAGCGAAAATTATGATATATATTGGAGTCAGACAAGACAATAAATGGCTTCGGCATATAACTCTCATAGAGTTGTGAAGTCCATCCTTCTCCCGCAACTGGTGACCCCGACGTGATACGATCTCTGGGATCTCATCGTTGAACACCGGTCGAGCGCAGAGGACGCCGCGGGAGAAGCCCGGTTGGAAGAATTGCAGTCAGCGGGACTGACGCAAGGAAAAAGAAAAAGGAATACGTTGCAACGGAGAAGCACCCAGCGAGGTGAGGTGAGCAACCGGGGCGGCATGGGGCAGAACACATTGCATGAAGAAGGGGCGATAGTCAGACCCCTGCTGCACATGCTCTCTAAGAGAGGACTGAAATATGATGAATATACACTTAGAAGGCTCCTAATTTGGAGCCGAAAGAAAGGGTACCCCCCCGATCTGTCTGTGGCCTTTAAGGCAGAGACGTGGGAGGAGATAGGAAAAATGTTATGGGAGCATATTGAGAAAACCGCCGCAGAGTTAGTGACGGCGTGGAAGTTGATATTAACCACATTAAAAGCCTTAAAGGCAGAGAGAAAAGCTGCAGCTGATATGGAGGAGGCTGTTAAACCGCCTTCAACCAATCCCTTTTTAACCGAGTCAGAGGGTCCAGGACCTTCAGCGACTCCGAATGCACCGCCTGAGGTGCCAGATGCACCGGGTGAACTGGCCGCATTAGATAAGTCAGAGAAACAAAGCTACGATGATATATGTGAGGGCAAGACGGGACAAAGCTGCCCAGAACAATGTACTCAATGTTCCCCTGTGTGCCCGTGTGAAAGATTGATGGCCGGGCTTCACCACCCCCGAAACCACCCAGACTTAACCGGTCGAAAGCCGTAGTTTTGAAGCCCTCAGCCGAGCCCCTGCCACCTTTACGGCCCCCGTTGCCTGATAGCAGCGACGAAGAAGAGCCTGTTGTAGAGACTATAGGGAGGCAAGAGCCTAGAATGAAAGGCGACCCTAGAGAGCAGTGGAAAGACGTTTTTTTAGGAGCGATGAAAGACGAGGAAACAGAGTTACCGATGGCATTTCCCGTTAGTGTACAGCCTCACGGGCCCAATCGCTGGGACCCATTTCATTGGGACTTGATTAAGGAAGTGCGGAAGGCAGTACAAAATTATGGCTTGCAATCACCTTTCACGCAAGCTCTATTAGATAACGTATTCACGGGAATGATTCTTACACCATGGGATTGTCGGCAGATGATAGATATGTTGTTGACACCAACCCAAAGGTTATTGTGGGCAGACAGATGGTATAAACTCTGTATGCAAGAAGCCCTGAGAAACCTGGAGCGTCAAGACGGCGATCCACTCCAGAACATTACTATGGAACAAATGACAGGCCAGGGACCATTTGTGGATGTTAGGTTGCAAGCTCAGCTGCCCTTAGAAGCCTTGCAATTAGTTGGGCGACTAGCATTGAATGCGTTGCGAACAGTCCCTGAGGAGGGAAAGAGGCAACCATCTTACACTCAAATTAGACAAGGGAGAGATGAACCATATATGTCTTTTGTTGATCGTCTGAGAGATGCTTTGAATAAGGTGTATACCAATGAAGATGCAAAACTAGCAGTGTTGTTGAATTTAGTGGTAGAAAATGCCAATGTAGATTGTAAAAGAATTTTGTTAACTTTGCCAAAAGAAGCAACGTTAGTACAAATGGTAGAAGCCTGCAACAGAGTAGGCTCTGCCACACATCAGGAAGAGACACTCGCAAGTGCCTTTGCAGCAGCAATTAAGCCATTTATAAATGGAAAAGGGGAGAAAAAATGTTTTAATTGTGGAAAAACAGGCCATTTTAGAGCTCAGTGCAAGGCCACAAGGAAAGGACCTAGGCAGATTGAGACAGGTCATAAATCCTTCCAACAAGGACCCTTTCAGCAAGGAATAGGCCCAGCAGGAGCACCATGTGGTCGATGTCAAAAATTTGGTCATGAAGCCTCAGAATGTTGTTCAAAGTATCATCGGGATGGTATGAAATTGGGAAACGGGCGACCGAGCACGAAGGCACCCCACGTGACGACACAAATGGGGAAGCACCACCAGGCTGCTTGGCAAGCCTCAGCGCCCAAACCAGAGGGAGCGCCGGAATGGACGTGGAAACAACAGTAGAAGTTACCTTATGGGACATGTCGGTTTATGATGTCCCGACTAACGCGAATGGACCATTAGGATATGGATTGAGTGCTTTGTTATTAGGACGATCTTCAGCAACAAAGCAGGGACTTTTTGTTCTCCCTGGAGTCATTGATGAAAAAGGCCATATTGTGCCAACCACTAGTCCTTGGAACACACCTGTTTTTGTGATTCCAAAGAAAAGTGGAAAATGGAGACTATTACATGACTTGTGAGAAGTCAATAAGGTATAGTGGACATGGGAGCCTTGCAACCAGGGCTACCATCTCCCTGTATGATACTGAAGTATTGGAAGCTTTTGATCATAGATCTCAAAGATTGCTATTTTACAATCCCTCTGCATGAAGATGATGCCAAACATTTTGCATTCTCAGTCCCAAGTACAAACAAGGCGCAACCCATGCAAAGATATCATTGGACAGTATTGCCACAAGGCATGAAAAATTCACCCACGATGTGTCAAATTTATGTAAATTGGGCTTTACAGCCAGTCAGAAAAAGGTAGCCTCAATATTTCATCTATCATTATGTGGATGACATACTGTTGGCTGGTGTTCAATTAAATCCGGAAGAAATGATCGGGGAGCTCGTTGAGCTTTTGAGGCAAAGTGGGCTGCAAGTGGCGCCGGAAAAGATACAAACTGAAGCGCCTTGGAGGTACTTGGGGTGGATGATCACTGAAACGTCGGTGACCCTCCAAAAGGTTGAATTGAGAATTCAGATTAAAACATTAAATGATGTACAAAAATTGGTAGGAGACGTTACTGGATTCGACCTATTTGTGGGATCACAAACCAAGATATGGAGCCCTTGGTTCAGCTCTTGCGAAGGGATAGCAGGTTAAACTCTCCTCGGCAATTGACCAAGGAAGCCTGGGAAGCAGTAGCAAACATTTCTGAAAAGGTAACTCAAGCATTTAGTTCTAGGATAGACCCCTCGATAGGGATCACTTTGGCAGTAATCAATCACGAGTGACATCCCTATGCACTTATAATACAGTAGATAACAAAGCTAGAATCAAAAGCGGACCCATTGAGAATTTTAGAGTGGGTCTTTTTACCTCAGTAGTACAGAAAAACCATCACCATGAAAGTAGAGTGTTTTGCAAATTTGATTATGAAAGGGCGCAACAGAATTATTGATATGTCGGCAAAGGACCTGAAAACGATTTTAATACCATTACAACAAGAATATTTGACTTGGGCTTTGCAGCACTCGGTTCCCTTCCAAACTGCATTAGCAGGATTTGAGGGTGACATTTAGATTCATTATCCATCACACAAAATGTTTACCTTTAAAAAAAACAAAAAAACCCGCCAAAAAACCCCAAAAAACAACCCAAACATGAAGTAGAAGAAAAATCAAAGTGTAGTCAATATCCAGTTCAAGGTGCTAAGTATTTATGGATGGTGGTGGGAAAACAGGCAAGGCAGCAATAGTATGGCGAGAGCATGGCGAATGGAAAGAACGGGTAGTTGTCGTGCCAGCATCAGTTCAAAAGGTAGAACTACAGGCAGTAATTGAAGCCTTTAAATTATGGTCTGAAGAACCTGTGAATATAATTACTGATTGTTTATATGTAGTTGGAGTAGTCCAAAGATTGGAAGGTTCAATCCTCAGACAGGTACAGCAGGAACAGCTATATCAACAATTTAGAACGCTTTGGTTTTTATTGCAGAAAAGACGACATCCTTATTACGTTATGCATATACGCAGCCATACCAACCTTCCAGGGGAATTGGTGGAAGGAAATGCAAGAGCTGATCGGCTGACTGCCACAGTATGGGCTGGACCTGCTCCGGATCGTTTAGGTCAAGCACAAGCCTCTCATGCCTTTTTCCATCAGTCTGCCAAAGTTTTAGCAAGACAATTTAATCTAAGTGCAGGTGACGCTAGAGCTATTATACAGACTTGTGCTGATTGTCAACAAATAGGCCCAGGAATCACGATTACAGTTAGTCCCCGACGACTGCATTCGCTACAACTATGGCAGATGGATGTGACACATGTTGCTGACTTTGGAAGATTTAAATATGTTCATGTTTCAATTGATTGCTATTCTGCAGTAGTTTGGGCCACTGCACAAACAGGAGAAACTAGTAGGCATGTACAAAAGCATTTGCAAGCTGCATTCGCAGCCCATGGTATACCCCTACAAATTAAAACCGATAATGGTCCTTGTTATGTAGCCCAGTCAACCCAACCATTTTTTGCTCAATGGGGAGTGACGCATGTTACTGGAATACCGCATCCCCCAACTGGACAAGCTATTGTTGAACGAATGAATCATTCCCTGAAGTGTTTACTGCAAAAACAAAAAGGGGGAGAGGCTACCACACCACCCCAAGAACGTTTGAATAAAGCCTTATATGTGTTAAATTATTTCCGTCTAGCAGAAGGAGAAACATGTAAAAGGAATGACAGGAAGTCTGTTTGAGTTAACACAAAATGTGCAAGTAAAAGTTAAAAATTTGGAAAAGAATATGTGGGAAGGACCTTTTCAACTGCTAACCTGGGGACGAGGTTATGCTTGTGTCATTACAGATTCTGGAACTTGTTTGGTACCCGCAAAATGGGTAAAACCATGGGTGAAACAGTCACCGTCGTCGTCGGACACATCTTGACACTATCAGGTGTCATCGCAACCTGGATGCCACCTCAGCCAAAAGAAAATGTATGGGTAAATCACACTGAAATTAGCAGTATCATGAGAGGAACATGGAAAGCTTTTAGGGCAAACTGCTCTATAACTACAAATCCTTTGGTAAGGTATAATATTGGTTTTCATAGCTTTATACAAGCACTTTTTCCATCACTAGAAGTAGCTTCTATCGCTAGGAGTAGTACAGCTAGAATTGTTTGCCTTGTAACATTCTGCTATTAATTTAAGCATAGTTGATATGTGACTGCTGGATTATGGTAAGATGCCATGTGAACAAAGCCTACGAACCAATAGACGGGGTGGCTGTGGCGCGTGCAGCACGTCTGGCCAGCGGGCACATGCGCCATAGGCTCCCTGTGTTGAAAGGTGACAACCGAGGCATGTTCCGACACTCGCTGGCCACGTGTGTTGAAACTCATTCCTTGGCAAATGTATAAATACCGGGATTTCCCGAAGAGCAGGGGGATTGGTGTATGGCAAGGCCACTGTTGCCTCCGTGGGGACATCCACGTATAGCTGGCACCTACCGACTGCTGGGCTGAGTTCGTGGCACAGGATGATACAAGAATGTACAGATAGTCCATCTTCCTCACAATCCTTAGGTTACAAATGATCCATCAGGTTTTGTTTATAGATAAACAAAAAGGGGGAGATGTTGGGATCACCCTGCATGGCTCGACCTTAAGGAGAAGGAGCTGTGGCGTTGGTCTGCACGGCTCGACCTTAAGGAGAAGGAGCTGTGGCATTGAGAAGCTGGTAAACAGCTGGATATCTGCACGGCTCGGCCTTGAGGAGAAGGAGCTGTGGTAAACAACTAAGAAGAAGCAAAGGAGTGCTGGAACACCTGCAAGCAGCGAATCCTGACTGTGTGAGAGGCGCATGGACAGCGCGTGATATTTTGTATATAGCCAATTGCAATAATGTGTGTAACAAGCTGTAACCAATCATGTGTGTGTGCGCAGTGACTAAGCGAAAATTATGATATATATTGGAGTCAGACAAGACAATAAATGGCTTCGGAATATAACTCTCATAGAGTTGTGAAGTCCATCCTTCTCCCGCAGAAAAGCCACCATTAAATTGTTAAATTTTCTAGGGGAAAAGGGATTAAAGGTGTCCCGATCAAAGCTGCAGTTTGTAGAACAAGAAGTAAAATACTTAGGACATTGGCTGAGTAAGGGAAGGGAGAAGTTAGATCCTGATAGGGTATCTGGGATTCTATCCTTAAGACCCCCACAAACTAAAACGGAAATTAGGCAAATACTGGGATTATTAGGATATTGTAGACCATGGCTTGAAAATTATAGTGATAAAGTATAATTCTTATATGAAAAATTAACTAATAACCAACTTAAATGGTTTATTGAAGATGATCAGAGATTTGAGGAAGTAAAAAAGGCATTAATACAAGCACCTGTATTGAGCCTCCCAGATCTAGAAAAACCTTTCTATCTCTTTGTGAATACATCAAGCCAGACAGCATATGGAGTTCTTACTCAAGACTGGACAGGAATCAAAAAACCCGTGGGGCATTGTTCTAAGTTACTTGATCCAGTAAGCAGAGGATGGCCTGCTTGTCTCCAAGCTTTGGTTGCTACAGCATTATTAATAGAAGAAGTTAGGAAGATTGCCTTTAGTTCTCCTTTAAAAGTGTATACCCCACACAATGTCAGAACTGTTTTACAACAAAAAGCGGAAAAATGGTTAACGGGCAGCCGAATCCTGAAGTATGAAGCAATACTAATAGACTCCCCTGACTTAGAACTGAGGGTGACTTCTGCTCAGAGTCCAGCACAATTTTTGTTTGGAGAACCATCAGAGGAATTACAACATAACTGTTTAGAGGTAATTGAGACCCAGACAAAGGTGAGACCAGATTTAAGAGATGCTGAGTTGAAAAATGGAGAAGCGCTGTTTATAGATGGCTCCTCCAGAGTGGTAGAAGGGAAGAGAAAATCGGGTTATGCAGTAATTAATAAGGACTTGGAACTTGTGGAATCAGGACCTCTGAGTCCATCATGGTCAGCTCAGGCTTGTGAGCTGTATGCCCTATGTAGGGCCCTGGAATTATTAAAAGGAAGAAGTGGGACTATATTTACAGATTCTAAATACGCATATGGGGTGGTCCACACTTTTGGAAAAATTTGGGAAGAAAGAGGTTTGATTAATACTCAAGGGAGGAATTTAATACATCAAGAATTAATAATAAAGATTTTCAAGGCGTTAAGAGAACCAAAGGAGATAGCAGTGGTACATGTGAGGGGACACCAAAAGGGATTAGATTACCGAACTAGAGGAAATAACTTAGCAGATAAAGAGGCCCAGGAAGCAGCCTTGAGGACTAAAGTTGCCAAAATTAATGTCATACAAACAAAGGAGGACACCAGCAAAGAAGAATGAGAGGAAAGAGAGAAGAAGTTTACGCCAGAAGAACAAACAAAATTGGAGAAAATAGGAGCTAAATTAGAACAAGGAAAATGGACGCTGCCCGATGGGTGAGAAATGTTGCCAAAAGCCTACACCAGGCGAATATTAGAACGTTTGCATGCGCAAACACATTGGGGTACAAAAGCCTTAAGTGATCATTTTCTTAAACAATTTGGTGGTATTGGAATTTTTGAAATAGCAAAGCAAATTACACAAGGTTGCTTAACCTGTCAAAAGGTAAATAAGACAGTGTTTCGACAAGCAGCCACGGGAGGGAGAAAAACAGCTTACAGACCTTTTGAGAAAGTACAAGTCGATTTCACTGAATTGCCTAAGGTAGGGAGGATAAAATATTTATTGGTAATAGTAGATCATTTAACACAGTGGGTAGAAGCGTACCCTGTAGCACGAGCTACGGCACAGATGGTGGTAAAAATTTTATTGGAACATTTGATACCTAGATATGGGATAATCCAGTACATTGATTCTGACCAGGGCACACATTTTACTTCTAAAATAATAAAACTGTTATGTCAATCATTAGGTATACAGTGGGAATACCACACTCCGTGGCACCCACAAAGCTCAGGGAAGGTAGAAAGAATGAATCAAACAATAAAACAACAATTGGCTAAATTAATGATTGAGACGCAAATGCCCTGGACGGAATGTTTACCATTGGCACTTCTAAACATAAGAACGAAACCATACAGTGAGACTGGATTATCGCCATATGAAATGTTATATGGCATGCCTTATTTTCAAGGAATGCCTCTGGGGAACAATGTAATTGAGGTTCATAGTATCCAACAATATATAATTACCATTGGAAAAAGATTAAAAGAATTAAGAGAGATTGGGATGGTGGCCCAAACACCACCTTTAGGATTTGCAATTCATCAGTTAGAACCAGGAGATAAAATTCTGATAAAAACATGGAAAGAAGGAAACTTATCTCCCCTCTGGGAAGGACCTTTCCTTGTTTTATTAACTACAGAAACAGCTGTGAGAACTGCTGAAAAAGGATGGACACATGTGTCACAAGTGAAAGGTCCAGTGAAGGAGTGGAAGGTCACATCTGACTAAATTGCTGTGGGAATTTTATTGCGGCTACTCCTGTAATGAAACAGGAGTGAAACATGAAAATCCCATAGTTGCTAAAAATCTATTTGTAAAGTCATTGAATATAACTAATTGTTACGTTTGTGGTGGAACAAATCAAGGTGAACGATGGCCATGGGAAGCTATGGAGAGAAATGTAAGTAATCCCCAAGTTTGGAAAACAATGGGAAAGGGTAATAGGAAACAACAATGGGTACTCCAAACGAGTATAATCAGAAGGAGTTGTTGGCAAAAGAACAGGAAAAAGGAGCTGGAACTAGAATTTGTCCTTTGTGTAGAAGGTGGTGTGCATTTGTAAGATTAGTGTTGCACGCTAACTGGCAGTTTTCTGTAGCCATAAAGCCTTGCAAATAAAGAGGATTGCCAGGCTCGGGCAACTGCTCAGGTCTGGACAAACCACTGATCTAGCAAAGCTCTGGCCTTCACAAGCAGTGCTCAATTAATTTGGGTACTAAGAAAGCACCCCCTTAAAGGAAAGAAGAGGGCAAGACCGGAGGGGAACTGGTGTTGCGGCTTAAAAAGGATCTGCCAAGGGCTGCAACCCCTTCGGGCTGTGACCGCCAATCACTATGGCCCTGACCGGACCTCTTCTAGTTCTACTTGGGGATGAGTTCCTTGGACTCTGACTATGGCAAATAACTGTAGTCAATATTGGAACAAGCCCAGCTGGGGTTTACCCCAGAAAAATGGAAAAAGTGAGGACCTTCTCTAATTGTAGAGCGCATACCTGTAATCAACAATAAAACCTAGTTTTTTCCTGTTACCCATAAATTAGGGAGAACGAATGGCCTCCTGAGAGACAAACTTGGAATGGAATAGGATTTTGGGGAGATTTTATGGGTGGTGATCGGCTTACTAAAATGGGGATAGTTGTATTGAGGATATGTGGGGGATTGTTACTAGATTAATCTACTCGGTTATACTCAATTGGAAATGAAAACACGAATCAATACTATAAAGAAAAAGATGGGGGATTGTGAAATATGTTTATCTGATTCGTGTGATGAAGTGCAATCTTCTGTACTTTCATGGATTTCTCCTGCACCATAAAAAGGGGTATTTTACAGGAGAAAGTTAAACTACTTTGCTGGTATATCAGCTCAAACCAGTTTGACCACTGACCGCATAGTATTGTGTAAAGAAAGTGCATGCATAAGGTTTGGGGTCATCCTGGGGGCACGCCGAGGAAGATTCGAGAAGACTCTAGCAGGAGAAGAGGGCGTGCGCTGAAGAAGACACGCCTATTCATGAATATGTATTAGCGAACAGGATCACGCTGAGGAAGAGTCGAGAAGATTCTAGAAGGAGAAGAGGGCATGCGCCGAAGAAGACATGCCTATTCATGAATATGTATTAGCAGACAGGATATAAAACAAGAACAGGAACTGAACCGCGTGCGTCTTGGTGGAGCAGAGACTCCCGGCGCACCCAGCGCTGTTTGCTTGCCTCTATTCGCTTAATAAATTGTAAATTTGAATTGGAATCCTGTTTGGGACTAAATCATTTATAACACCAGGAAAGTTCGTAACTCTGTTACTGTCTGAGGTCTCGGAGTTTGGCATATTGCTTCTTTGCGGGCCTGTCCCAAAGTTCTCTGTCCAGCACTGATTTCGTAGCTTAAATAAATCACTTTCTGCTGCATTACTTGGGCCTTCTTCTTAGACACCCGGTACCCTTGAAGCCCCAAAAAATTTAGTAGACTCACCATCCAGATCATACAATCGTCCTCTGTTTTGGTGGCGATCAGGATATCATCCACATATTGTAACAGTTTCCCTTTTTCAGATGGGGTTTCCCAAGATTCCAAGTCTTTTGCCAGCTGATTGCCAAAGATGGTAGGACTGTTCTTAAATCCTTGTGGGAACACCGTCCAAGTGAGCTGAGTCTTGCGACCACTTTTGGGGTTTTCCCATTCGAATGCAAATAATTTTTGGCTGGCTTCATAGAGAGGGAGGCAAAAGAAGGCATCCTTCAGATCTAAAACAGTAAACCAAGTTAATTCAGGTGTTAATACAGTCAACAGGGTATATGGATTTGCCACTACAGGGTAAAGGTCCTCAGTTATTTTATTTATGGCACATAGATCCTGGACCACATGGTACGACCCGTCAGGCTTACGAACAGATAATATAGGGGTGTTGAAATCAGACTCACACTCTTTCAGTAATCCTATTTGTAAAAATTTTTCAATCACTGGCCGAATTCCTTCCTTATCTTCCTTCTTTAGGGGATATTGCTTAACTCTTGCCGGTTGCCGGCCTTCTTTGAGTCTAACTTCAACAGGTAGTGCATTCTTCGCTCTTCCAGGGACATCAGTGGTCCATACCCCAGGATATACCTGATTTAAGATTTCCCCCCTAATCTTTCCTTCTACAAAAGGACTGGTTAAAATTAAACTCAGGATCTGAATATATTGCTGATCTTTTACTTCAAAAATAATTCCTCCTTTTTCAAATATAATTTTTGCACCTAATTGTTCCAACAAATCTCTTCCCAAAAGGGCCTTTGGGGAGTTGGGCATATACAGGAATTTGTGGATACCCCATTGCTTTCCCAATTTATATTTCAAAGGCTTACAAAAATATGCCTTTTCACTTCGGCCGGTTGCCCCTTTTACCATGGTGTAGTCGTTCCCCAGGGGCATTAAAGCTTGATTCAAAACCAAATATGTTGCCCCTGTGTCGACCAAAAATTCTACTTCTTGTTGCTCCTTCTCTAGCCTCATTATAACCAGTGGATCCGCTAGGGTAGATTCCCCAGGTCTCCGTCAATCTTTTTTTCACATGGGCTACCACTTTTCCTGTCTGGTGGCTTCGCCTCTTTTCCTTGTTTCTTGGACATTCTCCTTTTCCATGACCACATTTCTTACACAACGCACATTGATCCTTACCGAATCGAGACGGTTCTCGTCTAGGCCTCCTTTCCTCCTCTTCCCTGACAACTGCTATCATTCTTCTTTGCCCTTGTCTATATTCTTCCTCTCTATTACTAAATACACTCCATGCTTCATCCAGCAACACTTCCAGATTTCTACCTTCTGTAGGGCGCAGCTTCTGGCGTTTGCGCCTAATGTCCCCCGTGGACTGACCCAAGAACAGGGAGACTATTTGTTGTATTCCTACCTCTGACCCAGGATCCAGCGGTGTGCTATGGCGCATTACATCCTTCAATCGATCCAGGAACTCGGATGGGGACTCGGAAGGACCTTGTTTAACTGCATATAGAGCTGACCAATTTATGGTTTTGGGAATAGCCCTTTCCATTCCCTTTGAAATCCATTCTTGATATTCCTGTAACCTCTCCATATGGGCAGATTTATTAGCATCCCATTTTGGGTCTCGGAGGGGAAAATATTCTTTGACATCCCCCTCCGTGATCTTGCAATGGTCTTCAGCTAAATTCCCTGCTGTTTTCAAAATTAATTGCTTTTCTGTTTCTGTCATATACTCTAAGACCAACTGTATATCTTTCCAGTCTGGATTATGTCATTTTACTATGAACTGGAAAAGCTTAGTAACACTCACCGGGTCGCTTCTATAGTCCCTTGCAACTTTTCTCCATTCTCCGAGATCAGTGGTGGAAAAGGGAACCTTAATCATCATTGTTCCTCCATCAGGTCCCATTGCCTCTCTGAGAGGGGCTTGTAAAGCTGTAGGGACAGTCCTAGAGGCAGTTTTCTTCCTTGTGTGGGAAGGTATGGGACCGTCCAGGGGAGTGGAGTTTTCGTCCGAGTCCGCATCCTGTTCCTGTGGTCGAGGGGGAGGCTTAAACAAATCAGTTAGATCTTGTTCTGGTGCCTGGTGAATTTTGTCTACTTTAGTACACCTTTGTCCAATACTACATGCCGAACAACACCGCCTCAGTTTACTCTTAAGTTCCTTATTATTTTCTCACTCAAGTGCGAGTACCATAGGGTCCTGTGGTGGCACCATTCCACAGTCCCTTTGCCACTCCGGATGGTTTCGGAGGATGAAAAACATGTCTGCATATGAAACTTCATCCCACTTCCCTTCTCTCCTTAAAAACAACATCAATTGTAAAAGAGTGTTATAATCTATAGATCCATTAAGTGGCCACTTAGCTTCACTCTCCAATTTATACAACGGCCAACATTGGTTGCAATACTCAATAAGGGTCTTTTTATTTTCTGTCCCTCCAGTTCCAACAATGTCTTTCCAATGAGCAAGCACACAGCCTAGGGGACTTTTCTTCAAAACTCCCTTATGAGTGTTATCCATTTTGCAAACCTCTTCTATTACTTTAGTTTCTGATATACTTTACAATAAGTTTCCACACAAGCCGTTTCTTACACTTCTTTATGGTTTCTTCCCAGTTCTTTTCCCACACTTCCCAAATTTCTGGGATTAGATTTTCCTTTCCACACACAAAACAGGGAATTACTCCTATTTGTCCACCAACACTGGGGCTTATAAAACGTCTGAAGGTTGTTCTCAATCTAAGGCCACTTTCTGCACTGCAGGAGTCACATACACTCCTCTTAGACAAAATTGTTCATTTCCCCTTTTTATCCAATGTCCTCCTTCATTTAAATATTTCCAAGGTTCAAACCCAAACCACCAAAGGAGTAATTCCCTTTTCCCCGCTCCTTCATTAACATATAGAGGCATTCACAATCTTTCTATACATTACACACATAAAGACAAAGACTTTTAACATAAAATTCCCGGGTACTTAATTTATACATTTATCACTCCAGGTAACACCCATCCAGCAGCTGCAAATATATATAAAAATTGCGAGGAGGTCCGCTTACCCTTCTCCTGCTTCTTATATACCAGTCATTAGCAGGTCCATCCTGGCTCCCGACACTGGGATGCAGCGGTGACCTCGGATTTGCTCGATCTACCCTCAAGATCGCTAGCAGTCGCCCCTTCAGTCAGGAAATCCCCTTATTTCCATACAGGGTACCCTCCTCCTACGGGGTACCCTCCTCCCATACGGGGACTCTGCTGCATGCCAGACGTCTCTGCACGATTTACCAGCTGCCCCGGCCACGTGTATGACTTACAGGCTCCCCTCATAAAACATATCGTTTTCTTCTGCGGCTTCAGGAGGTTGTTGTCTGCTCCCACAGTGAGCGGCTGGCAGCGGAGTCACCTCCGAGGAAAGTGCTCGAGACGCGCCCTGGGGTGTCCGCTCCACAGCCGATCCTGAGGTTAAGCAGAGAGCCTCCTGCCTGGCTCGCCAAAACTGACGTGCGGAAAACAGACTCCACAATCTGAAAGATTGTAAAGTAGGTATGTTTATTCAGCGCTGGGCAGCACGGGGGGGGTAGTCCCACTAAAAACCATGCGCACCCCAACGCGGCATTTACTCCAAGTATATATGTAAAGTTTTGCATATACATAAAGCTTCGCAATATGCCTATACATATGCATGATCTGTCCCCGCTTCGTATTGAAATGAGTTCCAAGACGTTGTTTCCATGAACACCTCCCATCTGCGCTTGCGCATTGCCTCCTAGTGGTGGTCGTCGGGGGTCATGGGGATGAAGGTTGGTGGTTCCTCTTCGTCACCGCTGGTAACCTTTTGTCCCTGCGCAGACTCAGTTGTTCCTTGGCTCTTACTCCAACCGCAGGGTCAGTTTTAGCTAGTTTCTTGAGGCAAGTTCCTAATTCTTATCAGGGACTGTCCTTGTGAGGAGCCACAAATATTGGTGCAGCGATCAGGGCCATACAAGCGGGCAGTTGCACACTTCTCTAAACAGTTAGATGAAGTAAGCAAAGGTTGGCCCAGCTGTTTGAGAGCCGTAGCAGCAGTAGTGCTTAACATTGAAGAAGCCTGCAAATTTACCATGGGCCAGAAGATAACTGTGTTCGTGTCACACACGGTTTCAACAGTGCTCGAACAGAAGGGAGCACATCATTGGTTATCACCCTCTCAGTTCCTTGAAGTATCAGGCCCTCTTAGCTGAACAGGACGATGTCAATATAGTAACAACTAATATTGTGAATCCAGCATCTTTTCTCAGTGGCAAAGTTACCGAACCAGTAGTCCATGACTGTCTGGAGACAATGGAAGCGGTTTATTCCTGTCAACCTGACTTAAAGGAAGAACCGCTGGAGGACGCCTAAGAAAATCTGTTTACTGATGGAAGCAGTTTTGTGAAGCAAGGACTTCGTAAGGCTGGTTTTGCGGTAACCACTACTTGTAAGGTAATTGAAGCTAATCCTTTACCTGCAGGAACATCGGCCCAAAAGGCAGAAATTATTGCCTGAATCCGAGCACTGGAAATTTCAAAAGGAAAGAGGGTCAACGTATGGACAGACTCCAAATACGCCTTTGGAGTGGTACATGCTCATGGAGCTATTTGGAAAGAAAGAGGGCTGCTGACTGCTCAAGGAAAGCAAGTGAAATATGCTAAAGAGATCTTACAATTGCTGGATGCTGTGCAACTACCGAAGGAAGTTGCAATTATGCACTGCAAAGGACACCAAAAGGGTAACACTGATCCAGAGGTTGGGAACAAATTGGCTGATTACGAGGCTAAGGTGGCAGCGGAACGGACAGAAATTGTAAAAACTTTTTCTTTGATCCCAGACGGTAAACTCAGTATAATAGAGAATGAGAAATTGGAATATTCTAAAGAAGATAAAGTTATGGTAAATGATCTAGGAGGGAAGAAAGACCAACAAGCAGGAACGTATTCGATGTCAGATGGTAGAATAATAGTACCTTATAACATATTATGGAAACTCCTACGGGAAGAACATAATAAAACACATTGGGGAGCAGATGCATTGTATAAATATTTAAATCAAAGAATAGTGAGTCGAAATTTATATACTACATTGTCACCCAAAGTCACCCAAAGATGTGAAACATGTTTGAAAAACAATCCAAATACCACGCATAAGATGATACAAATTGGGAGTATTGGAAAGGGAAACATGCCTGGACAGCAATGGCAAATAGATTTTTCTGAACTCCCAAGAAAAGGGGGGTTTCGGTATTTGTTAGTATTAACAGACACCTTTTCGGGCTGGCCAGAAGCTTTCCCTTGTAGGACTAATAAGGCTAGGGAAGTGACTCAAGTACTTTTAAACGAGATCATTCCTAGATTTGGAGTACCAGCAGTAATATCTTCTGATAGGGGTACTCACTTCTGTGCGCAAATAGTGCAACAAGTTAGTAAGTTTTTAGGGATTGACTGGCAACTACGTACTCCGTACCGACCTCAGGCAAGTGGGCAAGTGGAGAAAATGAATCACTTAATTAAACAACAGCTAGCTAAAATCAGTCAAGAAGCAAATCTACATTGGTACCAAGCGCTCCCACTACCCTTATTACGAATCAGGGTAAAACTGAGAACTAAAGAGAATTTAAGTCCATTTGAAATTTTGTTTGGGAGGCCGTACCAATCCCAATACCAAGGGGAAGATCTCACCCAGTTAGGCGAGAATAATCTACAAAAATATAGGATAATATTAGGAAAACAACTTAATGAGGTAAACAAGAGAGTTTTAGAAACCAGATCTAGAGGTCTGGATTCTCCTATTCATCCTTTTAAGCCGGGAGACTGGGTTTATATTAAGGCTTTTACAGGTGAACCCTTGGAAGAGAAGTGGAAGGGACCCTTCCAGGTGCTGCTAACAACCTTCACTGCTATCAAGATTAAGGAGCAATCAGCGTGGATTCACTATTCAAGGATTAAGAAGGCTTCCCCTCCATGGGTGATAGAACAACAGGACTCTCTGAAGTTAAAGATAAAACAACAAAATGTATAAATAAATACGTTGTGTTAATTGTAAATTTGGTAACCATGAGTCCAATTTGTGAAATGATTTACTAGGATCAGAATACACATCTGACATTGACCCAGAGTGTTACCCAAATTCTAACCAAGAGTGATTGTTGGATGTGTACTGAAACGCCTAGAGATTCTAGACAGACACTACCTCTAATAGGAGTTCCAGCTCCTGTTAACATCTCTCTATTTAATAACCCCCACTATGGGATAGGACATGATAAGAGTACTTGGTGGCCAAATCTTTCAAAAAAATGGGAACAGGTTGAATTATCGGTCTCTATTATAAATCTTGATTCCAATTCTTCTATTTATGTATATGGTCCAGGAAACGATTCCATCTCCTCACATGATTTAAAGTCAGGAGACGATGGATGTGGTGATTACACGTATAAATGAACCACTAGGTTCATAGGCTGTTTTCCTGGTTGTAACAGAACGGCATCATACTGGAGACCAACCACACCCCATGTACCTAGTTTTTCCGGACTGCTGGTTCCTGAAGGAACAGGATGGTTTTGGCTATGTAACCACAGAATCACAGAATCACAGAATCACTGGGTTGGAAAGGACCTTCAAGATCATCAAGTCCAACCATTAATCCAGCGCCACCATGTCCCCTAAACCATGTCCTGAAGCGCCACATCCACACGTTTTTTGAACACTTCCAGAGATGGCGACTCCACCACCTCCCTGGGCAGCCTGTTCCAATGCCTGACCACTCTCTCAGTGAAAAAATTTTTCCTAATATCCAATCTAAACCTCCCCTGGCGCAACTTGAGGTCATTTCCTCTTGTCCTATCACTAGTTACTTGGGAGACCAACACCCTCGTTGCCACAACCCCCTTTCAGGTAGTTGTAGAGAGCGATAAGGTCTCCTCTCAGCCTCCTCTTCTTCAGACTAAACAACCCCAGTTCCCTCAGACGCTCCCCATAAGACTTGTGCTCCAGACCCCTCACCAGCTTCGTTGCCCTTCTCTGGACACGCTCCAGTACCTCAACATCCTTCTTGCAGTGAGGGGCCCAAAAGTGAACACAGGATTCAAGGTGCAGCCTCACCAGTGCCGAGTACAGGGGCACAATCACTTCCGTACTCCTGCTGGCCACACTATTCCTGATACAGGCCAGGACGCTGTTGGCCTTCTTGGCCACCTGGGCACACTGCCGACTCATGTTCAGCTGGCTGTCAACCAGCACCCCCAGGTCCCTTTCCGCCGGGCAGGTCTCCAGCCACTCCTCCCCAAGCCTGTAGCGTTGCATGGGGTTGTTTTGGCCAAAGTGCAGGACCCGGCACTTGGCCTTATTAAATGTCATACAACTGACCTCAGCCCATTGATCCAGCCTGTCCAGATCCCTCTGCAGAGCCCTCCTACCCTCCAGCAGATCAACACTCCCACGCAACTTGGTGTCATCTGCAATCTTACTGAGGGAGCACTCGATCCCCTCATCCAGATCATCTATAAAGATATTGAACAAGACCGGCCCCAGAACCGAGCCCTGGGGAACACCGCTTGTGACCGGCCGCCAGCCGGATTTAACGCCGTTCACCACAACTCTCTGGGCTCGGCCATCCAGCCAGTTCCTCACCCAGTAAAGAGTAAACCTGTCTAAGCCACGAGCTGCCAGTTTCTCCAGGAGAATGCTGTGGGAGACGCTGTCAAAGGCTTTACTAAAGTCCAGGTAGACAACGTCCACAGTCTTTCCCTCATCCACTAGGCGGGTCACCTGGTCATAGAAGGAGATCAGGTTGGTCAAGCAGGACCTGCCTTTCATGAACCCATGCTGGCTGGGCCTGATCCCTTGGTTGTCCTGCAGGTGCCCTGTGAGCACTCTCAAGACCAACCGCTCCATAATCTTCCCCGGTACAGAGGTCAGGCTGACAGGCCTGTAGTTCCCAGGATCCTCCTTCCGGCCTTTCTTGTAGATGGGCGTCACATTGGCCACCTGGGCACACTGCCGGCTCATGATACAGCTAGGAAAATTCTACCCCCAGATTGGCAGGGAGCATGTACTTTAGGGGCCTTGGTGCCTAATATGACCATAGCAGATAAACTACATCAACAAAAAGGATGGATCAGAACTTTTCTAAGGAGAACGACCAGGGCTCGCAATGCAATTGCAGACAGACCCATGAAATTTCATGGTTTTGTAAGATGGTTCCTCCCCTGGCTTGGTGTGAGTGAACTGGAAAAGACTCTAGTGAACATTTCAGCAGTAATAGAAATAATAGAGAACAAGACACTAGACGCAATTCAAGCCCTACAGAAAGAGGTTTCCAGCCTATCACAGGTGATACGTCAAAACCGAATGGCGTTAGATTTATTATTAGCTTCACAGGGAGGTGTTTGTACCATCATAAACACTAGCTGTTGCATGTATGTTGATCAAAGCGGTCGAATATCAACAGACTTAGAAGAGATTTGGAAACAAACTAAAGTGTTACATAGAACGGCCTTAGGTGACACCTCTTGGGCATTTGAAGAAGTTTGGAACAAATTAACCTCTTGGTTACCAAATTTTAAATGGATCAAAGAGCTGTTTGTACTCATATTAGTTGATAGCTTATTTGTTTTATTTACTTGTTGTATGATTTGATGTTCGATATGGTGTTGTCAGGAGAATGTGAATGGTTATGTTACCTGGAAAAAGAATAAGATCGAACATGAAGTCACAACAGGGAGATATTTTAATTGATGGACAATTGATAATGGTATGTTATGAGGGACTGCGAAAGAACGCGCAAAGATAATAGAAAAGGGGGGGATGAAACAAGGATCTAAAACAATTACAAGGTTTTAGCATGTGTCACTAATCAACCCTAAGTTTTGCAAATTTCTTAATATATGGAAGGTTATTGATTACATGATTAGTTTGACTTTAGTATAGAATTCTTTAGCCTAATAACTATGCGATTATGTTTAACGGCCTACTCTCATAGTCCTTAGGCTGTATTTCCTCAATGCTAACATTGTAACTATGTGTAAACGGTTAATCACGAGGAAAGCAGGCCTCATGAAAGTTAAAGAAGAGTTAAGAGCAAGGACTGGGAGATTAAAGAGAACAGAGAAGGTATCTTAACCTTGAGCATAGAGATAGACTGGCAGGAATGCTCTAACAAGGATGATAAGAAGGAACCGCTTGGCTAGACAACAGAAGGGGCAAACATCCAAGGAGAAGAAATTATCCTCAAGAGACCCGTGACCATAAAAGGGAAAAAGGAGTAGGGGGCTAACTCCCCAAACGACCACCGACGACCACCTGAGACCCCCGCGCATGCGTAGTGTAGTTTTGCAACGCCAGCATTATGTAAATGTAGTAGATAGGCAAGGAGGCAGTGATTTCTTGGAAAATGTGTGAATATTCATGTCTCTAAGGTATATAAAGGATGAACTTTTTTTTCAGCGCACGCATGTTAGGAGGAGCTATTCCCCACGCATCCAGCGCAGTAATAAACATACCTGCTTTATAACTCTTTTGAGTTGTGAAGTTTGTTTCTGCGCATCAGAACCACGGGAGAACTGGTATCCCATGACTGCTTGGAAACGATTGAAGCAGTCTATTCCAGCCGACCCGACCTAAAAGAGGAGCCGCTGGAAGATGCTGAAGACTCCTGGTACACAGATGGAAGTAGCTTTGTTCGACAAGGCATCTGCAAAACAGGGTATGCAGTAACCGCTATGGATCAGGTAATAGAATCCAAAGCCCTTGCCCCAAATACCTCGGCACAAAAGGCAGAAATAATAGCCTTAACCTGAGCATTGGAGCTAGCCAAGGGCAAGAAGATTAATATCTGGACAGACTGCAAATACACTTTTGGGGTAGTCCATGCCCATGGAGCCATATGGAAAGAAAGGGGACTACTATCCACCCAAGGAAAACATATAAAACATGCTGAAGAAATTCTTAGGCTCCTGGAAGCAGTACAGCTATCCGAAAAAGTAGCTATCATGCATTGCAAGGCTCATCAGAAAGGAAATGCAGCCCAAGAGTTGGGCAATGCTATGGCGGATCGTGAAGCCAAAAGAGCAGCTGAGAAAGCTGACTTAGAGGTGCAGTCTTTGGTCCCAGATGGTAACATACAAATTGATTGTGTACCCAGGTATTCCAAAGAGGATCAGAAATTAGTTGAAGACTTAGGTGGAGAAATAGAGAAAGATAGGTGGGCAAAGACACCGCAGGGCAAAATAATAATCCCATTTGCATTATTGTGGGCCATAGTTATAGCAGAACACAGGAAATCTCATTGGGGAGCTGAGGCATTGTATAAACATTTGAGTCAGCATATAGTTGCCCGGAACCTCTACACCACTGTTAGGCAAGTGACACAGCAGTGTGAAATATGTTTGCAAAATAATCCTAAAGTAAGCCCTGAAGTCCAACACGGACAAAGAGGGAAAGGAAACTATGCAGGGCAGCTGTGGAAAATTGACTTCTCAGAACTGCCAAGAAAAGGGGGGGTTCTGATATTTGTTGGTTCTAACAGACACCTTTTCAGGCTGGAACTACACTCCCAAACAGCTGCAGGATCCTGATGAAGTGATAGAATTAAAAAAAAAAATGCCCTGGCTATTCCATAGAGGCACAACTTACCACACTGTGCTAGATCCTGGCCAGCATCTACCAAACACTGCTCAGTATTATGCAGCACCCTCAAGGAGAAGAGAGGGAAAACATACCAACAGACACTATGGCTAAACCAGACACTATATCAGTCCCCCCTATAACTAAAAAGAAACAACAGAAGCAGAAGTCAACTCGTTTAGTAAGAGATTGTGGTGGTGCATCCCCCCTCCTCACCTTGTACCTGGGCCGCTCTAAGTTGCCTGACAAGCCTTGGCCTCTGAACAAAGGGTTTGGCGGTTGAGAACCCCTCAACCGTACCAAGCACTCTTGTGTAGCCAAGGAGGAGAGTAGCACTGAGCATATCAGGGACGTGATCGCCTAAACAAGGTATGGAACAAGAACAGAACTAATCAGTTCTCTCCAGACAATCCTGGCAGCAGTACCATTAAAACTTGAGAAATCATCTGCCTGGATTGTGGAAACTCACTGATGCCTAAAGTCAATCATCTCCCAGTCCTATAAATAGTGGTCCCAAGTGAGACCCTTTGAGCTCTCCTGGACCGCAGCGGGCTGCGACCAGCACCTCCCTCTGAGTGGGACGCATCTCAGAGTCCGTGAACCCTCAAGTTCACAATCAACTCGGAGGCTTGACTGTGCACCTGTTGAGCCATGCAAAGCATTCAATGTGAGTACTTGACTGGATTCGAGGGGGATATTTAATAGGTACCTTTGTACAGATCTATCTCTTTTCTCTACATCTCTTTATGTGTCTCTATCTCTACACCTATATGAGTGTGTGATTAAGGAATTTTAGTAAGTTTTCGATTGATTATGCTGCTAAGTTTTATATGATTCGATACTGTGATTTAACTCAAAAGTGTTAGTGAATTTAATTCCTCCTATTTTGTATTAGATAAATTGCCGTCCTAAAGTTACATCAAGCACAAAATCATAGACTATATCACCACACCAGAATCCCTGATACTCTGTCCCTTTAGTCATAAACCATTGACCAAGTCTGGGACTAGGAGTGGATTCAGCCGCACCTAGACTCCTCTCTGAGAAGGAGTTTAGAAAGCAAGGAGGTCTACTCTGAACCTTGTGACTCAATGGGAGGGCATTCCTTTACTTTCCTTACCCAATTGTCCTGGTTTCAGCCAGGATAGAGCTGGTTTTCTTCACAGAAGCTAGTGTGAGACTGTGTTTTGGATTTGGGATGAGGAACTGTTGATAATGTGCTGATGTTTTGGGTTGTTGCTGAGCCGTCGAGGACAGTCCAGCTTCTTGTGCTGGCCTGCCAGCAAGCAGGCTGGGGGTGCACGGGGAGCTGGGAGGGGACACAGCCGGGACAGCTGACCCAGACTGGCCAAAGAGATATTCCCTACCATCCGACGTCATGCCCAGTACATAAACTGGAGTTGGCCAGGGGGCAGAAATCGCTGCTCGGGGACGGGCTGTCGATCACGGGGTGGTGAGCAATTTCTGTATTGGGCATCACTTGTTCTTGTGCATTCCTTTGTTGGTATTGTCATTGTTGTTCCCTTCTTTCTTTCTGTCCTATTGGACCGTGTTTGTCTCAACCCACGAGGTTTTTCCTGGTTCTCTCCCCCGTCCCGCTGTGGGAGGGAGAGTGAGCGAGCGGCTGCGTAGTGCTTAGTTGCCGGCTGGGGCTAAACCACAACAGTCTTTTTTGGCGCCCAACGTGGGGCTCGAGGCTTGAGATAATAACGGTTGCAGGTCACAATATCAGTTTATTTGATTTGCATCATGCTCTCGTCTTTGCTGTACATGTTAAGGATCAGTGTTGGTTTCTGCGGGCTGCTGTACTCTGCAATGATTAGTAATGTCTCGCCTGTGAATTTTGTTTTTAGAACACTGACCTTGAGCTTAATGTGGTATCATCTGAGCTCTGTACTAAAGCCGTTACTGTATTTTGGCTACAGTCTTGTGGAGACGATTAGCAATTATACTTCTGCCTCTGAAAGGTTTTTTATGGAGGAAATGCAGAGTGGTACCTTTGCTACCCTCTATCATAACATTTCCTCCTTCATCACAATAATTTTTCAGTATTTTGAACACCCTTGGGTAGTTAAAATACCTCTATTGCTACTTCTGGGGAACATTGTTTCGGTTTTGTCTAAGGTTGGCAAGCAATTTAAGAATATCACCCGGAGATCTGCCCCAAGGCTGGATAGTTATGAATGGCAGGGTGTGTGGAACAGCATGGGCAAATGTCTGGGGCGGTGGGCACCTCCGTTGTTTTGGAGCTTCACTCCCGAACAAGTGCAGAATCCTGATAAACTAGCAGAATATCTGGAAGTGATTTATGGTGACTTGGACAATGGACAATCATCCAAAGATCCAGATGAAGTCAATTGCACGCAACCTATGTGGCGGAAGTTTGTACGGAGTGCACCATCATCATATGCCAACTCATTAGCAGTAATGGCCTGGAAGGACGGAGAGAGACCAACGGTGGATGAATTGGCTGGCCAACTCCGGCAATACGAAGAAAGTCTCTCTTCCTCCCTACGGGCCTGCGTCTCTGCTATAGAGAAACTGTCCCGAGAGTTCCGGCAATTCAAAGAGGATATGCCCTACCCTCCACCCATACGGACCAGTGTCTCAGCCATTAGGAGTAAGCGCTCTTCTGTTCAAGAGAGAAGATACAGAGGATACACACCACGAGCCACCCTGTGGTTTCAATTGCGTGACTACGGAGAGGACATGAGGAGGTGGGATGGAAAACCTACCTCGACCCTAGAGGCACGAGTACGCGAGCTGCAAGGAAAAACAATTACAAAAGGGGGTTCAGGTTCCTCGAGGAAAATCGTCGCTCCACTTTCCAGTGGGCAGCTTCCCAGAAAGAATAGAAGAGCTGATCTCACCTCTGATCCTCTTGAAGGGACTTCTGATTCCTATTTACAAGAAGTGGGTAACGAGTACTATGAGCAGGATTAGAGGGGCCCTGCCTCCAGCCAGGCGGAGGAGAGGGACAACCGAGTTTATTGGACTGTGTGGATTAGATGGCCTGGCACATCAGACCCACAGGAATATAAGGCTTTAGTGGACACCGGTGCACAGTGCACCCTGATGCCATCAAGCCATATAGGGGCAGAGCCCATCTGTATTTCCGGAGTGACAGGGGGATCCCAACAGCTGACTGTGCTGGAGGCCGAAGTGAGCCTAACTGGGAATGAGTGGCAGAAGCACCCCATTGTGACTGGCCCGGAGGCTCCGTGCATCCTGGGCATAGACTACCTCAGCAGAGGGTATTTCAAGGACCCAAAAGGGTACCGGTGGGCTTTTGGTATAGCTGCCTTGGAGACGGAAGAAATTAAACAGCTGTCCACCTTGCCTGGTCTCTCAGAGGACCCTTCTGTGGTGGGGTTGCTCAGGGTCAAAGAACAACAGGTGCCGATCGCTACCACAACAGTGCACCGGCGGCAATATCGCACCAACAGAGACTCCCTGATCCCCATCCATGAGCTGATTCGTCGGCTGGAGAGCCAAGGAGTGATCAGCAAGACTCACTCACCCTTCAACAGCCCCATATGGCCATTGCGAAAGTCTAATGGAGAGTGGAGACTGACAGTAGACTATCGTGGCCTGAATGAAGTCACGCCGCCACTGAGCGCTGCTGTGCCGGACATGCTAGAACTTCAAAATGAACTGGAGTCAAAGGCAGCCAAGTGGTACGCCACCATTGATATTGCTAACGCGTTTTTCTCGATCCCTTTGGCGGCAGAGTGCAGGCCACAGTTTGCTTTCACTTGGAGGGGTGTCCAATACACCTGGAATCGACTTCCCCAGGGGTGGAAACACAGCCCTACCATTTGCCATGGGCTGATACAAACTGCACTGGAACAGGGTGAAGCTCCAGAGCATCTGCAATACATTGATGACATCATCGTATGGGGCAACACAGCAGAAGAAGTTTTCGAGAAAGGGAAGAAAATAATTCAAGTCCTTCTGAAAGCTGGTTTTGCTATAAAACAAAGTAAAGTCAAGGGACCTGCACAAGAGATCCAGTTTTTTAGGAATAAAATGGGAAGATGGACGTCGACAGATCCCAATGGATGTGATCAACAAAATAACAGCTATGTCTCCACCAACTAGCAAAAAAGAAACACAAGCATTTCTGGGTGTTGTGGGTTTCTGGAGAATGCATTTTCCAAATTACAGTCTGATTGTAAGCCCTCTTTATCAAGTGACCCGGAAGAAGAACGATTTTAAATGGGGCCCTGAGCAACGACAAGCCTTCGAACAAATCAAACAGGAGATAGTTCATGCCGTAGCCCTCGGGCCAGTCCGGGCAGGACAAGATGCTAAAAATGTGCTCTACACGGCAGCCGGGGAGAATGGCCCTACCTGGAGTCTCTGGCAGAAGGCACCAGGAGAGACTCAAGGTCGACCTCTAGGGTTTTGGAGTCGAGGATATAGGGGATCTGAGTCCCGCTATACTCCAACTGAAAAGGAGATATTGGCAGCATATGAAGGAGTTCGAGCTGCCTCAGAAGTGGTTGGTACTGAAGCACAGCTCCTCCTGGCACCCCGACTGCCGGTGCTGGGCTGGATGTTCAAAGGGAGGGTCCCCTCTACACATCATGCGACTGATGCTACGTGGAGTAAGTGGGTCGCACTTATTACACAGCGGGCTCGAATAGGAAATCTTAATCGCCCGGGAATCTTGGAAGTGATCATGGACTGGCCAGAAGGCAAAGATTTTGGAATATCACCGGAAGAGGAGGTGGCGCGTGCTGAAGAGGCTCCACCATATAATGAACTGCCAGAGAACGAAAGGCAATATGCCCTGTTTACTGATGGGTCCTGTCGTATTGTAGGCAAACATCGAAGGTGGAAAGCTGCTGTATGGAGCCCTATACGACGAGTTGCAGAAGTGGCTGAAGGACAAGGTGAATCAAGTCAGTTTGCGGAGGTGAAAGCCATCCAGCTGGCTTTAGATATTGCTGAACGAGAAAAATGGCCAGTACTCTATCTTTATACTGACTCATGGATGGTAGCAAATGCTCTATGGGGGTGGCTGCAGCAATGGAAGCAGAGCAACTGGCAACGCAGAGGCAAGCCCATCTGGGCTGCTGAATTGTGGGAAGATATTGCTGCCCGACTAGAGAATCTCGTCATAAAAGTACGTCACGTAGATGCTCACGTACCCAAGAGTCGGGCCACCGAAGAACATCAAAACAACCATCAGGTGGATCAGGCTGCTAAGATTGAAGTGGCTCAGGTGGATCTGGACTGGCAACATAAGGGTGAATTATTTATAGCTCGGTGGGCCCATGACACCTCAGGCCATCAGGGAAGAGATGCGACATATAGATGGGCTCGGGATCGAGGGGTGGACCTGACCATGGATGCTATTGCACAGGTTATCCATGAATGTGAGACGTGTGCTGCGATCAAACAAGCCAAGCGGTTAAAGCCCCTCTGGTATGAAGGACGATGGTTGAAATATAAATATGGGGAGGCCTGGCAGATTGACTATATCACACTTCCACAAACTCGCCAAGGCAAGCGCTATGTGCTTACCATGGTGGAAGCAACCACCGGATGGCTGGAAACATACCCTGTGCCCCATGCCACCGCCCGGAACACTATCCTGGGCCTTGAAAAGCAAGTCTTATGGCGACATGGCACCCCCGAAAGAATTGAGTCGGACAACGGGACTCATTTCCGAAACAACCTCATAGACACCTGGGCCAAAGAGCACGGCATTGAGTGGGTGTATCATATCCCCTATCATGCACCAGCTTCCGGAAAAATTGAACGATACAATGGACTGTTAAAGACTACACTGAGAGCAATGGGTGATGGGACATTCAAACATTGGGATAAACATTTAGCCAAAGCCACCTGGTTGGTCAACACTAGGGGATCTACTAATAGAGCCGGCCCTGCCCAATCAAAACTTCTACGTACTGTAGAAGGGGATAAAGTCCCTGTGGTGCATGTGAGAAACATGCTGGGGAAGACAGTCTGGGTTACTCCTGCCTTAGGAAAAGGCAAACCCGTTCGTGGGATTGCCTTTGCCCAGGGACCTGGGTGCACTTGGTGGGTAATGCGGAAGGATGGGGAAGTCCGATGTGTACCTCAAGGAGACTTGATTTTGGGTGAAAACAGTCAATGATTTGAATTGTATTATGTTAATTGTTCAGTATGACATTACTACTATGGCTGCTATCTACCATATCAACGGTATTACAGTAAGAATCACCCAGACTGATGAAGAATGAGCTTCACTGAAACCAAGCAACGTGCAGCAGTGATGAAACCAGAACGGGCTTCAGCAGCTTGCACCCAACAAATCCCTCGAGATCGACATCTTCGACCTGCAGATCATGGACATGGACCGTGCTAGATGACAATCCAACACCACATACCATCTCCCCTGCCCTGAGAGACTGCTATGATGGATGAAGCCCAGAGTCATGGACTGACTGAACTCCACAGACATTTTAAAGTGATGGCCCATGGACTAAGAAAGTGATATCTGTGTGTATATATTAAAAGACAGGAAGAGTAATAATGAATAATTGGAATGTATTGAAAAGTACAGGACCTGGGCATGACGTAAATGGTATGGAATAAGGGGTGGATACTGTCCTGGTTTCAGCCAGGATAGAGCTGGTTTTCTTCACAGAAGCTAGTGTGAGACTGTGTTTTGGATTTGGGATGAGGAACTATTGATAATGTGCTGATGTTTTGGGTTGTTGCTGAGCAGTCAAGTACAGTCCAGCTTCTTGTGCTGGCCTGCCAGCAAGCAGGCTGGGGGTGCACGGGGAGCTGGGAGGGGACACAGCCGGGACAGCTGACCCAGACTGGCCAAAGAGATATTCCCTACCATCCGACGTCATGCCCAGTACATAAACTGGAGTTGGCCGGGGGGCGGAAATCGCTGCTCGGGGACGGGCTGTCAATCACGGGGTGGTGAGCAATTTCTGTATTGGGCCTCACTTGTTCTTGTACATTCCTTTGTTGGTATTATCATTATTGTTCCCTTCTTTCTTTCTGTCCTATTAAACCGTGTTTATCTCAACCCACGAGGGTTTTTTTCCTAATTCTCTCCCCCGTCCCACTGTGGGAGGGAGAGTGAGCGAGCGGCTGCGTGGTGCTTAGTTGCCGGCTGGGGCTAAAACACGACACTGTGTTACCACAAGGGTTTACAGAGTCACCAAATCTATTTGGACAAACTTTAGAAAAAATTCTACAAGATTTCACAATACCTAAGGAGGTAAAATTATTGCAATATGTGGACAATTTATTAGTAGCAGGAGAAACTGAAGAGGGGATCCGAAAAGCCACCATTAAATTGTTAAATTTTCTAGGGGAAAAGGGATTAAAGGTGTCCCGATCAAAGCTGCAGTTTGTAGAACAAGAAGTAAAATACTTAGGACATTGGCTGAGTAAGGGAAGGAAGAAATTAGATCCTGATAGGGTATCTGGGATTCTATCCTTAAGACCCCCACAAACTAAAACGGAAATTAGGCAAATACTGGGATTATTAGGATATTGTAGACCATGGCTTGAAAATTATAGTGATAAAGTATAATTCTTATATGAAAAATTAACTAATAACCAACTTAAATGGTTTATTGAAGATGATCAGAGATTTGAGGAAGTAAAAAAGGCATTAATACAAGCACCTGTATTGAGCCTCCCAGATCTAGAAAAACCTTTCTATCTCTTTGTGAATACATCAAGCCAGACAGCATATGGAGTTCTTACTCAAGACTGGACAGGAATCAAAAAACCCGTGGGGCATTGTTCTAAGTTACTTGATCCAGTAAGCAGAGGATGGCCTGCTTGTCTCCAAGCTTTGGTTGCTACAGCATTATTAATAGAAGAAGTTAGGAAGATTACCTTTAGTTCTCCTTTAAAAGTGTATACCCCACACAATGTCAGAACTGTTTTACAACAAAAAGCGGAAAAATGGTTAACGGGCAGCCGAATCCTGAAGTATGAAGCAATACTAATAGACTCCCCTGACTTAGAACTGAGGGTGACTTCTGCTCAGAGTCCAGCACAATTTTTGTTTGGAGAACCATCAGAGGAATTACAACATAACTGTTTAGAGGTAATTGAGACCCAGACAAAGGTGAGACCAGATTTAAGAGATGCTGAGTTGAAAAATGGAGAAGCGCTGTTTATAGATGGCTCCTCCAGAGTGGTAGAAGGGAAGAGAAAATCGGGTTATGCAGTAATTAATAAGGACTTGGAACTTGTGGAATCAGGACCTCTGAGTCCATCATGGTCAGCTCAGGCTTGTGAGCTGTATGCCCTATGTAGGGCCCTGGAATTATTAAAAGGAAGAAGTGGGACTATATTTACAGATTCTAAATACGCATATGGGGTGGTCCACACTTTTGGAAAAATTTGGGAAGAAAGAGGTTTGATTAATACTCAAGGGAGAAATTTAATAATAGTAAAGATTTTGAAGGCGTTAAGAGAACCAAAGGAGATAGCAGTGGTACATGTGAGGGGACACCAAAAGGGATTAGATTACCGAACTAGAGGAAATAACTTAGCAGATAAAGAGGCCCAGGAAGCAGCCTTGAGGACTAAAGTTGCCAAAATTAATGTCATACAAACAAAGGAGGACACCAGCAAAGAAGAACGAGAGGAAAGAGAGAAGAAGTTTACGCCAGAAGAACAAACAAAATTGGAGAAAATAGGAGCTAAATTAGAACAAGGAAAATGGACACTGCCCGATGGGCGAGAAATGTTGCCAAAAGCCTACACCAGGCGAATATTAGAACGTTTGCATGCGCAAACACATTGGGGTACAAAAGCGTTAAGTGATCATTTTCTTAAACAATTTGGTGGTATTGGAATTTTTGAAATAGCAAAGCAAATTACACAAGGTTGCTTAACCTGTCAAAAGGTAAATAAGACAGTGTTTCGACAAGCAGCCACGGGAGGGAGAAAAACAGCTTACAGACCTTTTGAGAAAGTACAAGTCGATTTCACTGAATTGCCTAAGGTAGGGAGGATAAAATATTTATTGGTAATAGTAGATCATTTAACACAGTGGGTAGAAGCGTACCCTGTAGCACGAGCTACGGCACAGATGGTGGTAAAAATTTTATTGGAACATTTGATACCTAGATATGGGATAATCCAGTACATTGATTCTGACCAGGGCACACATTTTAAGGTAGAAAGAATGAATGCAAATGCCCTGGACGAAACCATACAGTGAGACTGGATTATCGCCATATGAAATGTTATATGGCATGCCTTATTTTCAAGGAATGCCTCTGGGGAACAATGTAATTGAGGATCATAGTATCCAACAATATATAATTACCATTGGAAAAAGATTAAAAGAATTAAGAGAGATTGGGATGGTGGCCCAAACACCACCTTTAGGATTTGCAATTCATCAGTTAGAACCAGGAGATAAAATTCTGATAAAAACATGGAAAGAAGGAAACTTATCTCCCCTCTGGGAAGGACCTTTCCTTGTTTTATTAACTACAGAAACAGCTGTGAGAACTGCTGAAAAAGGATGGACACATGTGTCGCGAGTGAAAGGTCCAGTGAAGGAGTGGAAGGTCACATCTGACTAAATTGCTAGGGGAATTTTATTGCGGCTACTCCTGTAATAGAAACAGGAGTGAAACATGAAATTCCCACAGTTGCTAAAAATCTATTTGTAAATGTGGTGGAACAAATCAAGGTGAACGATGGCCATGGGAAGCTATGGAGAGAAATATAAGTAATCCCCAAGTTTGGAAAACAATGGGAAAGGGTAATAGGAAACAACAATGGGTACTCCAAACGAGTATAATCGGAAGGAGTTGTTGGCAAAAGAAGAACAGGAAAAAGGAGCTGGAACTAGAATTTGTCCTTTGTGTAGAAGGTGGTGTGTATTTGTAAGATTAGTGTTGCAGGCTAACTGGCAGTTTTCTGTAGCCATAAAGCCCTGCAAATAAAGAGGATTGCCAGGCTCGGGCAACTGCTCGGGTCTGGACAAACCACTGATCTAGCAAAGCTCTGGCCTTCACAAGCAGTGCTCAATTAATTTGGGTACTAAGAAAGCACCCCCTTAAAGGAAAGAAGAGGGCAAGACCGGAGGGGAACTGGTGTTGCGGCTTAAAAAGGATCTGCCAAGGGCTGCAACCCCTTCGGGCTGTGACCGCCGATCACTATGGCCCTGACCGGACCTCTTCTAGTTCTACTTGGGGGTGAGTTCCTTGGACTCTGACTATGGCAAATAACTGTAGTCAATATTGGAACAAGATCAGCTGGGGTTTACCCCAGAAAAATGGAAAAAGTGAGGACCTTTTCTAATTGTACAGCGCATAACTGTAATCAACAATAAAAACTAGTTTTTTCCTGTTACCCATAAATTAGGGAGAACGAATGGCCTCCTGAGAGACAAACTTGGAATGGAATCAATCTAGGAGGATTTTGGGGAGATTTTATGGGTGGTGATTGGCTTATAGTTGTATTGAGGATATGTGGGGGATTGTTACTAGATTAATCTACTCGGTTATACTCAATTGGAAATGAAAACACGAATCAATACTATAAAGAAAACGATGGGGGATTGTGAAATATGTTTATCTGATTCGTGTGATGAAGTGTAATCTTCTGTACTTTCATGGATTTCTCCTGCACCATGAAAAGGGGTATTTTACAGGAGAAAGTTAAACTATTTTGCTGGTATATCAGCTCAAACCAGTTTGACCGCTGAAGGTTTGGGGTCATCCTGGGGGCACGCCGAGGAAGATTCGAGAAGACTCTAGCAGGAGAAGAGGGCATGCGCTGAAGAAGACACGCCTGTTCATTAATATGTATTAGAAGACACGCCTATTCATGAATATGTATTAGCGAACAGGATCACGCTGAGGAAGATTCGCGAAGATTCTAGAAGGAGAAGAGGGCATGCGCCGAAGAAGACACGCCTATTCATGAATATGTATTAACGGACAGGATATAAACCAGGAACAGGAACTGTACCGCGTGCGTCTTGGTGGAGCAGAGACTCCCGGCGCACCCAGCGCTGTTTGCTTGCCTCTATTCGCTTAATAAATTGTAAATTTGAATTGGAATCCTGTTTGGGACAAAATCATTTATAACAATACCACGATTTGGAGTGCCATTGGGAATGTCTTCTGATAGGGGACCACACTTTGTGGCAGATGTAGTTCAACAGATCAGTAAAATTTTGAGTATAAAATGGGACTTATATACCCCTTGGAGGCCACAATCGAGTGGAAAAATTGAGAGATTGAATCAAATGTTGAAAAGACAAATAAGTAAAATTTGTCAGGGAACATCTTTGAAGTGGCCACAGGCTTTACCACTAGCTCTCTTGAGAATCAGGATCCAACCAAGATCAAGAGACGGTGTAAGTCCATATGAAGTCCTGTATGGTAAACTGTACCAGACTCCTTTAATCCCAGGGGATATGAAGGTAGCTGGGGAAACTGATTTGAAAGCGTATCTAATTTCTTTAGGAAAAGTCCTTGGAGCACTTTGGAGATACATTGTGCTGACTAGGTCACTTGCCTTGGATACGCCTGTACATCAGTATCAGCCAGGTGATCTTTAAACTTGGAACTCTGAACCACTGCAGGAAAAGTGGAGGGGACCATTCTAGGTACTGTTAACAACTTATACTGCAATCAAGGTTGGAGGAGTGGAACCGGGGATACACTACACCCGAGTGAAGAAAGCCCCGTCATGGAAGGTCATCAATAGGGATTCAGAGACTGCAAAGTTGACTTTAAAACATGTTTAAGAAATTATCATTGGAAAATGTGGAAAAATGGGTTTTGATTTGGAAACTGATGATGCTGGGAGCATTGTTTGCGATGATAATAGATCAATTGGAAGGGAGAGTGAAGCAGAGCAGCTAATATACATTCCAAGGAGAACTCCAGAAGAAAATTTAATGGTAGGATTGATAAAAGAATTTGCAAATTTACAAAATGTAACCCAAATAACCGCATGTCTTCCAATTCCAAGAGCAGTAGGTGAACCAATTCCATGGGGATTCTTAACAACAAATTTGAGTGCAGTAAGCACAAGGGATAAACAATTATGCAAAGAAATAAGTAGAGGCCTCCCTGTACATGATCCCGAGGAAGCTGGACGAGTAGTCCATAATTGTGAAAATCAAACCGAGCAAGAGGCAGAGGTTGCATGGGATTCAGTGTGGTCTATGGCTATTTTATCTCAATTTCAATATATGGCTAATACTTCATGGTGTTTTACCTAGGACGGAACAGTCTTTACAGTTTTCCCATCAGTTAATGACAGGGGAACCACATCCAGGGAAAAGGAGGATATAGTACCCTGGTGGAATTGTAAAAAGATATATAATTGCAGTGCAGTTGATAGAGCAGTTCAAGAAGTTCCTCCCTTAGCAGCTGCATTGAAATATGGGTGTTGGTGCAGAGGACTCAAGAACGATTTAAATTTGACTGGTGTATATAAAATTAGAAGGGGATCAATATTTAGTTGTAGAAGGTCTACAGTTCAGAGCCCAGGACATTTAGTTTGGGCAATGAGTGATGGAACTTGGACCACCCATTTACCGATGGACGGGAAAGTAAAACAAATTACTTTAGGAATGCCAACATTATGTCCAATCTGAAAGAAAGCTCCCTTTAGGGGAGATTCTGAAAATTTAAAGTTAATACGGACAAAAAGATCACAAATTGATGATGATGATTGGAATGAACCCTCGACAGGAGTGAAACTTGGATGGGCCTTAGAATCCTTATTGACTCCCTTGGCAACTTACAGGAATAGGGATTGGTTATATAAGTTGACAGGTCAAGTGGAAAGATTAGCCAATATAACAAGGAAAGGATTTAAACAACTAAATTTACAGTTACAAGCCACTTCAAAGATGACCCTGCAAAATAGGATGGCTCTAGATATGCTCTTACTAAAAGAACATGGAGTTTGTGGATACCTGAGGGATAGGATAGATCATTGTTGCATACATATCCCAAACGTTACCCAGGATGTTGAATATGATTTGGACTTATTGAGAAAAATAGAAAAGGATACTCAGGAAATGCAACAAGACATGCAAGAAAATTGGTTTGATAAAATTTTCAGTGGATTGGGATGAAACTTGAGTTCTTGGGTTAAGTCCTTAATTGGTACTGTGTTATTATTATTAATAATATCTTTGGGAATATTATTCATTTATCATTGTTTGAAAAAGGAATTTACAAAAAGAGCTACCATTGATAGCAGAATTACACTTGCATTGACTACAAAACACCAAAATTTAAATGGACTAACTAATAATGCTCCTACCATCAGACAATAAAGTGATTGAATGTTAATAAGGAAATTAATTTGTAATGGAAGTATTGAAAAGAAATTATTTCAAAACTTCCAAAGGGGGGAAATGTAACCAAGGTGGTAGGGAATTAAAATAAAATAGGGTTAGAAAATAGGTTTGTGAATTTGTAGCAAGTTGTAACTATAAGAACATTATGCACCAGCAATGCTGCTCGAGAACCCACCTAACCCTTCCCATCTTGATTTAATTATCAAGGAGTTAAGTGTAACATTGTGATCATGGTATTATGTTTTGTTCTAATAACAAGTAGTCAGAAAGAAGGAACACCTTGGTCAGTTCTACGGTCCGGTGGGTGGGTAATTATTCATTCTATAGTCTTGTCTTAAAACAAAGGACTGTGGGGTGAATGATTGCATATTGGACCGACAGCCCGTGAAGATCTATTTAGTGTTGCCAAGTTTAAATGAACTTAGAAGGAAAGGTAATTCCGGCAGGGGGAGATCGCGACCACCGACTCAGAGACCACCCGCTCAAGAAACCCTCCGACTCAAAAGATTAAGGAAGTAAAATCCCAAGAAATCATAGTGAGCATGCATGGTCATTTACATGGTAGGCGAGGAATACTTAACCAATCATTGTATGGACACTTGATGAATATGTATTAATCTTGCCCATAAATGTTTGATTTTTGAACTGATCAATGAACACGATTTAGGAGGAGCTATCCCCCATGTTCCCGGCGCCGTGAATAAAGAATGCCTGCCTGTCCTGGTTTCAGCCAGGGTAGAGTTAATTTTCTTCATAGAAGCTAGCGTGAGGCTATGTTTTGGATTTGGGATGAGAAAATGTTGATAAGGTGCTGATGTTTTGAGTTGTTGCTAAGTACTCAAGGACAGTCCAGCTTCTCATGCTGGCCTGCAGCGAGCAGGCTGGGGGTGCACGGGAAGCTGGGAGGGGACACAGCTGGGACAGCTGACCCAGGCTGGCCAAAGAGATATTCCCTACCATATAACGTCATGCTCAGTATATAAAGCTGGGACAAAGAAGAAGGGAGGGGGTGGAGGGACGTTCGGAGTTATGGCGTCTGTCTTCCCAAGAAACCATTACGCGTGACGGAGCCCTGCTTCCCTGGAGATGGCTGAACACCTGCCTGCCCATGGGGAGTGGTGAACAAATTCCTTGTTTTGCTTCGCTTGCGTGCGCGGCTTTTGCTTTACTTATTAAACTGTCTTTATCTCAAACCATGAGTTTCCTCACTTTTACTCTTCCGATTCTCTCCCCCGTCCCACCGTGGGGGAGTGAGCGAGCGGCTGCGTGGTGCGTAGTTGCCGGCTGGGGCTAAACCACGACAGTCCTTTTTGGTGCCCAATGTGGGGCTCGAAGGGTTTGAGATAATGACAAGTTTGATTGGAATGTGCTAGATGATAGAATTTATAGCTGTTATTGCTGCTTAGCCATTAATTGCCAGGCCCCTGTGCTTGCCATGGGTTTGCCTTCCCTGCATATATTAGAGTCCAGTGCTCATTAGTGGCTGCATTTTGCTTTCGCTGCTGCTGTACTGCTGATCGTCTGACTCTGCTGTGCCTGGGAAGATTCTGATAACAGCAATGGCCTTGGGCCTGGGCTGGCAGATGGCCGGGGTAATGCTGGTTTTTTTTCCTGTGCTGCTGTACTGAATAGGCTGGAACTCCACTGTGAACTTGAGTCGAAGGGACTGTGACCTGTGGGTGAGTCCATGTGGGAGCAGGACACCCCGAAGCGTCTGTGGCTGTGCATAAGCCCATGCCAGAAGCAGGTATATCTCGAAGCATCTGTGGCCATGGTTATGTGTGTGCCGCAGCAGGTATACCTCTGATGGGATTGTGGCACAAGGATAAGTCCATGCTGGAGAAGGTACATCTCGAAGAGTCTGTGGCTGTGGATAAGTCTATGTTGCAGCAGGTGCACCTTGAAGCATTATTGGTTGTTGTGCATGAGGTCATGCTTGGAGCACCTCAAAGTGTGTGGCCATGGAGAAGCCCTAAACAGTGCAGGTATATTCCTGGAGGGACTGGAACTATGGGTAAGGCCACGTTGGAGCAGATTTATCTCTGGAGGTAGTGTGGCCTGTGGAGACGGCCATTTTGGAGCAGGTGCACCTCGAAGTGACTGCAACTGTGGATAAGTCTATGCCGCAGCAGATATACCCCTGGAGAGACTGTGGCTCATGGAAGGGACTGCAGTGTGTGGATAAGTCCAAGCTGGAGCAGGGGCAAGGGGAGGAGTTCATTGCAATGTTAAACCCTATGGTCCAGTACAAAGGGCCCAGGGGTGGAGATTGTAATGGAAGTACCTTTAAACTGTTGTAACCCATGATTTGAGTTGCATGTTATAGGAACTACTATAGCAGGAACCACCTGAACGAATGGAGGACAAGCCTTACAAGAAGCAGTGCAAGTGCAGCAGTGACCTGACCTGAGCTGGCTTTGGTGCCCAGTAACTCCATGCAACACCCCACCTCGCCTGTTCTGAGTGACCACCATAAGGAATGGAGCCCAAAGTCATGGACTAAATGAACTCAGACATTTTGGAGGGAAGTCTATGGATTAAGGGGATGATAATCTGTGTATTATATTAAAGGATGGGAAGGGGGGTGGTGGTTAATGAGGTTATATTGGATAGTGTGGTACCTGAGCATAATGTAAATGGTATGGAATAAGGGGTGGATAATGTCCTGGTTTCAGCCAGGGTAGAGTTAATTTTCTTCATAGAAGCTAGCGTGAGGCTATGTTTTGGATTTGGGATGAGAAAATGTTGATAAGGTGCTGATGTTTTGAGTTGTTTCTAAGTACTCAAGGACAGTCCAGCTTCTCATGCTGGCCTGCAGCGAGCAGGCTGGGGGCGCACGGGAAGCTGGGAGGGGACACAGTTGGGACAGCTGACCCAGGCTGGCCAAAGAGATATTCCCTACCATATAACGTCATGCTCAGTATATAAAGCTGGGACAAAGAAGAAGGGAGGGGGTGGAGGGACGTTCGGAGTTATGGCGTCTGTCTTCCCAAGAAACCATTACGTGTGACGGAGCCCTGCTTCCCTGGAGATGGCTGAACACCTGCCTGCCCATGGGGAGTGGTGAACAAATTCCTTGTTTTGCTTCGCTTGCGTGCGCGGCTTTTGCTTTACTTATTAAACTGTCTTTATCTCAAACCATGAGTTTCCTCACTTTTACTCTTCCGATTCTCTCCCCCGTCCCACCGTGGGGGAGTGAGCGAGCGGCTGCGTGGTGCGTAGTTGCCGGCTGGGGCTAAACCACGACACTGCCTTTTAACACTACATTGGTGTTACGAGGTTTATTCCCGATTTCGGTGACAGAATCATGGTTAAGAATTTACCCTGACTCCTTAAATATAAAAAACTTTCCCACTTTGCTCTTAACTGCTTCTTGCATAGGCTGTAGTGAGGGGGAGGTATTCAGGTAGATCTGAACAGTGACTAAGAGCTCCTTATCTGTGCTCCTTCACAGCAGCACTGAGCAGTGTTACCACTTGTGTATTTCAGAGGTAGAGGTCCCTGGTATTTGGCAGCTAGCCTTTACTCACAAAGACTGCTGAAGGGCTGTACAAACTGTCATTTCAGTCACGGAACACCTAGACATGTACAAATCTGGCTTGTGTTACGTGAAAGAATGAGTTGGAAAGCACAGCGCTGTTGATGTGTTAGGCTGCTTCATTCACAGGATTGCAGCTGTGATGCTTTTGGTCTCCATGGTCAAACAAGGGAAAATTCCCTGACCTTGACTTTGGGATATAAAATTGGGAAGCAACAGGAGGATCAATAATTAGAGAATTTGCTTTGCATTATTTTTATCATTTTTTCCCTCTGTGTTTTCAATAAAGATTGGGCCTTCATTTTCAGCACACTGACAATACTGTGCGGTGGTTAAGAGCAATGGAGTCCATTGGTCTGCATAAGGTACGCCTTTAAATTTTAGCAAAGAAACTGGCTCAAGGCACTGACTCACTAAGATCCCCTTCCATCTGCTTGAGTATAAATGGTTGCTTACAGTAAGTTTACTGGGAAGGCTAGTACAGGAAACAAATCTGAAGATAAGGGTCCTGGTTTCAGCTGGGATAGAGTTAATTTTCTTCATAAAAGCTAGTATGAGGCTATGTTTTGGATTTGTGATTAAAATAATGTTGATAATATACTGATGTTTTCAGTTGTTGTTAAGCAGTCAAGGACGGTTCAGCTTTTCTTGCTGCCCTACCAGCAAGAAGGTGGGGGGTGCATGGGGAGCTGGGAGGGGACACAGCCAGGATAGTTGACCCAGGCTGGCCAAAGGGATATTCCATACCATATGACGTCATGCTCAGTATATAAAGATGATGGAAAGAAGAAGGAGGGGGTGGGGGGAACACTCAGAGTTATGGCATCTGTCTTCCAAGAAACCATTACGCATGATGGAGCCCTGCTTCCCTGGAGATGGCTGAACACCTGCCTGCCCATGGGAAGTAGTGAATGAATTCCTTGATTGCCTTTCACAGAATCACAGAATCACAGAATCACTAAGGTTGGAAAGGACCTTCAAGATCATCAAGTCCAACCATTAATCCAGCGCCACCATGTCCCCTAAACCATGTCTTGAAGTGCCACATCCACACGTTTTTTGAACACTTCCAGAGATGGTGACTCCACCACCTCCCTGGACAGCCTGTTCCAATGCTTGACCACCCTCTCGGTGAAGAAATTTTTCCTAATATCCCATCTAAACCTCCCCTGGAGCAACTTGAGGCCATTTCCTCTCGTCTTATCACTAGTTACTTGGGAGAAGAGACCAACACCCTCGTCGCCACAACCCCCTTTCAGGTAGTTGTAGAGAGCGATAAGGTCTCCCCTCAGCCTCCTCTTCTCCAGACTAAACAACCCCAGTTCCCTCAGCCGCTCCTCATAAGACTTGTGCTCCAGACCCCTCACCAGCTTCGTTGCCCTTCTCTGGACACGCTCCAGCACCTCAACATCCTTCTTGTAGTGAGGGGCCCAAAACTGAACACAGGATTCAAGGTGTGGCCTCACCAGTGACGAGTACAGGGGCACAATCACTTCCCTACTCCTGCTGGCCACACTATTTCTGATACAGAAATTCTGACACAGAACCTTCTTGGCCACCTGGGCACACTGCTGGCTCATCTTCAGCCGGCTGTCAACCAGCACCCCCAGGTCCCTTTCCGCTGGGCAGCTCTCCAGCCACTCCTCCCCAAGCCTGTAGCGTTGCATGGGGTTGTTGTGGCTGAAGTGTAGGACCCGGCACTTGGCCTTATTAAACCTCATACAGTTGACCTCTGCCCATCGATCCAGCCTGCCTAGATCCCTCTGCAGAGCCCTCCTACCCTCCAGCAGATCAACACTCCCACCCAACTTGGTGTCATCTGCAAACTTACTGAGGGAGCACTCGATCCCCTCATCCAGATCATCAATAAAGGTATTGAACAAGACCAGCCCCAGAACCGAGCCCTTGGGAACACCGCTTGTGACCGGCTGCCAGCCAGATTTAACGCCATTCATCACAACTCTCTGGGCTCGGCCATCCAGCCAGTTCTTTACCCAGCGAAGAGTAAACCTGTCTAAGCCACGAGCTGCCAGTTTCTCCAGGAGAATGCTGTGGGAGATGCTGTCAAAGGCTTTACTAAAGTCCGTGTAGACAACGTGCACAGTCTTTCCCTCATCCACTAGGCGGGTCAAGAATTTTACGCATGCATGGGGATCTCAGGTGGTCATCGGTGGTCGTTTAGGGAGTTAGCCCCTCACTCCTTTTGTCCTTTTATGGTCTTGAGTCAGCTAAGGACAACCTGTCTTCTTGGCTCCTGTCCCAGTCTTTGTGAAACTTGAGATTTCTGATGCAAGAGGTCTTATCATATTTTAAGACAATCCTTATTGTTTTAGGTCCTTCAACCAGTGAGTCTTGTGACATTCCTCCGCTTTGAGACTTTCAAAGTAGATTTCTTTGAGAGTCTCACTCAAATACCTACATCAAAAAGCAAGTTGATATACATTAATCATCTGGTCATAATCCAAAGTCTAACATATAATATAAGAGTTACAGTAAAACACAATATGATGAGTATTAACAATATTACTACAGGATGTAAAACTTTATTCAGAATTCCGGTAGTAGTTGGTGACCATCCAAAAAGAGTATCCCACCACTTGTGTTCTCCATCCTTTTTTACTCACTCTAATACTTCGTGTATTTCTTCTGCATCATGATGGACAGTCACTAAAGTTTTTTGTCTGGTTTCCTGGACCCTTTTTAATAGTTGTTTCAAATCTTCATGTCATAAGAGTTCTTTTACTAGGGTGAGATTAATTATTAAAGTGTAATTAGTCTGTAATAATTGATAGTTTGTAACAGGAGTAGAATAATTAAAATCACATCCTTTGATGTTGATAAAATGACAAACGCAAATGTCAGAATGATTACTTGTATCTATAATTATACTGTCCACAAAATGTGGGCCCCAGTCCGAAGACATTCCTTTTGGAACCCCAAACCTCAGTATTATTTCTTTTAGTAGGATTTTAGTTACCTCTCTAGCTTTGTTGGTGCAACAGGAAAACGCCTCTGGCCATCCTGAAAAGGTATCCACCAATACAAAGAGATATTTATAACCATTCTGTTTTGGTAACTCAGAAAAATCGATTTTCCAATAATTTCCAGGGGAGTATCTGTGGAGTAATCGCTGAGGGGCAATTTGGAAATTTGCCCTCTAAGAACAGCATTGAAACAGGGTGGAGCGTAGCTAGTGTACAATGAGTCTGTACCATGGCAATTCCCTAGGCAACCCTAGATGTTGGCAACATCAGGGGAACTTGGTGTGCTGACTCGGAGAAATTGCATGGAGGGTGGAGCGGAGTGGAGACGTCGCGGCCATGCTCTGTGAACAGGGGAATTTAAGGGTACACAGTCTGTACATTAATAAGCTGCACGTGCGATGCCCTGGGTCAGTGACCTGTCAACTTTGATGAAATGCTGTACTTGGAGTGAACTTTGCTTATTATAATATCATTATAATACTAAAATGCACACCCCTCTCAAAAGTTACCCACCTCCCAAGGTGCGACCACTCCTCAATGAGCATGCGCACTGAATTTTTCCTAGTCTGTACCTTTAAATGCGAAGCGAGAGAATTCTGAACCAATCCTGATAAAGGTATGTATGACTAGAGTCACTCAAGCTCCACCTGCAAAGTAAAACACTATAAAATAGTGTTTTAAGAGCTGGATGTTAGGGAAGATACCATCGTCGTGTACTATTCTAACTTCTGGGATCAGTCGACGGGCTGAGCCTCTCTTCCCCCCCATCGGGACGCCGTTGGGTAAGATTTGAACACTTGGTCATACCAAGTGCCTCCCTGGGAAACTTAGAAATCTCTATAGAGTCACTTTACATCTTTTAACGTGTTTATAGCCAAGTAGTGTTACTCATACTTTTGGCATTTGCACGTGCTTTGCAGACAGTGAATTTATCACCGGCAATCCAAAGAACCTGTGTGTCTGTTGCTTTAATAAATCGCACTATTGGTTGACTCAGCCGTGTGCGTGTTGTCCCTGAATGCGACCGTACCTCTGAGTGCGGCCGTGTTAGTTCAGGAGGTGTCCGGCTGAGCAGGTAGTGTGATGTTAGTAGTGCATCCGGACCCGTGATAGTCCAACGAAGGTGTTGGGCGCGACCGGACTACTAACGCTAACTTTGGGCATCATTCAGAACCTAAGCTCAGCCGCCCCCAGTCCCTCTGATATCTGAGGATCGACTGGAAAGCAAGGGGGTTTAGTTTCTGCCAAATTGCTCTGCCTCTTAACGCAACAGGCCTGACTCTTGGATACGTGAGCATCTACATGACGTACTTTTATGACCAGATTCTCTAATCGGGCAGCAATATCTTGCCATAATTCATCAGCCCAGATGGGCTTGCCTCTGCACTTCTCCTGCCCAGACAGGCCCGAGGGCTACGGCATGAACTCTCTCCTGTTTAATTTGTTCGAAGGCTTGTCATTGCTCAGGGCCCCATTTAAAATTGTTCTTCTTCCGAGTCACTTGATAAAGAGGGCTTATGATCAGACTGTAATTTGGAATATGCATTCTCCAGAAACCCACAACGCCCAAAAATGCTTGTGTTTCTTTTTTGCTAGTTGGTGGAGACGTAGCTGTTATTTTGTTGATCACATCCATTGGGATCTGACAATGTCCATCTTGCTATTTTATTCCTAAAAACTGGATCTCTTGTGCAGGTCCTTTGACCTTACTTTGTTTTATACCAAAACCAGCTTTCAGAAAGGTTCGAATTATTTTCTTCCCTTTCTCGAAAAATTTTTCTAATGTGTTGCCCCATACGATGATGTCATCAATGTATTGCAGGTGCTCTGGAGCTTCATCCTGTTCCAGTGCAGTCTGGATCAGACCATGGCAAATGGTAGGGCTGTGTTTCCACCCCTGGGGAAGTCGATTCCAGGTGTATTGGACACCCCTCCAAGTGAAAGCAAACTGTGGCCTGCACTCTGCTGCCAAAGGGATTGAGAAAAATGCATTAGTGATATCAGTGGTGGCGTACCACTTGGCTGCCTTTGACTCCAGTTCATATTGAAGTTCTAGCATGTCCGGCATGGCAGCGCTCAGTGGCGGTGTGACTTCATTCAGGCCACGATAGTCTACTGTCAGTCTCCACTCTCCATTAGACTTTCGCACTGGCCATATGGGGCTGTTAAAGGGTGAGCGAGTCTTGCTGATCACTCCTTGGCTCTCCAGCCGACGAATCAGCTCATGGATGAGGATCAGGGAGTCTCTGTTGGTGCGATATTGCCGCCGGTGCACTGTTGTGGTAGCGATCGGCACCTGTTGTTCTTTGACCCTGAGCAACCCCACCACAGAAGGGTCCTCTGAGAGACCAGGCAAGGTGGACAGCTGTTTAATTTCTTCCGTCTCCAAGGCAGCTATACCAAAATCCCACCGGTACCCTTTTGGGTCCTTGAAATACCCTCTGCTGAGGTAGTCTATGCCCAGGATGCACGGAGCCTCTGGGCCAGTCACAATGGGGTGCTTCTGCCACTCATTCCCAGTTAGGCTCACTTTGGCCTCCAGTACAGTCCGCTGTTGGGATCCCCCTGTCACTCCGGAAATACAGATGGGCTCTGCCCCTATATGGCTTGATGGCATCAGGGTACATTGTGCACCGGTGTCCACTAAAGCCTTATATTCCTGTGGGTCTGATGTGCCAGGCCATTGAATCCACACAGTCCAATAAACTCGGTTGTCCCTTTCCTCCGCCTGGCTGGAGGCAGGGCCCCTCTAGTCCTGGTCATAGCACTTGTTACCCACTTCTTGTAAATATGAATCACAAGTCCCTTCAAGAGGATCAGAGGTAAGATCAGCCCTTCTATTCTTTCTGGGGAACTGCCCACTGGAAAGTGGAGCAACGATTTTTCTGGAAGAACCCGAACCCCCTTTTGTAATTGTTTTTCCTTGCAGCTCGCGTACTCATGCCTCTAGGGTCGAGGTAGGTTTTCCATCCCACCTCCTCATGTCCTCTCCGTAGTCACGCAATTGAAACCACAGGGTGGCTCGCGGTGTGTATCCTCTATATCCTCTCTCTTGAACAGAAGAGCGCTTACTCCTAATGGCTGAGACACTGGTCTGTACGGGTGGAGGGTAGGGCATATCCTCTTTGAATTGCCGGAACTCCCAGGACAGTTTCTCTACAGCAGAGATGCAGGACCATAGGGAGGAAGAGAGACTTTCTTCGTATTGCCAGAGTTGGCCAGCCAATTCATCCACTGCTGGTTGTTAAAGATTTTTACCAGACTGTGGGTATCTCTCGGTTTGCTTTATTAACAACTCAGAGTTGGGCCATCACCTCAGTGAGTCGCAAAAACTTACAATACAGACCTTCTATATATAGTCCTTCATAATATTATGTAACACAAAAGATCTTGATATTTTTGCATAAAGTCTCATTTGCTTAGTGTTTCATCAACTTTTGAAAGTCCATCAATCTTCCAGCTTCAGCTTATTCTTATTGTTCTGTTTCAGTTCCTCTTCTGAAGTTGCTGTTCATTGATGCAGTCTCGGTCATCACGGTCGCTTATCTTTCTTATCATTCTTCATCTTCAATCTTCTAAGAAAAACTCAGGATGTTTTATTAACATGAGCTTAACCTATGTCTAATGTTGCTTTCTCCATATTAATCACTTGCCTCCTATCTTTGTTACGTCTTAAACTTAATACTTAAAACTGATTATCTATTGATTTAACTCGACTAGGTTTTAAACCAGCCATGGTGGGGGCTATACAGGGGACAAATGAGCGGTTTTGGCATGAACCTATCAGTATTGTCTTATAAACACCTGCATTCTATTAATTAAATCTACCGGACTATATCTATTTATTAACTATTCTTTCTATTATTTTCTAAGTATAATACAATATCCTGCTAATCATTTATTTCCCTTTACATTGGTCCCTCTCCGTCTTTCCAGGCCATTACTGCTAATGAGTTGGCATATGATGATGGTGCACTCCGTACAAACTTCTGCCACATACGTCGCGTGCAATTGACTTCATCTGGATCTTTGGATGATTGATCATTGTCCAAGTCACCATAAATCACCTCCAGCATGGCTAACTCCCTCAGGTACTGGATACCGTTCTTCATGGTGGCCCACTTGCCTGGGTGACATAGAACATCTTCCTTGAAGGGATACCTTTCCTTCACACCCAACAGGAGTTGCCTCAGAATCACAGAATCACTAAGGTTGGAAAGGACCTTCAAGATCATCAAGTCCAACCATTAATCCAGCGCCACCATGTCCCCTAAACCATGTCCTGAAGCGCCACATCCACACGTTTTTTGAACACTTCCAGAGATGGTGACTCCACCACCTCCCTGGACAGCCTGTTCCAATGCTTGACCATCCTCTCGGTGAAGAAATTTTTCCCTGGCCTCCGACCACCACATCTCCCACCAGTCCTTCTCTGTCTGTAAACAGCAGGTCAACCAAGGCACCTCCCCTGGTGGGCTCACTTACCAGCTGTGTCAGGAAGTTATCCTCCACACACTCCAGGAACCTCCTAGACTGTCTCCTCTCTGCCGTGTTATACTTCCAGCAGATGTCCAGTAGATTGAAGTCCCCTACAAGAACAAGGGCCAGTGAATGCGAGAGTTCTGTCAGTCGCTTATAGAATGTCTCATCTGCCTCTTCGTCCTGGTTGGGTGGTCTATCGATCACCAGGTGGTGAGCAAGTGCTGTATTGGGCATCACTTGTTCTTGTACATTCCTTTGTCGGTATTATTATTGTTGTTATCATTGTTGTTTCCTTCTCTCTTGCTGTCCTATTAAACTGTTTTTATCTCAACGCACAAGTTTTTTCCCAGTCCTCTCCCCCATCCCACTGGGGGAGGAGGGAGTGAGCGAGCAGCTGCGTGGTGCTTAGTTGCCGACTGGGGCTAAACCACGACACACAGATACAACATTGAAGTTTTGTGCTTAATATACTCCTTTATCTTCGAAGCATGGAAAAGTCCGCAGCAGCTGTGGTAATCCAAAAGAAATGGTAACATACATCATCCATGAGGTATGGTCTAACTTGTGCATCCAGTTTTCCAGTGTAAAAAAAAGGGCACTCCTTTTCATCCCTCTTCACAAATATAGGATCCCATGTGCAGTACTTCACCTTAGCCATCCTTGTACCAGTGTAAATATTTTGTCATGTACACTCCTGCACCTACTCATACACCTCATATACTCAGCCAAATACACTGCAACTCTGTGTTCTAGTTCCGTGAATGCCATTTAGGTTGCTCTCACACAGCAGAGGAACAAAACAGGTGGAAACTCGTTGCAAACATGAGGCCTCTCTCTGGTCTTGATTTCACTTGTGACGTGCGGAAACAAACTTCGCAACTCAAAAGAGTTATAAAGCAGGTATGTTTATTACAGCGCTGGACGCATGGGGGATATCTCCTCCTAACATGCGTGCGCTGAAACAAAAGTTCATCCTTTATATACCTTAAAGACATGAATATTCATACATTTTCCAAGAAATCACCACCTCCTTGCTTATCTATTACATTTACATAATGCTGGCGTTGCAAAACTACACTACGCATGCGCGGGGGTCTCGGGTGGTCGTCGGTGGTCGTTTGGGGAGTTAGCCCCCTACTCCTTTTTCCCTTTTATGGTCACGGGTCTCTTGAGGATAATTTCTTCTCCTTGGATGTTTGCCCCTTCTTTTGTTCAGCCAAGCGGTTCCTTCTTATCATCCTTGTTAGAGCATTCCTGCCAGTCTGTCTCTACGCTCAAGGTTAAGATACCTTCTCTGTTCTCTTTAATCTCCCAGTCCTTGCTCTTAACTCTTCTTTGTTTTAACTTTCATGAGGCCTGCTTTCCTTGTGATTAACCCTTTACACATGGTTACAATGATAGCATTGAGGCAAATACAGCCTAAGGACTATGAGAGTAGGCCTTTAAACATAATCACATAGTTGTTAGGCTAAAGAATTCTATACTAAAGTCAAACTAATCATGTAATCAATAACCTTCCATATATTAAGGAATTTGCAAAACAGAGTTGATTAGTAACACATGCTAAAACCTTGTAATTGTTTTAGATCATTGTTTCATTCCCCCCTTTTCTATTATCTTTGCGAATTCTTTCGCAATTCCTCAAAACATACCATTATCATTTGTCCATTGATTAAAATACCTCCCTGTTGCGACTACATGTTTGATCTTATTCTTTTTCCAGGTAACATAATCATCCACATTCTTCTGACAACACCATATTGAACATCAAATCATACAACAAGTTCATAAAACAAATAAGCTATTGACTAATATGAGTACAAACAGCTCTTTGATCCATTTAAAATTTGGTAACCAAATGGTTAATTTGTTCCAGACTTCTTCAAATCCCCAAGAGGTGTCATCTAAAGTTATTCTTTTCATGACCTACTCCATAGTGGGGGTTATTAAATAGAGAGATGTTAACCGGAACTGGATTTCCTATTAGAGGTAATGTCTTGTTTAGAATTTCCTAATATTGTTATATAGTTCTGTAGATTATTTTTGCCTAACTGGGTGAGATCTTCCCCTTGGTATTGGGATTGGCGCAGCCTCACAAACAAAATTTCAAATGGACTTAAATTCTCTTTAATTCTTGGTTTTACCCTGATTCGTAATAGGGCTAGTGGGAGCACTTGGTACCAATGTAGATTCGCTTTTTGACTGATTTTAGCTAGCTGTTGTTTAATTAAGTGATTCATTTTCTCAACTTGTCCACTTGCCTGTGGCCGATATGTGGTGTGTAGTTGCCAGATTGTTCCTAAAATTTTACTAACTTGTTGCACTATTTGTGCACAAAAATGAGTACCTCTATCAGAAGATATTACTGGTATTCCAAATCTAGGAATAATCTCGTTTAAAAGTACTCGTGTCACTTCCCTAGCCTTATTAGTCCTACAAGGGAAAGCTTCTGGCCAGCCCGAAAAGGTATCTGTTAATACTAACAAATACCGAAACCCCCTTTTCTTGGGAGTTCAGAAAAGTTTATTTGCCATTTTTTGACCTGGAACTTTCCCTTCATCAATACTCCCACATTTTACACGATTTTCTACCTTTGGATTATTCTTTAAGCATATTTCACATTTATTAACCATGTTTTTTACAGTTTAAAACAAATTCCTGACTACTATTTGCTTCATAAGGGAATTATACAAGGCTTCAATTCCCCAATGAGTCTTGTGGTGTTCTGCTTTTACCAGTTTCCATAATATTCTAAAGGGGACTATTATTCTGTTACCTTTTAATTTTGCCCAACCTGATGATTTAACTCCTGCTTCCAAATCTTTAATTAATCTAAGATCCTTCTCATCATAATCAACCAAGTCTGGTACTGGCAAAGCCTTTTCAGGAATCAAACTTAATACCTCACCGTGTTCCACAGCTCTTTTTGCCTCATAATCTGCGGATTTATTCCCCACTTCCCAAGCAGTGTTACCCTTTTGGTGCCCCTTGCAGTGCATAATTGCAACCGCCGAAGGCAATTGAACTGCATCCAAAAGTCTTAGGATCATGTCAGCATGCTTAATCTGTTTTCCTTGGGCCATCAAAAGTCCCCATTCCTTCCAGATAGCTCCATGGGCATGAACTACACCAAAGGCATATTTTGAATTTGTCCAGATATTCACTGCAGTCCTTCAACATGCTCTAATGCTCTCACTAAAGCAATTAATTCAGCTCTTTGTGCAGATGTACCCTTAGGGAGGGACTTTGCTTCCACCACTTGGTCTGTGGTGGTCACGGCATACCCTGCCATTCGAGCTCCATTCTTTACAAAACTACTCCCGTCGGTGTACCAAGTGTGTTCAGCTGCCTCCAGCAGCTCCTCCTTCAAGTCAGGCCCGCTTACATACACGGTCTCGATGGTTTCTATGCAGTCATGCACAACAGTTCTCCATTTCCTGCTTATCACTGTAGAAAAGAAGCAGGGTTGATAACAGTAGATGTGACAATTTCTACGTCATCCTGTTCCATCAGGACTGCTTGATATTTCAGGAACCTTGATGGCGAGAGCTGGTGTCCTCCTTTTTGTTCCAAAATGGAAGTTACAGCATGGGAAGTGTGCACAATCATCTTTTGCCCCAAAGTGAATTTTCAGGCTTCTTGAATAATCAAAACAACAGCGGCCACTGCCCGAAGGCATCCTGGCCTTCCTTTTCTGACTTCATCCAATTGTTTGGTAAAGTACGCTACTGCTCGATTATGAGGACCCAGCCTCTGGGCTAGAATTCCCAAAGCCACTCCTTGCCTTTCATACGAGAACAGCCAGAAGGGCTCATTAGCTCCAACTTCAGCTCTTTGAACGCCCTCTCGGCTTCATCAGCCCATATTAATTGTGTCTGGCTATTTTTCAGTAGTTCATACAGATGTTTAACCAGAAGTCCATAATTACAGATCCATAATCAGCACCAACTTGTCATTCCCAGAAAGGTTCGAAACTCTTTTACCGTGGTCGGTTCTGGAGTCCTGCAAATAGCTTCTTTTCAGTCATCCCTGAGCTGTCTCTGTCCCTTAGAAATCACAAATCCCAGGTATATTACTTCTTTCTTCAAGATCTGGGCACCTCCGTAATGAGACTCGGTAACCACTTAGTTCAAGAAAATCCAACAAACTCACAGTCCATTCTTTACATTCTTCATCCTTTTCTGTGGCTATTAAAATATCATACTGCAAAAGAATCCCATTTCCCAGAGGTCTTTCCCAGGCCTCTAATTCTTTAGCTAATTGATTTCCAAAGATTGTGGGGCTGTTTTTAAATTCTTGGGGTAGCACTGTCCAGGTTAGCTGGGGTTTTTTGTCCTGAATCGGGGTTTTCCTATTTAAAGGCGAATAAATTGCAGCTTTCAGGGGCCAAGGTGAGGCAAAAGAATGCATCTTTCAGATCTAATACTGTGAACGATTCATAGGTTTCTTTTAAATTAGTCAATAAGGTGCATGAGTTTGCCACTACCGGGTGTAAATCTTCAACTATCTTATTTGTTGCCTGCGGGTCTTGTGCCAATCTGTAGGCTTTGCCATCAGGCTTTTTGACAGGCAGAATGGGAGTGTTACACTCTCAAGAGCATTCAATTAATAATCTGAATTTTATAAATTCTTCTATAATGCTTTTCACTCTTCGCCTGTCTTCCAATTTCAGGGGATATTGCTTTACCCTAACAGGTCGTGCTCCCTTTTTGAGTTTAACAACAACGAACTCTGCATTTTTAGCCTTTCCAAGTATTCCTGAAGCCCATACTCCTGGGTATACCTGGCCTTTTATTTCTTGTATAATTTCTTCTTCCCTAATTTGGGATTCAGTAAGAGCCAAACTTAAAATTTCATCATAGTTCTCTTCTGGTATTTTAAATTCAATTTCTCCATCTCTAAATGGATGATCTCCTTCTATGACCAGGTGACCCGCCTAGTGGATGAGGGAAAGGCTGTGGATGTTGTCTACCTGGACTTTAGTAAAGCCTTTGACAGCATCTCCCACAGCATTCTCCTGGAGAAACTGGCGGCTCGAGGCTTGGACGGGTTTACTCTTCGCTGGGTGAGGAACTGGTTGGATGGCCGAGCCCAGAGAGTTGTGGTGAATGGCGTTAAATCCGGCTGGCGGCCGGTCACAAGTGGTGTTCCCCAGGGCTTGGTTCTGGGACCGGTCTTGTTCAATATCTTTATAGATGATCTGGATGAGGGAATTGAGTGCTCCCTCAGTAAGTTAGCAGATGACACCAAGCTGGGTGGGAGTGTTGATCTGCTGGAGGGTAGGAGGGCTCTGCAGAGGGATCTGGACAGGCTGGATCGATGGGCAGAGGTCAACTGTATGAGGTTTAATAAGGCCAAGTGCAGGGTCCTGTACTTGGGTCACAACAACCCCATGCAATGCTACAGGCTTGGGGAAGAGTGGCTGGAGAGCTGCCCGGCAGAAAAGAACCTGGGGGTGCTGGTTGACAGCCGGCTGAATATGAGCCGGCAGTGTGCCCAGGTGGCCAAGAAGGCCAACAGCGTCCTGGCCTGTATCAGAAACAGTGTGGCCAGCAGGAGTAGGGAAGTGATCGTGCCCCTGTACTCGTCACTGGTGAGGCCACACCTTGAATACTGTGTTCAGTTTTGGGCCCCTCACTACAAGAAAGATGCTGAGGTGCTTGAGCGTGTCCAAAGAAGGGCAACGAAGCTGGTGAGGGGTCTGGAGCACAAGTCTTATGAGGAGCGGCTGAGGGAACTGGGGTTTTTTACCTTGGAGAAGAGGAGGCTGAGGGGAGATCTCATCGCTCTCTACAACTACCTGAAAGGGGGTTGTGGTGAGGTGGGTGTTGGTCTCTTCTCCCAAGTAACTAGCGATAGAACGAGAGGAAATGGCCTCAAGTTGCGCCAGGGGAGGTTTAGATTGGATATTTAGGAAAATTTCTTTACAGAGAGAATGGTCAAACATTGGAACAGGCTGCCCAGGGAGGTGGTGGAGTCACCATCACTGGAAGTATTCAGAAAACGTGTAGACGTGGCACTTTGGGACATGGTTTAGTGGGCATGGTGGTGTTGGGTTGACAGTTGGACTTGATGATCTTAAAGGTCTTTTCCAACCTTAGTGATTCTGTGATTATGTGATTCTGTAAATCATATTTGAACATTCAATTGTTCTAAGAAGTCCCTTCCCAAAAGTGGTTTAGGAGCCTCAGGCAGGTAGAGGAATTTATGAATCCCAACACTTTTCCCAATTTTGAATTTTAGTGGTTTCAAAAAGAACGCCTTCTCAGCCTGTCCAGTTGCTCCCACAATATTAACAGTTTGCCTACTCACAGGTAATAAGGTCTGAATTAATACTGAAAATGTGGCACCTGTATCTATTAAAAATTCTACAAGTTTCTCTTTTTCCCCTAACTGAACTCTTACCAAGGGTTCCGTTAGGGAAGATTCCCCTGGTCCCTGTCAATTATCTTCCATGTCAGTAATCATCACCGACTTGCCCAGTCTTGGGTACTCCTTTTTCCAATGCCCCCTTTGCTTACAATAGGCACACTGATCTTTCGGGAGGGGTTGATTTCCCCTAGATGAGGCACTTAAGGCTACTTCACACGGCTCCTCTCCTCCCATTAGTGTTGTTTCCTGGTGGGTTCCCAGAGGTTACCTGGCCCCTGTGGTGCGCAAAGCAGCCGCTGTAGCACTGGCAGGTGTTTTACCCATTACTCTCTCTTTCTGACTATCTCTATTCCAATACACTTGCCAAGCGGTCTCCAGCAATTTCTCTACATTTCTCACATCTGTTCCTTGCACTTTTAATTTTTGAAACTTTCTCCTTATATTCTCTGATGGCTGTCCTAAAACCAACAAAACTAATTGTTGTCGTTCCACATCTGAGGTAGGATCTAAAGTTGTACTTTTACGCATGGCTTCCCTTAGCCGTTCCAAAAAGTCCAAGGGGGTTTCATCCTGACTTTGTTTTACCTCATACATTTTTTGACCAATTTACTGATTTTGGAATTCCATTTTCAAGTCCAAATTTTATCCACTCTTGATATGACTTCAGTTGTCTATATTCCATACGATCATTAGGATCCCAGTTTGGATCGGTGAGAGGAACATGATTATCTACTCTACCAGTATATGTTCTTGCAGTGATAAGGGCTTCTATATGTGTTCGAGCAGTTTTAACCACTAGCTGTTTCTCTGTTTCCGTCATTGCATCTAACATTAAATCTATATCTTTCCAGTCAGGATCCTGATTTTTTTAACTATCAATTCAAATCTTTTCGCCACCCCTATTGGGTCATCCCTATAACTAGCTTGTCCGGGGGGCGGGGCTTGTATCCAGGGTCGGACTCTGCTTCAGGTTACAGGACCTGAAGCAGCACTCCCAGAGGCAGAAGCAGATTCTTCATCAGAAGTATCTGCATTCCTTAAGGGGGAGGGAGAGACTGGCGCCGAAGCCAGCGGTGGTGTAATATAATCTTCCAGTCTTTCCTCTGACTCTCCCTTTTCTTTTAACTGAAGGCATCTTTGTCCTATACTACACGCTGAACATCATCATTTCAGTTTTCCCAGTTCTTTCCCTTTTTCCTTCTCCAGAGCCAGGACAAAGGGCTCTGAAGGGGCTATATTGATTCCACAATCTTTCTGCCATTCTGGATGATTCCGCAATGTGAAAAACATATCTGCATAAAACACTTCATCCCATTTTCCCCTCTCTCCAAAGGAACAACATTAGTTGCAACAATGTATTATACTTTCATGTCCCATTAAAGAGCCATTTTTCACCATCATCTAACTTACAGAGAGGCCACCACTGATTACAATACTCAATTAAAGTTTTCCTGTTCACGCTTCCTCCTGGCGGCTCTCCTATCTCCTTCCAGTGAGATAAAATGCAGCCCAGAGGGCTTCTTTTCAATATTCTGCCACTTTGTTTACCTCCCATAATGAACACCCTGTCCGCAGGGGTTTATTCCTCAGCCTAAGAATACAACCTGATTGAATTGACAACAATAATACCTTATCCAAGGCAAAAGATGCAAGGGCGTACTCGCCCCACAGCGAATGCACCTAAATTCAAGACAATTGTCGAGACGAAACTCCTGTCTCCCGTTAAAAGAAATAATGTACTTATGACACTCCAAACACTTAGCGTGAACAGACAAGCAACACTGATGGCAAAGCGGACAGGCACTCGTCCATGCTCCACGCCAAATAAACATTTCGTCACTACTCTGTTCTACATTTCCCCCCATATACCAGCAGCATTCTTACTGATTCCTTACGCCTTCTAAGTCTCCACAAAATACTTGCTTAAGCTGGCCTGAACGCTCAATCCTATCCCAGTCAGACCAGTTTCATTCACCAAACCAAAAATCGTCCCCAAACCACACCCAAACATTCTGTTTACAGCCAGAGCATTAAGGGTTAACAATCGGTTCGACTAACACAGTTCCAAAGTCTGTCATACGCTTCGTCCGTCTTCGACCGCTCTCCTCGCGGAGAACACGGAACCACGGATCAGGACTCCGCACTCCGATGCGGACACTCGCAGTCCGACTGCGTCTCACTTAAACACTCACAACATTACTTGTACAATGAAGCACTTTCATAGAATACACGGTACCAGGCACAAAACTTCTTAAGTATCCATATTGTAATGACTATCATCAAAATCCCAATTATAGCCACAATAATATAAATTTCAATTTCCATGGGTTACAATAGTTGGTCCAAACGATAGCTATCCCATTCTCCCGCAATTTCAGCGAAGAGCACCCATCGCGTACTACCCTTTACCAGGGATTCCCGCGTTCGTGTACTTCCCTAGTCAGGGCTTCCCACGCCACTACTGGATTTGAATCCTAACCACCCAGGGGTGAGCGCCAATGCCCTTTACCTCGCGTGGGACGTCTCCTCACGACTTACAGGTTCCCCTTCCAAATTGACATACCTGGTCCGCTGATGGTCCTTGTCTGTCCCTGCAGTGATCAGGTGAGCGAGGGAGGTCCTCCGAGAAATCTCGGGGCGCGCCAAGGACGTCCCACTCTCAGCCAGTCCCGCAGCCGGGCAGAGAGGGTCCCACCTGGGTCACCAAATTGACGTGTGGAAACAAACTTCACAACTCAAAAGTTATAAAGCAGGTATGTTTATTACAGCGCTGGATGCATGGGGGATATCTCCTCCTAACATGCGTGCGCTGAAACAAAAGTTCATCCTTTATATACCTTAAAGACATGAATATTCACACATTTGCCAAGAAATCACCGCCTCCTTGCTTATCTATTACATTTACATAATGCTGGCATTGCAAAACTACACTACGCATGCGCAGGGGTGGTCGTTTGGGGAGTTAGCCCCCTACTCCTTTTTCCCTTTTATGGTCACGGGTCTCTTGAGGATAATTTCTTCTCCTTGGATGTTTACCCCTTCTGTTGTCCAGCCAAGCAGTTCCTTCTTATCATCCTTGTTAGAGCATTCCTGCCAGTCTGTCTGTACGCTCAAGGTTAAGATATCTTCTCTGTTCTCTTTAATCTCTCGGCCCTTGCTCTTAACTCTTGTAACATAGTTACAATGTTAGCATTGAGGCAAATACAGCCTAAGGACTATGAGAGTAGGCCGTTAAACATAATCACATAGTTATTAGGCTAAAGAATTGTATACTAAAGTCAAACTAATCATGTAATCAATAACCTTCCACATATTAAGGTATTTGCAAAACTTACAGTTGATTAGTGACACATGCTAAAACCTTGTAATTGTTTTAGATCCTTGTTTCATTTGGACTTCAGCATTTCACCAAGGAAGACACACACCTACAGGAGGTGAGAATCTGACTCTTTCTGCAAGGCTGGGATTGATTTTGTGCTTGCCCATAAGCCTACTTGATTCACTTATGCTCGTTTTTCCTGCTTTATACATTCCCTGTTCTCTTGCTCATCTTTGTGTAATGTATGCAATATCAATATGTTGAGGAAGGGAACTGGCCTCCACATTGAGTACTGGGAGAATGGTAAGGGAAAAGCAGTGCTAGTAGTTTAGGACAAGTGCATCTTTTTGACTCTCTGTGCATGATACTCTAGCAACACAAAGCCAAATAATTTCCAGATCAACAAGCAGTGCCCTTGTGTCACTCCTTCACCATATTTTTTGGCCTTTTTCTGCCATGGTGGGGCATAATAGAAAGAGACATTTCACTTACAGCTTCTGCTGTGAAACAGGGATCTACTTTTCACTCTCTCCTAAGCCTGGGGACACTAGCTGGAGACTTGAATTCAGTGGTATAATATATTTACATGTATAACTGTAGACCTAGGGTTTCATTACTGACGTCATTCAGGGATAATGTTCAGCTACCCCTCTACCCCTGGCAAAATTTGGGTACTGGGTCATTTGGACACAATGCAAGGTAGGCAGATGAGATGCTGTGGCCTGCGCCATTAGCTAGAGCATGCCTTAATCATGCTAGCCCAATACACTAAGAAGGTTTTCCTGATAGTCCAAGTACAACGCACAGTGCAGGTTTAATGGTATGGAATTACTGCAAGGAGGCTACCATGAACTGGGAAAGCTACAGTACAGACAGCATGGTTGGGGAAAAGCTGAAAGAAAACTGGGAAATAATATATATATTTTACATTGTCAGTACATTTTTATATTGAACAACTCTAAAGGGGCACTATTTTTCAGTAGACATAGCTAAGGATGGGCTGCCTTCTGTATCCTGGAGTCTCTGGGTGCTGCCTGTGGTTTGTAGTCTTCTCCAGATCCAAAGTCTACTGTGTCGTGATAGTTTGTAAATTCCTGAGGTAATGGAAACTCCTCTGTTGATGAATGAGTCCTGTGTCCAAACACTCTCTCTTGCAGCTCAGCGATGTCGTTTCTGATGTCTGCCATCATCAGCAATAGGAAATCAAATGAACCTGGTGGGCCCTGCAGTCACAAGGCATGGTAATTAATAATAATCCACTTTGCTCTTACAGTTTTCAAACAGGTTGATATAATTACTCTTGCAGGGGTAACTCAGTAAAATGCTGCTTCATATTGATTGCCAGAAATTAAAGGTCTCTTTTTGAATCAACCTGTTCAGGAAACAATTTTCAAAGGGCAAATGTTTTTGCAGACAGAGCCTACATTTATAAGATGCTCAGCCCTTTTGTTACTTAACAATACTTTTGCTATATCTGCCTCCTAAGAGCATCTCAACACCTCATGGGAAGAGAGGAGATAAATCTTGGTTCCCTGTGTTCCTTATTAAATTGATAGAAATTACATTCTTAGAATGACTAATTAATCAATAATTTTTAATATTTAGTTAAAAAATTCTTTAGGGAATGCTGATATTTGGAAGGTATCTTTTCAATATGGTAACCCCACTGCTGTCCATCACTTACTAAATATATTGGTAACTACAATGCAGAGAGTATCCATCTGATTTCATCTGATTTTAGAAAATAATAATTTCTTTTTAGATGACTTCACACAGTAAAGTACACTATTTAATACTGAGGACACCCTGCTGGACACACTCTTAAAAATCCATTTCACCAATGAGAAAAGACCATAAGAAACAAAATTTTAAACAATTTCACCTGAAAACAGTTTGCAACTACCCATCCTTCTCCTGATGACTTGCTCAAAGCCTATAGCTTGCCAAGGCTGAGAGATATGAGGGGCAGGATTTTAAAAGGTTTCAGGGATCAAACTCTTATTAGGAGCATTGGCTGAACTGTACTAACACACTCTGCATGGGATCTCATGCTACTGCCTTCTGAGCATGTCCCACCACTGTCATAGGGCAGAGGTGCACTTACTGCCTTTAGTGTCACACCCAGCAAGGGAAGATGTGTGTAGGCAAAAAGCTTGTATGAAAACAGGTAATTGCTTTCTTTCCAATAACATTGTCTATGCATGTAAAGTATCTTTCACCGTGCTCTTGACACAAGAGAGGTTCTTTTTTTTTTTCCCTTTTGGCTGGCCTGTTGTTAGTAGCCAACACCACTTTGCCGTGGAAATGCTTGCTGTGAGCAATACTTACAGGTATCCCCTTTGGTCCTGGTGCACCTCACTCCCCCTGTAATCAATACCACCTCAGTTAGTTTGCTGTGACTAAAGGAAACCAAAAAAGCAGTTTTCCTCTGCAGACTCCCTTACTTACTGTCCCCAGATCAAGAATCATCAGCTTACGCTTGCTCAGAAAAAGAAAAGAAAGTGAAGGAGGAATGCAAGGAAACTGCGGCTGATTCTAGTGGGAGCAGAGTTGGGCACTGATATTTCTCCTAGACAGTAACAAGCAAACCAGTTAACAGGAGAAATTCACAAAAGAGCAGTCTGATGAAATGGGCTAAAGCATCAATGTTTCTTCATGGAAAAGCCAAAAGAGCTGCAGAGAAAGGAAAGGAGCCTGCTTGACAGATAGCCTGGCAGGGCTATTTGCAAGACTTAAGGAATGGGAAGCACAAAATAGCTGAAGGAAGACATGAAAGGATGGGACAACAGGACATTTTCAGCTTAGCAAAGGAAATGAGATGGTAAAAGGATGTGACTACAAGTGTGTAGAGTGTCTCTCTAGCAAGCCTGCACTTCACATGGACATGTGCCCACGTTATGGAACACTACCTCTCCTCACCTTGCTACCATCTCTCCCTGGGGCTCCTGGTGGGCCCTGCAAGAGAAAAGAAAGTGTTCACAAGGACTTGACAGGTTGTGGAGCTAAGGCCAATTGTGCAATGCATGACAGGAAGTGAGAATACTGATCATGGGGCCCCGTCTGCCCTGCTTAATATGTGATACGTCTGGAGATGGGCCCATAGGTCCCATTGATCCACGAGGGCCTGGCTGTCCAGGAGGTCCAGGTGACCCAGGAACTCCTTTGACTCCCTTTCGGTCCTGGAGCCCCTGCAATCAACAGCAAAGGTTACCTGCCAGGGAAAGCCTTCAGGACACTTCATCAGTGCAAGCAGTGGGGACTGACCATTTTTTGAACCACCCAATGGATTGGTTGCCTTAACACACACAAATCCACAACACCACAACCAACACAGCAGTCATCTGAGATATTACTCCTTGTCACAGTGACTACAAGAGATCTTCACAAAACAATTAAACCTTGTGTATACAAAGAAACCAAGACTGCCACTGCCAGGCGATTAGGGACACAGACTGGGAATGAAAAGCAGAAATGCCTCTTTTTCACACAAAGAAGAAAAGAGAAAAAGAACAAGTCACACCTGAGAAACATCTCATAAAATGAAAGCCTCAGAAAACTCATGGGAATGTTGGGCCAAAGGCACAAAGGCATCTACACAGAAGCAAACCCTTTTCAGTGGTGGATTGCACCTCTCTTTTGCCCAGTATGATAGCCAATGTATTAGGGGCAAGAAAGGTTCTGTTCTTCCATTTTTCTTTCTATCCTTTTCAGCTTCTGCTGGTTCAGCAGAGAATGTTAGTTTTTAGAAAGCACACAGGCAACAAAGTATATGTTTAGCTCAAGAGAAACACTACAAAAAGCAAAATAGAAAATCAGGCACCTGAAACAACATTTGCACAGAATAAAGACCATTAAAAGTGTCACGAGATGAACTGCTTTATAATTAGAGGGGAAAGCACTTTTCTTCATACTGAAGGCATGTGAAAGGCACAGGAAATGAAAGGCAGAGAGTAAAAAGGGTTCAGCAGGACAGAATATTTACAATTATGGTTTTCAAAAGGAGTAAAATCAAGTTCAGTGATGAACCTCTCAGACTCCTCCTGAAGACCCAGCCATACTGTTGCTAATGGCAGGCAAAGGAGGAGGTCAGCAGGGATGGTTTTCTCGCGGAACAGATAATTCTACAGTACCTTGGACAGCTCAGCCATGGGGAAACCAGATGGAAGACATGCAGAGTCAGGCCTATGTTAGAGAGATTGCAAAGTGGTGCACTGTACGTTTCAGAATCTGATGCAGAATCTCTAACCGCATTGTCCTTGCATTTATGATATACTGAAGACTGAAGATACTCATCCTCCAAGAAAATGAGATAAAGACTTAAAAACCAAAGCAAGACTGCAAAAGTGGGGATAAATGGGGGGCAGTTCAGTAGGTAGTAAATCAAACCTTGTAAGGAATGTCTGCTAGTCCTCTGTAAGAATCTTACTAAAACCCAGAACAATGCTAAAATTCCTTGGTTTTATCGCTAACCCAAAATTAGATCTGCATTCAACAGAGTTGGCAAAACTTTTATCATCACTGGCTGAAGGTTTCAAGGTGTCTGGCTTAAGTTATAGCTTTAGGAACTCTCTGCTTTTCTCATTGTTTCAACCTATACCTTAGGAAAGGTGTGAGTGGAGTTTTACTTTTCAGATTCCTTTGAATCTGGAACACAAAACCAACAAACGAATCTTTGCAAAAACAGACGAGGAAAAATAAAACAGTTGGCATAAAGCCCTGCAAACTGAAAGCATATTTTCTGCTCTACTAATGACAGTGAGCTAAAGCAATAGGTATCCCTGAAATGAAATGGAGAGAGTGTTAAGACAGAGTTTAAAAACTGGAAAAGACAACTGAAGCAGGTGAGGTATCCCAGGGAGAGGGAGAAATTTAACACATAGAGGACAAACACAGCTTGCATGCCAAGAAATACATGGAGACTAAGACACACAATGGAGTAATGTTAGATAGTTGGCAGAGGCTGATCATAATGACCAGAAAGTTTTTCTTTTAAATTTTAGTACAAATGCAAATATAATAATAACAATCAAAATATGAAACACATGAAAACCTATCATACTGAAAGATTGAAGCTTATTATTTTTATTCATGGCACTATTGCACACTCACATCCCTCTGGTCTGTATCTTACCTGGGGGGCCTCGTTGGCCAAGCTGGCCTGGGGAGGCAGGGATATATGCATTAGATGCAAGCACTTTTTCACCAGTGATTTGCTTGCTAAGATCAGCAGCATTATTTGGCAGCAAAGCAACCTGCCAAAACCAAAAATCACTGTAAGTCCTTCATCTGGATAAATTACCTTTTTGGTTAAACTTTCATGTGGACAAATAGCATATTTAAATACTTCAGGAATATATAAAATGTTTATTCATAACCTTCATTGAAATAATCAGAAAAAAAAGTGACTGTGTTGAAGCCTATGACAGCAGTTATTCCTAAGCTGGTCAGCTTGATTTTTTTCAAGTATGGACATGAAGATTTCCTTAAACTCCTGCCATACTTTGTGCTCCCAAGGAAAACTGTCTCCCTGACCCTATGTCTCCTGCCAGCATTGATGGGACCTCCTCACAGGTAGTCAGAATCAGCTGGAAGGATGCCTGGGGACTCTTACTCTCACCTGTACATCTTTCTGACTGACCACCTTGCAGAAATCTGATGAGAAAACACTGTCATGGAGGTTAACAGTCTACAACACCTTTCCACAGGATGTTTTGGGTGACCCATGGAGACAAGCCAGGTTTTGCAGAAATGCTACTCTCCTCTGTCTTCCACACTGGGGGGGGGGGGCGTGTGTGTGTGGGGTGTGTGTAGTGTGAGCTCTGGATAGGAGATCCTAGAGATGATCCATACTTCAGGTATCTTATACCCAGGAGGTCGCCCAGCCTTGAAAGATGCCATATGAAAAACATGGTACCATTTGATTTTAAGGCATTTATTCATTCTGGTACTTTCATTTCCCTGGGACCTGGAGCCAGTACCCTAGTAGAAACCCTGATGTTTTCTGTGAGGCTGTTCACCTTTTAAGTCACCATGGAAATACTGCAAGTCAATCCAAATGGAAAGCAGGAGAAATTCAGGAGAGAGACAGCAATAAGTTGTCAAAAACTTAAGTCTCATAACTGCTTGGATCTCCTCAGGAAACCTCTTTTTCCTTATCTGAATTTTCCTCTATTCATTTACTGCTCTTTCTCAGGACAACGTTTGCTCAGATATTTAAGTTCTCAATTGCTGCACAAGCCCCTAACTTTTCAAAGGTTTCAATGAGAGCCCAAAACTTCTGCTATCTGACAGTGCTTTTAATCAGCTATTTGGAATTCTCTGCACTGGACTGTTCTCAAGACTCCTACTTGTTTCTGTAATTATTTGATATACACCCTCCTGCCCTTAGTGCAAACATAATGTTTGTAAAGCACAGAAAAAAAAATAATGCTATGCACTTGCAGTACATAGTATAACCGAGAAAACTTCTTTTGGCAAACAAGTTATTAGTTAAGGAATGGCCTTTGGAGGGCAGACAGTGATTTTTGCAGTTTGGGGTTGGATGCACAGAACAGTTCTGAAGGAAGCAAAAGTGAGAAAAAAAGTTGGAAATGCTGAGACAGTTCCTGGTGGCATTTCTGAAACACCAGTTTGATTTTTCAGACTGAAATTCAAAATGCGATGACATTGGAATGCTGTTCCAAAGGCAAGATGACTGCAAGATGACAGCCCACTGCTGGCTGGGGCTAAATCACGACAGCAAATTAAGCGACATAGGTCTTACAAGAATTTGGTAGATTCACTCCACTCCCACACAAATCAGTGGCTGTGTGTATTCAGCACTTCACAGAAGCCCCACAGGGTGTTTCTTTTGTGCTTACTCTTATGAATCTGCTTACATAGAAAATGGGGATCCAGCACACCTACTGCTCTGGGGTGGGCCCTTTGTGCTGTCATCTTTGGTTTTCCAAAGAAAAACATCGTCTTCATTTACCAATGACCCTGCAGATTTCACAGCCAACATCCCAGCCATTGCAGCACAGACCAAAGTGTGGGACTGCTGAAGCTAAAAGGCTACTAAACAGGTCACAGCACCTTACATCTGTGGTTGAAGAGGAAAATTCAGTAGCTGGGGGCTCTCATAGCCACATTGGCCAGGGATTGGCATGAGGAGGTCTGCCAGCTGGCTCCGGTCAGCACACTGCAAAGTTGTGTTTCCCTGAGGTGCGTCCACCCTGTCCAGAGTGGGGTCCTGGCAGGATACAAATGGAAGGTTGCAAGGACCATCACGCTGAAAAACTTCCATTATGTGACACAAATCAACCAAGGGCTCTGTAGTGACAACACTGCCATGCTAAAACAGAGACACAGAGTTAAATCCTACGACTACCTGAGAGCATTATATTTTTGGAGCAGTTTTTGTGAGAATATTTTCAGTGTCATCAGTGAGTGTTTCTCCTTATGGGTGGCCACAGTTGAGTGAAAGATTAATTGATCTTCTCTCTAGAGCTTGTACTTAAATTTCTGACCAGATCCTATTTTGGGGTTCTATTAGTATCCCAGATGATAAATAAATGTCACTTAGTATATAGTTCCTGCCCTGAAGAGCTCTTCAGATTATATTGCAAATGGCCAGGCTGGAGTAAAAAGATGCATTTAGTGGCAAAGACTCATCATGAAGAGGATTTGGAAGTGTATTCTTTTCTGTTGCTTGAATAAGATATTGACTTGTTCCTGCCAGCAAGGCTGTTTTAACAACCTAGGACTGCCCACAGCCCCCTACTATTGGGACAGAGTATCCCACTGGATGACCACGCAAGGTTCTTGATCCTAGAACTACTCTATCCTGGATCTGGAATCAATGTTGCAATCCTCCAAAAAGGTATTGGTGCCATCACCAGAGCTGGCAGGACTTGAGTTTACCCCTGTCCTTTCCTAAGGAGACACAAAACCACACCTCTCACCTCCAGAAGCATGCCTCAATTCCCAGTTGTAGGGTTTGCTGGATTGTATCCTTCACAGGCTCTTCTGCTAAACATAATTTTGCATACAGTTCATAAAATATGAAAGCCTTAACCACAAGACTAAAGAGCCATTACTATAAATTCTCTGGCAGACAGAATTTAATGTTTCTGTGCAAAACAGAACTTCAACTGCAGATATTGAGAGATGTCTTCCCCAGATGAACTTGGCCATGGGGAGCGGCTGGTAGAACACAAGGGTTCATGTCTCCCTGGGCAGAGAAGTAGCACGAGGCCAGATCTCCTCTCAGCATGGACAAAAGTTCTCCTCTCAGTGGGGTAAAAAATGCTGAGGGTATGTCGTGGTTTATCCCCAGCCGGCAACTAAGCACCATGCAGCCGCTCGCTCACTCCCCCTCCCACAGTGGGACAGGGGAGAGAACTGGGAAAAAACTCGTGCGTTGAGATAAAAACAGTTTAATAGGACAGCAAGAGAGAAGGAAACAACAATGATAACAACAATAATAATACCGACAAAGGAATGTACAAGAACAAGTGATGCTCGATGCAACAATTGCTCACCACCCGGCGATCGATAGCCTGTCCCCCAGCAGCGATTTCCACCCCCCGGCTAACTCCAGTTTATGTACTGGGCATGATGTCGTATGGTAGGGAATATCTCTTTGGCCAGCCTGGGTCAGCTGTCCTGGCTGTGTCCCCTTCCAGCTTCCCATGCACCCTCAGCCTTCTTGCTAGCAGGCCAGCACGAGAAGCTGGACTGTCCTTGACTACTTAGCAACAACTGAAAACATCAGCACATTATCAACATTTTCTCATCCCAAATCTAAAACATAGCCTCACGCTAGCTTCTGTGAAGAAAACCAGCTCTATCCTGGCTGAAACCAGGACAGGGTATCAGGGCACCATCTCTTCCAGCCCTGTCTGTGTGAGGCACAACCCAGTGGGCTCCCTCTGAGGATACCAAATAGATCAAGTCCCACTAAGAAGATACTTGGGGAAAACTTAGGCTATTGACCATGACAAGACTTAGCAATGAGGCAAGAGTTTGCTTAGTTTAGCCACAGCTACTGTACAACAAGTTCCCACAGCGACAGGTATCAATGGTGTTGGTTTTCCAGGACTGAGTTTTGAACACAGGCACCTAACAGTGGAAGTTAGACACAGAAAACTTTCCAGTAATTCAGGACATTGGTTTCTACCAATTCTTGCAGCAAACGACTTGGCCAACAGTGTGATCCCAGATCCCTCTCTAGAGGTCAGTGCGAGCCTGCTCAGCATCACAGACTGCAGCTGGACAGCCATGCAAAAGTGCGTCTCCTTTTTTAACACATTTGCTACCGATGTTTGTTTGAAAACCACAATTTCCATCACACATGAAATTCTGTCACTTCCACATTTGTCTTCATGCTGATTCAGAAGGAAAACATGACATTTTGAGACTTTTGTGATAAAGAGTATCTCAAACCTCAGTGTATTTAATTTTAGTGAAGCAGATTTCTTTCTTCCTAATATAAATTACATTGAACGAATAACATTAAATGCAACAAGTGAATATAGCAAATTGTGTTTTGACACAATGAAATTAAATGAGCACCCTGGGTGAAATAATTGCAGCCTGTCAACATGAATTGCTGGCAATATTCCTGTAGAACATTTCCATTTCAGAGAACCTGAATGTTCAAAGGAGATGTAACCAGAAAAGGCATTACACTTGTACCTCTGCACTTGGCTTTCCAAATACTGGACTGGGTCTCTGGGTTATTTCAATCCTACCCAAGTGCAAAACAAGGACAAATATATGAGCAATTAAAGTTAAATGCCAGGGGAAGTTACTCTACTTGCAAGGACATAGGTGAAAACAAAACAAGGCCAAATGCCGGGTCCTGCACTTCGACCACAACAACCCCATGCAATGCTACAGGCTTGGGGAGGAGTGGCTGGAAAACTGCCCAGCAGAAAGGGACCTGGGGGTGCTGGTTGACAGCCGGCTGAATATGAGCCGGCAGTGTGCCCCAGGTGGCCAAGAAGGCCAACAGAGTCCTGGCCGGTATCAGAAATAGTGTGGCCAGCAGGAGTAGGGAAGTGATTGTGCCCCTGTACTGGGCACTGGTGAGGCCACACCTTGAATACTTGTCCTGGTTTCAGCCAGGATAGAGCTGGTTTTCCTCACAGAAGCTAGTGTGAGACTGTGTTTTGGATTTGGGATGAGGAACTGTTGATAATGTGCTGATGTTTTGGGTTGTTGCTGAGCCGTCAAGGACAGTCCAGCTTCTTGTGCTGGCCTGCCAGCGAGCAGGCTGGGGGTGCACGGGGAGCTGGGAAGGGACACAGCCGGGACAGCTGACCCAGACTGGCCAAAGAGATATTCCCTACCATACGACGTCATGCCCAGTACATAAACTGGAGTTGGCCGGGGGGGCGGAAATCGCTGCTCGGGGACGGGCTGTCGATCACGGGGTGGTGAGCAATTTCTGTATTGGGCATCACTTGTTCTTATACATTCCTTTGTTGGTATTATCATTATTGTTCCCTTCTTTCTTTCTGTCCTATTAAACCGTGTTTATCTCAACCCACGAGGTTTTTCCTAATTCTCTCCCCCGTCCCGCTGTGGGAGGGAGAGTGAGCGAGCGGCTGCGTGGTGCTTAGTTGCCGGCTGGGGCTAAACCACGACAGTCCTTTTTGGCGCCCAACGTGGGGCCCGAGGCTTGAGATAATAACGGTTGCAGGTCACAATATCAGTTTGATTTGCATCATGCTCTCGTCTTTGCTGTACATGTTAAGGATCGGTGTTGGTTTCTGCGGGCTGCTGTACTCTGCAATGATTAGTAATGTCTCGCCTGTGAATTTTGTTTTTAGAGCACTGACCTTGAGCTTAATGTGGTATCATCTGAGCTCTGTACTAAAGCCGTTACTGTATTTTGGCTACAGTCTTGTGGAGACGATTAGCAATTATACTTCTGCCTCTGAAAGGTTTTTTATGGAGGAAATGCAGAATGGTACCTTTGATACCCTCTATCATAACATTTCCTCCTTCATCACAATAATTTTTCAGTATTTTGAACACCCTTGGCTGGTTAAAATACCTCTATTGCTACTTCTGGGGAACATGGTTTCAGTTTTGTCTAAGGTTGGCAAGCAATTTAAGAATATCACCCGGAGATCTGCCCCAAGGCTGGATAGTTATGAATGGCAGGGTGTGTGGAACAGCATGGGCAAATGCCTGGGGCGGTGGGCACCTCCGGTGTTTTGGAGCTTCACTCCCGAACAAGTGCAGAATCCTGATAAACTAGCAGAATATCTGGAAGAAGTATGCTGTCAGCCTGGCAGCTCCAAGGAGACACAAATCATTGCCATGTGCTGGGGCCTGGCCCATGCCTACCGAACCCTATTTAACACTATGCAAAGGGGAGAGGGGCTCTCTGGGTCTGATGGCAATGTGGCAGGCACTGTGACTACTCCAACCCCTGTGGCAGGCACTGTCACTACTCCAACCCCCACGGCGGGCACTGCCACTACTCCAACCCCCACGGCGGGCACTGTAGCTACTCAGACTGTTGCAGCTGAACCAGAGAACCAGCCCATCCCGGTATCAGTTGCCCCTGTACAAAAGAAGAAATCTTGGAAGCGGAAGTCAGCTCGTTTAGTAAGGGAGGAGGAAGATCCTGCTAAGAAGGAGCCAGAGGAAGAGAGTGAGGAGGCAGAGTGCTCTGAAGCAGGGCCATCACAAGCACGGAAGAGGGAAGAGAGCGAGTCATCGCTTGAAGAGGAGGAAGAGGAAGAACTTATAAAAGAGACGGTAACTACCCGATCTCTATCCCTGAGTGAATTGCGAGATATGCGAAAGGATTTCAGCCGTCGTCCAGGTGAGTGCATTGTCACCTGGCTGCTCCGATGCTGGGATAATGGGGCCAGTAGCCTGGAATTAGAGGGTAGGGAAGCCAAGCAGCTGGGATCCCTTTCTAGGGAAGGGGGCATTGACAAAGCAATTGGAAAAGGTGCACAAGTCCTCAGCCTCTGGAGACGACTCCTATCGGGTGTGAAGGAAAGGTATCCCTTCAAGGAAGATGTTCTATGTCACCCAGGCAAGTGGACCACCATGGAGAAAGGTATCCAGTACCTGAGGGAGCTAGCGGTGCTGGAAGTGATTTATGGTGACTTGGACAATGGACAATCATCCAAAGATCCAGATGAAGTCAATTGCACGCAACCTATGTGGCGGAAGTTTGTACGGAGTGCACCATCATCATATGCCAACTCATTAGCAGTAATGGCCTGGAAGGACGGAGAGAGACCAACGGTGGATGAATTGGCTGGCCAACTCCGGCAATACGAAGAAAGTCTCTCTTCCTCCCTACGGGCCTGCGTCTCTGCTATAGAGAAACTGTCCCGAGAGTTCCGGCAATTCAAAGAGGATATGCCCTACCCTCCACCCATACGGACCAGTGTCTCAGCCATTAGGAGTAAGCGCTCTTCTGTTCAAGAGAGAAGATATAGAGGATACACACCACGAGCCACCCTGTGGTTTCAATTGCGTGACTACGGAGAGGACATGAGGAGGTGGGATGGAAAACCTACCTCGACCCTAGAGGCACGAGTACGCGAGCTGCAAGGAAAAACAATTACAAAAGGGGGTTCAGGTTCCTCGAGGAAAATCGTCGCTCCACTTTCCAGTGGGCAGCTTCCCAGAAAGAATAGAAGAGCTGATCTCACCTCTGATCCTCTTGAAGGGACTTCTGATTCCTATTTACAAGAAGTGGGTAACGAGTACTATGAGCAGGATTAGAGGGGCCCTGCCTCCAGCCAGGCGGAGGAGAGGGACAACCGAGTTTATTGGACTGTGTGGATTAGATGGCCTGGCACGTCAGACCCACAGGAATATAAGGCTTTAGTGGACACCGGTGCACAATGTACCCTGATGCCATCAAGCCATATAGGGGCAGAACCCATCTGTATTTCTGGAGTGACAGGGGGATCCCAACAGCTGACTGTACTGGAGGCCGAAGTGAGCCTAACTGGGAATGAGTGGCAGAAGCACCCCATTGTGACTGGCCCGGAGGCTCCGTGCATCCTGGGCATAGACTACCTCAGCAGAGGGTATTTCAAGGACCCAAAAGGGTACCGGTGGGCTTTTGGTATAGCTGCCTTGGAGACGGAAGAAATTAAACAGCTGTCCACCTTGCCTGGTCTCTCAGAGGACCCTTCTGTGGTGGGGTTGCTCAGGGTCAAAGAACAACAGGTGCCGATCGCTACCACAACAGTGCACCGGCGGCAATATCGCACCAACAGAGACTCCCTGATCCCCATCCATGAGCTGATTCGTCGGCTGGAGAGCCAAGGAGTGATCAGCAAGACTCACTCACCCTTCAACAGCCCCATATGGCCAGTGCGAAAGTCTAATGGAGAGTGGAGACTGACAGTAGACTATCGTGGCCTGAATGAAGTCACGCCGCCACTGAGCGCTGCTGTGCCGGACATGCTAGAACTTCAATATGAACTGGAGTCAAAGGCAGCCAAGTGGTACGCCACCATTGATATTGCTAACGCGTTTTTCTCGATCCCTTTGGCGGCAGAGTGCAGGCCACAGTTTGCTTTCACTTGGAGAGTTGTCCAATACACCTGGAATCGACTTCCCCAGGGGTGGAAACACAGCCCTACCATTTGCCATGGGCTGATACAAACTGCACTGGAACAGGGTGAAGCTCCAGAGCATCTGCAATACATTGATGACATCATCGTATGGGGCAACACAGCAGAAGAAGTTTTCGAGAAAGGGAAGAAAATAATTCAAGTCCTTCTGAAAGCTGGTTTTGCTATAAAGCAAAGTAAAGTCAAGGGACCTGCACAAGAGATCCAGTTTTTAGGAATAAAATGGCAAGATGGACGTCGACAGATCCCAACGGATGTGATCAACAAAATAACAGCTATGTCTCCACCAACTAGCAAAAAAGAAACACAAGCATTTCTGGGTGTTGTGGGTTTCTGGAGAATGCATATTCCAAATTACAGTCTGATTGTAAGCCCTCTTTATCAAGTGACCCGGAAGAAGAACGATTTTAAATGGGGCCCTGAGCAACGACAAGCCTTCGAACAAATCAAACAGGAGATAGTTCATGCCGTAGCCCTCGGGCCAGTCCGGGCAGGACAAGATGCTAAAAATGTGCTCTACACGGCAGCCGGGGAGAATGGCCCTACCTGGAGTCTCTGGCAGAAGGCACCAGGAGAGACTCGAGGTCGACCTCTAGGGTTTTGGAGTCGAGGATATAGGGGATCTGAGTCCCGCTATACTCCAACTGAAAAGGAGATATTGGCGGCATATGAAGGAGTTCGAGCTGCCTCAGAAGTGGTTGGTACTGAAGCACAGCTCCTCCTGGCACCCCGACTGCCGGTGCTGGGCTGGATGTTCAAAGGGAGGGTCCCCTCTACGCATCATGCGACTGATGCTACGTGGAGTAAGTGGGTCGCGCTTATTACACAGCGGGCTCGAATAGGAAATCTTAATCGCCCGGGAATCTTGGAAGTGATCATGGACTGGCCAGAAGGCAAAGATTTTGGAATATCACCGGAAGAGGAGGTGGCGCGTGCTGAAGAGGCTCCACCATATAATGAACTGCCAGAGAACGAAAGGCAATATGCCCTGTTTACTGATGGGTCCTGTCGTATTGTAGGCAAACATCGAAGGTGGAAAGCTGCTGTATGGAGCCCTATACGACGAGTTGCAGAAGTGGCTGAAGGACAAGGTGAATCAAGTCAGTTTGCAGAGGTGAAAGCCATCCCGCTGGCTTTAGATATTGCTGAACGAGAAAAATGGCCAGTACTCTATCTTTATACTGACTCATGGATGGTAGCAAATGCTCTATGGGGGTGGCTGCAGCAATGGAAGCAGAGCAACTGGCAACGCAGAGGCAAGCCCATCTGGGCTGCTGAATTGTGGCAAGATATTGCTGCCCGACTAGAGAATCTCGTCATAAAAGTACGTCACGTAGATGCTCACGTACCCAAGAGTCGGGCCACCGAAGAACATCAAAACAACCATCAGGTGGATCAGGCTGCTAAGATCCAAGTGGCTCAGGTGGATCTGGACTGGCAACATAAGGGTGAATTATTTATAGCTCGGTGGGCCCATGACACCTCAGGCCATCAGGGAAGAGATGCAACATATAGATGGGCTCGGGATCGAGGGGTGGACCTGACCATGGATGCTATTGCACAGGTTATCCATGAATGTGAGACGTGTGCTGCGATCAAACAAGCCAAGCGGTTAAAGCCCCTCTGGTATGAAGGACGATGGTTGAAATATAAATATGGGGAGGCCTGGCAGATTGACTATATCACACTTCCACAAACTCGCCAAGGCAAGCGCTATGTGCTTACCATGGTGGAAGCAACCACCGGATGGCTGGAAACATACCCTGTGCCCCATGCCACCGCCCGGAACACTATCCTGGGCCTTGAAAAGCAAGTCTTATGGCGACATGGCACCCCCGAAAGAATTGAGTCAGACAATGGGACTCATTTCCGAAACAACCTCATAGACACCTGGGCCAAAGAGCACGGCATTGAGTGGGTGTATCATATCCCCTATCATGCACCAGCTTCCGGAAAAATTGAACGATACAACGGACTGTTAAAGACTACACTGAGAGCAATGGGTGATGGGACATTCAAAAATTGGGATAAACATTTAGCCAAAGCCACCTGGTTAGTCAACACTAGGGGATCTACTAATAGAGCCGGCCCTGCCCAATCAAAACATCTACGTACTGTAGAAGGGGATAAAGTCCCTGTGGTGCATGTGAGAAACATGCTGGGGAAGACAGTCTGGGTTACTCCTGCATTAGGAAAAGGCAAACCCATTCGTGGGATTGCCTTTGCCCAGGGACCTGGGTGCACTTGGTGGGTAATGCGGAAGGATGGGGAAGTCCGATGTGTACCTCAAGGAGACTTGATTTTGGGTGAAAACAGTCAATGATTTGAATTGTATTATGTTAATTGTTCAGAATGACATTACTACTATGGCTGCTATCTACCATATCAATGGTATTATAGTAAGAATCACCCAGACTGATGAAGAATGAGCTTCACTGAAACCAAGCAACGTGCAGCAGTGATGAAACCAGAACTGGCTTCAGCAGCTTGCGCCCAACAAATCCCTCGAGATCGACATCTTCGACCTGCAGATCATGGACATGGACCGTGCCAGATGACAATCCAACACCACATACCATCTCCCCTGCCCTGAGAGACTGCTATGATGGATGAAGCCCAGAGTCATGGACTGAATGAACTCCATAGACATTTTAAGTGATGGCCCATGGACTAAGAGAGTGATATCTGTGTGTATATATTAAAGGACAGGAAGAGTAATAATGAATAATTGGAATGTATTGAAAAGTATAGGACCTGGGCATGACGTAAATGGTATGGAATAAGCAAAAGGACTGTCGTGGTTTAGCCCCAGCCGGCAACTAAGCACCACGCAGCCGCTCGCTCACTCTCCCTCCCACAGCGGGACGGGGGAGAGAATTAGGAAAAACCTCGTGGGTTGAGATAAACACGGTTTAATAGGACAGAAAGAAAGAAGGGAACAATAATGATAATACCAACAAAGGAATGTATAAGAACAAGTGATGCCCAATACAGAAATTGCTCACCACCCCGTGATCGACAGCCCGTCCCCGAGCAGCGATTTCCGCCCCCCCGGCCAACTCCAGTTTATGTACTGGGCATGACGTCGTATGGTAGGGAATATCTCTTTGGCCAGTCTGGGTCAGCTGTCCCGGCTGTGTCCCTTCCCAGCTCCCCGTGCACCCCCAGCCTGCTCGCTGGCAGGCCAGCACAAGAAGCTGGACTGTCCTTGACGGCTCAGCAACAACCCAAAACATCAGCACATTATCAACAGTTCCTCATCCCAAATCCAAAACACAGTCTCACACTAGCTTCTGTGAGGAAAACCAGCTCTATCCTGGCTGAAACCAGGACAATACTGTGTTCAGTTTTGGGCCTGTCACTACAAGAAGGATGTTGAGGTGCTGGAGCATGTCCAGAGAAGGGCAATGAAGCTGGTGAGGGGTCTGGAGCACAAGTCTTATGAGGAGCGGCTGAGGGAACTGGGGTTTTTTACCTTGGAGAAGAGGAGGCTGAGGGGAGATCTCATCGCTCTCTACAACTACCTGAAAGGGGGTTGTGGTGAGGTGGGTGTTGGTCTCTTCTCCCAAGTAACTAGCGATAGAACGAGAGGAAATGGCCTCAAGTTGCGCCAGGGGAGGTTTAGATTGGATATTTAGGAAAATTTCTTTACAGAGAGAATGGTCAAGCATTGGAACAGGCTGCCCAGGGAGGTGGTGGAGTCATCATCACTGGAAGTATTCAGAAAACGTGTGGATGTGGCGCTTCAGGACATGGTTTAGTGGACATGGTGGTGTTGGGTTGACAGTTGGACTTGATGATCTTAAAGGTCTTTTCCAACCTGAATGATTCTGTGATTCTCTGATTCTGTGCTTGGAGAGGCTTTGGCCAAGAGTATTGTGCCTTCTCAGCATGCTAATGCCTTACTGCACCAGCAAGCCTGAGTCTGGAAACCTCTAGCTGGGAACACATGGGTCTGACGCTGGCCTCCCTGGGGACTGGGAGCACTACCATGGTAGCACGTGAGATAAGTTGGGAATCCCTGCACAGAGGCAGCTGCTCACTGTCCACTGAAAAACTCTTTCTTGCTTCCAGGGAAGCTGAAAAATTGCTGATTGACAAGCCTTTGGGTTGTTTCCTTGTTCGGATCAGCCAGAGCCAATCAGGCTACACCCTCACATACAGGTAATGAGCCTTGCAGAGATGGAGAAAGAAGGTCCTAAACTGAGCTATGCATGGCTGGAGGAGTTAACGTCCTCTACAGAGGAGTCCACTGACGATGATGCTCAGCCTCTCCTGTTGTGGATGCCTCAGACAGATTGGAGTAGCAGACAGGACACTGCAGAGTCTGTCTCTTGCCAAAGACTAGATCTGTTTGTGGGTGGGGTGCTGCAGCTCCAAGGCATACAGGATGCAAATCCTGCTTGGGACCTGCAGGTCCTGTGCTATATGGCTGAGTGGGCAAATCGGAAGAAGCATTGACTGGAGCAAAGGAGATGAGTCTAGAGGAGGGCCTGAGGAGAGGCAATCAAAATGCTACAAAGGCATGGTCTTTGTATAGCATCAGGAAAGGGGTAGGGCAGAGTTGTAATGTGGACAACAGGCATGGGAGGCAGTACAGTCTGCTGGGGTTTGGATCTGGCTGCCAGGGTTCTCCTGCCCCTGTCACTGACTTTGGGGAAAATGCTGCTCCTCCAGCACCTATTAGAACAGTGTGCGATACTCCAAGATGGAGCATCTCCTGCATCTTTGTGATATTTGTTACTGTGGCTCCTGATCACACGTGGGCTCTTGAGACAACAAATGCAGAAAGCAATGACTGGGTCCTGGAGAGATGCTACGGCCCCATGCCATGACTATTTCTGACTGTCCATCTCCCCAGGAGTGAAGGTTACTGCAGACACTATGTGATCGAGATGCAGCCTAATGCACGCTATGTCATCCTGGGGGAAGACCAGGCTCACGCCTCACTCACTGAACTGGTTCAGTATCACCAGACTGTGGGCGTCCAGCCCTTCATGGAGATACTGACTGTCCCCTGTGGGCAGGTGAATGTTGAGGATCTGCAGCAGGAAAAGAGGATGGGGCATAGACTGTGTCCTGAGCTGATGTCACTGAGTTATGTGGCAGCATCTCTCTTGGGGGTGTCACATTCTGGCCAAGCAGCTTGGCCTCTTTGCACACACCGGGGAACACTACTAGCTGGGCACTGGGGAGTCCTGGGGTGGGGGAGAGGCCCTGGTGGGTAGGTGACACTTTCCTGCCCCCTGAATGTCAGCAATGGTCACAGCTGGGTGTTCCTCTGTGCTATTTGGGGTGTGTGGAAGGTCTGCAAAGCCACTGCTGAATACGCCCTTCCCTCCCTCAGAAAAGCAGTGAGAGTTTGGATTACGAAGACCTGGAGTGCCTCAGGTTGGGTCCACCAGCAGCCGAAGAGGAAACCCCTCCAGAGGAGCAGTCCTGCCCCTTTGGGCCTCCTGCTCTGCAGTCAGGAGCAGCCATGGTTCCCAGATGTGCGTGGTTCAGGAGGACCAAGAATTGCCAAGAGCAACAGAGCCTGGACAAGAGCAGAACAAAGCCAAGCCCAGGCAAGGAGGGAGGCAGAAATGTATAAATATTTTCCATGTGTTAACCGAGGTGATGTCAGAGACAAATGAAAGATTCTAACGGGGCAGGTCAGTAGGAGACAACACAATTAAAAAAAGATTAATGAATGCAGATTTAGTGGTCAAGAAGATGATGAAGTAGTTGTACTTAAGCAGTAAACCATGAAGACTGAGTTGTTCTTTTATTCTTGAAAAATGTAACTGTCATGAGGTCAGCAGAATCCACAGTAACTAGGGTAAAGGTAAAGGCGGCAGAGGGAGATCGCGACCACCAACTCAATTGAGGGATTACGCAAATTACCCCCCCCCCTTCTAGGAGCATGCATGATAATTTAAATATGTGTAACCAATAGTATGCAATGTGGTAATTACTAGCCAATTAATGTAAATTTGGGAGGATTCTTTATTGTTTTCGCTAATTGCGTACCGGGATAAATATGTGGTGATTCCTCTGTGTGGTGTGCTAGCTTTGTGGAATACCACCTAGCACCCAACTCTGCACAGATTTGGAATAAACCGATATCTCGTCTCTGTGTGTGAAATTGGCTTATTGCACACAAGGTAACGAATCCGCCTTTTTGGACAACAGTTTTCTGGTGACCCAGGTGGGACCACCGTAAGGCCTTGCCCGGATCAACTTGCTGCACCCGGCAGGGAGCTGTGGACCGATTAGACTCCAGCGTGCACCAACCTCTTGTTTGGGGACTCTATCAGGCCATCCCCCCTGCTGGAGCGGTAAGTGACACAAAGGTGCAATGTTTAAATCAAGATATCAATTAGTAGGATAGCAAGGAAAATAAAGAGGATTTGTTTTATTAGTATTGTTGGTATTGGATAATTTCGATAAAAGAGCTGGCATTTGGTATTGGTATTTGGTCTGGTAGAACTGATCATAACATACATGTAGACGCCTGAGTGCTGAGTGTATGAGATCCTAAGTAAAGGACTTTTTAACAATAATATGGGGACCGGTCTTTCCTCTGAAGTATCTCCTTGCTCTCCTTTAGGATGCATCCTTTAAAATTGGGGTAAATTTGGTGGGGATCCCTCAACAAAGGAAAAACTGAAATGCTATTGCATGCAATGGTGGCCAACGTATAAATTGGAAGATGGGGAAAAATGGACAGCTATGGGAATTCTGGGGTACAACAATATACTGCAGTTGATGTTATTTTGTTGCTGAACAGGAAAATGGGATGAGATCCCATATGCAGATTTGTTTTTCACATCACAAAATGATTATGATGTTAGAAAAAAAATGTAAATTAATGGAAACTGATTCAGGAGCTATAATGATGTTGTCAGAAAATGAGAAAACCAAGAACGAAAAGAGGTATTGTTCTGCATGTAGCATTGGAAAAAAATGTTTAAAACAGAATAATGAGGAGGAGGAGGATGTGCAGTTGTTGGTGGCTGGTGCTGTGGACGGAAGGTGGGATGATGATGTTTCAAATGGTAGTGGGGAAGTAGGAAATGGTCAAACGATGGGATTGGAGGGATTTAGTCCTACTGTGGGAAGAACTAGGTCTCAGCAAGCCCCGGTTGTCTAGGCACCACTGAGGCAGGCTGTAGGGCCCATGGGAGCGCCTGTCTGGGTGCAGGTTCCTTTTTCTTCCTCAGATCTAATGAACTGGAAGGAGTCGGCTGGGTCTTATAGGGAAAATGCAGAAAAAGTTTATAGAACTATGCAAATGATCATTTTAAATCATAATCCTGACTGGAAAAATATGCAAGTTCTGTTAAATACGTTGTTACTTCCTGAAGAAAAGCGGCTGGTTTTAGAGAAAGCAAATGAGGAAAATAGAAGGGTAAATGCGAGGGAAGGTCCAGAAAGATTTATGCCTGAACTAGAACCAAGGTGGGATCCCAACACAGAGAGAGGGCATTTGATGACCAAACAATACCAGCAATTGACATCATATGGAATACAACATGGAGTAACAAGACCTAAAAATATTTTGAAATTATATCAAGTAACTCAGGGCCTGACTGAAGAGTCATCAGCTTTCTATGAGAGATTGTCCTGGTTTCAGCCAGTATAGAGTTAATTTTCTTCATATGACGTCATGCTCAGTATATAAAGCTAGGGCAAAGAAGAAGGAAGGGGTGGAGGGACGTTCGGAGTTATGGCATCTGTCTTCCCAAGAAACCATTACACGTGATGGAGCCCTGCTTCCCTGGAGATGGCTGAACACCTGCCTGCCCATGGGGAGTAGTGAACAAGTTCCTTGTTTTGCTTTGCTTGCGTGCGCGGCTTTTGCTTTACCTATTTAACTGTCTTTATCTCAAACCATGAGTTTCCTCACTTTTACTCTTTCAATGCTCTCCCCTGTCCCTCCATGGGGGAGCGAGCGAGCAGCTGTGTGGTGCTTAGTTGCTGGCTGGGGCTAAACCATGACAGTCCTTTTTGGTGCCCAATGTGGGGCACGAAGGGTTTGAGATAATGACAGATTGGATTGGAATGTGCTAGATCGAGTTTATAGCTGTTATTGCCATTTATCTATTAATTTTCAGGCTCCTGTGCTTGCCATGGGTTTGCTTTCCTTAAGTATATTAGAGTCTAATGCTCATTAGTGGCTGCTTTTTGCTTTCGCTGCTCGCCGTGCTGCTGTACTGCTTATAGTCTGAGTCTGCTGTGCCTGGGAGCATTTTGATAACAGCAATGGTGATGTGCCTGGGCTGGCAGATGGCCAGGGCATTGCTGCTGTTTCTGTGCTGCTGTACTGGACAGGCTGGAATTCCAGCATGAACTCAAGTCGACGGGACTGTGACCTGTGGACAAGTCCATGCGGGAGCAGGACACACACAGAATCACACAGAATCACAAAGGTTGGAAGGGACCTTCAAGATCATCAAGTCCAACCATCAACCCAATGCCACCATGTCCCCTAAACCACGACCTGGAGCGCCACATCCACATGTTTTTTGAACACTTCCAGGGATGGTGACTCCACCAACTCCCTGGGCAGCCTGTTCCAATGCCTGACCACTCTCTCTGTAAAGAAATTTTTCCTAATATCCAATCTAAACCTCCCCTGGCGCAACTTGAGGCCATTTCCTCTTGTCCTATCGCTGGTTACTTGGGAGAAGAGACCAACACCCACGTCGCCACAACCCCCTTTCAGGTAGTTGTAGAGAGCGATAAGGTCTCCCCTCAGCCTCCTCTTCCCCAGACTAAACAACCCCAGTTCCCTCAGCCGCTCCTCATAAGACTTGTGCTCCAGATCCCTCACCAGCTTTGTTGCCCTTCTTTGGACACGCTCCAGCACCTCAACATCCTTCTTGTAGTGAGGGGCCCAAAACGGAACACAGGATTCAAGCTGCGGCCTCACCAGGGCCGAGTATAGGGGCACGATCATTTCCCTACTCCTGCTGGCCACACTGTTTCTGATACAGGCCAGGACGCTGTCGGCCTTCTTGGCCACCTGGGCACACTGCCGGCTCATATTCAGCCGGCTGTCAACCAGCACCCCCAGGTTCTTTTCTGCCGGGCAGCTCTCCAGCCACTCTTCCCCAAGCCTGTAGCATTGCATGGGGTTGTTGTGACTCAAGTGCGGGACCCGGCACTTGGCCTTATGAAGCCTCATACAGTTGACCTCTGCCCATCGATCCAGCCTGTCCAGATCCCTCTGCAGAGCCCTCCTACCCTCCAGCAGATCAACACTCCCACCCAACTTGGTGTTATCTGCAAACTTACTGAGGGAGCACTCGATTCCCTCATCCAGATCATCTATAAAGATATTGAACAAGACCGGCCCCAGAACCGAGCCCTAGGGAACACCGCTTGTGACCAGCCGCCAGCTGGATTTAACGCCGTTCATCACAACTCTCTGGGCTCAGCCATCCAGCCGGTTCTTTACCCAGTGAAGAGTAAACCTGTCTAAGCCATGAGCCGCCAGTTTCTCCAGGAGAATGCTGTGGGAGACGCTGTCAAAGGGTTTACTAAAGTCCGGGTAGACAACATCCACAACCTTTCCCTCATCCACTAGGCGGGTCACCTGGTCATAGAAGGAGATCAGGTTGGTCAAGCAGGACCTGCCTTTCATGAACCCATGCTGGCTGGGCCTGATCCCTCGGTTGTCCTTCATATGCTCCATGAGCACTCTCAAGACGAACCGCTCCATGATCTTCCCTGGTACAGAGGTCAGGCTGACAGGCCTGTAGTTCCCAGGATCCTCCTTCCGGCCTTTCTTGTAGATGGGCGTCACATTGGCAAGCCTCCAGTCTTCTGGGACCTCCCCTGTTAACCAGGACTGCTGATAAATGATGGAGAGTGGCTTGGCAAGCTCCTCCGCCAGCTCTCTCAGTACTCTCGGGTGGATCCCATCAGGCCCCATAGACTTGTGGGTGTCCAGGTGGCGTAGCAGGTCGTTAACTGCTTCCTCCTGGATTATGGTGGGTTTATTCTGCTCTCCATCCTTGTCTTCCAGCTCAGGGGGCTGAATACCCTGCAGATACCTGGACTGGCTATTAAAGACTGAGGCAAAGAAGGCATTAAGTACCTCAGCCTTGTCCTCGTCCTTGGAAACAATGTTCCCCGCCATATCCAGTAGGGGATGGAGATTCTCCTTGCCTCTCTTTTTGTTGTTAATATATTTGTAGAAGCATTTTTTATTATCCTTTACGACTGTAGCCAGACTGAGCTCTAGCTGGGCTTTTGCCTTTCTAATTTTGTCCCTGCTTGACCTAACAAGATCCTTGTACTCTTCGTGAGTTGCCTGCCCCTTCTTCCAGAGGTGATAAACTCTCCTCTTTTCCCCGAGTGCCAGCAAAATCTCCCTGTTCAGCCAGGCCGGTCGCCTTCCCCGCCAGCTCTTCTTACGGCACATGGGGACTGCCTGGTCCTGTGCCTTTAAGATTTCCTTCTTGAAGACTGTCCAGCCTTCCTGGACCCCTTTGTCCTTCAGGACTGTCTCCCAAGGGACTCTTTCAACCAGTGACCTGAACAGGCCAAAGTCTGCCCTCTGGATGTCCATGGTAGCAGTTTTGCTGACCCCTCTCCTTACTTCCCTCACAACTGAGAATTCTATCATGTCATGGTCGCTAAGCCCAAGACGGCCTCCGACCACCACATCTCCCACCAGTCCTTCTCTGTTCGTAAACAGCAGGTCCAGTAAGGCACCTCCCCTGGTAGGCTCACTTACCAGCTGTGTCAGGAAGTTATCCTCCACACACTCCAGGAACCTCCTAGACTGTTTCCTCTCTGCTGTGTTATACTTCCAGCAGATGTCCAGTAGATTGAAGTCCCCTACAAGAACAAGGGCTAGCGAATGCAAGACCTCCGCCAGTCGCTTATAGAATGTCTCATCTGCCTCTTCGTCCTGGTTGGGTGGTCTATAACAGACTCCCAGCAGGATATCTGCTACCTGAGTGCACTGCGTGCACTGGTGTAGATGCATTTGAGCTGGGCTATCAATTTCACCCCCAACTCCGGCATGCCACCCCTAGGCTCATCTCTAGTGAGCCTGGTTTTATCCCCTTCCCCCTTCAAATCTAGTTTAAAGCCCTCTCGATGAGGCCTGCCAGCTCATAAGGAAGAATCCTTTTGCCCCTTGGAGACAGTTGCACTCCATCTGCTGCCAGGAGGCCCGGTGCCATGTAAACCGCCCCGTGGTCAAAAAACCCAAAATTCTGATGACAGCACCAGCCCCTGAGCCACGTGTTGATCAGGTGTGCTTTCCTGTTCCTTTCAGCGTTCTTCCCTGTCACTGAAGGGATTGATGAAAACACTACCTGTGCTCCTGCTCCATCAACCAGTCGTCCCAGTGCTCTGAAGTCCTTTTTAATTGCCTTTGGGCTTCTTAGCGCAACTTCATCATTGCCAACCTGTAGGACCAACAGCGGGTAGTAATCAGTGGGCCGAACCAGACCAGGGAGTTTCCTGGTGACGTCTCTCACCCAGGCCCCAGGGCGGCAGCAGACTTCCCTGTGGGTTGGGTCCGGTTGACATATTGGGCCCTCTGTACCCCTCAGAAGGGAGTCGCCTACGACAATTACCCTCCTTTTTTTCTTAACAGAGGATGTCTTGATGCGTGGGGCTGGCTGACTCACCCTCGGCACCCCCCTGGATGGACCTTCGTCAGGATCCTCATGTTCCTGTCCCTCAAGTTCCAGAGCCCCATACCTGTTGTGTAAGGGCAGCTGGGACGTTGAAGGAGGCCAGGAGGGGATTCGCCTGCCGCCCCAAGCAGGGACCTGCTTCCATTCCCCCTCATCTCCTAGGTCCCCTCCTTCTGCCCGGCAGCAGGAGGGCCGGGGATCCCCTGCTGCTTGTGGAGCCTCCACTGGCTGCCCCTGCCTCAGGGATGGCAGGGTGTGGCTCCACCAACCTATCCCCTCTCACACTCCCTGATGCTCCTCAGCCTCTCCACTTCCTCTTTCAGCTCTGCCACCAGACTGAGCAGGTCGCTCACCTGGTCGCACCACACACAGGTGGTGTCTCCGCTGGTCTCTGGCACAAGCAACAGGCTCGGGCACTCTTTGCAGCCCGATATTTGGACAGCTGTGTGCTTGAGCGGGAGCTCTGTCTGTGTTTCCATATTCCTTCGGGCCACAGTTTTCAGCCGAGTGGTGACCATGGCTGAGCCTCTTCTGGGAGGCTGATGGCCACTCATCAGAGAGCCTCTAGTGCCGGGGGGGGGGGACTGCGCCCTGCCCGCACGCCTTCCCTGCACGCCCTGCCTGTGCGAACTGCCACGCAAATTGACGCGCTACGTCCTTCTGACGCGCCACACCCTGTTTGCCCGCCCTTTCGCCGCGCTCCGGGTCACTCGTGCTCCCTGGAGCTGCTCTTGTATGTGAGGGGCTTTGGCCGCCGCCGCCCTTGGCCCCGCCCACGCTGAGTCAGAGCTGCCGCTCGTCAGGAGCCCGCTCTGCCGGCCTGGGGGGGCTGGGGCACCCTCTCTCTCCCCGTGCTGCCGCCTTCGCGGTTTTGCCGCTTCAGGAAGGGTCCCCTGGCACGATCCTTCGCTTTGGAGCCCTTCGCCTCGGTGGCTTTGCCGAAGCGTCTGTGGCCGTGGATAAGCCCATGCCAGAGCAGGTATATCTTGAAGCATCTGTGGCCATGGTTGTGTCTGTGCCGCAGCAGGTACACCTCTGATAGGATTGTGGCACAAGGATAAGTCCTGGAGAAGGTACATCTCAAAGGTACATCTCAAAGCGTCTGTGGCTGTGGATAAATCCACGTTGCAGCAGGTACACCTTGAAGCATCAGTGACTGTGCATGAGGTCATGCTGGAGCACCTCAAAGTGTGTGGCCATGGAGAAGCCCTCGACAGTGCAGGTACATTCCTGGAAGGACTGGAACTATGGATAATGCCACGCTGGAGCAGTTTTACTTCTGAAGGGACTGTGGCTGTGGATAAGGCCACGCTGGAGCAGATTTATCTCTGGAGGCATTGTGGCCCATGGAGGAGGAGGCCATTTTGGAGCAGGTGCACCTCAAAGTGACTGTGACTGTGGATAAGTCTATGCCACAGCAGATATACCCCTGGAGAGACTGTGGCTCATGGAAGGGACTGCAGTGTGTGGATAAGTCCAAGCTGGAGCAGGGGCAAGGGGAGGAGTTCATTGCAATGTTAAACCCTATAGTCCGGTCCAAAGGGGCCAGGGGTGGAGATTGTAATGGAAATACCTTTAAACTGTTGTAACCCATGATTTGAGTTGCATGTTATAGTATACTATAGTGGGAACCACCTGAACCAATGGAGGACAAGCCTTACAAGAAGCAGTGCAAGTGCAGCAGTGACCTGACCTGAGCTAGCTTTGGTGCCCAGTAACTCCACACAACACACCACCTCGCCTGTCCTGAGTGACCACCATAAGAGATGGAGCCCAAAGTCTATGGACTAAATGAACTCAACGGACATTTCATGGACATTTGTGGACATTTCACGGACATTTTACAGGGATGGTCTATAGACTAAGGGAATGATAATCTGTGTATTATATCAAAGGATGGGAAGGGGGGTGGTGGTCAATGAGGCTGTATTGGATAGTGTGGTACCTGAGCATGTTGTAAATGGTATGGAATAAGGGGTGGATACTGTCCTGGTTTCAGCCAGGAATCTCATCAGAATCTCAGCTTGCTGCAGCACAGCCAGGTGCATCCCAAGGCAGTGCCATTAAAGCAGGCATGGAGCAGGCACTGCAGCGTGTCCTGCGGCACACACGTTCCTGCCTGATGTAGGCAGCCATGGCTTGCCTGGCCCTCTGCTTGCTGCCCCTTCTGCATATGCCTTTGGGAGTACCCTGTGCCTGGGTGAGTGACTCCTGAGCATCAGAAGTGCTGCATAGATGAGTCACTGGAGATGCTGGAGGGAGCCCTGAGGGCTGTTCCCATCTCTGCAACTCCTGGTGCCCCTAAGCACCCTCCAGTCCTTACCAGCCTGTTTTTGCAGTGGCCATCTGTTCTCTAGGGCGGCAGCTGTGCCAAAAGCCCCTGGCAGCGCCTGTGCCCAGATCCTCACTGAAGAGGAGGGCAGGGTCCCACTGGGCTTGGGACCTCACACAGGACATCTGGGCTTCCGAAAGTGTGCCTCTTCCTTTCTCACCCCTGAGCTGGAATCTACTATTAATAGCAAGTGGCTGTCAATAGCTGTTGTCAGCAGCAGGGACAGGGACCGGAGCAGTGCCTGCTGAACCACTCCAGAAGCTGGACAGTCCTTGACTGCTTAGCAACAACTGAAAACATCAGTACGTTATCAACATTATTTTCATCCCAAATCCAAACCACAGCACTATACCAGCTATCAGGAAGAAAATTAATTCTATCCCAGCTGAAACCAGGACACTAGGGAAAGGGTTTGCATGAGGTAGAACCCTTATGCACCTCTGTGGGAATTTGGGTGGTCAGGTGAGTTGGGGCAGGGGGCTGCTGGGACAGAAGCTGCATGTTTGGTCTGGCATGTTTTCCTGTAGCAGTCTGCCCCTGTGGCTAGGGGCACTTGCTGTTGAGGAAGATGAGGTTTTGGTGCTCATTTGCTTCCTCTGCTGTGAGTCCTGGGGCTGCTTTCCCCAGTGGGAGGAGGGTGTCTGCATGGTGCATTATAACTTGCTACCCAAATTCTTTGTGGTGCAGGAGCTGCTCTTCCCCCACACCTCCTCCAGTGCTTTGGCATTGCAGGAGTGCCACCAGGACAGCCACTTCCTTGCCTGCTCTTGCTTACAGAGCCTGAACAGGGAAGCTGCAGACCTGTCTCATTAAGTGCTTTGTCTCGGGATAGTGGGAGGTTTTGGCTGCTCCCGAGTAGCTTCAGGAGCGCCGGTACAGCTGCTCAATGATGGAAGCCAATATCTGTGATTTTTCCATTATAAGGATAATAAGAAAATGTCAAGCTGTTATGGAAATTACGCATGCCAGCCACCATAACAGGGTTTGACTTTAGGTTTCTGTGTAAGCCGAAAGATAGATTCCTTTATGAAAGTACTTTTTATTAATAGCGCTACAGCTTGAGCTGGGTGCCTCCGAAGAGGGACCCCAAACAAAGAAATCCCTGGGCAATTATACCCTTACAATCTAAGTTCCCCACCCCTCACACAATAGTTCAGACCAATAATAATATTAAGGTCTGGGGTCATCTTGCTTTTTTATTGGTTTGATTTGCTTGCTGTTTCGTTACTAAGCGGTTGCTAAGTGGTCATCTTCTTATACAATACCACATCCTCTTAGGTCGGTTTTGGCTGATTCTGTAGTTAGCTATTTGGCATGTTGTAATATGGTTGTTACAGTTCATATGCCACGATCTATAGGCTTTGTCTACTCTAGCTATTAATGTTTAAGATGCTAGCTCTAAGTTTGAACTAACGTTTTCTACAACAAGCCCCGGGGTTTTCCCTCTGGATGAAGTGTGCAGACCTGGCCCTGCTCAGAGGAGGCAGAGCCCTCTGGGAACATCCCCCTCACTGGGGCGGGGGGAGTTAGAAAGCGAAGGCAGGGAGAGGGATTGAAGGCAGAGGGGTGTAGTGGGAGCCCAGGGACCTGCTGTCAGGGCTGAGAGTGCTGCCCAGCAGAGGTGTGTTTGCTGCCAACATTTCCCTTCCATTCATGTGGGGATTTTTATCCTTTTCAAGGTCCTGACCACAGTCACTGGAGCTATGAAGGTAAATACCCTGCAGTTACTCCTGCTTTTTTCCTACCACCCAGCAGACCCTGGGCCTGAGCCAGCTGTGGTTAATGATTACAGGGCTCCTGTGCACACTCTGTGGCTTGCCCTTCCCTCCTGCCTGACTCTGCCACCTCAGCAGTGCCCAAACCTGGGCACAGATGGGCTGAAGAGCTGGGGTTTGCTCTGATTTGAGCAGGAAGCAGTGGCTGCACCAAGTGCCCCTTGGGTGTGGGGGGGATGCCCCTCAAGGCAGGGCTTCTTCCTGAACAGGCGCTTGCCTGGTCCTGTGCCAAACTGGGAAGCAGACTGGGCTCTCCAGGCTGGTCTTGCAGCCTGTGCTGGTACTTTGACCTGCTTGGGGATTAGCTCATGTCCTCGCCCCTGTCCTCTGTCCCCTTCCCTCCCCATACTGCCTGGCCCTGCTCTCCCACCATGACTTGGGGGGCTTCTCCATGGTACCTGTGATGGGCATTGCTGCAGCTCTAGCACAAATGCACCCCTTCCTGTCACGGTGGTGGACCAGACCCTGGCATCATCACTCTGCTTGGGACCAGGGGCTGGCTCAGACCTGCTAATGCCCATCTCAGTCTTTACAGGGGTCCTATGAGGGGCTGGTGAGGTGAGCCTGGGCTTGCACTGGCCCAAGGCATGCTAGAAGCAGCCTCTGTGGTGCAAGGGGAGGTTTTGGGGGCATCAGCCATGCTTATCCCAGCTATGGCGCTGCAGAGAAGGAGCAATTTAAGCAGTCACCCCAGCCATGTGAGCTAGCCCTTTGCAGGGCTGTACCAGCACAGCTACAGCTGGGAACCCATCAGACCTGTGGCTGTGGACTCGCATGATTCCAGCAGCACTGTAGCACCTCGCACCCTGCACTTGGCCTTATTAAACCTCATACAACTGACCTCAGCCCATCGATCCAGCCTGTCCAATGGTTCTACACTTTCCAATATATTCTAATTAATCACAACCACTTTCCCTGTCTTTTGATATATACACATGGATATCATTCCCTTAGTTTATGGGCCATTCCTCTAAAATGTCTGATGAGTTAAATTAGTCCATGACTTTGGGCTCCATCTGACATAACACTATCTCAGCAGGAGAGATGGTGTGTAGTATTGGATTGTTGCATGCTGAGGCCAGTTCTGGTTCTATCAATCACCACTGCTCTTTACTCAGTTTCATTAAAGTTCATTCTTCATTAATCTGGGTGGTTCATACTATAATACTGCTAATATGGCATATAGCAACTATAGTAGTGATGACATATAGTATTATATAGCAATTAACATCATATAATTCAGAACACTGGCTATTTTCCCCAAAAATCAAATTCCCCCTGAGGGAGTTAGTTAGTTACACATCAGACTTCCCCATCCTCCCGCATCACCCACCAAGTGCACCCAGGTCCCTGGGCAAAAGCAATCCCACAAATGGGTTTGCCTTTGCCTGAGGCAGGAGTAACCCAGACTGTCTTCCTCAGCATGTTTCTCACATGCACCACAGGGACTTTATCCCCTTCTACAGTACGTAGAAGTTTTGATTGGGAAGGGCCAGCTCAATTGGTAGATCCCCTAGTGTTGACTAACGAGGTGGCTTTTGCTAAATGTTTATCCCAATGTTTGAATGTTCCATCACCCATTGCTCTCAGTGCAGTCTTTAACAGTCTGTTGTATCGTTCAATTTTTCCGGAAGCTGGTGCATGATAGGGGATGTGATATACCCGCTCTTTGGCCCAGGTGTCTATGAGGTTGTTTTGGAAATGAGTTCTGTTGTCTGACTCAATTCTTTCTGGGATGCCATGTCGCCATAAGACTTGCTTTTCAAGGCCCAGGATAGTGTTCCGGGTGGTGGCATGGAGCACAGAATAAGTTTCCAGCCATCTGGTGGTTGCTTTCAACATTGTGAGCACATGGCGCTTGCCTTGGAGGTTTGTGGAAGTGTGATATAGTCAATCTGCCAGGCCTCCCCATATTTATATTTCAGCCATCGTCCTCCATACCAGAGAGGCTTGTTTGATCGCAGCGCACGTTTTGCATTCATGGATAACCTGTGCAGTAGTGTCCATGGTCAAATCCACACCTTGGTCAAGAGCCCATCTGTATGTTGCATCTCTTCCCTGATGGCCTGAGGTGTCATGGGCCCACCGAGCTATAAATAATTCACCCTTATGTTGCCAGTCCAGATCCACCTGAGCCACTTCAATCTTAGCAGCCTGATCCACCTGATGGTTGTTCTGATGTTCTTCAGTGGCCTGACTCTTGAGTATGTGGGCATCTACGTAACGTACTTTTACAACCAGATTCTCTAGCCGGGCAGCAATATCTTGCCAAAATGTGGCAGCCCAGATGTGTTTGCCTCTGCACTGCCAATTACTCCGCTTCCATTGCTGTAATCACCCCCACAGGGCATTTGCCACCATCCATGAATCAGTATAGAGATAGAGCACTGGCCACTTTTCTCGTTCAGCAATATCTAATGCTAGCTGGATGGCTTTCACCTCTGCAAATTGGCTTGATTCACCTTCTCCTTCAGCAGTTTCTATGACTGGTCATATAAGACTCCATACAGCAGCCTTCCACCTCCGATGCTTTCCCACAATGCAACAGGACACATCAGTGAAGAGGGCATATTGCTTCTCATTTTCTGGCAGTTTATTATACAGCAGTATTACCATACTCACTCACTTCCCCCCCCCCCGGTGGGATGGGGGAGAGAATCAGAAGAGTAAAAGTGCGAAAACTCATGGATTGAGATAGATAAAGACCATTTAGCAAGTAAGTAAAGTAAAGAAAAAGCCATGCGCACAAGCAAAGCAAACCAAGGAATTTGTTCACTACTCCCCATGGGCAGGCAGGTGTTCAGCCATCTCCAGGAAAGCAGGGCTCTGTCACTCATAACAGTTATTTGGGAAGACAGATGCCATCACTCCAAATGTCCCCCACTTCCTTCTTCTTCCCTCAGTTTATATACCGAGCATGACGTCATATGGTATGGAATATCTCTTTGGCCAGCCTGGGTCAGCTGTCCTGGCTGTGTCCCCTCCCAGCTTCCCGTGCAACCCCAGCCTTCTCACCGGCAGGCCAGCACGAGAAGCTGGACAGTCCTTGACTGCTTAGCAACAACCCAAAACATCAGTATGTTATCATCAACATTATTTTCATTCCATAGCCAAACCACAGCACTATACTAGTTACAAGGAAGAAAATTATCCCAGCTGAAAACAGAACAGATGCCTTTTTTATTCTGGCAACTGCCAGTCTGTTTTATGAAAAACTATAAATAAAAAATTGCAAGTCTACTAAGATATTTGTACAGTTACTCCTTTTTGTAATATAAAGTATATACACTGTATAAGCTTTTGCAAGGGCCTGAAAAATCACTCTGTTTACTGGTAGATGTACTGATTTAGATATACAAAAGAAATATAAAAGCAGATAAATTCCCAGGGAGGGAGCAGTCTCCTGCTTCTGGTATTTGAGTTTTGTATGTGGCAGGGAACGTCACAGAGGACAAATGACTCATCACAGCCCTGTTATGTTAATCCCAAACCTGTGCCCTAGCTCCGTGATGTGACTAAGAGACACTTCACCTATAAAGGAGGTAGGAAAAGAGTTGATTTTGAGGAAAAATGAGGAAAAGGTTCTTAGACGGATGGGACAGCCTTTCTCAGGGTCGAGGGATGCTCCTGATATTTTTACTGCGTGTCCAGGTGTCCTGGTTTCAGCCAGGATAGAGCTGGTTTTCTTCACAGAAGCTAGCGTGAGGCTATGTTTTGGATTTGGGATGAGAAACTGTTGATAATGTACTGATGTTTTGGGTTGTTGCTAAGTAGTCAAGGACAGTCCAGCTTTTTGTGCTGGCCTGCTAGCAAGGAGGCTGGGGGTGCACGGGAAGCTGGGAGGGGACACAACCAGGACAGCTGACCCAGACTGGCCAAAGAGATATTCCCTACCATACGACGTCATGCCCAGCACATAAACTGGAGTTAGCCGGGGGGTGGAAATCGCTGCTGGGGGACAGGCTATCGATCGCCGGGTGGTGAGCAATTGTTGCATCGAGCATCACTTGTTCTTGTACATTCCTTTGTCGGTATTATTATTGTTGTTATCATTGTTGTTTCCTTCTCTCTTTCTGTCCTATTAAACTGTGTTTATCTCAACCCATGAGTTTTTTTTCCCAGTCCTCTCCCCTGTCCCACTGGGGGAGGGGGAGTGAGTGATCGGCTGCATGGTGCTTAGTTGCTGGCTGGGGCTAAACCACAACACCAGGTAACTCAGCTTTTTAGATCTGCCACACCGCTGTATGAGTCCAAGATACCTGGTTAAACCACATTAAAGTAAAAGGCAAAACCAAGTATGTATTTACTGTACCCAAAGAGGCAAAGTTTTAGCTCTAAATGCTGTCAGAAAATGTAATGCTTTTGTGTCACCAGCTCCAGTGCTGGTCAGGCACTCACAGGCCCCTTTGTTTAAATTGTCCCAGCTCGCCCAGTGCTGCAGCTCTTTGTCCCCGACTGTCCTGCTCTCATAGGTATTCACCACTCTGCCAGTATCTTTTTCCATTAATTTTGTCCACAGTCTCTTTATATTATTCTCACTTACTGAATAAACTATTGGATAACATCTGGCTTGGAGCTGGCCCCTGGGAGTCTCTGCAAGGTGGGGTCTGTTCATTTTCCAGCATTTTCATAGCAGCTATTTTTCAAGCTGATGTATTTACCAGGGTGTCCTGCAACCTGAAGCTGAAAGTTAAAGCCTGTTGCATTGGCACAGCTCTGGTTGCATTGGCACCCACCCATAGCCTCATTGAAGATGGAAAGCAAGCTTGTTTGTTGTGGCAAATTTCCACAAGCCCAGGGTGACTCTTCCCCTTGAGACATCTCTATGTACCTGTGGGATGGACTGGGCTTTGTGTTTTACTGACTGATCTCTTCCTTCTGTCCTTGCAGTTGTCCTTGAGCTGCCTGAGTCAATGGCCATCACCAGTGGCTATACCCAGCAGTACCAAGCTGTGCAGCTGCACCTGCACTGGGGCTCCCTGCCAGGACACAGTTTGGAGCACACTGTCAACAGGTGCCGCTTTGCTATGGTGGTAAGGAGCTCTTGTGTCAGTGGATGCATCTTTTCCTCTCCTGGTGCTGGAGTGCTGTCCTGCTCCTAGCCCATGGTCCTGGTTGTCACTAGATGAATGCTGTAACTACTTGGCCAGGATCCCTGCTTCCTGGGCAGCTCTGCAGCAGCAGAGTTCAGTGTAGGAGCCCACACTTTGGTGCTAAGTGCACAAAACAAAAGCCAAACTCACACTGCAGCCTGCAGTGCAGAGGTGAGGAGGACACAGGATGCTCTGCCCGCAGGTGGGCTGGGGCTGGCCACATGTTAGCAGTGCAGCCTGTCCCTGTGCTGCAGCCCGGTCCTGGGCTGATGGAACAGGAGCCACAGCAGTCCCCAGGCTGGGGGAGCCAGCTCCCCAGGTGGCTGCGAGCAGCCCACTTTGGGAGCTGCAGGGACTGTTTACTCTGTACACATTGTCTTCCTGCTCTGCAGATCCCATCTGGTTTTATTCCTCCTTCACTAATGTGGTCCTCAAACCGAGCCCAGCTCTGCGGTACAACCCCCAGTATCTAGGGCAGAGTACTGGTTTGCTGTCCATGACTGGGGGAGTTCCTGTGGGCAGCCCTTCATGCTTGCTGCTTCACAGTGGCACACATTGTTCCACCAGCATATTCCCTTCCTAGGAGAGATGCTCTGTGCATGTCTCTTCCAGCCCTTGCTCTGACAGGCTAGAGCCCTGGGGGGGTGAGCACCTCCTGGAGGTGCCCATCCTGCATCAGGGTTGCATGTTTTCCTTCCAGATCCACATGGTCCACTACAAAAGCAAGTATGACAGCTTTAAGGAGGCAATGGTCCTCCTGCCCTTTCTCTAGCACACTGGGTGCAGCAGGGTGGACTCTGGCACATGTGGTGCCAGACTGGGCTGGGGGGAATGCTCCAGGTCAGGTCTGTTCCCATGATCTCCATGCTGGTCCTGCCTGTTGTCCTCCAAGGGGTTGCCCCACTCTTGCTCCCATGGTGTTTCTTCTCCCAGGCAAGGAAGTCTTAGTGCCTGGATTCAACATCGCAGGCCTGCTGCCTGCCAACCTGAAACTCTACTTCCACTACAGTGGCTCTCTGACCACCCCTTCCTGCTACCAGATGGTGAAGTGGATGGTCTTCAACCAGAGCATGCTGCTCTCATGACCAGGTCTATCAGGGCAATGAGCTCCATGCTCAGTCTTGCCCAGCCTCTCCCCGCAAGCATGCACCATCCACATCTGTCCCCTGGGGCTCACCTGGCTCCCAAAGATGGGATACACCCTGCTCTGCTCATGCTGCTCTCCTTTCAGATGTCAGTGCTGGTGACAAGCCTGAGGAACAACAGCAGCAAACCTCTGCAGAACAATTTCCAGCTGGTGCAGGACCTGCACAGGTAATGGGTGCTGGCAAGTTTCCAGATCACCCTCCTTTTGGCAAAGCAGCTGCTTTCTGGTAAGGAGTGTGTGAATGTGCTCAGGCCACACCCAGCCACAGGGATGCAGGGACAGGACGAGGAGCAGGAGTTGAGGCTTCACGTCTCTTTTGGAAATGCAGCATTTCCATGGGTTAGCCCTGCCCAGCAGGTGACTTATGGCAGCGCTGGTCTCGGGGTCCTGCTCTCCCCCATTTCTGCACTTGTCTCACCCTGCATGGGGAAGATCGGTTTCTAGGAACTATTTTGTCCTTGGTCTTGCAGAAGCAATAGTAGCACAGCTGGGGTCAAGGGCAAATAGCCAACTCCTAGCATCCCAGCCAGATTCCTCATCCCCAAACACAATAGCTAAATTCAGCAGGAGCTGCAGAGGTACAGGCTTGCAGCGAGTACCCCACTGCCAAGTGCAAAGACATGCAGAAAGGGCAATGCAGGGGACCCCTCCCAAAGGCTGCGCTCTGCCAGTGGGGCAACACGGTCCCCTGCCCAATGCATCCCCATCTGCCCGTCCTCTGTTTGTCCTTGAAGGCCTTTCTTGTGTTGGTGGTTTCCAGTGATGAGTAGAAATTCCTGTTAACCCTCAGGTGCGACCATCTCTCTACATTATTGAATTCTTGCCCGTTGCTGCTCTCTGAGATCGCTAGGGTTTTTCTGTCCAACATCCTGTTCCTTTTCTGTTTTGATGGCATTTCTTACACCTTATATCAAGGTGACTGATAGGAACAGCACACAGGCTTGGTCACAGGCCTTTGGGCAATGCCTCAGTAACCACACACCGTGGTGCAGGGCACTTCCCACCTACAGCCAGCTCACTAACAGCCATAGGCTTTTAATTACTGTGGTCTTAGTCTGGCTAGCAATTTCCCACATGGCACCACATCAAATGCTTCACTGACATCAGGAGAGATAGTCTACCGTATTTTCTTTTGTCTAGAATATCACTTATCAAAGAAGGATATCAGGTTAGGTTGGCATGCTCTATCTTTGGTAAACCTGTTTGTTAGATACTTTATCATGTTTTCCATTTGCATCTAAGCCTTTCTTTCACTACTTTCTTGCAGAAGCTGTTCCAAAGCTTCCAGCCACTGAGACTGAGGCAATGGAGGCTGGCAATGGCCAGCTGCCTCCTCCCAGGGAGCTGTTCACCAACTTGCTGCAGGCAGCTGTCCCTGTGGTTGCTGCCTGACAGGCTCGCCCCATGCCCCTCTTCAGGGTCTCCTGCAGGGCTTGGTGTGGTCATGGGGTGCTGGGGTGCTCTGTTCCCTGCCTGCCCACTTCCTGGGTGGTGGCAGCCATGGTGGGGGTTTCTGGCTGGACTCAGTGAGGTTTTCACATGGGCTGTGGTTCTTTTTCCTTCCTTTCCCTTAATGCTTTTGGCAGGGTGTTGGGGCCAGGCTTGAGAGCTGCTGGAGATGTAAGAGGGCAGCTCTCCCCTGTCTGCTTGCAGGCAATGGGGAATCTTGCAGGCAGCCCTGCTTTGGCAGCATGGCCTGAAGCCCTGCAGACTTGACATTTCCCTCCCCAAACACCTCAGGCAAACTCTTGACAGCACTGTCTCTCCAGGTAGCCACGGCTCAGCAGCAGCAGGTATGTGAGGTGCTGGCCTGAAGGAGGGGAAGGCAGCTGGGGGGCATACCTGCCTGGGAAGGGGGGTCCTGGCAGCTGTGTGCTGAGCCAGGGGGCAGACAGCCATGGTGGGGGTGTGGGGCTGCCCTAGCATCTGCACAGCTGGCTCTCACAGGCATACTCATCTTTGTCTCTTGCAGGACACTCTAGCTCTTCATTTCAGGCAGGTAAGCATGCTCAGCTGAGGCTTCTGCCTTCATGTCCTCTGCCTTTGGGCCACTGGCCTTCTCCAGCCATGCCCCATCTCCCTCATCCAGTAGCTGCAGGAGACTGTCCCCAGTGTAACATACCTGTGCTCAGCTCCCTTGCATGGGATGTGCTGGCCATGCTCTTCAGGGTGCTCTTTGCCATCATGGCACTGGCCTTCCTACCATACAGCTACAAGCACCACAGTCAGAATGCACGGTGAGTGACAGGGAGCTGCAGGAGGGGCCCCAGGGGGTGGCAGGGGTCAGTCTGGGACATGAGAAGGGGGTGGTCTCTCAGGCAGCAACATGGGTTAGCAAGGCCCCTCTGCCTGCTCTAACAACACACACACACCCCCTTCCTCCCCCACCAGGCTCGACTCTCCGACCAAAGGTCATCTACACAGCAGCCACCACCGACAATACTGTGTGAGCCCCATGCCTCTGAAGAGGTCCTGGCCCTGCTAGCTCAGCCTGTCCCACCCCACCTCCCCTCACTCCTGCCCCAGGCTGAGGGAGGGCCAGTGCTCCAGCATCCCTTGGCCACACAGGCTGCTCACATGAAGTGTTTGCCTGGGGCAGCATCTGGCCTCAGCAGATATTTTCGTTATTAAAAAAAAAAAAGGGTTAAAATATATTTAAAAAAAAGAGAGAGTAAGTCTCTCATGGTGCCAGCTGTCTCTGCTGTCCTAGTCTGAAGCTGCAGGGCAGGAACAGGTACTGGTGGAGCTGAACTCACAGCAGAGGGGTGCACAGGGACCCCTTCCCAACCAGCAGACAGCATCAGCCTCTGTGCCCTGGGCAGAGCTCTAGAGCAAGCAGCAGAGAGCTCCTTGCACAGCCTGGCCCTGCCCTGTCTCTCTGGGACTTCTTCCTCCTCTTATTTGTGCAAAGTGTTGGAAAAACATAGCTGTGGCTTGGTAGGACTGGAGAAAGGCAGAGCTGAATGTTGGCAGAGCCACAGCTTCCTTGCTGGCTGGCCCCCACCCAGCTCCCCTCCAGCTCTGAAATAGCTGGAGCAGTTCCTGACACATGGCTGCCTCCCACCTTTCCTGGTAGCTCTAGCACAGCCAGAGACAAGCCCTGGGGAGTTCCACAGCCCCACCAAAGCCAAGAGAAATGGGCTGGACCTGGGAGAGGGGAGGAACCTGCAGGTCTCTAGCTCTCAGCAGCCTCCACCTCAAAGTGGTAAAACCAGAGGTGGACAGAGCAGGAACAAGACCTTCAGGCAACTGGGGTCTGTAACTGCCAGACACCCCCTGTGGTCACACCAGCAACCAGCCACTGCCACCAGCAGTGGCGCACACACACACCCCCACTCACCTATGGTACTTCTTTTTATTGGTATAAAAGCCCACTGTGGACTTCTCAGCCCTGAGCCTGATGGCAGTTTCTCCCTCCCAGCCCTGTGGCACAGCATCAGGGCTGGTGCCTGCCTGAAAATCCCCCTCCGAAGGCAGAAGGCAATGATCCACTGGCATGGCACCCTGAACCCCCCCTCCCCAAGCTGTGCTTGCACCAGTTGCAGGGTTGCATCTCCTCCCGAGCCCTCTGCCACCCTCCACATGGCACTGTCTTGTCCTGTCCTCCTCCTGCCCTGGAGGCTATCAGCCCCCTTGTGTCCCCCAGTACCGGTGACTGCTCCCAACACACCATCCCTTCCCATGCTGGGATGCCAGCTCACTGCAGTTACCGCAGTCCAGCGTGGGGAGCCGTGGCTCCCAGGGCAGCGAGGCTGGGCTAAGAGGCTGAGAAAGCAGCACCATAGCGGTCAGCCCCGGCCCAGAGCCCAGCAGCACTTTGCAAAGCCACTTACTCCACCCTGCGGTGAGGAGGCGGCATGGTTTTCCCCTGCCCTGGCACAGGAGACAGCACATCTCCTGCGGCAGGGGGAGAAGCAATGGATTTCTTTGGGCTCAGGCCTCCGGCAGTCCAAGGTAACATCCTTCCCAGGAAAGCTAACTGGGGCTCCACTCACGGCAGGGCCAGCAAAGCAGAGTCCCCCAAAACTGAGCTGTTCTCTAAGGGCTCCCAAAGGGGTGGCAGAGCAAGCCAGCCACACCAGTCAGCTGGCTGCTGCAGCCAGACCCTAGCGCCTGCCCTGCTGGGACTGGCCACGGTCCACCAGTCCAGGAGAAAAGATATTGCAGAGAAGGTGATGGCTGCTCTTGCTGCCAGTATGGAGGGGAGGGCAGGGGCAGCTGGGATCAGGAACATCCCACAGGGCCTCAGGATTCCAGCTGAGGGCTGGCTCCGCTCCATAGACCTGTGGGAAGCAAGAGAGGAGGGGGGCAGTTTTCATCAGACTCCTTACCCCATCCACTTCCCCCAGGAGAGGCAACCACCTGACCGTGGCCCCAAACCCCAGCGTCTCCTCTAGTCTGGCAGCCAAGGGGATGATGCCCTTGCTCCAGCCCCTGGGGCACCCTTTCCCCACCCCAGCACTGGTCCAGGTACCCAGAGGAACCTGCAGGGTCCCCTGTCCCCATTATGGAGCAGGACTTACAGAGCAGGAAGCGCCGCAGGTTCTGGGCAGAGCCCCCTGAGAGCAGGTAAGCCCAAGTGGCGGCGGTGGCCATCAGCAGGTAGGAGGGCACCAGGCTGCCCATGTACAGGGGGTTGCAAAATGTCTGGGGAGACAGGTGGGAGAGGGAAGGGGTGAGCAGGCAGGAGAGGACAGGGCCAGGATGGGTGGCAGTGTCACCACCTCAATGAGCAGAACAGGACAGGGGACACCAGCTTTGGCATTCAGTTCGCGAAGGGCCTGTCCCGTGCGTGGACGTCTGCAAATCCCCAAAAACCAACTGCTTCGCTAGTGCCAAAGGCACTAGTGTTGCACTAGGGAGGCAACACCTCCCCAGCACAGGGACCAGCACACACCACAGCCATCCCCAAATATAGGTACCAGTGCAGAGCTCCACTCCCGACTACTCACCGACCCCGAAACGGCGAGGTGCATGACAATGACAGCTGTGATCTCCCACCAGTGCTGGTGCTCACAGCCATGGAAGAAGAGGATCCCCCAGAAAGTGTGAAGGAAAATCAGCACCATGGTCATAAAGGCTGCAGGAAGTAGCAGAGGAGTGTCACCAGGGAGCCACCTGCCCTGGCCCAGCCTGCAGGCTCCAGGAGGGATGGAGAGGAGCCAGGGAAGGGGAGTAGGGTCACTGCTGGGTCAGATGGGGAAGCACTGGGAGGGATGGGAAGAGGAGCAGAAAGGGTCACGGGACAGAGAGAAGGGTTTGACACAGAGAGATGTGACAGGGGACCACAAAGGACTCATATGGGTATGGGGAGTGGCAGCAGGGTGCAACATGGAGGAGAGAGCACAGGGGGCTGAGCCCCAGCCCCCCCCCAGGTCTGCTGCCTCTGTAGTGGGGCAGAGATGTGGGTGAAGGGTGCCAGTTGCTCACCTGAGGTCAGGAAGTAGAGCTGTGAGTCCCCATGGATGCCCACGGTGCCAGGCCCTAACGCATCTGCCAGAAGATTGATCATGGAGAAGGCGCCACTCATGAGCCCGAAGCCCATACCAGCCACTGCCAGGACAGGGATGCCATCAAGCCCTGAGCCACACAGGGCAACCCCAGGCACCTCCCAGCCCCTCAGGGGACTCAGCCAGCTTCAAGATGAGAAACCTCCCTTTCCCCCCAGTGCCATGCCCAGCCCTGCCTGGCTGCTCTGTGCAGCACTCACCGTACGCCATTTGCTGGATGGAAATGGGAGAGCAGCCGTCCTCACTGAGGGCCACCAGCCCCTTGATGGCCTTCCTGCAGAGGGGAGAGCATGCTGGAGGCTGGCACAGTCTGGCTGCCTCCCAGGACATGGTGCAGCACCAGGACAGAGTAGGTGGTCTCACTCTGCACCATCCTGGTAACCTCCCCATCACTGAACCACAACACCTGCCGTGGAGAGCATCCGTGGGACCACCCTGAACCGCCAGACAAACCACACATGTGAAAACCACATGAAGCCACATAAAAAGATTTCCACAGAGGGATGCAAGTGCAAGCCAGCCCCACAGAGCAGGGGTGGGGTGAGTGGGACGCCAGGTGCAAAGCAAGCAGCACCCCCACACAGAAAACAGCCCCAGCATGGGAAGCGCATGCCAGGAGGGTGTACCTGATCTTGGCAGCTATACCCTTGGAGATGTTGGGAAAAAAACAGAAAGGGTGCAGGGAAGAGCTCAAATAGCTAGAAAAATTCTTTGGGGGGAGAAACTGAGAGAGCTGGGCTTCATAAGTTTTATTGGCTAGAGGTGTGGCAGGTGAGGAGGACGCCAGATGGCTCCGCAGCCCCAGAAGGACAGCAGCGTTTGCAGCCAGAGATCCGCAGGGCAATGAAACACAGTGGTTTGTGTCAGAGGCCACTCTGTGGAACTCTGCTACCCTCTGCCTGCCCACCTCCAGCAGCACCCTGCCTGCATACCCAGCCCTCCCAGCCTTCCTCCAGCCCCTCACCCCCACGCCAGCTGGGAAGGTAGGGACTGCTGGGGGGGGGGGGGGCACTGAGGGATGCCGACTCCAGCATCGCCTCCCCTTGTCTGCCTGCCCAGCCCAGCGCAGCTTCCATCCAAAAGCAGTACAGGGTGCAACGCATGCTCACCCAGCAGGCAGCACAAGCCCCCGAGCTCCAGGCCAGCCGGCGCCAGGGAGGCCGGGAGCCGCTGAGATTGCGCCAAGACTTTGCCCCAGGATGGCCAGGGCACTGAGCACAGGACTGGCAATGATTCGCCACCTTGCAGAGCACTGAAACCACTCTCAGGCTGTCCTCACTGACACAAAGCCATCCCTAAGAAAGGAACAAGACATGCCAGGAGGAGAGGGAAGATCCCATCCCCCACGCAGCAAAGTGGGCATTTCCTGGTGCCTGGCATACCCCCAGCTTCCATCTGAACTGTGGGAGCACTGCTGGCAGGGCAGCCCAAACACACAGCCTACCCTGTCCCGAATTCAGAGAGACAACTACCAGCCACCTCAGCCCTGGGTCCTCCAGACCTTAGGGCTGCTCTGCTTTGCCACCCGAAACCCGCTCGAGGTCAACGTACTGACACAGGTACCACCCACGTGCTCCTAGCGAGGACAGAGGTGGCTTGGTGCCATGCTCTGCATCCCCCCCTCCCAGCCAAAATCTGGACCTGCCATAGCTGGGAGGGCAGAAGGATCATCCAGCAGCACTGGAGCAGGGTGGGAGATGCCATTACCTGAGGAGCTTGTAGTAGAGGAAGCGGAAGGCCTCCTGCAGCAGCACAGAGAACATCACCCCAAATATCAAGAGCCCTTTCTGCAACGGCTCATCCCAAGGGTCACTGGCTTTAACGGCAATAAACCAGATGAGGGAAGAGAGCAGCAGTGACACCAGCCAGAAGAAAGCCCTGCAAGAGAGAGAGAGTGCCTGCTGGCACCAGTGCCATGCCAGGACTGGTGCCAGTACCAGTGCCAAACCCATGCCCATCGGCACTATGCCTGCACCCCTCTGTGTTGATACTGACACTGGCCCAGCCAGTGCCCCAGCCTTGCCCACTCTCCTACCAGTACGAGCACCATTCTGGCACCAGTGCTGGGCAGGTGGTGCCTGTACTGGTACTGCTGCTGTGCCTGCACTCCTCCTCTGCTGGTAACCAGAACTGGCACCAGTGCCCCTGCCAAGCCCACACCAGTACCAATACCAGTGCCAGGCTCATATACATGTCAGTACCAGTACCATACCCTACTGATCCCACAGTGGTACTGGTACCACCACCCCTGCTGTGCACATGTTAGTATCACTACTGACCCTGTACTGTTACTGGCACCAGTGCTCTACTGACCCAATGCCATTACCAATACCAGTGTCTCTCTCCATCATACCCACACCATGTGGTGACCACAATGGTACCAGTACAATACCAGTACTGGAGCCCTTGTTGTGAAAAAGGCAGGTACCAGTATGAGTACTGGTGCTCCTATCATGCTCACAACCACACCAGTATGAGTACTGGTGTCCCTGTCGTGCCCACAACAGCACCAGTACTAGTCCCCCCGTTGTGCCTCTGCCAGTACCAGTCACCTTCTTGTCACGCCCATGCTGGTGCCATACCAGTACCGATACCAGTACCAGTGCCCCCTCCATACCCACACCAGTACCCACGGTAGCACCAGTGCCCCTCCGTACCGACACCGGTGTCGGTGCGGGACTGACCCAGCGATAAGGATGATGATGCAGAGGGAGTCGCGGGCGATGGTGAAGAGGAAAAGGCCGAGCGCCGGCCCGAAGGCGATGAAGGTACATCCAAAGAAAATGGCGAGCGTCATGGCGGTAGAGTCCAGGACACGGAACCGGGTACGAGACGAGACGAGACGAGACGAGACGAGACGAGACGAGACGACGCAGCTCAGTCCCACACACCCCCTCTCCCTCCCCCGCCCTTCCGGGGCCACCTGACGTCACATGCCGCCTGCGCGCGCCACCGGAAGGGCCACACTTGGGCGGGGGCGGGGTCTGAGCCGGAGTGGGGCGGGGCTAGGGCCTGTTATGGGGGGGCACGGCCTGAACCCCGGGGCTCGAGCCTGTCACGGGGGGAGCTCTTGGTCTGTCATGGGGGGTGGCAACAGCCTGCACTTGGGGGCTCAGGCCTGTCACAGGGGGTGGGCGGGATCTGGTCCTGTCACAAGGGGACATGGCCTGCGACAGGGCCTGCACCAGTTGGAGATCTGGGCCTGTCACAGGGGGGCACAGCTTTCACTGGGGGTACATGGCCTGCACCGGGGGGGGACCCTTGGACCTGTCATGGGGGAGACACGGCCTGCACCAGTTAGGGACTTGGTCCTGTCACCAGAGGGCACAGCCTGTATGAGGGGCTCTGGTCTGTCACGGGGGAGGGCAAGGCCTGCACTGGGGGAGACATGGCCTGAACCCAGGGGAGCTTGGTCCTGTCACTGGTGCCCTCACAGGGGCCACCCAGTGAGGGGGGCCCTGCACTGCCCCCCCAGGACCTGGGTCAGCTGGGGATGCCCAGGCTTGGGTGAGGTGTGCTGGCTGTTGCCCCACCACAGGCCTGTCTCGGTGCAGGGGGCCTCTGGCACTGCCCCCAGGCCCCCTGCAGCCCCAGAGCCACGTGCCCTCTGCCCTCCACGCTGCTCCTCCTGCAGTGCCCACTCTGCAATCACAGCTCAGGCAGTGCAGCCCCGATATGGGGCACGGTACCGAGTGCTGCATACAGAAATGAGACAGTGTCATGTGGTTATAACCATCTGTGTTTTCCTCCAGCTGCATTGTCCTCTGGTGGGGTTGATAAATCAGTAATATTGATTATATTGACTGGGAGCTTCATGTGGTGCTTGGCTTTATGTGGCCCGACTTGTTCCAAAATCGTCCAGAGCCCTGCAAAACTCACACAACTCAGCAACACAGCTCTTCCCACCATCACACAAATGTCTTGGGCTGTAAATGTGGGGATAATCGCACCCGAAGGAGGGGCCGGGGGGTGGCAGTGGTTTGTGTCTGGCTCTGCGTGGCTCAACATGTCTCATCAAAATGTGTCTGCAATGCTCTTTGTGTGGTCCTTCCCCTCCAGCACGTAATTCAAGGATATCAAACAGGAAGGATTCAGAGATGAGATGAGGCACCAGACCGATCAGAAAACTGGAGAAGAGAGCGGAGGTGAGAGGCTGCCAGAGGTTAATGTGGTGGTTTATGAAAGGGGTGGCAGCCCACACCAGGGATGAAACCACTTCGGGAAGATCTTCAGTCTGTCAGGCCAGGATAAACAAATTCAAAGGCTGAAATTCAACAGAAGAGGTTCAAGGGGAGGGAGGAGGGGATGGGCCCTGTGGTCCTCAGTGTGGGTCTGAGTGGGGAGACATGCCTCCAGGTTGAGCCACCATGCTGCCCAGCCCCTGGCCTGCATCTTTCTGCAGGACCACAGGGGGGGAAGCAGATGGGTGGGAGGATGGAGAAAATGCGAAGCTTTGCTCAACCGTGAAAGATAGCCTCACATCTTTGGGGAAGAGCATCACCTGGGAACAGCAGTCAGGATCTCGCTGCCAAACCACAGAAAGTTCAGAGGGAAAAAAAGACCCTTGCAGCAGGGTGTAAATGGTTAGGTTAAATGGACTGGTCCAAACCAGGAGACTGGGCAGCTAACAGGGAAAAACACTGAGTGTGAAAGGGCTCTTTGTCCCAGCAAGAAGGCGGGGGCGCACAGAGGCTGGACACAGATGACCCAACCTGATAGTAGTGCTTGTTTGCAGTGTGGGGCACTGCTTGCTGGGACAGGCTCCTGCAGAAGAGGTGGTTTTGCACTCTTGTTCCTTTTGCAGCCAGACAAACCCCTGCCTGGAAGCTCAGTTGATGTGCTGTGGAAAAGCAAGGAGGATCCAAGGAGGAGCCCCAGTCCTTGTGCAGGGCCAGCTCTGCTGGCCAGGACAGCTGTGCACCATCCTTTGCCTCCAGCATGTCCCAGGGAGGGAGGCTGCAGCTTGTGGCAGGTCCTGCACCCCAGGAGGACAACCAGAAAATGAGTACCCTATGTGAGGAGAGCCCCTTTTCCCTGTAGGAGAAGGTCTTGGAACCACAAACCAGAGGTGCTGGGCCAGGGGGAGGCAGGAGGCCAACAGCACCTGGGCAGGAAAGAGATGCAGTCTCACCACCCTCCTTTTCTGAGCTGAGAGGAAAGCAGATAATGAAAGCTATCCCTGCCAGCCACTGGGACAATGGCCCAGCTCAGCAAGGGGTCAGCATAAATTATGTTTCCTGGCAGCGTGAGGCTGTGCTTTTAAAGGGATATTTGCCAGGTAGTGTGGGACAACAGGGCTCGGCACACATCGTGGAGGGGCCCAAAGCAGAGGGCAGGATTAGATCATGACTTTGGGCATCCCCAGGTGTACTGGGTTTGTGTGGCAAGGTTTTGGCAGCGGGGGGGGGGAGGAAAGGGGGGCCTGCAGGGGTAGCTTCTGTGAGAAGCTGCTAGAAGCTTCCCCTGTGTCTGATAGAGCCAATGTCAGCAGGCTCCAAGATGGACCCGCTGCTGGCCAAGGCCAAGCCAATCGGCAACGGTGGTAGCGCTTCTGGGATAACATATTTAAGAAGGGGGAAAAAAAAAGGCACACAGCAATTGCAGCTGATGAGAGGAGTGAGAATGTGTGAAAACAACTCTGCAGACATCAAGGTCAGTGAAGAAGGAAGGGGAGGAGGTGCTCCAGGCGCTGGAGCAGATTCCCCTGCAGCCTCTGGTGAAGACCATGGTGAGGCAGGCTGTCCCCCTGCAGCCCATGGAGGTCCACAGTGGAGCAGATATCCACCTGCAGCCCGTGGAGGACCCCACACTGGAGCAGGTGGATGCCTGAAGGAGGCTGATGACCCCGTAGGAGGCCCGCACTGGAGCAGGCTCCTGGCAGGACCTGTGGAACCGTGGAGAGAGGAGTCCACGCTGGAGCAGGTTTGCTGGCAGGACTTGTGACCCCGTGGGGGACACACACTGGAGCAGTCTGTTCTTGAAGGACTACACCCTGTGGAAGGGATCCATGCTGGAGCAGTTCATGAACTGCAGCCTGTGGGAAGGACTCCCATTGGAGAAATTCCTGGAGGACTGTCTCCCATGGGAGTGACCCCACGCTGGAGCAGGGGAAGAGTGTGAGGAGTCCTCCCCCTGAGGAGGAAGGAGCAGCAGAAATGACGTGTGATGAACTGACTGCAGTCTCCATTCCCCATCCCCCTGTACCACTCAGGGAGGGGGGAGGAGGTAGAGAATTCAGGAGTGAATTTGAGCCCAGGAAGAAGGGAGGGGTGGGGAAGGTGTTTTAAGATTTGGTTTTAGTTCTCATTATCCTACTCTGATTTTGATTGGCAATAAATTAAATTAATTTCCCCAAATTGAGTCTGTTTTGCCCGTGATGGTAATTGCTAACTGATCTCTCCCTGTCCTTATCTCGACCCACGAGCCTTTGTTATATTTTCTCTCCTCTGTCCCACTGAGAAGGGGAGTGATAGAGCAGCTTTGGTGGGCACTCAGTGTCCAGCCAGGGTCAACCCACCACACCAGGGAATCCAGCCTTTTTTGGTAACAAAGATGAGACACATTCTGACACTCTTCTCCATGTTGGAGAAAAAACAGCAAGCCAGGAGGAAACTTCCTGAATGCTTTGGAAATTGGTTGCCTACTGCATTAATATTTGCTAGTTTATACAGCTGTCCCTCTGGCAGGTGTTCAGTGACTGGTAATAGAAAATGCAACTAGTACGTGGGGTAAGCAGCTAACCACAGACCTGGAGAAGACCCTGGTAAGTAATAGTGTGTGCATGTGTGGTCACATGTTAGTCTGCATGCTCAGATGGCATCATGAACGTGAACCATGAAGCAGACTCCATGGAGATCAAAGACCTTGTGGCTTCCCCAAGTGCCAGGCAGGCAACATGCTGGCTGTGGAAGGGGACATGCCAGTGACATATCTCTATCTCTGTGCATTTGAAGAGGATGGTCAGTTTGGACTGAGCTTGAGACTTAAAAGTTTTCTGTGCATCCCAAGGAGGTGACAGAGACATGGGAATGCAGCCCAAACCATGCACATTATCGCTCCCAGCCCCCCACAGCCACGGAGGACATCCTTATGCTGTCCATACCCACCCCAGACCCAAGACCCTGCAGAGCCTCCTTGTGCAAACTGGGCAGGGAGACCCCCACCATGTCTCCCACTGCCTGTGCCCACCCGCAAGGACCAAGCACACCAATCCACCTTGTCAAACTGCTTTAATATTTGGACACGAAGACAGGACAGAGCCAGTCAGGCTGTGCACAGACAAGACAGCCCTGAGCCATGGTGTAAGGCTGCAGGGCTTCCCTTCTCAATGGGTGTGTGAATTTGGCCAAGATGCAGTTCAGCTGATGATGTCCTCTGAGTGTGCCAGTGGGGTGCACATGTGGGGTAGGGAAGAGGGACGGGGGCTCCCCAGGGCAGCTCAGAGGTTATTCAGCTCCAACAAGGTCTGGTCCAGGACCTGGTGGATGCCCATGTTTTCCTCTTTGGCACTGGCCAGACTCTCTGTGAACACAAGGGGGACACAGCCAGCCACGCACAGACACAGCCCAAGCGTACCCAGGCACAGCCAGACCCATGCACACCACACCAAGAACAGACACACACACACAGAGACAGACATTTCAGTACGGCACCAGCCTCCAGCCATGAAGGGTGTCCCTGTGGAGCAGAGTCTGCGCAAGCAGCCCCACCGCCAGCAGGGATGAGCTGGTCACTCAGGGTGGGTGGTCCCTGCTTTTCGGCATTTCCATCCTCCCGTGCCGCCCTGTTGCCCACGGCCAAGCTCTCTGCAGCCTGTATACCGCTGATGAGTACCCCTCTCTGGCCAGCCACGAGCATGGCCCTGTCTCCCTGCTCTGCCCACAGCACATCCTGCCCCGGGGCATCACCACCATCCAGCTGTGGGCTCACACACAAACCCTTGGCCAGCAAAAGATGATAGCCAGTGCCTGCTACGTGACTCAGCAGTGCTCTGTGAAGAAGAGTGAGACAGCAGCCCAGGAAGGCAGGCAGAGATGACAGCAGAGAGAGAAAGAGCAGAGCTAACAAGGCTGCAGGGATGACCTATGCTGGCCAGCCTGCTGCCAAGGCAGCCTCCTCTGGCACTCATTTCCAAACAGCATCCTCCCCTTTAGAGAGGGGATGAGAGCTCTGCCCACCCAGCCCTGTCTCCCAGTGCTCCCGGCCAGGCTCTTCCCCATCCCCTGCCCTAGGTTTAGGGCAACAGGTGCTGCTGGGTCCCCAGCTCCTGTCCTAGCCCTCCCAGCACCCTGCAGGAACCCTGCTCCGAGGGGATCCTCCCTGCATAGTTTGGGGTGACCAGAGTGAGGGGGAAGAGGTTGGCCACCGACTCCTGGGACAAGGGGAGGAAGGCAGTGATACAAGCCACCGCATCCCTCCCCCCGTGGGGCCAGACTGATGCTAGGGGACAGCCAGGACATAGCAAAAACCCTTGTTCCTCTCCCAAGAAAAAACAATCAGCTCCAGAGGGCTCCCCATTCCCCCCAAGCAGGGCAGTTAGTTACCCCTGGGGGGATAAGCCAAGGCTCCACACACCGCCTAACCCCAGCAGGGAGTGGGGAGGGGCTCCCAGCCCTGAGCCAGCCTGGCTGAAACGAGGCAGGGAGTGGGGCTGGTGGCAGCCCGGGTGCTGGAGGCTGGGCTGGGGACAGGAGTTCTCAGCAGCTCAGTTAAGTTCAGTAAGGATGACCCGCAGCTTGTTAGTGAGAATGCAGTTTTTCTCGGCCTCCTTCTGGGAGTGCTCTAGAGAAAACGGAGACGGTGCAGCAGAGGGAAGAGAGAGAAAGACGAGTTAATGAAAAGAGAGAGTGTTCCACAAAGCCCTCGCTGGAAACCCCGCTGCTGCCCAGCCAGCAGTGGGGAACAAGCTGGGCTGGCAGGAAGAAGCAGCTGGTCCTGAGACAGGAACAGGGCTGCAGGTCCATCAATTCGAGGATGGAGTTGTGGGGCAGGGTAGGATGCTGAGGAAGGAGGAGGAGGATCAGAGACCCATTTAGGGACAGGGATCACTGCTGAAGGGTAGGGTCAGCCCCTTCGGTGTGGGAGGGTGATGCAGGAGAGATGCCAGGGCTGAAACTGCTGCTTGTGGACAATGTCTGGGAGTGAGTACAGGGAATGGACAGGACCAGGTCTAACCCTGCTATTTCAGGCCAAGAGTCATGGAGAAGGTGGCATGAGATGAGGAAAGCTGTGTCAGAGAACCAGGGGGTTGGTGGGGCTCATCCCCTGGGCGGAGGCACTAAGGGCCCTGTCCCACTCAGCCTGGCAGTGCGGGAGCTGCTCAGGGCTCAGCCACGGCTGTCCCGGGAGTCCTGCAGCTGCGAGCTGCCTGCAACCACCTCCTACCACCCGGCTGCCAGCACCCACATGAGACAGGCAGAAGATGAGGGACAGAGCAGTATGAAGAAAACAAAGGAGAAACGGAGGAGAGAAAATGCTTTATTGAGACCAACTCAGTAACCCAGAGGGATAGAGCAGAAAAGAAAAAGTCATGAAATGCAAACTGAAGAGCGATGGGCAAAGGATAGAAGGGAGGCAGGGGTGAGGGAGAAGCAGGGGTCTGGAGGCTGCCTGCCTAGGGACAGGCTGCCTGCACAGTCAGACACACACCCCCTCCATCCCCTGGGCCTAAGCCCTCCTCTCTGTTTTGGCAGTGGAGGTGCTGCTTCCCCTGTGTGGGTCCCCCCAGCCCTGGGCCCAGCAAGCAAAACCAGGGGGCTCTGCTGGGGGGATGTGGGGGGCAGGTGTCCCCCCAGCACCAGAGCTGTTGGGGTCCCTAGTGCTTGTGCTGCCAGGGAGCCGAGGAGGGAGCTCCTGAAGCGAAGGGCTCCTGGGCACAGCTCTGTTCCTCACCAGGCAATGCTGGAGCACAGAGGTGCAACTGCATGGGCACTGTCCACCCAGCGTGTGGGGGTCCTGGGGGCTGCTCCCCTTCCCCGCCAAACACCCCTAAGCACCTACACCTTGTCTCCCCACAAAGAGAAAACCCCAGGCCAGCTCCTGTCCCAAAGGAGCCAATGGAAAGGCACGGGCTGGGAAGGACAGAGGGGACAGAGTAGGCAGGGAGAGCGGTGGGATGACCAGGCAGGCAAGTGGCTGAGCTGGGGAGGGGTGAGGCAGGTGGGGCAGTGCGGTGCTGGTGCTCAGTGCGGGGCTCAGAGGGAGGTGATGTCATTAAGTGCATTGTCCAGCTCCTCGCTGATGGCTTTGTACTTCATCTTCTGCGCATACACTTCATCTGCAGGTGGGGGGCAGGTAGCAGAGCAAGGTTGGGGGCAGGCAGCGGAGAGAGAGAGAGGCTGTGAGCAGGGGGCAGAGGGCAGCGGGAGCATGCAGGCACAGGTGGTGTGGATGCGGCCCTATTCCCCACCTGAGGGCAGAGCCACAGACCCCAGCAGCTCTGCGCTCCCACACTGGACACCACGGCACCCAACCTCCCCCCTCCCAGGACCCCTGGCCCACCCTCTCACCCCAGCCAAACCCTGTCTGGCCCCACCGGGGGCATATCCTGGTCAGTGCTCCCCAGGAAAGAGGGACATGGGGCTGGTGAGGATATTCTACCTTCTAGATCATCAATGGTTTTCTCCAGCTTCGCCACAGACCGCTCTGCAAACTCTGCCCGGGTCTCAGCCTGCAGGAGTGCAGAGGGGAGAAGGTGAGCTGCAGGGCACAACAAAGACAGTACAGACTGCACTGCACCCCTAATCTGCCCTGTCTGCATCTCCCGTATCCTTCCCCATGAGCCCTCCCCCGGGAAAGGCAAGGGACAAGGGCCCCATGGACCCCCACGCCCTAAACCAGCAGCAGGGGTGAGAGCTTGCCCTTAAAGGAGGCAGCTGGGCAAAGTGCCTCCATGTTGGGCTTCCCATTTATCCCAACCTGTCTTGACCACCAAAAGCAGAGGCGTCATGGGAGCCCGCATGCTTCACAGGTTGCGTGTGCAACCAACACTAGACGGATCACCCCAAATCGGACATGGCTTGAAGTAGGTGTGTGCAGGGCATGAGCTCCTGCCAGCAGCATGTCCTGGGAGCAGGACACCACGTGGGGCAGAGGTGAGCGGAGCAGGAGCAGAGCGCAGCATGGGGCTGCAGGATGCACCCCAGTGGGGCTGTGCTCCCTGGGGACACAAACACCAGCCCTCCAGATGGGACAGGGACCCTCTCCAGGGTAGCAGGACCCCACGGGGCATCCCAGACCCAGCCACCCACCATGCTGCAGGGCTGCAATTTGGGGAAGGGCGAGAGGACACGGGCATAACAGGGTCAAAACCTGGGATGGCAAACTCATGCCTGCACTGATGCAGTGACAGCCCCTCTCTTGGGGGTCCTGGCCCCATGCCCCTTACCTCCTTCAGTTTTTCCCCTAGAAGTTTGATTTCCTCCTCATACTTGTCCTCCTTGGTGGAATACTGCAGAGACAGAGACAGGCACCCATGAGCACCACAGGACACCACTGGCCATCCTTTGCCCTGGTGGGGGACCCCAGCACCCCCACACCCCACGCACTCTGCCCAGCCCCAGCAGCCCTGCCAGGTCCTACCTTGTCAGCCTGGGCCTCCAGGGACTTCAAGTTGTTGGTGACAATTTTCAGCTCCTCCTCTAGGTCACCACATTTACTACATCCCAAGTAGGGGCCGCCAGGTGGGGGAGTGGGGCCGAGGGGCAGGTAAGAGGGGGAAGCAGAAAGAGTGGGCACAGGGAAGGAGGAAAGAAAGAGAGAGAACAAGTTGAGAGAGGAGAAAACTCAGGCAGCGCAGGCGGAGAAGGAGCAGAGCCACTGCGAGCAGAAGCTGCCAGGACACATCCATTCCTTGTGCCTTCTTGCACAGACACCCCATGCATCGCTGCCAGCCAGGCTCCCACCAGCCCTGCAGAGAAGGAGAGCAGGCACGGAGGGATGGAGGAGAATGCCCAGCCTATGCCTGCTGGAGAGGGAGGGAGGCAAGGGGAGGTCGGTGGCAGAGGCAGCGGTGCAGAGAGGAGAGAGGTGGCTCACACAGTTCAAGAGACGGAGAGGGGGGCTGCTGCACGTTGCCCTGTGCCCCTGCCCCAGTACCTCTTCTTCCGAGGCAATGAGGGATTTGAGAGTCTGGTCCATGGTCCGCAGCTCTTCTTCCAATTGTCTCACTCGGCTAGAGTGGAAGAGGGGCACCCCGGGGGAGGACAGCAGAGAACAGGGTCAAGGACATGCTGCCGGTAGGCTGGCATCCCCCTGCCCCCAGCCTGCGAGCCCAGGGACCACCCTGACAGCAAACCCTGCTGTTCCTGGGGACCGACATCCACATCCCCACACAGACACACAGCCACCCCCAGCTGCCAGGGACTCAGGACAAAGGCTGCATGGGACCCCCGCATGATGCCCGCTGGGAGCCCCGCTCACCTCTCCGCCACCTCTGCCCTCTCCTCCGAGCGCTCCAACTCTCCCTCAAGGACAACCAGCTTGCGGGCAACCTGTCGACAGCAGCAAGGGGCATGTGTCAGCCCCGTGCTTGCCCTGGCTCAGGGCACAGGGCTGTGGGGAGGCAGCCCCGGGTGCTGCTGGGGGGGTCAGCACTGGGGGAAGGGGGCATGTGGGTGCAGGCACGCACCTCCTCGTATTTGCGGTCAGCCTCCTCCGCTATGTGCTTCGCCTCCTTCAGCTGCATTTCCTGGAGCTCCATCTTCTCCTCATCCTTCATGGCCCTGTTTTCAATGACCTTCATCCCTCTGAGGAAAGCCCAAGCCAGAAGATGTTACTGCTGTGGGACAAGGTGGCACCTGCACCTCCCACCCACTCACTGTGCCCTGACCCTGCCATCCTCCAGCTCCGGATACTTGGGACACTGGCACTCGCTGGCCACCTCACACAATAGGGTCACACCAGCAGTACCCCAAGTATGCTCCTGCACACAATTAAAGCAGTGGAGCTGACCGCAAGGCCACCCCAGGGCTGTCCCCCAGAGTGAGATGTGGCCACGGTGTCTCTCAACCAGGCAGGTCATGAACCCATCATCCAGGGGGGAGGGGGGGATGTGGTGTAAAAATGTGTGCAGCCCAGGACGAACTGGCTGCAAACATCCACAAAAGCAGCCTGACAGGCCAGCAACCTTTAGAAAATGCTAGAAAACATCTCGTGGCAAAGCTTTTTCCCATTCAGAGGTGATGCTCACAAGTAGGGGGACACCAAACCCCCACAAACCTCCACTGCAGAGACTCCTGTAGACTCTTCTCTCGCTCAGATGCCGTTGCTCAAACTGGTCTTTGTCAATGGAGGGAAGAGCTCATGTAACTGTCAGGAATGCCATGACGTCTCCAGGCATTCCCATACAACCTGAGTGCCCTCACCTACACGACTCCAGCCCGGTAAAACTGCTTGCTGCGAGGATGGGGAAACACACTCTGCAGGATTTTTTTTTTTTGAATGAGGCTGGTTTGTTCTCAAAGGTCAACCACAGTTCCTAGGCGCAGAAGTCCCCTCCTGGGCCGTTGCTCAGCTCTCGAGTGGAGGAGGCTGCTCTGGGGCAGAAAACGGGCTCCGAGCACCCTCTGGCTTCGGTTACAGACTGATATTTGTATAAGCACCAGATCAAGTAGCTTGAAGGCAGTAGTTTAAAGGAAAGGAGCGAATGGAGGCAGGTCCATGCTCGGGGCAGCAGGCAAACCCCTACCTTGCCCACCTCGCCTCCCCAGGTGTCTCTGTACAACAGGTATGAGGCTCTGGATGTGGAAGGCCAGTCCATGGATGAAGTGGATGATGGTCCAGCTACACCAGAGATGCTGCCAAGGTCAGAAAGGCCTACCCCCCATATCACGACCACCTCCACAGGGAAGAAAAGACGGGTTGTAGTTGTAGGTGACTCCCTTCTGAGGGGAACAGAGGGTCCAATATGCCAGACAGACCCTCCTCTTAGGGAAGTCTGCTGCCTCCCTGGGGCCCAGGTTAAGGACATCACTAGGAAACTTCCTAGCCTGGCGCGGCCCTCGGACTATTACCCACTACTGCTCTTCCACGTGGGTGGAGATGAAGCTGCAACACATAGTCCAAGGGCGATTAAAAGAGACTTCAGGGCCTTGGGATGGTTGGTAAGGGAATCGGGAGCACAGGTTATTTTTTCCCCCCTCCTTCCAGTTGTGGGCAGCGACACAGGAAGAAACAGACAGGCCCAGTCTATTAATACATGGCTCTGTGACTGGTGTCACTGCCACAATTTTGGGGTTTTTGATAATGAGACAGCCTACATGGCACCTGGCTTGCTGGCATCAGATGGGATTCACCTTTCTCAAAGGGGGAAGAGGATCTTTGCTCACAAGCTAGCAGGGCTTATTGACAGGGCTTTAAACTAGACTTAAAGGGGGAGGGGGATAATATCAGGCTCACCCACGACAAGCTGTGGGATGACACACCAAGGTTAGAGGGACGGGGTGCTAGTGAGGCCCCTCAGCCTGTTGCACCAGTGAAAGACCTCAAAGGAACTACGGTGTGTTCCTCTAAGAGGGTGACACAGCCGACAGCCCAGCTGAAGTGCCTCTACACCAATGCACGCAGCACGGGCAACAAACAGGAGCTGGAAGCCACCATGCTGCTAGAAAGCTATGACCTAGTTGCCATTACTGAAACCTGGTGGGATGAATCCCATGACTGGAGTGCAGCTATCAAAGGCTACAGGCTGTTCTGAAGAGACAGGTGAGAAAAGAAGGGTGGAGGTGTTGCCCTCTACGTCAAGAAATGGATAGAGCGTGAAAAGCTGTCTCTGAAGAACAGCCACGAGCAGGCTGAAAGCTTATGGGTAAGAATCAGAGACCAAAGCAGCAAAGGGAACCTGCCTGACCAACCTAGTGGCCTTCCATGATGGAGTGACTACATCAGTGGACAAGGGAAGAGCTACTGCTGTCGTCTATCTAGACTTCTGTAAGGCCTTTGACACAGTCCCCCACAACATCCTTCTCTCTAAATTGGAGAGATGTGGATTTGATGAGTGGACTGTTGGGTGGATGAGGAATTGGGTGGATGGTCGCACCCAGAGAGTAGTGGTCAATGGCTCAATGTCCAGACAGAGATCAGTGATGAGTGGTGTCCCTCAGGGGTCCATCTTGGGACCAGTACTCTTTAATATCTTCATCAATGACATAGACAGTGGGATCGAGTGCACCCTCAGCAAGTCTGCAGACAACACCAAGCTGAGTGGTGCAGTTGACACGCCTGAGGGACAGGATGCCATCCAGAGGGACCTGGACAAGCTTGAGGAATGGGTCCGTGTGAATCTCATGAGGTTCAACAAGGCCAAGTGCAGGGTCCTGCACCTGGGTTGGGGCAACCCCTGGTATCAATACAGGCTGGGGGATGAAGGGATTGAGAGCAGCCCTGCCGAGAAGGACTTGGGGGTACTGATGGATGAAAAGCTGGACATGAGCCAGCAACATGCACTTGCAGCCCAGAAGGCCAACCGTATCCTGGGCTACATCCAGAGAAGCAAGGCCAGCAGGTCGAGGGAGGTGATTCTGCCCCTCTACTCTGCCCTAGTGAGACCCCACCTGGATTACTGCATCCATCTCTGGAGCCCTCAGCACAGGGAAGACATGGACCTGTTGGAGAGGGTCCAGAGGGATGGAACACCTCTCCTATGAAGAAAGGTTGAGAGAGTTGGGGTTGTTCAGCCTGGAGAAAAGAAGGCTCCGGGGAGACCCTATTGCAGCCTTCCAGTACTTAAAGGGGGCTTATAGGAAAGATGGGGACAGACTTCTTAGCAGGGCCTGTTGTGATAGGACATGGGGTAATGGTTTTAAATAAAAGAGGGTAGATTTCGACTAGACATAAGGAAGACATTTTTCACAATGAGGGTGGTGAAACCCTGGCACAGGTTGCCCAGAGAGGTGATAGATGCCCCATCCCTAGAAACTTTCAAGGTCAGGTTGGAGGGGGCTCTGAGCAACCTGATCTAGTTGAAGATGTCCCTGCTCATTGCAGGGGGCTTGGACTAGATGACCTTTAAAGGTCCCTTCCAACCCAAACTATTCTATGATCAAGTTTTTCAAGATTTTATATGTGCCCTTGTTGAGAAATGCTTTTACCAAACAGTGATTAACTTTGAATTTAACAAGACCTATGAGTGATTAACAAGTACAGAGAAGATATCTCAACCTTGAGAATAGAAACATCCTAGCAGGAGTGCTCAAACAAGGTTGATAAGAAAGAACCGCTTGGCCGAACAACAGAATTGGAAAACATCCAAGGAGAAGAAACTATCCTCAGGAGACCCATGACCATAAAAGGGAAAAAAGGAGTGGGGCCTAACTCCCCAAACGACCACCCAAGACCCCCATGCATGCGTAGTGTAGTTTTGCAATGCCAGCATTATGTAAATGTAGTAGATAGGCAGGAAGGTGGAGATTTCTCAGAAAATGGGTGAATATTCATGTCTTTACAGTATATAAAGGATGAACTTTTGTTTCAGGGCATGCACGTTAGGTGGAGCGATTCCCCATGCATCCAGCGCTGCAATAAAAGAACGCCCACTTCTTAATGCTACATTGGTGCTAAGAAGTTTATTCCCGATTTCGGCGACAGCCTGGAAATTTCAAAGCGTGCCAAGAATGCCCATATCTGGGGGACTTCTCTGTGTCATGGCTTTGCTCCTTCCCTTCAAGGTCTGCAGGAAAACCAATGCAAACCCCAAAAGATCACTTCAGGGGGATCCCCAAACCCCACTGTGAAACCAAGGGGGTTGCCTGCAGTCATGGATGACCTGACACCACCCTCGTGTCCCTCCCTGTCACACCTCTCGCTCTCATCAGCCGCCTTCTCAGCCTCCTCCAGCTTCTGCAGGGCGGTGGCTAGGCGCTCCTGGGCTCGGTCTAGCTCCTCCTCCACCAGTTGGATACGGCGGTTCAGAGAAGCCACTTCAGCTTCGGCCTGGGGGAGCAGAAATCCCTCGGTCACCCCATGTGACATATATATATATATATATATATATATAAAAGCATTTTTGGCAGTTACTTTTGCATTCGTTATCCAGAACACCCCTTGGCACTGTACAACAAGCCTTTCTATAGGGACAATGGGGCCCTAGCACCCTGTTTGACGCTGGCTCCTCCCAGCCATACAACCAGAGTCCAGCACATGCAGCCCCTCCACCACATCCTCACACCTCCAGCTCCCACCTCCAGCTCCCACCTTAGAGAGGGACGAGGCATGTTCGCCAGGGTAGGGTGGCTGGAGTGGCTGTGCCGTCATGGGGACAGTATTTGGGGTTTGTGGAGTAAAGGGGAGGAATGCCCTGTGCAGCTTTGCTCCCAAAAAGGAGATTGGAGATGCTTGTGGATTTCCTGTTTAGAGGCAGCAGAGCAAGCTGGGAGCCTCTTCTGCAGGAACACCCCCCCCGTGGCCCTGCATAATGGGGCAGCCTGAAGCTGAGCACAGCCCACCTCCCCCCAACTCCTCCCCCCAGCTGATGTACAGCATGGCACTGGGGGCAATGGAGTGAGTTGCCCTCAGCAGGCTGGAGCCCAGCCAAGCCGCAGCTGCAGGGGCCTGTGGGACCAGGGCTCCCTGCTTTCCCAGGCTCCCTGTGCACAAGGCCAGGAGCCAAGGCCGGCTGGGAGCAGTGGCCCTGGACCCCACCAGCCCCTTGATGCCTGGTCCTGCACTCTTTCCATTTGGTAAAGGCCTCCAGAGAATTGTCCCCAAAGTGTCAGAGCTGCCCAGATGGACACTTGGGAACATGAGCTCTCCAGCAGCGCCCAGTGACCAGGGAACACGATCTGCGGCTGCAGGAAGGGGCCATTTCTTCCACACACAGCCTGAGTGACAACAGCCTGGGTACCGCACCCAGCTCTGCCGCTCCTGATATGGTGAGGATGTTAAAGGAATGTGCATAGGAAAAAGAGAGGAAAAAAACCTCACAAGCTCCAACAACAATAAAAAAGCTAAACCAGGAACAAGCTGCAGCCTGGAAATGCTGTCCCAGTGCTACAGAGTGGAAATTTTGGCACATGGCTGTGCAAAGGAGTGGCTTGTCCCCGCAAAGGGACACACTGGAGAGCCAAAGGCTTTGCAACTGCTGCAGCCCAGACTGCAGAGCCTGCTAGAAGCCAGACAAGAGCCTAGGTGTGGGATTTTTAGCTGTGCACACAACTGGCCTCCGAGGGAGGGGATCCTTTCCCAGGATCTGCATGACCCCAAGCAGAGCCAAGGCAAAGCTGGCCGCTGACTGCTCCCCCGTGCCCCGCCAGCCGGGGAAGCCCTGGGGGGCCCCGCTGCACGGAGCATCCCTAGCAAGGCCCATGAAGGAGGCAGCTAGAGGAGGCAGTTCGGATTGCAGCGCCCTCCAGCTCCCACGAGACCTCCCGGCGCTCCGCCCCGGGGGCAGCCAGCCCGAATACCGGGGCGGGGGGGCGGCCGGGGCCAGCCCGCGGGGAAGGATGCCGGCGGCGTTGCCGGAGCCGGTGGGGCATCCCGGGGAGCTGCCGGAGAGCCCCCCGCCGCGCCCCCCCCGGCGGCTCCCCCGCCCTGCGCCTTACCCGCTCCCGGGCCTGCCGCTCGGCATCGACCTCCCGCTGCAGGTGCTCGGCGCGCTCGTCCGCCTCGTCAGCCACCTGCTGCAGGCTCTGGATCTTCTTCTTGACGACGTCGATGGAGCTGATGCCGGCCATGGCGCGGAGCGGCCAGCGGGGAGGCTGCGCCGCCGAGCCCTTTGTGGGATCCGCCCGGCTCGGGCAGGAAGCGCTCAGGCAACAGCCGCTCCCGCCGCCCGCCCTGCCTCTATCCCTTCCTGTTCCTCCTCCTTCTGCTGCCACGGACCAACCTGGGCAACCCCGGGCAGCGCACACAGACCCCGGGCAGGGTACACGGTACCCATCCCCGGCAGGGGGCAGTCCCCCATCAGACGGGGTGCACAGTCCCCCCTACCCCAAATAGGATATAGTGTGCCCTCCTGGGCAGGACACATGGTCTTCACGCAGCCCCCCCCAAGGCAGGGCATAGTCCCCTCCCTGGGTAGGGTGCATGGTGCCCCCCAGGATACAGGACATAGTCGTTCCCCCAAGCAGGGCACATGGTGCCCCCACAGAGGTGCACAGTCCTACCAAACTCCCCCAGAGTGATGGAGAGGAGCCCAGGGAGTCTGGGGGTGCCAGAGTCTGGCCCCTGGGAGCCCCCATGGACACAGAAGCAATGTACCCATGGGTGCTCCCCAAGCTCTGCCCCACACACCCCCTGCTGCAGAGCCGGGGGGGTCATGGACTTTTGCCCCATAGGGGCCATGGGGCAGAGCCCACTCCCAGGCATCCCCCTGAGGGACCTGGGGCTGGGGCTGCAGGACTCAGCCAGATCCCCAGCAGCCATCCCACTCAGCCCCTTGGCATCCACTCCCCCAAGCAGGGACCTGGCCAGCAGCCCCACAGAGACCCATAGGACCCATGGAGCCCCCCAGATGCCCTGGGGGCTCTACCCCATAGGGGAGGCCAGTTCCCAGCTCCCGGCTCTGCATCCTGGCCAGGGCACATGCCCTGATCCATCAGTAGGGGCTGGCGCTGGTGGCACTCAATCCTCCCTTTATAAGGGGCTCTGACAGCTCTGGGGCAGTCCCAAATTGTACTTCACACGACTCCAGGGACGCCAATTCCCGGGCTGATCTCGCTGACTGCCCTTGGCTCCGGGGTCAGGGGGCCTGAGGGGGTCCCGGCCACACCGCCGGCAGAGCCCTGCAGCCCTGCGTCCCCCTGCTAAGCGGCGGCGGAAGAGGCGGCGCTGCGGATCCCCTGGGAGCACGTGGCCTCGGGCTTGGCCCCAGTCCTGGCCGGTCCTGCACCGCTCCCAGCCCGACGCCTGGATGCCGAGAGCGCTCCCAGGTCGGCGCACGGGGCCCGGAGCAGAAAGCGGCGTCCCCGACAGCAAAGGGGCAGGAGCGAGCTGGCTGCGGGCAGGAAGGGGGTAGGTTGGGGGGCAGCCACCCGGCCGGACTGGTTGCCTCCTCCTCTGGCCCCACCCAGGGATGCAGTCACTTCCTAGCAGAGCCCCGTTCCCTCCCACCGGCTCAGGAAATCGCCAAATAAGAGCAAAGTCTCATCTGGGGAGAGCAACTGGGGTGGGAACTTGGGTGAAGTCTTTGGGATCATGGCCTTGGAACTGTGGAGTTTCCCTGAGCCTCTGCTGCACCCCGTGGGGTGGCTGGGGACAGGCCACCAGCTGGGGACATGGGGGGCTGGAGGGGGCTGCTCTGGCTAAACCCACTGTCCTGGCTGCACCACATCCAGCAGCTCCCGCTAGCATCCTGCCATGGGCCCCATGGGCTGTCCCTCCTGGGGCCAAGGAGGTGGTGGGGCCACAGTGGCCTCACAGAGCTGCTGGGAAGGGGATGCCAGCGCCATGGAGCTGCCAATCCAGGTTCAGGTGCTCTCTGGTCTGTGCCACCATCTGACCCCCCTCCAAGTGCCTGGGGAGGTTGCATTTGCACCCCTTAGTGCAGTCCCTGTGGGCTTCGTGCACTGCCACCCCATGCCAGAGGCAGGGCAGTGCCAGATCAGGGGGAGATTTATTCTTTTAAGGCATTTGTTGACATTTTTGTCAAGACCAGGAGCCTGCCTGGATCACTGTGATGGGCCCTGACTTGGCTGAGGGATGGGGACACTGTGCTCACAGGCACACACTGTCCTTGGCAGTCAAGGGGGGCACGAGGGTCCCTGGGGAGGTGGGTGGGTGGGCTCCAGGGGTCTACTCTGCGCTTCCTCCACCAGAGCCGGGAGCAGCACTGCACCTTGTCCTGGGGAGGAGGTAACACCAACCCTAGCACTTAGTGCTGTCAGCACATTCAGGTCCCTGGTGCAGGGACCTGGTGACTCCCAGTGCCCTGCACACGGCACAGCCTGTCCAGGCTTCGACATGGCCCTGGGGCAGCTGTGCTGGTGATGGACTCCCAGCCCTGCCCGTAATACCTGCCTGCAGCCAGCCTGCCCTCCCTGACACTGCAGGAGTGCTCTTTCTCCATGCCTCCCCATCTAGCCCTTCCCTGGAGGGGTTGGTGGCTCCCATCCCCCATATCTGCTGGGACAGGACTCTCCTTGCCAAAGCCCACAGACTTGCCGAGCCACTGTGGACCAAGAGCGCAGCAACGCACCCTCCCTGCCCAGGATGGCATCACACAGCCCACTGCCAGCAGCAAACTGCTCTGTACCTCACAGCCAACATCTGCCCTTGTGCCACCATTTACCCCTTCCTCCGAGCACCTCATCGGGGACATCCTGTCCACACTCAGCCAGATCCCGCACTGAGCTTGCCTTGTCACACACCAGCATAGATCCAGTCAGACAGTACAGACCCCCACTACACAGAGCAGATGACCTGCCCAGCTTGACGTGCCTGCCCCATGCCAGGATAAATATGCCCTTCCAGAGGAATTTTAATGTTTTAACTACTTGGTTTAGTATCTAACTAAACTGGGGCAGGTCTGGAGGGTCAGCAAACAACACTGGGGAGCCCCCAGCTGCTCCCCAGGGGCTCTGGACTGCTGCTGCTCATCCTTGTCTGTATGCTCCTGTCCTTGGCGGCCGCCTCAGAGATTTGATGCATCTCCCCTATTTAGCTCCATAAACCATCTGGGACTGAATTTTTTGTTCTTAGTCCTAAAAAGCCTGGCCATGCCCTGCTGGCTGCAGTCCAGCCGGCTCCCCTTTAACTTCTCCTCCAGTTTCCAGGGTTGGCTTTCATCAAAGAAGGGCTGGCTATCAAAAGGAGGATTTACTTATATGGTGTCAAACACCCTGTGTGGCATCACAGGTCATTATACCCCGTTCCTGAGCAGCACTGTGGCTGCACACAGCTGTTCCACCCTTCATCCTGGCCAGGCACAAGCCAATTTCAACACCTTCCTAACATTTCCCCAGCGGAATCCATTTCCTAGGAGAAACATCAGTCATGGCACTAAATAAAACTCTTCTTGGCCTTGCCCTTCCCAGGGTACAGGATGGCACATTGGACCCCAAAATGACCGAGCCCCACACACACCCCCCAAGCATCCTTCCTCACAGCCAGCTCTTGGCAGCTGGCCACGGGCAAGAGCTTTTTCCATTTCTCTGCTCTTTTTTGCTTTCTTGCCAATTCAGCAAGCGCTGCAGACTTTTTTCCACAAGCATTGCGGAGGCATGTGCCCAGGGACCGGTGACACAGCTCAGAATGCTCCCTGTTAGCTTTGGGGAGCTGGGCAGGCAGCTGCCCATGAAGCTCCAGAGCTGACCGAGTGGTGCCTGCCGCAGCCTGCCTGGCCCCCGCACTCCAAGCAGGATCCAGCCAGTCCCTGCCCTGCATCTCAGCTGGGTTCAGTGTAAGCGTCGCAGAAATGGGATTCTGACAGTCTTCCCCATGGACACTTTCCATATAAGGCCCCCCTCTTCCTTCATCCCCCTGAGATCTGGTGCCCGCGCAGGGGAGGAGTTGCTGGCACGCCTACGTACGTCTGTAGCTTTCTTCTCTGCCTGCTCCAGCTTCTCCTGGGCCTCCTTGACAGACTCGGAGTACTTCTCCACCTCATCTTCCGTGCCCTTCAGCTTCTTCTGCAGGCCCTGCTGTTCCTCCTCCAGCTGGAGAAGGGATGGAGAGTGTGAGTCAGGGGGGTGGCAGTGCCTGCAAGGCTGGGGAGGGGATGGCCATCCTCCTCCTGGGGTAGCTGAGGCTGGGGGCACAGCAGGAGCATGCAGACATGCTCACCCTGTTGACTTTGGGGCCACACATCCTCGGGGAGCCCTTGGTTCCCAGGGCCACAGCAGTCTCCAGCATCCCTGAGGCCAGCAGGGGTAAGGGGGTGGTGGGCTCGCTCCCTCCCTGTGCAAGGGACTGGAGAGGTCCTGACTGGGGAACACAGCTCTGGGGGGCACCGAGAAGGTTCCCATCTCTGTGGCTGGGGTGGGAGTACGCTGTCCCCAAGGGTCTCCCTGGCAGAGGGATAGGGAGGTGGCACTGTGGTGTCCCACCAAGACATAGCATGTTTGGGAGGTACTGACGTGAGTGGTCAGGGGGCAACAGGCTGGAGTGCTGGTCCCTGGGGATGGGCACACAGCAGGGTGAGGTCCCCAGGTACAAGCACCCAGTAGGGTGAGATCCCAAGGGCTGGGCACCCCTAGAGCTGGGATCCACAGGCTGGACTGGGTAGTGGGGCAAGGTCCCCAGGGTAGAACACCCCTAGGACAGGGGTCCCCAGGCTGGGCACACCCAGCAGGACGTGGTCCCCGGGGCTGGAAACCCTTAAGGCGGGGGTCCCCGGGCAATGCCGGGGGGGCCGGTGGGACACCCACCTGCTTGCAGCGATCCTCCGCCTGCTTCTTGTCGGCCTCCGCCTGCTCGGCGCGGTCGATGGCGTTCTCCTTGTCCAGTTTCAGCATCTGCATCTTCTTCTTGATGGCCTCCATGGTGGCGGTGGGGCGGCGGCGGGGCGCGGAGCACCGGGGGCGGTGGGAGCACCGACACTGCGCCCCCTGCCCCGCGGCGCCGCCTAAGAACCGGGGAGGGGCCGCGCCGGGCGGGGGCCGCCCCGGCACCTCCCCCGCTGCCTGCCAGCACCTTTTAGGGACAGGCTCGCCACCGACCTCGCCGCGCCGAGCGGGACGGGAGGGCGACACTCCCGGCGGGCACCACCGCAGCCCCGGCACCGGGCACCCACAGGGGCACCGGGCAAGGGACGCCCCGGGGAAATGCACTAGGGACACCCCGGTGGCACTGTGAGAGGGATGCCCGGGGGCACTGCACTTGGGACACCCCAGGGCACTGCATTAGGGACACACTGGTGGCACTGTGCTAGGGACACCCTGGGGATATTGCACTAGGGACACCTTGGAGCACTTTGGTAGGGGCATTTCTGGTGGCACTTCCCCAGGGACACCCTGGTGGCACTGGGCTAGGGAGAGACCCTGTTGCCTCTCACCACTGTGGGGGACATCCCATGGCTGTCCCTGCACTTGGGACACCCATGGGCTGGCAGTGTGCTGTTACCATGGCCCAGGGACACCACCAGCCATCCACCCCCAGGGCCTGAGACCCACTTCTGCTCTGGCCAGAGCTGCCCCTGTGCTAGAGGACACCGCATGGCTGGCACTGTCCTAGGCACACCCTGTCACTGCACCCTGGGGCCTGGGGGACCCTGCTTCCTGGCACTGGCTTGGGGGCACCTTGGGGTCTGGCACAGCAATTGGGGGCACCCATGGGCTAGCACTGCAGTCTTGGGGACACCCACAGGCTGATTGCACTCAGGGATGCCCACGGGCTGTGATTGCAGTTGGGGACACCCGTAAGCTGTGATTGCAGTTGGGGATGTCACAGGCTGGCAATGCACTCAGGGACACCCACAGGTTGTGACTGCACTTGGGGATACCCATGGGCTGTGATTGCACTTGGGGACACCATGGGGTGGCACTGCCCACATGGGGAAAATCCTCTGGGAGAGAAGCAAGCTGAGCCCCCAACCTCCCTGTCCAGCTCATGCATCATAGTGGGACAGGAGGGCTTGGGCTCTGCACAGGCTCCCTGACACCCATCTCTCCACTGCCTTGCACCCTGGTGCCACTGCCCCTGGCACCCATGGGGACATCCAGCCCATGCACAGCCCATAAGGTGGCATTTCAGGGCAATGCAGGGTGCGCGGACAGCCCACTACCCTGCTCTGTCTTTCTGCTCTAAATAAACTGTATTCCACAGGCAAAAAAGTGCAAACCTTTCAGATTCTGACTCCTCCAAAAATAACACACACATTAATAACACTCATAAATGCTTCTGCTGCATTCCCAGCTGCAGGGAGGGCTCTGAACCAGGGGGACTGGAAGGACCTGGCAGAGGGGCCACAGGAGCCATGTGGCACGTGGGGAGGCTGGGATGGGATGGGGACAGGAGGAGTGCACAGGGCTCCCCCAGCCCATCACCTTGGGACCGCATGCAGCCCTTGCCTGCCACAACTTTTCGGCACCAGTGCTCCAAGTAGAGGGGAGCAAAAGGTTTTTGAGAACTGGAGAAAGTGGCTTTCTAGGAATGCTCAGCCCTGAGTTGGAGGGGGCGTAGGAGGGACGGGAGCAGCTGAGGACTGAGAGGCTACTGGCGCCATGGAGAAAGCAGCAGAAGAGCCGCTGCTGGACTCTGGAGAGCAGCTATTAATAATGACAAATTAGGTACATATTTGGACAAGGAGAGTCAGTAACTGCCAGCACGTGGCTTCCGAGGGGAGGGGGAAGATGCATCTCCCATCATTCCTGGGCAAGGATGGATGGCTTTCTGTGAGATGCTTTGGCCCGGAGAAACTTCATGGGCTCAGCACTCAAGGGGAAGACGATGATGTGCATGGTATGAGCAGCCAGGAAGGGCAAGGCAGGGCTTCAGCCCTCAAATGTCCCCCCTGAAGGAGCAGTTTCCCCTTGCTGTCCACTCCCCTTTGCTCCGGGCATCAGGGTCACATCCAACCAGCACAGCTGGGGCCATCCAGGTGCCCAGGCCCATGAGTGCCCTCAAAGTCGTCCTCTGGGGTGGCCTCCAGGACAAGGGGGTGCAGAGGGGTCTGGGTGCACACCCCTCCCATTGCTGCCCCATGCCCAGCCCCGCCCTGGGCTAAGGTCTCCAAGGATGGTGATCTCCCCTCCATGCCCCACTCCAGGGTCCAACTGCCCCTCCTGGGGAAAGGCTTGTCCCACTGTCTAACAGGAACTTCCTGGGTGTAACCCCTGCCTCAGTGTCTTGCCCTGTCCCTAGGCTCCCTGAGAAGTTGGGCTGTGGCTTTCCTGCCTGCCTCCAGCTCAGCCGGATTTGGGTGCCTACAGAGGTGCTGGTGCCTTGTGACTGCAGCGTCCCAACTCTAAGCTTCCATGAGTGCTTGCCCAAACTTGCCTGCCAAAATAACCCCTCACTCTGGCAGGGAAGATTTAGGGGGCTGGGATGAATCGCACCCCATGTCCCTCCCCTGGTGTTTGTGCTACCACCCCTTGCCTGTACACCAGCTGCTCAGAGGGGCCACATGCCCGGCTGGTACCTGGGTGAGAGCCTAGTGTCAGGTCAGGCCAGCACAGATTGTCAGGGGACAGCTGGGAAGACTGCAAGAGCCACAAATCCATCCTGGAGCCTGGCCAGGGCAAGCATCCTAAGGGGGAGAGCCCCTCTGCACCCCCGGGGATGTGCCTGCGGGGGGACAGGGGGTTGCAGGCAGTGACACTGTGGGATGCTGCCTTCACTACTCATGATGCTTGTAACTCATGCTGCTGTGGACAGATCCTAGAGACAGTGGACACATGCAAGCCTGGCCATGTCCCCTGCTCCACCTCACAGCAACCCTGCTTGCCCCACCACTGCTTGGGCCTCCCAAACCCATACTGAGCAAGAGGGTGGGAACATGCTGAGGGCAGCTGCCACCCCTGGAAGCTGGCCCCAGGGTGCTTTTTCAGGGAGTGAGCTCAGTGCCAGCGCCTGGGAGGGCTCCAGACACATTCCTGGCCCTGCTGCACACCAAGCACCGCCCCTTCACCAGCAGTGGGCTGCTGGTGACCAGAGGGTCCCCTACCTGCACACCCATAGCATCCTATCCAGATATATTTTCAGTTGGTGGCAGGAATATGGCCAGGAACCTGTCTAGTCCCCCCACAAAGCCCAAATGCCCCAGCAACAAAATCCCCAGGGCCCCCTCCCGCAGCAGTATTCCCCCCCCTCCCAGCAGCACTTGTGAGGGCCATCACATGGCTGGCATTGGGGGTCCAGCCCACCGGGTGCCTGGGGCTGGACATGCCTGAAATATTTTCCATGCTGTATAAACACCCACACAGCATCCCCACCCCTGCCAGGAGGGCAGGTGCCCATAGGCCCCCCTGCCCACCAGCCCTCCCTGTCTCCTAGAGGGCTGTATTGAGACCGAGGCAGTGAGAAAGCAGGAAAACCAGATTTTATTGATGAACACATCTTTCAAAGGAGACATCAACAGCCCAGAGCCTCAGGGGAAAGCTGGTTTCCTCCAATGTTTAATAGGGGAAGCATAATAAATGAACGTTGAAAGCTGCAGGCTCAATACTAGAGAAATGGAAGTTACAAAAATACCGCAGACCTTGGAAAATGATGCAGGCACTTGGGAAGGAGGATGAGGGCAGAGGTGGCTGGTGCCATGAGGGGGGAAAGCCCAGTAGGAAGGCAAAGAGCAGCTCCAGGGGCAAACCCATTGCATTCCCCCACCCCAAGTAGAGGCAGTGCAGCTTCCAAGCCTTCCCACAAAGGGCTGAGGCTGAAGATAATGAACACTGGGGGGGGGGTTGTGTTGGTGCCTCTCAGGGAAGCTGGGGAGGAAGAGAAAGAGGAGGGAGACTGAGCCAGCAATAAGGCACTGGAGGTGAAAGATGGCTGCATGCAAGAGGTCAGTGAGGTATCACACTGTTCCCTGCACCACATCGCACAGAGAGAGAGAAGGAGCACAAGTGGGAATGACAAAGGCACACAGAAACGTTCCCTGCACCAGGGAGCTCTCACGGCTCCCCACCCGGGGGCTGGTAGGTGAATCCTGAGCCAGTGCAGCCCTGGCTCCCACCCCAGCCAGGCGCCTCCAGGCACCCTGGCCATGCCCTGGGTTCATGTGGGAAGGTAGGCTAGGCAGCAAAGCAGAGTTGCTGGTGCAGCACTGGCGAGCAGCAGCTGGATTAGTCCCAGCGCTCTGGGTGCAGGCAAAGCTCTGGTCTAGCCCAGGCAGCCCTTCACTTGAGGGGGGTTGCCTTAAATAGGAGCAGGCGGGCAGCAGTCTGTGCAGTGACCATGGGGAGGGCACAGGGCTCAGTTCTGCTCCTCATCCTCCAGCTCCGAGGGCAGAAACTTGTACTGCTGCTGTCGGATCATGGCCAGTTTCTTCTGTGCCTCCTCCAGCTCCCGCTCCTTGCGCAGCATTTCCTCTTGGGCAGCGATGATCTGCTGGGAGAGCATGGTGAGCACCCCAGGATCACAACTGCCTCCATTGGCGATGGCCAGAGCCTCCACTGCAGCAATGCCAGGCTCTCAGGCTGCCCCCCCGCCATCACAGCCACAGCCTCCCTAGGCTGGGATGCCCCGGGCATGAGGGCTACTGTCCCTACGGTGGGACTGCAGTCCTCTGGAGATAATGGGGAGCAGCAGAGCTCCCGGGGCTCAGCCCCACACACTCTGTGAATGGTCTCGGCTGCAAGCCTGTGGCCAGGAGGCAACGCTGGAACCTGTGACAGCCCGTACCAGGCAGCTCTCACCCCTTACCAAATACTCTGCTCTTCATGTGTGTCCCGGACACTGGGATGGTGCAGGCACCACGCCAAGGAGAAGCCAGGGCATTACGCTCCTGGGAGCATGCACAGTCACCATCTGTGCCCACGGCTACTCGTGTCAGAACAAGGGTGAAGCCACCATGTTTAATTGGTGCTGGGTGGGATGGGTGCACCCACACCATTTTTTTGAGGCTCTCCAGTGACGTGCCCTGTGCCAGTGGGTGGTAGGACATGCTCCTGAGACAGGCGCACACAGGCTGTGGTGGCAGCCAGAGCCACCCCTGCTCCATGAGAACAGCCCCACTCCTCACTTGTGCAATTCCTCCAATTCCTTCACCACCACCATCTCGTCATGGCCCTGGAATGCAGCTACCTTCTGTGCTGCCTTCACCAGATTGTCTGATGCTCTCTTCACCACATTGCCGGCAGCCTGCAGCAGGGAAGAGGGGGAGCAGCAGCATAAGTCCCAGTCCCAGGGCACAACTGCCACCTGAGTGTATGAAGGAACCCCTGTCCCAGGCCAGGCTGGCAGGCAGGAGAGGCAGCCGGGCATGCTGGGAGCTGCAGGCAGGGATTCCTTTACATGGATCGCTGCAGCACTGCTACCACCCACTCATGACCATTTCAGGCACTGCTGCTCCCAGCTGGGCTCTGGCTCCCATCTGAGCTGTGGGGCAGGGACTGGGGGGCAGCCCCACTGACACTCCCCAGCCCTTCGCCCTGAGAGACCAGCACTAGAACCCCATGTTAACCCCTCAACACATGGGCATTAACCTCTTGTGTGCCATGGCCTCTGAGGATTGAGTGTTGCAAAACATGAACCCCAAACATTAACCTCTTGAGCGCCAGGGATCCAGTGTACACATTTCAGATGTTTCTGTGCCAGTTCATCAGCCCTGAATGCCCCTGGACTCAGCAGCCCAGAATCACATGTACACTTGGGCATGCAGTAGCAGTAAAGTCCAAGCTACCTGGAGCCTGCACCCCAACAAGCTCCCCACTGATACACACAGGCAGGGAGTGTGAGCCTTAGGGAGACACCTCTGCTGTGGAGGCCCCCATCCTGAAGTCCCATGTGTCTTCACCCCACTCCCACCCACCTCTCAAGCAGCTGGGAGGAGGCAGCTGGGGCTGGAGGGCAGCCTGGGACTCACCTGGAGCTGCTTCATGGCTGCTGAGTCATGGTCAGCCTTCACCTTGCAGGCCACCAGGAGCTGTGCTGTGGAGGCAGCCACCTGCTTGGCTGACAAGATGAGCTTCTCCTCACTGGCATGGCCCTGCACCACTGCATTGGCAGCTTCACACAGGTTGTTGGTGGCAGCAGCCACCATGCATGCCTGCAGTGAGAGAGGCTGTTGGGGGGATGCTGGAGCCTCCCCCAGAGAGGATATGCCCGGACCAGCCCCAAAGAGGTTGTGGGACATGGGATAGGGATGACCAGCTTCCATGCCATGTCTCAGCTGGTGGGAGAGAGAACAAGAAGCGAGGCTGCTTCTTCCATAGAGAAGTGCAAAGGCAGAGTATCCTCATCTTTGCAGCAGGAGACAAGAGGATGGTCCCCCTCCATCCCATGGGTATACCTTGATACTCACAGCTGAAATAAGTCCCTGGGACCACTGTCCATCATCCACTGCATTGGCAGGGATGGCACCCACCTGTGAGGCAGGAGAGGAGTGAAGCTCACTGCCCCACATACCCCTTGCCCCAGGGCTCGAGTGCTGCAAGCAGCCCCAGGAGAAGGGAGAGCCCACCACAACCCTAGATTTTCTTTCCCCCTTCCAGCCTTACCTTTCCTTGAGCCACTAATTCTTGCTGGGCCACTGAGGCTGTATTCACCAGGGCACTTGTGGCTGCAGCAATGGATTTGGCAGCTTCCAGGATCTGCTCCTCGAAGTTCAGGCTCTCATCTGCTTGCTGTGGGCAAAAGCAGGGCCTAAGTCCCAGGCAGGGGCACTGGGACAGATAGGGCAGAGCAGGAAGATGGCTGCAAGGGGCACATATAGAGCTGGATTAAAGGCCATGGGGTACAGGAGGGTGTGGGCTGCCCAAGGAAGGTCCAGCCAGGGATGTGGGAGGCAGCAGGAGTGCAGGAAGAGAGACTGGCTGTTGGATGGGGCTTCCTACGCATGACTCTTCACATCTGGCTGAGGCCCAGGCAGGAAAGCACCAGCCCACACCAAGCTGAGCACGGGGCTCAGCACCACTACACCTTGGGCTCAGCCTTTGGTTTCAGCTGCTCCAGCTTCTTGGCTGCAGCCTCAATGGCAGCTGTTGCCCCCAGCAGCTCATTCTCAGCAATGACGGTGGGGTCTTCTGGGTCAACCCACTTGATCCCTAGAAAAAACAGGAAGCGAGGCAGGTTAAACCTGTGTGCAACTTCATTTCTGACTTGTCCTACCTCCTCTGGCAGCTGCTGAGCCCTTCACCCTAATCTCAGTCTTTAGCCCTGCCCCCTTGAACAGGACCTTTCCTTACCTTTCATGGCCTCAGCTGCCTGAATGAACTTGATGACGGAGCTGGCCGCATGCTTGGAGTAGCCTGCCAACTGCTGCTTCAGCTCATGAGTTGGCTTCTGCAGGATCTGTGGGGAAGGAGCAGAGGTAAGCACCTGGAAAAGAGGGGGCCCCACTGGCCTGTTCAGGGAGCGCTCCCCAGGGAAGGAGAGTGGGATTCCCCAGCCCCACTGCACGTGTGCATGTATTGGGCATTGTCTGTGATGCTTTCTTGAGTGACCCTGGCAGATCTCCTCCTGCCCGAGGATGGGATGAGTGTCCACAGCTTCTGGGACATCTCGCAGACACAAGTCCCTCGACACAAGTCCCTCAGCACAAGCCTTCCTACACTCAGTGGCTACACCCTCCAGGATTTATCCCCCCCCTCAGTATTTCAAGCTCCAGAAGCATTCCCCTCTCACTGTCCCCATTTTGGAGGTTTGTCTACAAACACAAGCTGGGCAAGGGGGGGACCCTAGAGCCATGTCCCAGCCCAGGAGGACTGGCCCTACCAGCACAAGGTGTCAGGCAGAGCGACAGGGGTCCTTCACCGGGGCAGGGGGGCAGACATGCACATACCACGGCACATGCATGTGCACACACACAGGGTCCATATGCACAAGCAGAACTCACTGCTGGCCCGACTTGCACTGCACAGGCAGCAGCCACCACATCAACTAGAGTGGGTGTGAGTACACATGCGCACACATGGACCCCAGGGTCCTTATGGACACATGCAAGTGCCACCCCAGTGCTGGGCTGAGCACGCAGACACGCCATGAGCAAGGCTCATGCTGAGGTTAGACATCAAAAGGCACCCCAATGTTGCCTTACCAGCTGACAGGGAGAGTGGGAGAAGAGAGAGAAGACAGCAGCAAACGCCCCAGCTGGGAAACATGGGCACTGGGGATGGGGAGCACAGAAAGGTGGGTGCTCTCTGGTGGGGGGTAAACGGCAGCTGAGAGGTGGGAATGAAAGACCAGAGACCCCAGGTGGGGAGCTGTGCTGCCAGCATTAGCTCATACTTCAGCCTCAGCAGGGCCAGGGGAGCCAGGGTGCCTGGAGGAACCACCTACAACCCAGAGCAGCTACAGAGCCACTCTCCTTGCCCCCCTTTGCACCTTATTTCTCCCCACCCTGAATTGTTTCACTACAGTTTTCATCCACCAAATCTCTCTGTTTTCGAAGAGAGACCTATTGTTACCAAATACCAAGTCCCCGTGGTATTATGCAGGGAAATATGCAGGCTTTCACACTTTTCTGCCAGGAGCCATGTTTTCTATCCCGAGTCAAATAACCCCCTTTCCCAAACCCTAACCATGCTTGTTCACGTTCCGTGCGAGGCACTGGTTCCCATGGGAACCCAGCATACAGCAATGGTCTTGCTGCTGCCAAGGAGCGAGGCAGCATTGCATCTACCATCTCCCTTCCCATTCCCCTACATCCTTCCTGCTCATGGCTTTCCAGGAACCTGCTGCCCTCTTGATAAATGTGACCCTACATGCTTCATTCCTGCCTTTGCAGACCAGAGTGCTGCAGAGGCTGGGGGGGGTCATGACTTTATTCTGGATTCCCTTGCGTGGGGCCATCCCAGCAAAGTCACTAGAGCTGCACGTGGCTCAGAGTCCCCGAGCTGATGGCACACAGCAACAGACTGTTTGCCCTCATAAGCGCATCCAGACAAAATGCCACATTATTAAGTCTGCTGTCTGCTCTGACGACATGCTTAAAACTGCTGAATGATCTCTATCGGGAGCTGAAGGCAGCCTGGAAGCTATGAGCTTACTAAGATGCACCTCCAGTGAATGTTTCAGGGGATGTACCACACGTACGATATTCAAGAGACGCCACACGACAGCTGGATGGTTACACCCAAAATACAGAATAGCATATTCCTGCAAGTAGGCTGACCTTGGACACTGCCACAGTAAGTCATTAGCCCAATCATCTGTTAACAACAGGTCATCCAGAGAGTTTTTCCTTAGCACTACAGCCTTGGCTGCGATAACTTACGTGTGGCTAAAGCATCTTCCAGACAGACATTTGATCTGGATGCAGAGGATGGAAAACTCACTGCTCCTCTTGGAACTGTACCCCAGTGGTTACCTCCTTTGGATAAAATCATCCTTTGACCTCCCCTCTGCCCAGCTTCAATTTCTAGCCATTGATTCCTGCCCACCTCCTCTTTGTGCTGCCAGCACTGGTTTCCCTCTGCCTAAAGGGGCCTTTTCTGGTGAACCTGAATGGCACACTCTTACCAAGCCCTTCTAACCAGCTTAGTGAAACCCTGCTGCAGAGCTGACTTGCCCTCAATCTTTGTCCTGACCCTGGTTCAAGGGCTCTCACAGCTCCATGGATGTGGGTTTGTGCATCCCTCCAGCACCCTCAATTCCACCTTTGCGATCTCGCCAAGAATGCAAACTGCTAGGACCACCTCACTGGATCCTTTCTACCACTCTCTTGGTTAATGCGGTCTTAATTTGCTTCTTGTAAACTACACTCATCTTGTAGGACAGTTAATTAAAGCAGCCAGCTGAAGTCCTCAGCAGGACTAAGCTAGAGGAAGACTGGATCAAAAGGGTGCAGCTGGTGCTTGTAGTCATTACCTCTGCCATCGCAGGCACTGCCCCTCTCCCACTGGCTGAAGTTTCTTACTCCCACCACTCTCACTGGAAGCTGCTTCAGAATTTTGCTCCTGTATTGTCAAATTTCCAGCCTCCACCTGTTTACAGCCAGTTAATCTCCATTTGTTGTTAGCCAAATACCTTTCTTCAGAGCCTGTTCATCTCTCTGACATCTGCTTCCATGGCAGGGGCTTGGCCACATGCTGTGCCAGCACAAGCAGTGAAGGGGGCCATGCAAAAGCCTCAGTGGGAGGAGGTGCAGAGCTCAGAGAACCTTGGGGATTTGGGGAGCACCCTGGCATCCACAGGCAGCCTCTGCACATCCTGGGAGCCAGGGCGGGGACACTCACCACCAGCACATGCTCCAGCAGCTCCAGGTAGCCATCAGTGCACTCCTTGCCAAAGCACAGCGCCCGCTGCAGCATGTCCCCACTTGTCTCTGGGTGGTAGGTAGCCTCCTTGAAACCCAGAGACAGAAAACCCTGATTCACATCCAGGCACCTCCCCTGCAAGATGCACACTGCCCCCCACAAACCCATGCTAGACCTATGGCCCCCACTGACCCCTGCCATACCTTGCAGGCACGCAGCGTATCTGTGATGGCACAGCGGCTCAGGTTCGCCATGGCGATGACATCCTCCTGTCCACACGAGTTGCTAGCGGCCACCGCTTTGGCTGTGGCCTTCATGATGCCTTTTGTCATACGGATGAAGTCCTCTGGTGTGGAGACCTTAGTGGGAAGCATGGGGGAGGAGAAGACCTGCAAGGTGAGATGCAGTGGTGAGGCGTGGGGGCAGCTGGTGGGCAGGACGGCAGCCACACCGCTGCGGCTTTACTCACTGCCAGCTCTTGGCGTATGTGCTCTATCGTGGCCTCCAGTGCCCGCGTCCCCTTCGTGGCCTTGTCCTCAACAGCCTTCACCATCTTCAGCAAGGAAGTGATGTTTGTCACCATCACCTGTGGAAGGGAGAAGAGCACTAGGTGAAACCCCACACAAACTCTGAGCTGCTGCCAGCACCTGCCCCTCCCTCATGGTTTGGTCCAAAACTGCTCCGTCTCCATACTCCACTCACACCACCTCATCTTGTTCTCCCATCAATGCCTCCTCTGCCTGTTGTGCTCCACCTTTTATGTGCCCCTTCCTCCCCCCCTTGCCCTGACTGACCCCCAGTTGTCCTCCTGCCCCCAGGCAGGCAGAGAAGCCCCCCCTGCTCTTTCTCCAGCCCCCCTGCCCTATCCCCTCCTTTCCATCATGTCCAGCTCAGACCTTGTTAGAGTTCTTCAGCTGGTAGACAGCAGGGTCATCCCCAGCTTTGCCAGGAACCCTCCCGATTGAGGGTTCCTGCCATGGCAAACATGATGGTGGTGTCGAGGTCAGCAATGATGCCAGAGACAGTGCTGGCTGCTGTGATGCAGGCTTGTGTCCCACAGTTCCCAGCCTGCAGGGCTGCCAGCACGTGAGACACCTGCAGGGTACGAGCAGGGTGACTGGGGGAGCAGGGCAGGTTCAGGCAACCCCCACTGCACACCTCCTCCAACATCTCCCCAGGATGGAGCCACTTCACACCAAGGAGGGGAATCAGGAATCATGTGGTCTGGACACCCCTTCTTAGCTTCCATATTTTTACCTTGTACCTATCATGTTTGGGGGTCCAGGAGATATTGGACTCTGCTAGTTTCCAAATGAATAAGGTTTGCATGATGGGCATCAGAACATTGCAGCTCATTCCTTCTTTAACTGCTCAACTCAATTTCTTTACTTGGGCAAGCACTCATAGAAGAAAATATTTCCTGATGGAAAGCAATCTTGGAAAGGAAGGACCTACAGGAGGCTGAGTGTGCAGACATGTGCCAGGCACTATGAACAAGTGTTTGTTTTGCTTTTGTAACCTTGCTTAAAAGCATTGCTGCTCTACCCTTATCAAACTAGAGTTTTTTAGACACATTTTTGTCTATTATTCAGAAGCGTGCTCTTTAGATTGACTGATAGACAGGATGCTTTCCACCATGCCAGCAAAAGGAGAGATCGACCACCCAGCATGAGCTGCAGGCTGGCTAGAGATGTAGCAAATGCTACACCCGCCACTACAAGAGCTGATTTGGAGGGCCTTGGGCTGCCATCAGTGTGCAGATTAGTCTTCCCTGGCAGGACATCATCGGCATGTCAGCAGGCAGCACCTGGATGTTGCACTCACCCATCATAGCACCAGCTGCTGTTACAAGTGCCTGGAGAGGGAGATCCATCCTCCACCTCATCAGCTGAATCAGGCCAGGTCAAGCATAGCTGAGAGCACCAAAGTCCAACAGGACCAGGGGAGAACCCATCACGGTGGCTCCAAGGGCACATGGCTTGATCCAGCATCCCTCCAACCTTGCCATGCCATTGCACCTCTCCCTGGGCTGCTCACCTTCTCAGAAACCTTGCACACACTCTCTATCAGCTCCTTCTTGGTATAGGCATCGCTGGGGCTGCACTGCAGGGCTCCAGCCTTAGTAACCAGGGCAGCACAGCCATGACCCAGCTCCTGCACCTGGCACTTGATGTGGGAGCCGATCTGGAGGGGAACACGTGTGTGAGAGCACCAGCAGAGAACTAAGCCTCACATCCATGATACCCGCTGTGAAACACCAGCCACCCCCATCCAGCTCCTCTCCCAATCCTCCCAACTCAGGAGGAAAAAGAAAACATGGCTTTGCTCTGCATTTCCACACTGTGTTGCAAGGGAGGTCTGAATGCTGCCTGCCCCCAGCTCCGACAGGAAGTTCGAGTGCCCCCGTCCTCTGCTCTCATGCCCCAGCAGATCCTGCTCTGCCCCATGGTACACCCCACACTCACACCTCCTCGTTCTTGGCAGTGAGTGCAGCCGGCTTGGCCTCTTGCGCCAGCTGCCTGTAGTCATTGGTGAGCTGGTTGGCCAGTATGCCCAGCTTATCTGGGTTGGTGGTGGATTTGGTGACCTGCCGATGGAAGAAGAGCAGGAGGTGGAGGGACCCTATGCTGGGACGGGCAAGCAAGGAGGGTGGTTGCCCTGCCTGGGTGGCAGGCACCGCTTTCTGTGTCGACAGGCTTGCTTGCACTCACCATCTCTTACACAGTCACTGCGATGGCCTTGGCTGCCTTTACCATCGTGGTCTGGTAGTCCACAAAGGTCCCCTCTGGCTCACCCATCGGCCCCCTCATCCAGCTGCAAGAGACCATCAGGAGAGTCTGGCTCCAGCTCCAGCCCAGAGACCTTGTAGGGTTTGACTGACTCTCCTCTACCCCCAAGCCTGGGCCGGGTCCTCTCCGCACTCCTCTCATCTGGTTGATGGCCTGGGTGATGAAGTCCACCATGCCCCCCACGACACCCACAGAGCTGGCTGACTCGTTCAGGGTGGTGGTCAGGTCCTCTACCGCTTCCTTCATCATCTGCATGGCCTCCTCCAGAGCCTCCTGGGTGTGGGCAGCTTGCTGCAAGGATGAGCCAGAGTGAGGGAAAGCAGGCAGCAGCTCCCCTCCCACCAGGGATGCTGCACACTTACAGCAGCCCCGGCCAGGTTTCTGTATCTGGCATACATGTGTGCGGCACACAGACGAGCCTCTCATGCAGCACCCATGGGTGAAGGTGAGCACACTGTCAACACATGCCCCTACTGCTCACCTTCAGGTTCCCACCAGCTTCCTTGGCCATATACAGCATCTGCAGGGCAGACTCAGACAGCGTTTTGGTCTGGTCCAAGAGATTCATCTGCTGCTGGTGGTTGGGTGTTTTGGAGGCGGTGCTGATAGCTGCTATAAGGAGTGGCTCAAAGTTCTGAGCCATCTGGGACACCTAGGGAAGAGCAACGTCAGCAGCTTCCAGACCCAGCTGCCTCATGCCTTTCCTCCTGCCACAAGCTCCTCCATATGCACTGAGCACCTTGTCAGCAGCTCCCCATCCCTGCATTACTTTGCAACCCAGCTGCAAGGCCTCGGCCCGTGCCGCGCTGGCTACAGGCTTGATCAGGTTGCTGATCTCCTGAACAGCCGTGATCATCTGGTTGTGCAAAGCCTGTTGCAAAGAGAGGGTGTCGTGTGAGGCTGCAGTGGGGCCAGGGTCACCGTGCACTGCTGGGAGCCAGGGAGAAGGACACCCGCCCCAGCTGAGCTTGCAGCAGCGTGTCCCTAACCCACCTCCTGGGAGACATCTTCTCGGGGGGCCAGCTGCTGGCTGATGGCAGCGAGGGAGATCTGGTCCACCTCCCGCATGCATTTATTCAACACCTCAATGGCCTCATCACACTCCCACTGTCCTGGAGCTTTGTCCCTGTGTGACAGATGGATCAGCCCAGCACTGGCAGGTGCTATGCCATCCCTTTGCCCCTGGTCTCAGCTGGTGCTGGCAAGGGGCAGGACCCCTTCTCCTGTGCCAGGGGCAACCCAGTGTCAGAGCCCAGGCACACTGGCACGCATCCTCATCAACCTGTGCCAGGGCTGGAAGAGCAGCTCCCGTACAGGATGAGGGATGGCATCTTCCATCCCATCCCTTGCCTCCCCCCCTGGCAGCAGCCGAGGAGAAGATGAGCCAAAATGTCCCTGGGGATGCTCACTTGGAGTAAGCCTGAGTGGGGGTGCCCACCAGTGGGGACAGGGCCATGGCCAAGTGGGCAGGACTTGCCTCACCTCATGTTGGTGATAAGCTTCTTGATGGAGTCTGAGATGGTGCGAGAGTGGCTGGCCAGCACCGACCACTGTGGCGGGTCCTTGGGGTTGACAGCCAGAGTGCAGGCAGTCTGGATGAGGCCAGCAGAGCTCTCCAGCATGGTCTTGGCTGAAGAGACGATGGGCTCCATGGCTCTGCGCCCCTGCACGGGCAGACGATGGGCTGGTGACGCACACAAGGGACTGCATGTGGAAAGTTACCCCCTCCCTCTCCCATGACCCTCACCCCAGAGCAGCCCCTCGAAGCCCAAGGCTTGCTGCCACACCCCCCCCCCCCAAGCTCCAGCCCCACACTGGGGCCCCACCCCAAGCTCAGGGGGAGGCACAACTCCCCCCCACCCTTCAGCAGCCCCTGTCACAGCTGGGCCATCCTTTCCCTGCCCCTGCAGCATCCTACCTCCAGGCTGGTCTGGGCAGGAATGGATGCAAACTCCAGGTTGGAGGCAAAGGCCGTCAGGTTATCCATGGCCTCTATGAGAGGGGCGGTAGCAGCGTGGCACTGTTCCCGGTTCTCCTTGTTGAACGCACCATCCAAGGCCTGGCATGAAGAGACCAAGGTAGTTATCCAGCCCCCACCACGCCCCAAATCCCATCCCCACCATGGCATCCCAGCAGGGAGACCGCACCTTGATGGTCTTCACCAGGTTGGCCGTGCTGTTGGCCACCTCCTTGGCTGACTGGACAAACTGGCGCTTGACCACAGGGTGGGCAGTGCGGGAGGAGGCCAAGCAGCATGTGTTGCACAGGGCCAAGGTGTGCTTCACTACAATGGTAGCTGATGACAGCACCTGCAGGGAAGAGCAGGGTGAGGCAGGACCCACCACATCTCCCTTCCCGCCAGCCCCACATGGGGTACCAGTGACTGTGGAGGTCCCTCTTGGGACCCAAGAAGGATCATCAAGGTCCTGCATGCCCATACAGCCCCCCATCTGGACTGTTACTGTTGCCAGCTAGTTCCCAGTACAGCTGATGAGGCCTGATGAGACACTACCCATAATTTTGGCCAACTCTTGGGACACAGTTCTTCCCACTAGCCTCACACTCCCTTTCGTGCAAGAAAATGCCTGTAATGGTGCCCCACCTCATGCTCACCTGAGACTGGGTGCAGGCAGGGTTCACCAGGTTCTGGCAGTCCATCTGGACGGCTTGGTTAGCTCTGGCAAACTGAGCGGGGTCTACCAAGCCCTGCTGTCCAGCCTGGCTGTTGGGGTCTGAGACCCCCACAAGATAGGCAGCCTGGGAGCATGAGAAAGGTAGTTGAGAGCTCGCATGTAGTGGAGAGTCTCAGAGCAAGCATGGGCTGGGGAGGAGGCTAGTAGGACCGTTACCTGCAACAGGTTTCCAAGCTCCACACCAACCCTGGGTCTTCTCCAGTAGTTTCCAAGCTGAGCCGGTTCCCTTCATCCAATTCATCCACCACCAGCAAGGATATGGCAGCAATGCTCGCTGAACCCTGCTGCTGTGGTTTTGCACAGCCCCAGACCCCCATCTCACCGGCTGCATTGGCCACAGCCACCCTAACCACCACTGCTTGGCCACCCTGCCTGGCCTGTGGTCAGCTGCCTTCCAAACCTCTCACCGTACCCAGGATCCCCCAACAGGCATTTGCTCTCACCGGGGACTGGCTGGCCATTTCCACTCCTGCCTGCAGGAACTCATTGAAGTCCTGCCCAAATTTGCCAGAGAACACGGCCAGGTCTTGAGGGGTGCCACGTGATGCCTGCACTAACTCGTTGGCAGACTGGTTGAGCCCTGCGGCCGCCCGGTTCAGCTGACTCTGTGCCTCCTGGAAGCTCTTGGTGCTGGGAAAGAACTGGAGGCAGGGAGAGGGGTTAGGAGAGGCAGCAAAGAGGATGGAGATGGAGGATGAAGATCTGGCACCTGCTTGGGGACACGCTAGAGAGGAACCCAGTGCAGATGGACTGGTTTGCATCCCTACAAGGCTTCCTCCCCTTCCCCAGCTCAGTTCACTGAATCCACGAGCAGCCTCTTGCTGGCCTCTCCCACCATGCAGATGGCAGCATCCACGTCCCGCTGTCCTGGCAGACAAGTGATGCAGCGGCTCAAGGCCTGTGACACCGCCTTGGCCACCTGCGGAGAAACAAAGAGCAGTCACCATCCCCCAGCCAGCCCCATGCACTTCCCATGGGCTGGCGGGGTGCACCAGGGCTCCCCCCACCTGGGCCAGGCACTGCTGGCTCTCTGGGTCACTGGGCTTGGCCACCGCTTTCCATGCCTCCTCAGTGAGGTTGTTGGCTTTATCCATGATGTCGCCGGCACACTCCAGCATGGCACTCTATGCTTGTGGGTTGGGGGTGCTGGCTGCCACACCATGGACAGCCTGGCTGAGCAAGTGCAGGGCCTGGGCCACCTCTTGGGCAGCAATCCCTGGGGGGTGGGGGGGGAGAGGTCAGTCACTGCCAGCACAGCCCCCTCCCCTCTCCCAGCCCTTGTGCGGAGGCCAGTACCTGTGTAGTTCTTGTTGCCCTGGGCCACCTCTCCCAGGAGGTGAGCAATGGCAGAGCTGACTGCTCTTGTGCTGTTCCCCAGGTCCTGGGCACACTTCTCCATCTGTGAGTGGGATGAGTGGGGACATGCTGGTGGGCTGCACCTCCAGCCTCCACCCCAGTGGCTCCACTGCCCCAGCACCCATCCCACATCACCCTTCCCCATGCTCTCACCATCTCTCCTGGCAGAGGCTTGAGCTTGCTGTCGCGGGCAGCTGCCTTAGCTTCCTGCAAGTCCCTCTCCAGGCTCTGCACGAGACCCGGTGTGGAGTCTATTTCCAGGGGTCCGTACACCTCCTGAGCCTGTGATGGGGCAGAAGGGAAGGTGAGTGGGGCAACCGCCGAGCCCACCCTGCCACAGCAGAGACCGTGACCTGCCACCAGGCTGTCCCTATTGCCACACTGTCCCCATCCTGCTCTGCGTAGCTGGGGTTCTGCCACATGACAGGACCCAGCCTCTCACCTTCTGGGTGGCCGTGCAGAGCTCGGCCAGAGCCACAGCCAAGTTCTTGGCACACTGGCTGAGCTGCATCACGGAGGCTTGGTCCATGATCGTGGGGACAGTGGCCTTGGCTGCAGCTACCATCTTCCCACCGGGCTGCCGGGCCAAAAGACAAAGCCGTGAGAAGGGGACAAACACACATCTCTCTGCTGCCCATGTGCAGTAGGTTTCCCAGTATCTTAGGAGGGCCAAGCACGATATGAAAGCTGTAACACCCGTGCCGGAGCCAGTGCAGGAGGCTCTGGGCAGCATGGCTACCTGCAGGAAGTTCTGGTTGGCAGCAATGAGAGCCAGCTGGGTGCTGGGGCTGTCCAGCTGGGATCGGCTTCCTCGCACACCCTGCACCAGCATTGGGATCTGCTCTGCCACCACCCGCCAGAGAGGAGGGTCACTAGAGAGGCTCAGCTGGGAGGAGACAGCACTCCCATGAATCTAGTCTGGGACCAGTGACCGGAAGACCGGCTCCCAGGGGAGCCACACAAGGACCCCAAGGTCTGCCTGCCCACTGAGGTCGAGCATGGAGCCCTGGCACAGCTGATGGGGGAAGGAACAGGGACAGGTGGTGCAGGAGATGCCAGGATCTGGCCTGGGCCCTTACCTTGCAGCTCTGTACCAGCTGCTGCTGCGCAGCAGGATTCTTGTTGGAGGACGCAGCATGCTGCGTGGCAGCGATGGTCTGGGTGGCAGAGGCGGCAGCTTGCTTGACTATGTACTGGCAGGGGAAGGCACGGGTTAGTACCGGTGGTGGGGCAACCTACCCCAGAGCCTCCCTGCCATGCACCGGGGCCCAGCTCGCCCTAAGCTTCTCCTCTTGTGTCTCCACCTGCAACAATGGAGCATCCCCAGCACCCTTGATGCCCAGCATCCCAAAGCAACACAGTGCACACAAGGGAAGGGAGCAGTGTGGAGGTCTCTACGGGATGCAGCATGGACATTGTACACGAAAAGGACTTTATCCTTCCAGAAAGCTCAGGGACATGGGGGTCTCCTAGCCAGGTCTCGTTCACTGACCATGCCTGCTCGCCCTCCACAGCCCTTTGCCCAGCATCCCACCTCCAGCTTGTGTGCAAGCTTCTTGATGGCGTACTGGGCTGCATCATTGGTTGCCATGTGGAGCCCCTCCATCGCCTCACGTAGCCGCTGCTGCTGCTCCTCACTGTCCGGGGTGGGCTGCGGCTCCCTGGAGAAAGCAGGAAACCCATCACACCTTGCAGGGGCCACTGGGTCCCTTATCCTCCTGACAGCAGCAGCTGTGCTCCAGCCTGATGCTGGGGAACACCCCCCAGGCAGTCCAGCTGCTTACTGTGTGGGGGAAATATGCCCAAAGTCTCTCCCAGAGAGCTCAACAGCAGGAGAGCTAACAGCTCCTCTGCTACCACCTACAGCTTCAGAAGGAGCCTCACTCCATTGCACAGGTCCTTGTCTCAGTGCAGGACCTTACTCCGGGAACTGCTCCCCAACCCAGAGGCTGCTTGTGCCCTCCACAGCACTGAGCCAATGGCATCGGACGGGGGCCAGAGCCAGCGCCCATCCTCCTGCACGCCACAAACCTTCGCAGACTCCACCATCTTGGTGGTGGCGTCAGCCAGAATCTTGGCCGCGCTCAGCAGCTTGCGCAAGTTCTCCAGGTTGGTCTCTCCCTCTGCATCAGCTTTGATGGCGTTGACAAGGTCAGAGGTGGCCTGTGCCAGAATACGAGCCTGACACACCATTTCCCCTGGGAAAGAAAGGAAGGGTGGCCCGTTAGCAAGTCCCACGGGCTTCCCGATACCTCCCCACCCATCGTGCTCTATCTTGGGTGTCATCAGCCGCTCTCACCTGCACCACCCATGGAGTTGAATATGTTCTCGGTGACGTTGAGGATTGTGTCAGTGGCCTGGTCATAGCGCCCGATGGGCTGCCCACCTGTGGCGTGCTGCTTGATATGCTGCAGCAGGTCATTCAGGCCCTGGGTGACAGCTGTGGCTGCCTGCTTCAGGAGCTGGTCATCACTGGTGGCCGCCTTGGAGGCCTCCACACAGCCCTCCGCTGACTTGGCCACCAGCTTGCCAGCCTCGATCAGCTGCTCCTGGCAGACCGGGGAGCTGATTGTGGGAGCCACTACCTAGAGGAGAGGAGGAAACGCTGGGCAGCATGTGTGATGTGCTCCTTGTAGGAGCTGTGCAGGGACAACTGTCCCCAACTTCTTCTCCTCCAAAGAGGATTCGGGGGTGGCAAATGCCTGATGCAGCCCATGCTTCTGGTGCCAGACCCCTAACATCCCACCTGAGGACATGTGGTCCTGGCACACCTACAACCCCACTGGCTAGAGCTGACACCACCCAGGTGATGCTTGCAGCCATGCCAAAGCAAGGGTTAATGCTGCTTACCTTGGTGAAGGCCACCAGCTGGAAGGTGGAGAGGGCACACTGGGTGGCAGCAATGATCACCTGCGTTTGCAGCTCCAAGTCCTCCATTTTCTGTGACAGATTCTTAGCTTTGAGCACCAGTGCTTCAGTGGCACTGGCCACCACCTTTGCCAGCTGCATGAGCATGTCCTGGGGGGGGGGAACTGAGAGGGTCAGTGTGGGAGCAGCAGTGAGAGCACCAGCAGCGGGGAGGGGGGGCTTTCATCCACTCCAACCCAGCACCAGCAGCACCGAACATCTGGAAGTGGCTGGCAACACCCTGAACCTATCCCTACCACGTGCGACAGCCGGCAGTGAGGTTGTAACCTGGCTTCGAGCCGCAGCCTGCACCACAGCACCTCTTTGCACCAGGATGCTACCACGACCACCGCCCAGAGCAGCTCGGGCAACACTCAGCATCACCCCAACACCTGTTCACCGCCCACTCCCCAGGCAACAATCCGCACCAAGTCCCTGACTGTACCACAGTGACAACCTGCCAGCACTGCCCAGCTTCACACCCCACACTGGGCTCTGGCCAAACAGCAGGCACAAGCCAGCCATGGGCACATCCACGTGTGAGCAGCATCCAGTGCCATCCCATGGTACTGCCTGCCCATGGGCTCACCCCACCAGCAAGAGGTGAGCAGGAGCTGCTGCCCACACTGGTCATCTGTACTGCAGGCATACCAGCTATTTTCTAGCTCTTTAGCAACAGGCTACATCTCTGCTGTCATTCCCAGGGCTAAAGGAGAGGTATGACACAGCAACCAGCTTCCTCTCCCCCAGGGGTGGCAGGGAAGGCATGGGGCCACCCTGCCAGCATGCAATAGGCAGTGACCAGCACATGGCAAACTGCTTTCCCTCTGGGCACCAGACCCAGACCTGCAGTGAGTTGCCCTGCACCCTGCAACAGCTAAGCCTCTGGCCTCCAAGTCAAAAATGTCACAGCATCCCCTCACCTTCTGCAAGCCAAGACTACTCCCATTGCAAACCATCACCCTTCCAGACAGGAGGAGAGGCTGGAGAGCACATGCACCCAGCTCTAGAATTCGCAGACTGCATCATCCGACTGTGGCAAGGAAGCAGTCACCCCACCAGAGGAGCCCAGGGAGGGAAGTAGATACACTCAGGTCTAGCAGCTGCAGGGCAGAGCACCCCACGTGTGCAAATTGTCTTCCATGTCCTAAATCTGCCCCTTGGGGCTGCCCTGTCCTGACACTGCTGCCTGGCCATGCATGACCCCCTACCCGGGCGCTAGCTTTTCTGCTCCCCTTGGCTCTCTGTCCAGGCTTTTCCACTCATGTTGAGGCCATGTAGCTGCGGTGAATGGAAACTCCTCCTTTCTGGAGTCTGTTTTGGTCTATACTACAGCTGGATCCCTCCTCCCCAGCATGGTGTGCTACCTTCCTTGTGCTGGAAGCAGCAGTCGTGGGAAAACAGGCCAGCTGGAAGCCAGCTCAGCCAAAAAAACCCCAAAAACAACCAAAAACAAAAACCACCAAAAAAACCCATCCCACGAGGCTCCAGCCACCCCAGTTCACAGTTCCCTGATGGGGGCAGGCAGGCAGCTCCCGACCAACGGGCAGGGGGTGGCAGGCAGGAGCCGAGGTGGCTACAAGGGAGGGTTCCTGGGGCAGCGCTCACCTGAGTGGCGACCCAAGTGCGTGGACTTCTGAGAACTGACCACCAGAAAAGCAGATTTTTGACAAGAGTCCTTCTCCAAAGAGTTCAGTCCCCAGAGGAGCACTCCTCACATCAGAGAGGGCAGGGACCATCAAGCCATGCCTACAGCCCCCTTTTACTATCTTTGGGTCAGAGGCAGGCAGGATCCAAGCATGCTGGCTTTCTGGGATCTACATGGGAATCCACAAGATAAGAGGTGTTATATCACAGCGGCTCTAGGGCCGGAGATGGGCAATGGCCTGTCCCTTCTCTCAGCAAAGTCACCGCCATGCACCTGGTCAAGCTTTGGCCTGAAGCCCTCCTGCTGGTCCTGTGCAAAGGCTGATGGTTTAGGGAGCAGGCGTCCCTGGGTGCACTCACCTGGAACTGAGGGTTGGTATCACTCTCCCCAATCTGTTGCAGCAGCTCCCTGCTGGTCTGGCCCATGAGGCCAGCAGTCTGCAGGAGGTTCTGGTGAGGCTGCGAGGAACAAAGAAAAAGCAACACCAGGCTCATGAACAAGCCCTAAAAACTCTCCTAATGGTTTCCCTTGGCTTCTACCTGCCTCTCGGCCCCAAGGCCCCTCCTGCCCCCCACCTCAGCACTGGCAGGCTGCGCCATTTTCAGCAGGTCCGAGACAGCACTCGCCAGGTTCTTGGCTGCCTGCAGAAGCTGTTGATGACAGTGCTCTAGGCAAGCGCCTCTGCAAAAAGGGGGTGCACCCAGCAAAAAGGAGGGTATCCCCTCTACATCTCCCTATGGGAAATGTCCCAGCTTGCTGCAAAGCGTCTGCCCAGGGTGGGTATGAGTGAGTCCCGCAGTTAGGCAGCTCTTAGGGGGTAGATGAAGAGGAACCTTTTTAAATTTTTCTCCGGCTGCAGAGAAGGATGCGGGGGGGGAACCAACACCAGGCGCAGGACTCTGCTGCAAACCATGGCACTGGTGGGGCTGGCTGGGCACAGCAGCTTGGGGTGGCATAACCTGAAGGAGAGGCTGGGGCTGCCAGCCAGGGGAAAACACCAGGATGGAGCTCAAGTTTGCAGGAGGATGCCAGCTCAGACAGGCCAGCAAGTGCACAAAACCAGTGGCACAGAGCCCCTGCTCTTCATGGCAAGCAAACACCTGACAACAGACCCAGACAGGTCTACGCAAGCCTGACGGGCACCACTCAGAGTCTGTGCCCTATAGTGGGCATGGGGAGAGCTTACCAGGGGAGGCATGTGCCCTTGGTGCATCTGGCCACTGGTGATTTGCAGTTGAGCCTGCAGCATCGTGCCCACCTGGAAGCTTTCTGGACCTCCAGCCCCTGTCCGCATGATGGCTGGCAGAGCCACTGAGCCCAGTTCCACTTTGCCTACATGGTTAAACTGCTGTTGCAAGACAGTCAACCTGAAACAGGGAGAAATACCAGGTCAAGGGATGCCCGTGGCCCCGGCACCCAGGCTCTCTGGGAATGTTGCTGCCGAAGGACTGGCAGTTCTTCCTCCAGACATGCTGTGCTGCAAGCTTGGCTAGAGCCCGCTCTCCATTCAACTCCTGATTGGCAGCTAACTTGCTTCTAGAGGACTGAGTTCTTTGGAGACATGGAGTCTTCCAGCATGGTGGATGACTCATCCCCCTCCAGTCCAAAGTGGTCTTTGCTCTTTTTCTGCAGAGGGAAAGAGAAAATAGATCAGCTAGCACACACCTCCCAGCCTCCTCCTCCTCCCACAGCCCAGGCACCATACCAGGGGTCCCCCCAGCAGCGCCATGTGCCAACAGCTGTCTGAAGACAGCTAGAAGGGGCACCCTGCACCCTTCTCTCGAGAGGAGACTGTTATCGGTGCCCAGCTGCCCTTCCCAGCACATCCTCACCTTTTTCAGGATGATGTCGATGTAGCCAGCAATCAGCTGGGCAATCTGCTCCCCCTCCATTGTCTGCACCGAGTAGTAACCATCTTGGTAATCTCCAAAATCCTGCAATGGCATGGCACAGGGTAGCACTGGAACAGGGCGCCGGCAGCTATCCTGAGCCCCTCTGATATGTGCTAAGCGCCCAGTGTCAACCTCCAAAACAGAAGCCGGGGCTGGGAGAGGCACCGGAGGAGGGCAAGGTTGTCACATCGCAGGGCAATACCCAAGAAAGGGGTTGGCATGAGAGCAGCCCCCCACAGGGGCACCACCAGGGAGGCAGAGTGGAGGACCAGGGCTGGCCCCTACCAGGGTGAAGCTCTTGGGCGAAGCTGCCCAGTGTTTGATGTTGGTCAGGCTCCACTCCTGAATCATTTCCTTGGTCTTCTCATCCACGCGCATCACGCACTCCTTGGTGATCCCCAGCAGCCATGGCACCAGCTTGTTCTTCCCCTTCATCTTCTCCTGCAGGCCGTGACAGAAGGGTTACGGGCTGCTCCTGGGATGAATCCATCCGAGCAGAGGCCTTTAAGGCCTCCCTTGGCTACCAAACACCCCCAAAGCCACACTTTCAGGTGGTGACAACCATGACATGGGGCTTGAAAATGAGAAAAAGCGTGAACCAAGAAGTGGGAAGGCAGCGCACAGGGAAGGCCAAGAAGGACAGGCAGATAGTGGGGACACAAGGAAAACTGGAGCAACATGGGTTGATGGGTAGCAGCTCAACAACAGAGAGATGCTGGAGAAGGGAAACTTTGGCCAGGGGAGCCACTGCTCTACCTTGACCAGGAAGGAGACCCCATAGGTCTTGAGGGAATGGGCAAGTTTCACGTAGCAAACTTTGGCCTCGATCTCGCTCATGTTCCCACAGTTCTTGTGGGCCTGCGACAGCAAAGAATGAACATCACACTAGCTCCACAGTCCCCTGGCTGTGCCACTATCACCCTGTCATTGCCTTTCCAGGCTCTCCCCACCCCACCGGCATCCCCTGCCCCTGCTACAGCATCCCTCTGACCCTCTGAGACCTCAGGAGCTGCCTTGTCTGCCCACCTACAGCTTCATGCTCTTATTTCTCACCTGCCAAGCCACTACATGCTGCCTCCAGGAACAAGATCAGCCTCAACCTTTGGCAAGGAAGAACAAGCAGCCAAACAACACCCCACCCCCACCCCCTGCACGTACCATGAAGATCTTGTGCTCCCCTTTCTGCTTGATGTACTCCTTGGGCAGGAAATCCTTGAAGTCTGCCAAGAGACAGCCATGCCAGCTGTTAGTGGCAGAGCCTGAAGTCAGCGTCTGTCTTCACCTACAAAGAGGCCCAACCCAGAGCCTTAGACAAACCCCTGCCAGGGCACAGGCTGGGAGTTTTTGGGAGCAGGAAGGATGTGGGAGAGGTTGCTGCAGTAACAAAAGCTGCCCCAGGAGCCACCCTGCTGAGAGCAGGGTGGAGGTACTAAGGATGCAGCCCCTCATGCGGCATCAGAGGAGGCTGTACAGCAGGCTGAGGTCCCCCCGTCAGAAGGGGAGCTGGCTGCATGTCCCAGGGAGGTGTCAGAGGGAGCAGGACTGGGGGCTGACACCCCTTGCAGCTGGCATGGACCTCCATACTTGGGCACTGTGTTGCAGGGAGGAGAGAGGTCACTCCAGAGACGTCCACATCCCTGTGCTGGCACAGTGCTAGGGGCTGCTGAGCTGCTCGAGCCACCCAGGCAGAAGGACTGCCTGTCCTTCTTGGCCTTCCCTGTGCGCTGCCTTCCCACTTCTTGGTTCACGCTTTTTCTCATTTTCAAGCCCCATGTCATGGCTGTCACCACCTGAAAGTGTGGCTTTGGGGGTGTTTGGTAGCCAAGGGAGGCCTTAAAGGCCTCTGCTCGGACGGATTCATCCCAGGAGCAGCCCGTAACCCTTCTGTCACGGCCTGCAGGAGAAGATGAAGGGGAAGAACAAGCTGGTGCCATGGCTGCTGGGGATCACCAAGGAGTGCGTGATGCGCGTGGATGAGAAGACCAAGGAAATGATTCAGGAGTGGAGCCTGACCAACATCAAACACTGGGCAGCTTCGCCCAAGAGCTTCACCCTGGTAGGGGCCAGCCCTGGTCCTCCACTCTGCCTCCCTGGTGGTGCCCCTGTGGGGGGCTGCTCCCCAGACAAGCCCACGGGCTCCCCGGGACACTCACTCCAGAAAGTCCAGCTTGTGCTTCTGCTCGTTGTGCAGCCCGAACTGGATCTGGCACTGGTAGCTGGCAAACTTGCAGGCTTTGTCAAAGGAGACAGGGTGGGAACCATTAAAGATGTCATCACGAGCCTGTGTGGGAAGAAGAGACACCGCTGTGGGCTGGGCAGCCACGCAGCCCTGCCACCACTCCCCTCCACACCAGGCAGGACCTATTTTTCCAGACAGAAAAGAAGAGGCCATGAAAAAGAGGAGGATCTAGGGGCAGGCTGTCCCCTACAGGGACCATCACCACGCCTGGGAGAGGAACAGCAGCAGGACTTCAGGATGGTTCTTACCCAGGCAGGGGAGACACAGGATCCCCTGGGGAGCTCTAGAGTACATAGAGGGCAGGGTTGGAATTGTCAGCATTGGCTCTTACCCAGAAAATCTCTCCCAGGAGATAACTGGGCATCCTGAAGTGCCCCTTGTGGTGGCTCCCAGCCAAAACTCTCAGCCACCAGCCCTGACAGGGGGCTGGCACAGGGCAGCAGAGAGAGGTGCTCCAGGGGGCTGTACCTGCACATAGAGCAGATTGAGCTGCACAGGATCTCGTGAGTCCACATTCTGGTCGGAGTAGAAGAACTTGTGCCGCAGCAGCAGCATTTCGTTGCTGTCAATGCCTTGCTCACGCAGGGTCCAGCCATGGTCCAGCCAATTCACTGCAGGCAATGCCAGGGTGTGAGCAGGGACAGACACCCAGGCAGGGTTGGTCCCGGCCCCGGGGCTGCTCATGTGGAGCAAGAAATGGATGTCCATTTGGCGTATCCCGGCTTTCACCCCTCTGCCCTGAGCCTCCACACAGGAGAGGCTCTAAGGAGCGTGGCCACATGTCCCCTTGTCACAGTCCTCTCCACTCCTCTGCGTTGGGTCTTCCCCTTGCAGGAGGGCCCTGCTCCCCTCCCTGCCCACCAGCTCTCCTTCCCGCTGCCTTTGGCACAGGCTAACCCTGTCCCCAGCACATGCAGGCACATACACTCGTCATCTGTGTGCAACTTCTGCTTGAGCTTCTCCATCTTCTCATCTCGCAGCAGGGTCTTGTCCTTCTTGAGGGTGCCGATAACCTCCTCCTTCTTCTCTTCCATAATCTCCCGAACAAGTGAGTACTCATCATAGTTGGTGATGCCTGTAGGAGCAGAGGATTGAGCTCTGCACGACATCACTGCCAAATACAGAGCCTGGAGCGACACAGGGGTGCAGAGTAGTGTCCTGTCCCCAGCATCACACACCCCTCAGACATCCCCACTGCCAGGCTACCTGCCACAGAGCTGCTGCCGGTACCCTGGTACCCCTCCACCAGATGCTGCCATCTCTCCCCACTTCCCTTCACTCCCCCTTGCTGCTGCCCCCTCCTCTCACCGATCTGGGCACAGATTGTCATGAGCATGTCCATGACTGTTTTGGAGTCATCCACCATCACTGTTTTCACTGTCCCATCCAGCATGCAGATCTTCAGGGGCAGCTGCTTCTTCTTGTACTCCATGGTGTCCTGTGAGCACAGCTCCCAGCAGCGGCACCGGTGCAGGGTGCCCACATCCTGCCACCATGCTGACAGCTCCCATCTCCCCGGTGCAAGGGGGGGGGGGCATGGGATACATCCAGGCACAATGCAAGGCAGTAGGGCAGGGAACCAGAGCACTTCCCCACCATGGGCACATCTGACCACAGAGCTGAGGTGGGTACCAGCTGGAAGGATGTGGGATGGATGCTTACCCCATTGCGAAGCATGTAGTATTCCAGAGCCTTCCCAGTCTCCAGCCAGATCCCTTTCTTTGTGTCTTCATCCAAGAGGAACAGCCCAAAATCATTGGCTGAAAAACAGGTAAAGTCTCTGACAGAGTAATCCTGAGCAGATGCCAGCCTGCGCCCAGGGATGTGCCTGCAGCAGAGCACGCGAAGCACAGCAGTACTGTGCACGCTGGAGCCCAGCAAAAAGCTGGCAAGCGAGCTTCAAGGTACATGTTTTACCATATAGTTACCTACGGAAAAAATCATCTGAAGCATGCTTATGCAGTGCCCAACTTGGAACTGACCACAACTGAAGGAAGAGCTTGGAGTCACGGTTGACAGCTCTCTCAAATCTTTAGTGCAACGTGTAGCAGTGGCCAAAGCAAGGTAGTAAAATGCTGGGCATCACCAGGAGGGGTGCTGGGAACTGGTCTATAAAACCTAGGCGCATCCACACTTTGAGTGCTCTGTGGTGGTGTGGTCTGCACTTCCCCAGAAGGACACAGTGGAACTTAAAAAGATACAGAGAGGGGCAACTTAAACGATGGAGCCTTGGAACGAGGGACTAAAGGAGCTGGGACACCTCCGTTTGGGGAGGAGGCTGAAGGAGGATGGGATTGAAGCTTACAAGGTCTCAAGTGGTGAGAAAGTATAGAAGTGCTGTTCACCAAATCCTGCTCCCTTGGGGTTGGGGTACTCAGTGAGAGTGCTGCTGCTGATGCCCAGGCAGTGTCACCCTGGCTTGGACCCACGGGGATGGCCCTATCTTCCTGCTGCAAGAGGCCAAGACCACACCTGGCTTTGCTCTGGAAAAGGTCCTTCTCCACCTTTCCAACAACCCCATGCCAAAGGCTGTCTTGGCTGGCTGCTAAGTTTATAATGAGTCATCTCCCTGGCAGCTCTCTGCAGGGGAGGGACAAATTCCTGAGGCACCCTGCTCCTGCCTGGCTAACACTGCTGTTAGGATCCTACTAAACAGGGAGCAGAAAAATCACTGAGGTTTGCCTTTCTATTTTTAAATTAAAAAAAAAAAAAGCAAGCTATTTTCAAAGTAAATTCTAAAAGGATAATTCTAAAGCGCTGAAAAGTGAGCAGCTTGCCCCAGATCCATAGCTTGGGCAGGGAGAGGTGCTTCCTGAGACAGAGCAAGAGCAGGGCTGGAAACCTACACTGAAGGTCCCCCAGTCCAAAGGTCACAAAAAACCAGGGCAGCTCAAAAAGGGACCCCCAAGCCATTGGGTAAGGAGAGCAAAGAGAAACAAAAGCTGCAAGGAACTGATAGGAAAAGAAAAGCTGTGAGCAACTGAAAAGGAACTTGGGAATAAGCAGTTCCTTTTAAGGCTTTCCCCTTGCCTTTTTTTTTTTTTTTTGTATAAGCAGGCTGGCTCACACCCAGAAGCAGGAAATGCAATGCTCTTTCCAACACCATTACAGTCCCACTTCCACATAAACATTCAGTCCCTCTCCAAAACCAAAAGCCATGATCCCACAGGCCAGCTGGGCACTGCACAAGAAGGCATTTCCTTTCATCCATGAGGAATTCACAGCTCTCAGATGTCACTGCGCTCCCCCTCCTCTTCCCACAACTCCTGACCTCCTGTTTGCTGCCTGCCCCATGCACGGCTCTCCTCCACGGCAGAGCCACTTTCAGAGATGGCAGGGACCCAGAAGAGCCCCCAAGACAATGTCCCAGCACTCCAGCCCCACCCCATCCATGCTGGGGACAGGCCACATCTGTGTGGGTGTGAATCGCATCATGAGTTCATGTGCCATAAGCTTACTTTTGAGCCTTGTGGCAGCAGGGAGATATTAGAACAGAAAAAGCTTAGCAAGGTAACGGAGCACCAGCACAGAGTCTGGCAGAGAGCTGCCAGGGGAAACAGACCTGACAGAGGACTATATATTCCCCAAGAAAGGAAAAATTAACTTACATGGTTTATTAATGCTCACTATGACCCCTGTGACTGTTTAAACCTACCTAGTCCTGGCTAGTGGTGATGAATGCAAGTAGGAGAGAGGAGCAGAGACAGAAAGGGCAGGAGGCTCAAAGAGCTCAATGAGTATTTCACTTCCAAATGTGTTTTCCTATCTTTCAAGCCCCCAAATTTTTTCTGGGTTGTCAAGGAGGGAGCCTGAGGAGCTCAGCCCCTCACCTCAACTGGGCAGAAGGACTTGGACCTTGCTCCCCCCACTGCTGGGAAAACCCAGACAGGCACTGGGACAAGAGAGGAAAGGGAAGCCAGTGAAATGCCAGGAGCCAAGCTGGGGTGGCCCCGACACGGCAGCACAGCAGGCAGCCCCACCGGAAACTTATGCTGTCCCATCTGGGCCTCAGGCACCCGTTCGTGGATCATCCAGCAGGCATTGTACACCATGGTGGAGGGCTCAAACTGCACTGTCTTCACCACATTGCCAATGCTGATCTTCAGTGAGAGGGCAACCATGGTGGCAGTTTGGCTGTCCCCACTCCTGTGTCACCTGCTGGAGGAGACAGCCAGGTTAGCTCTGACTGCCGTCCCCGCAAGGTCCCCTACCCCACGCATCAGTCCTTCCTCTTCCTCCAGCAGCACCTCTGCTCCCCAAAAGCTGGGACCTGGTTTCTAGTGGCAAGCAAGGGCTGCACCCCACACTGGTGAGCCCACGAGGGGGTCCTGCTTTCCAGCCCCATGCTGACCCCGGGGTCTCTGGCCAGCGTTGGGGCCCTTGTCTCCCCATCCCAAGGTCCTAAAGCCTATTTTGCTCGCCTGCAGGAGTGACGGCGGCTGGTACTCAGCAGAGATGCTGTCAGCAAGGAGGAAGCAAGCACACAGGAGCATGTGAGATAAGCTGGGAGAGTGTGATGGAAGGGGTTATAATTAAACCTGCCGTGACACAGAAGCCACAAGAGGAAAACCTGGAGCTGGTGGGGCCCTGCCCCGGCTATCAGGGCCCCCCATGTCACCAGCAGATGGTGCTGAGCCAGCAGCCTGAGCACAGAGGAACCCAGAGGGATGGAAAAGCCTGGAGTTGCTTGGGGAGGCAAGATAAGGGCACAAGGCACCGAACCCACCCATTAAAAATAACTACCTGTGGAAAGTACCACTCACGCCAAGTACCACATTGGCGCTTGGAGACTGAGGTCTATGGCAGCAGCTGCTGCACAAACCCAGGGCAGGGGAGCCCATGCACAGGGCGATGCGCAGGAGGATGAGGGACCCAGCTGCTGCAGCTCTTGCTGCAGGGGCACATGAGAGCCGCACCACAATATCTGAAACGGGCCCCAAGCTGGGTCCAGCTTGAAGGATCAGCTTCAAGCTTGAAGGATTGCATAGCTCAGCTTCAGAGCAAGCATCCCTCAACAGGGCTCCGAAACACCAGGTTTAACACCTAATTAGAACTACAATATTCTTACAGCAGATCAAAAAGAAATAACAAAAGGAGGTTGTAAATAAGCCCCGTCCACTTGCCTGCTGTGGCTTGTAGGGTGAGTGCTTTTCTTTGGGTTTACCTGCCATGCAGAAGCTTTCAGTGTTTTCCCAGGTTGCTGCATGCCTTGGGGTCCCTGCGCCAGGTCCTTCTCCCTGCCCTTCTCAGCATCCCCAGTCCCCAGCCAGCCCCAACCCAATGCTTTCCAGTAGTGACACCCCTTTTACTCTCCCTGAGAGCCTGCTCATGTGGAAGGAGTTCCCTGCTCTGCCTTGACCCAGGCTGCCTTGTCCTTAAACACCAGCTAGTAGGAAGACACAAGAGCACCAGTGGGATGCACCATATCTACTTGTCCTCTTTTAGATTGATTTTCTCCTACCAGGCCTCCTATTATGGCTGTTGGGGAAAGGTTACCAGCCACGTGCATCCTCAGCCTGGCCCAGGAAGGTTCTTGGGCAAGGCTTGCTAGCAGCCTCCCTTGCCTGCCTTGTGCCACAGCAGTGGATAGCAAGCCTGTGCATCCCTGCCTGGTGTTGCCGGCTTCGGTCCCCCGCAGAAGGGGGTACACTGGTGTGAGCTGCTTCCAACTGTGGACCCAAGTGGGCTAGGGTCACAACCTGTGATGGATAAAAAGTTCCTGCATCCGATTTTGGGCAGGAGTGAGTCAGAGCAAGGAGAGGCAGAGGGCCCACTCCTGCAGAACCATAAAGACGGACGGAAGGCAGGGACAGAGGAGCTTGCTGCCTCCACCAGCACATGGAGCCGCTCCAGCTCCACATTCCTGAGCCATTCAGCAATGTTTTTGCAGAGGCCCATGGCCCCCACTGGCTCTGCTGACAAGGAATGAAATGCATTTTGGGTCTGGAGCGAGGGAGCCCACTGGCAGCAGGAAGGAGGCGATGGAAGCATCCGCATGTGCCATTGCTGTCCACCCAAAAGCACCAGCAAAGCCGCAGAACCGAAGGGATGAGGAATACCCTGCTGTAGAAAGGGCTTTCTGAGTATTTCATACATAGGGCAGGCTGCTGCAGTCACCAGGCCGGTACTCAACATCTTCTCTATATCTAAAAATGTTCACGAGCTGAGCATAAAGCTGCTCTCTGTCCCTCTGCAGGAAAAGGGGAACATGCTACCACCAGGACAAGGTCAGAAACTGTTGGGATCACTCTGCACGGCTCGACCTTAAGGAGAAGGAGCTGCAGCATTGAGAAGCTGGTAAACAGCTAGATATCTGCACGGCTCGGCCTTGAGAAGAGGGAGCTGTGGCACTGGGAAGCTGGTAAACAGCTGGACATCTGCAGGGCTCGGCCTTGAGGAGAAGGAGCTGTGGTAAACAGCTAAGAAGCAGCACTGTATAAGAAAAACAGGATGGAACCCGGACCACGTAGCAGTAAGCGCAAGTAGGAGGAGTATGATAATGCAATCTTTAGAGCTAAGCCAATGATTGTAAGACAAGTATGCATAAGGTAGAACTTAGTGTATAAATATGTGTAAGGTTTTGCAATAAAGTTGAAGCTTGCTTTATCACTCATATTGAGTCGACTGCATGCCTTCCCTCGCTCGTCGCAAGTGGCGCCCGAACAGGGACCCCCATCCTTGTTTTTCACCGGACAGCGAGATCGGAGAAGCACTGGTAGCAGCGACCAGGGAGCAGAAGATCGGCGGACGCTGCCGCGGCGCGCCTGATCCGTGCTTGAACCCAGGATAATTAAGAAGGGGTTCGCCGTCCGAAAGAAGGCTACCCAAGGGAAAAGGCTGCAAAAATAATTGACCGGATAATTAAGAAGGTCAACGTAGCGCGCAATGGAAATAGAGGTAGCATTCGAAATCTTAAAATGCTTTTTAGAAAAGCGGGGAGTAAGCCAATTAAAAGATCTGGCTGGGTTAATTGCGTTAGGGAAAGCGAAAGGGTTTTTTAAAGACCCTGAAAGTATGTTTGAAGTAGACGAGTGGCGTTCTTATGGAGATTGTTTGTGGGATCTAGTAATCGATGATGAAAAATCAGCAAAAAATTAATGAAATCTTGGAGAGATGTTATTCATTGCATAAAAGATATAAAACTGAAAAGCGAATAGCACAGGCAACAAAGACAGTATAAAATCTAGGACGCTCTAGAGGTTGATCCTAGAGACATTAAAAGAACTAAAGGCAGAACGCATCGCATGAAGAAGGGGCGATGGTCAGACTCCTGCCACATATGCTCTCTAAGAGAGGACTGAAATATGATGAATATACACTTAGAAGGCTTCTAATTTGGTGCCAAAAAGGGTACCCCCCCGATGCGTCTGTGGCGTTTAAGGCAGAGACGTGGGAGGAGATAGGAAAAATGTTATAGGAACATATTGGGAATGGAGATAAAACCACCGCAGAGTTAGTGACAACATGGAAGTTGATGTTAAACACATTAAAAGCCTTAAAGGCAGAGAGAAAAGCTGCAGCTGATATGGAGGAGGCTGTTAAACCGTCTTCAACCAATCCCTTTTTAACTGAGTCAGAGGGTCCAGGACCTTCAGCGACTCCGACTGCACCTCCTGAGGTGCCAGATGCACCGAGTAAACCGGCTGCATAGATAAGCCAGAGAAACAGATCTACGATGATGTATGTGAGGGCAAGACGGGACAACGTTGCCCAGAACAATGTACTCAATGTTCCCCTGTGTGCCCATGTGAAAGATCAATGGGGTGAGTCTCGAAAGGAGATGGGCAAGCAGCGGAGCTAGCAACAACATGGCAATTGCTATTGGAGACTGTTTTGAAGAGCCAGGGGCTAGCAGCAGACTCTGCAACAGCTTTTGAGTTACCTACCTGGGAGAAAGCAGGGAAATTGGTGTTTGAGGCAGCCTCTAAAGAGGATCATACGGCTGCGAAAGTGTTAACAACCTGGCGATTAGTCAGAGACTCTATAAAGGCGATAAAATCAGAGCGGACGGCGGCAGCAGCTGCCGCTGCCACAGCCTTGGGAGAGAAGGGAGGCCGAGCTGGGGATGGTGAGAACGAGCAACCCCCGCCCGCCCCCCCCCACCCCCGCTAACGCAACCAACGGAGGTGGCGAGTCCTCCTTGGCCCCCGCCTCCTGACCCGTGCCGCAACAGGAGGGGGCTGCCTGGGATGATCCTTCCCCCAAGTCAAGATCCGACCCTGCCCAACATTGGCGAGGCATGAGACAAGAGACTTTGGCAGAGAGGGAGGGGACGGAGTGAAGCAGGTACCGGCCAGGTCGGTACGGCCGACAGTAAGACCTGAAGATCTTGTTACACGTCCCACGGACGCAGTCAACTCCGTCGTACCACCAGCTGATGCTTTCACTCTTTTGTATGCAGAATGATGGCTCGTTGACTGTCTCAGCGGCTCTCCCCGGACGGTCAAGAGCAGGAACTTCAATATGCCATATTTGTAAAACGGTGTTTTGGGTTTGTTCTATGTCGTTGTAATTATTGTCACAAATGTATCATTTCTTTTGCAGGGAATCGAAGAGTATATTTCAATTGCTTTTTTACCATTCCCTTAGCAGCTGAGGATGCGGAGAAGTTTGCCTTTACGGTACCATCGGTAAATAAAGGAGAGCTAGCAAAAAGTATCATTGGGTAGTGTTACCACAAGGAATGCAAAATTCACCTACGATGTGTCAGACATTTGTGGCATGGGCTCTAGAACCGGTGTGGAAAAAGTATCCAGATTTAATAATGTATCATTATATAGTTGATATATTAATAGCAGGGACACAATTGAATGCAGACCACATTTTACAGCACTTAGAGCACTATTTAGGAAAATGGGGTTTAAAAATAGCACCAAAAAAAAAAAAAAAAAAAGAGGCAAAAGAAGGGACCATGGCAATATTTGAGCTGGATTATTACCAGGGCAGCGGTCCACCCACAAAAAATAAAGATTAAGGCGAAAATAGAAAATCTTTCTGATGTCCAAAAATTAATGGGGGATATACAGTGGGTTCGCAATATTTGCGGAATTACTAATGATGATCTAAGGCCATTGATGCCGCTCCTGGAGTCTTCGGTGGAGGCTCCAGAGCGACGTCAACTGAATGAGGATCAACACCAAGCTTTGCAGAAAATTACTGAGAAGATAGCCAGGTCACAGGATGTAAACCCCACGTTAGCCATTTTTCAGAATGCTACCAATTGGTGTAATTATACAACGAGCAACATCTCACGCTCTACTATTGTCCCAATGAGACTCCCTAAAGGAATATTCTTGATTTGTGGTGATCGTGCATGGCAAGGTGTTCCCTCCCGTTTGAGAGGTGGTCCTTACACATTGGGGCACCTAACATTGTTAACTCCCAACACTTCTATGATATTGAACCTTACCCGACGGCATAGAATAAGATGACAGATTTGAAAATATCAGGAAGAGTGCAATGACCAACTGGATTTTTGGACTGCGGACAAAACCATACTAACCTCTTTCCTTGCCCCTGGGGTCGCTGCTGCCCAAGGCTTAACCACTTTAAATAAATTGGGATGTTGGCTAGCGAAACAAACCAATGCTACTTCTGCAACACTCAGTGCTTTGTTAATGGAAACTGACTCAATAAGGCATGCGACATTGCAAAATAGGGCAGCTATCGACTTCCTACTTTTGGCCCAAGGGCACGGGTGTGAGGAGTTTGATGGCATGTGTTGTATGAATGTAACAGATACATCACAGTCGGTAACTCAACAATTACAAAAACTGAAGGACTTAACGGACAGGTTACAGACAAGTTCACTAAACCTCGAATCATAGCTGTCAAGTTTGGGCCTAAGTGGATGGTTACAAGACTTAATAAAAGGGGCAGTTGTTATAGTACTTGTTATCTTAATACTAATGCTTATTGTACCATGTTTATTGCATTGTCTACAAGGAATGGTTCAAAAGGTAGTAAAGAATGCTTGGCTAGCTAATAACTCCAACGAGTATCTTACACACCCAATGAATGAGCTTTGTTAGGTAATCACGCTCAAAACAAAAAGGGGGAGAGGCTACCACATTACCCTAAGAACGTTTGAATAAAGCCTTATATGTGTTAAATTATTTGCGGAAGGAGAAAGGACCTTTTCAACTGCTAACCAGGGGACGAGGTTGACGGTGGTGGCTGTTTAAAACCATGGGTAAAACCATGGGTAACCCACTTTGCAGGTGCCTCGAAGTGGGTGAGGCCATGGGTGGGGCAGTCGCCATCGTCATCGTTGGACACATCATGACACTATCAGGTGTCATCGCAATCTGGATGCCACCTCAGTCAAAAGAAAATGTAGGGGTAAATCACACTGAAATTTGCGGTATCATGAGATGAACGTGGAAAGCTTTTGAGGCAAAGCGTTCTATAACTACAAATGCTTTGGTAAGATATAATATTGGTCTTCATAGCCTTATACAAGTACCTTTTTTCTATCACTAGGAGTAGTTTATATCACTAGAAGTAGTACAGCTAGAATTGTTTTGCTTTGTAATATTCTGCTATTGACTTAAGCATAAGTTGATATGTGACTGCTGAGTTATGAAAAAATGCCGTGTGAACAAAGCCTACGAACCAATAGACGGGATGGCTGTGGCGCGTGCAGCACGTCTGGCCAGCGGGCGCATACGCCATAGGCTCCCTGTGTTAAAAGGTGACAACTGAGGTGAGTTCTGACACTCGCTGGCCACGTGTGTCGAAACTCGTTCCTCTACAAATGTGTAATACCGGGATTTCCTGAAGGGCAGTGGGCTGGTGTACAGCAAGGCCACCGTTGCCTCCGTGGGGACGCCCACGTAAAGCTGGCACCTACCAACTGCTGGGCTGAGTTCGCGGCACAGGACGATACAAGAATGTACAGAGGGTCCATCTTCCTCACAGTCCTTGGGTTGCAAATGATCCATCAGGTTTTGTTTATACAAAAACAAAAAGGGGGAGATGTTGGGATCACTCTGCACGGCTCGACCTTAAGGAGAAGGAGCTGCAGCATTGAGAAGCTGGTAAACAGCTAGATATCTGCACGGCTCGGCCTTGAGAAGAGGGAGCTGTGGCACTGGGAAGCTGGTAAACAGCTGGACATCTGCAGGGCTCGGCCTTGAGGAGAAGGAGCTGTGGTAAACAGCTAAGAAGCAGCACTGTATAAGAAAAACAGGATGGAACCCAGACCATGTAGCAGTAAGCGCAAGTAGGAGGAGTATGATAATGCACTCTTTAGAGCTAAGCCAATGATTGTAAGACAAGTATGCATAAAGTAGAACTTAGTGTATAAATATGTGTAAGGTTTTGCAATAAAGTTGAAGCTTGCTTTATCACTCATATTGAGTCGACTGCATGCCTTCCCTCGCTCGTCGCAAGAAACCACGAAGGAAGAGGAGGGGAGGATGCCGAATGGCAGAGGAGAACTGAGAGGAGCCAGGCCATGCTGGTGTTGCTCCTGCCCCAGTCATTTCTACAGCCTCCTCTTGCCCTCCCAGAGCCACCCAAAAATCAGGCGCTGCACCGGAGGCATCCCTTAGCATGCCCTTCACGGGCTTTCCAAGACCTCGCAGGAGGATGATTGCTCAAGCCTTCCTACTCCCAAGCTCTTACAAAAATGACAGAGCTTAGAAGGAAAGGTGCTTACAACATCAAGCAAACCCTCGGAGGAAAGGGAGATAGATGGTTCATTTTAATTCCCATATTCTATGGAAACAGTTCAGGCTCCAGCAGTTGAACTTTGCTGACATCAAGGTCTAAAGCACAAATGCTCTCTGCCGCATAAGTATACCTCCTCAAACCCTGGAGAGATTTGTCAGCAAACATGGAAATTAATCACACAGGGTTCGCAAATCTGCCCACACACCTCCTCCTGCGAGAGGGCACCGACACAGGGCTCAGCTCCTGCAGACCCCTCCCTTCCAGGTACCATGTGGGAAAGGAAAAGCTGGACTAGGTAAGGGACAGGACAGTGTGGGAGCCTGGTGCTGCAAACCAGAAAAATAAAGGAAAAGGACAGCAAAATTCAAGCTCTGGAAAGAAAAAAAAAAAACAACAAACAAACCAAGTCTCGATGAATACACACCAAATTTCTGCACTGGCTTGCCGCCAGAGCAAGCAAACCCATTTGCAATCAGCTGTTAGTATGCAAAGGCAGATAAGGCACCGGAGCAGTGAGCTGGCCAGCTGGCAGCTAGATTAAGGCACTTCTGCATTTTATGGCAAACTGCATGCAACCCTTTGAGCCATGAGCATGCTCCTGAGCCCATCCTGAAATGGGGGGGGGGGGGGAGTTCTTGGTGGGGTCCAATCCCCTCAGGAGCCATCCCAGCTGCCTCCATCTCACCCGGCACTAGGTGAGCAAAACCACTGCAGTGGTGGGTTTCCTGGCTTGGGGCTCTGCTTAAAGGCAGGACCAGCACAAGCAGGGACAGCTGCAGGGGAGCCAGCGCTGCACCAGCCTGAGGAACAACTGCATCATTGCCGGGACCACTGAGAGCAAGTTTTTCATCACATGACATAACTGCTATATTTGTATCGGCCAAGTTTAACACTGCAAGAACAGTTACAGAGGTTTTATATCTTAACAACAAAAAATCAACTAAAATTCAATAGTATCGAAGCAGCCTGCCAGCACACTCATGACAACTTTCCAGAACAAGCCACAAATCTTCAAACATAACAATTTCACCATTTTTAATGTGCCCTTTCTAAGGGAGGCTCTGGATGATGTTTGGGTTTTGTTGTTGTTTTTTTACAGCAATGCCAAATTTCATTTGGGAAAGGCCCCGCTCTAGACCACCCCCAGGCTGTGAGTGAAGCAGCGCTGGGAGCTGGCTGCAGGAAGCTTTATCAGCTGCAAACCACCCCACTGCTGGGACTTTCCATGGGCACGGGGCTGCCCACCCGGCCAGCACAGCTAGGCAGGTCCCAGGCTACCACAATGCCTGCCAGCAGCAGCTCCGTTCGCACACCAGCAGAAGGAACTGGGTCAAAAATTAACCCGGTAAGAAGCCGGACCCAGCTATGGACAGGTCCTCCGGCATGGGACCAGTATACACAGCCACAGCAGGCACTGGGGGCACGGGTGGCTCAGCCTCACACTGATGGGAAGGCTGAGCCAGCAGCCCTGGCTGATGACAATGATGCACACTGCTGAGCCAATTCAGCCTGCTTCCTCTTTCCCAGCTGCGTGGCCACACTGGACAGTGAGATGGTTTCTTCCAGCCAGGGCCAAGCTTGCTCCTGAGGAACGTAAGTGGCTGGTGAGCCCAGCCCCACAGCACTTCTGCGACCCCATGGCTGGGGTAGGAGCATTCTCTTGCCCCTGCAGGAAGGGCAGCCCTTGGCATGGGAAACAGGCAGTGGGGCTGGGGGATTGCAGCCACAGCTGCAGGCAGCCCACAAGCTCACCCGCACCAGGATGAAGCGGCTCTGATCATTAACTGCTGGTGTTTCCCCACACATCTCCAGGCCCATCCACTCCTGCTGGACATGTCCTGCCCTCCAAAGGGCACAAACAGTGGCATCCCTGGGCTGCCCAGCACCAAGGCAGGCACAGGGGCAAGCAAGAGCAGAAGGACGGCATGCTCAGCCAGCAAAAAGGAGAATGCCCCACAGGTCCCTGTTCCCCAGCCTTCCTGCTCCCCTTCCCCAAATCTGCCAGGACATGCCACTTCAGGATGCACCAAGCTCCCGCCACTGCCATTCAGCAAGCAAGCTGCACACTTGGCTGGTGGTCACCACACACCATCATGTATGTTGCTGTCCTGGTTTCAGCCAGGGTGGAGTTAATTTTCTTCATAGAAGCTAGCGTGAGGCTATGTTTTGGATTTGGGATGAGAAAATGTTGATAAGGTGCTGATGTTTTGAGTTGTTGCTAAGTAGTCAAGGACAGTCCAGCTTCTCATGCTGGCCTGCAGCGAGCAGGCTGGGGGTGCACGGGAAGCTGGGAGGGGACACAGCCAGGACAGCTGACCCAGGCTGGCCAAAGAGATATTCCCTACCGTATAACGTCATGCTCAGTATATAAAGCTGGGACAAAGAAGAAGGAAGGGGTGGAGGGACGTTTGGAGTTATGGCATCTGTCTTCCCAAGAAACCATTACGAGTGACGGAGCCCTGCTTCCCTGGAGATGGCTGAACACCTGCCTGCCCATGGGGAGTAGTGAACAAATTCCTTGTTTTGCTTTGCTTGCGTGCACGGCTTTTGCTTTACCCATTAAACTGTCTTTATCTCAGACCATGAGTTTCCTCACTTTTACTCTTCCAATTCTCTCCCCCGTCCCACCATGGGGGAGTGAGTGAGTGGCTGCGTGGGGCTTAGTCGTCAGCTGGGGCTAAACCATGACAGTTGTGCAGCAGCAGCTACTCATTTAGCACTTGGGGTTTTCACCCTGTAGTCGGGGGTGTGTGTGTGTGTTCAGACCCTTTACCCAGCAACCTGTGGGCTCCATCAAAGCTAAAGATCCCCAAAAATACATCCCTTCCCCTTCTCAGCAGCAAGACACAGGGAGAGAGAAGGGAATAAACAATGATTGCTACCAAATATGGGTCTAACAGCCAGCAATGAAGCCATGGCAGAAGCACATAGACATCCTGCCAGCAGATTCAAAGGGCCAGGAAGCTTGAAGGGGTGCAGGTAGGAGCCATCATAGAGCAAAGCTAGTCAGGGAAAAGGCAAAGGATGTGGCAGGGTTTCCCTTGTCAGGTTAGCTGCTCCAGCCAGGGCATGGTGGATATCAGTGCTTTTCCTTGTTGGGGGTCAGTCCTGCTCCACAGCACCCACCCCAGCCCCATGCGGTCACAAAGGGCAGCAGGAAAGCTTCACTGCGGTAACTGACCAGTACTGAAAGTCATCCCCCTGGTTTGAGGGCCTGTGGCCACACCCAGGCCTCTTCCACTTGTCCCCAGGGACACCCAGGCAGGGATGTCAAGCAGGGCCTGGTGAGCACTGACTTCAGGTCGAGACCTGTGGTGGCTATTTTAGGACAGGACAAGGACAGGGCTGGGATTAACAGAGCCAAGGCCAAGCCCAGTCTGGCTGTGCCTGCCCACATTGTCCTGGGGTCACCAGCACCGGCAGGTGCCAGTGCCTGGCAGGAGGGTGCTACCAGCCCCGGGGGCGATAGGGCACATCCCAAAACCTGGTTAAGGTGTGACTGTCCCCTCGGAAGCCCCTGGGATGACCACAGCCTCTCCTTCCTGGGGAGGCACCCCATTGGGAGCAGGGAGGGCTAGGCCCCGGTAACCGAGGCACTGCTCCCTCCTGCCACCCTGTAAGCAGGGGGCTCCCCCCAGGACATCCGCTTCCAGCAGCCCCCGGGAGTCAATGTGATGCCGGTTAGCAGGACCCCGTGCCCCCCCATCCACCGTCCCCCATACCTGTACGTGGGAAGGAGCAGCATGGCAACCCTGCCAAGGCTGTGCGGAGCAGAGCGGCACCACCCGCTTCCCGCCTCATTGCCCCCCGCCGTGCATGCGCTGAGGCACCACGCGCTGCCGGGCGGCATGGTTCGGCACGGTATCCCAGGCCTGTGCTCCGCCCCGTCCCTACGCCCAGGGCTGCTCTGCGCCCGTACCCCGAGGCCATGCTCTGCCCACTGCTCACCCCCCCGAATCCCCACCCGGCACGGCCTAGGCCACGACGCAACCAGGGCCCAGGCATCCCCGGACGTACACCCACTGCCCACGCGCTATCGAACAGTAGGCGCCGGCACCACCGCCTCACCCCGGGGAGGGGCAGGACCGCCGCGCGCGCGCGGTCTATTGGGAGGTGAGTGACGTCACTGGTGGCGCGTTTGGGAGTGGTGCGGCCGGGTGATGTTGCACTGAGGTGAGGGGTGGGGACCACCACCCGCGCTGGGGGGCTCTGCGGGGCGTTGGGCTCAGGGGTTGGCGGCTAGGGGAGTTCGCAGTCGCGGCGTGGCCTGCCGCTGACAGCCCACTGGTGAGGCACCTAGGGCCTCGGCCCTCCTCCCGCGTGGGGCTGTGCTATCAGGCCTCGGGTTGTGCTGCCCGGCAGGGACTCGCTGGCTGCAGGCTGTGGCTGTGCCCTAGGCAGCGGCATGCCGTGCTTGCCCGTGGGTCAACCCCATGGTTGGGGCTGTGAGAGGTTTTTTGGCTTCCTTTGGGTGGGTGTCCAGGTGGGGGGAATAGTTCCTGCCCTGCACGCTCCTGTGACCCTTTCTTCTACCTCACATGCTGTTGTCTCCTATTCTCTTCCTCTCCTTGCTGCCTGCCAGTGCATTCTTCCTAGATAGAAAGTCCTTATGTCTGTGGAAACAACGGGCCCCCGCATTGCCCCACCTCCCCTTCCTCTCACTGTTCTGCTTCCTGCTGGCCAGACTCTGCTCTCCATGCCATTTGGCAGGGCAGCCCTGCACACCAACTTCCTTCTCCCAAGCAGCTGGCACAGCAGCCCTGTGACTGGAGTCTGCCCTGTCCTTTTTTTTCCCCCCTCCTTCCCCCCCCCCCTTTTTTTTTTCCCCTCCTTCCCCCCCTCCTTTTTTTTTTTTTGGGTTGTGACACCTGTCAGTTAGTTCTGAAATCTTAATGGTGCTAATGGGGACGCTGTCCCAGCTGGCTGCATGCCAGGGGTACGGCACCTTCAGGCTTCAGTGGAATGGCAGGCTCTTGCATACCCTCCATGGCAAAAAGTCTGGGGCTGTTCCACTTTCTCTCTCCTTCCTGCAGCTTTTGCATTCTGGGTGGAGCCTGGCTCCTGTGGCTAGGTCCCAGTAATCTGGTGGGGCCACCGGTGCTGCTAACAGCCTTGTTGGGACAGTACTCATGGCTTAGTTGTTGTTGCAGGGCCCTGGCAGCTGTTGCCATTGCATGGGAAGACTTTGTCAGTAGGGGCTGAGTGACATCCCAAAGGCTGGTGTCTCCCCTGGGGCCTGTGCTCACTTTGGGTGTCTTGCTCATATGTCATGCCCAGAGGAATTGGCTGCCCTGGCAGATGAGGACCTGCTTGACTTCCTCCTGAAGGATAATGCTCCCTGCCCTGAAATCCCAGGGGAGGAGAACGGTCTGCTGGAAGACTGAGGCCTGCCAGAGCCTGAGGTGAGTTCTTCAGGAGGAATTGCTGCTGGGTTGTGGGGAGGTTTGGCTCCCTGCTTATGAAAAGCTTTTTCTCTGCAGCTCCTGAACAAGGAGATGGATGACTTCATCAGCTCCCTGCTGAGCCCCTTTGAAGATGAACTAGGCATGCTGCAGGGTTATTCACCTGCTGACAGTGACAGCAGCATTTCTGAGGATCAGAATCTGTCCCATAGCTCTGGCAGTGACTTTGCCGGCAGTCCTCAGAGCTCAGACATTGTGCAGTTTGATCACAACTATTCCTTCCATCAGGATTGGCCTGTGCTTGAAAGTGTGAGGTCTGAAATGGCAGAAAGAGATGTTTCCATTGACCTTGGTAAGTGATGTGCGTGGGCTCTTTCTATCCTGGCTACAGGCAGAAAAGCAATCCCACATAGAGGTTTTTGTGGAGGTGCCAGGCAGCGATGGAGAAAGCTGAGTTTGGTGGCTTTCTGCTGCCATAAAATTGTGGTTTCGTGCTACTCAGATGGCTGGTCGAGTGCTGCCTCGCTGAGGCCCGGAGCTTGACTCTCCTTTCCTTCCCCAGAGACATGAATGGGTTTGGAAGGCACAAGTGAGGTGCTGGAACAGAGCTCCAGTTTACCCATTGCTGTTGCTGTGGATGCCAGACGCCAGCTTGTGCCTGGAGCCACCATGCAGGTACTGACTACCATGCCTTAGGAAGCATGTCAGCCCCAGCCTTTGCTTCTGCTTACATTTCCCTTTCTCTCCTGGCTTGGCTCCTGTGAGGGATATCTCAGAGGAAAGCGTGATGCTTCTTTTGGAGAGCTGATCCCGGTTCTGTAAGCTTTCTGCATGCCCTCTCTGCCCTGGGATGGACTCCCTTTACTTTGCATTCTCAGCAGGCGTATTTTTGCTGTTTTCTAGTCTGACTTCCCAGAGCTGGTCCTGACAGAGGAGGAGAGGCAGCTCCTGGAGGAAGAAGGTGCTTCATTACCGACCTGTCTGCCACTGACCAAAGTGAGTCTTCACTACAGCCTGTCACTCCCAAACAGACTTGGACTACTCAAACCCTTCAGCCAGAGTAGGGGTTGAAAATGCAGGATGGTACCTTGGTGAGAGCATTAGCACCTAGGTGCTGCATTCAGGGCAGCATGCAGCAGGGCTTGGTGTCTTCCTCCTCCCTTCGAGGCCCGGGGGGGGGGTGTCCACATGCACGGCAACCTCTGCTTTGCTAGTCAGGTGGATACGAAGAGCAGCAAGACCTGGCTGCTGTCAGTCTCCCCACTTGCAACTGCTTGCAGGAGGCAGTTACACCACAAATGCCCTTTTCTTCTCACTTGCCTCATGTCTTGTGAGCTGTGTGCTTTTCATCTCCCTTAGGTGTGCCTCACTCTTCTGCTACACCGGGGAAGCTGCTGGCCTCATCGGCAGGCCAGAGTTTGCCTCGCAGTTTGTGCAGTTCGTTCAGTGGTGTGGGAGGGACAGAGGAACAAAAGCATGTGGGTTGCTGCCTTTCTAAGCAGGGCTGAGTGCTGAGGTGTATGCAGGATTTGCAAGGGCTGGATTGCCAATGCCCTGGGATGGCTGCTAATGAGAAATGGCCCTTGCAGGCTGAAGAGCGACTCCTGAAGAAAGTGAATCAGAAGATCTGGAACAAGCAGTCAGCCCAGGATAGTCATTGCAGGAAGATCTATGTGGATGGCCTGTAAAACAGGTATGGACACACAGCAGCCGTGCTGTGCCACTGCTGGGGTCTTGCCACCCTGGGCAGAAAGTGAGGCTGACCCCTGTGGTCTTCTCAAGAGGCTCAGAAGCTCAGGGCATATCCTGCCCTGCTCTTTTAGGCTTGGAGATGGCCCAGAGCTTGCTCTGTTTGAATCAGGTACTGGCCTGCCAGGTCCAGCGTGTTCTCCAGGTTATGCTAGTTTGTAATACAGCCTGGTGTCGCTCATCTGCAGGGCTGGTGTGCTGCTAGGAGCGAGCATCCTTAGGGATTAATCTGGTGCTTCCCTGCTGGACTGGGCAGGGCTTACCCCTCCCCAAACCTGGTGTGACATGTCATTCTCTGGGCTTTGCTCCAGCTGGTGCCAGGTAGACCCCAGGAGCACTTGTAGTTGCCCCAGCCACCCAGAATTGGTGGCTAATTCCCTAAGGGACTCTGGTGAAGTCCCTGCTGTTGACTAAACAAAAATCTCTCTGTTTTTTCCCCGTGATATTCATCTTTCCCAGGAAGAGTGGCAGCCTGCATGGCTCAGAACCACGAGCTGCAGAAGAAGGTGCAGCTGCTGCACAAGCAGAACATGTGAGTTCTCATTGTTGGACACAGCAGGAGACATGGTGGGGAAGGTTGTTCCTCTTCTTGGGATTGTGGTCTGTCCCTGGCTGCAAAGGGGCAGGAGGGGAATGCAGCTCTTGGTTCAGCTGCTGCATTAACCTGTGTTGCCTGCTCTCCTGCAGGTCACTGCTTGAGAAGCTGTGGAAACTGCAGGCCTTGGTGAGACAGTCCACCACCAAAACTACCACAGCAAGCACCTGCATCATGGTGAGTGGCTTCAGCCCCAGTGTCTGTGAAGGGGTCTCTGCTGTCCCCATAAGTCTGGGAGAGGTGTTTATTGCAGCCAGTGATGTCTATCCGTGTCCTTTGCTGAGGGCTTTGCTGATCTTCTTTCTGTTTACAGGTTCTGGTTCTGTCCTTCCTCATTGTCTCCCCCAGCCTCTACTTGTTTAGGAGTAGAGAGCCACAGCCGGAGCTCAGAGGTGAGTGCCCAGGGGGCTGAGGCATGGTTCCAGGTGAAGTGCAGAGCACCTTCCTCAGTGACAGCCTGAACTTTGGGGTGTCTCCAACCCAGCAGCCCCTTGCCTGGGATGACCACTTGGTTTGGCTTTGCTGTCTTGGCCCAGCTCTGGACACTTCCTCAGTCCTGTTGTGGAGGCCTGCCTGTGGGCAGGGCCCTGGGCCAGGGACAGTACCAGAACTGGATGTATCCAGTCCCTTTTGGAGCACAAGCTGTGCTTGTGTCTGGCAGCTGTGCAGCATCCTCTCCCCACCTCCCTGGGAGGAGGCAGCCCTAGTTGAACAGTTTGTTCCCCCTCTCGTGGGCTCTGTGGTGGCCCATGCTCAGAGCAGAACTGTGAGAGTGATTCAAAAAAGTCAAAGAAATATAAACTCGATAACATCAAAGTGTTATTAAGCAGACATCTTTATTGCAGCGCTGGACACATGGGGGATATCTCCTCCTAACATGCGTGCGCTGAAACAAAAGTTCATCCTTTATATACCTTAAAGACATGAATATTCACACATTTTCCAAGAAACCACTGCCTCCTTGCTTATCTACTACATTTACATAATGCTGGCATTGCAAAACTACACTATGCATGTGCGGGGGTCTCGGGTGGTCGTCGGTGGTCGTTTGGGGAGTTAGCCCCCTACTCCTTTTTCCATTTTATGGTCATGGGTCTCTTGAGGATAATTTCTTCTCCTTGGATGTTCATCCCTTCTGTTGTCCAGCCAAGCAGTTCCTTCTTATCATCCTTGTTAGAGCACTCCTGCCAGTCTGTCTCTATGCTCAAGGTTAAGATATCTTCTCTGTTCTCTTTAATCTCTCAGCCCTTGCTCTTAACTCATCTTTGTTTTAATTTTCATGAGGCCTGCTTTCCTTGTGATTAACCCTTTACACATAGGTACAATGTTAGCATTGAGGCAAATACAGCCTAAGGACTATGAGAGTAGGCCGTTAAACATAATCACATAGTTATTAGGCTAAAGAATTCTATACTAAAGTCAAACTAATCATGTAATCAATAACCTTCCATATATTAAGAAATTTGCAAAACTTACAGTTGATTAGTGACACATGCTAAAACCTTGTAATTGTTTTAGATCCTTGTTTCATTCCCCCCTTTTCTATTATCCTTGCAAATTCTTTCGCAATCCCTTATAACATACCATTATCATTTGTCCATCGATTAAAATACCTCCCTGTTGCGACTTCATGTTTGATCTTATTCTTTTTCCACGTAACATAATCATGCACGTTCTTCTGACAACACCATATTGAACATCAAATCATGCAACAAGTACATAAAACAAATAAGCTATTGACTAATATGAGTACAAACAGCTCTTTAATCCATTTAAAATTTGGTAACCAAGAGGTTAATTTGTTCCAGACTTCTTCAAATCCCCAAGAGGTGTCATCTAAAGTTATTCTTATCATGACCTACTCCATAGTGGGGGTTATTAAATAGAGAGATGTTAACCGGAACTGGAACTCCTATTAGAGATAATGTCTGGCTAGAATCTCTAGGCATTTGCAATCACTCTTGTTTCAAATTTCCTAATATTATTATATATTTCTGTAGACTATTTTCGCCTGACTGTGTGAGATCTTCCCCTTGGTATTGGGATTGGTACAGCCTCCCAAAGAAAATTTCTTAGTTCTTTAGTTCTCGGTTTTACCCTGATTCGTAATAGGGCTACTGGGAACACTTGGTACCAATGTATATTTGCTTCTTGACTGATTTTAGCTAGCTGTTGTTTAATTGATTCATTTTCTCAACTTGTCCACTTGCCTGTGGCCGATATGGGGTGTGTAGTTGCCAGATTGTTCCTAAAATTTTACTAACTTGTTGCACTATTTGCGCACAAAAATGAGTACCTCTATCAGAAGATATTACTGCTGGTATTCCAAATCCTTGTTAGAGCACTCCTGCCAGTCTGTCTCTATGCTCAAGGTTAAGATATCTTCTCTGTTCTCTTTACTCTCTCAGCCCTTGCTCTTAACTCATCTTTGTTTTAATTTTCATGAGGCCTGCTTTCCTTGTGATTAACCCTTTACACATAGGTACAATGTTAGCATTGAGGCAAATACAGCCTAAGGACTATGAGAGTAGGCCATTAAATATAATTGCACAGTTATTAGGCTAAAGAATTCTATACTAAGAATAAACTAAGTTAAACTAATTAACTAAGTTAAACTAATCATGTAATCAATAACCTTCCACATATTAATAATTTTGCAAAACTTACAGTTGATTAGTGACACATGCTAAAACCTTATAATTGTTTTAGATCCTTGTTTCAAGAGACTGGTGTGTCCTGTTCTCAAGGTGGGAATGACAAGGCTGGCTCTACCTCTCTTGCAGTGCTGTCATAGTAGATCCACAAGTTCCCAAACCAGGTTAGGCAGGCAGCACCTGATGTGCAGGAGGAAGCTGCACTGGAGAGGCTCAGCCCAGAGCTTGAGGACCCCTCATTGTTGGGCAGCCTCGATTGGACATGGGAAGAGGGACAGAGTCCACCCAAGCCCAATCCCAGATCTGCTTTCAACAGCAACTCATCCTCTGCCACACTCTGGCAGCAGCTTTTGAATTAATTCCTTGTTTTGCTTTACTTTGCATGCACAGCTTTTGCTTTACCTATTTGTTGTGGTTTAGCCCCAGCTGGCAACTAAGCACCACGCAGCCGCTCGCTCATTCCCCCACGGTGAGACCGGGGAGAGAATCAGAAGAGTAAAAGTGAGGAAACTCGTGGGTTGAGATAAAGACAGTTTAACAGCTAAAGCAAAAGCCGCACACGCAAGCAAAGCAAGACAAAGAATTCATTCACTACTCCCCATGGGCAGGCAGGTGTTCAGCCATCTCCAGGAAAGCAGGGCTCCATCATGCGTAACGGTTACTTGGGAAGGCAAACACCATAACTCCGAACATCCCCTCCCCTTCTTTCTTCTTTGCCCCAGCTTTATATACTGAGCATGATGTCATATAGTATGGAATATCCCTTTGGCCAGCCTGGGTCAGCTGTCCCGGCTGTGTCCCCTCCCAGCTTCCTGTGCACCCCCAGCCTTCTTGCTGGCAGGCCAGCATGAAAAGCTGGACTGTCCTTGACTGCTTAGCAACAACTCAAAACATCAGCACATTATCAACATTTTCTCATCCCTAATCCAAAACACAGCACTATACCAGCTTCTGTGAAGAAAATTAACTCTATCCATCCCAGCTGAAACCAGGACACTATTAAACTGTCTTTATCTCAACCCACGAGTTTCCTCACTTTTACCCCTCCGATTCTCTCCCATATCCCACCAGGGAGGAGTGAGCGAGTGGCTGTGTGGTGCTTAGTTGCTGGCTGGGGTTAAACCACGACACCCAGACCCCACAGTGTCCCACTGAGGCTGTGCCTCATCCTGCCACCTGAACACAGCCCAGTTTGCCCTGCACCCCCTGGGGATGTTTGGGAAGGACCCCGAAGGACAAGTTGCCTGCAGCACGGCAGCAGATTTGCAGGTGCAGTGCTACTGCACGCTGCCAGGGAGGGGACATGGGACAGTCCCCATCCCCAGGGCCCCTGCTGCCCTCAGCAATGATGCATGAAGCCTCCCCATGGGAGGGTGACTCTGGGGCAAGACATTTGTCTTGCAGGTTTGAGGCAGGGCAGAAACCAGAGCCAAGCCCTACATCCCCACAGAAACCTTTTATTTTGCACCTGGTGCCCAGCCTTCATGCTAGGCTGAACTTGCCTGGGAAAACATGAACCTGTGGGCTGAGAGCTGCCAAAATGCAGCACGTCAGCATGGGCAGAGCCTGGCCAGGGGAAGCGCTGTCTCCTTGTGGGCCTGGCCTGGGCCTTCTGCATTTCCCCACTCGCTGTTATTTTGTCTGGGTGAAAACACTGGTGCCAATCCTGCAGGAAACCCCAAATCACTGTGGTTCATTCAGCTGGGGTCACTTATGCTGTGGTGGTGGTGTTGCATTAAGAAGCAGAGCAATTTGGCAGAAACTAAACCCCCTTGCGTTCCAGTCGATCCTCAGATAACAGAGGGACTGAGGGCGGCTGAGCTTAGGTTCTGAGTGATGCCCAAAGTCAGCATTAGTAGTCCGGTCGTGCCTAACACCTTTGTTGGACTATCACGGGTCTGGATGCACTACTAACATCACACTCCCTGCTCAGCCGGACACCTCCTGAATTCACACGGCCGCACTCAGAGGTACGGTCGCATTCAGGGACAACACACTCTGATGAGTCGATCAATAGCGTGATTTATTGAAGCAACAGATGCACAAATTATTTTAGATTGCCAGTGATAAATTCACTATCTGCAAAGCACGTGCAATAAATTAAATACGGCTGGGTTACACACGCGTGGGGTAATAAAACAACTCTATAGAGATTCCTAAAGTTCCCAGGGATTCACTCAGGATATCCGAGTGTTCAAATCTTACCCAAAGGCATTCCAATGGGGGGGAAGAGAGGGTCAGCCCGTCAGCGGATCCTAAAGGTCAGGAGCGATGGTGTCTTCCCTGACATCCAGCTCTTTTCAAACTATTTTATAGTGTTTTACTTTACAGGTGGAGCCTGACTAGTCATACGTACCCTTATCAGGATTGGTCCAAAATTCTCTCGCTTCACGTTTAAAGGCACAGACTAGGAAAAATTCAGTGCGCAAGCTCATTGAGGGGTGGTTGCACCTTGGGAAGTGGGTAACTTTTGAGATGGATGTACGTTTTGGTATTATAATGATATTATAATAAGCAAAGTTCACTCCGAGTACAGAATTTCATCAAAAGTTGACAGGTCACTGACCCAGGGCATCGAATGTGCAGCTTATTAATGTACACACTGTGTACCTTTAAATTCCCTTGTTCACAGAGCGTGGCCACGACATCTCCACTCCGCTCCATCCTCCATGCAATTTCTCCCAGAGTCAGCACACCAAGTTCCCCTGATGTTGCCAACATCTAGGGTTGCCTAGGGAATTGCCATGGTACAGACTCATTGTACATTAGCTACGTTTCACCCTGTTTCAATGCTGTTCTTAGAGCATGAATATAAGTTTAATTTCTAAATTGTCCCCCAGCAATTATTCCACAGGTGGGTACAGAGGGAAAACCTGAGGGGGGGGCACCGTGTCCTTGCTGGGTGCTGAGCAGGATGCCCAGGGCTCCAGCACCCTGTGGCAGAGGCTGCTCTCTCCCCCCAGGGCTATGTGTGAGTGGAGTCCCAGGGGGGTCCAGCTAGGGCCAGACCCCATCCTGGGCTCACCCAGCCCTGGGGCATGCCTGGGATGCAGGAACTGGCCAGGTCACAGGGATGCTCCTTAGCCCCTGTTCATCACCAGTGATAAACCTATTTCACCCTCACTGTCCCACTGTGCCTCATTCCATGGGATTTCTCCCCTCTCCAGACCGGGGCACAGGAAAGCTCGGCACAGTGGTGGCCAGGACCCAGCACTCACCAGGTGGCTTTCTAGTCCTTGGCAGGGCCCTTGGCCACCTCTCGCAGGAGCCACAGGGTGTACAGGGTCTCTTCCCCGTTAGTGCCCACATAGCACTGTCCTAGGAAGGCAGTTGTCTAGGCTCTCTCTGAGTCTGGAAGGGTCCAAGGGGCATGAGCCAGGGCGGCAAGGCATGAAGCCACCCTCCTGGGTCCTGCTGGTGTCCCCACTGCAGGGCGATGGCCCCCTCCCACCTACCTTGGAGCTGCCAGCACACTGTGAAGGAGAAGGTTGGCTGTGAGACCAGCCCCACATCCTGCTGGGACCCCTCCAGCGACAAGGTGAGGATTTCTGGGCTGCTGCCACAGGCCCTGGCAGGTAGGAACTGGAGAAGCTGCTGTCCTTGCTGAGGATGGACGCAAACATCCAGCAGCTGGCGTCACTCCGCCAGGACTCGGAGAGGAGGCACTGCAAGGCCAGTGCTGTGGTTCGGAGTGCCTGGCCAGGCAGGGGAGGGCACCCTGCTTCCATCTCACCACCCTGGCTCTGCTCTGGGGCACCACTGGGGGATGCACCATGCAAAGCTAATGCCACTGGCATTGCTGCCTTGGCACAGGCATTGCACCTGAGGCACCAGTTGCCTTCAGCCCAGCTGCTGCTCCAGGCTGTTTGCTGCTCCCACCCAGGGGAGAGTGGGTCCTCCCCATGCTAAAGCGGGATGTGCTGCTTTCCTTGTGCACTTGGTGGGTGTAGTGGTTTAACCCCAGCCGGCAACCAAGCACCACCCAGCCACTCACTCACTCCCCCACAGTGGGATGGGGGAGAGAATTGGAAAAGTGAGAAAACTCATGGTTTGAGATAAAGACAGATTAATAGGTAAAGCAAAAGCTGCACATGCAAGCAAAGCAAAACAGGAATTCATTCACGACTCGCCATCAGCAGGCAGGTGTTCAGCCATCTCCAGGGAAGCAGGGCTCCGTCACATGTAATAGTTTCTTGCGAAGACAGACACCATCACTCCCAACGTCCCTCCACCCCTTCCTTCTTCTTCGCCCCAGCTTTATATACTGAGCATGATGTTATATGTTATGAAATATCTCTTTGGCCAGCCTGGGTCAGCTGTCCTGGCTGTATCACCTCCCAGCTTCCCGTGCACCCCCAGCCTTCTCGCTGGCAGGCCAGCACGAGAAGCTGGACTGTCCTTGACTGCTTAGCAACAACTCAGAACATCACCACAATCCCATCAGAGGTATACCTCTCCAGGGGTTTGTCTGCTGCGGCATAGACTTATCCACAGTCACAGTCACTTTGAGGTGCACCTGCTCCAAAATGGCCTCCTCCTCCATGGGCCACAATGCCTCCAGAGATAAATCTGCTCCAGCGTGGCCTTATCCACAGCCACAGTCCCTTCAGAAGTAAAACTTCTCCATCATGGCATTATCCACAGTTCCAGTCCCTCCAGGAATGTACCTGCACTGTCGAGGGCTTCTCCATGGCCACACACTTTGAGGTGCTCCAGCATGACCTCATGCACAGCCACTGATATTTCAAGGTGTACCTGCTGCAACATGGATTTATCCACAGCCACAGATGCTTTGAGATGTACCTTCTCCAGCGTGGACTTATCCTTGTGCCACAATCCCATCAGAGGTATACCTGCTGTGGCACAGACACAACCATGGCCACAGATGCTTCAAGATATACCTGCTCTGGCATGGGCTTATGCACAGCCACAGATGCTTCGGGGTGTCCTACTCCCACATGGACTCATCCACAGGTCACAGTCCCTTCGACTCGAGTTCACACTGGAGTTCCAGCCTGTCCAGTACAGCAGCACAGAAAAAGCAGCGATGCCCTGGCCATCTGCCAGCCCAGGTGCAAGGCCATTGCTGTTATCAAAATGTTCCCAGGCACAGCAGAGTCAGACGATAAGCACTACAGCAGTACAGCAAGCAGCGAAAGCAAAAAACAGCCACTAACGAGCACTGGACTCTAATATACATAAGTGTCCTGGTTTCAGCCAGGGTAGAGTTAATTTTCTTCATAGAAGCTAGCGTGAGGCTATGTTTTGGATTTGGGATGAGAAAATGTTGATAAGGTGCTGATGTTTTGAGTTGTTGCTAAGTAGTCAAGGACAGTCCAGCTTCTCATGCTGGCCTGCAGCGAGCAGGCTGGGGGTGCACGGGAAGCTGGGAGGGGACACAGCCAGGACAGCTGACCCAGGCTGGCCAAAGAGATATTCCCTACCATATAACGTCATGCTCAGTATATAAAGCTGGGACAAAGAAGAAGGAAGGGGTGGAGGGACGTTGGGAGTGATGGCGTCTGTCTTCCCAAGAAACCATTACGAGTGATGGAGCCCTGCTTCCCTGGAGATGGCTGAACACCTGCCTGCCCATGGGGAGTAGTGAATGAATTCTTTGTCTTGCTTTGCTTGCGTGTGCGGCTTTTGCTTTACTTATTAAACTGTCTTTATCTCAAACCATGAGTTTCCTCACTTTTACTCTTCCAATTCTCTCCCCCGTCCCACCATGGGGGAGTGAGTGAGCGGCTGTGTGGGGCTTAGTTGCTGGCTGGGGCTAAACCACAACAATAAGGAAAGCAAACCCATGGCAAGCACAGGGGCCTGGCAATTAATAGCTAAACAGCAATAACAGCTATAAATTCTATCTATCTATCTAGCACATTCCAATCAAACCTGTTGTTATCTCAAACCCTTTGTGCCCCACGTTGGGCACGTGGACTGTCGCGGGTCCACGTCATAGCTTCTATGGAGAAAATTAACTCTATCCTGGCTGAAACCAGGACAGTGGGAAATGAAGTTTCTCTGGGGCATGGCTCTGTTTTCCTGTCTCTGGGGCAGATTCCCACAGCGAGGAGCATACTTCCATGAGTGGTACCTCCTTCCTGGTCTCTCCGCAGCTTCCCCCAGCATCCTGTAGTGCTAGTCCCACCAGCTCCAGCAGCCCAGCCCCAGCTCCCTGCCAAGCACCGCAGCCCCCAACCCCAGCCTTTGGGGTGTAACAGGGTGCCAGCGCCACGTCCCCATCACCACCTGTTGGGGTCACCCTGCAAGGGCTCGACCTTAAGGAGAAGGAGCTGTGGCATTGAGAAGCTGGTAAACAGATGGACATCTGCATGGCTCGGCCTTGAGGAGAAGGAGCTGTGGTAAACAACTAAGAGGAAGCAAAGGAGCGCGTGGACTCCTGCAGGCAGCGAATCCTGACTGTGGAGAAGCGCATGGACTGTGTGTGGTAACCAACCAGGACATATTTTGTGGCGCGTGAAAGAGCTGTAACTGCATAAAAAGCAGACACTTGTAGCAATAAAGGTCTTTGGCTTGAATCCCCGCCAGAGTCCGTCCCCTAATACTCCACAACCACCCATACCTTCCTCTCCACAGGGGCGCCGCACACCACCAGGGTGAGGACCAGGGCGAGGACCAGGGCGAAAGTGCTGCTCCCCATGACCACAGGGTTGCGAAGTGCCCAGCACAGCTCCCTCCCAGCCCCCTTTATAGGGCTGTAAGCAGGGCACAGAGAGCACTGGGCTGGCAGCCATGGGGTGGGTGGCTGCGTGGCAGGGTGCCTGGGACAGGCGAGGAGAAGAGGTCTGTGAGACCCAGGCAGTGCTGGAGGAATGTGGGGATGAGCACGGCTGTGGAGAGAGGAGGGGGCAGTGGGGTGTTTTTAAGGCCCTAATAGCAGCATGGAAAGTATCAGCTGCCTTCTTTGGGAATTTGCATCCTGTGCATGCAGACTGGAAATTACTACCTGTTTAAACATTTAACTGCTCCCTGCTTTGCTGGTGCCACTGCCTGGCCGGGGTGTCACCCATGTGGTGCTGGGGCATCCCTGGCAGAGGCAAGCTGCAGTGGCTGCAGTGCTGCGCAGGAGGGAAAGCTCACCCTGCCTTTTGCTTTAGCAGCAAGAACATTTCCCCAGCATCTTCTGCATAGTGGCTGCTAATTTTGCTGCTTTTGCTTTTACAGGAGTTAGAGGAAGAAGTAACTGCAGCGGGACATAGGGGTCCAAGCAAGTGTGTTTACTAAATGCACTAACCTTCCTTGTGTTTGCGTTGCTCCTCTTAGGGGCTTTGGATGTGCACAACAGGGTGTGCACTGTCCCTGTGCACCCGAGCTGCTGCTCTGCTCCCTGCAGTGCCCAGAGCAGGCATGGGGCTGTGGGCAACTGAAAATTAAGGTGGGATTCGGGTGCCTAAATACATGCCACCTCTGGGACGGCAGTGTCTGGGGCACTGGATGGCACCAGGGCTGTGGTGTGCATACTGGGGGTGGTGGAGCCCCACGCTGGGGTGGCAGGCACCACTGCCCATGCCACTCAACACCTGTCATGAGCCCTGGCACACCCTGGGGCCCCACTGCTGCTGCTGCTCAGTACCTCTCCCTCTGGTCTGGGTGGCTCTGAAGGCTGGGGTGAATGGAAACCACCCCTCTCCTAACACATCACTCCTCCTTGTTGCCTTTTACACAGTCCCAAACTCACAGGCTTTTCAGAGAGGCCTGAGAAATCCCTCCTGGGGGCTTTCTTGCCCTTGCCCTGGATGCCATGCTCCATCCTTTTGGCCTGACACCAGCCCCTGCCTTTCTGCACTGTTTGGCAGGGACAAGCTGCCCCATTTGAGGTGCCAGGGAGGTGGCAGTCACCACTCCATGTCACACAAAACAGCATGCACCAGCCTCACTGGGGCTGGGCCAGGCTGAACAGACTGTATGGCTTGTGTGCCAGCATCCCTGGTGCTGGGTTATATTTGTAACACTTCTGCAAGAGGCTTCAGGTTCACCCATGGACCTGCCAAAAACCTTGTTTCAAAAGCGCAAGCTTGGCAGGTGTCCACAGAAGCAGATTGAGCAGCACTGCTGAAATGCAGTAGCGGAGAAGGGTAAAATCCCTGGCTGTAACCCAGAAGGATTGGATGGATGGAATGGGACAGGATGGGGGCTTTGACTGTGCATGTTTCACTTAGGGTGCCGTGCAGCACAAAAGAAGCGCTTTACCAACATCTCACATCTATCAATACCATTACATCCATCACCCAACTCTACAGGGAGTCCTGGGGCTGGAAAGGCATCTGGCGAGGATGTGTATTGAAGGCACCACAAGGCAGGTGGCTGGATTCAGGATGCTGATGTCACCTCTGCCACTGGCGGGCAGGTGTGGAGCAATGGCGCAGGGTGGAAGTTTGGATTAGGATAAAGTGGGAAATGAACCCAGGGAGTTGGATGAGGGTAATTGGGAGGGATCCAGATGTCCCTGGGAAAGGGCAGCTGTGGCCAGCAGGTAGCAATGAGCCCTCCCCTCTGCAGGGGGACCTGTGGGGACAGAAGCTGCCTCAGAGGGGGAGCTAGGGCAGTTTTTGAAAAAAGACAATCACAGCTGACATGATTTGTAAATTATTTTTTTTGATGTGAGAAGCTGATTTTGCTTGCCTTGGGGAGCCAGGTTGCAGCTAAAGCGTACCATCACTGGGTGGGCGATGCTGTGTCCTTGCAGGATGGCGACAAGCTCATCAGGACCTTTCCTTTTGGGGTGCGTTTGTGTATGAAGACATTTCTGCCCACCCTGTGGGGAAGCAGAGTTCCCATGGGATGACCTGCAGACATGACCCACTCAGGGGTGGCCCTAAATGCCCCCAAGCAGCTGCCAAATGCCCCTGTCCAGGGCAAGCTACTTGCCAGGAGGCATTGGTACCCGCTGCAAATTCACGCTGCAGGGGTGTCCTGGTTTCAGCCAGGATAGAGTTAATTTTCTTCACAGAAGCTAGTGTGAGGCTATGTTTTGGATTTGGGATGAGAAAATGTTGATAACGTGCTGATGTTTTGAGTTGTTGCTAAGCAGTCAAGGACTGTCCAGCTTTTCATTCGGGCCTGCCAGAGATAAGGCTGGAGGTACACGGGAAGCTGGGAGGGGACATAGTCAAGACAGCTGACCCAGGCTGGCCAAAGAGATATTTCATACCATATGATGTCATGCTCGGTATACATATATATATATATATACACACATATATATATATATATATATATATATATATATGCGAGCCCTGATGTGGGTGCAACTGCAGGGCACAACTCTCCCTGTCCCCAGTTTGGGGAAATGCTCCCCCAGGTGCTGCCAGCTGCTCAGCAGACGGTGCAGCCTGGCCAGCACATCCCAGCCCGTCAGCATGCATGGTGCCCCTGGGCACAAAACCCCATGGGAAGGGATGCCCTGTGCATCGTGCCCCCAGACACAGATCTTGTGGGAAGGAATGCCCCATGCATGGTGGCCCTGGGCACAGACCCTGCAGGAAGGGATGCCCAGTACACAGTGCCCCTGTGGGAGAGAAACTTTGTGGAAGTGGTGACTGGGTGGCTGGGGTGACCCAGAAATACCCTGCTCATTGCCTGGACTAGGTGCTTGCAAAGCTCTCCTGCTTGCTCCAGCCTAAAATGGCATTTAAGAGAGGACCTCCAGCTGCTCATGCTGCATCCCAGTGCCATGTCTGCCATGCCCCCATCAGCACCTGTCCCTGTACCTTCCTCTCCACAGGGGCAATGCACTCTGCCAGGGCCAGGATGAGGACCAGGGCAAAAGTGCTGCTCCCCATGGCCGCAAGGCTGTGAAGTGCCAGACACGGCTCCCTCCCAGCCCCACACCCCAGCCCCCTTTATAGAGCTGTAACCGGAGCCTTGCAGGTACCAGGCTGGCAGCTGCAGGGCGGGCAGTTGAGTGGCAGGGCGCCCGGGACAGGTGAGGTGAGGAGGTCTGTGTGACCCAGGCAGCATTGAAGGAACGTGGGACTGAGCATGGCTGCACATCCACTATCCAAGGGGCTTTTCCAGCCCATTCCTTGCTCCATGACAGAGCCCTCGGGGTTGGCACAGCAGCCTGACACCATCCCACTGCTGCCGTCCAAACACAGCACTGCAATAAGCACAGCCTGACCAGCTCTTCTCCACTGCACTGAAGGGTGGTGTGTCTGCCTGTGGGAGTTTGTCCTCATGGCAGTCCCCTCCTGTGTTACAAGTTTCCGCTGCTGTTTCTAAGCTGTTTTTCTCCTGGCTGTGCTGGGTTTTCCTTGTGTCTGGGAGCTGTGACTGTCACTGCAGCAGGAGCTCTTGGGCACCCCAGAATTAATCCCTCTTGTAAGTGCAGAAGGGCTTTTCTGGAAGATATGTAGATATTAAAATCTGCTTGCTCCTGCAGGAGGGGATGTGTGGTGCCCTGGGCACAGGCTCCATGGGAGGTGATGCCCCATGCATGGTGCTTTGAGGCCGAGCAGGGCATAGCTCCACAGTAGAGTCCTGTCTGAGCCTTCCCAAGGGTTCCTTAATGGTACAAGACCTTACCAAGGATGGACAGGTGAGCAGGGGTCCTTGGACCATCTGGCTGCTGCATGGGGACATGGCACAGCCACCTCCTCTGAGACATCTCTCCAACCAGGTGAACATGTCACTGCTGATGCTGCAGGGGAAGACAGAGCTGGCACCTGGCCATGTCCAGGTCAGGAGGGACCTCTCTGGCCCCTGCCCTGCACAGGGGATGAGTGTTTGCTTTGTTGTAGAAAACATTAGTCAAAATTTAGAGCTAGCATCTTAAACATTAATAGCTAGAGTAGACAAAGCCTATAGATTGTGGCATATGAACTGTAACAACCATATTACAACATGCCAAATAATAGCTAACTACAGAATCGGCCAAAATCGACCTAAGAGGATGTGATATTGTATAAGAAGATGACCACTTAGCAACCGCTTAGTAACGAAACAGCAAACAAATCAAACCAATAAAAAAGCAAGATGACCCCAGACCTTAATATTATTATTGGTCTGAACTATTGTGTGAGGGGTGGGGAACTTAGATTGTAAGGGTATAATTGCCCAGGGATTTCTTTGTTTGGGGTCCCTCTTCGGAGGCACCCAGCTCAAGCTGTAGCGCTATTAATAAAAAGTACTTTCATAAAGGAATCTATCTTTCTGCTTACACAGAAACCTAAAGTCAAACCCTGTTATGGTGGCTGGCATGCGTAATTTCCATAACAGCTTACAGCATTCTCCAGAGACACATCTACCCCAGGGTTGAAGGCACCAGGAGGGCCACTCTTGTCCTCCTCAGAGAGCAGGATGCAGTGATGCTCATGTGCAAATTGCACTTTGATTTTAATTAGAAAATTATAGTAGCTGCCTTCAGATCCCATCCTGGGGACTTGCTCCAGAAGTCCTTGGGGTCCCAGAACTGTTCTCCCTCACTTGCTACCCAGATGGCTCCCAGCACCAACACTCACTCCCGGGGCTCAGCGCTCCCCCCAGGGGCTCCATGCTGCACCCATGGGTGCAGCCCCAGCACAGAGCAGGAATAGAGCAGTGTCCCACAGCCCTGTTCTGCCCGGGGCTCACCCGTTGGCTTTCCAGTTGTCCTCGAGGCTGTCAGCCTCACTTCACATGATTCACATGATCCTCAGTATTTCCTTCCGGTCCTTGTTCACAAAGCACTGTCCCACAAAAGGCGGTGGTGGAGTCTGCGGAAGGGGTGGAAGGTGGGAGAGTGCGGGAGAAGGATGGACTTCACAACTCTATGAGAGTTATATTCCAAAGCCCTTTATTGTCTTGTCTGACTCCAATATATATCATAATTTTCGCTTAGTCGCTGCGCTCACACTCATGATTGGTTACAGCTTGTTACACACATTATTGCAATTGGCTATATACAAAATATCACGCGCTGTCCATGCACCTCTCATACAGTCAGAATTCGCTGCCTGCAGGTGTCCATGTGCTCCTTTGCTTCTTCTTAGTTGTTTACCACAGCTCCTTCTCCTCAAGGCCGAGCCGTGCAGATATCCAGCTGTTTACCAGCTTCTCAATGCCACAGCTCCTTCTCCTTAAGGTCGAGCCATGCAGGGTGATCCCAACATCTCCCCCTTTTTGTTTATCTATAAACAAAACCTGATGGATCATTCACAACCTGAGGACTGTGAGGAAGATGGACCATCTGTACATTCTTGTATTGTCCTGCGCCGCGAACTCAGCCCAGCAGTCGGTAGGTGCCAGCTTTACGTGGGCGTCCCCACGGAGGCAACGGTAGCCTTGCCGTACACCGGCCCACTGCCCTTCGGGAAATCCCGGTATTTATACATTTGCAGAGGAACGAGTTTTGACACAGGTGGCCAGCGAGTGTCGGAACACGCCTCGGTTGCCACCTTTTAACACAGGGAGCCTGTGGCGTATGCACCCGTTGGCCAGATGTGCTGCACGCACCACAGCTATCCCGTCTATTGGTTCGTAGGCTTTGTTCACACGGCATATTACCATAATCCAGCAGCCACATATCAACTATGCTTAAGCCAATAGCAGAATGTTACAAGGCAAACAATTCTAGCTGTACTACTCCTAGCGATGGAAAAAGCGCCTGCACAAAGCTATGAAAACCAATATTATATCTTACCAAAGGATTTGTAGTTATAGAGCGCTTTGCCCTAAAAGCTTTCCATGTTCCTCTAATGAAACCGCTAATTTCAGTCTGATTAATTATTTGCAAATTAGGAACTAGGACGCCCATGGTACAGTCCCCTGACCAGTTCCCGGGCAGCTGTTTCCCAGCCAATTGATCTCCACACAGCCACCATAACCCTTCTGGCAGATTGAAAAGGGATTGCCCGGGGAGGAAAGAGACAGACAGAAGGTGTCCTGTCCTATTTGATTTGCTAATGTTACCCATACATTTTCTTTTGGCTGAGGTGGCATCCAGATTGCGATGACGCCTGATAGTGTCAAGATGTGTCCGATGACGATGATGGTGACTGTTTCACCCATGGTTTTACCCATTTTGCGGGTACCCAACGAGTTCCAGAATCTGTAATGACACAAGCATAACCTCGTCCCCAGGTTAGCAGTTGAAAAGGTCCTTCCCACATATTCTTTTCCAAATTTTTAACTTTTACTTGCACATTTTGTGTTAACTCAAACAGACTTCCTGTCATTCCTTTTACATGTTTTATTATGGGAGGCACTGTTTCTCCTTCTGCTAGATGCAAATAATTTAACACATATAAGACTTTATTCAAACGTTCTTGGGGTGGTGTGGTAGCCTCTCCCCCTTTTTGTTTTTGCAATAAACACTTCAGGGAATGATTCATTTGTTCAACAATAGCTTGTCCAGTTGGGGAATGCGGTATTCCAGTAACATGCGTCACTCCCCATTGAGCAAAAAATGGTTGGGTTGACTGGGCTACATAACAAGGACCATTATCGGTTTTAATTTGTAGGGGTATACCATGGGCTGCGAATGCAGCTCGCAAATGCTTTTGTACATGCCTACTAGTTTCTCCTGTTTGTGCAGTGGCCCAAACTACTGCAGAATAGCAATCAGTTGAAACATGAACATATTTAAATCTTCCAAAGTCAGCAACATGTGTCACATCCATCTGCCATAGTTGTAGCAAATGCAATCCTCGGGGACTAACTGTAATTGGGATTCCTGGGCCTATTTTTTGACAATCAGCACAAGTCTGTATAACAGCTCTAGCGTCACCTGCACTTAGATTAAATTGTCTCGCTAAAACTTTGGCAGATTGATGGAAAAAGGCATGAGAGGCTTGTGCTTGACCTAAATGGTCCGGGGCAGGTCCAGCCCATACTGCGGCAGTCAGCCGATCGGCTCTTGCATTTCCTTCCACCAATTCCCCTGGAAGGTTGGTATGGCTGCGTATATGCATAACGTAATAAGGATGTCGTCTTTTCTGCAATAAAAACCAAAGCGTGCTAAATTGTTGATATAGCTGTTCCTGCTGTACTTGTCTGAGGATTGAACCTTCCAATCTTTGGAGTACTCCAGCTACATATAAAGAATCAGTAATTATATTCACAGGTTCTTCAGACCATAATTTAAAGGCTTCAATTACTGCCTGTAGTTCTACCTTTTGAACTGATCCTGGCATGACAAGTACCCGTTCTTTCCATTCTCCATGCTCTCGCCATACTATTGCTGCCTTGCCTGTTTTCCCACCACCATCCGTAAATACTGTAGTACCTTGAACTGGATATTGACTACACTTTGATTTTTCTTCTACTTCATGGTTTTTAAAAAAGGTAAACATTTTGTGTGATGGATAATGAATCTGAATGTCACCTTCAAATCCTGCTAATGCAGTTTGGAAGGGAACAGAGTGCTGCAAAGCCCAAGTCAAATATTCTTGTTGTAATGGTATTAAAATCGTTTTCGGGTCCTTTGCCGATATATCAATAATTCTGTTGCGCCCTTTCATAATCAAATTTGCAAAACACTGCTTTCATGGTGATGGTTTTTCTCTGCTGCTGAGGCAAAAAGACCCACTCTAAAATTCTCAATGGGTCCGCTTTTGATTCTAGCTTTGTTATCCACTGTATTATAAGCGCATAGGGATGTCGCTCGTGACTGATTACTGCCAAAGTGATCCCTATCGAGGGGTCTATCCTAGAACTAAATGCTTGAGTTACCTTTTCAGAAATGTTTGCTACTGCTTCCCGGGCTTCCTTGGTTAATTGCCGAGGAGAGTTTAACCTGCTATCCCCTTGCAACAGCTGAACTAAGGGCTCCATATCTTGGTTTGTGATCCCACAAATAGGTCGAATCCAATTAACGTCTCCTACCAATTTTTGTACATCATTTAATGTTTTAATCTGAATTCTCAATTCAACCTTTTGGGGGGTCACCGACGTTTCAGTGATCATCCACCCCAAGGACCTCCAAGGCGCTTCAGCTTGTATCTTTTCTGGCGCCACTTGCAGCCCACTTTGTCTTAAAAGCTCAACGAGCTCCCCGATCATTTCTTCCGGATTTAATTGATCACCAGCCAACAGTATGTCATCCATATAATGATAGATGAAATATTGAGGCCACCTTTTTCTGATTGGCTGTAAAGCCCAATTTACATAAATTTGACACATCGTGGGTGAATTTTTCATGCCTTGTGGCAATACTGTCCAATGATATCTTTGCATGGGTTGCGCCTTGTTTGTACTTGGGACTGAGAATGCAAAATGTTTGGCATCGTCTTCATGCAGAGGGATTGTAAAAAAGCAATCTTTGACATCTATAATCAAAAGCTTCCAATACTTCGGTATCATACAGGGAGATGGTAGCCCTGGTTGCAAGGTTCCCATGTCCACTATAACCTTATTGACTTCTCGCAAGTCAGGTAATAGTCTCCATTTTCCACTTTTCTTTGGAATCACAAAAACAGGTGTGTTCCAAGGACTAATGGTTGGCACAATATGGCCTTTTTCTAGCTGTTCTTTTGCCAAATCTTCCAGGTGGGCGACCTTTTCTGCGGTCAGCAGCCATTGATTTACCCACACTGGATCATGGGTTTTCCATTCCAGTTTGAGCACAGGTCGCGTTTCAATGGCCACTACCGAAAACCCTGCGGATCGCTAGAGAGTGATACATTCATTTGACTCAGTACATCCCGCCCAAGCAGACTTAATGGTAAGATGGCTACATAGGGTCGTACTGAACACACTAGCCCGTCTGGATTTTCACAGGTTAGAGTTGTTACGCTCTGTTGTGTTGCAGAAAACCCACCAACCCCTACAAGTCCGTGAGCTGGAGACTGAGCCAGCCAGCCTGGCGGCCACTCTCGCTGACTGATTATGGTCACATCAGCTCCTGTATCCACTAACATATCGATGGTCCATTGTCACGGTCACACGGCAAGGTCAGGATGCCTAAACTTCATTTTCCAAGTCGGTTTTCTTCTGCTGATATCTAATGCTAGAAAGATTTGTGGTCTTCCTGTTGAGTCTAACCCTCCATTCCCCCTCACTGATTGCGCTGCCTGAGGTACAGAAGCAGTAAAAGGCACCAGTTGTGCAATACGTGTGCCTGCAGGAACCGCAACAGGAGGAGATGGAGTCCACAACATTACTTTGATGGTTCCCGTATAATCAGCGTCGATGACTCCAGGGAGAACAAAAAGTCCCTGCTTTGTTGCTGAAGTTCGTCCTAATAACAAAGCACTCAATCCATATCCTAATGGTCCATTCGCGTTAGTCAGGACATCATAAACTGACATGTCCCATAAGGTAACTTCTACTGTTGTTTCCACGTCCACTCCGGTGCTCCCTCTGGTTTGGGCGCTAAGGCTTGCCAAGCAGCCTGGTGGCGCTTCCTCATTTGTGTCGTCGCGCGGGGTGCCTTCGCACTCGGTTGCCCGTATCCCAATTTCATACCATCCCGATGATACTTTGAACAACATTCTGAGGCTTGATGACCAAATTTTTGACATCGACCACATGGTGCTCCTGCTGGGCCTATTCCTTGCTGAAAGGGTCCTTGTTGGAAGGATTTATGACCTGTCTCAATCTGCCTAGGTCCTTTCCTTGTGGCCTTGCGCTGAGCTCTAAAATGGTCTGGTTTTTCACAATTAAAATGTTTTTTCTCCCCTTTTCCATTTATAAATGGCTTAATTGCTGCTGCAAAGGCACTTGCGAGTGTTTCTGCCTGATGTATGGCAGAGCCTACTCTGTTGCAGGCTTCTACCATTTGTACTAACGTTGCTTCTTTTGGCAAAGTTAACAAAATTCTTTTACAATCTACATTGGCATTTTCTACCGCTAAATTCAACAACACTGCTAGTTTTGCCTCTTCATTGGTATACACCTTATTCAAAGCGTCTCTCAGACGATCAACAAAAGACATATATGGTTCATCTCTCCCTTGTCTAATTTGAATATAAGATGGTTGCCTCTTTCCCTCCTCAGGGACTCTTCGCAACGTATTCAACACTAGTCGCCCAACTAATTGCAAGGCTTCTAAGGGCAGCCGAGCTTGCAATCTAACATCCACAAATGGTCCCTGGCCTGTCATTTGTTCCATAGTAATGTTCTGAAGCGGATCGCCGTCTTGACGCTCCAGGTTTCTCAGGGCTTCTTGCATACAGAGTTTATACCATCTGTCTGCCCACAATAACCTTTGGGTTGGTGTCAACAACATATCTATCATCTGCCGACAATCCCATGGTGTAAGAATCATTCCCATAAATATGTTATCTAATAGAGCTTGCGTGAAAGGTGATTGCAAGCCATAATTTTGCACTGCCTTCCGCACTTCCTTAATCAAGTCCCAGTGAAATGGGTCCCAGCGATTGGGCCTGTGAGGCTGTACACTAACAGGAAATGCCATCGGTAACTCCGTTTCCTCGTCTTTCATTGCTCCTAAAAAAATGTCTTTCCACCGCTCTCTAGGGTCGCCTTTCGTTCTAGGCTCTTGCCTCCCTATAGTCTCTACAACAGGCTCTTCTCCTTCGTCACTACTATCAGGCAACGGGGGCCGTAAAGGTGGCAGGGGCTCGGCTGAGGGCTTCAAAACTACGGCTTTTGATCGGTTAAGTCTGGGTGGTTTCGGGGGTGGTGAAACCCGCCCCATCAATCTTTCACACGGGCACACGGGGGAACATTGAGTACATTGTTCTGGGCAATGTTGTCCCGTCTTGCCCTCACATACATCATCGTAGATCTGTTTCCCTGACTTATCTAATGCAGCTGGTTCACCCGGTGCATCTGGCACCTCAGGCGGTGCATTCGGAGTCGCTGAAGGTCCTGGACCCTCTGACTCGGTTAAAAAGGGATTGGTTGAAGGCAGTTTAACAGCCTCCTCCATATCAGCTGCGGCTTTTCTCCCTGCCTTCAAGGCTTTTAATGTGGTTAATATCAATTTCCACGCCGTCACTAACTCTGCGGCGGTTTTCTCAATATGCTCCCATAATATTTTTCCTATCTCCTCCCACGTCTCTGCCTTAAACGCCACAGACGGATCGGGGGGGTACCCTTTCTTTCGGCACCAAATTAGGAGCCTTCTAAGTGTATATTCATCATATTTCAGTCCTCTCTTAGAGAGCATATGCAGCAGGAGTCTGACTATCGCCCCTTCTTCACGCGATGCGTTCTGCCCCATGCCGCCCCGGTTGCTCACCTCACCTCGCTGGGTGCTTTTCCGTTGCAACGTATTCCTTTTTCTTTTTCCTTGCGTCAGTCCCGCTGACTGCAATTCTTCCAACCGGGCTTCTCCCGCAGCGTCCTCTGCGCTCGACCTGTGTTCAACGATGAGATCCCATAGATCGCATCACGTCAGGGTCACCAGTTGCGGGAGAAGGATGGACTTCACAGCTCTATGAGAGTTATATTCTGAAGTCGTTTATTGTCTTGTCTGACTCCAATATATATCATAATTTTTGCTTAGTCGCTGCGCTCACACTCATGATTGGTTACAGCTTGTTACACACATTATTGCAATTGGCTATATACAAAATATCACGTGCTGTCCATGTGCCTCTCACACAGTCAGGATTCGCTGCCTGCAGGTGTTCCTGCACTCCTTTGCTTCCTCTTAGTTGTTTACCACAGCTCCTTCTCCTCAAGGCTGAGCCATGCAGATGTCCAGCTGTTTACCAGCTTCTCAATGCTACAGCTCCTTCTCCTCAAGGTCGAGCCGTGCAGAGTGATCCCAACAGGAGAGGGCACCAGGATGAGGGGTTTCCCTCTGTTAGGCAGCCAGCTTGCCAGTTTGGGAGTGGGAAAGGCTGCTTGCAGGTGGGTGATGTTTCCCTCCCCAGTCTCCTGCCCCACTGGGACCAGGGATGCGGCACTGGACAGGCATGGGATATGCAGGGCATGGGGGGATGAGCCCAGCTGAGCCTGCATCCAGCTCTGCCTCATCCTGGGCAGAACCTGCTTGGACAAGAGCCAGAAGTGGGGACTGGGAGGTGCCAACAGTCATGCAGCTCTGGGGTTGGGGATGGGGGAGCATTGAGGACACCATGGGGAGGGCTGGGGATCTCTGGGGACACCGCAGGGGATGGGGGAGCATTGGGGACACCACCAAGGAAGGCAGGGGATCTTCAAGAATACTGCAGGGAAGGGAAGAAGAACATCAGGGACACCACAGGGGAGGGCAGAAGAGTTCTGGGGACATCACAGAGAGGGCAGGGGAGCTCTGGGGACACTGCAGGGAAGCTGGGAAAGGAGGAGCACCTACCCTGCAGGCAGGGCAGCAGGAGTGGGCACCCCTGGGAGCTACAGCTCCGCTGCCTGCCTCCGCGCAGTGTGCCAGCCCAGACCCAGCACCAAATCTTACCTTTGGCTGCAATGCGGCGCTGAGGGATGCTATGGTCAGGGTGAGGAGGAGAGTGATGCTAAGCCTGCCCATCATCCTCAGGAGTGGGAGCTTGCTGCTGAACTGGGTGTTGCCTGGCTTTGTGGGAGGATGTCCTGGTTCCCAGTCAGCCCCAGGAAGGTCTGGGGACCTGGCTGAGGAGCTCCTCCATCCTCCCAGCATGATGGTCCATGCTCGGCAAGGCTGCAGCCAGAGCTGGGACAAGGAGAGAGGCAGAGGAGCAGAGCAGGGTTTGTGGTCCTGACCAGGGGGCTGGTGGGAGTGATGACCATGCGGACATGGCAGAGGGGGCAGGAGCTACGGGACTTCATTTATAAGTGAAGTTATAGGCTTGAAAATCAGATTTATTCTTTTGTCATCACTGCAGTGTGGCTTGGTACTGACCAGCCACGGAGTCCCTGGGTGACCTGGGAACTCCCCAGCTCCATCTGCTTAGATGGGACAACAGCTGGTTTGAGACAGATGTTGGGCACTGAGACACTGGACACTGAGACATTCAGTGTTGAGACATTTGTAAACAGTTGCTAGGAACAGTGCCTTCAGAAATGGTCACATAGGACAGTCTTCTGCATGTGGTTAAGACATGTAAGTGCTGTTTCCCATGTAGCTGAGATAAGCAGTCCCTGTCCTGGGTCCTGGCAGCCCCTGGCTGAGGGCTGTGCCTGGGCTTCACCCAGGCCCTGCAGGAGCCCCCACACCCCAAACCACCCCCTGGTCGTTGCAGGGGATGGACAGAAGGACAGGGAGTCGTGATGGCAGGGTGAGGGTATGTGTGTGGGAACAGGTGGTGTTCTGCAGCATCTCTAGGGACTCGGCAGATGAAGGAAGTGAACCTACCCCAACAGCAATAAGAAAACCCCAGGGCATTGTGGGCCAGAGGTGGGGACCCCCAGTCAGACATACCAGGCCGAGAGCAAAGGTCAGTGAATGTCAGGGCAGGATCAGGCCAGGGTGGGCTGTTGCTGCAGGGGAGCAGGACAGCTGCTGAAGGATCAAGGATGGGGCCATATGGGAAGTGGGGCCAGGATAGGGGATGTTTGGGGCACCTGACAAGTGCAGCTTGGGGCAGGGCAGTGGCGATGGCACTGTAGGTGCTGGCTTCCTGTAAACCCTGTGTTTTTGCTTTCTGTTTCTGTTCCACAATTAAGCAAGCAGACTGCTTACATCATCTCTTATCCCGTGGGCTGCCTTTTTAGGAGACCCCAAGGGACACCCCCAGCCATGGGGGTGATGAAAGGACAGAAATCAAGTTTTACTCCCCGGTCCCGCATGGTTCTCGATGGCCCCACATCCACTGTGGGCTCTCCTGCCAGAGCTCCCAGCTTAATCCTCCCGCTCCCACTGGGCTCCCAAGGCTTTAACCTCACAGACCATTTGGAGAAGCAGTTCGCAAGGGAAGCACTGAGGCAGGGACCTGCTCATGCTGCTGGTGACAGCCACAGGGGGTGTTTGGAGAGGGTGAGCATGAGAATGAGCCTCTGAGGATGCAGGGGTGAGGATGAGGGGGCAGGGGTGAGGATCAGAGTGGAGGGGTGAAGATGAGGATGAGGGTGCAGGGGTGAAGATGAGAGTAGAGGGGTGGCTTTTGATCAAAAGTTGAACCACTAGACACCTCAGCCAGTTGTGGCGCAGCCAGTAAAGGCATACCCTGGTCAGGTTCTGGTCCATGCACTCCCTAGGAGCTGGGGGGCCTGAGAGCAGCCCTGGAGCCCAGCAGGAAAGGAGAGAGAGGAGCAGAGGGTGAGGAATTCTGGGGAAAGGCAGGTAGGGGCATCCTGCAAGAGGAAGAGAATGGTGGACAGGCCCCAACACTTGGCCAGGGCACTGTGTGCTTGCTACCCCAAAACCCCTGCCCCATCTGACAGTCTCTTCCCCCGGCAGCCCTGCAACCCCCAGGCAGCACCCCCCTCCAAGCCCTTCGTGCCTCTCCCTGCCCACATGGCTCCTGCCTGGGATGCTCACAGGCACGTGAGTTTGGAGCTGCAAGTTAGGGATTAGGGAACTTGCGAGTTAGAAACTTTGTGAGTTGCTGAAGTGATGAATTTAGTGAGTTCACATGTTAGATGAGTCCATGCAAAGGGCTGAAAGGATTAAATACCTGACAATCACTGGCTAAGACCTTAAACATGTAACTTTTTGCCTGACAAGATCAGACCTTGAGCAAGCTCGTTAGGCTTCCCGTGTAAATCACTGATAACAGGAACTCAGGCACCAAAGAACTAGTTTAAACTGACCTCCTTGTACCATTCTGAGGCCGAAAGACTGATGAGCTAATTCAATGACTATATACAGACAAGGGAAGCCCAAAATTCAACGAGCGGACAGCGTGAGGAAGACTATGGACGACCACCTGAGGGTGAAAAGACCCTAACCCTAATTTTACTGCGCATGCTTGGACTATGTAAATGAATTCCAGGAACTCATCACCTTCTCAGGGAATCTTATGAATATGTATGATTTTTCTGTATATGAACTGATGTGCTTTACTAACCCATTGGAGCACTCGTGGTGGAGCAATTCCCAGTGCTGCCCAGCGCTGCAATAAAGAATGCCTGCCTTCCGAAACCTCAAAGTGTTAGAGGGTTTTCTTGCCGACTTTTTTGGTATCAGGGCAGTGAGCCCTTGTTTAACATGTTTGTTTGTTTTATTTCCTAGTGAATGCATTGGGTTTGCATGGCAAGGTTGGGGGGGGGGGGTGGGCTGCAGAGGGGGCTTCTGTGAGAAGATGCCAGAAGCTTCATCCATGTCCAACAGAGCCAATGCCAGCTGGCTCCAAGACAGACCCACTGCTGGCCAAGGCCAAGCCCATCAGCAATGGTGGTAGTGCCTCTGGGATAACAGAGTTAAGAAGGGGGGGGGGGGGGGGAAAGGCACACAGCAATTGCAGATGGAGAGAGGAGTGAGAATGCATGAGAAACAACTCTGCTGACACCAAGATCAGTGAAGAAGGAAGGGGAGGAGGTGTTCCAGGCACCAGAGCAGAGATTCCCCTGCAGCCCGTGGTGAAGACCATGGCGAGGCAGGCGTCCCCCTGCAGCCCATGGAGCTCCACGGTGGAGCAGATATCCACCTGCAGCCCATGGAGGACCTCATGCTGGAGCAGGTGGATGTGCCCAAAGGAGGCTGTGACCCCATGGGAAGCCCACGCTGGAGCAGGCTCTTGGCATGACCTGTGGACCCATGGGGGACCCACACTTGAGCAGTCTGTTGCTGAAGGACTGCAGCCCATGGAAGGGACACAGGCTGAAGCAGTTTGTGAAGAACTGCAGCCTGTGGGAAGGACTCATGTTGGAGAAATTTGTAGAGGACTGTTTCCCATGGGTGGGACCCCACGCTGGAGCAGGGGAAAAAGAGTGAGGAGGAAGGAGCGGCAGAGACAACACGTGATGAACTGACCGCAATCCCCATTCCCTGTCCCCCTGTGCCACTCGGGGGGAGGAGGTAGAGAAGTTGGGAGTGAAGTTGAGCCTGGGAAGAATGGAGGGGTGGGGGGAAAGGTGTTTTAAGATTCGTTCTTATTTCTCATTATCCTACTCTGATTTGATTGGTAATATTACCCCGTTTTGCCCATGTGGGTAATTGCTGAGTGATCTCCCTGTCCTTATCTCAACCTCCCAGCCTTTTGTTACATTCTGATTCCCCTGTCCATCTGCGGAGAGGAGTGATAGAGCAGCTTGGTGGGCATCTGGAATCCAGCCAGGGTAAACCCACCACACAAGTTCATAAACCAAAGTTTAATATACAGGTGACATTGACCTGTGAATTTGAGTGCTCCAAACGGAGCCTCATCCTGTTCCACCCTCTGGCTGATAGGGCAACAGCCAGTTAGTGGGAAATATATGCATATGTACATATATACAGCATGGATCCCTCCAGTATCTGGCCTTAGCCACCCAGTGTGCCCAGTAGTTGCTCCTGGAGCCCCAGGTCCCATCCCTGGTCCCTCCAATATCCAGTCCAGACTCAGGGCCACCTCGAGAGCCCAGGCTCCCAGCTTGTGACTGTGGTCCCCTCTGCAGGGGCTGGCACCCAGCCTTCCCCCATATGTGCACCCAGGACCAAGCCCCTTGATAGTACTTGGAAATGGAGTTTAACAGGAAGACAGGGCAGACTGAGGTGCGGAGATGCAGGATAAGGCCAGGTGAGTGTACTGACCTGCCTGCACACAGCCTTCACCCCAACCCCTGGCTATGGAGCATCCCACTGTTCTGCCCCAGGGATGCTGCCTGGGGCCACCTACCATGGGGCCCCTGCAGGTGCCCCAAACAGGTGCACAGGAAAGAAGGAACCCACCAAGGCCCAAAGCCGTGGCTGGGAAACAGGATTATCCAGCTGCTGTCCTCCCCTTGTCCCCCAGCCCTGTCCCGCCCAGACCCCTGAAACACCACCCTACCCTCCCCCAGCCACTGTCTGCCTCCTGCCTTGCCCTGCCCACAGCCACAGAGTAGCTTTTTGCACCAGGGACATTTTCCCCAGGGACACATGGGGCACAGCTCTCTGCCAGGCAGAGAAAGATATGGCTCCTTATACAGAGGCAGCAAGCTTTGGGAGGAGGGCCCTGCCAGCAGGCTGCTGGGAGGAAGCAGGGCAGGGTGAGGCCATGGTTCCCTGCCAGGATGCTGGGAGCAGACAGGAGCTCAGCATGGGGCCAAGGCAGCAGAGCGCCTTGGGGATGCAGGTGGGACAGCGGAGTGCAGGTAACTCCGGTCCCCATCCCCATCATTTGATGTGGGTGAAGACAGAGGTACTGACCCTGGGGGGAAGCCATGTCAGCAGGAGCGGAGGGAGGGCTGCAGGGTGGTAGGGCAGGACTCACCTGGTGGCTTTCCAGGCATCCCTGCAGGATGGGACCTCTTCCTACAGGAGCCATGTGGTCTTCAGTGTCTCCTTCCTGCAGTAGTCCACAAAGCACTGGCCCACAAAGGCGGTGGTGGAGTCTGGCGGGGGTTCAAGCAGGGCAGAGGGGGCTCAGAGCCTGCACCTCCAGACAGGGGAATCTGGGCCACTGCCCCTGGCAGACAGACAGACACCCCCACCACATGCCCCAGACAGATAGACCTCCCTGCTGCATTGCCTGGGTGGATCACTTCCACATCGCCTGGACAGGTAGATGGGCACCACCCTTGCCATGTCCCCTGGACAGACCGCCATCCCCCTGCTGCATCCCATGGTGGGAGCAAGAGCAGTCAGTCCATGGCTGCAGCCAGGGTTTCTCTGGGTGCTACGGGGAGTATGGGGGACCAGCTGTGGGGCACCCTGTTCCCAGCACAAACAGGGGATCACTGGCTGCCCCGTGATGCTGCCGGTACTGTGCCAGGTACTGCTGTACCTGTGAACTGCCACTGCACGGTGAAGCTGAAGGTGGGCTGCCCCTTGGCACCAGGGTGCTGCTGGGGCCCTTGCAGGGGTGATACCAGTATCTGCTTGTTGGCGGCCACCACCATGATGGGGTAGGAGCCCGAGAAGGTCCCAGCCATGTCCAGGACCAAGAGGGTCATGTTGGAGCCAAGCTCATTCCTTCACAGGCCCTGCAGGTTGCACTGGGGACCGGGGGTCATGCTGGCACCTTGCACAGTGCTGAGCCATGACCCCTCCCCCTCTTCAGCTTGCTGGGGTGCCAGGACACTTGCCTCATGTGTCTGGGGGCTGACACAGCCCCTCTGCACAGCAGCTGGGACCAGTGGCGCAGGCACCAGCTGGGCCAGCACCTCTCCCTCCCATGGCAGGGCAGAGTTGGGGGTAATGAGGGTACCCCCCCCCCCCATACCAGGGGTAGGTGACCAATGCTGCCCCTGGGGACAGCACAGCCAGGGCTGGCAGCTCCCTCGGTCATGCATGCTGCACTCTGGGATGGCACAGCACAGCAAGAGCATGCAGCCCCTCAGCCACAAACACTGAGTGCTGGGATGGCACAGCACAGCATGGTACAGCGCAGCACAGCATGAGCAGGCAGCCCCTTGGCCATTCACACTGCACCCCAGGGATGGCACAGCATGGCACAGCCAGGGTGTGCAGCCCCTCATCTGGTCACCCTGCACCCCAGGGATGGCATGGCACAGCACAGTATGGCACAGTGAGAGCAGGCAGCCCCCCAGCTGGACAGTGCCCCCAGGCTGCCCTTACCTTCCTGGTGGTATGGGGGCCAAACAGGGCCAGAGAGAGCAGGAGGCAGCAGCTGAGGCTCCCCATGGTGATAGCAACCTTCTCCTCCTCTCTTCTCCTTTCTTTCCCAAACCCTTTCTGTTCCCTTCCTGGTAACTGCTCCTTCTCCTCTGTTTGGAGGGCTGGCATCTCCCCTCCTTCTTCTGCTCCCAGCAAGGCTCCAAGACCTGAGGAGGAGCCATCCCCCTCCCAAGGGACACATGGCCAGCCAAGCATGGTTTCCCACTGGCAGGCACCCACTGTTCCAGAGCATCCTCTCAAACACCTTTTTGCCTTTGCTCAGGATGACAGCATATTTCTGCTGGATCTCAGCATCCCCTAGCACCTCTGCCATCTTGCACATCATACAGATGGCTGCCAGCCACAGTCCACCACAATAGACACTGCCAGAGCAAAAGGAGAGCAGCGTCAGCAACACGGGACACCCCATGGGTTGCACAGAGCTCCCACAACAGACAGGGACCACAGTCCCAGCTCTGACCTACCTCCCCACCCCACACTCCCCATCTCCAACCCCCACCTGCCTCTCTTGTTCACCTGACTCCATTTAACACCCACACGTCATACATCTGGTCAGCAAAGCCACCATTTTCAATGAGCCCATTGTTATCAGTATCAAACTTCAGCTCCAACTCCGTAACAGCCTGCGGAAGAGGCAGGAGATGGTCATACAGCCTAAGCATCTCAGCAGCTTTCTGCCACAGCTGCCCCTCACGCTCTGCTTAGGAGCATCCATCCTCTTAGGATGTTGCACAGCTCCCAAGGGAAGTGAGGAGGGGGGATGCCCCATGGTCTGATCTCCTCCCAGTACCTGGCAGACTGGCCACATGTCCTGCAAGTACAGGGAGTCGTGTGTCAGGTAGTAGCTGCGGTACACCTGCAGCACAAACTTCAGGTTGAGGTCCTTCTAGTTGGCTGTGCTGTGCATCAGGTAGGCACTGACATGCTGCCACGGCTCATCACCTAAACAAGGACAGAGTGGATGCAGCAGAACAGCAAGAAACAAACATCCCTTCTCCTACCCAGGAGCAAGGTCCTAAGGGTGCTGTGATCAAGCAGCACTAAAATAACATATTGCACCCTGTGCCATCTCTAGTGAGAGCAGCCTTCTTGCTACTGCTCAGCTTCCCTCCATCTCCCTTGCACAAGCTCCACGCAGTGTGGTCTATGTTACCATCACCACCCCAAACCATCCAAGCTTTTAATTCACAGAAAAAAAGCCAAAAAACCCCCAAAACCACACCACTGTACTCCATGCACCATACCTTCCCCACAGCTTGAGAGTCAACTACCCTGAGAAAGTTGTGTGAGCAGCCCTGCACCCCCTCTGCCCCCAGCAGGCCAGGCCAGACCCCTCACCTAGGTCCCCAATATCATGTGGCATCATGCTCTTCAGCTTCACCTGGGCTGTCTGACCACACATCAAGTACCGCCAGGGCTGGATGTCCTCATTCACCACTGTGACAGCTGGAGAGGGCACAGAGTGAGAGATGTTAGAAAGGCACTGCAGCAGCAAGCCCCAAGCACAGGCATGGGGAGGGCCACCAGCACCGGCAAAACAGGCTCCCCTTTGGGGCTCTGACTGCAAGATTGCAGCCCTCTGCAAAGGGCTGAGGGGACACCAGGCTGCTCCCAGTCGCCCCTCAGCAGGGGACATGCAACTGTCATCACCCCTTTAAGCAAGGTGGTGGCAGCACCCAGGACTGGGAGGGAAACCCCAGGTCCCTTTCCGCCGGGCAGCTCTCCAGCCACTCTTCCCCAAGCCTGTAGCGTTGCATGGGGTTGTTGTGACCCAAGTGCAGGACCCGGCACTTGGCCTTATTAAACCTCATACAGTTGACCTCTGCCCATCGATCCAGCCTGTCCAGATCCCTCTGCAGAGCCCTCCTACCCTCCAGCAGATCAACACTCCCACTCAGCTTGGTGTCATCTGCAAACTTACTGAGGGAGCACTCAATTCCCTCATCCAGATCATCTATAAAGATATTGAACAAGACCGGCCCCAGAACCGAGCCCTGGGGAACACCGCTTGTGACCGACCGCCAGCCGGATTTAACGCCATTCACCACAACTCTCTGGGCTCGGCCATCCAGCCAGTTCCTCACCCAGCAAAGAGTAAACCTGTCTAAGCCACGAGCCGCCAGTTTCTCCAGGAGAATGCTGTGGGAGACGCTGTCAAAGGCTTTACTAAAGTCCAGGTAGACAACATCCACAGCCTTTCCCTCATCCACTAGGTGGGTCACCTGGTCATAGAAGGAGATCAAGTTGGTCAAGCAGGACCTGCCTTTCATGAACCCATGCCGGCTGGGCCTGATCCTTTGGTTGTCCTGCAGATGCCCTGTGAGCACTCTCAAGGCCAACCGCTCCATAATCTTCCCCGGTACAGAGGTCAGGCTGACAGGCCTGTAGTTCCCAGGATCCTCCTTCCGGCCTTTCTTGTAGACGGGCGTCACATTGGCAAGCCTCCAGTCATCTGGGACCTCCCCTGTTAACCACGACTGCTGGTGAATGATGGAGAGTGGCTTGGCAAGCTCCTCCACCAGCTCTCTCAGTACTCTCGGGTGGATCCCATCAGGCCCCATAGACTTGTGGGTGTCCAGGTGGTTTAACATGCCCTTGACTGCTTCCTGCTGGATTATGAGGAGTATATTGTGCTCTCCATCCCCATCTTCCAGCTCAGGGGGCTGAATATCCTGTGGATACCTGGACTGGCTATTAAAGACTGAGGCAAAGAAGGTAATAAGTACCTCAGCCTTGTCCTCATCCTTGGAGACAGTGTTCCCCGCCATATCCAGTAGGGGATAGAGATTCTCCTTGGCTCTCTTTTTGTTGTTAATATATTTGTAAAAACATTTTTTATTATCCTTTACAACTGTGGCCAGACTGAGCTCTAGCTGGGCTTTTGCCTTTCTAATTTTGTCCCTGCTTGACCTAACGAGATCCCTGTACTCTTCGTGAGTTGCCTGCCCCTTCTTCCAGAGGTGATAAACTCTCCTCTTTTCCCTGAGTCCCAGCAAAATCTCCCTGTTCAGCCAGGCCGGTCGCCTTCCCCGCCAGCTCTCCTTACGGCACATGGGGACCACCTTCTCCTGTGCCTTTAAGATTTCCTTCTTGAAGGCTGTCCAGCCTTCCTGGACCCCTTTGTCCTTCAGGACTGTCTCCCAAGGGACTCTCTCAACCAGTGACCTGAACAGGCCAAAGTCTGCCCTCCGGAATTCCATGATAGCAGTTTTGCTGACCCCTCTCCTTACTTCGCTCACAACTGAGAATTCTATCATGTCGTGGTCGCTAAGCCCAAGACGGCCTCCGACCACCACATCTCCCACCAGTCCTTCTCTGTTTGTAAACAGCAGGTCCAGCAAGGCACCTCCCCTGGTGGGCTCACGTCACCTTCCAAATAAGCAAACCTTCCATACTCCTGCAGGACAGGGAGGAGGTAGGAGAGGCCAGCTCCCACTGGCCCCTGCAGGACCTTGGCACGGCTGTCCATGGGCAGCTCCACCCAGATGGTCCCCCCATCCATCACGAAGTAGAGCTCATCGAAGAGGACTAACTTGTATCAGGAAGGCAGCTGGCTGCGGGCAACAGGGAAACTCAACCACAACAGCCAAGGTGGTGATGCTCCTGCCCTGACCCCCCAGACAACTGCAGGAGGCCACGAGGAAGGTGCTCCCATCTATCCTACCTGTTCTCCAGGATGGGCTTCTGCCACACTTCAATCTTCCTCTCCCACTCCTCATAGTGCGTCACAGCGTGATGCAACAGGGCAAGAGTAGCATCACCTCCGCTGCCAAAGAAGCAGGTGTACCACCTGTGAAGCAGAGGTTTGGCAAGTACACCACAGGCTCAGGCTGGGAAGCCCACCCAGCCATGGAAGAGGGGCTAAACTACAAACACCAGAATAAAGTGCAGGAGTGTTGAAGAGCAAGGGCTGGGGAGAAGGTCCCCTCCATGAGCTGGCAGGGCTACGGCTACAGGGAGTGGGTGGCACAAAGCTCCCCATGCAGCACTCAAGCCCAGAAGCAGAGAGAAGGGGGCTTCGGGGACATGAGCCAAGCCCCAGCAGAGACAACCCACTCACCTGAGGTGCAGCTTCTCCTTGGAGCCAAAATGAACACAGGGCGTGTCACAAGCCAGGGCCAGCTCCAGTGTCCTATGCCACTGGGCAGGCACCCTGTAGCTAGCACACACCGCTGCTGCCATCGCCTTTCCCTTCTCCATTGGGCTACTTTTACCTGCCAGGAAAAAAAATATTCACAAGTGACCAAGGAAGCCTGAGGGGAGGAGACACAGGATGGGACCTGGGGGGGGGGAGGAGAAACACTGATACTCCCACACACCAAGGGGGATGAGGCTATTCAGGCATGCCCCAGCCCCCTTGCAACCTGGAGGGTACATCCCTAGGGTGTTGAGATGACATTACCACACACAAGTAACTGCTTTTTGCAAGCAGGAAAAAATATCTACCATGTGTGGAGGGGTTAAAAAAAAGTTGTCAAAGCAGAGGAACAAATCAGACAGGAAAAGCCACCAGGCATGAGTGGGAGGGACAGAGCACCCCATGACTTTGTAACTGCGCTGCACCCAGAGACACTGTGACTTTCTAGTGACAGTCATTGCTTCCAACGTTTTGCAGGGTGCTTGAATTGTGCCTATATTTAAGAAAAGCCCTGAGGCAGCTGGATAATTACATTCTGGTTCTGACATGTGTACCAGGTAAACTCATTAAAGCAACAATTTTAACAGAAGCACAGATCCTGACTATGATAATGTCTGGCATACACAAAGGAAAACCACATCCCAACAGCCTGGAGAGCTCTGAGTGCATTCTGCTGATGAGCAGGCAGGAAACTTAGTTTTCCAGAAATAGGTAAATGCTTTACATAATTTAAGCTTCAAGATACCTTGCAGAGTCCCAGTGCTAGCATCACTAGTTTGTCAGCATCATCCTTGTTCAAAAGCTGGCAGAGACATTAGGCAAATGGTCATCTTGTCACGATAACAGGTTCGCAGCAAGGACTGGGAGTTGCCACCCTGCTTCAAGACAAGGGAGCAAGCAGACAACAGAGGATGATGCAGAAGTATCAAGGGAATTTCAGAGACCTTCAGGAAACCCATGTAGTAACCAGAGGACAACAAACAATGGTAGCACCAAACCCCAAGGACTGCTAAATGCCTGCTAAAAGAAATCTGACAGGGCCCAGCTCGTGGATCTGGTGACAGGAACTCAGGGAAGGTGGCTGGGCATCATCCTGGCTACTCAGCAGAAATCTCAACTCAGTCTGTGCAAGGTTGCATGCTAACGAGATACTGGCACATGCAATTAATATAGCCAAGAACAACCTCGGAGTGGTGCCAACAGCTTTTGGAGAACCACAGCAAGGACAGCGTGACAAGCAATGGGAGATTAAGATGCAGGCTAAAGCTGGGAAATGAAGCACAGCATCACCAAGAGCTTCCTGCAACGGCCTGGAGTCAGACGGAGGAAGGGAAACCCACCCTTGCTTGGCATGCTGAGGCTGGCACCCTATGTCCCACCATCAGCATGACCACATGCTCCCCTACTCCACAGAGGACAGAGGTACTCACCGGCAGGGGAATCCAGCCTGCCATCCTGCATGAGGTCCTGCCACACCTCTCTACCCAGTCCCATGGGACTGAATGCAGTAAGGTGAGCAACTCCCATGCCAGTCTGGGGAGGGGAAAAGTGTCACCAAAAGGGCTTCTCCCAAGGAGCCAGCAACGTGAGCACTCGCACATCTCTGCAGGGTGGAAGAAGAGCAGATCTCCCCCCTCCCAGACCACACCAGGGGCTGGTACATTTTGAGGGACAGGTGCAAGGGGGGGGACAATGACCCCCCCCCAAAATCCTGGGACCCCAAACTCACTCCCTGCATGCTGCCCAGCAATGCTAACTCCAAACCTATTTGCCTGCTGTCCTGCAAGCTTCACCCACAGCTTTGCTCCTGGCACCCACACCCAAAGAGGGTGCCCTCGGGGAATTCACATTCCCCCTCCTGTCCCTCAGCATTCAGGCAAGTGCTGGGGACCAGTGCCGACCCATGGCACATTGCACACACATCCTTTACCGGCTGCCTGGAAGCAGCTTCCCCCCCCATTCAGCAGGGCTGTACAACCCCCTCCCCAGCAGAAGCCACAGCACTGATGCCAGCCCTTTACCTTCTCCCAGGCAGAGATGGCGAGGGTGAAGGGGTTGAATGCATGTGGTGGTGCAGCTGGACTCTGGCAACCCACTCGCCCTCCTTCTCGAGGGAGAAGGGCTTGTTCCAGTGCCCTCCGCTCCTGTCCTTCGTTCCCATGCCGTTCTGCAGGCTGAACATGATGATGATGTCCACATCCTCATCCCTCCCATTCTCCACCTCTCAGATGAGCACTCCTACCGGCAGGCTGGAGCCCTGGAAGAGACAGACAGCGCCATGTATAGGACTGGTGCTCTGCGGTTAACTGTCAGGAGCATCGCTTCTCAGACCACATGGGATGCAGCAGGATCAAGAGCACTAGGAATGATTTGGTCTCAGAGTCCACTGCCAAGCTGGGGGGCAGGCAATACAAAATTCAGATCACAAGCCCTGGACTAGCAAACCCCCCCACCAGGCAATACACAGATGGAAAACAGCATTTAAGGCTTAGACAGGTGTCTCGCCACCCATCTGCTCATCAGGCTGCTACCCCAGCAAAGCACGTGAGTCTGTAAGAGGAAGATCAGGTGTGTTGGCAGTGCAGCCTGCTGCCCTCACCCAGGGCTGGGAGCAAGCAGGAGCAGCATGCAGGAGCAGCAAGGCATCCCTTGCTGCCGTCCCTGACCTTCCACATTGCTGTGTGGATTCCTCTTGCCTGGGAGCATCAATGAGCAGAGACAGGGGAACTATTGGGAAAGGCCAGCTAATAAGCAGCTCTTCCCTTGGGGACAGCAGGCAAAAGCCAGCTAAAACACACTCAGGAGCACCCAGCTGACCCACAAGTACAGGCTGAGGGTTTCCTAAAACATCACCACCAGATCCTTCGGGCAGTAAGGCCACAGCTCTGGACCTGCCATTCCAGGTAGGCAGGAGCTGGGACGGCCACAGGACAAAACCAAAGGCAGGAAATAAGCAGGACAAAGTGTCAGAGCACAGGTCAGAGGGGAAAGGAGCAGCTGCCAAAGCTAAGCACAGGGAAAAAGAGATTACTCCTCTCAGCACTAACCGCTCCAGGAGAGGCAAAGCCTTCCAGGGTCTCACTGTTACACACCTGTGGCAGCTGGCACTAGGGACAGGATCTTGGGATAGAAAAGACCAGGCTGGGAAAGAACATTAACAAGGCAGAAAGCCTGGTCATCTTCAGGCAACAAGAGATAAGGAACTCCTCTACTGAAGTGTCCCTGGATGCATGAGCAATGCTCAAGGGTCAAAAGCTTGCCAGTTCCGAGCCTCTGCTGCCCAAACAGGACACACCGAGCATCTTGCAGGACAGCCCCATCTCTGCCGTGCCAATCCTTTCCCCCTCTCATGTAGACAGCTCTGCAAAGTCCCTGCCAACCTGCTCCATAAGAGCCGTGCTGCCACAGCCCAGTGTGGCCCAGCACTCCCATGGGAGGGCCATCACCTCCTTACCTTATAGTCATGGGGGATGACAGGAGAGACCTGGCAGCAAGTGAGCACCACGTTTTGCCCCAGGAGTTCATAGACCATCCAGGTATGGGGGTACAGGGCATGGTAGAAGGCATAGTGGCCACAGTAGCCCCAGTTCCATCCCTGCAGAGCACTAGGTCTGTCTGCGGACAGAACCTGCTGGTAAACTGTCTGCCCCTTGTGACACAGGCATGCTGTGAACTGGAGAGGAGAGGAGCACGTGGAGGGGAAGAGATGAGCTCAAGAGCAGATGCCTCAACTGCCCAGGCTGCTGCAGTGCCCCTCACACTCCTCGCAGGCCCCACACCATCCAAGTCCTACTGCACCTACCTGGTCGGCAATGACCGTTTCGTAGTGATAAATGCCAGGATTCAGCTGCCAGCAGCAGAACTCACCCTGCCAGGCACAGGTGATTGTGCCTCCCCCAATCCCACTCAGTGGGCACACTGGCAGAAACACCTGAAATTAGCACCCTGGTTCCTCCCCGCAGTGGGGTCTGGCCCAATGACACACACATACCCATGCAGCTCCAGGGGCCCCTTGGCACTGCCTGCACCCCAGAAGCAATTTGATCCACTCTCCCCCTCTAGCACCTTGACGGCCCCATGTGAAACCCTGCCCACCCAGCACATGCTGGCACTGCCTCCCGCACCACCCCAGTGCCCAAACTGGAGGCTGACCACAGACCTGCTGTAGGAACAGCACATAAGAGGCCAATGAAGGCAGATTTCTTCTCTATGAGGGTCATTTGTATCACCACCTGAAGTATTGGCAAGCAAGGGAAGGAGAGGTATGAAAGAAGACAGGAGCTGGCATCACTGCGCAGGAGGATGTGACTGACACACATTGCAGCTGCCCCTCTTGTAGAGATGTACAATGGGGACCTGTGTCCCAGGGCACATGGGGTGACATCCCCTGACATCCATCTGCAGTGTGTATCATCATCAGACACGAGCAGGCAGAGCTCAGGCAGCCCAGGGCTGCCGGCAAGGGCACAGCATGAAAACACAGCCCAAGAGCAGGGCTCCCAGCTCATGCAGGGAGCTTTCCCAGCCACCCCACCACAAAGCGGCAACACACACAAGGACCACCACCATGCCTGGTAGGGCACATCCTGCTAAGGAAGGTCTCAGAGCAGAGGCACAAGCCTGGAGAAGCCATCCAGTGCTTTGGGGATGTGAGCCTTGCTCTTCCACCTCCACATCCCCATTGCCACACACAGCCCTGCCACATCCCAGTGTCACATCCTTGGGGGCCGATGGCACAGGGCAGCCTTGCCCTGTAGGAGGCGGTGTTGGCTGTCTGCAGCTGGCAGGATCCCAGGGACTCACCTCCACTCACATGCTGGCTGCACAGCCAGGCCCATCAGATAATTTGTCACCCAAAGGCCTGGGAATCAAGACACACACAAACAGGGGCACACCCACACCTGGATATGCTAGCACCACTCCAAGCAAGCAGAGCAAGGTTGAACTCCCAAGCTGGCACTCATAAGGGACTGGCTTTTGGTAAAGAACCACCCCAAGTTAAATCTTCCATCTGGAGACAATTAGCATACAGAAACCAGCTACCAGATTAGAAGCAGCTGCTGAACGTCCCTGAGCAAACAGACAGGCAAGACCCAAGTGGCTGCTCAGGTGGGCACAGGAGCCCTTGTGGTGGGGAACATTCCTGAGCTACCCACAGGCACTGGTGCTGTACTACTGAGAGGAAAAAGCCACCCCAGCTGGGAGCCCACAGCCTGTCCTGCTCCAGCAGCTCACGGGATGCAGAACCTAGGCAGTGGGGGAGTGAGCACTATTCCCCCAGGACATGTACCCCTAGCTTCATGGGGACGGTGGCATCAAGGGAGAGAGGCTCTTCCACAACACTCCCTGCTCCTACACACTCCTCCCCAGCAAAAACAACACACTCTTGCCTTTTCAGCTGTGTGGTCACCAGAAATTATTCACCAACTTCTAAGGCCCCCAAATCCCTCTGTCCTGGTTTCAGCCAGGATAGAGTTAATTTTCTTCACAGAAGCTAGCGTGAGGCTATGTTTTGGATTTGGGATGAGAAAATGTTGATAACGTGCTGATGTTTTGAGTTGTTGCTAAGCAGTCAAGGACAGTCCAGCTTCTTGTGCTGGCCTGCTAGCAAGAAGGCTGGGGGTGCACAGGAAGCTGGGAGGGGACACAGCCAGGACAGCTGACCCAGTCTGGCCAAAGAGATCACAGAATCACAGAATCACTAGGTTGGAAAGGACCTTCAAGATCATCAAGTCCAACCATTAATCCAGTGCCACCATGTTCCCTAAACCATGTCCCGAAGTGCCACATTCACACGTTTTTTGAACACTTCCAGAGATGGCGACTCCACCACCTCCCTGGGCAGCCTTTTCCAATGCCTGACCACCCTCTCAGTGAAGAAATTTTTCCTACTATCCAATCTAAACCTCCCCTGGCGCAACTTGAGGCCATTTCCTCTTGTCCTATCGCTGGTTACTTGGGAGAAGAGGCCAACACCCTCGTCGCCACAACCCCCTTTCAGGTAGTTGTAGAGAGCGATAAGGTCTCCCCTCAGCCTCCTCTTCTCCAGACTGAACAACCCCAGTTCCCTCAGCCGCTCCTCATAAGACTTGTGCTCCAGACCCCTCACCAGCTTTGTTGCCCTTCTCTGGACACGCTCCAGCACCTCAACGTCCTTCTTGTAGTGAGGGGCCCAAAAGTGAACACAGGATTCAAGGTGCGGCCTCACCAGTGCCGAGTACAGGGGCACGATCACTTCCCTACTCCTGCTGGCCACACTATTTCTGATACAGGCCAGGACGCTGTTGGCCTTCTTGGCCACCTGGGCACACTGCCGGCTCATGTTCAGCCGGCTGTCAAACAGCACCCCCAGGTCCCTTTCCGCCAGGCTGCTCTCTAGCCACTCCTCCCCAAGCCTGTAGCATTGCATGGGGTTGTTGTGGCCGAAGTGCAGGACCCTGCACTTGGCCTTATTAAACCTCATACAGTTGGCCTCTGCCCATCGATCCAGCCTGTCCAGATCCCTCTGCAGAGCCCTCCTACCCTCCCATCATGCTCAGTATATAAAGCTGGGACGAAGAAGAAGGGCTACGGAGCGAAGGACCCTTCCCGAAGCGGCCAAACCGCGAAGGCGGCAGCACAGGGAGAGAGAGAGTGCCCCCCCTCCTGATGAGCGGCAGCTCTGACTCAGCATGGGCGGGGCCAAGGGCGGAGGTGGCCAAAGCCCCTCGCCTACAAGAGCAGCCCCCGGGCGCGCGAGCGACCCGGAGCGCAGCGAACAGGACGTGGCGCGTCAGAAGGGTGGGTAGAGCGTGCAGGGAAGGCGTGCGGGCGGGGTACAGCGTCGTCCCCCCCCGGCACTAGAGGTTCTCTGAGAAGTGGCCATCGTCCTCCCAGAGGAGGCTCAGCCATGGTTGCCACTCGGCTGAAAACCGGGGCCAGAAAGAATGTGGCGACACAGACAGAGCTCCCGCTCAGGCACGCGGCTGTCCAAGTATCCGGCTGCAAAGAGTGCCTGAGCCTGTCGGTTGTTCCAGAGACCAATGGGGACACCATCTGCGTGCGGTGCGACCAGGTGAGTGACCTGCTCAGCCTGGTGGCAGAGCTGAAAGAGGAAGTGGAGAGGCTGAGGAGCATTAGGGAGTGTGAGAGAGAGAGAGATTGGTGGAGCCGCACCTGGCCATCCCTGAAGCAGGGGCAGCTGGTGGAGGCTCCACAAGCAGCAGGGGATCCCCTGTCCTCTTGCTGCCGGGCAGAAGGAGAGGACCTAAGAGATGAGGGGGAATGGAAGCAGGTCCCTGCTTGGGGCGGCAGGCGAATCCCCTCCCGGCCTCCCTCACCATCCCAGCTGCCCTTACACAACAGGCATGGGGCTCTGGAACGTGAGGGACAGGAACATGAGGACCCTGACGAAGGTCCGTCCAAGGGGGTGCCTAGGGTGAGTCAACCAGCCCCATGCATCAAGACGTCCTGTGTTAAGAAAAAAAGGAGGGTGATTGTCATAGGCGACTCCCTTCTGAGGGGTACAGAGGGCCCAATATGTCAACCAGACCCAACTCACAGGGAAGTCTGCTGCCTCTCCGGGGGCCAAGGTGAGAGATGTTGAACAGGGAGATTTTGCTGGGACTCGGGGAAAAGAGGAGAGTTTATCACCTCTAGAAGAAGGGGCAGGCAACTCATGAAGAGTACAAGGATCTCATTAGGTCAAGCAGGGACAAAATTAGAAAGGCAAAAGCCCAGCTAGAGCTCAGTCTGGCTACAGTCGTAAAGGATAATAAAAAATGCTTCTACAAATATATTAAAAAAAAGAGAGGCAAGGAGAATCTCCATCCCCTACTGGATATGGTGGGGAACATTGTCTCCAAGGACGAGGACAAGGCTGAGGTACTTAATGCCTTCTTTGCCTCAGTCTTTAATAGCCAGTCCAGGTATCCACAGGGTATTCAGCCCCCTGAGCTAGAAGATGGGGATGGAGAGCACAATATACTCCTCATAATCCAGGAGGAAGCAGTCAAGGACATGTTAAACCACCTGGACACCCACAAGTCTATGGGGCCTGATGGGTTCCACCCGAGAGTACTGAGAGAGCTGGCGGAGGAGCTTGCCAAGCCACTCTCCATCATTTACCAGCAGTCCTGGTTAACAGGGGAGGTCCCAGATGACTGGAGGCTTGCCAATGTGACGCCCGTCTACAAGAAAGGCTGGAAGGAGGATCGTGGGAACTACAGGCCTGTCAGCCTGACCTCCATGCGGGGGAAGATCATGGAGTGGTTGGTCTTGAGAGTGCTCACAGGGCATCTGCAGGACAACCAAAGGATCAGGCCCAGCCGGCATGGGTTCATGAAAGGCAGGTCCTGCTTGACCAACTTGATCTCCTTCTATGACCAGGTGACCCACCTAGTGGATGAGGGAAAGGCTGTGGATGTTGTCTACCTGGACTTTAGTAAAGCCTTTGAGAGCATCTCCCACAGCATTCTCCTGGAGAAACTGGCTGCTCGTGGCTTAGACAGGTTTACTCTTCGCTGGGTGAGGAACTGGCTGGATGGCTGAGCTCAGAGAGTTGTGGTGAATGGCGTTAAATCCGGCTGGCGGCCGGTCACAAGCGGTGTTCCCCAGGGCTCGGTTCTGGGGCCGGTCTTGTTCAATATCTTTATAGATGATCTGGATGAGGGAATTGAGTGCTCCCTCAGTAAGTTTGCAGATGACACCAAGCTGAGTGGGAGTGTTGATCTGCTGGAGGGTAGGAGGGCTCTGCAGAGGGATCTGGACAGGCTGGATCGATGGGCAGAGGTCAACTGTATGAGGCTTCATAAGGCCAAGTGCAGGGTCCTGCACTTCGGCCACAACAACCCCATGCAACGCTACAGGCTTGGGGAGGAGTGGCTGGAGAGCAGCCCGGCGGAAAGGGACCTGGGGGTGCTGGTTGACAGCCAGCTGAATATGAGCCGGCAGTGTGCCCAGGTGGCCAAGAAGGCCAACAGCATCCTGGCCTGTATCAGGAATAGTGTGGCCAGCAGGAGTAGGGAAGTGATTGTGCCCCTGTACTCGGCACTGGTGAGGCCGCAGCTTGAATCCTGTGTTCAGTTTTGGGCCCCTCACTACAAGAAGGATGCTGAGGTGCTGGAGCGTGTCCAGAGAAGGGCAACAAAGCTGGTGAGGGATCTGGAGCACTAGTCTTATGAGGAGCGGCTGAGGGAACTGGGGTTGTTTAGTCTGGAGAAGAGGAGGCTGAGGGGAGACCTTATCGCTCTCTACAACTACCTGAAAGGGGGTTGTGGCGACGAGGGTGTTGGCCTCTTCTCCCAAGTAACCAGCGATAGGACAAGAGGAAATGGCCTCAAGTTGCGCCAGGGGAGGTTTAGATTGGATATTCGGAAAAATTTCTTCACTGAGAGGGTGGTCAGGCATCGGAACAGGCTGCCCGGGGAGGTGGTAGAGTCGCCATCTCTGGAAGTGTTCAAAAAAACGTGTGGATGTGGCACTTCGGGACATGGTTTAGGGAACATGGTGGCACTGGATTAATGATTGGACTTGATGATCTTGCAGGTCCTTTCCAACCTAGTGATTCTGTGATTCTGTGACATTCGGAGTTATGGCATCTGTCTTCCCAAGAAACCATTACACGTGATGGAGCCCTGCTTCCCTGGAGGTGGCTGAACACCTGCCTGCCCATGGAAAGTAGTGAATGAATTCCTTGTTTTGCTCTGCTTGCATGTGCAGCTTTTGCTTTACCTATTAAACTGTCACAGAATCACAGAATGGTAGGGGTTGGAAGGGACCTCTGAAGATCTTCTGGTCCAACCCCCCTGCCAAATTAGGATCACCTAGGGCAGGTTGCACAGGAACGCGTCTTCATCTCAAACCATGAGTTTCCTCACTGTCCTGGTTTCAGCCAGGATAGAGCTGGTTTTCTTCACAGAAGCTAGCATAAGGCTATGTTTTGGATTTGGGATGAGAAACTGTTGATAATGTGCTGATGTTTTGGGTTGTTGCTAAGCAGTCAAGGACAGTCCAGCTTCTCGTGCTGGCCTGCTAGCAAGAAGGCTGGGGGTGCACAGGAACCTGGGAGGGGACACGGACAGGACAGCTGACCCAGGCTGGCCAAAGAGATATTCCCTACCATACGACATCATGCCCAGTACATAAACTGGAGTTAGCCGGGGGGCAGAAATCGCTGCTCGGGGATGGGCTATCGATCACCGGGTGGTGAGCAATTGCTGTATTGGGCCTCACTTGTTCCTGTACATTCCTTTGTTGGTATTATTATTGTTGTTATCATTGTTGTTTCCTTCTCTCTTGCTGTCCTATTAAACTGTTTTTATCTCAACCCACGAGTTTTTTCCCAATTCTCTCCCCCATCCCACTGGGGGAAGGGGGGAGTGAGCGAGAGGCTGCGTGGTGCTTAGTTGCCCTGCTGGGGCTAAACCACGACAGTCCTTTTTGGCGCCCAACATGGGGCCAAAAGGCTTGAGATAGTAACGGTTGCAGGTCATGATATCAGTTTGATTTGCATCATGCTCTCATCTTTGCCATACATGTTAAGGATCGGTGTTGGTTTCTGCAGGCTGCTGTACTCTGCAATGATTAGTAATGTCTTGCCTGGGAGATTTGTTTTTAGAACACTGACCTTGAGCTTAATGTGGTATCATCTGAGCTCTGTACTAAAGCCGTTACTGTATTTTGGCTACTGTCTTGTGGAGACGATTAGCAATTATACTTCTGCCTCCGAAAGGCTTTTTATGGAGGAAATGCAGAATGGTACCTTTGCTACCCTCTATCATAACATTTCCTCCTTCATCACAATAACTTTTCAGTATTTTGAACACCCTTGGGTAGTTAAAATACTTCTATTGGTACTTCTGGGGAACACTGTTTCGGTTTTGTCTAAGGTTAGCAAGCAATTTAAGAATATCACCCAGAGATCTGCCCCAAGGCTAGACAGTTATGAATGGCAGGGCGTGTGGAACAGCATGGGCAAATGCCTAGGGCGGTGGGCACCTCCGGTGTTTTGGAACTTCATTCCCAAACAAGTGCAGAATCCTGATAAACTAGCAGAATATTTGGAAGAAGTATGCTGTCAGCCTGGCAGCTCCAAGGAGACACAAATCATTGCCATGTGCTGGGGCCTGGCCCATGCCTGCCGAGCTCTATTTAACACTATGCAAAGGGGAGAGAGGCTCTCTGGGTCTGATGACAATGTGACAGGCACCGTGACTACTCCAACCCCTGCAACGGACACTGTAGCTACTCAGACTGTTGCAGCTGAACCAGAGAACCAGCCCGTCCCAGTATCAGTCGCCCCTGTACAAAAGAAGAAATCTTGGAAGTGGAAGTCAGCTCGTTTAGTAAGGGAGGAGGAAGATTCTGCTAAGAAGGAGCCAGAGGAAGAGAGTGAGGAGGCAGAGTGCTCTGAAGCAGGGCCATCACGAGGATGGAAGAGGGAAGAGAGCGAGTCATCGCTTGAAGAGGAGGAAGAGGAAGAACTCATAAAAGAGACAGAAGACTATTGTGGCCTGAATGAAGTCACACCGCCACTGAGTGCTGCCGTGCTGGACATGCTAGAACTTCAATATGAACTGGAGTCAAAGGCAGCCAAGTGGTACGCCACCATTGATATTGCTAATGCGTTTTTCTCAATCCCTTTGGCGGCAGAGTGCAGGCCACAGTTTGCTTTCACTTGGAGGGGTGTCCAATACACCTGGAATCGACTTCCCCAGGGGTGGAAACACAGCCCTACCATTTGCCATGGGCTGATACAAACTGCACTGGAACAGGGTGAAGCTCCAGAACACCTGCAATACATTGATGACATCATCGTATGGGGCAACACAGCAGAAGAAGTTTTCGAGAAAGGGAAGAAAATAATTCAAAACCTTCTGAAAGCCAGTTTTGCCATAAAACAAAGTAAGGTCAAAGGACCTGCACAAAAGATCCAGTTTTTAGGAATAAAATGGCAAGATGGATGTCGACAGATCCCAATGGATGTGATCAACAAAATAACAGCTATGTCTCCACCAACTAGCAAAAAAGAAACACAAGCATTTCTGGGCGTTGTGGGTTTCTGGAGAATGCATATTCCATATTACAGTCTCATTGTAAGCCCTCTTTATCAAGTGACCCGGAAGAAGAACAATTTTAAATGGGGCCCTGAGCAACGACAAGCCTTCGAACAAATCAAACAGGAGAGAGTTCATGCCGTAGCCCTCGGGCCAGTCCGGGCAGGACAAGATGTTAAAAATGTGCTCTACACGGCAGCCGGGGAGAATGGCCCTACCTGGAGTCTCTGGCAGAAGAAACCAGGAGAGACTCGAGGTCGACCTCTAGGGTTTTGGAGTTGAGGATATAGGGGATCTGAGTCCCGCTATACTCCAACTGAAAAGGAGATATTGGTGGCATATGAAGGAGTTCGAAGTGCCTCAGAAGTGATCGGTACTGAAGCACAGCTCCTCCTGGCACCCTGACTGCCGGTGCTGGGCTGGATGTTCAAAGGGAGGGTCCCCTCTACACATCATGCGACTGATGCTACGTGGAGTAAATGGGTTGCACTTATCACACAGCGGGCTCGAATAGGAAACCCCAGTCACCCAGGAATCTTGGAAGTGATCATGGACTGGACAGAAGGCAAAGATTTTGGAATATCGCCAGAAGAGGAGGTGACGCATGCTGAAGAGTCTCCACCATATAATAAACTGCCAGAGAATGAAAGGCAATATGCCCTGTTTACTGATGGGTCCTGTCGTATTGTAGGCAAACATCGAAGGTGGAAAGCTGCTGTATGGACCCCTATACGAGTCGCAGAAGCTGCTGAAGGACAAGGTCAATCGAGTCAGTTTGCAGAGGTGAAAGCCATCCAGCTGGCTTTAGGTATTGCTGAATGAGAAAAATGGCCAATACTCTATCTCTATACTGACTCATGGATGGTGGCAAATGCTCTATGGGGGTGGCTGCAGCAATGGAAGCAGAGCAACTGGCAATGCAGAGGCAAGCCCATCTGGGCTGCTGAATTATGGCAAGATATTGCTGCCCGATTAGAGAATCTCGTCATAAAAGTACGTCACGTAGATGCTCACGTACCCAAGAGTCGGGCCACCGAAGAACATCAAAACAACCATCAGGTGGATGAGGCTGCTAAGATTGAAGTGGCTCAGGTGGATCTGGACTGGCAACATAAGGGTGAATTATTTATAGCTCGGTGGGCCCATGACACCTCAGGCCATCAGGGAAGAGATGCAACATACAGATGGGCTCGGGATCGAGGGGTGGACTTGACCATGGATGCTATTGCACAGGTTATCCATGAAGGTGAAACGTGTGCTGCGATCAAACAAGCCAAGTGGTTAAAGCCCCTCTGGTATGGAGGACGATGGTTGAAATATGAATATGGGGAGGCCTGGCAGATTGACTATATCACACTTCCACAAACTCGCCAAGGCAAGCGCTATGTGCTTACCATGGTGGAAGCAACCACCGGATGGCTGGAAACATACCCTGTGCCCCATGCCACCGCCCGGAACACTATCCTGGGCCTTGAAAAGCAAGTCTTATGGCGACATGGCACCCCCAAAAGAATTGAGTTGGACAATGGGACTCATTTCCGAAACAACCTCATAGACACCTGGGCCAAAGAGCACGGCATTGAGTGGGTATATCACATCCCCTATCATGCACCAGCTTCCGGAAAAATTGAATGATACAACGGACTGTTAAAGACTACACTGAGAGCAATGGGTGGTGGGACGTTCAAACATTGGGATAAACATTTAGCAAAAGCCACCTGGTTAGTCAACACTAGGGGATCTACTAATAGAGCCGGCCCTACCCAATCAAAAATTTTAGGTACTGTAGAAGGGAATAAAGTCTGTGTGGTGCACATGAAAAATATGCTGGGGAAGACAGTCTGGGTTACTCCTGCCTCAGGCAAAGGCAAACCCATTTGTGGGATTGCCTTTGCCCAGGGACCTGGGTGCACTTGGTGGGTAATGCGGAAGGATGGGGAAGTGCAATGCGTACCTCAAGGAGATTTGATTTTGGGTGAAAATACTCAATGATTTGAATTGTATTATGTTAGTTGTTACACAATACAGTATGACATTACTACTATGGTTGCTATCTACCATATCAATGGTATTACAGTATGAATCACCCAGACTGATGAAGAATGAGCTTCACTGAAACTAAGCAACGTGCAGCGGTGATGGAACCAGAACTGGCTTCAGCAGCTTGCGCCCAACAACTTCCTTGAGACCGACATCTTCGACCTGCAGATCACAGACATGGACCGTGCCAGATAACAATCCAACACCACATACCATCTCCCTTGCCCTGAGAGACTGCTATGATGGATGAAGCCCAGAGTCATGAACCAAATGAACTCCACAGACGTTTTAAAGTGATGGCCCATGGACTAAGAGAATGGTATTTGTGTGTATATATTAAAAGACAGGAAGAGTAATAATGCATAACTGGAATGTACTGAAAAGTGTAGGACCCGGGCATGACGTAAATGGTATGGAATAAGGGGTGGATACTGTCCTGGTTTCAGCCAGGATAGAGCTGGTTTTCTTCACAGAAGCTAGTGTGAGGCTATGTTTTGGATTTCGGATGAGAAAATGTTGATAAGGTGCTGATGTTTTGAGTTGTTGCTAAGTAGTCAAGGACAGTCCAGCTTCTCGTGCTGGCCTGCAAGCAAGAAGGCTGGGGGTGCACAGGAAGCTGGGAGGGGACACGGCCAGGACAGCTGACCCAGGCTGGCCAAAGAGATATTCCCTACCATACGACATCACACCCAGTATATAAACTGGAGTTAGGTGGGGGGCTGGAATCACTGCTCGGGGATGGGGTATCGATTGCCGGTGGTGAGCGATTGCTGTATTGGGCATCACTTGTTCTTGTACATTCCTTTGTTGGTATTATTATTGTTGTTTCCTTCTCTCTTGCTGTCCTATTAAACTGTTTTTATCTCAACCCATGATTTTTTTCCCAATTCTCTTCCCCGTCCCACTGGGGGAGGGGGGAGTGAGCGAGCGGCTGCGTGGTGCTTAGTTGCCGGCTGGGGTTAAACCACAACACCCTCTCAGGATGACGTTTTCTGGGATGCAGTCATGGGACCCGATTGCAGCCCGCTTTCCATTCCTATGTACTCACCTTCATGTTTGATTGTTTAAGGACATTTTGCCTGCAGAGGTCCAGGGCACCAAGAGAGCCAGCCTGTCCTACACGACCACCTTGAATGAGGGCCTGCTGCTATCTTCAAGCTACATCTGCTGCAACTGCTCTTCTCCTAGCCGAGACAACCCTGGCTTTACACTGCTGAGACAAGGTTTTGGCAGCATGCTCTCTCTCTCAAGGAAATTTATTTTTTTTTTTAAACCCAGTGTCAGAGAACCAACCCAGCTGCTTCCCCAGCAGGTTTCTGGTGATGGGAAATAAGATACCCAGGCACAATGGCTGCAGCACAGCCTGGTGGAGCATCCTGGCTCCTTGGAAAGGAGGTGATGGAGGGATTTCAAAAAGCATTTTTTTCCAGGAGCATGCAGTGGGCAAAGTTTGAGGTTTACAGCCAGCCACTGCTTGAGCTATTTTGCCATCTCAATAGCAAACTTCCCCTGACAGCTTCTCCCCACGTGGCACAGGCTGAGAGCAGTCTTTTGAACCTTAAAACCTTTTTCTAGGACCGATACAAACCACTTCCATTCTGAGACCCCAATGAAAACAGGCCAGGAGTGGCCTCCCCAAGCTGGCGCAGAGGCGATCACCTCTCCCTAGTCATCCCACCAGAACTTCATGCTTTCTCACATGCTCAGTTCTTCCCCAACCTGCCGCAGCAGCTTTTCCAGCAGCCTTTATTTCCTGCACAGGACCCACGCTCTCCTTTCCCTGATGCCCAGGCTCATGCCAGGAACGTCTCAGGTCAGACTGGCATGCTGTGCACCCCAAAGCAATCTGCTATTTGCCCCTTCATCAGGCTTTGCACAAATAAGCTTTGCAAGCAGCAACCTCCAGGGACATTGAGCAGGGCTGAGGCGCAGCTTCCTGCCCCAAACACTTTTTCCCAGCCCTCAGAGGGAAGGCAGGAGCAGGAAAGGGCTCAGAAAACGGAGGCAGGAGATGCAAAGCAAGCACAAGGAAATAAATCACGCCATCATTGGTTTCAATGTTCAGCCTGATGGGCACACAAACACCACCAGCACCTGGGCAGGGGTTTTAAAGGTTAAGATAACATTGTTTCCCACCTGCATTTTTCCTGGTTACTTCCAGCTCACCCTAACACAAAGTGTATTCATCAATCCTTTCAGTGACAGGCACAAACGCTGAAAGGAATAGGAAAGCACACTTGGTCAACACATGGCTCAGGGGCTGGTGCCATCGGCAGAATTTTGGGTTTTGTGACCATGGGGCGGTTTACACGGCACCCGGCCTCCTGGCAGCTGATGGAGTGCAACTGACTCCAAGGGGCAAAAGGATTCTTGCTCATGAGCTGGCAGGCCTCATTGAGAGGGCTTTAAACTAGATTTGGAGGGGGGAGGGGATAAAACCAGGCTCACTAGAGTTGAACCTAGGGGTAGCGTGCCAGAGTTGAAATCGATAGCCCAGCTCAGGTGCATCTACACCAATGCACGCAGCATGGGCACCAAACAGGAGGAGCTGGAAGCCATTGTGCAGTGGGACAGCTATGATGTAGTTGCCATCACAGAAACATGGTGGGATGCTTCTCATGACTGGAGTGCTGCAATGGATGGCTATAAGCTCTTCCGAAGGGCTAGGCAGGGAAGGAGAGGCGGTGGGGTGGCTCTGTATGTTAGGGAGTGTTTTGATTGCATAGAAATCAAAGATTGTGAAGACCAAGTAGAGTGCTTATGGGTAAGGATGAGGGGGAAGGCCAATGAGGCAGATATCCTGCTGGGAGTCTGTTACAGACCACCCAACCAGGATGAAGAGACAGATGAGACATTCTATAAGCGACTGGCAGAAGTCTCGCATTCGCTGGCCCTTGTTCTTGTGGGGGACTTCAACCTACCGGACATCTGTTGGAAGTATAACACGGCAGAGAGGAAACAATCTGGAAGGTTTCTGGAGTGTGTGGAGGATAACTTCCTGATGCAGCTGGTGAGTGAGCCCACCAGGGGAGGTGCCTTACTGGACCTGCTGTTTACAAACAGAGAAGGACTGGTGAGAGATGTGGTGGTCGGAGGCCGTCTTGGGCTTAGCAACCACGACATGATAGAATTCTCAGTTGTGAGTGAAGTAAGGAGAGGGGTCAGCAAAACTGCTATCATGGACTTCTGGAGGGCAGATTTCGGCCTGTTCAGGTCACTGGTTGAGACAGTCCCTTGGGAGACCATCCTGAAGGGCAAAAGGGTCCAGGAAGGCTGGACAGTCTTCAGGAAGGAAATCTTAAAGGCACAGGAGCAGGCAGTCCCCATGTGCCATAAGACGAGCTGTCAGGGAAGACGACCGGCCTGGTTGAACAGGGAGATTTTGCTGGGACTCAGGAGAAAAAGGAGAGTTTATCACCTTTGGAAGAAGGGGTAGGCAACTCAAGAAGAGTACAAGGATCTCATTAGGTCAAGCAGAGACAAAATTAGAAAGGCAAAAGCCCAGCTAGAGCTCAGTCTGGCCACAGTTGTAAAGGATAACATAAAATGCTTCCACAAATATATTAACAACAAAAAGAGAGCCAAGGAGAATCTCCATCCCCTACTGGATATGGCAGGGAACACTGTCTCCAAGGATGAGGACAAGGCTGAGGTACTTAATGTCTTCTTTGCCTCAGTCTTTAATAGCCAGTCCAGGTATCCACAGGGTATTCAGCCCCCTGAGCTGGAAGACAGGGATGGAGAGCACAATAAACTCCCCATAATCCAGCAGGAAACAGTTAAGGACCTGTTAAGCCACCAGGACACCCACAAGTCTATGGGGCCTGATGAGATCCACCCGAGAGTACTGAGAGAGCTGGCGGAGGAGCTTGCCAAGCCACTCTCCATCATTTATCAGCAGTCCTGGTTAACAGGGGAGGTCCCAGAAGACTGGAGGCTTGCCAATGTGACGCCCGTCTACAAGAAAGGCCGGAAGGAGGATCCCAGGAACTACAGGCCTGTCAGCCTGACCTCCATGCAGGGGAAGATCATGGAGCGGTTGGTCTTGAGAGTGCTCACAGGGCACCTGCAGGACAACCAAGGGATCAGGCCCAGCCAGCATGGGTTCTGGTCCTGCTTGACCAACCTGATTTCCTTCTATGACCAGGTGACCCACCTAGTGGATGAGGGAAAGGCTGTGGATGTTGTCTTCCTGGACTTTAGTAAAACCTTGGATAGCGTCTCCCACAGCATTCTCCTGGAGAAACTGGTGACTTGTGGCTTAGACAGATGTACTCTTCGCTGGGTAAAGAACTGGCTGGATGGCCAAGCCCAGAGAGCTGTGGTGAACGGCATTAAACCCAGCTGGCAGCCGGTCACAAGCGGTGTTCCCCAGGGCTTGGTTCTGGGGCTGGTCTTGTTCAATATCTTTATAGATGATCTGGATGAGGGAATTGAGTGCTCCCTCGGTAAGTTTGCAGATGACACCAAGTTGGGTGGGAGTATTGATCTGCTGGAGGATAGGAGGGCTCTGCAGAGGGATCTGGACAGGCTGGATCGATGGGCAGAGGTCAACTGTATGAGGTTTAATAAGCCAAGTGCCGGGTCCTGCACTTTGGTCACAACAACCCCATGCAACACTACAGGCTTGGGGAAAAGTGGCTGGAGAGCTGCCCGGCGGAAAAGGACCTGGGGGTGCTGGTTGACATTCGGCTGAAGATGAGCCAGTAGTGTGCCCAGGTGGCCAAGAAGGCCAACAGCGTCCTGGCCTGTATCAGAAATAGTGTGGCCAGCAGGAGTAGGGAAGTGATTGTGCCCCTGTACTGGGCACTGGTGAGGCCACACCTTGAATCCTGTGTTCAGTTTTGGGCCCCTCACTACAAGAAGGATGCTGAGGTGCTTGAGCATGTCCAAAGAAGGGCAACGAAGCTGGTGAGGGGGCTGGAGCACAAGTCTTATGAGGAGCGGCTGAGGGAACTGGGGCTGTTCAGTCTGGAGAAGAGGAGGCTGAGGGGAGACCTTATCGCTCTCTACAACTACCTGAAAGGGGGTTGTGGCGACGAGGGTGTTGGCCTCTTCTCCCAAGTAACCAGCGATAGGACAAGAGGAAATGGCCTCAAGTTGTGCCAGGGGAGGTTTAGATTCGATATTAGGAAAAATGTCTTTACTGAGAGAGTGGTCAAGCATTGGAACAGGCTGCCCAGGGAGGTGGTGGAGTCACCATCTCTGGAAGTATTAAAAAAACATGTGGATGTGGCGCTTCGGCACATGGTTTAGGGGAGCATGGTGGTGTTGGATTAACAGTTGGACTTGATGATCTCGAAGGTCCTTTCCGACCTTAATGATTCTGTGATTCTGTGAAAGTTGGCCCTGCCATGCTCTGGGAGAAGTCCCCATTGCCAAACCTGCTATAGCACATAGCATCTAAAAATCCTCCTAATTAACCTTGAGTTTAATCTCTGTCTGCCAAAAGGTGCCTTATGCAAGGGGTTGAACACCTGATACTGGCCAGGGAAGATGCAGCAGTGATGGCCACAAGCAACAGGACTCGAGGGTGGGAAATGGGGGTCTCCCTACCTACCTCACCCCCAGAAACAATGCTCAAACCCATCCCAGCTCCTGACCAGTTATGGGGAGGCCAAGCACTGGGTGCTGCCCCTAAGCCAGCTTCAGCCAGTCTGCACCAGTGCTGGCACCTGAGAGACAGGTGGGTGCCAGCAGCTCAGGGCAGAAGAAGAGCAGCAACCTCCAACCTAGGGCCTATCCGTGATCTACTGTGCCCTGCCCTCCATGTACCAGGCATCGTGGTCCTTCCCCAGGGCGAGCTGTTCACCAGCACCAGGGAGCTCGGGTGTGGCACGGTGCTACCACACCCTGGGCCCGGGACAGCCCCCTCGCCTCCCCTCGCACCGCCGCACCAGCAGCCCCGCCGCCACCATCGCCACCCACTACTCCGTGCGCTCCCTCTTCATCGCGCGCGCCACCGCACCACGCCACGCCCGAGGAGCACAGCGCTCCGCGCGCTGCCAAGCGTGTCCAGAAACCCGGACTCACCCTGCCACCAGCACGACCCACAATCCCTAGGGCGCCCAACCGAGCACTGCTGAGCGGAGCCTGAGAGAGAGTTCCCAAGTGAGCCCCGAGTCCTGCCGAGCAGGTCGGGAGAGCTACTGAGTAGCTGAAGGGAAGCTGGGGCCTGGGGCTGTGGCTGCAGGGGGCGTGCACTCCTGTGCGCCGAGCCGGGACCATCTATGGCACCTTTCGTGGGTGTTTGTGTGTTTGCGGTCGGGGCCGTCCCTGAGTTCCTGGGGTGGGGGCGGGGTGTAGGGCTGTTCCTCACCCCTAGCAGTATGTCCTGACCCCTCCACATCTGTGTGGGGGTGGGGGATGGATGGATGGATGGATGGATGTGTATGACCAGGGCTGTGTGCATTTCCCCTGTACACCTGGCGGGGGGATTGAACTGGGGCTATCTCTGCTCCCCCTGTGTGTATATGTGCAAGGCCAGGGCTGTCCCTGACCCCTGTACATGTCTCTGTGCTGTGTCTAGAGCTGGGGCTCTCCCTGACCTCCCCATGTGCATGTGCCTCGCCTGGCTGTTGCCATTCCCCAGCTGTTATAAGCACCCAGCCCTCTCTCCATACCCACTGTTGGTTTTCTTTTTGGCAGGCGTGCAGCAGGGCTGTCCAAGCCATGATTGAGGTGTTGGTCAAGCTGGCTGTATTCCTGGCAGGGGAGGTGCTGGAGTGTGTGATTACTTTTATCAACCTGTTATCAGCCTCGTCCACCTCCATCAGCAGGTACTGCAGCCTGTGCCAGTGGGCCCTTCTGCATGTGAAACCTTGTGGTGGCAGGGCAAGGTTCCCTCCAGAGGGAACAGCCCTCCCTCCAAGCAGCCAGGTGTAGTTATGGCTGGGTTGTGGGGCAATGGTGCCAGCTCAGCCACTGGTGACTTCCCTACCCAAGGTACTCCCTTGTTGGGATCACCCTGCAAGGGCTCGACCTTAAGGAGAAGGAGCTGTGGCATTGAGAAGCTGGTAAACAGCTGGACATCTGCACGGCTCGGCCTTGAGGAGAAGGAGCTGTGGCATTGAGAAGCTGGTAAACAGATGGACACCTGCAGGGCTCAGCCTTGAGGAGAAGGAGCTGTGGTAAACAACTAAGAGGAAGCAAAGGAGCGCGTGGACACCTGCAGGCAGCAAATCCTGACTGTGGAGAAGCGCGTGGACTGTGTGTGGTAACCAACCAGGATGTATTTTGTGGCGCGTGAAAGAGCTGTAACTGCATAAAAAGCGGACACTTGTAGCAATAAAGGTCTTTGGCCTGAATCCCCGCCAGAGTCCGTGCCCTATTACTCTACACTCCCTTAAGGGCGCTTTGCACCATCACTTTTTCAGGGATGAAACTGAGACAATTATTCTGGTTTTCTGCCCCCAAGAAAGAGATGAGAAAAAGGTATGCAGTTAGAGATGCTCTTAACTGCCCCTCAGGTGAGCCCTCAGCAACAGGGTTACTGACAGAAAATGAAGCCAAACTGGCTGTCAAAGCAAGATATCTAGTTACACCAGGGTGACAGTCTCACAGGGCAACATCCAGACGTCATTATTTTCTACATTTATAGAAGGAACTCTGTCTGGCAGTGCACTGAGATATCAGTGTGATCCCTGCCTCCAGAGCTGGCAAAGGGGCAAGCAGTGCCTAGAGGGAGGAAGAGGCAGCCTTCTGTGGCAGCATTTTCTGTGGCCCAGCCTTTGCACACTGCCTTTCCCCTTATCATTATCATGCCTGAAATAGGTGTTGAGGAAACGTGAGAAGATGGGAACTTCCTATATTGTTTCACAGGGGGTGACTCCACATCATAAGTCACCTGAAGCTTCCGTGTCCGCTGAGTGTGTGGCCTTGTCTGATTCTCCCCGGGGAGCGAAGAGTGCTTTCTCATCTTGGGTCCTTCCCGGGAAGTGTCTGTTTCCAGCTCTGTCAGGTTCAGCATCTTTTCATCGCCAGTACACGTTTCACAAGTGATTGTTTTGATGGACCCACCTCCAGTGCTTGCAGTCTCAGCACCAGCAAAGCAGTCTCTTGTACTACTGCTGTAGAGCTTCTTTTTTTATTGCCTTCCTTAACTTTCTATCTTTTCTTCCTGGTTCCTCTTCTCTGATGAATTAAACTTTCAAATTCAGCCATGGCATAAGCATCTAGCTTCCCAGAGTTTTGTCTTGTGTAGTGACAGTGCTGTTTTTCCTAGTTCTGAAACATGTGGGACTGCAAAGGTACCAGGTGGAGCAGTTTTGGAGGTTTGCAGCAGTTACAGGAGCTTCATTTGGGAACTTCAGGCATGTTTTGGTCCGTAGAAAACTGCCTCTTGGAAAAAGGAAAGTTTTTAAAATAAAAAAGCAGGTGACCAAATGATGAGACCTGGCTAAGTCATACGAGTGGCAACACCAAATAGATTGTTGGTTTGGAAACTGAAGCTGTGGGTTGCGTAAAGGCAGTAGCCAGATCAAAGTGCAGTCACTGCAACAGGCAGATAGACCTATTGGGGACTAGAAGCTTTCGGGGCTATCAAAAGCTGCGACGCAGGTGGAGGAACCGAGAGGCATGTATTTCAAGCATAGGAACAGAACTGAAGGACAATAAGTAAATGGCAGAAAGTGAATTTGATTGTGGTGTACAAGGCGTACAAGAAACAAAGCTGTTCTGCCCAAAGGCTGTGTGGAGTGCAGCGCTTATGGGCTACAGCAGGAGTTGTAGGGGGAAGTGAGAGAAGAGGGAAGTGACCTCAGCACCAGCTCAGGATCCTTCTGTGCCCTGCCAGCTGGACAAGCCAGGTCTGCCAGTAGGAAGGCACATGCAACTTTTGTTTGTGAGTCTGGTTAAAAAATGAAAACAATCCAGTGGCATATTGTTGGGCAATACTGAAAAATAAAATTCAAAATACTGCGTTTGAAGGTACAGTAATCATGCTAAGCTTATATATAATTAGTAAACATTGTCTCTTAAGTAAGAGCATTTCTCTGTTTCCATATAGCAGATACCTTATGACAGAAAACCCTTATGGAAAAGTCATCCTGGTACTTTTGAAGATACAGAATTACAATTGTAGGGTTAGAGGTAAAGGTAGAGTATCCAATGTGTGTTTGCGTGAAGGTGGCCAGCACATACTAAAGATCAAATATCGCATAATTAATCAGATGAAACAAATGCAGCATGCCTTTTTCTCTGGTTTGTCTAGATGTTTAACTGCTCTGATGTGTCACATTGAGAGATACCCATGTGCCACAAAAAAACCCCTCTGCCACCTAAAACTCTGGTGTCAGTGCTTGCTAATCAGATCATGATGTTAGAAAACACCAGAGGAATCAGATGCTGGCTAAATTAATGAGACTGCTATTGAAATAAAAATAGATAAGGGTTTTGGAAACTGAAAGGGGTCAGTAATACCACGGGAAATACCCTGTGGAACAGCTGAGGTCGTAGTGGAGTCCAAAATGCAAGACTATTTTTCATGTTGGATGCAACTAATTCTTGTGGCTGTACAGAGAGGGGGCAAAATGACACCTTCAACCTCCCCTATATCTTTCAGCAAATCCCTTGCATCGTGAGGAGAAAATAATAAATACCATGGGCAGGGAGAGTGTCAAGTTTAGTAGTGTTTCAGGTACAAGAACCTTATGCCTATGGGGTGGCCTGCAGAAGAGATGGGGAGGGCTGCCCAGAGCCTGAGTTCAACCACTGCCTAAGCAGGTGGGTGAGGGCAAGGGGCATCCCAAAGAAGCTGGCTGGCAGACAGGAGGGGAGAAACGGCAGGCACACACCAGGCCCAGGGTTCCCTGAGAGTGAGCAGAGGGTGGACACCAGGCTGGTGCTTGTGCCCTCTGTGTGGGGCCTGGGCTGCCCGGAGTCATCTTCTGTAAAAAGCACATGGCCATTGTGCTTGTTTTCTGGTGGGATCTCCCCACTTTACCAGCTGGACTGGGGGTTCAGCCCCGAACCCAGTGCTGCTGGTATAGTTGTAGACACCCCAGGAGTTTGTGATAGACACTGAGAATGGCCCGGTCTCAAGCAGGGCAGTAAATGTGGCCTTATTTTTGTCTCCTGGAGAGCTGTGGGAGGAGTGGTGCAGCCCAGAGAGGTATCTGCAGCCACGGTGCTGCCTCATCTTGGCCCAGAAGTGTCCTTCTCTGGTCTGACTTGACCAGAAGTTGATGTTCTTGAGGGGCACCATGCTGTGGGGAGGGAGCACATCTGCACCCTGCCTGCCCTGGGGAGTGTCAAGCTTCGAGGAGCTAGGTGGTGCTGTGGGCAGGGGCAGCTGGGCCCAGGTTGCAGATATTTGTTGCTTTTGAATCCACCCACTTCCCTGATGGTCATGTTATCACCAGAGATGCCTCAGAGTGCTGCTCTGCATGTCACTTCTGTCTTGGGATTTAGCTCTTCATGGCTAAAAGTCCTCTGCTAGGCCTGGCCCATACACAACAGCTGGAGCTGTCCTCTCAACAGTGCAGTCTGTGACCAGTCCCAAGCTGTGCCCTGCTGGACAGGCATGATGAGAAAGGTGACCAAGTGAGTAAGGCTTTGGACTGGATCTTGGGACGCTTGACCTCAGCGTCTTTGTTGGAGGATCTCTGTGGGGTTCAGCACAGCCCACCTCATCTCTCTCGCTGTGGACAGGGTGGCTGCTGACCTGCATTGCTTGCTGTCTTCTGCCATGCATGTACAGTGGGCTTCTCAGGGCAGGGGTGTCCCCTCGCTCCATGTCTGTGCTGTGCCCAAGGTGGTGTGGCTCAGACTGCAAAAATTGCTGCTAAACAAGAGTCCTTGGGCCACAGAGCCAGGTCTTGGGTGAAACTGCTGTCAGCGGCTGGGGTGGAAGTGGCTTCGGGTCAGCACCCCAGCTTAAGCTTGCCCTGAAGGCTTCTTTGGAAGGGGGCTTTGAGAGTGGCTTCAGTGACAGTGAAGCAAGGCTGCCTTCTTTCCAGAAAAACAGTCCTGCATGGAGCTGAGCAGCAAGAGTTGCTCTTCTCCCAATTCACATTTGCTATAATCCAGGTTTAAAGTGTAGACATGAGTGTTGCTCTTTTTTTGCTCTCAGTGAGATGCTGGCGTGGGCCAGAGCCCAGATCCACTGCCAGTTTCATGCCAGTGAGAACTGGATAGCACTCCCTCCCTCTGATGGCAGCAAGCGCGACATGCAGGCAGAGAATGAGACAATCCTCATCCCCAACAGAGGTGAGTGCTACCCCTGTTACCTTAGGTAGGGACGGTGAGAGCACAGCGAGCAGGAATCAAGCAGACTATAATGTGTGTCTGAGGACAGCACACATAGAAGTGAGCAGGAAGTTCGTGTTGCTTTCCTTGTGTAATTCCCTGGTGATGGCTGCTGCAGGACCTCATTAATAACAAGATCAAAGTGGTGCTAGCTTGGAATGAACCGTGAGGGTTGTCAGTCCAGCTGTTCTGGCAATGTCTCATGATCTGACCAGGGCATGAGATATTTCCTCCTTGACCCCTTCTCCTCCCCATTCCTCCCCGTAAGGCTAAGGCCCAGCTAGCCTGGGTGTGGTGAGTGCCCCCCTTGGCCTGGGCCCCAAGGCTGGGCAGCATTCACATGGTGGTGGTTCTCTTCCAGGAGAGCAGGGTCAGTGTATCCTGTCCACCAAAGATTCTCTTCTGTGACTTGCGACTGGATCCCGGGGAGTCAAAGTCCTGTGAGTCCTGTCTTCCCCTACTCAGAGAGCTCACCTCTGGGGAGCCCCGCACTCAAGCTGGCTTTGCAGACTTGAGTGCTGCAAGTGGGAGACCCTGGCATTCACGGAAGGCGAGGTGCCTCGGTAGGAGTGTGAGTGCTAAGGAACTGCTCCCTGCTGCATCGTCCAGAGTGTGTTCTCCACCGTATGAGGGCTGTGTGTGCCCCTCAGTCCTGCCTCTGGCCCCGTGTCCTTTTTGCCACAGGTCCACTGTGTAGCTGTGAGGCATAAGACATTTTGAAATACCTGGCTGCAGCTGAAGGAATGGATACACACACCTGCATTTCCCTGCCTTTATGTCTTCAGCCACATTGGAGTATTCTTGGGATTTAGGCTGGATTCCTCCAAAGGTCCATGTTTCCTCTTCAGGTTGTGGCTGTCCTGGAGATCAGAGAGTCTTCTGCCTGTTCTAGTTTTCCTGGCCTTTCTGCCATAAGAGTGAGCACTTCTCATCTTCTCTGGCTCAAAGCTCTCCATGTCTCCAAAGCCCTCAAACGGTGTCCTTCCAGCGGGCCCCCTTTAAGCTCTCCTTCACTACTTTCCCTTTTGCTGTTTAGAGACATTTTCATCCTTTTCACAGGGAATTTGCAGCAACTCATTTTTCTAGTTCAGGCATCTGCTTCTATCAGGGACTCCTACCTGAGTAGATAGATAGCTGTGAAAATACAAATATGTGCTGTTGTCTCTTGGTCGGTGGCTGCATGACCCAGCCTGTCAGTTCATGTCAGATCTCCTTTGTGTTCCAGCAGCCTGTGGTCCAGCAGCAGCATAACATTAGGCATTGCAGGCTGCATGTGAATGGCTTCCTCGAGTTGTCCTAGGGCACTGCTGGAAATGGGTGATGGAGACCTCTCAAGTCACAGAGCAAAGGGAGCAGAGGCAGTGCCTGTGGTGGAGGGAGCTCCTCTGGAGCATTGAGCTCTGGGGAGGAGGTGAGAGCAGAGCTGCAAGTGAGACCAAGGAGCCATGGCCTGTAACATGCTGGTTTTGAAGCAGGGACCTCCTGCCTTTCTAGGCCTGAAGGGGCCTGGCTGGAGGGAAAGATGGACAGGGCGAAACCAACCTGGCTTGGCTAGGTGGTTAGCAGGGTGGGGCAGTGCTGTCTGGAGCTATGTGTCCTAAACTGCAAAGCCTACCATCTGAGAATGTTTAGTTATTTACTTACTATTCTACAGCAGCATGCGGGTGAAAGGAGCTGGCCCTGCTGCGTCAGAGCCAAGGTCCACTGTGCTTTCTGAAAGTGGACATGCCAGGGAGGAGGAGGCAGAAATCTCAGCTGGCCTGAGGCTCACCTGGATTCTCCTGTGCTCCTCGCTGCTGGCAGGTGTGGGACTGGAGCATCCATTCCCCAGGAGCAGGGGGAAGCCCCTTTTCCTGGAGCATCTCAAGCAGGCTTGGCAGCCTCTGGGAGAACAGATCAGTGACTACAGTCCAACCTCCAGGTGGCTGGGATGGATTGAGAGGGTTTCCTTGTGCTCTGGCCTTGCAGGCAGAAGCTGTTCAGCCCCCAGCTAAGCTAGCGATAGTCTGTCCCTCGGAGTGATGTTGTATTGTGTGTGTTCACTCTGCAACTGGGTGACACTGAGCCTGCATCTACCTTGTGCTTGGATGCAGCTCCATAAGAAGGACACAAACTCTTCTATGCTTTGAGGTTCCTTGACTATATGTTAGAGCCTTTCCCCTTGGTTGTGTGATGCACACGTCCCTTGCATGTGTCATGCAGCGATGCTGCTGTGTGTGGTATTGGGCTTTTTAGCACTGAAACCCCTGTATCACAGCCCTGGCTCTGCCAGGCTGTTCACACCGATCCCGTTGGCATGTGGTGCTGCTCCTCTCACATGAGACTGCAGCTGGCACGCTTGCAGATCATTCTTGGGGGCTCCTGCCAGCTCTGTGGAGGCAGAGTTGAGGCTGTGTGGGTGTGTATCTTAATTCTTCATTTCCTGTTTTTCAGAAGTTTTGAGTTTGGAAAGGCAAAAAACCCCCAAGAAATCTTAATTCTGTTTCAGCAAAGCACTATGTTATTAAACTGTAGCCAGAGCTGACGCGTATAGCTGAGGTTGTGTGAGTCTGTCTCTTGATAAAAGGCCTTGTTTTCAGTTGCTGACCAGCTTATTCCCCAATATCTTCCCCTTGTTATGGTGCCTATACGTTGATGTTGACTTGCCTCCCATCCCTTTGACACATTGCCCAGACTGAACTCTTTAAAATTTGTCAATTTGTCACCAGAAAACATTTTCTCAAGCCCTCAAGTAATTTCTGTGGCTGTTTTTGCCTCCTCTCTGGTTTTGTAATACCTTTAAATATTTGGTAGATCACAGAGAGGGGAGGAAATGGAGGCAGCCTAGACACGGGCCGGGAGCCCAGACAGAGGGTACAGTGGGTGGGTAGAGGAAGGCATCTGTAGTGCCAGAAATGTGCTTCCTTCTGGGATCTGCACGGAAGCTGGGACTTTACGAGCCTTGACATTCCTGCACCAGGTAGCAAACTGTCTATCCTCCTCAGACAGTGGTGGTCTCTGCTCGGGTTATCCTCACTAGGCATGGAGGCCTTTGTGAGCACTCTTGTTAAGCCTGGTACAGGGAGTTACAGCAGTCTCCTGCAGCGCTCCTGAACCTTCCTTGGAAATATCCGATTTTCCTCCCTGTCAGGACAGTTCTCAGCTTTATCTGCACCCTGGTCCAGCGGGACAGCCTTGTGTTTTAAGGTGTGAGAGCCTGTGGGTGCTACGCGTTAGCACGGGCTCCTTCCAGTCCTGATTTTTTAAATAAAGTTATATTTAAAGTGTAACCCTAGCTTTTAATATAATCCTCAATGTTTAGGATGTGCCAGACATCAGGAAGGATCTGTGGTTTCACAGCAGGATGCTGCCCTTCCTCTGGCAGGGTGTATCTGCATCACGGTGGCCAAGCTAGAGAGGTGGAGACTTTCCACAGTTCACTGTTTGCACCTTTCTTATTATACAGCATGCAGTTTGGGAAAGCTGTAGAAGTGTTTGCACTGCCTCGAGAAGCATTGGGGCTTGTGTGGTGGCCAAGGGGCTTCGAGAGGGCTGAATGCAGTATAAAGCCAGGCCCTGGCATCTCAGAGTCAGAGGCTTTGTGATCTAAGTCATCAGTCTGTCAAGGGGGATATGCTACAGGTTATTGTGAAGGTCTCTTAATTGTTTCTTGGCCGTTTAGACCTGGTGCTTCAGAGAAAAACACAGGAAGAAACTAATTTTTGTTGCTGAGTTTGGGGTTTGTGTAAAGCAAATATCAAGAGGCATGAGGTATCGATTGGCACCTCTCTGCCTTCAGTATTGTTTGTGCGTAAACGGGGCAGAGCCCTGAGGAAACTGCAGCGTGTGACTGCATCATGAAAGCGGTGTGCGAAGGAAGTGTGCAGAGGCAAATTCAGGTTGAACTCGTGATGAGTAAGTTTAGCTCTTGTGTTTGTGTTCCTGGATTTTACATCTTTCACATTCTTTTGAGGCAGAGTTAGTGTGTGTGGTTGTATGTGTTGGAAGCAATGTCTGGATGACAGCACATGTGATGTGAGGTCAGGAGCAGTGCACTGGTACAGGGAAGCCAGGGATGTGCTTGGCCTGCTGTGGGAAAGAAGAGATGGCAGAAAGCACCAGGCACTGTCCCTAGCTCAGCCCCGCTGCTGTTCCTAACCATTGGTACAGGGAGTCTGCAAGCAACAGCTCCAGGAACTTCCTTTTGGCCTTGGAAAGCAAACCTTTCTGCACTTGTTGCAGATTCGTATTGTGAGACTCTGCCCATAGATGGCCCTCCCTCTTTCCGGGGACAGTCAGTGAAGTATGTGTACAAGTTGACCATCAGCTGTCAGCATGTTGACTCCTCCATCAAACTCCTATGCGTACCCTTCCGCGTCCTTGTGCTGCACGGTAAGGCCACGCACTGCCCTCCCTGCAGACACAGGCCTGGCTGCATCCTGCCCAAATGATGCTCTCACCTTCTTCCCAGGGCTCAAGGATTACCAGTTCCCACAGGATGAGGCTGTTGTGCCCTCAAACCCCTTCCTGGAGGAGGAGGAAGGCTTGAAGAAAGACTCTTGTCTGGCAGACCTGGTGACAGAACTGCTCATGGCGGCCACCTCCTGACACAGCCTGCGTAGGTCATTTCCCCTGCTTGAACCTGCTGTCCTAACCTGGGTGTGAAGCACAGCTCAGTGCTCGCTGCAAAAATCTCTTGCTGGCAAAGCAAAGCTCTGACTGGGGCTGTGGAGCAGCTCTGTCAGGATCTGCTCGGATCAGTTTCCCCATAGGCTCTCCCTGCCAGTCTCAGGCTATTCCTAATTCAGCCAGAGACCTTCTCCCCAGCGTATTTCAGCCAGTGTGTGGTTTGCTCTTGCTCATTGCAGGTGTTTCCAAAAGGAATGCTGCCTCCAGGGCCCGTCCTTCACACCCAAGCAGCAGATGTGGGGTCATTTCTTCTGGGATCTTTGATTAACCCAGAGTGCTGTATGGAGCAGAGCCTCATCTTGCTGCAACCCAGTCCCCCCCTCTTCTTGCTCCACAGACCTGTATTACATCAGCAACACCTGTGGGAAGGTGGGGACGTTCTGCATCTTTAAGACCATGTATAAGATTGGAGAGGGTATTATCAGGACCTTTAACTTCTCAGAAGGAGACATCCCGTGTCTGCAGGTCAGTGCTGGTTTCAGGGTCACTGTGGGGAGAGGCAGGGGTTTCAGGTGGGGGAGAGGGAGAAGGGATTGGGGTGGCACTGGGCTGCTGTGGGGTTTCTAGTGCGACCCAGCTGAGGTCCCCTTGGGGTATAAGGTGGGGAAGGGCTCCAGTTCTGAGCTCGTTTGGGAAATGGAGGCCGCAGGGCTTTGGGCCAGGGCTGTGTGGGTGTGTGAGAGCGAGCACCCTGCTGATTGCCCTGCAGTTCTCCGTGAGCCTGCAAAGGAGAGGAGGAGTTCCAGTGCCGGCAGGGTCAGCCCATCTCCTTCAGCACACACGCCCACCATCAGGAGTCCTGCCTGCACACGGCCCAGAGCAGCTTCAGCCTGCCCATCCTGCTCAGCTCTACCCCAGGATTTACCACCAACATTGGTTAGTGGCCACCAGGGAAGGGACCCACCCCTGCTGGTCTCTGTAGGAGGACTGCAATGTCCCCAGTTCTGCCTTTACTGCCCTGCAGGGCTGTGTTGTGTGGGAGGGAGCTGGCCTTCGTGAGTGGGCTTATTTGCGTGTCCCCTTGCCAGAACAGCCAGCGCTAAGACAGCTTCTGTCCCTGTCCCTTGTGGTGTTGGCTGCTGACCCTCCTCTTGCCCACAGTGTCCCTGAAGTGGAGGCTGCACTTCAAGTTTGTGATCTCTGGGGAGTCGGTGGGGACTTGCCTGATTTGTGGGAGCCAGTTGGGGGCCATCACCTGGACTGGGGTGGAGCAGATTGAAGTGAACACTTTCAGCTGTGACTTGCCCATCAAAGTCTTTCCCACCAACCCCATCCCGGCTTCCTATATATCTCAGTTCTCCAGCACCAACTCCATCACCATCTGAAGTGGGGAGAGTTGATAGGGGTCTGTGGTGCTGCAGGTGTGTGCTGCTGGTGGGAATGGCAGGCAGGACTGTTGCCGGTGCGCTGTGGAGTGCACACCCCAATGTCCCCCTGGGTTTGTCTGTGATGCCCAGGTAGGCACCAGGTGAGTCTGTCCTGCCTGTGGGTGGAGGAGTGCCACACTTGCTGCGGTGTCTTGTGCTGTAGACTTTGGCTGGGAGCCAGACCCTTCCTGCCTGGGTGAGGGCATGAGTCCCAGCACTTGCTGAAAGGAAATCTGCCTCACAGGGAACGGCCTGACGTGCCTTTACCCCATGAGGGGCTTCCAAGAGGGAAGGGCCCAGCCCAGGGAAAGGAGAGTGGAGCTCTTCTGGTGAAGCCCCATACCAGCCTTGGGTGAAGGCTGTGCCCCTACAAGCAGAGACCCCTCAAGCAGAGGTCTGGTGTCCAGGTGAGACATGCTGGCCACCTGGCAGCCTGCTCTCCTGCCCTGGCACACATCCTGCCTCTTGGGAAGGATGTTTCATGCACACAGCCCAGCGCCCCCGTTACCCTCAGCTGGAGGAGGCAGGTCCTGGCAGGACAGCCCTGCGATGCTGGCACATGCTGGTGTCCTGGATGTGGCCGCATGCTGTGGCAGCATGATAGTCATGATCCAAAACTGAGAAGCACCGAGTGCCTCGGCTGTTCTCTGCCTGCGCTCCTGGGTGCGAAGGCATCTTGCTGGTCTTGGGATCCTTGGGGAGCTGGAGTGAATGCATGCTGTGCATTCAGGAGCTGTGCTCAACAGCCAGCTTCCCATTTCTACCAAACTTTTTGAAAAGTTTTCCTCTTTGCATGGAAATCTAATAAATATCTGAATGTGCAAAACGGCCTTCCAAAGAGCCTTATTCCTACACCATTCCTGGTGCTGGACGCCATCACAGGCTCAAGACCTCCTATTTGTTTAATAACTTTATTGCAAGAACAGAAAAATCTACACAAGGCTGTGCACAACACAGGCATGGCACCAGCTGGGGCAGGCTGCTGGGGCGGCTGGCTCCACCCTGGCGCATGTGGATTGCTTCAGCTCCCTGAACATTAGCAGAGCACCTGGCTCCCCCCCCTGCTCCCCTGCACCTGGGATGGGGCAGCTGGCATGAGGGAGGCTGAGCTCCTGGGGACACCTTCTAGTGGTTCTCCCCACTCATCCAGCGCTCTGCTGCCTGCCCGGGGCTGGCTCTGTGTTGTGGTTTAGCCCCAGCCAGCAACCAAGCACCACCCAGCTGCTCGCTCACTCCCCCACGGGACGGGGGAGAGGATTGGAAGAGCAAAAGTAAGAAAACTCATGATCTGAGATAAAGACAGTTTAATAGGTAAAGCAAAAGCTGCACATGCAAGCAAAGCAAAACAAGGAACTCATTCACTACTCCCCATGGGCAGGCAGGTGTTCAGCCATCTCCAGGGAAGCAGGGCTCCATCACTCGTAATGGTTTCTTGGGAAGACAGAGGCCATAACTCCCAATGTCCCCTCTCCCCCCCCCTTCTTTGTCCCAATTTTATATACCGAGCATGATGTCATATGTTATGGAATATCTCTTTGGCCAGCCTGGGCCAGCTGTCCTGGCTGTGTCCCCTCCCAGCTTCCCATGCACCCCCAGCCTTCTCGCTTGACTGCTGAGCAACAACCCAAAACATCAGTACATTATCAACATTTTCTCTTCCCAAATCCAAAACATAGCCTCACACTAGCTTCTATGAAGAAGATTAACTCTATCCCAGCTGAAACCAGGACACTCTGTTGCAGTGTTGCCAAGGACTGGCCTGCAGTGCTAGGGACACCCTTTTGGCCCCAGGAGCTGTGGGAGCAGGGGCATTAGTGGTTCCAGAGGCAGGTTGAGCCCCTTGTGCTCAGGGGCAGAGAAGGAGCTGGCCTGAGTGCATGGGTCCTGCACAAAGGGCTGCAGTGCTCCCCAGAGAGTTCCCAGCAGCTGCCATGCAGGTGGACAGGGATCTCGGAGGGAGGGAGCTGCTTAGCTTGCATCAGGATGTGGGAGTACAAGACTACCACGATGCAGGCTAATTTGGTCCTGTAGCCCTTTCTTTAGTAGCTGGAGCTTTCCTGCCCACCTGGGAGGAGATCCCATAGGATCTGTGTTCCCACTGTGCACAGGGAATTTCACAGGGAGGGGACCCTGGTTTAGTTCAGGAAGCTGAAGGTGAAAGGAAAGCCATACCATAGCAGCACTAGGGTATAAATGTTAACTTGGTACCATAGTGTGTGGATAGTGGTTTCCCTCAAAGGTGGCTGCAGTGATGTCTCTGCAGGATGGGGCAGGTCTGGAGCATGTGGGAGGTGTGCTCTGGAGGAGGGAGGCTGATGCTGGAGGGGGCACGGGGCACTGACGAGCCTCTATCTGCTCAGCCCCACACCCAGCACCTTGTTGCTCAGTGGCTCAGGGGTGCCAGACAAGCCCCACTCGTGCTCTTCACACAGGGCAGGCTGGGGTTGGCCTTCTGCACCACCGAGATCTAGCAGGTCTGTGAATCATAGTGGGCCTCGCACCAGTCAGGGAAGTCGATGGGGTGTTTGGTGCTGCAGGAGAGGGCATGGCACTGTCAGCTTCCCCTGGTTTGTGCCAGGGGGCTGCTGGCGGGGCCAGGTAGCTTCCTCCACTGCCAGTCCAGCTGGTCTGGGTGTCTCTCAGGCCAGCTTGGGCAGACTGGGCCACAGCTCCTGGCATGTCTGGGCATCTCACTGTGCTGAGACACCCCTGCTGCCTGCTGTCCCTGGCTCCCCAACTCACCCTGCCACCTTCAGCACCCTGGTGGGCTCCTGCCCACCCCTGCCCCTTGTCCTCCAGGGCCTGGCACCCCACAGCCCCTCAGGACTCTGACATTTGCTTCGCTGTGTGCGCAGCTGCCAGACCCACATGACCTCCTCCCCGCTGTGGGCGCAGAGGTGCTGTGGCAGGGCAGCATTGCCAGCAGTAGCCCACCCCCAACACCCCTCGGCCCCTCACTCACGTCTCGCAGCAGCCCACGCCAAAGGGGTGCAGGCAGGTGCAGAGCAGGTAGTTGGTGCTCAGCCACGACTCCCCAAGGGAGAACTGCTTCCCCTCGTACTTGCAGAGAGCTGCAAAGGAAATGGTGGCAATGAGCACCCACGGGCCTGCATCTCTGCAGCCCTGGAAGAAGGCAGCAGAAGAAAGACGGGCAACCCTCCTCCCTTTGCTGCTAGTCCTGTGCGCTCAGCCCCAGACAGGCTCCTGCCAGGAGCTCTTCATGGCCCAGCAAGCTGTTTCTCAGCCAGAGCCCTGGGGAGCTGTTCTGTGATTTATAGGCTGCTCCTTCCACTCATCACTGGCCCACGATCGTGCTCCCGAGCTCAGCACAGTCCCTTCCATGCTTCACAGGCATGCAGCCCAGGGAAAGCTGAGGCTTCCTCTTCCCATAGGCATCTTCCCAGCTCACCTCCCTGCTTACCTTTAGACTGGAAGTAGCATTTGGCCTGGGAGCCCAGCAGCTGGAGGAGGAGGGAGAGCAGCAGGCAAAGCCTGCCCCAAGCACACCCTGTCTTCTGCGCTCGCATGGCCATGGCCGGCATTGAGCTGGGCTGCTTCACCATCCTGCCAAGGTTGCCTTGCTTCTCTATTGCCTTTGCTCCTTTCCCTTCTCTCTCTCTCTCTCTGTGTCTTTTTAATGCTCTTCCCCTGATCCCAACAAGAGATATTTATAAAATTCAGCTTTATGACCCTGGCTACCAGCTGTGCTCTGCTGGAAAAGTTGTAAAACTCATTTCCTGATTTGAAAGGCATGAAAACAAGAGGTAAGATCAAGATTTTTAACAAGCTGTGAAAAGCTGATTCATGCCCTCCAGAAATGTCTCCAGTTGGAAGCCCCTGTGGGTGCAAGGTGCCACAGCGAGGGGAGATCCAAGGGACCCCAGTGGGGTTGCCCTCAGCAGGGTGGTGGACATGCAAGCGGCAAGCGTGGGAGCCCCTGGCCCCTGACCAGGAGGAGAGCTCTGGGATCCCCTCTGGTTGCACTGAGCTGTCTCTGATCCCTCACAGTGGCCAAGGTCTTGGGAGCATCCTATCTCACAGGGACTGGAGCGGCACAGGCATCCCATTAACAACCAGTGTGGGACACAAGAGCACCATCCTCAGTGAGCGCAGAGATGCCCATACCCAGCTCGTGTACCACAGTGGGGCAGTTTCACCCCAGCCTGGGCTGCAGCCATGCCAGGCTTGTGGCCACACACGGGCTGGGGGTGATGGAGGGGTTTTTTTGCCAAGAGCAGGCAGTACAGCAATTGCCGCTGATGCAGAGCAAGTGAGGAAGGCTCTGCGTGAGGCACCCGTGTCCCCAGGGCTCAGCTCAGCAGTGTCCATGTGAGTGTGAGAGCGGAGCCATGCCTGCATACATGCAGAACCCGTGAGATGCCAGAGCTGAGCAGCAACTTTCAGAGGCTGGAGACCAGCCCCAGCAGAAACAGGGAACAGAAGGGATGAAATACAGGAGGCGAAGGTAGATTTGGTCAAGTGACCTGAGAGGAAAATGAGGGTCTTGGCTGGAAGCAAGAAGCCATGGGAAGATGCCACACCACCCAGGGACATGCCCGTGATCCACATAGACCCTTGCCCAGAGCGGCTGCCTCCAGGTTGAAGTGATGTCTGTTATCAGCGGGCAAAGCAAGGGGATGAGTGGAGACCAGGGAGCTACAAATGAAGGGCTGAATTGCCAGGAGAAATTCACAGCCCTCTTCAGAGGCACTGCAGGCAGCAGGAAATGGCAGGGCTCCTGGGATGGTCCAGCCAGCAGCTCAGCCAGCGTGGGGCCATGCTGGCAGCAAGGCAGTAGCAGTAGTGGTAGCAGCAGCATATGTGGGTCATCTGCCCCTGTATTAAGCTCCCTACTTTCTGAGAGTTTGGGATAGGTTTACACCCTGACGTGTGAGGCTTAATATTCCTTCCAGAATTTGTGTTGGCATCCGCTATTATAGCTGGATATTTTTGTTATTCCCATAAATGCCCAATCCCTCCTTGAATCACGCTAATTTTTGGCCTGAGCATTTTCCTGTGGCAGCCTAATTAAGCACAGAGTGAAAAAAATAAAAATGCTTCCTTTTATCCGCTTTGATTCGTCACCTTCGGATTTGAAGGCATAGTCCCTTCGCACTGGTGCTCCAGGCCACCTCGCCATCCAGTTGCATCCCCATCCTGCATCTCGTAGTCTCGCCTCCGAGGGAGCAGCCCTGGCTTTGCATCCCCTCTCCCCCTCAGTTATCCCAGCCCTCTTGTAGTGCCCTGGATGCTGCTGTGCCCTCCGGGTGGGGTGGCCAGAAGGCACTGAGGGTGAGATCAGTTGGAAAAGGCTGATAAATAAATCAGAGAAGCTCAGGGCACCCATGAATAACCTGCTGACCACGGGGGCCATGAGCTGGGATGATGGAGTGTATCAGTGACAAATGAAACTCGCCCTTTGGTGCAGAGTTGTTACTATATAAGGAAGATAAAAGCTTTCGTCATCAGAGCAGTACATTAATATTCCTATTGTGTGTTTGGAAAAATAAGTCTGGCATGCTAGCAACTGCAATGAAATAATCCATCATCGTTTCATCGCCGAGTAGAGCAATCGTTAAACAAAAGCGGTGGGTTTCATTTGGAGGCCCACATGATTTGGCCAGGCTTCCAGAAGGGCGCCAAAAATCTGGGGTGAGAGCATTCCTCGGCTGCACGGAGGGGCACTGCCCCTGCTCTGCCAGGGATGTGGGGAGGCATTCCCGGGATTTAACCCCAAAGAGAGGGTTAAGGTTACCAGCCTACTCGCAGCCTTTGGTTATTTCATCAAAGCGGTCTGCTGGGTAAATGCAGAGGAAGAGGAAAGGGAGTCAGGACACCCCTCGACACGTTGCAGAGGGACCCAGGCAGTGAAGCACCCTCCACACCATGGCTGTGTGTCGGGGGACGGGACTGGTGGTCCCCTGCAGCCTGTCAGTCCCACTCTTCCCCCTCCCAGCCACTCTCCTTCTCTGGCTTTTGCTTCCCTGGGTGCCCACCTAGCCCCACCCCCATCAGGGGTCCAGAGCATTTCGGCAGGGGCTTGTAGCTTGGAAAGCAGTAGCTGGAGATGAACTTAATGCTCAAGAGCTTCAGCTTGGGTACCCAAGGAATGCCATGGCTGGAGGAGCAGACACCCCCCCGGCTGTGCTAGCCAGTGCATCCCGGAGGAGGTTTTGCCCCAGGGGGTGAAAGGGGGCAGCCAGTTTTGGTGCTCACATCTCAGGGGGACAACTGAGACCTGGGGAAGAGCCACAGAAGGGATGTAGGGGCTGGAAGAAGTGCCTCACTGTAAGTTTAGTCACTTTGATTTATCAGGTGGAGGCCAACAACAGGGATTGACTGCATGTCCATGCATGCCAGTGAGGAGCAGTCACCAGCCGTGAGCATCCCAGGACCCTGCAGAAGATCACATCCAAGTCTCAGCAACCCCCCCAACTCCTCTCCCAGCAAAGCTTGGGTGCTCCCTCTGCAGAGCTGCTGTTCAAGCCCCCAGTGCTGGAGGACAGGACCCTGCAGACCAGCAGGGGCAACTGGAGGGATGGGCGAGTGAAGCCTGAGCACCCGAGACAGTGGGTGCTGGGACAGGGTGACAACAGCCCACCCCAGCCCCGCAGGAAGTGTAGGGGTAATAAACAACGCTGGACAAGTTGCCATCGGCAGGATCCAAGAGTGTTATAAAACCTGAATGTCTTGAGCCTTCATCTGGGACTGTAGCTGCAGAGCAGAAAGCAAACACCATAAATCCAAGGAAGTGCTGTGATTGCTGTTTTAGGCACTGGGGAGTTTGGCTCCTGCTCCCCACAAGCGCTTTATTTTCTCTCTAAACAGAAAAAATAACCCAACCCCAACATATCGCTGGGCTGACTGCCGCAGTGCTGCCTCAGGCCCCAGGGAGGCTGTAAGATGTGGGCACATCTCCTCGCCCAGCACCTTGAAGATGTTTCAGCCCCAGAGACCCCAGGGCACTGGGGCAGGGTGCGGGCAGGGTGCAGGCAGCATGCAGGCAGATGCCAGCTCTGAGCCATGTCCACTCACCTGAACGCTCGCCACTCACCAGAATGACTGGACCCTGGGGAGGGCTGAGCGGGGGGGGCAGAGAGAGATGGGCAACCAGGAGCTAGGAAGGGGGACAGGGCAGGACAAAGCGCTGCCCAGGGAGTGACAGCTGGCTCACACCATCCTGCCTCCTGCAGCTGGTAAGCCAGATGGGATAGCTCCCAGAGGCTGGAAGTACGGATGGAATCAGAGCCGACCCCACCAGGAATAAGCAATGAGGCTGTTAGTCTAAAAAGGAGACAAAGCAGAGGGCACATGATGAAAACTTTGATGTCACCTTATTCTGCAGGCTGGCTGCCTGCTGGATAGAGCTCGATGCCACTGGAGGAGCATGGACTGGGAGGCATGCTGGCATGCCCTGCATCTCCCATGGGTGTCCCTGGGCTCGGTACCCACACCCCAACCCTCCTCACAGGGGAGAGCCATTTCCACCCCATGGGTTGAACACAATGTTTTGCAGGTGCTCTACAAGCCTGGGTTGGATAGTGTCTGTGGGTCCCCAGCCATGGGACAGGCTCTGCCCACCCTAGGCTGGGTGCCTCCTCCCCACTGCTGGTGACAGGCAGGGCTCCGCTGTCTGGGCAGCCCCATGCCGTAGCTCCCTTGGGCTCCCTTGCCCTCTTGCCCTCCCTCGCCCTCCCTCGCATGGTCTCATCCTCCCTTGCTCGCCTCCATGCTCCATCCCTCTCCATCATCCTTTGGCACTCTCCCGGGCCAGTTATCCCAGCTGTGGCTGCTCTGTGCCAGGCCAGGTTTTGGCACCAGTGGGTTAGCCACACATCCCCGCTGCCCTCAGCACTGGCGGAGTGCTGGCACCCACCCTGGCACCCCAGCACCCCAGCACCCCAGGTACCCCAGCACCCTAGGTGTGCTGCTGCCTGGGGCTCTGCCTGGACTCCCCTCAAGGGAAACATGCCAGGAGGGTGCGGGGTGTTTAGGAAAATAGGCCTTGGCACTTGCTGGCCATCCCAGGAAAAAAAAACATCCAGGCAGGCAGCCGCGCAGCGAATGTGAGATGCCGGCACTCCATAAGTCCCCTGGAGCAGGTGCTTTGTAGTCAGCACAAGGAAATGAGCACATCATTCATCTCAGCTTAAACCCTGAAACATTTCCTGTCCTGTGAGTCAGAAATAACCCTGTGTCCTGGTTTCAGCCAGGGTAGAGTTAATTTTCTTCATAGAAGCTAGCGTGAGGCTATGTTTTGGATTTGGGATGAGAAAATGTTGATAAGGTGCTGATGTTTTGAGTTGTTGCTAAGTAGTCAAGGACAGTCCAGCTTCTCATGCTGGCCTGCAGCGAGCAGGCTGGGGGTGCATGGGAAGCTGGGAGGGGACACAGCTGGGACAGCTGACCCAGGCTGGCCAAAGAGATATTCCCTACCATATAACGTCATGCTCAGTATATAAAGCTGGGACAAAGAAGAAGGAAGGGGTGGAGGGATGTTCGGAGTTATGGCGTCTGTCTTCCCAAGAAACCATTACGAGTGACGGAGCCCTGCTTCCCTGGAGATGGCTGAACACCTGCCTGCCCATGGGGAGTAGTGAACAAATTCCTTGTTTTGCTTTGCTTGCGTGCGCGGCTTTTGCTTTACTTATTAAACTGTCTTTATCTCAAACCATGAGTTTCTTCACTTTTACTCTTCCGATTCTCTCCCCCATCCCACCGTGGGGGAGTGAGCGAGCGGCTGCGTGGTGCTTAGTTGCTGGCTGGGGCTAAACCACGACACCCTGGGAGATCATTCCTGGGCCACACAGGAACCATGCCTGCCATGTGCCTGTCAGGCCTGCAGACCTGACGGGGAGGTCTGGGGTCCAGGCACCCCGTGATGAAGAAGCTGTCTGGGGCAGCTCCCCCAATGGAGGGGACTTTGCCGCAACAGTGCCATGCCGCCGGCACTGACGCCAGTGTGTAACTGCTCTGGGATGTGCCAGGCAGCCCCTGGGGACTCCTAGACCTGTCCTGGTCAGGGAGAGCCCCAGGGGACACTGGGGCTTTCCAGGTCTTGCATGGATCACATAGATTTTCACCAGCCTCTCTCCAGGATCAGAAAGACAGATACCCTGCTCCAGCCATAAGCCCCCCCCGCACCCTACATTGCCTCAGTGCATCACAGGCTGTTGGCTGGGACCCATGGGAGCACCCTGGGGAGCTGCCCTGCTTTGGGGACACCCTATAGGAAGAGCCATGGATGGCCAGTGGCTTCACAGTGGAAGAGACCATCTGGGCATGGGGCCAGGACCCCTTGTACCCAGCCTGGGTGTCCCAGAGCAGATGGAGGGGAAAGCAATGCAGAGCATGACTGCAGCTCAGCATGGGCAGTGCCCACCTGAGGGGGGAGCATGGGTGACACATCCTGTCTCATGCCCACCTGGCCAAAGCTACCCTGACCAAAGCCCTCCCTTTGCAACTCGATTTACATCCATGCTAGACCTCCCCATGCTCCAGTCCCGTATGTGCCCCAGCACAGCAGTGCCCACACAACTCCTTCCCCCAGCCCTGGAGGAGCCAGCCATGCCACAGGCACCTGCCTGTGGTGCCTGCTGCGCTCTTTACATCCACCTCCCAGGGCTGACACATTTCTGGCCCTGCTCTTGGTGCAAAGGTGAAGGTGCTTGGCAGGGCCCTGCAGCCCGCTAGCTCGTGTTGCTGTGCTCCAGGAGGTGGAAAAACTTTTTTTAGCAATTAAACAATTGTCAGCTTTGGGGACCTGGGGCTTGGTTTCGCCTGATGGGAACCCAGAAAACAAGACGGCAACCTCATGGGCATGAGCTCCCTGGAGCAGGCGGGCATGGCTGTGCCTTTGGTGTCCACCATGCTCTGGTGCAGTGCAGGGACCACCATGGACTACGATGGACCTCCACAGACCACCACAGTCCACCATAGACCATCATGGACCTCTGTGGACCACCATAGACTACCACAGACCACCAGTGACCGCCATGGACCACCACAGACCACCAGGACCAGGGTGCTGGGCACAGCCCCATGGAAAGAAAACTTGTCAGCTCCAAGATGTGGGATCACAGAATCACAGAATCATTAAGGTTGGAAAAGACCTTTAAGATCATCAAGTCCAACCATCAACCCAACACCACCAAGCCCACTAAACCATATCCTGAAGTGCCACATCTACACGTTTTTTTAACACCTCCAGTGATGGTGACTCCACCACCTCCCTGGGCAGCCTGTTCCAATGCTTGACCACTATGCCAAGTGGTCATTTCTTGGGATGCCAAGAAAGACTAAAATTCAGCGTGAGACCAGGGGACGGGGAAGGTGAGATGGAGTTACAGAAACTCTAAGGCATGGTGATCCCCAGCCCCATGTGCCCCAGGGAGCAGGCTGGGGGACAGCAAGCATATGCCCAGCTGCCTGCCCGGGGCATGGCACTGGCCACGCACCAAGCCCTGGAAAACACATCCCCACCTCGGCTCCTCTCCCCCCATGTGCACTTGTCGGGGGATGTCCTGGTCCCACAAGGGACACAGAGCCAGGGCAGCCACCCCACGTGCCCTCCGGCTGCCTGGGTGTCCGAGCGGCAGCGGGCACAGCCGGGTAGGTTGTAGCCGGTGTCCCCGGTTGTAAGGGTGTACAGTGTACAGGCAACGGTGACCGGCCACCCTCTGCTGGCATGCACATGCAAACACGGGGTGCTCTGGCACCCACGCCCCCCCCGGGGCACCCCATGCACCCCATCCTGCCTGCAGCGAGTTCCCCCGGAGTGCCCCCACGCCCCCTCCAGCCCCATCTGCTTTTTTGTCCCACATCTCTGTTTTTTTTAATTTGCCAGGGTCGTTGCCTCTGCTGGCTGCATTCTGCCCTGCGAGAGCATCACCACCTCCCAGACAAGTGACTGGCTGCCTGCTTCCTGCCCGCTGCAGGCAGGGAGAGGACAGGTAGGAGAAGGCTTTTCCCACTCGGGCTGCTGCCCCACAGTGCACCCTGGCCTGTGCCACTGAGTGAGCCCAGCCCAAAGCTCAGAGATGCCACCATGGCTCAGGACACAAGCCCCGGGGCTGGGCTGCCTGGCGTGGGGGCATGCGGGGGGCACAGGACCAGGGACCATCAGCACCCCGTGACCCCCCCGACAGCAGGGGCTATTTTGCAGAGGCTGTGATCCCCAGCGGGACCGTCACCGACCCTCCACGTCCAGCCCCACACCCCATGGGGAAGCTCTTCCAGACCCTCCCAGCTTCTCCTTTCTCGACTATATTCATTGCCGGTTGGATTTCGCCGTCCTGCGACAGCGCCATCCTTCAGCTCAGGCACCGCTGCCGGCTCCGTGCTGCAACTGCTCCGGGATATTTATAGCCAGCAACCCAATCCACCCGGCTCGTGTGAGCCAAACTCCGCGACCCCGCGACAACGGGAAGGACATGTCACTCATGGCTGGGACACCTGCAGTGGCACCGGCAGAGACAGCGAGAGGGGCCATGATTCCCAGCAGCGCCAGCTGTGGAGGGACCCATGCTGGAGCACCCGGGGATGACATGCCCGCAGCACCGCACGGGCAGCTCTGGTGTCCTGCCCCAAATCCCAAGAGGGGACAGGGACACCCTGCCCCACGCTCAGCGCAGCATCCCTCACGCATCCAATCCCTGCGGGACCTTTGCAGGGCCGACGATACCAGCAAGACACGCGAGGTCCCTGTGCAGCCACTGGGCTTCCCCTGCGCTCCCCCCCGTGCCCCACACACGCATGCTACCCCCCATAGCTCTGAGACGTGGGGTAGGGGCCGTACAACCCCCCCCCACACACACACACACCCCATGGTGTCACCGAAATCGGGAATAAACCTCGTAACACCAATGTAGTGTTAAAAGGCAGGCATTCTTTATTCACGGCGCCGGGAACACGGAGGATAGCTCCTCCTAAATCGTGTTCATCGATCAGTTCAAAAATCAAACATTTATAGGCAAGATTAATACATATTCATCAAGTGTCCATACAATGATTGGTTAAGTATTCCTCGCCTACCATGTAAATGACCACGCATGCTCACTATGATTTCTTGGGATTTTACTTCCTTAATCTTTTGAGTTGGAGGGTTTCTTGAGTGGGTGGTCTCTGAGTCGGTGGTCGCGATCTCCCCCTGCCGGAATTACCTTTCCTTCTAAGTTCATTTAAACTTGGCAACACTAAATAGATCTTCACGGGCTGTCGGTCCAATATGCAATCATTCACCCCACAGTCCTTTGTTTTAAGACAGGACTATAGAATGAATAATTACCCACCCACCGGACCGTAGAACTGACCAAGGTGTTCCTTCTTTCTGACTACTTGTTATTAGAACAGAACATAATACCATGATCGCAATGTTACGCTTAACTCCTTGATAATTAAATCAAGATGGGAAGGGTTAGGTGGGTTCTCGAGCAGCATTGCTGGTGCATAATGTTCTTATAGTTACAACTTGCTACAAATTCACAAACCTATTTTCTAACCCTATTTTATTTTAATTCTCTACCACCTTGGTTACATTTGCCCCCTTTGGAAATTTTGAAATAATTTCTTTTCAATACTTCCATTACAAATTAATTTCCTTATTAACATTCAATCACTTTATTGTCTGATGGTAGGAGCATTATTAGTTAGTCCATTTAAATTTTGGTGTTTTGTAGTCAATGCAAGTGTAATTCTGCTATCAATGGTAGCTCTTTTTGTAAATTCCTTTTTCAAACAATGATAAATGAATAATATTCCCAAAGATATTATTAATAATAATAACACAGTACCAATTAAGGACTTCATCCAAGAACTCAATTTTCATCCCAATCCACTGAAAATTTTATCAAACCAATTTTCTTGCATGTCTTGTTGCATTTCCTGAGTATCCTTTTCTATTTTTCTCAATAAGTCCAAATCATATTCAACATCCTGGGTAACGTTTGGGATATGTATGCAACAATGATCTATCCTATCCCTCAGGTAGCCACAAACTCCATGTTCTTTTAGAAAGAGCATATCTAGAGCCATCCTATTTTGTAGGGTCATCTTCGAAGTGGCTTGTAACTGTAAATTTAGTTGTTTAAATCCTTTCCTTGTTATTTTGGCTAATCTTTTCACTTGACCTGTCAACTTATATAACCAATCCCTATTCCTGTAAGTTGCCAAGGGAGTCAATAAGGATTCTAAGGCTCATCCAAGTTTCACTCCTGTCGAGGGTTCATTCCAATCATCATCATCAATTTGTGATCTTTTTGTCCGTATTAACTTCAAATTTTCAGAATCTCCCCTAAAGGGAGCTTTCTTTCAGATTGGACATAATGTTGGCATTCCTAAAGTAATTTGGTTTACTTTCCCATCCATCCTTTTCTCTGGAAGTAGTTCCTCTGTCATTAACTGATGGGAAAACTGCGAAGACTGTTCCGTCCCAAGTGAAACACCATGAGGCATTAGCCATGTACTGAAATTGAGATAAGATAGCCATAGACCACACTGAATCCCATGTAACCTCTAATCTCTGCCTAGTCTGATTGGTCTCTCTACACTTCCATTCCACGATCATTTGACTAACATTCTTCTTAATTGGTTCAACATATAAACAAACTCCTCCTGGTGCAGAACTCCACAGATTGAGTTCACCATTCGGTCTATATATACCTCCTGATCCTAATTTGGTGCACTCTTCTTTATTCTTTACAGGCTTTTGTTTTTGCTTGGTTACAAATTGATCCTGCCATCCAATAATGGGAACTTGCTCACAGTAGGTACTATCATTATTGGATCTCATTACTCAAATTTGTTGTTAGGATTCCCCATGGATTTGATTCAACTACTGCTCTTGGAATTGGAAGACATACGGTTATTTGGGTTACATTTTGTAAATTTGCAAATTCTTTTATCAGTCCCACCATTAAATTTTCCTCTGGAGTTTTCCTTGGGATATATATTAGCTGCTCTGCTTCACTTTCCACTTTCCCTTCCAATTGATCTATTATCATCCTAAACAATGCTCCCATCGTCATCGGTTTCCAGGTCAAAATCCACCTCTCCCATATTTTGCAGTGATAACTCCCCTTTCTAATCATGTTTTAAAGTCAATTTTGCAGTTTCTGGATCCCTATTGATAACTTTCCATGATGGGGCTTTCTTCACTCGGGTGTAGTGTATCCCTGGTTCCACTCCTCCAACCTTGATTGCAGTAGAAGTTGTTAACAGTACTTGAAATGGTCCCTTCCACTTTTCCTGCAGTGGTTCAGAGTTCCAAGTTTTTATATATACAAGATCACCTGGCTGATACTGATGTACAGGCATATCCAAGGCAAGTGACCTAGTCAGCACAATATATCTTCAAAGTGCTCCAAGGACTTTTCCTAAAGAAATCAGATACCTTTTCAAATCATTTTCCCCAGCTACCTTCATATCCCCTGGGATAAAAGGAGTCTGGTATGGTTTGCCATAGAGGACTTCATATGGACTTATACCGTCTCTTGATCTTGGTTGAATCCTGATTCTCAAGAGAGCTAGTGGTAAAGCCTGTGGCCATTTTAAAGATGTTTCCTGGCAAATCTTACTTATTTGTCTTTTTAATGTTTGATTAATTCTCTCAATTTTTCCACTCGATTGTGGTCTCCAGGGGGTATGTAGGTCCCATTTTATGCCCAAAAGTTTACTGATTTGTTGAACTACTTCTGCCACAAAATGTGGTCCTCTATCAGAGGACATTCCCATTGGCACTCTGAATCTTGGTATTATTTCCTTCAATAATATCACAGAATCACAGAATCACAGAATCACAGAATCACTAGGTTGGAAAGGACCTTCAAGATCATCATGTCCAACCATTAATCCAGCGCCACCATGTTCCCTAAACCATGTCCTGAAGTGCCACATCCACACGTTTTTTAAACACTTCCAGAGATGGCGACTCCACCACCTCCCTGGGCAGCCTGTTCCAATGCCTGACCACCCTCTCAGTGAAGAAATTTTTCCTAATATCCAATCTAAACCTCCCCTGGCGCAACTTGAGACCATTTCCTCTTGTCCTATCGCTAGTTACTTGGGAGAAGAGACCAATACCCTCGTGGCCACAACCCCCTTTCAGGTAGTTGTAGAGAGCGATAAGGTCTCCCCTCAGCCTCCTCTTCTCTAGACTAAACAACCCCAGTTCCCTCAGCCGCTCCTCATAAGACTTGTGCTCCAGACCCCTCACCAGCTTCGTTGCCCTTCTCTGGACACGCTCCAGCACCTCAACATCCTTCTTGTAGTGAGGGGCCCAAAACTGAACACAGGATTCGAGGTGCGGCCTCACCAGTGACGAGTACAGGGGCACGATCACTTCCCTACTCCTGCTGGCCACACTATTTCTGATACAGGCCAGGACGCTGTTGGCCTTCTTGGCCACCTGGGCACACTGCCGGCTCATGTTCAGCCGGCTGTCAACCAGCACCCCTAGGTCCCTTTCCGCCAGGCAGCTCTCCAGCCACTCCTCCCCAAGCCTGTAGCATTGCATGGGGTTGTTGTGGCCAAAGTGCAGGACCCTGCACTTGGCCTTATTAAACCTCATACAGTTGGCCTCTGCCCATCGATCCAGCCTGTCCAGATCCCTCTGCAGAGCCCTCCTACCCTCCAGCAGATCAACACTCCCACCCAACTTGGTGTCATCTGCAAACTTACTGAGGGAGCACTCAATTCCCTCATCCAGATCATCTATAAAGATATTGAACAAGACCGGCCCCAGAACCGAGCCCTGGGGAACACCGCTTGTGACCGGCCGCCAGCCGGATTTAACGCCGTTCACCACAACTCTCTGGGCTCGGCCATCCAGCCAGTTCTTTACCCAGCGAAGAGTAAACCTGTCTAAGCCATGAGCCACCAGTTTCTCCAGGAGAATGCTGTGGGAGATGCTCTCAAAGGCTTTACTAAAGTCCAGGTAGACAACATCCACAGCCTTTCCCTCATCCACTAGGTGGGTCACCTGGTCATAGAAGGAGATCAGGTTGGTCAAGCAGGACCTACCTTTCATGAAACCATGCTGGCTGGGCCTGATCCCTTGGTTGTCCTGCAGATGCCCTGTGAGCACTCTCAAGACCAACCGCTCCATAATCTTCCCCGGTACAGAGGTCAGCCTGACAGGCCTGTAGTTCCCAGGATCCTCCTTCCGGCCTTTCTTGTAGATGGTCATCACATTGGCAAGCCTCCAGTCTTCTGGGACCTCCCCTGTTAACCAGGACTGCTGATAAATGATGGAGAGTGGCTTGGAAAGCTTAACTGCTTTTTAGCTTTGGTGGTGCGGCAAGGGAAAGCCTCTGGCCATCCAGAAAATGTATCAATTAACACTAACAAATACTTATATCCATTCCGTCTGGGTAACTCAGAGAAATCAATTTGCCAATAATCTCCGGGAGAATTTCCTTGTTTTGTCACTCCTAAAGGTGGTTTCCTTTGGTTCAAGGGATTATTTTTAAGGCAGATTGGACACTTAACTATTATTGATTTAACTATTCCTGTCATTCCTACACATACTACAGTATGTTTTTAAACTCGAAACCATAGCATCTACTCCCCAATGTGTTTGCTCATGTTTTTCCTTTGCACGTTGTATCATAATTTGCGGGGTTACTATCACCTGTTTCTCTGGCGTTACCCACCATCCTTCTACATTTTGTGATGTTTTTAATTGTTCTGCTAACTGCTCATCCAATTTATTGTATTTTGGTTTTGAATTTGGAAATTTTATTTGTTTTACTGGTACTAGTGCAAGGATACGCCGTTCTGCGGCCTCTTTTGCAGCTTTGTCTGCCAATCGATTACCTATATTTACAGCCGTCTGACCAAATTGATGAGCTTTACAATGCATTACCGCCACCTCCTCTGGTCTCTGCACATCTTCCAGGAGTTGGAGAATTTCTTTATACTTTATGGATGTTCCTTGGGCTGACAGCAATCCTCTTTCTTTCCAGAGGGCTCCATGAGCATGGATCACACCAAATGCATATTTAGAATCAGTCCAAATATTCACCCTTTTTCCTTCTGCTATTTGCAGAGCCCGCCTTAATGTCACCAATTCTGCTTTCTGTGCTGAGGTACTTACAGGTAGTGTCCCTGACTCCAATACCTTGGAGGTGGTGATGACAGCATATCCAGCCTTTCATTTTCCTTCTTGCACAAAACTGCTTCCATCTGTAAATAACTCCAGATCAGGGTTTTCCAGAGGTTCATCTTTCAAGTCCGGTCTACTGGAATAGACTTGCTCAATAGTTAACAGGCAATCATGTTCTAAATTTCCTGTTGGATTTTCTGTTGATAAGAATATTGCTGGATTAACAGTTGGTGTGGTTTTCAATTCCACATCATCTTGTTCCAATAGGACAACCTCATATTTCCGCATTCTGCTGGGGGATAGCCAATGACCCCTCTTTTGCTCTAGAACAGCTATTACCATATGTGGTGCATACACTACCATCTTTTGGCCCATAGTCAATTTTCGAGCTTCTTGGATCAGCAATACTGTTGCTGCTACAGCACGTAAACATCCTGGCCATCCTTTACTCATGTTGTTAAGTTGTTTAGAGAAGTACCCCACTGGTCGCTTCCAGGATCCTAGCCGTTGTGTCAACACTCCAAGAGCCAGATGTTGCCTTTCATGTGCAAACAACTCAAAAGGTTTGGTCACATCAGGTAATCCCAGAGCAAGAGCCATCATTAATGCCTTTTTCAGTTCTTTAAATGATTTCTGACATTCAGGTGTCCAAGTCAGATACCGATCCTTAGATTCCTTTAAAGTCTCATATAGTGGTTTTACATACAGTCCATAGTTCAAAACCCGAAGTCGGCACCACCCAATCATTCCCAGAAAAGTTCTCAATTCTTTCGGGCTACTTGGTTCAGGAATTTGACAAATAGCTTCCTTTCTTTCATTTCCTAATCATCTTTGTCCTTGAGATATTTCAAATCCCAAATAAATCACTGCTTCTTTTCCTATCTGGGCATTGTCTCTGGAGACTCTATATCCTCCTTGGCCTAAAAATTTAGTAGACTGATAGTAATTTCAAAACGTTTTTCTTTACTTTCTGCTGCTATCAGAATATCATCCACATACTGCAACAATGTGCCTCCCCCTTGGTTCTGTTTCTTCCATATCTCTAATTCCTTTGCCAATTGATTCCCAAATATCGTAGGGCTATTTTTGAATCCTTGTGGAAGTACAGTCTGACGGAGAAGAATCGGACTTCAGGAACTCTAATAGAGTTAACAATTGAAGACCTTTTTTGCTACAAGTGTCCGCTTTTTACGCAGTTACAGCTCTTTCACGCGCCACAAAATACGTCCTGGTTAGTTACCACACACAGTCCATGCGCTTCTCCACAGTCAGGATTCGCTGCCTGCAGGTGTCCACGCGCTCCTTTGCTTCCTCTTAGTTGTTTACCACAGCTCCTTCTCCTCAAGGCTGAGCCCTGGAGGTGTCCAGCTGTTTACCAGCTTCTCAATGCCACAGCTCCTTCTCCTCAAGGCCAAGCCCTTGCAGGGTGATCCCAACAACAGTCCATGTTGTGTCTTTCGTCTTGTGGCAGGGCTCTCCCATTCAAAAGCATATATGCTTTGGCTTCCTATATCCAGAGGTATGCAAAAGAAGGCATCCTTTAAGTCTAGTACAGTAAACCATTTATGTTCCTCTTTTAAGGAAGTCAGTAGAGTATATGGATTAGCCACTACTGGGTGTATATCTTGGACTATCTTATTTATAGCCGTTAAATCCTGAACCAATCGATATTCCTGGCCTCCGGATTTCCTTACTGGTAATATGGGAGTATTATATTCTGATTCACATTCTACCAATAGTCCATATTCTAAAAATTTTGTAATCAACCCCTCTAATCCTTTTCGAGCTTCCCACTTAATAGGATATTGTTTTTGTCTTACCGGCTTGGCTCCAGGTTTTAAAATCACTTTTACCGGCTCTGCCAATTTAGATCGTCCCGGAATTCCACTTGCCCAGACCAAAGGAATAACTGCATTTTCCGCTTCTTCTGGAATCTGTTCTACCCTGTAGGAATCCTGTAACATAAACACTCTTGTCTCTATGGTTTTTGATTCTGGTAGTAGCAATTTAATTTCTCCATCTTTGAAAGTTATTTGTGCATCTAATTTACTCAACAGATCTCGTCCCAACAAAGACAGTGGACATTCAGGCATATACAGAAACTGGTGAGTTACCCATTGTTTTCCCAATTTAAACTTTAATGGCTCTAAAAAAGGCCAATTTTCCTTCTGCCCTGTCGCACCAACAACATCTACTGATTTGTGACCAAATTTCCCTTTACATGTATTCAATACTGAATAAGTAGCTCCTGTATCTACCAGAAATTCTATTTCTTCATTCCCTAGCTTCAATGTAACCAGAGGTTCAGCTAGGGTTGATTCCCCCGATCCCCTTCATAATTCTTCATCCAGAGTCATTAATTTAATTGCCCGGAGAGCCGGATCTAATTCTCCTGCCTTAGGACATTCTCTTTTCCAGTGCCCATGCTCCTTGCAAACAGCACATTGGTCTTCTGCTAATTGGGGTTTTACTTTCCTCCTTTCTCCAATGTTTATTCCCCGTCCTCTTCCTCTACCTCTTCTATGATTTTCTGTTAAAATCGCTAATAATTTTCCCATCCCTTTGGGCTTGCCTCACCTCCTTTTCTTTTTCTCTATTATTATATACAGCCCAGGCAATTTCAAGCATTTTTCCCAAATCTCTAGACTCAGGTCCTTCCAATTTTTGAAGTTTCTTTCTAATGTCTGGAACCAATTGTCCCATAAATATAGAGGCCAATTGTATCACTGCTTCTGGGTTTTCTGAATCCAAATTTGTATATTTTCTAGCAGTTGTCTTTCCATGATCTTAAATCAGTAATTGAGAAAGGAACTTTCACCACCACTGGACCGTCATTCCCCACCGCTTCTCGGAGAGGGGCTTGGAGGGAAGTTGGTCTTACTTCCCCCCTCCTTCCCCGTGTTCTTCCTGAAATTGGGCTAAATCCCCCTACTGCCCCTTCCTCGGGAGAAGCAGGAGGATTATCATCCTCCAAATTTTGAACCTCTCTTCCCCTTTCCCACCTTCGGTGAGGAACAACCATTAATTCAATATCTTCCTCCTCAGTTCCACTTTTCCAGCAATTCTCTTTAGTATTACAAGTAGAACAACCCCTTTTCGAGTTCTCAACACATTTTCCCTTTTTCACAATCATTATCATAGAATCACGTGGGTGTATTCCGCACTGTCTCTGCCATTCTGGTTATGGTATGCTCACCCAGGTGCTGCGTGGGGGGCACAGGGGGCTTGCATAGGGCACTGTGGGCCATGGGGACAGGCGCTCAAGAGTGTCTGAAACACCCCCAAGCAGGGGCCCTCCTCGCCCTCCCAGAGGATCCTGCTGTAACCGAGCGTAAAAAAACCATAACCATAGCGTAAAAAAACCAAATCAACATATGCCATTTCTTCCCATTTACCTTCCTTCTTACAAGACAACATTAATTGCAAGATGGTGTTATATTGCAATGTCCCATTTCCTCATTTCCTGGCCATTTCTCCCCACTGTCCAACTTATACATTGGCCACCAATGATTGCAATATTCAATTAATTGCTTCCGAGTCAGAGGATCACCTCCCAGATCTTTCCAATGTCTTAAAATACATCCCAAAGGTGTTTTCTGTGGGATGGGTTTCTTACTCGGAAGTATACTCATCTTCCCAAGACTAGTGGTTGTGATTGTGCACTATCACAGGCACTAGTCAGAGGGACCCCCAACCCCTGTTGAAGCTCCCTCTAGGATTCCAGCCCCCTGCCAGAAATCCCAACCTCCTTACCTGGGCCCCTAGCCCAACCTTGCAAGGCTTTCACCGCGACTTATAGGCAGGCATTCCTTGTGAGGGTCTCGTACCCTCACCCTTTCCAGAGGTACCTTTCAGCCCTACTCTGTGTAGCTTTCGCCGTGCCTTACGAGCAGGCTAGTGGGACTTGAACCCACGTTACTTCAATCCCTTAAAGAATGCCTTATTACCTTTCCAGGGGACTTGCTCAGAATTCTTCGGTCCGGGGATCAGAGGTTCTCCCCGAGAATCCCTCGGTGCCGGCTGGAGGGCCCGTGATCCCACGGATCCGTTGAGATTCACAAGCAGTGTCCCATCTGGGTCACCAAAACTGTCACCGAAATCGGGAATAAACCTCGTAACACCAATGTAGTGTTAAAAGGCAGACATTCTTTATTCACGGCACCGGGAACATGGGGGATAGCTCCTCCCAAAATCGTGTTCGTTCAATCAGTCTAAGAAACATTCTTTTATAGGTACACAAATACATATTCATCATCCTCTATACAATGATTGGTTAAAAATTCTTTGCCTAACATGTAAAGGACTATGCATGCTCACTATAACTTTCTAAGAATTTACTTCCTTGATCTTTTGGGTCGGAGGGTTTCTTGAGTGGGTGGTCTCCGAGTCGGTGGTTGCGATCTCCCCCTGCCGGAATTACCTTTTCTCTAAGTTCACTTAAACTTGGCAATACCAAATGGTCCTTCATGGACCGTTAACACAAACACACAATTATTCATTCCAAAGTCTTTGTTTCAAGACAGAAAAATCGCCTTCGCTATGTTATACTACACCATTCAGACTAGTTACACTGTTCTCTATTTGCTATCAAAGAACGAGACATACTACTCTTAATTCTGATCTTCTACAATTACAATGTTACATACTGATTAGATCCTTGATGTTTAAATCAAGATGGAAAGGGTTGAGTGGACTTCTGAGCAGCATTGCTGGTGCATAACGTTCTTATGGTTACATCTATATAACCTTATTATGATTCCCACCACCTCGGTTACAGCAGGATCCTCTGGGAGGGCGAGGAGGGCCCCTGCTTGGGGGTGTTTCAGACACTCTTGAGCGCCTGTCCCCATGGCCCACAGTGCCCTATGCAAGCCCCCTGTGCCCCCCACGCAGCACCTGGGTGAGCATACCATCAGAGCTGACTGAGCCCCCAGCAGTGGGCAGGGATGTGTGGGACAGCTGGATGGGGCCTGGGCACCCCTTTGCCGTGCGGGTTGCATCAGCAAGATTCTCTGTTTCCAATTAGCACCAGTGGCCACCGAAGGTGCTGGAATCCAGCAACCTGCGCATTCCTGCCACACAGCTGGATGGCCACAAACCCAAACATGGGTTTGTCCCATTCCCCAGCCTGGGTTCCCCAGGGGCCTCTGGCACATGGCCCTGACGTCTCTCCCGGCCCCTGGGTCCCCTGGCTGGGGCTGGTGGGGAGCAGCCAGGGAGCTGATGCCAGGGTAGGCATATTATGGAGTGTTCTCCTTTTCTCCTTTTGGCCCCTTCAGCCCAAGGTGGCTGATGGGGCAAGAGTGAGTCGGGGCCAGTGAGGGCCATGGGGCATTGAGGCACATTGCATGAGAAGGCAGTGAGCCAAGCCCTGCCCTATCTGCCTGCTCCATCCTCTGCTCCTCGCAGCTGCCGAGCATACCCTCAGGGTTGCTCCACCCCATTGCCCCGAGGGAAAGCATCCCACCCCACACCTAGCCGGGGTGCCTTAGGGAGGGATGGCATTGCCCCCCTGACACCCCATATCTCGCCAGCAGTGGTGTGTCTCTGCGGGCCTCCAGAAATGCATCACATCATGCAGCTGATGCAGCGGGAGAATCTCACCAATGGCGACTACATCGTCTTCTACCTGGATGTCTTTGGGGAGGCCCTGCGGGGCAACTCTGCCCGTGACCCCTTCAAGCTCTGGCAGCAGAGCCCAGGCCAGGACTTGGGGCTGTGCAAGGCTTTCCAGGTGAGCTGTGCCTGCTTGCCTGGGGATGGGGACCTCCCCAGCCTGGCCCCAGTGCATGAACTGGGGTGCTATGCTTGGTTGCAGATGGTGCTGGTGATCACCTATTATGAGCCCCAAAACCCTGAGTACCAGCACTTCCAAACCCAGTTCATCCTGCGAGCCAAGCAGAAATTTGGGATGCAGCTCAACTATTCTTTGGTGAACGAGTCCCCCTGTATGATGGGGCAGTGGGGATGGGTGGAGCTGAGCCCCCCCCCCCCAGCCCTGCTGGAGTGCTCCCCCTTGGCTGTACCCCCACCCTACGGGATGCTGGCACCTTTCTCCCCTCCCCAAATCCGCCCAGCAGGTGCTGACCTCTTCCCCCTCCCTGGCACCCCAGGGCAACGTGGTAGCCATCAAGCACATCAACAAGAAGTGCATTGAGCTGACATGGTGTCCTGTTTTTTCCCGATTCTCTCCCCTGTCCCGCTGGGGGAGGGGGGAGTGAGCGAGTGGCTGCGTGGTGCTTAGTTGCTGGCTAGGGTTAAGCCACAACACGCGACAGGTGTTTTTTGAGCTGAAACACGTAGGTTTGGGGTCTGGGACAAGGTGGGTACCCTGCTTGGGGGTGCAGGGGCTGGTCCTGGCAGTGAGGGGGGGCTGGTGGGAGCAGCAGTGCATCCCCCCTGACCTCAGCACCATCTGGGCTCTGCTTCTGCTTCCAGCTGCGGGACATCCAGTTCAACCACCTAACCTGCTTCATCGGGGCATGCATCGACCCCCCAACATCTGCATCATCACCAAGTACTGCCTGCGGGGCAGCCTGCAGTTGTGGGGGGGGGCACCAGGGGTAACGCCTAGACACTCCTGGTGACCTGGCTGGGCTCAGTGTTGAGGACAGGTCTGTAGATGCTGGTGGCCACCCAAGCCCTGTGAGACTCACAGTAGAGCTGCCCAAACAAGGGTCAGAGACTGATGGAGGGGAGGGGGTGGGTGCCACAGAGCACCCCGTGGCTGGGTGCTCGGTGATGCTGGGTGCCGGTGATGCTGTCCCAGGTGGTTGGTGGGCCCCGCTCAATGTGCTGCCCTAGGATGTCCTGGAGAATGAGAGCATCAACCTGAACTGGATGTTTCTCTACTCCCTCATCAACGACATCGTCAAGGTACCCAAGCGAAGGGCTGGAGGGCGGTGCCTGGGGGGTGCCAGCTTCACCATGTCCATCTGTCCCAGGGAATGGCCTTCCTGCACAACAGCATCATCGGCCACCGTGGCAGCCTCAAGTCATCCAATTGCATGGTGGACAGCCACTTTGTGCTGAAGATCACCGACTATGGGCTGGCCAGCTTCCACTCGCCCTGCGATGGCAAGGACACGCATGCCCTCTACGCCAGTGAGTGCCCGTCAATGGGGACTGCTGCAGAAGGGGCATCTGCCCACCCCAGGCATGCAGAAAGCCGATGTCTACAGCTTTGGCATCATTGTGCAGAAGGTCGCCCTGCGTAACAGCCCCTTCTACATTGAGGGCATGGACTTGAGCCCCAAAGGTGAGGGTGGGGGGTGGGCGTGGGGTGGTCCTGTCCCTGCTGGGGGGGGAGGAGTCCAGTGCTCACTGTCAGCCATCCCTTGGCAGAGATCATGCAGAAGGTGTGAAACAGCCAGAAGCCCTTCTTCCGCCCCTCCATTGACATTGGGGTGCACAGCAAGGAGCTGGCGGTGCTGATGGAGCGCTACTGGGTGCAGGAGCCAGCCAAGTGCCCCGACTTCAGCCAGATCAAGATCTTCATCCATAGATTCAACAAGTGGGTGGCTGGCAAGTGGGGAAGGTGGTCCTGGGTGGAAGTGTGGACAGCCATGAGGGGATTGGGGGACACCTCTACCCGCATGCAGTGCCAGCTGCCTGCGCCCCAGCAGGGAGGGCAGCACCAGCATCCTGGACAACCTGCTGTCACGCATAGAGCAGTATGCCAACAACCTGGAGAAGCTGGTGGAGGAGTGGACACAGGCCTACCTGGAGGAGCAGTGCAAGGCAGAGAACCTCCTGTACCAGATCCTGCCTCAGTGAGAGGGGGAGAGATGGGAGTGTGTGGGGCTGGGGGTTGTCATGGGGTCAGCATGCACCCACCACTGTGCGTGGATTCCCTTGCTGGCTCTCCATACTGGTGTAGGGGAAGCGGGAATGGGGGTGCACGGTTTGGGGAGGAAGGGAGCCCACTGCTTCAGTGACATTGAGCTTCACTGCCCTCTCAGTGGAGAGCACCCCAATGCAGGTGAGAGCAGGGCTCGGGGGGGAGGGGCTTGTACCCTGGCAGTGCCATCCCCGGGGCTGCGGGGGATGTGCCCACTCCCAGCCCCACATACCCCCTGCCCCGATCCAATGTCAGGGGAGGTTTCGATACGATCCCGAGAGCGAGATTAAGACACAAACGAGGTCAAATGCCATATACCCAAGACAGCTTTTATTATCAAAAGTAAAGAATTAGTAGCGATAGGACAGAATGGAATAAAAAGACAGAAATCAAGCAAGCATTCGGGATAGAGTTGCAAGGACAGTCACCACCATGGATCCGCGGGGGTCCCGGGGTCCAAGTCTCTCAATGTTTCGGTGGTGGGCGATCAGGCAAAGGGCTTGTCTTGGCAGTCCTTTTTATTTTCATTCAAGGGCTGCAATTTAGCACATCTTCGCATTCCTGCATATGCGCATACACTTCACAGTGGCTCCAGCCTGGAGCTCCTCACAGGACTATGACTATCCCATGCCTTGTAGCCCTTATCTTGGCGGGGTGTTTTTCATCAACCAGAAGGTCTCTGTGGCCTTGTAGCCATCCTTATCAGCCAAAGGGATTTTCGCTTAGACAAACAATCTTTGAGACAAATGTTCAGTTTCTCACACCACCCTGTGGCTCAAAGATTGCTTCAGGACCCATGGTGGTTTTGAGAAAAGATAGTTACACAGAAAAGACCAGAAAAGAGCATTTCATACAAGCCGCACTACTGATGGTGTGGTTCGACGCACAGTGGCGAATTTGTTCAACACCGTCTGGTGAAACAGTGGTTACAAATTGCATATTGTTTCCAACATGTTGAATTAACTGTATAAAACACAAAATAATACAGGGTAAATGTCCTGGTTTCAGCCAGGATAGAGCTGGTTTTCTTCACAGAAGCTAGTGTGAGACTGTGTTTTGGATTTGGGATGAGGAACTGTTGATAATGTGCTGATGTTTTGGGTTGTTGCTGAGCAGTCAAGGACAGTCCAGCTTCTTGTGCTGGCCTGCCAGCAAGCAGGCTGGGGGTGCACGGGAAGCTGGGAGGGGACACAGCCGGGACAGCTGACCCAGACTGGCCAAAGAGATATTCCCTACCATACGACGTCATGCCCAGTACATAAACTGGAGTTGGCCGGGGGGCGGAAATCGCTGCTCGGGGACGGGCTGTCGATCACTGGGTGGTGAGCAATTGCTGTATTGGGCATCACTTGTTCTTGTACATTCCTTTGTTGGTATTATCATTGTTGTTTCCTTCTTTCTTTCTGTCCTATTAAACCGTGTTTATCTCAACCCACGAGTTTTTTCCTAATTCTCTCCCCCGTCCCACTGTGGAAGGGGGAGTGAGCGAGCGGCTGTGTGGTGCTTAGTTGCCGGCTGGGGCTAAACCACGACAGTAAAACAAAAACATGGCAAGACCACATAACAAATAAAATAAGACTCGCTTAACCCATGGGCTGCCTGGGAGCCAAGAAAAAAAGTCAGTGTCCCAGCCTTTCCATGTCTGGACAAGAATATGGGCCAGTTTTCGTATTCCTGGGGTAATTTGTTTAACAATTTTCCCACTGTCATCAATTTTTAAGCAACAGTTGGAATCATTCCGTTTACCACAAACACCCCCTTCTTTGGCTAGCAGGTAATCAAGAACCATGCAGTGTTGGAATATCGCTGTTCGCATTTTTGTGGCCTGGTCTGCTAACAGATCCAGGGCACGGGCTGTCTTGTTAGTAATAATCTCCAGAATGACTTGCAACTGAATAATGTGATTCGAATTATAGATAGGTACTCGAGCACCACTAATTCGTTCGTTAGGGTTCCACGTGGTGGGTCCATAATGTTGTATGATACGTTGAGGGGTCCACTCTTCTTTACCCCAGGTTTGACTACTTCCACCTGCTATAGTGGTATCAATGGACCACCGATATCAACTGAGATCATCATATAACTTAACACCCAATCCATCACCTTCATCCTCCGGGAGCATAAAGAACAAGGGGTGAATTAGCCCCACATAACACACCCCAGTCGAATTTTTGGGCAATTGCTTGTATGCATAATGTCCACAGATACAATAATGACCTTTCAATGCCCAGGTACCATTTTCAAATGTGCCTGTGGAAGTTCATGGTACTTGGAAATATGTGGTATTATCTACTCCTAAAGGACAGTTTGATGGACCATTAACCAGCAACTTGTGCACAAATGTTTTGACCTCCTCTTCATAACCCCAGCAGAGTATTTCGTTGGTCGACAACCGGGTCTCGATCCCCTTGACACCTTTTGCTATTTCTGTCTCTAGTTGACCACCAAATTTGATTCCTGTCAGGGAACTCGAGGCGCCAAAAGCAAGTAGCATTCAAATGGCTATCAGATTGGTTAGTGTTGTGAAACGGGGCTTTGATGTTATAAATTTCTATTGTATCTTTTGACTCATAACTGAAACTCCTGTGTAAGAGAATTGTGTAAGATAAGTGAACCATGTTGAACATCCTGTATCTTGTAGTTAAGGATAAACCACAGAGCTGGCAAGAACTGGTACTAAGTTGCAGTAAAAGCCAAAACAGAAAGGAGCACGTGCAGAAACCTACTAAAGAAGAAAGTTCTCCCAAAGGACAGCAGAAATAAGGGGCTTGATATCACAAACGACCACCAGGGACCACCAGAGGACCACCGACTCATTTGACAACGCATGCGTCAAGGACTTTTGAATATGTTAATCATTTCTCGGAAATATCATGAATATGCAAACAATTGCAATGAATGTATGTACTCTATATAATTCAGATGCTGGTAACACGAGGCACTCATGTTAGGAGGAGATATCCCCCATGCGTCCGGCGCTGTAATGGAGATGTCTGCTTAATAACACTTTGATGTTATTGAGTCTAAATTTCTTTGAATCAGTTGGACCAAAAGTTAGAAGATTGTTTCCTGTGCCCTGTTTGATTTACCCAGGCCCAGCCCGGTCAACGAGGTACAAAAGATTCATCAATAGATTTAAACAATGTACAATATCGCAACCTATTTCCAGATTGTGAAGAACTGATAGACTTACAGCCAGCAATGAGGCAATGGTTTCCATATGTATAGGTCCAGTTGCATTTTCTATTCCCTGCAAAAACACCACCCTCCTGTGTTCGATTTAGACAATACCCAACAATCAGTAAGGTTAAAGGTATCAGCCACTTGTTGACCTAAAACAATAAATTCATTTTGCCATAATGAGTCAGAGAGAGGGGAGCAAGAGCTTCCCCAGATACTGAAGATTGTGATAATGGTCGACCAAAACATCGTTTAAGATCAGACACCCTATGAATATTAACAAAGCAATCACCAGCAAAACCACACAGGCAATCAACAGCTTCATGTATTTCTTCTGGCTGGCTTCAGAGTCTTCACCTGATAAAGAAAAGAAAAAAAGCAAACTCAGTTCTTTTAAGGAACCAGAAGCAGGTTATTATTAGAAGGATGGAATAATCCACCTCGTGTTAATCTTATGTTCTTTCCCGTGAGCATCTTTTGCCTTCCAGGCATACTTATCCACTGGGGTTTCTGTAAAGTGGACTACAAACAGCATCTGTTTAGAAAATTGAACCCCACAGCTAACGGCATCTTTCGTTTTAATAGCTGAAATTTGAGCCCCAGTATCTACCAAAAATGTGACTGGGACTTGTTTCGGCCCTACAATGCCTGTGATTAATAAATCACTCCGCTTTCAGTGAGCCGTCTGATATATATCCAACCTTCGCCCCTCCACTCACCATCGGAGGGCGAAGAATCTAGTTTCCCAGCAAATTTTGAGGGACATTTGTCTCTGATAAGTCGATTAAAAAGGGTGCACTGGGAGTGGGTTTTTTAAAGCCCGTTTCCGTATCTGCCGGTTTATCAGGCCATCCTGACACCAGTTTTTCTAACTTGTCTGTTGGCAAATCCATCCATTAAATCATGTGGAATTCCTTTTTGCCATCCCTTTGTCCACAGGCTATTGCGCTTATTTGGGATGTCCCACCCTCCAAGGGGTGGATTAGGGAGGGGTGTTCTTCTATCACCCCCAGGGCGTGGAACCATTTTCACTTCAGCTCACCTCAGGCCCCTAGAGTCTGTGTTAGTGGCTGGAAGATTAACGGGGCCATACTTGCGCCCCCGTAATTAATCAATTCTTGGGCCTCCTCCCCCCACATCAACATTTTCCTATGGGGGGACAGCGGTGCTGATCAGGTATAAATCCTTCTAGAGCAGCCACAACCTTTTCACCCTGAGGCATTGCTTGTATTTTCCCCTGTAATTGTATACCGATCGGCTTTAAGGAATCGGGAAGTCCCCTTATGAGGGTGTAACCAAGGTGGTAGAGAATTAAAATAAAATAGGGTTAGAAAATAGGTTTGTGAATTTGTAGAAAGTTGTAACTATAAGAACATTATGCACCAGCAATGCTGCTCGAGAACCCACCTAACCCTTCTCATCTTGATTTAATTATCAAGGAGTTAAGTGTAACATTGCGATCATGGTATTATGTTTTGTTCTAATAACAAGTAGTCAGAAAGAAGGAACACCTTGGTCAGTTCTACGGTCCGGTGGGTGGGTAATTATTCATTCTATAGTCTTGTCTTAAAACAAAGGACTGTGGGGTGAATGATTGCATATTGGACCGACAGCCCGTGAAGATCTATTTAGTGTTGCCAAGTTTAAATGAACTTAGAAGGAAAGGTAATTCCGGCAGGGGGAGATCGCGACCACCGACTCAGAGACCACCCACTCAAGAAACCCTCCGACTCAAAAGATTAAGGAAGTAAAATCCCAAGAAATTATAGTGAGCATGCGTGGTCATTTACATGGTAGGCGAGGAATACTTAACCAATCATTGTATGGACACTTGATGAATATGTATTAATCTTGCCTATAAATGTTTGATTTTTGAACTGATCGATGAACATGATTTAGGAGGAGCTATCCCCCGTGTTCCCAGCGCTGAAAATAAAGAATGCCTGCCTTTTAACACTACATTGGTGTTACGAGGTTTATTCCCGATTTCGGTTACAGTTTTGGCGACCCAGATGGGACACTGCTTGTGAATCTCAACGGATCCGTGGGATCACAGGACCTCCAGCCGGCACCGAGGGATTCTCGGGGTGAACCTCTGATCCCCAGACCGAAGAATTCTGAGCAAGTCCCCTGGAAAGGTAATAAGGCATTCTTTAAAGGATTGAAGTAACGTGGGTTCGAGTCCCACTAGCTCGCTCGTAAGGCACGGCGAAAGCTACGCAGAGTAGGGCTGAAAGGTACCTCTGGAAAGGGTGAGGGTACGAGACCCTCACAAGGAATGCCTGCCTATAAGACGCGGTGAAAGCCTCTCAAGGTTGGGCTAGGGGCCCAGGTAAGGAGGTTGGGGGATTTCTAGCAGGGGGCTAGAAGATCCAGAGGGACCCTCGAGGAGAGTAGGGGTCCCTCCGACTAGTGCCTGTGATAGTGCACAATCACACCCACTAGTCTTGGGAAGATGGGAACATTTCCGAGTAAAAGATCTATCCCACAAAAAAAAACCACCTTTGGGATGTATTTTGAGGCATTGGAAAGATCTGGGAGGTGATCCTCTGACTCGGAAGCAATTAATTGAATATTGCAATCATTGGTGGCCAATGTATGTCCAAGGTTGGACAGTGGGGAGAAATGGCCAGAAAATGGGACATTGCAATATAACACCATCTTGCAATTAATGTTGTCTTGTAAGAAGGAAGGTAAATGGGAAGAAATGGCTTATGTTGATTTATTCTTTACACTACAAAATCATCCAGAATGGCAGAGACAGTATGGAATACATCTGTATGATCCCATGGTAAAGATTGTGAAAAAGGGAAAATGTGATGAGAACTCGAAACAGTGGTGGTGAAAGTTCCTTTTTCAATTACTGATTTAAGATCATGGAAAGAGACTGCAGGTACCTATCAGGAGGATCCCGAAAGGGTGGCTAAGGTAAAATGCTTGAAATTGCTTGGGCTGTATATAACAACAGAGAAAAAGAAAAATAGGTGAGGCAAGCCCGAAGGGGTGAAAAGCTACTAGCAGTTTTGGCAGGGAATAACAGGATAGGCAGAGGGAGAGGACGAGGAATGAATATTGGAGAGAGAAGGAAAATAAGCCCCGATTAGCAGAAGATCAATGTGCTGTTTGCAAGGAGCATGGGCACTGGAAAAGAGAATGTCCTAAGGCAGGAGAATTAGATCCGGCTCTCCAGGCAATTAAATTAATGACTCTGGATGAAGAACTATGAAAGGGACTGGGGGAATCAACCCTAGCTGAACGTCTGGTTACATTGAAGCTAGGGAATGAAGAAATAGCGTTTCTGGAGCTACTTATTCAGTATTGAATACATGTAAAGGGAAATTTGGTCACAAATCAGTAGATGTTGTTGGTGCGACAGGGCAGAAGGAAAATTGGCCATTTTTAGAGCCATTAAAGTTTAAATTGGGAAAACAATGGGTAACTCACCAGTTTCTGTATATGCCTGAATGTCCACTGTCTTTGTTGGGACGAGATCTATTGAGTAAATTAGATGCACAAATAACTTTCAAAGATGGAGAAATCAAATTGTTAATACCAGAATCAAAAGCCATAGAGGCAAGAGTGTTTATGTTACAGGATTCCTACAGGGAAGAACAGATTCCAGAAGAAGCGGAAAATGCAGTTATTCCTTTGGTCTGGGCGAGTGGAATTCTGGGACGATCTAAATTGGCAGAGGTGGTAAAGGTGATTTTAAAACCTGGAGCCAAACCGGTAAGACAAAAGCAATATCCTATTAAGTGGGAGGCTCGAAAAGGATTAGAGGGGTTGATTACAAAATTTTTAGAATGTGGACTATTGGTAGAATGTGAATCAGAATATAACACTCCCATATTACCAGTAAGGAAATCTGGAGGCAAGGAATACCGATTGGTTCAGGATTTCAGAGTTATAAATCAGATAGTCCAAGATATACACCCAGTAGTGGCTAATCCATATATTTTACTGCCTTCTTTGAAAGAGGAACATAAATGGTTTACTGTACTAGATTTAAAGGATGCCTTCTTCTGCATACCTCTAGATATAGGCAGCCAAAACGTATTTGCTTTTGAGTGAGAAAGTCTGGCCACAGGGCGAAAGACCCAATTGACATGGACTGTACTTCCACAAGGATTCAAAAATAGCCCTACGATATTTGGGAATCAATTGGCCAAGGAATTAGAGATATGGAAGAGACAGGACCAAAGGGGAAGTGTTCTGCTACAATATGTGGATGATATCTTGTTTGCAGCAGAAAGCAAAGAAGAATGTCTCGAAGTTACTATCAGTTTACAAAATTTCCTAGGCCAAGGAGGATATAGAGTCTCCAGAAATAAGGCCCAAATAGGAACAGAAACAGTAATTAATTTGGGATTTGAAATATCCCAAGGACAGAGACAATTGGGAAATGAAAGAAAAGAAGCTATCTCTCAAATTCCTGAACCAAGTAGCCCGAAAGAATTGAGAACTTTTCTGGGAATGATTGGGTGGTGCCGACTTTGGATTTTGGATTATGCATTGTATGTAAAGCCACTGTATGAGGCTTTAAAGGAATCCAAGGATCAGTATCTGACTTGGACACCTCAATGTCAGAAATCATTCAAAGAACTGAAAAAGGCATTAATGATGGCACCTGCTCTGGGATTACCTGATGTGAACAAACCTTTTGAGTTGTTTGCACATGAAAGGCAACATCTGGCTCTTGGAGTGCTGACGCAACGGCTGGGACCCTGGAGACGACCAGTGAGGTACTTCTCTAAACAACTTGACAACGTGAGTAAAGGATGGCCAGGATGTTTACGTGCTGTGGCAGCAACAGTATTGCTGATCCAAGAAGCTCGAAAATTGACCATGGGTCAAAAGATGGTGGTGTACGTACTGCATATGGTAATAACTGTTCTAGAGCAAAAGGGGGGTCACTGGCTATCCCCCAGCAGAATGCTGAAGTATCAGGTTGTCCTATTGGAACAAGATGATGTGGAATTGAAAACCACACCAACTGTTAATCCAGCAATATTTTTGTCAACAGAGAATCCAACAGGAAATTTGGAACATGATTGTTTGTTAACTATTGAACAAGTTTATTCCAGTAGACCAGACCTGAGAGATGAACCTCTGGAAAAGCCTGATCTGGAGCTATACGCAGATGGAAGCAGTTTTGTACAAGAAGGAAAACGCATGGCTGGATATGCTGTCGTCACCACCTCTGAAGTATTGGAATCAAGGACACTACCTGTAAGTACCTCAGCACAGAAAGCAGAATTGGTGGCATTGAGGCGGGCTCTGCAAATAGCTGAAGGAAGAAGGGTGAATATTTGGACTGATTCTAAATATGTGTTTGGTGTAATCCATGCTCATGGAGCCATCTGGAAAGAAGGAAGACTGCTGTCAGCCCAAGGAACATCAATCAAATGTAAAGAGGAAATTCTACAACTCCTGGAAGATGTGCAGAAACCAAAAGAAGTGGCGGTAATGCATTGTAAAGCTCATCAGTTTGGTCAGACGGCTGTAAATGTAGGTAATCGTTTGGCAGACAAAGCTGCAAAAGAGGCCGCAGAACGAAGTATCCTTGCACTAGTACCAGTAAAACAAACAAAATTATTAGATTTGAAACCGAAGTACAAAAAATTGGATGAGCAATTAGCAAAACAATTAGAAGCATCATAAAATGCAGAGGGATGGTGGGTGACATCAAAAAAAACAGGTGATAGTAACCCTGCAAATTATGGCATAACTCGCAGAGGAAAAACATGAACAAACACATTGGGGAGTAGATGCAATGGTTTCAAGTTTAAAAACATCTGTAGTATGTGTAGGAATGACAGGAATAGTTAAATCAATAATAGCTAAATGTCCAATCTGCCTTAAAAATAACCCCATGAACCAAAAGAGGCCACCTCTAGGAATGATAAAACAAGGAAATTCTTCAGGAGATTACTGGCAAATTGATTTCTCTGAGTTACCCAGGCAGAATGGATACAGGTATTTATTAGTACTAATTGATACATTTTCTGGATGGCCGGAGGCCTTCCCTTGCCGCACCAACAAAGCTAGAGAGGTAGTTAAAGTGTTGTTGAAGGAAATAATACCAAGATTTGGAGTGCCAATGGGAATGTCTTCTGATAGGGGACCACACTTTGTGGCAGATGTAGTTCAACAGATCAGTAAAATTTTGGGTATAAAATGGGACTTATATACCCCTTGGAGGCCACAATTGAGTGGAAAAATTGAGAGATTGAATCAAATGTTGAAAAGACAAATAAGTAAAATTTGTCAGGAAACATCTTTGAAGTGGCCACAGGCTTTACCACTAGCTCTCTTGAGAATCAGGATCCAACCAAGATCAAGAGACAGTATAAGTCTATATGAAGTCCTGTATGGTAAACTGTACCAGACTCCTTTAATCCCAGGGGATATGAAGTTAGCTGGGGAAACTGATTTGAAAGTGTATCTAATTTCTTTAGGAAAAGTTCTTGGAGCACTTCGGAGATATATTGTGCTGACTAGGTCACTTGCCTTGGATACGCCTGTACATCAATATCAGCCAGGTGATCTTTAAACTTGGAACTCTGAACCACTGCAGGAAAAGTGGAGGGGACCATTCTAAGTACTGTTAACAACTTATACTGCAATCAAGGTTGGAGGAGTGGAACCGGGGATACACTACACCCGAGTGAAGAAAGCCCCGTCATGGAAGGTCATCAATAGGGATTCAGAGACTGCAAAGTTGACTTTAAAACATGTTTAAGAAATTATCATTGGAAAATGTGGAAAAATGGGTTTTGATTTGTAAACTGATGATGTTGGGAGCATTGTTTGAGATGATAATAGATCAATTGGAAGGGAGAGTGAAGCAGAGCAGCTAATAAACATTCCAAGGAGAACTCCAGAAGAAAATTTAATGGTAGGATTGATAAAGGAATTTGCTAATCTGCAAAATGTAACCCAAATAACCGCATGTCTTCCAATTCCAAGAGCAGTAGGTGAATCAATTCCATGGGGAATCTTAACAACAAATTTGAGCGCAGTAAGCACAAGGGATGAACAATTATGCAAAGAAATAAGTAGAGGCCTCCCTGTACATGATCCCAAGGAAGCTGGACGAGTAGTTCGTAATTGTAAAAATCAAACCGAGCAAGAGGCAGAGGTTGCATGGGATTCAGTGTGGTCTATGGCTATTCTATCTCAATTTCAATATATGGCTAATACTTCATGGTGTTTTGCCTGGGACGGAACAGTCTTTACAGTTTTCCCATCAGTTAATGACAGGGGAACCACATCCAGGGAAAAGGAGGATATAGTACCCTGGTGGAATTGTAAAAAGATATGTAATTGCAGTACAGTTTATAGAGCAGTCCAAGAAGTTCCTCCCTTAGCAGCTGCATTGAAATATGGGTGTTGGTGCAGAGGACTCAAGAATGATTTAAATTTGACTAGTGTATATAAAATTAGAAGGGGATCAATATTTAGTTGTAGAAGGTCTACAGTTCAGAGCCCAGGACATTTAGTTTGGGCAATGAGTGATGGAACTTGGACCACCCATTTACCAATGGACGGGAAAGTAAAACAAATTACTTTAGGAATGCCAACATTATGTCCAATCTGAAAGAAATCTCCCTTTAGGGGAGATTCTGAAAATTTAAAGTTAATATGGACAAAAAGATCACAAATTGATGATGATGATTGGAATGAACCCTCGACAGGAGTGAAACTTGGATGAGCCTTAGAATCCTTATTGACTCCCTTGGCAACTTACAGGAATAGGGTTTGGTTATATAAGTTGACAGGTCAAGTGAAAAGATTAGGCAAAATAACAAGGAAAGGATTTAAACAACTAAATTTACAGTTACAAGCCACTTTGAAGATGACCCTACAAAATAGGATGGCTCTAGATATGCTCTTTCTAAAAGAACATGGAGTTTGTGGATACCTGAGGGATAGGATAGATCATTGTTGCATACATATCCCAAATGTTACTCAGGATGTTGAATATGATTTGGACTTATTGAGAAAAATAGAAAAGGATACTCAGGAAATGCAACAAGACATGCAAGAAAATTGGTTTGATAAAATTTTCAGTGGATAGGGATAAAACTTGAGTTCTTGGATGAAGTCCTTAATTGGTACTGTGTTATTATTATTAATAATATCTTTGAGAGTATTATTCATTTATCATTGTTTGAAAAAGAAATTTACAAAAAGAGCTACCATTGATAGCAGAATTACACTTGCATTGACTACAAAACACCAAAATTTAAATGGACTAACTAATAATGCTCCTACCATCAGACAATAAAGTGATTGAATGTTAATAAGGAAATTAATTTGTAATGGAAGTATTGAAAAGAAATTATTTCAAAATTTCCAAAGGGGGCAAATGTAACCAAGGTGGTAGAGAATTAAAATAAAATAGGGTTAGAAAATAGGTTTGTGAATTTGTAGCAAGTTGTAACTATAAGAACATTATGCACCAGCAATGCTGCTCGAGAACCCACCTAACCCTTCCCATCTTGATTTAATTATCAAGGAGTTAAGCGTAACATTGCGATCATGGTATTATGTTTTGTTCTAATAACAAGTAGTCAGAAAGAAGGAACACCTTGGTCAGTTCTACGGTCCGGTGGGTGGGTAATTATTCATTCTATAGTCTTGTCTTAAAACAAAGGACTGTGGGGTGAATGATTGCATATTGGACCGACAGCCCGTGAAGATCTATTTAGTGTTGCCAAGTTTAAATGAACTTAGAAGGAAAGGTAATTCCGGCAGGGGGAGATCGCGACCACCGACTCAGAGACCACCCACTCAAGAAACCCTCCGACTCAAAAGATTAAGGAAGTAAAATCCCAAGAAATTATAGTGAGCATGCGTGGTCATTTACATGGTAGGCGAGGAATACTTAACCAATCATTGTATGGACACTTGATGAATATGTATTAATCTTGCCTATAAATGTTTGATTTTTGAACTGATCGATGAACACGATTTAGGAGGAGCTATCCCCCGTGTTCCCAGCGCTGAAAATAAAGAATGCCTGCCTTTTAACACTACATTGGTGTTACGAGGTTTATTCCCGATTTCGGTGACAAGGGGAGTCATTCATTCGGGGTCTACCGGCATCATCATCGGGGACTCCTGCCTAGGCTCCAATTTTTGTTCATACATCATCTGCAAGCAAGCTGCCTTCTGCACACTTTCCACCAATTGATCAACAGTCCCCGTAATTTTGAGGGGAACCCCCCTCTCCAAGGGGTTCAAACCCCCCGCCCAATAGGCTGCCCGCCTGGTTAAAGACCAAGGGGCGCAGTGATTCCCAGTAATTAAAAATACTCCCGGTCCCCAATACCCCTCCATCTCCTTTTCGCTCAGCAAGATCTGATTCCCCCCTGACAACGATACTCTCCACACATACTCCGTCTCTGACTCCCTAGGGGTTCAAGCGAAATCCTTTTTTAACTTCGCCAACTCGATGGCGGTATAGGGGACCTCCTTGGTTATGACTTGGGGGGACTGATCCTGATCATCACCGTAAATATACTCAGTCTTAACCAAGGGCCGCAGCGAGGGCAGTTCTAATTTCTCTACTCTTTCTCTCGCTGCCTGCAAGTTGTCAAAAGGGTAACCAGTTCCTGATCTTGGTTGTATTTCCTCGTGGGCAGTGCCCGCAAGGAGTTGCTCCTTAAGAGCAGTCTGCAGATGTTTCACCTGATCTCTCTCTCCTTCAAGCTGTTCCTTTAAATCTGCCACTTGCCCCTGAAGGGACCGAACGAGGTTTTGGAGGGATTCAACAATTTGGGATTCCGCAGCGTGGCAGCATTCCCTCACCTCTACAGCAGCGGCCAAACTGGCACCGAGAACAGCACAAACAATCGATTTTCCTCTTCCTGATCTTACTCTCTCATCCGTTTGCAAAGTACTCATTCGATCAACCACACTGCAAATTATACCAATTTCCCAGAGCCTAGTCCATCCCGGGTACAGAGGGTCGTGCATTATATTTTTCTAAAAATTCAGACAAAACTTCTCTCCCCAAAGGAGCATTTTTAAGGTCACTCATCCTATGTAAAGCAGGGAAGCGGTCATCTCAGGAAGGCAGCACGTAAGTTTCAAGCACAAGACCCACACCCCTTACTTTCCTGAGAGGTCTCACATATTTGGGAAATAATACGGCACTCTCGTCTCAGGGATCCTGTCCGTGACAGCAATTTAAATGTCCCAATCCAATGATGGGGGAGGTTTCAATACGATCCCGAGATTAAGACACAAACGAGGTCAAATGCCATATACCCAAGACAGCTTTTATTATCAAAAGTAAAGAATTAGTAGCGATAGGACAGAATGGAATAAAAAGACAGAAATCAAGCAAGCATTCGGGATAGAGTTGCAAGGACAGTCACCACCATGGATCCGCGGGGGTCCCGGGGTCCAAGTCTCTCAATGTTTCGGTGGTGGGCGATCAGGCAAAGGGCTTGTCTTGGCAGTCCTTTTTATTTTCATTCAAGGGCTGCAATTTAGCACATCTTCGCATTCCTGCATATGCGCATACACTTCACAGTGGCTCCAGCCTGGAGCTCCTCACAGGACTATGACTATCCCATGCCTTGTAGCCCTTATCTTGGCGGGGTGTTTTTCATCAACCAGAAGGTCTCTGTGGCCTTGTAGCCATCCTTATCAGCCAAAGGGATTTTCGCTTAGACAAACAATCTTTGAGACAAATGTTTTAGGGTTCTTTGAGACAAATGCTTGTTTTACAGTTCAGTCTCTCACACCCCCATGCTCCTTCCAGGTTGTGACGCTGCTGAATGATCTCTACACTTGCTTTGATGACATGATCGACAACTTTGATGTCTGGAAGGTGAGGGGTGAGGGTGGGGTGAGCAAGCGCAGCCCCCCGAAGTGAGATGGGTAGTGGGGAACCCAGGGTTTACTCATTCCCCCTGACCCTGCAGGTGGAGACCATCATGGATGCCTACATGGTGGTGTTGGGGCTGCCGGTGCACAACTGGAAGCTGCATGCCCGCGAGATTGTTCGCATGGCCCTGGCCCTGCTTGAGGCTGTCAAAACATTCAAGATATGTCACGGGCCCAACGACCAGATCCGCTTGTGTATCAGTGTACACACAGGTGAGCCCCTGAGCTGACGGGCACTGCGGCTGGGGAGTGCTCGCCCGTCCTGCAGCAGCCCTGGGCATCTCTGCCCACAGGTCCTATGTGCGCTGGAGTCCTGGGTCTGAAGATCACAGAATCACAGAATCACTAAGGTTGGAAAGGACCTTCAAGATCATCAAGTCCAACCGTTAACCCAACACCACCGTGTCCCCTAAACCATGTCCTGAAGCGCCACATCCACACGTTTTTTGAATACTTCCAGAGATGGTGACTCCACCACCTCCCTGAGCAGCCTGTTCCAATGCTTGATCACTCGGTGAAGAAATTTTTCCTAATATCCAATCTAAACCTCCTCTGGCGCAACTTGAGGCCATTTCCTCTTGTCCTATCACTAGTTACTTGGGAGAAGAGACCAACACCCACGTCGCAACAACCCCCTTTCAGGTAGTTGTAGAGAGCGATAAGGTCTCCCCTCAGCCGCCTCTTCTCCGGACTGAACAACCCCAGTTCCCTCAGCCGCTCCTCATAAGACTTGTGCTCCAGACCCCTCACCAGCTTCGTTGCCCTTCTCTGGACACGCTCCAGCACCTCAACATTCCTCTTGTAGTGAGGGGCCCAAAATTGAACACAGTATTCGAGGTGCGGCCTCACCAGTGCCGAGTACAGGGGCACAATCACTTCCCTACTCCTGCTGGCCACACTATTTCTGATACAGGCCAGGACGCTGTTGGCCTTCTTGGCCACCTGGGCACACTGCCGGCTCATGTTCAGCTGGCTGTCAACCAGCACCCCCAGGTCCTTTTCCGCCAGGCAGCTCTCCAGCCACTCCTCCCCAAGCCTGTAGCGTTGCATGGGGTTGTTGTGACCAAAGTGCAGGACCCGGCACTTGGCCTTATTAAACCTCATAAAATTGACCTCTGCCCATCGATCCAGCCTGTCCAGATCCCTCTGCAGAGCCCTCCTAACCTCCAGCAGATCAACACTCCCACCCAACTTGGTGTCATCTGCAAACATACTGAGGGAGCACTCGATCCCCTCATCCAGATCATCGATAAAGATACTGAACAAGACTGGCCCCAGAACCGAGCCCTGGGGAACACCGCTTGTGACCGGCTGCCAGCTGGATTTAACGCCATTCACCACAACTCTCTGGGCTCGGCCATCCAGCCAGTTCCTCACCCAGTGAAGGGTAAACCTGTCTAAGCCACGAGCCGCCAGTTTCTCCAGGAGAATACTGTGGGAGACGCTGTCAAAGGCTTTACTAAAGTCCAGGTAGACAACATCCACAGCCTTTCCCTCATCCACTAGGTGGGTCACCTGGTCATGGAAGGAAATCAGGTTGGTCAAGCAGGACCTGCCTTTCATGAACCCATGCTGGCTAGGCCTGATCCCTTGGTTGTCCTGCACATGCCCTGTGAGCACCCTGAAGATGAACCACTCCATGATCTTCCCCGGTACGGAGGTCAGGCTATCAGGCCTGTAGTTTCTGGGATGATGCTGTGGTACTGCCTGTTTGGGGACACTGATACATTTATATACTTTCTGGAAGGTTATTGATTACATGATTAGTTTAACTTTTGTACAGATTTCTTTATCCTAATAACTGTGTGATTGTGTTTAACAGCCTACTCTCATAGTCCTTAGGCTATACTTGCTTCAATGCTAACATTTCAGCTATGTCTAAATAGTTAATCAGAAGAAATGTGTGTGTGTAGAACCAAAAGGCCTCATGAAATTAAAACAAAGAAGAGTTAAGAGCAAGGACTGAGAGATTAATGAGTACAGAGAAGATATCTCAGCCTTGAGAACAGAAACATCCTAGCAGGAATGCTCAAACAAGGTTGATAAGAAAGAATCGCTTGGCTGAACAACAGAAGGGGCAAACATCCAAGGAGAAGAAACTATCCTCAGGAGACCTGTGACCGTAAAAGGGAAAAAGGAGTAGGGGAATAACTCCTCAAATGACCACCGACGACCACCTGGGACCCCCGCGCATGCGTAGTGTAGTTTTGCAATGCCAGCATTATGTAAATGTAGTAGATAGGCAGGAAGGCAGATATTTCTCAGAAAATGTGTGAATATTCATGTCTTTAAGGTATATAAAGGATGAACTTTTGTTTCAGGGGTTGCACGTTAGGTGGAGCGATCCCCCGTGCATCCAGCGCTGCAATAAAGAATGCCTGCCTTCTAAAACTTCAAACTAAGTGTTAGAGGGTTTTCTTGCCGACTTTTTCGGTAACATTTTGGAGACCCAGATGGGACTGTGCTTTTGAATTTCAATGGTTCCTGGGATAGTGGGACCTCCAGCTGGCACTGAGGAATTCTCGGGGAGAACCTCCGATCCCCGGACCAAAGAATTCTAAGCCAAGGTCCCTGATTGGTAAGTTTCAAGGGCATTCTTTCTGTAATTTCTGGTCGCTTGCCCCTAAGATGCAGCGAAAGCTTCACAAGGTTGGGCTGTAAAGCTACGTGTCTCTGTACAAGGGGATTGAATTCCGCCTCTGTCTGTAAAAAAAAAAAAAAGGGATCCTGATCCTATCTGTATCAGGGGTTTGAGTCCCCTCTGTATAAGGGGTTCGAGTCCCCATCTGGAAACGGGTCTGGTTAATTGTGATCTGACATTTGGCTATTGAATTTTGGATATCGATTATTGGTTTGTCGTTTTAACATTTGTGGTCTGATGTTTGGTTATTGAATTCTGGCTATTGAGTATTGGGGTTTTTTTGGCTATTGATTATTGTGGGGTTTCTTGCCAATTGTTTTATGGTAAAATGGGAGTTGCATCATCACAGAGTGGTATTCTTAAGAAATTCCCGTTGGGGTGTATATTGAAACATTGGAAACAGATTGCGGGACCTCCGGGCGGAACTACAAGAAGAAAAGAATTGATTAAATGTTGTAATCAGTGGTGGCCTTTGTGTAAGTAAGTTGGATGATGGGGAGAAGTGGCCTCAGAATGGAACTTTGAATTATAATACATTGTTGCAATTAATGTTGTTTTTCAAAAAAGAAGGGAAAGTAAGTGGGATGAGGTTTACAAAGGTGTTTAAAAGTTTCGGAACAGGAGGAAGAAGATATTGATGGAGGAATAAGATTGGAAAGAGGTGAAGTCGAGAAAGGTGAGAGGAATGAGGACCAGGGAGTATAGGCGCTGAGGGTTTTAGCCCGATTGCAGGGCGAACAAGAGCAAAGAATACAGGAGAAGTTATATAAGCTCCCCTGCGTGAAGCAGTGATGGGCCAATTACAGTTAAAGTGCCCTTTTAAAATAGCTGCAGGAAATTACCGAAATGATCCGGATCGCACAGTGAGTGCATTTGAAATGATGATCAAAACTCAGGATCCTGACTGGAAAGATATTGAAGCAATAATGGCTGTGTTGTTTGATAGTACTGAAAGAGGAATGATCTGCAGGGCTGCCTGAACACCAGGGGAGGCTCAGTTAGCATCAGGGACTCTCCCTGGGACAGTGGAATACCACTTTTCCTTGGAAGATCCCCACTGGGATCCCAATAGAAGTGGATCCCGACAGCTTTTAACCCAATATCAGAAATGGATTTTGTATGGTATACGGAATGCGATTCCTAAAGCGCTGAATTGGTCAAAATTATATGAGATCAAACAGGATCGGAAAGAATCTCCCACTGAGTTTATGAATAAATTAAAGGAGGCAGCCAAAAAGTATACCACACTGGATCCAGATTCAGAAGAAGGGAGAAATCGATTAGCTTCATTGTTTATTGGCCAGTCCTCAAATAATATCAGAAGAAAATTGCAGAAACTGCAAGGAGTGGATGCCCGGGACTTGGAAAATTATTAGACATAGCATGGGTGGCATACAGGAATAGAGATCGCCAGAAAGAGGCTGTTCATGCCAAACTGATTGCTGTGTTAGAAGGAACTCCTAGAGGGAGAGGAAATTTCAGAGGAGGATATCAAGGATGGGGTCGCAGCCGTGGAAGGTCCTTGCCTTAGCTAGGAGAAAATCAGTGTGCATATTGTAAAAAGGAAGGGCACTGGAAAAGTGATTGCCCTAACCAGAAATTTGGAATGACTCCAGACATGCTGCTCTCGGTGGGGATGGAATGAAGGGGACAGGAGGAATCTCTCCCAGCGGAACCTCTGGTTAAAATTAAGCTGGGAGAGGGAGAAGTGGAGTTTTTTGTAGATACTGGAGCCACTTACTCTGTTTTAAACACATTAAAAGGAGAAATCGGTAATAGACAAACAAAGGTTGTTGGTGCAACAGGAAAGCAAGAAATACGGCCATTCTTTAAACCAAGGAAATTTAAATTGGGAAAACAATGGGTGATACACCAATTTTTATATTTGCCTGGGTCACCCAAGCCCCTCCTGGGAAGGGATTTATTAGAAAAATATGACAGCAGACATAAGATTTATGGATGGAGAAGTAGAAGCATTGATCCCTGAAACTAAATTTGTTGAAGCCACAGCCTTGTTATTGCAGGATATACAGACGATTGAAAAGGAAATTCCCCAAGACGTGGAAAATCAAGTGATCCCGATTGTATGGGCAGGAGAAGTACCTTGAATACTGTGTTCAGTTTTGGGCCCCTCTCTACAAGAAGGATGTTGAGGTGCTTCAGCGTTTCCAAAGAATGGCAATGAAGCTGGTGAGGGGTCTGGAGCACAGGTCTTATGAGGAGCGGCTGAGGGAACTGGGGTTGTTTAGTCTGGAGAAGAGGAGGCTGAGGGGAAACCTTATCGCTCTCTACAACTACCTGAAAGGGGGTTGTGGCGACGAGGGTGTTGGTCTCTTCTCTCAACTAACAAGTGATAGGACGAGAGGAAATGGCCTCAAGTTGCACCAGGGGAGGTTTAGATTGGATATTAGGAAAAATTTCTTCACCGAGAGGGTGGTCAAGCATTGGAAGAGGCTGCCCAGGGAGGTGGTAGAGTCACCATCTCTGGAAGTATTCAAAAAACGTGTGAATGTGGCGCTTCAGGACATGGTTTAGGGGACACGGTGGTGTTGGGTTAACGGTTGGACTTGATGATCTTGAAGGTCCTTTCCAACCTTAGTGATTCTGTGATTCTGTGATCTTCAGACCCAGGACTCCAGCGCACACAGGACCTGTGGGCAGAGATGCCCAGGGCTGCTGCAGGGTGGGCGAGCATCCTCCAGCCACAGTGCCGGCCAGCTCAGGGGCTCACCTGTGTGTACACTGATACTCAAGCGGATCTGGTCGTTGGGCCTGTGACATATCTTGCATGTTAGGTGGAGCAATCCCCTGTGCATCCAGCGCTGCAATAAAGAATGCCTGCCTTCTAAAACTTCAAACTAAGTGTTAGAGGGTTTTCTTGCCAACTTTTTTGGTAACAACACGGTGAACACTGCATCTCACATGGAGTCCAACAGCCAGGGTGAGCCACAGTGCTGGCAGCTGGGGTCCAGTGCCACGGGTTGTGCCTTGCTCCCGGACCCAGCCACATCCCTTTTGCCCCTCTGTGCCACCCAGCCCTGAAGATCCACATCTCCTCCACCACTAAGGAAGTCCTGGATGAGTTTGGATGCTTTGAGCTGGAGCTGCATGGGGATGTGTAGATGAAGGTGAGGGTGCAGGGGCCCCGGTGGGGTGCCAGCCCTTCCTGCTGCAGGGGTATGTGCTGGGTGGATGGGTTGGGGATGGGACCCTCTGTCCCCCTTGGTGCTGGGGATGGCACCCGAGGGGCAACACCGGGGGCTAGGGAGGGTCTCACCACCCCCCCTCTGCCCCCCAGGGCAAGGGGAAAATGCGGACATACTGGCTGCTGGGCAAGAGGAAAGACCCCAAAGTCATTTGAGCCTGGTGGCGAAGTCCCCAACCTCAGTGTGCCACCACACTTCCCAGCGCCTGGCCCCCTGGGATGCACCAGGGCACCTCGCCACCACAGCTTCCTCCCCACTGCAGCCCCCCTGCTTCAGCAGGGCTTGGGTGGGCGAGTGGCCACGGCACTGCCTGTCCCCCTCCATCTGCACCAGCAAAGCCCACCTCCCTCTGCAGCCTCCACTGGAGGGGAGGAACCAGCCCCAATCCAGCCTGGGGGACCCCATATCCCCCCACCTGCTGGGTTCTTTGACGCCTGCCCTTTCCCCTGCAGCTCAGCTGTCTTTGAGCCAATCCTGGGGCCTGGCTGCCAGGCACTTTGCTGTCTCTTCTTGGTACCTGGCCCCTGGCAGAAGTTGCGCCCACATCACCCTCTCCCAGGGTGGGGAAACAGGGTCTCCTGCTGGGACTGGCCCCTTGGCCAGAGCAGGGCAGACTTCAATGCCATGGCTCCCCCCGGCCCTAATCTCCTTCTCTACTGTATATAGTCCCATGGGGTCACATAAATACACCCCCCCAGGTGTAAATATAGGAGTAGCTGCAAACTATTTTATTGAAATACAAACTTCCCCAAACCCCTCCATCCCCTGACCTCTGCTTCCTCTGTCCCAGAGAGCCAAGTGGGGTGGGGGGCCAGGGGACACCCCAACATCGAGCTCAACCTGGGCTGGGGATGGCTGCCCGGAGCATTATACCCTGGGGTTCTGGCCATGGTGTGGGGCAGGGGTCCAGGTGGGCGCGGGGAGCCAGGACTGGGCAGCTGCAGCATGGTGGTAGCTGGTGAGGGCTCAGGGAGGTGCTGGGAAGGCAGAGGCACCGCAGCGGGGTTTGCTTTGAGGGGAGGGCTGCGTTGCGTTCCCCTGAGCTCATGCTCTGGCCTCGCCACCGCCGCCTCTTACTGGAACCCACCTGCGCCTGGGACTGTGTGTCACCTGCTTGCGGGCACCAGGAGAGGGCACGTCGTGCCAGGGCTCTCCCTCCATGCCCAAGGAGGAGGATTGGGACCATGCCATGCCCTGGGTGGCAGATGGGGCAGCAGTGGGGCTGCCCCAATGTTTTGGAGCAGCAGTGACTCACAGAAGGCCTGGAGAGTGTCCCCACACTTGCACTGCGTGCCTCCATGGGGCTCGGGGTGCCCGGGACATGGAGCTCCCCCTCCAAATGCCCAGCCTGAGGATGCTCTGGGGTGGTGGGGACCCTGGTGATAAGCCAAAGATAAATGTTAACCATTAAGCTGAGTAGCTGTATTGTGTGAATTTAGCAAGATTGTGTAAACTTGCATGCCTTACTAATCACCAGTCTCCGGAGGAGGAATGGAAAAGGGGACTTCAGGGATTGATAAAAGAAATGTCTTGCCACAAGGAAGATAACGAGAATAGAATGCTACCGGCATGAAGTCAGCAAAATTTCGCAATAACTAGGGTAAAGGCAAAGGTGGCAGGGAGAGATCATGACCACCGACTCAATGAAGGAGCTATGCAAAACCCCCACACACTTTCTAGGAGCATGCGTGCTAATTTAAATACATGTAACCAATAGCAAGTGATATAGTAATCACTAATCAATGAATGTAAACTTGGGCGGATTTTTATTGTTTTGTTAATCATGTAACGATATAAACATGCTGTAGGTTTTGTACCGAGCTAAGCTAGTTTTGTGGGATACCACCTAGCTTCCAGCTTTGCGCAAACCTGCCATAAAAGGAGTACCTCAACCCTGTGTGAATATTGGCCTTGCATACCGGGTAAAGATCTCACTTTTCAGGACAACATTTTGGCGACCCAGGTGGGACAGCCTTAAGGCCTTGCCCGGATCGTCTTACCGTTCCCAGTGGCAGAGGGTTGGACCGGGCAGGTGATACCGAAAAGTCAGCAAGAAACCCTCTTACTTTGAAGTTTTAGAAGGCAGGCATTCTTTATTGCAGCGCTGGGCAGCACTGGGGATTGCTCCACCATGAGTGCTCCAACAGGTTAGTAAAGCACATCAGTTCATATACAGAAAAATCATACATATTTATCAGATTTCCTGGAAAGGGCAGTCTTATGGTGATGAGTTCCCGGAATTCATTTACATAGTCCAAGCATGCACAGTAAAATTAGGGTTAGGGTCTTTTCACCCTCAGGTGGTTGTCCATAGTCTTCCTCACGCTGTCCACTTGTTGAATTTTGGGCTTCCTTTGTCCATATATAGTCATTGAATTAGCTCATCAGTCTTTTGGCCTCAGAATGTTACAAGGAGGTCAGTTTAAACTAGTTCTTTGGTGCTTATCTCGGCCCAAACGTCCTGAGTTCCTGTTATCAGGAAGCCTAAGGAGCTTGCTCAAGGTCAGTTTAATCTTGTCAGGCAAGAAGTTATATGTTTAAGGTCTTAGCCAGTGACTGTCAGGTATTTAACCCTTTCACAGGACTCCAGCACACACCAACCTCTTGTTCGGGGACTCCTCCGGGTCCCCTCCAGCACTGGGATGGTGAGGGACTCAAAGGTGCAATGCCTACTAGAGGTATTTCTGGGACAAAGCGGGGGAGAACTTGAAGTTTCGGGTCGAGGTGCTGCTCTTTTGACTAAAGGTTTTGGGTAAAATTATCAACCGGGAGGTCAACCGACCAGGGGGGTCAGAGGAATTGATCTCCACGTAAGTCATGCGGTAACGCTCGGCAGGGGGCCTTAATCGACCAGCAAGGCTGGAGCAGTGTGCAGTGGTAGATTATTAAAGGTCCAGACCAATAGGGTATGGTAATTGGATAATATAATTTGGTGGACAAAAATGGGCGCAGCATCCTCTACTGCGACTTCTCCTTGTACTCCCCTGGGGTGTATATTGAAAACCTGGAAAAAGTTTGGAGGAGATCCTTTGATTAAATGAAAAATGAAAAAATATTGTAATCAGTGGTGGCCACAGTATTTTTTGGATGATGGGGAAAAATGGCCTGAAGGGGGTCTTTGAAATGTAATACTATATTGCAATTGATGCTATTTTTGTAAATGTGAAGGGAAATGAGAAGTGCCATATGTGGATGATTTTATGACTGTAAGGAATGATTATGGTACTAGAAGGAAATGTAAGTTGTTAAATATGCATGAAGGAGGGAACAGGATTTATGTATCCCTGAAAGGGGGTTGTGGCGAGGTGAGTGTTGGTCTCCCAAGTAACTAGCAATAGGACGAGAGGAAATGGCCTCAAGTTGCACCAGGGGAGGTTTAAACTACATATTAGGAAAAATTTCTTTATGGAGAGAGTGGTCAAGCATTGGAACAGGCTGCCCAGGGAGGTGGTGGAGTCACCATCACTGGAGGTATTCAAAAAACGTATAGACATGGCACTTGGGGATATGGTTTAGTGGGCATGGTGGTGTTGGGTTGATGGTTGGACTTGATGATCTTAAAGGTCTTTTCCAGTCTTAATGATTCTATGATTGGATACTGAACAGGAGGGCGAGAAGGATGAGAAAAGTTGTTGCATTGTATGTGGGACCGGGAAGAAGGGATTAGAGCCTCCTCCAGAGAAGAATGTGTCTGTACTAGCTCCACCAATCTGTTCTCGAAAGGAAGGGGCTGGAGGAGGGGCTGCGGGAGGGGCTGCTCTTGCCGACATAAGGGCAGGGAGTGAAACTTTTAGTTCCATTGCTCGCCGAACAGGGATCAAGGTCCTGTTATCCAGGCACCTCTTTGACAGGCAGTGGGGACAGATGAAAAAGCTGGGTGGTGAAACAAAGGAACCTGTCTAAAGTATATGAAATTAGACAAGGGCCTGATGAAACCCTGTCCGCATTCTATGAGTGGATACGAGAGGCGGCATATAAATGGACGGATTTTGATGCAGATGATGAAAGTAATAGGAAAATGTTTATGGCACAGGCATCACCAGATATAATTAAAAGAAAAATTAAATAAGACTGAAGGACCAGAAGGGAAACCCATTATGGAATTAATAGAAATAGCTTACCAAGTCTATAATAATAGGGAAGATAGAGGAAAGAAAAAGAGAGTCGAGCCAAAGCACAAATGTCTATGCTGGCAGTGGCACTTGCTGGTGCTTTAGCGCATAATGGTGTGGGTAGTGGGGGCAGAGGTAGAGGGTGGGGTGGGAGGGTAGTTAAGGAAGAGTCCCTGGGAGACCAATTCCAAGATCACCTTTAGGACCTAATCAGTGTGCTATTTGTAAACAAGAGGGACACTGGAAAAATGAATGCCCTAAGGTGAACTCAAACTTGACAGAAGATATTAATCTTATGATGTTGGAGGAAGATATTGAGAGAAGGGGTTAAGGGAATCTTAGTAAATAAGGTATAGCCTAATGATTGTTGGTAGTTAAAGAATCGAATTAGTAAATGATGTTTAATGTTTTGTTAGCTATTGTGTAAATTAACAGAAGCAAGGAATTTTGTGGCCCCTAACGAAAGACAGTTCCTGATAAACTGACAGGAGCAAGAAGACTTGTGACTCCTCACAGGGACACTCCCTGATAAGAACCAGGAGAGTGCCTCAAGAACCAGCTGAAACTGACCCTGTGGTTTGGACGAAAACCAAAGAGCAACTGAGTCTGCGTAAGAACAAGGGGTTACTAGTGGTAACGAAGAGGAGCCACTGGCCTTCATCCTCACGACCCTCAGCGACCACCACCAGAAGGCACTGCGCAAGCGCAGTTGGGAGGGGTTTATGGAAACAACATCTTGGAATTCATTTTAATACGAAGCGGGGACAGGTCATGCATATGTATAGGCATATTGCGAAACTTTCTGTATATGCAACACTTTGCTGTATATATCCGAAGTAAGTGCCGCATTGGGGTGCGCATGACTTTGGTGGGACAACCCCCCCGTGCTGCCCAGCGCTGAATAAACATACCTACTTTACAATCTTTCAGATTGTGGAGTCCGTTTTCCGCACGTCAGTTTTGGCGAGCCAGCCAGGAGGCTCTCTGCTTAACCTCGGGATCGGCTGTGGAGCAGGCACGCCTCGAGCACTTTCCTCAGAGGGGACTCCGCTGCCAGCTGCTCACCGTGGGAGCAGACAACAACCTCCTGAAGCCACGGAAGAAAATGGTATGTTTTATGAGGGGAGCCTGTAAGTCGTATGCGTGGCCGGGGCAGCTGGTAAATCGCACGGAGACGTCTGGCGTGCAGCATAGTCCCCGTATGGGAGGAGGGTACCCCGTAGGAGGAGGGTACCCTGTATGGGAACAAGGGGATTTGCTGACCAAAGGGGCGGCCGCTAGCGATCTTGAGGGTAGATCGAGCAAATCCGAGGTCACCGCTGCATCCCAGTGTCGGGAGCCAGGATGGACCTGCTAATGACTGGTATATAAGAAGCAGGAGAAGGGTAAGAGGACCTCCTCGCAATTGCGGTTGAGTTATTATTTTATATATTTGCAGCTGCTGGATGGGTGCTACCTGGAGTGATAAATGTATAATTTGAGTGCCCGGGAATTTTATGTCTTTATGTGTGTAATATATAGAAAGACTGTGAATGCCCCTGTATGTTAATGAAGGAGCGGGGCAAAGGGAATCACTCCTTCGGTGGTTTGGGCTCGAACCCTGGGAATATTTAAATGAAGGAGAGCATTGGATAAGAAGGGGAAATGAACAATTTTTATTTAAAAGGAGCATATGTGACTCCCGCAGGGCGGAAAGTGGCCTTAGATTGGGAACAGCCTTCAGATATCTTTATAAGTCCCAGTGTTGGTGGACAAATAGGAACAATTCCCTGTTTTACATGTGGACTTGTTCCTAGGCTATATGAAATTTGGCACCAGGCTTGGGTTCTGTTGAAGTGTAAATCTTGCGAGAAGAGGTGGTATTGTATATCCAACAAGCGGAAAGCAGAGTGCCCTAAGTGCTTTCCCCAAACCCCACGGTTTTATGATTGGGAAAGAGCCCAACAAGAATCTGAAATAGTGAAATTGGTGTGTGGAAAGGAAGATTTGATCCTGGAAATTTGGGACATGTGGGAGAAAGACTGGGAGAAAACCATAGGGAATTGCAAGAAACGATTAGCGTGGAAACTCACTAAAAAGGTAGCAAAAGCCAAAATAAAAGATCAATAGAAGAAGTTACAAAATGGGTAATGCTCAAGGAGGAATTTTGAAGAAAAGTCCCTTAGGCTGTGTGCTTGCTTATCGGAGAGACATAGTTGGGACTGGAGGGACAGAAAGTAAAAAGACCCTTATCAAGTATTGTAACCAATGGTGGCCGTTGTATAAATTGGAGAGTGAAGCTAAGTGGCCACTTAATGGATCTATAGATTATAACACTCTCTTACAATTGATGTTGTTTTTAAGGAGAGAAGGGAAGTGGGATGAAGTTTCATATGCAGACATGTTTTTCACCCTCCAAAACCATCCGGAGTGGCAAAGGGACTGTGGAATGGTGCCACCACAGGACAGAATCACAGAATCACAGAATCACAGAATCACTAGGTTGGAAAGGACCTTTAAGATCATCAAGTCCAACCATTAATCCAGCGCCACCATGTCCCCTAAACCATGTCCTGAAGCGCCACATCCACACGTTTTTTGAACACTTCCAGAGATGGCGACTCCACCACCTCCCTGGGCAGTCTGTTCCAATGCCTGACCACCCTCTCAGTGAAGAAATTTTTCCTAATATCCAATCTAAACCTCCCCTGGCGCAACTTGAGGCCATTTCCTCCTGTCCTATCACTAGTTACTTGGGAGAAGAGACCAACACCCTCGTCGCCACAACCCCCTTTCAGGTAGTTGTAGAGAGCGATAAGGTCTCCTCTCAGCCTCCTCTTCTCCAGACTAAACAACCCCAGTTCCCTCAGCCGCTCCTCATAAGACTTGTGCTCCAGACCCCTCACCAGCTTCGTTGCCCTTCTCTGGACACGCTCCAGCACCTCAACATCCTTCTTGTAGTGAGGGGCCCAAAACTGAACACAGGATTCAAGGTGTGGCCTCACCAGTGCCGAGTACAGGGGCACAATCACTTCCCTACTCCTGCTGGCCACACTATTCCTGATACAGGCCAGGACGCTGTTGGCCTTCTTGGCCACCTGGGCACACTGCCGGCTCATGTTCAGCCGGCTGTCAACCAGCACCCCAAGGTCCTTTTCCGCCAGGCAGCTCTCCATCCACTCCTCCCCAAGCCTGTAGCGTTGCATGGGGTTGTTGTGGCCAAAGTGCAGGACCCTGCACTTGGCCTTATTAAACCTCATACAGTTGGCCTCTGCCCATCGATCCAGCCGGTCCAGATCCCTCTGCAGAGCCCTCCTACCCTCCAGCAGATCAACACTCCCACCCAACTTGGTGTCATCTGCAAACTTACTGAGGGAGCACTCAATTCCCTCATCCAGATTATCAATAAAGATATTGAATAAGACCGGCCCCAGAACCGAGCCCTGGGGAACACCGCTTGTGACCGGCCGCCAGCCGGATTTAACGCCGTTCACCACAACTCTCTGGGCTCGGCCATCCAGCCAGTTCCTCACCCAGCGAAGAGTAAACCCGTCTAAGCCACGAGCCGCCAGTTTCTCCAGGAGAATGCTGTGGGAGACGCTGTCAAAGGCTTTACTAAAGTCCAGGTAGACAACGTCCACAGTCTTTCCCTCATCCACTTGGCGGGTCACCTGGTCATAGAAGGAGATCAGGTTGGTCAAGCAGGACCTGCCTTTCATGAACCCATGCTGGCTGGGCCTGAGCACTTGGTTGTCCTGCAGGTGCCCTGTGAGCACTCTCAAGACCAACCGCTCCATAATCTTCCCTGGTACAGAGGTCAGGCTGACAGGCCTATAGTTCCCAGGATCCTCCTTCCGGCCTTTCTTGTAGACGGGCGTCACATTGGCAAGCCTCCAGTCTTCTGGGACCTCCCCTGTTAACCAGGACTGCTGACAAACGATGGAGAGTGGCTTGGCAAGCTCCTCCGCCAGCTCTCTCAGTACTCTCGGGTGGATCTCATCAGGCCCCATAGACTTGTGGGTGTCCAGGTGGTTTAGCATGTCCTTGACTGCTTCCTCCTGGATTATGAGGAGTATATTGTGCTCTCCATCCCCATCTTCCAGCTCAGGGGGCTGAATACCCTGTGGATACCTGGACTGGCTATTAAAGACTGAGGCAAAGAAGGCATTAAGTACCTCAGCCTTGTCCTCGTCCTTGGAGACAATGTTCCCCGCCATATCCAGTAGGGGATGGAGATTCTCCTTGCCTCTCTTTTTGTTGTTAATATATTTGTAAAAACATTTTTTATTATCCTTTACAACTGTGGCCAGACTGAGCTCTAGCTGGGCTTTTGCCTTTCTAATTTTGTCCCTGCTTGACCTAACAAGATCCTTGTACTCTTCGTGAGTTGCCTGCCCCTTCTTCCAGAGATGATAAACTCTCCTCTTTTCCCTGAGTCCCAGCAAAATCTCCCTGTTCAGCCAGGCCGGTCGCCTTCCCCGCCAACTCTTCTTACAGCACATGGGGACCGCCTGCTCCTGCGCCTTTAAGATTTCCTTCTTGAAGACTGTCCAGCCTTCCTGGACCCCTTTGTCCTTCAGGACTATCTCCCAAGGGACTCTCTCAACCAGTGACCTGAACAGGCCAAAGTCTGCCCTCCGGAAGTCCATGATAGCAGTTTTGCTGACCCATCTCCTTACTTCCCTCACAACTGAGAATTCTATCATGTCGTGGTCGCTAAGCCCAAGACGGCCTCCGACCACCACATCTCTCACCAGTCCTTCTCTGTTTGTAAACAGCAGGTCCAGCAACGCACCTCCCCTGGTGGGCTCACTCACCAGCTGTGTCAGGAAGTTATCCTCCACACACTCCAGGAACCTCCCAGATTGTTTCCTCTCTGCCGTGTTATACTTCCAACAGATGTCCGGTAGGTTGAAGTCCCCCACAAGAACAAGGGCCAGCGAATGCGAGACCTCTGCCAGTCGCTTATAGAATGTCTCATCCGTCTCTTCATCCTGGTTGGGTGGTCTGTAACAGACTCCCAGCAGGATATCTGCCTCATTGGCCTTCCCCCTCATCCTTACCCACAAGCACTCTACTTGGTCTTCACAATCTTCGATTTCTATGCAATCAAATCACTCCCTAACATACAGAGCCACCCCACCGCCTCTCCTTCCCTGCCTATCCCTTCGGAAGAGCTTATAGCCATCCATTGCAGCACTCCAGTCATGAGAAGCATCCCACCATGTTTCTGTGATGGCAACTACGTCATAGCTGTCGCGCTGCACAATGGCTTCCAGCTCCTCCTGTTTGGTGCCCATGCTGCGTACATTGGTGTAGATGCACCTGAGCTGGGCTATCGATTTCAACTCTGGCACGTTGAACCTACCCCTAGGTTCAACTCTAGTGAGCCCGGTTTTATCCCCTCCCCCCTCCAAATCTAGTTTAAAGCCCTCTCAATGAGGCCTGCCAGCTCATGAGCAAGAATCCTTTTGCCCCTTGGCGTCAGTTGCACTCCATCAGCTGCCAGGAGGCCCGGTGCCGTGTAAACCGCCCCGTGGTCAAAAAACCCAAAATTCTGACGATGGCACCAGCCCCTGAGCCACGTGTTGATCAGACGTGCTTTCCTGTTCCTTTCAGCGTTCTTCCCTGTCACTGAAGGGATCGACGAAAACACTACCTGCGCTCCCGCTCCATCGACCAGTCGCCCCAGTGCTCTCAAGTCCTTTTTGACTGCCTTTGGGCTTCTTAGCGCAACCTCATCGTTGCCAACCTGCATGACCAACAGCGGGTAGTAATCAGTGGGCCGAACCAGACCAGGGAGTTTCCTGGTGACGTCTCTCACCCAGGCCCCAGGGAGGCAGCAGACTTCCCTGTGAGTTGGGACTGGTCGACATATTGGGCCCTCTGTACCCCTCAGAAGGGAGTCACCTACAACAATCACCCTCCTCTTTTTCTTACCTAAGGACGTCTTGATGCGTGGGGCTCGTTGACTCACCCTAGGCACCCCCTCGGACGGACCTTCGTCAGGGTCCTCATGTTCCTGTCCCTCATGTTCCAGAGCCCCATACCTGTTGTGTAAGGGCAGCTGGGACGGTGAGGGAGGCCGGGAGGGAAGTCGCTGACCTCTCCGAGGAGGGACCTGCTTCCATTTCCCCTCATCTCTTAGGTCCTCTCCTTCTGCCTGGCAGCAAGAGGACAGGGGATCTCCTGCTGCTTGTGGAGCCTCCATCAGCTGCCCCTGCTTCAGGGCTGCCAGGGTGTGGCTCCACCAATCTATCTCCCTCTCACACTCCCTAATGCTCCTCAGCCTCTCCACTTCCTCTTTCAGCTCTGCTACCAGGCTGAGCAGGTCGCTGACCTGGTCGCACCGCACGCAGATGGTGTCCCCATTGGTCTCTGGAACAACCGACAGGCTCAGGCACTCTCTGCAGCCGGATACTTGGACAGCCGCGTGCCTGAGCGGGAGCTCCGTCTGTGTCGCCACAGTCTTTCTGACCCCGGTTTTCAGCCGAGTGGCAACCATGGCTATGGACCCTATGGTACTCGCACTTGAGCGAGAAAATAATAAGGAACTTAAGGGTAAACTGAGGCGGTGTTGTTCGGCATGTAGTATTGGACAAAGATGTACTAGAGTAGACAAAATTCACCAGGCACCAGAACAAGATCTAACTGATTTGTTTAAGCCTCCCCCTCGACCACAGGAACAGGATGCGGACTCGGACGAAAACTCCACTCCCCTGGACGGTCCCATATCTTCCCGCACAAGGAAGAAAACTGCCTCTAGGACTGTCCCTACAGCTTTACAAGCCCCTCTCAGAGAGGCAGTGGGACCTGATGGAGGAACAATGATGATTAAGGTGCCCTTTTCCACCACTGATGTAGGAGAATGGAGAAAAGTTGCAAGGGACTATAGAAGCGACCCGGTGAGTGTTACTAAGCATTTTCAGTTCATAGTAAAACAACATAATCCAGACTGGAATGATATACAGTTGCTCTTAGAGTATATGACAGAAACAGAAAAGCAATTAATTTTGAAAACAGCAGGGAATTTAGCTGAAGAGCATTACAAGATCACGGGGGGGATGTCAAAGAATATTTTCCCCTCCAAAACCCAAAATGGGATGCTAATAAATCTGCCCATATGGAGAGGTTACAGGAATATCAAGAATGGATTTCAAAGGGAATGGAAAGGGCTATTCCCAAAACCATAAATTGGTCAGCTCTATATGCAGTTAAACAAGGCCCTTCCGAGTCCCCATCCGAGTTCCTGGATCGATGGAGGGATGTAATGTGCCGTAGCACACCGCTGGATCCTGGGTCAGAGGTAGGAATACAACAAATAGTCTCCCTGTTCTTGGGTCAGTCCACGGGGGACATTACGTGCAAACTCCAGAAGCTGCGCCCTACAGAAGGTAGAAATCTGGAAGTGTTGCTAGATGAAGCGTGGAGAGTATTTAGTAATAGAGAGGAAGAATATAGACAAGGGCAAAGAAGAATGATAGCAGAATGATAGCAAAGCCACCAGACAGGAAGAATAGTAGCCCATGTGAAAAAGGATTGATGAGGACCTGGGGAATCTACCCTAGCGGATCCACTGGTTATAATGAGACTAGGGAAGGAGCAACAAGAAGTAGAATTTTTTAGTTGACACAGGGCAACATACTCGGTTTTAAATCAAGCCTTGATGCCCCTGGGAAACGACTATATCATGGTAAAAGGAGCGACTGGCCAAAGTGAAAAGGCATATTTTTGTAAGCCTTTGAAGTATAAATTGGGAAAACAATGGGGTATCCACAAATTCCTGTATATGCCCAACTCCCCAAAGCCACTTTTGGGAAGAGATTTGTTGGAACAATTGGGTGCAAAAATTACATTTGAAAAAGGAGAAATTACTCTGGAAGTAAAAGATCAGCAATATATCCAGATACTGAGTCTATTCTTAACCAGTCTCCCCGCAGAAGGAAAGATTAGGGGGGAAATCTTAAACCAGGTATATCCTGGGGTATGGACCACTGATGTACCTGGAAGAGCAAAGAATGCACTACCTGTTGAAGTTAGACTCAAAGAAGGCCGACAACCGGCAAGAGTTAAGCAATATCCCCTAAAGAAGGAAGATAAGGAAGGAATTCGGCCAGTGACTGAAAAACTTTTACAAATAGGATTACTGAAAGAGTGTGAGTCTGATTTCAACACCCCTATATTACCTGTTCGTAAGCCTGACGGGTCGTACCGTGTGGTCCAGGATCTACGGGCCGTAAATAAAATAACTGAGGATCTTTACCCCATAGTGACAAATTCATATACCCTGTTGACTGTATTAACACCTGGACTAACTTGGTTTACTGTTTTAGATCTGAAGGATGCCTTCTTTTGCCTCCCTTTCCATGAAGCCAGCCAAAAATTATTTGCATTCGAATGGGAAAACCCCAAAACCAGTCGCAAAACTCAGCTCACTCGGACGGTGTTGCCACAAGGATTTAAGAACAGTCCTACCATCTTTGGCAATCAGCTCGCAAAAGACTTGGAATCTTGGGAAATCCCGTCTGAAAAAGGGAAACTGTTACAATATGTGGATGATATCCTGATCGCCACCAAAACAGAGGACGATTGTATGATCTGGACGGTGAGTCTACTAAATTTTTTGGGGCTTCAAGGGTACCGGGTGTCTAAGAAGAAGGCCCAAGTAATGCAGCAGAAAGTGATTTATTTGGGCTACGAAATCAGTGCTGGACAGAGAACTTTGGGACAGGCCCACAAAGAAGCAATATGCCAAACTCCGAGACCTCAGACAGTAAAAGAGTTACGAACTTTCCTGGGAATGACTGGGTGGTGCCGGCTGTGGATATATAACTATGGACTGCTTGTTAAACCATTGTATGCATTAACAACCACTGAACAGAAATACCTTAAATGGGGCAAAGAGACCACACGAGCCTTTGAGCTACTAAAGAAAGCTTTGACGTCAGCTCCGGCCTTAGGGCTCCCAGATGTGAGTAAACCGTTTTTTTTTCTCTTCTCACGAGAAACAGAGAATTGCTCTGGGAATATTAGCACAAGATCTGGGCCCTTATCGACGAGCAGTTGCCTACTTTTCCAAACAGTTAGACGCAACTGCGAAGGGTTGGCCTGGATACTTGAGAGCAATTACAGCTGTAATATTGAACATACAAGAAGCCCGAAAATTTGCTCTGGGCCAGAAGATGACTGTTTTAGTGTCTCACACAGTGTCCGCAGTGCTGGGAGCGAAGGGTGGGCACTGGCTTTCTCCACAAAGATTCCTGAGATATCAGGCTATACTGGTAGAACAGGATGATGTGGAGATCGTAGTTACTAACATTGTCAACCCAGCTTCTTTCCTCAGTGGAAACACGGGAGAACCAGAGCATCATGACTGTTTGGAGACTATTGAAGCAACGTACGCAAGCCGACCAGATCTAAAAGACAGCCCTATGGAAAGCGGAGAAAACCGGTTCACAGATGGAAGCAGCTATGTCCTGAGTGATAAAAGACACGCGGGATATGCCATTACCACCAGTCAAGAAATAATAGACCTTTGCCCATAAATACCTCTGCACAGAAAGCAGAAATAATTACTCTGACCTGAGCCTTGGAACTGGCTTAAGGCAAAGTTGTGAATATTTATACAGACTCAAGATATGCCTTTGGAGTTGTGCACGTGCATGGAGCAATCTGGAAAGAAAGAGAGTTATTGAGCTCTCAAGAGAAAACTATTAAGCATGCAGAAGAGATTTTGAGCCAACTTCCTGAGAAAGTGGCGATTATGCATATTAAGGCACACCAGAAAGTGAGCTCAGAATTGGAGAGAGGAAATGAGCTGGCGGACAGAGGCAAAACAGGTAGCTAAAACAGAGATAAAAACAGAAGGGGCTTTAGTCCCTGACGGGCGAATCTCCCTAGAAGGTAAGCCAAAATATACCAAGGAAGATCAAAAACTTATCACAGATCTGGAAGGGTCATATAACGAAGAAGGGTGGGCTTATACCCCACAAGGAAAACTAGTTATTCCCTCCTGCCTAATATGGCATTTGGTAAGGGAAGAACATAGGAAAAGGCATTGGGGGATGGAGTCTCTATATAAACATTTAATTAGGGAAATTGTGGCCAGAAATTTATACACCACGGTGAGGCAGCTGACTCAGCAGTGCGATCTTTGCCTCCCGACTAATCCTAAGAATACCCCCAAGCCAGAAATGGGCCAGATTGGGAAAGGCAATGGGCCTGGGCAACAATGACAGACTGATTTTACAGAACTTCCAAGAAAAGGGGGGTATCAATATTTATTGGTATTAACTGATACCTTTTCAGGTTGGCCAGAGGCATTCCCAACCAGAACAGCTAAAGCTCGGGAGGTAGCTAAAGCATTGGTATAAGAGATAGTACCACGTTTTGGAGTTCCAGCAACTATATCCTCTGACAGAGGACCACATTTTGTCTCTATTGACCCAGCATTTCAGTTAATTATACTGGCCTCCCGGTTCCGCTAGGGACAGGGTGGTACTGGCTGTGTGGTACAGCAGCTTGGAAAACTTTACCTCTGGGGTGGCGGGGAGCATGTACTTTGGACACCCTGGTCCCCAACATCACTATTATTGATAAAACAACACAGAATCCTGTGAGAAGAAAATGGAGGGCCACTTTAATCAGAAACTGAAGGATGAGTAACCCCTTAATAGAAAAGCCGACAAGCTATCATAGCTTTGTGCGGTGGCTAATCCCATTTCTGTGGGTTAGCGAGTTAAAAAAGGCTATAATAAACATCTTGGCTGTAATAGAGATAATCGAGAATAAAACTATAGATGCCATCAGGACACTCCAAGAAGAAACTACTAGTTTATCGAAAATAGTATCACAAAACCGTATAACTCTAGATTTATTATTAGCCTCACAAGGAGGGGTGTGCACAGTAATCCATGTCAGCTGTTGCATGCATGTAGACAAAAGTGGGCGAATGTCTGCTGACTTACGGGAGATCAGAGAACAAGCAAAAATCCTACGTGAAGTAACTCAAGATGACACCTTTTGAGGGTTTTCTGAGCTGTGGGAAAGGTTAACCTCTTGGTTACCAAACCTATCATGGTTAAAACGATTATTTGTTACTCTAATAATTATTGTGGTTCTATCCATAGCGCTTTGTGTTATTGTTCGACGTGCCCTGTGGTGTTTTCGGAACACAGGGGACTCCTGCAGCGAATGGAAGAGGAACCAGTTATGACGCAGGCTTGAGTCTAACAAGTATTTTGAAAAGATGCTGGATAAGGAAACACTGTATTAGAAACAGGCATAGTAAAAGAATTTACTAACTTCTTAGAAAAGGGGGGACTGAGAGAAGGGGTTAAGGGAATCTTAGCAGTTAATTAGTCGATAAGGTTTGAAATCTTGTTAGCTATTGCGTAAGGTAACTAAAGCAGGAGATCTGTAGTTCCTCACAAAGACAGTTCCTGATAAACTAACAGGAGCAAGAAGATTTGTGGCTCCTCACAAGGACAGTCCCTGATAAGAATTAGGAACTTGCCTCAAGAAACTAGCTAAAACCAACCCTGCGGTTTGAGTAAGAACCAAGGAACAACCGAATCTGCGCAGGGACAAAAGGTTACCAGCGGTGACCAAGAGGAACCACCAACCTTCATCCCCACGACCCCCGACGACCACCACTAGGAGACAATGCGCAAGCGCAGATGGGAGGGGTTTATGGAAATAACATCTTGGAACTCATTTCAATACGAAGCGTGGACAGGTCATGCATATGTATAGACATATTGCGAAACTTTATGTATATGCATCACGTTGGGGTGCGCACGGTTTTTGGTGGGACTCCCCCCCCGTGCTGCCCAGCGCTGAATAAACCTACCTACTTTACAATCTTACAGATTGTGGAGTCTGTTTTCCGCACATCAACACAACAGATATGGGGCTCTGGAACTTATGGGACAGGCGTATGAGGACCTTGATGGAAGTCCATCCAGGGGGTTGCCTAGGGCGAGTCAGCCAGCCCCACGCATCAAAACTTCCTCTGTTAAGAAAAAAAGGAGGGTAATTGTCATAGGTGACTCCCTTCTGAGGGGTACAGAGGGCCCAATATGCTGACCGGACCCAACCCACAGGGAAGTCTGCTGCCTCCCTAGGGCCCAGGTGAGAGATGTCACCAGGAAACTCCCTGGTCTGGTTCGGCCCACTGATCACTGTTGGTCATACAGGTTGTCAACAATGAGGTTGCGCTAAGAAGCCTAAAAGCGATTAAAAGGGACTTCAGAGCACTGGGGTGACAGATCGATGGAGCAGGAACACAGGTAGTGTTTTCGTCAATCTCTTCAGAGGCAGGGAGGAATGCTGAAAGGAATAGGAAAGCACACCTGGTCAACACATGGCTCGGGCTGGTGCCATCGGCAGAATTTGGGTTTTTTGACCATGGGGCAGTTTACATGGCACCGGGCCTCCTGGCAGCAGATGGAGTTCAGCTATCTCCAAGGGGGAAAAGTATACTAGCTTACAAGATGGCAGGCCTCATCGAGAGGGCTTTAAACTAGATTCGAAGGAGTGGGGGATAAAACCAGGCTCACTAGAGATGAGCCTAAGGGTGGCATGCCAATGTTGGGGGTGAAATTGATAGCCCAGCTCAAGTGCATCTATACCAACGCACGCAGTATGGGCAGCAAACAGGAGGAGCTGGAAGCCATTGTGCAGTGGGATAGCTATGACTTAGTCACCATCACAGAAACATGGTGGGATGACTCACAGGATTGGAGTGCTGCAGTGGATGGCTATAAGCTCTTGAGAAGGGACAGGCAAGGAAGGAGAGACGGTGGGGTCGTGTTGGGATCACCCTGCATGGCTCGACCTTAAGGAGAAGGAGCTGTGGCATTGAGAAGATGGTAAACGGCTGGACATCTGCAGGGCTCGGCCTTGAGGAGAAGGAGCTGTGGTAAACAACTAAGAGGAAGCAAAGGAGCGCATGGACACCTGCAGGCAGCGAATCCTGACTGTATGAGAGGCGCGTGGACAGCGTGTGATATTTTGTATATAGCCAATTACAATAATGTGTATAACAAGCTGTAACCAATCATGAGTGTGTGCGCAGTGACTAAGCAAAAATTATGATATATATTGGAGTCAGACAAGACAATAAACGGCATTGACCTGATCATATTGGTCGTATGCGTCGTGTCCGAGACTTCCGCGTCAGGTGGCGCCCGAACAGGGACCCTCTAGTCGATGCTTCCCAGAGCAGAAGAGACAGTAAAAGGGGTGCGGAAGCCAGCCGTAGCAGGCACTGCCCCGGTGCCTGGAAGTCGCTAGCGCAACCGAAGAAACTGTTGGAATCTCGCCCTGATCAGGTGAGCGGCTGGGGAGGAGATGGGGTCCACACTAACAAAAGAGGAAGAAGCAGTGGTTAAGCTCCTCCAACTAATCCTCTCTAAGAGAGGTGTACAGTATGAGGAAGCTGGCCTAAAAAGATTATTGGTATGGGCGCGGCAAAAAGGACTAATCCCCTCAGTAAGTGCGGCTTTTGAGATCCCGATCTGGGAAGGAATTGGTGCAGCACTGAGGAATGAAGTCAGCACAGGCAACAAAGACAGTATAAAGTTTCCGACGCTCTGGAGGTTGATCCTAGAGACATTAAAAGAACTAAAGGCAGAACGCATCGCATGAAGAAGCGGCGATGGTCAGACTCCTGCCGCATATGCTCTCTAAGAGAGGACTGAAATATGATGAATATACACTTAGAAGGCTTCTAATTTGGTGCCAAAAAGGGTACCCCCCCGATTCGTCTGTGGTGTTTAAGGCAGAGACGTGGGAGGAGATAGGAAAAATGTTATGGGAGCATATTGGGAACGGAGATAAAACCGCCGCAGAGTTAGTGACGGCGTGGAAATTGATATTAACCACATTAAAAGCCTTGAAGGCAGAGAGAAAAGCTGCAGCTGCTATGGAGGAGGCTGTTAAACCGCCTTCAACCAATCCCTTTTTAACTGAGTCAGAGGGTCCAGGACCTTCAGCAACTCTGACTGCACCTCCTGAGGTGCCAGATGCACCAGGTGAACCAGCTGCATTAGATAAGTCAGAGAAACAGATCTATGATGATGTATGTGAGGGCAAGACCGGACAACGTTGCCCAGAACAATATACTCAATGTTCCCCCGTGTGCCCATGTGAAAGATCAATGGGGCGAGTCTGTTGCCCAGAACAATATACTCAATGTTCCCCCGTGTGCCCATGTGAAAGATCAATGGGGCGAGTCTCGAAAGGAGATGGGCAAGCAGCGGAGCTAGCAACAACGTGATGATTGCTATTCGACACTTTTGAAGAGCCAGGGGCTAGCAGCAGACTCTGCAACAGCTTTTGAGTTATCTACCTGGGAGAAAGCAGGGAAATTGGTGTTTGAGGCAGCCTCTAAAGAGGATCATACGGCTGCGAAAGTGTTAACAACCTGGCGATTAGTCAGAGACTCTATAAAGGCGATAAAATCAGAGCGGACTGCGGTGGCAGCAGCTGCCGCAGCCTCGGGAGAGAAGGGAGGCCGAGCTGGGGATGGTGAGAACGAGCAACCCCCGCCCGCGGCCCCCCCCCGCTAACGCAACCAACGGAGGTGGTGAGTCCTCCTTGGCCCCCGCCTCCTGACGCGGAACGTGAGCGCTGGTCGCCCGTGCTGCAACAGGAGGGGGCTGCCTGGGGCGATCCTTCCCCCAAGTCGAGGTATGACTCTGCCCAACATTGGCGAGGCATGAGACAAGAGGCCTTGGCAGAGGGGGAGGGGACGGAGCGAAGTGGGTACCGGCCAGGTTGGTACGGCCGGCAGTAAGACCAGAAGATCCTGTCACACGTCCCACGGACGCAGTCAACTCCGACGTACCTCCAGCTGATGCTTTCGCTCTTTTGTATGGGGAATGACGGCTCATTGACTGTTTCAGCAGCACTCCCTGGACGTTCAAGAGCAGGAACTTCAATATGCCATATTTGTAAAATGGTGTTGTGGGTTTGTTCTGTGTCGTTGTACTTATTGTCACAAATGTATCATTTCTTTTGCAGGGAATCAAACAGTATATTTGAATAAGACACTCTCCCCACGGTTTATACGGTGTAACAGAGTTGGGGGGATAGAGAATTTTGGGTAACTTGCAATCTGCCAGAAGTTTTTTGGGTGCTCGAAATAGGGCGGCAATCGACTTCCTACTTTTGGCCCAAGGGCACGGGTGTGAGGAGTTTGAAGGCATGTGTTGTATGAATTTAACAGGTAACTCACAGATGGTAACTCAACAATTACAAAAACTGAAGGAGTTAACAGAAAAGTTAAAGACAAGTTCGCTTGGCCTTGAATCATGGCTGTGAAGTTTGGGCCTAAGCAGACGGTTACAAGACTTAGTTAAAGGGGCAGTTGTTTTATTACTTGTAATCTTAATAATAATGCTTATTGTACCATGTTTATTACACTGCCTACAAGGAATGGTTCAAAAGGTAATAAGGAATGTTTGGCTAGCTAATAATTCAAACGAGTGTCTTACCCAATGAATGAGCTTTGTTAGATAAACCTCTTAGATAAACACGCTCAAAACAAAAAGGGGGAGAAGCTACCACAGTACCCCAAGAACGTTTGAATAAAGCCTTATATGTGTTAAATTATTTGCGGAAGGAGAAACATGAAAAAGGAATGACAGGAAGTCTGAGTTAACGCAACATGTGCAAGTAAAAGTTACAAATTTGGAAAAGAATGTGTGGGAAGGGCCTTTTCAACTGCTAACCTGGGGACGAGGTTATGCTTGTGTCATTACAGATTCTGGAACTCGTTAGGTACCCGCAAAATGGGTAAAACCATGGGTGAAACAGTCACCATTGTCATCGTCGGACACATCATGACACTATCAGGTGTCATCGCAATCTGGATGCCACCTCAGCCAAAAGAAAATGTATGGGTAAATCACACTGAAATTTGCGGTATCATGAGACTAATATGGAAAGCTTTTAAGGCAAAGTGCTCTATAACTACAAATCCTTTGGTAAGATATAATATTGGTTTTCATAGCTTTGTGCAGGCGCTTTTTCCATCGCTAGGAGTAGTTTCCATCACTAGGAGTAGTACAGCTAGAATTGTTTGCTTTGTAACATTCTGCTATTGACGTAAGCATAGTTGATATGTGACTGCTGGATTATGGTAATATGCCGTGTGAACAAAGCCTACGAACCAAAAGACAGGATGGCTGTGGCACGTGCAGCACGTCTGGCCAGCGGGCGCATACGCCATAGGCTCCCTGTGTTGAAAGGTGGCAACTGAGACGTGTTGTGACACTCACTGGCCACGTGTGTTGAAACTCGTTCCTCTGCAAATGTATAAATACCGGGATTTCCCGAAGGGCAGTGGGCTGGTGTACGGCAAGGCCACCATTGCCTCCATGGGGATGCCCACGTAAAGGTGGCACCTACCGACTGCTGGGCTGAGTTCGCAGCACAGGACAATACAAGAATGTACAGATGGTCCATCTTCCTCACAGTCCTCGGGTTGTGAATGATCCATCAGGTTTTGTTTATAGATAAACAAAAAGGGGGAGATGTTGGGATCACCCTGCATGGCTCGACCTTAAGGAGAAGGAGCTGTGGCATTGAGAAGCTGGTAAACAGCTGGATATCTGCACGGCTCGGCCTTGAGGAGAAGGAGCTGTGGTAAACAACTAAGAAGAAGCAAAGGAGTACAGGAACACCTGCAAGCAGCGAATCCTGATTGTGTGAGAGGCACGTGGACAGCGCGTGATATTTTGTATATAGCCAATTGCAATAATGTGTGTAACAAGCTGTAACCAATCATGAGTGTGTGCACAGTGACTAAGCGAAAATTATGATATATATTGGAGTCAGACAAGACAATAAACGGCTTCGGAATATAACTCTCATAGAGTTGTGAAGTCCACCCTTCTCCCGCACTAAACCACAACGAACAGCTCGAGTTAAATGATGGTTGCCGGGAGACAAATCTCCTGTTGAGATCACAATGATACTGGGAGATTTACCAGCAAACATTGTGGGGCTCGATGTACTTAAAGGTCACGCCTGGGTAGATTCAGAAGGGAAAGAGTGGGTGTTCGAACTCCCCACAGCCTCAATGCGACTGCTTCAATCGGCACCCACACTCCCTTTTTCAAAGATAGTCAATGTCAAACCCTACGCCCTGCTATTAGGAGCAAGGGAGGGAATTACCCCTGTAAATAGCTGCATTACGGGAACAAGGGGTAATTGTCCCCACTCACTCACTTTATAACTCCCCTGTGTGGCCAGTCCACAAACCAAACAGGAAGTGGCAACTGACAATTGATTATCGGCGCCTGAACGCCAATACAGGCCCATTGACGGCTACTGTACCTAATATAACTGAACTAATTGCAACTATACAGGAGCAAGCTCACCAAATTTTAGCAACCATTGATGTTAAGGACATGTTTTTTATGGTTCCCTTGCAAGAAGCAGATAGAGATCGCTTTGCTTTCACATGGGAGGGCGTGCAATTCACCTTTACACATCTTCCCCAGGGATACTGTTGTCACCGAAATCGGGAATAAACCTTGTAACACCAATGTAGTGTTAAAAGGCAGGCATTCTTTAGTCACGGCGCCGGGAACACGGGGGATAGCTCCTCCTAAATCGTGTTCGTCGATCGGTTCAAAAATCAAACATTTATAGGCAAGATTAATACATATTCATCAAGTTTCCATACAATGATTGGTTAAATATTCCTCGCCTACCATGTAAATGACCACGCATGCTCACTATAATTTCTTGGGATTTTACTTCCTTAATCTTTTGCGTCGGAGGGTTTCTTGAGTGGGTGGTCTCTGAGTCGGTGGTCGCGATCTCCCCCTGCCGGAATTACCTTTCCCTCTAAGTTCATTTAAACTTGGCAACACTAAATACATCTTCACGGGCTATCGGTCCAATATGCAATCATTCACCCCACAGTCCTTTGTTTTAAGACAAGACTATAGAATGAATAATTACCCACCCACCGGACCGTAGAACTGACCAAGGTGTTCCTTCTTTCTGACTGCTCACTATTAAAATAAAACATAATACCATGATCACGATGTTACGCTTAACTCCTTGATAATTAAATCAAGATGGGAAAGGGTTAGGTGGGTTCTCGAGCAGCATTGCTGGTGCATAATGTTCTTATAGTTACAACTTGCTACAAATTCACAAACCTATTTTCTAACCCTATTTTATTTTAATTCCCTACCACCTTGGTTACACTGTCATTCACCGACCATCGCTCACTGTGCGCTGGCACAAGAACTTACTCAAATCACTCCCAAAGAAGGAGTCAAAGTATATCAGTATCTTGATGATCTTGATTGGTGGCTCTGATGCCACTGCGGTAGGACAAACTCAATCTGAAATAATTGATAATTTGGAAAATTTAGGACTCCAAATCCCAACAGAAAAGGTACAGCTTCCCTCTTCTGAAGTGAAATTCCTAGGCATTTGGTGGAGGGGAGGAACAAAATGTATTCCCCCTGAGACTTTAACTACTCTTGAACAAGTAAAAATGCCTGGAAACAAGAAGGAGTTACAACATGCCCTAGGTGTAACCAAGGTGGTAGGGAATTAAAATAAAATAGGGTTAGAAAATAGGTTTGTGAATTTGTAGCAAGTTGTAACTATAAGAACATTATGCACCAGCAATGCTGCTCGAGAACCCACCTAACCCTTCCCATCTTGATTTAATTATCAAGGAGTTAAGTGTAACATTGTGATCATGGTATTATGTTTTGTTCTAATAACAAGTAGTCAGAAAGAAGGAACACCTTGGTCAGTTCTACGGTCCGGTGGGTGGGTAATTATTCATTCTATAGTCCTGTCTTAAAACAAAGGACTGTGGGGTGAATGATTGCATATTGGACCGACAGCCCGTGAAGATCTATTTAGTGTTGCCAAGTTTAAATGAACTTAGAGGGAAAGGTAATTCCGGCAGGGGGAGATCGCGACCACTGACTCAGAGACCACCCACTCAAGAAACCCTCCGACTCAAAAGATTAAGGAAGTAAATTCCCAAGAAATTATAGTGAGCATGCGTGGTCATTTACATGGTAGGCGAGGAATACTTAACCAATCATTGTATGGACACTTGATGAATATGTATTAATCTTGCCTATAAATGTTTGATTTTTGAACCGATCGACGAACACGATTTAGGAGGAGCTATCCCCCGTGTTCCCGGCGCCGTGAATAAAGAATGCCTGCCTTTTAACACTACATTGGTGTTACGAGGTTTATTCCCGATTCCGGTGACAGTTTTGGTGACCCAGATGGGACACTGCTTGTGAATCTCAACGGATCCGTGGGATCACGGGCCCTCCAGCCGGCACCGAGGGATTCTCGGGGAGAACCTCTGATCCCCGGACGGAAGAATTCTGAGCAAGTCCCCTGGAAAGGTAATAAGGCATTCTTTTAAGGTATTGAAGTAACGTGGGTTCGAGTCCCACTAGCTCGCTCGTAAGGCGTGGCGAAAGCTACGCAGAGTAGGGCTGAAAGGTACCTCTGGAAAGGGTGAGGGTACGAGACCCTCACAAGGAATGCCTGCCTATAAGACGCGGTGAAAGCCTCTCAAGGTTGGGCTAGGGGCCCAGGTAAGGAGGTTGGGGGATTTCTAGCAGGGGGCTAGAAGATCCAGAGGGACCCTCGAGGAGAGTAGGGGTCCCTCCGACTAGTGCCTGTGATAGTGCACAATCACACCCACTAGTCTTGGGAAAATGGGAACATTTCCGAGTAAAAGATCTATCCCACAAAAAAACCACCTTTGGGATGTATTTTGAGGCATTGGAAAGATCTGGGAGGTGATCCTCTGACTAGGAAGCAATTAATTGAATATTGCAATCATTGGTGGCCAATGTATGTCCAAGGTTGGACAGTGGGGAGAAATGGCCAGAAAATGGGACATTGCAATATAACACCATTTTGCAATTAATGTTGTTTTGTAAAAAGGAGGGTAAATGGGAAGAAATGGCTTATATTGATTTGTTCTTTACACTACAAAATCATCCAGAATGGCAGAGACAGTGTGGAATACACCCGTATGATCCCATGGTAAAGATTGTGAAAAAGGGAAAATGTGATGAGAACTCGAACAGGGGTTGTTCTACTTATAATACTACAGAAAATTGTTAGAAAAATGGAACTGAGGAGGAAGATACTGAATTAATGGTTGCTCCTCACCAAAGGTGGGAAAGGGGAAGAGAGGTCCAAAATTCGGAGGATGATAGTCCTCCTACTTCTCCCAAGGAAGGGGAAGCAGAGGGATTTAGCCCAATTTTAGGAAGAACACAGGGAAGGAGGGGGGAAGTAAGACTAACTTCCCTCCAAGCCCCTCTCCGAGAAGCGGTGGGGAATGATGGTCCAGTGGTGGTGAAAGTTCCTTTTTCAGTTACTGATTTAAGATCATGGAAAGAGACTGCAGGTACCTATCAGGAGGATCTCGAAAGGGTGGCTAAGGTAAAATGCTTGAAATTGCTTGGGCTGTATATAACAACAGAGAAAAAGAAAAATAGGTGAGGCAAGCCCGAAGGGGTGAAAAGCTACTAGCAGTTTTGGCAGGGAATAACAGGATAGGCAGAGGGAGAGGACGAGGAATGAATATTGGAGAGAGAAGGAAAATAAGCCCCGATTAGCAGAAGATCAATGTGCTGTTTGCAAGGAGCGTGGGCACTGGAAAAGAGAATGTCCTAAGGCAGGAGAATTAGATCCGGCTCTCCGGGCAATTAAATTAATGACTCTGGATGAAGAACTATGAAGGGGACTGGGGGAATCAACCCTAGCTGAACGTCTGGTTACATTGAAGCTAGGGGATGAAGAAATAGAGTTTCTGGAGCTACTTATTCAGTATTGAATACATGTAAAGGGAGATTTAGTCACAAATCAGTAGATGTTGTTGGTGCGACAGGGCGGAAGGAAAATTGGCCATTTTTAGAGCCATTAAAGTTTAAATTGGGAAAACAATGGGTAACTCACCAGTTTCTGTATATGCCTGAATGTCCACTGTCTTTGTTGGGACGAGATCTATTGAGTAAATTAGATGCACAAATAACTTTCAAAGATGGAGAAATCAAATTGTTAATACCAGAATCAAAAGCCATAGAGGCAAGAGTGTTTATGTTACAGGGAAGAACAGATTCCAGAAGAAGCGGAAAATGCAGTTATTCCTTTGGTCTGGGCGAGTGGAATTCTGAGACGATCTAAATTGGCAGAGCTGGTAAAGGTGATTTTAAAACCTGGAGCCAAACCGGTAAGACAAAAACAATATCCTATTAAGTGGGAGGCTCGAAAAGGATTAGAGGGGTTGATTACAAAATTTTTAGAATGTGGACTATTGGTAGAGTGTGAATCAGAATATAACACTCCCATATTACCAGTAAGGAAATCCGGAGGTAAGGAATACCGATTCGTTCAGGATTTAAGAGTTTTAAATCTGATAGTCCAAGATATACACCCAGTAGTGGCTAATCCATATATTTTACTGCCTTCTTTGAAAGAGGAACATAAATGGTTTACTGTACTAGATTTAAAGGATGCCTTCTTCTGCATACCTCTAGATATAGGCAGCCAAAACGTATTTGCTTTTGAGTGGGAAAGTCCGGCCACAGGATGAAAGACCCAATTGACATGGACTGTACTTACACAAGGATTCAAAAGTAGCCCTACGATATTTGGGAATCAATTGGCCAAGGAATTAAAGATATGGAAGAGACAGGACCAAAAGGGAAGTGTTCTGCTATCAGTTTACTAAATTTCCTAGGCCAAGGAGGATATAGAGTCTCCAGAAATAAGGCCCAAATAGGAAAAGAAACAGTAATTTATTTGGGATTTGAAATATCCCAAGGACAGAGACAATTGGGAAATGAAAGAAAAGAAGCTATCTGTCAAATTCCTGAACCAAGTAGCCCGAAAGAATTGAGAACTTTTCTGGGAATGATTGGGTGGTGCCGACTTTGAATTTTGGATTATGGATTGTATGTAAAGCCACCGTATGAGGCTTTAAAGGAATCCAAGGATCAGTATCTGACTTGGACACCTCAATGTCAGAAATCATTCAAAGAACTGAAAAAGGCATTAATGATGGCACCTGCTCTGGGATTACCTGATGTGACCAAACCTTTTGAGTTGTTTGCACATGAAAGGCAACATCTGGCTCTTGGAGTGCTGACGCAACAGCTGGGACCCTGGAGACGACCAGTGAGGTACTTCTCTAAACAACTTGACAACGTGAGTAAAGGATGGCCAGGATGTTTACGCGCTGTGGCAGCAACAGTATTGCTGATCCAAGAAGCTCGAAAATTGACCATGGGTCAAAAGATGGTGGTGTATGTACCGCATATGGTAATAACTGTTCTAGAGCAAAAGGGGGGTCACTGGCTATCCCCCCGCAGAATGCTGAAGTATCAGGTTGTCCTATTGGAAGAAGATGATGTGGAACTGAAAACCACACCGATTGTTAATCCAGCGATATTCTTGTCAACAAAGAATCCAACAGGAAATTTAGAACATGACTGTTTGTTAACCATTGAACAAGTTTATTCCAGCAGACCAGACCTGAGAGATGAACCCCTAGAAAACCCTGATCTGGAGCTATATACAGATGGAAGCAGTTTCGTACGAGAAGGAAAACGAATGGCTGGATATGCTGTCATCACCACCTCTGAGGTATTGGAATCAAGGACACTACCTGTAAGTACCTCAGCACAGAAAGCAGAATTGGTGGCATTAAGGCGGGCTCTACAAATAGCAGAAGGAAAAAGGGTGAATATTTGGACTGATTCTAAATATGCATTTGGTGTGATCCATGCTCATGGAGCCCTCTGGCAAGAAAGAGGATTGCTGTCAGCCCAAGGAACATCAATAAAGTATAAAGAAGAAATTCTCCAACTCCTGGAAGATGTGCAGAGACCGAAAGAAGTGGCGGTAATGCATTGTAAAGCTCATCAATTTGGTCAGACGGCTGTAAGTATAGGTAATCGATTGGCAGACAAAGCTGCAAAAGAGGCCGCAGAACGAGGTATCCTTGCACTAGTACCAGTAAAACAAACAAAATAATTAGATTTGACACCGAAGTACAAAAAATTGGATGAGCAATTAGCAAAACAATTAGAAGCATCACAAAATGCAGAGGGATGGTGGGTGACATCAGAAAAACAGGTGATAGTAACCCCACAAATTATGACAGAACTCGCAGAGGAAAAACATGAACAAACACATTGGGGAGTAGATGCTATGGTTTCAAGTTTAAAAACATCTGTAGTATGTGTAGGAATGACAGGAATAGTTAAACCAATGATAGCTAAATGTCCAATCTGCCTTAAAAATAACCCCATGAACCAAAAGAGGCCAGCTCTAGGAATGATAAAACAAGGAAATTCTTCAGGAGATTATTGGCAAATGATATCTCTGAGTTACCCAGTCAAAATGGATACAGGTATTTATTAGTACTAATTGATATATTTTCTGGATGGCCGGAGGCCTTCCCTTACCGCACCAACAAAGCTAGAGAGGTAGTTAAAGTGTTGTTGAAGGAAATAATACCAAGATTTGGAGTGCCATTGGGAATGTCTTCTGATAGGGGACCACACTTTGTGGCAGATGTAGTTCAACAGATCAGTAAAATTTTGGGTATAAAATGGGACTTATATACCCCTTGGAGGCCACAATCGAGTGGAAAAATTGAGAGATTGAATCAAATGTTGAAAAGACAAATAAGTAAAATTTGTCAGGGAACATCTTTGAAGTGGTCACAGGCTTTACCACTAGCTCTCTTGAGAATCAGGATCCAACCAAGATCAAGAGACGGTATAAGTCCATATGAAGTCCTGTATGGTAAACTGTACCAGACTCCTTTAATCCCAGGGGATATGAAGGTAGCTGGGGAAACTGATTTGAAAGTGTATCTAATTTCTTTAGGAAAAGTTCTTGGAGCACTTCGGAGATATATTGTGCTGACTAGGTCACTTGCCTTGGATACGCCTGTACATCAGTATCAGCCAGGTGATCTTTAAACTTGGAACTCTGAACCACTGCAGGAAAAGTGGAGGGGACCATTCCAGGTACTGTTAACAACTTATACTGCAACCAAGGTTGGAGGAGTGGAACCGGGGATACACGACACCCAAGTGAAGAAAGCCCCGTCATGGAAGGTCATCAATAGGGATTCAGAGACTGCAAAGTTGATTTTAAAACATGTTTAAGAAATTATCACAGAATCACAGAATCACAGAATCACTAGGTTGGAAAGGACCTTTAAGATCATCAAGTCCAACCATTAATCCAGCACCACCATGTCCCCTAAACCATGTCCTGAAGCGCCACATCCACACGTTTTTTGAACACTTCCAGAGATGGCGACTCCACCACCTCCCTGGGCAGCCTGTTCCAATGCCTGACCACTCTCTCAGTGAAGAAATTTTTCCTAATATCCAATCTAAACCTCCCCTGGCGCAACTTGAGGTCATTTCCTCCTGTCCTATCACTAGTTACTTGGGAGAAGAGACCAACACCCTCGTCGTCACAACCCCCTTTCAGGTAGTTGTAGAGAGCGATAAGGTCTCCTCTCAGTCTCCTCTTCTCCAGACTAAACAACCCCAGTTCCCTCAGCCACTCCCCATAAGACTTGTGCTCCAGACCCCTCACCAGCTTCGTTGCCCTTCTCTGGACACGCTCCAGCACCTCAACATCCTTCTTGTAGTGAGGGGCCCAAAACTGAACACAGGATTCAAGGTGCGGCCTCACCAGTGCCGAGTACAGGGGCACAATCACCTCCCTACTCCTGCTGGCCACACTATTCCTGATACAGGCCAGGACTCTGTTGGCCTTCTTGGCCACCTGGGCACACTGCCGGCTCATATTCAGCCGGCTGTCAACCAGCACCCCCAGGTCCCTTTCCGCCGGGCTGCTCTCCAGCCACTCCTCCCCAAGCCTGTAGCATTGCATGGGGTTGTTGTGGCCAAAGTGCAGGACCCTGCACTTGGCCTTATTAAACCTCATACAGTTGGCCTCTGCCCATCGATCCAGCCGGTCCAGATCCCTCTGCAGAGCCCTCCTACCCTCCAGCAGATCAACACTCCCACTCAGCTTGGTGTCATCTGCAAACTTACTGAGGGAGCACTCAATTCCCTCATCCAGATCATCTATAAAGATATTGAACAAGACCGGCCCCAGAACCGAGCCCTGGGGAACACCGCTTGTGACCGGCCGCCAGCCGGATTTAACGCCGTTCACCACAACTCTCTGGGCTCGGCCATCCAGCCAGTTCCTCACCCAGCGAAGAGTAAACCCGTCTAAGCCACAAGCCGCCAGTTTCTCCAGGAGAATGCTGTGGGAGACGCTGTCAAAGGCTTTACTAAAGTCCAGGTAGACAACGTCCACAGCCTTTCCCTCATCCACTAGGCGGGTCACCTGGTCATAGAAGGAGATCAGGTTGGTCAAGCAGGACCTGCCTTTCATGAACCCATGCTGGCTGGGCCTGAGCCCTTGGTTGTCCTGCACATGCCCTATGAGCACTCTCAAGACCAACCGCTCCATAATCTTCCCTGGAACAGAGGTCAGGCTGACAGGCCTGTAGTTCCCAGGATCCTCCTTCCGGCCCTTCTTGTAGATGGGCGTCACATTGGCAAGCCTCCAGTCTTCTGGGACCTCCCCTGTTAACCAGGACTGCTGATAAACGATGGAGAGTGGCTTGGCAAGCTCCTCCGCCAGCTCTCTCAGTACTCTCGGGTGGATCTCATCAGGCCCCATAGACTTGTGGGTGTCCAGGTGGCTTAGCATGTCCTTGACTGCTTCCTGCTGGATTATGAGGAGTACATTGTGCTCTCCATCCCCATATTCCAGCTCAGGGGGCTGAATATCCTGTGGATACCTGGACTGGCTATTAAAGACTGAGGCGAAGAAGGCATTAAGTACCTCAGCCTTGTCCTCGTCCTTGGAGACAATGTTCCCCGCCATATCCAGTAGGGGATGGAGATTCTCCTTGCCTCTCTTTTTGTTGTTAATATATTTGTAAAAACATTTTTTATTATCCTTTACAACTGTGGCCAGACTGAGCTCTAGCTGGGCTTTTGCCTTTCTAATTTTGTCCCTGCTTGACCTAACGAGATCCTTGTACTCTTCGTGAGTTGCCTGCCCCTTCTTCCAGAGGTGATAAACTCTCCTCTTTTCCCTGAGTCCCAGCAAAATCTCCCTGTTCAGCCAGGCCGGTCGCCTTCCCCGCCAGCTCTTCTTACGGCACATGGGGACCGCCTGCTCCTGCGCCTTTAAGATTTCCTTCTTGAAGGCTGTCCAGCCTTCCTGGACCCCTTTGTCCTTCAGGACTGTCTCCCAAGGGACTCTCTCAACCAGTGACCTGAACAGGCCAAAGTCTGCCCTCCGGAAGTCCATGATAGCAGTTTTGCTGACCCCTCTCCTTACTTCCCTCACAACCGAGAATTCTATCATGTCGTGGTCGCTAAGCCCAAGACGGCCTCCGACCACCACATCTCTCACCAGTCCTTCTCTGTTTGTAAACAGCAGGTCCAGCAAGGCACCTCCCCTGGTGGGCTCACTCACCAGCTGCATCAGGAAGTTATCCTCCACACACTCCAGGAACCTCCTAGACTGTTTCCTCTCTGCCGTGTTATACTTCCAGCAGATGTCCGGTAGGTTGAAGTCCCCCACAAGAACAAGGGCCAGCGAATGCGAGACCTCTGCCAGTCGCTTATAGAATGTCTCATCCGTCTCTTCATCCTGGTTAGGGGGCCTGTAACAGACTCCCAGCAGGATGTCTGCCTCATTGGCCTTCCCCCTCATCCTTACCCACAAGCACTCTACTTGGTCTTCACAATCTTCGATTTCTATGCAATCAAATCACTCCCTAACATACAGAGCCACCCCACCGCCTCTCCTTCCCTGCCTAGCCCTTCGGAAGAGCTTACAGCCATCCATTGCAGCACTCCAGTCATGAGAAGCATCCCACCATGTTTCTGTGATGGCAACTACATCATAGCTGTCACGCTGCACAATGGCTTCCAGCTCCTCCTGTTTGGTGCCCATGCTGCGTACATTGGTGTAGATGCACCTGAGCCGGGCTATCGATTTCAACTCTGGCACGTTGAACCTACCCCTAGGTTCAACTCTAGTGAGCCCGGTTTTAGCCCCTCCCCCCTCCAAATCTAGTTTAAAGCCCTCTCAATGAGGCCTGCCAGCTCATGAGCAAGAATCCTTTTGCCCCTCGGCGTCAGTTGCACTCCATCAGCTGCGAGGAGGCCCGGTGCCGTGTAAACCGCCCCGTGGTCAAAAAACCCAAAATTCTGACGACGGCACCAGCCCCTGAGCCACGTGTTGATCAGGTGTGCTTTCCTGTTCCTTTCAGCGTTCTTCCCCGTCACTGAAAGGATTGACGAAAACACTACCTGCACTCCCACTCCATCGACCAGTCGCCCCAGTGCTCTCAAGTCCTTTTTGACTGCTTTTGGGCTTCTTAGCGCAACCTCATCGTTGCCAACCTGTATGACCAACAGCGGGTAGTAATCAGTGGGCCGAACCAGACCAGGGAGTTTTCTGGTGACGTCTCTCACCCAGGCCCCAGGGAGGCAGCAGACTTCCCTGTGAGTTGGGTCTGGTCGACATATTGGGCCCTCTGTACCCCTTAGGAGGGAGTCACCTACAACAATCACCCTCCTCTTTTTCTTAACTAAGGACGTCTTGATGCGTGGGGCTCGTTGACTCACCCTAGGCACCCCCTTGGACGGACCTTCGTCAGGGTCCTCATGTTCCTGTCCCTCATGTTCCAGAGCCCCATACCTGTTGTGTAAGGGCAGCTGGGACGGTGAGGGAGGCCGGGAGGGAAGTCGCTGACCTCTCCGAGGAGGGACCTGCTTCCATTTCCCCTCATCTCTTAGGTCCTCTCCTTCTGCCCGGCAGCAAGAGGACAGGGGATCTCCTGCTGCTTGTGGAGCCTCCATCAGCTGCCCCTGCCTCAGGGCTGCCAGGGTGTGGCTCCACCAATCTATCTCCCTCTCACACTCCCTAATGCTCCTCAGCCTCTCCACTTCCTCTTTCAGCTCTGCTACCAGGCTGAGCAGGTCGCTGACCTGGTCGCACCGCACGCAGGTAGTGTCCCCGTCGGTCTCTGGAACAACCGACAGGCTCAGGCACTCTCTGCAGCCGGATACTTGGACAGCCGCGTGCCTGAGCGGGAGCTCCGTCTGTGTCGCCACAGTCTTTCTGACCCCGGTTTTCAGCCGAGTGGCGACCATGGCTGAGCCTACTCTGGGAGGACGATGGCCACTTGTACTGTACCCCGCTCGCACGCCTTCCCTGCACGCGCGAACTGCCGCGCAAACTGACGTGCTATGGTCTCCTGACGCGCCACGCCCTGCTCGTCGCGCTCCGGGTCGCTCGCGCTCCCGGGGGCTGCTCTTGTAGGCGAGGGGTTTTGGCCGCCACCGCCGCCCTGGGCCCTGCCCACGCTGAGTCAGAGCTGCCGCTCGTTAGGAGCCCGCTCCGCCGGCCGGGGGTCAGGGGGGGAAGCTGGGGCACTCTCTCGCTCCCTGTGCTGCCGCCTTCGCAGTTTGGCCGTGTCGGGAAGGCTCCCCCGGCGTGATCCTTCGCTCCGTAGCCCTTCGCCTCGGTGGCTTCGCCGAAATGGCGGGCGCACTGGCTTTTAAACTGCCGCTGCCGGAAAAATGGGTTTTGATTTGGAAACTGATGATGTTGGGAGCATTATTTGAGATGATAATAGATCAATTGGAAGGGAGAATGAAGCAGAGCAGCTAATATACATTCCAAGGAGAACTCCAGAAGAAAATTTAATGGTAGAATTGATAAAAGAATTTGCCAATTTACAAAATGTAACCCAAATAACCGCATGTCTTCCAATTCCAAGAGCAGTAGGTGAACCAATTCCATGGGGAATCTTAACAACAAATTTGAGTGCAGTAAGCACAAGAGATAAAAAATTATGCAAAGAAATAAGTAGAGGCCTCCCTGTACATGATCCCGAGGAAGCTGGACGTGTAGTCCATAATTGTGAAAATCAGACTAAGTGAGAGGCAGAGGCTGCATGGGATTCAGTGTGGTCTATGGCTATTCTATCTCAATTTCAATATATGGCTAATACTTCATGGTGTTTTGCCTGGGACGGAACAGTCTTTACAGTTTTCCCATCAGTTAATGACAGGGGAACCACATCCAGGGAAAAGGAGGATATAGTACCCTGGTGGAATTGTAAAAAGATATGTAATTGCAGTACAGTTGATAGAGCAGTCCAAGAAGTTCCTCCCTTAGCAGCTGCATTGAAATATGGGTGTTGGTGCAGAGGACTCAAGAATGATTTAAATTTGACTAGTGTATATAAAATTAGAAGGGGATCAATATTTAGTTGTAGAAGGTCTACAGTTCAGAGCCCAGGACATTTAGTTTGGGCAATGAGTGATGGAACTTGGACCACCCATTTACCGATGGACGGGAAAGTAAAACAAATTACTTTAGGAATGCCAACATTATGTCCAATCTGAAAGAAAGCTCCCTTTAGGGGAGATTCTGAAAATTTAAAGTTAATATGGACAAAAAGATCACAAATTGATGATGATGATTGGAATGAACCCTCGACAGGAGTGAAACTTGGATGAGCCTTAGAATCCTTATTGACTCCCTTGGCAACTTACAGGAATAGGGTTTGGTTATATAAGTTGACAGGTCAAGTGAAAAGATTAGCTAAAATAACGAGGAAAGGATTTAAACAACTAAATTTACAGTTACAAGCCACTTTGAAGATGACCCTACAAAATAGGATGGCTCTAGATATGCTCTTACTAAAAGAACATGGAGTTTGTGGATACCTGAGGGATAGGATAGATCATTGTTGCATGCATATCCCAAACGTTACCCAGGATGTTGAATATGATTTGGACTTATTGAGAAAAATAGAAAAGGATACTCAGGAAATGCAACAAGACATGCAAGAAAATTGGTTTGATAAAATTTTCAGTGGATAGGGATAAAACTTGAGTTCTTGGATGAAGTCCTTAATTGATACTGTGTTATTATTATTAATAATATCTTTCAGAGTATTATTCATTTATCATTGTTTGAAAAAGGAATTTACAAAAAGAGCTACCATTGATAGCAGAATTACACTTGCATTGACTACAAAACACCAAAATTTAAATGGACTAACTAATAATGCTCCTACCATCAGACAATAAAGTGATTGAATGTTAATAAGGAAATTAATTTGTAATGGAAGTATTGAGAAGAAATTATTTCAGAACTTCCAAAGGGGGGAAATGTAACCAAGGTGGTAGGGAATTAAAATAAAATAGGGTTAGAAAATAGGTTTGTGAATTTGTAGCAAGTTGTAACTATAAGAACATTATGCACCAGCAATGCTGCTCGAGAACCCACCTAACCCTTCCCATCTTGATTTAATTATCAAGGAGTTAAGTGTAACATTGTGATCATGGTATTATGTTCTGTTCTAATAACAAGTAGTCAGAAAGAAGGAACACCTTGGTCAGTTCTACGGTCCGGTGGGTGGGTAATTATTCATTCTATAGTCCTGTCTTAAAACAAAGGACTGTGGGGTGAATGATTGCATATTGGACCGACAGCCCATGAAGATCTATTTAGTGTTGCCAAGTTTAAATGAACTTAGAGGGAAAGGTAATTCCGGCAGGGGGAGATCGCGACCACCGACTCAGAGACCACCCACTCAAGAAACCCTCCGACTCAAAAGATTAAGGAAGTAAAATCCCAAGAAATTATAGTGAGCATGCGTGGTCATTTACATGGTAGGCGAGGAATACTTAACCAATCATTGTATGGACACTTGATGAATATGTATTAATCTTGCCTATAAATGTTTGATTTTTGAACCGATCGAGGAACACGATTTAGGAGGAGCTATCCCCCGTGTTCCCAGCGCTGTGAATAAAGAATGCCTGCCTTTTAACACTACATTGGTGTTACGAGGTTTATTCCCGATTTCGGTGACATAGGCCTGTTGGTATTCTGGAGAAAACACATTCCAGATTTTTCCATCATAGCACGTCCCTTGTATGATTTGACATGCAAAAAAGCTGCCTGGGACTGGACCCCAGTCCATGAGGAAGCCTTAAAATTGTTAATTTTCGAGGCTGGAGTGCATCAGGCTTTAGGGCCAATACACCCAACAGATCCATTTCATATTGAGTGGGGTTTTGCAGTCCATGGATTATCCATACATATGTGGCAACGTGGACCTGACGGTCTGACTTGTCCCATAGGATTTTACTCACGCAGTTTTAAAGATGCAGAGAAGCGATACTCAACTTGGGAGAAAGGCCTTTTTGTAGTTAGCCTAGCCTTGCAAGAAGCTGAAAAAATCATACGACAACAGTCAATTATTTTAAGAGGACCCTTTAAGGTTTTGAAACCAATACTAGCTGGAACCCCACCTCCTGTTGGAGTTGCACTGCGAGAAACAGTAAGGAAATGGTATGCACGGTTAGACCACTACTGTCATACACACCAGGTGGAGGAAGGATTACCTAAAATGCTTCAAATACAGGATCCGTCTTCTGATCACCCAGATCGGGAGCCTCCTCCTTCAGTTATAAAACCTGCTCCTCCCTTTGATTCCCAACTAAAGAATGTATGGTTCACTGATGCATCCTCTAAAAGAGAGGGTAAGGTATGGAAGTACCGAGCAGTAGCGCTGCACGTTGATTCAGGGAACCGGATAGTGACAGAAGGGGAGGAAAGTGCTCAGCTAGGAGAGTTGATAGCAGTTTGGAGTGTGATAAAATGGGAAGCAGAAAACAAAGAACCAGTGTTTATTTATACCGATTCATATGCTGTATTCAAGGGATGTACTGAATGGCTCCCATTTTGGGAACAAAACCAATGGGAAGTTAATCGGATACCGATGTGGCAGCAAGAAAAATGGGAAGAAATTCTAAACATTGTTAAACAGAAATCTCTTCTAGTAGGATGGGTAGCTGCACACCAAAAAGATCACCCTTCCCACCTTTTGTACAATCAAGTAGATTCACTAACCCGCTTAGCCACATTAGTAGTGTCAGCGGAAGGGGAACAATGGGAACATCTGTTAGAATGGTTACATGTTAAACGAGGCCATTCTGGAAATAAAGACCTTTATAAAGAGGCAATTAGCAGGGGACCTGCGAATATAAAGAGGCAAATTATAAAGAGGCAATTAGTCTGTGACCAGGGAGCTATGTAACACTGTTACCTCAGCATGCGGCCTATGCCATACATGATTAGGGGAACATAACCGTCTCAAGGATCAACCCCTACACTTAAGGGATAATAAGGGACTGTGGGATACTTGGCAAGTAGACTACAACGGTCCTTTTCATCTCTCAGAAGGAAAGAGGTACGTATTGGTAGGAGTAGAGGTAATTTCTGGATTAACTCAAGCTGAAGCTGTCCCATGAGCAACGGGAGAATATACAGTGAACAGTCTGAAATGATGGTTTAGCTGTTTTCCTAAACCCAGAGTTATCCAATTGGACAACGGTAGTCACTTTATTGCCGGGGTGGTCCAAGAGTGGGCACGAAATGAAGGGATACAGTGGATTTTCCATACCTCATATTACCCTCAGGCAAATGGTATTGTAGAACATACTAATGGACTCCTTAAACAAACCCCGAGACCACATGACCCTGCATGGGCACGACGAGTATCTAATGCAGTAACTAAAGTCAATGGACACTGGGGAGTAAACGGTTGCCCCAGACTCACAGCTTTTTGCCCTAATCCTCCATCCCTCTTACCTGGGACTAAGGAGAATAAGAACCCAAGGAATTCATTGTATTATCCAGGACAATCAGTTTTAGTGAATTTACCCGCTGTGGGACAAGTACCTCTAGTACTGAAAGCTCCAAAAAATCTGTATGCATGGGTAGCCACAGATGCCCATGGGAAAGATCATCGAATCCATACTAGATGGATCATTCCATCCTTTTAACTGGTTCGAAGTCGAGCCCAGTTGCTTTATCTGATCTCTTGCAGGTGGAATCCGGAGATCAAGAGAAGAAAGGAAGAGTGATATAGAGACATAACTATCTGCTTTTAAACACTTAGATATTGATATTTGTCAAGGACTGACTTGCTAAACAAAGGAAGTGATAACAGGAACTACAATGATAGTCTTATCACAGAACCGGGTAGAACTTGTTAACAACTGTTGAAATCATCAAGTAAGAAGAGAGCATGTGTAAATGACTAAAGTTCATCTAAAAGGCAAAAGAAGAAGATAAGACCCCTGAAGAAGTAAATGACCACCAGAGACAGATCATTGATAACATAAACTACTGACGCAAACCTTTGGAACTACTCCGCCTCACTTCATATGTATGTTTTGTATTGCATAATCATATGAATATGTATGCTTTTGTGTAATAAATATTTGCCTGCTGGCCGAAACGGTGTGCAAGTTAGGAGGAGCGATCCCCCTTGCACCCGGCGCCGTAATAAACATACCTGCTTTATAACTCTTTTGAGTTGTGAAGTTTGTTTCCGCACGTCAAGAGGACACTGGGGAAGATTTGTCTTATGTCAAGCTGGAGTATCCTCAAGGGATACTATCTTTTGTAGTTATAATATTTATTTTTATCGTATTTGTAATTGTGTGTTATGAACATAATTAGCCTTATTGTTGAAAACACAACAGCTAAAAATGGCATTTTTAACCTGTGTTAGAAAGATATGCCTTGGTTTAATATGTTTATATGTGTTATGGCCAATCTATTGCCAGAATCAGGAACATATCCGAGGTAAACATAAGCGAACTTTATTAGTCCAAGATCCCCTTCCAATGGATATTCTTCCTACAGACATAGCAGGAAGTATATTACAGCTGTGGAATACCCAGGGTACCATTGAAATAGTGAATCCTTATTCCTCAGATAGAAGGCAAGTTTCTGTACAAATTAATCAGCCATTTAATATTTCTACCATTTATAGCACAACCTGTACATGTTATGAAGAAGGCTTGAATGTAACTTTTACCTGCAATCAGATCATATGGGGAACATCTGATTTGCGACCCTGGGGACGAGCAACTAACATCCTACAGTATAATCAACCCATAAATATAACTTGGTGTATACAATGGAATAGAGGACAAGATTGTCCCAAGAAAAAAACACCAATAATGATTGTGTCTGGTTTGGGTTAGACAGTCAGGGTTTTACGCCATTCGAACCAGGATTCTCTTTTGGCTCAGTATCAAACAAGTCAGCGTTGTGGTCCTGCCAAAATGTAATAAATTGCTCTAACTGGAAACAATATGATTGGGTCAGATATTATTGGCCAGTTTATATCACCTTAAAAATGGGCTGTTTGTGTCAAAATCATAGTATATTGTATAAATCAGTGGGTGCCGATTTTGCACCTCGCAATGACTGTCATGTTGCCTCTGGTGACGCTCCGGCTGGTTTGATCTGGGCCTGTAACGATGGCAATATGTATACTGCTTTATGGGCTGGGCTACCCGAACTGCAATGTACTTTGGGTCTCCCGACATTATGTCCCATGTGGAAGCGAACCCCTATTCGACCCCACTGGATAACCCGCATGAAGTGGGCAAAAGTGACACTGGACGGAGAGGTAGAGGGGTGGCAAGACCCAGGGGCCGCCACCCGCATAGCCTGGGGAATGCAAGGATTCTGGGGATTTGGGAGTGCTACTGTGCGGATGCAATTATGGTTAAGTAAATTAGCTTATCAAGTAGAAAAACTAGCTAATGCTACTGAAACTAGTGTACAGCTGCTTAATCAGCAATTGCAAGACTCATGGGGTGGGGGGAGGTGAATACAGCAAATATTATTGATAATTTGTATTGGAATTGAAACAACAGACCAGAAGGCAGGAAAAAACCATGACGAGAGTACCCAGGCCCAAACCACACATGCACTCTGTGTTGGAGGCCTGAAAATCTATTTTTCTTGCTGCGTATGCAGACCCCAACTCCAGCGAGCCAGGGTAGCGTTGTAACCAAGGTGGTAGGGAATTAAAATAAAATAGGGTTAGAAAATAGGTTTGTGAATTTGTAACAAGTTGTAACTATAAGAACATTATGCACCAGCAATGCTGCTCGAGAACCCACCTAACCCTTCCCATCTTGATTTAATTATCAAGGAGTTAAGCGTAACATCGTGATCATGGTATTATGTTTTGTTCTAATAACAAGTAGTCAGAAAGAAGGAACACCTTGGTCAGTTCTACGGTCCGGTGGGTGGGTAATTATTCATTCTATAGTCTTGTCTTAAAACAAAGGACTGTGGGGTGAATGATTGCATATTGGACCGACAGCCCGTGAAGATCTATTTAGTGTTGCCAAGTTTAAATGAACTTAGAAGGAAAGGTAATTCCGGCAGGGGGAGATCGCGACCACCGACTCAGAGACCACCCACTCAAGAAACCCTCCGACGCAAAAGATTAAGGAAGTAAAATCCCAAGAAATTATAGTGAGCATGCGTGGTCATTTACATGTGAGGCGAGGAATATTTAACCAATCATTCTATGGAAACTCAATGAATATGCATTAATCTTGCCTATAAATGTTTGATTTTTGAACTGATCGACGAACACGATTTAGGAGGAGCTATCCCCCGTGTTCCCGGCGCCGTGAATAAAGAATGCCTGCCTTTTAACATTACATTGGTGTTATGAGGTTTATTCCCGATTTCAGTGACAGCGTGGCCATCAGCCTCTGCACTGACCACGAGAGCCACAACCAACAACCACGACCAGCTTCATATCGCTGGAACCCTGAGAACAACACAAAAAAGGTACTCTCCTGTCACGACAGAGACATCATCTGTGAACTACTGCCGGAAGAATCGCAAGAGGAGAGGACAAAATGGCCGAAAAGTATATAATTGCAACACTTTATTTTGGGGCATTAATTTTGTTAACTATTGCTGTAATTATTCTTTTGATATATGTGTGTTTACCTTGTGACTAATGATTCAAAGAAATTCAAACTTAAGAAATTTAAACTCAATAACATCAAAGTGTTATTAAGTAGACATCTTTATTGCAGTGCTGGACACATGGGGGATATCTCCTCTTAACATGCGTGCGCTGAAACAGAAGTTCATCCTTTATATACCTTAAAGACATGAATATTCACACGTATCCTCCGCCTCCTTGCTTATCTACTACATTTACATAATGCTGGCGTTGCAAAACTACACTACACATGCATGGGGGTCTCGGGTGGTCGTTTGGGGAGTTAGCCCCCTACTCCTTTTTCCCTCTTATGGTCACGAGTCTCCTGAGGATAATTTCTTCTCCTTGGATGTTTGCCCCTTCTGTTGTCCAGCCAAGCAGTTCCTTCTTATCATCCTTGTTAGAGCATTCCTGCCAGTCTGTCTCTATGCTCAAGGTTAAGATATCTTCTCAAGGTTAAAATATCTTCTCTGTACTCATTAATTTCTCAGTCCTTGCTCCTACCTCTTTTCCTATTGGTTCTCTCCACCTGTCTTCTCCGTTTCTACTTGTGTTTTAATTTTCATGAGGCCTGCTTTCCTCGTGATTAACTGTTTACACATAGTTACAATGTTAGCATTGAGGCAAATACAGCCTAAGGACTATGAGAATAGGCCATTAAACATAATCACACAGTTATTAGGCTAAAAGTGAAACTAATCACCTAATCAATAACCTTCCAAAAAGTGTATATATTGAGCCTTTTTTCACTATCATTGTGGACAATCACCTCCTGTTTCTAATCCCCCAGAGCCGTAAAACAAGTTCTCAAACTCGGCCTGGAACACGTTTCAGTTTTGTAAAATCTGTTAAATTTAGATATTCTATAGTTATTGGAAGATGTTAAGTAGTTGAACCAGTTAAATTGTTGTAGCTACCGTGTGCATGTATGTGCATGTCACTTCTACCTTTTTATTTCCTTATTCTGTCCCTTCTAATATCTTCATATCACCCCCATGGACAAGGACTATGACAACTTCAGGAGACGGTACCAATCAATGTTTAAGCCACGGGGTGGTGTGGTGGACCGACACGCGGACTTTGTCTTAAACATTTCGTGGTACAGAGGCCTGCAGAGCAGAGCTACGGCGCAGGCACAGTGGTAAATACGGCACTTGACGAGGGCACCCGACAACCAACAACCCCCCCAAGCATGCGAGACACAACACGGTCGTCGTGTGGGCACTAGGGACGTGCAGTTTCCTCAGGCAACCCGAGTGAAAAGGCGGGACTAAAAAGTATAAAAGGCAGTGTTCACAGTGGCTGGGGGGGACCCCCGCCACCAAGGAACAACAGTAATCAAGAGGACCAACAGGTGGTGATATCTTCTTTGTTTGTCTCTGTCTCTCTCTTTCTCCTCCTCTCTTTGTCAAATTGTGAAAGACATGCTGCACGGGACTCGTGCGTCTAGTTGGATTGTTTAGTTAGAGTAGCTGCCATTGAGTTATTCCATGGAACCTCATGCCTTGCATTTTTGTACTATTAAATTGTTAAATTGGTTGGCTGGTGTCCTTTCACCGTAATTCAGTCCAGGGGGATCACGAACTTGGTCGTTGGTCCCAAGGGGAGGGAGGTCGTCCTAAACAGCTCCTTTCAGGCCGCGACAGGTGGCGGGGGCATGCGGAGGGGACAAGGGGACACACAGGCGAGGGTGGTGGGGGGGTGCATGTGGGGATGATGTGGGGTGCTGTCCTGGTTTCAGCCAGGATAGAGCTGGTTTTCTTCACAGAAGCTAGTGTGAGACTGTGTTTTGGATTTGGGATGAGAAACTGTTGATAATGTGCTGATGTTCTGAGTTGTTGCTAAGCAGTCAAGGACAGTCCAGCTTCTTGTGCTGGCTTGCCAGCAAGGAGGCTGCGGATGCACGGGAAGCTGGGAGGGGACACAGCCGGGACAGCTGACCCAGGCTGGCCAAAGAGATATTCCCTACCATACGACATCATGCCCAGTACATAAACTGGAGTTGGCCGGGGGGCAGAAATCGCTGCTCGGGGACGGGCTGTCGATCACTGGGTGGTGAGCAATTGCTGTATTGGGCATCACTTGTTCTTGTACATTCCTTTTGTTGGTATTATCTTTACTGTTTCCTTCTTTCTTTCTGTCCTATTAAACCGTGTTTATCTCAACCCACGAGGGTTTTTTTCCTAATTCTCTCCCCCGTCCCACTGTGAGAGGGAGAGTGAGTGAGCGGCTGCGTGGTGCTTAGTTGCCGGCTGGGGCTAAACCACGACAGGTGCACATGGGGGTGATTTGCATGGAGGTGATGGGGGGTGCACACGGGTACTCGGAGGCCCCGTGCAGTGCCGTGCCGCGCCGTGAGGGTGCGCACAGGCAGGGCTCACGCCCGCTGCGGACCTTGCCCTGGGGTGGGAGCAGCGGTGAGTGGGGCGCAGGGCACGGCCAACCCCCCCCGCCTCCCCGCCCCTCCATTGGCTCCCGCCCTTGTCACTCCCACGCCTGGACCCCGGCGCCTTAAAGGGCCCGCACACCCTCGCGAGAGACACCGCTGGGCTGCGGAGTACCGCCCACGCAACCGTCTCGTGAATCCCCGCCGGAGAGGCGCGCGCCGAGCTTCCACCTGACCCTCCCCGCCGCCAGTGCCCCCCCTCCCCAGGACCCCGGGGTAGAGGCTGAGCCAGGCAGGGTTTATTGAGTGCTCAAAAGCCCATGCAGGGGCGCTTGCGGCGGGGCCGAGAGGTGGAGATCTGGCTGGCCTGGCTGCCGGGGAGCTCCGGGGGGGCCCTCGGCCCACACCACTGGGTCGTCCCGCAGTGCCTTCTGCCGCTCCTTGGTGATGTCACAGCAGCGCAGGCTCTGGGAGGAGAGCCAGGCTTCGTCGGGTGCCAGCGATGCTGGGGAGATGCCTCGCCCGGTGGGGAGCCTTCCCCGGCGAGCACGGGGCCCGGCTGGAGGAGAGCAGCGGTGGCAGGCCGGCCACGTTGCTCAGCTCCAACAGGTCGGACTGGTAGGTGAGGAAGGAGATGAAGCTGGCCGAGAGACTGCACCAGCCCCTGGCTCACTTGTGCTGTTGTCACCGCTCCCACAGTGCCTGCTGCCTCTGCACCAGGTTGAAGCTCACGCTCTCCCTCCCACCACTGCCCCCAGGACCAGGCTGCTGTCAGATAGGCGCTCAGGAGGTCCGGACCCCCCCCCCAGCTCTGGGGGCTGCAGCAGGGCAGGGAGCTGGGGTCTCCCAGCACTGGATGCAGCCCCCTTCTTGCATGGCCTGTTGCAGCTGCTGGCACACCTGCTCATGCAGGGTGCTGGGGCCCATGGCACCTCCAACTCTTTCTGGGTGAAGAGGTACTTCTGGCTGAAGGTGGTGGGGCAGGCATGCCAGGGTGGCTCCCCACAGTCTTTAGAAAGAGCCTTCAGCCAGCAGTGGTACAGCAGGGCTGCAGCTGGGCTGGGCACAGCTAGGGAGGGCTGGGGGCCAGCACAGGGCTCCTAGGAGCACTCGGCTTCCTCCAGGGCCACTAGCATGCCTGTGTCCTCCTCTTCCTCCCAGTCCTCGTTGATAATAACCTCCAGGTTGGACAAACAGAAGGTTCTGCTGCTCTTCCACCTCCTCCTCTTCTTCCTCACTGCCCAAAGCCTGGCAGGCTGCCAGCTAGAGACTCAAAGAGAGGGGAAGAGCTGGAGTCCGCCGTGGTCTTGTCCCCCCAGGCAGGAGCAGGGGGTTGCGCTGCCTCATGGGTCAGCCTCTGGCAGAAGATGTCCCCAGCCTCACAGAGCTGGAAAACCAGCAGGGACTCCCACAGCCTGTCCTCCTGCAGCATGGCAGCCAGCCCTGTGGGGATTAGGGCAGGCATTGCCACTGAGGTCTGGGGCCTGGTCAGCAGTGGAGTCTAGCTCTGTACCCCTATGAGCATGCTCACTGCTGGCTCTTGACCACCACATCCTTTTCTAGGAATTTAATCTCTTGCCCTGTGCATAGGGTTGTTCAGGTTTGCTTTTGCTTTTTCACCCCCCACCCCAGGACACAGCGAGGGCTGCACTCTGCCTTCCATCCTTGCAGCCTGGGGGCCACGTCCTCCCCCCAGGACCTGCACCCCAGGAAGGCACAGAACACACATACTGGCAGTAGAGGTGCTGAGGTGCTGCTGGAGTAGGCAGTGGTAGTGTGGGAGCTGGGTGATTAGGTGCTGCAGGCAGCCGGTGATGCTGTGCAGCTTCTGTGGAGGCCCCACCAGCCGGCAGGCTGCCTGGCTGCCCCCTGCGGAAGGACATGCCAAAGACTGCCTGGTGAGCACTGATGCCAGGGCAGCAGATGGTTCCCAATGGCGAGGAGGCTGGGACACAGGCACAGAGAAGACCCAGCCCCGCAGCAACCCCAGAGCCCCACCTCTCACTCTGGTATTGCAGCAGCTCCTGGGTGTGGAATATGCCAAGCAGCACCTTATGGCTCCTCCCAGAACCCCCCCAACATCACATGGGCAAAGAAAGGGGGTGGGCCTTCATCATGTGCACCCACTTCAGCACAGGCACCAGCAGCAACCGCTCGTCTAGCACATACATGGAGAACTGTGATGGGGAGCACAGCTCAGTGGGGTTCACCCCAACAGCCTGTGGCAGCCCCTCTCAGCTGGGTGATCCCCCTGCCCTGTGGGCACTGAGAGCCGGTGCTGTGCTGGGGTCCTGTGTCCCCCCTGGCTGTCCTGGGTGGTGACAAGGTGCTGAGGGGTGAGGCCTGCCCAGGTACATGGGCAGCACCACGTGCTCACCCAGCTGGCAGCCAGCCTCCTCACCCACCTTGAACAAGTCAAGGTGGCACCTCTTGGGTGCCTTCAGCAGCAAATCGGGGTGCTGTCAGCACCCCAGGCCGGGGTACCCTCTCCCCTGCCTGCCACTGGCCCCATGCCAACCCTCTCTCCCGGGTGTCCAGGCACCGCAGGCCAGTGCGGTCAGTGCAGCTCAGCACCCACAGGTGGGCGGTGAAGTTGTTCCAGCACCAGGGCGAATGGTCCCAAAAAAACACGGTCTGGGGGTCATGGCGGAGCTGCTGCAGCCTGCGGGGAGAAGGCAGTGCCAGCACAGGGCAGAGCTGCCCCTCTTGCTTGCCCCCCCCCAAGACCCAGGAGTCTGTGTGAGCCCCCTTCTGGCCCCGAGCGCCTGGTCTCACCTCACCTCAATGCTCGAGATAAATGGTTCTGCTCTGAGTGTGGGTGGCCAGCTCCCCGGGGAGGTGAGGGTTGTGGGACAGAGGACATGGCATCACCACAGGGATGGCTGCAAAGGCAGCAGAGCCCCCTCCTCGCAAAGCTCTGTTCCCCCAGTGCCTACCTGATGGTGAGGCAGGAGGCAGGCATGCCGGTGCAGATGAACTGCAGCAGGGTGGGGGTGGACCCCATCCTGCCTGGCACCCTCCAAACACTGCAGTGATCAAGCGGACGCTGACGAAATCTGGCAGGGGACAGGAGGTGGCACATGAGAAAGCAGCATTCTGGGGGCTTCCTGCCAGCTGGGGGCTCTCTGCCCAGTTTGGAGCATGGATCCTGGGGCTCACTCACCTTCCCCATCCACCCAAGCAGCAGCCACTTGCCGGATGCACCTGTTGAGCTCAAACTGTGCTGGGGAGCCCTGGGCGTGGGGCAGCTCCTCCAGCACCACATCCTAGAAATCTGGGGTGCCAGCTAAGGGCGGTGCAACATGATCCCCCCCTCTCTGTGGGATGCCCCACGGGGAAAGATACAGAGGTGGTTCCTGACCTGCCCTCCAGGGTACACCAGGTGGCCCACGTGTGCCCCCTTGTCTTTCAGGGGCAGCCAGGCCAGTGTCCGCCCACCCCCCCGCCCCAGAGCTGTTGTCGAAGAGCAGGCCGGCCCACTGCAGCAGCAGCTCCTTGTGCACACAGTCTGCCAGCAGCCCTGGCAGCACCTTGAAGAGCCAGTTGCGGCAGAGGTGGGAGAACCAGCACAGGCAGGAGGAGAGGTGCTGCCAGGGTACAGTCAGCATCAGGTGAGGGAAGGGAGCAGAAGTCCCCCCAGCCCTCTTGGGGACAATTTCCTCCATCAGGGCCTTCATCTGGATGGTTCTGTCCTGGGCCTGTCTCTGCAGGGAGGATAGGAGGCAGAGGTTGGGGCTGGCAACTGCAAGGGGAGGGGGAGGGGATGGCATTGTCACTCCTGGACGGACACTGACCCTTGGCTTGGAGTTGTCCAAGTAGAAGTTCTTGTGCAGCAGCTGCCCCAGGGAGCCAAATGCATCTTCTGGGTGATCCACAAAGAAGTGGCCCAGCTGTGCAGGAAAGACAGGGAGGGGTTGGGATGTGCAGGGATCCCACACCATCCCCCCAGGTCTTTGGCAGGACACAGCGCCCCAGGCCCTACCTGCTTGGTGAAGTCCAGGGCAGCTCTGGACTTGCCTATCCAGAGCTTCCTACACAGGATGCCGTGGTAGAGAACGGCCTGAGGCATGAGTGAGGCGACCCAGCAGCCTATGGAGAGAGGGCAGGGGCCGGCCGGTATCCCACAAGTACCTGGACACCGCTGCAGCACAGCGGGGCAACGGCTTGCCCATCCCCACTCCCTCCTTTGCGAGCACCGCCGGGGAGAGTTGCTAAAGTTCCCCGTGCCAGCGTGGCAGAGCTGGCAGGGATCCCGAACTGCAGGGCAGCTCGGCGGGCGAGTGCGGAGGTGGAACGGGGCGTCCCCCTCTCCCTGGTGGAGTGTACCCGCTTCCCCGCGGCCCTCACTCGCGTTGGGAGGCAGGAAGGGCAAGGCAGCAGCGTCGGCAGGTTTCCAGCTCTCGCCCATCCCGCCGCGGCGGAGCACGAATGTCGTCTCGGCCTGCAAGGAGAGGAGGCGGGAGATGAGAGCGGCCCCTGCCTGCCCCCCGCCGGGCTCTCCCAGCCCCGACCCCCTGGGCCCGGGCAGGGAGGGCTGCGCCGCTGCCTCACCTGGCTGCAGCCGGGGCCGGCCTCCAGCACCTGCCCGCGCTCGCCCCAGCCGACGGCCGAAGTGGGGCCCCTCTCCTCCCGGGGCAGATCGGCGCCGAAGAAGGAAGAGAGCGACCAGGAATTCCATGGCCCCCGGGGCGCCGGCACTGGGCTGGGGGCACAGAGGGAGGAGCGGAGCGGGGGTGGTCGCTGGCCGGTGCCCGCGCGAGAACGGCGCTGCCACCGGAAGCACCGCCGTGTCGCGCACCAATCAGCGCCCGGAGCGGGATCAGAGCGGCGCCGCCGGTAGAATGCTGTGGAGTATTATCGTTCCCCTTGAGGCTGGCGGCAGCCTACACGCCTCCGCCGCCAGGACCTGGGGGAGCCGCGGGGACCGAGACCGGGAGCGAGGAGCGCCGCGGCAGTGTGACCAAGACCGAAACAGGGAACGGATCGGGGCTGTGTGGTGGGTTGACCCTGGCTGGACGCCAGGTGCCCACCAAAGCCACTCTATCACTCCCCTCCTCAGCTGGACAGGGGAGAGAAAGTATAACAAGAAGCTTGTGGGTTGAGATAAGGACAGGGAGCGATCAGTCAGCAATTACCGTCATGGGCAAAACAGACTCGACTTGGGGAAATTAATTTAATTTATTGCCAATCAAATCAGAGTAGGGCAATGAGAACTAAAACCAAATCTTAAACCACCTTCCCCCCACCCCTCCCTTCTTCCTGGGCTCAACTTCCGATTTCTCTACCTCCTCCCCCCGAACGGCACAGGGGGACGGGGAATGGGGGTTGGGGTCAGCTGATCACACGTTGTTTCTGCCGCTCCTTCCTCCTCAAGGGGAGGACTCCTCACACTCTTCCCCTGCTCCAGCGTGGGGTTCCTCCCATGGGAGACAGTCCTCCACAAATTTCTCCAACGTGAGTCCTTCCCACGGGCTGCAGTTCTTCACGAACTGCTCCAGCCTGGGTCCCTGACACAGGGTGCAGTCCTTCAGGAACTGCTCACTGCTTCAGTGTGGGTCCCCCGCAGGGTCACAAGACTTGCCAGCGAATCTGCTCCAGCGTGGGCTCCTCTCTCCACGGGTCCACAGGTCCTGTCAGGAGCTTGCTCCATTGCAGGCTACCTGCAGGGTCACAGCCTCCTTTGGGCATCCACCTGCTCCACTGTGGAGCTCCATGGGCTGCAGGGGGACGCCTGCCTCGCCATGGTCTTCACCACGGGCTGCAGGGGAATCTCTGCTCTGGTGCCTGGAACACCTCCTCCCCCTCCTTCTTCACTGACTGGTATCTGCAGAGTTGTTTCTCACACATTCTCACTCCTCTCTCCATCTGCAATTGCTGTGTGCCTTTTTTTTTCCCCCTTCTTAACTATGTTATCCCAGAGGCACTACCACCATTGCTGATTGGCTTGGCCTTGGCCAGCGGTGGGTCTGTCTTGGAGCCAGCTGGCATTGGCTCTGTTGGACATGGATGAAGCTTCTGGCATCTTCTCACAGAAGTCCCCCCCTGCAGCCCCTCCGCTACCAAAACCTTGCCATGCAAACCCAATACAGGGTGCCACAGGATCAGACTGGGACCAGACCCATGGGAGCCCAGGGGAATGTGCCAGGACCATGCCAGATCATGGAGAGCCACATGGAGTGGAACAGCCCAGGGAGAGCCACAGGAAGCAGACCACATCTGGACGGAGGGGAGCCGTGTGGATCACCCCAGGACTGGGGAGATCCATGGGGACCAGACTGGGACCAAAGGGAGGTACGGGCACCAGGATGGGATTGGGCAGGGGGGGAGCTATTGGAATTGGACTGGTCTAAGACCAGCACTTGGGGAGCCATCAGGACCGGACCATACCAGGTGGTGGGCAGGTGTGGGCATTGTCCCCCCCTCCTCACCCCCAGGCTGGCCAGAGGGGGAACCACCCCACTGGTCCTTCCGTGGACACACCTCGTCCACTGTGGCCAGCCTGGCTTCGGTGCTGCATGGCCAGAGTCACCTGGCCTGGGCACTCTGGGTTTGCAGGGAACTGCTGTGGCTGTGACTTGTGATGGAGGGGTCTTCTGTGCCCTGGGGGGCAGGAGGGTGCCTGGTGGCTGCACAGCCATGGGTCATCCTACATACCTGGGGGATGTGGGGCCATGGGGCAGCTCCTGAAGGGTTGGGGGATGTAGGACTGTTCCAGATCCCCCTAGCCCACCCTTCCCTTACCACAGAATCACAGAATCACAGAATCACTAGGTTGGAAAGGACCTTCAAGATCATCAAGTCCAACCATTAATCCAGCACCACCATGTCCCCTAAACCATGTCCTGAAGCGCCACATCCACACGTTTTTTGAACACTTCCAGAGATGGCGACTCCACCACCTCCCTGGGCAGCCTGTTCCAATGCCTGACCACCCTCTCAGTGAAGAAATTTTTCCTAATATCCAATCTAAACCTCCCCTGGCGCAACTTGAGGCCATTTCCTCTTGTCCTATCACTAGTTACTTGGGAGAAGAGACCAACGCCCACCTCGCCACAGCCCCCTTTCAGGTAGTTGTAGAGAGCGATAAGGTCTCCTCTCAGCCTCCTCTTCTCCAGACTAAACAACCCCAGTTCCCTCAGCTGCTCCTCATAAGACTTGTGCTCCAGACCCCTCACCAGCTTCGTTGCCCTTCTCTGGACACGCTCCAGCACCTCAACATCCTTCTTGTAGTGAGGGGCCCAAAACTGAACACAGTATTCAAGGTGCGGCCTCACCAGTGCCGAGTACAGGGGCACAATCACTTCCCTACTCCTGCTGGCCACACTGTTTCTGATACAGGCCAGGACGCTGTTGGCCTTCTTGGCCACCTGGGCACACTGCCGGCTCATATTCAGCCGGCTGTCAACCAGCACCCCCAGGTCCCTTTCCGCCGGGCTGCTCTCCAGCCACTCCTCCCCAAGCCTGTAGCGTTGCATGGGGTTGTTGTGACCCAAGTGCAGGACCCTGCACTTGGCCTTATTAAACCTCATACAGTTGGCCTCTGCCCATCGATCCAGCCTGTCCAGATCCCTCTGCAGAGCCCTCCTACCCTCCAGCAGATCAACACTCCCACTCAGCTTGGTGTCATCTGCAAACTTACTGAGGGAGCACTCAATTCCCTCATCCAGATCATCTATAAAGATATTGAATAAGACCAGCCCCAGAACCGAGCCCTGGGGAACACCGCTTGTGACTGGCCGCCAGCCGGATTTAACGCCGTTCACCACAACTCTCTGGGCTCGGCCATCCAGCCAGTTCCTCACCCAGCGAAGAGTAAACCCGTCTAAGCCACAAGCCGCCAGTTTCTCCAGGAGAATGCTGTGGGAGACGCTGTCAAAGGCTTTACTAAAGTCCAGGTAGACAACGTCCACAGTCGTTCCCTCATCCACTAGGCGGGTCACCTGGTCATAGAAGGAGATCAGGTTGGTCAAGCAGGACCTGCCTTTCATGAACCCATGCTGGCTGGGCCTGATCCTTTGGTTGTCCTGCAGATGCCCTGTGAGCACTCTCAAGACCAACCGCTCCATAATCTTCCCTGGTACAGAGGTCAGGCTGACAGGCCTGTAGTTCCCAGGATCCTCCTTCCGGCCTTTCTTGTAGACAGGCGTCACATTGGCAAGCCTCCAGTCTTCTGGGACCTCCCCTGTTAACCAGGACTGCTGATAAACGATGGAGAGTGGCTTGGCAAGCTCCTCCGCCAGCTCTCTCAGTACTCTCGGGTGGATCTCATCAGGCCCCATAGACTTGTGGGTGTCCAGGTGGTTTAGCATGTCCTTGACTGCTTCCTCCTGGATTATGAGGAGTACATTGTGCTCTCCATCCCCATCTTCCAGCTCAGGGGGCTGAATACCCTGTGGATACCTGGACTGGCTATTAAAGACTGAGGCGAAGAAGGCATTAAGTACCTCAGCCTTGTCCTCGTCCTTGGAGATAATGTTCCCTGCCATATCCAGTAGGGGATGGAGATTCTCCTTGCCTCTCTTTTTGTTGTTAATATATTTGTAAAAACATTTTTTATTATCCTTTACGACTGTGGCCAGACTGAGCTCTAGCTGGGCTTTTGCCTTTCTAATTTTGTCCCTGCTTGACCTAACAAGATCCTTGTACTCTTAATCACATTACCATGTGATCCCATGCCAGCTTGGACCCGGGGACCTCCCTCTTGCCCCGGCTCTGGTGCCTCTTCCTCCCCCCAGGGTGGCTGCAGGCTCCCTGTGAGGGTCCTGCTTGGCCCAGCACCCCCATGGGTACCCATACCCACCAGTGTCACTCACAGTGGATGGGTCTTTGTCCCACGGAGCACCGGTGGGACCCTGGAGCCTTTGGGGAATGTCCTGGGGAGGACAGACTCCCCTGTCCCCAAGGACAGAGGGACCAGGTTGCTCCTGGAAGGACCACAGGCCTCATACAGTCCTTGTACCAGGGGCCACCTGCCCTGGAGCCATGCCCAGGGCAGAGCTGCCCACCCAGGAAGTCTGTGCTGGGGAGGGGACTCCAGCCATGCCTGAAGGGGGGCTGCACTCTGGGGAGGGGCCTCTGGGCTGTCGGGCTGGACCACCAGGGGTGGCTGCTCCCCTGCGCAGCTCCTGGGGTGCTCTGTGATGGGGGCATGGGGTGGGAGAGGGGCTGGCGCAGGGCAGAGCACCCTCAGCAAGTGGGGCCGTGCCCGTGAGTCACCTGCCCGCCTCTGCCACAGCCAAGGAGGATGGTGATGTCAGGGGAGTTTGGGGAAGTGTGATGAGTCGGGATGCCCTCATCCCTGCAGGCAGTGCCCAGACCCCCTCTCCCTTTATTATAAGATGGTAGCCATTGTTAGAAAACTGCCTGACCCCCATTAAACAGCCCCCATAGGTAGCTCTCGCCGCTTCCCATCCCCTCTCCACAGGACACCCTATTTGCCCTCAGCTTTGTAGCCCCCTTGTCCCCCTATATCCCAGCCCCACAGCCCCTTTCACCTATGTCCTGTGTCCCCCTTGTAGCTTGGCCCCATGGCCACTTACATCCCAACTCCATGTCCCCTGTCCCCCAGCCCTGTGTCCCCGGCCCCAGCTTGTGCCGCTGTCCCCCAGCCCGTATCCCCGTCTCTGCCCGTGTGCCTGCTGCCCGGTGCCCCGAGCAGCGGCGGGGCCACCCCGGGAAGAACGGAGCGCGCGGGGGGCGGGGCGCTGCCGCCGGCGAGTGACGCGTGTCGGGGCCAATGGTCGCGCGGGGGCGGTGCGGGTGACGTCATGGGCGCCGGTGCGCTGAGGGGCTGCTGGCAGCGCGAGCCCCATAGCAACTGGCGCGGCGGCATGGGGCGGCGGGGCGGCGGGCAGCGGCGGCTGCTCGTCCCCCTCCTCCGCCTCCCCCTGCTTCTCCTGCCGCTCCTCCTGCCGCCGCCCGCCAGTGAGTGCCGCGGGGCCGGGGGCGCGGGGGGTGTGCGTGCAATGGGTGTGGGGCACACGTGCGACGGGGCACAGGGACGAGTACGGGATGGGGTGCAGGAGTGCACATGCAACGGACCATGGGATGCATGATCAGTGAAGCAGAGGGATGCACATTAATGGGGCACAGGAGTGCTTGTGCAATGAGAATGAGGTACAAATGCAATGGGGTGCAGGGTGCATGTGCCGTGGGGCGTGGGGTGGGTGTGTGCAATGGGTAGAGGTCTGCATGCTGTGGGACGTGGGGAGTGTGTGCAGTGAGGCACAGGGTGCTCGTGCAGTGGGGCACAGGGATGTGCTTTTGATGAGTGTGAGGTACACGAGCAGTGGGATGTGGGGTGCGCATGCAGTGGGGCAGGGAGTGGGTGAGAATGGAGCACAGGGGTGTGTGTGCAGTGGGATGCAGTGTCCACCTGCTATGGGATGCAGGATGCACATACAATGGGACATGGTGAGTCTATGCAACAAGGTATGGGGTGCGCATGCAGTGGAGTTTGGGGTACATATGCAACAAGGCACAGAGGTGTGTCCAGTTGGGTGCAAGGGTGTGTGTGCAATGGGGCAGGAGGTGCATATGCAATGGGACACAGAGATGCGTGTGCAATGGGGTGTTTGCATAATGGGGCATGGAGATGCATGTGCAGAGGGTACCAGATGCCCATGCAATGGGGTGCAAGGATGTGCGTGCAGTGGGGCATGACGATAAGCATGCTGTGGGGCATGGGGTACCCATGCAGTGGGGCATGGAGATAAATGTGCAGTGGGGCACAGAGGTGTGTGTTCCATGAGGATGCAGGTGGTGCACATGCAGTGGAACACCCGGGGGGGCAGGGTCCGGGAGGCTGCGGATGCAGCGGGTCTCCAGGGCAGAGAGCTGTGCGCATGCAGTGGGGCAGCGGGGATGGACAGCATGCAGAGAGGGGGATGTGCGCGCAGCGAGGCATCGGAATGTGCGGGGGGGACACCGGCGGGACTATGTGAGGCGATGAGCGTGCTATGGGGCACGGGAGCTGGCTTGGTGACGTGGCTGCTGGGGCGGTACACGAGGGTGAGGAGGGGGCATCCCTGGGGAGGGGGGCCGCTGGCCGGGGGCTGCCCGTGCCGCGTGGCCGTGCTGCAGGGCGGGGGCCCCTATGGGGCAGCGGTGAGGCGGTCGCGGGAGCTGTCCGCGGTGCTGACCGCCGGCCGCGATCTGGGACTGCGGTCCCGGAGCGGGGGTTCCCGCGGCTCCGGCTGCTGGCCTGGGGCAGAGGGGCACTTGCTTTCCTCCTCTATGGATAGGAAATCCCGCCCCGTCCTCCAGAACCCTCCCCTGTGCTCTGGCCACACCGCCACGGGGCTTCAGTCTGACCCTCTCCCTGCAGTCGGCCCCCCCCGCCTTGCCCCAGGCGAGTGGGCATGGGGAACCGCACTAAGACCGGGAGGCTCCAAGTGCTTTCCTCCATGCCATCTCCTGAAGATGAGTTCAACATCCCCTCCTCCTTGGGGTCCCCTGCCAGGTCACTGTCCCTACGTGGGGATGGGAGCTGCGGAGTGGCTTGGTGGTTCATGGTGTGGAAATTGGGATTGGGTGCTCTTGCACCGAGACAGGTATTTCATGCCTGGCTTGTGTTGGGGGGGCAGTTGCCTTTGTTCCAGGCAAGAGAGCAGATGCATGTCAGTGTACAGCTGGCTGGGGCTGCACATACACAGCACAAACACATGTGCACACAAGCACATGCACACACTCCCAGCCAGGTGCACATTGTGCAAAGCAGCCCTTCTCAGCTATCCCACTCCCCACAGGACAAGTCCTTCTGGGCACAGCCCTGCTCACAGCCCATCCTCTCCTGGCATCCCCCTTGCCAGCAGCTTGTAGGGAGGTGCATCTCATCCTTGGTGCATCTCTGGGGAATAATGGATGGGTCTCCCAGGCTGGCACTGGGGAAGTGTGGCAATGGTAGGGTGAAGTTACAGCTGCTGTCTGGAGACCAGGTCTCCTTTGTCTCCACTGTGCCAAGGAAGTAGGTGCCTCTCTGCTGCTGGGGCTCCTGGAAATCCCTGGAAATCAAACTGTCGGACAGTTGGGCAGGGAGATGTGGCCCCAGTGAGTGCTGTGGGCTTGCAGGAAGTGTCTTGCAGTCATGGGGCTGTGCACAGCCACACACACCCATGCATGTGGGTGTGCATACCTCTACTTTGGCGTACACGCAGACAGCACCCACATGTGCATATGTGCACACATACGTGACCATTTCTCCTCTGCAAACCATGGGAGAGCTGCGGGGGCGCGCAGGAAGTGCACTGCTTGCTCCTTCTCATGGCTCTAGGGTGGGACTCTGCAGTTTATGATGGGCTCTGTGCTGAGCCTCCTTGGCAGGCAGAGAAGGAGGGGGAATCTGTGTGTCCTTGTGGGAGCTGACCTGTTGTGGCAGAGCTGGAGCCATTGAGGAATAGCCCTTTATTACAGGTAAAATGCAAGGAGCAGTTCCTCACTGAAGAGGATGATGGGTTGAAAATGGGCTGCACCTGGGCAGAGCCTGAGCAGCCAGGGCCAAGGGCTCATCAGCCCCCCACCCTCCTGAGAGCCCCTTGGGTCTCCTCTGCAGATGGGCTCTTCATGACTGACTACTTCACCCACGCACCACGCAAGCTCAGCCCCTTCCGCTCCTTTGCCAGCATCGAGCTCTTCCACTTCCACATCCCCGAGGACACAGTCATCGCTGTCTGGAACCTCATCACCTTCAAGGAGCAGGGTGGCACCTTCGGGGACCAATGCCCAGACCATAGCATCACTGTGTGAGTAAGCAGCCTGCCCTGTCTCTTCCCTTCCTGCCTGCCTCTGCCTGCCCCTGCTGCCCACTGCCTGGACTTGCCTTGGAGCCTGCCTGCTCTTGTCTGCTTCTTGCTTGCACATGCACATGTGCATGTATGTACATGCATGCACACATACAGAGGGGCACTCATGCATACAGATGCACATAGGCATGCATATGCAGGTACACGTGTGCACACATGCATGCACACAAATGCATATATGCACATACATTCACATACACACATGTGTGCACACTCACTCCCCATGATTCATCTTCCCAGGACCATTGCAGGCTCCACTTTTTTGTGCTTCTCATACATGAACAGTTTTGCTTGAACACTCACCCAAGGAAGGTCACAATCTTCAGCAAGGTCCCAGCTTACAGATGGCTTCCCCATCATGTCTTTGAGCTTCCTAATAGCATGGAGGACAGACTTTCATGTGTAGGGCAGGCTGGCCCTGCCATGATGCCCAGCCTATGCCCTGCTAATAATTGCTGTCTCTCCTGCAGGTATTTCCGCTCAGGGGCTCCCTCCGTCATTAACCCGCTGCACATGCACTTCCCCAGGGACACAGCTGTCCCTGGCTCCTTCACACTGACCCTCACCTGGACCCTGCCCAACCGCACCACGGGGGTGTTCAATGTCACCAGCCCACTGCCCGGGGACTGGTTCCTGGCTGCCCACCTGCCCAAAGATGAGGGCAAGATCTCTGTCAAGGTGAAGGGCTTGGGGGAACTGTGGGGCTCACTGCAGGGCTCTGCTGGGGCCTGACTGTCCTGGGCTGGCAGTGCCCAGGGCAGGTGTCCCAAGTGGGGCACATGGGGGGCAGGAGGACTACCACATCTCTTGGTGGGGGTCCTGGGCACATCCAGATGGAGGGCACCTGGGCAGACTGCACCCCAACCCCTTGCCACGGTGCGGGGTCAGCAGCTGGGGGATGGTGGCTCTGCGTGGCCAGTTCCCCCCACCCCATGCTGACTGTCCTGCTGGTGCAGGGGCTCTACAAGGAGTGCCAGTATCTCTTCCAGCCACAGCTCATTGTGCAGCGCCTGGTGAACATTGCTGTGCTGTACCCCGGTTATGTCACCAAGCAGAGCATGGCCCCCCACAACCACTCCTGCCTCTACAAGTGAGTGCGAGAGGATCTCCTAAGGAGGAGGCATCCCCAGGGTGGGGAGCTTAGGGTGCCCCATCCTTGTGGCTTGCCTCCCCAGCCCCGTTGGTCCACACTGAGGGGCAGGACCTGACACTGCTGTCCCACAGGATGTTCGTGCCCAGCTACACATCGCGCATTCTGGTGGAGGTGCTGCGGTGCCGCGGGGCTGAGGGCTGCCCACTCTGGCTGCGCATGCGGGCCAAGGCTCCCCCCCTGCACAACTCCACATCACTGGACTGCTGGGAGCACACTCCCTGCCAGCTGGCACTGGACCTGCCCTTCTGGCAGCACTGGTACTACGTGCTGGTGGAGAAACACGCTGGGGTGCCGGGCACTGTTTCCTTCCAGGTCACTGTGCAGCTCACAGGTAAGGGTGCACGGGGAGGTCTGGGTGGGGGGCATGGTCTTGACTGCTTGGGCAACTGGTGGGGGGCTAAAGGATGCCCACAGGATCTGGCCCCATCTGGGCACAGGGTGATACCCAGCTCTGCTGGGATGAGGACACTGGGAGGCATTGGAGCTGGGTTGCAGATGCAGGTGAGTGGTGGGCAAGAAGGGGAGGTGGGAGCTAAGAGGGGCTGGAGGGGCTGTGCAGGGCCCAGGCTGATGGCTCTGCCCTCCAGACTGCTCCCGACCCAGCCTGGCCCGTCCGCCCTTCCTGCCCTCCAGTGCCTCCATGAACATGCCCCACTCCTTCGGCTCCGCGGGCGGGCTGGTGCTGGGGGACAGCCCTCCACCTGCCAGCTCCAACGGCACAAAGCACCCGGTCCCCATCCCCACCGCCTCACCTGCCAGCAAGCAGTGCTGGCCAGTCCGCCCCACACTGCGCAATGAGCTGGACACCTTCTCCGTCCACTTCTACATCTTCTTTGGGCCCAACGTGTCAGTGCCACCTGATCGCCCCGCTGTCTTCGTCATCAACCTCCTACCGGTGCTGGATAATGGTGGGGTGCTCAACTTGGAGCTGCAGCTCAATGTGGTGAGGTGGCCATGCTGTGCCCTGGACAGGGCAGGGCAGCCTGGGGGGGACAGGCTGGGAGATGGGTGATGTCGAGGCTGCAGCAAAGCAAGGGATAGGATTTGGGGTGCTCTTGGGTCATGGGCCATAGTTTGGGAGCTCTTGGGTGATAGAGCACAGACTAGGATGCTCTAAGGGCAGGATAATGGCCTGGATTTGGGGTGTTCTTAGGTGATGGGCAGCAGGTTAGGGCACTGCTAGGTATTGTGCTGCGAGCCAGGTGCTGTCAGAGCAGGGGACATCCCCGGCCCTGGTTTAGGGCCGTCTCCTCTGCCATCAGAGCTCCCTGTGTGGTGAGAACGCGACAGTGTTCGGGTGTCTGAACCATGAAGTCCCACTGATGTCCATTGACAATGCATCAGTCACCTGTGAGACGGGTAGGCTGGGCTGTACGTGTTCATCCTTTCGTGGCCGTGGGGGTCACACCCCCCACGTGTCCAGTGAGAGGCTGGGTGGGAGAAGGCAGAGACCATGGGGGCATCTGGCCCTGGAGCCTGGCACAGGGCGCCCTATCCCAGCTCTGCCCGGGGGAAGGGGCTTCCCCCTGTCCTGCTCACCTGGAGCTTTCCCTGCCTGCAGAGTCCCTGTCAGGCTTCCTGCTCTCTGTCAATGCCACAGCCAGCCTCAGCCACCTGCGGATTCCCTACCCCCAGACGGGCAGCTGGTTCCTGAGCCTGCGCTCACTCTGTGCCACGGAGCATGGGTAAGAGCCCTGGCATGTCCCCTCCCTGTGTGCCCAGAGGGGACGTCCCCACCACAGCCTGCATCCATGTGCTCCATGGGTCCATGGGTGTACCTGGTCACTGCCCAGCATGTCACCACTCACGTGGTTTTGCGGGCTGTGTGTCACCATGTGAGTGCCTGTATGGGCACAGAAGGCTCTTGCTTGTGCCTGCCTGACCATCTGTGGGTCCCCACAGCTCTTCCCTCTGTCTCTGGGTTAGGAAGCGCCTGTCAGCTTGCAAACACTGTGCATCTGTTGGTGCCTGCCCATCTCTGTGGCAGTGTCCATCTGTACCCATGCCCAGGAGGGGACCGGGCTGTCACTGCAAGGACAAGGCTTGGCTGTGTGTATGAGGGGACAACTCTAATCAGGCTGCTGTGCCCCTGCTCCACTCAGCATCTCCAGGGACCAGTCCCGTGCCTGCAACTCTGCTCCTGGCCCATGTGTCTGCCCGAGAGCCTTGTGGAGGAGAGGGGTGGTTGTGTGCGTGTGTCTGTACATGTGAGAGTCCACGTGGGGCTCTGTGCCGTGCAGATAGTGCTCTGTGTGTGTTCAGTGCATGCATGCAGACAGCACTGGGTGTTTGGTGCATGCATGCAGACAGTGCTGCGTGCGTGTTCGGGTTTGTGCAGACAGGGTTGTGTGTGTTCTTTGTGTGTGTGCAGATTTGGCTGCGTGAACACATGCAGGAACAGCAGACATGTGCAGACATGCCCTGTGCATGTGTGCAGATGGCACTGTGTGCATGTTTGTGCATGTTGGGGTGCCTGTGTGTGCACAGGCAGCACTCGGTGCATGCTGTCCGGATGTGGGCCTGTCTGCGCTCCTGCATGCTGAAGGCTGCCAAAGTGCTGGGTGTGCCCAGAGCTGTGTGCATGGGAGGTGTGGGGCAGTGGGGGTAGTGTGCCTGCTCTGACTCCTCCACTGCATTTCTAGTTCACACTGAGTTGCCAGTTGTGGTCAGTTCTTCCACAACATGGTCACATGCAGGCATTGCAAGGCACGGTGTTTGCACAGACAATTGCAGCACAAAGATCCTTGGGGACCAGCTCTGAGCTGCCACGTGTAGCAACAAAGCAGCCAATTTCCATGCTCGCTGAGTCCCTGTGTCTCCCATCATCAGCAATGTCTGGGTGTGGTGGGTGCCTCTGGTGGAGGTGGGAGCTACTTTTGAGGGGTGCAGGGTGAGGGCTGACCCTCTTCTCCTGCGCTGCAGGTTTGAGCCTTGCACCATGACGGCCGAGGTATACCTGCGCGCCTACCTCTCACCCTGCATCAATGACTGCGGCATCTACGGCCAGTGCAAGCTGCTGCGCACCAACAACTACCTGTACGCCACCTGCGAGTGCAAAGCTGGTGAGAGCTTCCCCAGGCACCCACAGTGCCTGCTTCACCTGGAGACCTCCCCAGCATCCTCCCCTCCTCCCTGGGGGTTGCGCACCCCATTAGTCCTCCTGCACCAGCTCTCCACAGGGTGCTGGAAAGGGGCTTCCCCACTCCCTCCCCAGACACTGCAGGTGCTGCAGGGGTAATGGTGGCTCTCCCTGGCCACAGGCTGGAATGGCTGGGGCTGCACAGACAACGCTGAGGCTTTCTCCTACGGCTTCCAGCTCCTCTCCACACTGCTGCTGTGCCTCAGCAATGTCATGTTTGTGCCTCCTGTGGCCATCGCCATCCGCAGCCACTACCTCCTGGAAGCTGCCATCTACATCTTCACCATGTTCTTCTCCACCGTGAGTGTGGGGTTGGGGGCAGCTGGGGGGCAGGCGATGGGCTGGGGCTGTGTGGGGCAGCTCTCACACCCTTCCCTCCGCCCCCCAGTTTTACCATGCCTGTGACCAGCCTGGCATCGTGGTGTTCTGCATCATGGAGTACGATGTGCTGCAGTTCTGTGACTTCCTGGGCTCCCTCATGTCTGTCTGGGTCACTGTCATCACCATGGCCCGGCTCCAGCCCGTGGTCAAGCAGGTGAGTGGGGGTAGGGGGCATGCGGGGCAGCCAGGGAAGGGACCCATCCCTCACATGTGCCCCATTGCCCCATAGGTGCTGTACCTGCTGGGCGCCATGCTGCTCTCCATGTCTCTGCAGATGGACCGCCACGGGCTCTGGAACCTGCTGGGGCCCAGCCTCTTTGCCTTAGGGATCATGGCCATTGCCTGGGTAAGGAGATGCTATCCCCACCTTACACCCCCATCTTGACTGCGCTCTGTGTCCTGCCCAGCCGTCCAGCCCCACTCCCCTGCTGGCATCTCCCTTCTGCTACTTTCACCCTTCCCCATGAACCACCTTCCCTGGCTCGTGGGGGACACAACACCACAGTGGAGGGGCTGTGCCTGTCCCCGTGAGGGCTGCCTCTTCTAGTCCCCCCTTTCCCCACCACAGATGGCTCGCACCATCCAGCGCCGCCACTGCTATCCGCCAACCTGGAAGCGCTGGGCTTTCTACCTGTGCCCGGGAGTGTTGATCGCAGCAGCTGCCGTGCTGCTCTACACCTTTGTGGAGACGGAGGAGAACTACTTCTACATCCACAGCATCTGGCACCTGCTCATTGCTGGCAGCGTCGGCTTCCTGCTGCCGCCCCGTGCCAAGCCCAGCGGGCGCCTAGGGCCTCTGTCCCAGCACAAGGGCTGCGGGTACCAGCTCTGCATCAATGAACAGGAGGAGCTGGGGCTCGTCGATCCAGCCATGGCCTCCATCAACAGCATTTGTACCAGCTGATGCTGTTGGTGGCCCAGACTCCTCTGTCATGGATAGTAGCCCTGCGGGGCCTGGCGCCAGGACCCCTCCGGGTGGGCGTACAGCCACCCGTGTCGCCCTGTTCTTGCAATTACAGCGTGGTTGAACTTGTCTCCAGGAGTTGCTGTGGCTCAGTTTGGTGCAGAGCTGGGGGGCTCAAGGCTGAGCTGGGGTTACACTCCCCTCTTTGCAGGGCCATGGAGGTGCCATGGGGATATGGCTGGGTGCAGAGGGGGGAATGGCAACGGACTCCTGCTCTCGCTCAGGATCCTGTGGCACTCCTGCTCTACGGTGGGCTGCTCTGGGGCTGATGCAACTCCAGCATGGAGCAAGGTGGCTGGCAAAAGGTAAGGAGCCAGGGACTCCAGCCTTTTGGCTCACTGCAGGGCGGACTGCAGAGCTGGGAGGACTTCACCGTGGTACTGAGCTCTTGTGGGATGTCTAATGCCATGGGAAGCTGTGCTGTGCCAGGGCAGCCGGGATTCCCCCCAAGCTGGCAGGACTGTGGGGAGCCCATAGCCCTGGGGGAAGCTGCCAGTGGGGAGTGGTCCTGGTGCTGCCTTGCCATGGCGATGTGGGTCTGAGAGTGCACTGTCTGCAAGGGCCACATCCCCATTCATGTCACCCCGCTGCCTGGATCAGCCCCCCTTGGTGCCCCACGTGGGTGCACCCATGCAGGAGCAATGGAGTGGCAACCCTATGTCCTGGTTGGTGCCACCAGCCATGAGCAGTTGCCTTGTCTCTGCAGGGCACTGAGCATCACTGGGAGGGGGCATTGCATGTCCTGTGCCCCCCCATCTGGTTGGGGCAACCCTGTCTCAGCCCCTGTTCCTCATCCCCCCCCATGGTCAGACCCATGGGCTCAGCACCCACCTGAGCCAGTGATGACTGTGGTGTGGTGGCAAACACCCGAGCTGTGCATGTGGCTCAAGGATGGGGCATTTTTATCCTGCCCCTGCAGCTCAGAGCTAGATGGACCAGAGAAGAGGGGAAACCTCACTGCCCCTTCTCACCCCTGCAGGGAACTGCTCCAAACCCCCAGGCTCTTCCCAACACCTCAGGAATCTTTGGGGGTGAGTCCCCAGGCAAAGCTCTGCATCCCGGTGGTCACATCCTGACTCAGCAGAGACACCTGCCAGCAGCCCCCCTCCCTGTACACTGGGGACAGAGCCCAAGTGCGGGGAGATTTACTGGATGCCCAACAGGATTAGAAACTGCAGGCAGGCAGCTCTCTAACAGGATTGCAATCTAATTAAACCTGCTGCTTGGGAGCTGGGCCCCAGCAGAACAGAGCGGAATCGGCTCAGGGGGCTGTGGGGGCGGCCCAAGGGGACAGCGGGCATGGGGCAAGCAGGAGAAGAAGGAGGGGTGAGCTGGCAAGGGCCATGGCAGCAGTGGTGGGTTCAGGGCTTTGCTGCCCACATCTCCGGGCTGGGGGGGGGGGGGCAATGGCTGCGGGGAGCCAGCCTGGCAAGGAGCTCAGCTTTCACATGAGCAACAGGCTGGAGCACGGTGCACACCGAGCACAGGGCTTGTGCCACCTCGGTGTGTGCACCAGTCCAGCAGGTGGCCCTGCACACCAGCACCCCGATTTTGTGGAGTGGTCAGCACTCCTCACAGCATCCTTACCCTTCCCCCATCCCTCGACTCACTGCTGCGGGGCTGAAGCCAAACCCACTGCTTGCCGAGTTTGTGTAGACCCTACAATAACAGAGCCTAGCGAGCACATAGCGGGAGGCGCATTCCTCTTGCAAGCAGCTGCTGACCCCCGGAGGGTCCTGGCAGAGGTGGGCAGGGGATTTAGCTAGCAGAGCAGCCTGGGGAAGCCTGGAGGAGCCATGCACTGTCTCTGCTGGGCTCAGCTTCTCCAGGCTGCTGGGGCGGCTCAGCGCTCCCTCTTGTTTTAATTAAACCCACGACTGCATTTTTCATCTCAAGTACAGGCCAAGCAGCCAAGTGCACTGCCGGGGAAGGAGCCCAGCCAATCAGCGCTGGAGGGGATCCAGGTGTTGTCCCTAAAGTCAGGGTTGTTTTACCCATTGTGCAAAATGCCAATTAATACAGAGTTGAGATATTTCACAGAATCACTAAGGTTGGAAAGGACCTTCAAGATCATCAAGTCCAACCATTAATCCAGTGCCACCATGTTCCCTAAACCATGTCCTGAAGCACCACATCCACACGTTTTTTGAACACTTCCAGAGATGGTGACTCCACCACCTCCCTGGGCAGCCTCTTCCAATGCTTGACCACCCTCTCGGTGAAGAAATTTTTCCTAATATCCAATCTAAACCTCCCCTGGCGCAACTTGAGGCCATTTCCTCTTGTCCTATCGCTAGTTAGTTGGGAGAAGAGACCAACACCCATGTTGCCACAACCCCCTTTCAGGTAGTTGTAGAGAGCGATAAGGTCTCCCCTCAGCCTCCTCTTCTCCAGACTGAACAACCCCAGTTCCCTCAGCCGCTCCTCATAAGACTTGTGCTCCAGACCCCTCACCAGCTTCGTTGCCCTTCTTTGGACATGCTCGAGCACCTCAACATCCTTCTTGTAGTGAGTGTCTTTATTTCTTTTATTTATTTTATACAATCCCATTACAAGGAAACACACACAACAAAAATCATGATAGGCTATAAAAACTTATAAAATAAAGGTTCTCTGTGGCATGCTCTAACTATTACTTCACTCATTATATTAAGGTGGTCTTATATTTCCATACTCATTATGCACAAGTGGTAGTTAATTTTAGTATTAAAATTAGGCAAAGTAAGATAAGGACAGAGCTTTCACTTGCTACTTATTCAACATTAACCAATCCAAGTTATAAATCATAAAATCAGACAACCAAGCTGCCACGAGCGAGGGAAGGCAAGCAGTCGACTCAATATGAGTGATAAGGCAAGTTTCAACTTTATTGCAAAACCTTACACATATTTATACACTAAGTTCTACCTTATGCATACTTGTCTTACAATCATTGGCTTAGCTCTAAAGATTGCATTATCATACTCCTCCTACTTGCGGTTACTGCTACGTGGTCCGGGTTCCATCCTGTTTTTCTTATACAGTGCTTCTTCTTAGCTGTTTACCACAGCTCCTTCTCCTCAAGGCCGAGCCATGCAGATGTCCAGCTGTTTACCAGCTTCCCAATGCTGCAGCTCCTTCTCCTTAAGGTCGAGCCATGCAGGGTGATCCCAACATCTCCCCCTTTTTGTTTTTGTATAAACAAAACCTGATGGATCATTCGCAATCCAAGGACTGTGAGAAAGATGGACCCTCTGTACATTCTTGTATCGTCCTGTGCCGCGAACTCAGCCCAGCAGTTGGTAGGTGCCAGCTTTACGTGGGCGTCCCCACGGAGGCAACGGTGGCCTTGCCGTACACCGTCCCACTGCCCTTCAGGAAATCCCGGTATTACACATTTGCAGAGGAACGAGTTTCGACACACGTGGCCAGTGAGTGTCGGAACTCACCTCAGTTGTCACCTTTTAACACAGGGAGCCTATGGCGTATGCGCCCGCTGGCCAGACGTGCTGCACGTGCCACAGCCATCCCGTCTATTGGTTCGTAGGCTTTGTTCACACGGCATCTTACCATAATCCAGCAGTCACATATCAACTTATGCTTAAGTCAATAGCAGAATATTACAAAGCAAAGCAATTCTAGCTGTACTACTTCTAGTGATATAAACTACTCCTAGTGATAGAAAAAAGGTACTTGTATAAGGCTATGAAGACCAATATTATATCTTACCAAAGCATTTGTAGTTATAGAACACTTTGCCTCAAAAGCTTTCCACGTTCATCTCATGATACCGCAAATTTCAGTGTGATTTACCCCTACATTTTCTTTTGACTGAGGTGGCATCCAGATTGCGATGACACCTGATAGTGTCATGATGTGTCCAACGATGACGATGGCGACTGCCCCACCCATGGCCTCACCCACTTCGAGGCACCTGCAAAGTGGGTTACCCATGGTTTTACCCATGGTTTTACCCATGGTTTTAAACAGCCACCACCGTCAACCTCGTCCCCTGGTTAGCAGTTGAAAAGGTCCTTTCTCCTTCCGCAAATAATTTAACACATATAAGGCTTTATTCAAAGGTTCTTAGGGTAATGTGGTAGCCTCTCCCCCTTTTTGTTTTGAGTGTGATTATCTAACAAAGCTCATTCATTGGGTGTGTAAGATACTCGTTGGAGTTATTAGCTAGCCAAGCATTCTTTACTACCCTTTGAACCATTCCTTGTAGACAATGCAATAAACATGGTACAATAAGCATTAGTATTAAGATAACAAGTACTATAACAACTGCCCCTTTTATTAAGTCTTGTAACCATCCACTTAGGCCCAAACTTGACAGCTATGATTCGAGGTTTAGTGAACTTGTCTGTAACCTGTCCGTTAAGTCCTTCAGTTTTTGTAATTGTTGAGTTACCGACTGTGATGTATCTGTTACATTCATACAACATATGCCATCAAACTCCTCACACCCGTGCACTTGGGCCAAAAGTAGGAAGTCGATAGCTGCCCTATTTTGCAATGTCGCATGCCTTATTGAGTCAGTTTCCGTTAACAAAGCACTGAGTGTTGCAGAAGTAGCATTGGTTTGTTTCGCTAGCCAACATCCCAATTTATTTAAAGTGGTTAAGCCTTGGGCAGCAGCGACCCCAGGGGCAAGGAAAGAGGTTAGTATGGTTTTGTCCACAGTCCAAAAATCCAGTTGGTCATTGCACTCTTCCTGATATTTTCAAATCTGTCGTCTTATTCTATGCCGTCGGGTAAGGTTCAATATCATAGAAGTGTTGGGAGTTAACAATGTTAGGTGCCCCAATGTGTAAGGACCACCTCTCAAACGGGAGGGAACACCTTGCCATGCACGATCACCACAAATCAAGAATATTCCTTTAGGGAGTCTCATTGGGACAATAGTAGAGCGCGAGATGTTGCTCGTTGTATAATTACACCAATTGGTAGCATTCTGAAAAACGGCCAACGTGGGACTTACATCCTGTGATCTGGTATCGTCCTGTCCTGTATAATTAAAATATAAACAGGTAGGGGCTGTAATGCATCCTAAAATACCCAACTCCTGCTGTTCCAACAACTCCTGTGGTCCGTGTGTCATCCATCCGTCCCACTTATCCATAGCTGCAGAGGTGTTTGTTATTTTTTAAAAACAAGGTTAGATCAGGGGTGGTCTTCTTTACCACCATTGTCGAATCATAGTCCCCTAAGGGCAGACCAACCAAGCATGTTGTAAACGGATTCTCAGCAGTGGATGTAGATAAGCAAAGGTGGCCTTGGCCCGTTTGATTGGCTAGTGTAACCCAGATATTTTTTCTTGGTTGAACGGAAAACCACGCCTGAACCTGGCATATCAAACACGTGACTATCAGACTCACGAACAACGGGATTTGCGTCCTGCGTCGGTAAAGACTGTCATCCCATTCACTGGGGTCTCCGATCGCATAGGCATTTCTTCAAACTGTTGATTAGCCAACAGTGACAATAATCTATCGGACAGATAGCTATTTGTAACGTGTTCTAAAAAATCAGAGATTGCGATCTGAAACTCCAGAGAACTGGCTAACAACCAATCTAAGTACTTTTGAGATACAGGAACATAAATTATTACAGGTTCTAATCCAGATATTTCTACAATTCTTTGTCTTCCCTTAATAATGAGTTGTGCAAATAATTCATATCTGGTGACCACTGTTTTTCTGGGTTGATAGGAGAGAAAAACCCATTCCAATACTTTCAAACTGTTTGCCGTATTTCCTAACTGTACCATCAATCCTAGTGGATGTTGCCGTTCCCCTCCTGAATTAACTATCATAAGCGAGATACTCTCAGTAGGTGAACATCTGTGAGCATAGGTTGTTGCTATCTTCTCAGTAATTTTCTGCAAAGCCTGGTGTTGATCCTCGTCTAGTTGACGTCGCTCTGGAGCCTCCACCGAAGACTCCAGGAGCGGCATCAATGGCCTCAGATCATCATTAGTAATTCCGCAAATATTGCGAACCCACTGTATATCCCCCATTAATTTTTGGACATCAGAAAGATTTTCTATTTTCGCCTTAATCTTTATTTTTTGTGGGTGGACCGCTGCCCTGGTAATAATCCAGCTCAAATATTGCCATGGTTCCTTCTTTTGAATTTTTTTCGGTGCTATTTTTAAACCCCGTTTTCCTAAATAGTGCTCTAAGTGCTGTAAAATGTGGTCTGCATTCAATTGTGTCCCTGCTATTAATATATCATCTATATAATGATACATTATTAAATCTGGATACTTTTTCCACACCGGTTCTAGAGCCCATGCCACAAATGTCTGACACATCGTAGGTGAATTTTGCATTCCTTGTGGTAACACTACCCAATGATACTTTTTGCTAGCTCTCCTTTATTTACCGATGGTACCATAAAGGCAAACTTTTCTGCATCCTCAGCTGCTAAGGGAATGGTAAAAAAGCAATTGAAATATACTCTTCGATTCCCTGCAAAAGAAATGATACATTTGTGACAATAATTACAACGACATAGAACAAACCCACAACACCATTTTACAAATATGGCATATTGAAGTTCCTGCTCTTGACCGTCCGGGGAGAGCCGCTGAGACAGTCAACGAGCCATCATTCCGCATACAAAAGAGTGAAAGCGTCAGCTGGCAGTACGTCAGAGTTGACTGCGTCCGTGGGACGTGTGACAAGATCTTCAGGTCTTACTGCCGGCCGTACCGACCTGGCCGGTACCCACTTCGCTCCGTCCCCTCCCCCTCTGCCAAAGTCTCTTGTCTCATGCCTCGCCAATGTTGGGCAGGGTCGGATCTTGACTTGGGGGAAGGATCATCCCAGGCAGCCCCCTCCTGTTGCGGCACGGGTCAGGAGGCGGGGGCCAAGGAGGACTCACCACCTCCGTTGGTTGCGTTAGCGGGGGGGGGGGTGGGGGGAGGCGGGCGGGGGTTGCTCGTTCTCACCATCCCCAGCTCGGCCTCCCTTCTCTCCCGAGGCTGTGGCAGCGGCAGCTGCTGCCGCCGCAGTCCGCTCTGATTTTATCGCCTTTATAGAGTCTCTGACTAATCGCCAGGTTGTTAACACTTTCGCAGCCGTATGATTCTCTTTAGAGGCTGCCTCAAACACCAATTTCCCTGCTTTCTCCCAGGTAGGTAACTCAAAAGCTGTTGCAGAGTCTGCTGCTAGCCCCTGGCTCTTCAAAACAGTCTCGAATAGCAATCGCCACGTTGTTGCTAGCTCCGCTGCTTGCCCATCTCCTTTCGAGACCCGCCCCATCGATCTTTCACATGGGCACACAGGGGAACATTGAGTACATTGTTCTGGGCAACGTTGTCCCGTCTTGCCCTCACATACATCATCGTAGATCTGTTTCTCTGACTTATTTATGCAGCCGATTTACTCGGTGCATCTGGCACCTCAGGAGGTGCAGTCAGAGTTGCTGAAGGTCCTGGACCCTCTGACTGCTCACAGAGACTAAACAATACCCCCAGCTTCATTCCTTGCATACCTTGAACAGATCCCCCTTTGAGACTTAGAGAAATAATCAATATTTCAAATAAGTCTCACTTAGATATTTTCATTCCAAAGTCCCCATCCTTGGGAGGCTTCAGAATTTTCCAAAATTTCTCTATGGTTTCTTCCCACTGCCATATGTCTTGTTGGAAATTCTTCTATCTTTTATAGGAAAGCTTTTAGGTCTGAGGAGTTTATTTTCCTCTACTGTGAGCATGCCTACCTTGAGTGATTGCATTCTTTCTATCTTCCCACTAGACTGTGGTCTCCAAGGGGTATGTAGATCCCATTTCAACTGGAGGAATCTCGACACTCCTTGGATTATTTCTAAAATAAAATGAGTTCCATTATTGGAGAATAAGCCCTCAGGGATTCCGAACTGTGGAATTATTTCTTCTGATAAATCTATTTGCCAGTGCTCCCCTTTTTGCTTCACCCATCAGTAGCTTTCTTTGAATTTTAGGGTTGTTTGCGCAGCAGGTCGGACATCTTCTTACTATTACATCTGGAAGTTGATGTTAACCACATTAAAAGCCTTAAAGGCAGAGAGAAAAGCTGCAGCTGATATGGAGGAGGCTGTTAAACCGCCTTCAACCAATCCCTTTTTAACCGAGTCAGAGGGTCCAGGACCTTCAGCAACTCTGACTGCACCTCCTGAGGTGCCAGATGCACCGGGTGAACCGGCTGCATTAGATAAGTCAGAGAAACAGATCTACGATGATGTATGTGAGGGCAAGACGGGACAACGTTGCCCAGAACAATGTACTCAATGTTCCCCTGTGTGCCCGTGTGAAAGATCAATGGGGCGGGTCTCGAAAGGAGATGGGCAAGCAGCGGAGCTAGCAACAACGTGGCGATTGCTATTCGAGACTGTTTTGAAGAGCCAGGGGCTAGCAGCAGACTCTGCAACAGCTTTTGAGTTACCTACCTGGGAGAAAGCAGGGAAATTGGTGTTTGAGGCAGCCTCTAAAGAGGATCACACGGCTGCGAAAGTGTTAACAACCTGGCGATTAGTCAGAGACTCTATAAAGGCGATAAAATCAGAGCGGACAGTGGCGTCAGCGGCTGCTGCTGCCACAGCCCCGGGGGGAGAGAAGGGAGGCCGAACTGGGGATGACGAGAACGAGTGACCCCCGCCCGCGCCCCCCACCCGCGCCCCCGCCCTCCCCCTAACGCAACCAACGGAGGTGGTGAGTCCTCCTTGGCCCCCGCCTCCTGACCCGGAACATGAGCACTGGTCGCCCCTGCGGCAACAGGAGGGGGCTGCCTGGGGCAATCCTTCCCCCAAGTCAAGATACGGCCCTGCCCAACATTGGCGAGGCATGAGACATGAGGCTTTGGCAGAGGGGGAGGGGACGGAGCGAAGTGGGTACCGGCCAGGTCGGTACGGCCGGCAGTAAGACCAGAAGATCCTGTCACACGTCCCACGGACGCAGAGTCCGACTCCGATGTATCGCCAGCTGACGCTTTCGCTCTTTTGTATGGGGAATGACGGCTCATTGACTGTTTCAGCAGCACTCCCTGGACGGTCAAGAGCAGGAACTTCAATATGCCATATTTGTAAAACGGTGTTGTGGGTTTGTTCTATGTCGTTGTAATTATTGTCACAAATGTATCATTTCTTTTGCAGGGAATCAAAGAGCATATTTGAATAAGACACGCTCCCCACGGTGTATACGGTGTAACAGAATTGGGGGGATAGAGAATTTTGGGTAACTTGCAATCTGCCAGAAGTTTTTTGGGTGCTCGAAATAGGGCAACGAAAACCTACCTTAAAAATTACTTTTTGCAACAATCAAGCAGACCCAAAAGAATGGAGTTGTCATATGCTAATAGATATGGGAGCGGATGTAATCATTATTTCCAGCAGGGACTGGCCTGCAACCTGGCCAACACATAATCCAGCCCATGGATTGATTGGAGTCGGAGGCGTCTCTAATACCATGCAAAGTTCAGTACTCTTGCAATGTAAGAACCCAGATGGGTATACAGTAACAGTAAAACCATATGTAGCTCCGATCCCAATCAATTTGCTAGGGAGAGATGTTTTGGGACAAATGAGTTGTGTTCTAAGTAGCACTCCTGAACATTTTGTGGAGCGGCCATTGAGGAGCGACCGACACTCAAATTGACATGGAAAACTGATACACCGGTTTGGGTGGATCAATGGCCGCTATCTCAAGAAAAGGTCGCTAAGCTACAGGAATTGGTAAAAGAGCAATTAGAAAAGAAACATATTAAACCCACTACAAGTCCATGGAATACACCTGTATTTGTAATTCCTAAAAGAAAAAAAAAAAAATTTCCACAGAATGTGATGTTGAGAACCAAAATCAGAACATTGAATGATGTTCAAAAATTAGTGGGAGATTTGAACTGGATTCGTAATATTTGTGGAATAACAAATGAAGAAATGACACCATTGTTGAATCTGTTATCAGAACTTTGGAAGATTTAAAAATGTTCATGTTTCAATTGATTGCTATTCTGCAGTAGTTTGGGCCACTGCACAAACAGGAGAAACTAGTAGGCATGTACAAAAGCATTTGCGAGCTGCATTCGCAGCCCATGGTATACCCCTACAAATTAAAACCGATCATGGTCCTTGTTATGTAGCCCAGTCAACCCAATGATTTTTTGCTCAATGGGGAGTGATGCATGTTACTGGAATACCGCATTCCCCAACTGGACAAGCTATTGTTAAATGAATGAATCATTCCCTGAAGTGTTTCTTGCAAAAACAAAAAGGGGGAGAGGCTACACATCACCGCAAGGACGATTGAATAAAGCCTTATATGTGTTAAATTATTTGCATCTAGCAGAAGGAGAAACAGTACCTCCCATAATAAAACATGCAAAAGGAATGACAGGAAGTCTGTCTGAGTTAACACAAAACGTGCAAGTAAAAGTTGAAAATTTGGAAAAGAATATGTGGGAAGGACCTTTTCAACTGCTAACCTGGGGACGAGGTTATGCTTGTGTCATTACAGATTCTGGAACTCGTTGGGTACCCGCAAAATGGGTAAAACCATGGGCGAAACAGTCACCATCGTCATCGTCGGACACATCTTGACACTATCAGGTGTCATCGCAATCTGGATGCCACCTCAGCCAAAAGAAAATGTATGGGTAACATTAGCAAATCAAACAGGACAGGACACCTTCTGTCTGTCTCTTTCCTCCCCGGGCAAGCCCATTTCAATCTACCAGAAAGGTTATGGTGGCTGTGTGGAGATCAATTGGGTGGGAAACAGCTGCCCGGGAACTGGTCAGGGGACTGTACCACGGGCGTCCTAGTCCCTAATTTGCAAATAATTAATCAGACTGCAATTAGCGGTATCATTAGAGGAACATGGAAAGCTTTTAGGGCAAAGTGCTCTATAACTACAAATCCTTTGGTAAGATATAATATTGGTTTTCATAGCTTTGTGCAGGCGCTTTTTCCATCGCTAGGAGTAGTTTCCATCACTAGGAGTAGTACAGCTAGAATTGTTTGCTTTGTAACATTCTGCTATTGGCTTAAGCATAAATTGATATGTGGCTGCTGGATTATGGTAAGATGCCGTGTGAACAAAGCCTACGAACCAATAGACAGGATGGCTGTGGCGCGTGCAGCACATCTGGCCAGCGGGCGCATACACCATAGGCTCCCTGTGTTAAAAGGTGGCAACCGAGGCGTGTTCCGACACTCGCTGGCCACGTGTGTCGAAACTCGTTTTTCTGCAAATGTATAAATACCGGGATTTCCCGAAGGGCAGTGGGCTGGTGTACGGCAAGGCCACCATTGCCTCCGTGGGGACGCCCACGTAAAGCTGGCACCTACCGACTGCTGGGCTGAGTTCGCGGCACAGGATGATACAAGAATGTACAGATGGTCCATCTTCCTCACAGTCCTCGGGTTGCGAATGATCCATCAGGTTTTGTTTATAGATAAGCAAAAAGGGGGAGATGTTGGGATCACCCTGCATGGCTCGACCTTAAGGAGAAGGAGCTGTGGCATTGAGAACCTGGTAAACAGCTGGATATCTGCACGGCTCGGCCTTGAGGAGAAGGAGCTGTGGTAAACAACTAAGAGGAAGCAAAGGAGCGCATGGACACCTGCAGGCAGCGAATCCTGACTGTGTGAGAGGCGCATGGACAGCGCGTGATATTTTGTATACAGCCAATTGCAATAACGTGTGTAACAAGCTGTAACCAATCATGAGTGTGTGCGCGGTGACTAAACAAAAATTATGATATATATTGGAGTCAGACAAGACAATAAACGGCTTCGGAATATAACTCTCATAGAGTTGTGAAGTCCATCCTTCTCCCGCACTGTTCCAATGCTTGACCACTCTCTCTGTAAAGAAATTTTTCCTAATATCCAATCTAAACCTCCCCTGGCGCAACTTGAGGCCATTTTCTCTTGTCCTATCGCTAGTTAGCTGGGAGAAGAGACCAACACCCACCTCGCCACAACCCCCTTTCAGGTAGTTGTAGAGAGCGAGAAGCTCTCCCCTCAGCCTCCTCTTCCCCAGACTAAACAACCCCAGTTCCCTCAGACACTCCCCATAAGACTTGTGCTCCAGACCCCTCACCAGCTTCGCTGCCCTTCCTTGGACTTGCTCCAGGACCTCAGTATCCTTCTTGTAGTGAGGGGCCCAAAACTGAACACAGGATTCGAGGTGCGGCCTCACCAGGGCCGAGTACAGGGGCACAATCACTTCCCTACTCCTGCTGGCCACACTATTTCTGATACAGGCCAGGATGCTGTTGGCCTTCTTGGCCACCTGGGCACACTGCTGGCTCATATTCAGCCAGCTATCAACCAGCACCCCCTGGTCCTTTTCTGCCGGGCAGCTCTCCAGCCACTCCTCCCCAAGCCTGTAGCGTTGCATGGGGTTGTTGTGGCCGAAGTGCAGGACCCTGCACTTGGCCTTATTAAACCTCATACAGTTGGCCTCTGCCCATCGATCCGGCCTGTCCAGATCCCTCTGCAGAGCCCTCCTACCCTCCAGCAGATCAACACTCCCACCCAACTTGGTGTCATCTGCAAACTTACTGAGGGAGCACTCAGTCCTCTCATCCAGATCATCAATAAAGATATTGAACAAGACCGGCCCCAAAACTGAGCCCTAGGGAACACCGCTTGTGACTGGCCGCCAGCCGGATTTAATGCCATTCACCACAACTCTCTGAGCTTGGCCATCCAGCCAGTTCTTTACCCAGCAAAGACTACACCTGTCTAAGCCACGAGTCACCATTTTCTCCAGGAGAATGCTGTGGGAGACGCTGTCAAAGGCTTTACTAAAGTCCAGGGAGACAACATCGAGAGCCTTTCCCTCATCCACTGGTCGGGTCACCTGGTCATAGAAGGAGATCAGGTTGGTCAAGCAGGACCTGCCTTTCATGAACCCATGCTGGCTGGGCCTGATCCCTTGGTTGTCCTGCAGATGCCCTGTGAGGACCCTGAAGATGAACCACTCCATAACCTTCCTCAGTACTGAGGTCAGGCTGACAGGCCTGTAGTTCCCAGGATCCTCCTTCCGGCCCTTCTTGTAGATGGGCATCACATTGGCAAGCCTCCAGTCATCTGGGACCTCCCCTGTTAACCAGGACTGCTGATAAATGATGGAGAGTGGCTTGGCATGCTCCTCCGCCAGCTCTCTCAGTACTCTCGGGTGGATCCCATCAGGCCCCATAGACTTGTGGGTGTCCAGGTGGCTTAACAGGTCCTTAACTGCTTCCTCCTGGATTATGGGGAGTTTATTCTGCTCTCCATCCCCATCTTCCAGCTCAGGGGGCTGAATACCCTGCGGATACCTGGTCTGGCTATTAAAGACTGAGGCAAAGGCGGCACTAAGTATCTCAGCCTTTTCCTCATCCTTGGTGACAATGTTCCCCCCCATATCCAGTAAGGGATGGAGATTCGCCTTGGCTCTCTTTTTGTTGTTAATATATTTGTAGAAAAATTTTTTGTTATCCTTTACGACCGTGGCCGTATTGAGTTCTAGCTGGGCTTTTGCCTTTCTAATTTTGTCTCTGCTTGACCTAATGAGATCCTTGTACTCTTCTTGAGTTGCCTTCCCCTTGTTCCAAAGGTGATAAACTCTCCTCTCTTCCCTGAGTCCCAGCAAAATCTCCCTGTTCAGCCAGGCCGGTCATCTTCCCTGCCAGCTCGTCTTATGGCACATGGGGACTGCCTGGTCCTGCGCCTTTAAGATTTCCTTCTTGAAGACTGTCCAGCCTTCCTGGACCCTTTTGCCCTTCAGGACTGTCTCCCAAGGGACTCTCTCAACCAGTGACCTGAACAGGCCAAAGTCTGCCCTCCGGAAGTCCATGGCAGCAGTTTTGCTGACCCCCCTCCTTACTTCTCCAAGGACTGAGAATTCTATCATGTCATGGTCGCTAAGCCCAAGACGGCCTCCGACCATCACATCTCCCACCAGTCCTTCTCTGTTTGTAAAAAGCAGGTCAAGTGGGGCACCTCCCCTGGTGGGCTCACTTACCAGCTGTGTCAGGAAGTTATCCTCCACACACTCCAGGAACCTCCTAGACTGTTTCCTCTCTGCTGTGTTATACTTCCAGCAGATGTATGTATAATTAAGGTACTCTTGCTTTTACTGCTAATCAAACACTCTATACCATATGTGTTCAGAGTTGATGGAAACACAGGAACAATGGGAAAGCCAATACAGACAAAACCTTACACTGACAATCGCTAATAATCGTATAATGACAAAAACAAATAGGTACCTTATTTCTGTTACACCAGCCAGGTGATAGAATCTCTACTGAATGCAATGTGACAAACTATCTAAAGGGACATGCCTCTATAGTCATCAAAATGACAAATCAAACTCAAAGGAAAGGGAAAGCTACTTTTCACGCCCCTACTGTAACATTAGCTTCTTCAGTGACACACCTCTGGCAGTATGCTTATGGGTAGATACAGGGAAAGATAATGGAAATGGACTATCCTTAAAGATATCCCTAAACCTCATACTACTCTGAAATTGGATAGTATATAATCAGATATGTAGGATGACAGCAAGTGATGTTTAACTGATCATGATCCCTCAAACGAGTAAGCTATTAATGCAGATTAATATCTCTGCAGTTAAACCAACCTGTTCTGTTCACCATTTGTAAGTACGTCTTATGCAGGGTGGTTAGCATGGCTACATGAGCCTTACCCTTGAAAACAAGCAGAGAGAGATGCAACTGGCACCTTAGGGACAGGATTGGGAGTCTTAAACAGCATAAATCCTGAAATACTTGCAAACAAACTTAGTACAGCCATACATGATCTAAACAAACTAGAACATCCATTACGGTCCTCCCTATCAGCTTTAGGAACTCATCAGTGGCTTTTATCTAAAATATTACCTTAGTGGGAAAGAGTTACTGAAAAGGACCACCAATTAATCCTAGATGCACTTGGTGTAGCTCAAAATAAAATAATATTTCTCTAGCTCTTAGTTGCATGCAAGCTCACCTGTCGGTGCAATCTACAATAGCAGCAATTGTAAGAGAAGATGAAGATGGCACCTTAACCACTGAAAATTGAAAAATAATCTGGGAAAATGCAGCCAAATTGGAAAGAAAATTCCAATCGTGGTGGTATCTAGTTAATTTCACTTATGATCCTATTAATAATAAAGCCACAGCTTTTGCTTTAACCATACAGAATGCATCAGTAAAAGCCACATACCTGACCATTGCATTCGGATTAAATCACAACAGTACTATATCCATTAGAATATAGAGTATAGGCCCAAAGAAGCAATAACAAATGGCAGACTGTTGAAATTGATGCATGTGTGGTATGGGAACAACAGGGAAGTAACACCATTAAAGCTCAGGACATTTGCCTTGACACTGAGCAAAATGTTTGTCACTGAGATGCATCCAGAAGAGATCCCTGGAACTGTACTTGTATATATTCGGAAGGGATGTGTATGTATAAGAACTCTTTGTAATTTTATAGCTGTAGATAATATCACTGTTGGTATAAGTAATCACTCAAATACTTGTGTCTGTAACTGTATTAACATTATAGGATGTGAGTTAAACTATGCAGCTTCTGTTATGTCTTATCAGCTGTTACAATTCAATTATACTTTAGTTAAAAATCTATTGCCTACTCCCATTGGGATGAATCTCACGCTGGTAAAAAAACTTTTACAAACATAAACATTTATGCCAGTTGCTGGGACATGCCTGAGATGATGGACAAAGGACTTGAATCACCGTTCGCCATGACGCAGAAGAGAGACATCATGTTTTGGACCGAATGAAGAAAGATGGAGAACATAGATGGTGGGAAGCCCTCCTCGGATGGTCACCCACAGCAACTGACATTGTTAGTCTCATGCTACATCCCTTTGTGATCTTATTGTCACTAACATGTTTATGTGTATCGCTTATAATCATATTGTAATTTAAGGTTTGGCTCATAATGAAGCAAATAACTCTAATGCAACTGAGAGAAGGGGTTAAGGGAATCTTAGCAGTTAATTAGTCGATAAGGTTTGAAATCTTGTTAGCTATTGCGTAAAGTAACTAAAGCAGGAGATCTGTAGTTCCTCACAAAGACAGTTCCTGATAAACTAACAGGAGCAAGAAGATTTGTGGCTCCTCACAAGGACGTTCCCTGATAAGAATTAGGAACTTGCCTCAAGAAACTAGCTAAAACCGACCCTGCGGTTTGAGTAAGAACCAAGGAACAACCCGGTCTGCGCAGGGACAAAAGGTTACCAGCGGTGACCAAGAGGAACCACCAACCTTCATCCCCACGACCCCCGACGACCACCACTAGGAGGCAATGCGCAAGCGCAGATGGGAGGAGTTCACGGAAATAACGTCTTGGAACTCATTTCAATACGAAGCGGGGACAGGTCATGCATATGTATAGGCATATTGGGAAACTTTATGTATATGCATCACTTTGCTGTATATATTTGAAGTAAGTGCCGCGTTGGGGTGCGCACGGGTTTTGGTGGGACTACCCCCCCGTGCTGCCCAGCGCTGAATAAACATACCTACTTTACAATCTTACAGATTGTGGAGTCTGTTTTCCGCACGTCAGTTTTGGCAAGCCAGCCAGGAGGCTCTCCGCTTAACCTCGGGATCGGCTGTGGAGCAGACGCCCCTGGGTGCGCCTCGAGCCCTTTCCTAGGAGGGGACTCCGCTGCCAGCCACTCACCGTGGGAGCAGACAACAACCTCCTGAAGCCGCGGAAGAAAACGGTGTGTTTTATGAGGGGAGCCTGTAAGTCGTATGCGTGGCCGGGGCAGCTGGTAAATCGCGCAGAGATGTCTGGCATGCAGCAGAGTCCCCGTATGGGAGGAGGGTACCCCGTAGGAGGAGGGTACCCTGTATGGGAGCAAGGGGATTTGCTGACCAAAGGGGCGGCCGCTAGCGATCTTGGGGGTAGATCGAGCAAATCCGAGGTCACCACTGCATCCCAGTGTCGGGAGCCAGGATGGACCTGCTAATGACTGGTGTATAAGAAGCAGGAGAAGGGTAAGCGGACCTCCTCGCAATTGCGGTAGGGTTATTATTTTATATATTTGCAGCTGCTGGATGGGTGCTACCTGGAGTGATAAACGTATAAATTAAGTACCCGGGAATTTTATGTTAAAAGTCTTTGTCTTTATGTGTGTAATGTATAGAAAGATTGTGAATGCCTCTATATGTTAATGAAGGAGCGGGGCAAAGGGAATTACTCCTTCGGTGGTTTGGGCTCGAACCTTGGGGATATTTAAACGAAGGAGGACATTGGATAAAAAGGGGAAATGAAAAATTTTATCTAAGAGGAGCGTATGTGACCCCTGCAGGACGGAAAGTGGCCTTAGATTGAGAACAACCTTCAGACATTTTATAGGCCCCAGTGTTGGTGGATAAATAGGAGTAATTCCCTGTTTTGTGTGTGGAAAGGAAAATCTAATCCTGGAAATTTGGGAAGTGTGGGAAAAGAACTGGAAAGAAACCATAAAGAAGTGTAAGAAACAGCTTGCGTGGAAACTTACTGAAAAGTAATAGGAGAGGTTTGCAAAAATGGGTAACACTCAAAAGGGAGTTTTGAAGAAAAGCCCCCTAGGCTGTGTGCTTGCTCATTGGAAAGACATAGTTGGGACTGGAGGGACGGAAAATAAAAAGACCCTTATTAAGTATTGTAGCCAATGGTGGCCATTGTATAAATTGGAGAGTGAAGCTAAGTGGCCACTTAATGGATCTATAAAGTACAACACTCCTTTACAATTGATGTTGTTTTTAAGGAGAGAAGGGAAGTGGGATGAAGTTTCATATGCAGACATGTTTTTCACCCTCCGAAACCATCCGGAGTGGCAAAGGGACTGTGGAATGGTGCCACCACAGGACCCTATGGTACTCGCACTTGAGCGAGAAAATAATAAGGAACTTAAGGGTAAACTGAGGCGGTGTTGTTCGGCATGTAGTATTGGACAAAGGTGTACTAAAGTAGACAAAATTCACCAGGCACCAGAACAAGATCTAACTGATTTGTTTAAGCCTCCCCCTCGACCACAGGAACAGGATGCGGACTCGGACGAAAACTCCACTCCCCTGGACGGTCCCATATCTTCCCGCACAAGGAAGAAAACTGCCTCTAGGACTGTCCCTACAGCTTTACAAGCCCCTCTCAGAGAGGCAGTGGGACCTGATGGAGGAACAATGATGATTAAGGTGCGCTTTTCCACCACTGATGTAGGAGAATGGAGAAAAGTTGCAAGGGACTATAGAAGCGACCCGGTGAGTGTTACTAAGCATTTTCAGTTCATAGTAAAACAACATAATCCAGACTGGAATGATATACAGTTGCTCTTAGAGTATATGACAGAAACAGAAAAGCAATTAATTTTGAAAACAGCAGGGAATTTAGCTGAAGAGCATTACAAGATCACGGGGGGGATGTCAAAGAATATTTTCCCCTCCAAAACCCAAAATGGGATGCTAATAAATCTGCCCATATGGAGAGGTTACAGGAATATCAAGAATGGATTTCGAAGGGAATGGAAAGGGCTATTCCCAAAACCATAAATTGGTCAGCTCTATATGCAGTTAAACAAGGCCCTTCCGAGTCCCCATCCGAGTTCCTGGATCGATGGAGGGATGTAATGTGCCGTAGCACACCGCTGGATCCTGGGTCAGAGGTAGGAATACAACAAATAGTCTCCCTGTTTTTGGGTCAGTCCACGGGGGACATTACGTGCAAACTCCAGAAGTTGCGCCCTACAGAAGGTAGAAATCTGGAAGTGTTGCTAGATGAAGCGTGGAGAGTATTTAGTAATAGAGAGGAAGAATATAGACAAGGGCAAAGAAGAATGATAGCAGAATGATAGCAAAGCCACCAGACAGGAAGAATAGTAGCCCATGTGAAAAAGGATTGATGAGGACCTGGGGAATCTACCCTAGCGGATCCACTGGTTATAATGAGACTAGGGAAGGAACAACAAGAAGTAGAATTTTTTAGTTGACACAGGGGCAACATACTCGGTTTTAAATCAAGCCTTGATGCCCCTGGGAAACGACTATATCATGGTAAAAGGAGCGACTGGCCAAAGTGAAAAGGCATATTTTTGTAAGCCTTTGAAGTATAAATTGGGAAAACAATGGGGTATCCACAAATTCCTGTATATGCCCAACTCCCCAAAGCCACTTTTGGGAAGAGATTTGTTGGAACAATTGGGTGCAAAAATTACATTTGAAAAAGGAGAAATTACTCTGGAAGTAAAAGATCAGCAATATATCCAGATACTGAGTCTATTCTTAACCAGTCTCCCCGCAGAAGGAAAGATTAGGGGGGAAATCTTAAACCAGGTATATCCTGGGGTATGGACCACTGATGTACCTGGAAGAGCAAAGAATGCACTACCTGTTGAAGTTAGACTCAAAGAAGGCCGACAACCGGCAAGAGTTAAGCAATATCCCCTAAAGAAGGAAGATAAGGAAGGAATTCGGCCAGTGACTGAAAAACTTTTACAAATAGGATTACTGAAAGAGTGTGAGTCTGATTTCAACACCCCTATATTACCTGTTCGTAAGCCTGACGGGTCGTACCGTGTGGTCCAGGATCTACGGGCCGTAAATAAAATAACTGAGGATCTTTACCCCGTAGTGACAAATTCATATACCCTGTTGACTGTATTAACACCTGGACTAACTTGGTTTACTGTTTTAGATCTGAAGGATGCCTTCTTTTGCCTCCCTTTCCATGAAGCCAGCCAAAAATTATTTGCATTCGAATGGGAAAACCCCAAAACTGGTCGCAAGACTCAGCTCACTCGGACGGTGTTGCCACAAGGATTTAAGAACAGTCCTACCATCTTTGGCAATCAGCTCGCAAAAGACTTGGAATCTTGGGAAATCCCGTCTGAAAAAGGGAAACTGTTACAATATGTGGATGATATCCTGATCGCCACCAAAACAGAGGACGATTGTATGATCCGGACAGTGAGTCTACTAAATTTTTTGGGGCTTCAAGGGTACCGGGTATCTAAGAAGAAGGCCCAAGTAATGCAGCAGAAAGTGATTTATTTGGGCTACGAAATCAGTGCTGGACAGAGAACTTTGGGACAGGCCCACAAAGAAGCAATATGCCAAACTCCGAGACCTCAGACAGTAAAAGAGTTACAAACTTTCCTGGGAATGACTGGGTGGTGCCGGCTGTGGATATATAACTATGGACTGCTTGTTAAACCATTGTATGCATTAACAACCACTGAACAGAAATACCTTGAATGGGGCAAAGAGACCACAAGAGCCTTTGAGCTACTAAAGAAAGCTTTGACGTCAGCTCCGGCCTTAGGGCTCCCAGATGTGAGTAAACCGTTTTTTTTTCTCTTCTCACGAGAAACAGAGAATTGCTCTGCGAATATTAGCACAAGATCTGGGCCCTTATCGACGAGCAGTTGCCTACTTTTCCAAACAGTTAGACGCAACTGTAAAGGGTTGGCCTGGATACTTGAGAGCAATTACAGCTGTAATATTGAATATACAAGAAGCCCGAAAATTTGCTCTGGGCCAGAAGATGACTGTTTTAGTGTCTCACACAGTGTCCGCAGTGCTGGGAGCGAAGGGTGGGCACTGGCTTTCTCCACAAAGATTCCTGAGATATCAGGCTATACTGGTAGAACAGGATGATGTGGAGATCGTAGTTACTAACATTGTCAACCCAGCTTCTTTCCTCAGTGGAAACACGGGAGAACCAGAGCATCATGACTGTTTGGAGGCTATTGAAGCAACGTACGCAAGCCAACCAGATCTAAAAGACAGCCCTATGGAAAGCGGAGAAAACCGGTTCACAGATGGAAGCAGCTATGTCCTGAGTGGTAAAAGACACGCAGGATATGCCATTACCACCAGTCAAGAAATAATAGAGTTAAGACCTTTGCCCATAAATACCTCTGCACAGAAAGCAGAAATAATTACTCTGACCTGAGCCTTGGAACTGGCTTAAGGCAAAGTTGTGAATACAGACTCAAGATATGCTTTTGGAGTTGTGCACACGCATGGAGCAATCTGGAAAGAAAGAGGGTTATTGAGCTCTCAAGAGAAAACTATTAAGCATGCAGAAGAGATTTTGAGCCAACTTTCCGAGAAAGTGGCGATTATGCATATTAAGGCACACCAGAAAGTGAGCTCAGAATTGGAGAGAGGAAATGAGCTGGCGGACAGAGAGGCAAAACAGGTAGCTAAAACAGAGATAAAAACAGAAGGGGCTTTAGTCCCTGACGGGCAAATCTCCCTAGAAGGTAAGCCAAAATATACCAAGGAAGATCAAAAACTTATCACAGATCTGGAAGGGTCATATAACGAAGAAGGGTGGGCTTATACCCCACAAGGAAAACTAGTTATTCCCTCCTGCCTAATATGGCATTTGGTAAGGGAAGAACATAGGAAAAGGCATTGGGGGATGGAGTCTCTATATAAACATTTAATTAGGGAAATTGTGGCCAGAAATTTATACACCACGGTGAGGCAGCTGACTCAGCAGTGCAATCTTTGCCTCCAGACTAATCCTAAGAATACCCCCAAGCCAGAAATGGGCCAGATTGGGAAAGGCAATGGGCCTGGGCAACAATGACAGACTGATTTTACAGAACTTCCAAGAAAAGGGGGGGTATCAATATTTATTGGTATTAACTGATACCTTTTCAGGTTGGCCAGAGGCATTCCCAACCAGAACAGCTAAAGCTCGGGAGGTAGCTAAAGCATTGGTATAAGAGATAGTACCACGTTTTGGAGTTCCAGCAACTATATCCTCTGACAGAGGACCACATTTTGTCTCTATTGACCCAGCATTTCGGTTAATTATACTGGCCTCCCGGTTCCGCTAGGGACAGGGTGGTACTGGTTGTGTGGTACAGCAGCTGGGAAAACTTTACCTCTGGGGTGGCGGGGAGCATGTACTTTGGACACCCTGGTCCCCAACATCACTATTATTGATAAAACAACACAGAATCCTGTGAGAAGAAAATGGAGGGCCACTTTAATCAGAAACTGAAGGATGAGTAACCCCTTAATAGAAAAGCCGACAAGCTATCATAGCTTTGTGCGGTGGCTAATCCCATTTCTGTGGGTTAGCGAGTTAAAAAAGGCTATAATAAACATCTCGGCTGTAATAGAGATAATCGAGAATAAAACTATAGATGCCATCAGGACACTCCAAGAAGAAACTACTAGTTTATCGAAAATAGTATCACAAAACCGTATAACTCTAGATTTATTATTAGCCTCACAAGGAGGGGTGTGCACAGTAATCCATGTCAGCTGTTGCATGCATGTAGACAAAAGTGGGCGAATATCTGCTGACTTACGGGAGATCAGAGAACAAGCAAAAATCCTATGTGAAGTAACTCAAGATGACACCTTTTGGGGGTTTTCTGAGCTGTGGGAAAGGTTAACCTCTTGGTTACCAAACCTATCATGGTTAAAACGATTATTTGTTACTCTAATAATTATTGTGGTTCTATCCATAGTGCTTTATGTTATAGTTCGACGTGCCCTGTGGTGTTTTCGGAACACAGGGGACTCCTGCAGCGAATGGAAGAGGAACCAGTTATGACGCAGGCTTGAGTCTAACAAGTATTTTGAAAAGATGCTGGATAAGGAAACACTGTATTAGAAACAGGCATAGTAAAAGAATTTACTAACTTCTTAGAAAAGGGGGGACTGAGAGAAGGGGTTAAGGGAATCTTAGCAGTTAATTAGTCGATAAGGTTTGAAATCTTGTTAGCTATTGCGTAAAGTAACTAAAGCAGGAGATCTGTAGTTCCTCACAAAGACAGTTCCTGATTAACAGAAGCAAGAAGATTTGTGGCTCCTCACAAGGACGTTCCCTGATAAGAATTAGGAACTTGCCTCAAGAAACTAGCTAAAACCGACCCTGCGGTTTGAGTAAGAACCAAGGAACAACCCAGTCTGCGCAGGGACAAAAGGTTACCAGCGGTGACCAAGAGGAACCACCAACCTTCATCCCCACGACCCCCGACGACCACCACTAGGAGGCAATGCGCAAGCGCAGATGGGAGGGGTTCATGGAAATAACGTCTTGGAACTCATTTCAATACGAAGCGGGGAGGTCATGCATATGTATAGGCATATTGGGAAACTTTATGTATATGCATCACTTTGCTGTATATATTCGAAGTAAGTAAGTGCTGCGTTGGGGTGCGCACGGGTTTTGGTGGGACTACCCCCCCCGTGCTGCCCAGCACTGAATAAACATACCTACTTTACAATCTTACAGATTGTGGAGTCTGTTTTCCGCACGTCACAATCACCCAAGGTAGGCATGCTCACAACAGAGGAAAATAAACTCCTCAGACCTAAAAGCTTTCCTATAAAGGATAGAATTTCCAGCAAGACATATGGCAATGGGAAGAAACCATAGAGCAATTTTGGAAAATTACGAAGCCTCCCAAGGACGGGGACTTGAGAATTAATAGAACAAAGTGAGACTTATTTGAAATACTGATTATTTCTCTAAGTCTCAAAGGGGGGATCTGTTACAGAATCACAGAATCACAGAATCACTAAGGTTGGAAAGGGCCTTCAAGATCATCAAGTCCAACCATTAATCCAGCGCCACCATGTCCCCTAAACCATGTCCTGAAGCACCACATCCACACGTTTTTTGAACACTTCCAGAGATGGCGACTCCACCACCTCCCTGGGCAGCCTGTTCCAATGCTTGACCACCCTCTCAGTGAAGAAATTTTTCCTAATGTCCAATCTAAACCTCTCCTGGTGTAACTTGAGGCCATTTCCTCTCATCCTATCACTAGTTACTTGAGAGAAGAGACCAATACCCTCGTGGCCACAACCCCCTTTCAGGTAGTTGTAGAGAGCGATAAGGTCTCCCCTCAGCCTCCTCTTCTCCAGACTAAACAACCCCAGTTCCCTCAGCCGCTCCTCATAAGACTTGTGCTCCAGACCCCTCACCAGCTTCGTTGCCCTTCTCTGGACACGCTCCAGCACCTCAGCATCCTTCTTGTAGTGAGGGGCCCAAAATTGAACACAGGATTCGAGGTGCGGCCTCACCAGTGCCGAGTACAGGGGCACGATCACTTCCCTACTCCTGCTGGCCACACTATTTCTGATACAGGCCAGGACGCTGTTGGCCTTCTTGGCCACCTGGGCACACTGCTGGCTCATATTCGGCCGGCTATCAACCAGCACCCCCAGGTCCTTTTCTGCCGGGCAGCTCTCCAGCCACTCCTCCCCAAGCCTGTAGCGTTGCATGGGGTTGTTGTGACTGAAGTGCAGGACCCGGCACTTGGCCTTATTAAACCTCATACAGTTGACCTCTGCCCATCGATCCAGCCTGTCCAGATCCCTCTGCAGAGCCCTCCTACCCTCCAGCAGATCAACACTCCCACCCAACTTGGTGTCATCTGCAAACTTCCTGAGGGAGCACTCGATCCCCTCATCCAGATCATCAATAAAGATATTGAACAAGACCGGCCCCAGAACCGAGCCCTGGGGAACACCGCTTGTGACCGACCGCCAGCCGGATTTAACGCCATTCACCACAACTCTCTGAGCTTGGCCATCCAGCCAGTTCTTTACTCAGCGAAGAGTAAACCTGTCTAAGCCACAAGCCACCATTTTCTCCAGGAGAATGCTGTGGGAGACGCTGTCAAAGGCTTTACTAAAGTCCAGGGAGACAACATCCACAGCCTTTCCCTCATCCACTAGGCGGGTCACCTGGTCATAGAAGGAGATCAGGTTGGTCAAGCAGGTATGTTGAAGGTATGCAAGGAATGAAGATGTGGGTATTGTTTACTGTATTGTTTGTATTACTGTTGTATTGCTTATTGTAACTGTGAGCAGTTAACAAAGTGCAACCTTGAGGGAAGAAACTAAATAATCACAAAAGAAACACAACTACTGAACCTTGAGTGAACTATCATAATTAACATATAATTAACATATAATTGGCATAATAGAAACCTGCCCCTGGGTGGGGAAAGCCCCCTCCTCACAAAAGCCCCTTCCTCACTGAGCATGCCTAGAAAAAAAGAAGGACGCTGTGACTTTAAGTGGAGACGAGGCTTGTGAGAACCAATGGGAACAAGGGTAATGGAGCCAACTTTTAAAAAATACTGATAACTGTTGCTCGAAGTGTATAAATCTTTTCCGTGTGTTAACCAAGGTGTGCTAGCTTTGTGGACCTACCACCTAGCACCCAACTCTGCGCAGATTTAGAATAAAAGCAAATATGTCGGCTCTGTGTGTTTTTCGGCTCTCTGCACACTGGGTGGAAGAACCCATATTTGGGATAACACCCAGGCTCCGTGCTCTCAGAAGCATCATAGACACAGGGTGTTTGCTCACATGTGGTTTCTGCTGCCTTTTTTTCATGGGCCTGATATCGAAGCGTAAAATAAGGCAACCATGATGGTCTGTTTTAAAACCATGACAACGAGGATGGGGAGTTACTAAGGCAAAGATTTATAAATACCTGCCTGGGGGCTAGCCATTGTTTAAGCAGGAACCGCCGCAGGATGTAATTTAGTGGCAGCCAATAGGATGGAGGTGTGACCTTTAGTTACCCTGGGTAATTATAATACTAAAAAGCAAACCACTAGGAGGAGATTTTAGATGCAAATGTAAGTCCACCTTAGTATAATGAGCTAAACTAAAATTAGGACATGCGCGGATGAACCTTTGTACAAGTGGCCAATGAACTATTTCTTCTTTGTTATCGTTTTGTATAAAAGACCCTGTGTGTTTCTAAGAGGTGTGCTGGATGGTTTTAAATGCCCAGCACCTCACTCTGCAGACTGGCAATAAAGACAGATATCTCCACTCAGTGTGTTGATTGGCGTTTTGCACACCGGGTGAAAGAACCCTGATTTAGGGACAACAGGGCTACAGCTGCATCTCAGCCCTGGAAAGTCGGGTGCTGGGGTACTCTGTGATGGGCATCCTGCCATGCCCTCGGGTGTGGGGGCAGAGGCCCCAGCCCCCCCAGGGGTGGTCCTGCCCCGGTCTCCCTGCCGCACCGCGCACCTCCACCCCTACAGCCGGGCAGGGCAGGCAGGACAGGGGCGGGGACGCCTGCGAGCAGATAACGACCCGCTCCACCGGGCTGGCGAGTGATGGGGGAACGACGTGGTTGCTGCAGCCCCGGGCTCCCCTGGGACAGCTGCTGTGATGGAGCAGCTGGCAGCAGGTGAAGAGGCATCAGACGCAAGCCTGCATGGTGGGTCCTCCCTGTGGTGTCTCAACAGCTGCACCGCACACAGGGCTCTTGGAGCTGTGGCGAGGGTTTGCTGCCGCTGACCACTCTCTTGGTGTAGGCTCTGGCGTGGCGGGCTTGCTCCAGAGTGTCCAGCAGCTGCTGGTGCAGATCCTGCAGGTGTCACGGCAGCAGCAGGCGCTGCTGGAGAGCCTGGCCAGCAACACCATCTTCCACCTCCTCTCCCACAGCCTGGTGCAAGTGGACAAGACCCTGCACCAGCCCCTGCTCTGGCTGCAGACCCACCCTGGCCCCTTTGGCCACTACGTCCCCCATGTGCCCCTTTTCGAGGGTGGCCCTGGGGTACTCTGCTCCCCCGGTGCTCCCCACACCTCCCAGATCAGAAAGAGGAGCCTCGAGTGTCCCCTGCTGCTGGCTGCACCCCCTCGTGAGTGCCACCATCCCCGGCCCCAGGGGCGATGTCTTCACTATGAAACTGTGTCACAAATCTTTATAGCAGAGGCTCCGGATATTCTAGAAGTTTATAGAAGAGACACATTTTAATAAAATTTAAAATATCTTTTGTACAAGTGACGACAATCATTCCATTCTTTCCCCCTCTCCAGGGGACATTCCCCTTCTCACTTTTGAGATGAGCAGAAGAGGAACTTCGCTATTTAAAGCCTCTGAGAAATTCCCAGGTGGCAGACCACAGGGCAGATGTACTTTCTCTGCCCCTGTCTGCTTCCCAACAGCTTACAGCTGGGCCTGGGGCTGGCAGAACCCTGGCCCCAAGGATATGCTGCCGGGCTGCAGAGGGGAGTGGGGCTGGTGCTGGGGAGGGCAGGGAGTCCGGCCGGGGCACAGGCTGCATCCTTCTGCAAGGCAAGGGGCCATGGTGGGCAATGCTGGGCAGCACCAGGGCTGGGAAGGCAGCATGTGCTGCAGCCGTGGTCCCTTGGTCACCAGCTCCTTGGTGGGTCACTTCCAGCGGGCGAGCTGGGGGCTTTGCAGCATGCTGCGGTGAGTCCCATCCTCCTCCCACAGGCTCAGGATGTGGATCTGTCGTGATTTAACCCCAGCTGGCAACTAAGCACCACACAGCTGCTTGCTCATTCCTCCCCTACCCCACAGTGGGATGGGGAGGAGAATAAAAAAAAAAAAAAGGTAAAACTTGTGGGTTGAGATAAAGACAATTTAATAGGACAGCAAGGGAAGATATAATAATTATATTAATGATATTAATAATGATGATGATAATAATAATATTAATAATAGAATATACAAAATAAGTGACGCACAATACAATTGCTTACCACCTGCTGAGTGATGTCCAGCCAGTTCCTGAGCCGTGGTGCCCTCAGCCAACTCCCCTCAGTTTATCTATTGAGCATGACATCATATGGTATGGAATACCCCTTTGGCCAGTCTGGGTCAGCTGTCCTGGCTGTGTCCCCTCCCAGACTCTCGCTGGCAGGGCATGAGAAGCTGAAAAGTCCTTGACTAGTGTAAGCACTACTCAGCAACAACTAAAACATCAGTGTGTTATCAACATTATTATCATACTAAATCCAGAACACAGCACTATATCAGCTACTAGGAAGAAAATTAACTCTATCCCAGATGAAACTAGGACAGGATCACCATCAGGTAGCGGTAGCTGCAGACATGCCATGGCATGTTGTGCTTGGCAAAGCGGGTGCTGACTCTTGCCCAGACCCCTGTCACCTCCACCAGGATGCCCATATAGGTGTCCTCCATGGGGGGATGGGGCAGACATGCCAAGCCACCTCCAGGATGTTCTCGGCTGCATCCAGGTGTCCCGATCCAATGTTGGGGGAGGTTTCGATATGATCCCGAGAGCGTGATTAAGACACAAACAAGGTCAAATGCCGTATACCCAAGACAGCTTTTATTATCAAAAGTAAAGAATTAGTAGCGATAGGACAGAATAGCGATAGGACCATCACTGGGCAGTTTCAGCTGGCCACCAGAATAGAACAGAATAGAATAAAGTAGGGCAGAGTAGAGTAGAACAGAAGAGTTCACTTGGAAGAGACCTACAACGATCATCAGATGCTTGGCGGATGAAGCATTCTACAGGCGACTGGCAGAAGTATCACAATCGATAGCCCTTGTTCTTGTAGGTGACTTCAATTTACCAGACATCTGCTGGAAGTATAACACAGCAGAGAGGAAACAGTCTAGGAGGTTCCTGGAGTGTGCAGAGGATAACTTCCTGACACAGCTGGTAAGTGAGCCTACCAGGGGAGGTGCCTCGCTTGACCTGCTGTTTACGAACAGAGAAGGACTGGTGGGAGATGTGGTGGTCGGAGGCCGTCTTGGGCTTAGTGACCATGACATGATAGAATTCTCAGTCCTTGGTGAAGTAAGGAGGGGGGTCAGCAAAACCACTACCGTGGACTTCTGGAGGGCAGACTTCGACCTCTGGCAGGCCCATAATAATATTGTATGATCCTCCGAGGGGTCCACTCTTCTTTACCCCAGGTTTGACCACTTCCACCCACTATAGAGGTATCAAGGGACCGCCGATATTGATTGAGATCATCATATAACTTAACACCCAATCCGTCACCTTCATCCTGTGGGAGCATAAAGAATAAGGGGTGAATTAGCCCCACATAACACACCCCAGTCCAATTTTTGGGCAATTGCTTGTACGCATTGAAACGGGGCTTTGATATTATAAATTTCCATTGTATCTTTTGACTCATAACTGAAACTCCTGTGTAAGAGAATTGTGTAAGATAAGTGAACCATGTTGAACATCCTGTATCTTGTAGTTAAGGATAAACCACAGAGCTGGCAAGAACTGGTACTAAGTTGCAGTAAAAGCCAAAACAGAAAGGAGCACGTGCAGAAACCTACTAAAGAAGAAAGTTCTCCCAAAGGACAGCAGAAATAAGGGGCTTGATATCACAAACGACCACCAGAGGACCACCGACTCATTTGACAACACATGCGTCAAGGACATTTGAATATGTTAAACATTTCTTGGAAATATCATTGTTGGGATCACTCTGCACGGCTCGACCTTAAGGAGAAGGAGCTGCAGCATTGAGAAGCTGGTAAACAGCTGGATATCTGCACGGCTCGGCCTTGAGAAGAGGGAGCTGTGGCATTGGGAAGCTGGTAAACAGCTGGACATCTGCAGGGCTCGGCCTTGAGGAGAAGGAGCTGTGGTGAACAGCTAAGAAGCAAGAAAAACAGGGACACCTGCAAGCAGCAATCCTGACTCTGTGAGGGGCGCGTGGACAGCGCGTGATATCTTGTATATAGCCAATTACAATAATGTGTATAACAAGCTGTAACCAATCATGAGTGTGTGCGCAGGGACTAAGCGAAAATTATGATATATATTGGAGACAGACAAGACAATAAACGGCATTGACCTGATCATATTGTTCGTACGCGTCGTGTCCGAGACTTCCGCATCAGGTGGTGCCCGAACAGGGACCCTCTCGTCGATGCTTCCCGGAGCAGAAGAGACAGCAAAGGGGGTGCGGAAGCCAGCCGTAGCAGGCACTGCCCCGGTGCCTGGAAGTCGCTAGCGCAACCGAAGAAACTGTTGGAATCTCGCCCTGATCAGGTGAGCAGCTGGGGAGGAGATGGGGTCCACGCTAACAAAAGAGGAAGAAGCAGTGGTTAAGCTCCTCCAACTAATCCTCTCTAAGAGAGATGTACAGTATGAGGAAGCCGGCCTAAAAAGATTATTGGTATGGGCGCGGCAAAAAGGACTAATTCCCTCAGTAAATGAGGCTTTTGAGATCCTGATTTGGGAAGGAATTGGTGCAGCACTGAGGAATGAAGTCAGCACAGGCAACAAAGACAGTATAAAATTTACGACGCACTGGAGGTTGATCCTAGAGACATTAAAAGAACTAAAGGCAGAACGCATCGCATGAAGAAGGGGCGATGGTCAGACTCCTGCCGCATATGCTCTCTAAGAGAGGACTGAAATATGATGAATATACACTTAGAAGGCTTCTAATTTGGTGCCAAAAAGGGTACCCCCCCGATGCGTCTGTGGCGTTTAAGGCAGAGACGTGGGAGGAGATAGGAAAAATGTTATAGGAACATATTGGGAATGGAGATAAAACCACCACAGAGTTAGTGACGACATGGAAGTTGATATTAACCACATAAAAAGCCTTAAAGGCAGAGAGAAAAGCTGCAGCTGATATGGAGGAGGCTGTTAAACCGCCTTCAACCAATCCCTTTTTAACTGAGTCAGAGGGTCCAGGACCTTCAGCAACTCTGACTGCACCTCCTGAGGTGCCAGATGCACTGGGTGAACCGGCTGCATTAGATAAGTCAGAGAAACAGATCTACGATGATGTATGTGAGGGCAAGACGGGACAACGTTGCCCAGAACAATGTACTCAATGTTCCCCTGTGTGCCCGTTTGAAAGACCGATGGGGCGAGTCTCGAAAGGAGATGGGCAAGCAGCGGAGCTAGCAACAACGTGACGATTGCTATTCGACACTGTTTTGAAGAGCCAGGGGCTAGCAGCAGACTCTGCAACAGCTTTTGAGTTACCTACCTGGGAGAAAGCAGGGAAATTGGTGTTTGAGGCAGCCTCTAAAGAGGATCATACGGCTGCGAAAGTGTTAACAACCTGGCGATTAGTCAGAGACTCTATAAAGGCGATAAAATCAGAGCGGACTGCGGCGGCAGCAGCTGCCGCTGCCACAGCCTCAGGAGAGAAGGGAGGCCGAGCTGAGGATGGTGAGAACGAGCGACCCCCGCCCGCCTCCCCCCACCCCCCCCCCCGCTAACGCAACCAACGGAGGTGGCGAGTCCTCCTTGGCCCCCGCCTCCTGACCCGAAACGTGAGCGCTGGTCGCCCGTGCCGCAACAGGAGGGGGCTGCCTGGGATGATCCTTCCCCCAAATCAAGATCCGACCCTGCCCAACATTGGCGAGGCATGAGACAAGAGACTTTGGCAGAGGGGGAGGGGACGGAGCGAAGTGGGTACCGGCCAGGTCGGTACGGCCGGCAGTAAGACCTGAAGATCTTGTCACACGTCCCACGGACGCAGTCAACTCTGACGTACTGCCAGCTGACGCTTTCACTCTTTTGTATGCGGAATGATGGCTCGTTGACTGTCTCAGCGGCTCTCCCCGGACGGTCAAGAGCAGGAACTTCAATATGCCATATTTGTAAAACGGTGTTGTGGGTTTGTTCTATGTCGTTGTAATTATTGTCACAAATGTATCATTTCTTTTGCAGGGAATCGAAGAGTATATTTCAATTGCTTTTTTACCATTCCCTTAGCAGCTGAGGATGCAGAAAAGTTTGCCTTTATGGTACCATCGGTAAATAAAGGAGAGCTAGCAAAAAGTATCATTGGGTAGTGTTACCACAAGGAATGCAAAATTCACCTACGATGTGTCAGACATTTGTGGCATGGGCTCTAGAACCGGCGTGGAAAAAGTATCCAGATTTAATAATGTATCATTATATAGATGATATATTAATAGCAGGGACACAATTGAATGCAGACCACATTTTACAGCACTTAGAGCACTATTTAGGAAAACGGGGTTTAAAAATAGCACCGAAAAAAATTCAAAAGAAGGAACCATGGCAATATTTGAGCTGGATTATTACCAGGGCAGCGGTCCACCCACAAAAAATAAAGATTAAGGCGAAAATAGAAAATCTTTCTGATGTCCAAAAATTAATGGGGGATATACAGTGGGTTCGCAATATTTGCGGAATTACTAATGATGATCTGAGGCCATTGATGCCGCTCCTGGAGTCTTCGGTGGAGGCTCCAGAGCGACGTCAACTAGACGAGGATCAACACCAGGCTTTGCAGAAAATTACTGAGAAGATAGCAACAACCTATGCTCACAGATGTTCACCTACTGAGAGTATCTCGCTTATGATAGTTAATTCAGGAGGGGAACGGCAACATCCACTAGGATTGATGGTACAGTTAGGAAATACGGCAAACAGTTTGAAAGTATTGGAATGGGTTTTTCTCTCCTATCAACCCAGAAAAACAGTGGTCACCAGATATGAATTATTTGCACAACTCATTATTAAGGGAAGACAAAGAATTGTAGAAATATCTGGATTAGAACCTGTAATAATTTATGTTCCTGTATCTCAAAAGTACTTAGATTGGTTGTTAGCCAGTTCTCTGGAGTTTCAGATCGCAATCTCTGATTTTTTAGAACACGTTACAAATAGCTATCTGTCCGATAGATTATTGTCACTGTTGGCTAATCAACAGTTTGAAGAAATGCCTATGCGATCGGAGACCCCAGTGAACGGGATGACAGTCTTTACCGACGCAGGACGCAAATCCCGTAGAGCGGCTGTCACTTGGCAGGAAAATGACGAATGGAAACATCAACTGTTACCTGGGGTGTGTGGAGATTCTTTACAAACTATGGAACTTTGGGCAGTCCTTTGGGTATTCAAAAAATGGTCTCAAGAGGCTGTTAATGTTGTCTCGGATTCTCAATATGTGGTGGGCACGGTACAGCGACTTGAACATGGCATGGTTAAAGCAGTCAAAAATCCAGTATTATATTCCTTATTGCTGCAGCTGTTGAGGTATTTAAACCAATGACAGCAGCCGTATTTTATTACACACGTTCGTAGCCATCAGCACTGTGGGGGCTTAGCCATAGGAAATGCCCGTGCTGATCACCTCGTAGCTCCAGCCTGGATCGCACCTACGGTAAAAACATTTGAACAAGCTAGTCTGTCACATGACTTTTTTCATCAGTCAGCAAAGGCGTTGGCAAAACAGTTCCATATTCCCGTAACTGATGCTAGGGGCATTGTCCAGTCTTGTCCCAGCTGCCAGAAAGCAGGGATGGTGTCCTGGTTTCAGCCAGGATAGAGCTGGTTTTCTTCACAGAAGCCAGTGTGAGACTGTTTTGGATTTGGGATGAGAAACTGTTGATAATGTGCTGATGTTTTGGGTTGCTGCTGAGCAGTCAAGGACAGTCCAGCTTCCTGTGCTGGCCTGCCAGCGAGCAGGCTGGGGGTGCACGGGGAGCTGGGAGGGGACACAGCCGGGACAGCTGACCCAGACTGGCCAAAGAGATATTCCCTACCATCCGACGTCATGCCCAGTACATAAACTGGAGTTGGCCGGGGGGCGGAAATCGCTGCTCGGGGACGGGCTGTCGATCGCCGGGTGGTGAGCAATTGCTGTATTGGGCATCACTTGTTCTTGTACATTCCTTTGTCGGTATTATCATTGTTGTTTCCTTCTTTCTTTCTGTCCTATTAAACTGTGTTTATCTCAACCCACAAGGTTTTTTTTTTTCCTAATTCTCTCCCCCACCCTACTGTGGGAGGGGGAGTGAGCGAGCGGCTGCGTGGTGCTTAGTTGCCGGCTGGGGCTAAACCACGACAGATGGGCATTGGTATAGGGGTCAATCCCAAAGGGCTCCAGTCGTTACAGTTATGGCAGATGGATGTGACACATGTTCCAGAATTTGGGAGAATGAAATATGTCCATGTCTCGATAGACACTTTTTTGCATGCCATTTGGGCTACCGCACAAGGCGGAGAAACAGCGCGACATATTATCAAGCATATGCATGCTGCTATTATGGCCTTAGGAGTACCTTTACAGTTAAAAACGGATAATGGGCCTGCATATGTGTCTCGAAAATTTTCCCAATTCTGTCAGCTTTGGGGCATTCGACATATTACAGGGATTCCTCATTCCCCTACAGGGCAAGCTATCGTGGAGCGGGCGCATCAAACATTGAAAGCGCTTTTGCAAAAACAAAAAGGGGAAAGCGTGCTGGACACGACAGAACGACTTGCAAAGGCGGTGTATATGTTAAATTATTTGCGTTTTACGGGGGACAGGGAAGACCCTCCAATTGTGATTCATGCTTCAAGTCTACGATCTGGGGTGTCCCAGACTGGGAAAAGAATTTTAGTACAGTACAAAGATGTGGTCACTGGAGAATGGAAAGGACCTGCAGAGTTAAAAATGACTGGTCGAGGCTATGCTTGTATTCTTACAGATAGCGGAGTGAGATGGGTTCCAAGTCGATGGCTTCGACCATGGCAATTGCACCTCTCTCCACAAGCGGAAGAAAGTTGTTCGTGAGTCTGATAGTCACGTGTTTGATATGCCAGGTTCAGGCGTGGTTTTCCGTTCAACCAAGAAAAAATATCTGGGTTACACTAGCTAATCAAACGGGCCAAGGCCACCTTTGCTTATCTATATCCACTGCTGAGAATCCGTTTACAACATGCTTTGTTGGTCTGCCCTTAGGGGACTATGATTCGGCAATGGTGGTAAAGAAGACCGCCCCTGATCTAGCCTTGTTTTTAAAAATAACAAAAACCACTGCAGCTATGGATAAGTGGGACGGATGGATGGCACATGGACCACAGGAGTTGTTGGAACCGCAGGAGTTGGGTATTTTAGGATGCATTACAGCCCCTACCTGTTTATATTTTAATTATACAGGACAGGACGATACCAGATCACAGGATGTAAGCCCCACGTTGGCCGTTTTTCAGAATGCTACCAATTGGTGTAATTATACAACAAGCAACATCTCGCGCTCTACTATTGTCCCAATGAGACTCCCTAAAGGAATATTCTTGATTTGTGGTGATCGTGCATGGCAAGGTGTTCCCTCCCGTTTGAGAGGTGGTCCTTACACATTGGGGCACCTAACATTGTTAACTCCCAACACTTCTATGATATTGAACCTTACCCGACGGCATAGAATAAGACGACAGATTTGAAAATATCAGGAAGAGTGCAATGACCAACTGGATTTTTGGACTGTGGACAAAACCATACTAATCTCTTTCCTTGCCCCTGGGGTCGCTGCTGCCCAAGGCTTAACCACTTTAAATAAATTGGGATGTTGGCTAGCGAAACAAACCAATGCTACTTCTGCAACACTCAGTGCTTTGTTAATGGAAACTGACTCAATAAGGCATGCGACATTGCAAAATAGGGCAGCTATCGACTTCCTACTTTTGGCCCAAGGGCACGGGTGTGAGGAGTTTGATGGCATGTGTTGTATGAATTTAACAGATACATCACAGTCGGTAACTCAACAATTACAAAAACTGAAGGACTTAACGGACAGGTTACAGACAAGTTCACTAAAACTCGAATCATAGCTGTCAAGTTTGGGCCTAAGTGGATGGTTACAAGACTTAATAAAAGGGGCAGTTGTTATAGTACTTGTTATCTTAATACTAATGCTTATTGTACCATGTTTATTGCATTGTCTACAAGGAATGGTTCAAAAGGTAGTAAAGAATGCTTGGCTAGCTAATAACTCCAACGAGTATCTTACACACCCAATGAATGAGCTTTGTTAGATAATCACGCTCAAAACAAAAAGGGGGAGAGGTTACCACATTACCCTAAGAACGTTTGAATAAAGCCTTATATGTGTTAAATTATTTGCGGAAGGAGAAAGGACCTTTTCAACTGCTAATCAGGGGACGAGGTTGACGGTGGTGGCTGTTTTACCCATGGTTTTACCCATGGTTTTACCCATTTTGCAGGTTCCTCGAAGTGGGTGAGGCCATGGGTGGGGCAGTCGCCATCATCATCGTCGGACACATCTTGACACTATCAGGTGTCATCGCAATCTGGATGCCACCTCAGTCAAAAGAAAATGTAGGGGTAAATCACACTGGAAATTTGCGGTATCATGAGATGAACGTGGAAAGCTTTTGAGGCAAAGTGTTCTATAACTACAAATGCTTTGGTAAGATATAATATTGGTCTTCATAGCCTTATACAAGTACCTTTTTTCTATCACTAGGAGTAGTTTATATCACTAGAAGTAGTACAGCTAGAATTGTTTTGCTTTGTAATATTCTGCTATTGACTTAAGCATAAATTGATATGTGACTGCTGGGTTATGAAAAAATGCCGTGTGAACAAAGCCTACAAACCAATAGACGGGATGGCTGTGGCACGTGCAGCACGTCTGGCCAGCGGGCGCATACGCCATAGGCTCCCTGTGTTAAAAGGTGACAACTGAGGTGAGTTCTGACACTCGCTGGCCACGTGTGTCGAAACTCGTTCCTCTACAAATGTGTAATGCCGGGATTTCCTGAAGGGCAGTGGGCCGGTGTACGGCAAGGCCACCGTTGCCTCCGTGGGGACGCCCACGTAAAGCTGGCACCTACCAACTGCTGGGCTGAGTTCACGGCACAGGACGATACAAGAATGTACAGAGGGTCCATCTTTCTCACAGTCCTTGGGTTGCGAATGATCCATCAGGCTTTGTTTATACAAAAACAAAAAGGGGGAGATGTTGGGATCACTCTGCACGGCTCGACCTTAAGGAGAAGGAGCTGCAGCATTGAGAAGCTGGTAAACAGCTGGATATCTGCACGGCTCGGCCTTGAGAAGAGGGAGCTGTGGCATTGGGAAGCTGGTAAACAGCTGGACATCTGCAGGGCTCGGCCTTGAGGAGAAGGAGCTGTGGTAAACAGCTAAGAAGAAGCAAGGAAAACAGGGACACCTGCAAGCAGCAATCCTGACTGTGTGAGGGGCGCGTGGACAGCGCGTGATATCTTGTATATAGCCAATTACAATAATGTGTAGAACAAGCTGTAACCAATCATGAGTGTGTGCGCAGTGACTAAGCGAAAATTATGATATATATTGGAGTCAGACAAGACAATAAATAGCATTGACCTGATCATATTGGTCGTACGCGTCATGTCCGAGACTTCCGCATCATTTATTGATGTTCCTTGGGCTGACAGCAGTCCTCTTTCTTTCCAGAGGGCTCCATGAGCATGGATCACACCAAATGCATATTTAGAATCAGTCCAAATATTTACCCTTTTTCCTGCTGCTATTTGCAGAGCCTGCCTTAGTGCCACCAATTCTGCTTTCTGGGCTGAGGTATTTATAGGTGGTGTCCCTGACTCCAATACCTTGGAGGTGGTGACGACAGCATATCCGACCTTTCGTTTTCCTTCTTGCGCAAAACTACTCCCATCTGTAAATAATTCCAGATCAGGATTTTCCAAAGGTTTGTCTTTCAGGTCTGGTCTGCTGGAATAGACTTGTTCAATAGTTAACAGGCAATCATGTTCTAAATTTCCTGTTGGATTTTCTGTTGATAAGAATATTGCTGGATTAACAATCAGTGTGGTTTTCAATTCCACATCATCTTGTTCCAATAGGACAACCTGATACTTCAGCATTCTGCTGGGAGATAACCAATGACCCCCCTTTTGCTCTAGAACAGCTATTACCATATGTGGTGCGTACACCACCATTTTTTTTGACCCAAGGTCAATTTTCGCGCCTCTTGCATCAACAATACTGTTGCTGCCACAGCACGTAAACAACCTGGCCATCCTTTACTCACGTTGTCAAGTTGTTTAGAGAAGTACCTCACTGGTCGTCTCCAGGGTCCCAGCCGTTGCGTCAGCACTCCAAGAGCCAGATGTTGCCTTTCATGTGCAAACAACTCAAAAGGTTTGGTCACATCAGGTAATCCCAGAGCAGGTGCCATCATTAATGCCTTTTTCAGTTCTTTGAATGATTTCTGACATTGAGGTGTCCAAGTCAGATACTGATCCTTGGATTCCTTTAAAGCCTCATATAGTGGTTTTACATACAGTCCATAATCCAAAATTCAAAGTCGGCACCACCCAATCATTCCCAGAAAAGCTTGCAATTCCTTCGGGCTACTAGGTACAGGAATATTGACAGATAGCTTCTTTTCTTTCATTTCCCAATTGTCTCTGTCCTTGGGATATTTCAAATCCCAAATAAATCACTGTTTCTTTTCCTATCTGGGCCTTGTCTCTGGAGACTCTATATCCTCCTTGGCCCAGAAAATTTAGTAGACTGATAGTGATTTCAAAACATTTTTCTTTACTTTCTGCCGCTATCAGAATATCATCCACATACTGCAACAATGTGCCTCCCCCTTGGTTCTGTTTCTTCCATATCTCTAATTCCTTTGCCAATTGGTTCCCAAATATTGTAGGGCTATTTTTGAATCCTTGTGGAAGTACAGTCCATGTTAAATCAAGATGGAAAGGGTTGGGTGGACTTCTGAGCAGCATTGCTGGTGCATAACGTTCTTATGGTTACATCTATATAACCTTATTATGATTCCCACCACCTCGGTTACAACTTCACCTGACTACCATGACTTTTCAAATATCATGGAGAGTGGCTTGGCAACTACATCAACCAATTCCCTCAGGACTCTGGGATGTATCTCATCAGGTCCCATAGACTTTGAATGTTCAGGTTCCTCAGGTGGTCTCGAACCTGATCTTCTCTTACAGTGGGAGGGACTTTGCTCCTCCAGTCCCCATCTTGCACTGGTGTGGGAAGAGAGACTGACAGTGAAGACTGAGGCAAAGAAGTCATCAAGTACCTCAGCCTTCTCCTCATCTGTTGTTACCAGTTTGCCAGTCTTGCTCATCAAGGTGGGTATGCTTTCTTTGACCTTCCTTTTCTGGCTGACATACCTGTAGAAGCCCTTCTTATTATTCTTTGCATCCCTTGCCAAGTTCAGCTCCAACCATGCCTTGGCCCTCCTGATCTCACCCCTAAATGACCGAGCAGTATCCCTGTCCTCTTCCCAGGCTACCTGTCCCTGCTTCCACTGCCTGTGCATTTCCTTCTTGCCCTTTAGTTGGACCAGCAGGTCTCCACTCAGCCATGCTGGTCTCTTGCCTTCCTTTCCTGATTTCTTACACCTGGGGATCGAGAGCTCTTGCGCTCTGTGGAAAGTGTCCTTAAAGATCTGCCAGCTCTGTTCTGCTCCCTTGTCCCTGAGGGCAGTTTCCCAGGGGGTCCTATTGACTAACTCCCTGAAGAGCTGGAAGTTTGCTTTCCTAAAATTCAGGGTCCTGACTTTACTCTTCACCTGCCCCCTATATCTCAGGACTGCAAACTCCACCAGTGCATGATCACTGCAAGACCAAGCTGCCTCCAATCCTGACGTCACCAATTAGTTCACATGCATTGGTGACCAACAGGTCCAGTATGGCATCCCCTATGGTAGGGCTGTCTATTACCTGTCATTGGAAATTGGTGTATGACGATGGTGTGCTCTGTACAAACTTCTGCCACATGGGTTGTGTGCACTAGAATTCATCTGGATCTGTGTTGTCTGGGTCATTATAAATCACCTCCGCCACGGCCAATATTTTTTTTAAAATACTTTATTGTAGTCCACAGTGAGATATCCATTTGCACTGCTGTGTATTTTGTATAGAACTACTTGTTAACTCCTGTTACTGTTTTATCTTCAGAATTTAAGTTTCTTATCACTTGATTCTGGTCTCTAATCAGATTATACATGGCTGCAAAGAATGGAGCAATATATGTAATGAAAAGAACCCCAAAGTCTTCTGTGGAATTTGCATTGATCTCAGGATTAATTTGTTTTCTCCTAGAAATTCAGTAGGACAAATACACTTGTTTCACTTGCTTATTTGGAAAGATTTCAGAAAGGAAACAATGAATAAATAACATTGTTCAAATGTAGCCCATTAAACTAGTTATTTTTCCATAATTCTTTGTGAAACTGGCATATCAGCTCTCATTTAATCTATGTGATATGTTACAGCTTTGTACTACAAACAGTCCTTGCAAGTCTCTTCAGATGCTCATACAGGCCATAGGGAAGCTTCAGCCAACTTGTGATTTATATAGCTTTTCATTATTCCTTAAATATGCATGCAAGATTCAACACTCTGGGGCATTATATGCATGAATCAGATACCTGCAGGAAGACTTGGGTTCATGATTGAATTTTCAGATTATTTACATGATGTGTTTACAGATTTTAAGTTACTCTTGAAGATATTCTTCTTTTAAAAGGTAATCCTGGCTTGATTTAACTGTATCCTCATGTCATTTATCTAGTCCCAGAGAACAAACCTCAGAGAATGCAGGTGCAAATATGTAGCTATGAAAATATGGGTTCATTGTGCGATATCTAGATACTGCAGCATTGGCTGTCAGGAAAATTAAAAGGCGTGTTACAGTTTTTCTTTGAATGGAAACATGGCATAATCTATATGCCATGTTATAGGTGAAAGAACAGCTTTAAAATTGCCTTGTACCAGTCAGTCATGTCATAACAGCTATAGTCCCTGAAGGACAACCATATCTTGGGTTGCATCAGAGCAGCGTGGCCAGCAGGTCGAGGGAGGTGGTTCTGCCCCTCTACTCCGCTCTGGTGAGACCCTACCTGGAGTACTGAGTCCAGCTCTGCAGCCCTCAGCAGAGGAAAGACATGGACCTGTTGGAGAGGGTCCAGAGGAGGGCCTCGAAAATGATCAGAGGGATGGAACACTTCTCCTATGAGGAAAGGCTGAGAGAGTTGGGGTTGTTCAGCCTGGAGAAGAGAAGGCTCCGGGGAGACCTTATTGCAGCCTTTCAGTACTTAAAGGGGGCTTCTAAGAGAGATGGGGACTGACTTTTTAGCAGGGCCTGTTGCAATAGGACAAGGGGTAATGGTTTTAAACTAAAAGAGGGTAGATTTAGACTAGACATAAGGAAGAAATTTTTCACGATGAGGGTGGTGAAACACTGGAGCAGGTTGCCCAGAGAGGTGGCAGATGCCCCATCCTTGGAAACATTCAGGGTCAGGTTGGATGGGGTTCTGAGCAATCTGGTCTAGTTTAAGATGTCACAGAATCATAGAATCATTAAGGTTGGAAAAGACCTTCAAGATCATCAAGTCCAACCATCAACCCAACACCACCATGCCCACTAAACCATGTCCTGAAGCGCCACGTCTACACGTTTTTTGAATACTTCCAGAGATGGTGACTCTACCACCTCCCTGGGCAGCCTGTTCCAATGCTTGACCACTCTCTCCGTAAAGACATTTTTCCTAATATCTAGTCTAAACCTCCCCTGGCGCAACTTGAGGCCATTTCCTCTTGTCCTATTGCTAGTTATTTGGGAGAAGAGACCAACGCCCACCTCACCTTCCATTGTAAGTGTAAATTTCATTCCATTACTAAGTGTCCCTCCCACAGGACTGAGAGAGCCAGAACATCTGCTTGAGAAAGAACTTAAATAGCTACATAATGAAATGCATAAAGATAAAAAAAACTTCAACCATTCTTCTTTCATTTCTTTCACAACAAAAATAACACAGGATACAATATTTCGTTCTCCAGATCGTAGTAAAGTACGAACATAAAAAGTCATGGCACAAAATATCAGCTCCTAAAACCAAGGACCCATTTCAAAAGTTATTAATAACTTCCTATGGATCCCCAATAGGCATGTGGAGAATCAGGTACTTTCAAGCTGCAAAGCAGATCACAAAGCTACTTCTAAATAACAAAAAGGAATTCTGTGAGCAGCTACAGAAAGAAGGCACCAGTATATATTGCTGTATACAATACAGATTGTGTGTGGCCAAGGTCCTCAAAGGCATTTAGACATGTAACTCTCATGTAAACTCTTAAATAGTACTGAATAGACAAATATACTGTCACATAAAATCCAGACCACCTGTCATGAGTTCCTAGTCCATGCGTGTTTTGTTCTGTATCTCTCATTGTCTCAGTACATCACTTTGTCAATGATGTTTTTCAAAAAAGAACCCATAGATTTCATTATATACTCAGAAAGTTTAAAGAATAAATGAGTGTTAAGCTGGAAATGAGTTTCTGTCCTTATTTCTTACATTTCCCACATTTGCTTCAAAAATAAGGAGAGAAGATGACAATAACAGTGTTGGAAGACCACACACCTGACACAATATACGGCTGAATTCTATTTTAAATAGCAAATCAATATTAATTGATTTGTGTTCCAGTAACACAATAAATAATAATCTTCCCCTAATTTGCAATAAAGGGTGACATAACAATATCACTGAAGAGTCTTGTCCATTTTCCTGGAAGAATTTTAGGGGAGAACAGGTTTAGCAGTGGTAAGAAAAGTACGCATTAAAAATATCTGACACAAAGTATCCCAAGGAAACAGTAAAAACTGTATCCCAAGGAAACAGTAAAAACTGTGCTGTAGAAGTATTACATGAACATTTTAAAGATGCACATCAAATTTAAACTTATTTTTATGTACACAAGCAACAGCAAAAAAATACAATACTTCTTGTTGCATCTGCATGCTAGGTACAGAATATCATCCTGTTCCCATTCCTGTTCCAGAATAAAGTATCCACATTAGGGAGTTTTACTGGCACAACCATATGTTTAAATATATTATTCTCCAAACAATACTGGGAAAATACTGAGGGCAGACAAGTCTTCTTGAAGGATTTGTTTTCAGGAACAGACATGAACAACTGACTGGGGAGCTACAAACTAGACATGAATTTGAGCCAGCCATGTGCCATGGTAAAATGCCATATACCTGCAATGGCCCCAGCAGACCAGTATGGAAACTGACAATCACTGCAGTGTTACCCCCTTTGCTTTGGTCATCAAAACCGTACTCTGTCATCAAAGGAAACTTCTCTGTTGCAGTAACTTGCCTGTAAATGGATACAGCAATTTAAGGTCTGCCTCATATCAGCAACATGCTGTTTACAGGCTCTAGGCCACAGTGAGTATCAACAGGTACAAAAGGAAACTGAACATTAAAGAAAAATCTGTCATATGAAAAAAATAAGTCCTCAGTCTACATCCATAAGACATGGAGCAGCTGTGAAATTTGTGAAACTGCACTTAACATTTCTGAGTCACAGAATCACAAAATCATTAGGACTGGAAAACACCTGTAAGATCATCAAGTCCAACCATCAACCCAACACCACCATGCCCACTAAACCATGTCCCAAAGTGCCATGTCTACATGTTTTTTGAACTCTTCCAGTGATGGTGACTCCACCACCTCCCTGGGCAGCCTGTTCCAATGCTTGACCACTCAGAAAAGACATTTTTCCTAATATCCAGTCTAAACCTCCTCTGGCACAACCTGAGGCCATTTCCTCTCGTCCTATCACTAGTTACTTGGGAGAAGAGACCAACACCCACCTCACCACAGCCCCCTTTCAGGTAGTTGTAGAGAGCGATAAGGTCTCCCCTCAGCCTCCTCTTCTCCAGAATGAACAAACCCAGTTCCCTCAGTTGCTCCTTGTAGGACTTGTTCTCCTGACCCCTCACCAGCTTCGTTGCCCTTCTCCGGACACACTCCAGCAACTCAATGTCCTTCTTGTAGTGAAGGGCCCAAAAGTGAACACAGTATTCAAGGTGTGGCCTCACCAGTGCCGAGTACAGGGGCACGATCACTTCCCTACTCCTGCTGGCCACACTATTTCTGATACAGGCCAGGATGCTGTTGGCCTTCTTGGCCACCTGGGCACACTGCCGACTCATGCTCAGCCGGCTGTCGACCAGCATCCCCAGGTCCTTTTCCGCCGGGCTGCTCTCTAGCCACTCCTCCCCAAGCTTGTAGCATTGCATGGGATTGTTGTGACCAAAGTGCAGGACCCGGCACTGTTCACCACAACTCTCTGGGCCAGTTCTTTACCCAGGGAAGAATGCACCGGTCTAAGCCACAAGCTGCCAGTTTCTCCAGGAGAATGCTGTGGGAGACGCTGTCAAAGGCTTTACTAAAGTCCAGGGAGACAACATCCACAGCCTTTCACTCTTCCACTAGGTGGGTCACCTGGTCATAGAAGGAAATCAGGTTGATTAAGCAGGACCTGCCTTTCATGAACCCATGCTGGCTGGGCCTGATCCCTTGGTTGTCCTGCACGTGCCCTGTGAGCACTCTCAAGACGAACTGCTCCATGATCTTCCCCGGTACGGAGGTCAGGCTGACAGGCCTGTAGTTCCCAGGATCCTCCTTCCAGCCTTTCTTGTAGACGGGCATCACATTGGCAAGCCTCCAGTCATCTGGGACCTCCCCTGTTAACCAGGACTGCTGATAAATGATGGAGTGGCTTGGCAAGCTCCTCCGCCAGCTCTCTCAGTACTCTCGGGTGGATCCCATCAGGCCCCATAGACTTGTGGGTATCCAGGTGGTTTAACAGGTCCTTATCTGCTTCCTCCTGGTTTATGGGCTGGTTATTGTGCTCTCCATCCCCATCTTCCAGCTCAGGGGGCTGAATACCCTGCGGATACCTGGACTGGCTATTAAAGACTGAGGCAAAGAAGGCATTAAGTACCTCAGCCTTGTCCTCGTCCTTGGAGACAATGTTCCCCGCCATATCCAGTAAGGGATGGAGATTCGCCTTGCCTCTCTTTTTTTTGTTAATATATTTGTAGAAGTATTTATTATCCTTTACAGCTGTGGCCAGACTGAGCTCTAGCTGGGCTTTTGCCTTTCTTATTTTGTCCCTGCTTGACCTAACGAGATCCTTGTACTCTTCATGAGTTACCTTCCCTTTCTTCCAGAGGTGATAAACTCTCCTCTTTTCCCCGAGTGCCATCAAAATCTCCCTGTTCAGCCAGGCCAGTCTCCTTCCCCGCCAGCTCTTCTTACGGCACATGGGGACCGCCTGCTCCTGCGCCTTTAAGATTTCCTTCTTGAAGACTGTCCAGCCTTCCTGGACCCCTTTGTCCTTCAGGACTGTCTCCCAAGGGACTCTCTCAACCAGTGACCTGAACAGGCCAAAGTCTGCCCTCTGGAAGTCCATGGCAGCAGTTTTGCTGACCCCTCTCCTTACTTCCCTCACAACCGAGAATTCTATCATGTCACGGTTGCTAAGCCCAAGATGGCCTCTGACCACCACATCTCTCACCAGTCCTTCTCTGTTTGTAAACAGCAGGTCAAGCAAGGCATCTCCCCTGGTAGGTTCACTTACCAGCTGTGTCAGGAAGTTATCCTCCACACACTCCAGGGACCTCCCTGATTGTTTCCTCTCTGCCGTGTTATGCTTCCAGCAGATGTCCGGTAGGTTGAAGTCCCCCACAAGAACAAGGGCCAGCGAATGCGAGACTTCTGCCAGTCGCTTATAGAATGTCTCATCTGTCTCTTCATCCTGGTTGGGTGGTCTGTAACAGACTCCCAGCAAGATATCTGCCTCATTGGCCTTCCCCCTCATCCTTACCCACAAGCACTCTACTTGGTCTTCACAATCATTGATTTCTATACAATCAAAACTCTCCCTAACACACAGAGCCACCCCACCACCTCCCCTTCCTTGCCTATCCCTTCGGAAGAGCTTATAGCCATCCATTGCAGCACTCCAGTCATGAGAAGCATCCCACCATGTTTCTGTGATGGCGACTAAGTCATAGCTGTCCTGCTGCACAATGGCTTCCAGCTCCTCCTGTTTGGTGCCCATGCTGTGTGCATTGGTGTAGATGCACTTGAGCTGGGCTATCGATTTCAACACTGGCACGCCATCCCTAGGCTCATCTCTAGTGAGCCTGGTTTTATCCCCTTCCCCCTTTGAACCTAGTTTAAAGCCCTCTCAATGAGGCCTGCCAGCTCGTAAGCAAGAATCCTTTTGCCCCTTGGAGACAGTTGCATGATGCAGCTCTGCTTTCCCGGAGATGGATGAACACCTGCCTGCCAATGGGAAGTAGTGAATGAATTCCTTGTTTTGCTCTGCTTGCGTGCGTGGCTTTTGCTTTGCCTATTAAACTGTCTTTAACTCAGACCATGAATTTCCTCACTTTTTCTCTTCTGATTCTCTCCCCCATCCTACCGTGGGGGAGTGAGTGAGCGGTTGCATCATGCTTAGTTGCTGGCTGGGGTTAAACCACGACAGTCCATTTTGGCGCCCAACATGGGATATGAAGGGTTTGAGATAATGACTGGTTTTATTGGAATGTGCTAGATAGAATTTATACCTATTATTGCTGTTTATCTATTAATTGCCAGGCTCCTGTGCTTGCCGTGGATTTGCTTTCCTTGCGTATATTAGAGTCTAGTGCTCGTTACTGGCTGCTTTTTGCTTTCGCTGCTTGCTGTACTGCTGTACTGCTTATCGGCTGACTCTGCTGTGCCTGGGAACATTTTGATAACAGCAATGGTGATGCACCTGGGCTGGCAGATGGCCAGGGCATTGCTGCTTTTTGTGCACTGCTGTCCTGGACAGGCTGGAACTCCAGTGTGAACTCGAGTCGAAGGGACTGTGACCTGTGGATGAGTCCATGTGGGAGCAGGACACCCTGAAGCATCCGTGGCCATTGAACAAGCCCATGCCAGAGCACATATATCTTGAAGTGTCTGTGGCCATGGTTATGTCTGTGCCGCAGCAGGTATACTTCTGATGGGATTGTGACACAAGGATAAGTCCACGCTGGAGAAGGTACATCTCGAAGCATCTGTGGCTGTGGATAAATCCACATTGCAGCAGGTACACCTTTGAGGCATCAGTGGCTGTGCTTGAGGTCATGCGGGAGCACCTCAAAGTGTGTGGCCATGGATAAGCCCTCAATAGTGCAGGTACATTCCTGGAGGGACTGGAACTATGGGTAAGGCCATGCTGGAGCAGTTTTACTTCTGAAAGGACTGTGGATGAGGGTAAGGCCACACTGGAGCAGGTATACCTCCGAAGTTTTTGTGGCCCATGGAGGAGGCCATTTTGGAGCAGGTGCACCTCGAAGTGACTGCAACTGTGGATAAGTCTATGCCACAGCAGATATACCCCTGGAGAGACTGTGGCTCATGGAAGGGACTGCAGTCTGTGGATAAGTCCAAGCCGGAGCAGAGGCAAGGGGAGGAGTTCATTGCAATGTTAAACCCCATGATATGGCCCAAAGGGCCCAGGGGTGGAGATTGTAATGGAAATAATACCTTTAAACTGTTGTAACCCATGATTTGAGTTGCATGTTATAGGAACTACTATAGTGGGAACCACCTGAACCAATGGAGGACAAGCCTTACAAGAAGCAGTGCAAGTGCAACAGTGACCTGACCTGAGCTGGTTTTGGTGCCCAGTAACTCCACACACCACACTACCTCTCCTGCGTTGAGTGACCACCATAAGAGATGGAGCCCAAAGTCATGGACTAAATGAACTCAGTGGACATTTCATGGATGTTTGTGGACATTTTACAGACAGTTTACAGGGCTGGTCTATAGACTAAGGGGATGATAATCTGTGTATTATATCAAAGGATGGGAAGGGGGGTGGTGGTCAATAAGGTTGTATTGGATAGTGTGGGACCTGAGCATGACATAAACGGTATGGAATAAGGGGTGGATACTGTCCTGGTTTCAGCTCGGATAGAGTTAGTTTTCTTAACAGCATCTAGTATGAGACTATGTTTTGGATTTGGGATGAGAAAATATTGATAATGTTTTGTGTTTTTGCTAAGCAGTCAAAGACTGTCCAGCTTTTCATGCTGGCCTGCCATCGAGAAGCCTGGAGGTGCATGGGAAGCTGGGAGGGGACACAGCCAGGACAGCTGACCCAGGCTGGCCAAAGGGATATTCCATACCATATGACGTCATGCTCAGTATATGAAGCTGGGAGGAAGAAGAAGGAAGGGGTGGAGGGACGTTCGGAGTGATGGCGTCTGTCTTCCCAAGAAACCATTATGCGTGATGGAGCGCTGCTTCCCTGGAGATGGCTGAACACCTGCCTGCCCATGGGAAGTAGTGAATCAATTCCTTGTTTTGCTCTGTTTGCGTGCACGGCTTTTGCTTTGCCTATTAAACTATTTTTCTCTCAGACCATGAGTTTTCTCACTTTTGATCTTACGATTCTCTCCCCCGTCCCACCGTGGTGGAGTGAGCGAGTGGCTGTGTGGTGCTTAGTTGCTGGCTGGGGTTAAACCACGACAGGTACATTTTAGCGGCTCAGCTAACCTATTCTTTTGGCCATAGTCGGGGATTTCAATATTCAGTGATTTCTCCAGAACCAATGCTCCTATCCATATTGATGATGCTGCCCTTTTTGTAGCTTTGTCATCCTTCTTGTTTCCTCTGACAACATCAGTGCATCCTGACTGATGGGCCTTACAATGCATTATTGCTACCTCTTTAGTTTTTTTGACCACTTCCAGCAATCCCATGATTTCAGAACTGTATTTTATAGGAGTCCCCTGTGAGGTTAATAGTCCTCTTTCTCTCCAAATTGCTCCATGGGCATGCACTACCCCAAAGGCATATTTTGAATCTGTATAAATTTTAACCCACTTTTCATTTGATAATTCCAGGGCTCAGGTCAAAGCGATCAGTTCTGCTTTTTGAGCTGATGTATTAGCTGGTAAGGGTTTTGCTTCTAATTTTCCTTCCAAAGTCACAACAGTGTATCCCCAGCTCTTTGTTCTCCTTTAATTGCAAAAACTGCTCCCATCAGTATACAACTCCTAATCAGGATCTTCCAGGGGGGTATCTTTCAAGTCCATTCGACTGGAATATACCTGCTCAATAGTCTGCAAGCAATTATGTGTTAATTCTTCTTCTCCATTAACAGGTAGCAAGGATGCAGGATTCAAAACACTGGACATTTTTAATATCACATCATCCTTTTCAAGTAATATAGCCTTATATTGTAATATCCAGCTCAGGGATAACCAATGGTGACCCTTTTGTTCCAAAACAGATATAACAGCATGTGGCTCATATACAGTGTTTTTTTGTCCTAGAGTCAATTTTGGGGCTTTTTTTATTACCAACACTGTAGCCGTTACTGCCTTCAAACATCCCGGCCATCTGGAGCTCACCTTATTGAGTTGTTTTGAAAAATAAGCTACCAGTCTCTTCCAATCTCCCAATGTCTATACTGGGATCCCCAAAGCCATATGTTTTCTTTCATGCACATATAATCCGAATGGTTTCATCAAATTTGGGAAACCCAATGCCAGGGCATTCATTAATGCTACCTTTATGTCATCAAATCCCTTTCGACACTCCAGGGTCCATTCCAATATCTCTCCAGAGCCTTTGATTGCTTCATATAGTGGCTTAGCCATAAGTCCAAAATTGGGTGTCCAGATATGACACCAGCCTGCCATTCCCCAAAATCCTCATAGTTCTTTCTTGGACCTCAGGGGAGCAATCTGGCAAATGGCCTCCTTCCATTCTGTTCCTAACCTTTTTTCTACTTGGGAAATTTCAAAGCCCAAATACGTCACAGTCCTCTGTGCAATTTGGGCATTTTTCTGAGATACCCTATATCCCGCCAGTCCTAGAAAGTTAAGCAGACTGATCGTGCTTTCTTTATATTGTTCAAAAATATCTGCTCCCAATAAAATATCATCCACATATTGTAATAAGGTAGTTGATGAATTCCTACCTCGCCATTGCTCCAGTTCCTTGGCAAGTACGTTACCGAACAATGTAGGACTATTCTTAAATCCTTGGGGAATCACAGTGCAGCACATCTGTGGTTTTTGTCCTGTAGCATGACTCTCCCATTCGAATGCAAACATCTCCTGGCTGTTTTCCTCTAAAGGGATGCAGAAGGCATCTTTCAGATCTAAAACAGTGAAAAAAGCGTTAGAATCATTCATTGTGGTCAACAAGGTAAATGGATTTGGCACCACAGGATGCACATCAACTGCTATTTGATTATGGCCCGCAAATCCTGGACCGGTATTCCTGTGAGCAGGGCTTTTTTACTGCTAAAATGGGAGTATTGTATTCTGATTGGAACTCTTGCAACAGTCCATATTTTAGAAAATTCTTGATTATCGGTTCTAATCCAATCCGAGCCTCTAACTTCATGGGGTATTGTTTTCATCTTACAGGTTTTGCTCCTGGTTTTAATACTGCCTTCACTGGTTCAGCAGATTTAGCTCTCCACGGTTTCTCCAATGCCCATACAAAGGGGACCACTGCATTCATCATTTCTGCTGATATTTGTTCTTTCAGTTCTTCTTGTTCTTTGGAAGATTCCTGTAACAGATAAATTTGCGCCTGCCAAGCATTATCTTGTGGGATATGAATGGGAATTCTATTTTTATTGAAAGTTATTTGAGAGGTAAGGGGCACTCTGGCATACACAAAAATTCATGAGTTAAAACTTTATCTCCTACTTCATATTTAATTGGTTGGAAAAAAGGCCTTACTTCTCACTTTCCCGTGGCCCCAATCACTGGCACAGAAAATTTATTTACAGAAACTTGTAAGCTGGCAGATCTTTAAGGACACTTTCCATAGAGCGCAAGAGCTCTTGATCCACAAGTTTAAGAAATCAGGAAAGGAAGGTAAGAGACTGGCATGGCTGAGTCGAGACCTGCTGGTCAAACTTAAAGGCAAGAAGGAAATGCACAGGCAGCAGAAGGTATCCCAGGAAGAAAACAGGGGCGCTGCCTGATTGTGTAGGGATGGGGTCAGGAAGGCCAAGGCGCAGCCGGAGCTGAACTCGGCAAGGGATGCAAAGAATAATAAGAAGGGCTTCTACAGATATGTCATCCAGAAAAGGAAGGTCAAAGAAAGCATACCCACCTTGATGAGCAAGACTGGCAAACTGGTAACAACAGATGAGAAGGCTGAGGTACTCAACTACTTCTTTGCCTCAGTCTTCACTGGCAGTCTCTCTTCCTACACCTCTAGAGTAGATGGACCTCAAGGCAGGGACTGGGAGAGCAAAGTCCCTCCCACTGTAAGAGAAGATTCGGTTCAAGACCACCTGAGGAACTGGAACATACACAAGTCTATGGGACCTGATAAGATGCATCCCAGAGGCCTGAGGGAATTGGCTGATGTAGTTGCCAAGCCACTCTCCATGATATTTGAAGAGCCCTGGCAGTCAGGTGAAGTCCCTGCTGACGATTGGAAAAAGGGTAACTTTGCACCCATTTTTAAAAAAGGTGGCAAGGAGGACCCTGGGAACTACTGACCTGTCAGCCTCACCTCTGTGCCTGGGAAGATCATGGAACAGATCCTCCTAGAAGCTATGCTAAGGCACATGGAGGGCAGGGAGGTGATTCAAGACAGCCAGCATGGCTTCACCAAGGGCAAGACCTGCCTGACCAACCTAGTGGCCTTCTAGGATGGAGTGACCACATCAGTGGACAAGGGAAGAACTACTGATGTTGTCTATCTGGACTTCTGTAAGGCCTTTGACATGCTTCCCCACAACATCCTTCTCTCAAAACCGGAGAGATTTGATGGGTGGACTGTTGGGTGGATGAGGAATTGGTTGGATGGTCGCATCCAGAGGGTAGTGGTCAACAGCTCAATGTCCAGATGGAGATCGGTGACGACGGGTGTCCCTCAGGGGTCCGTATTGGGACCAGTACTGTTTAATATCTTCACCAATGACATAATGAGATCGAGTGTACCCTCAGCAAGTTTGCAGATGACACCAAGCTGAGTGGTGCAGTTGATATGCCTGAGGGATGGGATGCCATCCAGAGGGACCTGGACAAGCTCAAGGAATGGACCGGTGTGAACGTCATGAGGTTCAACAAGGCCAAGTGCAGGGTCCTGCACCTGGGTCGGGGCAACCCCCAGTATCAATACAGGCTGCGGGATGAAGGCATTGAGAGCAGCCTTGCCGAGAAGGACTTGGGGGTACTGGTGGATGAAAAGCTGGACATGAGCCGGCAATGTTCACTCGCAGCACAGAAAGCCAACCATATCCTGGGCCGCATCCAAAGAAGCGTGGCCAGCAGGTCGAGGGAGGTGATTCTGCCCCTCTACTCTGCTCTGGTGAGACCCCACCTGGAGTACTGAGTCCAGCTCTAGTCCAACCCCCCTACAATGAGCAGGGGCATCTTCAACTAGATCAGGTTGCTCAGAGCTCTGTCCAACCTGACCTTGAGGGTTTCCAGGGATGGGGCATCTACCACCTCTCTGGGCAACCTGCTCCAGTGTTTCACCACCCTCATTGTGAAAAATTTCTTCCTTATGTCTAGTCTAAATCTATCCTCTTTTAGTTTAAAACCATTACCCCTTGTCCTATCGCTACAGGCCCTGCTAAAAAGTCAGTCCCCATCTTTCTTCTAAGCCCCCTTTAGGTACTGAAAGGCTGCAGTAAGGTCTCCCTGGAGTCTTCTCTTCTCCAGGCTGAACAACCCCAACTCTCTCAGCCGTTCTTCATAGGAGAGGTGTTCCATCTCGCTGATCATTTTTGTAGCATTCCTCTGGACCCTCTCCAACAGGTCCATGTCTTTCCTCTGCTGAGGCCTCAGAGCTAGACGCAGTACAACAGCTAGATCCAAGTACTGGGGATTTCTCTAGGCTTTTGTACTAGTAAAATATTTAAATTTTAACATTTTATTTCTAGCTTCTGTTTACTTAGGAAAATTATATGTAGAAAGTTTGTTTGCACTGATATCAATTTGAAAAAAAAGAAAGAAAATGTTTCCATTGATTTCCACATCATCAAGAGTATGCTCATAATATTGAGTGCAGTCCTTAGCTGACGCAAACTGATAGAATTTTACTGAAGTCTGTTTTCTGCCTGCTGTTAAAATTATTGTGCCTCATGTCCCAGAGTTTACTCCCTTATGTTCTGTGTATAGGACCAAATTAGTTTTATTACTAAATGAATTTATACTTTGGAAATGCTTCATCTTAGGACTTTTAACATATTAACCATCAGCTTAAGCAGTTTTTCCTCACGGTTTTCAGTTTACTTCTAAGCTTTTTAATCTGGTGTCTTTCATAACATTTACAATAGGGTGCAAATCTGTGGCTTTTCAGTCATAATAATATTCATGTCGTTAACTGGTGAACAACCTGTTTTATAAATTGAAGGGTGTTGAATTTGCAACCATTTCATTCCTGTATCATGAAAACAATCCAGAGCGTAATCATTTCAAAGTTTAATGTATGCTATATATAATCTCTTCTCAAGTGAAAAAATAAATCTGATTATGATAATGTCCACACTAACATTTATTAGATGACTTGCCTTAAAAAGTCCAAGAAAATTAATAGTTTGAAATTTCAAATAGCCTCCCCTCTATTTATTGAGGTACTCAGAGGAGTTAAAGGCAAATTTATTACTTCAACATCAAAAGAAAATAAACTAATCAATATTTTTCTGAAGAGAGGCAATTACATTTAAGAACATAAAAAAAACAGTTACCAAGCAACTATGTTCGGCCTACATATATTGTCAATTCATAAGCTCTAGCAGAGTACAGGAAATGACAGGCTGTCGCTACAGAACAGAGACATGCAGAATTATGCCATTTCTTTCCTGCGTTACCTCCTACAGGAGAGAGATCAATTATATCCTACATACATTGATGAGGTTAAATAACTGCAGTAAGTTTGAAATATTAGGATGTCTCAAAGCAGTCACATAATGCAGTGAGAATGCTTCCAGGAATATAGCCACTTACCTCTAAAACATCACTACCATCTATACACTGAACAAACATCTTTTCCATAGCTCTCTGGGTAAAAATGTAACTGAGTTTCCCCAGAATTTCAGAGGTAGAATTAGCATTTCAGTTTGGCCCATCAGTGTTGTAATTTACAAGTCATTGTGATCCTGCAATTATAGCAGATGGGCAGATTGTTGTGGCAGCATGAAACACCATTAACACTCTGCATGGGTGTAACCTTCAGTCTATACACAGTAAATTACAGAACTAGGATCTATGATTATTCTTTTCTGGGCTTCTGATACTTTCCCAGTGGTCCATCCTTGGCTACTTTCTGAATACATGACAGAATCAAGGCCTAAATGAAGTCAGTAAGAATTTCCTAATAATCTTTGTATAAAAGAACCATGAGATTAGGGGACATTTATTTCAAAATCAAATTTTAAAAAAAGGAAAAGCTTAAAAGCTGTTATTGCTGCTATTGTAGCAATATGGCTGAGATAATAAGAACTGATTCCTCTGTTGCAATGACAACAAAAGTACTTGAACATCTACTCAGGCAGCATGTATCACTGTCAGCAGTAAACAGATACCATAAAATAGAATTTGAAATTTTGTAAAAACATTTGACTGTATTCTCCTTTTCTCTGTTTTCCCAAATAGATTCCTCTTGTGAAATGCGTTCATCTGATTCGTGTGATGAAGTGTAACCTTCTGTACTTTTATGGATTTCTCCTGCACCATAAAAAGGGGTATTTTACAGGAGAAAGTTAAACTACTTTGCTGGTATATCAGCTCAAACCAGTTTGACCACTGACCGCATAGTATTGTGTAAAGAGAAACTTGTAAAGTGCATGCATAAGGTTTGGGGTCATCCTGGGGGCACGCTGAGGAAGATTTGAGAAGACTCTAGAAGGAGAAGAGGGCATGCGCCGAAGAAGACACGCCTATTCATGAATATGTATTAACAAGACAGGATATAAACCAAGAACAGGAACTGTACGGTGTGCGTCTTGGTGGAGCGGAGACTCCTGGCGCACCCAGCGCTGTTTGCTTGCCTCTATTCGCTTAATAAATTGTAAACTTGAATTGGAATCCTGTTTGGGACTAAGTCATTTATCACACTCTTGTTGTATACCAAAAGGAATAAAGAAATGTAAAAATAGTTGGCTTGTTAGCTGGTTAACTGAAAAAAATGAAGACACACACTTTCTTCTGTATGCCAGTAAAACTGCAAAACACCAAACATGATTAAATAATCACAGAGATATAGAACCGTGTCCTGGTTTTGGCTGGGATAGAGTTAATTTTCTTCCTAATAGCTGGTATAGTGCTGTGTTTTGGATTTGGTATGAGAATAATGCTGATAAAACACTGATGTTTTTAGTTGTTGCTAAGCAGTTGTAGTGCTTCTACTCAGTCAAGGACTTGTCAGATTCCCATGCTCTGCCAGTGGGGAGGTGCACAAGAAGCTGGGAGGGGACACAGCCAGGACAGCTGACCCATACTGGCCAAAAAGATATTCCCTACCATATAATGTCATGCTCAGTATATAAACTGGAGTTGGACATTGTGGTGGTGCACTCCCCCCCCCTCCTTCGCCTTGTACCTGGGCCGCTCTAAGGTGCCTGACAAGCCTTGGCCTCTGAACAAAGGGTTTGGCGGTTGAAAGCCCCTCAACCGTACCAAGCACTCTTGTGTAGCCAAGGAGGAGAATGGCACTGAGTGTATCAGGAACCGATCGCCTAAACAAGGTACAGAACAAGAACAGAACTAATCAATTATCTCCAGACAATCCTGGCAGCAGTACTGTTAAAACTTGAGAAACCACCTGCCTGGATTGTGGAAACTCACTGATGCCTAAAGTCAATCATCTCCCAGCCCTATAAATAGTGGTCCCAAGTGAGACCCTTTGAGCTCTCCTGGACCGCAGCAGGCTGTGACCAGCACCTCCCTCTGAGTGGGACGCCTCTCAGAGTCCGTGAACCCTCAAGAGTTCGTGATCAACGCAGAGGCTCAACTGTGCACCCGTTGAGTCACACAAAGCATTCGATATGAGTATTTGACTGAATTCGAGGGGGATATTTAATAGGTACCTTTGTACATATCTATCTCTTTTCTCTATATCTCTTTATGTGTCTCTATCTCTACACCTATATGTGTGTGTGTTTAAGGATTCTTAGTAAGTTTAAGTTGATTATGTTGCTAAGTTTTATATTATTTGATACTGTGATTTATCTCAATATCGTTAGTGAATTTGATTGCTGTTATTTTGTATTAGATTGTTGCAGTCCTGAAGTTACACCAAGTACAATGCATATCACTACACCAGAATCCCTGATACCCTATCCCTTTAGTCATGAACCATTGACCAAGTCTGGGACTAGAAGTGGATTCATCCACACCTAGACTCCTCTCTGAGAAGGAGTTTAGAAAGCAAGGGGGTCCACTCTGAACCTCGTGACTCAACGGGAGGGCATTCCTTTACTTTCCTTACCTAACCTTATTCATAAACCATTGACCAAGTCTGGGACTAGGGGTGGATTTCGGTCCACTCTGAACCTCGTGACTCAACGGGATGGTCTCCCCTACTTTCTCTCCTCAATATACACATTAACTCGATTCGATACACGAGAAAATCATTCCAATTTAATCGTAATTTGATTCCTCTCTGTATACCTTTTCCATGTTGAATCAGTAATAGTGTGAACCTTGCCATTGAATTCTGTTGTCGCGCTTTTGCAAATTTATATTAAAATCATTCATTTTCTGATATCTTTGGTGGTGCTTCTTTAAGTGGCCTAAATTATCCATTTGCGACAAATTGGCGTAGTTGTCAGGATAGATCCATCGCGCGCTGATTCTGTGTTTTGCACCATTGTTATCAGCAGCTTCCCATGCATACGGGCCACAAGGTTTAGCTAAAGTCATGGGCACAGTGACAATGGACGGTAGGTTAACCATTACAGGTTGTCCTGGTTGTAATGTCGTAAGGCACCTTTGTTGCTCGGTAGATGGAGCACTAAGCTTAGCCTCTGAAAAGAACGCTCAGCTCACCAGGCTCCCAGTGGGTCCATACCAATTATTCAATTGACAAAGTACTCTGGAAAGTCGAGCATCCCACTGAGTCTTGTGTGGTTCGAGGCTCCTTTTCAATAGGCCATTATCTCTCTCTACCATCCCGTTTGATTGGGGATAATATGGGGTGTGGAATACCCATTGAATTTCTCTCTGTTTTGCCCATTCTGTACCTCTTTGCATGAGAAATGTGAGCCATTGGCGTAGTCGGCAGGATGGCAAGTAGTATCACTGATTACTTACAAAAGCATGGAATAAGTCCAAGTCCTAACTTCTCAGAAGAATGGTCTCGTGAGAATTGGCATAATTAAGGAGCAGCAGAGACCGTTACACGGAAGAAAAGGAGAAAAACAAAAGTTGGAGGAAAAGATTGAAATTATGCTTATGCAGGCCCCCAATCCCCCCCAACATTATACATATTAGAAAATTAATAGTGTCTTCTGAAGAATGGGATGGAGATATATGGAGTGACTCCGATGATAACAAACCTGACAAAACCGATTCTTTAACTCCTCCAAATTCCCCTGTCCACAAGGACAGACCTATTATAAAAACAGAAGAAACACTGGACCTCAGGGTTGTGCCAGAGATCGCACCCGAAAAACTACCCCATTTGATCCAATTCAGTTAGCTAATTTACAAGAACACTATGGCCATAAGCCAGGCGAAACTGAGACTGAATATTTGTGGCAAGTGTGTTTAACTGGGGGAGATAGGCTCTTACTAAGTGGTGATGAAGCCAATGGATTTTGGGGTCCTGGTGTCTTTTTAAATGCTGGCCCTGCACCCCCAAATGATCCGCACTCGATAACAAGCAGAGTGGCATACTGGACTGGTAGAATAGATATGCTAGAGAGACCTCTCTACAGTTATCACTAAGGCTGCCTGTATCCAAGCTATGCATGAACGTGGAGCTCACAATGTGCCTTTATCAGTGATCGTAAATCATGAGACGTTAAAGCCATTAATTAACAGAGCCCCTGCCATGCTTAAACCTTACCTCGTTGCAAAACGAGATGAAATTAGGAGAGATATGAATTTCAATGCACTATTAAACATGAGGAATGCTATTGAAGATCAGGAAGAATTGATACATAGAATCCTCCCTACCTGGGCAACATTAATGCATGATATTATAAATCATGGTCAAGAAATGGGATGGGGTGATTTGCGTACTGAAAACCAGACTGCAGGCCATAACATTAGATGACTTAAGCAAATTCCCCAAAATAGTTCGGAGCCCACCAAATGCCACCTTAGAACCCAGAAGTGGAAGGAACTATATAATCAAGCATTAGCATTAGGCATTCAAAAAATTGCAATTCAGAGACAATCTCCTAGTGCTATACAGAGCCTAATTACTGCATTCCAGAAAAAAGACAGCCCAAATACTCAGACACCAACACCAATTCTGAGAGGGAACAATAACCCTTTCTCTCCCCAAAATCCAAAGTAAAAAAACAAGTAGTGCCCGGATGGCAATTGGGCCTACCTGTCCAGAGAGTAGAACCTTATCAATGGATAAATGATAACGGCCATACATTCTGATCCCAGTTGGCCCTCAACAACAATTGGCAAAATTCCTAATAGACACAGGAGCACAAATTTCAGTATTAACACAACAGGATACTGAGAAGCTGGGTATATGACCTGGATGGCAAAGAGTTAACATCACTGGAGTAAACGGAGCAAGTGTTCTTTGCCAAACTGCCAAGGCTAATTTATGGCTCCCTGGCGAGAAGCATATATCCTCTGCTCGCTTTGCAGTTAAAGATCACAAAGAAAATGTTATAGGATTTGATGTTCTGAATGGACGGAATGGGTGCCTGCCGGATGGCAGTGTGTGGTCCTTCAGTTCAAAAATCAAGCCTAACCCTAATGTCACCGAAATCGGGAATAAACCTCGTAACACCAATGTAGTGTTAAAAGGCAGGCATTCTTTATTTTCAGCGCTGGGAACACGGGGGATAGTTCCTCCTAAATCGTGTTCGCTCAATCAGTTCAAAAGTCAAACATTTATAGGTCTACGACTACAAGATTAATACATATTCATCAAGTATCCATACAATGATTGGTTAAGTATTCCTTGCCTACCATGTAAATGATCACGCATGCTCACTATAATTTCTTGGGATTTTACTTCCTTAATCTTTTGAGTCGGAGGGTTTCTTGAGTGGGTGGTCTCTGAGTCGGTGGTCGCGATCTCCCCCTGCCAGAATTACCTTTCCCACAAAGTTCACTTAAACTTGGCAACACTCAACAGGCTTTCACAGGCTATCGGCCCAATATGCAATCATTCACCCCACAGTCCTTTGTTTTAAGACAGGACTATAGAATGAATAATCACTTACCCACCGGACCATAGAACTGACCAAGGTGTTCCTTCTTTCTGACTACTTGTTATTAGAACAAAACATAATACCATGATCACAATGTTACACTTAACTCCTTGATAATTAAATCAAGATGGGAAGGGTCAGGTGAGTCCTCAAGCAGCACTGCTGGTGTATAACACTGATGCGTAACCTATTCCTATATTACGTCTTTTATTACTATCCTATTTTCTAATTATCGTTTGATTTCCCCATCACCTTGGTTACATTTTCCCCCCTTTGGAAGTTTTGAAATAATCTCTTTTCAATACTTCCATTACAAATTAATTTCCTTATTAACATTCAATCAATTTATTGTTTGATGGTAGGAGCATTATCAGTTAGTCCATTTAAATTTTGGTGTCCCCCTGTAGTCATGGCAAGTATAATTTTACGGTCAATTGCCGCTCTTCTATAGAATTCTCTTCTTAAACAATGATAAATGAATAACACTCCTAAGAATATTAATAGCAACAATAACATAGTGTTAATCAAGGACTTTACCCAAGTACTCAAATTCCACCCTAATCCACTGAAAATTTTATCAAACCAATCTACCTGCATGTCTTGTTGTATTCTCTGGGTATCTTTTTCTATCTGTTCCAATAGATCCAGGTCATGTTCAACATCCTGGGTAACATTTGGGATATGTATGCAACAATGATCTATCCTATCTCTCAGGTATCCGCAAACTCCATGTTCTTTTAATAGGAGCATATCCAAGGCCATCCTGTTTTGTAAAACCATTTTTGAAGTCACTTGTAGTTGTAAATTTAACTGTTTGAACCCTTTTTTTGTCACATTAGCCAATTTCTCCACCTGTCCTGTCAGCTTATACAACCAAGCTCTATTCCTATAGGTTGACAAAGGAGTCAATAAGGATTCTAAGGCCCATCCAAGTTTCACTCCTGCCGAAGGTTCATTCCAATCATCATCATCAATTTGTGATCTTTTTGTCCGTATTAACTTTAAATTTTCAGAATCTCCCCTAAAGGGAGCTTTCTTCCAGATTGGACATAATGTCGGCATTCCTAAAGTAATTTGTTTCACTTTTCCATCCACCGGTAAATGGGTAGTCCAAGTTCCATCACTCATTGCCCAAACTAAATGTCCTGGACTCTGAACTGTAGACCATCTACAATTAAATATTGATCCCCTTCTAATTTTATATGTTTCAGTCAAATCTAAATCGTTCTTGAGTCCTCTACACCAACACCCATATTTCAATGCAGCTGCTAAGGGAGGGATTTCTTGAACTGCTCTATCAACTGTGCTCCAATTATATATCTTTTTACAATTCCACCAGGGTACTATGTCTTCCTTTTCCCTGGATGTGGTTCCCCTGTCATCAACTGATGGGAAAACTGTAAAGACTGTTCCGTCCCAGGTAAAACACCATGAAGTATTAGCCATATATTGAAATTGAGATAGAATAGCCATAGACCACACTGAATCCCATGCAACCTTTGACTCTTGCTCGGTTTGATTTTTACAATTACGAACTACACGTCCGGCTTCCTCAGGGTCATGTACGGGGAGGTCTCTACTTATTTCTTTGCATAATTGTTCATCTCTTGTGCTTACTGCGCTCAAATTTGTTGTCAAGATTCCCTATGGAATTGATTCACCTACTGTTCTTGGAATTGGAAGACATGCGGTTATTTGGGTCACATTTTGTAGATTAGCAAATTCCTTTATCAGTCCTATCATTAAGTTTTCCTCTGGGGTTCTTTTTGGGACGTGTATTAATTGTCCTACTTCGTCTCCAACTTTCCCTTCCAATTGGTCTATTATTACCCCAAACAATGCCCCTAACATCATCAATTTCCAAATCAAAACCTGTCTTTCCATATTTACAATGATAATTTCTTAAACACGTTTTAAAGTCAGCTTTGCAGTCACTGAATCCCTGTTAATGACCTTCCATGACGGGGCTTTCTTCACTCGGGTGTAGTGTATCCCCGGTTCCACTCCTCCAACCTTGATTGCAGTAGAAGTTGTTAACAGTACCTAGAATGGTCCCCTCCACTTTTCCTGCAGTGGTTCAGAGTTCCAAGTTTAAAGATCACCTGGCTGATACTGATGTACAGGCGTATCCAAGGCAAGTGACCTAGTCAGCACAATATATCTCCGAAGTGCTCCAAGAACTTTTCCTAAAGAAATTAGATACACTTTCCAATCAGTTTCCCCAGCTACCTTCATATCCCCTGGGATTAGAGGAGTCTGGTATGGTTTACCATACAGGACTTCATATGGACTTATACCGTCTCTTGATCTTGGTTGGATCCTGATTCTCAAGAGAGCTAGTGGTAAAGCCTGTGGCCATTTTAAAGATGTTTCCTGGCAAATCTTACTTATTTGTCTTTTTAATGTTTGATTCATTCTCTCAATTTTTCCACTCGATTGTGGCCTCCAAGGGGTATGTAAGTCCCATTTTATACCCAAAATTTTACTGATTTGTTGAACTATCTCTGCCACAAAATGTGGTCCTCTATCAGAGGATATTCCTATTGGCACTCCAAATCTTGGTATTATTTCCTTCAACAACACTTTAACTACCTCCCTAGCTTTGTTGGTGCGGCAAGGGAAAGCTTCCGGCCATCCAGAAAATGTATCAATTAGTACTAATAAATACCTGTATCCATTCTGCCTGGGTAACTCAGAAAAATCAATTTGCCAATAATCTCCTGGAGAATTTCCTTGTTTTATCATTCCTAGAGGTGGCCTCTTTTGGTTCATGGGGTTATTTTTATGGCAGATTGGACATTTAGCTATTATTGATTTAACTATTCCTGTCATTCCTACACATACTACAAATGTTTTTAAACTTGCCACTATAGCATCTACTCCCCAGTGTGTTTGTTCATGCTTTTCTTTTGCGAGTTCTGTCATAACTTGCGGGGTTACTATCAGCTGTTTTTCTGATGTCACCCACCATCCTTCTGCATTTTGGGATGCTTCTAATTGTTCTGCTAATTGCTCATCCAATTTATTATATTTTGGCTTTGAGTCTAAAAATTTTATTTGTTTTACTGGTACTAGTGCAAGGATACTTCGTTCTGCGGCCTCTTTTGCAGCTTTGTCTGCCAATCGATTACCTACATTTACAGCCATCTGACCAAACTGATGAGCTTTACAATGCATTACCGCCACTTCTTTGGGTTTCTGCAAATCTTCCAGGAGTTGTAGAATTTCCTCCTTATATTTGATTGATGTTCCTTGGGCTGACAGCAGTCCTCTTTCTTTCCAGATGGCTCCATGAGCATGGATTACACCAAACACATATTTAGAATCAGTCCAAATATTCACCCTTCTTCCTTCAGCTATTTGTAGAGCCCGCCTCAATGCCACTAATTCTGCTTTCTGTGCTGAGGTATTTACAGGTAGTGTCCTTGATTCTAATACTTCAGAGGTGGTGACAACAGCATACCCAGCCATTCGTTTTCCTTCTCATACGAAACTGCTTCCATCTGTATATAGCTCCAGATCAGGGTTTTCCAGGGGTTCATCTCTCAGGTCTGGTCTGCTGGAATAAACTTGTTCAATGGTTAACAAACAGTCATGTTCTAAATTTTCTGTTAAATTTTCTGTTGATAAAAACATTGCTGGACTAACAATTGGTGTGGTTTTTAATTCCACATCATCTTGTTCTAGTAAAACAACCTGATATTTCAGCATTCTGCTAGGGGATAACCAGTGACCCCCCTTTTGCTCTAGAACAGTTATTACCATATGCGGTACGTATACCACCATCTTTTGGCCCATGGTCAATTTTCGAGCTTCTTGGATCAGCAATACTGTTGCCGCTACAGCACGTAAACATCCTGGCCATCCCTTACTCACGTTGTCAAGTTGTTTGGAGAAGTACCTCACTGGTCGTCTCCAGGGTCCCAAACGCTGCGTCAGCACTCCAAGGGCCAGATGTTGTCTCTCACGTGCAAACAGCTCGAAAGGCTTGGTCACATCAGGTAGTCCCAGAGCAGGTGCCATCATTAACGCCTTTTTCAGTTCTCTAAACGATTTCTGACATTCAGGCGTCCAAGTCAAATATCGATCCTTGGATTCCTTTAAAGCTTCGTATAATGGTTTTACATACAATCCATAATCCAAAATCCAAAGTCGACACCACCCAACCATCCCCAGGAAAGTTCTCAATTCTTTTGGGTTACTTGGTTCAGGAATTTGACAGATAGCCTCTTTTCTTTCATTTCCCAATTGTCTCTGTCCTTGGGATATTTCAAATCCCAAATAAATTACTGTTTCTTTTCCTATTTGGGCCTTATTTCTGGAGACTCTATATCCTCCTTGGCCTAGGAAATTTAGTAGACTGATAGTAGCTTCGAGACATTTTTCTTTGCTTTCTGCTGCAATCAAGATATCATCCACATATTGTAGCAAAACACTTCCCCTTTGGTCCTGTCTCTTCCATATCTCTAATTCCTTGGCCAATTGATTCCCAAATATCGTAGGGCTATTTTTGAATCCTTGTGGAAGTACAGTCCATGTCAATTGGGTCTTTCGCCCTGTGGCCGGACTTTCCCATTCAAAAGCAAATATGTTTTGGCTGCCTATATCTAGAGGTATGCAGAAGAAGGCATCCTTTAAATCTAGTACAGTAAACCACTTATGTTCCTCTTTCAAAGAAGTCAGTAAAGTATATGGGTTAGCCACTACTGGGTGTATATCTTGGACTATCTGATTTATAGCCCTTAAATCCTGAACTAATCGATACTCCTGGCCTCCAGATTTCTTCACCAGTAATATGGGAGTATTATATTCTGATTCACACTCTGTCAATAGCCCGTATTCTAAAAATTTTGTAATCAGCCCCTCTAATCCTTTTCGAGCCTCCCACTTAATAGGATATTGTTTTTGTCTTACCGGCTTGGCTCCAGGTTTTAAAATCACTTTTACCGGCTCTACCAATTTAGATCGTCCCGGAATTCCACTTGCCCAGACCAAAGGAATAACTGCATTTTCCACTTCTTCTGGAATCTGTTCTTCCCTGTAGGAATCCTGTAACATAAACACTCTTGCCTCTATGGCTTTTGATTCTGGTATTAACAATTTAATTTCTCCATCTTTGAAGGTTATTTGTGCGTCCAATTTACTCAGCAAATCTCGTCCCAGCAAAGGCAGCGGACACTCAGGCATATACAGAAATTGATGAGTTACCCATTGTTTTCCCAATTTAAACTTTAATGGTTCTAAAAATGGCCAATTTTCCTTCCGCCCTGTCGCACCAACAACATCTACTGATTTATGACTAAATTTCCCTTTACACAAATTCAATACCGAATAAGTAGCTCCTGTATCTACCAAAAATTTTATTTCTTCATCCCCTAGCTTCAATGTAACCAGACGTTCAGCTAGGGTTGATTCCCCCGGTCCCCTTCATGATTCTTCTTCTAAAGTCATTAATTTAATTGCTCGGAGGGTCAGATCTAATTCTCCTGCCTTGGGACACTCTTTTTTCCAGTGCCCGTGTTCCTTACAAACAGCGCACTGATCCTCTGCCAATCGGAGTCTTATCTTCCTTCTTTCTCCGATATTCATTCCTCGTCCTCTCCCTCTGCCTATCCTGTTATTCCCAGCTAAAACTGCCAGTAGCCTTCCATCCCTTCGTGCTTGTCTCACCTCTTTTTCCTTTTCTCTATTATTATATACAGCCCAGGCAATCTCGAGCATTTTACCCAAAGCTCTAGATTCGGGCCCTTTCAATTTTTGAAGTTTTTTTCTAATATCCGGAGCCGATTGTCCCATAAATATAGAGGCCAATTGTACTACTTCTTCTGGTCTTTCTAGGTCCAAATTAGTATATTTTCTGGCGGTTGTCTTCAGTCTTTCCATAAAGGCTGAAGGAGACTCATTCAATTCTTGTCTTACCTCATAAATTTTTGACCAATTTATTGCTTTCGGCATCGCATTCCTAACACCATATAGGATCCATCTCTGATATCTACTTAGCATTGCTCTGGGTCCTGGCTGATTAGGGTCCCATTCAGGATTTACAGATGGGAAATTTTGATCTACTGTTCCTTGTAAATCCCCATTACCGTGTGCCCCTTCTGCTTGCTTCCTAGCAGTAGTTAATACCATTCTCTTATCAGTTTCATCAAGTAAAGTATCTAATATTACTTGCAAATCATTCCAATCAGGATCCTGTGTTCTAATTATTGTTTCAACTACCCTAGCTACTTTTTTGGGATCCTCCCGATAAACACCTGCTGTTTCTTTCCAGGATCTTAAATCAGTAATTGAAAAGGGAACTCTCACTAATATTGGGCCATCGTTTCCCACTGCTTCTCAGAGAGGGCCTTGAAGGGAAACTGCTCCAATTTCTCCTCTCCTTCCCTGTTGGGATCACCCTGCAAGGGCTCGACCTTAAGGAGAAGGAGCTGTGGCGTTGATCTGCATGGCTCGACCTTAAGGAGAAGGAGCTGTGGCACTGAGAAGCTGGTAAACAGCTGGATATCTGCACGGCTCGGCCTTGAGGAGAAGGAGCTGTGATAAACAACTAAGAAGAAGCGAGGAAAACAGGAACACCTGCAAGCAACAATCCTGACTGTGTGAGGGGCGCGTGGACAGCGCGTGATATTTTGTACATAGCCAATTGCAATAGTGTGTGTAACAAGTTATAACCAATCATGAGTGTGTGCGCAGTGACTAAGCGAAAATGATGATATATATTGGAGTCAGACAAGACAATAAACGGCTTCGGAATATAACTCTCATAGAGTTGTGAAGTCCATCCTTCTCCTGCAACTGGTGACCCCGACGTGATACGATCTCTGGGATCTCATCGCTGAACACCGGTCGAGCGCAGAGGACGCCACGGGAGAAGCCCGGTTGGAAGAATTGCAGTCAGCGGGACTGACGCAAGGAAAAAGAAAAAGGAATACGTTGCAACGGAGAAGCACCCAGCGAGGTGAGGTGAGCAACCGGGGCGGCATGGGGCAGAACACATCGCGTGAAGAAGGGGCGATAGTCAGACTCCTGCTGCACATGCTCTCTAAGAGAGGACTGAAATATGATGAATATACACTTAAAAGGCTCCTAATTTGGTGCCGAAAGAAAGGGTACCCCCCCGATCCGTCTGTGGCGTTTAAGGCAGAGACGTGGGAGGAGATAGGAAAAACGTTACAGGAGCATATTGAGAATGGAGATAAAACCGCCGCAGAGTTAGTGACGGCATGGAAATTGATATTAACCACATTAAAAGCCTTGAAGGCAGAGAGAAAAGCTGCAGCTGGTACGGAGGAGGCTGTTAAACCGCCTTCAACCAATCCCTTCTTAACCGAGTCAGAGGGTCCAGGACCTTCAGCGACTCCGACTGCACCTCCCGAGGGTGAATTGGCTGCATCAGATAAGTCAGAGAAACAGGTCTACAATGATATATGTGAGGGCAAGATGGGACAAAGTTGCCCAGAACAACGTACTCAATGCTCCCCTGTGTGCTCGTGTGAAAGATTGATGGGGCGGGCTTCACCACCCCCGAAACCACCCAGACTTAACAGATCAAAAGCCGTAGCTTTGAAGCCCTCAGCTGAGCCCCTGCCACCTTTACGGCCCCCGTTGCCTGATAGCAGTGACGAAGGAGAAGAGCCTGTTGTAGAGACTATAGGGAGGCAAGAGCCTAGAACGAAAGGCGACCCTAGGGAGCGGTGGAAAGACCTTTTTTTAGGAGCGATGAAAGACGAGGAAACAGAGTTACCAATGGCATTCCCCGTTAGTGTACAGCCTCACGGGCCCAATCGCTGGGACCCATTTCATTGGGACTTGATTAAGGAAGTGCGGAAGGCAGTGCAAAATTATGGCTTGCAATCTCCTGTCACGCAATCTTTATTAGATAACATATTCATGGGAATGATTCTTACACCATGGGATTGTCGGCAGATGATAGATATGTTACTGACACCAACCCAAAGGTTACTGTGGGCAGACAGATGGTATAAACTCTGTATGCAAGAAGCCCTGAAAAACCTGGAGCGTCAAGACGGCGATCCACTCCAGAACATTACTATGGAACAAATGACAGGCCAGGGACCATTTGTGGATGTTAGATTGCAAGCTCGGCTGCCTTTAGAGGCCTTGCAATTAGTTGGGCGACTAGCGTTGAATGCGTTGCGAACCGTCCCTGAGGAGGGAAAGAGGCAACCATCTTACACTCAAATTAGACAAGGGAGAGATGAACCATATATGTCTTTTGTTGATCGTCTGAGAGATGCTTTGAATAAAGTGTATACCAATGAAGACGTAAAACTAGCAGTGTTGTTGAATTTAGCGGTAGAAAATGCCAATGTAGATTGTAAAAGAATTTTGTTAACTTTGCCAAAAGAAGCAACATTAGTACAAATGGTAGAAGCCTGCAACAGAGTAGGCTCTGCCACACATCAGGCAGAAACACTCGCAAGTGCCTTTGCAGCAGCAATTAAGCCATTTATAAATGGAAAAGGGGAGAAAAAATGTTTTAATTGTGGAAAAAGAGGCCATTTTAGGGCTCAGTGCAAGGCCACAAGGAAAGGACCTAGGCAGATTGAGACAGGTCATAAATCCTTCCAACAAGGACCCTTTCAGCAAGGAATAGGCCCAGCAGGAGCACCATGTGGTTGATGTCAAAAATTTGGTCATCAAGCCTCAGAATGTTGTTCAAAGTATCATCGGGATGGTATGAAATTGGGAAACGGGCGACCGAGCGCGAAGGCACCCCGCGCGATGACACAAATGGGGAAGCACCACCAGGCTGCTTGGCAAGCCTTAGCGCCCGAACCAGAGGGAGCACCGGAGTGGACGTGGAAACAACAGTAGAAGTTACCTTATGGGACACATCAGTTTATGATGTCCCAACTAATGCGAATGGACCATTAGGATATGGATTGAGTGCTTTGTTATTAGGACGAACTTCAGCAACAAAGCAGGGACTTTTTGTTCTCCCTGGAGTCATTGACACTGATTATACAGGAACCATCAAAGTAATGTTGTGGACTCCATCTCCTCCTGTTGCAGTTCCTGCAGGCACACGTATTGCACAATTGGTGCCTTTTACTGCTTCTATACCTCAGGCAGCACAATCAGTGAGGGGGAATGGGGGGTTTGGCTCAACAGGAAGACCACAAATCTTTCTAGCATTAGATATCAGCAGAAGAAAACCGACTTTGAAAATGAAGTTTAGGCATCCTGACCCCACCGTGCGACCGCAACAATGGACCATTGATATGTTAGTGGATACAGGAGCTGATGTGACCATAATCAGTCAGCGAGAGTGGCCGCCAGGCTGGCTGGCTCAGTCTCCAGCTCACGGACTTGTAGGGGTCGGTGGGTTTTCTGCAACACAACAGAGCGTAACAACCTTAACCTGTGAAAATCCAGACGGGCTAGTGTGTTCGGTACGACCCTATGTAGCCGCATTACCATTAAGTCTGCTTGGGCAGGATGTACTGAGTCAAATGAATGTATCACTCTCTAGCGATCCACAGGGTTTTCGGTAGTGGCCATTGAAACGCGACCTGTGCTCAAACTGGAATGGAAAACCGATGATGCAGTGTGGGTAAATCAATGGCCGCTGACCGCAGAAAAGGTCGCCCACCTGGAAGATTTGGCAAAAGAACAGCTAGAAAAAGGCCATATTGTGCCAACCACTAGTCCTTGGAACACACCTGTTCTTGTGATTCCAAAGAAAAGTGGAAAATGGAGATTATTACATGACTTGCGAGAAGTCAATAAGGTTATAGTGGACATGGGAGCCTTGCAACCAGGGCTACCATCTCCCTGTATGATACCGAAGTATTGGAAGCTTTTGATTATAGATCTCAAAGATTGCTTTTTTACAATCCCTCTGCATGAAGACGATGCCAAACATTTTGCATTCTCAGTCCCAAGTACAAACAAGGCGCAACCCATGCAAAGATATCATTGGACAGTATTGCCACAAGGCATGAAAAATTCACCCACGATGTGTCAAATTTATGTAAATTGGGCTTTACAGCCAATCAGAAAAAGGTGGCCTCAATATCTCATCTATCATTATATGGATGACATATTGTTGGCCGGTGATCAATTAAATCCGGAAGAAATGATCGGGGAGCTCGTTGAGCTTTTGAGGCAAAGTGGGCTGCAAGTGGCGCCAGAAAAGATACAAACTGAAGCGCCTTGGAGGTACTTGGGGTGGATGATCACTGAAACGTCGGTGACCCCCCAAAAGGTTGAATTAAGAATTCAGATTAAAACATTAAATGATGTACAAAAATTGGTAGGAGACGTTAACTGGATTCGGCCTATTTGTGGGATCACAAACCAAGATATGGAGCCTTTGGTTCAGCTCTTGCGAGGGGATAGTAGGTTAAACTCTCCTCGACAATTGACCAAGGAAGCCCAGGAAGCAGTAGCAAACATTTCTGAAAAGATAACTCAAGCATTTAGTTCTAGGATAGACCCCTCGATAGGGATCACTTTGGCAGTAATCAATCACGAGCGACATCCCTATGCACTTATAATACAGTAGATAACAAAGCTAGAATCAAAAGCGGACCCATTGAGAATTTTAGAGTGGGTCTTTTTGCCTCAGCAGCACAGAAAAACCATCACGACAAAAGTAGAATGTTTTGCAAATTTGATTATGAAAGGGCACAACAGAATTATTGATATATCAGCAAAAGACCTGAAAACGATTTTAATACCATTACAACAAGAATATTTGACTTGGGCTTTGCAGCACTCTGTTCCCTTCCAAACTGCATTAGCAGGATTTGAGGGTGACATTTAGATTAATTATCCATCACACAAAATGTTCACCTTTTTTAAAAACCATGAAGTAGAAGAAAAATCAAAGTGTAGTCAATATCCAGTTCAAGGTACTACAGTATTTACGGATGGTGATGGGAAAACAGGCAAGGCAGCAATAGTATGGTGAGAGCACGGAGAATGGAAAGAACGGGTACTTGTTGTGCCAGGATCAGTTCAAAAGGTAGAACTACAGGCAGTAATTGAAGCCTTTAAATTATGGTCTGAAGAACCTGTGAATATAATTACTGATTGTTTATATGTAGTTGGAGTGCTCCAAAGATTGGAAGGTTCCATCCTCAGACAAGTACAGCAGGAACAGCTATATCAACAATTTAGAACACTTCGGTTTTTATTGCAGAAAAGACAACATCCTTATTACGTTATGCATATACGCAGCCATACCAACCTTCCAGGGGAATTGGTGGAAGGAAATGCAAGAGCTGATCGGCTGACTGCCGCAGTATGGGCTGGACCTGTCCCAGATCGTTTAGGTCAAGCACAAGCCTCTCATGCCTTTTTCCATCAATCTGCCAAAGTTTTAGCGAGACAATTTAATCTAAGTGCAGGTGACGCTAGAGCTATTATACAGACTTGTGCTGATTGTCAACAAATAGGCCCAGGAATCGCGATTACAGTAAATCCCCGACGATTGCATTCGCTACAACTATGGCAGATGGATGTGACACATGTCGCTGACTTTGGAAGATTTAAATATGTTCATGTTTCAATTGATTGCTATTCTGCAGTAGTTTGGGCCACTGCACAAACAGGAGAAACTAGTAGGCATGTACAAAAGCATTTGCAAGCTGCATTCGCAGCCCATGGTATACCCCTACAAATTAAAACCGATAATGGTCCTTGTTATGTAGCCCAGTCAACCCAAAGATTTTTTGCTCAATGGGGAGTGACGCATGTTACTGGAATACCGCATTCCCCAACTGGACAAGCTATTGTTGAATGAATGAATCATTCCCTGAAGTGTTTATTGCAAAAACAAAAAGGGGGAGAGGCTATCACACCACCCCAAGAACGTTTGAATAAAGCCTTATATGTGTTAAATTATTTGCGTCTAGCAGAAGGAGAAACAGTGCCTCCCATAATAAAACATGTAAAAGGAATGACAGGAAGTCTGTTTGAGTTAACACAAAATGTGCAAGTAAAAGTTAAAAATTTGGAAAAGAATATGTGGGAAGGACCTTTTCAACTGCTAACCTGGGGACGAGGTTATGCTTGTGTCATTTCAGATTCTGGAACTCGTTGGGTACCCGCAAAATGGGTAAAACCATGGGCAAAACAGTCACCATCGTCATCGTCAGACACATCTTGACACTATCAGGTGTCATCGCAATCTGGATGCCACCTCAGCCAAAAGAAAATGTATGGGTAACATTAGCAAATCAAACAGGACAAGACACCTTCTGTCTGTCTCTTTCCTCCCCGGGCAATCCCTTTTCAATCTGCCAGAAGGGTCATGATGGCTGTGTGGAGATCAATGGGCTGGGAAACAGCTGCCCGGGAACTGGTCAGGGGACTGTGCTATGGGCGTCCTAGTTCCTAATTTGAGAATTATCATTAGACAAACATGGAAGGCTTTTAAGGCAAAATGCTCTATAACTACAAATCCTTTGGTAAGATATAATATTGGTTTTCATAGCTTTATAGCTTCTATCGCTAGGAGTAGTACAACTAGAATTGTTTGCCTTGTAATATTCTGCTATTAATTTAAGCATAGTTGATATGTGACTGCTGGATTATAGTAAGATGCCATGTGAACAAAGCCTACGAACCAATAGACGGGGTGGCTGTGGCGCGTGCAGCACATCTGGCCAGCGGGCACATGCGCCATAGGCTCCCTGTGTTGAGAGGTGGCAACCGAGGCGTGTTCCGACACTCACTGGCCACGTGTGTCGAAACTCGTTCCTTGGTAAATGTATAAATACCGGGATTTCCCGAAGAGCAGGGGGATCGGTGTACGGCAAGGCCACCGTTGCCTCTGTGGGGACGCCCACGTAAAGCTGGCACCTACCGACTGCTGGGCTGAGTTCGTGGCACAGGATGATACAAGAATGTACAGATGGTCCATCTTCCTCACAGTCCTTAGGTTGCAAATGATCCATCAGGTTTTGTTTTTAGATAAACAAAAAGGGGGAGATGTTGGGATCACCCTGCAAGGGCTCGACCTTAAGGAGAAGGAGATGTGGCATTGATCTGCACGGCTCGGCCTTGAGGAGAAGGAGCTGTGATAAACAACTAAGAAGAAGCGAGGAAAACAGGAACACCTGCAAGCAACAATCCTGACTGTGTGAGGGGCGCGTGGACAGCGTGTGATATTTTGTATATAGCCAATTGCAATAGTGTGTGTAACAAGCTGTAACCAATCATGAGTGTGTGCGCAGTGACTAAGCGAAAATGATGATATATATTGGAGTCAGACAAGACAATAAACGGCTTCGGAATATAACTCTCATAGAGTTGTGAAGTCCATCCTTCTCCCGCACTTCCCCTCGTCCTTCTTGAAATTGGACTAGATTCCCCTCCTTCTCCCTCCTCGGGAGAAGCAGGGGAATCATCACTGTCATTATCCAAATCTTGTATTCTTCTCTCTCTCTCCCTCCTTCGGTGAGGGGCAATCATCAATTCAATATCTTCCTCCTCACTTCCCTTCCTCCAATCATTCTTTTCGGTCTTACAAGAAGAGCGACATTTCCCCGAATTCCCATCACATTTCCCTTTTTGTACAACCATTACCATGGGATCATATGGATGTATTCCACACTGTCTCTGCCACTCTGGATGATTTCGTAGCGTAAAGAACAAATCAACATAAGCCATTTCTTCCCATTTACCCTCCTTTTTACAAAACAACATTAATTGCAAAATGATGTTATATTGCAATGTCCCATTTTCTGGCCATTTCTCCCCACTTTCCAGTCTATACATTGGCCACCAATGATTACAGTACTCAATTAAATGTTTCCAAGTCATAGGATCACCCCCCAGATTTTTCCAATGCCGTAAAATACATCCCAAAGGTGTCTTTTGCGGAATAGCTTTCTTACTCGGAAACGTTTCCATTTTCCCAAGACTAGTGGGTGTGATTGTGCACTATCACAGGCACTAGTCGGAGGGACCCCTACTCTCCTCGAGGGTCCCTCTGGATCTTCTAGCCCCCTGCCAGAAATCCCCCAACCTCCTTACCTGGGCCCCTAGCCCAACCTTGTGAGGTTTTCACCGCGTCTTATAGGCAGGCATTCCTTGTGAGGGTCTCGTACCCTCACCCTTTCCAGAGGTACCTTTCAGCCCTACTCTGCGTAGCTTTTGCCGCGCCTTACGAGCGAGCTAGTGGGACTCGAACCCACGTTACTTCAATACCTTAAAAGAATGCCTTATTACCTTTCCAGGGGACTTGCTCCGAATTCTTCGGTCCGGGGATCAGAGGTTCTCCCCGAGAATCCCTCGGTGCCAGCTGGAGGTCCTGTGATCCCACGGATCCGTCGAGATTCACAAGCAGTGTCCCATCTGGGTCGCCAAAACTGTCACCGAAATCGGGAATAAACCTCGTAACACCAATGTAGTGTTAAAAGGCAGGCATTCTTTATTTTCAGCGCTGGGAACACGGGGGATAGTTCCTCCTAAATCGTGTTCGCTCAATCAGTTCAAAAGTCAAACATTTATAGGTCTACGACTACAAGATTAATACATATTCATCAAGTATCCATACAATGATTGGTTAAGTATTCCTCACCTACCATGTAAATGATCACGCATGCTCACTATAATTTCTTGGGATTTTACTTCCTTAATCTTTTGAGTCGGAGGGTTTCTTGAGTGGGTGGTCTCTGAGTCGGTGGTTGCGATCTCCCCCTGCCAGAATTACCTTTCCCACAAAGTTCACTTAAACTTGGCAACACTCAATAGGCTTTCACAGGCTATCGGCCCAATATGCAATCATTCACCCCACAGTCCTTTGTTAATTAATCCATTAATCCAGCGCCACCATGTCCCCTAAACCATGTCCTGAAGTGCCACATCCACACGTTTTTTGAACACTTCCAGAGATGGCGACTCCACCACCTCCCTGGGCAGCCTGTTCCAATGCCTGACCACCCTCTCAGTGAAGAAATTTTTCCTAATATCCAATCTAAACCTCCCCTGGCGCAACTTGAGGCCATTTCCTCTCATCCTATCACTAGTTACTTGGGAGAAGAGACCAACACCCTCGTCGCCACAACCCCCTTTCAGGTAGTTGTAGAGAGCGATAAGGTCTCCCCTCAGCCTCCTCTTCTCCAGACTGAACAACCCCAGTTCCCTCAGCCGCTCCTCATAAGACTTGTGCTCCAGACCCCTCACCAGCTTCGTTGCCCTTCTCTGGACACGCTCAAGCACCTCAACATCCTTCTTGTAGTGAGGGGCCCAAAACTGAACACAGGATTCAAGCTGCGGCCTCACCAGTGCCGAGTACAGGGGCACAATCACTTCCCTACTCCTGCTGACCACACTATTTCTGATACAGGCCAGGACGCTGTTGGCCTTCTTGGCCACCTGGGCACACTGCCGGCTCATATTCAGCCGGCTGTCAACCAGCACCCCCAGGTCCCTTTCCGCCAGGCAGCTCTCCAGCCACTCCTCCCCAAGCCTGTAGCATTGCATGGGGTTGTTGTGGCCAAAGTGCAGGACCCTGCACTTGACCTTATTAAACCTCATACAGTTGAGCTCAGCCCATCGATCCAGCCGGTCCAGATCCCTCTGCAGAGCCTTCCTACCCTCCAGCAGATCAACGCTCCCACCCAACTTGGTGTCATCTGCAAACTTACCGAGGGAGCACTCGATCCACTCATCCAGACCATCAATAAAGATATTGAACAAGACTGGCCCCAAAACTGAGCCCTGACCGGCCGCCAACCGGATTTCACTCTGTTCACCACAACTCTCTGGGCTCAGGTGTCTAGCCAGTTCTTTACCCAGCGAAGAGTACAGCTGTCTAAGCCATGAGCCGCCAGCTTCTCCAGGAGAATGCTGTGGGAGACGTTGTCAAAGGCTTTACTAAAGTCCAGGTAGATAACATCCACAGCCTTTCCCTCATCCACTGCTCGGGTCACCTGGTCATAGAAGGACATCAGGTTGGTCAAGCAGGACCTGCCTTTCATGAACCCATGCTGGCTGGGCCTGATCCCTTGGTTGTCCTGCACATACCCTGTGAGCACTCTCAAGATGAACTGTGCCATGATCTTCCCCAGTACGGAGGTCAGGCTGACAGGCCTGTAGTTCCCAGGATCCTCCTTCCGGCCCTTCTTGTAGATGGGTATCACACTGGAAAGCTTCCAGGCTTCTGGGACCTCCCCTGCTAACCAGGACTGCTGGTAAATGATGGAGAGTGGCTTGGCAAGCTCCTTCGCCAGCTCTCTCAGTACTCTTGGGTGGATCCCATCATGCCCCATAGACTTGTGGGTGTCCAGGTGGTGTAGCAGGTCGTTAACTGCTTCCTCCTGGATTATGGGGGGTTTATTCTGCCCTCCATCCCCATCTTCCAGCTCAGGGGACTGAATATCCTGAGGATACCTGGACTGACTATTAAAGACTGAGGCAAAGAAGGCATTAAGTACCTCAGCCTTTTCCTCATCCTTGGTGACAATGTTCCCCCCCACATCCAATAGGGGATGGGGATTCTCCTTGGCTCTCTTTTTGTTGTTAATATATTTGTAAAAACATTTTTTTGTTGCCCCTTATGACTGTGGTCAGATTGAGTTCTAGCTGGGCTTTTTCCTTTCTAATTTTCTCTCTGCATGACCTAACGTGATCCTTGCACTCTTCTTGAGTTGCCTTCCCCTTCTGCTGACTGCCCTCCGGAAGTCCATGCTAAGCCCAAGACGGCCTCCGACCACCACATCTCTCACCAATCCTTCTCTGTTTGTAAACAGCAGGTCAAGCAAGGCACCTCCCCTGGTGGGCTCACTCACCAGCTGTGTCAGGAAGTTATCTTCCACACAATCCAGGAACCTCCTAGACTGTTTCCTCTCTGCTGTGCTGTATTTCCAGCAGAAAACTGGTAAGTTGAAGTCCTCCCCAAGAACAAGGGGGATTGCAGCATTCCAGTCATGATAGTCATCCCACCATGTTTCTGTGATGGCAACTACATCATAGCTGTCCTGCTGCACAATGGCTTCCAGCTCCTCCTGTTTGCTGCCCATGCTGCATGCATTGGTGTAGGTGCACTTGAGCTGGGCTACTGATTTCGCCCCCAATACTGACATGGCACCCCTAGGCTCATCTCTAGTGAGCCTGGTTTTACCCTCTTTCCCCTTTGAATCTAATTTAAAGCCCTCTCGATGAGGCCCGCCAACTCATAAGCAAGAATCGTTGTCCCCATTTGAGATAGTTGAACTCCCATCCGTTGCCAGCAGGCCCGGTGCCATGTAAACTGCCCCATGGTCAAAAATCCAAAATTCTGCCGATGGCACCAGCCTCTGAGCCACGTGTTATCCAGGTGTGTTTTCCTGTTCCCTTCAGTGTTCCCCCTTGCCACTGAAGGGATTGATGAAAACACCACCTCTGCTCCCGCTCCATCAACCAGTCTCCCCCGTGCTCTGAAGTCCCTTTTAATCACTTTTAGACTTCTTTGCCCCACCTCATCATTGCCAACCTGCATGACCAACAGCGAGTAGTAATCGGTGGGCCGCACCAGACCAGGGAGTTTCCTAGTGATATCTCTCACCCAGGCCCCAGGGAGGCAGTAGACTTCCCTGTGGGTTGGGTCTGGTCAGCATATTGGGCCCTCTGGACCCCTCAGAATGGAGTCACCTGCAACAATTACCCTCCTTTTTTTCTTAACAGAGGAAGTCTTGATGCGTGGGGCTGACTGACTCACCCTGGGCAATTCCCTGGATGGACTTTCATCTACATCCTCATTTGCCTGGCCCTCAAGTTCCAGAGCCCCATACCTGTTGTGTAAGGGCAGCTGGGACGGTGAGGGAGGCCGGGAGGGGATTTGCCTGCCACCCTGAGCAGGGACCTGTTTCCATTCTCCCTCATCTCTTAGGTCCGCTCCTTCTGCCTGGCAGCAAGAGGGCAGGGGATCCCCTGCTGCTTGTGGAGCCTCCACCTGCTGCTTCTGCCTCAGGGACAGCAGGGTGTGGCTCCACCAATCTATCTCCCTCTCACACTCCCTGATACTCCTCAGCCTCTCCACTTCCTCTTTCAGCTCTGCCACCAGGCTGAGCAGATCATTCACCTGGTCACACCACACACAGGTGTTTTCTCTGCTGGCCTCCGTCATGAGTGACAGGCTCAGGCACTCCCTGCAGCTGGATACCTGGACAGCTCCATGCTTGAGTGGGAGCTTGGTCTGGGTTGCCACACTCCTTCTGGCCACAGCTTTCAGCCGAGTGGAGACCATAGTTGGGCCTCTTCTGGGAGGATTATGACCACTCGTTGAGAGAGCCTCTACTACCGGGGGGACACTGCGCCCTGCCTGCACCAACTGCCGCGCCACGCCCTGTTCGCCGCACTCCAAGTCACTCGCGCTCCCTGGGGCTGCTCTTGTACGTGAGGGGCTTTGGCCGCCGCTGCTCTTGTCCCCGCCCACGCTGTCAGAGCTGCCGCTCGTCAAGAGCCCGCTCTGCCGGCTCTGGGGCACCGTCTCTCTCCCTGCACTTTCGCGGTTTTGCCGCTTTAGGAAGGGTCCCCCTGCACGCTCCTCCACTCTGAAACCCTTCACCTCTGTGGCTTGGATGTGGCGCTTCGGGACATGGTTTAGTGGGCATGGTGGCATTGGGTTAATGGTTGGACTTCATGATCTTGAAGGTCCTTTCCAACCTTAATGATTCTGTGTGATTCTGTGTGTGTGATTCGCCGAAATGGCGGGCACGCTGGCTTTTAAACTGCCGCCGCCGCTCTTGTCCCCGCCCACGCTGAGTCAGAGCTGCCGCTCATCCGGAGCTCGCTCTGCTGGCTCGGGGGGGCGGGGGTTGGGGCACCCTCTCTTTCCCTGCGCTTTTGTCTTTGAGGTTTTGCCGCTTTAGGAAAGGTTCCCCCCTGGCGCGATCTTCTGCTCCGGGGCCCTTCGCCTCGGTGGCTTCACCGAAATGGCGAGCACGCTCTCTTCCCCTGCTCCCTTTGCTTTTGCTGCACGTGACGCTCAGTCCCATGGGTGAAGTAATGGGAGGCAGAGGAGGTTGGGGTCAGTCCACAGTGGTTTCATTTTTTTACTGCTCCTTGTTTCTTACTCTTTTCCTCTGCTCTGACAAGGTTTCCTCCACAGATTGCAGTCCCCCTGCGGGTGTACCTCCTCCTGCGTCTCTTCCCTTGTGTCCTCTCATGTCTTCTCCTTTATCTTCCCTTGTGCATCCTACCCGTAGCAGTGACTGCCCATTCTTAAATATGTGTTCATAGAGGATCCACGTGCTCCTCTGATGGGTTTAGTGCTGGCACACGGTGGGTCGTTTTTTTCCATTGTGGAGCTGGCTGGAACCAGCTGTGACCAGCATGGGGCAGTCTGACCTTCCACACAGCTCACCCCTGCAGCCCCCTGCTCCTACCAAAACCTGGCAGTTATGGCCAACATAGACATCTTTCACCAATGTAGAACATAAAACTATGTGCAGCCATGCTACAGAGGTGCACTAACTCTTCAACAGTGCCAGGGCCTTGTCCTCATTGGGTTTGCTGTGCTTGTATTTTTCCTTCCCACTATGTTGGGATCTCACTTTGAAGGCTTACGTAGATAAGTAGGATATTTTATCTTTACATGAAGAAAAATTATTCTCATAGGATCTGTCACCAAAAGAACAAATCCTCTTTTTGAGCCTTGAATTTATTGACCTGATGGGGCAAAATTCTGAATTCTTTCTACGCATGACAAAGCCAACAAAACAGAGTTAATTTAACAAAACAAACCTTTGTGGTTTAGGCCTTGGGAAAAGAAGGATGAAGAAGCATCTTCTTTATGTTGAGGTTATTTCATAATTATCTATTAGTTGCTTGCATTTTTTTTCTTAGACATTTAATATAGGCCACTATCAGGTAGCCTTTGATAATTGGTTAGACAGTCTCGCCATCTGACCAGTGGTATTATTTTATGTCAAGATAACTTTGTGCAGTTGAGCTGTAAACAGTTGGAAAAATTTTTGTTAGTTTAGCCACCGACAAAAAAACCCCCACAATGTACAGCACTAAATTCAGGCCTCCTAGGTGAAACTTCTGAGATTTGGTCATTGTGGTCTGTGCTTAAAAAATTCAGATCAAATGTGTTATGTCATGGAAATAAATCTTGCAATTTCTTTACTGCCTGTTTCTGAGCATCCTCAGACTTTTAATGAAACAGTTCTTTTGATAAATAGTTTCAAACTGAGAAGAATTAAGAATTAAATATTTTGAGCATATTTTCTACCTTGTTACTGAAACAAAGATCTGAGACAAGCAAGAAGGTTTTAACATGTAAAATCAATCAGATGTGAGTTTTGTAAATTTCCTTTTGTATGCGAGGATTGTGTAAGATAAACCACTGTGGAGAACTTCTTTTATCTTAACCAAGTAACTGGCAGGAACCGATAAGAACCAGTACAATGTTAAAATACAAGCTAAGCAAGTGGAAAGAGCCAATAAGAAAAGAGTTCCTCTGGAGGACAGACAAGTTAAGGGGACCAAGTACTGCAAAAACCCACCAGAGACCACCAGAGGACCACCAACTCATTTAACAGCGCATGCGTCAGGGACATTTGAGTATGTTAAACATTTCTCAGAAATGTCATGAATATGCTAACAATTGCAATGAATATGAGTGTATGTACGCTATATAATTCAGATGCTGGTAATGTAACCAAGGTGGTAGAGAATTAAAATAAAATAGGGTTAGAAAATAGGTTTGTGAATTTGTAGAAAGTTGTAACTATAAGAACATTATGCACCAGCAATGCTGCTCGAGAACCCACCTAACCCTTCCCATCTTGATTTAATTATCAAGGAGTTAAGTGTAACATTGTGATCATGGTATTATGTTTTGTTCTAATAACAAGTAGTCAGAAAGAAGGAACACCTTGGTCAGTTCTACGGTCCGGTGGGTAGGTAATTATTCATTCTATAGTCTTGTCTTGAAACAAAGGACTGTGGGGTGAATGATTGCATATTGGACCAACAGCCCGTGAAGATCTATTGAGTGTTGCCAAGCTTAAGTGAACTTTGTAGGAAAGGTAATTCTGGCAGGGGGAGATCGCGACCACCGACTCAGAGACCACCCACTCAAGAAACCCTCCGACTCAAAAGATTAAGGAAGTAAATTCCCAAGAAATTATAGTGAGCATGCGTGGTCATTTACATGGTAGGCGAGGAATACTTAACCAATCATTGTATGGACACTTGATGAATATGTATTAATCTTGCCTATAAATGTTTGATTTTTGAACTGATCGATGAACACGATTTAGGAGGAGCTATCCCCCGTGTTCCCGGCGCCGTGAATAAAGAATGCCTGCCTTTTAACACTACATTGGTGTTACGAGGTTTATTCCCGATTCCGGTGACAGTTTTGGCAACCCATATGGGACACTGCTTGTGAATCTCAACGGATCCGTGGGATCACAGGCCCTCCAGCCGGCACCGAGGGATTCTCGGGGAGAACCTCTGATCCCCGGACCGAAGAATTCTGAGCAAGTCCCCTGGAAAAGTAATAAGGCATTCTTTAAAGGATTGAAGTAACATGGGTTCGAGTCCCACTAGCTCGCTCATAAGGCGCGGCGAAAGCTACGCAGAGTAGGGTTGAAAGGTACCTCTGGAAAGGGTGAGGGTACAAGACCCTCACAAGGAATGCCTGCCTATAAGACGCGGTGAAAGCCTCGCAAGGTTGGGCTAGGGGCCCAGGTAAGGAGGTTGGGGGATTTCTAGCAGGGGGCTAGAGGATCCAGAGGGACCCTCGAGGAGAGTAGGGGTCCCTCCGACTAGTGCCTGTGATAGTGCACAATCACACCCACTAGTCTTGGGAAAATGGGAACATTTCCGAGTAAAAGATCTATCCCACAAAAAAAACCACCTTTGGGATGTATTTTGAGGCATTGGAAAGATCTGGGAGGTGATCCTCTGACTCGGAAACAATTAATTGAATATTGCAATCATTGGTGGCCAATGTATGTCCAAGGTTGGACAGTGGGGAGAAATGGCCAGAAAATGGGACATTGCAATATAACAGCATTTTGCAATTAATGTTGTTTTGTAAAAAGGAGGGTAAATGGGAAGAAATGGCTTATGTTGATTTATTCTTTACACTACAAAATCATCCAGAATGGCAGAGACAGTATGGAATACATCTGTATGATCCCATGGTAAAGACTGTGAAAAAGGGAAAATGTGATGAGAACTCGAAACAGTGGTGGTGAAAGTTCCTTTTTCAATTACTGATTTAAGATCATGGAAAGAGACTGCAGGTACCTATCAGGAGGATCCCGAAAGGGTGGCTAAGGTAAAATGCTTGAAATTGCTTGGGCTGTATATAACAACAGAGAAAAAGAAAAATAGGTGAGGCAAGCCCGAAGGGGTGGAAAGCTACTAGCAGTTTTGGCAGGGAATAACAGGATAGGCAGAGGGAGAGGACGAGGAATGAATATCGGAGAGAGAAGGAAAATAAGCCCCGATTAGCAGAAGACCAATGTGCTGTTTGCAAGGAGCATGGGCACTGGAAAAGAGAATGTCCTAAGGCAGGAGAATTAGATCCGGCTCTCCGGGCAATTAAATTAATGATTCTGGATGAAGAACTATGAAGGGGACTGGGGGAATCAACCCTAGCTGAACGTCTGGTTACATTGAAGCTAGGGAATGAAGAAATAGAGTTTCTGGAGCTACTTACTCAGTATTGAATACATGTAAAGGGAGATTTAGTCACAAATCAGTAGATGTTGTTGGTGCGACAGGGCGGAAGGAAAATTGGCCATTTTTAGAGCCTTTAAAGTTTAAATTGGGAAAACAATGGGTAACTCACCAGTTTCTGTATATGCCTGAATGTCCACTGTCTTTGTTGGGACGAGATCTATTGAGTAAATTAGATGCACAAATAACTTTCAAAGATGGAGAAATCAAATTGTTAATACCAGAATCAAAAGCCATAGAGGCAAGAGTGTTTATGTTACAGGATTCCTACAGGGAAGAACAGATTCCAGAAGAAGTGGAAAATGCAGTTATTCCTTTGGTCTGGGCAAGTGGAATTCTGGGATGATCTAAATTGGCAGAGCTGGTAAAGGTGATTTTAAAACCTGGAGCCAAACCGGTAAGACAAAAGCAATATCCTATTAAGTGGGAGGCTCGAAAAGGATTAGAGGGGTTGATTACAAAATTTTTAGAATGTGGACTATTGGTAGAGTATGAATCAGAATATAACACTCCCATATTACCAGTAAGGAAATCCGGAGGTAAAGAATACCGATTGGTTCAGGATTTAAGGGCTATAAATCAGATAGTCCAAGATATACACCCAGTAGTGGCTAACCCATATACTTTACTGACTTCTTTGAAAGAGGAACATAAGTGGTTTACTGTACTAGATTTAAAGGATGCCTTCTTCTGCATACCTCTAGATATAGGCAGCCAAAGCATATTTGCTTTTGAGTGGGAAAGTCTGGCCACAGGGCGAAAGACCCAATTGACATGGACTGTACTTCCACAAGGATTCAAAAATAGCCCTACGATATTTGGGAATCAATTGGCCAAGGAATTAGAGATATGGAAGAGACAGGACCAAAGGGGAAGTGTTTTGCTACAATATGTGGATGATATCTTGATTGCAGCAGAAAGCAAAGAAAAATGTCTCGAAGCTACTATCAGTCTACTAAATTTCCTAGGCCAAGGAGGATATAGAGTCTCCAGAAATAAGGCCCAAATAGGAAAAGAAACAGTAATTTATTTGGGATTTGAAATATCCCAAGGACAGAGACAATTGGGAAATGAAAGAAAAGAGGCTATCTGTCAAATTCCTGAACCAAGTAACCCAAAAGAATTGAGAACTTTCCTGGGGATGGTTGGGTGGTGTCGACTTTGGATTTTGGATTATGGATTGTATGTAAAACCATTATACGAAGCTTTAAAGGAATCCAAGGATCGATATTTGACTTGGACGCCTGAATGTCAGAAATCGTTTAGAGAACTGAAAAAGGCGTTAATGATGGCACCTGCTCTGGGACTACCTGATGTGACCAAGCCTTTCGAGTTGTTTGCACATGAAAGGCAACATCTGGCTCTTGGAGTGCTGACGCAACAGCTGGGACCCTGGAGACGACCAGTGGGGTACTTCTCTAAACAACTTGACAACGTGAGTAAAGGATGTCCAGGATGTTTACGTGCTGTGGCAGCAACAGTATTGCTGATCCAAGAAGCTCGAAAATTGACCATGGGTCAAAAGATGGTGGTGTACGTACCGCATATGGTAATTACTGTTCTAGAGCAAAAGGGGGGTCACTGGCTATCCCCCAGCAGAATGCTGAAGTATCAGGTTGTCCTATTGGAACAAGAGATGGGGAATTGAAAATCACACCGATTGTTAATCCAGCAATATTTTTGTCAACAGAGAATCCAACAGGAAATTTGGAACATGATTGTTTGTTAACTATTGAACAAGTTTATTCCAGTAGACCAGACCTGAGAGATGAACCTCTGGAAAACCCTGATCTGGAGTTATACACAGATGGAAGCAGTTTTGTACAAGAAGGAAAACGAATGGCTGGATATGCTGTCGTCACCACCTCTGAGGTATTGGAATCAAGGACACTACCTGTAAGTACCTCAGCACAGAAAGCAGAATTGGTGGCATTGAGGCGGGCTCTGCAAATAGCTGAAGGAAGAAGGGTGAATATTTGGACTGATTCTAAATATGTGTTTGGTGTAATCCATGCTCATGGAGCCATCTGGAAAGGAAGAAGACTGCTGTCAGCCCAAGGAACATCAATCAAATGTAAAGAGGAAATTCTACAACTCCTGGAAGATGTGCAGAAACCAAAAGAAGTGGCAGTAATGCATTGTAAAGCTCATCAGTTTGGTCAGACGGATGTAAATGTAGGTAATCGATTGGCAGACAAAGCTGCAAAAGAGGCCGCAGAACGAAGTATCCTTGCACTAGTACCAGTAAAACAAACAAAATTATTAGATTTGAAACCGAAGTACAAAAAATTGGATGAGCAATTAGCAAAACAATTAGAAGCATCACAAAATGCAGAGGGATGGTGGGTGACATCAAAAAAACCAGGTGATAGTAACCCTGCAAATTATGACATAACTCGCAGAGGAAAAACATGAACAAACACATTGGGGAGTAGATGCAATGGTTTCAAGTTTAAAAACATCTGTAGTATGTGTAGGAATGACAGGAATAGTTAAATCAATAATAGCTAGATGTCCAATCTGCCTTAAAAATAACCCCATGAACCAAAAGAGGCCACCTCTAGGAATGATAAAACAAGGAAATTCTTCAGGAGATTACTGGCAAATTGATTTCTCTGAGTTACCCAGTCAGAATGGATACAGGTATTTATTAGTACTAATTGATACATTTTCTGGATGGCCGGAGGCCTTCCCTTACCGCACCAACAAAGCTAGAGAGGTAGTTAAAGTGTTGTTGAAGGAAATAATACCAAGATTTGGAGTGCCATTGGGAATGTCTTCTGATAGGGGACCACACTTTGTGGCAGATGTAGTTCAACAGATCAGTAAAATTTTGGGTATAAAATGGGACTTATATACCCCTTGGAGGCCACAATCGAGTGGAAAAATTGAGAGATTGAATCAAATGTTGAAAAGACAAATAAGTAAAATTTGTCAGGGAACATCTTTGAAGTGGCCACAGGCTTTACCACTAGCTCTCTTGAGAATCAGGATCCAACCAAGATCAAGAGACGGTGTAAGTCCATATGAAGTCCTGTATGGTAAACTGTACCAGACTCCTTTAATCCCAGGGGATATGAAGGTAGCTGGGGAAACTGATTGGAAAGTGTATCTAATTTCTTTAGGAAAAGTCCTTGGAGCACTTTGGAGATATATTGTGCTGACTAGGTCACTTGCCTTGGATACGCCTGTACATCAATATCAGCCAGGTGATCTTTAAACTTGGAACTCTGAACCACTGCAGGAAAAGTGGAGGGGACCATTCTAGGTATTGTTAACAACTTATACTGCAATCAAGGTTGGAGGAGTGGAACCGGGGATACACTACACCCGAGTGAAGAAAGCCCCGTCATGGAAGGTCATCAATAGGGATTCAGTGACTACAAAGTTGACTTTAAAACATGTTTAAGAAATTATCATTGGAAAATGTGGAAAAATGGGTTTTGATTTGGAAACTGATGATGTTGGGAGCATTGTTTGAGATGATAATAGATCAATTGGAAGGGAGAGTGAAGCAGAGCAGCTAATATACATTCCAAGGAGAACTCCAGAAGAAAATTTAATGGTAGGATTGATAAAGGAATTTGCTAATCTGCAAAATGTAACCCAAATAACCGCATGTCTTCCAATTCCAAGAGCAGTAGGTGAATCAATTCCATGGGGAATCTTAACAACAAATTTGAGCGCAGTAAGCACAAGGGATGAACAATTATGCAAAGAAATAAGTAGAGGCCTCCCTGTACATGATCCCGAGGAAGCTGGACGAGTAGTTCGTAATTGTAAAAATCAAACCGAGCAAGAGGCAGAGGTTGCATGGGATTCAGTGTGGTCTATGGCTATTCTATCTCAATTGCAATATATGGCTAATACTTCATGGTGTTTTGCCTGGGACGGAACAGTCTTTACAGTTTTCCCATCAGTTAATGACAGGGGAACCACATCCAGGGAAAAGGAAGACATAGTACCCTGGTGGAATTGTAAAAAGATATGTATTTGCAGTACAGTTTATAGAGCAGTCCAAGAAGTTCCTCCTTTGGCAGCTGCATTGAAATATGGGTGTTGGTGCAGAGGACTCAAGAACGATTTAAATTTGACTAGTGTATATAAAATTAGAAGGGGATCAATATTTAGTTGTAGAAGGTCTACAGTTCAGAGCCCAGGACATTTTGTTTGGGCAATGAGTGATGGAACTTGGACCACCCATTTACCAATGGATGGGAAAGTAAGGCAAATCACTTTAGGAATGCTGACATTATGTCCAATCTGGAAGAAAGCTCCCTTTAGGAGAGATTCTGAAAATTTAAAGTTAATATGGACAAAAAGATCACAAATTAATGATGATGATTGGAATGAACCCTCGACAGGAGTGAAACTTGGATGAGCCTTAGAATCCTTATTGACTCCCTTGGCAACTTACAGGAATAGGGATTGGTTGTATAAGTTGACGGGTCAAGTGAAAAGATTAGCCAATATAACAAGGAAAGGGTTTAAACAACTAAATTTACAGTTACAAGCCACTTTGAAGATGACCCTACAAAATAGGATGGCTCTAGATATGCTCTTACTAAAAGAACATGGAGTTTGTGGATACCTGAGGGATAGGACAGATCTTTGTCGCATACATATCCCAAATGTTACTCAGGATGTTGAATATGATTTGGACTTATTGAGAAAAATAGAAAAGGATACTCAGGAAATGCAACAAGACATGCAAGAAAATTGGTTTGATAAAATTTTCAGTGGATTGGGATAAAACTTGAGTTCTTGGATGAAGTCCTTAATTGGTACTGTGTTATTATTATTAATAATATCTTTGAGAATATTATTCATTTATCATTGTTTGAAAAAGAAATTTACAAAAAGAGCTACCATTGATAGCAGAATTACACTTGCATTGACTACAAAACACCAAAATTTAAATGGACTAACTAATAATGCTCCTACCATCATACAATAAAGTGATTGAATGTTAATAAGGAAATTAATTTGTAATGGAAGTATTGAAAAGAAATTATTTCAAAACTTCCAAAGGGGGGAAATGTAACCAAGTTGGTAGAGAATTAAAATAAAATAGGGTTAGAAAATAGGTTTGTGAATTTGTAGAAAGTTGTAACTATAAGAACATTATGCACCAGCAATGCTGCTCGAGAACCCACCTAACCCCTTCCCATCTTGATTTAATTATCAAGGAGTTAAGCGTAACATTGCGATCATGGTATTATGTTTTGTTCTAATAACAAGTAGTCAGAAAGAAGGAACACCTTGGTCAGTTCTACGGTCCGGTGGGTAGGTAATTATTCATTCTATAGTCTTGTCTTGAAACAAAGGACTGTGGGGTGAATGATTGCATATTGGACCGGCAGCCCATGAAGATCTATTTAGTGTTGCCAAGTTTAAATGAACTTAGAAGGAAAGGTAATTCCGGCAGGGGGAGATCGCGACCACCGACTCAGAGACCACCCACTCAAGAAACCCTCCGACTCAAAAGATTAAGGAAGTAAAATCCCGAGAAATTATAGTGAGCATGCGTGGTCATTTACATGGTAGGCGAGGAATACTTAACCAATCATTGTATGGACACTTGATGAATATGTATTAATCTTGCCTATAAATGTTTGATTTTTGAACTGATCGATGAACACGATTTAGGAGGAACTATCCCCCGTGTTCCCAGCGCTGAAAATAAAGAATGCCTGCCTTTTAACACTACATTGGTGTTACGAGGTTTATTCCCGATTTTGGTGACAGTAACACGAGGCACACATTTTAGGAGGAGAGATCCCCCATGTGTCCGGCGCTGTAATAAAGATGTCTGCTTAATAACACTTTGATGTTATTAAGTTTGAATTTCTTAAGTTTGGATTTCTTTGAATCATTACCACTTCCGATCAGTTTTCAAATATTATCTTCAGGATATGCAAGATGTATAATCTGTTTTTTACACTAAGTAAATATTGCATCTTTTTAAAAATTCTTACTCTTCTTGTATATATCTGTTTTTTTATTTATTTACTTAGTCATATGATATATATGAGACAAGGGGTTAAGGGAATCTTAGCAGTTAATTAGTAGATAAGGTTTGAAATCTTGTTAGCTATTGCGTGAAGTAACTAAAGCAGGAGATATGTAGTTCCTCACAAGGACAGTTCCTGATAAACTGACAGGAGTGAGAAGACTTGTGGCTCCTCACAAGGACGGTCCCTGATAAGAACCAGGAGAGTGCCTCAAGAACCGGCTGAAACTGACCTTGTGGTTTGGACGAAAACCAAAGAGCAACTGAGTCTGCGTAAGAACAAGGGGTTACTAGTGGTGACAAAGAGGAGCCACCGGCCTTCATCCTCACGACCCTCAGCGACCACCACCAGAAGGCACTGCGCAAGCGCAGATGGGAGGAGTTCATGGAAATAACATCTTGGAACTCATTTCAATACGAAGCGGGGACAGGTCATGCATATGTATAGGCATATTGCGAAACTTTATGTATATGCATCACTTTGCTGTATATATTTGAAGTAAGTGCCGCGTTGGGGTGCGCACGGTTTTTGGTGGGACTACCCCCCTGTGCTGCCCAGCGCTGAATAAACATACCTACTTTACAATCTTACAGATTGTGGAGTCTGTTTTCCGCATGTCATATAAATGTTTGTGCAGAATATACATACACATATACATGCCATATATATAGTAACTGGAAGCAATGTATTTTTACTTTCAATAACACTGTGTTTCTTTCCATGATTGTTTTCTAGAAAGGTAAAAGCCATTTCTTCTGGCATCTGTAAAAGGCCATGTTGACATGATAAACAATTTGATTACCCTGAAGCTGTTTACATCTGAAAAAGGTAAGGTAAAGGTTTCTTTTCCACACAAGTACAACTAAAAATGTGCTTATGATATAGAGACATAACTATCTGCTTTTAAACACTTAGATATTGATCCTTGTTTATCATCTCCTGTTTATTCTTTTTAAAACTCACTTACCAAGGCTGGTGCCTGTGATGGGTTAGGCTTATCAAGGACTGGTATTTGTCAAGGACTGACTTGCTAAACAAAGGAAGTGATAACAGGAACTACAGTGTTAGTTTTATCACAGAACCGGCTAGAACTTGTTAACAACTGTTGAAATCATCAAGTAAGAAGAGAGCATGTGTAAATGACTAAAGTTCATCTAAAAAAGAGGAAGATAAGACCCCTGAAGAAGTAAATGACCACCAGAGACAGATCATTGATAACATAAACTGCTGATGCAAACCTTTGGAACTACTCCGCCTCACTTCATATGTATGTTTTGTATTGCATAATCATATGAATATATATGCTTTTGTGTAATAAATATTTACCTGCTGGCCGAAACGGTGTGCAAGTTAGGAGGAGCGATCCCCCTTGCACCCGGCGCCATAATAAACATACCTGCTTTATAACTCTTTTGAGTTGTGAAGTTTGTTTCCGCACATCACTTATGAAAGATTACCTTGTTTCAGTGTAGTTACTGCACAACCAAGTGATACAAATAAGCTGTGCAGATGTCACGTTCATGTCAGTGACCTCGACCAACAAATATACAAGGATGATGATTTTTCTGTAATTAAGGGAGGACAGTGGGACTTCTGGTATTACTGCCAGGAGACTTTTCCATACACATTAATAATTAATGAAAAGCAAGACTAGCGTATACTGTCTGTTGGGAGAAGTGGGAAAGTCTGGGGATTAAGGTGCCAGCCTCTGTACTGGGAGATCATGTTTGCCAGTTTTTTTGCTCTGCTTGGTTGTGTCTGTATGTCACTGCTAAGTCCCACATGACTAATTTTTCAAAGGTGATTAAATACTTGAGGATGCAAATAAACACCTATGGGGATTTTTCAGAAGTGCCTAAACACTTCAATCTGATTGAATTTGCTTTTGACACTGCATTTTAAGGTGTCTAAATAACTTTCAAAGTCTGCCCTTAAATTTCCTTATTCCTTACTTCACTGTTTGTGGAATGAGCGTGTTGGTGTTTCTCTGCATCCGAGGCATTGCAAGAATAAATATGTTTAAAATTGTGAAATGGTCAGATACTGCATTTAGGTAAGTAAGCACCCAGGAAGTTTATTAGCAGAGGTTAAAAGACAATGTTGTCCCAGGCATCTAGCAGGCTGAACGTGTAAAACAGCAGTGATGGAAGGTGAATGCTGTGATCGTACGGAGTAGGATTGTAAGTAGGTAAGATGCCAGGACAAAAATTCATCTCCTGGGTCACTAAAAGCAATTGCACTGTATCCATAATTTCTAAAAAGGATTTTGATTCCCTCCCTTCCTCTAGTGCTGTGACTGAAAAGCTGTTCTGGACCCTCGTTTCTCTGAGGGTTAGAATCCTCCTAATTTCCAACTTCAATTTGTTTCTAGCCAGTTTTGTGCTTGTTCTTGTCCCAGCATTCTTTTAGCTCATTCCTGATAATCATGTAGCTTGCTCCTTGTTATTATTTGCTTGCTGATGTGAGAAATTCTGCTGATGGTGAAGAAGATTGAAGATTGCAACATTGGCATCAAAGTCACTACAAGATTATATATACTTACCTAGGTTTTGGATGTTAATCTTTAAATAAGTGCTTTTGTGGGCTTGATGTAGTCTCCATCTTTGTAGGAACCAGTGCCCAAAGTTTTCTTCTGATTCATTCTTTAGGAGTTTGAATTTTAGGTCTTTTCACTGGTAATGCACTGCGGTTTTCAGAATATGAGACAACCAACTAGGCCAGGAAGGTCATGTCTGCGTACATGTGAAAAGGCTCCTTTCAGATTAGTCTGAATCTTGGAACATGCTGTGGATCTGCTTCCTTCTCCTTGTATGTAAAGGAGAGATGAAAAGACCAAAGACTTTGTGTTTAAGTGCGTGTTGTTTTTACTTAATGTTTTTACTTTATTCTGGGTTTTAAAATATCTTATTTGACATTTTAATTTCAAGGAGGGAAACACAGCATTGCATCTAGCAGCGATGTTGTAGAAATTCTGCTTGAGCAGTGGGAGGAAATAAATTATCTCACTCAGGTAAGGACATGGAAATTACTGAAGGAGATAAAGTTAGAGATTTGAAAAATCAATTAAAAATTAATATTTTAAAGGAATAAATGTTGCACTGAGTAGACTTCATTAGTTCTGCTGCTTTTCTAGTAGCTTGCATCCTGTTTTGTTGTCCCTCCTCCAATAAATTCAACTTCATTAACTCCTTCCATGCCTCTTCCTCTGTCTTCTATTCCTCACACAATGGCCTCCCCTCCGTCTCACATGCTTTAACTACTGGTAGAAGGAAACAGAGGAGGGCCTAACCTCCACCTTGCTTCCTGTCCTCCAACATTTCTGTCCACGTGATCCCATTCCTTTTACCACCTCTGGTGCTTTTCAGGCTATTCCAAGTCAGGTCAACATGCAATCTGATCTCAATTGGCTGCACAGATTTGGCTGCAGACATTACCTACTCACTTTTTCTTTCTCAGGTTAGTGTTGGTGAGTTCAGACAGCATATTCATAAATTGCATATTAGCTGTGAAGGTTGTATCCTTGTGTTGATCCACTCATGAGCATTCATGCTTAATTTTAAGGCTTAAAGTAAGGATGGCAGAAGGAAATGCACACTAACTACTCATCTCAGCTTTCCTGCTTTGCAAAGGGTCCTTGTGTCTTCTGCTTCTTCTGTGGGGCAGCTGGAACAAACTGGACGAGTTAATTCACTTTCTCATGGGCCAGCATGCCCATTGCAGGAACCTGCTGTGTGGCTGATGGTTGTTCTGCTGGCCCAGCAGGAGAAATGAGTAAGGGACACCCACTCCTACCCAAGGCCCTCCTCTTCTTTTATCAGCAACAGATTTACAGGTTGAGGGGTTCTCTCTTATCCAACTAATCTGTTTTTTCCATCTATGCAAGCTTTGAGGCACATGAGCCCTTTTGAAATGTTTCCAAGCCTTGTCTAACAAAGGTGTTGATTCTGCACACAAAGTTTGTACTGCTTGTGCCCCTGCCTTGCCATGGCTAACGGTGCGACCTGTCTGTCCAGTTGGAGTTGTTCTGCTCTGTGGATAAACAGGTGTCTCTTTCCTTAGCACGAGCAAAGTACTAAAATGTATTAAAGTTTACCAAAATTATGGTAGCAGGAGTTCAAGCAAGGAAAAATCAGGAATTATTAATGCTTCTGTGAATGCTGAAACACTAGAGTAACTTTCAGTAAACTTTTGTGTATTTTAAGAGTTCAGAAACAGGCTTTAGATCATTGTGCAGCTGATGTAATTTATTTTAGACTTGCTGTGGAGACATGGAGTCTTTTTTGGGGTGAGAAGGTTTGAAATAAATACGTAGCAGCATTATTTCTGCTAAAAGTGCTCCTTATAACTAGCACTAGAGTTGGGAATTAATCAGAAATCCATGGCATTGGACTGACAGAAACTGGCACTTACAGTATATGCTAACATACTAGTGGTGTTGCCTTGTGTTGAACGGCAGCAATTGCTACCCACCATCTTTGTTTCTGTGCCTGTTGCTAGTAATCTTCTTTGAAAAGAGTGCAATAAAGATGTGTGAAATAGTTATCTGTATTGTAAACTTTACTGTAGATCTGTCAACATAAATGTCATCTGTCAACTGTTGGTGAGTTGCCTTTCCATTTAATTGTTAATTTAGGAGCACTCGGGTTGTGTTCTCTTGTGACCATCTCCCCTTTTCTACTGAGCTGGATGAGTCTGATCGAGCTAATCTGTTTTGTGTCACAACTTTATAAATCAGCTTTATAGTCACGTGGCTTAAATTGGAAAAGATGTTTTCTCTCTGATGATCTAGAATGGAGAAACTCCATTTTACTTTGTTGAAGGAGGTCACGAAAAATGTGCTGAACTCTTACTGGAAGCAGGGAGTGATATTGTAACCAAGGTGATGGGGGAATCAAATGATAATTAGAAAATAGGTTAGTAATAAATTGTATGCCCCGATTAGCAGAAGATCAATGTGCTGTTTGCAAGGAGCGTGGGTACTGGAAAAGAGAATGTCCTAAGGCAGGAGAATTAGATCCGGCTCTCCAGGCAATTAAATTAATGACTCTGGATGAAGAACTATGAAGGGGACCGGGGGAATCAACCCTAGCTGAACATCTGGTTACATTGAAGCTAGGGAATGAAGAAATAGAGTTTCTGGAGCTACTTACTCAGTATTGAATACATGTAAAGGGAGATTTAGTCACAAATCAGTAGATGTTGTTGGTGCGACAGGGCAAAAGGAAAATTGGCCATTTTTAGAACTATTAAAGTTTAAATTGGGAAAACAATGGGTAACTCACCAGTTTCTGTATATGCCTGAATGTCCACTGTCTTTGTTGGGACGAGATCTATTGAGTAAATTAGATGCACAAATAACTTTCAAAGATGGAGAAATTAAATTATTAATACCAGAATGAAAAACCATAGAGGCAAGAGTGTTTATGTTACAGGATTCCTACAGGGAAGAACAAATTCCAGAAGAAGTGGAAAATGCAGTTATTCCTTTGGTCTGGGCAAGTGGAATTCCGGGACAATCTAAATTGGCAGAGCTGGTAAAGGTGATTTTAAAACCTGGAGCCAAACCGGTGAGACAAAAGCAATATCCTATTAAGTGGGAGGCTCGAAAAGGATTAGAGGGGTTGATTACAAAATTTTTAGAAAATATTACCAGTAAGGAAATCCGGAGGCAAGGAATACCAATTGGTTCAGGATTTAAGAGTTTTAAATCAGATAGTCCAAGATATACACCCAGTAGTGGCTAACCCATATACTTTACTGACTTCTTTGAAAGAGGAACATAAGTGGTTTACTGTACTAGATTTAAAGGATGCCTTCTTTTGCATACCTCTGGATATAGGAAGCCAAAGCATATTTGCTTTTGAATGGGAGAGCCCCGCCACAGGACGAAAGACGATTAGGAAATGAAAGGAAAGAAGCTATTTGTCAAATTCCTGAACCTAGTAGCCCGAAGGAATTGCGAGCTTTTCTGGGAATGATTGGGTGGTGCCGACTTCGGATTTTGGATTATGGATTGTATGCAAAGCCACTATATGAGGCTTTAAAGGAATCCAAGGATTGGTATCTGACTTGGACACCTGAATGTCAGAAATCATTCAAAGAACTGAAAAAGGCATTAATGATGGCACCTGCTCTGGGATTACCTGATGTGACCAAACCTTTTGAGCTGTTTGCATATGACAGGCAACATCTGGCTCTTGGAGTGTTGACGCAACGTCTGGGAACCTGGAAGCGACCAGTGGGGTATTTTTCCAAACAACTTGATAATGTAAGCAAGGGATGGCCAGGATGTTTACGCGCTGTGGCAGCAACAGTATTGCTGATCCAAGAAGCTCGAAAACTGACCATGGGTCAAAAGATGGTGGTGTACGTACCGCATATGATAATAACTGTTCTAGAGCAAAAGGGGGGTCACTGGCTATCCCCCAGCAGATTGCTGAAATATTCGGTTGTCCTATTGGAACAAGATGATGTGGAATTGAAAACCACACCGATTGTTAATCCAGCAATGTTTTTGTCAACAGAGAATCCAACAGGAAATTTAGAGCATGACTGTTTGTTAACTATTGAGCAAGTTTATTCCAGTAGACCAGACCTGAGAGATGAACCTCTGGAAAACCCTGATCTGGAGTTATACACAGATGGAAGCAGTTTTGTACGAGAAGGAAAACGAATGGCTGGATATGCTGTCGTCACCACCTCTGAGGTATTGGAATCAAGGACACTACCTGTAAGTACCTCAGCACAGAAAGCAGAATTAGTGGCATTGAGGCGGGCTCTGCAAATAGCTGAAGGAAAAAGGGTGAATATTTGGACTGATTCTAAATATGCGTTTGGCGTAATCCATGCTCATGGAGCCATCTGGAAAGAAAGAGGACTGCTGTCAGCCCAAGGAACATCAATCAAATATAAGGAAGAAATTCTCCAACTCCTGAAAGATGTGCAGAGACCGAAAGAAGTGGCGGTAATGCATTGTAAAGCTCATCAGTTTGGTCAGACGGCTGTAAATATAGGTAATCGATTGGCAGACAAAGCTGCAAAAGAGGCAGCAGAACGAGGTATCCTTGCACTAGTACCAGTAAAACAAACAAAATTATTAGATTTGGAACCAAAGTACAATAAATTGGATGAGCAATTAGCAAAACAATTAGAAGCATCACAAAATGCAGAGGGATGGTCGGTGACATCAGAAAAACAGGTGATAGTAACCCCGCAAATTATGACAGAACTCGCAAAGGAAAAACATGAACAAACACATTGGGGAGTAGATGCTATGGTTTCAAGTTTAAAAGCATCTGTAGTATGTGTAGGAATGACAGGAATAGTTAAATCAATAATAGCTAGATGTCCAATCTGCCTTAAAAATAACCCCATGAACCAAAAGAGGCCACCTCTAGGAATGATAAAACAAGGAAATTCTCCAGGAGATTATTGGCAAATTGATTTCTCTGAGTTACCCAGGCAGAATGGATACAGGTATTTATTAGTACTAATTGATACATTTTCTGGATGGCCGGAGGCCTTCCCTTGCCGCACCAACAAAGCTAGAGAGGTAGTTAAAGTGTTGTTGAAGGAAATAATACCAAGATTTGGAGTGCCAATAGGAATATCCTCTGATAGAGGACCACATTTTGTGGCAGAGATAGTTCAACAAATCAGTAAAATTTTGGGTATAAAATGGGACTTACATACCCCTTGGAGGCCGCAATCAAGTGGAAAAATTGAGAGAATGAATCAAATGTTGATAAGACAAATAAGTAAAATTTGTCAGGAAACATCTTTGAAGTGGCCACAGGCTTTACCACTAGCTCTCTTGAGAATCAGGATCCAACCGAGATCAAGAGATGGTATAAGTCCATATGAAGTCCTGTATGGCAAACCGTACCAGACTCCTTTTATCCCAGGGGATATGAAGGTAGCTGGGGAAACTGATTTGAAAGTGTATCTAATTTCTTTAGGAAAAGTTCTTGGAGCACTTCGGAGATATATTGTGCTGACTAGGTCACTTGCCTTGGATACGCCTGTACATCAGTATCAGCCAGGTGATCTTTAAACTTGGAACTCTGAACCACTGCGGGAAAAGTGGAAGGGATCATTCCAGGTACTGTTAACAACTTATACTGCAATCAAGGTTGGAGGAGTGGAACCGGGGATACACTACACCCGAGTGAAGAAAGCCCCGTCATGGAAGGTCATTAATAGGGATTCAGAGGCTGCAAAGTTGACTTTAAAACATGTTTAAGGTATTATCATTGGAAAATATGGAAAAATGGGTTTTGATTTGGAAACTGATGATGTTGGGAGCATTGTTTGGGGTAACAATAGACCAATTGGAAGGGAAAGTTGAAGACGAAGTAGGACAACTAATACACATCCCAAAAAGAACCCCAGAGGAGAACTTAATGATAGGATTGATAAAAGAATTTGCAAATTTACAAAATGTAACCCAAATAACCGTATGTCTTCCAATTCCAAGAGCAGTAGGTGAATCAATTCCATGGGGAATCCTAACAACAAATTTGAGTAATGAGAGATCCAATAATGATAGTACCTACTGTGAGCAAGTTCCCATTATTGGATGGCAGGATCAATTTGTAATCAAGCAAAAACAAAGCCTATAAAGCATAAAGAACAGTGCACCAAATTAGGATCGGGAGGTGTATATAGACCGAATGGTGAACTCAATCTGTGGGGTTCTGCACCAGGAGGAGTTTGTCTATATGTTGAACCAATTAAGAAGAATGTTATTCAAATGATTATGGATGTTGGTGTAGAGGACTCAAGAACAATTTAAATTTGACTAATACCGATAAAATTAAAAGAGGAACAGTATTTAGTTGTGGGAAATCTACAATACTGAGCCCAGGGCATTTAGTTTGGGCAATGAGTGATGGAACTTGGACCACCCATTTATCAATGGATGGGAAAGTAAGACAAATCACTTTAGGAATGCTGACATTATGTCCAATCTGGAAGAAAGCTCCCTTTAGGAGAGATTCTGAAAATTTAAAGTTAATATGGACAAAAAGATCACAAATTAATGATGATGATTGGAATGAACCCTCGACAGGAGTGAAACTTGGATGAGCCTTAGAATCCTTATTGACTCCCTTGGCAACTTACAGGAATAGGGATTGGTTGTATAAGTTGACGGGTCAAGTGAAAAGATTAGCCAATATAACAAGGAAAGGGTTTAAACAACTAAATTTACAGTTACAAGCCACTTTGAAGATGACCCTACAAAATAGGATGGCTCTAGATATGCTCTTACTAAAAGAACATGGAGTTTGCGGATACCTGAGGGATAGGATAGATCATTGTTGCATACATATCCCAAATGTTACCCAGGACGTTGAATATGATTTGGACTTATTGAGAAAAATAGAAAAGGATACTCAGGAAATGCAACAAGACATGCAAGAAAATTGGTTTGATAAAATTTTCAGTGGATTGGGATGGAACTTGAGTTCTTGGGTTAAGTCCTTAATTGGTTATTTCAAAACTTAATTTGATTATTTCAAAACTTCCAAAGGGGGGAAATGTAACCAAGGTGATGGGGGAATCAAACGATAATTAGAAAATAGGTTAGTAATAAGTTGTAAAAGACGTAACTATAGGAATAGGTTACGCACCAGTGTTATGCACCAGCAATGCTGCTCGAGAACCCACCTAACCCTTCTCATCTTGATTTAATTATCAAGGAGTTAAGTGTAACATTGTGATCATGGTACTGTGTTTTATTTTAATAGTGAGCAGTCAGAAAGAAGGAACACCTTGGTCAGTTCTACGGTCCGGTGGGTGGGTAATTATTCATTCTATAGTCTTGTCTTAAAACAAAGGACTGTGGGGTGAATGATTGCATATTGGACTGACAGCCCGTGAAGGTCTATTGAGTGTTGCCAAGCTTAAGTGAACTTTGTAGGAAAGGTAATTCCGGCAGGGGGAGATCGCGACCACCGACTCAGAGACCACCCACTCAAGAAACCCTCCGACTCAAAAGATTAAGGAAGTAAAATCCCAAGAAATTATAGTGAGCATGCGTGGTCATTTACATGGTAGGCGAAGAATTTTTAACCAATCATTGTATGGAAACCTGATGAATATGTATTGACCTTACGATCATATGCCTATAAATGTTTGGTTTTTGAACTGATCGAGTGAACACGATTTGGGAGGAGCTATCCCCCGTGTTCCCGGCGCCGTGAATAAAGAATGCCTGCTTTTTAACACTACATTGGTGTTACGAGGTTTATTCCCGATTTCGGTGACAATATAATTGGGAATGTAGAGAATGCTAACAGAATAAAACTTATGTGGAAGAAATATAGCATAGATTTATTTGACAGAATACTGTGGTGGGTCTTTTTTATTTACTGTATGTCCAATAGTAAAACGTATGGCTAGGAAATGTAACCAGCTACGGTAATTGAAAATCCTAATTTTTGGCAGCGTATATGACTGTACTGATAACAAACCTGTTCTTCACATCTGGTTCCTGGACTCCAGTCCAGCTCAGATCTGTTGAATGACCTTGGTTTGCCTGCTGTGTGAATTTTCAGCAAAGCTTTTGATTCCAGCAGACTGAGAGCTTGTTTGTTTTAGCAGAATTATTAAGTGAAAATTTTCTTTTGTTTTATTTTTAAAAGTTTGTTTATGTGACTGTACTTGCTAGTTAAAGGTCAAACTGAACTAACAGGCTAGGAGACATATTGGCATTGTTCTTGTCCATGGCACAGGATAGCTGACAATGCTGATTTATCTCTTTCTTAAGAGAGAATGAAAGGGACTATGGAGTACTGGTGTTTTTAGCATGTTTGTTGTGAAAATGGGAAGTTCCTTCAGTATTTAAAACAAAAACACATTATGCTAACTGCAGAGCCACTTCATTTTCTATCATTTTATCAAAGGGAGGGTTTTTTTGGGGGGGATAAAAACACAAGTTTAAATTAAAGATTATTCTGTATTGATAGTTCTCTTGAGTACTGTTTTTTCCAGTGACAAAAACATAACATTTTGATGTCTATACCATTTCTTTCAGAACAACAGCAGTGCATTCAGACAGCTGAATGAGACTGACTAGTTCCTTTATATTTTTTTACTATACATGTTACTGATTATGTGGTTTATGGATGTTGTTTAACAATGTGTATGGACCAACAAAGACAAGGTCCTGTTGCACAAACCCAGTGAGTGCTTGGACAGACCAGTGCAGTGCATTGTAGAGGTGGCCAGGCTAAGCTAAGGACTGGCCGTTATGAGAAGATGAGCAAAGTACCCTGCCTGGACTAAGAAGCAGTAATGCAGGTATCCCTGTGTGCCACTTCATCTTGTCATGTAGATATAGAATCATAGAATCATAGAATCATTTAGGTTGGAAAAGACCTTCAAGATCATCGAGTCTAACCATAAACCTAGCACTGCCAAGTCCACCACCAAACCATGTCCCTAACTGGGCCCTAAGTTTCTGCTGTCCCAGTACTCAGAAAACCATCTCATGGAGAATATCAGCAATTACACCTTTCCCCTTTTCTCCTCAGAGAGATGCTTTGTGGAAAGCGGATAAAATGGCACCTACCCCTTCCTCTCCTCCAGGATAGGTCTCTCCCAGATTCTTGTAACATCCTCCCAGTTCCTTGAATATCCTTGTGTAATCAGACTGTTTGTACTGGTGTGTGTCATGAGCCTGATTTTGATTTTGATTATTTTTCATAAGGTTAAACAATTAATTGGGAATGCCACACAGGAACATGCCTGGAGGTGATCGATCCCCGAGTGGCAGCATATGTGGGAGGAGTTGGGCAGGTGCCTGCGGCCATTATTGCCTCTGATAGCTTGGGATTTTGTGCCTGAACAGAAAAAACATGCCTGTAGAAAAGAAGAGTAGGATGTACTGTTGGAAGAAATTTATGAGGTTGTGTGATCATAGTGTGTATTCCCAAAAGAGCTCATGAGAGACTCTATGTGGAACCCTGAGGCTGGTGTTTCTTGGTGTGTAAGGTCCCAATGTTTGACTCTGTAACCTCTATGTTAAGGTAGGATTTTAATAGTTATCTAAAGGTGTGATGGGTTGATCTTAGCTGGACGCCAGGTGCCCACCAAGCCGCTCTATCACTCCCCTTCCTCAACTGGACAGGGGAGAGAAAATATCATGAAAGGCTCATGGGTCGAGATAAGGACAGGGGGGTCACTCACCAATTACTGTCACAGGCAAAACAGACTCAACTTGGGGAAATTAATTTAATATATTGCAAATCAAAAGTCAGAGTAGGATAATGAGAACTAAAACCAAATCTTAAAACACTTTCCCCCCATTCCTCCCTTCTTCCTAGGCTCAACTTCACTCCCAATTTTCTCTACCTCCTCCCCCTGAGCGGCACAGGGGGATGGGGAATGGGGGTTACGGTCAGTTCATCACGTTGTCTCTGCTGCTCCTTCCTCCTCACACTCTTCCCCTGCTCCAGTGTGGGGGCCCTCGCACAGGAGACAGTTCTCCACAAACTTTGCCAGCGTGGGTCCTTCCCATGGGCTGCAGTTCTTCACGAACTGCTCCAGCATGGGTTCTTTCCACAGGGTGCAGTCCTTCAGGAACAGACTGCTCCAGCGTGGGTCCCCCGTGGGGTCACAAGTCCTGCCAGCAAACCTGCTCCAGTGTACGCTCCGCTCCACAGGGCCACAGGTCCTGCCAGGAAACTGCTCCAGTGCTGGCTTCCCACAGGGTCTCAGCCCCCTTCAGGGCACATCCACCTGCTCTGGTGTGGGGTCCTCCACAGGCTGCTTGTGGATATCTGCCTCACCATGGTCTTCACCAGGGACTGCAGGGGAATCTCTGCTCCGGCACCTGGAGCACCTCTTCCCCCTCCTTCACTGACCTTGGTGTCTGCAGAGTTGTTTCTCTCATATATTCTCACTCCTTTCTCTTCCAGCTGCTGTTGCACAGCAGTTTTTCCCCTTCTTAACTATGTTATCACAGAGGCGCTACCACCATTGCTGGTTGGCTCAGCTTTGGCCAATGGTGGATCTGTCTTGGAGCCAGCTGGCATTGACTGTCAGACATGGGGGAAGCTTCTGGCATCTTGTCACAGAAGCCACCCCTGTAGCCCCCCTGCTACCAAAACTTTGCCACATAAACCCAATACAAAAGGCCAAAAATGTTCTCTAACCAGACCTATAGAATATAGACTTGCAACATTAGAGAAACATAGGCACAAAACCTTCAACTTAGAAGGATGCTGTCACATAAAACACACTAAGGGACCTGTCCAGATATGCAAGATTTCCACAAATAACAGCATATTTTATTTGCTGCTGCATTACACCCATAGACATCTGGAAATCCATATTGTAATACTCATATTGAAGGATAAATAAATAGGTTTTACTTGGGTACATGCAGCTATGTAGAGACTACACAACCCTCATTTCAGACCCAAATATTAGACTTGAAGCTGAATGCCCCTATATCTGTACTTTTTGTTAATGGTTTAGCTTTGTTCAATGCTTTTTTGGGGCCTTTTTTTTCTTTTTCTATGTGTGTGTGGTTTAAGGACCCATTATGGAGCAGGTAGACTTCTGTTCTACCTTCCACTCCATATCATTGTTTTGTGGCAGGGCTGGCTAAGAAACCCTGTTGTGGACTGTGGCACAATGTACTGCTGAAAATTATGGATGTCCAGTTGTTTTTGCATGAATTTCAGCAGGGAAAGGCTACTCAGGAGGATAGTATGGGTGGGGGTTAGTAGTTGCATGAAGCCCTCTGTTCAAAACAACTTGTTTTAAGAGGGTAGATACAAAGCTTGTTACGTTACAGTACATTAGAGGGGCATGACAGCAACTTTTTCTTGAGCCAGATGGAACTCCTATCTGGTTTTCCTGTGGAGATCCCAGATGCTCTGTTGTTTGCCTGAAACAAAACTGGCAGTTAGATCACTCAAAAGTTAAATGCTTTCATTCTGTTCAGTGTTTTCTAGCCAAGGGCTGTCTCTTCTTGTGAATCTTCTTTACATTCAGATTGTGAGCACTCTGCTTCTAAGGGGGAGTTTGGCTTATTGTATTTATTTGGTGTCATCAATTCCAGAGGCAGGAAACCCCTCTACATCTGGTGGCCGATCTTGGCAATGTGGAGCTGGCAGAAGTGCTGCTGAAGGCAGGCTGTGATCTCAAGACCATGGATAAGGTAGATTGCATTCCTCACACATGCAAGGATTATGCAGGCAGATATAACCTTCCTGCATCATGATCTACACACAGAGAAAATGCGTGGAGAGAGATTCTGACCCAATTTCAAACTGTGCCATCAGGGTCAGGATGATCTGAATCCATGTTGACCCCTGTGTCCTTTGGTACAGCAAAATCTGTGGTTGAAAAATGGAGGAGTGCAGGTGTCTTGTCATTCCTTTGCTAGTGAGATCTCAGCTGCTGCGGCAGGAGCTCCCTCTTCTGTTTCATCTATGTTAATTATGAAACTCAGTCAATGAAACGGGAAAGGGCCAGGCGACAAAGACGTGGCTTAGACTGACCTCAGATTGTCTGAATTTCTAATTTTCTTTCCCTAGTTGTCATGTTTATTTAAATGTAGGCTGCTTAGCAATGTCCCTCCCTAAAGGGCTAAGAGTCATCTGTATTAAAGTATAGACAACAATTGTTTTGGCCTGCGTTGACTATCCCACGTCACTTATGAATCTGTATATGCTCTATAGGCGGTAAGTGTCTGAACAAGAAAAGCTGTTTAGCACCTCTTAAAATCAGAGGAGTATTTGGAGCTGGGCTGCTGGTGAGACCCATTCTAGAGACGTGCCTTGAAATTCAGATCCAGCCCAAACGGGTCTTGAAAATTCAGGACTTTTCATGTCACAAGATCTTACTTGGGACCATCTAAAATTCTGAGAAAGTTTATTTATTCCATTAATGACAGTCGTAGCAATGAGCCACAAAGAACCTGCTATACCTATACAGTTGATGAAAGGGAGTTATTTCATAGGATAGTGAAGGTTCATTTTAGGGCATATTAATGCTTCATAAATCAGTCTTTGTATTGGATCTGGCTGGGATGGAGTTAACTTTCCCCATAGCTGCCCTCATAGTGCTATGCTTTGGCTTTGTAGCCAGAAAGCTGTTGCTAATACACCACTGATTTGGCTACTGCTGAGCAGTGCTCCCACAGCATCAAGGCTCTCTCCAACATTTTTTCCCCCTCCAAAGGCCAGCAGGCTTAGGGTAGGCAAGAGCTTGGGAGGGGACATAGCCAGAACAGCTGACCCAAAATGACCAAAGAGATATTCCATACCATATGATGTCATGCTCAGCAGTAAAAACTAAGAGAAAGGAGGGGGGCATTTGTTATTACGACATTTGTCTTCCGGAGCAACCACTGCATGTACTGAGGCCCTACTTCCCAGGAAGTGGCTGGAAATCACCTGCTGATGGAAAGTAGAGAATAAATCTTTGTTTTCCTTTGTTTCCGTGTGTGGTCTTTGCTTTTGCTTTATTAAACTGCCTTTATCTTGATCCTTGAGTTCTTTTCCATCTTATTTTCTCCCCCCCCCCGTCCTGCTGAGGAGGGGGAATGATAGAGCGGTTTGGTGGGCACCTGGCAGCAAGCCGAGGTCAACCCACCACAAACTTGTGTCGTCTTGCTCAGTTTTTCTTGTTTGGAGCCATAGGTTTATGTGGGCTCCCTGAGAATTGATTAAATTTGCTGGGGTTTGACACAATACAGTTTAAAATCCCCAAGCTATCTCAAGTACACTGTTTGTTTGCAGACTGGCCCTAGTGAGGAAGTAAAAGATGCCTCTTCTAGCATCCACTGTAAAAACTGCAAGAAGGAAGATGCTAACACTATTTGTTTATGTAAAGCAAGTAATCCTGTGAGCACCAGAGGTAGCAAACCAGGGTGCAAGGACCAGCGAAAGGAATTCATTTGACTCTCACGGTGTAGCTCAGAAATGATTTTGCTCCTCTTTTGCTTTCATTGTTAAACTGCCACACAAATCTGTAACAATTCTCATTCCTGCTAGTGAGTAGGTGTTTTATCAGGTTAGCCAAGTGCCTCCTTGGGTGGTATAAGCATACTTGATCCTGCCCAGGTGCAGGCACATAAATTAGCCAGTCTTTTACCACCCCCTTCTCCAGCCCTGTGTGTCCAAATCCGTGACACTTAATGGTGCAGGGAATTGTGCTGGTAAATCACAGATTTAGATTAATTATCATGAAAAACATAATGATATGTGTTGTGCATACTTGATTTGCGTCAGTTCAGCTGGAGTTGTTAGGTATGTTATTGTTTGTTTTGGCTTAAAGGGGAATTAGAAGTGAAGTCATTTGTTGCTAGAGAATCACAGAATCACTAAGTTTGAAAAGGACCTTCAAGATCATCAAGTCCAACCGTTAACTCAACGCCACCATGCCCCCTAAACCATGTCCTGAAGCGCCACATCCACACGTTTTTTGAACACTTCCAGAGATGGCGACTCCACCACCTCCCTGGGCAGCCCGTTCCAATGCTTGACCACTCTCTGAGTGAAGAAATTTTTCCTAATATCCAATCTAAACCTCCCCTGGCGCAACTTGAGGCCGTTTCCTCTTGTCCTATCACTAGTTACTTGGGAGAAGAGACCAACGCCCACATCGCCACAACCCCCTTTCAGGTAGTTGTAGAGAGCGATAAGGTCTCCCCTCAGCCTCCTCTTCTCCAGACTAAACAACCCCAGTTCCCTCAGCCGCTCCTCATAAGACTTGTGCTCCAGACCCCTCACCAGCTTCGTTGCCCTTCTCTGGACACGCTCCAGCACCTCAATGTCTTTCTTGTAGTGAGGGGCCCAAAACTGAACACAGTATTCAAGGTGTGGCCTTGTTGAAGGTATGCAAGGAATGAAGTTGGGGGTATTGTTTAGTCTCCGTGAGCAGTTAACAAGGTGCAACCTTGAGGGAAGGAACAAGATAATCACAAAAGAAACACAGCTACTGAACCTTGAGTGAACTATCCTAATTAACATATAATTAGCATATTAGAAACCTGCCCCTGGGCAGGGAAAGCCCCCTCCTCACTGAGCATGCCTAGAAAAAAAGAAGGACGCTGTGACTTTAAGTGGAGACAAGGCTGGTGAGAACCAATGGGAACAAGGGTAACAGAGCCAACTTTTAAAAAATACTGATAACTGTTGCTCGAAGTGTATAAATATTTTCCATGTGTTTGCTGAGGTGTGCTAGCTTTGTGGGCCTACCACCTAGCACCCAACTCTGCACAGATTTGGAATAAAAGCAAATATCTCAGCTCTGTGGGTTTTTCGGCTCTCTGCACACTGGGTGGAAGAACCCATATTTGGGACAACAGTTTTGGCGACCCAGGTGGCACTGCCGTAAGGCCTTGCCCGGATCGTCTTGCTGACCCCGACAGTGGAGAATCAGACCGGACAGGACTCCAGCGCGCAATGACCTGTTGATCGGGGACTCCTCCGGATCTCCTCCGAGGTCGGGGCGACAAGCGACTCAAAGATGCAACACCCAAAAAGAGATATTTGCACAGGGCGAAAGGGGGGTGAATCCTTGTATTGGTGAGTATTAAAATTTAATTATTTTCACGGAAAAGGTAAAAAAGTCGCATGCGCATAAGTCACCTGTAGATGCCAGCAAGGGATGCCTTAATTGACCAGTGGGGTCAGAGCCGAGGGCACACAGGGGTACATTCTTTACATGCTGAAGCTTGGTACCAGGGGGGTGCCTTGCTGAGTGTGAGAACCAGGTAAAGGTATAGGTAACAATTGGCAAAATGGGCTGGAACCAATCCATGATTCCTCCCCGTAGCCCTTTGGGGTGTATTTTGAAGAACTGGAATAAATTTGGGGGAGATCCAATGACTAAAGATAAAATTAAAAGATATTGTAATCAATGGTGGCCAAATTACAAATCGGACGATGATGAGGTCTGGCCAGAAAATGGATCGGTGAATTATAATACCATATTACAATTGATGTTGTTTTGCCGCCAGATAGGGAAATGGGATGAGGTAACTTATGTTGATGCCTTTATGACTCTGTACAGAAATCCTGATATTCAGAAAATATGTAAATTAGCAGCTGACTTGGTTATGTATACAGCTTCTGATAAGAAAAAAAGGAGTGGCTCTAATATGGGCTGTGATGATAAGAAAATTGTAGAGGGAGAAGAGCAGGAGGATGTGCAACTGTTCGTTCCAACGGCCCCACCTTTATATAGAAGTAGTACGGGACAATCACCGGTTGATTCTAATTCACAGTCGAGTAGTGAGAATTTCAGCCCTATTTCCAGTCGAACTAGAGGGCACACTCAGCCAGAGCCAGTTATTCAGGCTCCTTTAAGACAAGTGGTGGGACCGGAAGGATTGCTGGTTTTTGTACATGTTCCATTCACTACCTCTGACCTGTTAAACTGGAAACAATCTGTTGGTTTGTATAGAGAAAATCCTGAAGGAATGCATCAGCTTTTAGAGACTATCATGCTGACTCACAATCCTAATTGGGGAGATGTGCAAGCATTGTTAAATACTTTCTTTACAGTAGAGGGAAAAAAAATTATAATTAGAAAAGCCAGGGCAGAAGGAGAAAAAAGAAATGCTCACGAGGAACCTGAGGGCTATTTGCCTACGAGAAAAGATCCAGAGTGGGATCCTAATAGGGCGGGGGGGAAGGTCCTACTGAAGCAATACCAACAGTTAATATCATATGGGGTCTGGCACGGAGTACCAAAGCCGAAAAATGTGTCCAAACTATATGAAGTGAGACAAGGCCCTGATGAAAATCCATCGGCCTTTTATGAGAGATTATGTGAAGTAGCCAGAAAATAGACGGACTTGAATCCAGATGATGAGGCAAATCAGAAGATGTTTAATATGTTGTTCATTGGGCAGTTGACCCAGGATATAAGGAGAAAATTGCAAAAAGTTGAGGGGGCCAGTGGAATGTCGATTTCACAATTAATAGAAATAGCATATAACGTGTATAACAATTGAGATGAGAGAGAAAAGAAAGAAAAACAGGGAAGAATGAGGTTACAGGCATCTTTGCTAGTAGCAGCAATAAATGGAAATGATACCAGAGGAAAGGGTAGAGGGAAGAGGGGACGCACTGCGATAATACAGGGAAGAGGCCCACAAAACCAAACTCCTCTAGGACCAAATCAGTGTGTGGCCTGTAGATGGGAAGGGCATTGGAAGAACGAATGCCCAAACTGAAAAAGGCCAGAGGAACAAGATCACACAGGAAATGTTAATCTTATTATGTTAGAAGATTCAGATAATGAATGAAGAGGATCGGGGGAAAACATTAAAGCCGATCCCCTGGTTCCAGTTAAGCTGGGGAATGAGACCATAGATTTTTTAATTGATAGTGGGGCCACTCATTCAGTAGTCACTAGTTGTAAAGGACCTTTAAGTAAAGTAACTATACCTATTGTTGGGGCAATGGGAAAAAGAACATCAAGGCCATTTCTACAGCCTATGGAATGCACAATTGGGGGAACCAAATTAATTAATGAGTTTCTATATATGCCAGAGTGCCCCCTACCCCTATTGTGCATTCAATTTATATAACAAATCTCATCACAAGTAACCCTTTCTGAAAATGCTGTACAGCTCCATATCCCACCTGAAATGGCTTGGAGAGCTCAGATCTACTTGCTGACAGATAAAACATTGGAAGAGTCTGAAGAGAATATCCCGAACGCTGTATCAAATGCAGTAATTGCCCGGGTGTGGGCTTCAAAAAACCCAGGTAAAGCAAAAAACTTAAGTCCAGTTAAGACAGAATTGAAAGAGGGGGCGATATCAGTGAGAGTGTATCAGTACCCTATAAGATTGGAAACTCGAAGAACCCTCGAACCTCTGATAAATAACTTCATACAACATGGACTGCTCAGGGAATGTCAATCTGAATATAATACACCTATCCTACCAGTGAGGAAGCCTCACTCCCAGGAATACCGATCGGTGCAGGATTTAAGGGCTATAAATCGGATAACCAAAGATATACATTCTACAGTGCCTAACCCTTATACCCTATTGACGTCTATATCAGAGAACCATGATTATTTCACTGTGTTAGATTTAAAAGATGCTTTTTTCTGCATTCCAGTAGAAGAACGAAGCCAAACACTCTTTGCCTTTGAGTGGGAGAACCCGACCACTGGAAGAAAAGGACAATTATGTTGGACTGTTCTTCCCCAGGGATTTAAAAATATTCCCACTTTGTTTGGTGAAGTATTGGCCAAAGAATTAGAACAATGGCGAATTAATAATAATGATGTTACTCTCTTACAGTATGTGGATGACATCTTGATTGGAGCTGACACTGAACAAGTTTGTACGGAAGCTACGGTAAGCCTGCTAAACTTTTTGGGAATGGCTGGATATTGGGTCTCAAAGAAAAAAGCCCAAATTGTGAGGAAAGAAGTCCGATACCTCGGCTTTAATATATCAAAAGGACAACGAGCATTGGGGGAAGAGAGGAAAGAGGCTATATGCCAAATAGTAGTACCCAAGACAAAAAAGCAGTTACGGGGATTTCTAGGAATGGCCGGATTCTGCTGAATATGGATCCCAAATTTTGGGCTCATAGCCAAACCCTTATATGCAGCCACAAAAGGCCCAGGGGAGCTGTTAGAATGGACTCCAGAGTGCCGGAGCAGTTTTGATGAAATCAAAAGAAAGTTAATGGAAGCCCCAGCCTTAGGCCTCCCTGATCTGACAAAACCTTTTCAGTTGTATGTACATGAGAGACAACAAGTGGCTTTGGGGGTAATGACTCAGACGCTTGGAAGCTGGATAAGGCCGGTAGCCTATTTTTCAAAGCAATTGGATGAAGTGAGTAAAGGCTGGCTGGCTTGTCTTTGGGTTGTAGCTGCTACTGGTTTTGTTAATTCAAGAAGCCTGGAAGCTCACCTTGGGACAAGCAATAACAGTACTAGTCCCACATGCAGTGGTTGCTATCTTGAACCAAAAAGGACACCACTGGATTGCTCCAAACGGATTAGCCAGATTCCAAGCTGCATTAATAGACCAAGAAGATGTCACCCTAAGTGTAGTATCAGCTCTAAACCCTGCCACTTTATTGCCAATGGCAGAACAAGAACCTTTATTTAGCAACTATCGAATATGTTTATGCCAGTAGGCCAGACCTGAGATACGAGCCACTGAAGAATGCAGATTTAGAATTATTTACAGATGGCAGTAGCTTTATACAGAATGGAGAAAGAAAGGCTGGATATGCAGTGGTTACCGTATGGGAGGAAATAGAGGCCAAACCTTTACCACCTAACACCTCGTCACAAAAAGCTGAAATAGTTGCTCTAACAAGGGCACTGGAAACTGGAAAAAATCAAAGAATCAATATATACACAGACTCGAAGTACGCCTTTGGGGTTGTTCACGCTCATGGAGCTATTTGGAAAGAACGTGGACTACTAAATTCACAAGGGAGCGGTATAAAATATAGGCAAGAGATCTTAAATTTGCTTCAGGCTGTATTAGAACCAAAAGAAGTGGCAATAATTCACTGCAAAGCTCATCAGAAAAGGCAAGGAGAAATAATCCAGGGAAACAAAAGACCCGATTTAGCAGCAAAAAGCGCTGCCTTACATGAGCAAATAATCAGAGCTTTGATACCCAGCAGAAAGCTTAATATAGAGCCCCCTCAGTATTCAAAGAAAGAAGATCAACTAGCAGAAAAATTGAAGTGTACAAAGAATGCAGAAGGATGGTGGATCACTCCAAACGAACAAGTTCTTATTACAGCTAAAATGATGGGAGTTCTCCTTAAAAGACTACATGAAGAGACTCATATAGGAGCTGATGCTATGATAAGTAGTGTCAGGAGATATGCAATAGGGCCAAAAATGCAATCAAGTGTGGACTTAATAGTAAGAAGATCACAGAATCACAGAATCACTAAGTTTGAAAAGGACCTTCAAGATCATCAAGTCCAACCATTAACTCAACGCCACCATGCCCCCTAAACCATGTCCTGAAGCGCCACATCCACACGTTTTTTGAACACTTCCAGAGATGGCGACTCCACCACCTCCCTGGGCAGCCCGTTCCAATGCTTGACCACTCTCTGAGTGAAGAAATTTTTCCTAATATCCAATCTAAACCTCCCCTGGCGCAACTTGAGGCCGTTTCCTCTTGTCCTATCACTAGTTACTTGGGAGAAGAGACCAACGCCCACATCGCGACAACCCCCTTTCAGGTAGTTGAAGAGAGCGATAAGGTCTCCCCTCAGCCTCCTCTTCTCCAGACTAAACAACCCCAGTTCCCTCAGCCGCTCCTCATAAGACTTGTGCTCCAGAACCCTCACCAGCTTCATTGCCCTTCTCTGGACACGCTCCAGCACCTCAGCATCCTTCTTGTAGTGAGGGGCCCAAAACTGAACACAGTATTCAAGGTGCAGCCTCACCAGTGCCGAGTACAGGGGCACAATCACTTCCCTACTCCTGCTGGCCACACTATTCCTGATACAGGCCAGGACGCTGTTGGCCTTCTTGGCCACCTGGGCACACTGCCGGCTCATATTCAGCCGGCTGTCAACCAGCACCCCCAGGTCCCTTTCCGCCAGGCAGCTCTCCAGCCACTCCTCCCCAAGCCTGTAGCGTTGCATGGGGTTGTTGTGACCAAAGTGCAGGACCCAGCACTTGGCCTTATTAAACCTCATACAGTTGACCTCTGCCCATCGATCCAGCCGGTCCAGAAGGCTGCAGAGCCCACCTACCCTCCAGCAGATCAACACTCCCACCCAACTTGGTGTCGTCTGCAAACTTCCTGAGGGAGCACTCGATCCCCTCATCCAGATCATCAATAAAGATATTGAACAAGACCAGCCCCAGAACCGAGCCCTGGGGAACACTGCTTGTGACCGGCCGCCAGTTGAATTTAACGCCATTCACCACAACTCTCTGAGCTTGGCCATCCAGCCAGTTCTTTACCCAGCAAAGACTACACCTGTCTAAGCCATGAGCCACCAGTTTCTCCAGGAGGATGCTGTGGGAGATGATGTCAAAGGCTTTACTAAAGTCCAGGTAGACAACATCCACAGCCTTTCCCTCATCCACTAGGCGGGTCACCTGGTCATAGAAGGACATCAGGTTGGTCAAGCAGGACCTGCCTTTCATGAACCCATGCTGGCTGGGCCTGATCCCTTGGTTGTCCTGCACATACCCTGTGAGCACCCTCAAGATGAACCGTGCCATGATCTTCCCCGGTATGGAGGTCAGGCTGACAGGCCTGTAGTTCCCAGGATCCTCCTTCCGGCCCTTCTTGTAGATGGGCGTCACATTGGGAAGCCTCCAGTCATCTGGGACCTCCCCTGTTAACCAGGACTGCTGATAAATGATGGAGAGTGGCTTGGCAAGCTCCTCCACCAGCTCCCTCAGTACTCTCAGGTGAATCCCATCAGGCCCCATAGACTTGTGGGTGTCCAGGTGGCTTAACAGGTCCTTAACTGTATCCTGCTGGATTATGAGGAGTTTATTGTGCTCTCCATCCCTGTCTTCCAGCTCAGGGGGCTGAATACCCTGTGGATACCTGGACTGGCTATTAAAGACTGAGGCAAAGGCGGCATTAAGTATCTCAACCTTGTCCTCATCCTTGGAGACAATGTTCCCCGCCATATCCAGTAAGGGATGGAGATTCTCCTTGCCTCTCTTTTTGTTGTTAATATATCTGTAGACGCATTTTTTATTATCCTTTACAACTGTGGCCAGACTGAGTTCTAGCTGGGCTTTTGCCTTTCTAATTTTGTCTCTGCTTGGCCTAACGAGATCCTTGTACTCTTTGTGAGTTGCCTGCCCCTTCTTCCAGAGGTGATAAACTCCCCTCTTTTCCCTGAGTCCCAGCAAATTCTCCCTGTTCAGCCAGGCCAGTCGCCTTCCCCGCCAGCTCTTCTTGCGGCACATGGGGACCGCCTGCTCCTGGGCCTTTAAGATTTCCTTCTTGAAGATTGTCCAGCCTTCCTGGACCCTTTTGTCCTTCAGGACTGTCTCCCAAGGGACTCTCTCAACCAGTGACCTGAACAGGCCAAAGTCTGCCCTCTGGAAATCCATGGCAGCAGTTTTGCTGACCCCTCTCCTTACTTCCCTCACAACTGAGAATTCTATCATGTCACGGTCGCCAAGCCCAAGACGGCCTCCGACCATCACATCTCTCACCAGTCCTTCTCTGTTCGTAAACAGCAGGTCAAGCAAGCACCTCCCCTGGTAGGCTCACTTACCAGCTGCGCCAGGAAGTTATCTTCCACACACTCCAGGAACCTCCTAGACTGTTTCCTCTCTGCTGTGTTTTACTTCCAGCAGATGTCCGATAGATTGAAGTCTCCCACAAGAACAAGGGCTAGCAATTGCGAGACTTCTACCAGTCGATTATAGAATGTTTCATCTGCCTCTTCATCCTGGTTGGGTGGTCTATAACAGACTCCCAGCAGGATATCTGCCTTGTTGGCCTTCTCCCTCATCCTTACCCATAGGCACTCTACTTGGTCTTCACAATCGTTGATTTCTATACAATCAAAACTCTAACATACAGAGCCACCCCACCACCTCTCCTTCCCTGCCTATCCCTTCGGAAGAGCTTATAGCCATCCATTGCAGCACTCCAGTCATGAGAGTCATCCCACCATGTTTCTGTGATGGCGACTAAGTCATAGCTGTCCTGCTGCACAATGGCTTCCAGCTCCTCCTGTTTATTGCCCATGCTGCATGCATTGGTGTACATGCACTTGAGCTGGGCTATTGGTTTCACCCCCAACTCCGGCATGCCACCCCTAGGCTCATCTCTAGTGAGCCTGGTTTTATCCCCTTCCCCCTTCAAATCTAGTTTAAAGCCCTCTCGATGAGGCCTGCCAGCTCATAAGCAAGAATCTTTTTCCCCCTTGGCGTCAGTTGCACTCCATCTGCTGCCAGGAGGCCCGGTGCCATGTAAACCGCCCCGTGGTCAAAGAACCCAAAATTCTGCTGATGGCACCAGCCCCTGAGCCATGTGTTGATCAGATGTGCTTTCCTATTCCTTTCAGCATTCTTCCCTGTCACTGAAGGGATTGACGAAAACACTACCCGCGCTCCCGCTCCATCGATCAGTCACCCCAGTGCTCTGAAGTCCTTTTTAATTGCCTTTGGGCTTCTTAGTGCAACTTCATCGTTGCCAACCTGTAGGACCAACAGCGGGTAGTAATCAGTGGGTCGAACCAGACCAGGGAGTTTCCTGGTGCCATCTCTCACCCAGGCCCCAGGGAGGCAGCAGACTTCCCTGTGGGTTGGGTCTGGTCGACATATTGGGCCCTCTGTACCCCTCAGAAGGGAGTCATCTATGACAATTACTCTCCTTTTTTTCTTAACAGAGGATGTCTTGTTGCATGGGACTGGCTGACTCAACCTCAGCACCCCCCTGGATGGACCTTCATCAGGGTCCTCATGTTCCTGGCCCTCAAGTTCCAGAGCCCTATACCTGTTGTGTAAGGGCAGCTGGGACGGTGAGGGAGGCCGGGAGGGGATTCGCCTGCCGCCGCAAGCAGGGACCTGCTTCCATTCCCCCTCATCTCTTAGGTCCCCTCCTTCTGCCCGGCAGCAAGAGGGCAGGGGATCCCCTGCTGCTTGTGGAGCCTCCACCAGCTGCCCCTGTCTCAGGGATGGCAGGGTGTGGCTCCACCAATCTATTTCCCTCTCACACTCCCTGATGTTCCTCAGCATCTCCACTTCCTCTTTCAGCTCCGCCACCAGGCTGAGCAGATCGCTCACCTGGTCGCACCGCACACAGGTGCTGTCTCCGCTGGTCTCTGGCACAAGTGATTCAAAGAAATCCAAACTTAAGAAATTTAAACTCAATAACATCAAAGTGTTATTAAGCAGACATCTTTATTGCAGCACTGGACGTATGGGGGATATCTCCTCCTAACATGCATGCGCTGAAACAAAAGTTCATCCTTTATATACCTTAAAGACATGAATATTCACACATTTGCCAAGAAATCACCGCCTCCTTGTTTATCTACTACATTTACATAATGCTGGCGTTGCAAAACTACGCTACGCTTGCGCGGGGGTCTTGGGTGGTCATCAGTGGTTGTTTGGGGAGTTAGCCCCCTACTCCTTTTTCCCTTTTATGGTCACAGGTCTCTTGAGGATAATTTCTTCTTCTTGGATGTTTGCCCCTTCTGTTGTCCAGCCAAGCAGTTCCTTCTTATCATCCTTGTTAGAGCACTCCTGCCAGTCTGTATGCTCAAGGTTAAGATATCTTCTCTGTTCTCTTTAATCTCTCAGTCCTTGCTCTTAACTCTCCTTTGTTTTAATTTTCATGAGGCCTCCTTTCCTCCTGATTAACCATTTACACATAGTTACAATGTTAGCATTGTGGCAAATACAGCCTAAGGACTATGAGAGTAGGCCTTTAAACATAATCACACAGTTATTAGGCTAAAGAATTCTATACTAAAGTCAAACTAATCATGTAATCAATAACCTTCCATATATTAAGAAATTTGCAAAACTTACAGTTGATTAGTGACACATGCTAAAACCTTATAATTGTTTTAGATCCTTGTTTCATTCCCCCCTTTTCTATTATCTTTGCGAATTCTTTCGCAATCCCTCATAACATACCATTATCATTTGTCCATCGATTAAAATACCTCCCTGTTGCGACTTCATGTTTGATCTTATTCTTTTTCCACGTAACATAATCATGCACGTTCTTCTGACAACACCATATTGAACATCGAATCATGCAACAAGTACATAAAACAAGTAAGCTATCAACTAATATGAGTACAAACAGCTCTTCGATACATTTAAAATTTGTTAACCGAGAGGTTAATTTGTTCCAAACTTCTTCAAATCCCCAAGAGGTGTCATCTAAAGTTATTCTTATCATGACCTGCTCCGTAGTGGGGGTTATTAAATAGAGAGATGTTAACCGGAACTGGAACTCCTATTAGAGATAATGTCTTGTTTAGAATTTCCTAATATTATTATATATTTCTGTAGATTATTTTCGCCTAACTGGGTGAGATCTTCCCCTTGGTATTGGGATTGGTACAGCCTCCCAAACAAAATTTCAAATGGACTTAAATTCTCTTTAGTTCTCGGTTTTACCCTGATTCGTAATAAGGCTAGTGGGAGCGCTTGGTACCAATGTAGATTTGCTTCTTGACTGATTTTAGCTAGCTGTTGTTTAATTAAGTGATTCATTTTCTCTACTTGCCCACTTGCCTGAGGTCGGTATGGATTATGTAGTTGCCAGTCAATCCCTAAAAACTTACTAACTTGTTGCACTATTTGCGCACAAAAGTGAGTACCCCTATCAGAAGATATTACTGCTGGTATTCCAAATCTAGGAATAATCTCGTTTAAAAGTACTCGTGTCACTTCCCTAGCCTTATTAGTCCTACAAGGAAAAGCTTCTGGCCAGCCCGAAAAGGTATCTGTTAATACTAACAAATACCGAAACCCCTCTTTTCTTGGGAGTTCAGAAAAGTTTATTTGCCAGTTTTTGACCTGGAACTTTCCCTTTATCAATACTTCCACATTTTACACGATTTTCTACCTTTGGATTTTTCTTTAAGCATATTTCACATCCATTAACCATGTTTTTTACAGTTTAAAACAAATTCCTGGCTACTATTTGCTTCATAAGGGAATTATACAAGGCTTCAGTTCCCCAATGAGTCTCGTCGTGTTCTGCTTTTACCAGTTTCCATAATATTCTAAAGGGAACTATTATTCTGTTACCTTTTAATTTTGCCCAACCTGATGATTCAACTCCTGCTTCCAAATCTTTAATTAATCTAAGATCCTTCTCATCATAATCAACCAAGTCTGGTAGTGGCAAAGCTTTTTCAGGAATAAAACTTAATACCTCACCTTGTTCCACAGCTCTTTTTGCCTCATAATCTGCCAATTTATTCCCCACTTCCCGAGCAGTGTTATCCTTTTGGTGCCCCTTGCAGTGCATAATTGCAACCACCAAAGGTGATTGTACGGCATCCAAAAGCCTTAGGATCATGTCAGCATGCTTACTATGTTTTCCTTGGGCCATCAAAAGTCCCCGTTCCTTCCAGATAGCCCCATGGGCATAGACTACACCAAAGGCATATTTTGAATTTGTCCAGATATTCACTGCAGTCCTTCAACAAGCTCTAATGCTCTCACTAAAGCAATTAATTTGGCTCTTTGTGCAGATGTACCCTTAGGGAGGGACTTTGCTTCCACCACTTGGTCTGTGGTGGTCACGGCATACCCCGCCATTCGAGCTCCATTCTTTACAAAACTACTCCTGTCGATGTACCAAGTGTGTTCAGCTGCCTCCAGCGGCTCCTCCTTCAAGTCAGGCCCGCTTACATACACGGTCTCGATGGTTTCTATGCAGTCATGCACAACAGTCTCCATTTCCTGCTTATCACTGTAGAAAAGAAGCAGGGTTGATAACAGTAGATGTGACAATTTCGACATCATCCTATTCCATCAGGACTGCTTGATGTTTCGGGAAACTTGATGGCGAGAGCTAATGTCCTCCTTTTTGTTCCAAAATGGAAGTTACAGCATGGGAAGTGTGCACAATCATGTTTTGCCCCAAAGTGAATTTTCAGGCTTCTTGAATAATCAAAACAACGGCGGCCACTGCCCGAAGGCGTCCTGGCCATCCTTTTCTGACTTCATCCAATTGTTTGGTAAAGTACGCTACTGCTCGATTATGAGGACCCAGCCTCTGGGCTAGAATCCCCAAAGCCACTCCTTGCCTTTCATACGAGAACAGCCAGAAGGGCTTTGTTATATCAGAGAGGGCCCAGAGTTGGAGCCCTCATTAGCTCCAATTTCAGTTTTTTTGAACGCCCTCTTGGCTTCATCAGCCCATATTAATTGTGTCTGGCTATTTTTCAGTAGTTCATACAGATGTTTAACCAGAAGTTCATAATTATAGATCCATAATCGTCACAACCTGTCATTCCCAAAAAGATTCGAAGCTCTTTTACCATGGTAGGTTCTGGAGTCCTGCAAATAGCTTCTTTTCGGTCATTCCCGAGCTGTCTCTGTCCCTTAGAAATCACAAATCCCAGATATATTACTTCTTTCTTCAAGGTCTGGGCATCTCTGTAATGAGACTCGGTAACCACTTAGTCCAAGAAAATCCAACAAATTCACAGTCCATTCTTTACATTTTTCATCCTTTTCTGTGGCTATCAAAATATCATCTACATATTGCAAAAGAATCCCATTTCCCAGAGGTCTTTCCCAGGCCTCTAATTCTTTAGCTAATTGATTTCCAAAGATTGTGGGGCTGTTTTTAAATCCTTGGGGTAGCACTGTCCAGGTTAGCTGGGTTTTTCATCCTAAATCAGGGTTTTCCCATTCAAAGGTGAATAAATTGAAGCTTTCAGGGGCCAAGGTGAGGCAAAAGAATGCATCTTTCAGATCTAATACTGTGAACAATTCATAGGTTTCTTTTAAATTATTCAGTAAGGTGTATGGGTTTGCCACTACCGAGTATAAATCTTCAACTATCTTATTTGTTGCCTGCGGGTCTTGTGCCAATCTGTAGGCTTTGCCATCAGGCGCTTTTTTTCTTTTTTTTTTTTCTTCTATAATGCTTTTCACTCCTCACCTGTCTTCCAATTTCGGGGGATATTGCTTTACCCTAACAGGTCGTGCTCCCTTTTTTGAGTTTAACAACAACCAATTCTGCATTTTTAGCCTTTCCAGGTACTCCTGAAGCCCATACTCCTGGGTATACCTGGCCTTTTATTTCTTGTATAATTTCTTCTTCCCTAATTTGGGGTTCAGTAAGAGCCAAACTTAAAATTTCAACATTGTTCTCTTTTAGTATTTTAAATGCAATTTCTCCATCTCTAAATCCTATTTCAGCATTCAATTGTTCTAAGAAGTCCCTTCCCAAAAGTGGTTTAGGAGCCTCAGGCAGGTAGAGGAATTTATGAATCCCTACACTTTTCCCAATTTTGAATTTTAGTGGTTTCAAAAAGAATGCCTTCTCAGCCTGTCCAGTTGCTCCCACAATATTAACAGTTTGCCTACTCACAGGTAGTAAGGTCTGATTTAATACTGAAAATGTGGCACTTGTATCTATTAAAAATTCTACAAGTTTCTCTTCTTTCCCTAGCTGAACTTTTTTGATGTGCGGAATCAAACTTCACAACTCAAAAGAGTTATAAAGCAGGTATGTTTATTACGGCGCCGGGTGCAAGGGGGATCGCTCCTCCTAACTTGCACACCGGAGAGGATAGCAGACAGTCATTTATTGTGTATTTACATGCATATTCATCATCAGTGTTGGGATATTAGAAAAGGTGGGGTTATTATAACTATTTCCAGGAACCCATTATCATAGGTTCCCTCCTCCTTGCGCACGCGTATTGCCATCTGGTGGTCGTCTATTGGGGTCTTCTGGAGGAAGGCTCATAGTCTTCTTCACTGTATACCTTCATCCTTGGCTCAGAATGCTGAGTTGGTTGAGCTCCAAACCGCAAGACTGGTCTTAGCCAGATGGTCGCCGAGTGTATACATTCAAGTTCCTGTTATCTACACGCTTCTACTTATTATAGGATCACAGCAACCTCGCCAAAGTATTCGTTATGCTTTCAACCGCATCTATCTTAGATAAGTTGCTAGCTACAATAGATTGCGCTAACACTATACATCTGTTCCCTAATTCAGATTAGTGACACATGCTAAAATCTTATAATTGTTTTAGATCCTTGTTTCACAAGTGACAGGCTCAGGCACTCTTTGCAGCCGGACACCTGGACAGCCGCGTGCTTGAGCAGGAGCTCTCTCTGTGTCGCCGTATTCCTTCGGGCCACGGTTTTCAGCCGAGTGGCGACCATGGCTGAGCCTCTTCTGGGAGGCCGATGGCCACTCGTCAGAGAGCCTCTAGTGCTGGGGGGGACTGCGCCCTGCCCGCACACCTTCCCTGCACGCCCTGCCTGCGCGAACTGCCGCGCCACGTCCTGTTTGCCCGCCCTGTTAACTGCCGCGCCACGCCCTTCTGACGCGCCACGTGCTGTTTGCCCGCCCTGGTCGCCGCGCTCCTTGGGATGCTCTTGTAGGTGAGGGGCTTTGGCCGCCGCCGCTCTAGTCCCCGCCCACGCTGAGTCAGAGCTGCCGCTCGTCAGGAGCCCGCCCTGCGGGCCTGGGGGGGGGGCTGGGGCACTCTCTCTCTCCCTGTGCTGCCGCCTTCGCGGTTTTGCCGCTTCAGGAGGGGTCCCCCGGCGCGATCCTTCGCTCCAGAGCCCTTCGCCTCGGTGGCTTCGCCGAAATGGCGGGCACACTGGCTTTTAAACTGTGTTTATGTTTTAAGATGTCAGATCTGTTATGCAAACAACCCTAAGATTCAAAGAAAGCCACCAATGGGTGACATAAAAAGGGGAATAGCCCCTGGGGAGCACTGGCAAATAGATTTCTCTGAATTACTAAAATGTGGACAATATAAATATTTACTTGTTTTGGTAGACACATTCTCTGGATGGCCAGAAGCTTTCCCTTGCCGCAACAATCGAGCTAGGAAAGTAATTAAAATTTTATTAAAAGAAATAATTCCTCTATTCAGAATCCCTGAAGGCTTATCCTCAGGTAATGGACCTCACTTTATCTCAGAAATAGTCCAAGGGGTGTCAAGATTCCTTCAATTGAAGTGGGATCTGACGTGCGGAAAACAGACCCCAGAATCTGTAAGATTGTAAAGTAGGTATGTTTATTCAGCGCTGGGCAGCACAGGGGGGTAGTCCCACCAAAAACCGTGCGCACCCCAACGCGGCACTTACTTCGGATATATACAGCAAAGTGTTGCATATACATAAAGTTTCGCAATATGCCTATACATATGCATGACCTGTCCCCGCTTCGTATTGAAATGAGTTCCAAGATGTTATTTCCATGAACTCCTCCCATCTGCGCTTGCGCAGTGCCTTCTGGTGGTGGTCGCTGAGGGTCGTGAGGATGAAGGCCGGTGGCTCCTCTTTGTCACCACTAGTAACCCCTTGTTCTTACGCAGACTCAGTTGCTCTTTGGTTTTCGTCCAAACCACAAGGTCAGTTTCAGCCGGTTCTTGAGGCACTCTCCTGGTTCTTATCAGGGACCGTCCTTGTGAGGAGCCACAAGTCTTCTCACTCCTGTCAGTTTATCAGGAACTGTCCTTGTGAGGAACTACATATCTCCTGCTTTAGTTACTTTACGCAATAGCTAACAAGATTTCAAACCTTATCTACTAATTAACTGCTAAGATTCCCTTAACCCCTTCTCTCAGTCCCCCCTTTTCTAAAAAGTTAGTAAATTCTTTTACTATGCCTGTTTCTAATACAGTGTTTTCTTATCCAGTATCTTTTCAAAATACTTGTTGGACTCAAGCCTGCGTCATAACAGGTTCCTCTTCCATTCGCTGTAGGAGTTCCCTGTGTTCCGAAAACACCACAGGGCACATCGAACTATAACACAAAGCGCTATAAACCACAATAATTATTGGAGTAACAAATAATCGTTTTAACCATGATAGGTTTGGTAACCAAGAGGTTAACCTTTCCCACAGTTCAGAAAACCCCCAAAAGGTGTCATCTTGAGTTACTTCACGTAGGATTTTTGATTCACCCACTTTTGTCTACATACATGCAACAGTTGACATTGATTACTGTGTACACCCCTCCCTGTGAGGTTAATAATAAATCTAAAGCTCTACAATTTTGTGATACTATTTTTGATAAACTAGTAGTTTCTTCTTGGAGTGTCCTGATGGCATCTATAGTTTTATTCTCGATTAACTCTATTACAGCCGAGATGTTTATTATAGTCTTTTCTAACTCGCTAACTTCCAGAAATGGGATTAGCCACCGCACAAAACTATGATAGCTTGTCGGCTTTTCTATTAAGGGGTTACTCATCTTTCAGTTTCTGATTAAAGTGGCCTTCCATTTTCTTCTCATGGGATTTTGTGTTGTTTTATCAATAATAGTGATGCTGGGGACCAGGGTGTCTAAAGTACATGCTCTCCGCCACCCCAGAGGTAAAGTTTTCCGAGCTCCTGTACCACACAGCGTGGTTCCCTAGCGGAACCGGGAGGCTAGTATAATTAAGTAACTGAAATGCTGGATCAATAGAGACAAAATGTGGTCCTCTATTGGACCTCTATATGTCAGAGGATATAGTTGTTGGAATTCCAAAACGTGGTATTATCCCTTGTACCAATGCTTTAGCTACCTCCCGAGCTTTAGCTGTTCTGGTTGGGAATGCCTCTGGCCAACCTTGAAAAGGTATCAGTTAATACCAATAAATATTGATACCTCCCTTTTCTTGGAAGTTCTGTAAAATCAATCTGTCATTGTTGCCCGGGCCCATTGCCTTTCCTAATCTGGCCCATTTCTGGCTTGGAGGTATTCTTAGGATTAGTCTGGAGACAAAGATCACATTGTTGAGTTACCTGTCTCACCATAGTATATAAATTTCTGGCCAGAATTTCTCTAATTAAATGTTTATATAGAGCTTCCATCCTCCAATGCTTTTTCTTATGTTCTTCCCTTACCAAATGCCATATTAGGCAGGAGGGAATAACCAGTTTTCCTTGTGGGGTATAAGCCCACCCTTCTTCATTATATGACCCTTCTAGATCTGTGATAAGTTTTTGATCTTCTTTGGTATATTTTGGTTTACCTTCTAGGGAGATTTGCCTGTCAGGGACTAAAGCCCCTTCTGTTTTTATCTCTGTTTTAGCTACCTGCTTTGCCTCTCTGTCCGCCAGCTCATTTCCTCTCTCCAATTCTGAGCTCACTTTCTGGTGTGCCTTAATATGTAGAATCGTCACCTTCTCAGGAAGTTGGACTGCTTTCAACAGTTTCAAAATCTCTTTTGTATGTTTAATAGTTTTCCCTTGAGAGCTCAATAATCTTCTTTCTTTCTAGATTGTTCTATGCGCGTGCACAACTCCGAAGGCATATCCTGAGTCTGTGTAAATATTCACAGTTTTGCCTTGAGCCAGTTCCAAGGCTCAGGTCAGAGCAATTATTTCTGCCTTTTGTGCAGAGGTATTTATGGGTAAAGGTCTTGACTCTATTCTTGACTAGTGGTAATGGCATATCCCGTGTGTTTTTTACCACTTAGGACATAGCTGCTTTCATCTGTGAACCAGTTTTCTCCGCTTTCCATAGGGCTGTCTTTCAGATCTGGGCGGCTTGCATACGTTGTTTCAATAGTCTCCAAGGAGTCATGATGCACTGGTTCTCCTGTGTTTCCACTGAGGAAAGAAGCTGGGTTGACAATGTTAGTAACTATGCATCTTGTTCTACCAGTATAGCTTGATATCTCAGGAATCTTTGTGGGGAAAGCTAATGCCCACCCTTCGCTTCCAGCACTGCGGACACTGTGTGAGACATTAAAACAGTCATTTTCTGGCTCAGAGTAAATTTTCAGGTTTCTTGTATATTCAATATTACAGCTGTAATTGCTCTCAAGTATCCAGGCCAACCCTTCGCAGTTGTGTCTAACTGTTTGGAAAAGTAGGCAACTGTTCGTTGATAGGGGCCCAGATCTTGTGTTAATATTCCCAGAGCAATTCCCTGTTTCTCGTGGGAAAAGAGAAAAAAAATGGTTTACTCATGTCTGGGAGCTCTAAGGCCGGAGCCGACATCAAAGCTTTCTTTAGTAGCTCAAAGGCTTGTACGGTCTCCTTGTTCCATTCAAGGTGTTTCGTCCAGATCATACAATCGTCTTCTGTTTCGGTGGCGATCAGGATATCATCCACATATTGTAACAGTTTCCCTTTTTCAGACGGGGCTTCCCAAGATTCCAAATCTTTTGCGAGCTGATTACCAAAGATGGTAGGACTATTCTTGAATCCTTGCGGCAACACCGTCCAAGTGAGCTGAGTCTTGCGACTGCTTTTGGGTTTTTCCCATTCAAATGCAAATAATTTTTGGCTGGCTTCATGGAGAGGGAGGCAAAAGAAGGCATCCTTCAAATCTAAGACAGTGAACCAAGTTAGTTTAGGTGTCAATACAGTCAACAGGGTATATGGATTCGCTACTACGGGGTAAAGGTCTTCAGTTATCTTATTTATAGCTTGTAGGTCCTGAACCACACGGTATGACCTGTCAGGCTTACAAACAGGTAATATAGGTGTGTTAAAATCAGATTCACACTCTTTTAATAATCCTAGTTGTAAAAACCTTTCAATTACTGGCCAAATTCCTTCCCTATCTTCTTTTTTTAGGGGGTATTGCCTAACCCTTACCGGTTGTCGGCCTTCTTTGAGTCTAACTTCAACAGGTAGTGCATTCTTTGCTCTTCCAGGTACATCAGTGGCCTATACCCCAGGATATACTTGATTTAAGATTTCTTCCCTAATCTTTCCTTCTACGGAAGGACTGGTTAAAATTAAACTTAGGATCTGAATATATTGCTGATCTTTTACTTCTAAAATAATTTTTCCTTTTTTAAATATAATTTTTGCACCCAATTGTTCCAACAAATCTCTTCCCAAAAGGGTCTTTGGGGAGTTGGGCATATACAGGAATTTGTGGATACCCCATTGTTTTCCCAATTTATATTTCAAAGGCTTACAAAAATATGCCTTTTCGCTTTGGCCAGTCGCTCCTTTTACCATGATATAGTCATTTCCCAGGGGCATCAAGGCTTGATTTAAAACAGAGTATGTTGCCCCTGTGTCAACCAAAAATTGTACTTCTTGTTCCTTCTCTACCTCATTATAACCAGTGGATCTGCTAGGGTAGATTCCCCAGGTCCCTGTCAATCCTTTTTCACATGGGCTACTATTCTTCCTGTCTGGTGGCTTCACCTCTTTTCCTTGTTTCTTGGACATTCTCCTTTCCAATGACCAAATTTCTTACACAACGCACATTGATCCTTACCTAATCGAGATGGTTCTCGTCTAGGCCTCCTTTCCTCCTCTTCCCTGACAACTACTATCATTCTTTTTTGCCCTTGTCTATATTCTTCCTCTCTATTACTAAATACTCTCCACGCTTCATCCAGCAACACTTCCAGATTTCTACCTTCTGTAGGGCGCAGCTTCTGGAGTTTGCGCCTAATGTTCCCCGTGGACTGACCCAAGAACAGGGAGACTATTTGTTGGATTCCTACCTCTGACCCAGGATCCAGCGGTGTGTTACGGCGCATTACATCTCTCAACCGATCTAGGAATTCAGATGGGGACTCGGAGGGGCCCTGTTTGCATACAAAGCTGACCAATTTATTGTTTTGGGGATAGCTCTTTCCATTCCCCTTGAAATCCATTCCTGATACCCCTGCAATCTTTCCATATGTGAGGATCTGTTAGGATCCCATTTCGGATCTTGGAGAGGAAAATAATCTTTGACGTCCCTTCTTATAATCTTACAATGATCTTCGGCTAAATTCCCTGCCGTTTTTAAAATCAGCTGGTTTTCTGTCTCAGTCATATATTCTAATAATAACTGTATATCTTTCCAGTCAGGGTTGTGTTGTTTCACAATAAACTGAAAATGTTTAGTTACATTCACTGGGTCGTTTCTATAATCCTTTGCAACCTTTTTCCATTCCCCCAAATCAACAGTAGAAAAGGGTACTTTAATTAACATCGTCCCACCTTCAGGACCTACCGCCTCCCGAAGGGGTGCCTGTAAGATTGTTGGAGCCGATTTCTTTCTGGTGTGGGAGGATATGGGGCTATCTGGGGGAGTGGAAGCTCCGTCCGAGCCTACATCCCGTTCCTGTGGTCGGGGGGGGGAGATCTGAACAGATCTGCTAGATCTGGTTCTGGCGCCCGGTGAACTTTGTTTAATTTAGTACACCTTTGTCCAATACTACAAGCCAAACAACGCCGCCTCAGTTTACCCTTAAGTTCCTTATTATTTTTTTTTCGCTTAAGTGTGAGTACCATAGGGTCCTGTGGTGGCACCATTCCACAGTCCCTTTGCCACTCCGGATGGTTTCGGAGGGTAAAAAAACATATCTGCATATGAAACTTCATCCCACTTCCCTTCTCTCCTTAAAAAACATCAATTGTAAGAGAGTGTTATAATCTATAGATCCATTAAGTGGCCACTTAGCTTCACTCTCCAATTTATACAACGGCCAACATTGGTTACAATACTTAATAAGGGTCTTTTCATTTTCTGTCCCTCCAGTTTCAATGTCTTTCTAATGAGCAAGCACACAGCCTAGGGGGCTTTTCTTCAAAACCCCCTTTTGAGTGTTACCCATTTTGCAAACCTCTCCTATTACTTTAGTTTCTGATATACTTTTCAATAAGTTTCCACATAAGTCGTTTCTTACACTTCTTTATGGTTTCTTCCCAGTTCTTTTCCCACACTTCCCAGATTTCCGGGATTAGATTTTCCTTTCCACACACAAAACAGGGAATTACTCCTATTTGTCCACCAACGCTGGGGTTTATAAAAAAACGTCTGAAGGTTGTTCCCAATCTGAGGCCACTTTCCACCCTGCAGGAGTCACATACGCTCCTCAGATAAAATTGTTCATTTCCCCTTTTTATCCAATGTCTTCCTTCGTTTAAATATCCCCAAGGTTCGAGCCCAAACCACTGAAGGAGTAATTCCCTTTGCCCCGCTTCTTCATTAACATATAAAAGTATTCACAATCTTTCTATATATTACACACATAAAGACAAAGACTTTTAACATAAAATTCCCAGGTACTTAATTTATACATTCATCACTCCAGGTAACACCCATCCAGCAGCTGCAAATATATAAAATAATAACTCTACCACAATTGCGAGGAGGTCTGCTTACCCTTCTCCTGCTTCTTATATACCAGTCATTAGCAGGTCCATCCTGGCTCCCGACACTGGGATGCAGCGGTGACCTCGGATTTGCTCGATCTACCCTCAAGATCGCTAGTGGCCGCCCTATCGGTCAGCAAATCCCCTTATTCTCATACAGGGTACTCTCCTCCTACGGAGTACCCTCCTCCCATACGGGGACTCTGCTGCATGCCAGACGTCTCCGCGCGATTTACCAGCTGTCCCGGCCATGCGTACGACTTACAGGCTCCCCTCATAAAACATACCGTTTGCTTCCGCGGCTTCAGGAGGTTGTTGTCTGCTCCCGCGGTGAGCGGCTGGCAGCGGAGTCCCCTCCTAGGAAAGTGCTCGAGGCGCGCCCAGGGGCATCTGCTCCACAGCCGATCCCGTGGTTAAGCAGAGAGTTTCCTGGCTGGCGCCAAAACTGACGTGCGGAAAACAGACTCCACAATCTGTAAGACTGTAAAGTAGGTATGTTTATTCAGCGCTGGGCAGCACAGGGGGGTAGTCCCACCAAAACCTGTGCGCACCCCAACACGGCACTTACTTCAAATATATACAGCAAAGTGTTGCATATACATAAAGTTTCGCAATATGCCTATACATATGCATGACCTGTCCCCGCTTCGTATTGAAATGAGTTCCAAGATGTTATTTCCATGAACTCCTCCCATCTGCGCTTGCGCAGTGCCTTCTGGTGGTGGTCGCTGAGGGTCGTGAGGATGAAGGCCGGTGGCTCCTCTTTGTCACCACTAGTAACCCCTTGTTCTTACGCAGACTCAGTTGCTCTTTGGTTTTCGTCCAAACCACAAGGTCAGTTTCAGCCGGTTCTTGAGGCACTCTCCTGGTTCTTATCAGGGACCGTCCTTGTGAGGAGCCACAAGTCTTCTCACTCCTGTCAGTTTATCAGGAACTGTCCTTGTGAGGAACTACATATCTCCTGCTTTAGTTACTTTACGCAATAGCTAACAAGATTTCAAACCTTATCTACTAATTAACTGCTAAGATTCCCTTAACCCCTTCTCTCAACCCCTTGGAGACCACAGCCTAGTGGGAAAATAGAAAGAATGAATCAAACCCTTAAAAGACAAATTTCCAAATTATGTCAAGAAACCCAGCTTAAATGGGTAGATATTTTACCAGTTGCCCTAATGGGGATTAGAATTACTCCCCAAGTGAGAGAAGGGATAAGCCCCTTTGAAATATTATATGGAAAACCGTATCCTATCAATGAGATGGGTAGTCGGAGTGATACACATCAGGGGTGAAGGAATTTTGAAGGATTATTTGTTATCCCTCTCACAGGTATTATCCTCTCTGCACAGGTAGCTCAACCAGCGGGCCCCACTTCCCTTGGACTCTCCTGTGCATAACTTCAAGCCTGGTGGTTTAGTTTACATACGGACCTGGAAGGATGAACCACTAAAAGAAAAGCGGAAGGGACCTCACCTCGTGCTCTTGACCACATACACTGCAGTAAAAGTGGAAGGGATCAGCTCCTGGATCCATTACATGAGAGTGAAAGGAGCTCCACCAGAGGAACAGTGGACATCTGTACCAATGGGAGCACTAAAGCTAAGACTTTCTAAAAATTCTATGAGTTAATGAATGTTTATTGTTATAACGTGATTTATGGTAACATTGATCCTTTCAAACTAAATCGCAATGACCACAAGAATATTAATGAAGATACTCTTGCTTTTACTGCTAATTAGATACTCTACACTATACATGATTAGAGTTAATGGAAACACAGGAATAATGGGAAAGCCAATACAGAATCTTACATTGACAATAACTAGTAATCATATAATGACAGAAACAAATAGGCATCTTATTTCTGTTACACCAGGTAGTAACATCTCTATTAGATGTGATGTAATAAACTATCTAAAGGGACATACTTCCATAGTTATCAAAGTGACAAATCAAACTCAGTCAAAAGAAAACGAAAGCTGTTTTTCAAGCCCCTATTGTAACATTAGTTTCATCCTAAACTTCACAACTGTGACAGTAGTTTGCTTATGGGTAGATATAGGGAAGGATAATGGAAATGGACTATCCTTAAAAGTCATACTAACACCTACTCCTAAACCTCATAACACTCTAACAGTCACCCCAACTGCCTATCAGTCTCTATCCCACCTGATTACCTACACCACCACTCAAATTATATACCCATTGATCTCTGAAATTGGGCCATACGCAATTAGATATGTAGGACAACAGGAAATTATGTTTAATCCATCATGGTCCCTCAAGCGGGTAGAACTATCAATGCAAATTACTATCTCTGCAGTTAAACCAACCTGTTCACTATTCGTAAGTACGTCTTATGCAGGGTGGTTAGCATGGTTACGTGAGCGATCCCTTACCCCTTCAAAACGAGCAAGGAGAGATGTAATTGGTACACCTTAGGGACAGGATTGGGAGTCTTAAACAGCATAAATGCTGAAATACTTGCAAACAAACTTAATACAGCCACATATGATCTAAACAAATTGGAGCATCCATTACAGTCCTCCCTATCAGCTTTAGGAACTCATCAGTGGCTTTTATCTAAAATATTACCTCAGTGGGAAAAAGCTACTGAAAAGGACCACCAATTAATCCTAGATGCACTTGATGCAGCTCAAAATAATATTTCTCTAGCTCTTAGTTGTATTCAAGCTCAACTGTGGGTGCAATCTACAATAGCAGCAATTGTAAGAGAAGGAGAAGATGGCACCTTACCCACTGAGATATGAAAAATAATCTGGGAAAACACAACCGAATTTGAGAAAAAATTCCAAGCATGGTGGTATTTAGTTAATTTCACTTATGATCCTATTAGTAATAAAGCCACAGCTTTTGTTCTAACCATACAGAATGCATCAGTAAAAAACATATACCAAATCATTGCATTAGGGTTAAATCACAATGGGACTGTACTCTATCCATTAGAGCATAGAGTATGGGCCCAAAGAAGTAATAACAAATGTCAGACTGTTGAAATTGATGCATGTGTGGTACAGGAACAACGAGGATTCATCTGTGAAAGTAACACCCTTAAAGCTCAGGACGTTTGCCTTGACACAGAGCAAAATGTTTGTCACTTTGGAATTCATCCGGAGGAGGTCCCTAAAACTATGCTTATATATATTGGGAATGGGTGTGTGTACATGAGAACTCTTTGTAATTTTTTAGTTATAGATAATGGTACAGTTGATATAAGCAGTTACCGAAATACCTGTATCTGTAACTTTGTTAGCATTATAGGATGTGATTTCAACTATTCAGCTCCTACTACATCTTATCAACTCTTACCATTCAATTATACTCTAGTTAAAGATCTATTACCTACTCCCATTGGGATGAATCTCACATTGGTAAGAAAACTTCTACAACATAGTGATTTACGCCGGTTACTGAAACGTGCCCGAGATGATGGACAGAGGACTTTAATCACCGTTCACCATGACACAGAAGAGGTACATCGCGTTTTGGAACGGATGAAGAACGATGGAGAACATAGATGGTGGGAAGCCCTCCTCGGATGGTCACTGACAGCAACCGGCATTCTTAATCTCATGCTATATCCCGTTATGATCTTATTGTCATTAACATGTTTATGCTTATTGCTTATAATCATATTGTACTTTAAGGTTTGGCTCATAATGAAGCAAATAGCTCAAATGCAATTATCTAAAGTAGGCATGCTCAGGACAGAGGAAAATAACCTCCTTAGACCTAAGAGCTTCCCTATAATGAATAGAAAAAATTTCGAACAAGACATATGGCAATGGGAAGGAACCAAAGAGCAATTCTGGGAAAAATCTGAAGCCCCCCAAGGATGAGGACTTTAGAATGAAAAGATCTAAGTGAGACTTATTTGAAATATTTATTATTTCTCTAAGTCTCTAAGTGGGGAATCTGTTGAAGGTATGCAAGGAATGAAGCTGGGGGTATTGTTTAGTCTCTGTGAGCAGTTAACAAGGCGCAACCTTGAGGGAAGGAACAAGATAATGACAAAGAAACACAACTACAGAACCTTGAGTGAACTATACTAATTAACACCTAATTAGCATATTAGAAACCTGCCCCTGGGCAGGGAAAGCCCCCTCCTCACAAAAGCCCCTTCCTCACTGAGCATGCCTAGGAAAAAGAAGGACACTGTGACTTTAAGTGGAGACGAGGCTTGTGAGAGCCAATGGGAACAAGGGTAATGGAGCCAACGTTTAAAAAATACTGATAACTGTTGCTCAAAGTGTATAAATATTTTCCATGTGTTCGCTGAGGTGTGCTAGCTTTGTGGACCTACCACCCAACTCTGCACAGATTTGGAATAAAAGAAAATATCTCGGCTCTGTGTGTTTTTCAGCTCTCTGCACACTGGGTGGAAGAACCGATATTTGGGACAACAGCCTCACCAAGGCTGAGTACAGGGGCATGATCACTTCCCTATTCCTGCTGGCCACACTATTTCTGATACAGGCCAGGATGCTGTTGGCCTTCTTGGCCACCTGGGCACACTGCCGGCTCATATTCAGCCAGACGTCAACCAGCACCCCCAGGTCCCTTTCCGCCAGGCAGCTCTTCAGCCACTCTTCCCCAAGCCTGTAGCGTTGCATGGGGTTGTTGTGACCAAAGTGCAGGACCCGGCACTTGGCCTTATTAAACCTCATACAGTTGGCCACTGCCCATCGATCCAGCCTGTCCAGATCCCTCTGCAGAGCCCTCCTACCCTCCAGCAGATCAACACTCCCACCCAACTTGGTGTCATCTGCAAACTTACTGAGGGAGCACTCGATCCCCTCATCCAGATCATCAATAAAGATATTGAACAAGACCAGCCCCAGAACTGAGCCCTGGGGAACACCGCTTGTGATTGGCCGCCAGCTGGATTTAATGCCATTCACCACAACTCTCTGGGCTCGGCCGTCCAGCCAGTTCTTTACCCAGGGAAGAATACACCTGTCTAAGCCACGAGCCGCCAGTTTCTCCAGGAGAATGCTGTGGGAGACGCTGTCAAAGGCTTTACTAAAGTCCAGGTAGACAACATCCACAGCCTTTCCCTCATCTACTAGGCGGGTCACCTGGTCATAGAAGGACATCAGGTTGGTCAAGCAGGACCTGCCTTTCATGAACCCATGCTGGCTGGGCCTGATCCCTTGGTTGTCCTGTACATGCCCTGTGAGTACTCTCAAGATGAACCTCTCCATAATCTTCCCCAGCACCAAGGTCAGGCTGACAGGCCTGTAGTTCCCAGGATCCTCCTTCCGGCCCTTCTTGTATATAGGCGTCACATTGGGAAGCCTCCAGTCTTCTGGGACCTCCCCTGTTAACCAGGACTGCTGATAAATGATGGAGAGTGGCTTGGCAAGCTCCTCCGCCAGCTCCCTCAGTACTCTCGGGTGGATCCCATCAGGCCCCATAGACTTGTGGGTATCCAGGTGGCTTAACAGGTCCTTAACTGTATCCTGCTGGATTATGAGGAGTATATTGTGCTCTCCATCCCCATCTTCCAGCTCAGGGGGCTGAATACCCTGTGGATACCTGGACTGGCTATTAAAGACTGAGGCAAAGAAGGCATTAAGTACCTCAGCCTTGTCCTCGGAGACAATGTTCCCCCCCACATCCAGTAAGGGATAGAGATACTCCTTGCCTCTCTTTTTGTTGTTAATATATTTGTAAAAGCATTTTTCTTATCCTTTATGACCCTGGCCAGATTGAGTTGTAGCTGGGCTTTCGCCTTTCTAATCTTGTCTCTGCTTGACCTAACAAGATCCTTGTACTCTTCTTGAGTTGCCTTACCCTTCTTCCAAAGGTGATAAACACCTGCCTAGACCCACAATCAGCAGAAAAGAGAAGCTGTACTGCTTCAAAGAGAGAATAACAAAGACTTTTTGCTTGTTTTTTAAACTTCAGAAGAGAAACACTGTACTGGTGAAAGCCTAAAGCTGTCCTGTAGTATGTCCTAAACCTCACCTTGCATGTGTCAAGAAACATGAAATAAAGACTGCACCAGAAAAATGGAATCAAACATACACAACAATGCTTAGTTACTGAAGTAAGATTTTTTTTCTTGCAAGGCTCTCATAAATTTAGGAGATAACCCTGTTGTATTTTTCTGAATTTAATCTGGAATGGAGTATTTTATGCTTAGCACTTTTAAGATGTGGTATGCTGCACCATTTCCTTTGCTTGCTTAATATCTGCTTTGTCATCCTGTATCAACTTCCTGAAAAGATTTTTCACTTTGGAGACTGATTTGAAACAGTACTTGCATGTAAACAAAATGAAATATCAAAGTAGTTCGAGCTTACCTACACTAGGGATGAGGCTTTTCCCTGAGCACCATTCAGCTAGGACTGAAATCACTGCTACATGTGGCATATTGCAGAGATGCCCAAACAAGAAACAACCCCAGCACTCCTGTTTCAGTTAAGCCATGAATATGGTAGCAACATCACTTTTAATCTGGAGGATAAAATGCTTGTGGTTTTGATATCTGTCTGATTTTGCTTATGCAAGCAATAAAACTAGATCCAGGTTCAACATGCATGTGTTTAGTGGTGCTTAGACACTTTGCTAAATGGTGCTCTGCATGCTAAACCCCATGGTTCATGCTGCCATCCTGTGACCTGGTAGTGCCTGCTTCAGCCAAGTGGAGCTGACAGGGTAAAGGCAGGAACAGCTTGAGCAAGAGCCATGCCAATGGTGCCTACCTTCTCAGGGAGAGGTTAGCATTTTGAGAAGCTGGGGAAAGAGTAAGAACTATGGTTGAACTCCAACCATGTTAAAATGACATATAAAGTAGACAGAGCCAAGGAGCACAGCAGTGCTGGCATAGTACTTGCTATTGTATATCATGTGCCAGAGAAAAAAAAAATGTTTTATTTTGCATTTAACTTCATGAGACATAGCAATAAACACAGGAGAGCTTTGTTTCTGTTCTGTTAAGACTGTAGTAACATCATTCATGTTAAGACATCTTCAAAAGAGCTCTACTAGTCAAACACTGTTCCTTTACCTGCACTGAGCAAATCACCTGTCAGCAGTCACATATGGCTGTACAGGACACAGTGTTCACCGCTCACTAAGCAAAAAAGGTTCCCAGCTTCATTACAAAATTTATCATCTGCTTTCCATTTCAGGAACATCTAGGTCATAGTGACAATAGGTCAGACTTTGGCTTATCCTTTAAACAAGATCACAGTACACAGACCAAGCAAATCCATTCCTCCCTTTGGAATCTAGACTACAGTCAGTTAAAACCCCAGGAATGGAAAGAACTGGCCCTGTTCTGGAAGTTCACAGATGAACAAATCGAAGCTGTTGAAGAACAGGACAGGTAACAATATCTGAATGGCTAGACATAATATATAAGTTATATAAACCACAAGGCATATAGTTGCTTTTTTAACTATGTATCACAGATACACACTGGTCATACTGCTTTTATTTGATTTATGAAAAAGAGCAGTGAATGGATACAAGCCTTGTCCCTGAGTCCTGGGAAGCAGTGCTGTAGAAGTACAGGCCACTTTTCCCTCTTGGCCTGAAGGAACCTTCATCTCTGGAAAGCAAAAAGAACAGTGAGCAGCATGGAAGGGTCTTGCAGGTCACGTGCTGCTGCAGCGAGGACCTTGTGAAACAGAAGTTTCTGTTGTCAGGCATCTCTAGTGCTGAGAAATCAATATTTCTACAGCACACATTGAACTTGTGGAAATATATCTTGGAGTAATAGTAAACAAGTTAGGCAAAAATGAAAGGAAAAAATATTAATTTTAAGATGTATTAGCTTTTTTCCCCCCTTTCCATTAGCCTTGGGATAAAACTAGGGATTTTTGTTTGGGGGTTTTTTTTGGGTGGTTTTTTGTTTGGTTGTGGGGTTTTTTTAACCTTTGTAAGTCTCAGTCTTCATTTTGCTTCTAGGTGAGAAAGGAAATAAGAGTAAAGGAGTAGGTTTTAAAACCTCTTGGAACTCTTAAAAGTGCAAAAGCACAAAATACACTGTTTCCAGCATATGGAACAGACAAATGCTTTGTGTATTGCATGGGGGAGTAGTTAAGGAATATGGAAACAGAATGTTGCTCATCTGGTTACATGGTATATTACTGGCTCATCAGGATCCTGTCAAGCATATATATGAAGATCTGGTGGAAGCAGGATTTCAACCTTTAGCTGGTAAGTTGTTTTGTAGCATACTGAAACAAGGATCTAAAGCAATCATAAGGTTTTAGCATGTGTCACTAATCAACTGTAAGTTTTGCAAATTTCTTAATATATGGAAGGTTATTGATTACATTATTAGTTTTACTTTAGTATAGAATTCTTTAGCCTAATAACTGTGTGATTATGTTTAGTGGCCTACTGTCATAGTCCTTAGGCTGTATTTCCTCAATGCTAACATTGTAACTACGTGTAGACGGTTAATCACGACTAAAGCAGGCCTCATGAAAATTAAAACAAAGAAGAGTTAAGAGCAAGGACTGAGAGATTAAAGAGAACAGAGAAGATATCTTAACCTTGAGCGTAGAGACAGACTGGCAGGAGTGCTCTAACAAGAATGATAAGAAGGAACCGCTTGGCTGGACAACAGAAGGGGCAAACATCCAAGAAGAAGAAATTATCCTCAAGAGACCTGTGACCATAAAAGGGAAAAAGGAGTAGGGGGCTAACTCCCCAAACAACCACCCGAGATCCCCATGCATGCGTAGTGTAGTTTTGCAATGCCAGCATTATGTAGATGTAGTAGATAAGCAAGGAGGCGGTGATTTCTCAGAAAATGTGTGAATATTCATGTCTTTAAGGTATATAAAGGATGAACTTTTGTTTCAGCGCATGCATGTTAGGAGGAGATATCCCCCATGTGTCCAGCGCTGCAATAAAGATGTTTGCTTAATAACACTTTGACGTTATTGAGTTTAAATTTCTTAAGTTTGAATTTCTTTGAATCAATACAGAGCACATTATACTGTCCTCTGCGAGAGTGCAGTGCATTGCTGAGGTCCCTACCTGTGCTGGGAAAATGTGACTGTGGCACAGCTGGAAGACACTCTCTTCCTTTCTGGGAATCTGCCCTTGCTGGAGGGTGACGTTGGTTGAGGAAGAGAGTTCAAGTGAGACTTGAAATTTCTAAAGGAAGATAAAAACATGCAAACTTCGCTTCCCTCCTTTGTCCTGCAAACACGGTTAAAATGCAATCATCCATCCTTCAGTTAGATTAGTGCTGACCTTGTAAAAAGCAGAGCATATCAAGCAAGTGTTTTCTCCTCTTATCAGAGATCAGAGCTGAAAGTAGCACTGACATGGACACCAAAAAATGTGCAATTTCATGAGTTCATCAATAAAACAGGGCATAGATGATGGAATTACATGCCAGATGGAAAGTAACTTGCAAATACAGTTAATATGTTTTCTGGAAACAAAAAAACTGTTTTGAAATTGTGTGACTTCTTACAAGCTAGAAGAACTTGTACTCCTGAAATACTGGTTAGTTCTTTCTCATATGCTTTGCTATACAACGATTTAGAGATTTTATGAGTGAATGGCTGGCAATTTATGACTATACTGCTAAGAAAGAACCATCCCCCTACAATTTCTACACCTGACTTAACATTGATATAATAATTCCATATTGGAACTGCACAATTAAGCTATTTTGTGTTTGACAAGAAATGTAAATGAGATGTTTTCCAGCTGAAAGAAATTAAATTTAATAAGTAAAAATTATGCATATAAATCAACACTGTCAGAAATAGGTTGTCACCTGGCCTCATTTGGGATTCAGGTTTTTATAAAGGCTTGCTAAGATTGTAGTGTTCTTGTCCAAAGAGGGTTTTTCTCTTGTTTAATTAGTGCTAGGATTAGGACAAGCCTTTCTTCTTCAGCATTTTTGTAGTGAAAATATACAAAAACGTCATGTCTAAAACCATGTGTGACTGGCTGCAGAATTTTCTATCATGACATAACATTGTATACATACTCAAAAATTAACATTTAATACTTAACACATTTAGCAATTATTTACCTATTTCTTGTTCATGTCTCAAATTAATATTTGTTAGTGTCCTACTGAACATGTTTAAAGGTTTTCTAATTACTTAATATATTTCACATCTGAAAAAAATATGTAAAATGTCAATCTTTGTAGTCTCCTCTATAACAAAATAGAAAAAGTTTTATCACGCAATGAAAGAATTGAAATATTGCCTTGTCTATTTATATATAGATAGCATCATTTTGTACTGAACCTTACTGTTTGTATTAAAGAGATGATAATCCATATCTTAGTCTGAAGTCTTACACCTAACTGCCTTCTCGTGTGCAACCTGATGGCTGCAGAGCATCACAGGAGAGTGAAGAACAGCATAGTAAATCCCCAGGTTTTGGAACTAGGGGTCTAAGATCCTGACAGGTGATGCATCAAGTCAAGCAACACTACCTTGAAAAATGAGAACACTTAATAATTTGATGGACTCAGTACCTCACCTGGTCCATGTCGCACCCTGGGGGTGAAGGCTACCACCCTCTTATTATTCATTTAAGTATACTGTTGTAGGATATAACTAAAATGCATGTCAACTACATGTAGCTGCATATGCAACAAAAATTAATTTTCATTTGAAAGTAGATGTTAGTAACATTGGAACCAAAGAGCTTCAGACAAAAAAAAAAAAAATCACATTTTAACCTTTATTTAAAAGTGCACAGAAGTTTCCTTAAATAAAAGGTATTTATCTTAATAAAATAAGTTCTCAAATAGTTTGGAGATAGAACAACTTTTCAAGTTCTTTTCCTTCCCCTCCAGATTCTTACTATAAGCACTTTTACTTCTTTTACTTGTTTCAAGTCTTTATTTTTTTTTAGAAAAAGGGTAAAAACATGACACATACTTTAAGCCTTACTACATCAAATATGAAAAGACTAGGAAAACGTTTAAGTTGTACCTTGATAAAAGCCCCCACCAGTGAGGAGTCGAGCTACTCCAGTGCCATCCCGGTCCACAAGGGAGCAGCAGATCTTGGCATACGAGGGGATTTCCTGAAACAGGAAAATGCCCAGGCACCACAGTGCAGCCACAGCTCTCTCAACAAATGCTGACAACGCCTGGCCATTGCCAGAGCAACCACCCCCCCAAAAAAAAAACAACCAAACAAACCAACCCACAACAGCCTAAGGAATGCAAACAACGAGGGCATGGTACGGTAGTTTCCATAGAAGAGCATCATCACCTTACCAGCTCAAAAGGTCAGGTCAATCAATGGCCATCACCCTCCCAGAAGGAGCTTATCTGTGGTAACCACCTGATAGAAAGCAATAACCTCTACACTCACCAGAGCTGATATGGCTGTTCAGTCAGAGCTCCCACAAACACATGCAGCCAAGTAGACCTCAGGCTGCAGGGAGTGCCAGAGCCTTTTACTAGTACCTGATGGCAGTAGTGAGAACACCTGTGTGAGGTGTGACCAAGTAGATGATCTACTCAGCCTGGTGGTAGAGCTATAAAAGGAAGTAAAAAAGTTAAGGAGCATCAGGGAGTCTGAGAAAGAGATAGGGTGGTGGGATCCTGCTCTGCTTTCCCTGAGACAGAAACAGCTACCAGAAAAAACATAAAATCAAAGGGATCTTCCACCCACCAGTCAGAAGGTGGTAACTAAAAGGAAAGGAGTGAGTGGAGACAAGTCTACACTTGGGGCAGCAGGCAACCCCCCTCCTTGCCCACCTTGTCTTCCCAGGTGCCTCTGTACAACAGGTATGAGGCTCTGGATGTGGAAGGCCAGTCCATAGATGAAGTGGACAATGGTCCAGATACACTGGAGGTGCTGCTAAGGTCAGAAAAGCCTACCCCCCCCCCCCCCCCATCATGACCACCTTCAGGAGGAAGAAAAGACGGGTTATAGTTGTAGGTGACTTCTTTCTGAGGTGAGCTGAAGGTCCCATATGCTGGACAGACCCTCCTCTTAGGGAAGTCTGCTGCCTCCCTGGGGCCCAGGTTAAGGACATCACTAAGAAACTTCCTAGCCTGGTGCGGCCCTCAGACTATTACCCGCTACTGCTCTTCCATGTGGGTGGAGATGAAACTGCAAGTCTCGGTCCATGGGTGATCAAAAGAGACTTCAGGGCCTTGGGATGGTTGGTAAGGGAATCTGGAGCACAGATTATTTTTTCTTCCCTCCTTCCAGTTGCAGGCAGCAAGATAGGGAACAAACAGGCCCAGTCTATTAATACATGGCTCTGTAACTGGTGCCACTGCCACCATTTTGGGTTTTTTGATAATGGGAGGGCCTATATGGCACCCGGCTTGCTGGCGTCAGATGGGATTCACCTTTCTCAAAGGGGGAGGAGAGTCTTTGCTTGCAAGCAAGCGGGGCTTATTGATGGGGCTTTAAACTAGACTTGAAGGGGGAGTGGGATAATATCAGGCTCACCCATAACAAGCTGTGGGATGACACACCAAGGTTAGAGGGATGGGGTGCTAGCGAGCCCCCTCAGCCTGTTGCACCAGAGAAAGACTTCAGAGGAACTAAAAGAGGTTCTTCTAAGAGGGTGACACGGCTGACAGCCCAGCTGAAGTGCCTCTACACCAATGCATGCAGCGTGGACAACAAACAGGAGGAGTTGGAAGCCATTGTGCTGCTAGAAAGCTATGACCTGGTTTCCATTACTGAAACTTGGTGGGATGAATCCCATGACTGGAGCACAGCTATCAAGCGCTACAGGCTGTTCAGAAGGGACAAGCGAGGAAGGAAGGGAGGAGGCATTGCCCTCTACATCAAGAAATGAATTGAGTGTGAAGAGCTGTCTCTGAAGAATAGTCACAAACAGGTTGAAAGCTGTAAGAATCAGAAACTGAGGCAACAAAGGGAACACTGTGGCTGGTGTCTACTACAGGCCACCCGATCAAGGGGAGTCTATTGATGAAGCCTTCTTACCCCAGCTACAGGGAGGCATCGCACTCGCAGGCTGGCTCTTGTCCTGTTGGGGGACTGCAACCACCCTGACATCTGCTGGAAAAGTAGTGGGGCAAGCTGTGGGCAATCCAGGAGACTCCTGGAATGCATTAAGGATAACTTCTTAAGCCAGGTAATAGACATCCCTACCAGAGGGGATGCCATACTGGACCTGTTGGTCACCAATGCATGTGAACTAATTGGTGACGTCAAGACTGGAGGCAGCCTGGGCTGCAGTGATCATGCACTGGTGGAGTTTGCAGTCCTGAGGGATGTGGGGCAGGCGAAGAGTGAAGTCAGGACCCTGAATTTTAGGAAAGCAAACTTCCAGCTCTTCAGGGAGTTAGTCAATAGGACCTCCTGGGAAACTGCCCTCAGGGACAAGGGAGCAGAACAGAGCTGGCAGATCTTTAAGGATGCTTTCCATAGAGTGCAAGAACTCTCTATCCCCAGGTGTAAGAAATCAGGAAAGGAAGGCAAGAGACTGGCATGGCTGAGTGGAGACCTGCTGGTCAAACTAAAGGGCAAGAAGGAAATGCACAGGCCGTGGAAGGTATCCTGGGAAGAAAACAGGGGCACTGCCTGGTTGTATAGGGATGGGGTCAGGAAGGCCAAGGCATGGCAGGAGCTGAACTTGGCAAGGGATGCAAAGAATAATAAGAAGGGCTTCTACAGATATGTCAGGCAGAAAAGGAAAGTCAAAGAAAGCACACCCTCTTTGATGAGCAAGACTGGCAGACTGGTAACAATGGATGAGAAGAAGGCTGAGGTACTTGATGACTTCTTTGCCTCAGTCTTCACTGGCAGTCTCTCTTCCCACACCTCTTGAGTGGATGGACTGCAAGACAGGGACTGGAGGAGTGAAGTCCCTCCCACTGTAAGAGAAGATCAGGTTTGAGACCACCTGAGGAACCTGAACATTCACAAGTCTACTGGACCTGATAAGGTGCATCCCAGAGTCCTGAGGGAATTGGCTGATGTAGTTGCCAAGACTGTCTCCATGATATTTGAACAGTCCTGGCAGTCCGGTGAAGTCCCTGCTGGTGACTGGAAAAAGGGAAACGTTGCACCCACTTTCAAAAATGGTAGCAAGGAGGACCCTGGGAACTACTGGCCTGTCAGCCTCACCTCTGTGCCTGGGAAGATCATGGAGCAGATCCTCCTAGAAGCTATGCCAAGGCACACAGAGGACAGGGAGGTGATTCAAGACAGCCAGCATGGCTTCACCAAGGGCAAGTCTTGCCTGACCAACCTAGTGGCCTTCTATGATGGAGTGACTACATCAGTGGACAAGGGAAGAGCTACCGATGTCATCTACCTGGACTTATGTAAGGCCTTTGACATGGTCCCCTGTTGGGATCACCCTGCAAGGGCTCGACCTTAAGGAGAAGGAGCTGTGGCATTGAGAAGTTGGTAAACAGCTGGACACCTGCAGGGCTCAGCCTTGAGGAGAAGGAGCTGTAGTAAACAACTAAGAGGAAGCAAAGGAGTGCATGGACACCTGCAGGCAGTAAATCCTGACTGTGTGAGAGGCGCGTGGACAGTGTGTGATATTTTGTACATAGCCAATTGCAATAATGTGTGTAACAAGCTGTAACCAATCATGAGTGTGTGCGCGGTGACTAAACAAAAATTATGATATATATTGGAGTCAGACAAGACAATAAACGGCTCTCATAGAGCTGTGAAGTCCATCTTTCTCCCGCAACTGGTGACCCCGACGTGATACGATCTATGGGATCTCATCGCTGAACACCGGTCGAGCGCAGAGGACGCCGCGCGAGAAGCCCGGTTGGAAGAATTGCAGTCAGCGGGACTGACGCAAGGAAAAAGAAAAAGGAATACGTTGCAACGGAAAAGCACCCAGCGAGGTGAGGTGAGCAACCAGGGCGGCATGGGGCAGAACACATCGCATGAATAAGGGGTGCTAGTCAGACTCCTGCTGCATATACTGTCTAAGAGAGGACTGAAATATGATGAATATACACTTAAAAGGCTCCTAATTTGGTGCCGAAAGAAAGGGTACCCCCCCGATCCGTCTGTGGCGTTTAAGGCAGAGACGTGGGAGGAGATAGGAAAAATGTTATGGGAACATATTGGGAACGGAGATAAAACCGCCGCAGAGTTAGTGACGGCATGGAAATTGATATCAACCACATTAAAAGCCTTGAAGGCAGAGAGAAAATCTGCAGCTGGTATGGAGGAGGCTGTTAAACCGCCTTCAACCAATCCCTTTTTAACCGAGTCAGAGGGTCCAGGACCTTCGACGACTCCGACTGCACCTCCTGAGGTGCCAGATGCACCGGGTGAACCGGCTGCATTAGATAAGTCAGAGAAACAGATCTACAATGATATATGTGAGGGCAAGATGGGACAACGTTGCCCAGAACAATGTACTCAATGTTCCCCTGTGTGCCCATGTGAAAGATCGATGGGGCGGGTCTCGAAAGGAGATGGGCAAGCAGCAGAGCTAGCAACAACATGGCGATTGCTATTCGACACTGTTTTGAAGAGCCAGGGGCTAGCAGCAGACTCTGCAACAGCTTTTGAGCTAGATACTTGGGCGAAAGCAGGGAAGTTGGTGTTTGACGCAGCCTCCAAAGGGGATCATACGGCTGCGAAAGTGTTAACAACCTGGCGATTAGTCAGAGACTCTATAAAGGCGATAAAATCAGAGCGGACAGCGGCGGCAGCAGCTGCTGCTGCCACAGCCCCAGGAGAGAAGGGAGGCCGAGCTGGGGATGATAAGAATGAGCGACCCCCGCCCACACCCCCCACCCGCGCCCCCACCCCACCGCTAAAGACCAGAAGATCCTGTCACACGTCCCATGGATGCAGAGTCCGACTCCGACGTATCGCCAGCTGACGCTTTCGCTCTTTTGTAAGGGGAATGACGGCTCGTTGACTGTTTCAGCAGCACTCCCTGGACGGTCAAGAGCAGGAACTTCAATATGCCATATTTATAAAACGGTGTTGTGGGTTTGTTCTATGTCGTTGTAATTATTGTCACAAATGTATCATTTCTTTTGCCAGGAATCAAAGAGTATATTTGAATAAGACACGCTCCCCACGGTGTATATGGTGTAACAGAGTTGGGGGGATAGAGAATTTTGGGTAACTTGCAATCTGCCAGAAGTTTTTTGGGTGCTCGAAATAGGGGAACGAAAACCTACCTACCTTAAAAATGACTTTTTGCAACAACCAAGCAGACCCAAAAGAATGGAGTTGTCATATGCTAATAGATACAGGAGCAGATGTAACCATTATTTCCAGCAGGGAATGGCCTGCAACCCGGCCAACACATAATCCAGCCCATGGGTTGATTGGGGTCGGAGGCGTCTCTAATACCATGCAAAGTTCAGTACTCTTGCAATGTAAGAACCCAGATGGGTATACAGTAACAGTAAAACCATATGTAGCTCCGATCCCAATCAATTTGCTAGGGAGAGACGTTTTGGGACAAATGAGTTGTGTTCTAAGTAGCACTCCTGAACATTTTGTGGAGCGGTGTCGTGGTTTAGCCCCAGCCGGCAACTAAGCACCACACAGCTGCTTGCTCACTCACTCCCCCTCCCACAGTGGGACGGGGGAGAGAATTAGGAAAAAAACCTCATGGGTTGAGATAAACACGGCTTAATAGGACAGAAAGAAATAAGGAAACAACAATGATAATACCGACAGAGGAATGTACAAGAACAAGTGATGCCCAATACAGCAATTGCTCACCACCTGGCGATCGACGGCCCGTCCCCGAGCAGCGATTTCCGCTCCCCGGCCAACTCCAGTTTATGTACTGGGCATGACGTCGTATGGTAGGGAATATCTCTTTGGCCAGCCTGGGTCAGCTGTCCTGGCCGTGTCCCCTCCCAGCTCCCCGTGCACCCCCAGCCTCCTTGCTGGCAGGCCAGCACAAGAAGCTGGGCTGTCCTTGACTGCTCAGCAACAACCCAAAACATCAGCACATTATCAACAGTTTCTCATCCCAAATCCAAAACACAGTCTCACACTAGCTTCTGTGAAGAAAACCAGCTCTATCCTGGCTGAAACCAGGACAAGCAGCCATTGAGGAGCGACTGACATTCAAATTGACATGGAAAACTGATACACCGGTTTGGGTGGATCAATGGCCGCTATCTCAAGAAAAGGTCGCTAAGCTACAGGAATTGATAAAAGAGGAATTAGAAAAGAAACATATTAAACCCGCTACAAGTCCATGGAATACACCTGTATTTGTAATTCCTAAAAAAAAAAATTTTTCCACAGAATGTCATGTTGAGAACCGAAATCAGAACATTGAATGATGTTCAAAAATTAGTGGGAGATTTGAATTGGATTCGTAATATTTGTGGAATAACAAATGTAGAAATGACACCATTGTTGAATCTGTTATCAGGACTTTGGAAGATTTAAAAATGTTCATGTTTCAATTGATTGCTATTCTGCAGTAGTTTGGGCCACTGCACAAACAGGAGAAACTAGTAGGCATGTACAAAAGCATTTGCGAGCTGCATTCGCAGCCCATGGTATACCCCTACAAATTAAAACCGATAATGGTCCTTGTTATGTAGCCCAGTCAACCCAAAGATTTTTTGCTCAATGGGGAGTGACGCATGTTACTGGAATACCGCATTCCCCAACTGGACAAGCTATTGTTGAACGAATGAATCATTCCCTGAAGCGTTTCTTGCAAAAACAAAAAGGGAGAGAGGCTATCACACCACCCCAAGAACGTTTGAATAAAGCCTTATATGTGTTAAATTATTTGCGTCTAGCAGAAGGAGAAACAGTGCCTCCCACAATAAAACATGTAAAAGGAATGACAGGAAGTCTGTTTGAGTTAACACAAAATGTGCAAGTAAAAGTTAAAAATTTGGAAAAGAATATGTGGGAAGGACCTTTTCAACTGCTAACCTGGGGACGAGGTTATGCTTGTGTCATTACAGATTCTGGAACTCGTTGGGTACCCGCAAAATGGGTAAAACCATGGGCAAAACAGTCACCATCGTTGTCGTCAGACACATCTTGACACTATCAGGTGTCATCGCAATCTGGATGCCACCTCAGCCAAAAGAAAATGTATGGGTAACATTAGCAAATCAAACAGGACAGGACACCATCTGTCTGTCTCTTTCCTCCTTGGGCAATCCCTTTTCAATCTGCCAGAAGGGTTATGGTGGCTGTGTGGAGATCAATTGGCTGGGTAACAGCTGCCCGGGAACTGGTCAGGGGACTGTACCATGGGCATCCTAGTTCCTAATTTGCAAATAATTAATCAGACTGAAATCAGCGGTATCATTAGAGGAACATGGAAAGCTTTTAGGGCAAAGCGCTCTATAACTACAAATCCTTTGGTGAGATATAATACTGGTTTTCATAGCTTTGTGCAGGCGCTTTTTCCATCGCTAGGAGTAGTACAGCTAGAAAAAGCAATAGTTAACTTGGCAGAAATGGAAATTATTGCTAATTGCACTGTAGACGCGATTTTAGGCTTGCAGCTGTATACAGAGGGGTTAACATGGAATTTTGGCCTGTGAGAAAACTGCAGTTAGCATAGGAGGAAACAGATGGCTGGGTAAGAAATAGATACTATGCTGGGTGAGAGAAAACAGCCCACAGAGATAAGAAAGTTGATCAAGGTTAGGGGAGGATGTGGAAGACGTGCAGTAACGGAGGAATATAAAGCACAATTCACAATTTTGTTTGTCTTGTAACATTCTGCTATTGGCTTAAGCATAGTTGATATGTGACTGCTGGATTATGGTAAAATGCCGTGTGAACAAAGCCTACGAACCAATAGATGGGATGGCTGTGGCGCGTGCAGCACGTCTGGCCAGCGGGCACATGTGCCATAGGCTCCCTGTGTTGAAAGGTGGCAACCGAGGCGTGTTCCGACGCTCGCTGGCCACGTGTGTCGAAACTCGTTCCTCTGCAAATGTATAAATACCGGGATTTCCCGAAGAGCAGGGGGATCGGTGTATGGCAAGGCCACCGTTGCCTCCGTGGGGACGCCCACGTAAAGCTGGCACCTACCGACTGCTGGGCTGAGTTCGCGGCACAGGACTATACAAGAATGTACAGATGGTCCATCTTCCTCACAGTCCTCGGGTTGCGAATGATCCATCAGGTTTTGTTTATACAAAAACAAAAAGGGGGAGATGTTGGGATCACCCTGCAAGGGCTCGACCTTAAGGAGAAGGAACTGTAGCGTTGAGAAGCTGGTAAACAGCTGGACACCTGCAGGGCTCGGCCTTGAGGAGAAGGAGCTGTGGTAAACAACTAAGAGGAAGCAAAGGAGCGCATGGACACCTGCAGGCAGTAAATCCTGACTGTGTGAGAGGCGCGTGGACAGCACGTGATATTTTGTATATAGCCAATTGCAATAATGTGTGTAACAAGCTGTAACCAATCATGAGTGTGTGCGCGGTGACTAAACAAAAATTATGATATATATTGGAGTCAGACAAGACAATAAACGGCTTCGGAGTATAACTCTCATAGAGTTGTGAAGTCCATCTTTCTCCCGCAGTCCCCCACAACATCCTTCTCTCTAAAATGGAGATATATGGATTTGATGGGTGGACTGTTGGGTGGATGAGGAGTTGGTTGGATGGTCACATCCAGAGGGTAGTGGTCGACAGCTCAATGTCCAGATGGAGATCGGTGACGAGTGGTGTCCCTCAAGGGTTCATGTTGGGACCAGTACCCTTTGATATCTTCATCGATGACATAGTGGGATCGAGTGCACCCTCAGCAAGTTTGCAGGCAACACCAAGCTGAGTGGTGCGGTTGACACGCCTGAGGGATGGGATGCCATCCAGAGGGATCTGGACAAGCTTGAGGAATGGGCCTGTGTGAACCTCATGAGGTTCAACAAGGCCAAATGCAGGGTCCTGCACCTGGGTCGGGGCAACCTCCAGTATCAACACAGGCTAGGGGATGAAGGGATTGAGAACAGCCTGTTGTGGAGGCTTAGCAATACAAATTAATCAGACATTATGCTTCAATGGGACTTATTTCGAGTAAAGTCATTTCAATGCTCCAACAAACATTAGTTAAGCACCGGTTCAGGATGTCAGCAGGAACTACTACTACACAACCGACTTAAGAATTCTTAAATTTTTGGATGATGATCCAAAATGCACAATCACTCACCTAACAAGGCGAGAGCGCTCATCCTCGGGGAGTTACCTTGGGCAGCATCCCAACCCAAGAGGAGAGTCCCCAACTGCAGGCCTGCTACTCTGAGGAGGACCGACTCAATAGGCTCCATTTAGAATCATAGAATCATTATGGTTGGAAAAGCCCTTTAAGATCATCAAGTCCAACCATCAACCCAACACCACAATGCCCACTAAACCATGTCCTGAAGTGCCATGACTACACGTTTTTTGAACACTTCCAGTGATGGTGACTCCACCACCGCCCTGGGCAGCCTGTTCCAATGTTTGACCACTCTCTCAGTAAAGAAATTTTTCCTAATATCCAGTCTAAACCTTCCCTGGCGCAACTTGAGGCCATTTCCTCTTGTCCTATCGCTAGTTACTTGGGAGAAGAGACCAACGCCCACCTCGCCACAGCCCCCTTTCAGGTAGTTGTAGAGAGCGATAAGGTCTCCCCTCAGCCTCCTCTTCTCCAGACTAAACAACTCCAGTTCCCTCAGCCCCTCCTCATAAGACTTGTTCTCCAGACCCTTCACCAGCTTCGTTGACCTTCTCTGGACACGCTCCAGCACCTCAGCATCCTTCGTGTAGTGAGGGGCCCAAAACTGAACACAGTATTCGAGGGACTACGCCCTGCCCGCACACCTTCCCTGCGCAACCGCCATGCAAACTGCCGCGCCACGCCCTGTTCGCTGTGCTCCTAGTCGCTCGCGCTCCCTGGGGGCTGCTCTTGTACATGAGGTGCTTTGGCCGCCGCTGCTCTTGTCCCCGCCCATGCTGAGTCGGAGCTGCCGCTCGTCAGGAGCTCGGTCTGGCGGGGGGGCTGGGGCACCCTCTCTCTCCCTGCTCTTTTAGCCTTCGCGGTTTTGCTGCTTTAGGAAGGGTCCCCCGACGTTATCCTCCACTCTGGAGCCCTTCGCCTCGGTGGCTTTGCTGAAAAAAAAAATATATATTATACCCTAGTTGAATCTGACCTGTATATGGTCATGTTCTCATGGGTTGGAGACTCCGGTTTTTGGGTGGCAACAGTGATGCCATAGCTTAGCCTAGGGGCAGGTGTACCTGCCACACAATCCACCCCGTGACCACGGTCATAATTCGACTGGTCTCCTTGCAGTGGTGGTGCAGTCACATCTTGCCTCCAAGACTGAAAGGGAGTGCAGTCTCAGTAAGTGTCAATGCTCACTGTAGGTCATCATCTTTCAGTCATTCTAGGGTTGTAGTGGAACATCTATCATTTGAATGGGTTTCAAGGGAGTATACTCTACAGTTAATATAGATCTTACCATTGTACACTTAACACAACTTATTGTGAAACAGATTATAATAACTATAACTACAATTATTATTAAAGATTGAAGTAGGCTAGTTAACCAACTGGATAGAGAAAACCCAAACATATCAAAAACCTCCCCCAACCAGTTCGTTCCCAGCGCCGCAATAATCGCCTCTGAGTCTTTTGCCACTTTCTTCATCTTGTTGATCTGATTCTGAAGCAGTGTAGATACATTTGGAATGTGGATGCGACATTCACCCACAGACACGTTTAGAATTCCACATACGCCTTTTTCCTTCAATAGCATCAGATCTAATACAGCTCGGTTCTGTGCAGTCATCTTGCTGGTGTGTTGTAATTGGTTTTTTAAGAGGCTCAAGCTACCTGACATAGCATTGGCTAAGAAAGATTGACACTTGCAGACCTAATTCTAGAATGGCTTGTCGATTTCGGACTGGAGCAACTCCCATTCCGAACAGGGATTTTAGGCACCATCCTATTCGTGTTGCGGGTTCCCGCCATCCTTCTTAACCTCTTGGCCTACGATCCCACCACTTGTGAGGCATGGGTCCTTTCTGATAAATAGGTCAAAGGGAGAGCATGGCCAGTGTACAGGCTATTCCAGGGATAGTTGGATGCAATTGGGAATATAAATGGCCATCAGAACATGCCCATACTAGGTTAGGAGGTGCAGGTACGGTGGATGTTCGACATGACCCTGGCCTGGCTTCAAGAAGGAGGCAGTGGCAGCCATGCATTCTCCTATAGTTCAGGGCAGAGGGCCATGAGTAGCTGGTGTTGCTACATAGGCAGCCCTGTGTTAAAGCTCATTGGACAGGGAGGTATAGCCATAACAATGGTATTTTGTCTATGCCTTTGCATCCGATCTCCACCTGGCAGTTCCAGAGCAGAGATTTTCCCACCAGGGACATCCTATTTTTTCATCCATCCCAACTGACCCACTTGTTTCTTCCAGCCCATGTGCAACTGAGGGGGCAGACACTTGTGTTGTGGTTGCACATGCTGGGACAATCGTTTCTATCCCTTTCAGGATGCCTGATGCACCACGAGGCATTTAATGGTCTTGTATATTGTAGGGAGTGATCATCAGTATTCCATTGAGAACTATATTCAGTAATTCCCCACGGAACACTAAAGCATGGTACAGTACTATTTGGGCTCCACCCCATGGTTTCATCGATGGGTAGGTAAGTATAATTACACTTTGCTCTCCACACTGAGCTAGCATTTACTGTGCCAAATGGCCAACTATAGATGACATGGAGGTAATCTCCGTCTTCTCCAGTCCCCTCCCAGGTCCAGCTGTAATTGCTGTATTGCTCGCACGTGAGCTCAAGGGCTAGTGATATATTGACATCCTGTACAAAGATTGGCAAGGGGTCTTCTGCTGATTTAGGGATGGGCAGGCAAGCCGTTATCGAGGTTAAGTTTACCATTCAGGCAAATCCTGTTATCATTTTCACCACTACGTTTCTGTCTAGGTTCGTGTTGTCCAAGTTAGTTGCTATCGCTGCTGTCAGCAAGAGTATCAAGATGATTTGCCTCTTCATTGTCCTGTAAGAGAACATGGAACTGGGCCTTGGGCTTTGGGACCGGGCCTTAAAAGTCGGGGATTATCCACTGGGCACTAATGTGGTGGGTTTTCCTGCTCCCGTCTAGGGCTTCCCAGGCATATAAGCCTCTGGGTTTTGCCAGGGTCATGGGCACAGTACCAACAGAGGGTAGTTTTACCATGATGGGCTGGCCCACATACGTTCTCAATGGGAACTGGTCCTTTTGATCCTCAGGTATGGGGGTTTCACCCGTTAGCGGCCCCGTAGGACAAAATGCTCGAATCTTTGGGTTCCCATAATTTCCCCAGCAGCTGTTAATGGTGAAGACCGCTTGTGGTAATTGTAGGTCCCAACTGTGGCATGGGACATCAGCATGTCTCTTAATTAGACCATTAGTCCGTTCCACTATACAGTTGGCCTGAGGATAATATGGTGTATGAAATACCCTTTTGATACCTTCTCCTCATGCCCAAACTTGCACTACTGTAGCTGTGAAATGTGACCCATTATCACTCTGGATACATTCAGGCATAGGCAGAACACTGAACCATTCTTGCAAAGCCTTGACTGTTTGATCTCCGGTGGCGGTACTAACAGTCGTGGCTGTTGACAGTCCCAATACTATTTCTACTACTATCAAAATATATCTCTTCCCATGGGATGGCCTTAAGGGCCCAACATAATAAATTTGCCAGGTGCTCCAGAGAACCTTGCCTTGTTTAATGTGCTGAGCAGGGGTTTGATTTGGATGGTTGGCTTTAAGCCTTATCTGACACTGTGGGCAAGCTGTGAGAATTGTCTCACAGGTTTTCATAGACATTAACTTTCTCCTGTAAAATACCCCTTTTTATGGTGCAGGAGAAATCCATAAAAGTACAGAAGGTTACACTTCATCACATGAATATTGTAGGGAGTGATCATCAGTATTCCATTGAGAACTATATTCAGTAATTCCCCACGGAACACTAAAGCATGGTACAGTACTATTTGGGCTCCACCCCATGGTTTCATCGATGGGTAGGTAAGGCCAGGACCTTCCGACTGTCAGGAGGCATTGCCAATCCTCTGTTCTCCATACCTTTGTGGGACCTATTTCCCAATTAGTAGATTCCCATTAACATATCCATTCTGTCATGCCTTTGTAGGTCGCATAGGAATCGGTGTAAATGATGGTAGCACTGTTTTCCATGGCCAATAAAAGAGCTTGCAGTTCTCCTACTTGCACGCTACCTTCCCCCTCTTCCTCGACTGTCCTTCTGGTACCAATTTCCAATGTTACTGCCTTATATTGCCACCTTGATCCTACACGATGGGCATATGCCTCAGTGAACCATACCCCTTGCATGTCTGAGTTTGCCACGAACTCAGTCGTTTCTTTAATTGGAGAGGACTTACAGGGTTGGCCTAGCAAGGCTAGGTCTGGGTTTACAGGCTTTTGCAATTTAGAGACCTTGGTTGGGCCTTCTTTCAATGGAAGTAATTGGCTAATTCCTTCTAAATATGTGTACCATTTCCAAACTGTGGCCTTTTGGGCTACTCCTTCGGGAGGGGGTGATCCATTAAGGATCGGAATTCAAAGGGGAAAAGGACCCTGTACTATAACATCTTGTGACATACGTAGTCATGCGGAGAACGCATGGAGAGTCAGGTGGAGAATGCCTCTTTAACCACTCTAGTGAGGGAGAGGACACCCTTTTCCCAGTCTGAGTACCATTGCTTGGTTTCTTTGAACAAAGTGGAGGAGAATAATAAAGGCTTAGCTGGTCCCTGCGGTCCCTTTTGAAACACACCACAGTACGAAGCATGGGTGACAAATCCCCATTCAACCCTTAACAGATCCTGTGGGTGTAGCGGGCCTAGTCTCTGATAGGCTTTGAGTTTGTTCTTCAATATGTTAAGGGCTTCTGTATGGTGCTGAGTCCAATCCCATTCTATGTTCTTTCAAAAAGTCAGTCATATAGAGGGCAGGCAATCACTGAAAACCCTGGTATATGCTTCCTCCAATAATCCAATGTACCTAGCAACTGTTGTAGTTCTACCTTGTCACCCAAAATTTGTCCTTTCTCAGTGGCTGATAGGATATTGTCAGGTACCGCAACAGCTCCTGCTATCCACCAGGCTCCTAGGAATTTAATTTCTTGTCCGGGACCCTGACATTTGGAGGGTGGAATATCTAGCCCATTCTTAGTTAACAGTTCCCAGATGGCTCCAGCTACTTGCTCCACCTGGTCTTTGTTATCTCCACCAACCAGGATATCATCTATATATTGGTAGATATGGACACCTGATAGCATCTCCACAGTATCAAGGAGCTTGGCTAAGGCATTGTGGGCAATGGTGAGGGAGTGTTTATATCCTTGCAGGAGTCTATTAAAGGTGTATCGCGTCTCTTCCCAAGTAAAGGCAAACCGTAGTTTGTCCTCTTCCCTCAGGAGAACCATAAAAAACATATCCTTAACATCTAGGGTGGCCATCCAGGGGTGGGCGGCAGCCTGTATCGCTGTCACTATGGAGGTTATACTCAGGATGGCAGCAGTCAGGGGTGGAGTATTACAATTTCCTATAGTCAATTGTTAAACGCCATCACCCATCAGGCTTATGGACCGGCCAAACTGGGGAATTGTAAGGGGAATGTGTATGACATAATCTGTCTCTTCTCGAGGTCGTTAATCACTTCAGAAATGCCCCATTTGTCAGCAGTTGGTAGTGGATACTGAGAAACACAGGTTACTTTAGATTGTGGTAGCGCAGGAGCAGCCTGCAGAGTCCTGACACAGACAGTGCCTGTCTCTCTGCTTCCAAAACTCCACATCCTGCCATTGGGTAGATACCATTATCTGCCCACTACTATGTCGAATCCTAATATATTTCCCTTGTAAGGGCTCAGGGACACCTCCACAGCTGTCATCCTCTTTTCCCTGGGTAGCCAAAGTTGGGTTTGGGCTAAGGGACATTTCTCTGCTACACCCGTTACTCCCACTATATTTAGAGTTTTCCTTGACAGTTTAATTCATAGAATCATAGAATAGTTTGGGTTGGAAGGGACCTTTAAAGGTCATCTAGTCCAACCACCCTGCAATGAGCAGAGACATCTTCAACTAGATCAGGTTGCTCAGAGCCCCGTCCAACCTGACCTTGAATGTTTCCAGGGATGGGGCATCTACCACCTCTCTGGGCAACCTGTTCCAGTGTTTCACCACCCTCATTGTGAAAAATTTCTTCCTTATGTCTAGTCTAAATCTGCCCTCTTTTAGTTTGAAAACATTACCCCTTGTCCTATTTCAACAGGCCCTGCTAAAAAGTCTGTCCCCATCTTTCTTATAAGCCCCCTTTAGGTACTGGAAGGCTGCAATAAGGTCTCCCCGGAGCCTTCTCTTCTCCAGGCTGAACCACCCCAACTCTCTCAGCCTTTGCACATAGGAGAGGTGTTCCATCCCTCTGATCATTTTTGTGGCCCTCCTCTGGACCCACTCCAACAGGTCCATGTCTTTCCTGTGCTGAGGGCACAGTGACTGAACTCATGGGTGGAGCAACTCCCATCACTGCTAAACTACCACAAATTCTGGCTTTTTGTCCTGTATCAGATTGGCCCATGATTCGAGCAGTGATTGTTCTTCTTGCTTTCTGTTGAGTAGATGTTACTACTTTTGCCATGGGCTACAAATGAATTAAATGTTAGTTGGTAACAATTCTAAACATAATATTTACGATGCTCTAGCATGTCTGCTTAGTTTTACTAGCCACATGCCCGAATGGAACATGGGATGTTGTAGGTAATGTTATATGGGACTGAATTTGCTCCACCTAGTTGCAACTTGGTTTATTCCATCTTTTTCGACTCTAAGTATGAGATACTGTTTAAGAGCAAGTGACTACTGTCCTGAGGGGAGTAAGGCTAATTTGACAAAAATCAAGCAGCATGGATAGTTTAGCTTTGCTCAATGGCTGCATACTCTAGTGACAGCTGCTGGCACTTCTATCACCCTGGCAAGCCTTTCTAGCAGTGACATAGATACAAAAAAGCATCCATGCAATAAAACGCTGAATCCTTCTCTGATGGCTGGTAGCAAGCTGTATCAGATGGGAAAAGGAAAGGAGTGCAATGCAGAAGAGTGAAGAAAAGTAAAAAGGACAGTTTAGTAACAAATACAGAAGAGGGAATGAGAGAGACATTTCAAACAGCAGGATGGCAAAAGCAAAGCATATTTTTTCCAGAACAAAATGGTATTGTTATAAATGATTTAGTCCCAAACAGGATTCCAATTCAAATTTACAATTTATTAAGCGAATAGAGGCAAGCAAACAGCGCTGGGTGCGCCGGGAGTCTCTGCTCCACCAAGACGCACGCGGTACAGTTCCTGTTCCTGGTTTATATCCTGTCCATTAATACATATTCATGAATAGGCGTGTCTTCTTCAGCGCATGCCCTCTTCTCCTTCTAGAATCTTCTCGAATCTTCCTCAGCGTGATCCTGTTCGCTAATACATATTCATGAATAGGCGTGTCTTCTAATACATATTAATGAACAGGCATGTCTTCTTCAGCGCATTTTAGTAAGCCAATCACCACCCATAAAATCTCCCCAAAATCCTCCTAGATTGGCTCCATTCCAAGTTTGAACTGGGACATGTGCAATTTTCTTCATTTCTTTTACAAGCTCATTTACAGCATCAATTTCTAAACAACAGTTACTAAGATTAAATTTTCCACAGACTCCTTCTTGTGCTAGCAAATAATCCAAAGCTAAGTGTTTTTGATATAAAGCAGTTCTCATCTTGGTATTTTGTTTTGCAATTAATCCGAGTGCATCTCCGGTTTTATTTACAACTATTTCTACCACAGCTTGTAACCTAATTATTCTATTAAGCATATATATTGGGGTCCTGTAACCCCAGGATCCGTCTTCTGCCCATGTAGCTGGATCATAATAGGCAATGATTCTCTCAGGAGGCCATTCGTTATACACCTGGACTCCTAGTCGCTCTCCCCGATTTATGGGTAACAGGAAAAAACTAGGTCTTATAGTTCCAATTCTTTGGCAAATATGCATATGCTAGCTTGCCACAAATCCAATAATGTCCTTCAGGAGTTGGCCAACCATTTGATATGTTTCCAATTCTTAAATTGATTATTCATCTATTCCGAGTTTCCATCATCTTTTAGATTTTGCCAACAACTCCTTCCAATTATACTCGTTTGGAGTACCCATTGTTGTTTCCTATTACCCTTTCCCATTGTTTTCCATGTTTGGGGATCACTTATGTTGCTCTCCATAGCTTCCCATGGCCATCATTCACCTTGATTTGTTCCACCACAAACATAACAGTTGGTTATATTTAATGACTTAGCAATGTTTTCAGCAAGATTTACAAATAGATTCTTAGCAACTGTGGGAATTTCATATTTCACTCCTGTCTCTATTTCATGATAAAATGAGTTAAATAACAGCCTATGTTGCACTGATTCTTTTACCTTTTCTTTTATTTCAATACTAATAACTACACCTGGGTCTTCTCCAGGTCCATATATCATAAGTCCAATTTTCACATTTTGTTGTTTCCATTCTCCTAAGTTCCACATAGTTATATTTACCGGAGTACAAGAATGGGCTGTGCAATTAGGGACTCCAACAAACACAACTCCATCCTGTGCCTCCACAATAGTAATAACTCTGGGCAATCTTGTAGGGCCACCCCTTTCTCAATTTTTGCTCTCCACACTTTTTGGGTCCGGCTACATCACTGACATAGCAATGGGGGGGTGATGCTTTAGGCAAGAAACTCACCCCAAGTAGGACTAGAAGAGGTCCGGTCAGGGCCATAGTGCTCGGCGGTCACAGCCCGAAGGGGTTGCAGCCCTTGGCAGACCTTTTCAAGCCGGAACACCGGTTCCCTCTCCGGTCTTGCCCTCTTCTTTAATTTGAAGGGGTGTTTTCTTAGTACCCAAATTAATTGAGAGCTTGTTCTTTTCTCTCAATTTATAGAAAAACTATTTGATTCCAGCTCCTTTTTCGAGTTTTAAAAAAAAAACATTATTCTTTGACTTGTTTTTCCCTAATGGGTAGTCTCCCTGTTCACCAATTCTACAGGAGTAGTCACAATAAAATTCCCACAGCAATTTAGAACATTTTGCTCTTACAAATAAACAACACCTTCTACACAAAGGACAAATTCTAGTTATTTTCTCCAATTTTGTTTGTTCTTCTGGGGTAATGCAATAATTTTAAATCTTGTAAGATTTTCTCTAAAGTTTGTCCAAATAAATTTGGTGACTCTGTAAACCCCTATGGTAGCACAGTCCATCTTAATTGTTGTTTTCTTCCCGTTTCGGGGTCCTCCCATTCAAAAGCAAAATAATCTCTGGATCCCTCATCCAGAGGGCAGGCCCTTCAAATTTATTACACTATACCAAGTATGTTTACTCAGTAAAGTATAAGGGTTTGCCACCACAGGGAATTTAGTGATTGTTCGCTGATTTACAGCTCTTAAATCCTGTACCATCCTGTATGACCCATCCGATTTCTTTATGGGGAGGATGGGTGTATTATGAGGTCTGTCAACTACAGGTTTTAATCCTTTTCGACCCTCCATTGGTATAGGGTATTGATTAACTCTGATTGGACGATTCGGATTCAAGTTTAACTTCAAAATCAAATCCTTTCCTAATAAATTATCCTCTTTATGGGGACCAATTAATAAGTCCCCAGAAGATATAGCCCCTGACACCCCTAATCTTCTTTGAACATTTTCTCATCTTGTTCCCACTTATGGCAGTTCTTCTGAACATGTCCCCTCTTGTTACAGTAGTAGCAGATGGGAATTGTAAATCTTTCTCGATAAGGCTGTCCCCGGGGTGTCTGCTCTATTCTTTTTTCCCTTTTCTCTCCAGACGGAGTCTTATTTTTCTGACTTTCTCTTATTGCTGCTACAAAAATTTTTGCTTTCGCTTTCTGTTTTTCTTCGTCCCTCCTAACATAGACTTTCTGGGCTTCTCTAAGTAACTCCTCTAATCCTCTTTCTTGCCAGTCTTCCAATTTTTCTAATTTCCTTCTTATATCCCCCCAGGACTTAGCTACAAATTGTGTTCTAAGGAGTGCGGTCCCAGCCACTGTATTTGGATCAATTCCAGAATACATTTGTACATTTTTTTCTCAACCTCTCCAACCATTCTGTTGGAGATTCGTCTTTCCCTTGTTGTTCATTAAATGCTTTATTAATGTTTTGCCCTCGGGGAACCGCTTCCCTTATTCCCTGTATGATTAGCGTCCTCAAATCCCTCATATTCTGTCTTCCTTGGGGTTGTTGATGATCCCAGTGGGGATCCACATTTGGCCATTTCTGATCTCCCGGGGGTCCTGCCTGATTCTGTCTTTCCCAAATTCTCATTCCAGCTTGTCTAATCATTCCCCTTTCCTCAGCGGTAAATAAGATCCCTAAAATGGACTGCATTTCTTCCCAGGTATAGGTATTGGGGCCTAGGAATTGGTCCAGTTTTTCAGCTACTCCGAGGGGATCATCTAATAGGGTCCCCATTTCTTTCTTGAAATTTCTTACATCTGTGGTATTTAATGGGACTGCCACAAACCCGATGCCTCCCTGATTGCCTCCGAGGGGTACTTCTCGTAAGGGATATAGAGAAGCTCCCTCAGATACAGCAGTCCTACTTCTCGTACATGCAGCCGGAGGTCGATCTAATTCCGGTGCTGTTGGTGGTGGAGGTAGGGGCAACGGTGGTACAGGTAGAGGTACTACGGCCACCAGAGGAGGAGCTGCCGCCGAAGATGGATTATTAGGATATGGAGGCGGTAGGTTACCCAGTGGTTCCCATTTATCATCTTTTTCTTTTTCCTTTTCACTTTTCTCCTCTTCCTCAAACTTTTTATCTGTTTTTAATGTAAATAGTGAGGCATAATCGCTTTCCTCTTGACTAAAAGGTTCCTTCGAATTAACATATATATTTAAAGCCTGGCAGACCCAGTCTTCAAAAGATCCAAAACCAGGCCAAAAGACATGTGGTCTCAAAGGTTCTTTTGGCCATTCTACCATACAATATTGAACTAATTTTAATTTACTTTTTCCTTTTCTGGGGCCCCTATCGTTCCAATTTTCAATCATTATTCCTAGTGGACTCTCCGGAGGTATTTCTAGTAATTCGCTCCCTTTCTTCTGGTCCTGGGTTCTCGATTTTGTCTGACCCATCTAGGAATTTTTACTGTGGCAATTCCTACAGCCCTTGGTTACCAGTAAGAGTGTCTTGCAGGGGGTTTAGGACCTATCACCCACCCACGAATCCTATAGGAATCGCTTCGGTCCTTCACCGGCCAAGTCCCTCGCGGGAGATTGGAACCGCGGTTAGAAGACCTCCACAATCGCTTCGGAACTAGGTTCCGTCTCAGTCACACCCTTACACACACAGGCAGCCGAATCCCACCCAACCGAACGGTATACACCTTAAATACTTATGACTCCGTCGTCTTCGTTCGGATCTTCGCGCGCAGAATTACAGGCAAAATAAACTACTGCAGCCGGCAAGGGAGCTCATAAAAAAATAAAATTCTTTGCTTGCCCCTATTCAGGTTCAGGATGGCGTTAGTCCCGACCCGACCCGATCAGGAGCCACCAAATGGTGGGGCGCCCCTCCTAGATCAAGTCAGAATTCAGGAACCAAGACCATCCCGGACGAGCCCCCAATTGAGATAAATGATTGAGTCTCAAACAGGATTCCAATTCAAGTTTACAATTTATTAAGCGAATAGAGGCAAGCAAACAGCGCTGGGTGCGCCGGGAGTCTCCGCTCCACCAAGACGCACGCGGTACAGTTCCTGTTCTTGTTTTATATCCTGTCTGCTAATACATATTCATGAATAGGCGTGTCTTCTTCGGCGCATGCCCTCTTCTCCTTCTAGAGTCTTCTCGAATCTTCCTCGGCGTGCCCCCAGGATGACCCCAAACCTTATGCATGCACTTTCTCTACACAATACTATGCGGTCAGTCGTCAAACTGGTTTGAGCTGATATACCAGCAAAGTAGTTTAACTTTCTCCTGTAAAATACCCCTTTTTATGGTGCAGGAGAAATCCATAAAAGTACAGAAGGTTACACTTCATCACACGAATCAGATGAACATATTTCACATTTTGAACACCTTAAAGAAACCAAGCTTTTGCCTAGTAATATTTCATTAAACATTCTGAAGATTGACTGAAACAGTTTGTATGAAATTCTGTACTGAAACAGAATAGGAGTTTTGTACTATTTGCTAGATAACTTTGTTGATTTAGGGCTAAATTTTATTTTTAGTGTCAGGCATTTTGTTGACGTATGTTCAATAATTATTGCATATAACATATGCAATATAACATATTAACATAAATTAACATCATAAAATATTGTTCTTCACAATCTTTATGCAGTAGTTAAAATAACTTCAAGTTACTCCCAAGAGTCCCAAGATTTGTCCCTGTTGCCCATTGGAGTTGCTCAGATGTGACTGATGGCAGAATCTAGCTTAAGAGATTAGGCAAAAATATAGAGAAGTACTCAGTGATATGGTGTACCCTGTTTGCATCATGCCTGGACTAATTTTTAATCGGAGAACCTCAGCTGTTTCTGTATACGAATTAAAACATATTTATAGGTTGGTGGTAAAAGTCCCCAGTTGCATTCTCTGTCCAGTAGGCCATCCTGCCTCTCAAATGTTTTGATTGCTATAGGCCTATATGATAGAATAGACTAGAATAGTTCAGTTGGAAGGGACCTACAATGATCATCTAGTCCTACTGCCTGACCACTTCGGGCTGACCAAAAATTAAAGCATGTTATTAAGGGCATTGTCCAAATGCCTCGTAAACACTGACAGGCATCAGTGATATCTTTCATGAGATCTTTTAAAGAGAATAACAATTCTTAATCAGATTTTTCTAGTTCTTAGCATTTCCTTGGCTTGCTTATTCTGTTCGGAAAATTGAATAAGCTTTTTGCAGATAAGTTGTTTCTTTACACTTCAGTTAATTAATAATGTGCCAAAGCAAACTTTTTAATATAAATGTTCCTGATTTATCAAAATTGACTTTTTAAAGCATCCTGGATTCTAAGTTTTTAAAAAGTATAGGTGATTTATGCTAATCATCCGCTATCTTTGTGACTGCACATTTTATATGGTTCTTGCAGTGAATTGAAATGTGCCATGTATCCACTAAATGGTTTCACACATATATGTGAGGCTGTTGTTTAAGTGTCATCAAGCTAAGAGTAAAAACACTGTTTTGTGTAACCTAGGAGTTCTCAAATATGTTTTCTCATACTGGGGACAGTACTGCTCCTTGACATGTGTGCAGGAAGAAACATTGAGCTGCTGATGCAATGTTTGTGTACCACTTCACTGTGGCACATGTAACTCAGTTTAGACATTCCTACTGTGGTCTATGTAATACATTGTGAAACAATCATCCACAATCTCTGGAGTACTTAAGTTTTAAGGAAACTTGTATTTGGATATAATGTGGTTATATTTGTTTCCTAAGGAATATGCAAATAGAATAGCAGACAATTTTGGACAGCTTTGATGAAGCATGTGCAGCATGGTGCTCTCTTAGTGAAGAAAGATGGAAAGAAAAAGTAGCAAAAGCCTGTCAGTTAAGGGCAGAGGATGTCTGTGTTCAGATCACCAATTATTTATTATGAAGCCAAAATTGTAGAGGTAAAATAAGATTTCTTTTTTCATTCTTTTTCTTCCCCCCCACCCATCCCCAAAGTATCTCTTTCTCACTAAACTTGAAAAACATGAGGACTTCTTTCCAGCTCCCAGTACAGGAGAAGATATGAAGAGATCTAAGATCTCCACTATGGTGGTTTGCTTTCTAGATGTGAGGGTTTTTTTCCTGCATCTGATGTAAAATGTTGCTGATCTGCACACACAGGTGAAGTAAATTGGACTCTTCCTGAAATGAGACAAATCTCTATTTGCCCACCAATAGGGATGATATTTGTTTTCTAATAGCATACTGTTAATATTGGCTATGCATTTTGAGGTCTTACTGAAGAAGACAATGGAAATAAAAGACCAGTATTATTATGAATGACCATGACGAGTACAATATTTTTTTCTATAACAGCTACTCTGTTAAAGGTTGAATTTAATTTATGTTTTACCTTCAACTTGTCAATTAAGCTTGTTAAAAAATTTTCAAAGTTTAAGGTGAAATTGGGTTATCAACATACGCAGTAGCACTCAATAAGTAAAATAAATTTTAAAATATACATTTTAAAAGCTTTGTATTTTAAAAAGAAATTAAATCTAGAAATTTTAAGAACTGGCTTATCACATGTGGTGAACCAGAGATTTTGAAGTGAAAATTTGTATCTTTGTAAACGTAGTAAGTGACTTGACTTACTTATAAAGTTAATTGAGGAATATATTAATGGTTTGCATTCAGAAGTACAAGACAGTTGTTTCCTTATTGTCTTTTGTAGCTAACTGCTACTTTGGAACAGAAAAAAGCTGAGATTCTGCAACTGCACAGTGAAAGAGAACAGTATGAAGACAACATGAAGAAAGCCTTTATGTATGCGCTTTGAATCTGGAAGCAATGACCATGTTTCAGGGCAAGGACAATAGGAGAGATCCTGCTCAGTATAAAAAGCGGCTCTAATCTGGTAGTGGGGGAAGGTTTGTTGGGTTGGTTTGTTTTAAAGGTTTCTCCCTTTTTTCTTTTTCTTTTTTTAATATGAGGACTTATGGCAATACAGAGTTTAACAAACTTATTGCTTTAAAAAGTCCCATTGAGTATGTTGAGAGATATTCTGATGCTGAACTTTGTACTGCTGCAGTTGAAATGTGGAACGTGTTCCCTTCATCCAGTCTTGCTGTGAGAGTGGTAACCTGCAACTGAAGGCAGAACAAGAAGCCCAGAATTCTGTCAGCACCGAGGTTAATGGGGGGTGGGGGGGTGGGATCCTGGAAAACCCTCTATTCTCTGGAATCTCAGTGTGCAATGAATCTGCTTTTCCCAGACAGTTCTCTCTTATTTCTTAATCTTGCGCAAAAATGGCAAGTAAATCTCCCAGGTTCTGTATTTAGTTGGAGTGCTATGCCAGAACAGGAAATACCAGTGTAATATCAGCAGCACACTCGTAAAACTTGTGTAGCTACACAGGAAAGAGCTGCACACCCTTAATGATGTAATGAAATCACCCCATCAGAGCGAGACAATCTATAGTGGAGCATGATATTGCTGGTGCATCAGTTTTCATTAAAGAGAAAATAGATGTGCCAGCAGCTGTACACGTGGTTCAGAAACCAGCTAAATTGGCAGAAGTTGTTAATAGCCTTAGGCAAGTAACTTCAGTTGCTAAACTTAGAAATTTCTGGTATAAGATTATTGAACTACTTCAGAGAAATTCCTCCCCAAAAATGTAGATATGAAGAAGAAATAAAAACCTGAAGAAGGTATAAGAGGGTACTTGAGTAGCTGTCTGATCCTGTTAAACACATGTGGTCTTTGTTCAGTTCAGGAAACTAGAATATAACACTGGCTAAGTGCAGTGGCTCTGTGCTAGTACAAACATAGGATCAGTATTTGGGGAAGGTCAAGAATGAATGATTTTGTGAAGATACTGAATCTGGGAACAAAGTTACAGAATATTGCCCAACTACTATACTTTTCACTGTGTTATAACTGAAGAACTACTCTCTTGAAGCTTTATCTTATATTTGTTTATTGTTTTCCAAAAACATGCAACAGAAAGCATGTCTCCCAAATAATGGTGGGTAACTGAATGGTGTGAAATAGGAAAGCGTTGTTTCTGTAAACCTGTAAAGAGGATGAGTAGGAAGGAAGTGAAGAAAACTGAGCTCTAGAGCTGCTATGACCAACCTCTGGGGTTTATGGACCAAACATTTTGCTTGACTTTCCTATGAAGCAGGAGCTGATACTATACAGATGCAGTACCTAGAGATTTTGCTGTGCTGGACACTGCTGGGGTGCCTGTACCAAACTTTTCAGGTGCCCAGCATCATGCTTTTTAATTTCCTGTGGTCACTATAGTCCTCATCAGGCTTCATAATATCTCATAGTCTCTGTTGTCCTTGGTCCCATGCTTGCCATCTTCTTCCACTGCCTCCCGTACCACCTTCTCCCCTGCCCCAGGCATGCTAGTCTCTTTCTTGCTACAGCCAGACAGTGCTTTTAATGGTTAGTTACAGAATTATTTAATATGATTGTACAATCACTTATTTGCATTCCTACTCAGGTATAACAGAACAGTGATCAGGACATCTGCCACTGGAAATAAAAGCAGAATTTGTTCCCTTTACAGATTTGTTATTCTTAGGTTATTATAATGTATATTTAATATACATATACAAAAACATACATATAATATACTTTATAATGTAGGTTATTAATAGTGTGCAAATATCACAATAATGGGTCCATTACATTTGGAGCCAGTGGTGATGGTCTAAAAATCTATCTGGCTGATTTACTGACAGATTAATTTTTTATTATTATTGCTATTTAAAGATTATTTTTAACCTCTTTATGTATTTAAAGGAACACTGAAGCCACAAGGTCTCATGACTTGTTACTAAAAAAAATAACCCCATTGCTTTTTTAAGTAACATAGTTCAGATCTGATTGCTCTGCAACTATGCATTATTCCTGTCTATGCTTAAACTTGGTGTGTTTGTACATACATATACATGAACAAAACGCATATTCTGGCATACTTTCACTCTTGAAATCTTTGAGTATTGCACTGATTTGAACTACCTTCCTTATTATATTTTTCCTGCTCACTTTAAGAGGAAAAAAACCCCAAAGCTAACTACCACATGGTGCACTCTAGTCCCTGGAATGAGCAACATTCCCTTGTCCTGGAACTCCTGAAAGCATCATCTACTTCAGAAATAGAAGAGTAAATAAGAATACCTCTCTGCTTCCTTTAAGTTTGTATTCTAAAGGAAAAGGCTTGAAACTGCTTGGTAAAGATGCTGGGCTAAGGTTTGCAGATCTGACCTCCCTAGGATGCCTGCACTGTGAGACAAAAGAATTCTGACTGGATTTTGCACAACCTCAGGCTTACCCAGTGTCGTGGTTTAGCCCCAGCCAGCAACTAAGCACCACGCAGCCACTCGCTCACCCCCCCCACAGTGGGATGGGGGAGAGAATCAGAAGAGTAAAACTGAGAAAACTCATAGTCTGAGATAAAGACAGTTTAATAGGCAAAGCAAAAGCTGTGCACACAAGCAAAACAAAACAAGGAATTAATTCACTACTCCCCATGGGCAGGCAGGTGTTCAGCCATCTCCAGGGAAGCAGGGCTCCATCACGCGTAATGGTTACTTGGGAAGACAAACGCCATAACTCCGAACATCCCTCCCTTCTTCTTCCCCCAGGTTTATATGCTGACCATGATGTCATATGGTATGGAATATCCCTTTGGCCAGCCTGGGTCAGCTGTCCTGGCTGTGTCCCCTCCCAGCTTCCCGTGCACACCCTGCCTTCTCTCTGTCATGCCAGCACGAGAAGCTGAACCATCCTTGACTGCTTAGCAACAACTGAAAACATCAGTACGTTATTAACATTATTTTCATCACAAATCCAAAACATAGCCTCACACTAGCTTCTATGAAGAAAATTATCTCTATCCCAGCTGAAACCAGGACACCCAGTTGGTGACAGGAGATGAGGGCTGTAGGGCACCCATAGAGCGTCCCAGCCCTACAGCCAGGATGTGGCCAGTGTCCAGACATGTACGTGGAGATGAGATGCTGCTGGGCATGATGTATGGTTCCTTGAAATTGCAGTACGTTCTCAGGAAAGTTAAAATAACTTTTTATTTTACTGATAGTGTGCTCCCTTAAGGTTCTTATGCCCTTGCAGAAGCCCAGTATGGCCTTTCCCTGTTTTGCTGCTCTCTACCTAAACTGCCCTTAGTGTAAGAGCAGTTCTTGCAGTATTGTCAAACAGTTTTGAGAATCTCTGTTCTTTGCACTTCAAGTGCACAGGGGTGTTGAGGCATAACACAGAAACCAACCCCTTGAAAATATTATTTCCAAGCTTCTGAAAAGAAAGGTCAAATACAGGTAAGTTTATATATATGCCTATAAAGAACAGGCTGATCCTTTTAATTAGATTATATAGAAATCCCAAAGGAATTGTAAAACTTTTACTGTGACTTATCTCTTTTTTTCCCTTAGGGTTTGATAGATTATGTGCTGATCCCATTACTTTGTGTTTCTAATACTAGATGTAGGAAGTAGGAGAGATGATAATGGTACCATTGTTGCAGGAAAGCTACTTCCTTCATAACATAATCCCCCCTCACCACTGCTTTCACCAGCAACTACTCTTCAGCTGGAAGACTTGGTAAGTGTGGAGCTGGAATAGAACTGTATTCGCTAGTGATGAAAATTAACTTCCTGGGTTAGGGCTTTTTAAAGATAAATACCATAGCCCATGAACAGAAGGAATTTGAACACAGTCTAAGCATAAAAAGAAACCTATGAGTATGTTCAGACTGCATTGTGTAAATGAAGTGACTGGGGCACAGGTGCTGTGACTTGCTATACTTTCATTAAGCTTTGTTTTTTATTTTAGTATAAATGCATTAAACTAATGAAGACAAGGTCACTATAATAAGCAGAATATGCTTTCTAAGGTTCTTCCTGGAAAAAAACTGTTAAGAGTTGTTTGCAAAAAAACTGAGCTTGCTATAATCTAAAAAAAATAGAAGCTGGCTTGACCTGAAGCTTCTTTTTTAAAAATGTAGCATATATACACTGAGGGAACTCAGATTATTGTCCTGTCATGTCAGCTTAGCCAAATCATTAGAATCATAGAATATCTCAAGTTGGAAGGGACTCAGTGTCTCTGGAATTGTCAGGATGACAGCATACTCTTTCCAAATAATCTACTATTTTTTCAGGATTCAGCACTTGTTCAGGGGTGAAGTTGCAGAAAACTGGAGGTGCACACCATCCTAGGCGTTTGCCCATACTGTCCCCCACACCCTGCCACTCATAACTATCCAGCCTTGGGGTAGATCTCTGGGTGATATTCTTAAATAGTTGTTTAACTTGAAACAAGACCTGGAACACATTCAGGAGCAGGAGGAACAGGAACATGCTAGTTAAAACATCCCAAGGATATTCAAAATTCTCAAGAGCTATTGTAACTAGCTGGGAAGAGAAGGGGAAGGTGAAGGAAGGTGTCTCCCCCTTAAATTTGCTGTCCGAAAAGAAAAGGTAAAAAGTATAATCATTAACAGTTTCCAAGAGATGGGTCACAAAGTATGGAGGTGATGGCAATGCGGAGTACAAATACCAAATTAATAAGTAGCCATTTTATATCATATATGCAACTCTTGCAGAGTACAGCAGAATGATAACCTTGACCCTGTTCCCAGAGACAGCACAACAGGGAACATATACAGCAACTAAGGTGTTGGCAGGCCAGCATGAGAAGCTGAACCATCCTTGACTGCTTAGCAACAACTGAAAACATCAGTATGTTATCAATGTTTTTTCATCCCAAATCCAAAACACAGCACTATACCAGCTATCAGGAAGAAAATTAACTTTATCCTAACAAGGACAGTTTTATTGGTAGAGTCATAGAATATCTCAAGTTGGAAGGGACCCATAAGGATCATCAAGTCCAACTCCCTGCTCCTCGCAGGACTACCTAAAACTAAACCATATGACTAAGAGCGTCGTCCAGAGGCTCCTTGAACTCTGACAAGCTTGGTGCTGTGACCACTTCCCTGGGGAGCCTGTTCCAGTGACCAACCACCCTCTGAGTGAAGAACCTTTTTCTAATGTCCACTCTGAACTTCCCCTGATGCAGCGTCCATACCATTTCCACATGTCCTATCGCTGGTCACCAGAGAGAGGAGATCAGCACCTCCCTCTCTACTGTCCCTCTTGAGGAAGTTGTAGACTGCAATGAGGTCACCCCTCAGCCTTCTCTAAGCTGAACAAGCCAAGTGACCTCAGCCGCTCCTCTTAAGTCTTGCCCTTGAGGCCTTTCGCTGTCTTGGTCGCCCTCTGGACACACTCTAATAGTTTGATGTCCCTCTTATATTGAGGTGCCCAAAACTGCACACAGTACTTGAGGTGGAGCTGCACCAGTGCAGGGTAGAGGGGGACAATCGCCTCCCTCGACGGGCTAGTTATGCTGTGCTTGATGCACCCCAGGACACGGTTGGCCCTTTTGACTGACCGGGGCACACTGTTGACTTGTGTTCAACTTGCCATCAACCCAAACCCCCAGATGTCTTTCTGTGGGGCTGCTCTCCAGCCTCTCATCCCACAATTTGTACGCATAACCAGGATTACCCTGTCCCAGGTGCAGAATCCGGCACTTGCTCGTGTTAAATTTCATACAGTTGGTGATTGCCCAGCTTTCTAGTCTATCCAGATCTCTCTGTAAGGCCTCTCTGTCCTTGAGGGTGTCCACAGCTCCTCCTAATTTAGTATCATTGGCAAACGTAGTGTACATTTGACTCCTGCATCCAGATCAGTTATAAAAACATTAAAGAGCACTGGCCTTAAAACCGAGCCCTGGGGAACCTCACTGGTGACTGGCTTGATGTAACCCCATTTACTATAACTCTTTGAGCCTGACCTTTCAGCCAATTGTTCACCCAACTTATTATGGACTTGTCTAGCTGAATGCTGGACACTTTGTCCAGAAAGATACTGCGAGAGACAGTTATCAAAAGCTTTGCTAAAAACCAAAAAGAAACCACACCTACTGGCTTCCATTGGTCTACTCGATGGGTGACCTTGTCATAAAAGGAAATTAGGTTAGTTAAGCAGGACTTTCCCTTCGTGAACCCGTGTTGGCTATGACCAATGACTGTGTTGTCTCTCAAGTGTTTTTCAGTAACTCCCAGAATAACCTTCTCCATAATTTTACCAGGCACTGAAGTTGGACTGACAGGCCTGTAATTACCAGGGTCTTCCTTCTTACCCTTCTTGAAAACTGGGACAACATTTGCCAGCTTCCAGTCGACTGAGACCTGTCCAGACTCCCAAGACCTGTGAAAAATAATGGAGAGATGTCCTGCGATGACTTTGGTCAGCGATTTCAGTACCCTGGGATGAATCCCATCGGGCCCTGTGGACTTATGCACATCCAGCTGGAGCAGCAAGTGTCAAACAAGCTCAGGGTTGGCTGGGAGTTTATCATCCCCCCAGTCACGGTCTTCCAACACAGGACTCCAGGGGTACCAGGGCCCATCATCAGTGTTGAAGACGGAGACGAAGGCGGCAGTAAACATCTCTGCTTTGCCTACATTTCTATTTGTGAGGTGACCAACCTCATCAATGGACCAATATTATCTCTGATCCTTCTTTTGCTGTTAACATATTTTAAAAAGCCCTTTTTATTGTCCTTCACAGTGCTGGCCAGCTTGAACTCTAATCGAGCTTTGGCTGCACGAATTTTCTCCCTACAGTGGCGAACAGAATCTCTGTAGCCCTCATGCATTGCCTGTCCTTGCTTCAAATGTCCATACACTTTCCTTTTCCGCCTAAATTCTAGGAGATCCCTGCTCAGCCAAGTGGGCCTTCTGCCCCCCTTGCCTGACTTCCAACACTTTGGAATTTCTTGCTCCTGTGCTCTTAAGAGATGGCTCTTAAAAAGTGACCAGCACTTATGGACCCCTATACCTTCAAAAGCACATTCCCAGGGGACCTTACTAACTAGCTCCTTCAGCAGCCTGCAGTCTGCTCTCCCCGTATCCAGGGTCAAAGTTTTGCTGGCAGTTTTTTTTCTCGTATTGCCAACGATTTGAAACTCAACTACTTTGTGGTTACTGTGACCAAGATAGCCACCAATCACCACTTTGCCCACAGGTTGAACAGGGAGATTTTGCTGGGACTCAGGGAAAAGAGGAGAGTTTACCACCTCTGGAAGAAGGGGCAGGCAACTCACGAAGAGTACAAGGATCTTGTTAGGTCAAGCAGAGACAAAATTAGAAAGGCAAAAGCCCAGCTAGAGCTCAGTCTGGCTACAGTCGTAAAGGATAATAAAAAATGTTTTTACAAATATGTTAACAACAAGAAGAGAGGCAAGGAGAATCTCCATCCCCTACTGGATATGGCGGGGAACATTGTCTCCAAGGACGAGGACAAGGCTGAGGTACTTAATGCCTTCTTTGCCTCAGTCTTTAATAGCCAATCCAGGTATCCACAGGATATTCAGCCCCCTGACCTGGAAGATGGGGATGGAGAGCACAATATACTCCTCATAATCCAGCAGGATACAGTTAAGGACCTGTTAAACCACCTGGACACCCACAAGTCTATGGGGCCTGATGGGATCCACCCGAGAGTACTGAGAGAGCTGGCGGAGGAGCTTGCCAAGCCACTCTCCATCATTTATCAGCAGTCCTGGTTAACAGGGGAGGTCCCAGATGACTGGAGGCTTGCCAATGTGACGCCCATCTACAAGAAAGGCCGGAAGGAGGATCCGGGGAACTACAGGCCTGTCAGCCTGACCTTGGTGCTGGGGAAGATTATGGAGCGGTTGGTCTTGAGAGTGCTCACAGGGCATCTGCAGGACAACCAAGGGATCAGGCCCAGCCAGCATGGGTTCATGAAAGGCAGGTCCTGCTTGACCAACCTGATCTCCTTCTATGACCAGGTGACCCACCTAGTGGATGAGGGAAAGACTGTGGATGTTGTCTACCTGGACTTTAGTAAAGCCTTTGACAGCGTCTCCCACAGCATTCTCCTGGAGAAACTGGCGGCTCGTGGCTTAGACAGGTTTACTCTTCGCTGGGTGAGGAACTGGCTGGATGGCCGAGCCCAGAGAGTTGTAGTGAACGGCGTTAAATCCGGCTGGCGGCCGGTCACAAGCGGTGTTCCCCAGGGCTCGGTTCTGGGGCCGGTCTTGTTCAATATCTTTATCGATGATCTGGATGAGGGAATTGAGTGCTCCCTCAGTAAGTTTGCAGATGACACCAAGTTGGGTGGGAGTGTTGATCTGCTGGAGGGTAGGAGGGCTCTGCAGAGGGATCTGGACAGGCTGGATCAATGGGCAGAGGTCAACTGTATGAGGTTTAATAAGGCCAAGTGCAGGGTCCTGCACTTTGGCCACAACAACCCCATGCAATGCTACAGGCTTGGGGAGGAGTGGCTGGAAAGCGACCTGGGGGTGCTGGTTGACAGCCGGCTGAATATGAGCCGGCAGTGTGCCCAGGTGGCCAAGAAGGCCAACAGCGTCCTGGCCTGTATCAGAAATAGTGTGGCCAGCAGGAGTAGGGAAGTGATCGTGCCCCTGTACTCAGCACTGGTGAGGCCGTACCTTGAATCCTGTGTTCAGTTTTGGGCCCCTCACTACAAGAAGGATGTTGAGGTGCTGGAGCGTGTCCAGAGAAGGGCAACGAAGCTGGTGAGGGATCTGGAGTACAAGTCTTATGGGGAGCGGCTGAGGGAACTGGGGTTGTTTAGTCTGGAGAAGAGGAGGCTGAGGGGAGACCTTATCGCTCTCTACAACTACCTGAAAGGGGGTTGTGGCGACGAGGGTGTTGGTCTCTTCTCCCAAGTAACCAGCGATAGGACGAGAGGAAATGGCCTCAAGTTGCGCCAGGGGAGGTTTAGATTGGATATTAGGAAAAATTTCTTCACTGAGAGGGTGGTCAGGCATTGGAACAGGCTGCCCAGGGAGGTGGTGGAGTCGCCATCTCTGGAAGTGTTCAAAAAACGTGTGGATGTGGTGCTTCAGGACATGGTTTAGGGGACATGGTGGCGCTGGATGAATGGTTGGACTTGATGATCTTGAAGGTCCTTTCCAACCTAGTGATTGTGAAGTTCTTCTCTGTTTACAAGCAACAAATCTAGGAGGGCACCTTTTCCTAGTTGGCTCCTTTAGTACTTGCACCAAGAAGTTATCATCTTCAACGTACTTCAGGAATTTCCTGGACCTGTTTGTGTCTGCTGTATGATATTCCCAGTTGATGTCTGGGAAGTTAAAACCACCCATAAGGACAAGGGCAGTTGATCTAGAGATATCCCTTAATGCCTTGTAGAATAATTCGTCAGTGTCATCATCCTGGCTGGGTGGTCAATAGTAGACTCCCACAACAACATCCACTTTATTTGCTTTCCCCTTAATCCTTACCCAGAGGCTCTCAACTGTGTCACCAACTGTAAGCACCATACAATCCAACCCCTCCCTTACATACAGTGCCGCACCCCCCTGCCTCACCTGCCCTGCCTATCCCTCCTGAAGAGCCTGTAAGTGTCTATCACAGCACCCCAGTTACAGGACTCATCCCACCAGGTTTCAGTTATGCCAATGATGTCATAGCTCTGGGACTGGGCCAAAGCTTCTAGTTCCTCTTGTTTATTCCTCATGCTGCACGCATTAGCATAGAGACATTTCAGATGTGCTCCAGTATGCTCAGCCCCTCATGGAACAGACTGAAGGACCTCGCTAGCACACCATCCCTCAAACATTGGCATGCCATCCCATGACATATCATTAGCGAGCCTGGTTTTATCCCTTTCCCCCTTCAAATCTAATTTAAAGCTCTTTCAATGAGCCCTGCTAACTCCTGAGCAAAGATCCTTTTCCCCCTTTGAGAAAGGTGTCTGTTGCCAGCAGGCCTGGTGTCATGTAGACTGACTCGTGCTCAAAAAACCCAAAATTCTGCTGGTGACACCAGTCACAGAGCCAGGTATTGATATGCTGGGTCTACCTGTTTCTTCCAACATCATTCCCTATATCCAGTAGCTTGGATGTTCTGGACCTGCCCTGGAGTCATGCTGAAGACGTTGCCACTCGAAAACAATTTCACGCTAGAGTACAGGTTAGAACAGAGAAGACATGCTTGCCTCTCTTCCTGATTTTTCATTCTAATGCTATCAAATGTTAATTCACACTGTTTCTAGCAAATTTTAGACTAGTATTTTTAAATTAGCCAGAAAACAATAAAAATAGAGATAAAACATATGCAAAGAAGTTAAATTTAGAAGGGTAATTGGAATAGTCAAAAGACTGGCTATCTAAAGAGTAAAACTATATTTTCTAGAAAGTTATACTCATTCTTTGTAAACTCTGATTTCATTCACAGTTTTCTACCCACCTGGGTCATGCAAGCACTTCTCAGACAAGGCTAGATTCTGATTCTCCAGTAATTGTAACTAGCACAGCTGCAGGATCTGGTGTGGCATCAACTCAAAAACTGGTAACATGCTAAAATTAACTTTTTTTATATTTTAAGGCATAATTATAACAAATTTTAGTTTGGGTATCATTTTTTCCATGTTTTTCAGATCAACGCAAGTACGTAGTTCAGGAAACTGCCATAGATTTTACATAGCTGTGTGAAGACACTAACTTGCAAATGCTCATTAATGTTACAGAACCAATTTATGTTAGGAGCAATTTTAAATGATTTTTGGAGGGAGGAAAAAGTGTAACAAAATGAAGAACAGAAAAGTGCATGTACACTTATGTATAGCACAGCAGGAACAATTGGTGTTTCGCATGATACTGTGAAATATGTTCATCTGATTCGTGTGATGAAGTGTAACCTTCTGTACTTTTATGGATTTCTCCTGCACCATAAAAAGGGGTATTTTACAGGAGAAAGTTAAACTACTTTGCTGGTATATCAGCTCAAACCAGTTTGACGACTGACTGCATAGTATTGTGTAGAGAAAGTGCATGCATAAGGTTTGGGGTCATCCTGGGGGCACGCCGAGGAAGATTCGAGAAGACTCTAGAAGGAGAAGAGGGCATGCGCCGAAGAAGACACGCCTATTCATGAATATGTATTAGCAGACAGGATATAAAACAAGAACAGGAACTGTACCGCGTGCGTCTTGGTGGAGCGGAGACTCCCGGCGCACCCAGCGCTGTTTGCTTGCCTCTATTCGCTTAATAAATTGTAAACTTGAATTGGAATCCTGTTTGAGACTCAATCATTTATCTCAATTGGGGGCTCGTCCGGGATGGTCTTGGTTCCTGAATTCTGACTTGATCTAGGAGGGGCGCCCCACCATTTGGTGGCTCCTGATCGGGTCGGGTCGGGACTAACGCCATCCTGAACCTGAATAGGGGCAAGCAAAGAATTTTATTTTTTTATGAGCTCCCTTGCCAGCTGCAGTAGTTTATTTTGCCTGTAATTCTGCGCGCGAAGATCCGAACGAAGACGACGGAGTCATAAGTATTTAAGGTGTATACCGTTCGGTTGGGTGGGATTCGGCTGCCTGTGTGTGTAAGGGTGTGACTGAGACGGAACCTAGTTCCGAAGCGATTGTGGAGGTCTTCTAACTGCGGTTCCAATCTCCCGCGAGGGACTTGGCCGGTGAAGGACCGAAGCGATTCCTATAGGATTCGTGGGTGGGTGATAGGTCCTAAACCCCCTGCAAGACACTCTTACTGGTAACCAAGGGCTGTAGGAATTGCCACAGTAAAAATTCCTAGATGGGTCAGACAAAATCGAGAACCCAGGACCAGAAGAAAGGGAGCGAATTACTAGAAATACCTCCGGAGAGTCCACTAGGAATAATGATTCAAGCCTTTTCCTTTAGAATACAAACTTAAAGGAAGCAGAGAGGTATTCTTATTTACTCTTCTATTTCTGAAGTAGATGATGCTTTCAGGAGTTCCAGGACAAGGGAATGTTGCTCATTCCAGGGACTAGAGTGCACCATGTGGTAGTTAGCTTTGGGGTTTTTTTCCTCTTAAAGTGAGCAGGAAAAATATAATAAGGAAGGTAGTTCAAATCAGTGCAATACTCAAAGATTTCAAGAGTGAAAGTATGCCAGAATATGCGTTTTGTTCATGTATATGTATGTACAAACACACCAAGTTTAAGCATAGACAGGAATAATGCATAGTTGCAGAGCAATCAGATCTGAACTATGTTACTTAAAAAAGCAATGGGGTTATTTTTTTTAGTAACAAGTCATGAGACCTTGTGGCTTCAGTGTTCCTTTAAATACATAAAGAGGTTAAAAATAATCTTTAAATAGCAATAATAATAAAAAATTAATCTGTCAGTAAATCAGCCAGATAGATTTTTAGACCATCACCACTGGCTCCAAATGTAATGGACCCATTATTGTGATATTTGCACACTATTAATAACCTACATTATAAAGTATATTATATGTATGTTTTTGTATATGTATATTAAATATACATTATAATAACCTAAGAATAACAAATCTGTAAAGGGAACAAATTCTGCTTTTATTTCCAGTGGCAGATGTCCTGATCACTGTTCTGTTATACCTGAGTAGGAATGCAAATAAGTGATTGTACAATCATATTAAATAATTCTGTAACTAACCATTAAAAGCACTGTCTGGCTGTAGCAAGAAAGAGACTAGCATGCCTGGGGCAGGGGAGAAGGTGGTACGGGAGGCAGTGGAAGAAGATGGCAAGCATGGGACCAAGGACAACAGAGACTATGAGATATTATGAAGCCTGATGAGGACTATAGTGACCACAGGAAATTAAAAAGCATGATGCTGGGCACCTGAAAAGTTTGGTACAGGCACCCCAGCAGTGTCCAGCACAGCAAAATCTCTAGGTACTGCATCTGTATAGTATCAGCTCCTGCTTCATAGGAAAGTCAAGCAAAATGTTTGGTCCATAAACCCCAGAGGTTGGTCATAGCAGCTCTAGAGCTCAGTTTTCTTCACTTCCTTCCTACTCATCCTCTTTACAGGTTTACAGAAACAACGCTTTCCTATTTCACACCATTCAGTTACCCACCATTATTTGGGAGACATGCTTTCTGTTGCATGTTTTTGGAAAACAATAAACAAATATAAGATAAAGCTTCAAGAGAGTAGTTCTTCAGTTATAACACAGTGAAAAGTATAGTAGTTGGGCAATATTCTGTAACTTTGTTCCCAGATTCAGTATCTTCACAAAATCATTCATTCTTGACCTTCCCCAAATACTGATCCTATGTTTGTACTAGCACAGAGCCACTGCACTTAGCCAGTGTTATATTCTAGTTTCCTGAACTGAACAAAGACCACATGTGTTTAACAGGATCAGACAGCTACTCAAGTACCCTCTTATACCTTCTTCAGGTTTTTATTTCTTCTTCATATCTACATTTTTGGGGAGGAATTTCTCTGAAGTAGTTCAATAATCTTATACCAGAAATTTCTAAGTTTAGCAACTGAAGTTACTTGCCTAAGGCTATTAACAACTTCTGCCAATTTAGCTGGTTTCTGAACCACGTGTACAGCTGCTGGCACATCTATTTTCTCTTTAATGAAAACTGATGCACCAGCAATATCATGCTCCACTATAGATTGTCTCGCTCTGATGGGGTGATTTCATTACATCATTAAGGGTGTGCAGCTCTTTCCTGTGTAGCTACACAAGTTTTACGAGTGTGCTGCTGATATTACACTGGTATTTCCTGTTCTGGCATAGCACTCCAACTAAATACAGAACCTGGGAGATTTACTTGCCATTTTTGCGCAAGATTAAGAAATAAGAGAGAACTGTCTGGGAAAAGCAGATTCATTGCACACTGAGATTCCAGAGAATAGAGGGTTTTCCAGGATCCCACCCCCCCACCCCCCATTAACCTCGGTGCTGACAGAATTCTGGGCTTCTTGTTCTGCCTTCAGTTGCAGGTTACCACTCTCACAGCAAGACTGGATGAAGGGAACACGTTCCACATTTCAACTGCAGCAGTACAAAGTTCAGCATCAGAATATCTCTCAACATACTCAATGGGACTTTTTAAAGCAATAAGTTTGTTAAACTCTGTATTGCCATAAGTCCTCATATTAAAAAAAGAAAAAGAAAAAAGGGAGAAACCTTTAAAACAAACCAACCCAACAAACCTTCCCCCACTACCAGATTAGAGCCGCTTTTTATACTGAGCAGGATCTCTCCTATTGTCCTTGCCCTGAAACATGGTCATTGCTTCCAGATTCAAAGCGCATACATAAAGGCTTTCTTCATGTTGTCTTCATACTGTTCTCTTTCACTGTGCAGTTGCAGAATCTCAGCTTTTTTCTGTTCCAAAGTAGCAGTTAGCTACAAAAGACAATAAGGAAACAACTGTCTTGTACTTCTGAATGCAAACCATTAATATATTCCTCAATTAACTTTATAAGTAAGTCAAGTCACTTACTACGTTTACAAAGATACAAATTTTCACTTCAAAATCTCTGGTTCACCACATGTGATAAGCCAGTTCTTAAAATTTCTAGATTTAATTTCTTTTTAAAATACAAAGCTTTTAAAATGTATATTTTAAAATTTATTTTACTTATTGAGTGCTACTGCGTATGTTGATAACCCAATTTCACCTTAAACTTTGAAAATTTTTTAACAAGCTTAATTGACAAGTTGAAGGTAAAACATAAATTAAATTCAACCTTTAACAGAGTAGCTGTTATAGAAAAAAATATTGTACTCGTCATGGTCATTCATAATAATACTGGTCTTTTATTTCCATTGTCTTCTTCAGTAAGACCTCAAAATGCATAGCCAATATTAACAGTATGCTATTAGAAAACAAATATCATCCCTATTGGTGGGCAAATAGAGATTTGTCTCATTTCAGGAAGAGTCCAATTTACTTCACCTGTGTGTGCAGATCAGCAACATTTTACATCAGATGCAGGAAAAAAACCCTCACATCTAGAAAGCAAACCACCATAGTGGAGATCTTAGATCTCTTCATATCTTCTCCTGTACTGGGAGCTGGAAAGAAGTCCTCATGTTTTTCAAGTTTAGTGAGAAAGAGATACTTTGGGGATGGGTGGGGGGGAAGAAAAAGAATGAAAAAAGAAATCTTATTTTACCTCTACAATTTTGGCTTCATAATAAATAATTGGTGATCTGAACACAGACATCCTCTGCCCTTAACTGACAGGCTTTTGCTACTTTTTCTTTCCATCTTTCTTCACTAAGAGAGCACCATGCTGCACATGCTTCATCAAAGCTGTCCAAAATTGTCTGCTATTCTATTTGCATATTCCTTAGGAAACAAATATAACCACATTATATCCAAATACAAGTTTCCTTAAAACTTAAGTACTCCAGAGATTGTGGATGATTGTTTCACAATGTATTACATAGACCACAGTAGGAATGTCTAAACTGAGTTACATGTGCCACAGTGAAGTGGTACACAAACATTGCATCAGCAGCTCAATGTTTCTTCCTGCACACATGTCAAGGAGCAGTACTGTCCCCAGTATGAGAAAACATATTTGAGAACTCCTAGGTTACACAAAACAGTGTTTTTACTCTTAGCTTGATGACACTTAAACAACAGCCTCACATATATGTGTGAAACCATTTAGTGGATACATGGCACATTTCAATTCACTGCAAGAACCATATAAAATGTGCAGTCACAAAGATAGCGGATGATTAGCATAAATCACCTATACTTTTTAAAAACTTAGAATCCAGGATGCTTTAAAAAGTCAATTTTGATAAATCAGGAACATTTATATTAAAAAGTTTGCTTTGGCACATTATTAATTAACTGAAGTGTAAAGAAACAACTTATCTGCAAAAAGCTTATTCAATTTTCCGAACAGAATAAGCAAGCCAAGGAAATGCTAAGAACTAGAAAAATCTGATTAAGAATTGTTATTCTCTTTAAAAGATCTCATGAAAGATATCACTGATGCCTGTCAGTGTTTACGAGGCATTTGGACAATGCCCTTAATAACATGCTTTAATTTTTGGTCAGCCCGAAGTGGTCAGGCAGTAGGACTAGATGATCATTGTAGGTCCCTTCCAACTGAACTATTCTAGTCTATTCTATCATATAGGCCTATAGCAATCAAAACATTTGAGAGGCAGGATGGCCTACTGGACAGAGAATGCAACTGGGGACTTTTACCACCAACCTATAAATATGTTTTAATTCGTATACAGAAACAGCTGAGGTTCTCCGATTAAAAATTAGTCCAGGCATGATGCAAACAGGGTACACCATATCACTGAGTACTTCTCTATATTTTTGCCTAATCTCTTAAGCTAGATTCTGCCATCAGTCACATCTGAGCAACTCCAATGGGCAACAGGGACAAATCTTGGGACTCTTGGGAGTAACTTGAAGTTATTTTAACTACTGCATAAAGATTGTGAAGAACAATATTTTATGATGTTAATTTATGTTAATATGTTATATTGCATATGTTATATGCAATAATTATTGAACATACGTCAACAAAATGCCTGACACTAAAAATAAAATTTAGCCCTAAATCAACAAAGTTATCTAGCAAATAGTACAAAACTCCTATTCTGTTTCAGTACAGAATTTCATACAAACTGTTTCAGTCAATCTTCAGAATGTTTAATGAAATATTACTAGGCAAAAGCTTGGTTTCTTTAAGGTGTTCAAAATGTGAAATATGTTCATCTGATTCGTGTGATGAAGTGTAACCTTCTGTACTTTTATGGATTTCTCCTGCACCATAAAAAGGGGTATTTTACAGGAGAAAGTTAAACTACTTTGCTGGTATATCAGCTCAAACCAGTTTGACGACTGACCGCATAGTATTGTGTAGAGAAAGTGCATGCATAAGGTTTGGGGTCATCCTGGGGGCACGCCGAGGAAGATTCGAGAAGACTCTAGAAGGAGAAGAGGGCATGCGCCGAAGAAGACACGCCTATTCATGAATATGTATTAGCAGACAGGATATAAAACAAGAACAGGAACTGTACCGCGTGCGTCTTGGTGGAGCGGAGACTCCCGGCGCACCCAGCGCTGTTTGCTTGCCTCTATTCGCTTAATAAATTGTAAACTTGAATTGGAATCCTGTTTGAGACTCAATCATTTATCTCAATTGGGGGCTCGTCCGGGATGGTCTTGGTTCCTGAATTCTGACTTGATCTAGGAGGGGCGCCCCACCATTTGGTGGCTCCTGATCGGGTCGGGTCGGGACTAACGCCATCCTGAACCTGAATAGGGGCAAGCAAAGAATTTTATTTTTTTATGAGCTCCCTTGCCGGCTGCAGTAGTTTATTTTGCCTGTAATTCTGCGCGCGAAGATCCGAACGAAGACGACGGAGTCATAAGTATTTAAGGTGTATACCGTTCGGTTGGGTGGGATTCGGCTGCCTGTGTGTGTAAGGGTGTGACTGAGACGGAACCTAGTTCCGAAGCGATTGTGGAGGTCTTCTAACCGCGGTTCCAATCTCCCGCGAGGGACTTGGCCGGTGAAGGACCGAAGCGATTCCTATAGGATTCGTGGGTGGGTGATAGGTCCTAAACCCCCTGCAAGACACTCTTACTGGTAACCAAGGGCTGTAGGAATTGCCACAGTAAAAATTCCTAGATGGGTCAGACAAAATCGAGAACCCAGGACCAGAAGAAAGGGAGCGAATTACTAGAAATACCTCCGGAGAGTCCACTAGGAATAATGATTGAAAATTGGAACGATAGGGGCCCCAGAAAAGGAAAAAGTAAATTAAAATTAGTTCAATATTGTATGGTAGAATGGCCAAAAGAACCTTTGAGACCACATGTCTTTTGGCCTGGTTTTGGATCTTTTGAAGACTGGGTCTGCCAGGCTTTAAATATATATGTTAATTCGAAGGAACCTTTTAGTCAAGAGGAAAGCGATTATGCCTCACTATTTACATTAAAAACAGATAAAAAGTTTGAGGAAGAGGAGAAAAGTGAAAAGGAAAAAGAAAAAGATGATAAATGGGAACCACTGGGTAACCTACCGCCTCCATATCCTAATAATCCATCTTCGGCGGCAGCTCCTCCTCTGGTGGCCGTAGTACCTCTACCTGTACCACCGTTGCCCCTACCTCCACCACCAACAGCACCGGAATTAGATCGACCTCCGGCTGCATGTACGAGAAGTAGGACTGCTGTATCTGAGGGAGCTTCTCTATATCCCTTACGAGAAGTACCCCTCGGAGGCAATCAGGGAGGCATCGGGTTTGTGGCAGTCCCATTAAATACCACAGATGTAAGAAATTTCAAGAAAGAAATGGGGACCCTATTAGATGATCCCCTCGGAGTAGCTGAAAAACTGGACCAATTCCTAGGCCCCAATACCTATACCTGGGAAGAAATGCAGTCCATTTTAGGGATCTTATTTACCGCTGAGGAAAGGGGAATGATTAGACAAGCTGGAATGAGAATTTGGGAAAGACAGAATCAGGCAGGACCCCCGGGAGATCAGAAATGGCCAAATGTGGATCCCCACTGGGATCATCAACAACCCCAAGGAAGACAGAATATGAGGGATTTGAGGACGCTAATCATACAGGGAATAAGGGAAGCGGTTCCCCGAGGGCAAAACATTAATAAAGCATTTAATGAACAACAAGGGAAAGACGAATCTCCAACAGAATGGTTGGAGAGGTTGAGAAAAAAATGTACAAATGTATTCTGGAATTGATCCAAATACAGTGGCTGGGACCGCACTCCTTAGAACACAATTTGTAGCTAAGTCCTGGGGGGATATAAGAAGGAAATTAGAAAAATTGGAAGACTGGCAAGAAAGAGGATTAGAGGAGTTACTTAGAGAAGCCCAGAAAGTCTATGTTAGGAGGGACGAAGAAAAACAGAAAGCGAAAGCAAAAATTTTTGTAGCAGCAATAAGAGAAAGTCAGAAAAATAAGACTCCGTCTGGAGAGAAAAGGGAAAAAAGAATAGAGCAGACACCCCGGGGACAGCCTTATCGAGAAAGATTTACAATTCCCATCTGCTACTACTGTAACAAGAGGGGACATGTTCAGAAGAACTGCCATAAGTGGGAACAAGATGAGAAAATGTTCAAAGAAGATTAGGGGTGTCAGGGGCTATATCTTCTGGGGACTTATTAATTGGTCCCCATAAAGAGGATAATTTATTAGGAAAGGATTTGATTTTGAAGTTAAACTTGAATCCGAATCGTCCAATCAGAGTTAATCAATACCCTATACCAATGGAGGGTCGAAAAGGATTAAAACCTGTAGTTGACAGACCTCATAATACACCCATCCTCCCCATAAAGAAATCGGATGGGTCATACAGGATGGTACAGGATTTAAGAGCTGTAAATCAGCGAACAATCACTAAATTCCCTGTGGTGGCAAACCCTTATACTTTACTGAGTAAACATACTTGGTATAGTGTAATAAATTTGAAGGGCCTGCCCTCTGGATGAGGGATCCAGAGATTATTTTGCTTTTGAATGGGAGGACCCCGAAACGGGAAGAAAACAACAATTAAGATGGACTGTGCTACCATAGGGGTTTACAGAGTCACCAAATTTATTTGGACAAACTTTAGAGAAAATCTTACAAGATTTAAAATTATTGCATTACCCCAGAAGAACAAACAAAATTGGAGAAAATAACTAGAATTTGTCCTTTGTGTAGAAGGTGTTGTTTATTTGTAAGAGCAAAATGTTCTAAATTGCTGTGGGAATTTTATTGTGACTACTCCTGTAGAATTGGTGAACAGGGAGACTACCCATTAGGGAAAAACAAGTCAAAGAATAATGTTTTTTTTTTAAAACTCGAAAAAGGAGCTGGAATCAAATAGTTTTTCTATAAATTGAGAGAAAAGAACAAGCTCTCAATTAATTTGGGTACTAAGAAAACACCCCTTCAAATTAAAGAAGAGGGCAAGACCGGAGAGGGAACCGGTGTTCCGGCTTGAAAAGGTCTGCCAAGGGCTGCAACCCCTTCGGGCTGTGACCGCCGAGCACTATGGCCCTGACCGGACCTCTTCTAGTCCTACTTGGGGTGAGTTTCTTGCCTAAAGCATCACCCCCCCATTGCTATGTCAGTGATGTAGCCGGACCCAAAAAGTGTGGAGAGCAAAAATTGAGAAAGGGGTGGCCCTACAAGATTGCCCAGAGTTATTACTATTGTGGAGGCACAGGATGGAGTTGTGTTTGTTGGAGTCCCTAATTGCACAGCCCATTCTTGTACTCCGGTAAATATAACTATGTGGAACTTAGGAGAATGGAAACAACAAAATGTGAAAATTGGACTTATGATATATGGACCTGGAGAAGACCCAGGTGTAGTTATTAGTATTGAAATAAAAGAAAAGGTAAAAGAATCAGTGCAACATAGGCTGTTATTTAACTCATTTTATCATGAAATAGAGACAGGAGTGAAATATGAAATTCCCACAGTTGCTAAGAATCTATTTGTAAATCTTGCTGAAAACATTGCTAAGTCATTAAATATAACCAACTGTTATGTTTGTGGTGGAACAAATCAAGGTGAATGATGGCCATGGGAAGCTATGGAGAGCAACATAAGTGATCCCCAAACATGGAAAACAATGGGAAAGGGTAATAGGAAACAACAATGGGTACTCCAAACGAGTATAATTGGAAGGAGTTGTTGGCAAAATCTAAAAGATGATGGAAACTCGGAATAGATGAATAATCAATTTAAGAATTGGAAACATATCAAATGGTTGGCCAACTCCTGAAGGACATTATTGGATTTGTGGCAAGCTAGCATATGCATATTTGCCAAAGAATTGGAACTATAAGACCTAGTTTTTTCCTGTTACCCATAAATCGGGGAGAGCGACTAGGAGTCCAGGTGTATAACGAATGGCCTCCTGAGAGAATCATTGCCTATTATGATCCAGCTACATGGGCAGAAGACGGATCCTGGGGTTACAGGACCCCAATATATATGCTTAATAGAATAATTAGGTTACAAGCTGTGGTAGAAATAGTTGTAAATAAAACCGGAGATGCACTCGGATTAATTGCAAAACAAAATACCAAGATGAGAACTGCTTTATATCAAAAACACTTAGCTTTGGATTATTTGCTAGCACAAGAAGGAGTCTGTGGAAAATTTAATCTTAGTAACTGTTGTTTAGAAATTGATGCTGTAAATGAGCTTGTAAAAGAAATGAAGAAAATTGCACATGTCCCAGTTCAAACTTGGAATGGAGCCAATCTAGGAGGATTTTGGGGAGATTTTATGGGTGGTGATTGGCTTACTAAAATGCGCTGAAGAAGACATGCCTGTTCATTAATATGTATTAGAAGACACGCCTATTCATGAATATGTATTAGCGAACAGGATCACGCTGAGGAAGATTCGAGAAGATTCTAGAAGGAGAAGAGGGCATGCGCTGAAGAAGACACGCCTATTCATGAATATGTATTAATGGACAGGATATAAACCAGGAACAGGAACTGTACCGCGTGCGTCTTGGTGGAGCAGAGACTCCCGGCGCACCCAGCGCTGTTTGCTTGCCTCTATTCGCTTAATAAATTGTAAATTTGAATTGGAATCCTGTTTGGGACTAAATCATTTATAACAATACCATTTTGTTCTGGAAAAAATATGCTTTGCTTTTGCCATCCTGCTGTTTGAAATGTCTCTCTCATTCCCTCTTCTGTATTTGTTACTAAACTGTCCTTTTTACTTTTCTTCACTCTTCTGCATTGCACTCCTTTCCTTTTCCCATCTGATACAGCTTGCTACCAGCCATCAGAGAAGGATTCAGCGTTTTATTGCATGGATGCTTTTTTGTATCTATGTCACTGCTAGAAAGGCTTGCCAGGGTGATAGAAGTGCCAGCAGCTGTCACTAGAGTATGCAGCCATTGAGCAAAGCTAAACTATCCATGCTGCTTGATTTTTGTCAAATTAGCCTTACTCCCCTCAGGACAGTAGTCACTTGCTCTTAAACAGTATCTCATACTTAGAGTCGAAAAAGATGGAATAAACCAAGTTGCAACTAGGTGGAGCAAATTCAGTCCCATATAACATTACCTACAACATCCCATGTTCCATTCGGGCATGTGGCTAGTAAAACTAAGCAGACATGCTAGAGCATCGTAAATATTATGTTTAGAATTGTTACCAACTAACATTTAATTCATTTGTAGCCCATGGCAAAAGTAGTAACATCTACTCAACAGAAAGCAAGAAGAACAATCACTGCTCGAATCATGGGCCAATCTGATACAGGACAAAAAGCCAGAATTTGTGGTAGTTTAGCAGTGATGGGAGTTGCTCCACCCATGAGTTCAGTCACTGTGCCCTCAGCACAGGAAAGACATGGACCTGTTGGAGTGGGTCCAGAGGAGGGCCACAAAAATGATCAGAGGGATGGAACACCTCTCCTATGTGCAAAGGCTGAGAGAGTTGGGGTGGTTCAGCCTGGAGAAGAGAAGGCTCCGGGGAGACCTTATTGCAGCCTTCCAGTACCTAAAGGGGGCTTATAAGAAAGATGGGGACAGACTTTTTAGCAGGGCCTGTTGAAATAGGACAAGGGGTAATGTTTTCAAACTAAAAGAGGGCAGATTTAGACTAGACATAAGGAAGAAATTTTTCACAATGAGGGTGGTGAAACACTGGAACAGGTTGCCCAGAGAGGTGGTAGATGCCCCATCCCTGGAAACATTCAAGGTCAGGTTGGACGGGGCTCTGAGCAACCTGATCTAGTTGAAGATGTCTCTGCTCATTGCAGGGTGGTTGGACTAGATGACCTTTAAAGGTCCCTTCCAACCCAAACTATTCTATGATTCTATGAATTAAACTGTCAAGGAAAACTCTAAATATAGTGGGAGTAACGGGTGTAGCAGAGAAATGTCCCTTAGCCCAAACCCAACTTTGGCTACCCAGGGAAAAGAGGATGACAGCTGTGGAGGTGTCCCTGAGCCCTTACAAGGGAAATATATTAGGATTCGACATAGTAGTGGGCAGATAATGGTATCTACCCAATGGCAGGATGTGGAGTTTTGGAAGCAGAGAGACAGGCACTGTCTGTGTCAGGACTCTGCAGGCTGCTCCTGCGCTACCACAATCTAAAGTAACCTGTGTTTCTCAGTATCCACTACCAACTGCTGACAAATGGGGCATTTCTGAAGTGATTAACGACCTCGAGAAGAGACAGATTATGTCATACACATTCCCCTTACAATTCCCCAGTTTGGCCGGTCCATAAGCCTGATGGGTGATGGCGTTTAACAATTGACTATAGGAAATTGTAATACTCCACCCCTGACTGCTGCCATCCTGAGTATAACCTCCATAGTGACAGCGATACAGGCTGCCGCCCACCCCTGGATGGCCACCCTAGATGTTAAGGATATGTTTTTTATGGTTCTCCTGAGGGAAGAGGACAAACTACGGTTTGCCTTTACTTGGGAAGAGACGCGATACACCTTTAATAGACTCCTGCAAGGATATAAACACTCCCTCACCATTGCCCACAATGCCTTAGCCAAGCTCCTTGATACTGTGGAGATGCTATCAGGTGTCCATATCTACCAATATATAGATGATATCCTGGTTGGTGGAGATAACAAAGACCAGGTGGAGCAAGTAGCTGGAGCCATCTGGGAACTGTTAACTAAGAATGGGCTAGATATTCCACCCTCCAAATGTCAGGGTCCCGGACAAGAAATTAAATTCCTAGGAGCCTGGTGGATAGCAGGAGCTGTTGCGGTACCTGACAATATCCTATCAGCCACTGAGAAAGGACAAATTTTGGGTGACAAGGTAGAACTACAACAGTTGCTAGGTACATTGGATTATTGGAGGAAGCATATACCAGGGTTTTCAGTGATTGCCTGCCCTCTATATGACTGACTTTTTGAAAGAACATAGAATGGGATTGGACTCAGCACCATACAGAAGCCCTTAACATATTGAAGAACAAACTCAAAGCCTATCAGAGACTAGGCCCGCTACACCCACAGGATCTGTTAAGGGTTGAATGGGGATTTGTCACCCATGCTTCGTACTGTGGTGTGTTTCAAAAGGGACCGCAGGGACCAGCTAAGCCTTTATTATTCTCCTCCACTTTGTTCAAAGAAACCAAGCAATGGTACTCAGACTGGGAAAAGGGTGTCCTCTCCCTCACTAGAGTGGTTAAAGAGGCATTCTCCACCTGACTCTCCATGCGTTCTCCGCATGACTACGTATGTCACAAGATGTTATAGTACAGGGTCCTTTTCCCCTTTGAATTCCGATCCTTAATGGATCACCCCCTCCCGAAGGAGTAGCCCAAAAGGCCACAGTTTGGAAATGGTACACATATTTAGAAGGAATTAGCCAATTACTTCCATTGAAAGAAGGCCCAACCAAGGTCTCTAAATTGCAAAAGCCTGTAAACCCAGACCTAGCCTTGCTAGGCCAACCCTGTAAGTCCTCTCCAATTAAAGAAACGACTGAGTTCGTGGCAAACTCAGACATGCAAGGGGTATGGTTCACTGAGGCATATGCCCATCGTGTAGGATCAAGGTGGCAATATAAGGCAGTAACATTGGAAATTGGTACCAGAAGGACAGTCGAGGAAGAGGGGGAAGGTAGCGTGCAAGTAGGAGAACTGCAAGCTCTTTTATTGGCCATGGAAAACAGTGCTACCATCATTTACACCGATTCCTATGCGACCTACAAAGGCATGACAGAATGGATATGTTAATGGGAATCTACTAATTGGGAAATAGGTCCCACAAAGGTATGGAGAACAGAGGATTGGCAATGCCTCCTGACAGTCGGAAGGTCCTGGCCTTACCTACCCATCGATGAAACCATGGGGTGGAGCCCAAATAGTACTGTACCATGCTTTAGTGTTCCGTGGGGAATTACTGAATATAGTTCTCAATGGAATACTGATGATCACTCCCTACAATATTCATGTGATGAAGTGTAACCTTCTGTACTTTTATGGATTTCTCCTGCACCATAAAAAGGGGTATTTTACAGGAGAAAGTTAAACTACTTTGCTGGTATATCAGCTCAAACCAGTTTGACGACTGACCGCATAGTATTGTGTAGAGAAACTTGTAAAGTGCATGCATAAAGTTTGGGGTCATCCTGGGGACACGCTGAGGAAGATTCGAGAAGACTCTAGAAGGAGAAGAGGGCATGCGCCGAAGAAGACATGCCTATTCATGAATATGTATTAGCAGACAGGATATAAACCAAGAACAGGAACTGTACGGTGTGCGTCTTGGTGGAGCGGAGACTCCCGGCGCACCCAGCGCTGTTTGCTTGCCTCTATTCGCTTAATAAATTGTAAACTTGAATTGGAATCCTGTTTGGGACTCAATCATTTATCTCAAAAATATCACAGTCAGAAACAAACAAAGGTCATTTTGCTGCATTTAAAGTAACTTAAAGATGATTCTTCTCTAGAGTTTAAGAATGAGTTCTTCTAATACTGTATAATCTAGTATAAACTACTTTGCTTAAATATGAATAATTTTAACTTTTTGCAGTTTCAGAATAATGGAATAGTTTTAGCTATATAAATAACAATGAATTTATCTAAAATTAGATGTAAATGTGCATACATTGTCAACAAATCAATAAGAAAATAGAAAGGAAATTAATTATATTAATTTATTACTTTTGTTGAAAAGGTGTCATATACTAACATAAAACATCAATTTTTGATGATGCATACCTGTTGATACACACTAGAAGCCTTAGCTTCTAGTTTGTTAATTTATCCATGTTTGTTAATTAGTATATTTTTGCCATTAAAAAGCATTTGTGAGATTTCCAGTGTGAAAACAAGTATCTAAGTTATCCATAATATTTGTGAGGCTGATTGGGTTATGCCCATGCCAGAATACAGCAGTTTTGATGAATATGGTGTGATACTGTCACCTACTGCTAAGTCAAATAATTTTCTATGGAAAACAATTTTCTTTTTAGAAACAGAATTATAAAAATGGCTGAAGAAATAATTTCTTTGGTAGCAGAAAAAAAGTACTGCTTTCAAAGTATCATCAAGAATTATGACACATTAAACATGAGTGACATACAATGATATCCAACAGAATAAGATATGTTTGAGTGGTATACACTGAAATAACTGGTTCTGCACATACATACTAGTTAAATGACATTATACTAATCCTGTTCTTTTAATGTTGCAACATTTAGATCTTCTTGGTCTGTAAGATTAGACTGTTTTCCAAATGGACACACAACATCACCTTTCCTCCATATTTTAACTTCTTCAATGAGTGGTTGTTTTTTTAAAAATGTAAATAGGAATTAAAAATCCAAACTCCATTAATTGTTCTCAAGTAGAAGGTTAAAAAGTCACAATAGCAATAAGAGGATTCAATTACATTATGTGATTATAGGGCTGCTACAATTTTATATCCATTTCCACAATTCTAGTTAATTTAAAAGTTGATGATATTGTTGATAGTAGAAAAACATAATGCAAATACCACAAATGTACAATCCTAAGAATTTGTACAATTGTATAATTCCTAAGAATTGTAAAATAGAGACCCTCTCAACATTTAGGAGACTGCTGCCCATTTAAAGTACAAGAAAACCAATCCAATCATTAACAAATTAAAGGTTTTTTAAGTGCAAGAGCTAATAGACTCATCCAAGACTGTGTGATCTTCATGAAAAAAAAAAAGGAACAATAATAGACCCTAGATTTAAGAAGCAAACAATGCAGAATATGTACATACAACACGTTAGATTTCCATTGTTAATAGGTTACCAACAATGATTCATTTTCCACTCTACAGTCTAAATATATTATTTACTTCTCTATGTTACTTACTGCAAGAAGAATTTTGTTGTTCAAATAGATGGACCCAAAAAGTCAGTGTGGAGATTTTTAGAGAGGACAACTGAATTATGAAATTGAAATACTACCTCATCTTTTCTGCCAATAGAAATTTCATAAGTATGTAGCAACTCTTTCAGGTTTTCCATCTCATTGCTCAATTGTCTCACATGTGCAGCATGTTCCTCTTTTTCTTGTCTCATTTGTACCTTGTGATGTTCGATCAAACTAAGCTTCCATTTTCTCAATTCAGTCAGAACATTTGTCTGAAAAGTTAAAGGGATGACAGAAGTGCAATTAGTAAAATTATTCACTCCTCCCTAATCTTTTAATCTTAAAATACTTAGCAATTAAGGAGACCACTTAGAAATTAAGGAGACATGAATATTTACAGTGATGTCTTCATTACACAGGCTGTTTATATCTATAAATATTACCAGACATAATGAACTATTGAATGATAATAACTGAACATCTCTAATAGAGAAAGTTATTCCAAAGCTCTTGTAACAAGATATTCTAGTGCTTATACGCAATATGTAACAACAAACAAAAAACCCCTATGCTATTTCCCAATGCTATCACACTGCAACTTTTCCTGCACTCCCACTTATTCTATGACAACACACTGACATCTGTATATGATTTTTAAGGATTCCATGCAAAATAAATACCTTAAGGATTCCACTCAAAAGATCAAGCATATTTTCTATATGAGTTGCTTTTTCACCAGGTACAGTTAACCTTGTCACTAAGGTTTTGTTGATTTCTCTTGGACCATGTGCAGACCCTTGTGAAGAAGAGTCTTCTGAAAGAACAGGGCAAAGTTGTTCCATATTGGCCTCAGAAGGCATCTTCACTGACATTAAGACTAAAAAATGAAACAGAGAATAAGGATTAATATTCTGGTGTCGTGGTTTAGCCCCAGCCGGCAACTAAGCACCACGCAGCCGCTCGCTCACTCCCCCTCCCACAGTAGGGTGGGGGAGAGAATTAGGAAAAAAAACCTCGTGGGTTGAGATAAACACGGTTTAATAGGACAGAAAGAAAGAAGGAAACAACAATGATAATACCAACAAAGGAATGTACAAGAACAAGTGATGCCCAATACAGCAATTGCTCACCACCCGGCGATCGACAGCCCGTCCCCGAGCAGCGATTTCTGCCCCCCGGCCAACTCCAGTTTATGTACTGGGCATGACGTCATATGGTAGGGAATATCTCTTTGGCCAGTCTGGGTCAGCTGTCCCGGCTGTGTCCCCTCCCAGCTCCCCGTGCACCCCCAGCCTGCTCGCTGGCAGGCCAGCACAAGAAGCTGGGCTGTCCTTGACTGCTCAGCAACAACCCAAAACATCAGCACATTATCAACAGTTTCTCATCCCAAATCCAAAACACAGTCTCACACTGGCTTCTGTGAAGAAAACCAGCTCTATCCTGGCTGAAACCAGGACATCTGGAAAGGCTAACTGGTCTGCATTCTGAATGGAAGTCAGAAGCCAAACATTTAAAAACAAAATAAAACAAACCAAAATATTTATGCCATCAGAAACCTCTTTTCCCCATATAAAACACACTATCCAATTCACATATATTCCTTCAAGATGCAGGTATCTGTATCTATAACAACAGTCACATCGTAGAAACTTTTGCCATGTTCTTTAATGAGACTGTAAACTCCTGAGGCCAGTGGCCTTCCCTTGTGCATTTGAAACACAACCTGTAGGTATATTTTAATGTTGGTATGTACCTGCAACCATTTTCTTTACAGCCTTTAATTTGCTCATCTATTTAGACTTTAAACTCTTTGAGAAAGGAAATATCTACTATGAATTTATATAATGCCTTACACAATAAGGCCTCACTTTTGAGTGGTGTGGCTAACTACCACTGCAATAAAAATTAATCCACGCCCAGAAGCTAACCGGCATGGGTTTGAGTTCCAACTGATGGGGAAAAAAATGGGCTAAGACAAATTAAGGTCACATTTAAGTAAACAGAGGAAATTAAATACTGTTTTCTATTTGGTTACTCCTTACAGAAAATTTGTTATTTGAGTTGACAGGTGAATAAAAAAATTGGGAAGAAGAGGGATTAGCAGATTCCTGGTATTAATAACAATCAGGACAATTTAAAAAGAATAATATCCTCCTTTCATAAATGGAGAGAGCAGTATTTTCAGTGGACACTGGAAATGTGTATTTCTAATTTATTCAAGGCCGAGCCTGATGGTTGACACCCTTTTACAGTTACTGTCACTATTAGGTCTCCTGTCCAAAGGAAGTGAGACAGGGTGTGGACAGAAGAGCTGTCTGGCTAATACTCATCCCCATCAAGTAGGTTGAGTTGCAACTACTACACTCATGCTCCAAAATAAGAAGGAAATAAGGAAGAACTGTGATGCAGAGGCAGTTACAATTGCTTTTTGGTGTTTTTCTACACGTCAAATTTGAAATCACCTTGATCTAAAGCCACCCCATCTAACACACATTTCTCTAGACTGAATTTTCTATCCCATTACATAAACAGAAGTCTATAAATGGATTATTCCCAATCACACCAGTATACTAAGATCAGGCGCTAGCTTTTTGTCATTGTTTCTCTTGCAAATGAGAGAAGTATTGCTTAGCTAATGGCAGAATTTGAATATTCGTTGCTTGTAAAGATCTCAAAAAAATGTGACATACTAGACAGAAGTATTTCAAGTAATCTGGGTCATCTAATTTCAGTGATGATGAATCTGGTTGGGGTTTCACAGTATAAAATATTTGGCAGCATTACTACTGTCAAGTATTCCCAGTTCTGTCCTTTTCCACTTGTTCCCATTCCTACGTGTCAGTGTGTTCTTCCTTCAATGTCACATTTCTGTAAAACGTATGAAGGTTTGTTTTTATTTTAAAATTTTTATTATTTGCTTGGATTACAAAGATATCCAACCTACACAGCACAGTTTTCAAGATATTTACAAAGAAAGAAACAGAACAAAATGTAACCAATAAAACTAGGATACAGTGGCCACAATCCTGGATTGTAGTACAAATTCATCACTCCCCTCCCCTTAATCCTCCCTATATACAGATTGTCCTAGCTCAGCTTCCATTTGTTTTCATTTACCACAGGATGTATCTTTCCCTGAATCTGATGATTGTATCTGTTACGTGTTTATATCATCATCTCATGTAATTTATCTTGGCTTTCCAATTTTGTCATAATTTTCTAAGTTGTATACATATTAATTTCATCCTTATTCATAATGCTCTCCTCCCGTCACCTCTATTCCTTCCACTACATTACATGATGCCATACAGTTACAGTACACTAAGTTATCAAGAACATGGAACCATTCAGATATTATAAAGTTGTTGTGGTTTAACCCCAGTCAGCAACTAAGCACCACGCAGCTGCTTGCTCACTCCCCCATGGTGGAATGGGGGAGAGAATCAGAAGAGTAAAAGTGAGGAAACTCATGGGTTGAGATAAAGACAGTTTAATAGGTAAAGCAAAAGCTGTGCATGCAAGCAGAGCAAAACAAGGAATCCATTCACCACTCCCCATGGGCAGGCAGGGGTTCAGCCATCTCCAGGGAAGCAGGGCTCCATCATGTGTAATGGTTCCTTGGGAAGACACATGCCATAACTCTGAACGTCCCTCCACCCCTTCCTTCTTCTTCATCCCAGCTTTATATACTGAGCATGACGTCATATGGTATGGAATATCTCTTTGGCCAGCCTGGGTCAGCTTTCCTGGCTGTGTCCCCTCCCAGCTTCCCGTGCACCCCCAGCCTACTTGCTGGCAGGCCCGCATGAAAAGCTGGACAGTCCTTGACTGCTTAGCAACAACTGAAAACATCAACACATTATCAACATTTTCTCATCCCAAAACCAAAACAGTCTCATACTGGCTTCTATGAAGAAAATTAACTCTATCCCAGATGAAACCAGGACAAAAGTATATAAAATGTACTTCATTAAATAATCCCCACATGCATTTACTACAACAAATCTCTAGGCTGTATTCTTGTTTATAGTAGAGGTAATGAAATCAGCTGTTTTTCCAGATGTCTGTTATCCCAATACTACTGGTTTTTTTTGTGTTCCTTTAGTATCTGACTTTTTCTGCTTTTAGTAAGTAAATAAGCTCTGACAAACTGTCACAGAAGCAGCATTCAAATCCAAAACTAAGCAAAAGTAAATATTTTTAAAATAATAAATACAGATATGCTGTATCTTCCATTCATATTGAATGATAACTGCTCAGCACCTTTTAGATTTGTACTAAAAATGCCTTCAGGAACACCTGATACCTAAACCGTGACTGGAACACTATCCCCTTTGCATTTGCGTAAAAGAAAGTAAACAATTATTCAGTAAATGAAGAAGAATTTATTTGGAATTTGATCATATTCAGCATTAGGACTTGTGAAAAAGTGACGTGATCTTCAGCATTGTCCAGAATCAGATGAATTTCTCAGGAATTTGCTTTAATACTAATTTAATTTGCAAGTGAGCAATATCTTAGTAAGATATTAGTAAGAAAGATTTCACATTGTTGCTCAAACTGAATAGATAAAATGTTCATATGGTCATTGTACATGTAAACTGTCAACACTTGCAGCTTTATGCTACAGATACACACTACAGATTAACATTTTCTGTGAGTGTATGAAGGTATTTGGCATATTAAGTAGCATACAGTACTAAAATACTACATTTTAGGGGGAGAGAGGGGGACTCAAAGAAGAAAATGTATGACATTTTAGTATGCAGGTAATCTTAGTATAGTGTTAGAGATTTAAGAACGTCATAATTACTTACAGAGCAGGATACAGATGAGGCTTTTAACACTACAAGTCCTGAATGCATGAATGGCCAGCTTTTTCCTGATGTACAATTTGAATCGAGTTTTGATGAAGTGGAGAGAAAGCAAGCTTTTTCAGTTCTCTTTCCCCTCTCCCCAAAGATTATCAGATCATTTGTATTCAGCAAGAGGAAAGAATAAGATTCAGAAGAAGGTGAAGACCTACCAATTCTTTGTCAGACTGAAAAACACTTTGTCGAAAGTGTCAGTAAAACAGGTATTGAGAATGTTTGGTAGAAATTCTTAGCAAGAAAATCCCCCTACTATTTTAACGAAGATCAAGTAGCTCCTACTCAAGTTAGTCTTTGAAATAACAGCTTGAATAACAGTTGAGAGATTCTGGACATGAAAGAGCAAATTAAAAGCAAATACCTTCCTATTTCTTTAGGTACTATGGGGAAACCTTTTTCTTTTTTACCAAAACCCGGACATACTTTTTTCTTCCTCTTGACCTTCAAAACATGCTGCAGAAACCATTTATTCTTTTTAATAGATGAAGGTTAGACAGATGTTACAAATTTTTCTCACACATGATCTGGTATCAGTGGCCCAAGCTGAAGGTAGCAATTTGTTAAAATGTATAGCTTTAAAAAAAATATTCTCAGAAGTTTAATGAATCAATACTGAGGACTGGTAGCCTGAAGAGAATTAATTTTCCTACTGTTTGAGTCACCATTACACATCTTTGCTACAAATAATTTACTGCTCCAGTCTTACTCATTTTCAAATTTAGTCAACTAAACTGGTAACAAGAACAGGAAATTAAGTTTTAGGTTTCAAAGTTTAAAAGCATTTGGACATTGAATTGAATAGTATAGCATGTTTTATTCCAATTATTTTTCTTATTTGACCGGAAGCTTTTAGTGAAGATATTATGTATCATTAAATTTACTGCAACAAATAGAGGTTACCAGCAACTGGAGTTCTATAGTCATAGTGGAAACATTCAATTCAGTTTCAAAAACCTGAGGAAAAAGTCAAAACACCAGACCAAAGAATACTCCACAAACAGAACTTCATTTCAGAAGGCATCACGTGGCATTGGCAACTCTGTTGGTCTCAATACCAAAATCACATGGTGAAGGGAAAAAAAATATAACTGCAAGCTTGAGAAGCTCTGCAGAAGAGTGAACTTTTAGGTCTTAACTCTGTATCCAGCACAGACACGCATTTAGTTTTACAAAGTTATAGAACACTACCCTAATAATTTATGATTTTGTTATTTTAACACAGCAATGGCATTAGAGCAGGACAGGGAAAGAACAAATGTCAAAGAGCTCGATTTTTAGTATGAACATGTAGCAACATCAAAAGAATGGAGCTAAACAAAAAAAAATTAACTGTCCTGAAACAACCTGCTAATCTATCCTACCTGATCAGTATCAGAGATATAATATTGAACTTGAATTTAACTACATTCTCACTGTTCATCCAATGTCTTGTGTTATTAGTATCGGGGGGGAAGTATTCTGAAGCCATTTAACACTGGCAAACATCACTCAAAAATGCAATCACCCTCAATCAATACTGGAACTTCTATAGAAGAGTTGGAGAAATTTTGGTCAGATCCTTTTTTAAAAGTTGAAATAAATGCACCTCCTTTCTACAGCTAGATTGTTTCAAGCTCTGTTTCAAGGAGATATAAAACATCTCTTCCCAGACTGACAGGAGGTAGTGACATTTTGAACAGCAAACCTGTTTTGATAAAGCAGCAAAGTACTAGAAGTTGAAATAGTGTGTAGTTAATAGAAGCATGATAGGGGCCATGTAGATATTGTTCTTGTCTAAGTCTCTGAGAAGATCAAGAGCACCTTCTTTACTGTTTTTAACCATTTTTTTAAATTTTGAAAATAAAAGACATTGTATTTTGCAAGGTCCTGCCCTTTGCAAAGATAATAAACATCTGAGTGTCTATAACTGAGGGGAATATGTTGCTTATTATAATGAGCAATACATAAAACTGCAGTGCAAAATTTTGATCACCATCAAGAATAAGAGCATCTCTTTCCCCTGTCTCATGGCAACTAACTACAGCTTGCAAATGACTATTCTTATTTGGTAATACCAAGCATATTAAAAGATAACTTTATTAAAAAAATTCAAGAGAAACAATCAAGGGAATGGAAAATTGTCTTCCCACTTCTATTGTACACTTTTAAGCAGTAAAAAAGAACAAAGACTTCATAGACTACATGTTTGGCCCCAGAAAAAAATGTAAAAGCTTAACCCCTCTCACAGAGGTAGGGAGTGACAGCAGACAGAAAAATCTTCTAAAATTAAAATGAAAGAAAAATGGCTAGAATCTTCTCTTCAGATACAGAAGACCGAAAAAAAAAGCAGTAGTCTAGTATTTTGATTCTGATCTTCTTTCTTATGAACATCAGTACCACACATCACAAATATTCCCTTACAAAACAATGTTCCATTCAAATTGAGAGACAAAACTCAGCTGTGTACTTTTGCAATTCCGAAGACAAATCTTGTGAGCAGTAAGAAACCTAGATGCACCTCTTTAAGCAGAGAGCGCACCAGGGACAAGACCTAACCTGGGATTTGCTCCATAATATAATTCCACATAGCTGGGTTTGAAATCTTCTCTCCTTCTAAGAGCAACTTCTCAAGCCCAGAAATGCTTCCAGCAGCTGATCTGGAACTGTTCTACAATTCAAGAGTTTTGCAAGTGTATTTGAATCCTGGCAATCTGTTAGTGTGACTGATCAACACCCCCCTCCCCCTACAATGGAAGAAGGTTCAGAGGAGACAAGCACAGCAATATGCTCATGAAGCTCAGGGAAGAATACAAGAAGTGACCACAGCTGTTGTAAAGAAAGTTGAACTTAACACAGAGAGGGCCAGAGGGTGGCCTTTGTTTTTCATAAATGGTTGTATCAGTTGATCAACTGATATATCAGTTATACAAAGGGGATTGAGCCCTTGACATGTTTGTTTTCTTTCCTAATGAGCTCAGAAAATAAAGTTTAATTTACAGAGTATGTTGTCTTGTAAATTTGAGAGTGCCAAACAGACTGTAACATGTGCTTGCATTGTGATTTCAGTATATTGCTGTATCACTCTGCTAAATCAAGATCCCATGTAACAGCAAATATCTTCAGATGAGTAAACTCGTATTAGAACACTAAACCCTCCTTATGTGCAATATCTAAGAGAACATGGTCAGAGAGCATTGGACTCTTGACAGTAGCCACAGAATGTTCTTTGGCTGTGGAAATCATAGATAGTTTAAACGTTACCTTTAGTTGAAACTATCAGACTGCAATTTTTGGTATCTCGACCTGATAAAACAGATGAGGATGCTTTATTCCCCAAATTAAAACATTTAGTATCATAATTTTTTAAACCCCAAACCAACTGTTCTCATTCTAGAAGTTGCAGGAATACCTCTTAGCATAGTGGAATCTTTTCTACAAGTTTGACTGTTCAAGAATAATTGTCATAGTACAAAATATCAGCAGCTTCTATTGATCTAATTTCTTATGCAACTTGGCACAGTTCCCACACAGAACTACACTGGATCAAGTTAATACACTTCAGTATGTAAAATTAATAATGCAAAGGCTTCATAGATTACACTTGAAGCTTTTCTGTTGGCAGAAGTTTTTCTGAAATTATTCATATTCTAATTCCAGATCTGCTTCCATAACAGAATATTCTCTCTCTCTCTCCCCAAACCACAATTCTCATGCTTTCAATGAACTCAGAATAATGCCTTCTACATTTCCCATGGTAGTCTGATATTCAGAGGAACAACCACACTAATTTTGCACTATAAGAAGTTATGGATATGATGTCCTTCAGGACTAAGATTCTCCACTGGTTTATAAAAGGGACAAAGCATTTCTCCTTATGGCGTACTAGAAGGAGAGGGATTGGCTTGGAGGCCTGAATGTACCTAAATTCCACTGCACAGATGCACTGTGGAAGGGGAAGGATACAAAGCATAACCAATACTGCCATCCTCACTTTAATCACATTCCTTGTTTTAAGAACCTGTTTCTAGATCAGTTTTTATTATATTGTATTAACATGAGTGTTGCGTTAAGAGGCAGAACAATTTGGCAGAAACTAAACCCCCTTGCATTCCAGTCGCACATGAGTTAACTAAATGGTAATTGACAACTTACTAGGACTGCTTTATATTCCAGTGAAAACAACACACAATTTAAGAAGGCAGATTTATTTTTATTCATGGTTCTTTTTCTAATATGAAATAAACATCTTTCACTGTCTGCAGTGCCCTTTGCAATCACACTGGTAAATTCCTGCTAGCAGAGAGTTATTTAGCTTTGATCATCATGACCAAGAGTTCTTTCATACATTAGCTATAAACATTTATCCAAGAAGACAATTAGCACCAGATCTACACAGGACTTCAAGGCTACTTAGTCTCTAGTTGTAAAATGATCTACACATTTTACACCCCATGCTCCTCTAAATAGTAGAAATAAACCCATCCTCAAGGTCACAAAAAAAGGAAAACTATAGGTAGTGTATTTTTATCATTGTCCTGGTTTCAGCCAGGCCAGAGTTAATTTTCTTCATAGACGCTAGTGTGAGGCTATGTTTTGGATCTGGGATGAGAAAATGTTGATAATGTGCTGGCGTTTTGGGTTGTTGCTAAGTAGTCAAGGACAGTCCAGCTTCTCGTGCTGGCCTGCCAGCAAGAAGGCTGGGGGTGCACAGGAAGCTGGGAGGGGACACAGCTGGGACAGCTGACCCAGGCTGGCCAAAGAGATATTCCATACCATATGACGTCATGCTCAGTATATAAAGCTGGGACAAAGAAGAAGGAAGGGGTGGAGGGACGTTCAGAGTTATGGCGTCTGTCTTCCTAAGAAACCATTACGCGTGACGGAGCCCTGCTTCCCTGGAGATGGCTGAACACCTGCCTGCCCATGGGGAGTAGTGAATGAATTCCTTGTTTTGCTCTGCTTGCATGTACAGCTTTTGCTTTACCTATTAAACTGTCTTTATCTCAGACCATGAGTTTCCTCACTTTTACTCTTCTGATTCTCTCCTCCGTCCCACCATGGGGGAGTGAGCGAGTGGCTGCGTGGTACTTAGCTGCCAGCTGGGGCTAAACCACAACAATCATGAAAAGGCATGATAAAGAAGACAAGTTAAAGTAAGTTCTTCCTGATTCTTTAAACTCCTTAGGAAAGAAATAATGCAGGTATGATGATTTATTATTTCTTCTGAAGCAAAATTAACATAACTTCCTCAAGCAAAATGCTAACGATGAAAGCAAACAATATGTAACCACAAATACCAGTGTTACTAATGCAACACAAGACACTAAGTTTACACAGTCCTAAATACCAAGTAATAAAGTAAAACTAGAATAGATTGTTTAAACTTAAAAAGCCAGAATGACATTCATGTAGTGACATGATTCGTCATTACACAAAGCCCTTTGTCCTGGTGTCAGCTGAGTTAATTTTCTTCATAGAAGCTAGTATGAGGCTATGTTTTGGATTTGGGATGAAAGTAATGTTGATAACGTGCTGATGTTTTCAGTTGTTGCTAAGCAGTCAAGGACTGTCCAGCTTTTCATGCGGGCCTGCCAGCAAGTAGGCTGGGGGTGCACAGGAAGCTGGGAGGGGACACAGCTGGGACAGCTGACCCAGGCTGGCCAAAGAGATATTCCATACCATATAACGTCATGCTCAGTATATAAAGCTGGGATGAAGAAGGAAGGAGGGCACACATGTTCGGAGTTATGGCATCTGTCTTCCCAAGAAACCATTACGCATGACGGACCCCTGCTTTCCTGGAGATGGCTGAACACCTGCCTGCCGATGGGAAGTAGTGAATGAATTCCTTGTTTTGCTCTGCTTGCGTGCACAACCTTTGCTTTACTTATTAAACTGTCTTTATTTCAGACCATGAGTTTCCTCACTTTTACTCTTCTGATTCTCTCCCCCATCCCACCGTGGGGGAGTGAGCGAGCTACTGTGTGGTGCTTAGTTGCTGGCTGGGGTTAAACCATGACACCCTTTTAAGGTAACTGTTGCTTCAAAATAATAATCTTTTAAATGTTCATTTACCTATTTGCTTATACCTGTGCTGCCATAAAACAGTTGTGACCTGTCAAACTTCTATGCAGTATACTATAAGGGACACCTTTCTGCATTATTACACCAACCACCTTAAACATTTCTTTTACACTTTACATCACAGAACACACAGAACTGTCAGCACGTCAATACTATCACCTGAAAGCTATGTCAATGAAAGAATCCTTCAGTGAATACACCTTCCTAAATTTCTTGTTCTGCAAAATGTAAATGTATTATACATGAGCTATGTATATCATTCAAACAGAAGCTATCAGAAAACTCAAGTCAAAAAAGTTATATAATTGTTCTTGTAAACTGAGCCCATGGCTTCGCACATACTACCCAGAGTCTTGTGGTGAATGGCATCATCATGGGTTACACTTGAAAATCTGTCACCTCAGTTCTGAGGCACTGACCACTTTAGGACACACCGGTCAAACTTCAGAGTCACTACAGTGTAACAAAGCAGCTCTTCATACTCATCTTGTCACAAAGTGATGACAAATAATTATAAAACTACACTTACGTTTCTAGAAACTAGGAAGGAGTGGAAGTGGTTTTAGATAAGTTTTGAGACTATTTTTTTATTTTGGTGAAAACTAAGAGGATTTCCCTTTAAAGTTGCAAAAGCGAGATATTTTCTTACCACTTAGAAGCCAGTTATACTGGTTATAATAATTTATCTTTCTCTTGTTTCATGTTCATTCCGGTTACAACTATATGCAGTATAATAGTTACATAGAAAGACTTTGCTAGATGCCAGAATTGGATACTATAAAAGGCACCTTAAAAAAAAACCATGAACTAAAAGAAATTCTTCTAGGTCATGTATGCTATTAATCACCTGATACTATTTTTGAACATTGCTATTACTGCAAAGGAAAAGAAAAAAGTATGTATTTTTACAGCCATGACAAGGATGCTACTGAGCAGAGTCACATTTCACATTCTATGACATTACAATTTCTTTGGTAGGAGTTCTAAATCCAATCATCAAAAGACATTTGATTATCCAGTGTTTTCTTTAGATTAGATATAATTATTCTCACTTTATATTATGCATTTAAAAATTTATATGGGTATAGGGAATGTGTATGTGTACATATATATATAAAACTAATATAAAAGCTTTCCTGTTAAAAAGTTATAAACCAGTCTAACTGGTATGTGGCATTATACTGTGTACCAAAGTAAGCCAATTAACATGTTTTTGAAATCTCCTAATTAAATAGATTTTCAGAAAGAAAGTATTTAGAGTTCATTGTGAAACTGCAAATAATCTGTATTATAGCTTAAACATACAATCCATTCCAACAGTAATTAAAAAGTTCCAGTAGCAGTTAAATGTTGAAGCTGATCAAAGCCACTAATTAAACATTTGGAAAAAAACACGAGTTGGAAAGTATTAAACCAGGCTACTAGCAGTAGTTTTTTCTCCACTTACTTAATACTATTGTACTAATTCTGTATAGCATCCTAATGAGGTGAAATCGCAGAAACTGATTGTGAATTGAAAAATTATTTTCCTCTTCAGGCTGGGGAAAGTTAGAGCGGAAACAACCAGTTTAAGGTACCAATTATATGTAATATGTTGTTGAATCTAACAGTTGAAAAGGATAATGTTTTAAAACTTTCAATATAACCCTTAAATTTATGTGGGTTTCAAATAATTAGAAAACTTTTTAAGAAGCTAGGTTTTGTACATTTTACATGAATTCCAGTTTCCTTTCAAATTTCTGTTTCCCATCTTCTAGCCTATCACGTTAAAATTAAAAGTCTAAATAAATGTCTATGAAGCTATATAATTACAAAAAAATACATTGCATATGCTTTTGATGAGCAAAAGCGAGTACCACTGTCATGGTTTAGCCCCAGCCAGCAACTAAGCACCACACAGCTGCTTGCTCACTCCCCCATGGTGGGACGGGGGAGAGAATCGGAAGAGTAAAAGTGAGGAAACTCATGGTTTGAGATAAAGACAGCTTAATAAGTAAAGCAAAGGTTGCGCACACAAGCAAAGCAAAACAAGGAATTCATTTGCTACTTCCCATGGGCAGGCAGGTGTTCAGCCATCTCCAGGGAAGCAGGGCTCCAGCACATGTATATGGTTTCTTGGGAAGTCAGATGCCATCACTCCGAACGTCCCTCCACCCCTTCCTTCTTCTTCATCCCAACTTTATATACTGAGCATGATGTTATATGGTATGGAATATCTCTTTGGCCAGCCTGGGTCAGCTGTCCTGGCTGTGTCCCCTCCCAACTTCCCATGCACCCCCAGCCTTCTTGCTAGCAGGCCAGCATGAGAATCACAGAATCACAGTATCATTAAGGTTGGAAAAGACCTTTAAGATCATCAAGTCCAACCATCAACCCAACACCACCATGCACACTAAACCATGTCCTGAAGTGCCACATCCACATGTTTTTTGAACACCTCCAGTGCTGGTGACTCCACAACCTCCCTGGGCAGCCTGTTCCAGTGCTTGACCACTCCGTAAAGAAATTCTAAACCTCCCCTGGCACAACTTGAGGCCATTTCCCCTCATCCTATCATTTGTTACTTGGGAGAAGAGACCAACGCTCATCTTACCACAACCCCCTTTCAGGTAGTTGTAGAGAGCAATGAGGTCTCCCCTCAGCCTCCTCTTCTCCAGACTGAACAAGCCCAGTTCCCTCAGCCACTCTTCATAAGACTTGTACTCCAGGTCCCTCACCAGCTTCGTTGCCCTTCTTTGGACACCCTCCAGCAACACAATGTCCATCTTGTAGTGAGGGGCCCAAAAGTGAACACAGTATTCAAGGTGTGGCCTCACCAGCACCGAGTACAGGGGCACAATCACTTCCCTACTCCTGCTGGCCACACTCTTTCTGATACAGGCCAGAGGATGCTGTTGGCCTTCTTGGCCACCTGGGCACACTGCCGGCTCATATTCAGCCGGCTGTCAACCAGCACCCCCAGGTCCTTTTCCGCCAGGCAGATTTTATAACCACTCTTCACAGAATCACAGAATCACTAGGTTGGAAAGGACCTTCAAGATCATCAAGTCCAACCATTAATCCAGCGCCACCATGTTCCCTAAACCATGTCCTGAAGCACCACATCCACACATTTTTTGAACACTTCCAGAGATGGCGACTCCACCACCTCCCTGGGCAGCCTGTTCCAATGCCTGACCACCCTCTCAGTGAAGAAATTTTTCCTAATATCCAATCTAAACCTCCCCTGGCGCAACTTGAGGCCGTTTCCCCTCGTCCTATCGCTGGTTACTTGGGAGAAGAGACCAACACCCTCGTCGCCACAACCCCCTTTCAGGTAGTTGTAGAGAGCGATAAGGTCTCCCCTCAGCCTCCTCTTCTCCAGACTAAACAACCCCAGTTCCCTCAGACGCTCCTCATAAGACTTGTGCTCCAGACCCCTCACCAGCTTCGTTGCCCTTCTCTGGACACGCTCCAGCACCTCAACATCCTTCTTGTAGTGAGGGGCCCAAAAGTGAACACAGTATTCAAGCTGCGGCCTCACCAGGGCCGAGTACAGGGCACAATCACTTCCCTACTCCTGCTGGCCACACTATTTCTGATACAGGCCAGGACGCTGTTGGCCTTCTTGGCCACCTGGGCCACACTGCTGGCTCATATTCAGCCGGCTGTCAACCAGCACCCCCAGGTCCCTTTCCGCCGGGCAGCTCTCCAGCCACTCCTCCCCAAGCCTGTAGCGTTACACGGGGTTGTTGTGACCCAAGTGCAGGACCCGGCACTTGGCCTTATTAAATCTCATACAGTTGACCTTGGCCCATCGATCCAGCCTGTCCAGATCCCTCTGCAGGGAAGCTGGACTGTCCTTGACTACTTAGCAACAACTCAAAACATCAGCACGTTATCAACATTTTCTCATCCCAAATCCAAAACACAGCCTCACACTAGCTTTTGTGAAGAAAATTAACTCTACCCTGGCTGAAACCAGGACATTATCCACCCCTTATTCCATACCATTTACATTATGCTCAGGTACCACACTATCCAATACAACCTCATTAACCACCACCCCCCTTCCCATCTTTTAATATAATACACAGATTATCATCCCCTTAGTCCATAGACTTCCCTCCAAAATGTCCGTGAAATGTCTGCTGAGTTCATTTAGTCCATGACTTTGGGCTCCATGTCTTATGGTGGTCACTCAGGACAGGCAAGGTGGGGTGTTGCATGGAGTTACTGGGCACCAAAGCCAGCTCAGGTCAGGTCACTGCTGCACTGGCACTGCTTCTTGTAAGGCTTGTCCTCCACTGGTTCAGGCGGTTCCTGCTATATTAGTTCCTATAACATGCAACTCAAATCATGGGTTACAACAGTTTAAAGGTATTTCCATTACAATCTCCACCCCTGGGCCCTTTGGACTGGACCATAGGGTTTAACATTGCAATGAACTCCTCCCCTTGCCCCTGCTCCAGCTTGGACTTATCCACACACTGCAGTCCCTTCCATGAGCCACAGTCTCTCCAGGGGTATATCTGCTGTGGCATAGACTTATCCACAGTTGCAGTCACTTCGAGGTGCACCTGCTCCAAAACAGCCGCCTCCATGGGCCACACTACCTCCAGAGATAAATCTGCTCCAGCGTGGCCTTACCCATAGTTCCAGTTCCTCCAGGAATATACCTGCACTGTCGAGGGCTTCTCCATGGCCACACACTTTGAGGTGCTCCAGCATGACCTCATGCACAACCACTGATGCTTCAAGGTGTACCTGCTGCAACATAGACTTATCCACAGCCACAGACGGTTCGAGATGTACCTTCTCCAGCATGGACTTATCCTTGTGCCACAATCCCATCAGAGGTATACCTGCTGCAGCACAGACATAACCACGACCACAGATGCTTCGAGATATACCTGCTCTGGCATGGGCTTACGCACGGCCACAGACGCTTCGGAGTGTCCTGCTCCCACATGGACTCATCCATAGGTCACAGTCCCTTCGACTCGAGTTCACATGGGAGTTCTAGCCTGTCCAGTACAGCAGCAGAGAAAAAGCAGCGATGCCCTGGCCATCTGCCAGCCCAGGCGCATCGCCATTGCTGTTATCAAAATGTTCCCAGGCACAGCAGAGCCAGACTATAAGCACTACAGCAGTACAGCAAGCAGCGAAAGCAAAAAGCAGCCACTAACGAGCACTGGACTCTAATATACGTAAGGAAAGCAAACCCATGGCAAGCACAGGGGCCTGGCAATTAATAGCTAAACAGCAATAACAGCTATAAATTCTATCTAGCACATTCCAATCAAACCTGTTGTTATCTCAAACCCTTCGTGCCCCACGTTGGGCGCCAAAAAGGACTGTCATGGTTTAGCCCCAGCCGGCAACTAAGCACCACACAGCCGCTCGCTCACACCCCCACGGTGGGACGGGGGAGAGAATCGGAAGAGTAAAAGTGAGGAAACTCATGGTTTGAGATAAAGACAGCTTAATAAGTAAAGCAAAAGCCACACACATAAGCAAAGCAAACCAAGGAGTTAATTCACTACTTCCCATCGGCAGGCAGGTGTTCAGCCATCTCCAGGGAAGCAGGGCTCCAGCACACATAACGGTTTCTTGGGAAGACAGACGCCATCACTCCGAACGTCCCTCCACCCCTTCTTTCTTCTTCGTCCCAGCTTTATATACTGATCATGATGTTATATGGTAGGGAATATCTCTTTGGTCAGCCTGGGTCAGCTGTCCTGGCCGTGTCCCCTCTCAGCTTCCCATGCACCCCCAGCCTTCTTGCTAGCAGGCCAGCACAAGAAGCTGAACAGTCCTTGACTACTTAGCAACAACTCAAAACATCAGCACATTATCAACATTTTTTCATCCCAGATCCAAAACATAGCCTCACACTTGTTGGGATCACTCTGCACGGCTCGACCTTAAGGAGAAGGAGCTGCAGCATTGAGAAGCTGGTAAACAGCTGGATATCTGCACGGCTCGGCCTTGAGAAGAGGGAGCTGTGGCACTGGGAAGCTGGTAAACAGCTGGACATCTGCAGGGCTCGGCCTTGAGGAGAAGGAGCTGTGGTAAACAGCTAAGAAGCAGCACTGTATAAGAAAAACAGGATGGAACCCGGACCACGTAGCAGTAACCGCAAGTAGGAGGAGTATGATAATGCAATCTTTAGAGCTAAGCCAATGATTGTAAGACAAGTATGCATAAGGTAGAACTTAGTGTATAAATATGTGTAAGGTTTTGCAATAAAGTTGAAGCTTGCCTTATCACTCATATTGAGTCGACTGCTTGCCTTCCCTCGCTCGTCGCACACACTAGCTTCTGTGAAGAAAATTAACTCTATCCTGGCTGAAACCAGGACAACCACTTTCCACATAAATAGTATAGTTAGTTGCAAATCAAAAAGCTATCAACTTTTTTTCAGATTTAACCCATAAAGGTAAATTAAATACAGAAGTGACAAATTGTAGTATAAATAAGTAAATCCAGATCAAAACCAAGACTAAAACTGATTTACAAGTAACTATTTTTCAATATATGTTCAAAAGCATGTAGGAATTGGATAATAATGCTGTAAAACATATGGAAATCCTAAGATAACGTTACATTCTACCATTCTACATTAAGAAAGCTGACACATTAGCAGTTAGACTGTGCGTCTTTACTAGGTACTTATTTAAATTCCTTGGTACGAGCACAATTCTTTTATATTGCATGTTATGTGAAGAGCAAAACATGATGACCAAATTGCTGTCTATTCTACTCTGGTGCTCCTGAGCCCCTAATATAAGACAACCTGTGGTACGTGAGCTGATATTTAGAAAACAAGTCACTCTCTTTAACAGGTCAACACAGAGACAGAGATAGGTATGTGAGCAAGGAAATGTTGCTATCGAAGCTTGATGTTAAAACTTGCAGAGCTGCTTAGTCCAATTAAAGTCACATTTTATTGCCTCTACAAGTTCAGCCCATACGAATGTTTTAAGATCAAATTTATAAAGAATACCTTAAAATATTCCAACCACACACAGTACTGTATTCTAGCACTTCCAATGCACATCTATAGCTTTCAAAAGAAATATATTTTAGATTATATCAGATGTCAGAAGAAGAAAACAGATATCTTCAGATGAGTTATTCAACCAGGAACAATATGGAACTGTACAAAATTCCCTGCAGCAAAATTTCAGCAATGTAAAAAACCTAATATATTAGTCTTTAGCTAAACTAATGTAAAATAAATGATTGTGCAGAAGGCATTAGATCACTTATTGGTTTTCTTCAAAGAGATCACTTGACCAAATAGCAACTTCAAACTAATTCTTCCCCCCAAACAAGTTGGTTTTCAGTCAGAGCTGATCCAGCTGCTTCCATGATTACCTTAATTCAAGGAACACAGTAGATAAGATTTCAGGTGAAGTTGGCTATAAATTCGACCTAGCACATTCCAATCAAATTTGTCATTATCTCAAACCCTTTGAGCACCACACTGAGTGCCAAAAAGGACTGTGGTGGTTTAACCCCAGAGAGCAACTGAGCACCACAGTCGCTCGCTCACTCCCCCCCCTGGTGGGATGGGGGAGAGAATCAGAAGACTAAAAGTCAGAAAACTCCTGGGTTGAGATAAAGACAGTTTAATAGGTAAAACAAAAGCCGCGCATGCAAGCAAAGCAAAGCAAAACAAGGAATTCATTCACTGCTTCCCATCGGCAGGCAAGCGTTCAGCCATTTCCAGGAAAGCAGGGCTCCATCATGCGTAATGGTTACTTGGGAAGAGAAATGCCATCACTCCGAACATCCCCCCCCTTCCTTCTTCCCCCAACTTTACATGCTGAGCATGATGTCTTAGATATTGAGGAAACAACAATAATAAGAAAAGCAATAATAATACTAATAATACTGATAAAGGAATATACAAAAACAAGTGACGCACAATGCAACAATTGCTCGCTACCCAGTGATCAATAGTCCACACCTGAACAGTGATTCCCGTCCCCTGGTCAACTCCAGCTTTATATACTGAGCATGAAGTTATATGGTAGGGAATATCAATATCCTTTTGGCCATTCTGGGTCAGCTGTCCTGGCTATGTGCCCTCCTAGCTTCTTGTGCACCTCCCTGCTGGCTGAGCGTGGGAAGCTGAAAAGTCTTTGACACAGTATAAGCACTACAACTACTTAGCAACAACTGAAAACATCAGTTTGTTATCAACATTATTCTCATAATAAATCCAAAACACAGCACTATACCAGCTATTAGGAAGGAAATTAACTCTATCCCAGCCGAAACCAGGACAGTATCCACCCCTTATTCCACATCTACATCACGCCCAGGTCCTACACTTTCCAATACATGCCAATTAATCATAGAATCATTAAGGTTGGAAAAGACCTCTAAGATCATCAAGTCCAACCATCAATCCAACACCACCATGCCCACTAAACCATGTCCCAAACTGCCACATCCACACGTTTTTTGAACACTTCCAGTGATGGTGACTCCACCACTTCCCTGGGCAGCCTGTTCCAATGCTTGACCACTCTCTCAGTAAAGAAATTTTTCCTAATATCCAGTCTAAACCTCCCCTTGTGCAATCACCACCACTTTTTCTGTCTTTTGACATAGATATACAAATATTGTTCCCTTAGTCTATGGGCCACCCCTCTAAAATATCTGTTGATTTAATTTGGTCCATGACTTTGGGCTCCATCTGTCATAGTCTCTCAGGGCAGGGGAGATGGTGTGTGCTGTGGGATTGTTGCACGCTACATCTGGAGCTTGTAGCTGGTGTATCTGGTGTGGCCCGTGCCCACAGTCTGTGGGTAGAAGATATCGACCTTGAGAAATTTGCTGGGTACAAGTTGCTGAAGCCAGTCCTGGTTGTATCACCACTGCATGTTGCTCGGTTTCATTAAAATTCATTCCTCATTAATTTGGGTGATTCTTACTATAATACCACTGATATGGCATATAGCAACTATAGAAGTAATAACATACAGTATTCTACAGCAATTAATATTATACAATTCAAATCACTGGCTATTGTCACCCAAAATCAAATCTCCTTGAGGTACTCATCAGACTTCCCCATCACCCACCAAGTGCACTCAGGCCCCTGCGGAAAAGCAATCCCACAGACTGCTTGGCCCTTGCTCAAGGCAGCAATAACCCAGACTGTCTTCCCCAGCATATTTTTTACCTGCACCACAGGGACTTTATACCCTTCTACAATACTTAAGTTTTGACTGGGCAGGGCCAGCTAATTGGTAGAACCTCTAGTGTTGACTAACCAGGTGGCTTTTGCTAAATGTTTATCCCAATGTTTCAATGTCCCATCACCCATTGCTCTCAGTGTACTCTTTGACAGTCCACTGTATCGTTCAATTTTCCCAGAGGCTGCTGCATGATAGGGGATGTGATATACCCACTCAATGCCATGCCCTTTGGCCCAGGTGTCTATGAGGCTGTTTTGGAAATGAGTCCCGTTATCTGACTCAATTCTTTCGGGGGTGCCATGTCACCATAAGACTTGATTTTCAAGGCTCAGGATAGTGTTCCGGGCAGTGGCATGGGATATGTGTCCAGGTGGTTGCTTCCACCACTGTGAGCACATAGCACTTGCCTTGGCAGGTCTGTGGGAATGTGATATAATCAATGTCAGGCCTCCTCATATTTATATTTCAGCCATCATCCTCCATATCAAAGAGGCTTTAACTGCTTGACTTGCTTGAATGCAGCACGTTTCACATTCATGGATAACCTCTGCAAACTGACTCAATTCACCTTGTCCTTCAGCAGCTTCTGCGACTCATCGTATAGGACTCCATACAGCAGCTTTCCACCTCAAATGTTTTCCCACAATATGACAGGACCCATCCGTGAACAGGGCATATTGCCTTTCGTTTTCTGGTAGTTTTACATACTGTGGGGCCTATTCAGCATGCGTCACCTACTCCGCTGGTGATATTCCAAAGTCTTTGCCTTCTGGCCAATCCATGATCACTTACAAGATTCCTGGGCAACTGGGGTTTCCTATTCGAGCCCGCTGTGTGATCAGTGCGACCCACTTACTCCACATAGCATCAGTCGCATGATGTGTAGAGGAGACCTTCCTTCTGAACATCCAGCCCAGCACAGGCAGTTGGGGTGCCAGAAGCAGCTATGCTTCAGTACTAACAACTTCCGAAGCAGGTCGAACACCTTCATATGCTGCCAATATTTCTTTTTCAAGTGGAGTATAGTGCACCTTAGATCCTCTTGTGGTGAGTTGACCTTGGCTAGACACCAGGTGCCCACCAAAGCTGCTCTATCACTCCCCCTCCTCAGCTGGACAGGGGAGAGAAAATATAACGAGAAGCTCGTGGGTTGAGATAAGGGCAGGGAGAGATCAGTCAGCAGTTACAGTCACGGGCAAAACAGACTCGACTTGGGGAAATTAACTTAATTTATTGCCAATCAAAATCAGAGTAGGATAATGAGAAATAAAAAAAAGTCTTAAAACACCTTCCCCCCACCCCTCCCTTCTTCCAGGGCTCAACTTCACTCTTGATTTTCTACCTCCTCCCCCCTCAAGCTGCACAGGGGGATGAGGAACAAGGGTTGTGGTCAGTTCAGTGTTGTTTCTGCTGCTCCTTCCTCCTCAGGGGGAAGACTGCTCACACTCCTCCCCTGCTCCAGCATGGGGTCTCTCCCATGGGAGACAGTTCTCCACAAACTTCTCCCACACGAGTCCTTCCCACAGGCTGCAGTTCTTCACCAACTGCTCCAGCCTCGGTCCCTTCCACAGGCTGCAGATCTTCAGGAATAGACTGCTCCAGCATGGGTCCCCCATGGGGTCACAAGTCCTGCCAGCAAACCTGCTCCAGCGTGTGCTCCTCTCTCCATGGGTCCACAGGTCCTGCCAGGAGCTTGCTCCAGCATAAGCTTCCCACAGGGTCACAAATTCCTTTGGGCACATCCACCTGCTTCACCATAGACCTCCATGGGCTGCAGGGGGACAGCCTGCCTCACCATGGTCTTCACCACAGGCTGCAGGGGAATCTCTGCTCCAGCACCTGGAGCATATCCTCCCCCTCCTTCTTCACTGACCTTGGTGTCTGCAGAGTTGTTTCACATATTCTCACTCCTCTCCGCAGCTGCAATTACTGCGTGAGCGTTTCCTCCCCCTCCATTAAATATGTTATCACAGAGGCGCTACCAGCATCACGGATTGGCTCGGCCATGGCCAGTGGTGGGTACGTCTTGGAACCGGCTAGCACTGTCTCTATCAGACCGAGGGGAAGCTTCTAGCAACTTCTCACAGAAGCCACACCTGCAAACCCCCACTAACGAAACCTTGCCACGCAAGCCCAATACACTCTGTATCCCTGACTCCAAAACCCTAAGGGTCAACCTCAGGTCTCCCCTGCTGCTTTCTGTCAGAGACTCCAGGTAGGGCCATTCTCCCCAGCTGCGGTGTAGAGCACATTTCTAACACCTTGTCCTTCCCAGACTGGCCCAAGAACTACTGCATGCATGTAATACGGAGGGGTTATAAGATGGGATTTTGGTCCGTAGTTGGACACTGAGTAAGAAGTAGATAGCCGAGAAAACCGCAGCAGAGGGGTTAAAAGATGGACTTTCGGCCCGTGAGAAGAATAGTAAAAAATCATCGTGTTCCAACCACGGACCACGCGGTAGCATGTATACGGAGGGGTTAAAAGATGGAATTTTGGTCTGTGAGAACACCGCAGTTAGCACAGTGAGAAAAACAGATAGCTGGGTGAGAAGTAGATAACAGGCTGGGTAGGAGAAACCAGATGGGTTCCCACAGAGATAAGAAAGTTGAACAATACTAGGGGAGGACATGGAGGGAGGAATCCTTGCAACATCTTACTATTGGCTTAAGCATGATTGATAATATGCCGTGTGTACAGAGCCTAGGAACCAATAGACAGGATGGCTATGGTGCGTGCAGCGCGCCTGACCAGCGGGCGCATATGCCATAGGCTCCCTATGCTGAGAGTCAGCAACAGAGGCATGTTTTGGCACTCGCTGGTCACGTGTGTCGAAACCTGCTCCTCTGCAAATGTATAAATACCGGGATTTTCCCGAAGAGCAGGGGACCGGTGTACGGCGAGGCCACCGTTGCCTCCGTGGGGACGCCCACGTAAAGCTGGCACCTACCGACTGCTGGGCTGAGCGCGCGGCGCAAGACAACACAAGAATGTACGGATGAGCCATCTTCCTCACAGACCTCGCGTCGGTAAGACAATTGCTTTGCAAGATACCCTTAGTGTAACGCATGCTTGTAGGTAATAAACGCTTATTGCTTTTCCCCTTGTAGTCTGTGTATATGTGTCTACCCTTCTCGGGAATCCTCAAAACCACCCTAGGACAATGCACTATTTCCTGTTTAATTTGTTCAAAGGCTTGTCGTTGCTCAGGGCCCCATTTGAAAGCGTTCTTCTTCCAGGTCACTTGATAGAGAGGGCTTACAATCAGACTATAATTTGGAATATGCATTCTCCAGAAACCCACAACGCTCAAAAAAGCTTGTGTTTCCTTTTTGCTAGTTGGTGGAGACATAGCTGTTATTTTGTTGATCACATCCATTGGGATCTGACGACATCCATCTTGCCGTTTTAGTCCTAAAAACTGGATTTCCTGTGCAGGTCCCTTGACCTTACTTTGTTTTATGGCAAAACCAGCTTTCAGAAGGATTTGGATTATTTCCTTCCCTTTCTCAAAAACTTCTTCTGATGTGTTGCCCCATATGATGATGTCATCAATGTATTGCAGGTGTTCTGGAGCTTCACCCTGTTCCAGTGCAGTTTGTATCAGCCCATGGCAAATAGTAGGGCTGTGTTTCCACCCCTGGGGCACTGGGAACCAAGTGTACTGGACACCCCTCCAAGTGAAAGCAAACTGTGGCCTGCACTCTGCTGCCAAAGGGATTGAGAAAAACACGTTAGCAATATCAGTTGTGGCATACCACTTGGATGCCTTTGACTCCAGTTTGCATTGAAGTTCTAGCATGTCTGGCACGGCAGCACTCAGCAGCGCTGTGACTTCATTCAGGCCACGATAGTCTACTATCAATCTCCACTCTCCATTAGACTTTCGCACTGGCCATATGGGACTGTTAAAGGGTGAGCGAGGCTTGCTGATCGCTCCTTGGGTCTCCAGCTGATGAATCAGCTTCTGGATGGGGATCAGGGAGTCTCTGTTGGTGCGATATTGCTGCCGGTGCACTGTTGTGGTAGCAATCGGCACCTGTTGTTCTTCAACCCTCAGCAGCCCCCCCACAGAAGGGTCCTCTGAGAGACCAGGCAAGGTGGACAGCTGTTTAATTTCCTCCATCTCCAAGGCAGCTATACCAAAAGCCCACCGGTACCCTTTTGGGTCCTTGAAATACCCTCTCCTGAGGTAGTCTATGCCCAGGATGCACGGAGCCTCTGGGCCAGTCACAATGGGGTGCTTTTGCCACTCATTCCCAGTTAGGCTCACTTTGGCCTCCAGTACAGTCAGCTGTTGGAATCACCCTGTCACTCCAGAAATACACATGGGTTCTGCCCCTTTACAGCTTGATGGCATTAGGGTACACTGTGCACCAGTGTCCACTAGAGCCTTATACTCTTGTGGCTCTGACGTGCCAGGCCATTGAATCCACACAGTCCAATAAACTCTGTTATCCCTCTCCTCCACCTGGCTGGAGGCAGGGACCCTCTAGTCCATGACCTCTATGACCAATGGTCATAGTATCTGTTACTCACTTCTTGTGAATACGAACCAGAAATCTCTGCAAGAGGATCAGAGGTAAGATCAGCCCTTCTATTCTGTCTGGGGAACTGGAGCAGCAATTTTCCTGGAAGAACTCCAACCCCCTTTTGTGATCATTTCTCCTTGCAATTCATGTACCCGTGCCTCTACGATCGAAGTAGATTTTCCATCCCACTCCCTGATGTCATCTCCATGGTCATGCAGGTAAAACCACAGGGTGGCTTGTGGTGTTTACCCTCTATATACTCTCTTGAGCAGGGGGACGCTTACTCCTCATAGCAGAGGTAGTGGTTCATATGGGTTGGGAGCAGAACCTATCGTCTTTGAATCGCTGGAACTCCCAGGACAGTTTCTCAGATAATTTCTCAGCTGGCATTTCTGGCAGTTTCTCCACAGCCAAGACGCAGGTCCGTAGGGAGGAGGAGATATTTTTTTGTGTTGCCGGAGTTGACCAGCCAATTCATCCACTGTTGGTCCATCTCCGTCTTTCCAGGTCATTACTGCTAAAGAAGTTGGCATACGATGATGGTGGGCTCCGTACAAACGTTCACTAGACTTCATCTGGATCTTTGGATAACTGCTCTTTGTTCATGCCATCATAAATCACCTTCAGCATGGCTAATTCCCTCAGGTACTGGATACCTGTCTCCATGGTGGTCCAGTTGCCTGTGTGACATGTAACATCTTCCTTGAAGGGATACCTTTCCTTCACACTTGACAGAAGTCACCTCCAGAGGCTGAGGGCTTGTGTCTTTTTCCCTATTGCCTTGTCAATGCCCCCTTCCCTAGGCAGGGATCCCAGCTGCTTGGCTTTCTTACCCTCTAATTCCAGGCTATTGGCCCCGTTATCCCAGCATCGGAGGAGCCAGGTGACCATGTACTCGCCTGGACGATGGATTAAATTCTTTTGCATATCTCCCAGCTCACTCAGGGATAGGTATTGGGTGGTTACTACCTCATTTATGGGTTCTTCCTCTTCTTCATCCTGTTCTCGTGAAGGCCCTGCGTCAGAGTAGTCTGCCTCATCCACTTGTTCCTCCTACTCCCTCTTAGAAGAGGCTTCTTCATCCCTTACTAAACGAGCTGACTTCTGCTTCCAAGATTTCTTCTTTTGTACAGGGGCAACTGATACTGGGATGGTTCTCTGGTTCAGCTGCAGTGCCTGTTGCGGGCTTTGGAGTAGCCACAGTACCTGTCGTGTTGTCATCAGATCCAGAGACCCTCTCTTCCCTTTGAATAGTGTTGAACAGGGCTCGGTAGGCATGGGCCAGGCCCCAGCACATTGCAATGATTTGTGTCTCCTTGGAACTGCCAGGGCGACAGCATACTTCTTCCAAGTATTCTACTAGTTTTTCAGGATTCTGCACTTGTTCAGGGGTAAAGTTCCAGAACACTGGAGGTGTCCACTGTCCTAGGCATTTGCCCATGCTGTTCCACACACCCTGCCATTCATAACTATCCAGCCTTGGGGTAGATCTCTGGATGATATTCTTAAAGTGCTTGCTAACCTTAGACAAAACTGAAACAATATGCCCCAAGTACCACTAATAGAAGGATTTTAACTACCCAAGGATGTTCAAGATGCTGAAAAGTTATTGCAGTGAAGGAGGAAACATCATAGTAGAAGGCAGTGAAGGTGCCATTCTGTATTTCCTTCATAAAAAAAACTTTCATAGGAAGAAGTATAATTGCTAATTGTCTCCACGAGATGGTACCCGAAACACAGCAATGGCTTTAGTACAAAGCTCAGATACCACATTAAGCTCAAGGTCAGTGTCCTAAAAACAAATCTCCCAGGCAAAACATTACTAATCATTGCAGAGTACAGCAGCCTGCAAATACCAACCCCAGTCTTTAACATGTACAGCAAAGATGAGAGCACGATGCAAATCGAACAAACTAACATCATGATCTGCAACTCTTAACAGATATAAATCCCTTAGTACGCTCCGATCTGTTATTATTTGAAACTCTTCGTGCTCCACACTGGGCACCAAAAAGGGCTGTCATGGTTTAGCCCTAGCCAGCAACTAAGCACCACACAGCCACTTGCTTGCCTCCCGCCCCTAGGCAAGATGAGGGAGAGAAGTGGGGAAAAAAAAACCAACCCATGGGTTGCGATAAATACAGTTTAATAGGACAGAAAAGGAAGAGGAAATAATAATACTGATAAAGGAATATACAAAAACAAGTGACGCACAATGCAACAATTGCTCACCACCCAGTGATCAATAGCCCGTCCCTGAGCAGCGATTCCCACCCCCCGGCCAACTCCAGTTTTATATACTGAGCATGAAGTTATATGGTAGGGAATATCAATATCCTTTTGGCCATTCTGGGTCAGCTGTCCTGGCTATGTGCCCTCCTAGCTTCTTGTGCACCTCCCTGCTGGCTGAGCGTGGGAAGCTGAAAAGTCCTTGACACAGTATAAGCACTACAACTACTTAGCAACAACCAAAAACATCAGTTTGTTATCGACATTATTCTCATACTAAATCCAAAACACAGCACTATACCAGCTACTAGGAAGAAAATTAACTCTATCCCAGCCAAAACCAGGACTCCGTGTAGGAAGCTTTGTTAGTAACCTGGGATGCTTACAAGTGGAAAAAGGCTGCTAACAAAACCCCAATCAAGCTCTTCTAGGAGCAGGCACAGAAACTCAACTGAACCAATCAGACAGGGTTATATAATATATCAAAGTATCAAGACACTGAAACTGCAGTAAAAAAAAAAAAAATCAGAGCAACAGTCTAATTTCAAGTGCCTCTACCTTTTTTCAAATTTAGTATCTTTTTGGATAGTTGACTGAACTAGCTTGAAGGAAGTGGCTTGTATTTGATCCTGTGCCACTCCCCCAGCCTGTCTTCAGTAAAAATCCTGCAATTCCAGCAACAGAAACCCTGTGTGTTGTGTGAAAACTTAAATGCCTTCATATTATTATTTTCATGTAATAAAATAATACATGAGAAAATGAAAGATAAAAATATTTCTAAGAATATTCAGTTCAGTGGACACAGTGTTATTATGCAAGGTAATAACACTCACAAAGTATGTTAACAGTTTGCCTTTTATTGATAGTGTAACAGCTTGTTGCGAAGAAATATTAGGACTGGAAAATGACACCTGTATGGAAAAAGCTTGAAAAAGAATTTATTTACATACTGAATTATGATTTGACGCATGCAAAGTGTGTAGTGGTCCTCATAAAGAAAAACAAATTCTGACATCTTTGTTATCACAGATGCTCATGCCAATAAAAGAAATAGTGAGATGCAAATAAGTTACACAACTGCTTGCTTCCCCCATACCTCTAAAGCTGAACGTAGGAATCAAGACATGTATTACAGACATAAGTGGCCATCTTTTACATTTCAATAGCCCTGAGTGAGTCTCCATAGTGTGTAAAAAAAAATAAATAATACTGATGTCGCAAATAGTAACACAATTATTAAAGACTCCTTTCTATATGATTTTTTTATTATTATTTTAGGATGGTTAAAACAAGGATCTAAATTAAATAGTTTCTGCAATTTCTGTGAAACTCATAAAAGCCTACAATGCCATTTCATCAAAATCTGACACCTCATTTATTATAGTATGATCCCAAAATAAACTTCCTGTTTTTCCTCAATTAAAAGGTTTTAGACATTCTTTTATTTAAACTATTTTATTCTTATTTTAGCAAGAACAAAACAAAATTATAACAGCTACCTTCACATATAAAAGTTGAGAATGAATGACATCACTCATTCCCATCTCAGGCTTTTGGCTAAAATCAAGTGTGGTGTAGTACAGATCACTCTATGTTCAAAAGGTAAATGCCTCTGAAGTTAGTACTGTACTAAAAACATAAAAGAGAAGAAAAAGACAGGGAACCCCCCCCCCAACTTTCTTTCAAATATCAATATATATACATGAGATCCCTGGTCTTTTATTTTTCTTATGAAAACTTTACAAGTGACCCATTATCAAATACTACTAAAGTTTGGAGCACTCGGTGCGAGTGTGGGATGGAAAAATTTCTTCCATAAAACAATTATTAAAATAATCACATCCATGTAGAAGATGGTTGTGAAGAATATGAAACTCCTAGAACACTTCATAAGTGTTCATAAGATCCTAAGTCAAATATCCAGCTTTAACACATTTTCAGTAAAATTGTAATTCAGCATTTTAAGATTCTAAAAGAAGGAATTTCAGTTATTTCAGTCACTGCCATAAAATTTTGCTGTGACACCACCTCACCATAATACACACTTAAGCCAACCAAAAACCTCATAAGCCAAGACAAGCAACACGAATGAAAATAAGCAAGCTGGATAAGTGTGTCTCCCTAGTGAGAATGCTAACAAAAAAAGTCACTGATAACCATCCTTTGCAGTCACTTTCTTTTGTACTGAGATGGAATTAAGCTTAGTGTTGTAAGCAGTTTCGTCTACCAAAAACCATAAATTAACAAGCAGTTACTGTTCTAGATCTCAGACAGGACAACTTATATTCATCTATTTGCAAAAACTTTCAGTTTATATAAATGTAAAATATAAAATATACTCCAAAGAAATCATGTAGAAAGTTATATACATACTGAATCAAAGGGTAAGGATTTTTTTTTTAAAAGAATTTAAGAGCAAACTCAGAACAAACAAGCCAAGCAAACTGATTCAAGAGTAACTCTCAATCCCAACCTTTCAAATGTCTCCCTTGCACTGGAAATTATTACAGCTGGAAACCATATCACGGGCCACCTCAAAAAAAAGCCTCTGGGTACTACTGAAGCAATACTGTAAGTAATAAATAAAACAGACTATACCAGACCTTCCCAACAACTCATCTAAATCAACATTTTTAATAGACTCCACTTTGTTTTTACCCCAATTGCTAGTTAAGATTGAACTGATGGCCATGCAGCTACACTTCTTATTCCACTCACTGCACAGAAGTATCTTCTTCTAGGATGTGCATGGAACTGTTCAAGTCACTATCGTTAAAAGAACTAAAATCCAGCTAACACACCTTGGTATAGAAATTAATGTATCAATAGAGCCAGGCCATTCGAACAACGGGTTTCCCACAAATGCATTGCTTTATTTCTTTAATTTCTAAGACAAGAGCAAAACATACATTCAAGAAACTAGGAAAATTCAACCCCGCTAGAATATTTTTAACTTCTCTGATATTTAAAAGGTTACACTACAAAGTCCAGTAATGCATTTGATTTCATACTACCTGATTTATCCATTACTTGGATGAGTTAAGAATTTTATCCCAAAACAGTAATGTTACGTTACATATTTTGCAACAAGAAGTGCACCTGTCTTTTCTGAGTATTCATTTGGCAAGGAAACATTCTGGCTGACAGGATCAAATTTAACAAACTCCTTAACTGTCATTTCCTTGTAAAAACATGTTTCCCCAATAATGATTTAAGTATCAGCTGCTCTAAAGTCTCTGCTTCTCAGCAGGATAAACCACCAACAAAGACATGTGCAAGCAAGCACATCAGACTGTCCTTCTGAACTATCTGCTCAATTCTTCTCAACCACAGGGGAGGTGATTTTTACTAGAGCCCTGGTTTCTGAATAGCCCTGGGAAGAGGGCTCCTGTCAGTTTTAATCCTGTAGTAATTTACAGGAACAGAGCTAGCAGGAGGAACTGTACAACAGTGTTATTAGCATGTAAATATACACAGTGTTAGCCACCTAGGTTCCCTACCAGCACATTCAAAACTGCTACTGTTTCACTATTCTCTCTCACTATATAATAAAACCTAGTTCCCTAGAATACAGACTCTCCTAAGAAAGACTTAAGTATTTTTATAAACATACTAAGCCAAGGTACATGATAAATTAATACTGAACAGAAAACTGTGTCAGGATTCACAGAAGTGAAAATTCCAAGTGCCCAAGCTGACACAGCTGAATGGGACTATTTTTCAAGTAGCAGCTGACCCAGTATTTTACAAAAACTTAAACCCCGACCAAGTACCTAGAATTAGCCTTCAAAAAGCAAAGCCCTAGAATTATGTCTTCACTGAAATAACTGGCTTTAAGATATAACAAAATACTTTTTAAAAGGCTTTGAATTGTCTGTAATTCACACTGCAAAGTAAACAGATAATAGAGACTGCTTCTGACAATGCCCAAAATGAAACATTAAAAAAAAGTCATTTTATGCCATTCATCAAACTCTTTAAATAATGCAGAGCACCCATCCCCTATTAATCTTCTGCAGGCAAGATGTGGTAAATCCTGCTTTCAGCTCCTCTGTAGCTCTGTCTAGAAAAACTCATGACTTTAAAACTTCAAAGTTTATTCCAGGGGGAAAGAACCATGGTATCTTCTCCTGTCTCTATTCAGCACTTTATAAGACCTTTTAAACTGATTTATCTCAGGTTTCTCAACCAAGGTTTCCTAATACTTCTAGATTACTGAAAACAAATGTTTTACCATTTTAATCCAGAAAGAAAATAATGAAGGAATTGAACTATTATGAACAACATTAATCAGTAAAAACTACACCAGAAGTGGTTGTAGTTATCTGCAACCTTGTTTCTACAGAGATGTGTTTATTGCCAATATATTCATAAATAGTGGCAATCTCCTAAAGAAAAAAAAAAACCCAAACAAAAAAGCAAAACAGAAGAAAAACCGTAATACAGTGATTCACAGGAGACCACAACTGTTTTAGAAAAAAATTGTCTGAACTGTTTATATCTCAGAGCCTATACTATTAGGCAATATGCTGTTGTATAAACAAAGCTCCTTCAAGAATCCTCTTAAAAAATAATTTTAAATTTATAAACAAACATAACCATGAGCATGAACATAGTAGAAAATATTTACACACTAGTAATGAATGTGTTTTAATAACATACAATGAACACACTAAAACTGAAGGTACAATAATAGTGGAAATGAGAGAGATATAAAAAGGGAGAAAAAATAGTTATAAAGTCCCTCACTTTATGATGTTTATGATTGACATCTTTAGAAGTAAAACTCAAAAGAACATTTTTAGCATATCAGCAATACAGAACAACAGTATCTGTTCTACTATTCTAAGAAAGGCGATGACTGTTTCTGGTTATAACAATTATTTGTAAACTCCTTACAATCTCCAAGACACTAGAAGGGGTACAGATTGAGTACTGGGGTTTGTGATGAAAGAACAAACACAGCAATGAAGCACAAAATAAAGGTCCAGTGGAAAAGGCATAGAAGGAGGTAGAGAGGAGTGAGTGGTCTACATCAACGTATCAGTTTGATCACCTCTATTTCCCATGGCTTTGGTTTGCATCCCAGACTGGTCTTGGAGCAGGCAAAACAGATTCCCTTCAAACTAAACTATACTGGAAGACTGTGCTTCCAGAGAAGACCTGACACATCCCAACTGCTAACGGAGGTTCCCTCCATGGGACCAGACTAGTGCTAGTCTGAAGAAATACCTCTTAAAGCATATATAGGATAAACTTTAGATCCTCAGCACAAAATCTTTCCTTTACAAATCTACTTCCACTGCACCACATTCTTGCTAATGAAGACATGGCCTGATCTCATTAAGAATAATAGATAGCAAGTTACACACAAAAAAGATGGTCAGAACATTAGAAAGAAGAGTCTATTTATCTTAGGTATTCACAATCTTGATATACTCATTAGAGGAACATAAACTGGTGCCATTATGGAAAAAATAAGACATATTAGGAGGATGTGGCAGATGTAAAAAAATGTATTAGAACAGATGAAGCATTATATGAAAAGTTGAAAAGGTAAATACTGGATGCTAAAAGGTTTATTCATTTAAAGTTCTGGTTACAAAATATTAGCTAGAATTAATCATTAAACAAATATTCTAACAAGGATGAATCTGTTTGCTAAACAACTTGAAAGAATATATATCCTTAGCATTTTCAGTTTTTAACACCTGTTTGAGTCAAACTATATTATAAGGAGAAAAAAAAAAAAAGCAGCTACTTCTGGAACTAAGTGGACAGTCCTAGACCAAAAGTATGAGAGCACATGGCTACATAAGTACACATCACTGCCATTGCCAAAAGGCTTTGCTCAGACATGTCTCTTCACCTCCTGCTCTCATTCAGGATAGAGAAAGAAGTTCATTCTGAGTTTAAAAGGGAAAACAGGACTGTCTTTACAGGTGATACCACTTAACTTCATCAACATACTGCAGAGAACTGTAAATTGTTCTTATACATATCAATATATACAAAACTCAGCCTCTCTGCTTGCTTAACAGAAGCAGTACATTGCAAGAGACACTAAGAAAAAAAATCGGTTTCTTTCCAAACAGCTGGTGAATCAAAGAACATAGTTTCTCAACAACTTTTTATATGTTAGAAAATTATCAGAAATAGCACCCACAGTAGACATATAAAAACATCTCTGTGCACTGTCGTGGTTTAACCCCAGCCAGCAACTAAGCACCACGCAGCCGCTCGCTCGCTCGCTCCCCTCCACGGTGGGACGGGGGAAAGAATCAGAAGAGTAAAACTGAGAAAACTCATGGGTTGAGATAAAGACAGTTTAATAAGTAAAGCAAAAGCCGTGCGCGCAAGCAGGGCAAAACAAGGAATTCATTCACTACCCCCCATGGGCAGGCAGGTGTGCAGCCATCTCCAGGAAAGCAGGGCTCCGTTACGCATAATGGTTCCTTGGGAAGACAGATGCCATAACTCCGAACATCCCCTCTCCCCTTCCTTTTTCTTCGTCCCAGCTTTATATACCGAGCACGACATCATATGGTATGAAATACCCCTTTGGCCAGTTTGGGTCAGCTGTCTTGGCTGTGTCCTCTCGCAGCTTCCTGTGCACCCCCAGCCACCTTCTCTGGCATGCCAGCATGAAAAGCAGGACAGTCCTTGCCTACTTAGCAACAACCCAAAACATCAGTACATTATCAACATTTTCTCATCCTAAATCCAAAGCATAGTCTCATACTAGCTTCTATGAAGACAATTAACTCTATCCCAGCTGAAACCAGGACATCCACTGAAATCCAATGCTTATGCAAGTATTAAGATGTCTGTGACTCTCCTTTATTTTGTTACTGAAAAAGTTGGCAAGAAAACCCTCTAACACTTAGTTTGAAGTTTCAGAAGGCAGGCATTCTTTATTGCAGTACTGAAGACACAGGGGATAATTCCACCCAATGTGTCTGTCTTGAGTTTCATAAGCATTTCTTTTATTGTAACTAGTTATACATACTCATTACATTTTTTGAGAAATCTCCACCTCCCTGCCTATCTACTACATTTATGTAATGCTGGCGTTGCAAAACTACACTACGCATGCACCGGGGGTCTCGGGTGGTCGTTTGGGGAGTTAACCCCCTACTCCTTTTTCCCTTTTATGGTCACAGGTCTCCTGAGGATAATTTCTTCTCCTTGGATGTTTGCCCCTTCTGTTGTCCAGCCAAGCAATTCTTTCTTATCATCCTTGTTTGAGCACTCCTGCTAGGATGTTTCTATTCTCAAGGTTAAGATATCTTCTCTGTACACATTAATCTCTCAGTCCTTGCTCTTAACTCTTCTTTGTTTTAATTTCATGAGACCTTTTGGTTCTACACACATGCTTTCCTTGTGATGAACTATTTACACATAGCTGAAATGTTAGCATTGAGGCAAGTATAGCCTAAGGACTATGAGAGTAGGTTGTTAAACATAATCAGACAGTTATCAGGCTAAAGAAATCTGTACAAAAGTTAAACTAATCATGTAATCAATAACCTTCCAGAAAGTACATAAACATATCAATTCCCCCCTTTTCTAGAGACTTCTAAAGGTTCTCCTTTAAAGTCTCAAACTAAGCCACCATATTTTATTTTCCAATTTAATTGGGAGAAACAATTGCAACATTAAATCATTATACAAGCCAAAAAAAAAACCAAACCCACATATCGCTAATATTATTATGATGACTACAAAAAGATTCTTTAGCCAAGTGAGATTTGGTAACCATAAAGTGAGTTTTTTCCATATTTCTTCAAATCCTCAAGAGGTATCATCTTTTGCCATTTCATGTAACACTTTAGTCTGTGTCCAAACACCTCCCTATGAGGCCAGTAATAAATCCAGTGCCATTCGGTTTTGTCATACTACCTGTGAGAGGCTAGAGACTTCTTTTTGTAATGCTTGAATTGCATCTGCTGTCTTATTTTCAATTATTCCTATTACTGCTGAAATGTTTACTAGGGTCTTTTCTAATTCACTCACTCCAAGCCATGGGAGGCATCGTCTTACAAAGCTGTGAAATCTGGTAGGTCTATCTGCAATTGCATTGTGAGTTCTTGTTGCTCATCTAAGAAAAGTTCTAATCCATCCTTTTTGTTGATGTAATTTATCAATTATGGTCATATTGGGAACCAAACATCCTAATGTACATGCTCCTCTCCATCCTAAGGGCAATATCTTTTGGGCTGTCCCACCACATAGCCAATATCAACCTGTTCCTGTGGGAACAAGACAACCTGTGTAATTTAGGGTCACAAAAGTAGGAGGTATTCCTGACAAACTCAATGATCAAGTCTCGTTACAGTTTTCAAAACTGCCCACAAATTCTCCATTTCCCAAATTGAATAAACATGACCAAGTAGAATTAGGTAGAGGTAAAACACTGATCTCTAACTCTCAGGTCCAGCATGCACTAGGGCTCCTTTCTAAGGTGGTATTTTCCCAAATTCTTGGATTGGTCCAATTAATTCGATTAGGAAGTAGTATCCCTATTAAAGGTATATCTTTCCTCGTATTTTCTGGGATCTGGGTACAGATCCAGCAATCACTTTTATGGAGTATTTGAGTAACATTCTGGGACAGCAGTAGATGTACATTTTGAGCCCAGTAAATCATTTCACAAACTGGACTCATGGTTATCAAATTTACAATAAACACAACATATTTATACATTTTTTCATTTTATCTTCAGCTTCAAAGGATCCTGTTGTTCTATCACCCATGGAGGGGAGGCCTTCTTGATCCTCAAATAGTGAATCCAGGGTCCTTTTTCCCAAACCTTAACAGCAGTGTATGTCGTTAGGAGAATCCGGAAAGGTCCTTTCCACTTTTCAGTTAATGATTCTGAATTCCAGGATTTCACATATACCCAATCTCCAGGCTGAAACGGGTGTGCTGGGGAATCAAGACCTAAAGATTTATTCAGAACAACTTGTTTGTTTATTTCTTGTAGAGTTTTTCCTAGTGATATTAAGTACTTTCTCATATCAGTCTCCCCAGTTATATGCATATTTCCTGGTAAACTGGGTATTTGGTATGGTCGACCATACAGAATTTCATAAGGACTTAACTTATATTTTCCTCTAGGCTGAATTCGAATTTTCAATAGGACTAAAGGTAAAGCCTGTACCCAAGTCATAGACGTTTCCTGACATAATTTTCCCAACTGTGTTTTAAGAGTAGAATTCATCCTTTTTACTTTTCCACTCGATTGTGGTCTATAAGGGGTATGGAAATCCCAGGAGATTCCCAGTAGTCTGCTCACCTGATTAACAACTGCTGCTATGAAGTGGGAACCTCTGTCTGATGACATTCCCAAGGGGACTCCAAATCGTGGAATAATTTATTTCAATAACATCTTTACTACTTCCCTGGCCTTGATGGTGCGACATGGAAAAGCCTCGGGCCAACCCGTAAAGGTATCCACTAAAACAAGTAGATACTTTAACCCCCCTTTTCTTGGTAATTCAGTAAAATTAATTTGCCAGTATTCTCCAGGCAAATGTCCTTCTTTATTTATTCCAAATAGGATTTTGTTCTGGGTCTTGGGATAATTTTTGCAATACAATTCACATCTTTTGGTAATTGACTTCACAGTTTCTATCATACTTCATCTAATTATTATCTTTTTTAAGTGTTTTAATAAATTTTCAGTTCCCCAATGTACTTTATTATGTTCTTGTTGTACTAAGTTTCTCATAAGAAAATAAGGTATTACCAATGCAAGTTCTGCTAAAAGAGTTTTCTTTTCTGGGACTAGAGCTAGCATTTCACTGCCTTTTTCTGCAAGCTCTCTTGCTGTTAAGTCGGCCAGTTTATTCCCTTTCCCTTGAGTGGTTTTATCCGATTGGTGTGCTTTACAATGCATTATAGCAACAGCCTTCTGTGCAGATGTTTTTGGAGGCAGAGCCTTCGCTTCTACTATATCTTTGAGTGTGGTTACTGCATACCCTGACATGTGTATTCCACTTCGCACAAAGCTGCTGCCGTTGGTGTACAGTTCCCAATCTGGATTCTCTAAAGGGGTATCCCTCAGATCTGGTCTGCTGGAGTATGTCTCTTCAGTAGTTTGCAGGCAGTCATGTTCCGGTGTTCCTTCGACTTGTCTGGCAGAGAGGAACATTGCGGGGTTAACAATAGCAGTCATTTGAAGTGTAAATATCGTCTTGTCCTCTCAGGACTACTTGATACTTTAGCATTCTACTAGGAGATAACCAGTGTCCCCCTTTTTGTTCTAATACTGTGACGACCATGTGTGGAACATAAACAGTCATCTTCTGTCCCAAGGTCAGCTTCTGGGCTTCCTGGATCAGCAGTACTGTTGCTGCTACTGCTCTCAGGCATCCTGGCCATCCTTGGCTCACAGGATCCAGTTGTTCTGAGAGCCCTGCTTGCCTTTCATAGGTAAACAGTTCAAAAGATTTTTGTAAGGTCAGGGAGTCTGAGGGCTGGCGCTCTCATCAGAATTCCAGTTCTTTTGCCAGCTGATTTCCAAAGATAGTGGGGCTATTCTTGAATCCCTGGGGCAACACTGTCCAGGTCTATTGTGTCTTTCACCTAGTTTCAGGATTTTCCCACTCAAATGCAAACAACTCTCAACTATTTAAGTCAAGAGGTATGCAGAAAAAGGCATCCTTTAATTCTAAAACTGTGAACCACCCCTGCTTTTCAGTTAGAGAGGTCAGCAAAGTGTAGGGATTAGCTACCACAGGATGAATATCTTGGACAATTTGGTTAATCGCTCTTAGGTCCTGAACCAATCTATACATTTTCCCATCCGCCTTTTTGACGGGCAATATTGGAGTATTATATTTAGATCCACATTCTACTAATAGACCATATTTAAGAAATTTTTGGATTATGGGAATTAATCCCAACTTGGCTTCTAATTTTAGGGGATATTGTTTTAACCTTACCGGTGTCTTTCCTGGCTTAAGTTCAGCTCTTACTGGATCAGTGCACCTAGTTTTCCCCGGTACTTCTCCTGCCCATACAATCGGGATCACTTGATTTTCCATGCCTTGGGGAATTTCCTTTTCAATTGTCGGTATATCCTGCAATAACAAGGCTGTGGCTTCAACAAATTTAGTTTCAAGGACCAATACTTCTACTATTCCATCCTTAAATCTTATGTCTGCTTCTAATTTTTTCTAATAAATCCCTTCCCAGGAGGTGCTTGGGTGACCCTGGCAAATATAAAAATTGGTGTATCACCCATTGTTTTCCCAATTTAAATTTCCTTGGCTTAAAGAATGGCCATATTTCTTGCTTTCCTGTTGCACCAACAACCTTTATTTGTCTATTACCGATTTCTCCTTTTAATGTGTTTAAAACAGAGTAAGTGGCTCCAGTATCTACTAAAAACTCCACTTCTCCCTCTCCCAGCTTAATTTTAACCAGAGGTTCCGCTGGGAGAGATTCCTCCTGTCCCCTTCATTCCGTCCCCACCAAGAGCAGTGTGTCTGGAGTCATTCCAAATTTCCGGTTAGGGCAATCACTTTTCCAGTGCCCTTCCTTTTTACAATATGCATACTGATTTTCTCCTAGCCGAGGCATAGACCTTCCACAGCTGCGACCCCATCCATAATATCCTCCTCTGAAATTTCCTCTCCCTTTAGGAGTTCCTTCTAATACAGCAATCAGTTTGGCATTAACAGCCTCTTTCTGGTGATCTCTATTCCTGTATACCGCCCATGCTACGTCTAATAATTTTTCCAAGTCTCGGGCATCCATCCCTTGCAGTTTCTGCAATTTTCTTGTAATATCATTTGAAGACTGGACAATAAACAATGAAGCTAATTGGTTTCTCCCTTCTTCCGAATCTGGATCCAGTGTGGTATACTACTTTCCCCCCCCTCCCCCGCCTCCTTTAATTTATTCATAAACTCAGGGGGACATTTTGGCCTTTAATTTATTCAATTTCTGATCTTCCGAGGGAAAGTGGTATTCCACTGTCCCAGGGAGAGTCCCTGATGCTAACTGAGCCTCCACTTGCATTCGGGCAGCCTTGCGGATCATTCCTCTTTCAGTACTATCAAACACCACAGCCATTATTGCTTTAATATCTTTCCAATCAGGATCCTGAGTTTTGATCATCATTTCAAACACACTCGCCGTGCGATCTGGATCATCTCGGTAATTTCCCACAGCTATTTTAAAAGGGCACTTTAACAGTAATTGGCTCATCACTTCCCACTGCTTCACGCAGGGGAGCTTATATAACTTCTCCTGTATTCTTAGCTCTTGTTCGCCCTGCAATCGGGCTAAAATCCTCAGTGCCTGTACTCCCTGGTCCTCATTCCTCTCACCTTTCTCAACCTCACATCTTTCCAGTCTTATTCCTCCATAATCTCGATCCCTTATTCGTCTCTCAAGAGTCACCAACATTTCAATATTTTCTTCCTCCTGTTACGAAACTTTCAAACACCTTTGTAAACCTCATCCCACTTATTTTCCCTTCTTAAAAACAACATTAATTGTAACAACGTATTATAATTCAACGTTCCATTCGGAGGCCACTTCTCCCCATCATCCAACTTACACAAAGGCCACCACTGATTACAATTTTTAATCAATTCTTCTCTTCCTGTAGTTCCGCCCAGAGGTCCCACAATCTGTTTCCAATGTTTCAATATACATCCCAAAGGGGATTTCTTAAGAATATCAACCTGTGATGATGATGATGCAGCTCCCATTTTACCGTAAAACAATTGCCAAAACCCAATAATCAATAGCCAGAATTCAATAACCAAACATCAGACCACAATTGTTAAAATGACAAGCCAATAATTGATATCCAAAATTCAATAGCCAAATGTCAGATCACAATTAACCAGACCCATTTCCAGATGGGGACTCAAACCCTTTATACAGATGGGATCAGAATCCCTTTTATACAGACAGAGGGGAATTCAATCCCCTTGTACAGACAGATAGGTACCTTTACAGCCCAACCCTGCGGAGCTTTTGCTGCATCTTATGGGCAGGTGACCAGAAATTACAGAAAGAATGCCTTTGAAACTTACCAACCAGGGGCCTTGGCTTAGAATTCTTCGGTCCGGGGATTGGAGGTTCTCCCCGAGAATTCCTCGGTGCCAGCTGGAAGTCACACGATCCCAGGAACTGTCGAAATTCAAAAGTGCAGTCCCATCTGGGTCGCCAAAATGTTAATGAAAAAGTCGGCAAGAAAACCCTCTAACACTTAGTTTGAAGTTTCAGAAGGCAGACATTCTTTATTGCAGTACTGAAGACACAGGGGATAATTCCACCCAATGTGTCTGTCTTGAGTTTCATAAGCATTTCTTTTATTGTAACTAGTTATACATACTCATTACATTTTTTGAGAAATCTCCACCTCCCTGCCTATCTACTACATTTATGTAATGCTGGCGTTGCAAAACTACACTACGCATGCACCGGGGGTCTCGGGTGGTCGTTTGGGGAGTTAACCCCCTACTCCTTTTTCCCTTTTATGGTCACAGGTCTCCTGAGGATAGTTTCTTCTTCTTGGATGTTTGCCCCTTCTGTTGTACAGCCAAGCCATTCTTTCTTATCATCCTTGTTTGAGCACTCCTGCTAGGATGTTTCTATTCTCAAGGTTAAGATATCTTCTCTGTACACATTAATCTCTCAGTCCTTGCTCTTAACTCTTCTTTGTTTTAATTTCATGAGGCCTTTTGGTTCTATGTGCACGCTTTCCTTGTGATGAACTATTTACACACAGATGAAATGTTAGCATTGAGGCAAGTATAGCCTAAGGACTATGAGAGTAGGTTGTTAAACATAATCAGACAGTTATCAGGCTAAAGAAATCTGTACAAAAGTTAAACTAATCATGTAATCAATAACCTTCCAGAAAGTACATCAACGTATCAATTTCTAATTGTTTAGGACAATGATGCTGCTTTACCGCTCACTCTCAGTGCTGCATTAATTCTAAATCTCTTTATACCAGAGACTTTGAGCTGGTACTAATATTATTTAACTTTTAGCTGCCACATAAATGGAGAACACATATAAGTAGTTATGTCAATGCTAAGAGCTCCTTAAAAAAATAATAATCCCTCAATGGAAACTTTCAAGCAGCATGACATGGAAAAATCATACAATGATTTGGCACAAGGAGGAAGTCAGAGAAAATACAATTTTACAACATTGCTCTTACGATATAACTACCTCACTTTTTTAATCTTTTATAGCTACCTAACTGTTGTTAAGAGAAAGGTTTTCCGCTCACCCCTCAAGTCTCCTGCCGGCTTGAAGTAGGGAAGACGATATCCCTTCTCTCACACTAGAAAGCGAGCGGGGTCAGAGAAACGCTTCACCATACTAAAGAAAGAGTCCTCCCTCACTCTCCCCCTGCAAAAAAAGAAGGGGGGGGAGAGCAAACACCGCACTAAACAGCACCGCTGCCCTCACCCGGCGGCGGAGGGAACGGAGGCGAAACCCACCACTAGCACCACAGAAACAACGAAGCCAAAATGGCGGCCACCTATCGATGGGAGGGAGATAGCTACTGCAGCGGACTTACATCTCCAAGAGCCAACTGTAGCCAGGCTTACTGCTGTATGGAAGAAGACTACAACTCCCGGCAGGCGCCGCGCGGCCTGGCTAACGGAGCTGGGAGGAAAGGCGAGGGGCGGAGCTGATAAATAGTGGCACATAGCACCCACCTCACGTAAGTTGGTGGTGGTAGTGGCGTCTTAAGTAGAGTGCACGGTAGGCAGACGCGTACTTGTCTCTCCTTCTCCTTGCCGCCTTTATGTTGTGGTCCTTACCGTGGGTAGGGGCTGTGGAGCTACGGTGAGGAGGAAGGCCGAGCTTGCGTGCCTCAGTGCCGGCCGGTCGCTGGCAGGGGCGGGCGGCGCTGGTGGCACTGCAGGCGCGGAGCAGGTAGAGCCCGCTGTTCCCGTCCATTCAGCAGGAGGAGGCTGAGGCTGCTGTGGGTGGGGGTCATTCGGCTCTTGCCTGCTCGGCTATGTCGGACAATCAGAGTTGGAATTCCTCCGGTTCCGAAGAGGACCCCGAGATCGAGCTCGGGCTGCCTGTTGAACTCTGTGGGGTGCTCAGCAAGGTAAGATGCCTTTCCTCCTCCCTGCAGTCTATGCCTGGCGGTCTCTCGCTTCCTCTCTCCGCGCCGCACTACCGCTTCCCCTTCCCGCAGCTGGCCGAGGGCTGTTAGACCCGTCCGCCTGTCTCCTCCCCACCCCGCCGCTCCGGATGATCAGGCCGAGGCTTCCAGCGCCGGTGGGAGGGGCCTGGTGGGGGCGCGGGAGGTGCAGGCACGGCCGAGGCAGCTGCCACCTGATTGGGGGGGGGGGAAGCCTGCTAGGCAGCAGCTCCAGCGTCGGGCGCGAACCGCCCACACCCCCTCCACACCCCCTGCCCCCGAGCCCGCTGGCTGTCTGGCGTGAGCTTCTGGAGAGCGAGGCCCGTGAAGGGGGCGGCTGGGTGCGGGCGGGGAGGCTGTCTCCCCCACTCCTCAGGCTCATGGCCGAAGCTGGCGGTGGGCCCGGGTGCGGGCTGTGGCCGCGGCATCCCGCTCTCCTGCCCGGGAGCTCCTGAAGGCAGGCGCAGCCCGTGGTCATTTCCCAGGAGCAGGCCCCAGCACAGGAGCGGCACAACCTTTAGTCCAAGTATCAAAACAGGGCAATAAAATATCCCTGTACCAAGAGATACGGGAGGTGGGGAGGAGTGGAAGGAAAATAGCACTAAAGTTTGTTTTCCCTTTTGAAAAGAGCAAAAAAAGTGATGTTTAATTTCATCACTGAAAATAAGATGACTTGCAAGTATGCATTGGATGATATTGGGAAACTTTAGGAGTCCTTAAAGTTGAATAGTGAATTATGAAGTTTGAAAGCAGTTTTTTTTAAAACAAAAAGTACATTCAGAAGAATGTTGAGATGTCTTTAGAACTAAAGCACTATGTTTTGAATTTCTTTCCTTTCCTACACAATAAGGCCAGGCACAGACCAGTGTAGAAGGCACAGGTCATGGAATACTGAGATCATAAACAGGCCCTGGATGCTGAGAAAACAACCGTAACTGGGCCAGTACTCTGCTTTTTGTGAGGGACTCTGTGAACTCCTTCTAGTCTTGAAAATGTTCCTAAGCCCAGAGATGGGAGAAACTGTTAGGAGAAAAGGGCCTTGGCTCTCATCTGTAAGATTTTATAATCTAATAAATCCCAGTGCTGTGTTCTACTGGTGGTAGGTCAATCCATGGCTGCTTTTGACATTCTGTAGTTTAGGTATGTGCAAACTTTTCTGGATGATTGTGCTGAGTGTAGCTGATGCTGCCTTTCCTGTGAGAACATGGGATGTAATCCAAATAGTCAAGTATAGTGAAACCTGTTGCAGTGAATATGCTTGAGAGATAAGTTTACCTTTTGCTAGTTGGTGCCTCAGCAATACTTGAGACAAACTAATTAAAATGAAATGGTAGCATGCTAAACTTTCTACTAAAGAAATATTTACTTTTAATAACTTATTGTGTATAATTACATTTTAAATCAATAAAAGTAGGATGCAGGTCTCTCTGTGCTTAGTAGTGTTTCAGTTGTTCTGCCCTTTGGTAAAAAGAGAAGCTTTGAAGGAAATGGAGTAATTTGGTAAGAGAATCTTATTGGAAGTGTGTCCTGCAGGTCTCTCTAAATGCTTCAGAACTCCAGGGTTTTTTTCATTGTATTTCCTGCTTACCATTTTAAGGTGGATACAAAGAAAGAACTTTGTGGAAGTGTCTTTCTTGAGGCACAAGAATCTAGATGCTTGAACCAGTGGTCTTGTCTTTGCCAAAACCTTGTTTATACCCCATATACTTTGAGTCTTAATTCATGGCACGCATTGATTGCAACAGCAAATGCAAGATTGACTGCTATATTTACCTCACTTAACTGTACCAGAGAAAAGGTGCTTTCCTCCCTGTCCCTTGCTCTTTTGCCCAAGATAACTTTGGACTCTGCCTTTCGCATCTGGGAGGAGTTGGGAATATGAGAGACGGGAAAAGGATGAAGGCAGGAAATATATTATACCTCTGTGACAGCTTGTGCTACCAGTTCATGTACTAAGCACAGCTGAGGCTTTCTTTAAGAAATACTAAACTTAGCGATTCAATACATTGAGAGATCATAAAGGGCTTTATCTTTGAAGAGCAAATCTAGGTCTTACCTATGCTTGAAAATTGTTAGGAATTTCTCAGCTATAGAATTTGTTTTCTGTAGACTTCCTCTTATTATTAATAGAGTTAACATGATATTATGGGACATGTATTAACTAATATGTGTAGTATAATGTAGAAATGAGCCTGCTGGTCCACTTTCTTCCCCTTATTTATAGGTTATAAAAATGGTGAATAATGGTTGGAATTAAATGCTAAAAAGAGACAATTTAAACTTATTTCTTGGAGCTTTTTGTCAAAGAATGGTTGTCATGATCAAAGTAGTGCCTGCATGATAAAATTTTCAGTGCTTTTGTTTCCATTTTTATCTAATTTATACTTTTTGCACTGTGACTGAAGCACCAGTGTCTAGCCAGAGTTACAGAACAGTCCTGATCAGTGTCATATGAGTCTACAAAGTGCAGCTCAGTATTGTTGAGATGTTGCAAATAATAAGATTAATAATCAGAACTTTTAGTCACTCCTAACTAGATCTTTGTAGGATGAATCCAGGACTTGTTCCTGGAATATCACTTTCATGTCTGCTGATAAGCAAGTATCATCATAATGAGAAAGTGGTTAGGAATTAAGACCTAAAGCAATATCTATGGGTAATATTAAATTGATAAAGAACTGAATGCTCTAGGTATTATAGTAGTTATATACTGTACTGGTGGGATAATGGCATGTTTCTGTTTATATGAAGAGAACTAGATACAAAATCACTTTTGTAGAAATTAACTTTTATATAAAATAACTTATTTCATGTTCTGCTTAAGCCTGGCTTTTGGTCTAACTCCAGTTTTTAAATCAAATTACTAAACTCACCTTAGTGATTAATGTTTTATCCCTCCCTCGTTTGTCATCAGTATGTTTACCTTTATTTTAACTGGCCTTGGCAATGCAGTTGCAGTTAAGACACCTGTTATCTTATTGTTCATTTGAAACAACTGGTTTTTAGTACCTTCAGAAGTTTGTAAAATGATTTTAGGGAGCTCTGGGCAGAAGAGGAATAAAAGTTCTCAACTGGGAAGAATTTTTATAGAAGCTGCTTTTTTTCTTCCTGGTGCTTGAATGCCTGAGAAATATCAGCCAAACTGGTTTTATTGTTATTTTACTGTTAGCTGATCTTTGAATTTTTTTATTTTTTTTTTACAGTGGACCAACTACATTCATGGGTGGCAGGATCGATGGGTAGTTCTGAAAAGCAACACACTCAGTTATTACAAGTCTGAAGATGAAACGGAGTATGGCTGCAGAGGCTCTATCTGTCTGAGCAAGGCTGTGATTATGGTAAGTGCTATTTCAGTATTGCCATCTTTTCATGTTTTGAGGTGTTGCATATTTGTAGGCTAATGGCTGGTGAAAGTGAATATGCGTATGGCAAATTCTGTTAGGTTATTTAATATTAAATTTAGTGATATTAGTGCAACACTGTGGAGCAGGGCAAGGAGTTACTAATAAGAAAACAAGCTGTTCTCATTTGAGACGACAGTAAGCAGCTTTTCATCTGTTATCTTAGATGTTTCTGTGGGTAGGGATACAGTTTGCTTCTGGAGGAGGCAGAGTTTTCCCCAGGGGTCAGCCTAAGACCCTGGACCAACTTCCCAAAGGAGGCAGCATCTCCATCACAGTCCTTATACTTTGCACTAGAAAGAGAGGGTAGTATTTCTCTGACTGTACTTTCTGAACATGACTACGTACAACATCTATGAAATAAAATGTTCTATTATGTGTTTCCTTCTCTAAACTCAGTAAGTTTGTAGGTGACACCAAGTTGGGTGGGAGTGTTGATCTGCTCGAGGGTAGGAAGGCTCTGCAGAGGGATCTGGACAGGCTGGATCGATGGGCCTGTCACATTGTCATCAGATCCAGAGAGCCTCTCTCCCCTTTGCATAGTGTTAAATAGAGCTCAGTAGGCATGGGCGAGGCCCCAGCACATTGCAATGATTTGTGTTTCCTTGGAACTGACAGGGCGACAGCATACTACTTCCAGATATTCTGCTAGTTTATCAGGATTCTGCTCTTGTTCGGGAGTAAAGTTCCAAAACACTGGAGGTGCCCACCGCCCCAGGCATTTGCCCATGCTGTTGCATACACCCTGCCATTCATAACTATCCAGCCTTGGGGCAGATCTCCGGGTGATATTCTTAAATTGCTTGCTAACCTTGGACAAAACCGAAAAAATGTTCCCCAGAAGTACCAATAAAAGTATTTTAACTGTCCAAGGGTGTTCAAAATACTGAAAAATTCTTGTGATGAAGGAGGAAACATTATGATAGAGGGTAGCAAAGGTACCATTCTGCATTTCCTCCGTAGAAAGCCTTTTGGAGGCAGAAGTATAATTGCTAATTGTCTCCACAAGATAGTACCCAAAATACAGTAATGGCTTTAGTACAGAGCTCAGATGATACCACATTAAGCTCAAGGTCAGTGTTCTAAAAACAAATCTCCCAGGCAAGACATTACTAACCATTGCAGAGTACAGCAGCCTGCTGAAACCAACACCAATCTTTAACACATATGGCAAAGACAAGAGCATGATGCAAATTAAATAAACTGATATCTTGACATGCAACTGTTATCTCAAGCCTTTCGAGGCCCACATTGGGCACCAAAAAGGACTGTCATGGTTTAGCCCCAGCCGGCAACTAAGCACCACACAGCTACTTGCTCACTTCCCCCCCAGTGGGATGGGGGAGAGAATTGGGAAAAAACCTGTGGGTTGAGATAAAAACAGTTTAATAGGACTGCAAGAGAGAAGGGAACAACAATGATAATAACAATAGTAATACTGACAAAGGAATGTAAAAGAACAAGTGATGCCCGATACAGCAATTACCACCCAACAATCGATAGCCCTTCCCTGAGCAGCGATTTCCACCCCCCGGCTAACTCTGTTTTATGTACTGGGCACGACGTCGTATGGTAGGGAATATCTCTTTGGCCAGCCTGGGTCAGCTGTCCCGGCTGTGTCCCCTCCCAGCTTCCCATGCACCCCCAGCCTTCTTGCTAGCAGGCCAGCACGAGAAGCTGGACTGTCCTTGCCTACTTAGCAACAACCCAAAACATCAGCATGTTATCAACAGTTTCTCATCCCAAATCCAAAACATAGCCTTATGCTAGCTTCTGTGAAGAACACCAGCTCTATCGTGGCTGAAACCAGAACACAAGGTCAAGTGCCAGGTCATGTGCTTGAGTCACAACAACCCCGTGTAACGCTACAGGCTTGGGGAGGAGTGGCTGGAGAGCTGCCCAGCGGAAAGGGACCTGAGGGTGCTGGTTGACAGCCGGCTGAATATGAGCTGGCAGTGTGCCCAGGTGGCCAAGAAGGCCAACAGCGTCCTGGCCTGTATCAGGAATAGTGTGGCCAGCAGGAGTAGGGAAGTGATCGTGCCCCTGTACTCGGCCCTGGTGAGGCCACAGCTTGAATACTGTGTTCACTTTTGGGCCCCTCACTGCAAGAAGACTATTGAGTTGCTGGAGTGTGTCCAGAGAAGGGCAACGAAGCTGGTGAGGTGTCTGGAGAACAAGTCTTATGGGGAGTGTCTGAGGGAACTGGGGTTGCTTAGTCTGGAGAAGAGGAGACTGAGGGGAGACCTTATCGCTCTCTACAACTACCTGAAAAAAGGGGATTGTGTTGAGGTGGGTGTTGGTCTCTTCTCCCAAGTAACTGGTGATAGAATGAGAGGAAATGGCCTCAAGTTGCACCGGGAAGGTTTAGATTGAATATTAGGAAAAATTTCTTCACTGGGAGGGTGATCAGGCATTGGAACAGGCTGCCCAGGGAGGTGGTGGAGTCACCATCTCTGGAAGTGTTCAAAAAACATGTAGACGTGGCACTTTGGGACATGGTTTAGTAGGCATGGTGGTGTTGGGTTGATTGTTGGACTTGATCTTAAAAGGCTTTTCCCATTCAGCATTCTATGATTCTGAAGTGTGCTGCTGTTTTTGCCTAATGCTAAAAGATCCAGTTTTATGCTGGTAATAATAAAGAGCCCACATATAAGTGAAATCTCATGAATTGACCTTAGAAGATAAAGGAAAAAAATATCTTGTTGTAGCTTTCAGATTTATGATGTGTAGTATGAATAATGCTTACCAAAAAGCATACTGTAGCTTTTCTATGTTACTCTTAAATAGTCAGTCCAGTTACTTGACTGGGGGGGGGGTGCTGGATGCTGGACTTCTGTGTAGTATATAACTTCTTAGAGCAGTAGTGTTAAATTTTACTATTTATTTTCTCATTCCACCAAATATTTTGCTTTCAAACTGAATCGAGCATGACAAATAAGAAGTTTCCTTTTCTTACTAATATTGAGCTTACAAATAGCATTTTTTTAAACACTTTTTGGTTTGAAGAAAGAAAGACTGGATTGATTATATCAACTGTATATGCTTTGGAAAAAGATTGTGAAGAAAAAGTTTTTTGCGTTTAGATGTCTGACAGGTATTGCAGTCATCTAAAAATAAAAACGGATTACCTCATTTCTTTTAAAGCTCTTTTAAAACTTGCTCAAGATTTGACTTACTCAGGAATATATGGTGCACAGCAACAACATGTAGAAGTGCTCATTTAAGTGTACTTCTGGTGGTCTGTAGAGGTACCAGCCTCTGATCAGGACTTCCCAAAAGGTGTCTCATTGACCAACCAGGCAGAGACAGGAAGGTGGTGGCAAGGAGGTAGGCCAGGGGGTGTCTGGAAGTGTGCTATAGAGCACATCTCATCAGCTTGAATTCCAGTTGTGGTGGTGGAGAGATTATAGTGGTGCTGATATTGTCTGGAATGTTTTGGTATATTGCACTTTGAAGGGAAACTGGTGGGCTGCTTATATTTTGACTAGGAAGTGTGTAACACTGAAACTTCTTGCAGATAGCTTTTTCTCTTTTCTATCTGGAACGTTATATCTGGTAACTTGGAGTTGAATTGTTGCCTCCCCCCAGTTCTTGAGTTTCTTGAGTACATTGAGAAAGAATGGGCATAGTTCTAAAAATTAATCTGATATTTTAGTTGTTCCATTTTCATTCAGGATCATGCATTGTGAGTGGTATTTGACAGTTTAATTGCTTGATTGTAGTTTGAAATGGCATCTATGAAACCTTGTAAGCTCCTGTTATTTCTAGTTGCAGTTAGTGATTGCTGTGTAAGTATTTGAGGTTCAGGAATACTATTAGATCATTTCATGTGTCACTAGGATATAGAAATTTATTTCTGAAACTGCCATATGATTATTTTTCTCTCTTATTTTTCAGAAGCTATTCTTCTAGGCCAGAGTTTTAGAATGAATGCTTCTGGTTTGACAGTTGTTGGGTAGCAAATGGAATAGTTTTTTTAAAACCTATGTTATCGATAGTAGAAAGTTATGCTCAAAAATAATTGTTTAACTCGAAGAATATTTTAATCTTTATTTTCACGTCCTTGTCATGTTGTCACCAAAATCGGGAATAAACCTCATAACACCAATGTAGTGTTAAAAGGCAGGCATTCTTTATTCACGGCGCTGGGAACACGGGGGATAGCTCCTCCTAAATCGTGTTCCTCGATCAGTTCAAAAATCAAACATTTATAGGCAAGATTAATACATATTCATCAAGTGTCCATACAATGATTGGTTAAATATTCCTCGCCTACCATGTAAATGACCACGCATGCTCACTATAATTTCTTGGGATTTTACTTCCTTAATCTTTTGAGTCAGAGGGTTTCTTGAGTGGGTGGTCTCTGAGTCGGTGGTCGTGATCTCCCCCTGTCGGAATTACCTTTCCTACAAAGTTCACTTAAGCTTGGCAACACTAAATAGACCTTCACGGGCTGTCAGTCCAATATGCAATCATTCACCCCACAGTCCTTTGTTTTAAGACAAGACTATAGAATGAATAATTACCTACCCACCGGACCGTAGAACTGACCAAGGTGTTCCTTCTTTCTAGCTACTTGTTATTAGAACAAAACATAATACCATGATCACAATGTTACACTTAACTCCTTGATAATTAAATCAAGATGGGAAGGGTTAGGTGGGTTCTCGAGCAGCATTGCTGGTGCATAACACTGGTACGTAACCTATTCCTATAGTTACGTCTTTTACAACTTATTACTAACCTATTTTCTAATTATCGTTTGATTCCCCCATCACCTTGGTTACATTTCCCCCCTTTGGAAGTTTTGAAATAATCAAATTAAGTTTTGAAATAACCAATTAAGGACTTCACCCAAGAACTCAAGTTCCATCCCAATCCACTGAAAATTTTATCAAACCAATTTTCTTGCATGTCTTGTTGCATTTCCTGAGTATCCTTTTCTATTTTTCTCAATAAGTCCAAATCATATTCAACGTCCTGGGTAACATTTGGGATATGTATGCAACAATGATCTATCCTATCCCTCAGGTATCCACAAACTCCATGTTCTTTTAGTAAGAGCATATCTAGAGCCATCCTATTTTGTAGGGTCATCTTCAAAGTGGCTTGTAACTGTAAATTTAGTTGTTTAAACCCTTTCCTTGTTATATTGGCTAATCTTTCCACTTGACCCGTCAACTTATATAACCAATCCCTATTCCTGTAAGTTGCCAAGGGAGTCAATAAGGATTCTAAGGCCCATCCAAGTTTCACTCCTGTCGAGGGTTCATTCCAATCATCATCATCAATTTGTGATCTTTTTGTCCATATTAACTTTAAATTTTCAGAATCTCCCCTAAAGGGAGCTTTCTTCCAGATTGGACATAATGTCAGCATTCCTAAAGTGATTTGTTTTACTTTCCCGTCCACCGGTCAATGGGTGGTCCAAGTTCCATCACTCATTGCCCAAACTAAATGCCCTGGGCTCAGTATTGTAGATTTCCCACAACTACATACTGTTCCTCTTTTAATTTTATAGGTATTAGTCAAATTTAAATTGTTCTTGAGTCCTCTACACCAACACCTATATTTCAGTGCAGCTGCTAAGGGAGGAACTTCTTGGACTGCTCTATAAACTGCACTGCAATTATATCTTTTTACAATTCCACCAGGGTACTATGTCTTCCTTTTCCCTGGATGTGGTTCCCCTGTCATTAACTGATGGGAAAACTGTAAAGACTGTTCCGTCCCAGGTAAAACACCATGAAGTATTAGCCATATATTGAAATTGAGATAAAATAGCCGTAGACCACACTGAATCCCATGCAACCTCTGCCTCTCGCTTAGTCTGATTTTCACAATTACGGACTACACGTCCAGCTTCCTTGGGATCATGTACAGGGAGGCCTCTACTTATTTCTTTGCATAATTGTTCATCCCTTGTGCTTACTGCGCTCAAATATGTTGTTAAGATTCCCCATGGAATTGATTCACCTACTGCTCTTGGAATTGGAAGACGTGTGGTTATTTGGGTTACATTTTGTAAATTTGCAAATTCTTTTATCAATCCTACCATTAAATTTTCTTCTGGGGTTCTTTTGGGATGTGTATTAGTTGTCCTACTTCGTCTTCAACTTTCCCTTCCAATTGGTCTATTGTTACCCCAAACAATGCTCCCAACATCATCAGTTTCCAAATCAAAACCCATTTTTCCACATTTTCCAATGATAATTCCTTAAACATGTTTTAAAGTCAATTTTGCAGCCTCTGAATCCCTATTAATGACCTTCCATGATGGGGCTTTCTTCACTTGGGTGTAGTGTATTCCTGGTTCCACTCCTCCAACCTTGATTGCAGTATAAGTTGTTAACAGTACCTGGAATGGTCCCCTCCACTTTTCCTGCAGTGGTTCAGAGTTCCAAGTTTAAAGATCACCTGGCTGATATTGATGTACAGGCGTATCCAAGGCAAGTGACCTAGTCAGCACAATATATCTCCGAAGCGCTCCAAGGACTTTTCCTAAAGAAATTAGATACACTTTCAAATCAGTTTCCCCAGCTACCTTCATATCCCCTGGGATAAAAGGAGTCTGGTATGGTTTCCCATACAGGACTTCATATGGACTTATACCGTCTCTTGATCTTGGTTGGATCCTGATTCTCAAGAGAGCTAGTGGTAAAGCCTGTGACCACTTCAAAGATGTTTCCTGACAAATTTTACTTATTTGTCTTTTCAACATTTGATTCAATCTCTCAATTTTTCCACTCGCTTGTGGCCTCCAAGGGGTATATAAGACCCATTTTATACCCAAAATTTTACTGATCTGTTGAACTACATCTGCCACAAAGTGTGGTCCCCTATCAGAAGACATTCCCGATGGCACTCCAAATCTTGGTATTATTTCCTTCAACAACACTTTAACTACCTCCCTAGCTTTGTTGGTGTGGCAAGGGAAAGCTTCCGGCCATCCAGAAAATGTATCAATTAGTACTAATAAATACCTGTATCCATTTTGTCTGGGTAACTCAGAGATATCATTTGCCAGTAATCTCCTGCAGAATTTCCTTGTTTTATCATTCCTAGAGGTGGCCTCTTTTGGTTCATGGGGTTATTTTTAAGGCAGATTGGACGCTTAGCTATTATTGATTTAACTATTCCTGTCATTCCTACACATACTACAGATGTTTTTAAACTTGAAACCATAGCATCTACTCCCCAATGTGTTTGTTCATGTTTTTCCTTTGTGAGTTCTGTCATAATTTGCAGGGTTACTATCAGCTGTTTTTCTGATGTCACCCATCATCCCTCTGCATTTTGTGATGCTTCTAATTGTTTTGCTAATTGCTCATCCAATTTATTGTACTTTGGTTCCAAATCTAATAATTTTGTTTGTTTTACTGGTACTAGTGCAAGGATACCTCGTTCTGCGGCCTCTTTTGCAGCTTTGTCTGCCAATCGATTACCTATACTTACAGCCGTCTGACCAAACTGATGAGCTTTACAATGCATTACCGCCACTTCTTTCGGTCTCTGCACATCTTCCAGGAGTTGGAGAATTTCTTCCTTATATTTGATTGATGTTCCTTGGGCTGACAGTAGTCCTCTTTCTTTCCAGATGGCTCCATGAGCATGGATTACGCCAAACACACATTTAGAATCAGTCCAAATATTCACCCTTTTCCCTTCAGCTATTTGTAGAGCCCGCCTCTGCGGGAGAAGGATGGACTTCACAACTCAGAGTTATATTCCGAAGCCATTTATTGTCTTGTCTGACTCCAATATATATCATAATTTTTGCTTAGCCACTGCACACACACACTCATGATTGGTTACAGCTTGTTACACACATTATTGCAATTGGCTATATACAAAATATCACGTGCTGTCCACGCGCCTCTCAAACAGTCAGGATTCGCTGCCTGCAGGTGTCCATGCGCTCCTTTGCTGCTTCCTAGTTGTTTACCACAGCTCCTTCTCCTCAAGGCCGAGCCGTGCAGATATCCAGCTGTTTACCAGCTTCTCAATGCCACAGCTCCTTCTCCTTAAGGTTGAGCCATGCAGGGTGATCCCAACATCTCCCCCTTTTTGTTTATCTATAAACAAAACCTGATGGATCATTCGCAACCCGAGGACTGTGAGGAAGATGGACCATCTGTACGTTCTTGTATCGTCCTGTGCCGCGAACTCAGCCCAGCAGTCAGTAGGTGCCAGCTCTACGTGGGCGTCCCCACGGAGGCAACGATGGCCTTGCCGTACACTGGCCCACTGCCCTTTGGGAAATCCCAGTCTTTATAGCAGAGGAACGAGTTTCGACACACGTTGCCAGCGAGTGTCGGAACATGCCTTGGTTGTCACCTTTTAACACAGGGAGCCTATGGCGTATGCACCCGCTGGCCAGGCATGCTGCACACGCCACAGCCACCCTGTCTATTGGTTCGTAGGCTTTGTTCACACGGCATATTACCATAATCCAGCAGTCACATATCAACTATGCTTAAGCCAATAGCAGAATGTTACAAGGCAAACAATTCTAGCTGTACTACTCCTAGCGATGGAAAAAGCACCTGCACAAAGCTATGAAAACCAATATTATATCTTACCAAAGGATTTGTAGTTATAGAGCGCTTTGCCCTAAAAGCTTTCCATGTTCATCTCATGATACCACTAATTTCAGTGTGATTTACCCATACATTTTCTTTTGGCTGAGGTGGCATCCAGGTTGCGATGACACCTTATAGTCTCAAGATGTGTCTGACGACGATGATGGTGACTGTTTTGCCCATGGTTTTACCCATTTTGCGGGTACCCAACGAGTCCCAGAATCTGTAATGACACAAGCGTAACCTCGTCCCCAGGTTAGCAGTTGAAAAGGTCCTTCCCACATATTCTTTTCCAAATTTTTAACTTTTACTTGCACATTTTGTGTTAACTCAAACAGACTTCCTGTCATTCCCTTTACATGTTTTATTATGGGAGGTACTGTTTCTCCTTCTGCTAGACGCAAATAATTTAACACATATAAGGCTTTATTCAAACGTTCCTGGGGTGGTGTGGTAGCCTCTCCCCCTTTTTGTTTTTGCAATAAACACTTCAGGGAATGATTCATTCGTTCAACAAAAGCTTGTCCAGTTGGGGAATGCGGTATTCCAGTGTTATAAATGATTTAGTCCCAAACAGGATTCCTATTCAAATTTACAATTTATTAAGCGAATAGAGGCAAGCAAACAGCGCTGGGTGCGCTGGGAGTCTCTGCTCCACCAAGACGCACGCGGTTCAGTTCCTGTTTCTGGTTTATATCCTGTCCGTTAATACATATTCATGAATAGGCGTGTCTTCTAATACATATTAATGAACAGGCGTGTCTTCTTCAGCACACGCCCTCTTCTCCTGCTAGAGTCTTCTCGAATCTTCCTCGGCGTGCCCCCAGGATGACCCCAAACCTTATGCATGCACTTTCTTTACACAATACTATGCGGTCAGTGGTCAAACTGGTTTGAGCTGATATACCAGCAAAGTAGTTTAACTTTCTCCTGTAAAATACCCCTTTTTATGGTGCAGGAGAAATCCATGAAAGTACAGAAGATTCCACTTCATCACACGAATCAGATAAACATATTTCACACCAGTAACATGCGTCACTCCCCATTGAGCAAAAAAATCGTTGTGTTGACTGGGCTACATAACAAGGACCATGATCGGTTTTAATTTGTAGGGGTATACCATGGGCTGCGAATGCAGCTCGCAAATGCTTTTCCACATGCCTAGTAGTTTCTCCTGTTTGTGCAGTGGCCCAAACTACTGCAGAATAGCAATCAATTGAAACATGAACATATTTAAATCTTCCAAAGTCAGCGACATGTGTCACATCCATCTGCCATAGTTGTAGTGAATGCAATCCTCGGGGATTTACTGTAATCGCGATACCTGGGCCTATTTGTTGACAATCAGCACAAGTCTGTATAATAGCTCTAGCGTCACCTGCACTTAAATTAAATTGTCTCGCTAAAACTTTGGCAGATTGGTGGAAAAAGGCATGAGAGGCTTGTGCTTGACCTAAACGGTCCGGGGCAGGTCCAGCCCATACTGCGGCAGTCAGCCGATCGGCTCTTGCATTTCCTTCCACCAATTCCCCTGGAAGGTTGGTGTCCTGGTTTCAGCCAGGATAGAGGTGTTTTTTTTCACAGAAGCTAGTGTGAGACTGTGTTTTGGATTTGGGATGAGAAACTGTTGATAATGTGCTGATGTTTTGGGTTGTTGCTGAGCAGTCAAGGACAGTCCAGCTTCTTGTGCTGGCCTGCCAGCGAGCAGGCTGGGGATGCACGGGGAGCTGGGAGGGGACACAGCCAGGACAGCTGACCCAGACTGGCCAAAGAGATATTCCCTACCATCCGACGTCATGTCCAGTACATAAACTGGAGTTGGCCGGGGGGCGGAAATCGCTGCTCGGGGATGGGCTGTCGATCACGGGGTGGTGAGCAATTTCTGTATTGGGCCTCACTTGTTCTTGTACATTCCTTTGTTGGTATTATCATTGTTGTTTCCTTCTTTCTTTCTGTCCTGTTAAACTGTGTTTATCTCAACCCATGAGGTTTTTTTTTTCCCAATTCTCTTCCCCGCCCCACTGTGGGAGGGGGAGTGAGCGAGAGGCTGAGTGGTGCTTAGTTGCCGGCTGGGGCTAAACCACGACAGTCCTTTTTGGCACCCAACGTGGGGCCCGAGGCTTGAGATAATAACGGTTGCAAGTCACAATATCAGTTTATTTGATTTGCATGATGCTCTTGTCTTTGCTGTACATGTTAAGGATCGGTGTTGGTTTCTGCGGGCTGCTGCACTCTGCGATGATTAGTAATGTCTCGCCTGTGAGTTTTGTTTTTAGAGCACTGACCTTGAGCTTAATGTGGTATCATCTGAGCTCTGTACTAAAGCCGTTACTGTATTTTGGCTACTGTCTTGTGGAGACGATTAGCAATTATACTTCTGCCTCTGAAAGGTTTTTTATGGAGGAAATGCAGAATGGTACCTTTGCTACCCTCTATCATAACATTTGCTCCTTCATCACAAGAATTTTTCAGTATTTTGAACACCCTTGGGTAGTTATAATACCTCTATTGCTACTTCTGGGGAACATTGTTTCAGTTTTGTCTAAGGTTGGCAAGCAATTTAAGAATATCACTCAGAGATCTGCCCCAAGGCTGGATAGTTATGAATGGCAGGGTGTGTGGAACAGCATGGGCAAATGCCTGGGGCGGTGGGCACCTCCGGTGTTTTGGAACTTCACTCCCGAACAAGTGCAGAATCCTGATAAACTAGCAGAATATTTGGAAGAAGTATGCTGTCGGCCTGGCAGCTCCAAGGAGACACAAATCATTGCAATGTGCTGGGGCCTGGCCCATGCCTACCGGGCTCTATTTAACACTGTGCAAAGGGGAGAGAGGCTCTCTGGGTCTGATGGCAATGTGGCAGGCACTGTGACTACTCCAACCGCCACGGCGGGCACTGTAGCTACTCAGACTGTTGCAGCTGAACCAGAGAACTAGCCCATCCCAGTATCAGTTGCCCCTGTACAAAAGAAGAAATCTTGGAAGCGGAAGTCAGCTCGTTTAGTAAGGGAGGAGGAAGATATTTCTAAGAAGGAGACAGAGGAAGAGAGTGAGGAGGCAGAGTGCTCTGAAGCAGAGCCATCACAAGCACAGAAGAGGGAAGAGAGCGTGTCATCGCTTGAAGAGGAGGAAGAGGAAGAACTCATAAAAGAGACGGTGACTACCCGATCTCTATCCCTGAGTGAATTGCGAGATATGCGAAAGGATTTCAGCCGTCGTCCAGGTGAGCACATTGTCACCTGGCTGCTCCGATGCTGGGATAATGGAGCCAGTAGCCTGGAATTAGAGGGTGGGGAAGCCAAGCAGCTGGGATCCCTTTCTAGAGAAGGGGGCATTGACAAAGCAATTGGAAAAGGTGCACGAGTCCTCAGCCTCTGGAGATGACTCCTGTCAGGTGTGAAGGAAAGGTATCCCTTCAAGGAAGATGTTCTATGTCACCCAGGCAAGTGGACCACCATGGAGAAAGGTATCGAGTACCTGAGGGAGCTAGCTGTGCTGGAAGTGATTTATGGTGACTTGGACAGTGCGCAATCATCCAAAGACCCAGATGAAGTCAATTGCACGCGACCTATGTGGCAGAATTTTGTACGGAGTGCACCATCATCATATGCCAACTCATTAGCAGTAATGGCCTGGAAAGACTGAGAGAGACTAATGGTGGATGAATTGGCTGGCCAACTCTGGCAATACGAAGCAAGTCTCTCTTCCTCCCTACGGGCCTGCGTCTCTGCTGTAGAGAAACTGTCCCAGGAGTTCCGGCAATTCAAAGAGGATATGCCCTACCCTCCACCCGTACAGACCAGTGTCTCAGCCATTAGGAGTAAGCGCTCTTCTGTTCAAGAGAGAAGATATAGAGGATACACACCGCGAGCCACCCTGTGGTTCCACTTGCGTGACTACAGAGAGGACATGAGGAGGTGGGATGGAAAACCTACCTCGACCCTAGAGGCATGAGTACGTGAGCTGCAAGGAAAGACAATTACAAAAGGGGGTTCAGGTTCCTCCAGAAAAATCGTCGCTCCACTTTCCAGTGGGCAGCTTCCCAGAAAGAATAGAAGAGCTGATCTTACCTCTGATCCTCTTGAAGGGACTTCTGATTCCTATTTACAAGAAGTGGGTAACGAGTACTATGAGCAGGACTAGAGGGTCCCTGCCTCCAGCCAGGTGGAGGAGAGGGATAACAGAGTTTATTGGACTGTGTGGATTCAATGGCCTGGCACGTCAGAGCCACAAGAGTATAAGGCTCTAGTGGACACTGGTGCACAGTGTACCCTAATGCCATCAAGCTGTAAAGGGGCAGAACCCATGTGTATTTCTGGAGTGACAGGGTGATTCCAACAGCTGACTGTACTGGAGGCCAAAGTGAGCCTAACTGGGAATGAGTGGCAAAAGCACCCCATTGTGACTGGCCCAGAGGCTCCGTGCATCCTGGGCATAGACTACCTCAGGAGAGGGTATTTCAAGGACCCAAAAGGGTACCGGTGGGCTTTTGGTATAGCTGCCTTGGAGATGGAGGAAATTAAACAGCTGTCCACCTTGCCTGGTCTCTCAGAGGACCCTTCTGTGGTGGGGTTGCTCAGGGTCAAAGAACAACAGGTGCCGATCGCTACCACAACAGTGCACCGGCGGCAATATCGCACCAACAGAGACTCCCTGATCCCCATCCATGAGCTGATTCGTCGGCTGGAGAGCCAAGGAGTGATCAGCAAGACTGGCTCACCCTTTAACAGCCCCATATGGCCAGTGTGAAAGTCTAATGGAGAGTGGAGACTGACAGTAGACTATCGTGGCCTGAATGAAGTCACGCCGCCACTGAGCGCTGCCGTGCCGGACATGCTAGAACTTCGATATGAACTGGAGTCAAAGGCAGCCAAGTGGTATGCCACCATTGATATTGCTAACGCGTTTTTCTCAATCCCTTTGGTGGCAGAGTGCAGGCCACAGTTTGCTTTCACTTGGAGGGGTGTCCAATACACCTGGAATCGGCTTCCCCAGGGGTGGAAACACAGCCCTACCATTTGCCATGGACTGATACAAACTGCACTGGAACAGGGTGAAGCTCCAGAGCATCTGCAATACATTGATGACATCATCGTATGGGGCAACACAGCAGAAGTATTTTTCAAGAAAGGGAAGAAAATAATTCAAATCCTTCTGAAAGCTGGTTTTGCTATAAAACAAAGTAAAGTCAAGGGACCTGCACAAGAGATCCAGTTTTTAGGAATAAAATGGCAAGATGGATGTCGACAGATCCCAACGGATTTGATAAACAAAATAACAGCTATGTCTCCACCAACTAGCAAAAAAGAAACACAAGCATTTCTGGGCATTGTGGGTTTCTGGAGAATGCATATTCCAAATTATAGTCTGATTGTAAGCCCTCTTTATCAAGTGACCCGGAAGAAGAACGATTTTAAATGGGGCCCTGAGCAACGACAAGCCTTCGAACAAATCAAACAGGAGATAGTTCATGCCGTAGCCCTCGGGCCAGTCCGGGCAGGACAAGATGTTAAAAATGTGCTCTACACGGCAGCCGGGGAGAATGGCCCTACCTGGAGTCTCTGGCAGAAGGCACCAGGAGAGACTCGAGGTCGACCTCTAGGGTTTTGGAGTCGAGGATATAGGGGATCTGAGTCTCGCTATACTCCAACTGAAAAGGAGATATTGGCGGCATATGAAGGAGTTCGAGCTGCCTCAGAAGTGGTTGATACTGAAGCACAGCTCCTCCTGGCACCCCGACTGCCGGTGCTGGGCTGGATGTCCAAAGGGAGGGTCCCCTCTACACATCATGCGACTGATGCTACGTGGAGTAAGTGGGTCGTGCTTATTACACAGCAGGCTCGAATAGGAAACCTTAATCGCCCGGGAATCTTGGAAGTGATCATGGACTGGCCAGAAGGCAAAGATTTTGGAATATCACCAGAAGAGGAGGTGGCGCGTGCTGAAGAGGCTCCACCATATAATGAACTGCCAGAGAACGAAAGGCAATATGCCCTGTTTACTGATGGGTCCTGTCGTATTGTAGGCAAACATCGAAGGTGGAAAGCTGCTGTATGGAGCCCTATACGACGAGTCGCAGAAGCTGCTGACGGACAAGGTGAATCAAGTCAGTTTGCAGAGGTGAAAGCCATCCAGCTGGCTTTAGATATTGCTGAACGAGAAAAATGGCCAATACTCTTTATAGTGACTCATGGATGGTGGCAAATGCTCTATGGGGGTGGCTACAGCAATGGAAGCAGAGCAACTGGCAACGCAGAGGCAAGCCCATCTGGGCTGCTGAATTGTGGCAAGATATTGCTGCCCGACTAGAGAATCTCGTCATAAAAGTACGCTGTGTAGATGCTCACGTACCCAAGAGTCGGGCCACCGAAGAACATCAAAACAACCATCAGGTGGATCAGGCTGCTAAGATTGAAGTGGCTCAGGTGGATCTGGACTGGCAACATAAGGGTGAATTATTTATAGCTCGGTGGGCCCATGACACCACAGGCCATCAGGGAAGAGATGCAACATATAGATGGGCTCGGGATCGAGGGGTGGACCTGACCATGGATGCTATTGCACAGGTTATCCATGAATGTGAGACGTGTGCTGCAATCAAACAAGGCAAGCGGTTAAAGCCCCTCTGGTATGAAGGATGATGGCTGAAATATAAATATGGGGAGGCCTGGCAGATTGACTATATCACACTTCCACAAACTCGCCAAGGCAAGCGCTATGTGCTTACCATGGTGGAAGCAACCACCGGATGGCTGGAAACATACCCTGTGCCCCATGCCACCGCCCGGAACACTATCCTGGGCCTTGAAAAGCAAGTCTTATGGCGACATGGCACCCCCGAAAGAATTGAGTCAGACAATGGGACTCATTTCCGAAACAACCTCATAGACACCTGGGCCAAAGAGCACGGCATTGAGTGGGTGTATCACATCCCCTATCATGCACCAGCTTCTGGAAAAATTGAACGATACAACGGACTGTTAAAGACTACCCTGAGAGCAATGGGTGACGGGACATTCAAACATTGGGATAAACATTTAGCAAAAGCCACCTGGTTAGTCAACACTAGGGGATCTACTAATAGAGCCGGCCCTGCCCAATCAAAACTTCTACGTACTGTAGAAGGGGATAAAGTCCCTGTGGTGCATGTGAGAAACATGCTGGGGAAGACAGTCTGGGTTACTCCTGCCTTAGGCAAAGGCAAACCCGTTCGTGGGATTGCCTTTGCCCAGGGACCTGGGTACACTTGGTGGGTAATGCGGAAGGATGGGGAAGTCCGATGTGTACCTCAAGGAGACTTGATTTTGGGTGAAAACAGTCAATGATTTGAATTGTATTATGTTAATTGTTCAGTATGACATTACTACTATGGCTGCTATCTGCCATATCAATGGTATTATAGTAAGAATCACCCAGACTGATGAAGAATGAGCTTCACTGAAACCAAGCAATGTGCAGCAGTGATGGAACCAGAACTGGCTTCAGCAGCTTGCGCCCAACAAATCCCTCGAGACCGACATCTTCGACCTGGAGATCATGGACATGGACCGTGCCAGATGACAATCCAACACCACATACCATCTCCCCTGCCCTGAGAGACTGCTATGATGGATGAAGCCCAGGGTCATGGACTGAATGAACTCCACAGACATTTTGAAGTGATGGCCCATGGACTAAGAAAGTGATATCTGTGTGTATATATTAAAAGACAGGAAGAGTGAAAATGAATAATTGGAATGTATTGAAAAGTATAGGACCCGGGCATGACATAAATGGTATGGAATAAGGGGTGGATACACAGTGCCCGCCGTGGACTAGTGCCCGTCTCACATTAGCTTCTGTGAAGAAAACCAGCTCTATCCTGGCTTAAACCAGGATAGTTGGTATGGCTGCGTATATGCATAACGTAATAAGGATGTCGTCTTTTCTGCAATAAAAACCAAAGCGTGCTAAATTGATGATATAGCTGTTCCTGCTGTACTTGTCTGAGGATTGAACCTTCCAATCTACATATAAAGAATAAAGCTACATATAAAGAATCAGTAATTATATTTACTGGTTCTTCAGACCATAATTTAAAGGCTTCAATTACTGCCTGTATTTCTACCTTTTGAACTGATCCTGGCATGACAAGTACCCCTTCTTTCCATTCTCCATGCTCTCGCCATACTCTTGCTGCCTTGCCTGTTTTCCCACCACCATCCATAAATACTGTAGCACCTTGAACTGGATATTGACTACACTTTGATTTTTTCTTCTACTTCATGATTTTTAAAAAAGGTAAACATTTTGTGTGATGGATAATGAATCTGAATGTCACCTTCAAATCCTGCTAATGCAGTTTGGAAGGGAACAGAGTGCTGCAAAGCCCAAGTCCAATATTCTTGTTGTAATGGTATTAAAATCATTTTCGGGTCCTTTGCTGATATATCAATAATTCTGTTGCGCCCTTTCATAATCAAATTTGCAAAACACTCTGCTTTCCTGGTGATGGTTTTTCTCTGATGCTGAGGCAAAAAGACCCACTCTAAAATTCTCAATGGGTCTGCTTTTGCTTCTAGCTTTATTATCAACTGTATTATAAGTGCATAGGGATGTCGCTCATGATTGATTACTGCCAAAGTGATCCCTATCGAGGGGTCTACCCTAGAACTAAATGCTTGAGTCACCTTTTCAGAAATGTTTGCTACTGCTTCCCGGGCTTCCTTGGTCATTTGCCAAGGAGAGTTTAACCTACTATCCCCTCACAGCAGCTGAACCAAGGGCTCCATATCTTGGTTTGTGATCCCACAAATAGGTCGAATCCAGTTAACGTCTCCTACCAATTTTTGTACATCATTTAATGTTTTAATCTGAATTCTCAATTCAACCTTCTGGGGGGTCACCGACGTTTCAGTGATCATCCACCCCAAGTACCTCCAAGGCGCTTCAGCTTGTATCTTCTCCGGCGCTACTTGCAGCCCACTTTGTCTTAAAAGCTCAACGAGCTCTCCGATCATTTCTTCCGGATTTAATTGATCACCGGCCAACAGTATGTCATCCATATAATGATAGATGAAATATTGAGGCCACCTTTTTCTGATTGGCTGTAAAGCCCAATTTACATAAATTTGACACATCGTGGGTGAATTTTTCATGCCTTGTGGCAATACTGTCCAATGATATCTTTGCATGGCTTGCGCCTTGTTTGTACTTGGGACTGAGAATGCAAAATGTTTGGCATCCTCTTCATGCAGAGGGATTGTAAAAAAGCAATCTTTGACATCTATAATCAAAAGGTTCCAATACTTCGGTATCATACAGGGAGATGGTAGCCCTGGTTGCAAGGCTCCCATGTCCACTATAACCTTATTGACTTCTCACAAGTCATGTAATAGTCTCCATTTTCCACTTTTCTTTGGAATCACAAAAATAGGTGTGTTCCAAGGACTAGTGGTTGGCACAATATGGCCTTTTTCTAGCTGTTCTTTTACCAAATCTTCCAGGTGAGCGACCTTTTCTGCGGTCAGCGGCCATTGATTTACCCACACTGCATCATCGGTTTTCCATTCCAGTTTGAGCACAGGTCGCGTTTCAATGGTCGCTACCGAAAACCTTGCAGATCGCTAGAGAGTGATATATTCATTTGACTCAATACATCCTGCCCAAACAGACTTAATGGCAAGACGGCTACATAGGGTCGTACTGAACACACTAGCCCGTCTGTTTTTTCACAGGTTAGAGTTGTTACGCTCTGTTGTGTTGCAGAAAACCCACCAACCCCTACAAGTCCGTGAGGTGGAGACTGAGCCAGCCAGCCTGGCGGCCACTCTCGCTGACTGATTATGGTCACATCAGCTCCTGTATCCACTAACATATCGATGGTCCATTGTTGCGGTCACACAGTGGGGTCAGGATGCCTAAACTTCATTTTCCAAGTTGGTTTTCTTCTGCTGATAGCTAATGCTAGAAAGATTTGTGGTCTTCCTGTTGAGCCAAACCCTCCATTCCCCCTCACTGATTGCACCGCCTGAGGTACAGAAGCAGTAAAAGGCACCAATTGTGCAATACGTGTGCCTGCAGGAACCGCAACAGGAGGAGATGGAGTCCACAACATTACTTTGATGGTTTCCGTATAATCAGCGTCAATGACTCCAGGGAGAACAAAAAGTCCCTGCTTTGTTGCTGAAGATCGTCCTAATAACAAAGCACTCAATCCATATCCTAATGGTCCATTCGTGTTAGTTGGGACATCATAAACCGACATGTCCCATAAGGTAACTTCTACTGTTGACAAGGGTGTTGGTCTCTTCTCCCAAGTAACTAGCAATAGGACAAGAGGAAATGGCCTCAAGTTGCGCCAGGGGAGGTTTAGATTGGATATTAGGAAAAATTTCTTCGCTGAGAGGGTGGTCAGGCATTGGAACAGGCTGCCCAGGGAGGTGGTGGAGTCGCCATCTCTGGAAGCGTTCAAAAAACGTGTGGATGTGGCGCTTCAGGACATGGTTTAGGGGACATGGTGGCGCTGGATTAATGGTTGGACTTGATGATCTTGAAGGTCCTTTCCAACCTAGTGATTCTGTGATTCCGGCGCTCCCTCTGGTTCGGGCGCTGAGGCTTGCCAAGCAGCCTGGTGGTGCTTCCCCATTAGTGTCGTCGTGCGGGGTGCCTTCGTGCTCGGTCGCCCGTTTCCCAATTTCATACCAACCTGATGATACTTTGAACAACATTCTGAGGCTTGATGACCAAATTTTTGACATCAACCACATGGTGCTCCTGCTGGGCCTATTCCTTGCTGAAAGGGTCCTTGTTGGAAGGATTTATGACCTGTCTCAATCTGCCTAGGTCCTTTCCTTGTGGCCTTGCGCTGAGCTCTAAAATGGCCTGTTTTTCCACAATTAAAACATTTTTTCTCCCCTTTTTCATTTATAAATGGCTTAATTGCTGCTGCAAAGGCACTTGCGAGTGTCTCTGCCTGATGTGTGGCAGAGCCTACTCTGTTGCAGGCTTCTACCATTTGTACTAACGTTGCTTCTTTTGGCAAAGCTAACAAAATTCTTTTACAATCTACATTGGCATTTTCTACTGCCAAATTCAACAACACTGCTAGTTTTGCGTCTTCATTGGTATACACCTTATTCAAAGCGTCTCTCAGACGATCAACAAAAGACATATATGGTTCATCTCTCCCTTGTCTAATTTGAGTGTAAGATGGTGCCTCTTTCCCTCCTCAGGGACGGTTCGCAACGCATTCAATACTAGTCGCCCAACTAATTGCAAGGCTTCTAAGGGCAGCTGAGCTTGCAACCTAACATCCACAAATGGTCCCTGGCCTGTCATTTGTTCCATAGTAATGTTCTGAAGCGGATCGCCGTCTTGACGCTCCAGGTTTCTCAGGGCTTCTTGCATACAGAGTTTATACCATCTGTCTGCCCACAATAACCTTTGGGTTGGTGTCAACAACATATCTATCATCTGCCGACAATCCCATGGTGTAAGAACCATTCCCGTGAATATGTTATCTAATAGAGCTTGCGTGAAAGGTGATTGCAAGCCATAATTTTGCACTGCCTTCCGCGCTTCCTTAATCAAGTCCCAATGAAATGGGTCCCAGCGATTGGGCCCGTGAGGCTGTACACTAACGGGAAATGCCATCGGTAACTCCGTTTCCTTGTCTTTCATCGCTCCTAAAAAAACGTCTTTCCACCGCTCCCTAGGGTCGCCTTTCATTCTAGGCTCTTGCCTCCCTATAGTCTCTACAACAGGCTCTTCTCCTTCGTCTTTGCTATCAGGCAAAGGGGGCCGTAAAGGTGGCAGGGGCTCGGCTGAGGGCTTCAAAACTACGGCTTTCGATCGGTTAAGTCTGGGTGGTTTCGGGGGTGGTGAAGCCCGCCCCATCAATCTTTCACACGGGCACACAGGGGAACATTGAGTACATTGTTCTGGGCAGCTTTGTCCCGTCTTGCCTTCATATACATCATCATAGATCTGTTTCTCTGACTTATCTAATGCGGCCAGTTCACCCGGTGCATCTGGCACCTCAGGCGGTGCAGTCGGAGTTGCTGAAGGTCCTGGACCCTCTGACTCGGTTAAAAAGGGATTGGTTGAAGGGGGTTTAACAGCCTCCTCCATATCAGCTGCAGCTTTTCTCTCTGCCTTCAAGGCTTTTAATGTGGTTAATATCAATTTCCATGCTGTCACTAACTCTGCGGCGGTTTTCTCAATATGCTCCCATAACATTTTTCCTATCTCCTCCCACGTCTGTGCCTTAAACGCCACAGACAGATCGGGGGGGTACCCTTTCTTTCGGCTCCAAATTAGAAGCCTTCTAAGTATATATTCATCATATTTCAGTCCTCTCTTAGAGAGCATGTGCAGCAGGAGTCTGACTATCGCCCCTTCTTCATGCGATGTGTTCTGCCCCATGCCGCCCCGGTTGCTCGCCTCACCTTGCTGGGTGCTTTTCTGTTGCAACGTATTCCTTTTTCTTTTTCCTTGCGTCAGTCCCGCTGACTGCAATTCTTCCAACCGGGCTTCTCCCGCGGCGTCCTCTGCGCTCGACCGGTGTTCAACAATGAGATCCCAGAGATTGTATCACATCGGGGTCACCAGTTGCAGGAGAAGGATGGACTTCACAACTCTATGAGAGTTATATTCCGAAGTCGTTTATTGTCTTGTCTGACTCCAATATATATCATAATTTTTGCTTAGCCACTGCACACACACACTCATGATTGGTTACAGCTTGTTACACACATTACTGCAATTGGCTATATACAAAATATCACGCGCTGTCCATGCGCCTCTCACACAGTCAGGATTCGCTGCCTGCAGGTGTCCATGCGCTCCTTTGCTTCCTCTTAGTTGTTTACCACAGTTCCTTCTCCTCAAGGCCGAGCCGTGCAGATATCCAGCTGTTTACCAGCTTCTCAATGCCACAGCTCCTTCTCCTTAAGGTCGAGCCATGCAGGGTGATCCCAACACGCCTCAACGCCACCAATTCTGCTTTCTGTTCTGAGGTACTTACAAGTAGTGTCCTTAATTCCAATACCTCAGGGGTGGTGATGACAGCATATCCAGCCATTCGTTTTCCTTCTCGTACAAAACTGCTTCCATCTGTGTATAACTCCAGATCAGGGTTTTCCCAGAGGTTCATCTCTCAGGTCTGGTCTACTGGAATAAACTTGTTTAATAGTTAACAAACAGTCATGCTCTAAATTTCCTGTTGGATTCTCTGTTGACAAAAACATCGCTGGATTAAGAATCGGTGTGGTTTTCAATTCCACATCATCTTGTTCCAATAGGACAACCTGATACTTCAGCATTCTGCTGGGGAATAGCCAGTGACCCCCCTTTTGCTCTAGAACAGTTATTACCATATGCGGTACGTACACCACCATCTTTTGACCCATGGTCAGTTTTCGAGCTTCTTGGATCAGCAATACTGTTGCTGCCACAGTGCGTAAACATCCTGGCCATCCCTTGCTTACATTATCAAGTTGTTTGGAAAAATACCCCACTGGTCGCTTCCAGGTTCCCAGACGTTGCGTCAACACTCCAAGAGCCAGATGTTGCCTGTCATATGCAAACAGCTCAAAAGGTTTGGTCACATCAGGTAATCCCAGAGCAGGTGCCATCATTAATGTCTTTTTCAGTTCTTTGAATGATTTCTGACATTCAGGTGTCCAAGTCAGATACCAATCCTTGGATTCCTTTAAAGCCTCATATAGTGGCTTTGCATACAATCCATAATCCAAAATCCAAAGTCGGCACCACCCAATCATTCCCAGAAAAGCTCGCAATTCCTTTGGACTACTTGGTTCAGGAATTTGACAAATAGCTTCTTTCCTTTCATTTCCTAATCGTTTTTCGTCCTGTGGCAGGGCTCTCCCATTCAAAAGCAAATATGCTTTGGCTTCCTATATCCAGAGGTATGCAAAAGAAGGCATCCTTTAAATCTAGTACAGTAAACCATTTATGTTCCTCTTTCAAAGAAGTCTGTAAAATATATGGATTAGCCACTACTGGGTGTATATCTTGGACTATCTGATTTATAACTCTTTAAATCCTGAACCAATCGGTATTCCTTGCCTCCGGATTTCCTTACTGGTAATATAGGAGTGTTATATTCTGATTCACATTCCACTAATAGTCTATTTTCTAAAAATTTTGTAATCAACCCCTCTAATCCTTTTCGAGCCTCCCACTTAATAGGATATTGGTTTTGTCTCACCGGTTTGGCTCCAGGTTTTAAAATCACCTTTACCGGCTCTGCCAATTTAGATCATCCCGGAATTCCACTTGCCCAGACCAAAGGAATAACTGCATTTTCCACTTCTTCTGGAATCTGTTCTTCCCTGTAGGAATCCTGTAACATAAACACTCTTGCCTCTATGGCTTTTGATTCTGGTATTAACAATTTAATTTCTCCATCTTTGAAAGTTATTTGTGCATCTAATTTACTCAATAGATCTCGTCCCAACAAAGACAGTGGACATTCAGGCATATACAGAAACTGGTGAGTTACCCATTGTTTTCCCAATTTAAACTTTAATGGCTCTAAAAATGGCCAGTTTTCCTTTTGCCCTGTCGCACCAACAACATCTACTGATTTGTGACTAAATTTCCCTTTACATGTATTCAATACTGAGTAAGTAGCTCCAGAAACTCTATTTCTTCATTCCCTAGCTTCAATGTAACCAGACGTTCAGCTAGGGTTGATTCCCCCAGTCCCCTTCATAGTTCTTCATCCAGAGTCATTAATTTAATTGCCCGGAGAGCCGGATCTAATTCTCCTGCCTTAGGACATTCTCTTTTCCAGTACCCACACTCCTTGAAAGCAGCACATTGATCTTCTGCTAATCGGGGCTTTACTTTCCTCCTTTCTCCAATATTTATTTCCCAACCTCTTCCTCTACGTCTTCTATGATTTTCTGTTAAAATCGCTAATAATTTTCCATCCCTTTGGGCTTGCCTCACCTATTTTTCTTTTTCTCTATTCTTATATACAGCCCAGGCAATCTCAAGCATTTTACCCTAGCCACCCTTTCGGGATCCTCCCGATAAGTACCTGCAGTCTCTTTCCATGATCTTAAATCAGTAATTGAAAAAGGAACTTTCACCACCACTGAACCATCATTCCCCACCGCTTCTCAGAGAGGGCCTTGGAGGGAGACTGCTCCAGCTTCGCCTCTCCTTCCCCTCGTCCTTCTTGAAATTGGGCTAGATTCCCCTCTTTCTCTCTCCTTGGGAGAAGCAGGGAAATCATCATTGTCATTATCCAAATCTTGGATCTCTCTTTCTCTTTCCCACCTTCGGTGAGGGGCAATCATCAATTCAATATCTTCCTCCTCACCTCCCTTCCTCCAACCATTCTTTTTGGTCTTACAAGAAGAGCAACATTTCCCCGAGTTCCCATCACGTTTTCCTTTTTTCACAATCTTTACCGTGGGATCATACGGATGTATTCCACACTGTCTCTGCCACTCTGGATGATTTCGTAGCGTAAAGAACAAATCAACATAAGCCATTTCTTCCCATTTACCCTCCTTTTTACAAAACAACATTAATTGCAAGATGGTGTTATATTGCAATGTCCCATTTTCTGGCCATTTCTCCCCGCTTTCCAATCTATACATTGGCCACCAATGATTACAGTACTCAATTAATTGTTTCCGAGTCAGAGGATCACCCCCCAGATTTTTCCAATGCCGTAAAATACATCCCAAAGGTGTCTTTTGTGGGATAGATCTTTTACTCGGAAATGTTCCCATTTTCCCAAGACTAGTGGTTGCGATTGTGCACTATCACAGGCACTAGTCGGAGGGACCCCTGCTCTCCTCGAGGGTCCCTCTGGATCTTCTAGCCCCCTGCCAGAAATCCCCCAACCTTCTTACCTGGGCCCCTAGCCCAACCTTGCGAGGCTTTCACCGCGACTTATGGGCAGGCGTTACTCGTGAGGGTCTCGTACCCTCACCCTTTCCAGAGGTACCTTTCAGCCCTACTCTGCGTAGCTTTCGCCGCGCCTTACAAGCGAGCTAGTGGGACTCGAACCCACGTTACTTCAGTTCCTTAAAAGAATGCCTTATTACCTTTCCAGGGGACTTGCTCAGAATTCTTCCGTCCGGGGATCAGAGGTTCTCCCCGAGAATCCCTTGGTGCCAGCTGGAGGTCCTGTGATCCCACGGATCCGTTGAGATTCACAAGCAGTGTCCCATCTGGGTCGCCAAAACTGTCACCGAAATCGGGAATAAACCTCGTAACACCAATGTAGTGTTAAAAGGCAGGCATTCTTTATTCACGGCGCTGGGAACACGGGGGATAGCTCCTCCCAAATAATGTTGTGAAATATGTTTATCTGATTCGTGTGATGAAGTGTAATCTTCTGTACTTTCATGGATTTCTCCTGCACCATAAAAAGGGGTATTTTACAGGAGAAAGTTAAACTACTTTGCTGGTATATCAGCTCAAACCAGTTTGACGACTGACCGCATAGTATTGTGTAAAGAAAGTACATGCATAAGGTTTGGGGTCATCCTGGGGGCACGCCGAGGAAGATTCGAGAAGACTAGCAGGAGAAGAGGGCATGCGCTGAAGAAGACACGCCTGTTCATTAATATGCATTAACGGACAGGATATAAACCAGGACCGCGTGCGTCTTGGTGGAGCAGAGACTCCCGGCGCACCCAGCGCTGTTTGCTTGCCTCTATTCGCTTAATAAATTGTAAATTTGAATTGGAATCCTGTTTGGGACTAAATCATTTATAACAATTGGGGGCTCGTCCGGGATGGTCTTGGTTCCTGAATTCTGACTTGATCTAGGAGGGGCGCCCCACCATTTGGTGGCTCCTGATCGGGTCGGGACTAACGCCATCCTGAACCTGAATAGGGGCAAGCAAAGAATTTTATTTTTTTATGAGCTCCCTTGCCGGCTGCAGCAGTTTATTTTGCCTGTAATTCTGCGCGCGAAGATCCGAATGAAGACGACGGAGTCATAAGTATTTAAGGTGTATACCATTCGGTTGGGTAGGATTCGGTTGCCTGTGTGTGTAAGAGTGTGACTGAGACGGAACCTAGTTCCGAAGCGATTGTGGAGGTCTTCTAACCGCGGTTCCAATCTCCCGCGAGGGACTTGGGCGGTGAAGGACCGAAGCGATTCTTAGAGGATTCGTGGGTGGGTGATAGGTCTTAAACCCCCTGCAAGACACTCTTACCGGTAGCCAAGGGCTGTAGGAATTGGCACAGTAAAAATTCCTAGATGGGTCAGATGAAATCGAGAACCCAGGACCAGAAGAAAGGGAGCGAATTACTAGAAATACCTCCGGAGAGTCCATTAGGAATAATGATTGAAAATTGGAACGATAGGGGCCCCAGAAAAGGAAAAAGTAAATTAAAATTAGTTCAATATTGTATGGTAGAATGGCCAAAAGAACCTTTGAGACCACATGTCTTTTGGCCCGTTTTTGGATCTTTTGAAGACTGGGTCTGCCAGGCCTTAAATATATATGTTAATTCAAAGGAACCTTTTAGTCAGGAGGAAAGTGATTATGCAGGATTATGGGACAGAACTTTACGTTCTTTTCCAGCCTCAATACTTACATTAAAAACAGATGAAAAGTTTGAGGAAGAAGAAGAGGGGAAAAGTGAAAAGGAAAAAGATGATAAATGGGAGCCACTGGATAACCTACCGCCTCCATATTCTAATAATCCATCTCCGGCGGCGGCTCCCCCTCCGGTGGCCGTAGTACCTCTATCTGTAACACCGTTGCCCCTATCTCCACCACCAACAGCACCGGAATTAGATCGACCTCTGGCTGCATGTACGAGAAGTAGGACTGCTGTATCTGAGGGAGCTTCTCTATATCCCTTACGAGAAGTACCCCTCGGAGGCAATCAGGGAGGCATCGGGTTTGTGGCAGTCCCATTAAATACCACAGATGTAAGAAATTTCAAGAAAGAAATGGGGACCCTATTAGATGATCCCCTCGGAGTAGCTGAAAAACTGGACCAATTCCTAGGCCCCAATACCTATACCTGGGAAGAAATGCAGTCCATTTTAGGGATCTTATTTACCGCTGAGGAAAGGGGAATGATTAGACAAGCTGGAATGAGAATTTGGGAAAGACAGAATCAGGCAGGACCCCCAGGAGATCAGAAATGGCCAAATGTGGATCCCCACTGGGATCATCAATAACCCCAAGGAAGACAAAATATGAGGGATTTGAGAACGTTAATCATACAGGGAATAAGGGAAGCGGTTCCCCGAGGGCAAAACATTAATAAAGAATTTGTAAAATTATTAATTGGTCCCCATAAAGAGGAAGTTTTATTTTTAGTGGATACAGGGGCCGAAAAGTCAACCATTCAAAAACTTCCAAAAGGAATAGAAAAAGGGAAGAGTTACGTGTCAGTAGTAGGAGCAAAAGGAGAGCCTTTTAAAGTAAATATATTGAAAGATGTAGAAGTAGAAACAGAAAAGAAAATTTGTCTTAATGATTTACTTTTGCTCCCTGAAGCAGAATACAATTTATTAGGAAGGGATTTGATTTTGAAGTTAAACTTGAGCATTCAGAGTCAAGGGGACAAATTGCAGATTAAATTATACACTTTAACACAAGAGGATGAAGAAGCTATAAACCCCTCAGTGTGGTATAAGGAAGGGGAAACTGGAAAGATAAAAATGGACCCCATAAGGGTTCAAATAATAGATCCGCACTGCCCAATTAGAATCAAGCAATACCCTATACCTATGGAGGGTCGAATTAAAACCTGTAGTTGACAGACTTTTGGAAAAAGGAACCCTAGAACCATGTATGTCACCTCATAACATGCCCATTCTTCCCGTAAAGAAACCGGATGGGTCATACAGGATGGTGCAGGACTTAAGAGCTGTAAATCAGCGAACAATCACTAAATTCCCTGTAGTGGAGTCATATATCTCCCAAACATACTTGGTATAGTGTAATAGATTTGAAAGATGCTTTTTGGGCCTGTCCTCTGGATGAGGGATCCAGAGATTATTTTGCCTTTGAGTGGGAGGACCCCGAAACAGGATGAAAACAACAATTAAGATGGACTGTGTTACCACAAGGGTTTACAGAGTCACCAAATCTATTTGGACAAACTTTAGAAAAAATTCTACAAGATTTCACAATACCTAAGGAGGTAGAATTATTGCAATATGTGGACGATTTATTAGTAGCAGGAGAAACTGAAGAGGGGATCCGAAAAGCCACCATTAAATTGTTAAATTTTCTAGGGGAAAAGGGATTAAAGGTGTCCCGATCAAAGCTGCAGTTTGTAGAACAAGAAGTAAAATACTTAGGACATTGGCTGAGTAAGGGAAGGAAGAAGTTAGATCCTGATAGGGTAGCTGGGATTCTATCCTTAAGACCCCCACAAACTAAAACGGAAATTAGGCAAATACTGGGATTATTAGGATATTGTAGACCATGGCTTGAAAATTATAGTGATAAAGTAAAATTCTTATATGAAAAATTAACTAATAACCAACTTAAGTGGTTTATTGAAGATGATCAGAGATTTGAGGAAGTAAAAAAGGCATTAATACAAGCACCTGTACTGAGCCTCCCAGATCTAGAAAAACCTTTCTATCTCTTTGTGAAGACATCAAGCCAGACAGCATATGGAGTTCTTACTCAAGACTGGGCAGGAATCAAAAAACCCGTGGGGTATTGTTCTAAGTTACTTGATCCAGTAAGCAGAGGATGGCCTGCTTGTCTCCAAGCTTTGGTTGCTACAGCATTATTAATAGAAGAAGTTAGGAAGATTACCTTTAGTTCTCCTTTAAAAGTGTATACCCCACACAATGTCAGAAATGTTTTACAACAAAAAGCGGAAAAATGGTTAACGGACAGCCGAATCCTAAAGTATGAAGCAATACTAATAGACTCCCCTGACTTAGAACTGAGGGTGACTTCTGCTCAGAGTCCAGCACAATTTTTGTTTGGAGAACCATCAGAGGTATTACAACATAACTGTTTAGAGGTAATTGAGACCCAGACAAAGGTGAGACCAGATTTAAGAGATGCTGAGTTGAAAAATGGAGAAGCGCTGTTTATAGATGGCTCCTCCAGAGTGGTAGAAGGGAAGAGAAAATCGGGTTATGCAGTAATTAATAAGGACTTGGAACTTGTGGAATCAGGACCTCTGAGTCCATCATGGTCAGCTCAGGCTTGTGAGCTGTATGCCCTATGTAAGGCCCTGGAATTATTAAAAGGAAGAAGTGGGACTATATTTACAGATTCTAAATACGCATATGGGGTGGTCCACACTTTTGGAAAAATTTGGGAAGAAAGAGGTTTGATTAATACTCAAGGGAGGAATTTAATACATCAAGAATTAATAGTAAAGATTTTGAAGGCGTTAAGAGAACCAAAGGAGATAGCAGTGGTACATGTGAGGGGACACCAAAAGGGATTAGATTACCGAACTAGAGGAAATAACTTAGCAGATAAAGAGGCCCAGGAAGCAGCCTTGAGGACTAAAGTTGCCAAAATTAATGTCATACAAACAAAGGAGGACACCAGCAAAGAAGAATGAGAGGAAAGAGAGAAGAAGTTTACGCCAGAAGAACAAACAAAATTGGAGAAAATAGGAGCTAAATTAGAACAAGGAAAATGGACACTGCCCGATGGGCGAGAAATGTTGCCAAAAGCCTACACCAGGCGAATATTAGAACGTTTGCATGCGCAAACACATTGGGGTACAAAAGCGTTAAGTGATCATTTTCTTAAACAATTTGGTGGTATTGGAATTTTTGAAATAGCAAAGCAAATTACACAAGGTTGCTTAACCTGTCAAAAGGTAAATAAGACAGTGTTTCGACAAACAGCCACGGGAGGGAGAAAAACAGCTTACAGACCTTTTGAGAAAGTACAAGTCGATTTCACTGAATTGCCTAAGGTAGGGAGGATAAAATATTTATTGGTAATAGTAGATCATTTAAAACAGTGGGTAGAAGCGTACCCTGTAGCACGAGCTACGGCACAGATGGTGGTAAAAATTTTATTGGAACATTTGATACCTAGATATGGGATAATCCAGTACATTGATTCTGACCAGGGCACACATTTTACTTCTAAAATAATAAAACTATTATGTCAATCATTAGGTATACAGTGGGAATACCACACTCCGTGGCATCCACAAAGCTCGGGGAAGGTAGAAAGAATGAATCAAACAATAAAACAACAATTGGCTAAATTAATGATTGAGACACAAATGCCCTGGACGAAATGTTTACCATTGGCACTTCTAAACATAAGAACGAAACCATACAGTGAGACTGGATTATCGCCATATGAAATGTTATATGGCATGCCTTATTTTCAAGGAATGCCTCTGGGGAACAATGTAATTGAGGATCATAGTATCCAACAATATATAATTACCATTGGAAAAAGATTAAAAGAATTAAGAGAGATTGGGATGGTGGCCCAAACACCACCTTTAGGATTTGCAATCCATCAGTTAGAACCAGGAGATAAAATTCTGATAAAAACATGAAAAGAAGGAAACCTATCTCCCCTCTGGGAAGGACCTTTCCTTGTTTTATTAACTACAGAAACAGCTGTGAGAACTGCTGAAAAAGGATGGACACATGTGTCGCAAGTGAAAGGTCCAGTGAAGGAGTGGAAAGTCACATCTGACTAAACTGCTGTGGGAATTTTATTGTGGCTACTCCTGTAATGAAACAGGAGTGAAACATGAAATTCCCACAGTTGCTAAAAATCTATTTGTAAAGTCATTGAATATAACTAATTGTTACGTTTGTGGTGGAACAAATCAAGGTGAACGATGGCCATGGGAAGCTATGGAGAGAAATGTAAGTAATCCCCAAGTTTGGAAAACAATGGGAAAGGGTAATAGGAAACAACAATGGGTACTCCAAACGAGTATAATCGGAAGGAGTTGTTGGCAAAAGAAGAACAGGAAAAAGGAGCTGGAACTAGAATTTGTCCTTTGTGTAGAAGGTGGTGTGTATTTGTAAGATTAGTGTTGCAGGCTAACTGGCAGTTTTCTGTAGCCATAAAGCCTTGCAAATAAAGAGGATTGCCAGGCTCGGGCAAGTGCTTAGGTCTGGACAAACCACTGATCTAGCAAAGCTCTGGCCTTCACAAGCAGTGCTCAATTAATTTGGGTACTAAGAAAGCACCCCCTTAAAGGAAAGAAGAGGGCAAGACCGGAGGGGAACTGGTGTTGCGGCTTAAAAAGGGTCTGCCAAGGGCTGCAACCCCTTCGGGCTGTGACCGCTGATCACTATGGCCCTGACCGGACCTCTTCTAGTTCTACTTGGGGTGAGTTCCTTGGACTCTGACTATGGCAAATAACTGTAGTCAATATTGGAACAAGTCCAGCTGGGGTTTACCCCAGAAAAATGGAAAAGTGAGGACCTTTTCTAATTGTAGAGCGCATACCTGTAATCAACAATAAAACCTAGTTTTTTCCTGTTACCCATAAATTAGGGAGAACGAATGGCCTCCTGAGAGACAAACTTGGAATGGAATCAATCTAGGAGGATTTTGGGGAGATTTTATGGGTGGTGATCGGCTTACTAAAATGGGGATAGTTGTATTGAGGATATGTGGGGGATTGTTACTAGATTAATCTACTCGGTTATACTCAATTGGAAATGAAAACATGAATCAATACTATAAAGAAAAAGATGGGGGATTGTGAAATATGTTCATCTGATTCGTGTGATGAAGTGTAATCTTCTGTACTTTCATGGATTTCTCCTGCACCATAAAAAGGGGTATTTTACAGGAGAAAGTTAAACTACTTTGCTGGTATATCAGCTCAAACCAGTTTGACCACTGACCGCATAGTATTGTGTAAAGAAAGTGCATGCATAAGGTTTGGGGTCATCCTGGGGGCACGCCGAGGAAGATTCGAGAAGACTCTAGCAGGAGAAGAGGGCATGCGCTGAAGAAGACACGCCTGTTCATTAATATGTATTAACGGACAGGATATAAACCAGGACCGCGTGCGTCTTGGTGGAGCAGAGACTCCCGGCGCACCCAGCGCTGTTTGCTTGCCTCTATTCGCTTAATAAATTGTAAATTTGAATTGGAATCCTGTTTGGGACTAAATCATTTATAACAGTGTTCATCGATCAGTTCAAAAATCAAACATTTATAGGCAAGATTAATACATATTCATCAAGTATCCATACAATGATTGGTTAAGTATTCCTCGCCTACCATGTAAATGACCATGCATGCTCACTATAATTTCTTGGGATTTTACTTCCTTGATCTTTTGAGTCAGAGGGTTTCTTGAGTGGGTGGTCTCTGAGTCGGTGGTCGCGATCTCCCCCTGCCGGAATTACCTTTCCTACAAAGTTCACTTAAGCTTGGCAACACTAAATAGACCTTCACGGGCTGTCGGTCCAATATGCAATCATTCACCCCACAGTCCTTTGTTTTAAGACAAGACTATAGAATGAATAATTACCCACCCACCGGACCGTAGAACTGACCAAGGTGTTCCTTCTTGCTAGCTACTTGTTATTAGAACAAAACATAATACCATGATCACAATGTTACACTTAACTCCTTGATAATTAAATCAAGATGGGAAGGGTTAGGTGGGTTCTCGAGCAGCATTGCTGGTGCATAACACTGGTGCGTAACCTATTCCTATAGTTACGTCTTTTACAACTTATTACTAACCTATTTTCTAATTATCGTTTGATTCCCCCATCACCTTGGTTACATTTCCCCCCTTTGGAAGTTTTGAAATAATCAAATTAAGTTTTGAAATAACCAATTAAGGATTAATTAATTAATTGTTCTATTACTCTGGCTTGGACATCCTAAATTACTGCTGCAGTTGATTGTCAAAGACAGATAATGTTTATTAAAGATATCCTTCATTGCCATAAAACTCTGTAGTTCTTCAATTCATCAAGTCAAGCTTTCAGTGAGGACTTCTGTGTACATGGTTAGGAGTGGATGTTGATGGCAGTTTTGTAATGGTAGATCTGTGGGATGCAGCTTTGGAGTTAGAAGGTCTAGGGTCTGTCATTAAAAACACACAGGAAGGCTTTGCAGAGTTTGGAAGTCCAACTTCCAGGGAAACTTGCCTTTCAGCTTGTATTGTCTTTGCCTTGATTACTGTTTATTCTGATAGTGACATTGCTGCTTTTGTACAGAGGGACTTGTACTATCTCATGCAGTGACAGTGTGATATATCAAGAAGTAACTTGGTATGCATAAAAAAACTGGAAGGGACCTCTCGAGGTGAAGTTAATCTGCTGTGTGCCCCCCCCCCCCGCTCCAGGCAGTCTCACAGAAAGGCCAGCACTAATTTAATCCTGGTGGTAATTTATATTAATAGATTTTTTCAAACCTGTTAACAAATTCTTAACAATGAAGTGTTTCTCATAAATTCTAGGGTTTTTCTAGAAAGGACTTGGCTGGTCAGGACAGCTCTTCTGTATGGATCTTGAAAAACGCTTATAGAAATGTCATGCTTTAACTTTTAAGAATGCTTAAACTCAGCCATGTGTGCACTTTGTATTTTTTGTCACTAGAGGTGACTACCTATACAGGAAGAGTTCAAAAAGTTTGTTCCAACTTAAATTTGAGCTTTTATTCAGATAGGTTTCATACCTGCTATGTTGTTTTAATCCAGTGGTTGGTCTTCGTTTTACGTTGTGTATTACTGATGTAGAAAAACTTTGATTTCTAATTTGGTAGCTTAAACAAGATGCAGTAACTGTGATGCAATGATTTTCCTTGGTTTTGGTTATACTGAGATGATGTATACTCATGTAAAAGTCTTAATGAAAACATGCTATTGTTTATTAGTGGTTTTAGAACATTTTGTTGTTACGGTGTTGTAAAGATATGTTTAGACAATTCTGTGGAAATGCCTGGGCTAGGATTGAGTAATGAATGCAGTTTGTGTAATGGAGATATTTTTAGTAAACTAGTTTGTGTCCAGAAACAGTAATTGGAAAGAACTGTTGCTTAATGAAGGCAGCAATGATGTTTCATATTAATATACAAGTTGCCAGCCATTCCCCTGCAGAATGCATTTCTGAAAGGGTGGGTTTCTTGAGTATCTATTGCTTGTGGATATCTGGAGCTTGGGACAGACAAGAAGATAGAAAACTGAAGTCTGTCTGAGACAGTGTAGTGAATTGCCTTAGCTTACTTTTCTAAATAACAATAAATTGCTATTGTGAAGAACTTAATATTCATGTTATAAATCGGGGCTGGAATAAACATATTTTAGCTCTGGTTTACCAAAAGAACAAGAATACTATATGTGAAAGAGCTAAACTGGCAGTTTCCAATTTTAACCTTCTCATTTTCTTACACATAGTCTGAAGAATCATAGAATAGTTTGAGTTGGAAGGGACCTTTAAAGGTCTAGTCCAACCCCCCTGCAATGAGCAGGGACATCTTCAATTAGATCAGGTTGCTCAGAGCCCCATTCAGCCTGACCTTCAATGTTTCCAGGGATGGGGCATCTACTGTTCATCTCTGGGCAACCTGTGCTAGTGTTTCACTGGAGACAGTTCTTTCCAGTAATCAACTGATAATAAAAAAAACTTTCACCACTCTCTAAAAGATACTGTTAGTTGAATAACCCTCCTTACTCTGTCTAGCAGTATTTCTGGTTTATTTATAGTATGACGCTAGCCACCATTAATAATTGGACACTTGTGAGAGGAAGTACAGATTGACATCTTTAAAAATAGATGGACAAGTTAACATGCTTCATACATTTGTCAATTTAAACAGATAGAGAAGCTTCCTGTGAGTTTTTTTGCACAGAAACTTTAAACTCTACAAATATTTGTTTTCAAGATGTGTATTTATTTTTAATTGAAGGGAATGTCAGTGCTAAACAAATATTCTTAGTAGTATTGTTTAAAGCACTTTTAGCATGAAGAATCATGTATTGCAAAATTGATTTTGAAAAACTCACCATGATATTAATAGTACATTGGTGTCTTACTGTTACATTCATATTTAATATAATTTTAAAGAATTTCTGAAGCAGTTGGAGTGCTAGTGTATAGAAGTGGACCTGCTGGGAAGATTAATGTGGGTAAACTTTGGATTAGCTTTTTCTAGCTACTGCTCTGATCTTTGATCTTGCTAACAGACTTGCTTATGCTAGAAGAATGATGTCACTGTGACTTTTATCTACTGATAGTTTTGATTCTGTCAGCTGCTAGTTAAGTTGAATGGGAACTGATAGCTTTTAGTTGGTGAAAGCTTTTATTAAAAAAGCTAAGCTATAAATCCGTGCCCTGGGCAGAAATACCATAGCAGTAAATTTGTAATAATTGCTAATTGCATGGGGAAATATTGTTTCCAGCTGTCTGAGGTTGGAAAACAATCTGTTTTAGTATGAAGTGGTGAGCATTTAATTAAATAATTCATTTTCTGTAACTTGATAAAGTGCTTCCTCAGCCTTAATTGCCATTAAAAAGATGACTTGAATAAACTAAGACATAGAATACAAGCTCTAACTAGATAGGGGTTTATTTAGGACATGAGGCAAATAGTACTTTTAGGCTTTGGTGTGTGCCTTAAATAATCAAATAGTTACATCAAGATTGGTGGAAAATCTTGGCAAAATGGGAGAGAAGTCTGAATGGAGATTGTAGACAGCACATCCAAAAAAACCCTACAGAGGCAAGTGTGGTCAGGAATGCTTACTCATATGTGAAAGGCCTGAGGTGATTGTATTCTGGAGAGGAAAATGCCAAAGAGCAACAGAAGAGTGAAGGAGAGAAAGAGTTGATGCCTAGGAGATAGTGAGATGGGGCCAGTGTTGGTGAGGCAAGCAGAAGTTGCTTGGATCATGGGATTCTCCTGGACAATTATTTTTAACATTCACATCCTCTGTACAAATTTGTATATGAATGTTATAGTCTTTGAGTTATCTGAACCAGCAATGGATGGGTTGATGTTCAAAGTGAAAATGTCAGGATGTTGTCCTGTATTTATCAAAGTGCTATAGAGTGCTGATATCCTCAGCAAGCAAAAAGAGCAATTCTTTGGCTGGGTAGAGAAATAGAAGATATCTTCCTTAGTATTGTATTGAGGAAATTGAGTCAGAAGTAGAAAAATACGCATTCAGGTCAGCTTAAGTGAGTCTGTTAATCATTATGGAATTCTTTGACATAATATGAACAAGATGGGGGGGGAATCAGTAATGTGTGTTAAATGACCAAATATTTTAGGATTACTTAATATTACTGAAGAATTCAGCTTTAGTACTTGAATATAATCATATGTTACCATGCACTTGAAATTAGGGCTATAATCCAACAGTACTTCTGTCAACTTTTTATTATCATTTAGAATATCACTCCCCCACTTTTTTTATTAAAAGAATTAGGTTTTAACAGTGTTCATGATTTGACATCTACTTCAGGATCATAATTTCTGCCCATGGGTTAATCTGAGCGTTTTCATGCTGTGGACCTCTTTCTCACAGATGCTATACCAAGCCTTAAATAATTCCAGTGTTTGTGTTTGGTGTTAAAGCTATGGTTATATACGTCAGCAAATTTTTTCAGTGATATTTGCAATCTTCCTTCTTGCTCAATCTGAATGTCTATGAATCTTCCCAAGATTCATTGACTGTTAGTGGATATGGTTTGTTCACATGTCACCCCCCTCCAGGGTTGTAGTGTTGCTCAACAGTCCTGCTAGGCAACCTGCTGTTGATTATCTGATCTGTATTGTGTTAGCCATTAATGACACTTTTAACATCTCTGAGGATTTATTTAATACCAGACCTCACTTTCTCTGAGATGCATTCCCGGAATGCTAAGTAAAAGGGTCAGAATACTTTTTAAAATATCTAATATGCAGCTGCACCAGGCCATCTCCTGTTTTGCTGCCTCCTAAAGTTGCTGACTCATCAGCTTTTCACTTCTGTTCATACACACAGTAGTTCTTCAGAGATGACTTCTTCAGTGTTGTTTCTGCTTCTCAGAGTTCATCTTTTTGCCTCCTCCTTTAGACGTAAACTTCAGTTGCTGCTTTTGCCATGTTCATAATGAATTCTAATCAATATGGTTTAGATCAAATCTTCTGGCAGGCTTCAGCCACTTCTTAGTCTGTTTGGCATGTCCAGACTCAGTTGAAGTCTACCATTCCCCAGTTAAGAGGATCAGTTGAACAGGATTTGCTACCCCATGTCTCCAGACACTTAAGAACCCAGATTGCATTGTGACTAGTGTCCTGTATTCTTAAAGTTTTAAGTTGCAGGAGAAAAGTTGTTTCACAACTAAATATGTGTGCATATATATCTATATGTACACAAATAGATTTATTTTTTAGTATATATATCAAGGAATTAGAGATAGTTGTGATGTCAGTCTAAACTCTCATCAGGTCAATTTCAAACTTTAGAATGAAAGCTTTTAGGCTGACATTTGTTAGTAACATACCTTGTGCTTATAATTAGATCTTACATGTTGTTAATTATCACTATACATTAGTGATAATTAGGTTACTACACATTAACCATTATCATTATGTATTCAAAGCAGTTAGTCTTTAACACTTATATCCTAAATTACCTGCAAGTATGCAGTACCATGGAGCCAATGCCACATAGCTAACTTGATATCTTTGTTCTTTATGGTCCTAGTTGCTGAGGTCAAGGTGACCTGACTGAAGAGCTCCATCATGGGGGGGGGAATGGGACACAGATGATAGGACAGGGACAGAATTGAAGTAGTCATCTTCTGCCAACCCTGCCCCAATTTGTGATCTTTTACAACCATCTTTTATAAAATGATTGAGTTGCTAGGTGATTTTTAATCCTTGGCTCCTGCTCCTGGACTAATCCTGTGTGATGGAGGGGGGAGGGAGTGTTACTTTCCCAGGCTGCAACAGGTGCATTGCCCTGTTGCTCAGCTGTTTTGTTTTTTGTTGGTTTTTTTCCTGCCCCTTGTGTAGCTGCTGCTGCTTAGAGCAAAAGCAGTCTTCCCAGCTCTGGAGGCTGCACTTTTTCACTGACCAGTAATTGACCATTAATGAATTGTTTATGGTTCTGGGGCCTCTGCTTTTAGTCTGTATCCATATTTTCAAGGCCTTTGTTATCTCATGCTTAATTTGTATGTCATAACAAGAGACACCTGGTACCAAGCTCTAGTTCACTGAGCCAGTTTTCATAAGTTGATAATGAGCCTTACAGATCAGGACTGGGGCCTTGTATAGTTAGCATAGTTGGCATGTCGTTAGTAATGATAGCACTGCATTTATAGAAATGCTTATACAGTCATACTGTATTAAGTTGCTTATGTTTGGATTCAAAGCAAGCTAATCTTAAAGTCTGCTTAGTGTGTTGCTGTCATGGATACAGCAGGCCTCTAGCTGCAGCTTCCCTGCTTTCGTAGGATGGGAGCTCTCCGTTCCCATCACTGAGCCTGAGTCCAGGGTGTTGTACTCTCTCTGACAGCTCAACAGTACTGCTGCAAAGCATGGCTTTGCTCTTAGGGTAGAGTATCCTGTCTGGGTGTTGCCTCATGGTTTTCTTGTGAAATCCATATTGGACTGTTGGTGTATGTACAACTTTTTGATCTTCAACGGCATACTGCAGTACACAGTATGAGATGTAACAAAAAGACAGCTAAACAATACACAAATAGTGATTTTTTTTTTTTTTTTTTTTAGGGGTGCAGAAGTGTATGTGATTCTTGTTCCTGTATTTGACTGTCCTGGTAAAACTTAGTTCTGCATTCTTTAAAGTTGATATCAAGTTGCCTTGCTTCCTGCCTGATTAATAACTCTAACTTCTTCCTGTATATGATGGTATTCCTAATGAGTTTAACTCGGTGATTTCATATCAATTCTAAGCTGATGTTTTTCCAGGTGGTATAATTCTGATTTTTTTTTTTTTTCCATGGCTAATATATGATGTCAGTGGATATTGCAAATATTTTGCTCCTATTGGATATCTGAGAAGCATCATTTGCATTTTTCTGCAGGGGACTTCGTTCTCTGGTTTAATTCCCACCAAGATGACACCATGCATGCTTCCATTTCCAGTATCTCATATCCTGGAGTCATTAACTGATAGCACTAAACACAAGTTATGACTTCAATGGAGCTTAGGGTTCTTCAGACTGTGTTCAAACATGACAGGCCCACTGGTTATATCCTAATTTCTCACAGTGTGTACCTAAATCTGTTAACATCCCTTCACTAATCCATGGAGCTTTTACATAGAGTATCCACAGTCAATGGTAGATCACTTCAGGCAATGGTTGCGTGCACATGCTGTCTTACAACTATTTCAGTCTTGCCCTCATTTCTTCTAATAACACAGTGCCATTCCATGTCTTTGATGAAAGTTTAGCTGACATTTCAAGTGCACGTTTGTTACATTCTAGACTTTTCTATTGCAAGTCATTGTTTTTTCAGTGGGCTGTTGGGAATAGCATGCGTTAGAGGTGTGTTCACGTATAAACCAATACAGCATGACTTGATGCTACGTAGTAATTCCACATAATTAACAGGAAAATAACTGGATAAAATATTCGTTAACAAATTGGGTACTTTAATGCTATAGGATAGTTGATTCTACACAAGAATTACTAAAAATTACTTCTTTATATGATCACTCCTGCATCTGAACTTCTCTGGGTGTGCAGATTCACCAGGTTCATTCTTGAGAACCATGGGTTTCAAGTTTAAAATGTGGTTTAACTGCAAAAGTAACACATATAATATATGCTTGTTCCAGACTTAAAAAGGCGATTCTCAGATGAGAGGGCTGCTTTGCAATGGACTAAACCAAGCTAATTTTAAAGTTTGCATAGCATGCTAGCAAGCTAATATTAAATTCTGCTTAGTGTGCTTCTGCTTTCATGGGTGCAGTGGGCCTCTACTTCAGCCAAGGTTTTTCATGACACTTCGAAAGGCAAATATCCTAATATAAGATTTGAAGTGAAATATATGGGTAATAGCAAAGAATGTGAAAACACTTAACGGGCTTTTATATTTTTAAGCCCATTTTCTTGATAAGATTTTACTGTACATGTAAATGTGCCATTATGAGAGAGTTTTTCTTTTTAATGTAGTAATGAACAAATCATAGAATGATTAGATGTCCTATGTTTTGTCACCTAAAAGGATCATCACTGTTTTGATAGACATAAAGTGGGTCTCATTTTACTTGTTTGCAATAATGTTTTCCTATATCCTGTAAAAAATACAGCTAGCTGATGTAACTAAAAAGTGGATTCTTATTGCTTAAGAATAACAGCAAGGAAAGACAAGACATCCTAGTCTTATTTATACTAGGTTTTGCTTGGATTTTAGAATTCAAAAAGGGAAACCAGAATTTTGTGTTGTAAATTTTGTCTGACCCTAATAAACCCAGGTTTGTGGATCAACTTGGGGGGGGGGGTGTATTGCAAATGAACTGAATTAGAACTTGACACATCTCTTGAGTTTCCAGTACACTTTGAATAAAATGTATGATAAACAATGGAGTATAATGCTTTCTCCAAGTTGTTTCACCCTGACAGATCTAGGACAGTTAATGATATTAAAAAAAGACAGCTTTGTAAAATAAAAGTAATAACTTCATTTAATATCTGTAATGTTTATACTTCCAAAGCCAAGTGTCTTGAAAAATAACTTGTAGAGAAAAAAGGATCTTTATGCACTTCTATAATTGCATTAGGTGTATGTGGCAAGGGTGGGGGCTGCAGGGCAGCCACTGTGCACTGGATGTTCTAGCTGTCTCTAGTGGACCCACTGCAGGGCACAGCTGAGCCCCTTGGCCACTGTGATGGTGCCATGGGGTAAACAGTTAAGAAAGGGCAAAAATGCTGTGCAGCAGTGTGAGAGGAGTAAAGAAAAAGTGTAAGAAACAGCCCTGTGGTGAGAGCAGGAGGATGTGCTCCATGTACTGAGACCTGTTGGAGCAAGTCCAGAGGAGGGCCACAAAAATGATCAGGGGGATGGAACACCTCTCCTATGAGGACAGGCTGAGAGAGTTGGGGTGGTTAAGCCTGGAGGAGAGAAGGCTCTGGGGAGACCTTACTGCAGCCTTTCAATACTTAAAGGGGGCCTATGAGAAAGATGGGGACAGACTTTTTAGCAGGGCCTGTAGCAATAGGACAAGGGATAATGTTTTTAAACTAAAAGAGGGTAGATTTAGACTAGACATAAGGAAGAAATTTTTTCACAATGGGGTTGGTGAAACACTGGAACAGGTTGCCCAGAGAGGTGGTAGATGCCCCATCCCTGGAAACATTCAAGGTCAGGTTGGATGGGGCTCTGAGCAACCTGATCTAGTTGAAGATGCCCCTGCTCATTGCAGGGGGGTTGGACAAGATGACCTTTAAAGGTCCCTTCCAACCCAAAAATTCTATGACTGATATATTTTAAGATTTGTTATGAACTGACTGCAACCTCCCATCCCCCTGCACCTGTGCTTTTAGTTTTGTCTTTGTTTCTCACCATCCAGCTCTATTTTTAATGGGCAGTAAATTAAATTAATTTTTACCAAGTCAAGTCTGGTTTGCCCATGATGATAATTGGTAAGTGATCTCCCTGTTTTTTATCTTGACCCACAGCTTTTAATCTTATTTTCTCCCTGTCATGGTTTAACCCCAGCCAGCAACTAAGCAGCACACAGCTGCTCGCTCACTCCCCCCAGGTGGGATGGGGGAGACAATCAGAAGAGTAAAAGTGAGAAAACTCGTGGCTCGAGATAAAGACAGTTTAATAGGTAAAGCAAAAGCCACACATGCAAGCAAAGCAAAACAAGGAATTCATTCACTACTCCCCATCAGCAGGCAGATGTTCAGCCATCTCCAGGAAAGCAGGGCTCCATGCACAACAGTTACTTGGGAAGATAAAACACTATAACTCAGAATGTCCCCCCTCCTTCCTTCTTCCCCCAGTTTTATATGCTGAGCATGACTTTGTATGGTATGGAATATCTCTTTGGCTAATTTGAGTCAGCTGTCCTGGCTGTGTCCCCTCCCAGCTTCCTGTGTGTCTCCAGCCTACTTGCTGGCAGGCCAGAGCACAGGAAGCTGAAAAATCCTTGACTGCTTAGCAACAACTGAAAAGATGACTATGTTATCAACACTTTTTCATCCCAAATCCAAAACACAGCACTATACCAGCTATCAGGAAGAAAAATAACTATCCCAGCTATTAACTGTTCCAGGATTGCTTTGGAAATATGAAGGTTTGATCAGTGTTTGTGTGGAACTTTTTTGTGACAATCTTGTTTAATAAGCATGTACTAAACAAGCTTTTCTGTTTAAGATGACTGGCATTTTTCTGTATGGACGTGTATGTTAGCTCATTATTTGAGACCGCTACATCAAGTGGAGTTTAGAATCTAGGATGAATTCAAGGCAGTATCAATCAGTTTTCCTAATTACAATATTTTAGAGTGTGAGATATTGTTGATCACTTTGATAATTTTAGCTATTCTTACACTCTTTTCTTTCGCAGCCCCATGACTTTGATGAATGCAGATTTGATATTAGTGTAAACGATAGTGTTTGGTACCTCCGAGCTCAGGACCCAGACCACAGACAACAGTGGGTAGATGCAATAGAACAACACAAGGTATGTTTTTTCTGACTTCCTATCTTACTTGCTTATTAGATCTGATGGTGCTTGTGGAGAGTTGTAAGCTTCACTGTACAGTCATTAAAGTACTCAAGGTATTTATGACAGATAAAAGCTTAAAGATTGAAGCAGTGTGTTAAATGTATTCCAAGGGAATGTATTCCATTTGCTTACCCTTCATATATAAGAGCTTAGAGAACTGGGAGCCAACAGCTATGAACCCTTCTTGAGCTCTCTAGCTTGAAAAAGAAAAAGCTTGATCTTAGATGTCCTTTCCCACTTTAATGATTCTATGATTCTGTTTGAGTGACTTTGTAATGGTTTTGTCCATCCTCTCTCACTGATTATTGAATTGGTTCTTATCTAGATTTTAAACTAGTAAATCTTAGAGCCAATTTTCCTACATAATCATTCTGGTTTTTAGGCTAATCTTGCATCACTTGGCTGCTTTTTACTGTATCTGATTACTAGCTTTTGTCTCCTTGTCTTTTAAGACCTTACTGTTAATTAGCATATTGGTTCAGCTTTACTGATCTATGCCTTATCTCTTCCAATGAACTCTGTTAATTTCATTTTACCAAAAGGGCTTGAAGATCAGGTATTTTAAAAGTATGTAGCATACAAAACATCTGTTATGTTTTCAGATACAAGATAGGCACTGCTCCAAGATGTTGAATATAACTACAATACCTAGCACAGTGCAACTTCTGCATCTGGGTTATTGCTGTGGTTTAACCTGGTAGATAGCTAAAGCCACTACACAGCTGTTGACTCAACCCCCACCCCAGAGGGATGGGGGAGAGAACTGAGGGGAAAAAAGGTAGGACTTGTGGGTTGAGATAAAGACAGTTTAATAGGACAGGAAAAAAAATAATAATGATAAAAGAATACACAAAACAAGTAATGCAACTGTGATGTGCTTACCGCCCACTGACCGATGCCCAGTTAGTTCCTGAGCCACAGCCCCTCCCTGGCCAACTCCTCCAGTTTATATACTGAGCATGACATCGTATGGTATGGAATATCATTTTGGCCAGTTGGGGTCAGCTGTCCTGGCTGTGTCCCCTCCCAGCTTCCCATACACCCCCAGCCTTCTCACTGGCAGGCCAGCATGAGAAGCTTAACACTCCTTGACTGCTTAGCAACAACTGAAAATATCAGCATGTTATCAATATTATTTTCATCCCAAATCTAAAACACAGCACTAAACCATCTACTAGGAAGAAAATTAACTCTATCCCAGCCAAAACCAGGACAGTATTCACCCATTATTCTATACCATCTATGTCATGCCCAGGTTCTACACTTTGCAATACATTCCAATTAATCACTACCACTTTTCCTGTCCTTTGATATATACAGACAGATACCATTCCCTCAGTTTATGGGCCATTCCTCTAAAATGTCTATTGAGTTCATTTAGTCCATGACTTAGGGCTCCATCTGACATAAGTCTTTTAGGGCAGGAGAAATGGCGTGTGGTGTTGGATTGTTGCATGCTGAGGCCAGTCCTGGTTCTATCACTGCTGCTCTTCCTTTGGTTTCATTAATCTGGGTGGTTCTTACTATAATACTGTTAATATGGCATATAGCAACTATAGTGGTGATGACATACAGTATTATATAGCAATTAACATCATACAATTCAAATCACTGGCTATTCTCCCCCAAAATCAAATCTCCTTGAGGTACACATTGGACTTCCCCATCCTTCCGCATTACCCACCAAGTGCACCCAGGTCCCTGGGCAAAAGCAGTCCCACGAATGGGTTTACCCTTGCCCAAGGCAACAATAACCCAGACTGTCTTCCCCAGCATATTTTTTATGTGCAACAACAGTGACTTTATCCCCTTCTACAGTACGTAAGAGTTTTGATTAGGCAGGGCCAGCTTGATTGGCAGATCCCCTAGTGTTGACTAACCAGGTGGCTTTTGCTAAATATTTATCCCAATGTTTGCATGTCCCATCACCCATTGCTTTCAGTGTAGTCTTTAACAGTCCATTGTATTGTTCAATTTTTCCCAGGGCTGGTGCATGATAGGGGATGTGATACACCCACTCAATGCCATGCTCTTTGGCCCAGGTGTCTATGAGGTTGTTTCGGAAATGAGTCCCATTGTCTGACTCAATTCTTTCGGGGGTGCCATGTTGCCATAAGACTTGCTTTTCAAGGCTCAGGATAGTGTTCCAGGTGGTGGCATGGGGCACAGGATATGTTTCCAGCCATCCGGTGGTTGCTTCCACCATTGTGAGCACATAGCACTTGCCTTGGCGAGTTTGTGGAAGTGTGATATAGTCAGTCTGCCAGGCCTCCCCATATTTATATTTCAACCATCGTCCTCCATACCTGAGGGGCTTTAACCGCTTGGCTTGCTTGACTGCAGTGCATGCTTCACATTCATAGATAACTTGTGCAATAGCATCCATGGTCAGGTCCACCCCTCGATCCCGAGCCCATCTATATGTTGCATCTCTTCCCTGATGGCCTGTGGTGTCATGGGCCCTCTGAGCTATAAATAATTCACCCTTATGTTGCCAGTCCAGATCCACCTGAGCCACTTCAATCTTAGCAGCCTGATCCACTTGATGGTTGTTCTGATGTTCTTCGGTGGCCCGACTCTTGGGTACACAGGCATCTATGTGGTGTACTTTTACAACCAGATTCCCTACCTGGGCAGCAATATCTTGCCACAATTCAGCAGCCCAGATGGGCTTGCCTCTGCGCTGCCAGTTGCTCTGCTTCCATTGCTGTAACCACCCCCACAGGGCATTTGCCACCATCCATGAGTCAGTATAGAGATAGAGTATTGGCCTTTTTTCTTGTTCAGCAATGTCTAAAGCCAGCTGGATGGCTTTCACCTCTGCAAACTGACTTGATTCACCTTGTCCTTCAGCAGCTTCTGCCACTTGTTGTATAGGGCTCTGTACAGCAGTTTTCCACCTTTGATGTTTGCCTACAATATGACAGGACCCATCAGTGAACAGAGCATATTGCTTTTTGTTTTCTGGTAGTTTATTATATAGTGGGCCTCTTCAGCATGCGTTACCTCCTCCTCTGGTGATACTCTGAAATCTTTGCCTTCTGGACAGTCCATGAACACTTCCAGGATTCCTGGGTGACTGGGGTTTCCTATTCAAACCTGCTGTGTGATCAGTGCGACGTACTTACTCCTCTACACATCATGCAGCTGATGCTACGTGGGGACTCTCCCTTTGAACATCCAGCCCAGAACTGGCAGTTGGGGGGGTGCCAGGAGGATCTGTGCTTCAGTACCAACCACTTCCAAAGCAGCTTGAACTCCTTCATATGCTGTCAGTATCTCTTTCAGCTGGAGTATAGTGGGCCTTGGATCCTCTGTATCCCTGACTCTGAAGACCTAGGGTCAACCTCGAGTCTTCCCTCAGGGCTTTCTGCCAGAGACTCCAGGTAGGGCCATTCTCTCCAGCGGTGGTATAGAGCACATTTCTAACACCTTGTCCTGCCCGGACTGCGCAAGGGCTACAGCATGAACTATTTCCTGTTTAATTTGTTTAAAGGGTCGTTGCTCAGGGCCCCATTTGAAACTGTTCTTCTGGGTCACTTGAGAGGGCTTACAATCAGACTGTAATTTGGTATATGCATTCTCCAGAAACACCAAACACCTAAGAAAGCTTGTGTTTCTTTTTTGCTAGTTGGTGGAGACATAGCTGTTATTTTGTTGATCACATCCATTGGGATCTGTCGACGTCCATCTTGCCATTTTATTCCTAAGAACTGGATCTCCTATGCAGGTCCCTTTGCCATAAAACAAAGTAAGGTCAAACCAGCTTTCAGAAGGATTTGGATTATTTTCTTCCCTTTCTCAAAAATGTCTTCTCCTGGGTTGCCCCATATGGTGTCATCAATGTATTGCAGGTGTTCTGCACTGGGACAGGGTGAAGCTCCAGTCTAGATCAGCCCATGGCAAATGGTAGGGCTGTGTTTCCACCCCTGGGGCACTTGGAACCAAGTGTACTGGACACCCCTCCAAGTGAAAGCAAACTGTGGCCTGCACTCTGCTGCCAAAGGAATAGAGAAAAACGCGTTAGCAATATCAGTTGTGGCGTACCACTTGGTTGCCTTTGACTCCAGTTCATATTGAAGTTCTAGCATGTCTGGCACGGCAGCACTCAGTAGTGGTGTGACTTCATTCAGGCTACAATAGTCTACTGTCAGTCTCCACTCTCCATTAGACTTTTGCACTGGCTATATGGGGCTGTTAAAGGGTGAGCGAGTCTTGCTGATCACTCCTTGGCTCTCCGGCTGATGAATCAGCTTATGGGTGGGGATCAGGGAATCTCAGATGGTGTGTTATTGCAGTCAGTGTGCTGTTGTGGTAGTGATTGTCACCTCAGCAACCCCAACAACAGAAGGGTCCTCTGAGAGGCCAGGCAAGGTGGACAGCTGTTTAATTTCTTCCGTCTCCAAGGCAGCTATACCAAAAGCCCACCGGTACCCTTTTGGGCCCTTGAAATACCCTCTGCTGAGGTGGTCTATACCCAGGATGCACGGAGCCTCTGGGCCAGTCACAATGGGGTGCTTTTGCCACTCATTCCCAGTTAGGCTCACTTTGGCCTCCAGTACAGTCAGCTGTTGGAATCACCCTGTCACTCCGGAAATACAAATGGATTCTGCCCCTTTACAGCTTGATGGCATTAGGGTACACTGTGCACCGGTGTCCGCTAGAGCCTTATGTTCCTGTGCATCTGACGTGCCAGGCCATCAAATCCACTCAGTCCAATAAACTCTGTCCCATTCCTCTACCTGGGTGGAGGCAGTGCCCCTCTAATTCTGGTCATAGTACATGTTACTCACTTCTTGTGAATACAAATCTGAAGTCACTTATTAAGATTGGAAGTCAGACCAACCCTTCTCCTTTGTCTGTGAAACTGCTCACTGAAAACTGGAGCAGCAGTTTTCCTGGAAGAACCCCCTTCTGTCTTAATCTCTCCTTGTAACTCATCTACTCTTGCCTCAAAGGTAGAGGTAGATTTTCCATCCCACTTCCTCATGTTTTATCTGTGTGACCACAGAAAAGACCACAGGGTGACCTGTGGTGTGTACACTGTCTCTCGAGCAGAAGAATGCTTATTCCTAATAGCTGAGATACTGCTCTGTACAGGTGGGGAGCAGAACATATCCTCTTTGAATTGCTGAAACTCCCGGGACAGTTTCTCAGCCATCATGTCTGGCAGTTTCTCCACAGCAGAGATGCAGGCCCATGAGGAGGAGGAGATATTTCCTTTGTATTGCTGGAGTTGGCCAGCCAGTTCACCCACTGTTGGTCCCTCTTCGTCTTTCCAGGTCATCACTGCTAAGCAGTTTGCATACGATGATGGCGTGCTCCGTACAAGCTTCCGTCACGTGTTATGTGCACTGGTCTTCATCTGGATCTGTGTTGTCCAGGTCACCATAAATCACCTCCACCACAGCTAGCTTCCTCAGGTACTGGATACCTCTCTCCATGGTGGTCCACTTGCCTGGGTGACATAGACCTTCTTCCTTGAAGGGATACCCTTCCTTCATGCCAGACAGGAGTCGCCTCCAGAGGCTGACGACTTGTGCCCCTTTCCCCATTGCCTTGTCAATGCCCCCTTCCCTAGGCAGGGATCCCAGCTGCTTGGCCTCCCTACTCTCTAATTCCTGGCTACTGGCCCCATTATCCCAGCATTGGAGGAGCCAGCTGACAATGTGCTCACCTGGATGATGGCTGAAAACCTTTCGCATATCTCGCAGCTCTCTTCAGGATAAGGAGCGGGTGGTTACTGCCTCTTATGAGTTCTTCCTCCTCCTGTTCTCATGATGGCTTGATTTCAGAGTAGCTTGCCTCATCTACTACTTTCTCCTGGTCCCTCTTAGAAGAAGCTTCTTCATCTCTTACTAAGCGAGCTGACTTTCACTTTCAGTATTTCTTCTTTTGTATAGGGGTGACTGATACTGGCATGGGTTGGCTGTCTGGTTCAGCTGCAGTGCCTGTTGCTGGGGTTGGAGTATCTGTGGTGCCTGTTGCTGTGGGGTTGGAGTAGTTGCAGTGCCTGTCATCTTGTTATCAGATCCAGGGACCTTCTCTTCCCCTTGAGGGTACTGAATAGTGTTGAACAGGGCTCGGTAGGCATGGGCCAGGCCCCAGCATGTTGCAATGATTTGTGTGTCTCTGGAATTGTCAGGATGACAGCATACTCTTTCCAAATAATCTACTATTTTTTCAGGATTCAGCACTTGTTCAGGGGTGAAGTTGCAGAAAACTGGAGGTGCACACCATCCTAGGCGTTTGCCCATACTGTCCCCCACACCCTGCCACTCATAACTATCCAGCCTTGGGGTAGATCTCTGGGTGATATTCTTAAATAGTTGTTTAACTTGAAACAAGACCTGGAACACATTCAGGAGCAGGAGGAACAGGAACATGCTAGTTAAAACATCCCAAGGATATTCAAAATTCTCAAGAGCTATTGTAACTAGCTGGGAAGAGAAGGGGAAGGTGAAGGAAGGTGTCTCCCCCTTAAATTTGCTGTCCGAAAAGAAAAGGTAAAAAGTATAATCATTAATAGTTTCCAAGAGATGGGTCACAAAGTATGGAGGTGATGGCAATGCGGAGTACAAATACCAAATTAATAAGTAGCCATTTTATATCATATATGCAACTCTTGCAGAGTACAGCAGAATGATAACCTTGACCCTGTTCCCAGAGACAGCACAACAGGGAACATATACAGCAACTAAGGTGTTGGCAGGCCAGCATGAGAAGCTGAACCATCCTTGACTGCTTAGCAACAACTGAAAACATCAGTATGTTATCAACGTTTTTTCATCCCAAATCCAAAACACAGCACTATACCAGCTATCAGGAAGAAAATTAACTTTATCCTAACAAGGACAGTTTTATTGGTAGAGTCATAGAATATCTCAAGTTGGAAGGGACCCATAAGGATCATCAAGTCCAACTCCCTGCTCCTCGCAGGACTACCTAAAACTAAACCATATGACTAAGAGCGTCGTCCAGAGGCTCCTTGAACTCTGACAAGCTTGGTGCTGTGACCACTTCCCTGGGGAGCCTGTTCCAGTGACCAACCACCCTCTGAGTGAAGAACCTTTTTCTAATGTCCACTCTGAACTTCCCCTGATGCAGCGTCCATACCATTTCCACATGTCCTATCGCTGGTCACCAGAGAGAGGAGATCAGCACCTCCCTCTCTACTGTCCCTCTTGAGGAAGTTGTAGACTGCAATGAGGTCACCCCTCAGCCTTCTCTAAGCTGAACAAGCCAAGTGACCTCAGCCGCTCCTCTTAAGTCTTGCCCTTGAGGCCTTTCGCTGTCTTGGTCGCCCTCTGGACACACTCTAATAGTTTGATGTCCCTCTTATATTGAGGTGCCCAAAACTGCACACAGTACTTGAGGTGGAGCTGCACCAGTGCAGGGTAGAGGGGGACAATCGCCTCCCTCGACGGGCTAGTTATGCTGTGCTTGATGCACCCCAGGACACGGTTGGCCCTTTTGACTGACCGGGGCACACTGTTGACTTGTGTTCAACTTGCCATCAACCCAAACCCCCAGATGTCTTTCTGTGGGGCTGCTCTCCAGCCTCTCATCCCACAATTTGTACGCATAACCAGGATTACCCTGTCCCAGGTGCAGAATCCGGCACTTGCTCGTGTTAAATTTCATACAGTTGGTGATTGCCCAGCTTTCTAGTCTATCCAGATCTCTCTGTAAGGCCTCTCTGTCCTTGAGGGTGTCCACAGCTCCTCCTAATTTAGTATCATTGGCAAACGTAGTGTACATTTGACTCCTGCATCCAGATCAGTTATAAAAACATTAAAGAGCACTGGCCTTAAAACCGAGCCCTGGGGAACCTCACTGGTGACTGGCTTGATGTAACCCCATTTACTATAACTCTTTGAGCCTGACCTTTCAGCCAATTGTTCACCCAACTTATTATGGACTTGTCTAGCTGAATGCTGGACACTTTGTCCAGAAAGATACTGCGAGAGACAGTTATCAAAAGCTTTGCTAAAAACCAAAAAGAAACCACACCTACTGGCTTCCATTGGTCTACTCGATGGGTGACCTTGTCATAAAAGGAAATTAGGTTAGTTAAGCAGGACTTTCCCTTCGTGAACCCGTGTTGGCTATGACCAATGACTGTGTTGTCTCTCAAGTGTTTTTCAGTAACTCCCAGAATAACCTTCTCCATAATTTTACCAGGCACTGAAGTTGGACTGACAGGCCTGTAATTACCAGGGTCTTCCTTCTTACCCTTCTTGAAAACTGGGACAACATTTGCCAGCTTCCAGTCGACTGAGACCTGTCCAGACTCCCAAGACCTGTGAAAAATAATGGAGAGATGTCCTGCGATGACTTTGGTCAGCGATTTCAGTACCCTGGGATGAATCCCATCGGGCCCTGTGGACTTATGCACATCCAGCTGGAGCAGCAAGTGTCAAACAAGCTCAGGGTTGGCTGGGAGTTTATCATCCCCCCAGTCACGGTCTTCCAACACAGGACTCCAGGGGTACCAGGGCCCATCATCAGTGTTGAAGACGGAGACGAAGGCGGCAGTAAACATCTCTGCTTTGCCTACATTTCTATTTGTGAGGTGACCAACCTCATCAATGGACCAATATTATCTCTGATCCTTCTTTTGCTGTTAACATATTTTAAAAAGCCCTTTTTATTGTCCTTCACAGTGCTGGCCAGCTTGAACTCTAATCGAGCTTTGGCTGCACGAATTTTCTCCCTACAGTGGCGAACAGAATCTCTGTAGCCCTCATGCATTGCCTGTCCTTGCTTCAAATGTCCATACACTTTCCTTTTCCGCCTAAATTCTAGGAGATCCCTGCTCAGCCAAGTGGGCCTTCTGCCCCCCTTGCCTGACTTCCAACACTTTGGAATTTCTTGCTCCTGTGCTCTTAAGAGATGGCTCTTAAAAAGTGACCAGCACTTATGGACCCCTATACCTTCAAAAGCACATTCCCAGGGGACCTTACTAACTAGCTCCTTCAGCAGCCTGCAGTCTGCTCTCCCCGTATCCAGGGTCAAAGTTTTGCTGGCAGTTTTTTTTCTCGTATTGCCAACGATTTGAAACTCAACTACTTTGTGGTTACTGTGACCAAGATAGCCACCAATCACCACTTTGCCCACAGGTTGAACAGGGAGATTTTGCTGGGACTCAGGGAAAAGAGGAGAGTTTACCACCTCTGGAAGAAGGGGCAGGCAACTCACGAAGAGTACAAGGATCTTGTTAGGTCAAGCAGAGACAAAATTAGAAAGGCAAAAGCCCAGCTAGAGCTCAGTCTGGCCACAGTCGTAAAGGATAATAAAAAATGTTTTTACAAATATGTTAACAACAAGAAGAGAGGCAAGGAGAATCTCCATCCCCTACTGGATATGGCGGGGAACATTGTCTCCAAGGACGAGGACAAGGCTGAGGTACTTAATGCCTTCTTTGCCTCAGTCTTTAATAGCCAATCCAGGTATCCACAGGATATTCAGCCCCCTGACCTGGAAGATGGGGATGGAGAGCACAATATACTCCTCATAATCCAGCAGGATACAGTTAAGGACCTGTTAAACCACCTGGACACCCACAAGTCTATGGGGCCTGATGGGATCCACCCGAGAGTACTGAGAGAGCTGGCGGAGGAGCTTGCCAAGCCACTCTCCATCATTTATCAGCAGTCCTGGTTAACAGGGGAGGTCCCAGATGACTGGAGGCTTGCCAATGTGACGCCCATCTACAAGAAAGGCCGGAAGGAGGATCCGGGGAACTACAGGCCTGTCCGTCTGACCTTGGTGCTGGGGAAGATTATGGAGCGGTTGGTCTTGAGAGTGCTCACAGGGCATCTGCAGGACAACCAAGGGCTCAGGCCCAGCCAGCATGGGTTCATGAAAGGCAGGTCCTGCTTGACCAACCTGATCTCCTTCTATGACCAGGTGACCCACCTAGTGGATGAGGGAAAGACTGTGGACGTTGTCTACCTGGACTTTAGTAAAGCCTTTGACAGCGTCTCCCACAGCATTCTCCTGGAGAAACTGGCGGCTCGTGGCTTAGACAGGTTTACTCTTCGCTGGGTGAGGAACTGGCTGGATGGCCGAGCCCAGAGAGTTGTGGTGAACGGCGTTAAATCCGGCTGGCGGCCGGTCACAAGCGGTGTTCCCCAGGGCTCGGTTCTGGGGCCGGTCTTGTTCAATATCTTTATAGATGATCTGGATGAGGGAATTGAGTGCTCCCTCAGTAAGTTTGCAGATGACACCAAGTTGGGTGGGAGTGTTGATCTGCTGGAGGGTAGGAGGGCTCTGCAGAGGGATCTGGACAGGCTGGATCGATGGGCAGAGGCCAACTGTATGAGGTTTAATAAGGCCAAGTGCCGGGTCCTGCACTTTGGCCACAACAACCCCATGCAATGCTACAGGCTTGGGGAGGAGTGGCTGGAAAGCGACCTGGGGGTGCTGGTTGACAGCCAGCTGAATATGAGCCGGCAGTGTGCCCAGGTGGCCAAGGCGGCCAACAGCGTCCTGGCCTGTATCAGAAATAGTGTGGCCAGCAGGAGTAGGGAAGTGATCGTGCCCCTGTACTCGGCCCTGGTGAGGCCGCACCTTGAATACTGTGTTCACTTTTGGGCCCCTCACTACAAGAAGGATGTTGAGGTGCTTGAGCGTGTCCAGAGAAGGGCAACGAAGCTGGTGAGGGATCTGGAGTACAAGTCTTATGAGGAGCAGCTGAGGGAACTGGGATTATTTAGTCTGGAGAAGAGGAGGCTGAGGGGAGACCTTATCTCTCTCTACAACTACCTGAAAGGGGGTTGTGGCGATGAGGGTGTTGGTCTCTTCTCCCAAGTAACCAGCGATAGGACAAGAGGAAATGGCCTCAAGTTGCGCCAGGGGAGGTTTAGATTGGATATTAGGAAAAATTTCTTCACTGAGAGAGTGGTCAGGCATTGGAACGGGCTGCCCAGGGAGGTGGTGGAGTCGCCATCTCTGGAAGTGTTCAAAAAACGTGTGGATGTGGTGCTTCAGGACATGGTTTAGGGGACATGGTGGCGCTGGATGAATGGTTGGACTTGATGATCTTGAAGGTCCTTTCCAACCTAGTGATTGTGAAGTTCTTCTCTGTTTACAAGCAACAAATCTAGGAGGGCACCTTTTCTTAGTTGGCTCCTTTAGTACTTGCACCAAGAAGTTATCATCTTCAATGTACTTCAGGAATTTCCTGGACCTGTTTGTGTCTGCTGTATGATATTCCCAGTTGATGCCTGGGAAGTTGAAACCACCCATAAGGACAAGGGCAGTTGATCTAGAGATATCCCTTAATGCCTTGTAGAATAATTCGTCAGTGTTACAGGAAAACAAAGTAAAATAGATATTTAAGTAGGTACATATTTTTACTTTGAGGTTCTTGAAGTATTGCTTATATAAGTATTATATGTAATTAGGCATTTTCACTTTTTATTGTGCAACCCTTACAATGAGCGGTAGATGTTCTTAAATTTCAAGTGCTGTCTTTTGATAATGGTGCTCTAAAAAAAATCCTCTCAATTAGAATATTAGTCCATTTAGAGCTTGGCATTTTGCATTAACTTTGATATCCTCTTCTAAGGCTGTCCTTAACTGTTGCTGAATTCTGAGCTGGCAATTTTATGGAACCACCTATTTATAGTTTAGACTTTGCCATTGTACGTGTAAATTTGGAATTGTTTTTCTGTGTCACAAAAAAACATCTTGCATGCATCACCACTTAATTTTCTTCTCCTGCTTTACTGCTCAGCCACTATCATGAGGTATGTGTTTGCTTTTGTTGTTGTCTGGTATTACTGATAAACTTAAGTAATCTTATTCAGTCTCCTTTTTAGATCATTGAGTGTTGAGGAGTGTGAGTTCTAGCATTCATAAAATGACTTCCTTTTGTGGAGAAGCCTGATTAATTATGCAGTTTTTCCACTTTTAAAAGAAGCCTTTTTTTGTATTGATTTTTGTTTGGACAGTTTAAGCTTTCATGCTTTGCAATAATTTGGTGATTCTTAAAAAAATAATAATAATAATTTGTACCAGATCCCTGTCTTCACATTTGAGTGCAATGAGAGGTTTGTTGGACAATTCCACTGGAGGTGCATCTGTTCCTGCTAAAATCCATAGGAATCTGAACACCAGAAAGCCTTGGAAAAGTGCTGTATGCTCATAAATAGGTGTTTGATGTTATTAAACATAAACCAGAAATGTCTAAATGCAGTTTTCAGTCTGATTATCATTAATGTTTTTTAGAGAAAGTATCTCCAAATGTCTTGTTTCAATAAGATACTTTCTAAATTGGATAGTTAGTGTTATGTTTTCCTATAGTTTATATACATCTTTGTAGGAAAAAACATACTGTTTCTTAATAACATATATAGGATCTGAAAAATATATTTTCTTGGGGACTGGAAGTTCATCCCATTTTTCATTGAATTTGTATGAAGAATCCTTCAGTGATCCTTAGTTTTAAGTAAATTTTCACCCATCCTTTAATTTTTCTTCAGCTCTTGTGGAAGCTTTATATCTAAACACTTGATTGAGAGTAGAAGTTGGACTTCTCTGAGGCAAAATATCCTGTTTCACTGAAAAGTCCAGATTTTTATCTGTTTGCTCTGAAATTTTCTAAAGGAACTTTCCTGGTCAGATTACCATAACTCAAACAAGTTCCTTGACCAGCTATTGTTATCAGATAAAAATTGATTTTTGTTTCAGAACTAGGTTCTTGAACTGATACATAATTTGAATAAAATTGAGAGAGGAAACTATTTCCTGTACTAAGCAGTCATTTTTATTAACTTGAATCTATTGCTACATAAAGTACTGGGTTTATTTTGTTTTTTAAGAACTTTGCTTACTGAGTAGGTAGGTAGTTCTGGTAGGCTGCTTAAGCTGTTAACTAGCAAAAGTATGTCTGAGACTTACTGCAGCATGTCATAAGGTGGTTTATCTTTAGAGTATGAAAGACAGACTGAAACTTTGACTGTTTCATTGTGCTCTGAACAGAGAAAATACTGGTTTAAAATGAACTTTATATTAAATTTGAGTATGAGCAGACTTAGGAAAAACTTACTGCTTAGCAACACCAAGCTGAAGTAAACTTGGTGCCAAGTCTAATGCTGACTGGAACTAAGCTACCAGATTCAACATGCAGCTGGCCATGCAGTAAATAACCAGTCTCATTTCTATAAATGAGTGGGATTCTACTAGTAAACTCAAAGGTGTTATTAATTCACTTTGTGAAAACAGTGGTAGATCATTTTGGTAGTGTATACTTTCATTCCATAGAAATAAGGGGAATGTCAGTGCTTGTAACTGGCAGAGTGATACATGGTAGGTCCTAGGAGTCAAGCTCTCTGTAGCAGAGTGGCAGCATGTTTTTGCACAGTCTCCCTGAAAACAATATAATTCATTGAGACACCTGTGTCAAGCTGGACTTCAGTGGTAAATGCCTCTTCAAATCAGGGTAAGCGCTGCTCTGTGTATCTAGAACAGAAAGTACAGAGCTGCAATGTGGAAGTAGTGAGTGGTTAAACAGTTAGAAGTTGACGCTTGCCAAATAGATCTGCATGCTGTTTACTCAGAAGCATTGCTCATCAACTCACAGTACTGTGCATTAACAATTTAATAGAAAAATCTTGGATACTCTGCCTCGTCTACCATATGCAGTCTTTTTTTTCCTTTCTAAAAGGACTTTGTAAGGGGTGAGTTTTCTTCAGTGAGCTTTCATTAGAGTGAAACTCATTGAGTTGATATTAACAGACCAGAGTTGTACCCTAACCATAGGGAGTACATGCTGCTCAGCCATATGGGTGGTGTGCACAAGTAGCAGTGACAGTAACATTCAACAGAGGTAATGTTGTTCAAAGTCCTTTGTGGCTTTTTGGTTCTTTTGCCACACACTCCCATGCCCCTCCCGAAAAAGAGAATAGCTGCAGGAGCTAACATGACTCTAAGGAGCTGAGGGAGACTTTGAAAAGGGGAATTCTTTTAAAAACAGAACAATAAGACTTTGGACATCTGCTTGTTTAATTCAATGTCCACTTGCCTTTATTGGAAGCTTTGAAGGTAATTCTCCTAATAAAATTTCTATTGTAGAATAAAAAGATTTTTTTTTTTCTCTGAAAACAAATAAAGCTTGAAAATATGCATTTGTTGTCTGTTTAGTGTCATCTAGGTGAATGGACTTACTGCAAAGGAATCAAAATTCTGGTGTCTTGAACATATCTGTGTTAAATGGGAGAGGAGGAAGAAAGGTTTAACATTTAACTTCTAATATTTAAATGACAGATATATTGGTTGGTATGAACATTGGCATTAGAATATGTTGCAGTTTGGGGGGAGGGGCATAGAGAGAGGTATCAGTCTTTCTCCCCCCTGGTAATCTGAAATAACTTGTGGGGATTTATGTATTACCTTAAAATTGCTGGTTTGATTAAGCAAGTATAGCTGGGGCTGCTCAGCTGATATGTACTACTTGCCCTGATGTATGTTATGATGCTGATAATGAAACTTGTAGATGATGTAGAGAAGCCATGCTTTCAGGGGAAGGTTAGATGGGTTGCTCAAGTTATTAGTCCTTTACTGGAAATAGCAAAAGTTTCTTTAAAAATTAATCAAATAGGCTTTTTTAAGGAAAAAAACTAAGGTTGGCTATGTCTTACACATTCTATTATTTTAGCACTGATATCAGGAACTCTTAATACATATGATATTGCTTGTCATTTAACTTTACTAAATTTGCTAAGTGCACTTATTGCTGGACATTGTATATTTCCTGAAAGAAGACTTTAGAGGAAAGCCAGTGAATCGGCAGTTTTAGTTGGCTACATAAGCGTATGCTGCAGCACACCTTAATGCTGTCACTTCCAAACTGTTGAAAATTCCCTTTCAGGAAAGAAAAAAATAGTTCTTTTTCTCTCTTGGCACCCTTTTGCCACTCTTGGGTCCATGTTCCAACCACAGCAGTAAGTTGCAGCTTATTAATAAAGTAGTTAGTTGAAGCTGTTTAAAGCTGGACTAAAGCTTTCTGTCAATTTTGGCCCAACACACTTGATTAATTACAAACCATGCAGATTGTTTCACTTTGACCAACCCAATCTCTCTTCGCATGTGTGTTCCAGTTATGTTTCATAACAATCACTTTGGCTTTAAAAGTAGATATAATTCTCTGAAGAATACATCCTTATGGAGTGGAGGCCTGGATATCTAATTGGATATGCTTTGAGCAGGAGAGTGGTACTAGAGATCCCTTGCAACCTAAGTTATTCTGATTCTATGATAAAAATCACATTGCTTTATAGCAGTTAAATTCTTCTTTGCTCATGTCATAATATTTCCTACTTCACAGCAAAAGGATGACTTATCCCTGTATTGAAATGATCCCTTTTTTTAACAAACAGTGAAGTTTTATTGCCTCAAATTTGCTAGTTTTCAGACTTCATAAATAAAAGATCTGGTTTACCTGTCTCCTTGAAGTTTTGCTTTATTCTTGCACTGTTTGAAGGTGCAACTTCTACTTATTTCCATTCTTATTTATACCTGCCCCCAAATATGCTAAACAAGGCTAAGCAGGGAATAAAATATCAGTTTCATGTGTTGTTTAGTGGTATTAGTAGGTTTGAGGAAATCTGTTAGGTAAACATTTTGAAATGTAAAGAAAGTGCAAAGATAAGCAACAACAGCTAATTAGATTACACTTCCCATAATCTAATCAAACAACATGTAGGACTTAAGGTTTGTACAAGTATATCTAATTGATCTGGAGACTTATTGGGCTGGCTTGTTTTAATTCTTTTAAAGAGGCCATCATGGCTGCTAGACTAATGTATTTAATAGATCAAGTGTGTTAAGCCAGCAATACCAGTCATACATAACCTCTTTTTGGAGTATCCATGTGAGTAGACAGGTGATGCACATGGAGTAAACACATGTTCCATTATGTGTTTGGGCTTGGTCACATGAAAAGGAAGTCTGCAATATGTGACCTGAGGCTGCAATTAGAAGCAAAACTTGTGTGTCACCTGGCTGGAAAGGTTTTCTGCCAACCTCATTGATTTATAGAGTCTCACGATAAAATGCTTCAAGAGAGGTCTTATCTTTTAGATTCCTATGATACACAAGTAATCTGCAAAGTTTTCCTTTACTATCCTAGACTGTGGGGGACCTTTGAATCTGGAGTGCTTTTGGATGAAAATACCATAGCTTCACCTTTCTGCCATTTTTATGGCTTTTACTTTATCATGCCTGAACTGGACTATATGCAGATCTGTCCAAATGTGAAGATCTGGCAGCAGCATATGCATTTTGTCACTGTTGTGCAGAGCAGACAGGGAACACCTTGCTTGCCTACAATCAAGTTGGAGTCTCCCTCCCCTTGCTTTAGCAATGGAGGCAAGTCAGCTTTTAATGTGTTGCAATTCAAAGCAGATGACAGCACGAATATGGCCATTCTCCTTAAGTCTTCTGCCCCATACACACACTCCAGTGTCTGCAGGCAATCAGTGTTTTGAGCAGTTCCTGAGCTCTTAATATACAGGTAGTTTTCTCATGATGAATTCTGCAGGGATATACCACTGTAAGGGAACCAGCAATGGGATTGGACTTTAGCAGTATGTAGAGAATATATGGGTCTACAAAATAATTTGTTCTGAAGACATACATATAGTATGTTTCTGCAGTTGCCTGGACTTTTAATACTACAGCATGCAGTTAAGGCACAAGTTCTTGCAGAAAGTATTCCTATGGTTTGTACAAAACACAGTGGTGCTGTAATGAAACAAGACAGTTTAGTTACTAGAAAACTGAGTTAGAATACTAAACTGTTTGTCTTATCACTAGTACACTATTCTCTAGCTCATGCTTATTGCCTGGAGGTTTTTGTGTTGGTACCTAGCACTGCACTGTCATCCTTTCTCTTGTTCAAACTTTTTACCTTTCTGGAAAGCAATAAGAACAAAAAAGCTGACTCAGCTTAATGCACAACCTAAGGATGGCCAACAGTATTTACAATCCTGTATAAAATGGGTGATAATGCTTATCTTCAAACTCTGGGGCGTTTTAGAACCTAAATGCTTTGGTTTGCTTCCTTCTGGTGCACTAGAAAGCAGACTTTTGTGAGCTGGGTTTTTTTCTACCAGTTCCGAGGTTTTTCTTTAAGGGTAGAATAGGTCAGCTTACTGTGCTGTGCTTGAAGTTTTTGCCTTTGTCTTGCACAGAGAGTGCTGGCTTTCAGCAAATAAAAGCAGTCCGTTTCTTTTGGCATGAATGAGTAATGATAGTGTAGGGGGTGTTTTGGTATTGGCAGATTAAGTTGAATTTAATATTTTTACTGACAAGTTTACTGATACTGTGTGTAATGTCAGATAACATTTTTAATTATTAAAGATTAGATTTCTGAAAGTTGCATTGCATAAAATAGTCCTACAAGCACCTAAGTAAGCCTGCTGTTGTGGTTTAACCCAGCAGGCAGCTAAACACCACACAGCCGTTTGCTTGCTCCCCCTCAGTGGGATGGGGGAGAGAACTGGAAGAAAAAATTAAACTCGTGGGTTGAGATAAAGACAATTTAATAGGACAGAAAAAGAAGGGAAAATAATAATAACGATAAAAGAATATGCAAAGTAAGTGATACACAATGCAGTTGCTCATCACCTGCTGACCCATGCCCAGCCAGTCCCTGAGCAGTGGCTGCTGCCCCCTGGCCAACTCCCCCCAGTTTTATTGTTCAGCATGATGTCATATGGTATGGAATAATATCCCTTTGGCCAATTTGGGTCAGCTGTCTTGTGCATCCCCAGCCTCCTTGCTGGCAGGGCAGTATGAGAAGCTGTTCAGCAACAACCAAACCATCAGTATGTTATAAACATTATTCTCATCCTAAATCCAAAACACAGCACTATACCAGCTACTAGGGAGAAAATTAACTCTATCCTAGCTGAAACCAGGACACCTGCTTAAACATGTTATGAATGGAGTAAATAACTTATTTCAAATGAAATGTGTCTGTATCACTACTTTATGACTCTTTATGGGTTTGTAAGGGTTTAACCAGAACTTTGTTTCTCCTGATGCTTCTCAAAGTGCATATGCGTACAGGGAAAACTACTTTGGTGACAACCTACTTAATGCATACTCTGTACATGAAGAAATCCTGTGCCTGTTCATCTGGCTGGTATATAAAACTCATTTTCACGATGAACTCTGTTTTACAGCTGCAGACTACTGACAGAGAAGTTGAATGTGAAGAAAAGTCCTACTTGGACATGGTACTTGAGACAGAGGTGTCCAGTCTTCTGTGTCACATATTAAGCATTCTTTTTAAAGCTAAATTATGTTGAGCCTAACTACTTAATTTTAGATGATATTTTAAGAAATCTGTGCCTAAACATTTGAAGTGCTTAATTTGGTCCAAAGTCATTAGCACAGTCTTAACTGGAAATTAGCATGTTGTTAGTTGGTTCACTGTTTTGGACTGGCTGAGAGGTGTGACTTCAGAATAATTTCATTAATCTGTATTAAAACTTGTAATTTGCTGTCATTCTTTCAGTGATAGATATTGTTACTTCTTGCATACTGTGCGGAAAACTTTATCCTCACTTAGCAATGTGTCTCAAATGTAATTATAAAGGCTAAAGGTAAAACTGCTCTGTTTTTAATTGTCCGACAGGAAAAGGAGGTTTATATGCCCAGGGATTGAAGCAGAAACAGGATAAGAGTTACTGTTGGGCTTTGACCAATAGTAACCTTTAGACGTGTCTGTTTCCTTTTTGCTATTTCCCTCTAGTGGTCACACAAGATATTGACTTGGGGAGGTTAAATACATGAACTGGTATCTTTTCAAATACTTGTACATAAATAAACTAACACAGAAGTAATATGGGGTGTATGGAAACTTAATTTGTCCAGTCCTGACCTGTTAGAATGCAGTGTGTCGTTATATGCCCTGAATGCCTACAGGGCATCTGCAGGACAACCAAGGGATCAGGCCCAGCCAGCATGGGTTCATGAAAGGCAGGTCCTGCTTGACCAACCTGATTTCCTTCTATGACCAGGTGACCCGCCTAGTGGATGAGGGTAAGGCTGTGGACGTTGTCTACCTGGACTTTAGTAAAGCCTTTGACAGCGTCTCCCACAGCATTCTCCTGGAGAAACTGGCGGCTTGTGGCTTAGACAGGTTTACTCTTCGCTGGGTGAGGATCTGGCTGGATGGCCGAACCCGGAGAGTTGTGGTGAACGGCGTGTTGCGTTAAGAGGCAGAGCAATTTGGCAGAAACTAAACCCCCTTGCTTTCCAGTCGATCCTCAGATATCAGAGGGACTGGGGGCGGCTGAGCTTAGGTTCTGAGTGATGCCCAAAGTCAGCGTTAGTAGTCCGGTCGCGCCCAACACCTTTGTTGGACTATCATGGGTCCGGATGCACTACTAACATCACACTACCTGCTCAGCCGGACACCTCCTGAACTAACACGGCCGCACTCAGAGGTACGGTCGCGTTCAGGGACCACACACGGCTGAGTCAATCAATAGTGCGATTTATTGAACACACGGCTGAGTCAATCAATAGTGCGATTTACTGAAGCAACAGATATACAGGTTCTTTGGATTGCCGGTGATAAATTCACTACCTATAAAGCACGTGCAAATGCTAAAACTACGAGGGACACTACTTGGCTATAAACGCGTTAAAAGATGTAAAGTGACTCTATATAGAGATTTCTAAGTTTCCCGGGGAGGCACTTGGTATGACCAAGGGTTCGAATCTTACCCAACGGCGTCCCGATGGGGGGGAAGAGAGGCTCAGCCCGTCGACTGATCCCAGAAGTTAGGGTGGTACACGACGATGGTATCTTCCCTAACATCCAGCTCTTAAAACATTATTTTATAGTGTTTTACTTCGCAGGTGGAGCTTGAGTGACTCTAGTCATACATACCTTTATCAGGATTGGTGCAGAATTCTCTCGCTTCGCGTTTAAAGGTACAGACTAGGAAAAATTCAGTGCGCACACTCATTGAGGAGGGGTCGCACCTTGGGGGGGTGGTAGCTTTTGAGAGGGGTGTGCGTTTTAGTATTATAATGATATTATAATTAGCAAAGTTTACTCTAAGTACAGCACTTCATCAAAGTTGACAGGTCTTTGGCCCAGGACATTGTAAGCGCAGCTTATCAACGTACATCCTGTGCATCCCTAAACTCCCCTGTTCACAGAGCGTGGCCGCGAGGTCTCCACTTCGCTCCACCCTCCATGTAATCTCTCCCAGAGTCAGCACACCAGGCGCCCCTGATGTTGCTAACATCCAAGGCTGTTCAGGGAGTCTCCATGTCACAGACCCGTTGTACATGAGTGCTACGTTCCACCTGGTTTCAAGGCTGTTCTTAGAGGGTAAATTTCCAAAGTACCCCTCAGCGATTACTCCACACGGCGTTAAATCCGGCTGGCGGCCGGTCGCAAGCGGTGTTCCCCAGGGCTCAGTTCTGGGGCCGGTCTTGTTCAATATCTTTATAGATGATCTGGATGAGGGAATCGAGTGCTCCCTCAGTAAGTTTGTAGATGACACCAAGTTGGGTGGGAGTGTTTCCGGCTGCAAAGAGTGCCTGAGCCTGTCGGTTGTTCCAGAGACCGACGGGGACACCACCTGCATGCGGTGCGACCAGGTGAGCGACCTGCTCAGCCTGGTGGCAGAGCTGGAAGAGGAAGTGGAGAGGCTGAGGAGCATTAGGGAGTGTGAGAGAGAGAGAGATTGGTGGAGCCGCACCCGGCCATCCCTGAAGCAGGGGCAGCTGGTGGAGGCTCCACAAGCAGCAGGAGATCCCCTGTCCTCTTGCTGCCGGGCAGAAGGAGAGGACCTAAGAGATGAAGGGAAATGGAAGCAGGTCCCTCCTCGGAGAGGTCGGCGAATTCCCTCCGGGCCTCCCTCACCGTCCCAGCTGCCCTTACACAACAGGCATGGGGCTCTGGAACGTGAGGGACAGGAACATGAGGACCCTGACGAAGGTCCGTCCAAGGGGGTGCCTAGGGTGAGTCAACCAGCCCCACGCATCAAGACGTCCTTAGGTAAGAAAAAGAGGAGGGTGATTGTTGTAGGTGACTCCCTTCTGAGGGGTACAGAGGGCCCAATATGTCGACCAGACCCAACTCACAGGGAAGTCTGCTGCCTCCCTGGGGCCTGGGTGCGAGATGGCACCAGGAAACTCCCTGGTCTGGTTCGGCCCACTGATTACTACCCACTGTTGGTCATGCAGGTTGGCAATGACGAGGTTGCGCTAAGAAGCCCAAAGGCAGTCAAAAAGGACTTGAGAGCGCTGGGGCGACTGGTCGATGGAGCGGGAGCACAGGTAGTGTTTTCATCAATCCCTTCAGTGACAGGGAAGAACGCTGAAAGGAACAGGAAAGCACACCTGATCAACACGTGGCTCAGGGGCTGGTGCCGTCGTCAGAATTTTGGGTTTTTTGACCACGGGGCGGTTTACACGGCACCGGGCCTGCTCGCAGCTGATGGAGTGCAACTGACGCCAAGGGGCAAAAGGATTCTTGCTCATGAGCTGGCAGGCCTCATTGAGAGGGCTTTAAACTAGATTTGGAGGGGGGAGGGGCTAAAACCGGGCTCACTAGAGTTGAACCTAGGGGTAGGTTCAACGTGCCAGAGTTGAAATCGATAGCCCGGCTCAGGTGCATCTACACCAATGCACGCAGCATGGGCACCAAACAGGAGGAGCTGGAAGCCATTGTGCAGCGGGACAGCTATGACGTAGTTGCCATCACAGAAACATGGTGGGATGCTTCTCATGACTGGAGTGCTGCAATGGATGGCTATAAGCTCTTCCGAAGGGATAGTCAGGGAAGGAGAGGCGGTGGGGTGGCTCTGTATGTTAGGGAGTGTTTTGATTGCATAGAAATCGAAGATTGTGAAGACCAAGTAGAGTGCTTGTGGGTAAGGATGAGGGGGAAGGCCAATGAGGCAGATATCCTGCTGGGAGTCTGTTACAGACCACCCAACCAGGATGAAGAGACAGATGAGACATTCTATAAGCGACTGGCGGAGGTCTCGCATTCGCTGGCCTTTGTTCTTGTAGGGGACTTCAACCTACCGGACATCTGCTGGAAGTATAACACAGCAGAGAGGAAACAGTCTAGGAGGTTCCTGGAGTGTGTGGAGGATAACTTCCTGACGCAGCTCGTGAGTGAGCCCACCAGGGGAGGTGCCTTGCTGGACCTGCTGTTTACAAACAGAGAAGGACTGGTGAGAGATGTGGTGGTCGGAGGCCGTCTTGGGCTTAGCGACCACGACATGATAGAATTCTCAGTTGTGAGCGAAGTAAGGAGAGGGGTCAGCAAAACTGCTATCATGGACTTCCGGAGGGCAGACTTTGGCCTGTTCAGGTCATTGGTTGAGAGAGTCCCTTGGGAGACAGTCCTGAAGGACAAAGGGGTCCAGGAAGGCTGGACAGCCTTCAAGAAGGAAATCTTAAAGGCGCAGGAGCAGGCGGTCCCCATGTGCCGTAAGAAGAGCTGGCGGGGAAGGCGACCGGCCTGGCTGAACAGGGAGATTTTGCTGGGACTCAGGGAAAAGAGGAGAGTTTACCACCTCTGGAAGAAGGGCCAGGCAACTCACGAAGAGTACAAGGATCTTGTTAGGTCAAGCAGGGACAAAATTAGAAAGGCAAAAGCCCAGCTAGAGCTCAGTCTGGCCACAGTCGTAAAGGATAATAAAAAATGTTTTTACAAATATATTAACAACAAAAAGAGAGGCAAGGAGAATCTCCATCCCTTACTGGATATGGCGGGGAACATTGTCTCCAAGGACGAGGACAAGGCTGAGGTACTTAATGCCTTCTTTGCCTCAGTCTTTAATAGCCAATCCAGGTATCCACAGGGTATTCAGCCCCCTGAGCTGGAAGATGGGGATGGAGAGCACAATGTACTCCTCATAATCCAGGAGGAAGCAGTCAAGGACATGCTAAACCACCTGGACACCCACAAGTCTATGGGGCCTGATGGCATCCACCCGAGAGTACTGAGAGAGCTGGCGGAGGAGCTTGCCAAGCCACTCTCCATCATTTATCAGCAATCCTGGTTAACAGGGGAGGTACCAGACGACTGGAGGCTTGCCAATGTGACGCCCGTCTACAAGAAAGGCCGGAAGGAGGATCCTGGGAACTACAGGCCTGTCAGCCTGACCTTGGTGCTGGGGAAGATTATGGAGCGGTTGGTCTTGAGAGTGCTCACAGGGCATGTGCAGGACAACCAAGGGCTCAGGCCCAGCCAGCATGGGTTCATGAAAGGCAGGTCCTGCTTGACCAACCTGATCTCCTTCTATGACCAGGTGACCCGCCTAGTGGATGAGGGAAAGACTGTGGACGTTGTCTACCTGGACTTTAGTAAAGCCTTTGACAGCGTCTCCCACAGCATTCTCCTGGAGAAACTGGCGGCTCGTGGCTTAGACAGGTTTACTCTTCGCTGGGTGAGGAACTGGCTGGATGGCCGAGCCCAGAGAGTTGTGGTGAACGGCGTTAAATCCGGCTGGCGGCCGGTCACAAGCGGTGTTCCCCAGGGCTCGGTTCTGGGACCGGTCTTGTTCAATGTCTTTATAGATGATCTGGATGAGGGAATTGAGTGCTCCCTCAGTAAGTTTGCAGATGACACCAAGTTGGGTGGGAGTGTTGATCTGCTGGAGGGTAGGAGGGCTCTGCAGAGGGATCTGGACAGGCTGGATCGATGGGCAGAGGCCAACTGTATGAGGTTTAATAAGGCCAAGTGCAGGGTCCTGCACTTTGGCCACAACAACCCCATGCAACGCTACAGGCTTGGGGAGGAGCGTCTAGAGAGCACCCCAGCGGAAAGGGACCTGGGGGTGCTGGTTGACGTCTGGCTGAACATGAGCCGGCACTGTGCCCAGGTGGCCAAGGCGGCCAACAGCGTCCTGGCCTGTATCAGGAATAGTGTGGCCAGCAGGAGTAGGGAAGTGATTGTGCCCCTGTACTCGGCACTGGTGAGGCCGCAGCTTGAATACTGTGTTCAGTTTTGGGCCCCTCACTACAAGAAGGATGCTGAGGTGCTGGAGCGTGTCCAGAGAAGGGCAGCGAAGCTGGTGAGGGGTCTGGAGCACAAGTCTTATGAGGAGCGGCTGAGGGAACTGGGGTTGTTTAGTCTGGAGAAGAGGAGGCTGACGGGAGACCTTATCGCTCTCTACAACTACCTGAAAGGGGGTTGTGGCGATGAGGGTGTTGGTCTCTTCTCCCAAGTAACTAGCGATAGGACAAGAGGTAAATGGCCTCAAGTTGCGCCAGGGGAGGTTTAGATTGGATATTAGGAAAAATTTCTTCACTGAGAGGGTGGTCAGTCAAATTGACTGTAGTAAAAGCCCATTCAAAGTCATCTTCATATTTGTAGTCCATGATTAAGTAAACATTGAAGTTACCAGGAAAATGGTGAAGTTTGGTTTAGATTTGCTTCGAGGTGTTGTGTGACTCATAACATGCTCTCTTGACGTTTATGCTTATTAAACACTTCTGAAATTACAGTATCATTTGACTAAAACTCTTAATTATTCTTTTAAAAATACTCTTATTGACGTGCGGAAAACAGACTCCACAATCTGTAAGATTGTAAAGTAGGTATGTTTATTCAGCGCTGGGCAGCACGGGTGGGGGTAGTCCCACCAAAAACCGTGTGCACCCAACGCGGCACTTACTTCGAATATATACAGCAAAGTGTTGCATATACATAAATTTTCGCAATATGCCTATACATATGCATGATCTGTCCCCGCTTCGTATTAAAATGAGTTCTCCTCCCATTTGCGCTTGCGTGTTGCCTCCTGGTGGTGGTCGTCGGGGGTCGTGGGGATGAAGGCCAGTGGTTCCTCTTCGTCACCGCTAGTAACCTTTTGCCTTTGCGCAGGCTCCGTTGTTTCTTGGCTTCTATCCAAACCGCAGGGTCGGTTTTAGCTAGTTTCTTGAGGCAAGTTCCTAATTCTTATCAGGGACCGTCCTTGTGAGGAGCCACAAATCTTCTTGCTCCTTTCAGTTTATCAGGACCTGTCTTTGGGAGGAACTACAGATCTCCTGCTTTAACTACTTCACACAATAGCTAACAAGATTTCAAGCCTTATCTACTAATTAACTGCTAAGATTCCCTTAACCCCTTCTCTCAGTCCCCCCTTTTCTAAGAAGTTAGTAAATTCTTTTACTAGATTTATTTCTGATACTATTTCTAATACAGTGTTTCTTTATCTAACATTTTTCCAAAGGACTTGTTAGATTCCAATTTGCGTCGTAATTGGTTTTTCTTCCATTCGCTATAAGAGTCTCCTGTGTTCTGAAAACACCATAGACCACATCGAACTGTAATACAAAGAGTTATAAACAAAAAGATAATTGCAATTATCAGAACAAATAATTGTCTTAACCAAGTCAAGTTTGGGAGCCAAGAAGTCAACTTATTCCAAAGATCAGAAAAATCCAGTGAAGTGTCATCTAGTGTTACTAGGTGTAATATTTTTGACTGTTTCCAAATTTGGTTGATGTCTGTGGCAATTCTTTTACTCTGATCAATATAAGAGCAACAACTACTATTAATCACTGCACATGTTCCTCCCTGATTAGCAAACAAAATATCTAAGGCCATTCTATTCTGTGCTGCAAACCGTTGTAAACCCTCTATTTCTTTTTGCTGAGACAACAGGGCATCTCCTGTTGCATTTAAAGACAATTCCATTGTTGCTGATATGTTTAGGATAGCTTTTTCAAGTTCACTTACTCCTAACCAAGGGAGGAACCATTGAGCGAAACTGTGAAAACTAGTAGGTCTATCTATTTTACTCGTACCCAGGGGCTCCTCAGGACTCCTGAAGGTACTTCGGTTTGATTAACGACTCTATATTGTGTTGTGAGATACCCAAGAGTACAGGTCCCTTGCCAAGCTCTAGGTAATATCTTTCATGCACATCCATCTCCACATAACCACCAAGTCCCTTGAGGGGTTGGACATATAGGTATTGGGCTTGCCGCGTTACTCCCTCTTTGGGCAGTTATATTAAGGTATATTCCATTCAGAGTCACCCGTAGGTTGTCATTAACCAGGTCACTTAAGGTTTCGATTGATGTCTTGTTCTATAAATCAATGCTAGTACAGTTTATGGTGCTCAAATTTTCCAAATTGAGGGGCGCTTATACATGTTTCGGAGCTCTTGTTCTTACATCCCTCAAAAAATATTCCTCCCTCCAAGACCTGAAGTTCAAATTTAGGTCCCCTTTCTCTAGTTGTCACATTAGTTTGACACTCTAGTTTGGATGTGTTTCTCGACTTCCACATGTCCACCCCAGTGACTTCATTAATTATAGACCAATTAGAAGACATAACTCCAAAAGTGGGTATCTCCATCTGACCTCTGGGAAGAGCTATGCACACCCAACAGCTAGACAAGTTCATATTATCTACTATTGATTTAGTCATTTGTACATATGTATTTTGGTCCCATGTACACACAACTTTTGCCCATAGTCCCATTATACAAACGATCAAGGTTCATCTTTTCATTGGAGGCGTAATTTCAAAGGTCCAGCCAATGTTGACTTCCATGGTAGCCGAGGAGCTTTCTTGACTCTGGTATGATGAATCCAAGCGTTTTGTTCTTTAATTTTAATTGCTGTAAAAGAGGTAAGGAGGACTTGGAAAGGTCCTTCCCACTGTGGCTCCAGTGTCTTTTCTTCTAAAGAGATTCGCCTGTCGGGGACTAAAGCTCCTTCTGTTTTTACCTCTGCTTTGGCTACCTGTTTTGCCTCTCTATCCGCCAGCTCATTTCCTCTCTCCAATTCTGAGCTCACTTTCTGGTGTGCCTTAATATGCATAATTGCTACTTTCTCAGGAAGTTGGACTGCTTCCAACAGTCTCAAAATTTCTTCTGCATGTTTAATATTTTTCCTTGAGAGCTCAATAACCCTCTTTCTTTCCAAATTGCTCCATGCGCATGTACAACTCCAAAAGCATATCTTGAATCTGTATAGATATTCACAACTTTGCCTTGGGCCAACTCCAAGGCACGGGTCAGAGCAATTATTTCTGCCTTTTGTGCAGAGGTATTTATGGATAAATGTCTTGACTCTATGTCCTGGTTTAGCCCCAGCCGGCAACTAAGCACCACGCAGCCGCTCGCTCACTCTCCCTCCCACAGTGGGACAGGGGAGAGAATTAGGAAAAACCTCGTGGGTTGAGATAAACACGGTTTAATAGGACAGAAAGAAAGAAGGGAACAAATAATGATAATACCAACAAAGGAATGTATAAGAACAAGTGATGCCCAATACAGAAATTGCTCACCACCCCGTGATCGACAGCCCGTCCCCGAGCAGCGATTTCCGCCCCACCGGCCAACTCCAGTTTATGTACTGGGCATGACGTCGTATGGTAGGGAATATCTCTTTGGCCAGTCTGGGTCAGCTGTCCCGGCTGTGTCCCCTCCCAGCTCCCCGTGCACCCCCAGCCTGCTCGCTGGCAGGCCAGCACAAGAAGCTGGACTGTCCTTGACGGCTCAGCAACAACCCAAAACATCAGCACATTATCAACAGTTCCTCATCCCAAATCCAAAACACAGTCTCACACTAGCTTCTGTGAGGAAAACCAGCTCTATCCTGGCTGAAACCAGGACAGTATCCACCCCTTATTCCATACCATTTACGTCATGCCCAGGTCCTATACTTTTCAATACATTCCAATTATTCATTATTACTCTTCCTGTCCTTTAATATATACACACAGATATCACTCTCTTAGTCCATGGGCCATCACTTAAAATGTCTATGGAGTTCAGTCAGTCCATGACTCTGGGCTTCATCCATCATAGCAGTCTCTCAGGGCAGGGGAGATGGTATGTGGTGTTGGATTGTCATCTGGCACGGTCCATGTCCATGATCTCCAGGTCGAAGATGTCGATCTCGAGGGATTTGTTGGGCGCAAGCTGCTGAAGCCAGTTCTGGTTTCATCACTGCTGCACGTTGCTTGGTTTCAGTGAAGCTCATTCTTCATCAGTCTGGGTGATTCTTACTGTAATACCATTGATATGGTAGATAGCAGCCATAGTAGTAATGTCATTCTGAACAATTAACATAATACAATTCAAATCATTGACTGTTTTCACCCAAAATCAAGTCTCCTTGAGGTACACATCGGACTTCCCCATCCTTCCGCATTACCCACCAAGTGCACCCAGGTCCCTGGGCAAAGGCAATCCCACGAATGGGTTTGCCTTTTCCTAATGCAGGAGTAACCCAGACTGTCTTCCCCAGCATGTTTCTCACATGCACCACAGGGACTTTATCCCCTTCTACAGTACGTAGAAGTTTTGATTGGGCAGGGCCGGCTCTATTAGTAGATCCCCTAGTGTTGACTAACCAGGTGGCTTTGGCTAAATGTTTATCCCAATTTTTGAATGTCCCATCACCCATTGCTCTCAGTGTAGTCTTTAACAGTCCGTTGTATCGTTCAATTTTTCCGGAAGCTGGTGCATGATAGGTGATATGATACACCCACTCAATGCCGTGCTCTTTGGCCCAGGTGTCTATGAGGTTGTTTCGGAAATGAGTCCCATTGTCTGACTCAATTCTTTCGGGGGTGCCATGTCGCCATAAGACTTGCTTTTCAAGGCCCAGGAGAGTGTTCCGGGCGGTGGCATGGGGCACAGGGTATGTTTCCAGCCATCCGGTGGTTGCTTCCACCATGGTAAGCACATAGCGCTTGCCTTGGCGAGTTTGTGGAAGTGTGATATAGTCAATCTGCCAGGCCTCCCCATATTTATATTTCAACCATCGTCCTTCATACCAGAGAGGCTTTAACCGCTTGGCTTGTTTGATCGCAGCACACGTCTCACATTCATGGATAACCTGTGCAATAGCATCCATGGTCAGGTCCACCCCTCGATCCCGAGCCCATCTATATGTTGCATCTCTTCCCTGATGGCCTGAGGTGTCATGGGCCCACCGAGCTATAAATAATTCACCCTTATGTTGCCAGTCCAGATCCACCTGAGCCACTTCAATCTTAGCAGCCTGATCCACCTGATGGTTGTTTTGATGTTCTTCGGTGGCCCGACTCTTGGGTACGTGAGCATCTACGTGACGTACTTTTATGACGAGATTCTCTAGTCGGGCAGCAATATCTTGCCACAATTCAGCAGCCCAGATGGGCTTGCCTCTGCGTTGCCAGTTGCTCTGCTTCCATTGCTGCAGCCACCCCCATAGAGCATTTGCTACCATCCATGAGTCAGTATAAAGATAGAGTATTGGCCATTTTTCTCGTTCAGCAATATCTAAAGCCAGCTGGATGGCTTTCACCTCCGCAAACTGACTTGATTCACCTTGTCCTTCAGCCACTTCTGCAACTCGTCGTATAGGGCTCCATACAGCAGCTTTCCACCTTCGATGTTTGCCTACAATACGACAGGACCCATCAGTAAACAGGGCATATTGCCTTTCGTTCTCTGGCAGTTCATTATATGGTGGAGCCTCTTCAGCACGCGCCACCTCCTCTTCTGGTGATATTCCAAAATCTTTGCCTTCTGGCCAGTCCATGATCACTTCCAAGATTCCCGGGCGATTAAGATTTCCTATTCGAGCCCGCTGTGTAATAAGCGCGACCCACTTACTCCACGTAGCATCAGTCGCATGATGCGTAGAGGGGACCCTCCCTTTGAACATCCAGCCCAGCACCGGCAGTCGGGGTGCCAGGAGGAGCTGTGCTTCAGTACCAACCACTTCTGAGGCAGCTCGAACTCCTTCATATGCCGCCAATATCTCCTTTTCAGTTGGAGTATAGCGGGACTCAGATCCCCTATATCCTCGACTCCAAAACCCTAGAGGTCGACCTCGAGTCTCTCCTGGTGCCTTCTGCCAGAGACTCCAGGTAGGGCCATTCTCCCCGGCTGCCGTGTAGAGCACATTTTTAACATCTTGTCCTGCCCGTACTGGCCCGAGGGCTACGGCATGAACTATCTCCTGTTTGATTTGTTCGAAGGCTTGTCGTTGCTCAGGGCCCCATTTAAAATCGTTCTTCTTCCGGGTCACTTGATAAAGAGGGCTTACAATCAGACTGTAATTTGGAATATGCATTCTCCAGAAACCCACAACACCCAGAAATGCTTGTGTTTCTTTTTTGCTAGTTGGTGGAGACATAGCTGTTATTTTGTTTATCAAATCCGTTGGGATCTGTCGACGTCCATCTTGCCATTTTATTCCTAAAAACTGGATCTCTTGTGCAGGTCCCTTGACTTTACTTTGCTTTATAGCAAAACCAGCTTTCAGAAGGACTTGAATTATTTTCTTCCCTTTCTCGAAAACTTCTTCTGCTGTGTTGCCCCATATGATGATGTCATCAATGTATTGCAGATGCTCTGGAGCTTCACCCTGTTCCAGTGCAGTTTGTATCAGCCCATGGCAAATGGTAGGGCTGTGTTTCCACCCCTGGGGAAGTCGATTCCAGGTGTATTGGACACCTCTCCAAGTGAAAGCAAACTGTGGCCTGCACTCTGCCGCCAAAGGGTTCGAGAAAAACGCGTTAGCAATATCAATGGTGGCGTACCACTTGGCTGCCTTTGACTCCAGTTCATATTGAAGTTCTAGCATGTCCGGCACAGCAGCGCTCAGTGGCGGCGTGACTTCATTCAGGCCACGATAGTCTACTGTCAGTCTCCACTCTCCATTAGACTTTCGCACTGGCCATATGGGGCTGTTGAAGGGTGAGTGAGTCTTGCTGATCACTCCTTGGCTCTCCAGCCGACGAATCAGCTCATGGATGGGGATCAGGGAGTCTCTGTTGGTGCGATATTGCCGCCGGTGCACTGTTGTGGTAGCGATCGGCACCTGTTGTTCTTTGACCCTGAGCAACCCCACCACAGAAGGGTCCTCTGAGAGGCCAGGCAAGGTGGACAGCTGTTTAATTTCTTCCGTCTCCAAGGCAGCTATACCAAAAGCCCACCGGTACCCTTTTGGGTCCTTGAAATACCCTCTGCTGAGGTAGTCTATGCCCAGGATGCACGGAGCCTCCGGGCCAGTCACAATGGGGTGCTTCTGCCACTCTTTCCCAGTTAGGCTCACTTCAGCCTCCAGTACAGTCAGCTGTTGGGATCCCCCTGTCACTCCAGAAATACAGATGGGCTCTGCCCCTATATGGCTTGATGGCATCAGGGTACATTGTGCACCGGTGTCCACTAAAGCCTTATATTCCTGTGGGTCTGATGTGCCAGGCCATCTAATCCACACAGTCCAATAAACTCGGTTGTCCCTCTCCTCCGCCTGGCTGGAGGCAGGGCCCCTCTAATCCTGCTCATAGTACTCGTTACCCACTTCTTGTAAATAGGAATCAGAAGTCCCTTCAAGAGGATCAGAGGTGAGATCAGCTCTTCTATTCTTTCTGGGAAGCTGCCCACTGGAAAGTGGAGCGACGATTTTCCTCGAGGAACCTGAACCCCCTTTTGTAATTGTTTTTCCTTGCAGCTCGCGTACTCGTGCCTCTAGGGTCGAGGTAGGTTTTCCATCCCACCTCCTCATGTCCTCTCCGTAGTCACGCAATTGAAACCACAGGGTGGCTCGTGGTGTGTATCCTCTATATCTTCTCTCTTGAACAGAAGAGCGCTTACTCCTAATGGCTGAGACACTGGTCCGTATGGGTGGAGGGTAGGGCATATCCTCTTTGAATTGCCGGAACTCTCGGGATAGTTTCTCTATAGCAGAGACGCAGGCCCGTAGGGAGGAAGAGAGACTTTCTTCGTATTGCCGGAGTTGGCCAGCCAATTCATCCACCGTTGGTCTCTCTCCGTCCTTCCAGGCCATTACTGCTAATGAGTTGGCATATGATGATGGTGCACTCCGTACAAACTTCCGCCACATAGGTCGCGTGCAATTGACTTCATCTGGATTTTTGGATGATTGTCCATTGTCCAAGTCACCATAAATCACTTCCAGCACAGCTAGCTCCCTCAGGTACTGGATACCTTTCTCCATGGTGGTCCACTTGCCTGGGTGACATAGAACATCTTCCTTGAAGGGATACCTTTCCTTCACACCCGACAGGAGTCATCTCCAGAGGCTGAGGACTTGTGCACCTTTTCCAATTGCTTTGTCAATGCCCCCTTCCCTAGAAAGGGATCCCAGCTGCTTGGCTTCCCTACCCTCTAATTCCAGGCTACTGGCCCCATTATCCCAGCATCGGAGCAGCCAGGTGACAATGTGCTCACCTGGACGACGGCTGAAATCCTTTCGCATATCTCGCAATTCACTCAGGGATAGAGATCGGGTAGTTACCGTCTCTTTTATAAGTTCTTCCTCTTCCTCCTCTTCAAGTGATGACTCGCTCTCTTCCCTCTTCCGTGCTTGTGATGGCCCTGCTTCAGAGCACTCTGCCTCCTCACTCTCTTCCTCTGCCTCCTTCTTAGCAGGATCTTCCTCCTCCCTTACTAAACGAGCTGACTTCCGCTTCCAAGATTTCTTCTTTTGTACAGGGGCAACTGATACCGGGATGGGCTGGTCCTCTGGTTCAGCTGCAACAGTCTGAGTAGCTACAGTGCCCGCCGTGGGGGTTGGAGTAGTGGCAGTGCCCGCCGTGGGGGTTGGAGTAGTGACAGTGCCTGCTACAGACGTTGGAGTAGTCACAGTGCCTGCCACATTGCCATCAGACCCAGAGAGCCCCTCTCCCCTTTGCATAGTGTTAAATAGGGTTCGGTAGGCATGGGCCAGGCCCCAGCACATGGCAATGATTTGTGTCTCCTTGGAGCTGCCAGGCTGACAGCATACTTCTTCCAGATATTCTGCTAGTTTATCAGGATTCTGCACTTGTTCGGGAGTGAAGCTCCAAAACACCGGAGGTGCCCACCGCCCCAGGCATTTGCCCATGCTGTTCCACACACCCTGCCATTCATAACTATCCAGCCTTGGGACAGATCTCCGGGTGATATTCTTAAATTGCTTGCTAACCTTAGACAAAACTGAAACCATGTTCCCCAGAAGTAGCAATAGAGGTATTTTAACCAGCCAAGGGTGTTCAAAATACTGAAACGTTATTGTGATGAAGGAGGAAATGTTATGATAGAGGGTATCAAAGGTACCATTCTGCATTTCCTCCATAAAAAACCTTTCAGAGGCAGAAGTATAATTGCTAATCGTCTCCACAAGACTGTAGCCAAAATACAGTAACGGCTTTAGTACAGAGCTCAGATGATACCACATTAAGCTCAAGGTCAGTGCTCTAAAAACAAAATTCACAGGCGAGACATTACTAATCATTGCAGAGTACAGCAGCCCGCAGAAACCAACACTGATCCTTAACATGTACAGCAAAGACGAGAGCATGATGCAAATCAAACTGATATTGTGACCTGCAACCGTTATTATCTCAAGCCTCGGGCCCCACGTTGGGCGCCAAAAAGGACTGTCGTGGTTTAGCCCCAGCCGGCAACTAAGCACCACGCAGCCGCTCGCTCACTCTCCCTCCCACAGTGGGACGGGGGAGAGAATTAGGAAAAACCTCGTGGGTTGAGATAAACACGGTTTAATAGGACAGAAAGAAAGAAGGGAACAATAATGATAATACCAACAAAGGAATGTATAAGAACAAGTGATGCCCAATACAGAAATTGCTCACCACCCCGTGATCGACAGCCCGTCCCCGAGCAGCGATTTCCGCCCCACCGGCCAACTCCAGTTTATGTACTGGGCATGACGTCGTATGGTAGGGAATATCTCTTTGGCCAGTCTGGGTCAGCTGTCCCGGCTGTGTCCCCTCCCAGCTCCCCGTGCACCCCCAGCCTGCTCGCTGGCAGGCCAGCACAAGAAGCTGGACTGTCCTTGACGGCTCAGCAACAACCCAAAACATCAGCACATTATCAACAGTTCCTCATCCCAAATCCAAAACACAGTCTCACACTAGCTTCTGTGAGGAAAACCAGCTCTATCCTGGCTGAAACCAGGACACTCTATTATTTCTTGACTGGTGGTAATGGCATATCCCGCATGTCTTTTACCACTCAGGACATAGCTGCTTCCATCTGTGAACCAGTTTTCTCCGCTTTCCATAGGGCTGTCTTTCAGATCTGGGCGGCTTGCATACATTGCTTCAATAGTCTCCAAACAGTCATGATGCACTGGTTCTCCCATGTTTCCACTGAGGAAAGAAGCTGGGTTGACAATGTTAGTAACTACGATCTCCACATCATCCTGTTCTACCAGTATAGCCTGATATCTCAGGAATCTTTGTGGGGAAAGCCAATGCCCACCATTCGCTTCCAACACTGCGGATACGGTGTGAGACACTAAGACGGTCATCTTCTGGCCCAGAGCAAATTTTCGGGCTTCTTGTATATGCTCACAGGCATCCAGGTCAACCTTTCGCAGTTGTGTCTAACTGGAAAAGTAGGCAACTGCTCGTCGATAGGGGCCCAGATCTTGTGCTAATATTCCCAGAGTGATTCCCTGTTTCTCGTAGGAAAAAAGGAAAAACGGTTTACTCACGTCTGGGAGCCCTAGGGCCGGAGCCGACATCAAAGCTTTCTTTAGTAGCTCAAAGGCTCGTGCGATCTCCTTGTTCCATTCAAGGTGTTTCTGTTCAGTGGTTGTTAATGCATACAATGGTTTAACAAGCAGTCCATAGTTATATATCCACAGCCGGCACCACCCAGTCATTCCCAGGAAAGTTCGTAACTCTTTTACTGTCTGAGGTCTCGGAGTTTGGCATATTGCTTCTTTGCGGGCCTGTCCCAAAGTTCTCTGTCCAGCACTGATTTCATAGCCCAAATAAATCACTTTCTGCTGCATTACTTGGGCCTTCTTCTTAGATACCCGGTACCCTTGAAGCCCCAAAAAATTTAGTAGACTCACCGTCCCGGTCATACAATCGTCCTCTGTTTTGGTGGCGATCAGGATATCATTCACATATTTTAACAGTTTCCCTTTTTCGGATGGGATTTCCCAAGATTCCAAGTCTTTTGCGAGCTGGTTGCCAAAGATGGTAGGAAATCCTTGTGGCAACACCGTCCAAGTGAGCTGAGTTTTGCGACTGGTTTTGGGGTTTTCCCATTCGAATGCAAATAATTTTTGGCTGGCTTCATGGAGAGTGAGGTAAAAGAAGGCATCCTTCAGATCTAAAACAGTAAACCAAGTTAGTTTAGGTGTCAATACAGTCAACAGGGTATATGGATTCGCTACTACGGGATAAAGGTCTTCAGTTATCTTTGTTTAGAGCTCATAGGTCCTGAACCACGCGGTATGACCCGTCAGGCTTATGAACAGGTAATATAGGTGTGTTAAAATCAGATTCACACTCTTTTAATAATCTTAGTTGTAAAAATCTTTCAATTACTGGCCAAATTCCTTCCCTATCTTCTTTTTTAGGGGGTATTGCCTAACCCTTACCGGTTGTCGGCCTTCTTTGAGTCTAACTTCAACAGGTAGTGCATTCTTTGTTCTTCCAGGTATATCAGTGGTCCATACCCCAGGATATACCTGATTTAAGATTTCTTCCCTAACCTTTCCTTCTACGGAAGGACTGGTTAAAATTAAACTTAGGATCTGAATATATTGCTGATCTTTTACTTCTAAAATAATTTTTCCTTTTTTAAATATAATTTTTGCACCCAATTGTTCCAACAAATCTCTTCCCAAAAGGGTCTTTGGGGAGTTGGGCATATACAGGAATTTGTGGATACCCCATTGTTTTCCCAATTTATACTTCAAAGGCTTACAAAAATATGCCTTTTCACTTTGGCCAGTCGCTCCTTTTACCATGAGATAGTCGTTTCCCAGGGGCATCAAGGCTTGATTTAAAACCGAGTATGTTGCCCCTGTGTCAACCAAAAATTCTACTTCTTGTTGTTCCTTCCCTACCTCATTATAACCAGTGGATCTGCTAGGGTAGATTCCCCAGGTCCCTGTCAATCCTTTTTCACATGGGCTACTATTCTTCCTGTCTGGTGGCTTTGCCTCTTTTCCTTGTTTCTTGGACATTCTCCTTTCCAATGACCAAATTTCTTACACAACGCACATTGATCCTTACCTAATCGAGATGGTTCTCATCTAGGCCTCCTTCCCTCCTCTTCCCTGACAACTGCTATCATTCTTTTTTGCCCTTGTCTATATTCTTCCTCTCTATTACTAAATACTCTCCACGCTTCATCCAGCAACACTTCCAGATTTCTACCTTCTGTAGGGCGCAGCTTCTGGAGTTTGCGCCTAATGTTCCCCATGGACTGACCCAAGAACAGGGAGACTATTTGTTGGATTCCTACCTCTGACCCAGGATCCAGCGGTGTGTTACGGCGCATTACATCTCTCAACCGATCCAGGAATTCAGATGGGGACTCAGAGGGGCCCTGTTTGACTGCATACAAAGCTGACCAATTTATTGTTTTGGGGATAGCTCTTTCCATTCCCCTCGAAATCCATTCCTGATACCCCTGCAATCTTTCCATATGTGAGGATCTGTTAGGATCCCATTTCGGATCTTGGAGAGGAAAATAATCTTTGACGTCCCTTCTTATAATCTTACAATGATCTTCGGCTAAATTCCCTGCCGTTTTTAAAATCAGCTGGTTTTCTGTCTCAGTCATATATTCTAATAATAACTGTATATCTTTCCAGTCAGGGTTGTGTTGTTTCACAATAAACTGAAAATGTTTAGTTACATTCACTGGGTCGTTTCTATAATCCTTTGCAACCTTTTTCCATTCCCCCAAATCAACAGTAGAAAAGGGTACTTTAATTAACATCGTCCCACCTTCAGGACCTACCGCCTCCCGAAGGGGTGCCTGTAAGATTGTTGGAGCCGATTTCTTTCTGGTGCGGGAGGATATGGGGCTATCTGGAGGAGTGGAAGCTCCGTCCGAGCCCACATCCCGTTCCTGTGGTCGGGGGGGGGAGATCTGAACAGATCTGCTAGATCTGGTTCTGGCGCCCGGTGAACTTTGTTTAATTTAGTACACCTTTGTCCAATACTACATGCCAAACAACACCGCCTCAGTTTACCCTTAAGTTCCTTATTATTTTTTTCGCTTAAGTGCGAGTACCATAGGGTCCTGTGATGGCACCAATCCACAGTCGCTTTGCCACTCCGGATGGTTTCGGAGGGTAAAAAAACATATCTGCATATGAAACTTCATCCCACTTCCCTTCTCTCCTTAAAAAACATCAATTGTAAAGGAGTGTTATAATGTACAGATCCATTAAGTGGCCACTTAGCTTCACTCTCCAATTTATCCAACGGCCACCATTGGTTACAATACTTAATAAGGGTCTTTTCAATTTCTGTCCCTCCAGTTTCAACAATGTCTTTCCAATGAGGAAGCACACAGCCCAGGGGGCTTTTCTTCAAAACTCCCTTTTGAGTGTTACCCATTTTGCAAACCTCTCCTATTACTTTAGTTTCTGATATACTTTTCAATAAGTTTCCACACAAGTTGTTTCTTACACTTCTTTATGGTTTCTTCCCAGTTCTTTTCCCACACTTCCCAGATTTCCGGGATTAGATTTTCCTTTCCACACACAAAACAGGGAATTACTCCTATTTATCCACCAACACTGGGGTTTATAAAAAACGTCTGAAGGTTGTTCCCAATCTGAGGCCACTTTCCACCCTGCAGGAGTCACATACGCTCCTCAGATAAAATTGTTCATTTCCCCTTTTTATCCAATGTCCTCCTTCGTTTAAATATCCCCAAGGTTCGAGCCCAAACCACTGAAGGAGTAATTCCCTTTGCCCCGCTTCTTCATTAACATATAAAGGTATTCACAATCTTTCTATATATTACACACATAAAGACAAAGACTTTTAACATAAAATTCCCGGGTACTTAATTTATACATTCATCACTCCAGGTAACACCCATCCAGCAGCTGCAAATATACAAAATAATAACCCTACCGCAATTGCGAGGAGGTCTGCTTACCCTTCTCCTGCTTCTTATATACCAGTCATTAGCAGGTCCATCCTGGCTCCCGACACCGGGATGTAGCGGTGACCTCGGATTCGCTCGATCTACCCTCAAGATCGCTAGTGGCCGCCCTATCGGTCAGCAAATTCCCTTATTTCCATACAGGGTACCCTCCTCCTACGGGGTACCCTCCTCCCATACGGGGACTCTGCTGCACGCCAGACGTCTCCGTGCGATTTACCAGCTGCCCCGGCCACGCATACGACTTACAGGCTCCCCTCATAAAACATACCGTTTGCTTCCGTGGCTTCAGGAGGTTGTTCTCTGCTCCCGCGGTGAGTGGCTGGCAGCGGAGTCCCCTCCTAGGAAAGGGCTCGAGGCGCGCCCAGGGGCGTCCGCTCTACAGCCGATCCCGAGGTTAAGCAGAGAGCCTCCTGGCTGGCTCGCCAAAACTGACGTGCGGAAAACAGACTCCACAATCTGTAAGATTGTAAAGTAGCTATGTTTATTCAGCGCTGGGCAGCACGGGTGGGGGTAGTCCCACCAAAAACCGTGTGCACCCAACGCGGCACTTCGAATATATACAGCAAAGTGTTGCATATACATAAATTTTCGCAATATGCCTATACATATGCATGATCTGTCCCCGCTTCGTATTAAAATGAGTTCTCCTCCCATCTGCGCTTGCGTGTTGCCTCCTGGTGGTGGTCGTCGGGGGTCGTGGGGATGAAGGCCAGTGGTTCCTCTTCGTCACCGCTAGTAACCTTTTGCCTTTGCGCAGGCTCCGTTGTTTCTTGGCTTCTATCCAAACCGCAGGGTCGGTTTTAGCTAGTTTCTTGAGGCAAGTTCCTAATTCTTATCAGGGACCGTCCTTGTGAGGAGCCACAAATCTTCTTGTTCCTTTCAGTTTATCAGGACCTGTCTTTGGGAGGAACTACAGATCTCCTGCTTTAACTACTTCACACAATAGCTAACAAGATTTCAAGCCTTATCTACTAATTAACTGCTAAGATTCCCTTAACCCCTTCTCTCATTATTACCATATTTCATAGTTTAACCTGGCAGTTAGCTAAAACAACCACACAGCCATTCACTCGCCCTCCCCACCCCCCAGCAGGATGGGGTAGAGAATCAGAAAAACGGTATAACTCGTGGGTTGAGATAAAGATAGTTCAATAGGACAGAAAAAGAAGAGAATAACAATAATGATAAAAGAATACACAAAACAAGTAATGCACATCACAGTTGCTTACCACCCACTGACCGATGCCCAGTTAGTTCCTGAGCCACAGCCCCTCCCTGGCCAACTCCCCCAGTTTATATACTGAGCATGATGTTGTATGGTGTGGAATATACCTTTGGCCAGTTGGCGTCAGCTGTCCTGGTTGTGTCCCCTCCCAGCTTCCTGTGCACACCCCACCTTCTCTCTGGCAGGCCAGAGCATAGGAAGCTGAACAGTCTTTGACTGCTTAGCAACAACTAAAAAGCATCAGTGTTATCAACATTATTTTCATCCCAAATCCAAAACACAGTACTACACCAGCTATCGGGAAGAAAATTAACTCTATCCCAGCCAAAACCAGGACACCTTACCTTCTTTGTTTTCACTTGTCAAGCCTTTGGGAGACTTAAAGTCCATATAAAGAGCTGAAAGCCCTTACTTGAGTATTTGCAAAAAAACTAATCAAAACTTCATTTTTTTGATTTGTTATACTTAAAATCCAGTGAATTAAGGTATAATCTTTGCACTGTAACACAAGTGCATTGCAATTCAAAATGTAGTGCAGTATACCAAACATGTTGCCAAAGCCAGGTATACCGCTTAACACTTGAACTGATATTCTCGAAGAGCCCTGTGTATCCAATGTGAATGTTTTTAATAAAAAGCCTTTCTCAGTAGATATTTTAAAGCTATGCTTTAAAACAAATAGTGGGACTAATTCTTAAAAAAAATTGAGCTTTTAGCACTTCTGTTGCTACACTTAGGTAGCTATTTTTCTAGGATTCTTACTCTGTATAAAATAGCTTTAAATGCATGATTTATAGCAGAAGATTCTAAATGCATCTTGCCTTCTATCATTTCACTCTGTCCTGGTTTCAGCCAGGATAGAGTTGGTTTTCTTCACAGAAGCTAGTGTGAGGCTGTGTTTTGGATTTGGGATGAGAAAATGTTGATAACATGCTGATGTTTTGAGCTGTTGCTAAGTAGTCAAGGACAGTCCAGCTTCTCGTGCTGGCCTGCTAGCAAGGAGGCTGGGGGTGCACGGGGAGCTGGGAGGGGACACAGCCGGGACAGCTGACCCAGACTGGCCAAAGAGATATTCCCTACCATCCGACGTCATGCCCAGTACATAAACTGGAGTTGGCCGGGGAGCGGGAATTGCTGCTTGGGGACGGGCTATCGATCACTGGGTGGTGAGCAATTGCTGTATTGGGCATCACTTGTTCTTGTACATTCCTTGGTCGGTATTATTATTGTTGTTATCATTGTTGTTTCTTTCTCTCTTGCTGTCCTATTAAACTGTTTTTATCTCAACCCACGAGTTTTTTCCCAATTTTCTCCCCTGTCCCACTGTGGGAGGGGGAGTGAGCGAGTGGCTGCGTGGTGCTCAGTTGCCGGCTGGGGCTAAACCACGACACACTCTAAGCTGTCAGTTAAAAAAACCTCTATTAATTCTATTTCCAGTAAGTAACATATTTCTGGTTTTTTGCAAAATTAAGCAGTGAACTTAAGATGTGCCTTATTAAATCTTTTGAACTTATAAGTGCTGCTTTTTTTTTCTTAAGTTGGTGATCACTTAGTTGTCTTTCACGAAGGCTTGGAATACCTTTTTCTAACTACATTTGTCACCGAAATCGGGAATAAACCTCGTAACACCAATGTAGTGTTAAAAGGCAGGCATTCTTTATTCGCGGCGCCGGGAACACGGGGGATAGCTCCTCCTAAATCGTGTTCATCGATCAGTTCAAAAATCAAACATTTATAGGCAAGATTAATACATATTCATCAAGTGTCCATACAATGATTGGTTAAGTATTCCTCGCCTACCATGTAAATGACCACGCATGCTCACTATAATTTCTTGGGATTTTACTTCCTTAATCTTTTGAGTCGGAGGGTTTCTTGAGTGGGTGGTCTCTGAGTCGGTGGTCGCGATCTCCCCCTGCCGGAATTACCTTTCCCTCTAACTTCACTTAAACTTGGCAATACCAAATGGTCCTTTACGGGCTGTTGGCACAATAAGTAATTATTCATTCCAAAGTCTTTGTTTCAAGACAGAAAAATTGCCTTCGCTATGTTATACTACACCATTCAGACTAGTTACACTGTTCTCTATTTGCTATCAAAGAACGAGACATACTACTCTTAATTCTGATCTTCTACAATTACAATGTTACATACTGAGTAGATCCTTGATGTTTAAATCAAGATGGAAAGGGTTGGGTGGACTTCTGAGCAGCATTGCTGGTACATAACGTTCTTATGGTTACATCTATATAACCTTATTATGATTCCCACCACCTCGGTTACATTTCCCCCCTTTGGAAGTTTTGAAATAATCTCTTTTCAATACTTCCATTACAAATTAATTTTCTTAATAACATTCAATCACTTTATTGTATGATGGTGGGAGCATTATTAGCCAGTCCATTTAAATTTTGGTGTCCCCCTGTAGTCATTGCAAGTGTAATTTTACGGTTGATTGCCGCTCTTTTATAGAATTCCCTTTTCAAACAATGATAAATGAATAACACTCCCAAGAATCTTAGTAACAACAATAATATAGTGCTAATCAAGGACTTCACCCAAGAACTCAAGTTCCATCCCAATTCACTGAAAATTTTATCCAACCAATTTTCTTGCATGTCTTGTTGCATTTCCTGAGTGTCCTTTTCTATTTTTCTCAATAAGTCCAAATCATATTCAACATCCTGGGTAATGTTTGGGATATGTATGCAACAATGATCTATCCTATCCCTCAGGTATCCGCAAACTCCATGTTCTTTTAGTAAGAGCATATCTAGAGCCATCCTATTTTGTAGGGTCATCTTCAAAGTGGCTTGTAACTGTAAATTTAGTTGTTTAAATCCTTTCCTTGTTATATTGGCTAATCTTTCCACTTGACCTGTCAACTTATACAACCAAGCCCTATTCCTGTAAGTTGCCAAGGGAGTCAATAAGGATTCTAAGGCCCATCCAAGTTTTACTCCTGTCGAGGGTTCATTCCAATCATCATCATCAATTTGTGATCTTTTTGTCCGTATTAACTTCAAATTTTCAGAATCTCCTTTAAAAGGAGCTTTCTTCCAGATTGGACATAATGTCGGCATTCCTAAAGTGATTTGTTTTACTTTCCCATCCATTGGTAAATGGGTGGTCCAAGTTCCATTACTCATTGCCCAAACTAAATGTCCTGGGCTCTGAACTGTAGATTTTCTACAACTGAATACAGTCCCTCTTTTGATTTTATACGTACTAGTCAAATTTAAATCGTTCTTGAGTCCTCTATGCCAACACCCATATTTTAATGCAGCTGCTAAGGGAGGGACTGCTCTATCAATTGTACTGCAATTATATATCTTTTTACAATTCCACCAGGGTACTATGTCTTCCTTTTCCCTGGATGTGGTTCCCTTCTCATTGACCAATGGGAAAACTGTAAAGACTGTTCCGTCCCAGGTAAAACACCATGAAGCATTGGCCATATATTGAAATTGAGACAAAATGGTCATAGACCACACTGAATCCCAGATAACCTCTGATCCTTGGTTAGTCTGATTGGTTTTTCCACATTTCCATTCCATGATCATTTGACTAACATTCTTTTTAGTTAATTCTTTATAGTCACATGTTCCTCCCGGTGCTGGATTTTGTAATGTAGCCACCGGTGTGTATTTATTTGACTCCTTTGTTCCTAACCTATCGCAGTCCTCTTTGCTCAGAGTATATCTTCGCTTTTGTTGGAGTTTTAATTATTCCCGCCATACCTGTTTTGGAACTTGTTCACAACTCATGTTCTCATTATTAAATCCCTTGTTGCTTAAACCTTTTGTCAATATTCCCCATGGAATTGATTCACCTACTGCTCTTGGAATTGGAAGACGTGTGGTTATTTGGGTTACATTTTGTAAATTTGCAAATTCTTTTATCAATCCTATCATTAAGTTCTCCTCTGGGGTTCTTTTTGGGATGTGTATTAGTTGTCCTACTTCGTCTTCAACTTTCCCTTCCAATTGGTTTATTGTTACCCCAAACAATGCTCCCAACATCATCAGTTTCCAAATCAAAACCCCTTTTTCCATACTTTCCAATGATAATTTCTTAAACACGTTTTAAAGTCAACTTTGCAGTCTCTGAATCCCTATTAATGACCTTCCATGACGGGGCTTTCTTCACTCGGGTGTAGTGTATCCACGGTTCCACTCCTCCAACCTTGATTGCAGTATAAGTTGTTAACAGTACCTGGAATGGTCCCTTCCACTTTTCCTGCAGTGGTTCAGAGTTCCAAGTTTTTATATATACAAGATCACCTGGCTGATACTGATGTACAGGCGTATCCAAGGCAAGTGATCTAGTCAGAACAATATATCTCTGAAGTGCTCCAAGGACTTTTCCTAAAGAAATTAGATACACTTTCAAATCAGTTTCCCCAGCTACCTTCATATCCCCTGGGATTAAAGGAGTCTGGTACGGTTTGCCATACAGGACTTCATATGGACTTATACCATCTCTTGATCTTGGTTGGATGCTGATTCTCAAGAGAGCTAGTGGTAAAGCCTGTGGCCACTTCAAAGATGTTTCCTGACAAATTTTACTTATTTGTCTTTTTAATGTTTGATTCATTCTCTCAATTTTTCCACTCGATTGTGGTCTCCAGGGGATATGTAGGTCCCATTTTATGCCCAAAATTTTACTGATTTGTTGAACTACTTCTGCCACAAAATGTGGTCCTCTATCAGAGGACATTCCCATTGGCACTCCAAATCTTGGTATTATTTCCTTCAATAATATCTTAACTGCTTCCCTAGCTTTGTTGGTACGGCAAGGGAAAGCCTCTGGCCATCCAGAAAATGTATCAATTAACACTAACAAATACTTACATCCATTCTGTCTGGGTAACTCAGAGAAATCAATTTGCCAATAATCTCCAGGAGAATTTCCTTGTTTTGTCACTCCTAAAGGTGGTTTCCTTTGGTTCAAGGGATTATTTTTAAGGCAGATTGGACACTTAACTATTATTGATTTAACTATTCCTGTCATTCCTATGCACACTACAGATGTTTTTAAACTTGAAACCATAGCATCTACTCCCCAATGTGTTTGCTCATGTTTTTCCTTTGCAAGTTGTATCATAACTTGCGGGGTTACTATCACCTGTTTCTCTGGCGTTACCCACCATCCTTCTACATTTTGTGATGCTTTTAATTGTTCTGCTAACTGCTCATCCAATTTATTGTATGTTGGTTTTCAATTTGGAAATTTTATTTGTTTTACTGGTACTAGTGCAAGGATACGCCGTTCTGCGGCCTCTTTTGCAGCTTTGTCTGCCAATCGATTACCTATATTTACAGCCATCTGACCAAATTGATGAGCTTTACAATGCATTTACCGCCACCTCCTCTGGTCTCACCTCGGTTACACATTTGTGTGTCTTGGTCATATTCATTTTTCTACTTTGCTTCTACTTTTGATGCTCATCCTCTTTCTTCTCTTTCCTCCATGCTTTTTTGTCTTCTACCTCATTCTTTAAATGGGCCAGATAGAAACTGACTCTTGGCTCCTTCTTGCTTGTTTTTGCTGGGTAATCTCATTCAGTCATGTTCATTCAGGAATTATATTAACAACTTTGGAACTCACATTTTTCTTTTCAGTCTTACCTTCATTTTTCCAAAACTGTGTTTCTTTGCCACTGCTCCTTTGTAACCCAAACATACATACTTTGTCCTGCACACTTGCAGTGTTGTCCAAATTCTCCGGTTTCAACCAACTTCAGCTTTTTGTCATTTCTCCTTGCTTTTAATACTCTTTAAGTTAATTTGCGTCTTAATTTATCAGCACTTTCCTGCCTTCCCAAAGCCTCTACAACTACCTGAAAGGTGTTGGCCTCTCCTCTCAAGTAACTAGTGATAGGACAAGAGGAAATGGCCTCAAGTTGCGCCAGGGGAGGTTTAGATTGGATATTAGGAAAAATTTCTTCGCTGAGAGGGTGGTCAGGCATTGGAACAGGCTGCCCAGGGAGGTGGTGGAGTCGCCATCTCTGGAAGTGTTCAAAAACGAGTGGATGTGGCGCTTCAGGACATGGTTTAGGGAACGTGGTGGCGCTGGATTAATGGTTGGACTTGATGATCTTGAAGGTCCTTTCCAACCTTAGTGATTCTGTGATTCTGTGATTCATTTTTTCACAGAAGTACAACAGCTAGAATTTCGTTGTTGCTTCTTGCTTGTTCCATATCGTTTGTTCTGTCCCCCCTTCTCCCTGCCCCATCGGAATTTCTCTGCCACTACAGAATTTCTTATTCCTGTCAAAGATCCTTCACAATATTCTCTACTTGATCAAATTAATCTCTTAAAAGTATTTCAGATATTACTCTGAACCATCTGTTTCTTTTGTCACAAAAATTTTGCAACTGGCTCATGCCCACAGAGAAGAGAGGCTAGGATGCAAAGTATAGAATTACAAGAGCAGTTCTTTTTTTCATGCGCATGAGGTGTCTCGTTCAAATTTGGGGCACACCGAATGCTGTTTTGCACATGATTCTTAGACCTTTCAAATGTTCAGATATAACATGATTCGACCAATCACTACTTAGCACGCACATACTACTGTTTTGCAAAGCAACTATAATTCTATGGCATCATCATCTATCTGCTTTTTTTCTTGATCTAGATGTCCCCGGAGTCAGTCTTGCTACAGTTACTTGTCTGTGATGCCAGATAATGGGAGGGTTTCACAGAGGTGTTGGAGGGTCTAGGATGCTAGTTATCTTGATAGTCTGGGGATATCCTTTATTCTTCAGGGTGGGGGCTGTCTTTCTTGTAATGAGCTGGGGTCCTTTAGTCATGCTTACTTAACCATGACTATCCAGTATACAGTGTTAACTATATATCCTAAGAAAGTTCATGCAATTTCATACTATAAAGACTAATTGGTACGATAGTTAGGGAATGAGATTTTCCAACACTGTCTTATGTTCTCTTTCAGGGTTTTTCTTTGCCATGCACGGGCCATTTTACATCAACCTCTAGGGAAATATTTTTCTTCTAGTTCTTAATTATCTGCTTCCGTTTCACTTGTGAGGACATTTTTCAGACTTAATATTTTTAGATCTTTGTCACGCTATTTTAATCAAGAGATGTTTTTCATTTTTTGCATTATTTAATTAGTTACTATTATTGTCTCTCCCGCTTGCTTTCAGTATCTCACCTTGTTTTATGTAGACTTTTGTTCTTTGTCAAAAATAATTTGTCTAGTATAAAGAATATTGCTAAAGAAGTCTAGAACAAGCAAAAAAAATGATAGTAGTAATATCTGTCTTTTTTTTCTGTGATCTCTACTGATTTTGTTGCTTTTAAAACTAAAATGGCACTGTTTGAATGATTGGAAGGATTAATCGATGCTGTTAATTGTCTTTGTTAATCCCTTGATTAATTGTAGAGTGCTGTAAGTTTTTCAAATGCTATGTGAAAATTGCTTGGTAGGGATTACATATACCAAAATAATGGATACATTACCCCTTTTTTGAACCCTTAAATATATGTTGTCTTGGTCTTTTGGGGGCACATAATAAGTTGCAGATAACTACTTTTTCCCAGATCACTATGATAACGAAAAATAGATTCATAGTAACTTTACAGATGCTACATCAACATCTTAAACTTGTAGACACAATCTGAGTTAAGTCCCCCCTGCTGTTTCCTGATAAGAAACAAATGGGCTGGTTTTAAAGGAGATGACATTAAACTTGCTTTCATGATTTCTTTTTTCATTAAAAGCTTCAGCACTCTAGTTCTGTGTGTGTTTGGTTTTTAGACTGAATCTGGCTATGGATCAGAGTCAAGTTTACGGCGCCATGGCTCCATGGTGTCTCTTGTTTCTGGAGCAAGTGGATACTCTGCAACATCCACCTCTTCATTCAAGGTTAGTGAATAACATTTTCTTAGTATTGGTGTGTAAATAACACACACAACTGGAAAGGAAATAAGTGATGTGAAGACTTATTCACACAATTATAGGGGAAAAAAACCCCAAATCTTTAGTTTATTATAAGTGTTAGTAATTCAGCATGTGATGATGAACAGATTGTACAGGAAGCTTTTTCATGCCTCTGTAGTTGTCCCTCCTAAACTATGGTGTCATTTTCAAATGGCAAGAAAATCAAACCTGTGGGAGGATTTATTAACATTTCCTAGCGTACTTCTGAGAATATCAGGGCTTCTAAATGAAAGGAAATGCCGATTCTGTGACTTAACGAATTTGATTAATACTGATTGACAAATGATGGCTTTCCTTGTTTCATGTGTATAAATATTTAACATGTGAACTTGGGTGGGCTGTACTTCTGGGAGAGCAGAAGAGGAGCAGCACGAGAAAAGGGGGAGTAAAGATTAAAACAAAGATCTTAAACTAGAACTGACTGTTTTCAGGCAAATAGGTGTAAACCTGGTAGCATGCAAGATCGTGTTTTTAATAAGCTTTTATTGAATTCTCTAAAGTAGCAGATGCAGTCAAGAGGAAAAATTGAGACCAGTGGACAAAATGAGTAAGAAACACTATACAGTTTATGTTGTTCTAACATTAACAGTATTTCATAGCTGCTGATATCTGAAATGTCTTTAGTGTACTTGAAGAATTTGTTCTTCATAATTGCATAATTTTTTTTTTTTTTGCATTGAACTCTTGCTGAGTATGTAGAAGCATTTGAGCCTTTTTTCTCTTGTATTTTCAGAAGGGCCATAGCTTACGTGAGAAGCTTGCAGAGATGGAAACCTTTAGAGACATCTTGTGTAGACAAGTTGATACTTTACAGAAATACTTTGATGCCTGTGCAGATGCAATTTCCAAAGATGAACTCCAGAGGGATAAAGGTAAAACTGTAATTGAAAACTCTTATCTCCATAGAATTTAATTTTTTACACAGTAATAGCCCTTGAAATAGTTACTATAGCATTTGATACCATATAAATAAAATACGTATCTTAAATTTACTCTTTAGTAATGGGATCAGTCATAGATATTTCTGCATAAACGTTAACTATTTTCACTTCAGAAGTTGGATTCCCATAAAAATCTGCTTAACTTAAATATTAACCTGTAGCTGACAACTGTATTAAAGAAATGTTCTTTTAAGCATTTGATGTTACAGAGCAATAATTGTTTACCCCCATAAGATGGATTCAAGTTAGTTTACTACTGTGTCTCTTACCTTTATTTTGAAAAACAATAGGATATTAGTTTTGATAGGAACAATACATTCTTTAAAAAAGGCAAAGGTTCTGCCATAATGAATGCTCCTGAGATGTATTGGCTGCAACTAGAGCACTGAGTGCACACTTGAGGCCCTAGTAGACCCGTGTGGATGTCTGCACATCTTGGAATTGTTCTTCCCAGTGATTCAAAAAAGTTAAAGAAATTTAAACTCAACATCAAAGTGTTATTAAGTAGACATCTTTATTGCAGTGCTGGACGCATGGGGGATATCTCCTCCTAACATGCGTGTGCTGAAACAAAAGTTCATCCTTTATATACCTTAAAGACATGAATATTCACACATTTTCCGAGAAATCACCGCCTCCTTGCTTATCTACTACATTTACATAATGCTGGCATTGCAAAAGTACACTACGCATGCGCGGGGGTCGTCGGTGGTCGTTTGGGGAGGTAGCCCACTACTCCTTTTTCCCTTTTATGGTCACGGGTCTCTTGAGGATAATTTCTTCTCCTTGGATGTTTGCCCCTTCTGTTGTCCAGCCAAGCAGTTCCTTCTTATCATCCTTGTTAGAGCATTCCTGCCAGTCTGTCTCTATGCTCAAGGTTAAGATATCTTCTCTGTACTCATTAATCTCTCAGTCCTTGCTCTTAACTCTTCTTTGTTTTAACTTTCATGAGGCCTGCTTTCCTCGTGATTAACTGTTTACACATAGTTACAGTGTTAGCACTGAGGCAAATACAGCCCAAGGACTATGAGAGTAGGCCACTAAACATAATCACACAGTTATTAGGCTAAAGAATTCTATACTAAAGTCAAACTAATCATGTAATCAATAACCTTCCATATATTAAGAAATTTGCAAAACTTACAGTTCATTAGTGACACATGCTAAAACCTTATGTTTGCTTTAGATCCTTGTTTCACCAGAGCACAGCTTTTTGTCATATTCATGCACTCTCCTGAGGCATTTATATTCATACTCACATTTTTTCTGGCAGCCTGAAACTTTTGGTAGTGAGAAAACAGTAGATAAGTAGCATTCCACTTCTTTGAGAACTTTCTAGTATAAAAGAGTAGATAGTTGCTCAATTGTGGCTCCCTGCTTATCCAGTTGTAACACCGATATAATGTTGTTCTTACCGTCGAATCAAGTGCTAAATTTCAACACTGAGCAAATGTTAGTCTTTTGATGGTTTCTGACAGTAATGTTGATAGTGGTCTCGGGTCAAAAAAAAAAAGGGGGGGGGGAAGGGGGGGGGTTCATGACTGTTGTTATAGAAAAAAATCTTAAATGCTGCTTAGCCATGAAGATGCTCTTAATTCTTTCTTGCGCACTAAAGAATTGGGAAAGCTTTCTCACTCCCATAACTCTCACATTTAGTGGTAGAAGATGATGAAGATGATTTCCCTACAATGCGTTCTGATGGCGATTTTTTACATAACAGTAACAGCAGTAAGGAAAAATGTAAGTGTGTCAACTTTTTCACTGAAAATTCATATGAATGATATGATAAGCCTGATAAGATGGGTATTTATGCTCTTTTCTAAGCAGAAAATGACAAGGATAGTTATTTGAATGTATGTGATGGGAAATTCTTATTTGTGTTAAGATAATCATCATGAAAAGCAGCTAAGGAATGATAATTTGAGTTATTCTTAATTCACACAAATATTAATGCAAGCCTGTCAAACTGGAATTCCCTATTCTATGTCCAAAGCCATTTCCACTACAAAATTCTGTTGAAACAGCTGCATCATTCAGATATTGGGAACTGAGATTTGTAATAGCAATTACAGTTTTTCTTGCAAGTGTTATCTGCTTTAGCAGTGTGGCGGAGCACAATGCTTTTCCAGTTAGGTGTGCCCCATTATGTTTTTTCTAAGTTCTATGGCTACGTAATGGTTAAGTCAACATTGTTACTGATTCTCACTCATCATAATTTTAGCACTTTTTAAAACTGTATTTTCCAATGTTATGATGAACAGAATTCTGATTTTTATCTTAAATGATCTGGTTATAGTCATTATACTCACTGCATCCATGCAGTAAATGTGAAGAACTCGTGCAAGTCTTGCTGTTTTAGAAATATGATACTTCTAGCCTGCTAGAAGTTGTGTATGCATTTAAAAATCTATTTGTATTCTTATACTTGTTTCCAGACTGAAATTATTTCAGTATTTACATTCTCTAGTTGTTGACAATTCAGTATTTGTTAGACTTTGGTTCACAAAAATTTGAAGCAGTACAGTTTCAAATCTGATGGAATCTCCAAAAGAAGTACTTACCAAAAGCATTTTTCAAAATGTAGACACTTTCTTCAAGAACCTGGAAAATATATGGGCAAAATAAGCCTTTTTTGTCTTCTGTTTTCTTTTTAACTGGCTCTAGTTCCCTGTGTTGCATTTTTCCTTGCTGTATTTAAGTGCTCTTTCTATATTATTGCCAAAAATGTTACGAGGAAAGATAATGGAAGGAGCTTTCAGTATACTTCCAGAGAATTAATCATATGAGTAGATTTTTTTCAATTATATAAAGCGCTTGCTCTGCTAAGGGTTAATTGTAGTGCTGATTTCAGAGGTTAAGTGGTGTATAACTCTGAAGTTTTGAATAAATCTTTCTTGCCTCTTATCAGCAAAGATAAGCAAGCTTGCAACACTCACCTGTAAGCAAGTCCACAGTTCCACTAACCCTATTTTATATATGTCTACATTTTTGAGGACTGTTAAGTCAGAAGAAACTTCAGAAAACTGAAAAAGCCTTCTTTAAAAAATATTAAGTGGGAATTTAATTTCACTGCATGATTCATTTGGAAAAAGATGTCTTTGTCAGACTTAATTTTAGTAGAACGATGTAGGAGTTTCAGCTTAATTTACCTTTAGAACATTTCTTCATATCTACATTCTTCTGGTGTATCTACTATACATACACATTCATTATGTGGAATGTCATTAGGAAAGTCTGTATCTTTAGTACATCTGGTCATTTTAGAACATTTAAATGCAAAGTGATGTCATTTTTTTTATTATGTGTTTAACAGGAATTTAAAGTGATATCCACATTCCTCTTGTAAAAAATTCTGTTATCAAGTCTTTAGGAACGTATGTGCTAAGAAATTGCTATGTATTATGGGTACCTGTATATAAACTCACTTACTATAGCTTACTAGAGAAAATAATTTCTGCAACCCTTTGCTTTCTGCAAAACTTCTAGTTCTTATGAATCCTGATTCCATTACATTTACTTTCCATCAATTATTTCTATTAAAAGCTTTATCTTCATTTTAGTTTTTCTATGCCTCTGTGTGATTTCTAAGGGCTAAATCCATTAAAGATTTAGTAGCTGAGTGCTGCAAAGCTTGAAAAATTAGACTCTATGCCCTAAAGTGAAAGTTCTACATGATGCAGTGAGAGAAGTAGGTGTCTCAGGTTTGAGATACCCATGCCTGTGTATTGAGCAGAAAACTACTCAGGGCTAACTGATAATGAAAGATTTATCTTAGACTTCACCCTTTTCTGAAGCTTTTCCTCAGAGCAGCTGTTAAGATTCTTTGGCTTCTCAAGTTTCATGTTCCCTTCTTGAAGTCTCTGTCCAGTCCTGCAAAGACTGGAACAATCTTTTTAACTGTAGCTGAGAAATGATTGCCTGTCTATTCTAAACACGGGGCTGTTGTGCAGTCACTGCTCCAGGAAGTGGGAAGCACAAATTCAACCTCTTATTTAGCCTACTATGATAAGGAGGAGTGTATGAGCCTACTGTTCAAACCACTAGTGCATCAATCTAGTACTCAAATCACTACATTTAAGACTGATTTGAGGGGCCATACTCACATTGGTTTTAGAAATTTGTTCCCTTCTGCACCTTCCCTGGGTAGGAGGAGAAAGTTAGCATGACTGTGGAGATTTATGTACTGCTCTGAAGAAGACGTTTTAGATAGGCTTTTTCTTTTCTGTGTTCTCTAGGATCTTTGAGTGAAGAGTTAAAAAGAACACTATGAAGGCATTTAAATTTATTGCTCACTTTCCAGTTAGGAAATCTGGTAACTAAAACAATGATTATTTGTATAAAGCACCAAGGGAGAGCCTGGCTGATGCATATTTGCCCACTGGGATCTTATATTCTAAGAATGTAGAATCTTGATCAGGAAGTGTTCCCATCCATCTGCTCAGGAAAATTAGTGTATTTGGGTTTAAATTATGTAAGAATAAGATTAGCAGGTGAAACTTACTTAAGGGAACCTCTTTGAAGATGGAAGGTGGTTTTGTACTGGAACTACAAAGATGGAAATGGTACAGAGACTGAAAGAGAAATTTGATATAAAACACAGTGGGACTTGTGGTGGATTTTTATGCTTTGAATGGAGGAAGAATATTCACCAACATACTGCTGAAATAATGAGGTTGTTCTTAGAGGAAAACTAATATTGATACTACTGCTATCCACAGAAAATCAACAACAGTAGGTATCAATAAATGGGTCATGCACCCAACCATTTCTCTTTCATTTAGAATTAGTTTAGTGACATAAGAGGTTAAGGTGGCATAAAATGGAAAAGATAAAGGAACTTTGTTTTTCTACTTACTGTCTTTTAAAACTAATCTTCCATTTCACTGGAAAACAGATTTGATCAAACAGGTGATGTTTGGGACATCTGGGAAAGTATTACAAACAGCATCTTAGGAATAAGAAGGGAAAACTGATCTATCCTAACTGACATAGAGGTGTGTAGGAGAGAAGGGCTGAAGAGCTATGGAAGAAGGCTAAAGCATGGTATGAAAACTCCGTTATAAGAAAGGCAAGAGAAAAGAATTCACAAATAAAGCAAAATGCTTAAAAGACAGGATAATTACAAAGGAACCACTTGGAAGATGTTGAAATTGAAGTTAAAGTTAGAAGAAAAATCATACTGCTGCTTCTTTCAGTTGGCTACATACTGTTTGATCACCAGGCTAGAAGAGCAGTTGCAATGATAAGAGCACTTTCCTATTAGCCTTTAACTTGAACCTGCAGATCTCCTGATGCAAGATTTCATTTTGAAACACTCGATCTTGTAGCTGACATGAAAAAAGGATGTAAAAAAGGAATAGGAAAGATGTTCAGGCTCTCCAAATAGAAAAAAATCTCCTGACAAATACTTCTAATGTGCTAAAGTTCATCTGTTGCTGAGATGGAGCTTGAGGCTGTCTTCTGACATGTGGGAAGACAAATATCTCCTGTGATTAGGGGTGAATCAAAATACTCCCATCCACAGTAAGGAATATCTTGAGTGATCTTCTCTCCAAAGAAATGGGCCTTGCACCTTTCTGAAACAAGTTTGGTTTTGTCCAGAATTATAATGGCTGAAAGGAACTATGGACACTGACTTTGAAACTGCAAGCTCTGTATGTATCACTGCTACTTTGAGACTAGTTATTAAAGAATGACTTACAGTTTCAGTCACCATACACTCTATGGAAGTATCAATGAGTTATAGCTGTAGACCTAAAGATATCCAGGAACAAAAGCTGGCTTTTTTCCAGGAAATGAAGCTATGTTGCTGCATCTCCTTTACAGTCTACCATGGATTTCTGGAGTGATTTTATACTGTTGCAGCTGATGGTAATTTCTTCAGCGTGTCCAGCATGTTGCATACTTAAGAGAAAAATCACATCTATAAGCAGCATAGCTGTGCTGGTAAGCCTGCACATGAACATGGTCTATACCAGCAGGACATATTATTAGTATAAACTGCATTTTTTTTTTTATTGGTGAAGTGTGTTATTGGTGAAGCTCTTGTCTAATTTTCACTATTCAGTGAATCCACTGCATTGCCTCCTTGAGAGATGATACCACTTTCAGTTTTAGCCTCTTCTGTCTTCCCTCTGCAGCTGTTAGGGGGAGGGAGAGCTCATTATTGCTTCTGAAACAAATCTCCCTCTCCCGTCCTCTCCCTCCCTCTCCCATCCTTTCCTCCCTTCCCTTTTAGGGAGTATTCTTGTTTAATATGAAACAAAAAAATAAGCTGTGTTCTACCATAGTATGTATCCTTATTGAGGTATTTGAAGTAGTGTATGGTGTGTAAACATCTTTGAAAAAGTTTGATTCCTTATGAAATGAGGGCATATAAAACCTCTGGAGACCTAAACCATTGCTTAAGACTGTGTTACACTTGTTTTCTGTTCCTTAAGTGTAGATATTGTGCTCTACCATTAGAGAACAGCAATTGCATTTCTCTTCCCTACAAGAATAGAGCTGCTTGAAAGCTCTGCTTTACCCTTGCAGACAGATATTGGATAAACTTACACAAATATTTATTTGTCCTCTTTAAACCATAACAGTGGCACATTGACAAACTGATAGACTGGGAAAAGAAAGCAATATCCAACTGGGTGATAAGTCATTAGCTTGCCCCATGGCATAGCAGGAGTTACTTTAACTTGCTGGGTTCAGTCAGCTTCAACATGGGTGTTACTTCTGCTTTCTAATATTTTCTGACATTTACGAGTAGTGTTTTATTTGTTATTCTGTCAGCCTACGTACATGTTTGACATATATTCTATTTGGTACTTTTTTGTCACGCATTTTAAGTGACTTGTTTAAATAGCTTTAGCAACAGATGGCCTGGTTGACAGCATGAAGTAGTCGTTGGAACTGCACACTTGATACTGTTATATCATACCTTTTTATGTTGTGGTTTTTAGATCTATAGTTACCTGCTTAAAGCAACCTTGAAATGTTACCTTTTGGGTTTGATTGCATTGTGAAATTGTTCCTTTTAGTGCTGTATTGGATATGTTTTAAGGTCACTCTGTGTTAATTAGGCCCCACTTCAAGCTGTCAAACTGCTATTGTTACAAAGTATTCCCACTTCCTCCACCCACATGATTTACAGAGTGCAGAGTAATACAGCATTACAAGCAGACTTGAAATACAGTATAGCAAGATGAAGCCGAAGGGATGCGTTCCTCCTTTTGAATCTCTTTCCTTATCTTGTGGATAGCTGAAAATTATTAGCACTTTTGATTTTTATTTTTAAATTAACTTTTTAGACAGTCTGTTTTCTTCAAACAGTTGTAACATAAAGCATACATGTAAAATGCTTGTTTGAGTTTAAGGCAGCTATCAGTCAATGATTCATGTTTGTTTTTAGTGTTTCCACATGTGACACCCAAAGGAATTAATGGCATAGACTTTAAAGGAGAATGTATAACTTTCAAGGCAACTACTGCTGGAATCCTTGCTACACTCTCTCACTGTATTGAACTTATGGTAAAACGTGAAGAAAGCTGGCAAAAAAGACTAGATAAGGTAAGATCATTTTCCTTTTACTTTTGTTGAAAAAATTGTTTCTTCAGCTTGAAATTGAAATGTCAAATTAGCTGGTTTTAACTTTTTTATTCCAGGTATTGCTTTTATTTTTATGTACAGCATTTATTTATTTTAGGTGCTTTCATTATTTATTACTCCTATAAAATGTTAAAACCTCATCCTGACTGTTGGTGATACAGTAATATTATTCATCATAGTCTTTCTTTTCCCAGCCCTTGTTTAGATAGTATTCCTATATTTCTTTTATATCTATAAAGAACCTGATAGTATTCTACAGTAATAAGTGTATTGCTTTCAGCCCTCTAAGAGAGACCTAATTATCTGTGTTTGCAAAATGATGTGCAAATCTCTGAAATTTTTTAATTGTGGTAAGAGATGGTGACAGTACTGAGGAAAACAACCAGTTCTAACTTTAAAGGTCTAAGATACAATTATTTCACTTACCTTTAATAGATTGAAGAGATAAATTAGTCATGTTTTATACCAACTGGTTAATTTTTTAGGGGGGTGTGTGGTATTATAATATCTGTTATTCTTATGGCAGTGATAGTTCATGGTAAGCCTATTCAACCACTACAGCAACTTGAAAGGAGCAATGTCTTCTCTCTTCAGATGAGATGTGCTAGAAGCATGGCTAGGTTGTACTTCAGGCTTTGATTTCTAGAATCCTGTCATCACTGGCTGGTGTCCTGTACAGTCCTTTAGCCATTGTCTCATTTTTAATTTAGCATGTTTCCATATGGTGTATATCACACTTCAGATCATACTCCGTATGTGTTAGTGGTACACAATTCAAAGAATTAAGTCATTCAGACAAAATACATCCACATTTGAATCCTTGCCCCTGTCTCCTGGCTCTTCTTTGTCCATATGTCAAAGGCCTGGTCCTATCTAACTGTATTGTGACTTCTGTCAACACTTATTTTATTATTGCTTCATCTAGGTAGTTGGAGGAATTATAGAAGACCTAAGACTTGAAGCTTGTTCATAGGATCATAGGGCAATTCAGGTTGGAAGAGACCTCAAGAGGTCTCTCGTCCAACCTCCTGCTTTAAAGGAAGTACAGTTTGAGATCAGACTGGGTTGCTCAGGGCTTTATCAAGTCTGGTTTTAAGTCTCCAAGGCTGGAGACTGCACAGCCTTTCTGGGCAGCCTGTTCTGCTGCTCAACTGTTGTTATAGTGAAAAAGTTTTTCATTATATCCGGTTGGAGTAGCTCTTATTCCCATATCTGCCTACTGTTTTTCATCTCCCTACTATAGACTGCTGTAAAGAGCCTGGCTCAGTTTCTTGATGACCTCCTTGGAGGTATTGGAAGGCTGCTATTAAGTCCACACACATAAGTCTTCTCTTCTCCAGGCTGAACAAACACAATTCACTCTTGCTGATCAGACTTTGCTTAGAGCATGGATGAAGTGAATTTTTTCTTGTCAGTAGGTTAGTGACGTGCGGAAAACAGACTCCACAATCTGTAAGATTGTAAAGTAGGTATGTTTATTCAGCGCTGGGCAGCACGGGGGGGTAGTCCCACCAAAACCCGTGCGCACTCCAACGCGGCACTTACTTCAAATATATACAGCAAAGTGTTGCATGTACATAAAGTTTCGCAATATGCCTATACATATGCATGACCTGTCCCCGCTTCGTATTGAAATGAGTTCCAAGACGTTATTTCCATGAACTCCTCCCATCTGCGCTTGCGCAGTGCCTTCTGGTGGTGGTCGCTGAGGGTCGTGAGGATGAAGGCCGGTGGCTCCTCTTCGTCACCACTAGTAACCCCTTGTTCTTACGCAGACTCAGTTGCTCTTTGGTTTTCGTCCAAACCACAAGGTCAGTTTCAGCTGTTTTTTGAGGCACTCTCCTGGTTCTTATCAGGGACCGTCCTTGTGAGGAGCCACAAATCTTCTCACTCCTGTTAGTTTATCAGGAACTGTCTTTGTAAGGAACTACAGATCTCCTGCTTTAGTTACTTCATGCAATAGCTAACAAGATTTCAAACCTTATCTACTAATTAACTGCTAAGATTCCCTTAACCCCTTCTCTCAGTCCCCCCTTTTCTAAAAAGTTAGTAAATTCTTTTACTATGCCTGTTTCTAATACAGTGTTTCCTTATCCAGCATCTTTTCAAAATACTTGTTGGACTCAAGCCTGCGTCGTAACTGGTTCTTCTTCCATTCGCTGTAGGAGTTCCCTGTGTTCCGAAAACACCACAGGGCACATCGAACTATAACACAAAGCACTATGGATAGAACCACAATAATTATTGGAGTAACAAATAATCGTTTTAACCATGATAGGTTTGGTAACCAAGAGGTTAACCTTTCCCACAGTTCAGAAAACCCTCAAAAGGTGTCATCTTGAGTTACTTTACGTAGGATTTTTGATTCACCCACTTTTGTCTACATACATGCAACAGTTGACATTGATTACTGTGTACACCCCTCCCTGTGAGGTTAATAATAAATCCAAAGCTCTACGATTTTGTGATACTATTTTTGATAAACTAGTAGTTTCTTCTTGGAGTGTCCTGATGGCATCTATAGTTTTATTCTCGATTAACTCTATTACAGTCGTGATGTTTATTATAGTCTTTTCTAACTCGCTAACTTCCAGAAATGGGATTAGCCACCGCACAAAACTATGATAGCTTGTCGGCTTTTCTATTAAGGGGTTACTCATCTTTCAGTTTCTGATTAAAGTGGCCTTCCATTTTCTTCTCACGGGATTCTGTGTTGTTTTATCAATAATAGTGATGCTGGGGACCAGGGTGTCCAAAGTACATGCTCTCCGCCACCCCAGAGGTAAAGTTTTCCGAGCTGCTGTACCACACAACCAGTGTGGTTCCCTAGCGGAACCAGGAGGTTAGTATAATTAAGTAACTGAAATGCTGGATTAATAGAGACAAAATGTGGTCCTCTATTGGACCTCTATATGTTAGAGGATATAGTTGTTGGAATTCCAAAACGTGGTATTATCCCTTGTACCAATGCTTTAGCTACCTCCCGAGCTTTAGCTGTTCTGGTTGGGAATGTCTCTGGCCAACCTGAAAAGGTATCAGTTAATACCAATAAATATCGATACCCCCCTTTTCTTGGAAGTTCTGTAAAATCAATCTGTCATTGTTGCTCAGGCTCATTGCTTTTCCTAATCTGGCCCATTTCTGGCTTGGGCGTATTCTTAGGATTAGTCTGGAGACAAAGATGACATTGTTGAGTTACCTGTCTCACCATAGTATATAAATTTCTGGCCAGAATTTCTCTAATTAAATGTTTATATAGAGCCTCCATCCCCCAATGCTTTTTCTTATGTTCTTCCCTTACCAAATGCCATATTAGGCAGGAGGGAATAACCAGTTTTCTTTGTGGGGTATAAGCCCACCCTTCTTCGTTATATGACCCTTCTAGATCTGTGATAAGTTTTTGATCTTCTTTGGTATATTTTGGTTTACCTTCTAGGGAGATTTGCCCATCAGGGACTAAAGCCCCTTCTGTTTTTATCTCTGGTTTAGCTACCTGTTTTGCCTCTCTGTCCACCAGCTCATTTCCTCTCTCCAATTCTGAGCTCACTTTCTGGTGTGCCTTAATATGTATAATCGTCACCTTCTCAGGAAGTTGGACTGCTTTCAACAGTCTCAAAATCTCTTTTGCATGCTTAATAGTTTTCCCTTGAGAGTTCAATAACCTTCTTTCTTTCTAGATTGTTCCATTCGTGTGCACAACTCCGAAGGTATATCTTGAGTCTGTGTAAATATTCACAACTTTGCCTTGAGCCAGTTCCAAGGCTCGGGTCAGAGCAATTATTTCTGCTTTCTGTGCAGAGGTATTTATGGGTAAAGGTCTATTATTTCTTGACTAGTGGTAATGGCATATCTCGCATGTCTTTTACCACTCAGGACATAGCTGCTTCCATCTGTGAACCAGTTTTCTCTGCTTCCCATAGGGCTGTCTTTTAGATCTGGTCGGCTTGCGTACGTTGTTTCAATAGTCTCCAAACAGTCATGATGCACTGGTTCTCCCGTGTTTCTACTAGGAAAGAGGCTGGGTTGACAATGTTAGTAACTACGATCTCCACATCATCCTGTTCTACCAGTATAGTCTGATATCTCAGGAATCTTTGTGGAGAAAGCCAGTGCCCACCCTTCGCTTCTAGCACTGCAGACACTGTATGAGACACTGAAACAGTCATCTTCTGTCCCAGAGTAAATTTTCGGGTTTCTTGTATATTCGATATTACAGCTGTAATTGCTCTCAAGTATCCAAGCCAACCCTTTACAGTTGTGTCTAACTGTTTGGAAAAGTAGGCAACTGCTCGTTGATAGGGGCCCAGATCTTGTGCTAATATTCCCAGAGCAATTCTCTGTTTCTCATGAGAAGGAAAAAAAACGGTTTACTCACGTCTGGGAGCCCTAAGGCCGGAGCCGACATCAAAGTTTTCTTTAGTAGCTCAAAGGTTTGTGTGGTCTCTTCGCCCCATTTAAGGTATTTCTGTTCAGTGGTTGTTAATGCATACGATGGTTTAACAAGCAGTCCATAGTTATATATCCACAGCCGGCACCACCCAGTCATTCCCAGGAAAGTTCGTAACTCTTTTACTGTCTGAGGTCTCGGAGTTTGGCATATTGCTTCTTTGCGGGCCTGTCCCAAAGTTCTCTGTCCAGCACTGATTTCGTAGCCCAAATAAATCACTTTCTGCTGCATTACTTGGACCTTCTTCTTAGACACCCGGTACCCTTGAAGCCCCAAAAAATTTAGTAGACTCACCGTCCCGGTCATACAATCATCCTCTGTTTCGGTGGCTATCAGGATATCATCCACATATTGTAACAGTTTCCCTTTTTCAGACGGGGCTTCCCAAGATTCTAAATCTTTTGCGAGCTGATTACCAAAGATGGTAGGGCTATTCTTGAATCCTTGTGGCAACACCGTCCAAGTGAGCTGAGTTTTGCGACCAGTTTTGGGGTTTTCCCATTCGAATGCAAATAATTTTTGGCTGGCTTCATGGAGAGGGAGGCAAAAGAAGGCATCCTTCAGATCTAAGACAGTAAACCAAGTTAGTTTAGGTGTCAATACAGTCAACAGGGTATATGGATTCGCTACTACGGCATAAAGGTCCTCAGTTATCTTATTTACAGCTCGTAGGTCCTGGACCACACTATACGACCCGTCAGGCTTACGAGCAGGTAATGTAGGGGTGTTGAAATCAGACTCACACTTTTTCAGTAATCCTATTTATAAAAATTTTTCAATCACTGGCCGAATTCCTTCCTTATCTTTCCTTCTGCGGGGAGACTGGTTAAGAATAGACTCAATATTTGGATATATTGCTGATCTTTTACTTCCAGAGTAATTTCTCCTTTTTTCAAATGTAATTTTTGCACCCAATTGTTCCAACAAATCTCTTCCCAAAAGTGGCTTTGGGGAGTTGGGCATATACAGGAATTTGTGAATACTCCATTGTTTTCCCAATTTATACTTCAAAGGCTTACAAAAATATGCCTTTTTACTTCGGCCGGTTGTCCCTTTTACCATGATATAGTCGTTTCCCAGGGGCATCAAGGCTTGATTTAAAACTGAGTATGTTGTCCTGTGTCAACCAAAAATTCTACTTCTTGTTGTTCCTTCCCTAGCCTCATTATAACCAGTGGATCTGCTAGGGTAGATTCCCCAGGTCCCTGTCAATCCTTTTTCACATGGGCTACTATTCTTCCTGTCTGGTGGCTTTGCCTCTTTTCCTTGTTTCTTGGACATTCTCCTTTCCAATGACTAAATTTCTTACACAACGCACATTGATCCTTACCTAATCGAGACGGTTCTCGTCTAGGCCTCCTTCCCTCCTCTTCCCTGACAACTGCTATCATTCTTCTTTGCCCTTGTCTATATTCTTCCTCTCTATTACTAAATACTCTCCACGCTTCATCCAGCAACACTTCCAGATTTCTACCTTCTGTAGGGCACAGCTTCTGGAGTTTGCGCCTAATGTTCCCCATGGACTGACCCAAGAACAGGGAGACTATTTGTTGGATTCCTACCTCTGACCCAGGATCCAGCGGTGTGCTATGACGCATTACATCCCTCGATCGATTCAGGAACTCGGATGGGGGCTCGGAAGGACCTTGTTTAACTGCATATAGAGCTGACCAATTTATGGTTTTGGGAATAGCCCTTTCCATTTCCTTCGAAATCCATTTTTGATAATCCTGTAACCTCTCCATATGGGCAGATTTATTAGCATCTCATTTTGGGTCTTGGAGGGGAAATATTCTTTGACATCCCCCCCCCCCCGTGATCTTGTAATGGTCTTCAGCTAAATTCCCTGCCGTTTTCAAAATTAATTGCTTTTCTGTTTCTGTCATATATCTTTCTGTCTGTATATCTTTCCAGTCTGGATTATGTTGTTTTACTATGAACTGAAAATGTTTAGTAACACTCACCAGGTCGCTTCTATAGTCCCTTGCAACTTTTCTCCATTCTCCTACATCAGTGGTGGGAAAGGGCACCTTAATCATCATTGTTCTTCCATCAGGTCCCACTGACTCTCGGAGAGGGGCTTGTAAAGCTGTAGGGACAGTCCTAGAGGCAGTTTTCTTCCTTGTGTGGGAAGGTATGGGACCGTCCAGGGGAGTGGAGTTTTCGTCCAAGTCCGCATCCTGTTCCTGTGGTCGAGGGGGAGGCTTAAACAAATCAGTTAGATCTTGTTCTGGTGCCTGGCGAATTTTGTCTACTTTAGTACACCTTTGTCCAATACTACATGCTGAACAACACCGCTTCAGCTTACTTTTGAATTCCTTATTATTTTCTCGCTCAAGTGCGAGAACCATAGGGTCCTGCGGTGGTATCATTCCACAGTCCCTTTGCCACTCCGGATGGTTTCGGAGGGTAAAAAACATATCTGCATATGAAACTTCATCTCACTTCCCTTCTCTCCTTAAAAACGACATCAATTGTAAAAGAGTGTTATAATCTATAGATCCATTAAGTGGCCACTTAGCTTCACTCTCCAATTTATCCAACGGCCACCATTGGTTACAATACTTAATAAGGGTCTTTTCATTTTCTGTCCCTCCAGTTCCAACAATGTCTTTCCAATGAGGAAGCACACAGCCCAGGGGGCTTTTCTTCAAAACTCCCTTTTGAGTGTTACCCATTTTGCAAACCTCTCCTATTACTTTAGTTTCTGATATACTTTTCAATAAGTTTCCACACAAGCAGTTTCTTACACTTCTTTATGGTTTCTTCCCAGTTCTTTTCCCACACTTCCCAAGTTTCTGGGATTAGATTTTCCTTTACACACACAAAACAGGGAATTACTCCTACTTGTCTACCAACACTGGGGTTTATAAAAAAACGTCTGAAGGTTGTTCCCAATCTAAGGTCACTTTCCGCCCTGCAGGAGTCACATACGCTCCTCCTAGATAAAATTGTTTATGTCTCCTTTTTATCCAATGTGCTCCTTCGTTTAAATATCCCCAAGGTTCGAGCCCAAACCACCGAAGGAGTAATTCCCTTTGCCCCGCTTCTTCATTAACATATAAAGGTATTCACAATCTTTCTATATATTACACACATAAAGACAAAGACTTTTAACATAAAATTCCCGGGTACTTAATTTATACATTCATCACTCCAGGTAACACCCATCCAGCAGCTGCAAATATACAAAATAATAACCCTACCGCAATTGCGAGGAGGTCTGCTTACCCTTCTCCTGCTTCTTATATACCAGTCATTAGCAGGTCCATCCTGGCTCCCGACACTGGGATGCAGCGGTGACCTTGGATTTGCTTGATCTACCCTCAAGATCGCTAGCGGCTGCCCCCTCGGTCAGCAAATCCCCTTATTCCCATACAGGGTACCCTCCTCCTACGGGGTACCCTCCTCCCATACGGGGACTCTGCTGTACGCCAGACGTCTCCGCGCAATTTACCAGCTGCCCCGGCCACGCGTACGACTTACAGGCTCCCCTCATAAAACATACCGTTTTCTTCCGCGGCTTCAGGAGGTTGTTCTCTGCTCCCGCGGTGAGCGGCTGGCAGCGGAGTCCCCTCCGAGGAAAGTGCTTGAGGCGCGCCCAGGGGCATCCGCTCCACAGCCGATCCCGCGGTTAAGCAGAGAGCCTCCTGGCTGGCTCGCCAAAACTGACGTGCGGAAAACAGACTCCACAATCTGTAAGATTGTAAAGTAGGTATGTTTATTCAGCGCTGGGCAGCATGGGGGGGTAGTCCCACCAAAACCCGTGCGCACCCCAACACGGCACTTACTTCAAATATATACAGCAAAGTGTTGCATATACATAAATTTTCGCAATATGCCTATACATATGCATGACCTGTCCCCGCTTCGTATTGAAATGAGTTCCAAGACGTTATTTCCATGAACTCCTCCCATCTGCGCTTGCGCAGTGCCTTCTGGTGGTGGTCGCTGAGGGTCGTGAGGATGAAGGCCGGTGGCTCCTCTTCGTCACCAGTAGTAACCCCTTGTTCTTACGCAGACTCAGTTGCTCTTTGGTTTTCGTCCAAACCACAAGGTCAGTTTCAGCCGGTTCTTGAGGCACTCTCCTGGTTCTTATCAGGGACCGTCCTTGTGAGGAGCCACAAGTCTTCTCACTCCTGTCAGTTTATCAGGAACTGTCCTTGTGAGGAACTACATATCTCCTGCTTTAGTTACTTCACGCAATAGCTAACAAGATTTCAAACCTTATCTACTAATTAACTGCTAAGATTCCCTTAACCCCTTCTCTCATTAGTATATGTTACTACAGAATAATATGTTAATATAGAATTTGAATTGGTTTAGATTAGTTATTTGTCACGTTTTTCTTCTGTGGACTAACTTTAAAGCATGTGTTTTTAGCTGCAAGTGGTTAACAAATTCAAATCTAAATTTCACTTTGAGTCTCATGTGACTGATACCTCATACAGCATGAGTAAATACATTTTAAAGGGGGTCACAAGCTTATTTGGACTTGGTTTCCCAGAAATTAAAATAACAAAAGCTTCTAAAAACTTGGAGATTTTAAGTTTCTCTGCTTTGGTAGACCTGCAACTTTGTCACGCTTGCCAGTGAAATATTCTGGGGTTTACAGCACACTCATGGTAAAGTACTGTAATTCTAATATAAAATAACCTTTTTTATTTGGATTCCTCTAATTGCTAGCCTTTTAGAAGATGAGATTTTGATTGAATTAAATAATATAGAATTGTGGTGGGTTAACCTTGGCTAAAAGCCAAATGTCCACCCAGCTGCTCACTTATCACCCCATCCAGCAGAAGGGGGGGGGATAGGATGAGAAAGCTCATGGGTCAAGAGAAAGAGATCGCTTACCAGTTCTTGTCATGGCAGAAGAGTCTCAACTTGGGGAAAATCAATTTGTTGCTGATTAAAATGGGTGCAGTTAGTGGGAAACAAAAAGACAAACACTAAAACATCTTTCTTCCCCCATCTCCCAGTCTCAACTTCACTCTTTCACTGCAGGCCCCTCCCTGCTTGCTAGCCCCAAGCAGTGCAGAGTGGAGTGGGTGGGGAATGGGGGGTTGGAGGTCAGTCAAAAACACAGCCTCTGCTACTCCTCCCCCCTCACACTTTTCCTCTGCTCCAGCATGGGTCCTTTCCAGGGCTTCAGTCCTCTGGCAAAAATATACTCCAGTGAGGGTGCTCCATGGGCTGCAGTGTGGATATGTTCTCTGCCCTGGAGATCCTCTTCTAGCCTTGGCATTCCCTCTGTTTCTCACTTTTTGTTCCCCCTCCTCTCTCCCTGGGGTGTTTTTTACTCTTAAATACTTTTTCACAGAGGTGCCATACATTGGCAGATGGGCTCAGCTGTGTCCTGTGGTGGGTCTGTTTTGGAGCTGGCTGGAACCAGCTGTGTGGTCAAGCATTGGAACAGGCTGCCCAGGGAGGTGGTAGAGTCACCATCACTGGAACTGTTCAAAAAAAGTGTAGACATTGTAACTGAGGTGGTGGGAATTATTTATCATTAAGAAATATTAATAATATATTAAAATATAGTAATAATTAATAAAATATTAATAATTAATAAAAGGTTATATAGATGTAACCATAAGAACGTTATGCACCAGCAATGCTGCTCAGAAGTCCACCCAACCCTTTCCATCTTGATTTAAACATCAAGGATCTACTCAGTATGTAACATTGTAATTGTAGAAGATCAGAATTAAGAGTAGTATGTCTCGTTCTTTGATAGCAAATAGAGAACAGTGTAACTAGTCTGAATGGTGTAGTATAACATAGCGAAGGCAATTTTTCTGTCTTGAAACAAAGACTTTGGAATGAATAATTACTTATTGTGCCAACGGCCCGTAAAGGACCATTTGGTATTGCCAAGTTTAAGTGAAGTTAGAGGGAAAGGTAATTCCGGCAGGGGGAGATCGCGACCACCGACTCAGAGACCACCCACTCAAGAAACCCTCCGACTCAAAAGATCAAGGAAGTAAATTCTTAGAAAGTTATAGTGAGCATGCGTAGTCCTTTACATGTTAGGTGAAGAATTTTCAACCAATCATTGTATAGAGGATGATGAATATGTATTTGTGTATCTATAAAAGAATATTTCTCAGACTGATTGAATGAACACGATTTGGGAAAACTATTCCCCATGTTCCCAGCGCCGTGAATAAAGAATGCCTGCCTTTTAACACTACATTGGTGTTACGAGGTTTATTCCCGATTTCGGTGACAGTTTTGGCGACCCAGATGGGACACTGCTTGTGAATTTCGACGGATCCGCAGGATCACGGGCCCTCCAGCTGGCACCGAGGGATTCTCGGGGAGAACCTCTGATCCTCGGACCGAAGAATTCTGAGCAAGTCCCCTGGAAAGGTAATAAGGCATTCTTTAAGGGATTGAAGTAACGTGGGTTCGAGTCCCACTAGCCTGCTCGTAAGGCGCGGCGAAAGCTACGCAGAGTTGGGCTGAAAGGTACCTCTGGAAAGGGTGAGGGTACAAGACCCTCACGAGTAACGCCTGCCTATAAGTCGTGGTGAAAGCCTCGCAAGGTTGGGCTAGGGGCCCAGGTAAGGAGGTTTGGATTCCTGGCAGGGGGCCGGAATCCTAGAGGGAGCTTCAACAGGGGTTGGGGTCCCTCTGACTAGTGCCTGTGATAGTGCACAATCACAACCACTAGTCTTGGGAAGATGAGTATACTTCCGAGGAAGAAACCCATCCCACAGAAAACACCTTTGGGATGTATTTTAAGACACTGGAAAGATCTGGGAGGTGATCCTCTGACTCGGAAACAATTAATTGAATATTGCAATCACTGGTGGCCAATGTATAGGTTGGAGAGGGAAGAGAAATGGCCAGAAAATGGGACATTGCAATATAACACCATCTTGCAATGAATGTTCTTTTGTAAAAAGGAAGGTAAATGGGAAGAAATGGCATATGTTGATTTGTTCTTTACACTACAAAATCATCCAGAATGGCAGAGACAGTGTGGAATACATCCATATGATCCCATGGTAATGGTTGTGCAAAAAGAAAAACGTGATGGGAACTCGGGGAAACGTTGCTGCTCTTGTAAGACCAAAAAGAATGGTTGGAGGAAGGGAGGTGAGGAGGAAGATATTGAATTGATGATTGCCCCTCACCGAAGGAGGGAGAGAGAAAGAGGGATCCAAGATCTGGAGGATGCAAATGATAATTCCCCTGCTTCTCCCAAGGAGAGAGAAGGAGGAGAATTTAGCCCAATTTCAGGAAGAACACGGGGAAGGAGGAGGGAAGTAGGACTAACTTTCCTCTAAGCCCCTCTCCGAGAAGCAGTGGGGAATGATGGTCCAGTGGTGGTGAAAGTTCCTTTTTCTATTACTGATTTAAGATCATGGAAAGAGACTGCAGGTACCTATCGGGAGGATCCCAAAAGGGTGGCTAGGGTAAAATGCTTGAAATTCCCTGGGCTGTATATAATACTAGAGAAAAAGAAAAAGAGGTGAGGCAAGCCCAAAGGGATGGAAAATTATTAGCGATTTTAACAGAAAATCATAGAAGAGGTAGAGGAAGAGGACGGGGAATAAATATTGGAGAAAGGAGGAAAGTGAAGCACGATTAGCAGAAGGTCAATGTGCTACTTTCAAGGAGTGTGGGTACTGGAAAAGAGAATGTCCTAAGGCAGGAGGATTAGATCCAGCTCTCCGGGCAATTAAATTAATGACTCTGGATGAAGAACTCTGAAGGGGACTGGGGGAATAAACCCTAGCTGAACCTCTGGTTACATTGAAGCTAGGGAATGAAGAAATAGAATTTCTGGTAGGTACAGGAGCTACTTATTCAGTATTGAATACATGTGTCGTGGTTTAGCCCCAGCCGGCAACTAAGCACCACGCAGCCGCTCACTCACTCCCCCTCCCACAGTGGGACGGGGGAGAGAATTAGGAAAAAAACCTCGTGGGTTGAGATAAACACAGTTTAATAGGACAGAAAGAAAGAAGGAAATAACAATGATAATACCAACAAAGGAATGTACAAGAACAAGTGATGCCCAATACAGCAATTGCTCACCACCCGGCGATCGACAGCCCGTCCCCGAGCAGCGATTTCTGCCCCCCGGCCAACTCCAGTTTATGTACTGGGCATGACATCGGATGGCAGGGAATATCTCTTTGGCCAGTCTGGGTCAGCTGTCCCGGCTGTGTCCCCTCCCAGCTCCCCGTGCACCCCCAGCCTCCTTGCTGGCAGGCCAGCACGAGAAGCTGGACTGTCCTTGACTGCTCAGCAACAACCCAAAACATCAGCACATTATCAACAGTTTCTCATCCCAAATCCAAAACACAGTCTCACACTAGCTTCTGTGAAGAAAACCAGCTCTATCCTGGCTGAAACCAGGACAGTATCCACCCCTTATTCCATACCATTTACGTCATGCCCGGGTCCTATACTTTTCAATACATTCCAATTATTCATTATTACTCTTCCTGTCTTTTAATATATACACACAGATATCACTTTCTTAGTCCATGGGCCATCACTTTAAAATGTCTGTGGAGTTCATTCAGTACATGACTCCGGGCTTCATCCATCATAGCAATCTCTCAGGGCAGGGGAGATGGTATGTGGTGTTGGATTGTTATCTGGCACGGTCCATGTCCATGATCTGCAGGTCGAAGATGTCAGTCTCGAGGGAATTGTTGGGCACAAGCTGCTGAAGCCAGTTCTGGTTCCATCACTGCTGCACGTTGCTTGGTTTCAGTGAAGCTCATTCTTCAGTCTGGGTGATTCTTACTGTAATACCATTGATATGGTAGATAGCAACCATAGTAGTAATGTCATACTGTATTGTGTAACAATTAACATAATACAATTCAAATCATTGACTGTTTTCACCCAAAATCAAGTCTCCTTGAGGTACACATCGGACTTCCCCATCTTTCCGCATTACCCACCAAGTGCACCCAGGTCCCTGGGCAAAGGCAATCCCACGAACGGGTTTGCCTTTGCCTGAGGCAGGAGTGACCCAGACTGTCTTCCCCAGCATATTTCTCACATGCACCACAGGGACTTTATCCCCTTCTACGGTACGTAAAAGTTTTGATTGGGCAGGGCCGGCTCTATTAGTAGATCCCCTAGTGTTGACTAACCAGGTGGCTTTTGCTAAATGTTTATCCCAATGTTTGAACGTCCCGTCACCCATTGCTCTCAGGGTAGTCTTTAACAGTCCGTTGTATCGTTCAATTTTTCCGGAAGCTGGTGCATGATAGGGGATGTGATACACCTACTCAATGCCGTGCTCTTTGGCCCAGGTGTCTATGAGGTTGTTTCGGAAATGAGTCCCATTGTCTGACTCAATTCTTTCGGGGGTGCCATGTCGCCATAAGACTTGCTTTTCAAGGCCCAGGAGAGTGTTCCGGGCGGTGGCATGGGGCACAGGGTATGTTTCCAGCCATCCGGTGGTTGCTTCCACCATGGTAAGCACATAGCGCTTGCCTTGGCGAGTTTGTGGAAGTGTGATATAGTCAATCTGCCAGGCCTCCCCATATTTATATTTCAGCCATCGTCCTTCATACCAGATGGGCTTTAACCGCTTGGCTTGTTTGATCGCAGCACACGTCTCACATTCATGGATAACCTGTGCAATAGCATCCATGGTCAGGTCCACCCCTCGATCCCGAGCCCATCTATATGTTGCATCTCTTCCCTGATGGCCTGAGGTGTCATGGGCCCACCGAGCTATAAATAATTCACCCTTATGTTGCCAGTCCAGATCCACCTGAGCCACTTCAATCTTAGCAGCCTCATCCACCTGATGGTTGTTTTGATGTTCTTCGGTGGCCCTACTCTTGGGTACGTGAGCATCTACATGGCGTACTTTTATGACTAGATTCTCTAGTCGGGCAGCAATATCCTGCCACAAGTCAGCAGCCCAGATGGGCTTGCCTCTGCGTTGCCAGTTGCTCTGCTTCCATTGCTGTAGCCACCCCCATAGAGCATTTGCCACCATCCATGAGTCAGTATAAAGATAGAGTATTGGCCATTTTTCTCATTCAGCTATATCTAAAGCCAGCGGGATGGCTTTCACCTCTGCAAACTGACTTGATTCACCTTGTCCGTCAGCAGCTTCTGCGACTCGTCGTATAGGGCTCCATACAGCAGCTTTCCACCTTCGATGTTTGCCTACAATACGACAGGACCCATCAGTGAACAGGGCATATTGCCTTTCATTCTCTGGCAGTTCATTATATGGTGGAGCCTCTTCAGCACACGCCACCTCCTCTTCTGGTGATATTCCAAAATCTTTGCCTTCTGGCCAGTCCATGATCACTTCCAAGATTCCCGGGCGATTAAGGTTTCCTATTCGAGCCCGCTGTGTAATAAGCGCGACCCACTTACTCCACGTAGCATCAGTCGCATGATGTGTAGAGGGGACCCTCCCTTTGAACATCCAGCCCAGCACTGGCAGTCGGGGTGCCAGGAGGAGCTGTGCTTCAGTACCAACCACTTCTGAGGCAGCTCGAACTCCTTCATATGCCGCCAATATCTCCTTTTCAGTTGGAGTATAGCGGGACTCAGATCCCCTATATCCTCGACTCCAAAACCCTAGAGGTCGACCTCGAGTCTCTCCTGGTGCCTTCTGCCAGAGACTCCAGGTAGGGCCATTCTCCCCGGCTGCCGTGTAGAGCACATTTTTAACATCTTGTCCTGCCCGGACTGGCCCGAGGGCTACGGCATGAACTATCTCCTGTTTGATTTGTTCGAAGGCTTGTCGTTGCTCAGGGCCCCATTTAAAATTGTTCTTCTTCCGGGTCACTTGATAAAGAGGGCTTACAATCAAACTGTAATTTGGAATATGCATTCTCCAGAAACCCACAACGCCCAGAAATGCTTGTGTTTCTTTTTTGCTAGTTGGTGGAGACATAGCTGTTATTTTGTTGATCACATCCGTTGGGATCTGTCGACGTCCATCTTGCCATTTTATTCCTAAAAACTGGATCTCTTGTGCAGGTCCTTTGACCTTACTTTGTTTTATAGCAAAACCAGCTTTCAGAAGGATTTGAATTATTTTCTTCCCTTTCTCGAAAACTTCTTCTGCTGTGTTGCCCCATACGATGATGTCATCAATGTATTGCAGATGCTCTGGAGCTTCACCCTGTTCCAGTGCAGTTTGTATCAGCCCATGGCAAATGGTAGGGCTGTGTTTCCACCCCTGGGGAAGTCGATTCCAGGTGTATTGGACACCCCTCCAAGTGAAAGCAAACTGTGGCCTGCACTCTGCCGCCAAAAGGATTGAGAAAAACGCGTTAGCAATATCAGTGGTGGCGTACCACTTGGCTGCCTTTGACTCCAGTTCATATTGAAGTTCTAGCATGTCCGGCACGGCGGCACTCAGTGGCGGCGTGACTTCATTCAGGCCACGATAGTCTACTGTCAGTCTCCACTCTCCATTAGACTTTCGCACTGGCCATATGGGGCTGTTAAAGGGTGAGCGAGTCTTGCTGATCACTCCTTGGCTCTCCAGCCGACGAATCAGCTCACGGATGGGGATCAGGGAGTCTCTGTTGGTGCGATATTGCCGCCGGTGCACTGTTGTGGTAGCGATCGGCACCTGTTGTTCTTTGACCCTGAGCAACCCTACCACAGAAGAGTCCTCTGAGAGACCAGGCAAGGTGGACAGCTGTTTAATTTCTTCCGTCTCCAAGGCAGCTATACCAAAAGCCCACCGGTGCCCTTTTGGGTCCTTGAAATACCCTCTCCTGAGGTAGTCTATGCCCAGGATGCACGGAGCCTCTGGGCCAGTCACAATGGGGTGCTTCTGCCACTCTTTCCCAGTTAGGCTCACTTCAGCCTCCAGTACAGTCAGCTGTTGGCATCTCCCTGACACTCCAGAAATACAGATGGGTTCTGCTCCTATTATGGCTTGATGGCATCAGGGTACATTGTGCACCGGTATCCACTAAAGCCTTATATTCCTGTGGGTCTGATGGCCATCTAATCCACACAGTCCAATAAACTCAGTTGTCCCTCTCCTCTGCCTGGCTGGAGGCAGGGCCCCTCTAGTCCTGCTCATAGTACTCGTTACCCACTTCTTGTAATTATGAATCAGAAGTCCCTTCTAGAGGATCAGAGGTGAGATCAGCCCTTCTATTCTTTCTGGGGAACTGCCCACTGGAAAGTGGAGCGACAATTTTTCTGGAGGAACCTGAATCCCCTTTTCTAATTGTTTTTCCTTGCAGCTCGTGTACTCGTGCCTCTAGGGTCGAGGTAGGTTTTCCATCCCACCTCCTCATGTCCTCTCCGTAGTCACGCAATTGAAACGACAGGGTGGCTCGTGGTGTGTATCCTCTATATCCTCTCTCTTGAACAGAAGAGCGCTTACTCCTAATGGCTGAGACACTGGTCCGTACGGGTGGAGGATAGGGCATATCCTCTTTGAATTGCCGGAACTCCCGGGACAGTTTCTCTACAGCAGAGACGCAGGCCCGTAGGGAGGAAGAGAGACTTTCTTCGTATTGCCGGAGTTGGCCAGCCAATTCATCCACCGTTGGTCTCTCTCCGTCCTTCCAGGCCATTACTGCTAATGAGGTGGCATATGATGATGGTGCACTCCGTACAAACTTCCGCCACATAGGTCGCGTGCATTTGACTTCATCTGGATTTTTGGATGATTGTCCATTGTCCAAGTCACCATAAATCACTTCCAGCACAGCTAGCTCCCTCAGGTACTCGATACCTTTCTCCATGGTGGTCCACTTGCCTGGGTGACATAGAACATCTTCCTTGAAGGGATACCTTTCCTTCACACCTGACAGGAGTCGTCTCCAGAGGCTGAGGACTCGTGCACCTTTTCCAATAGCTTTGTCAATGCCCCCTTCCCTAGAAAGGGATCCCAGCTGCTTGGCTTCCCTACCCTCTAATTCCAGGCTACTGGCCCCATTATCCCAGCATCGGAGCAGCCAGGTGACAATGTGCTCACCTGGACGACGGCTGAAATCCTTTCGCATATCTCGCAATTCACTCAGGGATAGAGATCGGGTAGTTACCGTCTCTTTTATGAGTTCTTCCTCTTCCTCCTCTTCAAGCGATGACCCGCTCTCTTCCCTCTTCCGTCCTTGTGATGGCCCTGCTTCAGAGCACTCTGCCTCCTCACTCTCTTCCTCTGCCTCCTTCTTAGCAGAATCTTCCTCATCCCTTACTAAACGAGCTGACTTCCGCTTCCAAGATTTCTTCTTTTGTACAGGGGCAACTGATACTGGGATGGGCTGGTTCTCTGGTTCAGCTGCAACAGTCTGAGTAGCTACAGTGCCTGTTGCAGGGGTTGGAGTAGTCACAGTGCCTGCCACATTGCCATCAGACCCAGAGAGCCTCTCTCCCCTTTGCATAGTGTTAAATAGAGCTCGGTAGGCATGGGCCAGGCCCCAGCACATTGCAATGATTTGTGTCTCCTTGGAACTGCCAGGCTGACAGCATACTTCTTCCAGATATTCTGCTAGTTTATCAGGATTCTGCACTTGTTCGGGAGTGAAGTTCCAAAACACCGGAGGTGCCCACCACCCCAGGCATTTGCCCATGCTGTTCCACACGCCCTGCCATTCATAACTATCCAGCCTTGGGGCAGATCTCCGGGTGATATTCTTAAATTGCTTGCCAACCTTAGACAAAACTGAAACAATGTTCCCCAGAAGTAGCAATAGAGGTATTATAACTACCCAAGGATGTTCAAAATACGGAAAAATTATTGTGATGAAGGAGGAAATGTTATGATAGAGGGTAGCAAAGGTACCATTCCGCATTTCCTCCATAGAAAGCCTTTCAGAGGCAGAAGTATAATTGCTAATCGTCTCCACAAGACTGTAGCCAAAATACAGTAACGGCTTTAGTACAGAGCTCAGATGATACCACATTAAGTTCAAGGTCAGTGCTCTAAAAACAAAACTCGCAGGCGAGTACAGCAGCCCGCAGAGACCAACACCGATCCTTAACATGTACAACAAAGACGAGAGCATCATGCAAATCAAATAAACTGATATTGTGATCTGCAACCGTTATTATCTCAAGCCTCAAGCCCCACGTTGGGTGCCAAAAAGGACTGTCGTGGTTTAGCCCCAGCCGGCAACTAAGCACCACGCAGCCGCTCACTCACTCCCCCTCCCACAGTGGGACGGGGGAGAGAATTAGGAAAAAAACCTCGTGGGTTGAGATAAACACAGTTTAATAGGACAGAAAGAAAGAAGGAAATAACAATGATAATACCAACAAAGGAATGTACAAGAACAAGTGATGCCCAATACAGCAATTGCTCACCACCCGGCGATCGACAGCCCGTCCCCGAGCAGCGATTTCTGCCCCCCGGCCAACTCCAGTTTATGTACTGGGCATGACGTCGGATGGTAGGGAATATCTCTTTGGCCAGTCTGGGTCAGCTGTCCCGGCTGTGTCCCCTCCCAGCTCCCCGTGCACCCCCAGCCTCCTTGCTGGCAGGCCAGCACGAGAAGCTGGACTGTCCTTGACTGCTCAGCAACAACCCAAAACATCAGCACATTATCAACAGTTTCTCATCCCAAATCCAAAACACAGTCTCACACTAGCTTCTGTGAAGAAAACCAGCTCTATCCTGGCTGAAACCAGGACAACATGTAAAGGGAAATTTAGTCACAAATCAGTAGATGTTGTTGGTGCGACAGGGCAGAAGGAAAATTGGCCATTTTTAGAACTGTTAAAGTTTAAATTGGGAAAACAATGGGTAACTCACCAGTTTCTGTATATGCCTGAATGTCCGCTGCCTTTGTTCGGACGAGATCTGTTGAGTAAATTAGACGCACAAATAACTTTCAAAGATGGAGAAATTAAATTGCTAATACCAGAATCAAAAGCCATAGGGGCAAGAGTGTTTATGTTACAGGATTCCTACGGGAAGAACAAATTCCAGAAGAAGTAGAAAATGCAGTTATTCCTTTGGTCTGGGCAAGTGGAATTCCGGGACTATCTAAATTGGCAGAGCCGGTAAAAGTGATTCTAAAACCTGGAGCCAAACCAGTAAGACAAAACCAATATCCTATTAAGTGGGAGGCTCGAAAAGGATTAGAGGGGTTGATTACAAAGTTTTTAGAATATGGACTATTGGTAGAGTGTGAATCGGAATATAATACTCCCATATTGCCAGTAAGGAAATCCGGAGGCAAGGAATATTGATTAGTTCAGGATTGAAGGGCTATAAATCAGATAGTCCAAGACATACACCCAGTAGTGGCTAACCCATACACTGACTTCCTTAAAAGAGGAGCATAAGTGGTTTACTGTACTAGATTTAAAGGATGCCTTCTTTTGCATACCTCTGGATATAGGAAGCCAAAGCATATTTGCTTTTGAACGGGAGAGCCCCGCCACAGGACGAAAGACACAATTAACATGGACTGTACTTCCACAAAGATTCAAAAATAGCCCTACGATATTTGGGAACCAATTGGCAAAGGAATTAAGAGATATGGAAGAAATAGAACCAAGGGGGAGGCATATTGTTGCAGTATGTGGATGATATTCTGATAGCAGCAGAAAGTAAAGAAAAATGTTTTGAAATTACTATGTCTACTAAATTTTTTAGGCCAAGGAGGATATAGAGTCTCCAGAGACAAAGCTCAGCTAGGAAAAGCAGCAGTGATTTATTTGGGATTTGAAATATCTCAAGGACAATTAGGAAATGAAAGAAAGGAAGCTATTTGTCAAATTCCAGAACCTAGTAGCCCAAAGGAGCTGAGAGGTTTTCTGGGAATGATTGGGTGGTGCCGACTTTGGATTTTGAACTATGGACTGTATGTAAAACCACTATATGAGGCTTTAAAGGAATCTAAGGATCGGTATCTGACTTGGACACCTGAATGTCAGAAATCATTCAAAGAACTGAAAAAGGCATTAATGATGGCTCTTGCTCTGGGATTACCTGATGTGACCAAACCCTTTGAATTGTTTGCACATGAAAGGCAACATCTGGCTCTTGGAGTGCTGACACAACGGCTAGGATCCTGGAAGAGACCAGTGGGGTACTTCTCTAAACAACTTAACAACATGAGTAAAGGATGGCCAGGATGTTTACGTGCTGTGGCAGCAACAGTGTTGTTGATGCAAGAGGCACGAAAATTGACCTTGGGTCAAAAAAAATGGTGGTGTACGCACCACATATGGTAATAGCCGTTCTAGAGCAAAAGGGGGGTCACTGGCTATTCCCCAGCAGAATGCTGAAGTATCAGGTTGTCCTATTGGAACAAGATGATGTGGAATTGAAAACCACACCGATTGTTAATCCAGCAATATTCTTATCAACAGAGGATCCAACAGGAAATTTAGAACATGATGAGAACAAAATTTAGAACATGATGAGAACAAAATCAGTAGAGATCACAGAAAAAAAAGACAGATATTACTACTATCATTTTTTTTGCTTGTTCTAGACTTCTTTAGCAATATTCTTTATACTAGACAAATTATTTTTGACAAAGAACAAAAGTCTACATAAAACAAGGTGAGATACTGAAAGCAAGCGGGAGAGACAATAATAGTAACTAATTAAATAATGCAAAAAATGAAAAACATCTCTTGATTAAAATAGCGTGACAAAGATCTAAAAATATTAAGTCTGAAAAATGTCCTCACAAGTGAAACGGAAGCAGATAATTAAGAACTAGAAGAAAAATATTTCCCTAGAGGTTGATGTAAAATGGCCCGTGCATGGCAAAGAAAAACCCTGAAAGAGAACATAAGACAGTGTTGGAAAATCTCATTCCCTAACTATCGTACCAATTAGTCTTTATAGTATGAAATTGCATGAACTTTCTTAGGATATATAGTTAACACTGTATACTGGATAGTCATGGTTAAGTAAGCATGACTAAAGGACCCCAGCTCATTACAAGAAAGACAGCCCCCACCCTGAAGAATAAAGGATATCCCCAGACTATCAAGATAACTAGCATCCTAGACCCTCCAACACCTCTGTGAAACCCTCCCATTATCTGGCATCACAGACAAGTAACTGTAGCAAGACTGACTCCGGGGACATCTAGATCAAGAAAAAAAGCAGATAGATGATGATGCCATAGAATTATAGTTGCTTTGCAAAACAGTAGTATGTGCGTGCTAAGTAGTGATTGGTCGAATCATGTTATATCTGAACATTTGAAAGGTCTAAGAATCATGTGCAAAACAGCATTCGGTGTGCCCCAAATTTGAACGAGACACCTCATGCGCATGAAAAAAAGAACTGCTCTTGTAATTCTATACTTTGCATCCTAGCCTCTCTTCTCTGTGGGCATGAGCCAGTTGCAAAATTTTTGTGACAAAAGAAACAGATGGTTCAGAGTAATATCTGAAATACTTTTAAGAGATTAATTTGATCAAGTAGAGAATATTGTGAAGGATCTTTGACAGGAATAAGAAATTCTGTAGTGGCAGAGAAATTCCGATGGGGCAGGGAGAAGGGGGGACAGAACAAACGATATGGAACAAGCAAGAAGCAACAACGAAATTCTAGCTGTTGTACTTCTGTGAAAAAATGAATCACAGAATCACAGAATCACTAAGGTTGGAAAGGACCTTCAAGATCATCAAGTCCAACCATTAATCCAGCGCCACCACGTTCCCTAAACCATGTCCTGAAGCGCCACATCCACTCGTTTTTGAACACTTCCAGAGATGGCGACTCCACCACCTCCCTGGGCAGCCTGTTCCAATGCCTGACCACCCTCTCAGCGAAGAAATTTTTCCTAATATCCAATCTAAACCTCCCCTGGCGCAACTTGAGGCCATTTCCTCTTGTCCTATCACTAGTTACTTGAGAGGAGAGGCCAACACCTTTCAGGTAGTTGTAGAGGCTTTGGGAAGGCAGGAAAGTGCTGATAAATTAAGACGCAAATTAACTTAAAGAGTATTAAAAGCAAGGAGAAATGACAAAAAGCTGAAGTTGGTTGAAACCGGAGAATTTGGACAACACTGCAAGTGTGCAGGACAAAGTATGTATGTTTGGGTTACAAAGGAGCAGTGGCAAAGAAACACAGTTTTGGAAAAATGAAGGTAAGACTGAAAAGAAAAATGTGAGTTCCAAAGTTGTTAATATAATTCCTGAATGAACATGACTGAATGAGATTACCCAGCAAAAACAAGCAAGAAGGAGCCAAGAGTCAGTTTCTATCTGGCCCATTTAAAGAATGAGGTAGAAGACAAAAAAGCATGGAGGAAAGAGAAGAAAGAGGATGAGCATCAAAAGTAGAAGCAAAGTAGAAAAATGAATATGACCAAGACACACAAATGTGTAACCGAGGTGAGACCAGAGGAGGTGGCGGTAAATGCATTGTAAAGCTCATCAATTTGGTCAGATGGCTGTAAATATAGGTAATCGATTGGCAGACAAAGCTGCAAAAGAGGCCGCAGAACGGCGTATCCTTGCACTAGTACCAGTAAAACAAATAAAATTTCCAAATTGAAAACCAACATACAATAAATTGGATGAGCAGTTAGCAGAACAATTAAAAGCATCACAAAATGTAGAAGGATGGTGGGTAACGCCAGAGAAACAGGTGATAGTAACCCCGCAAGTTATGATACAACTTGCAAAGGAAAAACATGAGCAAACACATTGGGGAGTAGATGCTATGGTTTCAAGTTTAAAAACATCTGTAGTGTGCATAGGAATGACAGGAATAGTTAAATCAATAATAGTTAAGTGTCCAATCTGCCTTAAAAATAATCCCTTGAACCAAAGGAAACCACCTTTAGGAGTGACAAAACAAGGAAATTCTCCTGGAGATTATTGGCAAATTGATTTCTCTGAGTTACCCAGACAGAATGGATGTAAGTATTTGTTAGTGTTAATTGATACATTTTCTGGATGGCCAGAGGCTTTCCCTTGCCGTACCAACAAAGCTAGGGAAGCAGTTAAGATATTATTGAAGGAAATAATACCAAGATTTGGAGTGCCAATGGGAATGTCCTCTGATAGAGGACCACATTTTGTGGCAGAAGTAGTTCAACAAATCAGTAAAATTTTGGGCATAAAATGGGACCTACATATCCCCTGGAGACCACAATCGAGTGGAAAAATTGAGAGAATGAATCAAACATTAAAAAGACAAATAAGTAAAATTTGTCAGGAAACATCTTTGAAGTGGCCACAGGCTTTACCACTAGCTCTCTTGAGAATCAGCATCCAACCAAGATCAAGAGATGGTATAAGTCCATATGAAGTCCTGTATGGCAAACCGTACCAGACTCCTTTAATCCCAGGGGATATGAAGGTAGCTGGGGAAACTGATTTGAAAGTGTATCTAATTTCTTTAGGAAAAGTCCTTGGAGCACTTCAGAGATATATTGTTCTGACTAGATCACTTGCCTTGGATACGCCTGTACATCAGTATCAGCCAGGTGATCTTGTATATATAAAAACTTGGAACTCTGAACCACTGCAGGAAAAGTGGAAGGGACCATTCCAGGTACTGTTAACAACTTATACTGCAATCAAGGTTGGAGGAGTGGAACCGTGGATACACTACACCCGAGTGAAGAAAGCCCCGTCATGGAAGGTCATTAATAGGGATTCAGAGACTGCAAAGTTGACTTTAAAACGTGTTTAAGAAATTATCATTGGAAAGTATGGAAAAAGGGGTTTTGATTTGGAAACTGATGATGTTGGGAGCATTGTTTGGGGTAACAATAAACCAATTGGAAGGGAAAGTTGAAGACGAAGTAGGACAACTAATACACATCCCAAAAAGAACCCCAGAGGAGAACTTAATGATAGGATTGATAAAAGAATTTGCAAATTTACAAAATGTAACCCAAATAACCACACGTCTTCCAATTCCAAGAGCAGTAGGTGAATCAATTCCATGGGGAATATTGACAAAAGGTTTAAGCAACAAGGGATTTAATAATGAGAACATGAGTTGTGAACAAGTTCCAAAACAGGTATGGCGGGAATAATTAAAACTCCAACAAAAGCGAAGATATACTCTGAGCAAAGAGGACTGCGATAGGTTAGGAACAAAGGAGTCAAATAAATACACACCGGTGGCTACATTACAAAATCCAGCACCGGGAGGAACATGTGACTATAAAGAATTAACTAAAAAGAATGTTAGTCAAATGATCATGGAATGGAAATGTGGAAAAACCAATCAGACTAACCAAGGATCAGAGGTTATCTGGGATTCAGTGTGGTCTATGACCATTTTGTCTCAATTTCAATATATGGCCAATGCTTCATGGTGTTTTACCTGGGACGGAACAGTCTTTACAGTTTTCCCATTGGTCAATGAGAAGGGAACCACATCCAGGGAAAAGGAAGACATAGTACCCTGGTGGAATTGTAAAAAGATATATAATTGCAGTACAATTGATAGAGCAGTCCCTCCCTTAGCAGCTGCATTAAAATATGGGTGTTGGCATAGAGGACTCAAGAACGATTTAAATTTGACTAGTACGTATAAAATCAAAAGAGGGACTGTATTCAGTTGTAGAAAATCTACAGTTCAGAGCCCAGGACATTTAGTTTGGGCAATGAGTAATGGAACTTGGACCACCCATTTACCAATGGATGGGAAAGTAAAACAAATCACTTTAGGAATGCCGACATTATGTCCAATCTGGAAGAAAGCTCCTTTTAAAGGAGATTCTGAAAATTTGAAGTTAATACGGACAAAAAGATCACAAATTGATGATGATGATTGGAATGAACCCTCGACAGGAGTAAAACTTGGATGGGCCTTAGAATCCTTATTGACTCCCTTGGCAACTTACAGGAATAGGGCTTGGTTGTATAAGTTGACAGGTCAAGTGGAAAGATTAGCCAATATAACAAGGAAAGGATTTAAACAACTAAATTTACAGTTACAAGCCACTTCGAAGATGACCCTACAAAATAGGATGGCTCTAGATATGCTCTTACTAAAAGAACATGGAGTTTGCGGATACCTGAGGGATAGGATAGATCATTGTTGCATACATATCCCAAACATTACCCAGGATGTTGAATATGATTTGGACTTATTGAGAAAAATAGAAAAGGACACTCAGGAAATGCAACAAGACATGCAAGAAAATTGGTTGGATAAAATTTTCAGTGAATTGGGATGGAACTTGAGTTCTTGGGTGAAGTCCTTGATTAGCACTATATTATTGTTGTTACTAAGATTCTTGGGAGTGTTATTCATTTATCATTGTTTGAAAAGGGAATTCTATAAAAGAGCGGCAATCAACCGTAAAATTACACTTGCAATGACTACAGGGGGACACCAAAATTTAAATGGACTGGCTAATAATGCTCCCACCATCATACAATAAAGTGATTGAATGTTATTAAGAAAATTAATTTGTAATGGAAGTATTGAAAAGAGATTATTTCAAAACTTCCAAAGGGGGGAAATGTAACCGAGGTGGTGGGAATCATAATAAGGTTATATAGATGTAACCATAAGAACGTTATGTACCAGCAATGCTGCTCAGAAGTCCACCCAACCCTTTCCATCTTGATTTAAACATCAAGGATCTACTCAGTATGTAACATTGTAATTGTAGAAGATCAGGATTAAGAGTAGTATGTCTCGTTCTTTGATAGCAAATAGAGAACAGTGTAACTAGTCTGAATGGTGTAGTATAACATAGCGAAGGCAATTTTTCTGTCTTGAAACAAAGACTTTGGAATGAATAATTACTTATTGTGCCAACGGCCCGTAAAGGACCATTTGGTATTGCCAAGTTTAAGTGAAGTTAGAGGGAAAGGTAATTCCGGCAGGGGGAGATCGCGACCACCGACTCAGAGACCACCCACTCAAGAAACCCTCCGACTCAAAAGATTAAGGAAGTAAAATCCCAAGAAATTATAGTGAGCATGCGTGGTCATTTACATGGTAGGCGAGGAATACTTAACCAATCATTGTATGGACACTTGATGAATATGTATTAATCTTGCCTATAAATGTTTGATTTTTGAACTGATCGATGAACACGATTTAGGAGGAGCTATCCCCCGTGTTCCCGGCGCCGCGAATAAAGAATGCCTGCCTTTTAACACTACATTGGTGTTACGAGGTTTATTCCCGATTTCGGTGACAACGTGGCACTTCAGGATATGGTTTAGTGGGCTTGGTGGTGTTGGGTTGATGGATGGACTTGATGATCTTTAAAGGTCTTTTCCAACCTTAATGATTCTGTGATTCTGTGTCTGACACAGGGCAGCCCCTGGCCTCCTCCCACAGAGGCCACTCCTGCAGCCCCCCACAACCAACACCTTGACACCTACACCCTGCACAAGAATTTAAAGACAGCAGTCAACTGTATTCAGACCTTTGCTAACACTATTCCCCTTCAGTTGTAGGGCTGCTTTTGTTTTGTTTTTTTACCTTGTTATTTTATTGGCTAAACATGGCTCTGTAAAAGTCTCTTCTATAACTATGGGCCCGGGGGGGGGGGAACATTGCTCTGTCATCTGATAATTAGATGTAGGAGGACAATGATGTTGATATCTGTACTCTTGGTTTTCTTGGATGGATGCTTATGCTGTTCTGAAAAGGAAGTATAGATATGGGGAGATTATAAAGTTCAGAATATCTTTTCTGAGAGACTAGAGGGAAAAATTATATTAAATTGGGCAGCTATTTGTGTTTGTTTTAGCTAGGACGGTTTTAAAGCTCTTGTAAGTCTGTCCAGTGCATGTAAAAGACCAGCTATAAGAATTGAAGTTTGTCCTTGGCATATCAGCAGATTCATTCTGCAGGCTCTGTGTTGTGCAGGTTTGTCACAGGAAGAACAGGATCTCTGTCAGTGGCTAAAAGCAATGAGTGTTTTACAAGTAGTCTAAGTACCGTTGTAATCTAGCTTGTTCTCCTTCCCTCTCCAGCCTCCTCACTCCACTAGCTTCAGAACCACATTTTACTTGACAGCAAAACACAAATGTGATTAGTGAGAGTCCTGCTACTTCACAAACCTATACAGCCTCCATCTTGTAGAGGGCCAGTTTAGGCTAAAGATGCAAGAGAGATTTACGTCTGCTGAACTTGAAGCAAATATATTTCAAAATTATAGCTATCCTAAAATATTTCTAATGTTATTAAAAAGCTCAAGTTCATCAGAACTTGTTGAATCCAGAGCTGACTACAATTTGACTTGAGTACAGTGTTATGAAGTGAGTATCTTTCTCTAGAAACCTTATTTTTTAAATAAATGAAAGGTTTTTAAGTTACATTCTGAAGATTGGAAAATTTATTTTTAAACCTTTGAAAGCAAGAAATCATTATAAAAACATCTTTTAATTTTGAAGGAGACTGCTAAAATAGTGCACTTAGTGATCGTAATTTTAGAATTCTGTATTTTGCTTTCTTTCTGTTACCAAAACAGTCAGATGGCCAGAATAAAATTAATACAAAAGCATGTAATGTTATCTAAAGGTAATTGTAGTTACAGCTTTGCTTTTGACCTTTTATTCTTAGCTGATAAGATCTTGAGCTTGACTTTTTATTTTTCCAGTGCAATATGTTTTTTCAGTATGAGCCTCTTGAATGTATTTTTTAAATAGACTTTTTTATAAGAAAATGGATAAACAGGGAAAGGATTTAATCTCTAGTATTTGGTCCATTGTTTTATTTGCAACAAAATCCTTGTGATGATGCTTTTCTTACTGTCTTGACTACAGCAACATTTTTCTATTCTTGTTTCCTTTGGTCTAAATAATTGATATTAACGTGCAAATGTATCTTCTGAGTGTTAAATTTTACTTTAAGATTAACCTGTTTGGGTAGTTTATTTTGTTCACCTTTCAAAATTGTAACTTAAATGTCTTATTAAATTTTACAGAGTTTTAATGCACCGGTAATTTTTCTGCTCTGCAATCAAACAGTTTCACAATTTCTGCCTTATTTAATGCTGTTGCCAAGAGAAGCTGGCAGATTTGGAGAGTTGTCTTGACACATGTGAACTATCACTAATTTGCAGATTGAAGTACAGAAAGCGTGGGGATTGGGGGGAGGATTGTTTTGGGGTTTGTTTTTTTTTTCATTCCAAGTGTTCTGGTAAAACTTCTATGCTTTCTCTCAGTGACTTACACTCAAGTCATGCTTTATGCATCTTCGGGACTCTCCAGTTACTTTCAAAATAGGTAAACTTGCAAAATTTTGTGAAACATTAGTGTTAGCAGTTATTGCCTGTTTGTGACAGTTTAAGGAAGGGAAAAGCCTACATTCACAGATAAAAGCAATACTGTTGTCCCAAATACAGGTTCTTCCACCCGGTGTGCAGAGAGCCGAAAAACACACAGAGCCGAGAGATTTGCTTTTACTCCAAATCTGTGCAGAGTTGGGTGCTAGGTGGTAGGTCCACAAAGCTAGCACGCCTCAGTTAACACACAGAAAATATTTATACACTTTGAGCAACAGTTATCAGTATTTTTTAAAAGTTGGCTCTGTTACCCTTGTTCCCATTGGCTCTCACCAGCCTCATCTCCACTTAAAGTCACAGCGTCCTTCTTTTTTCTGTAGGCATGCTCAGTGAGGAAGGGGCTTTTGTGAGGAGAGGGCTTTCCCCGCCCAGGGACAGGTTTCTATTAAGCCAAATATATGTTAATTAGATGTGAATTAGGATAGTTCACTCAAGGTTGAGTAGTTGTGTTTCTTTTGTGATTATCTTGCTCCTTCCCTCAAGGTTGCACCTTGTTAATTGGTCACAGAGACTAAACAATACCCCCAGCTTAATTCCTTGCATACCTTCAACAATACTGTCTTCATTTAAGTGCTGCTTTTTTCCTAAGAATTTTCCTGTGGAAAATTATATTACTTTGTTTTGCATCAAAACTATTGCTTTATTTTTCAAACTTTTCTTTAGAAACTGAAAAGTATGTCTTCCAGCATGAATGTTACCACCAAATTCCCAGTTGGTAAACTCAGCCTTCCAGTGTTGTTAAGGGTTTTCCACTGAATCATTAAAGTTCAAATTGGGTTGCTGAATAATTATGCTCATATCTGCAAGAAGTAGTGTGTGGTGTCCAGTTGCCAAAAGGGAACAGAGAAACATCTTATGTACCAAAGCTGAATTCTGCAAGAATTTCAGAAGCATTTATAGCTTTTTCTCTGGGAATATCTGGCAGTATGTAGAATTTACAGAGGAAATACTAGGCTTAATCTGATTCCAGCATTACTACTTCTTTATTCAAAATATACAATAACATAGACGTCATTAGTGGCTCTAGTACAGTCACACACCTATTATGGGAGAATGATGTTGAGTTGTTAGTCTCTGCATGGAGTTCACAAAATGATTCACGTGGATCCTATGCCAGCTAATTATAGATACAAGCTTACATGCTGTGATTCGCTAGTAACTCACCCCATTCAACAAGTTAGCTTTCTACCAGTCTTACTTTTCACCCTTTGTTATCACTGCCCAAGCATCTGTGTCAAGGAGTTTATATACTGTCAGATACCAAGTCTGACCCTCAACAAACCATGAATAGCTATGCTTAAACTAGATACCAGATTTTGCTTGCTGATCTAGTGTGTTCCATGTGACTTAAAGAAGGTATGCTCAAGGTAGCTAGCACTCCAAGCTTTGTATTATATATGCATGTATATGGGCACATATAATGCATGCATTCGAATGAAATCAGAAAATCAGCAGCTTTGCAACTGTTACTTGGGAAAAACCCCTATACTGATCATTCCATTCCAGGGAAGTGATTTTACCCCTGTACTTGGCACTGGTGAGGCCACACCTCAAATACTCTGTTCAGTTTTGGGCCCCTCACTACAAGAAGGATGTTGAGGTGCTGGAGCGTGTCCAGAGAAGAGCAATGAAGCTGGTGAGGGGTCTGGAGCACAAGTCTTATGAGGAGCGGCTGAGGGAACTGGGGTTGTTTAGTCTGGAGAAGAGGAGGCTGAGGGGAGACCTTATCGCTCTCTACAACTACCTGAAAGGGGGTTGTGGCGATGTGGGTGTTGGTCTCTTCTCCCAAGTAACTAGCAATAGGACGAGAGGAAATGGCCTCAAGTTGTGCCAGGGGAGGTTTAGATTAGATATTAGGAAAAATTTCTTTACGGAGAGAGTGGTCAAGCATTGGAACAGGCTGCCCAGGGAGGTGGTGGAGTTACCATCACTGGAAGTGTTCAAAAAACGTCTGCATGTGGCACTTTGGGACATGGTTTAGTGGGCATGGTGGTGTTGGGTTAATGGTTGGACTTGATGATCTTAAAGGTCTTTTCCAACCTTAATGATTCTATGTGATTCTGTGATTTATTGGCATGCTGACTATTATCAGCCAGTTCGTTCTTGCTGCATCAAATAATCATGTAATTTTACAGGAGATAGAGAAAAGGAGAAGAATTGAAGAAGCATACAAAAATGCCATGACAGAACTGAAGAAGAAGTCCCATTTTGGAGGGCCAGACTATGAGGTACAAATTCTGCTTTTGAAATTTTTAAAAATGCTAAGGCTTTTAAAGATTGGTTTGTTTCTCAAAGGACTGCCTGTGTAAATCAAGGTCTTTGGCTGTGCAAGTGTGTTTATGCCACTTACCTTTTACTGCCTTGGAAACTGAATGAAGAATCTAAATCCTTAATTTTTTGAGAGTAGAAGTCTGTCTTCACCCCAGGCTTCCTTATTCTGCTTTTGTCTAAAGCATTTTGCTTACGGATATTTCTGCTGACTTTATTTTATTTTTCTTTTACATTTGATACTTCTCATATGCAAGTTTTGTACTCTTACTTTTTAATGAGTCAGCTGTATAGATATGTAATGTAAATATGAAAACCCTGACTGCAGAGGCAGTCCTAGAATCTGAAGTTTAACTTGGACTTTTAACTTGTCACTGCCACTTGAAATGTGTTGATAAATTCAGTTATTTTTAGGTTCTGCTTCATCTGTTAAACTGCATGTTTTAGCAGCTTCCTCCTCAGTTTGGTTATTTAGTCAAATTCTAAGGCTCTTAAACTGCCTTCTGAAGAATAATATAAGCTAATGCACCTATAATGCAGTTTGCATAACTTTTAAGAACTTGACCCTTTCATTTATGGTAATCAAGCAGGTTTCTACTTACAAATTATAGCCTGAGAAATAGTACTAATATGCTTCTCCCAGATATCCCTGTTGTAAAGTAGGTTTTTGAAATTTGCTGGACCAGTTTGTTTTACAGTATAATAAAAGCAGTAAACCTAGTCGTCTTAAATTACCATTTTACTTAGTGGACACGGGTTTTTAGTAGTTGACTCAACTCTACCTGCTGTTTTTTGTTAAACAACCTTCCAAGAATTTTCAGTAGTGATCCCCAGGGTTTTCTCTTGTCTTGTGCTTTGAGCTCATATCTGAAATCCACCCTAAGGCACTGGAATACTTAGAAGGAGTCTAACTACACAATTATGTTAATATGTTTACTTTACTGACACACTGTAAACATTTTTAAGAGAAGATATATGTTAATTAAAACCTAAATCAAAGCATATTGACACTGTATTACTCAGTCTTCAGTTTCCTGTTTTTTTGCTTGTTTCTAGAACTACCCCTAAACTGTAGTTAAAGGAAATAACTTCCTTTAACAAGTAAGGTTTTCAGATGAACTGTAATATAAGAATATTGGTGAAAATATTTGAGGTATATGGAAGAAATTTCCTTCTTTCAGTTATATGCATAATATATAAATATCTATTTCTAATATTAAACTTAAGCGGAGCTCTCGTGTCTCAAAAATTTTGAACTAGTTTTGTTTCTTATCCTCTAGGAGGGTCCTAATAGTCTGATTAATGAAGAAGAATTCTTTGATGCTGTTGAAGCTGCTCTCGATAGACAGGATAAAATGGAAGAACAGGTATTGATACTTGAGAAATGTGTTAATGATGGGCACTTCATGGAAGACTTCTGTGACTTAGTCCTGGGGTGCATCTCCTGAAACTCTAGATATTTTATACTGACACTTATAAGTGGAATTCACTACTTAATATTTGTACAGTTAAATATCATTGCTTAACACTAATTTTGAGAAAGTGACTTCACAGCTTGCATAGAAAAGGATAGTATAAGTGTTAAGCTAATTGAATGTCTTTGGTTTCTAATTCCTAAATAAGTGTATTGGTCCTGTATAAAACTTATCTTTATATGTAACTGATGCCCTGTGCAAATAAGAATATCAAATACTGCAGCTATTTTTTAAAACTTAATTATTGCTCTGAAGTTCCTTTTGACTGTAGCAATATGTGAAATAGGAAAGACATAGTTCTGTTGGTGTTTGTTTTTATTAAAAAATTGTGTAGGCTCTGGCTATTTTTCGAACTCATTTCTTGAATACACTTCAGTGACAAGGATCAAAAAGGGATAAGATGCATGTGACGAAATATATAGAATATGAGAACATATAGTAGTGTATAAAATGAGAGGGAATAACAAAGTGGTGTCTCCTTTGTCTTAAAAGGTTTTAGGCTTATGAATATAGTGAATACAATGACTTGGTTAGGAATTATAAGACCTTCTAGTAGACATATAGTGCCCAACAGTTTATCTATGTTGGGGTCTCTTAGCGGAAAGTAAAAGTTTTGAGTGACTCTTGTACTACTACATGGATGCAACATCCTTAATGCTGCCAATCTATTTTGCTTAACCTGGAAATACACCTTGAAGTATAGATGGATGGGTAATTCAGTGTCCAGGCCCATTCACTTCCTGAGAACTCCAGGAGGATGACAACTTCAGGTCTGTCATGGACAGCATTAGTTGTTGTAACCACTATATAGATTGAGGATGCCTCACTCTGTTTCATAGTCCACCCAGTAGCAGCTGGCTACCAATAATTAAACCTATTTTGTTGCAGTCCCAAAGTGAAAAGGTCAGATTACACTGGCCAACATCCTTACTTTCTGGAGATGCATATTCTGCTGTGGGGACTCATAGATTTGTCCAAAAGGTAAGATACTTCTCGTTATCTCCTCTGAATAATGGGCTGACATATTTCTATATAATATTTTATATGGATAGGTAAGATTGTGTTTCTAGTATAACTTTCAGTGTTTTCTGTTTTGGCTCAAAAAAATACTGATTTCAGTATCTATTTAGAATACTCTTGACTTGTATCAAGCTTGTAAGTTGGAGACTATATTAAAGGGGAAAAAAAATCCCAACTTGCTAACCGCAGTGTTTTTAAGATACCTTCACCAAAATTCATTTAATTGATTTAAAAAAATATATTTTAAAAATCCAGTCACTTGCATTAGGACCAGTTGACTTTTTTTAGTGTTACTAGAAACACTATGCTCTTCTTAGGGCTACACTGGGAGCATAATACATAATAGGTGCATGAAATCAGTGTTCACTGCTGTGCTTGCTGCTTATGGTGCTTTTGTTTTCCTTTTCTTCATTATCTTGTGCTTGCAAAGTTGGTACCAAATGCTCTGTTGTGCCTTTGTTCTGATTACTTGGTTTTTTTGTCTGTCTCTGGTAGCCCTATAGTCGCTCTTCCTCCATGTCTTCCATTGATCTAGTCAGTGCCTCTGATGTTCACAGATTCAGCGCCCAGGTACTGTATTAATGTGTAGAGTGGGGGTTGCATATCTTTGCTGTATTTCATCCTGGGGTTTTTGATACATAAATCACTGCTTGCTTTAAACTAGTATGTTGAGACAAAAAAAACCTCTCTGTTCCTATACTAAACGGTTGTCTTTTTACATTCTGCTTTCATGCATATCACTTGTGCAGAGGCCCAAATCTTGTGAAACTGTTGGATTGATTTCAGTAGCTTTAATAAAAATGCCTACAACTTGAAAATTTTGCATTGCCGATTATAATAAAAGTAATAAAAGAACACCTGTTTTGTGTGGCCTGGATATGGTCTTTGCTTCAAATTGAATAGTTTTTCTTGCTTTTAAATCAAAGGTTTAATTTTGTCTTTAAATTTTGTTTGTCACTTGTAAGTGATAAGGTTCTATTATAATTACAGAAAATATTTATACACTTCGAGCAACAGTTATCAGTATTTTTTAAAAGTTGGCTCCATTACCCTTGTTCCCATTGGTTCTCACAAGCCTCGTCTCCACTTAAAGTCACAGTGTCCTTCTTTTTTCCTAGGCATGCTCTGTGAGGAGGGGGCTTTCCCTGCCCAGGGGCAGGTTTCTATCATGCACATTACATGTTAATTAGATGTTAATTAGGATAGTTCACTCAAGGTTGAGTAGTTGTGTTTCTTTTGTGATTATCTTGCTCCTTCCCTCAAGGTTACGCCTTGTTAACTGCTCACAGAGGCTAAACAATACCCCCAACTTCATTCCTTGCATGCCTTCAACACCCCCAAGTCCTTCTCGGCAGGGCTGCTCTCAATCCCTTCATCCCCCAGCCTGTATTGATACTGGGGGTATCAATTCCCCTCTTACCTTTGCATTTAGCATAAAGCAAAAAGCAGCAAAATACAAAACAAACATATAAACGCCAGCTTTGTCCTTAACAGATTAGGAGCTAGGGGAGAAGAGTGAGAGGGACCTGAAGATGTTGCAGGTAAAGGTTGGGAGCATGGAGAGGATTCTTTTCTGAAAGAAGTGTGACCTTGAATATTTAAATAGCCTACATTCTTACCTGGCTTGGATTGTACTGTCATTGTGTCACTGGAGAAAAAAAAAAAAAAGAACATTTTGTAGGAAACCTGTTAGTAAGTGGCAGGAAAAGATGGCCTGTCTAAAAGCAGAAGCACAGATCTTCCGGGTGTTTATAGTTCATTACAACTTAAAAAAAAAAAAAAAAAAAAAAAAAAAACCACAAAAAAAAAAAAAACAATCCAAGAAAACCCCCAAAACTGGACTGATAACTTGTGTTTCTGTAGAGAATTTTATAGTTAAGATAAAGTCAAATTTATATTGAAAGGTTTTTATTTTTATGTTTTACTTTGAGGGTTTTGACTTGATTCAGTTACTGTTTTTCTTCCTGATATTAAGTGTATTGCCCAAAGAGTATGTTTTACAAACAAAATTACTGCTTTAAATTAGAAGTAAATAATATCTTTCAATTCTATATTGTATCAGAAAAAGGTCATTAAGTATTTTTTAATTTTGTTTTATACGTGTACTACTTGCTCAATTATGTTTTATAGGTTATTGTGATAAACTGTAAACTGTTTTGTTCATCAAACTCTGTGTATATGTGTTAGAACCATGTTTGCTAAAGTTTTCTTAAAGCATTAAAGTTTAGATGGTAATGCTAAGAATGAAAGAACTGTATAGTAAGATGGAACAGCATGATAAGAAATCGGTGCTTAACACCTTGAATACCCCTGGCTACAAGACAAAACAAGCCCGGCAACAAGACAAAACAAGCCCAGACAAGACAAAACATGCCCTGAGGTAGAAGGGGAGGGGGGAGCGGAGTAGATTGCAATTGGAAGATTCGAGAGAAGGCGCGAGTGAAAAAAGGTATAAAGAGAGGACTGAAAGACCTGTTAAGTTGCCGGCCGTTGGTAGAGCAGGAGACTCCCCAGCCGCCCAGCGCTGTTTTGCTTACTGGTCGCTTGCTTTAATAAATCAAAAATTTCTTTGACTAGCCTCTGTCACTCAATTGGACAGGTAAATTTATAACAGTTATGAAGCCTAGTGTGTATATAAAATATTTTTGTAAGTTGTGCAAAAAAACACTTATAGGTTCAGGCTATTAATTCTGTGATTGTACACTTTGTAGACTAATCTGTATGTTGGTCAATTGACTAACCTTTGCTTGCAGTGCTTTTCCTTTTTAAAAAGGTTTTTCTAGTAATTCAGGAAAATAGTGTCAAGTACATGGACTTATTTCCTGTGATGAGCTTTAGTAGTTGCCTACCTTTCAGATGGAAAAATTTATTAAATTGTTTCTAGCACTTGTGAATATTACACAGCAATGGATACTTTATATTTTTGTCTCTATTTTTATTTGGGTGAGAGTGGGATTTGGAAATGGGGGGACGGACACAAAAGAAACAGAATAAGACTGTATATTTAAAATGAAAATCCATTTCCTGTCCCACCACCCATTTTCATGCACATAATTTGGAAGAGAAAAAAAGAGGTATTCACATAGCTTGATAAAAACATATCAAATATTTGGCTTTTAAGAAAAGCACGCAATTGTCTAGCTAAATAATTTTTAAATGGGTATTTTATAATAGTGGAGTCTGCATCATCGTAATTTTTTGGAATATAAGCATTTCTGTTCTGTTTGTCTAGCTGGCAGCTGTGCCAATGAAACAGTATAGGCATGCTTTGCTCGTGACTATTTCCTTCACTGCTGTTTCAATGTGACTTCTGATATGCATTCACTTTTTTAGAGCTTGTCTGCCTCCTCTCCCCCCACCTTGTTCAGCTTTTTAAATGCTCTTCAGTGAATATTGTCTTTCAAATCTTACAATGCATTGTAATTCTATTTGGAGATACCTGAGGTAATTTCCTACATGCTGAAATAAAACTGTCTTAGGTAGAAATAGTGAGTTTTGACAGTTTAGAGGTGCAAAAGAAAGATAGGGAAGTACCCATTGTCCTAGGGTGGTTTTGAGGATTCCCGAGAAGGGTAGACACATATACACAGACTACAAGGGGAAAAGCAATAAGCGTTTATTACCTACAAGCATGCATTACACTAAGGGTATCTTGCAAAGCGATTGTCTTACTGACCCGAGGACTGTGATGAAGATGGTACATCCGTACATTCTTGTGTCGTCTTGTGCTGCGTGCTCAGCTCAGCAGTCGGTAGGTGCCAGCTTTATGTGGGCGTCCCCACGGAGGCAATGGTGGCCTCACCGTACACCAAATCCCCTGCTCTTTGGGAAATCCCGGTATTTATACATTTGCAGAGGAGCGGGTTTCGACACACGTGACCAGCGAGTGCCGAAACACGCCTCTGTTGCTGACTCTTAACATAGGGAGCCTATGGCATATGCGCCCGCTGGTCAGGCGCGCTGCACACACCATAGCCATCCCATCTATTGGTTTGTAGGCTTTGTACACACGGCATATTATCAATCATGCTTAACCCAATAGCAAGATGTTGCAAGGATTCCTCCCTCCACGTCCTCCCCTAGTATTGTTCAACTTTCTTATCTCTGTGGGAAACCATCTGGTTTTTCCTACCCAGCCTGTTATCTACTTCTCAACCCAGCTATCTGTTTTTCTCACTGTGTTAACTGCGATGTTCTCACAGATCGAAAGTCCATCTTTCAATCCCTCTGCTGTGGTTTTCTCTGCTATCTACTTCTTACCCAGGGTCCAACTACGGACCAAAATCCCATCTTTTAACCCCTCCGTATATATGCCACCATGTGGTCCATGGTTGGAACATGATGCTATTCTCCGAAATTCCACCTTTTTAACCCCTCTGCCAGTGTCCAACTACAGACCAAAATCCCATCTTTTAACCCCTCAGTATACACCCATAAAGAATGAAGTTGGAAGTTGAATCAAGATTTTGGCTGTTGTTTCTGAAGGCCAGAAGTATCTGCTTGTTCTTGACTTGTGATCATAGAATAATAGAATCTTTGTGTTGGAAGGGACCTTTAAAGGTCATCTAGTCCAAGCCCCTGCAATGAGCAGGGGCATCTTCAACTAGATCAGGTTGCTCAGAGCCACGTCCAACCTGACCCTGAATGTTTCCAGGGATGGGGCATCTATCACCTCTCTGGGCAACCTGTGTTTCACCACCCTCACTGTGAAAAAATTTCTTCCTTATGTCTAGTCTAAATCTACCCTCTTTTAGTTTAAAACCATTACCCCTTGTCCTATTTCAACAGGCCCTGCTAAAAAGTCTGTCCCCATTTTTCTTCTAAGCCCCTAAGTACTGGAAGGCTGCAGTAAGGTCTCCCTGGAGCCATCTCTTCTCCAGGCTGAACCACCCCAAGTCTCTCAGCCTGTCCTCATAGGAGAGGTGTTCCATCCCTCTGATCATTTTTGTGGCCCTCCTCCGGACCCGTTCCAACAGGTCCATGTCTTTCCTGTGCTGAGGGCTCCAGAGCTGGACATAGTACTCCAGGGGGGTCTCACCAGAGCGGAGTAGAGGGGCAGAATCACCTCCCTCGACCTGCTGGCCACGCTTCTTTGGATGCAGCCCAGGATACGGTTGGCCTTCTGGGCTGCGAGGGCACCCTGCCTCCTCATGTCCAGTTTTTCATCCACCAGTACCCCCAAGTCCTTCTCAGCAGGGCTGCTCTCAATCCCTTCATCGCCCAGCCTATACTGATACTGGGGGTTGCCCTGACCCAGGTGCAGGACCCTGCACTTGGCCTTGTTGAACCTCATGAGGTTCACATGGGACCACTTCTCAAGCTTGTCCAGGTCCCTCTGGATGGCATCCCATCCCTCAGGCATGTCAGCTGTGCCGCTCAGCTTGACATCATAGATATGCTCTGTCAGCTTGGTGATAGAAAGCTCTGTTGTCCAAGTTCAGCTCCTGCACAGGATTTGAAATACTGACTTGTGTCTTCCAATACTGTACAGTCACCTGCCCAAGAAGATGGAAGGAATGATTTAAAAATGTGTATTTTTTTCTTTTAAAGGTGGAAGAGATGGTACAAAACCATATGACGTATTCCTTGCAAGATGTAGGGGGAGATGCCAATTGGCAGCTGGTGGTAGAAGAAGGAGAAATGAAGGTAAGCATTTGCTCTTCTGCTTAATTGATATATGATATGCTGTTAGGACAGATAGTTTTATTCTGAGTAACCTGGTCTAGTTGAAGATGTCACTGCTCATTGTAGGGGTGTTGGACTAGATGACCTTGTAAGGACCCTTCTAAGCCAAAGATTCTGTGATTCTACGATTCTCTTTGAATAGTATCACTAAGCAAGTTATGCTGTTAAAACTTCTCTCTAAGAATAGCATTGTTTAAATTAGGACTGGAGTCTACAAGAGCTGCAGTCTAATGTATTTATTCATGTAAAATCTTATGCAACTCTTGCAATAGCTTTGTCTTTGCAGATTCCTTTCTAATTTTCTCCTACTTAAAACTTGGTATCAAAATGGTATGTAAATTCAATGTATGAAAATGTTATATGGTAGCAAGTTACTGTCGGCTACTCCACTGTGCTTTTATGCATTCTTGTGCATAGTGGTAAATAAGGTAGCTTAATCATTTTTGGAGTAGAGATTCTCAAAATACTGGTATTTTATGTGAAGGTCCATGTAAGAACGTTTGCATTGGTAGTTACCAGAGAACACTGACATGGCAAATTATTCATGTGTTAGTCTTCTAGGTAAGTTTTTGAACAGTTTTGACAAATTCTGTTCTGCATTTCTTTTTTTTTATTTGGCCACAGGTGTACAGAAGAGAGGTGGAAGAGAATGGAATAGTTTTAGATCCTTTGAAAGCAACACATGCTGTTAAAGGGGTAACAGGGCATGAAGTTTGCCACTACTTCTGGAGTGTTGATGTTCGTAATGACTGGGAAAGTAAGGAATCCATTCTTAAACTGCTTATCAGCAAGCATATTGTTTATAACATTGACCTAATATCTGTGCTTGTTTACTGTCCTGGTTTCAGCTGGGATAGAGTTAATTTTCTTCCTGATAGCTGGTATAGTGCTGTGTTTTAGATTTGAGATGAGAATAATGTTGATAACACACTGATGTTTTCAGTTGTTGCTAAGCAGTCAAGGACTGTTCAGCTTCTTGTGCTGGCCTGCCAGCGAGCAGGCTGGGGGTGCACAGGAAGCTGGGAGGGGACACAGCCAGGACAGCTGACCCAGGCTGGCCAAAGGGATATTCCATACCATATGACGTCATGCCCAGTATATAAACTGGGTGAGTTGGCTGGGGAGGTGTCGTGGCTCAGGAACTAACTGGGCATTGATCGGCAGGGTGGTGAGTAATTGTGCTTTGCATCACTTGTTTTGTATATTCTTTTATCTTTTTTTTTTCCTGTCCTATTAAACTGTCTTTATCTCAGCCCATGAGTTACACCTTTTTTCCGATTCTCTCCCCCATCCCACGGGGGGGGGGGTGGGGGGGGGGTGGAGGTGGAGGTGGAATGAATGGCTGTGTGGTTGTCTTAGCTACCTGCCGAGTTAAACCATGACATTTACTGATGGATTTTTCCCCCCTCCCCCCCCCTTTTAGCAACAATTGAAAATTTCTATGTTGTGGAAAATTTAGCTGATAATGCAATCATCATTTACCAGATGCATAAGGTAATAACACTTCACCTGTATACACACCTTAGTGAGACAGTCTGGGGCATATGTGTTCTAATCTGTTCTGAAATACTTTAATGTCTTAACAACTCGAAATACTATTCAAAACAACAGTTCAGAACAAGTTCTCTATTAAACTGCAGTTTTGTCAATTTTTCAAACTTGGCTTGATAGCATAATTGGTTGTGTATGTGTCTGATAGAGCTTGTAATAACAAATGAGGACTGTTTTTAATCTCTTAAGTATATCACTGCCATCAAGGCAAGGGTCATCTAAAGCAAACTGAAGCAATAAATTGACACTAACTACAAGGAAGAAACCCATACCACTGTATCATATGTTTTGTTGTATTAAGGCAACCACGATTAGTTGACATATGCATTTGCATTATGAGGTGGTATAATTTCTGGTACAACATTTGTTCTTTTAACTTCATTATGATTTTTCACCCCAACCAGTTCTTATGTAGCTTCATTAGAATGTTGATTTGACTTAACCCAATAACTGTAACCTAACAGGTTCAAAAAAATTGGGAATGAAGTGTACAAATTAATCTTTAATCTTGCATGATTCCAAGTATTAGTGTACTCAAATATTAAAACAAATCTATTTTTTTACAGTTTTACTAGTAATGTGGTTACCTTAAAACTGCTGTAACAGCAGACATTTTTTTTTTTAAGAAGGCAGTTGTGTGAACTGTATAGTGTTGTGGTAAAAGCTGGGGACTTTTTTCCCATTTTGAGTGTAAGGAAAATGGCTTCTGTATAGTTTTACTTTATTTTATCAGACGCTTTACTTCTGAAACTTTCTCTTAGATAACACCAGTTTACCATATCTGTCTCACTAAAGTAGTAGCAGCTTGAAATAATGTTATAAATATTTCTTGTTCTCTTTCTCTCTCCCTCCCTCCCCATATTTATGGAGACATAAATAACTGTAGATGCATCTATTTGTACTTAACCACTAGTTCAGTTTGTGGCTTATAAGTATTAAGTACAATGTAAACCTGAGGTTGAGAGAACAAGCAGGGAAGTGCCTCTTCATGGTTGTCTACTGAAAAAGTCATTGCAGCTTGGCTTCCTGCCTTTCAAAGGCCTTAAACTTTTGCCTTAATTTTTTTAAAAGGAAGTGTAGCCATATAACCTGATACACATCTGTATAACACCTATGTTCTGTTTCAGTTTTGAAAATTACATTAAATTACTAACTTGAAACTTTTTTACTTAAATGACTGACCTGTTTTGCCTTGTTTGTTTTTTTCCTTTATCTAAGGATAGTAAGTACTTAATTTGCAAAACTGGAAAAGCTTATATTCAGGTGTTTCTCTGCAGAGGGTGTGGCCAGCTTCTCAAAGGGATGTGCTGTATTTGTCTGCCATCAAAAAGATACCAGCATTCAGTGAAAATGATCTGGAAACATGGATTGTATGCAATTTCTCTGTGGAACATGACAGTGCTCCTGTAAGTGTCATTTTCATTTTATCAAGTTCTGCTTTTAAGATACCATTTTTCTATTATGTGGTGATGGTCTTGCAGTACTAGTGTAAGGGGGGGAGTATGCAAAAATACAGTTTGTTTAAACCAGATGATACAGTGACCTGATGAAGGCATTCTGAGCCAAAAGCTTTCTTACCTTATCTCAACAGTTGGCAGATCTAAGGTGTTGCAGAAAAATGGAAGCAAAATTTCTGGAGATGTGAAAACATTTTAAAGAAATGAGGTTACTTTGTATGGAATCAAATCAATAACTGTTCGGTATTGTCAGACATGGGAATAGGCTTGTATAACTGTAGATATGGAATCTGTTAAACCTCCAGCTTACACAGTTCTGCCTTGGTTCTGTCGGATAGTAGCAACGATTGTTTTCTTAGGAGTGTTTCTGTGCTGATTGCTATGCCATTGCCTGCTTACAAGGGAAAAGTTACTAACTGATGTTTGTAAATGCTGATGTGTTATTCTTTAGATGTTTCCTTAGTTGTGTCAATAATTGAAATAATTCATTGTATTCAGCAAATGGAAACCTGAGATTCAGGCATTTCAATTTAACCCTTTCCCTATTCACCCATGTACCTTTCATTCACATTCATGTTACATCCATGTAGTGCTAGAACACAAACTCCCAAAACACAACTTTTGGAGTGTCTTAGGCTTTATACTAAATTAAAATGTTAGCAGTCAAATATGCTGAAATAAACTTAGTTTGAAGCTTACAAATGTTTCATTCTTTATTTTTGGCAGCTGAACAATCGCTGTGTCCGTGCCAAAATAAACATTGCTATGATTTGTCAGACGTTAGTAAGCCCACCAGAGGGGAACAAGGAAATAAGCAGGGACAATATCCTATGCAAGATTACATATGTAGCTAATGGTAAGTCTAAATTTTTTCAGTATGATATTCATGATATATGCTAATTCTGGGGAGCTGAATACTGGCAAAAAAAAGTTGATGCAGTTTTCTGTTAAACTTATATATAGGATCACACTTGTGCTCTTCATGGTTAAAAAGACTCAAATTCATGTGCTACATCAATCAGTGAGTGGGATTTTTCATTGTATGGCATTCTGGGAGGAATAAATGAAAGTAATGTGTAGCTCAGTCCTAAGTACCTGAACCTTGGGGTGGAGGGGGGTGGGCAGAAGAAATGTCTGCAATTGGGATGACTTGGCATAAGCTTTTAGCTTCAGTGATAGTCTGGGTTTTTTTATTCATATATTGCTGTCATTTTTTTCCCCCAATTCCTCTTGTTAGTCTGAAAAGCTGCTGATAGTAAAGATACAGTTCTTACCCTCAATATTAAGAAGGGACAAATAAATTTTGTATGAGGATGCTTGCAAGTTGTATAATCGAGTCTACATATTTTTAAATTTTTTTAACTGATAGAATCTTTGGTATTGAATGCAAAGTTAGCAAAGCCAAACTGTATTGTTACTGTACCCGGTATTTAGCGGTGTAATATAGTATTGGAACCATATACCTATTAGCTCCTCTCCTGCAGCAACAAAACACTTTGAGTATCTCACCTGCTTATTATTTTTGACCACCTATTACATGGCTTACTAAAGAATCAAAGTCTGAAAAGTGGGTTCAGTAAATCTTTGCCATATAGGAGTGATGCAACTTGTATTCAATCCTGTACAAATAGAATCATAGAATAGTTGTACTATATATCATATAGTGATACTATATGATGTTAAACTCTGGGGTAAGCTGCTTTGTTTCCTGTTTAGAAATTTCCCAATTATTTAAAAAATACATTTTCATTGACAGATTCTGAACTGTGATTATATGGGAAATGGCAGTTTTTTCAACAAAGTACTTGACCTGTGAATTTAAACATATTTTAGAATCAGTTCAAACTTTGTTTAAAAGTGTTTAAAATTTCAAAATTGTTTAAAATTTCAAATTTGTTTAAAAATAATTTGTAAGACATTGGCTATGTACCAATTCTGCAGGCAAATGCAGCAGTTATTGAAAAGTTAAGACTGACTTCTGTTTTCTTTGAAATAAGAAGTAACTTGAGTCTCTTTTTCTGTTGTTTCTTGGAAGTACTTAAAAAATATCATCTTTCATTTGGGCATTCCCCAAAGACAACACATCATGTTTAATGTTTTCTAAATAGTGACATCATAGAACTGGACTGAATTAGAGTATTAAGAATAGAAAGTGCTGCAATACAAGCTGTAAGGGCGTAAATTCTGCTGATTATTCTTTCCTGTTACTTCAGAAACAGTTGCAGGAATACAAACTTAAATTTTCTTTTCTAGTTAGCAGATTTGTTGTATTTCAATGTCTGGGTTCCTGTCTACTTCTAGTGAACCCAGGAGGATGGGCACCAGCATCAGTGTTACGGGCAGTGGCAAAACGAGAATATCCAAAATTCTTAAAGCGTTTTACATCATACGTGCAAGAGAAAACGGCAGGAAAGCCTATTTTATTCTAGTATTAGCAGGTATACATTCATTTTTTATTCTTGATTCACTGTTGTAAATATTTAAGGCCAAACAGAACTGTACAATCTAGAAATGTTTTATAATTAGCATGAATTCAGTGCTTAGTTTTAATATGTATGCAATATACTTTTTAAAACATTCATGTAATTCATGTGTATTATTAGCATGAAAAATAAGGGCTGCACAAGTTATCAAGCATTAGTTTTTGTAGACTTACTAGTTTGTCTTGCAAGTTTTTGCATGCATGTATAATTTATGTAGAAGTATAAAAGGATGAAGTTTTTTTTCCTCAGCTATCACAGGCATTTTACACTTGTTCTGAAAAGAATACATACTGAAGTTTCTCTAGAGCCTCATGAGATTTTGATATCTTAAATTATAGTTATAATTGCATATCTGATAGAATATTATGAAGGTTAAAGTATTATTTTATATTGACAGAATAGTTTAGATCTAGGATTTTTATTAATGGAACTTTTCTGACAAACCAGTGTCAATTACTGGAGTATTTAAAAGACTGTGACTTAAGTTTTTAGTCTTTCTGTTGAGCCTAAGAAAGAAAAGGGATTTACAGATGCTTTCTGAAGTTAATGGATGTATTTTAATGGTATAGGTCATTGGGATAATCTAAAATTATTTTAATGTTTAAATGATGATGTGACATTAGAACATAATTTCTCGATCACTTTTGGAGATGTCTGAATCTGTCAGACATAAGCCTTTGTGCTAAGTAAGGCTTTGCTTAATTTTTGTTAGTGTAGACTCTTGCTGTATACTTAATTACATATAACTGTAGTGTCAAACCACTGAATTCCAGCTACAAAGTAGCACTTGGTAGCTTGACTATTATAGCATGATCTGAAAATTAGTTTTTTATCACTTTTCTATGCATGACATAAGCTACCTCTATTTTTAGGTTCTATTTATTATGTCAGACTCCAAAAGTCTTAGTAATTTGATCCTTCTGTAACAGCCCTGTAATGTTTACATTTTTAATTGTACATTGTTAGAGAACTAGTGTAGGTGAACCATTTAAAACATGGATGTCATGAGCCAACAGTTCAAACGTGATAATAGCAGTGCTGATACTATTTAAGGGATTTAACAAGTTCTTGTTTTCCTATTAGTGTTCAAAATTTTCAGTACAGTATTTTGTCTTTGCTTACCTGCAGTGATCAGAACAAGACCGGGTGAGCATTCCACGTTGAAGTGACTATGCATAGAGCACTCCATGCTGGAATGAAGGATCTACAGTCTTTTTATGGCCAAAGTTCTAGGCTTTGTATAATGAAGTAAAGAAGTGTTGTGACACCATGAGGCTGAATATTTAACACTAGCGCTCTCCTAAATTTTCTTGTGGTATCAGTGTATAATTATAAATAGATGTATTGATAATGCATATGGCTTGCTTTATTTGCTTGCTTTAGAAGAGGAAGAATGTGTACAACTTTGAATCACCAATATGGGTTACTGCTTTAATTTTAAACAAATTGTAGAATTTCACTATCAACATTCCTAAGATACTCGTGCAGTTTTTGTGCATGTCTAAAAAGTACAAAAGACAAATGCACGTATAGCATACTGTATGTGCTTTATATGCACAAAAATCTGTGTGGTATTTTGGGAGGGAGTTCAGTAAAGCCTAGGTGACTTAGTGGCAGGTTTTGCTTTGCTTTGTATAATCATAGTTCATTGCTGCTTGTTTCTATAATGAATCATCTTGTTACATAAAATGTCAGTTAATAATTGAGGGCTGTCAATATCCTTATGACTTTGCCTTTTCTATTGTCTTACTCTTATGAAGATTTTTGGCTCTGAAGGAGTAAGAGTGTGAAAAGCTTTATTTTTTTTCCAGGTATCTTTATATTTCTATTGTATTTTTTAGTTATGTAATATGTGCTACAGAATTTTTGTTATTAAACATGATCCAGAAATTTCTAGTAAGCTTCTGCATTAGAGGGCAAGAGAGTGCCGGAAAGCTAGAAGTCATCTGTCCATGATATATGTGGACTGCTTTCTTGCATGATATCTAGGGCTTTCCTGAAGCTGTGAGAAGGTACACTATAATATTTATTGAAGTGATTTGGACTACATAGGACAACATTCCCAGCCTAGAATGAGTACATTATTTTCAGATTCTGCATGTGTTTTCCTCATCTTAATAAAGTCATGCTATGAGGTTTGTATAGAAAATGAGCTCCACTTATACTTGCCTCTTGAGTAAAAACCCATCAGAGCTATAAGGATGTGTAGTTCTTATTGGAAAGTTCCCTCTAGTTGCTGTGAGAATTTAAATGTCAGATATTTGCCTGCCTTTGATTCTGAAGATGATCATTAAGAGACCAGACAGACTGGTACTGACTTTAAGGTCTTTTATCCATGTCCTGTAGTTGGAAACTCTTCAGAGACTGATGGGTGTTTCACTGACCTGTGTATCTCAAGAAAAAAGTTTAATATATTTTTTTTATCCCCCCCCCCGCCCAACCTGAAAGTCTTATTTGATATAGTATGGTAGGTGCCTGAAAATAAATAAAAGATAGTAACTTAATGAAGATTTGGTGAATGATGAAATGTGATCTGCAGTGTTGAAAAAACTACTTTATCTGTTCATCTTCTCTATAGAGATGAAATCATACATAAGACATGATTACACATGCACGCAGATTTCATGCTGTATAACTCTTCCCTTTTTATTTGCCTTTTTCTAATGGTGTGCATGGAACATGCCTTATTACAGTTATTCTGTTAATTTGAATATGTAGAAAAGTGCCTATATGTTAATGCTAGTAAGGCAAATAAGATGAAAATTTGTACGTTTACTAATATCACTAGTGAACATTTTATATAGTGATGTTAAAAAAAATTTGAAAATCTTACCTCAAATGTACTTCATCATTTTACAGTCAACCAAGCAATGGTTCATTCCATCATAGCCACTGATGGGAATATAAAAAAAAAAACACCAAAAAACGTCCAAAATATAGAGAGTTTAACTCCTTATTTGCCATTTCTTGTAGTTGTTGAACACAGGCAAGTAACTAACTGTTTATTTATTTAATTGGATGGGTTTATTTTATAAAGGTATGGAAAGTTTACAAAGCAGTATATAAATCTTATATCATTAGTTGCATTTGCACTAAATGTGATGTACTTTTGCAATTCATTCTGTAAATAAAATTAAACTACACATACTTATTTGTAAAGACTATTTTACTTTTAGATAAAGGCACTGGTACTTCACTACAGCTAGCCCTGCCCAATCAGTTGTAAAAGGATCCTTAAAGAATATGGAAGGAGTTGCAAGATTAAGAAATAGTTATTAATTGACCTCTTTAAAAACAAATGAAAAAAGGCAGCTCTCTATTGGCCTCTCAGATTGTCCATGTGCAAGTAGCCATTAGGTCTTTTCTTCCAGAAGGGATCTTCCTTTTATGGTTTTATAAAATTTCCCCTGTCTCTTGAGCCCCACCCCTCTTTCCAGTCACTGCCACATATCTGTGCACTGAGTTCTCTTCCTGTTAATGGACCTGTAGTATTTATACAGATGTGATCTTTGCAGAAGCAGCCCATGACTCTAGAATGGCTGTTTTTATAAGCTGAACCAATTTGAAGGGCTGAGAACACCGCTATCTTCTCCATCAGATATTGTTCTCTGAATATCTGTGTTCATTTGGAGAATTTGGATGTTGCTGAACTAGATCTGAAGGAAATTACTTGGTAGAACTTGTATTGGGAATGAGGATGAGATGTTACCCTGTCTAGGAACCTGAACATCTTATTTTTGACAAATTTATCTGTGAAAAATGTGATGCACTTTGGAAAAAAAATTACCTTTTACTTAATTGGGCTGAGCTGGCTTATCTGAAGTTGTGCAGATTCTCTTTCAACTAATCAGATTGTCCACCTATATTTTTGTCAAGTTGTACAGGTAACACTGTATTTGAATTGCTACTGTTCATCTACAGACTCAAAACATGAATCATTTTTGAGTATGTGGAAGTTGGCTCTTCCATGTTACAATAACAAATTTTAAACCAGTATTTAAAAGTTAAAAGTATTAAAAATTATGAAGGAAAATCCTGGTTTGTAGTTATTTTTAACTTTCAGTGCTTTGGAGAAACTTATTTAAAATATTTTACCTTTTAACCAACTTTTAGATTGTGTATGAAGTTATATACAATACTATGATGTATGGAAAACATTTAACAGGAAAGCAGTTTGTATTACTGAGGTTATGGAGATGAAAACTTGAATGCCACATTAGTTTATATATCAAAAACCTCATTTTATGCTAGCATATCAGAGGCTTGTTAAAAGATGTTCCTGTACAGTTTAGCCTTAATATAGAGCACTTCTAAAGTTGTATTTAAGTTTTTGTCTCCATTTGTACAGAATTAACAACATTATGGAAATTTCCATGGGAAGAATGGAGATCCAGGACTGAGGAGTGTCAGAGGATAAACTTTTTTTTTCTAAAGTACGAAGAATTTCTAAGAACTGAGATGAGCTTCTGTAGAGCAAGCTTTCTTAATAGCAGGAATAGCTGGTGCCTAATGTATCGATAACAATCCTACCTTTATTTGTTATGCAGGGATTTCTACTTTTTATACAGTAGTCAATAAAGTTGTAGAAACCTTACAAGTATGCAAGACTGGAGGAACAGCTTGAAATGATAGAAAGCATTACTTGCACAAAAAGAAAACATCTTAAGCTCAGCTGCATCAGGCCTCAGGTAATATAATGCAACAAATGTAGAGTCCTTAGGCAAGTCCTGCCCTTGAAGAATGCAGCGATTTTAGCTGGCAAAAAGAAATCCTCCCAAAATAAAATAAAAAGAATACAGTCACATTCTTGGTCCCATAAGTTATGCTTGTGTGTTAAAAATATGTACTTTCCAGTAAGGAGAGGTTGAGCATTTCTGGAGCTGTCTGTATAACTACAAAAAAAGGAAAAAAAAAAAAGTCAGCAGAGATGCTACCCTGGATTTGAGGAGAGCAAACTTTAAGCTGTTCAGGGAGATATTTAGCAGAATACCCTGGGAATCTGCTTTTGAGGACTTAGGAGTCCACAAGTGCTGGTCAGTTTTGAAGAACTGCCTTTTAGAAGCACAGGAGCCGGCAAACCCACAGTGTTGAAAGTCAAGCAAGTGGGGCAGAAGACCAGCTTGGCTGAACAGGGAACTCCTCTTGGAACTCAGGAGGAAAAAGAAATGGTATGATCTCTGGAAGTGAGGTCAGGCTTTGCAGGAAGATTACAGAGCTGTGGTTCGTATGTAGGGAGAAGATACAAAAGGCCAAAGCTCAATTAGAGTTGAAACTGGCTAGTGTTGTGTCAGACAACAAGAAGGGCTTTTTAAAGTATGTTAATAGCAAGAGGAGGTCTAAAGAAAATACTGGATCAATACTTGTTCATGACAGTCACCTGACTAATAGGGATTGAAGACAAAGCGGAGGCATTCAATGCTTTTTTTTTCCTCGGTCTTTAATAATACTGATAGACCTTGGGCTGTCTGGTCCCCTGAGTTGGAGGACCATGAGTGTGGGAACAGTGACTTGCCATTTGTGAACACTGAAATTGTAAGGGACCAGCTGTATCAGATGAAAGTTCACAAGTCCATGGGGCCTGATAGGATTCATCTCAGAGTACTGAAGGAGCTAGTGGATGTTATGGCAGGACCCCTCTTGATCATCTACCAAAGGTCTCGGGAGTCTGGGGAGGTCCCTGCTGACTGGAAGCTGGCCAATGTTATTCCAGTTTTTAGAGAAGGGCATGAGGGAAGACCCAGGAAACAACAGACCTGTTAGTCTTACCTCAGTTCCTGGAAAAATTATGGAGAAGATCATACTGGGTGCTATTGAAAGACATTTAAAGAACAATGCAATCATTGGGCACGATCAACATGGGTTCACAGAGGGAAAGTCTTATTTAACTAATTTGATATCCTTCCGTGATAAGGTCACCTGCCTATTGGGTGAAGGGAAGGCACTGGGCCTGCTGGCAGCAGATGGAGTGCAATTATTTCCAAGGGGGAAAAGGATTCTTGCTCATCACTAGAGATGAGCCTAGGGGTGGCATGATATTGGGGGCGAAATTGATAGCCCTGTTCAAGTGCATGTACACAAATGCATGCAGCATGGGCAGCAAACAGGAGGAGCTGGAAGCCATTGTGCAGCGGGACAGCTATGACTTAGTCGCCACCACAGAAACATAGTGGGATGACTCACATGGCTGGAGTGCTGCAATAAATGGCTATAAGCTCTTCAGAAGGGATAGACATGGAAGGAGAGGTGGTGGGGTGGCTCTGTATGTTAGGGAGTGTTTTGATTGTATAGAACTTAACGATTGTGATGACCAAGTCGAGTGCTTATGGGTAAGGATGAGGGGGAAAGCAAACAAGGCAGATATCCTGCTGGGAGTCTGTTACAGACCACCCAACCAGGATGAAGAGGCAGATGAAGCATTCTACAAGCAACTGGCAGAAGTCTCACAATCGCTGGCCCTTGTTCTTGTAGGGGACTTCAACTTACCGGACATCTGCTGGAAGTATAACACGGCAGAGAGGAAACAATCTGGGAGGTTCCTGGAGTGTGTGTAGGATAACTTCCTGACGCAGCTGGTAAGTGAGCCTACCACGGGAGGTGCCTCGCTTGACCTGCTGTTTACAGAGGACTGGTGGCAGATGTGGTGGTCGGAGGCCGTCTTGGGCTTAGCGACCATGACATGATAGAATTCTCGATTCTGAGTGAAGTAAGGAGGGGAGTCAGGAAAACTGCTACCATGGACTTCTGCAGGGCAGACTTCGGCCTGTTCAGGTCACTGGTTGAGAGAGTCCCTTGGGAGACAATCCTGAAGGGCAAAGGGGTCCAGGAAGGCTGGACAATCTTCAAGAAGGAAATCTTAAAGGCGCAGGAGGAGGCGGTCCCCATGTGCCATAAGATGAGCTGGCGGAGAAGACAACTGGCCTGGCTGAACAGGGAGCTTTTGCTGGGACTCGGGGGAAAAAAGGAGAGTTTATCACCTTTGTAAAAAGGGGAAGGCAACTCAGGAAGAGTACAAGGATCTTGTTAGGTCATGCAGAGAGAAAATTAGAAAGGCAAAAGCCCAGCTAGGACTCAATCTGGCCACAGTCATAAGGGATAACACAAAATGCTTCTACAAATATATTAACAACAAGAAGAGAGCCAAGGAGAATCTCAATCCCTTACTGGATGTGGGGAGGGAGCATTGTCACCAAGGTTGAGGAGAAGGCTGAGGTACTTAATGCCTTCTTTGCCTCAGTCTTTAATAGTCAGACTAAGTATCCTCAGGGTATTCAGCTCCCTGAGCTGAAAGACAGGGATGGAGAGCGGAATAAACTCCCCATAATCCAGGAGGAAGCAGTTAACAACCTGCTATGCCACCTGGACACCCACAAGTCTATGGGGCCTGATGGGATCCACCCAAGAGTACTGAGGGAGCTGGTGGAGGAGCTTGCCAAGCCACTCTCCATCATTTATCAGCGGTCCTGGTTAACAGGGGTATTAAGGTACTTGAATGCATCCAGAGGAGGGCAACAAAGCTGGTGAAAGGGCTGGAAGGCATGTCCTATGAGAAGTGGCTAAGGACTCTGGGTTTGTCTAGTTTGGAGAGAAGGAGGCTGAGGGAAGACCTCATTGCTCTCTACAGCCTCTTGAGGCAGGGGAGAGGGAGGTGCTGATCTTTTCTCCCAGGTATCCAGTGACAGGATGCGTGGGAATGGCTCAAAGCTGCACCAGGGGAGGTTCAGAGTTGACATTAGGAAACATTTCTTCACTGTGAGAGAGTGGTCAAACACTGGAACAGGCTTCCTAGAGAGGTGGCCAATGCCTCATGCCTGTCACTGTTTAAGAGGCATTTGGACAATGCCCTTAACAACGTGGTTTAACTTTTGGTCAGCCCTGAAATGGTCAGGCACTTGGACTAGATGATCATTGTAGGTCCCTTCCAACTGAACTATTTTCTTCTATTCAAAATTGGTTTCCAGTTCTAACTTTGGTTATATCAGAAACAATTCCACTATAAAGTATCGTGTATCCTAACTGTTCCTGTTACGTATACTATTGCTTTACTATTTTATTGTAAATAGGTATATACTTGCTTTTATACTGTATGCAGTTCCTGGTTTTATGCTTTTGTTAAACAACACCTCCTGCAGTAAAGGATATTAGTTTCATGTATTACTTAAAAGATAAAAGGATTACTAGGTATGATACAAGAATGGTGCTTTAAGAAAAAAAAAAAGTAGCATTGAGATGCAGTTACACGGAAGCATGAATTCCAGTAAGTCTGATGTTTTTGTATTGTTAGGTAATATGTTTTCTAACAGATATTTCCCCAATGGGAAGAGGAAAATTACCAATATTAGCATTTATTGATGTTTTAAATGGCATTAATTTCAAGAAGTGTCCACTTGTATTGACATCCCCAAGTGAAGAAAAAAATACTAATTGCAGTTGACAACACACTGATATGTAGTCCTTCATTCCCCTCTCTCTGTTTTGATTTGCCCTTAAAAGGCATTTTAGAAAAACACTAACAAAACTAATGTCTTAACTGCCCAGCTTTTCAATCACATTAATCGTTTGGGGTCAATCTTTTCCATGTGCACTAGAGGCTTTATTTGCTCAGCAATGTCCCTCGTGTCATCAGAAACTATCCTGTCCTGCTGGCACTACCACATTAAGCTCTACAGGGTAGGAGAGGGAGAGTGGTTCAATGCTATCTGTGTTTCCTGGTGTGATAAATGATTTAGTCCCAAACAGGATTCCAATTTAAGTTTACAATTTATTAAATGAATAGAGGCAAGCAAACAGCGCTGGGTGCGCCGGGAGTCTCCGCTCCACCAAGACGCACACCTTCACTTCTTACAATTCCTTCCTTTATACTTCTCTAGGCTTCGTTTCTCGCTTTTCTCCGCCTTTTTCTTGGAAGATGACTCCTTCTCTAAGCGCGTCACCACTTCCCCGGTCTGCGCATGCTTCATCCTTTTTTAGGTGGTCGTCTGGTGGTCGTTGGGAGGAAGATGCTCCTCTTCGTCCGTGCACTCTACATGACCTCTCTGTTTGTGCATGCGCTCTGTTTTTCTACTTATATAATGCTACCTTATTTGGCTATACATCTTCTCGACATTTCTGCGGTTATCTACAACACTGGTTTGCACTAGTATATCAGGAACTAACATACACATATCAGGAGGCTACATAAGCTACACATATCAAGAAGTTACATAAAGATTATGGTTTCTTCTATTTAACACCACTCTCCTGTTTATGGTCATGCCCTACATACATTCTTTTATTTCAATATAAATGACATTTGCTTCAAGCATATATTCACTAGATTTTCTTTACACGAATCACTCATTCCTCACAACCCCCCGTTTTCTTTTTCACCACTGTGATTCGTGTAAAATTTATTTAATGTTTGTTTGATGGGTATTAACTCAGGTTCCTCTATATGTTTTACCAACATTAAAACATGTTTTCTCTCACTCTGTGTTGGTTCTATTGGAGTGGCTGTAAATTTCATTCCATTAATCGCAGAAGCTACAGCTCGTGAAAGACAAGGAATTAGACATGGTATTATTAACATACCTCCAAACAATCCTAACAAAACGACAATGATTTTCGTTACCCAGTTCTCTGAAAATAAATTTTCCCACGTTGTCCATACTCTTTGGACATTTATTCCATTCCATGTTTGGACTGGTACATGGGCTATCTTCTTCATTTCTCTTACTAATTCATTGATAGCTTTTCCTTCATCATCTATCTCCAAACAACAATTTGTGAGATTAAATTTTCCACAGACTCCTCCTTCCTGTGCTAGTAAATAGTCTAGCGCGAGTCTATTTTGATATAGGGCTGTACGCATTTTAGTATTTTGTTTAGCCACCAATCCTAAAGCATCACCCGTTTTATTTACAATTATTTCCACTACGGCTTGTAACCTAATTATTCTATTCAACATATAAATGGGGGTCCTATATCCCCAGGACCCATCTTCTGCCCATGTCGCTGGGTCATAATATGCTATTATTCTTTCAGGTGGCCACTCATTATCTTTCCACTTTCCTATTTGTAGCTCTTTTTTTTTTTTCCCCTTCAGTTGTGAGTTTCTAATGCGTCTGTATATACCGGTACTCCTAGGCGTTCCCCTCGGTTTATAGGTAATAAGAAAAAGCTTGGCCGTATAGTTCCTAACACGCACGCTCCGGTCCAATTTTTGGTAATCGGGTATATGCAAATTTTCCACAGATCCAATATTGCCCTTCTGGACTTGACCACCCTTTATCAATAGTGGTTCCGTTGGTCCAATTCGCATGATTTTTACTTATTTCTTGGGCAGTGCCCCATTTATCCCACTTTTGGTAAGTACTATTCCAGTTATATCCCCCTTCACATACTAAATATCCGACTGGTTTACTCCCGCCGTCATTTTGCCAACAGCTTCTTCCTATTATGCTGGTTTGTAATATCCATTGTTGTTTCCTGACCTGAGTTGATATATTCCAAACATTAGGGTCTGATATGTTGCTCTCTTGGGCCTCCCAGGGCCAATTCTCTCCTTGATTAGTTCCACCACATACATAACAATTAGTTACATTTAGTGACTTAGCAATGTTCTCAGCAAGATTTACAAATAGATTTTTAGCCACTGTGGGAATTTCATATTTCATTCCTGTTTCCATTTCATGATAAAATGACTTAAATAACAGTCTATGCTGCACTGATTCTCTTTTCTTTTCTTTCATTTCAATATTAATAACTACACCTGGGTCTTCTCCAGGTCCATCTATCTTAAGTCCAATTTTGGTTATCTTTTTCTGTTTCCAAATTTCTAAATTTATAAGGGTTAAATTTACTAAATTTACTAAATTATCATCAAGTCCAACCATTAGTCCAGCGCCACCATGTCCCCTAAACCATGTCCTGAAGCGCCACATCCACACGTTTTTTGAACACTTCCAGAGATGGCGACTCCACCACCTCCCTGGGCAGCCTGTTCCAATGCCTGACCACCCTCTCAGTGAAGAAATTTTTCCTAATATCCAATCTAAACCTCCCCTGGCACAACTTGAGGCCATTTCCTCTTGTCCTATCACTAGTTACTTGGGAGAAGAGACCGACACCCTCGTCTCCACAACCCCCTTTCAGGTAGTTGTAGAGAGCGATAAGGTCTCCCCTCAGCCTCCTCTTCTTCAGACTAAACAACCCCAGTTCCCTCAGCCGCTCCTCATAAGAGCATATCATCATCTATAATATCGCATGCATCAAAAATTACCAATACTGATGTGCTCAAATTGGCTATAACCTTACTTATTCCAATTAATCTTCCTACTTCCGAATTTGTTTTCATTTCTACCCACTATTGATAAGGAAGTTCCTCTGGATCATAACAAACAGTATCATTTTCCACCGAGCATTTCTTATATTGTGTTCCATTGTATATACAACTCCTGTTCTGTTTCCCTTTGCACTCATAATAGGTGTGGTATATTAATGTTTTATTACTTGTCCGTGCCGGGTGGTTCTTATGCACTCGGTGCAATTGTGATTACCTGTCACCAGGCTGGTGAGTCTGAGTAAAATCAGGAGAGGTCCGGTAAGGGATCTCATGGTCGGAGGCATCAGCTACAAGGGGTGCTCGTCCTTGACTGGCCTTACTTGGTCGCGACTGAGAATCCCTACCCGGTCTTGCCCTCTCCCCCTTCTCAAGCGGACTTCTTTATTTCGATGACAGTAATAAATCTTACCCACCAGAAATCTCCTATAGGAGTAGTCTGTCCACACCGAATGCAGAGGAAACCTCAGCTTTGAATTTGAAAACGTCCCTGTTAGCTTCTGTGGGAAATGATATATTTGTTACACAGGTTACACCTAACCCTCAATAATCATACAACATGGTTTACATAGTGGACATAAACTTAGTCCTGCCCGATAATTGCTTAATGCTATAGTCTTTAATTCGTGATCATTTCTCATACGTTCATTCCCTTTTTAATGTTATTTTTGTGGTTCCAGGTTGGGAGCAGGGAGCTGGCGGGCGAGACCGGCCGTCTGGGAAGTAACTGCTATTTTAGTCGAGCTGCGGGCTGGAGCTGGTTGGTTGGTCTGCTGGGGCGGTGGGAGCAGTCACCGCTTTAGTTGTACCTACAGTGCAGTCCTTTCCCTCTGGTTTCTTACACAATGAAAGGTAAAATTTTGTGTAAAATCTTTGTCAGAAATATCCCGGTTTATTCCTTGTGTAGGATAACAAGTTGTTATCAGGAGTGAAATGGGAATCATACACCAGTTTGGAAAGGCAGAAATACAGCCTGTTGGGTTTCTCATCTGAATAGTGCAGGTTTTACACCCTTGTTTCTAGACAGAAAAGCATCTGTTTGGAAAAAGAGGCAGAAATGTCCAGTATGTACCAGTTAAATTCGGTATTGCAGTTCCCAAACCTGGAGTTATTTTGATTTTTTTCTTAGCTATTTTTGTAACAAGCTTTTATGCTTCCCCTGCAGGGAAAGTAAACAGTATGTCTGTCTTTCCTTTATCCCCACCCCCCCCAGTGGTGGTGTCCCCTGCCACCCCACAAATCTCCATGCGAGCTTGTTGAAGTGAATCACTCCAGTTAAATAATAGGCAATTTATATGAGTTCACTGCATAATTTATATTTTTAAAAGTTGTTGAGAGAATTTCAATGCTAGGATTGCTCATTAAGTGATTTTCTGTCTCAGTAGGTGTGGTGGGTTGAGCCTGGCTAGATGCCAGGTGCCCACCAAAGCTGCTCTATCACTCCCCTTCTCAGCTGGACAAGGGGAGAGAAAACATAACAAAAAGCCCTTGGGTCAATATAAGGGCAGGGAGAGATCATTCAGCAATTACCATCACAGGCAAAACAGACTCGACTTGGGGAAATTAATTTAATTTATTGCCAAACAAATCAGAGTAGGGTAATGAGAAATAAAACCAAATCTTAAAACACCTTCCCCCCACCCCTCCCTTCTTCCAGGGCTCAACTTCACTCCCGATTTTCTCTACCTCCTCCCCCAGAGCGGTACAGGAGGACAGGGAATGGAGGTTGCAGTCAGTTTATCACATCTCTGCTGCTCCTTCCTCCTCAGGGGGAGGACTCCTCACACTCTTCCCCTGCTCCAGCATGGGGTCACTCCCATGGGAGACAGTCCTCCAGGAATTTCTCCAACGTGAGTCCTTCCCACAGGCTGCAGTTCTTCATGAACTGCTCCAGCATGGATCCCTTCCACAGGGTGCAGTCCTTCAAGAACAGACTGCTCCAGTGTGTGTCCCCCACAGGGTCACAAGTCCTGCCAGCAAACCTGCTCCAGCGTGGACTCCTCTCTCCATAGGTCCTGCCAGAAAGCCTGCTCCAGCATGGGCTTCCCATGGGGTCACAGCCTCATTTGGGCATCCACCTGCTCTGGTGTGGGGTCCTCCATAAGCTGCAGGTGGATATCCGCTCCACCATTAACCTCCATTGGCTGCAGGGGGATAGCCTGCCCCACCATGGTCTTTACCATGGGCTGCAGGGAAATCTCAGCTGTGGTGCCTCCCCCTCCTTCTTCACTGACCTTGGTGTCTGCAGAGTTGTTTCTCTCATATTCTCACTCCTCTCTTCCAGCTGCTGTTGTGAAGCAGTTTTTTTCCCCTTCTTAAACATGTTATCACAAAGGTGCTACAGCTGTCACTGATTGGCTCAACCTTGGCTAGCAGCAGGTCCATCTTGGAGCCAGGTGGCATTTGCTCTGTTGGACACAGGTGAAGCTTCTAGTAGCTTCTCACAGAAGCCACCCCCATAGCCCCTCTGCTACCAAAACCTTTCCATGCCACATAAACCCAACACATATGGTATAGAATAACCCTTTGGTCAGTCTGGGTCAGCTGTCCCAGATGCGTCCCCTCCCAACCTCTTGAAGGGAGGCATGGGGGGGAAGGTGTTTTAAGATTCAGTTTTATTTCTCATTACCCTACTCTGATTGTGATTGGCAATAAATTAAATTTATTTCCTCAAGTCTAGTCTGTTTTGCTCATGACTGTAATTGATGCGTGACCTCTCCCTGTTCTTATCTCTACCCAAAAGTCTTTTGTTGTATTCCCCCTCCCCCCATCCCATTGCAGGGGAGTGACAGAGCAGCTTGGTGGGCACCTGGTGTCCAGCCAGGGTCAAACCCACCACACCATATGACATGCGACATTGGCTCAGGGAATGAATAGAGGGGGGGAACATTTGTGGTTATGGCATTTGTTTTTCTAAGTAACTGTTGGTGTGCTGAGGTCCTGTCCACTCATGGGAAGTAGTGAATGAATTCCTTATTTTGCTTTGTGTGTACAGCTTTGCTTTACCTATTAAACTGTGTTCATCTCTATCCATGAGTTTTCTTGCTTTTACCCTTCCAATTCTCTTCCCCAGCCTGCTGGGGTAGGGGTGAGCAAGCAGCTGGATCAACCCACCACATTTTTCTGTATAGCCAAATAGTCCCAGTGGGAATGCTGTTGGGTTCTGTAATTAGGTAAGAACCTATAACAGCTGGGGCTAAAAAGGCCCTATTGTCCCCCTGAGTAGATTAAGCAGCTGACTGAACATAAACCAGTGGTGAAGATGGGACAACACATAATTTTGCATTGTATAATAGACTGCAAAATCCCTAGAGCGCTGCAGAGATAAGGTTAGTTTCAGAAGCAAGCCTCCTCCCAGAGGATGGTACAAGGTGATCCAGGGCCAGCAGTAATCTCTAGCCAGGAAGACAAGGTACAGAACTGTCAGTACTAGGAGTTTCACTGGATGCACAGCACTAATTGTTATGCAAGGCAAGATGCATCTGCCAGTAATACAAGTTTCTCCCAAGGCAATAGAGAGGATCCGTGGAGCACAGAAACTGTTGCTATAACAAGGACGCCACCTGACGCCCAAACCATCATCTCCTTGTTTCAGCAGATGTCATTGTGCAGCGTAAGCCTTCCCTAACCAAAGTGAAAGGGAGCAAGGGAAAAGGACAGAACCTCAAAGATGGCAAGCCGTGTCCCAGAAGAGATGGAGATAAGATGATGATGTATCTTACTACTCATAATGCTTAAGAGCTCTCACTCCACCCCAAAAGGCAGCTGAAAGGAGCGGGAAGATGGGCCATCTACCACAGATTTTCTGTATTTGTCTGTTTATGCCAAGAATGAAAATTGTCCAAACAGTGCTGTGTATAGACACACACAGAGCTTGGATATACTTGAACTCTTCTATAAGAAAGCTAGCTGAGAGAAATCAAAGTGGACAAAAATTGTGTAATTTGATACAGCTGGAGCTGCATAACTTCCAAGCCTCACAGCTCAAACTTTCACATCAGACAGCAGGAATAGGACTGGTGGGTAGTGTGGAGGGGGAAGTAGATTCAGGACACCAAAGAAAAGAAGTAATCTAGGTAAAGAGAGAAGCAAACTAGTTAGAGTCAAATATACCATTTTTTACATTTTTTAAAATATTTGAAAAACTATATTAATTGTAATAGTATAGCATTTAGGTTGCTACAGCTCTAGAAACTTGATTCCAGACAGCTGGTTTGGTTTTGCAAAGGACTCAAAACAAACAGGACTTCTTGTACTGAAACAGTTTTGCTACACAAATTTTGCAGTACTCTACTATAGTATATGCAGGGAAGTAAGAACCCTTCAGTTCCCTAGACTTTCTAACACATATGAAATGGTAACCTCTGATTCTGGTATAAAACCTGTAGCACTGAGGAGACTGAAAAAGAATGCAGATTGCATTGTATGTCAGATTACAGACTGATGGACATTACCAAGATCAAACACGGGAGTTGAACTCAGTCAACAGAAAGTTTAACGCTAGGAAGTTTTTTTTTTATGTTTTAATTCCTTTTGAAGAACAGTGTGATTTTCTGGCTTAATTTTATCTCAGTTTAAGCAGTGGATACACACCTATTCCAGGGGAATAAATGTTGAACACTTAAAAAAAATTAGGAATATACAAATACACACTGTACCTTAAGAGACTTCTTTTAATAGAAGTGTAAACATCTGTTCTTGATTCCTGTTTTGTTTTTGATAGGAGCACATTCAAACAACTTTGAGTAACTTAATTTGCTTAAATTACTGCGCTGTTTAACCTGTAATTGTTTTTGGAGTTACTAGTTTCAAAATCTAATTTTTTCTACCTGAACAAAATGACAAAACAGTTGACACTGTTCTTCCCTACTTCAGTACAGATTATATTTAACAATTCAGCACTTTGTAGGTCACAAGTTTTCCATGAAGGCATAACCTAAATTGTAGAGTTTAAACACTGAATGCTACTTAGCTGAAGCAGAAGCAATTTAAATACTATATATAGAGGTTTCTATAAAACTAATATGATTCAATAAAATTGTCTCAAAGCTTAAGACCTAAGTTTTACATGCAAACAAAATTAAAGCTGGGAGTTCATGGAAAGTGATTAGGCTTGCCATCACTTAAAAAACCCCCCATATTTGTCTAACCAGAAAATAAAGATGGCAAGGACCAATGCATTCAAGCCAAGTTTAGACTAACTTTTTTCTTTTTTGCAAACATATGAAGTACTGTACATCACTTTTCACCATGGTAGTTACCAGGAGCTTACTAGTCAAAATAATCTCAACCTGTAAAAAACATAAGATGGACCCTTCAGAAAATGATGCACAAGAGTAAGAATTCCAAAGCCATGTTCAAGACAGATGACAGGACTTCTTTCATGAAGTCATCTCTAACCACTGAAGAAGGTCAAAGGCATAAGTAGTCTCATGCAAGTCCACCGATCTCTCAGTTTATCTTCCACAGAAATTGTTGAGTTGAAGGTGATTTTCATTCTAAACTTCACAGATTATCTGCCCTCCCCCCCATGCACCTAGTCAGTTGCTAGAACAATTCTTCATTTCAAAGCTGCTTTAGTATTCAAGCTGCTTTCTTCATGCAGGTTCCTTGAAGATCTTGTAGATTTATTTTTGACCTAAGAAAACCAGTAAGATAACTGCATTAGATAGCTAAAATGATACACTATATGTTACAATTATTCATGTAATTGTTATTGAATCTTGTGTACTTGGAAGAAGGGCAGAACTGCAGAGAAAGATATTAATTTTTCCATTTCTTACCTGTTGTGAATCATGTGGCTTTTGACTAGATGCCCAGCTGCAAGAGCTGCCATTAGTGACAATTCCCCTGCCATCACTGTAGTACATATGATTTTAGCAAGCTGACGGGCATTTTCACCAGGGTTGTCTTGGCTTGCACCTTGAACCCCTAACATCTGAAGAGAAAAATATGCAATATTATGCTATGAAATCTAAGTAAATTTATACTAAATTTTAAAGTAAGTATTTCCAAATTATATCCAATCAACTAGCTTTAAGTCTCTTTAATATTAAAGATCTTGAGCTTTAAAAACTAGATATATGAAAACAATTAGATAATTCTAAAATTTTCATGTCAAATCTACCAAGTTTCAAGAAGCCCCATTCCCACATTACTCAGACACAACATACACAACATGAAAGTGAGCTTTGATTTAGGAAGCTAAATTGCTTTAAACTTTCTGCTTTATACCTGCAAACAGGCCTGCTGTGGAAGCAAGTTGGTGCCTCCACCAACAGTTCCTATTTCTATAGAAGGCATTGTGCAGCTGATGTATAGGTCTTCATTAGTGAAACCAGTACGCTCCATCAAAGTGATGCAATTAGAGCTGCCCACGTTCTGTGCAGCATCCTTTAGATCAGGAAGGAGAAACAAAACAAAAAAAACCTCAACTGTTTGGTTAAGAATTACTGAATTAAAGAACAGCTGAGTTAGTGTAAAACAAACCTACCTGACCACAGGCAATGTAGATAGCTGTCACAATGTTTGCTGCATGTGCATTGTAGCCACCTATGCTACCAGCCATCGCAGAACCTACCAAATTTTTGTTTATATTGACTTCAACTATATCTTCTGTAGTTGTCTTCAATACCTAGGCAGAGTAATACACTTTTACTACACCATTCCTTAGGCAGGAGTAGAAATACCTCATTTCATATTTAATAAACCCCTGCCCCTTGCTTGCTTCCATATGGAATTTGACTCAGTTGTTGTCCTAGATATCTACTTTTATGTTTGTTCAAAAGGAGCCCTTTTAAAATGCAGACTGCATCATCCAAGTAACAACAGAAAAGTCAGTGCAAAGGGTTTGGACTTCCACATGCCTTTAAGAAAAATTCATCAGCTACCTTCTCCCTTTCAAATTCTCATTTATCTTCAGTATGAAACAAACAAAACCAACTTGGCAGAAATATCCCATTAATTCACCTTGACACAATAGCAACTTTCCTCACAAGTTGCTCCAGACAGTAAACCCTCCCCAATTTTGCTCTGCATAAGAATATGGAGCTAAACTGAAGAGTTTAAACACAACACTGTGCTACACTGCTAAGTAAACATTGTGCACAGTAATATCAAATTAAGTGACATATTTATACTATATTGACCATAATTTGAAACCTTCAGATAAGAGATTTACACTGAATTTAGTATAAAAATTATCAAAGAGAACAAACAAGATAGTGCTGTGAACAAAATTTAAGATATTCTAGTATAGTAGGAATAGCAACCGATGACAGAGATCTGTGCAAAGTCTACAATACTTACAAAAATATAAAAGTTTAATATATTGAGTTAAACATAATTTTAGTGATGTACATAGTTGGGGGGTGGGAAAAAACATCCTAAATTTACTTAAAAACTATCAATACCAATTACCAAAGGATGGGCTCCCCATTATTACTCTGGAATGAAATCTTGGGGTTATAATAGATATTGCCACTGAATCGGCAGTAAAAATGCAAACAATTTGAAAATTAGGAAAGTACTAGGAAGCAAAACCAAAACACATTATGCCAATATAGAAATCCAGCCTGCACACACACACTTTGAATACTGTGTCCAACAACACAGATTGTGTGAATTAGTGCCTTAGTATTTGATGGATTCTCCCTCCCCCCCCCAGTAATTTGTTCAGTCCCTTCTGTGAAACTATGTAAACTTTTAGTACTAATATACTGAGCAGAATTCCACAGTCTTGAACATGTTGGTGGAAGTCTATTCTGAGCACGGTGTAGTAAACTCCTCCCTAGATATTGTCTGTCATGGCCAGTGCTGGCAACCAGGTGACAGGCAATGGATTTGGTCTGACACGCATAGCCAATCTTCTGAAGATACAGTGTAAGGAAAAATAGATCTGCTGTAAGAGGTTCTCAGGAAAACTGACTTATCCTACAGCAATAGTCTAAAAATATATGTAGGGATCATCCTTACATGGAACACAACTTACAATTAATATCTGTGATGTAAAATATGTATCAGTTTTGTAAAATATACGCATTTTTATAAACAAATTGAATAAAAGCAGACACTTACTTCTCTAACAACCTTGGCTGGAACAACTGCTTCACAGACAACAGACTTCCCTCTTCCTTCTATCCAATTTATAGCAGCAGGCTTTTTGTCTGTACAATAGTTGCCACTAATAGCTATAACCTGGAGATCAGGAAACTCTTCATTCAACCTTGCCAGTGCTTTTTCAGTACCCTGTTAAGAGAAACAGATATAGGGTTAGTATATCATTATGGTTGTAAAACAAGCTACTCAAGGACAGTGGAACAGCAAGATTAAGTCTAATCAGATCATCAGTTACAGCTGAAGACAAGAACATGATTTCAGGAAAGAACTTGAAAACAGGAGGGGGGGAATCTATCCTTTTTCTAACCACTTCGGGAATTATATGGGGAATAATTGGTTCTTCCCAGCACATATGGACTCTCTGGATACATTCTAGGTGGACAGGCATATGCTTACCACACTGAAGATACAATGATGTGAACCAAGGCAGACACTACAGGCATGAAATGAATTCACTTTGGACATAGTGGAAAGAGTTTCTCTACACTAGGAAGTCAGACAAAAGGTCTGCTATATTTAGTACCTGTCTATGGCCAGACCCATTTATGTAATGGTCCTGATAAATTGTATATAGAATAGGCAATCAGTATTAATCTCAAACAGCACAAGGCACCCCCCAATCTATGGGTTCTTCCAAATGTTTGCATAAAAAAACAAACACAAACAAACAAGCAAAACTAGAGAACACCCCCCTGCTGCCACTCACCAGATTTCTAATCCCTTATTTACAAGGGGTGATAAACACAGTAACAGATTAATTACTGTTGGATAAAAGTCTTTGGCCCAAAGCAACACAGCAAACAGCTTAATTTCCATATTATCAAGAAGGTTTTTTTTATTTTTTTTAAACAATTAAAATACAAAGTTACTTTAACCTTTTTTCTTTCATTGTTCTCCTCCTATTCTTGTTTACACTTGACAAGGTCAAACACTTTTATTATTTTATAGTGCTGCAAAAAGCGCTGTGTCTTGTCTTTCTGTCTTCACATGCCAGATAGTCACAGATTGGTAGGATACAATTTATTTATTTTTAAGAGAAATACACATTTATTAGAGAGACTTAAGGGGACTGGACCTTACTTTTGAAATCATATTCATTCCCATTGCATCCCCTGTTCCAGACTGAAAACGGATATAAAGGTTACGACCAGCCAAACTGATGATAAGTTTTTGTAGGCGGGCAAACCTGCAAGAAAATTTAATTACATACAATACTCAAAGAAAAAGATTAAATTAGTTTTAAGTGGCAAAATGACAGTAAATCATTGCAGATAGCACTGTTAAGTACGCTGTGCTATCTGTACTCCTCCCTCAGCACAGGAAAAGACTAGTCACAGCTACCATGCACATAGTTCTCAAGTAAATACTTTAAAATGTTCACTTTAAAAGTGTTCACTGCCTTTTTATGTTTTCTATCCCTGGACTTCATGAAATAAAAGATCCCAATGTACTAACATAAATTTATAACTCCTTTGTATTCCTTAAAACATCTGACTACCATATATAAACTAAAAATGAGGCCTTTGGAAAGTCTTATGTCAGTTTTATAGCAAAGAAAAACCCATGCTATCTTCAACAACAGTGCAAGCTCCACAAATCAAAGCTTCATTCATAGAGTAAGAGTCAAACAAAACTGGGAAACACGGCATTTAAACAGCAGCATGAGTTGATTCTCACCAAAATATACATACGTCCTTGGGTGACACTTGTAAGATTGGTAAGAAACATAACTGATAAAGAAATCTCTTTCCAAATCTTCCTAAAGAAAGCAGGTAATCATAAGTCTTAGAAGAAACTCTAGGGCTTGAAATAAACTTACTCTTAATACTGTTTTACATTTTTAAAGCATTTCAGTTCTAGCATTAGTTTATCCCATATTCTCTAGAACCTCACAAATTAATTCAAAGTTTGGAATCTAGCCTTTCAGATATTACAAATGTTAATAATTACTTTTTGCATAATAACCACTAAAAATCCAAATAAGCTTTTATGTTTACTTTTAAATACTTAGACAAAATTACATATTAAGTATTGCAAATGTATTTGTTGCTATGATCTAGTTGTTTACCACTTACTGAAAAATGTTTATTACTAGCCTTGGTATATAGCCAGAGTGATTTTTGTTTTCTTAGATTCACACTACATGGGATAGCACAAATGAGTATGTAACTTCCTGTACTGCAGTATGCAGAAATACAATTATGAGCTTTCTACCATCCATAGAAGTCTTATATCAGGAAATAAGGCTGGAATAGCCATTGTACTAACCTACTTGTGCCGTCAAAAGCTTCCTTCATTATTTTAAAACCTTCAGGGCTTTCAAGCCAAACTTTCACTTCTGCAGCCTGGCAAGCAGTGGGCAGCCTTACAACAGGTCCTCGAGTCATCCCATCTGCCAGAATGCAGCTACTTGCTCCTCCACCAAGCTAAAAATCAAAGCAGAAGGGAAATGAAGATTACTTAAAGTAAATTTTAGCTTTTAGGAAGTAAAAAAAACCCAAAACAAACCACCCCACGCCTTGTATCATCCCCAAATATGTTTTATAATATAAAATTTTTTTCAAGCTAGTCAAACAATGCTTACACATATTGCTCTACATCCTCTATTTGTGCTTGCTACAAGACATCCTTCTGTTGTTGCCATTGGAACGTAAAACTCTTTTTTATCCAAAAATAGTGGTCCTGCTACGCCTACAGGAATAGGCATATATCCAATCACATTTTCACAGCAAGTTCCCATAACCTTACAAAAATAACAGAAAAGGTATCATTAAGGTTACATGTATACAGTACAGCATGCTACATACTATGCACATGACTACAACAAGATGTCTTAGCAAAAAATCCACAACCCTACCCATAAAGCAACCAATTGCCACCTCAAAAAGTTACAGCTACAGCTATCAACAGCTAATACTGTTAAAGTCTAGTATTTGGCAGACCTATCAAATCTTGTTAAGTATTAAACACTACGAGATAAAATTAATTTAATACTGTTAAATTCATTTCAAATAAACTTCCATTTTAACTTGAGCTCAAGGTACTATTTTCATTCATCTAAACTCAGGCTCAGTATGAGTAGAATTCTGCATTTAGGAGATAATGCAACTGCATACTTTTTTTAATTACTTACAATCCTCAAAGAAAAAGATTAAATTAGTTTTAAGTGGCAATATTTAAGTGGCAAAGTAAGCAGTATTTTTTGGCCAAGCTACAAAACTTACCTACTTCCCTAGGTCTAAAAACATCAAATCAGTAAAAGGTAGTGCCTTATGTTGGGGGGGGGGGGCGGCGCAGTTTTGGCCAAGCTCATTGTTAATTCATATATATCACTTCAAGCAGATGTTTCATAGATTTAGAAAATGGTTTTAAAGTGAGTTTTGCTTGTATGTCTTTTACTTACCAAAGAATAATTGTAATTCCTATAAGGAAGATATTGCAAAGATGAAGGTTCAGGGAGTTTCTTGGATAACATCTGTCTGCGAATGGACACACCTCGCTCCTGAGTTTCCATCATGGTTTCCAGTTTGTATGCAGGAATATGCTTAGCATTAACTAAGCTGATTACCTCAGCATCAGTAAGGAATTTTGCTCCCTTCTGGAAATGTAAAGGGGGGGGAGGAGAAAGTATAGATTCTCTTGGTGAAAATCCTTTTAAATGTTTCCAAATGAAAAAGGGTAACAACTTTACTTTGACAATATCAGAGAACATCTAAAGGAACCAACTGCCAATGTCACGTTTTATAGTAGGACAGGATATGATAAAAAAATTTTTACTCAGACACCAACTTATATACATACATGATGAAGCTTCAGTTACTTGGCATGTCATGAATGATAAAGCTGACCCCCCCGCACCCCCCCCATCTTGGGGATAGATGGACACTCATAATAAAAATTTATTTCTTTACAACTTCAAAAACATACACCTATCTGTTTTTCTCATCTGTATTGAAGAAAAAAACGCAACAGAAACTGTCTGGAGCAGAAGTGACTTATGAAAGGGTGTTGTTTTGTTTCTCCCCCTTTGTTTTGGTCTTCCCCCCTCTACCCCCCCAAGTTATTAAAGCCATATAATTCTCTGAAGAGTGACATTACTATCAGTAGGATCATTTAAAAGCTGGAAAATGAACTGTAAGAATTTTTAAATCAGATGTTACAGTAGAGGTTAAAAAAAGTTATTTTTCCATACCTCTGCATTTCCAAGTATACAAACACATTCCGCAATAGAACGTGGTTCTTTAGGTAAGTCAACTTCTTCCTCTTTTCTATTAAGAAATGAAGAAGTTTCCACAGGGTTGCAACTGCCAACTACAAATGTAGCCATGGTTGATGACTCGGCTAATACAGGTTTTATTACTTCAGCTGCATAAAGACAATTAAAATGAACTTTGGTTTACAAAAATCTTAAATTTTGATTCCAAATACAACACGCTAACACAGATTTCATTATTTGTTCCAAATATTCAGGAATAGATTCAGACTTTAAAATGCCAAAAAATACCATTTCCATCTTTGGGATCTAAAGCGTCTTCTACTGTGTTAGATATCTGATTCTTTTTCAGAGGTCCAGATTGCTTCCTGCAACAGTTCTCAGGGACTTTTTTCTGGACCATCACTGGAGATGCTATAGGATTTTTCAGTGAGAGCGTGGATTCAGTCTCTGCTTGCTCAAAGAAAATATATTTCACAGCAAGGAGAAGGGCTAATCCAAGAGTGATTACTTGTTCAATATCCATACTGGCCATTCTAAAAAAGACAAATGAAGAAGTAAATACATAGTATATACAATTTGTTTGTTTATAACAACATTCTGAAATTCCTTTACTTTAGAAAGGGTAATAGTTTGATCATCATTCATACAGTTACTGAAATTCCTGTGAAGTATGCTAGGTTAGGGTAGAGAAACCATTCTTTGTATTAAGAATTTTTAGATTTCATTAACTATTTTCTAAATCTTAGTTAAAAAGCAGTTCTAGTAAGAGAAATGACTGGAAAATATTCACTATTAAACAGCTACATCAAGTTGATTTAACACTTATCTCCCAACGATAAAGTAGAAAGTTTCAATCATCATCTTCTACCAATAATGAGTACTATGATACAAGTTGAACTGCTGGGGGGGGACGGGGAGGACGGACCTAAGAGACAGTTATGAGTTCTCAGAAGTAACATACAACCACAGCTGCCACTAACCTCAGTTGAGCTGAAGGCAAATGACACTGCTTTTGCACTTGTATGTGAATGGTCAGAAGCTCTGCATAAATAATTACTCTAGTGCAGTCAAAAAATTTATTTTCCATTGTGCTCTGAAAGGTGTCAGTGCTAATAGGAAAAGAATAGCGTTATGATATATACAGGACAGCTGGCTCCTGATCATGTTCTTATTACTTCAAGGACATGGAACAAACAGCATAATATTGAAATATTTCTTATGAAATGACATCTCCGGTTCCAAGAAATCCTACAGTGGTCAGATCTGCACGTTTACAAGTGTTGTACCCTAGAGACCATAGCTTGGCAGCACTGGAGAATAGACCCTAATCAAGAAAATACACTTATCTTCTGTGAAGTTGCCTACCGAGAAATGTAGAACTGCCATAATGAAACATTAGGTTCAATTCTCTTCGGTGCATTCTCATCCAATCCCACTGCATTTTCTACAGTACTGTTTTGAGCAGCTGGTTCAACTATCCAGCGACTGTGGGCATGAACAAGAACCAGACCCAGCGACTGTATTAAAAACACAAAACAAATATTAAGTTTTCAGCTGTAACTAGGTATCTAACCTAGTAAAAATAAACTTTTGGGGTTTTTGTTCATTTGTTTTGTTTCCCATGCCTCAAAAGTCTAAAGCTAAAGGCTGATTTTCCACATCTCTCAACACCATTTTTGGCCTATCATAACACTCATAGCTTTGAACCTGTCCCACCACATCCTTCCTCTTGGCTCAAGTAATAAGCAGAGGAAGCTGAGGGCACTACAGGGGTAAGAGGGAAAGAATTAGTACACATGAAAAAGCCATGAGTGTTTTGCACAGAAATGGCATATGCAGGAAAACTTTAGGTGTTTAAAAATTATTAAAAATTACCATGGTAAACTAGGCTAATGGGATACAGAACACAAGTCTATGGAAAACAAAAGCTTTATTCATTGCACCAGGACATCTTACTGATTGCATAAATACAGGTGAAGAAAAAGCCACAAACCATAATAATTTTGACCCTCTGTGTTACAGGATTTGGTTTATTTTCTTCTTCTTCCAGAACACGAGCAAAATGGCTAAGCTGCCATATAGGACGCCCTTCACGACTCTCTCTCGAAAGCTGCAAAAATAGGACCTATTTTTTAATTTAGTGGTTTTGTATGTATTAGAATAACCAACAAGTGAGACTTTTTTAAACTGTATTTTTATTTGATCATTAAGAAGTTACCAACAAAAGAGTTAGCCTACAGTCTACTGGTTAGCCTACGTTAGACTTTAGTGAAAAACCCTAGACAGCCATTAACTTAAACCAGAATTTGTTTACTCTGCTTTAGATCAGAACTCATACTATTGAGCGTGACTCATTTACAGTGGCATTAACAAGTTACTGTCTACCAGCTGAGCCACCATAACTGTGCATTCCCTCTCTTCACCTTGAAAGGAATACAAACAAGCTGGTGTATACGTCAGTGAAGAAATGCATAGCCTATGAGAAGCACAGGTTATGAACACTAAGCTGGATGTTGTCTTGAAGTTGGTCTTACCTCTAATACCAAGGACACACAAGCTGGAAAGAAGGTCATAAAGACAAAGTAGTTGGCAAGAACAGACATACAGCCAAAGCAGCACATAATTTCAAGTTGTCGTACACCTACATAACAAAAAAAAGTTTTTAACATTTGACTATACATCAGGCTTTCTATATACTTGAAGTGTTGCAGAAGAAAGAAACTATTAAACTGACACTGCAGACTACAGAAGGAACTGCAGAGGAGCCACTCTCCATGATATTGGAAAAGTCCTGGCAGTCAGGTAAAGTCCCTGCTGGCGACTGGAAAAAGGGAAACATTGCACCCATTTTTAAAAAGGGTAGCAGGGAGGACCCTGGGAACTACCAACCTATCAGCCTCACCTCTGTGCCTGGGAAGATCATGGAACAGATCCTCCCAGAAGCTATGCCAAGGCACATGGAGGACAGGGAGGTGATTTGAGACAGCCAGCATGGCTTCACCAAGGGCAAGTCCTGCCTGACCAACCTAGTGGCCTTCTATGATGGAGTGACCACATCAGTGGGCAAGGGAAGAGCTGCAGATGTCACCTCTCTGGACTTCTGTAAGGCCTTTGACACGGTCCCTCACAACATCCTTCTCTCTAAACTGGGGAGATATGGGTTTGATGGGTGGACTCTTGGGTGGATGGTCACATCCAGAGGGTAGTGGTCAACGGCTCAATGTCCAGATGGAGATCAGTGATGAGCAGTGTCCCTCAGGGGTCTGTGCTGGGACCAGTACTGTTTAATATCTTCATCAATGAGATAAGACAGTGGGTTTGAGTGCACCCTCAGCAAGTTTACAGGCAATACCAAGCCGAGCGGTGCAGTTGACATGCCTGAGGGATGGGATACCATCCAGAGGGACCTGGACAAGCTCAAGGAATGGGCCTGTGTGAATGTCATGAGGTTCAACAAGGCCAAGTGTAGGGTCCTGCACCTGGGTCAGGGCAACCCCTGGTATCAATACAAGCTGAGGGATGAAGGGACTGAGAGCAGCCTTGCCGAGAAGGACTTGGGGGTACTGGTGGATGAAAAGCTGGACATGAGCCGACAGTGTGTGCTTGCAGCCCAGAAGGCCAACCGTATCCCGGGCTGTATCCAAAGCAGCATGGCCGGCAGGTCAAGGGAGGTGATTCTGCCCCTCTACTCCGCTCTGGTGAGACCCCCCCCTGGAGTACTGCATCCAGCTCTGGAGCCCTAAGCACAGGAAAGACATGGACCTGTTGGAGAGGGTCCAGAGGAGGGCTACAAAAACCTTCAGAGAGATGGAACACCTCTCCTATGAAGAATGGCTGAGAGAGTTGGGGTTGTTCAGCCTGGAGAAGAGAAGGCTCTGAGGAGACCTTATTGCAGCCTTCCAGTACTTAAAAGGGGGCCTATGAGAAAGATGGGGACAGGCTTTTTAGCAGGGCCTGTTGCAATAGGACAAGGGGTAATGTTTTTAAACTAAAAGAGGGTAGATTTAGACTAGACATAAGGAAGAAATTTTTCACAGCGAGGGTGGTGAAACCCTGGCACAGGTTGCCCAGAGAGGTGGTAGATGTCCCATCCCTGGAAACATATAAGGTCAGGTTGGCTGGGGCTCTGAGCAACCTGATCTAGTTGAAGATGTCCCTGCTCATCGCAGGGGGGTTGTACTAGATGACCTTTAAAGGTCCCTTCCAACACAAAGATTGTATGATTCTATGAACTGCCTAGTTTAGTGAAAAACAAGCATGTTAAGCCCTAGCCATTTTGTATTAGCTTATTCCAAGCACAATATGTATTTATGGTATACCAAAACTTTTTAAAGTGTAATTCTAAATAAATATAAAAATAATTACAGTTTACTAAGATTTTAAAGCTTCCCGATTAAAGCTTGAAACTCCTCCCTTATCTAAGCAAAGAACAATTAGCCAACATTATGTATTGAGATCCCTTGTGAAAGATAGCCAAGTGTTCAGGGAATAAAGCAGTATATACCCTACCTACTCTTTCACAAGTCTAGTATCCAGAAAAAGCCAATATGCCATGTCACACATGCATTACAGAACCCCCTTAATGAAGATGAAAGGGCTAACAGCTCTAATCATTAATAAATAAATCAACTGCATGCTACACCAAACCAAGGTGGTTTTTTTCCCCCCTAGATGCAAACAGGAAAACAGCTTATTAACACACATTCCCCCTCCAAAGGTCCAAAAGAATTTGAAAAGCAAATGCTTTGAAAGATGCCTTTAAGGTATGCAAGATAGTTTTAAAAAAACAAACCAAAACAAAAAGCAACACACACACACAAACAGACAAACAAAAAAAACCCCGCTTTAGTACTTACTATGGAACTGCAATTTATTTTACAAAGAAATTAGTTATTTGCACATGAAAAATCCTTTGCTTATTACATTTAATTGTTCTCTTTTTAAGGAAAGACAACTGCTACTGCACACAGAACTGATGAAGATCAAAAGATGGGGGGGAAACACAGTAAGATTGGTTATTTTTAATTGAACTAGATTAACTTTCCTTCACTTGGAGTCATTTGGAGAAACACTAGTTTTTGCAAGAATCTGAAATAGGTGTGCATGTACTAAAAGTGTCATTCATTTTTAAGAATGCCTAAGTGAAAATTTTAGCAACTGCTTTAAGATGTTAACAGGAGTGATGGGAATGATACAAGGTCTCACCTGATATAGTACCAACACCAATCACAAGACACTCCACAAGTGCATCCAGTGTAAACGTAGGGCCTAAAATTGCCATTCCACGTGAAATATTTTCTCTTACTTCATCCTAAAAATAAAAATTTCTGTACATTAGCATAAAGACAAAAATCAAAGTAAGGGAGTGCACATAACATGATTAGTATATGATTAGTAAATTGAGTAATATTATGGTGATAAGGCCTTATAAAATAGACATTGAAAATGAATTATTATGAGAGAATACATTCTTTAATTGCTTCATTTCCCATAAACTATTATACTTTGACAGTCTTTATTTACACAACAAGATTATTTAATTTTGAAAGTCTCCACCTTTGGCTCATCAGTATTCTAAGCTCCTACAACACTGATGGGCACAGACTTTAATTAAAGTACATTCAAAAAAAACAGGACTTCTACACTTTAAGACATAAAATAGAAGCCATTTACGTTATGGTCTCAAAAGTTCTTGCAACCACATATCTGCATCCTAACTTTTGTTTTTGACTTTTTTTTTTTTAAATTATTTAACTCTCTAGATTCAGCTGTCAGAAAAGAGGACATAAGAGACATTAAAAAAACCCCAAAACTTTCCCCTGGGGAGAATGGGTTTTCCTCCAGAAGCCAGGCATGGAAAACTCTAGAGGTCTGCTGCTGTTTTGTTGGTAGTGGTGGTTTGGGGGGAGGGGGAGAGAAGCTGTGGTGAAAACCTATTTGTGAAATACTTTCTTGAAAATTAATAAAAAATTCTATACTCATAATTATTATATAATAATATACAACACACTATAATATCACATATATATAAAGAATGTAAAATATACTCATATATACAATAAGTTATACTATATTACTGTATGTTATAAAGTATTTTTGTCACAATTATTCTCAATTACCATGTACAGTATTTTGCAGGTATAAATGAATTTCACTAAAAATGCTTTTATTTTAGAACTTAGAATATTAGCAAAATGACCATTCCAATGTACTATGGGCAAGATATACTGTTGATCCTTCATGTTGTGATGTGTTAATTGCATTAGAGCATGAATATGTATCTGTCTACACATATGCCACATTTGTTCTGCTAAGATTTTTTCTAGAAAATATGGGGTTTTTTCCTGTATCGGCATTATAACATTAAATGTCTATTTATATACTGCTCCTGAGTCCTACAAATTAACTTTTTTCTATTATTAAATGGAAGACACAGGTCTATGAACTCTAGCCTCCTTAATAGAGCTATAAGCATTGCTGTTTAAAGTTCTGAACCTATAAATTACTCATATATACAATTAATTTGGCTCACACGATTATGCACACTAATTTTACAGTGTTATTCACTTGAACACTGATCTGAATAAAAGACAATACAGAATATAGAATATAGATTAAATCTGATCCTTTTTATATATCACCAATATAGTATTCACCTGTATGTCTCTCCACCTGGATTATTCATCTTTGAATATTAAAATCAAAAGCTCTATTGCAAAAACCAACCAACCAAAAAAAAAAAACAAAAACAACCCTAACCTGTGAGTTGGAACTGAGCGCAAATTTGGCTAATGCACTTGCTCTTGAAAGATCAATCAGAAGCAGGAAGAATGGTAAAGCTTCACTGAAAAAAAAAAAAAAAAAAAAAAAAAAAAAAAAGAGAGGCATATATTAAGAGTAAAATTCAAGGTTTATTGTACAGGGGTGTGGGGGGGAAATCAAGCAAGAATCAGAATAACTATTCATTACTTACTTTAAACCTGTCAATTCTTTATCCAAGAAGTGAATTACCACTGTACTAAAAACAAAACTTGAGAAGATTGTGAAGAGGCCAGCAATACCTTAAAAAAAAAAAAAAAAAAAAAAAGGAAAAAAAGGAAAATTCTTTTTTATATGTATTGGGAGAGGGGAAAAAAAAAATTAAGACAGACAAGAAACACTATGCCTTTAGATCAATTCTGAAGCAAACACGGAAATTCTCATTGCTGAGTGCATAAACAGCAGCTGAGATACAAACTGATGAGGAAGCTATTTTTATACAGATATTTAAATCTAAAATTTGTACTACATTCAAAGTAAGACTGTGAGAAATAAAAGCCACAAACCTTCTCACTTAGCAGCAAAACTGAAAACCGGCTTAAACAGCTCTATATTTTTAGTTTCACACAATAAACAATTATTTCAATAATCACATTTCCAAAGTTCATATAAACCTACACAATCTCTCTTAAAAAAAGAACTTTGATCTATGCAGAACATTTATTCTACTATCTAGCAAAGAATTAAAATAACCCTGTTCTGTACATCAGTATTAAAACTCTTATATTTATTACCAATTTACATTTAAAAAATAATTAAAATGCATACAGCAAATGAAAGAAAAAGCCATACAGTACCTAAAATGTATTTTGACCCAAGCTGCCTTAGGTTCTGAAACTGGAAATATATATAAAGGATTGCTATACAGCGTGTGATTGTTAGGATGATGATGTCACTGCTCAGAACATCCTGTTTGAAACACAAAGTGATTTAGTTATATTTTACATTAAGTAGTAACTTGTTAAGTCTCAGTAACAAAAAAAAAATCCGTTGTGAAGCTGCACTAAAAATTAAGCTTTGGAATAAAATAAGTGTCACTGCTAGTTTGTCTTAAAAAGATTAAAATATTGCAAGAAATATGAGTACTCAAATGCTTGCTCACTGGATACCATGCCACTGAAAATTAGACTTAATGAAAACCTTCTGTAGGTGCATCGCTTCTTGCACCCAGCTTTAATATCTAGCATGGGAAAAGGCAGCAATATAGAAGTTTCTGTATAGCTACTTTCCTCCTAATACATCATGACCTGATCTTATTCTACAAAAAACCCTGCATCTACAGATTAACAGTAAGTACTATAACATGAATTTAAATCCTTACTTCTTCAAGTTTGGGGCACTCATAATTCCAGCCACATATCTTATCATTCCCAGTGAACATCTTCATGGACATCATACAGATGGTGAGAGTCACCGTTCCCACAATGACTTCCCATGGATGAGAGGCTACAAAAAGGCCATGCATTCGAAAAAGTCTGGACAACATTTTCAAGACTGTTTTTCTATACTTAGCAACCCTGCAACATAAGAATATTTCATATAAGCAAGTATGAGATTTGGAGAAAAAAAATAGAACTATATAAATTTCTGCAGGTCATCTCTCAGAAATAAAAAAAACCCAACAACAAACAAACAAACAAACCAAAAACAGTTAAGTAATAGATGAGTAAGGAAACTCATCTTCACCTTTCAACTTTCCATATAAAACATATTTGTTTCTAATCTTCTGAAATACAATATGATCTGCTCCTGCCTTCTCAACCCTTTTTTAAAAATACATCTCCCTTGTTTCTTCAAAAAGTCTTACTAACAGGACTCCACCACTTTCATGACATCTCTAAGTATCTTCCTGGCACACAATTTTGATAATAACACTTCGACTCCAACTTCTTGTTTTTACCACCTCTCTGTGTAAGCACTCACTAAATTCTGTTACTTCTTCCTACTCACTCTTCCTTATGGAGGGTTTCCTGAGACAGGGAAATGCCAGGGCAACAGAGGGACACACCAGGAGCCGGCAGCTCTCACAAGAGACACTGATGAGGCCTGGGCGTTGCCAGAGCAATGGCAGCCCACTCCCCATGCCTATAAAAAGCAGCCTAGGGAGAACTAGCAATGAGAGTGTGGTGTGGCAGTTTGTGCAGAAGGGTGTAGTTGCCCTACCAACTCTAGAGGTGAGTTCAATTTGTGCTCATCTCCCTCTCAGAAGGAGCTTAGCTATGGTAGCCACCTGGTGGAAAGCCATGTCCTCTGCACTCGCCAGAATGAATGTGGCAACCCAGACAGAGCTCCCATGGAAACATGCAGCCATCCAGGTCTCAGGCTGCAGGGAGTGCCAGAGCCTCTCACTGGTAACTGACGGCAGTAGGGAGAACAGCAGTGTGAGGTGTGACCAGGTAGATGATCTGCTAAGCCTGGTGGCAGAGCTACAAGAGAAAATAAAAAGGTTAATGAGCATCAGGGAGCCAGAGAAAGAGATGGACTTGTGGAATAATGCTCTGCCTTCCCTGAGACAGAAACAGCCACCAAAAAAAAACAAAACCCAACCAACACAAGATCAAGGGGGTCCTGTATCCTCCCCCTGCCAGGCTGAAGGCAGTGGCTTAAAGGAAAGGAGCAAACAGAGGCAAGTCCATGCTTGGGGTGGCAGGCGATCCCCCTCCTTGCCCACCTCACCTCCCCAGGTGCCTCTGTACAACAGGTATGAGGCTCTGGATGTGGAAGGCCAGTCTATGGATGATGTGGATGACAGTCCAGCTACACTAGAGGTGTTGCCAAGGTCAGAAAGGCCTACCCCCGGCATAACAACCCCCTCCACGAGGAAGGAAAGACAGGTTATAGTTGTAGGCAACTACCTTTTGAGGGGAACTCAAGGTCCAATATGCCAGATAGACCCTCCTCTTAGGGAAGTCTGCTGCCTCCCTGGGGCCTGGGTTAAGGACATCACTAGGAAAATTCCTAGCCTGGTGCAGCCCTCCGACTACTACCCATTACTGCTCTTCCATGTGGGTGGCAAGGAAGCATCAACATGTAGTCCACGGGTGATCAAGAGACTTCAGGGCCTTGGGATGGTTGGTAAGGGAATCTGGAGCACAGGTTATTTTTTCCTCCCTCCTTCCAGTTGCGGGTAGTGACACTGGAAGAAACAGACAGGCCCAGTCTATTAATACATGGCTCTGTGACTGGTGTCACTGCCACAATTTTGAGTTTTTTGATAATGGGAGGGCTTACATGGCACCCGGCTTGCTGGCATCAGATGGGATTCACCTTTCTCAAGTGTGAAGAGGGTCTTTGCTCACAAGCTAGTGGGGCTTACTTAACAAGTCTTTAAACTAGACTTGAAGGGGGAGGGGGATAATATCAGGCTCACCCATAACAAGCTGTGGGATGACACACCAAGGTTAGAGGGACAAGGTCCTAGCAAGGGCCCTCATCCTGTTGCACAAGAGAAAGACCTCAAAGGAATTAAGGGGTGTTCCTCTAAGAGGGTGACATGGCCGACAGCCCAGCTGAAGTGCCTCTACACCAATGCATGCAGCATGAGCAACAAACAGGAGTTGGAAGCCATTGTGCAGCTAGAAAGCTACGACCTGGTTGCTATTACTGAAACTCGGTGGGACAAATCCCACGACTGGAGCATGGCTATCAAGCGCTACAGGCTGTTCAGAAGGGACAGGCGAGGAAGGAAGGGAGGAGGCATTGCCCTCTACATCAAGGCAGTGGAAGCAGGGACAGGTGTCCTGGGAGGAGTGCAGGGATGCTGCCCAGTTGTGTAGGGATGGAGTCAGGAAGGCCAAGGTGCAGCTAGAGCTGAACTTGGCAAGGGATGCAAAGAATAAGAAGAAGGGCTTCTACAGATATGTCAGCCAGAAAAGGAAGGTCAAAGAAAGCGTATCCCCCTTGATGAGCAAGACTGGCAGACTGGTAACAACAGATGAGGAAAAGGCTGAGGTACTCAATGACTTCTTTGCCTCAGTCTTCACTGGCAGTCCCTCTTCCAACACCTCTCAAGGGAATGGACTGCAAGATGGGGACTGGAGGAGCAAAGTCCCTCCCACTGTAAGAGAAGATCAGGTTTGAGACCACCTGAGGAACCTGAACATGCACAAGTCTATGGGACCTGACGAGATGCATCCCAGAGTCCTGAGGGAAATTGGCTGATGTAGTTGCCAAGACTGTCTCCATGATATTTGAAGAGTCCTGGCAGTCAGGTGAAGTCCCTGCTGGTGACTGGAAAAAGGGAAACATTGCATCCATTTTTAAAAAGGGTAGCAAGGAGGACCCTGGGAACTACCAACCTATCAGCCTCACCTCTGTGCCTGGGAAGATCATGGAGCAGATCCTCCCAGAAGCTATGCCAAGGCACATGGAGGACAGGGAGGTGATTCAAGACAGCCAGCATGGCTTCACCAAGGGCAAGTCCTGCCTGACCAACCTAGTGGCCTTCTACAATGGAATAACTGTTGGGATCACCCTGCAAGGGCTCGACCTTAAGGAGAAGGAGCTGTGGTGTTGATCTGCACGGCTCGGCCTTAAGGAGAAGGAGCTGTGGCGTTGAGAAGCTGGTAAACAGCTGGATATCTGCACAGCTCGGCCTTGAGGAGAAGGAGCTGTGGTAAACAACTAAGAGGAAGTAAAGGAGCACGTGGACACCTGCAGGCAGCGAATCCTGACTCTGGAGAAGTGCGTGGACTGTGTGTGGTAACCAACCAGGACGTATTTTGTGGCGCGTGAAAGAGCTGTAACTGCATAAAAAGCGGACACTTGTAGCAATAAAGGTCTTTGGCCTGAAACCCCGCCAGAGTCCGTGCCCTGTTACTCCACAAATAACTACATCAACGGACAAGGGAAGAGCTACCAATGTCGTCTCTCTGGACTTCTGTAAAGGCCTTTGACACGGTCCTCCACAACATCCTTCTCTCTAAATTGGAGAGATATGGATTTGATGAGTGGACTGTTCAGTGGATGAGGAATTGGTTGGATGGTCGCATCCAGAGGGTAGTGGTCAACGGATCAATGTCCAGATGGAGATTGGTGACGAGTGGTGTTCCTCAGGAGTTCGTATTTGGACCAGTACTCTTTAATATCTTCATCAACGACATAGTGGGATCGAGTGCACCCTCAGCAAGTTTGCAGATGACACCAAGCTGAGTGGTGCAGTTGACACACCTGAGGGACGGGATGCCATCCAGGAGGAACCTGGACAAGCTTGAGGAATGGGCCCATGTGAACCTCATGAGGTTCAACAAGGCTAAGTGCAGGTATTCTTCAGTGATTCAAGTTAGTCACATTTAAAACAGTTTTTTCTTCATCTGAAAGACATGTATCCTTCTCACATACAGCATTTTGCAACAGTTCTCTTGTACCCATAACTAATTCCCAGGTTACTGATGCATTTCATCATTCCCTTTAGATTTAAATAGATAACATTCAACAGAAACTCTCACACCTCTCCTTCACATACCTGAAAACACAGATATTGTATACAAAACCTGTATCCTAGTCTATTTGCTCTGTGTCATACCTTTAGATGAGTTCATCAAGGATGTTTACTCATGAAACATAGATAGAAACCAAATGCCATAAAACACTCTCTTAAATACATTAATACTGGGATTTTGCTTTTCTCATTGCACAAAATTAACAACTTATAAGACTCTGTGATGAATATTAACTATATAACTATATCCTAGAATTCAAAAGATGCTTAAGTAGTCATCTGACTTATAGAGACATTCTATAGTTCAGTATTTCCATGTACAAACCTAGCACTGTGGAGATTTCCATAGGGGATTGAGGGCTCTACACACTGTTGCTTTAAAGTGCCTTAAAAGTAACAATCAGGCTTCTGGGAAGACAGTCTTTCTAGTATTACTTCTTTTGCTTGGACATCATAAATGAAGCTGTCAGTCAATGGAGAAAATAATAGACAGGGCAAATCTATCTGCTTAGTGTTACTGAAGATACCAGAATAATCCTTGTTTCCTACCAATGCCAGTCTCGATCATATGAGCATCAATAGCACCAATATATTTTTCCTTATCCTTCCACGGTGAAGGTGTGGCAGGATTTTCATGTCTGATGGAACCAACTGGGGAAAATCATTGAGAGGACTGCCTTCCTTACGAACAAATTCTTTCATTTCCTGACAGAAGGCTTTTTTTAAAAAAAAAAAAAAAACACCAAACAAAACCAACAAAAAACACACAAGAAAAGAACAAAAATGTCCTTTTAAAGTCAACATTATCCTTAGTTTTTCCCTGTGTAATATAACCTACATACTGTTTCATAAATTTATGTTCTTGGAAAACTCTTCCAAAGTGGTATTATATTTTTTCCTCAGCAGCATGGAAGGTACCTTTTAATTATGAAAACTAAAATAAGACATAGCCAGAGGAATATCTTAGTGCTAAAGATTTTGAAACAAAACAAAAAATAGAAAAGGCATAGCAATGTCCTATGAAAATAGTAACACTTTTGAATACCACACTGTTTCAGGAAAATCATAATTAGTACTAACTACATGACTATATAGGGTCCTACCAGTCCTAAAATTAGTAATGCAACTCCCAAATTCTGACAGTTGGAATTATTATCTAGGCAATTAACAAATTATTAGATCTAGAAAGATTCCAAAATCCTTCTTCAGATATTACTTCTCACATTTCTAAACAAAACTAGTAAGTGTTCACAAAAATCAATTAGGGAAAACGCATTCATTTAATTATGAAAATAACTCTCCATAATATCTATTATTAGCTAATGTTTTATAATTAACTGCTGCTATGAAATACAGGATGCCTCTGCTGACCTTGGGATTAATTGAGCAGCAGTAACTCCTAATATAAAAGGGTTCTTTAAAGCCTTCATGTTTATTTAACCTACCTGAAGTGCATCTTTTATTTTTTTTGCCACGCAATTGGCATTTCTAGATTAAGATTTCATGCACTGATTCTGCACTACTGAGTGCTGTAAAAAAAAAAAAAATTCAATGCATATTATCAGCTCATATTCCTAATTCTCTTTAAAATATTTTTATAGCTACACTGACTTATAGCTTGAAATTAGCAAGACATAATTTTAAAAATAAAGCTGAAGTTTATCATTAATACAATTTTGTTAAATTTCAAAATGGTGGTTCAGAAGGGACGTTTTATAAATTCTATCCATTTCCTGCTTGCCTTTGTTTTCAATCAAAAATTTATAGGAGACTATTACATAAACCAATCTATTCTGGGAATCAAAACAAAATACAAACAAAAAACCCAACTGCAACCCCTTCAAAAACTTAACCAGAGTGTAAAAAGAAAACTAGATTGGTTGTACGTAATGCTTTAGAGCATTAATCTGCCACTTAACTGTATGACTATTCAGCTTAAATACCCAAGATCTGTCACACAGCTCTCACTAACCTCAGAGCAATCCTCTACAACACCATCTATCAGATCAGCACAAATTTCCCATCTCTTGTTGGCTGACTCAACAATATCTACAGTATTATAAAAGAATCGAGTGGCAAAAATAGCTGAGTAAAAACCCGCGCGGAGCTCACCTGAAAAGCATATGACACCACACAGACCGTGTCAAACTGTCAGGTAGCATTTTTTGTTTTTAAAAATGGAAACCACACTCACGCAATGCCCCTCAAACCCCTTGCGAAAGGCTGGGGGCCACAGCCCTCCAGTGTGACCTAGGCTGGGCCGCCCGCGGAGCAGGGCCATCCGCGGCCCGCTGGAAGCCGGCACAGGAGCCGGAGGGGAGGGAGGGGGGGCACGGGGGAGGCTGTTTCTCCCTACAGCCGCAGAGCCCCCGCGCGTTGCCGGGCGGTGAGCTGTCGAGGCCCGCGTAACGGCAGCCTGCTCAGGGGCGCTGCGGGTGGCAGGTGGCGCGGACAGCCTTCCTCGGCCCCGCGCCCTCCGACGTCAAGAAGGCACCGGGACAGCGGCTCTGACCTTCCTCGTCCGCCACCCAGGGCAGCAGGTAAGGCAGGCCGGAACGCGGGGCCGCCGCTTCCTGGGGGCAGCGATAGCACCAGTGCCCGCCCCCGCGCCACCATTATGCAGCCGATCTCCGAAGAGCTGCTCGGGGCCTAAAGCCACAGCCCGTCCCCCGGCCACGAAGGACCCGTGTCGAAAACAGCAGGCTATCCGCACTGCGCCTGACCCAAACGCGGCCCTCATGCCCTCCCTGCCCCACCGGTCCCCGCTCATCACCTTGGCGCTGCACCGCCGTACACAAGTTACACCGTGCTCCTTCCCGCCGCGCTGCGGACTGAGGCTGCCACTCCTCTCTGAGCAAGGACACCCGGGGCACGACACACCAGCCGCCGCCATCGCCCGATCGCGCAGCCAATGGCGAAGGCACGACACGCCCAGCCCGCGCCGCGTTACTCGCTGTATCACTGGGGCAACCACCATACAACTCGCGACTCGATCACGAACAGGAAACACATTAACTGCTCACCAATGAGCCACCGCGCTCCCCTCTTCTTATTTCCTGATTGGGCGGCAGGATGCGGCTTATTTACATATGCTGATCGACCGACAGGCTGGTCGCTCTGTGTTGTGTACCCGGCGTTCAGCCTTCTTCTCGCTGCCTATGGGAGCCCCGCTCTGCCTCATCTCCTGTTGGCAGGTTGGTGCCCGTGTCCTTCCGGGCAAAGCAAGCGGGCGGGGTGCCGTTTGTAAGCTCTTACTGTCGTGGTGCATCTACAGCTCACGTTGATGCTAACACGCTGTGTGCTTGTGGTACTACCCGGATGTGCTTTACCAAAGCGTTAAGAAATACCGTAATAATTTATAGCTCTCTTGCTTGTGGAAAGCAGTGGTGCCCCCTGACATTAAAAAAAAAAAAAGCAATATACTTACATTTGTGGTTTTTGGCCAAAGAGGAACTACTTTCTGTGATATAGCTATGTGACGTGTGGAAAACAGACTCCACAATCTATAAGATTGTAAAGTAGGTACGTTTATTCAGCGCTGGGCAGCACAGGGGGGTAGTCCCACCAAAAACCGTGCGCGCCCAACGAGGCACTTACTTCAAATATATACAGCAAAGTGTTGCATATACATAAAGTTTAGCAATATACCTATACATATGCATGATCTATCCCCGCTTCGTATTAAAATGAGTTCTCCTCCCATCTGCGCTTGCGTGTTGCCTCCTGGTGGTGGTCGTCGGGGGTCGTGGGGATGAAGGCCGGTGGTTCCTCTTCATCACCGCTAGTAACCTTTTGACTTTGCGCAGGCTCCGTTGTTTTTTGGCTTCTATCCAAACTGCAGAGTCAGTTTTAGCTAGTTTCTTGAGGTAAGTTCTTAATTCTTATCAGGGACCGTCCTTGTGAGGAGCCACAAATCTTCTTGCTCCTTTCAGTTTATCAGGACCTGTCTTTGGGAGGAACTACAGTTCTCCTGCTTTAACTACTTCACACAATAGCTAACAAGATTTCAAGCTTCATCTACTAATTAACTGCTAAGACTCCCTTAACCCCTTCTCTCATATGCATGTTCAATTTTTCTTTGCTCATGAAGCACAGGGGGCTCCTTAGTATCTTTGGGCAGGCATTGCCCACTGACTCAGGTGTGACATAGTATTCTTGATTGCAATATATTGTTCCAGTTTTGTGTGGCCATTTTGTGTTTGCTGGGTCTGAGCAGTTCCAGGCTAATATGTTTAAATACGAACAAAATATAATCTGCAAGGATTTTGCTGCAGATGATTTACACTCCAGCTTTTCCAAAATTACTTCTTGCATGTGCCATTTCATTTTGAAATATTTCAAGTAGCTCCACATTGATTCAAAGAAATTCAAACTTAAGAAATTTAAACTCAGTAACATCAAAGTGTTATTAAGCAGACATCTTTATTGCAGCACTGGACGCATGGGGGATATCTCCTCCTAACATGTGTGCGCTGAAACAAAAGTTCATCCTTTATATACCTTAAAGACATGAATATTCACACATCTTCCAAGAAATCACCGCCTCCTTGCTTATCTACTACATTTACATAATGCTGGCGTTGCAAAACTACACTACGCATGCGCGGGGGTCTCAGGTGGTCGTCGGTGGTCGTTTGGGGAGTTAGTCCCCTACTCCTTTTTCCCTTTTATGGTCACAGGTCTCCTGAGGATAATTTCTTCTCCTTGGATGTTTGCCCCTTCTGTTGTCCAGCCAAGCGGTTCCTTCTTATCATCCTTGTTAGAGCATTCCTGCCAGTCTGTCTCTATGCTCAAGGTTAAGATATCTTCTCTGTTCTCTTTAATCTCTCAGTCCTTGCTCTTAACTCTTGTTTTAATTTTCATGAGGCCTGCTTTCCTTGTGATTAACCGTTTACACGTAGTTACAATGTTAGCATTGAGGAAATACAGCCTAAGGACTATGAGAGTAGGCCACTAAACATAATCACATAGTTATTAGGCTAAAGAATTCTATACTAAAGTCAAACTAATCATGTAATCAATAACCTTCCATATATTAAGGAATTTGAAAAACTTAGAGTTGATTAGTGACATATGCTAAAACCTTGTAATTGTTTTAGATCCTTGTTTTATTCCCCCCTTTTCTATTATCTTTGTGAATTCTTTTGCAGTCCCTCATAACATACCATTTTTATTTGCCCATCGATTAAAATACCTCCCTGTTGCGACTTCATGTTTGATCTTATTCTTTTTCCAGGTAACATAATCATTCACATTCTTCTGACAACACCATATTGAACATCGAATCATACAACAAGTAAATAAAACAAATAAGCTATCAACTAATATGAGTACAAACAGCTCTGATCCATTTAAAATTTGTTAACCAAGAGGTTAATTTGTTCCAAACTTCTTCAAATCCTCAAGAGGTGTTGCCTAAGGCCGTTCTATGTAAGACTTTAGTTTGTTTCCAAATTTCTTCTAAGTCTGTTGATATTCGACCGCTTTGATCAACATACATACAGCAGCTAGTGTTTATGATGGTACAAACACCTCCCTGTGAAGCTAATAATAAATCTAACGCCATTCGGTTTTGACATATCACCTGTGATAGGCTGGAAACCTCTTTCTGTAGGGCTTGAATTGCATCTATTGTCATCTTCTCTATTATTTCTATTACTGCTGAAATGTTCACTAGAGTCTTTTCCAGTTCACTCGCACCAAGCCATGGGAGGAACCATCTTACAAAACCATGAAATTTCGTGGGTCTGTCTGCAATTGCGTTGCGAGCCCTGGTTGTTCTCCTTAGAAGAGTTCTGATCCATCCTTTTTGTTGATGTAATTTATCTACTATGGTCATATTAGGAACCAAGGCCCCTAAAGTACACGCTCCCTGCCAATCTGGGGATAGAATTTTCCTAGCTGTATCATTACATAGCCAAAACTATCCTGTTCCTTCAGGAACCGGCAGTCCGGAAAAATTAGATACATGGGGTATTGTTGGTCTCCAGTATGATGCCGTTCTATTACAACCAGGAAAACAGCCTATGAACTTAGTGGTTCGTTTATACGTATAATCACCACATCCATCATCTCCTAACTTTAAATCATGTGAGGAGATGGAATCGTTTCCTGGACCATATATATAAATAGAAGAATTGGAATCAAGATTTATAAGAGACCGATAATTCAACCTGTTCCTTTTTTTTTTTTTTTTTGAAAGATTTGGCCACCAAGTACTCTTATCATGTCCTATCCCATAGTGGGGGTTATTACATAGAGAGATGTTAACAGGAACTGGAACTCCTAGTGTCTGTCTAGAATCTCTAGGCATTTCGGTACATATCCAACAATCACTCTTGTTTAGAATTTGGGTAACACTCTGGGACAGTGTCAGATGTGTATTCTGATCCCAGTAAATCATTTCACAAATTGGACTCATGGTTACCAAATTTACAATAAACACAACGTATTTATACATTTTGTCATTTTATCTCTGGGGCCGGTCTTGTTCAATATCTTTATCGATGATCTGGATGAGGGGATCGAGTGCTCCCTCAGTAAGTTTGCAGATGACACCAAGTTGGGTGGGAGTGTTGATCTGCTGGAGGGTAGGAGGGCTCTGCAGAGGGATCTGGACAGGCTGGATCGATGGGCTGAGGTCAACTGTATGAGGTTTAATAAGGCCAAGTGCAGGGTCCTGCACTTCGGCCACAACAACCCCATGCAACGCTACAGGCTTGGGGAGGAGTGGCTGGAATGCTGCCCGGCAGAAAAGGACCTGGGGGTGCTGGTTGACAGCTGGCTGAACATGAGCCGGCAGTGTGCCCAGGTGGCCAAGAAGGCCAACAGCATCCTGGCCTGTATCAGAAATAGTGTGGCCAGCAGGAGGAGGGAAGTGATTGTGCCCCTGTACTCGGCCCTGGTGAGGCCACAGCTTGAATACTGTGTTCACTTTTGGGCCCCTCACTACAAGAAGGACGTTGAGGTGCTGGAGCGTGTCCAAAGAAGGGCAACGAAGCTGGTGAGGGGTCTGGAGCACAAGTCTTATGGGGAGTGGCTGAGGGAACTGGGATTGTTTAGTCTGGAGAAGAGGAGGCTGAGGGGAGACCTTATCGCTCTCTACAACTACCTGAAAGGGGGGTTGTGGTGACGAGGGTGTTGGTCTCTTCTCCCAACTAACTAGTGATAGGATGAGAGGAAATGGCCTCAAGTTGTGCCAGGGGAGGTTTAGATTGGATATTAGGAAAAATTTCTTCACTGAGAGGGTGGTCAAGCATTGGAACGGGCTGCCCAGGGAGGTGGTGGAGTCGCCACCTCTGGAAGTGTTCAAAAAACGTGTGGATGTGGCGCTTCAGGACATGGTTTAGGGAATGTGGTGGCGCTGGATTAATGGTTGGACTTGATGATCTTGAAGGTCCTTTCCAACCTTAGTGATTCTGTGATTCTGTATTTGGATTGTTTTTCAAACATGTTTCACATCTTTGGGTGACTTGCTTCACTGTAGTATATAAATTTTGACTCACTATTCTTTGATTTAAATATTTATACAATGCATCTGCTCCCCAATGTGTTTTATTATGTTCTTCCCGTAGGAGTTTCCATAATATGTTATGAGGTACTATTATTCTACCATTTGGCATTGAATACGTTCCTGTTTGTTGGTCTTCTTCCCTCCTAGATCATTTATCATAACTTTATCTTCTTTAGAATATTTTAATTTCTCATTCTCTATTATAATGAGTTTATCATCTGGGATCAAAGGAAAAGTTTTTACAATTTCTGTCCGTTCCGCTGCCACCTTAGCCTCGTAATCAGCCAATTTGTTCCCAACCTCTGGATCAGTGTTACCCTTTTGGTGTCCTTTGCAGTGCATAATTGCAACTTCCTTCAGTAGTTGTACAGCATCCAGCAATTGTAAGATTTCTTTAGCATATTTCACTTGCTTTCCTTGAGCAGCCAGCAGCCCTCTTTCTTTCTAAATAGCTCCATGAGCATGTACCACTCCAAAGGCATATTTGGAGTCTCCATACGTTGACCCTCTTTCCTTTTGAAATTTCTAGTGCTCAGATTAAGGCAATAATTTCTGCCTTTTGGGCCGATGTTCCTGCAGGTAAAGGATTAGCTTCAATTACCTTACAAGTAGTGGTTACCGCATAACCAGCCTTACAAAGTCCTTGCTTCACAAAACTGCTTCCATCAGTAAACAGATTTTCTTCAGCGTCCTCCAGCGGTTCTTCCTTTAAGTCAGGTCGACTGGAATAAACCGCTTCCATTGTCTCCAGACAGTCATGGGCTACTGGTTCGGTAACTTCACCACTGAGAAAAGATGCTGGATTGACAATATTAGTTGTTACTATATTGACATTGTCCTGTTCAGCTAAGAGGGCCTGATAGTTCAGGAACCGAGAGGGTGATAACCAATGTGCTCCCTTCTGTTCCAGCACTGTTGAAACTGTGTGTGACACCAATGCAGTTATCTTCTGGCCCATAGTCAATTTGCGGGCTTGCTCAATGTTAAGCACTACTGCTGCTACGGCTCTCAAACAGCTGGGCCAACCTTTGCTTACTTCATCTAACTGTTTAGAGAAGTATGCAACTGCCCGCTTGTATGGTCCCAATCGCTGTGCCAATATGCCCAAAGCAATGCCTTGTTTTTCATGTGAAAAGAGCCAAAACAGTTTGGACACATTGGGAAGTCCGAGGGCTGGTGCTTTCATTAATTCAGTTTTTAATAATTTAAAAGCTCTTTCTGCTTCCCCAGTCCAAACTACCAGTGAAGGGCTTCCTTTTAACAAATCATACAAGGGTTTCACCAATATCCCATAATTATAAATCCATAATCTGCACCAACCTGTCATTCCAAGAAAGATCTGCAATTCTTTTGCCATAGTTGGCTTTGGTGTCTGGCAGACGGCTTCCTTTCATTCTGTCCCCAGCTCTCGTTGTCCTTTCAAAATCCTGTATCCAAGGTAGGTTACCTGTGTCTGGATCAGCTGGGCTTTCTGCTGAGATACTCTGTAACCGCTCAGTCCCAGGAAATTCAGCAAACTAACAGTCCATTGAATACATTCTTCTTTAGTTGTCGTAGCAACCAATAAATCATCTACATATTGTAATAATGTCCCATTTGGAGATGGTGGTTTTCATCCTTCAAGCTCCTGAGCTAACTGGTTCCCAAAAATTGTCGGGCTATTTTTGAACCCTTGTGGTAACACTGTCCAAGTTAACTGGGTTCTTCTCCTGGTATCGGGATTTTCCCACTCAAAGGCAAAAATTTTCTGGTTCTCTTTGGCAAGCAGTAAACAGAAAAAAGCATCCTTTAAATCCAAAATGGTAAACCAGTTTTGATTTTCCTTTATCTTTGTTAGTAACGTATATGGATTTGCCACAACAGGATGTAAATCCCCAACTATATTATTTATGGCTCTTAAATCTTGCACTAAACGGTAATTCTTCCCGTCTGGCTTTTTCACTGGCAAGATAGGAGTATTATACTCGGATTCACACTCTACCAATAACCTGAATTGCAAAAAGTCATTAATTATCCCTTTTATTCCTTCTCTGTTTTCCCTCTTTAGGGGTTACTGTTTGATTCGAACTGGTCTGGCCTTGGGCTTTAATTTAACTTCTACCGGAAAGGCATTTTTAGCCCTTCCGGGAATGCCAGATGCCCATACCCCTGGAAAAACCTAGTCCAAAATTTCTTGGGGTATCTGATTTATTTCTTCTATTTGAATCAAAGCTAGGCTCAAAATTTCTATCAACTGATCTTCTTAAATTTTAAAATTGATTTTTCCTTTCTCTCTTCTTATAGAGAGGCCACCACTGATTATAATACTTAATTAAGATTTTTCTATTCACGCTTCCTCCTGGTGGCTCTCCTATCTCCTTCCAGTGAGCTAAAATGCAGCCCAGAGGGCTCCTTTTCAATATTCTGCCACTTTGTTTACCCCCCATAATGAACACCCTGCCCGCAGGGGTTTATTCCTCAGCCTAAGAATACAACCTGATTAAACTGACAACAATAATACCTTATCCAAGGCAAAAGATGTGAGGGCGTACTCGCCCCACAGCGAATGCACCTAAATTCAAGGCAATTGTCGAGACGAAACTCCTGTCTCCCGTTAAAAGAAATAATGTACTTATGACACTCCAAACGCTTAGCGTGAACAGACAAGCAACACTGATGGCAAAGCGGACAGGAACTCATCTGTGCTCCACGCCAAATAAACCTTTCATCACTACTCTGTTCTACATTTCCCCCCATATACCAGCAGCATTCTTACTGATTCCTTACACCTTCTAAGTCTCCATGCTCAATCCTATCCCAGTCAGACCAGTTTCCTCGACATTCGCCACACCAAAAAATCGTCCCCAAACCACACCCAAATGTTCTGTTTACAACCAGAGCATTAAGGGTTAACAATTGGTTCGACTAACACAGTTCCAAAGTCTGTCATACGCTTCGTCCGTCTCCAGCCGCTCTCCTCGCGGAACCGCGGATCAGGATTCCGTACTCGCCCCGCAGTCCAACTGTGTCTCACTTACTCAAACACTCACCCAACTTGCAACAACCTTACTTGTACAATGAAGCACTTTCATAGAATACACGGTACCGGGCACAAAACTTCTTAAGTATTCAGATTGTAATGACTATCATCAAAATCCCAATTATAGCCACAATAATATAAATTTCAATTCCCATGTGTTACAGTAGTTGGTCCAAATGATAGCTATCCCATCCCATACTCCCACAATTTCAGCAAAGAGCACCCATCGCGTACTACCCTTTATCAGGGATTCCCGTGTTCGTGTACTTCCCTAGTCAGGGATTCCCGTGCCACTACTGGATTCGAATCCTAACCACCCAGGGGGAGCGCCAATGCTCTTTACCTCGCGTAGGACGTCTCCTCACGACTTACAGGTTCCCCTCCCAAATTAACATACCTGGTCCGCTGATGGTCCTTGTCTGTCCCTGCAGTGATCGGGCGAGCGAGGGAGGTCCTCTGAGAAATCTCGGGGCACGCCAAGGACGTCCCACTCTCAGCCGGTCCCGCAGCGGGGCAGAGAGGGTCCCATCTGGGTTGCCAAAATTAATGTGCGGAAACAAACTTCACAACTCAAAAGAGTTGTAAAGCAGGTATGTTTATTACGGCACTGGACACATGGGGGATATCTCCTCCTAACATGCGTGCGCTGAAACAAAAGTTCATCCTTTATATACCTTAAAGACATGAATATTCACACATCTTCCAAGAAATCACCGCCTCCTTGCTTATCAATTACATTTACATAATGCTGGCGTTCCAAAACTACACTACGCATGCGCGGGGGTCTCAGGTGGTCGTCGGTGGTCGTTTGGGGAGTTAGTCCCCTACTCCTTTTTCCCTTTTATGGTCACGGGTCTCCTGAGGATAATTTCTTCTCCTTGGATGTTTGCCCCTTCTGTTGTCCAGCCAAGCGGTTCCTTCTTATCATCCTTGTTAGAGCATTCCTGCCAGTCTGTCTCTATGCTCAAGGTTAAGATATCTTCTCTGTTCTCTTTAATCTCTCAGTCCTTGCTCTTAACTCTTCTTTGTTTTAATTTTCATGAGGCCTACTTTCCTCGTAATTAACTGTTTACACATAGTTACAATGTTAGCATTGAGGAAATACAGCCTAAGGACTATGAGAGTAGGCCGTTAAACATAATCACATAGTTATTAGGCTAAAGAATTCTATACTAAAGTCAAACTAATCATGTAATCAATAACCTTCCATATATTAAGGAATTTGCAAAACTTACAGTTCATTAGTGACACATGCTAAAAGCTTGTAATTGTTTTAGATCCTTCTTTCAGATCTGAACAGGCTGGATCGATGCTGAGGTCAGTTGTATGAGGTTTAACAAGGCCAAGTGCTGGGTCCTGCACTGGGGTCACAACAACCCCATGCAACACTACAGGCTTGGGGAAGAGTGGCTGGAAAGCTGCCCGGTAGAAAAGGACTTGGGGATGCTGGTTGACAGCCGGCTGGAGAACAAGCCGGCTGGAGCACAAGTCTTATGAGGAGCGGCTGAGGGAACTGGGGTTGTTCAGTCTGGAGAAGAGGAGGCTGAGGGGAGACCTTATCGCTCTCTACAACTACCTGAAAGGGGGTTGTGGTGAGGTGGGTGTTGGTCTCTTCTCCCAACTAACTAGCGATAGGACGAGAGGAAATGGCCTCAAGTTGCGCCAGGGGAGGTTTAGATCGGATATTAGGAAAAATTTCTTTACTAAAAGAGCGGTCAAGCATTGGAACAGGCTGCCCAGGGAAGTGGTAGAGTCACCATCACTGAAAGTCACTATCACTGGAAGTGTTCAAAAAACATGTAGTTGTGGCACTTTGGGACATGGTTTAGTGGGCATAGTGGTATTGGGTTGACGATTGGACTTGATGATCTTAAAGGTCTTTTCCAGCCTTAATGATTCTATGATTGTATTTGAACAGAATAAAATAAATTGGTGAATATAATTGAGCGAAGCCACCGAGGTGAAGGGCTCCGGAGTGAAGGATCGCACCGGGGGACCCTTCCTAAAGCGGCAAAACCGCGAAGGCGGCAGCACAGGGAGAGAGAGGGTGCCCCAGCTCCATCCCCCCAGGCCCGCAGGGCGGGCTCCTGATGAGCGGCAGCTCTGACTCAGCGTGGGCGGGGACTAGAGCAGCGGTGGCCAAAGCCCCTCACATACAAGAGCAGACCCAGGGAGCGCGAGCGACCCGGAGCGCGGTGAACAGGGCAGGCAAACAGGACGTGGCGTGTCAGAAGGACATAGCATGTCAGTTTGCGTGGCAGGGCGTGCAGGGAAGGCGTGCAGGCAGGGCGCAGTCCCCGCCCTCCGGCACTAGAGGCTCTCTGACGAGTGGCCATCGGCCTCCCAGAAGAGGCCCAGCCATGGTCACCACTCGGCTGAAAACTGTGGCCCGAAGGAATATGGCGACACAGACAGAGCTCCCACTCAAGCACGCAGCTGTCCAAGTGTCGAGCTGCAAAGAGGGCCTGAGCCTGTCACTTGTGCCAGAGACCAGCGGAGACACCACCTGCACGCGGTGTGACCAGGTGAGCAATCTGCTCAGCCTGGTGGCAGAGCTGAAAGAGGAAGTGGAGAGACTGAGGAGCATCAGGGAGTGTGAGAGGGAGACAGATTGGTGGAGCCACACCCTGCCATCCCTGAGGCAGGGGCAGCCAGTGGAGGCTCCACAAGCAGCAGGGGATCCCCTGCCCTCTTGCTGCCGGGCAGAAGAAGGGGACCTAAGAGATGAGGGAGAATGGAAGCAGGTCCCTGCTCGGGGCAGCAGGCAAATCCCCTCCCGGCCTCCCTCACTGTCCCAGCTGCCCTTATACAACAGGTACAGGGCTCTGGAACTTGAGGGACAGGAACATGAGGACCCTGACGAAGGTCCATCCAGGGGGGTGCCGAGGGTGAGTCAGCCAGCCCCACGCCCCCACTCTGTTAAAAAAAAAAAAGGAGGGTAATTCTTGTAGGCAACTCCCTTCTGAGGGATACAGAGGGCCCAGTATGCTGATCGGACCCAACTCACAGGGAAGTCTGCTGCCTCCCTGGGGCCCGGGTGAGAGATGTCACCAGGAAACTCCCTGGTCTGGTTCGGCCTACTGATTACTACCCACTGTTGGTCCTACAGGTTGGCAATGACGAGGTTGCACTAAGAAGCCCAAAGGCAGTCAAAAAGGACTTGAGAGCACTGGGGCGACTGGTCGATGGAGCGGGAGCACAGGTAGTGTTTTCATCAATCCCTTCAGTGGCAGGGAGGAATGCTGAAAGGAATAGGAAAGCACACCTGATCAACACATGGCTCAGGGGCTGGTGCCGTCATCAGAATTTTGGATTGTTTGATCACGGGGCGATTTACACGGCACCGGGCCTCCTTGCAGCAGATGAAGTGCAACTGTCTCCAAGGGGCAAAAGGATTCTTGCTTACAAGCTGGCGGGGCTCATCGAGAGGGCTTTAAACTAGATTTGAAGGGGGAAGGGGATAAAACCAGGCTCACTAGAGATGAGCCTAGGAGTGGTGTGCTGGAGCTGGGGGCGAAATCGATAGCCCAGCTCAAGTGCATCTACACCAATGCACGCAGCATGGGCACCAAACAGGAGGAGCTGGAAGCCATTGTGCAGCAGGACACCTATGACTTAGTCGCCATCACAGAAACATGGTGGGATGCTTCTCATGACTGGAGTGCTGCAATGGATGGCTATAAGCTCTTCCGAAGGGATAGTCAGGGAAGGAGAGGCGGTGGGGTGGCTCTGTATGTTAGGGAGTGTTTTGATTGTATAGAAATCAATGATTGTGAAGACCAAGTAGAGTGTTTATGGGTAAGGATGAGGGGGAAGGCCAATGAGGCAGATATCCTGCTGGGAGTCTGTTATAGACCACCCAACCAGGATGAAGAGGCAGATGAGACATTCCATAAGCAACTGGCAGAAGTCTCGCATTCGCTGGCCCTTGTTCTTGTGGGGGACTTCAACCTACCGGACATCTGCTGGAAGTATAACACAGCAGAGAGGAAACAGTCTAGGAGGTTCCTGGAGTGTGTGGAGGATAACTTCCTGACGCAGCTGGTAAGTGAGCCCACCAGGGGAGGTGCCTTGCTTGACCTGCTGTTTACGAACAGAGAAGGACTGGTAAGAGATGTGGTGGCTGAAGGCCGTCTTGGGCTTAGCGACCATGACATGATCGAATTCTCAGTTCTTGGTGAAGTAAGGAGAGGGATCAGCAAAACTGCTACCATGGACTTCCGGAGGGCAGACTTTGGCTTGTTCAGGTCACTGGTTGAGGGAGTCCCTTGGAAGACAGTCCTGAAGGACAAAAGGGTCCAGGAAGGCTGGACAGTCTTCAAGAAGGAAATCTTAAAGGCGCAGGAGCAGGCAGTTGCGGGAGAAGGATGGACTTCACAACTCTATGAGAGTTATATTCCGAAGCCATTTATTGTCTTGTCTGACTCCAATATATATCATAATTTTCGCTTAGTCACTGCGCACACACTCATGATTGGTTACAGCTTGTTACACACACTATTGCAATTCACTATATACAAAATATCACGCGCTGTCCATGCGCCCCTCACACAGTCAGGATTGCTGCTTGCAGGTGTTCCTGTTTTCCTCGCTTCTTCTTAGTTGTTTATCACAGCTCCTTCTCCTCAAGGCCAAGCCGTGCAGATATCCAGCTGTTTACCAGCTTCTCAGTGCCACAGCTCCTTCTCCTCAAGGCCGAGCCGTGCAGATATCCAGCTGTTTACCAGCTTCTCAGTGCTACAGCTCGTTCTCCTTAAGGTCGAGCCGTGCAGATCAACGCCACAGCTCCTTCTCCTTAAGGTCGAGCCATGCAGGGTGATCCCAACATCTCCCCCTTTTTGTTTATCTAAAAACAAAACCTGATGGATCATTTGTAACCTAAGGACTGTGAGGAAGATGGACTATCTGTACATTCTTGTATCGTCCTGTGCCACGAACTCAGCCCAGCAGTCGGTAGGTGCCAGCTTTACGTGGGCGTCCCCACGGAGGCAACGATGGCCTTGCCATACACCGATCCCCCTGCTCTTCAGGAAATCCCGGTATTTATACATTTGCCAAGGAACGAGTTTTGACACACGTGGCCAGCGAGTGTCGGAACACGCCTCGGTTGTCACCTTTCAACACAGGGAACCTATGGCGCATGTGCCCGCTGGCCAGATGTGCTGCACGTGCCACAGCCACCCTGTCTATTGGTTCGTAGGTTTTGTTCACACGGCATCTTACCATAATCCAGCGGTCACATATCAACTATGCTTAAATTAATAGCACAATGTTACAAGGCAAACAATTCTAGCTGTACTACTCCTAGCGATAGAAGCTACTTCTAGTGATGGAAAAAGTGCTTGTATAAAGCTATGAAAACCAATATTATATCTTACCAAAGGATTTGTAGTTATAGAGCGATTTGCCCTAAAAGCTTTCCATGTTCCTCTCATGATACTGCTAATTTCAGTGTGATTTACCCATACATTTTCTTTTGGCTGAGGTGGCATCCAGATTGCGATGACACCTGATAATGTCAAGATGTGTCCGACGACGACGGTGACTGTTTCACCCATGGTTTTACCCATTTTGCGGGTATCAAACAAGTTCCAGAATCTGTAATGACACAAGCATAACCTTGTCCCCAGGTTAGCAGTTGAAAAGGTCCTTCCCACATTCTTTTCCAAATTTTGAACTTTTACTTGTACATTTTGTGTTAACTCAAACAGACTTCCTGTCATTCCTTTTACATGTTTCTCCTTCTGCTAGACGGAAATAATTTAACACATATAAGGCTTTATTCAAACGTTCTTGGGGTGGTGTGGTAGCCTCTCCCCCTTTTTGTTTTTGCAATAAACACTTCAGGGAATGATTCATTCGTTTAACAATAGCTTGTCCAGTTGGGGAATGTGGTATTCCAGTAACATGCGTCACTCCCCATTGAGCAAAAAATGGTTGGGTTGACTGGGCTACATAACAAGGACCATTATCGGTTTTAATTTGTAGGGGTATACCATGGGCTGCGAATGCAGCTCGCAAATGCTTTTGTACATGCCTAGTAGTTTCTCCTGTTTGTGCAGTGGCCCAAACTACTGCAGAATAGCAATCAATTGAAACATGAACATATTTAAATCTTCCAAAGTCAGCGACATGTGTCACATCCATCTGCCATAGTTGTAGCAAATGCAATCCTCGGGGACTTACTGTAATCGCGATTCCTGGGCCTATTTGTTGACAATCAGCACAAGTCTGTATAATAGCTCTAGCGTCACCTGCACTTAGATTAAATTGTCTCGCTAAAACTTTGGCAGATTGATGGAAAAAGGCATGAGAGGCTTGTGCTTGACCTAAACGGTCCGGGGCAGGTCCAGCCCATACTGCGGCAGTCAGCCGATCAGCTCTTGCATTTCCTTCCACCAATTCCCCTGGAAGGTTGGTATGGCTGCATATATGCATAACGTAATAAGGATGTCGTCTTTTCTGCAATAAAAACCAAAGCGTTCTAAATTGTTGATATAGCTGTTCCTGCTGTACCTGTCTGAGGATTGAACCTTCCAATCTTTGGAGTACTCCAGCTACATATAAAGAATCAGTAATTATATTCACAGGTTCTTCAGACCATAATTTAAAGGCTTCAATTGCTGCCTGTAGTTCTACCTTTTGAACTGATCCTGGCACGACAAGTACCCGTTCTTTCCATTCTCTGTGCTCTCGCCATACTATTGCTGCCTTGCCTGTTTTCCCACCACCATCCATAAATACTGTAGCACCTTGAACTGGATGTTGACTACACTTTGATTTTTCTTCTACTTCATGTTTGGGTTTTTTTGGGGTGGTTTTTTTTTTTTTTTTAAAGGTAAACTTTTTGTGTGATGGATAATGAATCTAAATGTCACCCTCAAATTCCGCTAATGCAGTTTGGAAGGCAACAGAGTGCTGCAAAGCCCAAGTCAAATATTCTTGTTGTAATGGTATTAAAATCGTTTTCAGGTCCTTTGCCGATATATCAATAATTCTGTTGCGCCCTTTCATAATCAAATTTGCAAAACACTCTACTTTCATGGTGATGGTTTTTCTGTGCTACTGAGGTAAAAAGACCCACTCTAAAATTCTCAATGGGTCTGCTTTTGATTCTAGCTTTGTTATCCACTGTATTATAAGTGCATAGGGATGTCGCTCGTGATTGACTACTGCCAAAGTGATCCCTATCGAGGGGTCTATCCTAGAACTAAATGCTTGAGTTACCTTTTCAGAAATGTTTGCTACTGCTTCCCAGGCTTCCTTGGTCAATTGCCGAGGAGAGTTTAACCTGCTATCCCCTCGCAAGAGCTGAACCAAAGGCTCCATATCTTGGTTTGTGATCCCACAAATAAGTCGAATCCAGTTAACGTCTCCTACCAATTTTTGTACATCATTTAATGTTTTAATCTGAATTCTTAATTCAACCTTTTGGAGGGTCACCGACGTTGCAGTGATCATCCACCCCAAGTACCTCCAAGGCGCTTCAGCTTGTATCTTTTCTGGCGCCACTTGCAGCTCACTTTGTCTCAAAAGCTCAACGAGCTCCCCGATCATTTCTTCTGGAATTAATTGATCACCAGCCAACAATATGTCATCCATATAATGATAGATGAAATATTGAGGCCACCTTTTTCTGATTGGCTGTAAAGCCCAATTTACATAAATTTGACATATTGTGGGCGAATTTTTCATGCCTTGTGGCAATACTGTCCAATGATATCTTTGCATGGGTTGTGCCTTGTTTGTACTTGGGACTGAGAATGCAAAATGTTTGGCATCATCTTCATGCAGAGGGATTGTAAAAAAGCAATCTTTGAGATCTATAATCAAAAGCTTCCAATACTTCAGTATCATACAGGGAGATGGTAGCCCTGGTTGCAAGGCTCCCATGTCCACTATACCTTATTGACTTCTCACAAGTCATGTAATAGTCTCCATTTTCCACTTTTCTTTGGAATCACAAAAACAGGTGTGTTCCAAGGACTAGTGATTGGCACAATATGGCCTTTTTCGTCAATGACTCCAGGGAGAACAAAAAGTCCCTACTTTGTTGCTGAAGATCGGATTGTCCTAATAACAAAGCACTCAATCCATATCCTAATGGTCGATTTGCATTAGTCGGGACATCATAAACTGACATGTCCCATAAGGTAACTTCTACTGTTGTTTCCACGTCCATTCCGGTGCTCCCTCTGGTTCGGGCGCTGAGGCTTGCCAAGCAGCCTGGTGGTGCTTCCCCATTTGTGTCGTCGTGTGGGGTGCCTTCGCGCTCGGTCTCCCATTTCCCAATTTCATACCATCCCGATGATACTTTGAACAACATTCTGAGGCTTGATGACCAAAGTTTTGACATCGACCACATGGTGCTCCTGCTGGGCCTATTCCTTGCTGAAAGGGTCCTTGTTGGAAGGATTTATGACCTGTCTCAATCTGCCTAGGTCCTTTCCTTGTGGCCTTGCACGGAGTCTAAAATGGCCTGTTTTTCCACAATTAAAACATTTTTTCTCCCCTTTTCCATTTATAAATGGCTTAATTGCTGCTGCAAAGGCACTTGCGTGTGTTTCTGCCTGATGTGTGGCAGAGTCTACTCTGTTGCAGGCTTCTACCATTTGTACTAACGTTGCTTCTTTTGGCAAAGTTAACAAAATTCTTTTACAATCTACATTGGCATTTTCTACCGCTAAATTCAACAACACTGCTAGTTTTGCCTCTTCATTGGTATACACTTTATTCAAAGCATCTCTCAGACGATCAACAAAAGACATATATGGTTCATCTCTCCCTTGTCTAATTTGAGTATAAGATGGTTGCCTCTTTCCCTCCTCAGGGACTGTTCGCAACGCATTCAACGCTAGTCGCCCAACTAATTGCAAGGCTTCTAAGGGCAGCCGAGCTTGCAATCTAACATCCACAAACGGTCCCTGGCCTGTCATTTGTTCCGTAGTAATGTTCTGGAGTGGATCGCCATCTTGACGCTCCAGGTTTCTCAGGGCTTCTTGCATACAGTTTATACCATCTGTCTGCCCACAATAACCTTTGGGTTGGTGTCAACAACATATCTATCATCTGCCGACAATCCCATGGTGTAAGAATCATTCCCGTGAATATGTTATCTAATAGAGCTTGCGTGAAAGGTGATTGCAAGCCATAATTTTGTACTGCCTTCCGCACTTCCTTAATCAAGTCCCAATGAAATGGGTCCCAGCGATTGGGCCCGTGAGGCTGTACACTAACAGGAAATGTCATCGGTAACTCTGTTTCCTTGTCTTTCATCGCTCCTAAAAAAACGTCTTTCCACCGCTCCCTAGGGTCGCCTTTCATTCTAGGCTCTTGCCTCCCTATAGTCTCTACAACAGGCTCTTCTTCTTCATTGCTGCTATCAGGCAACGGGGGCCGTAAAGGTGGCAGGGGCTCGGCTGAGGGCTTCAAAACTACGGCTTTCAATCGGTTAAGCCTGGGTGGTTTTGGGGGTGGTGAAGCCCGCCCCATCAATCTTTCACACGGGCACACAGGGGAACATTGAGTACATTGTTCTGGGCAGCTTTGTCCCGTCTTGTCCTCACCATATATCATCGTAGATCTGTTTCTCTGACTTATCTAATGCGGCCAGTTCACCCGGTGCATCTGGCACCTCAGGCGGTGCATTCGGAGTCGCTGAAGGTCCTGGACCCTCTGACTCGGTTAAGAAGGGATTGGTTGAAAGCAGTTTAACAGCCTCCTCCACATCAGCTGCAGCTTTTCTCTCTGCCTTTAAGGCTTTTTATGTGGTTAATATCAACTTCCACGCCGTCACTAACTCTGCGGCGGTTTTCTCAATATGCTCCCATAACATTTTTCCTATCTCCTCCCACGTCTCTGCCTTAAACGCCACAGACGGATCGGGGGGGTACCCTTTCTTTCGGCGCCAAATTAGAAGCCTTCTAAGTGTATATTCATCATATTTCAGTCCTCTCTTAGAGAGCATGTGCAGCAGGAGTCTGACTATCGCCCCTTCTTCATGCGATGTGTTCTGCCCCATGCCGCCCCTGTTGCTCACCTCACCTTGCTGGGTGCTTCTCCGTTGCAACGTATTCCTTTTTCTTTTTCCTTGCGTCAGTCCCGCTGACTGCAATTCTTCCAACCGGGCTTCTCCTGTGGCGTCCTCTGCGCTCGACCAGTGTTCAACGATGAGATCCCAGAGATCGTATCACGTGGGGGTCACCAGTTGCGGGAGAAGGATGGACTTCACAACTCTATGAGAGTTATATTCCGAAGCCATTTATTGTCTTGTCTGACTCCAATATATATCATAATTTTCGCTTAGTCACTGCACACACACTCATGATTGGTTACAGCTTGTTACACACACTATTGCAATTGGCTATATACAAAATATCACACGCTGTCCATGCGCCTCTCACACAGTCAGGATTCGCTGCTTGCAGGTGTTCCTGTTTTCCTCGCTTCTTCTTAGTTGTTTATCACAGCTCCTTCTCCTCAAGGCCGAGCCATGCAGATATCGAGCTGTTTACCAGCTTCTCAGTGCCACAGCTCCTTCTCCTTAAGGTCGAGCCGTGCAGATCAACGCCACAGCTCCTTCTCCTTAAGGTCGAGCCATGCAGGGTGATCCCAACAGGCAGTCCCCATGTGCCGTAAGAAGGGCTGGCAGGGAAGACGACCGGCCTGGCTGAACAGGGATATTTTGCTGGGACTCGGGGGAAAAGAGGGGAGTTTACCACCTCTGGAAGAAGGGGCAGGCAACTCACGAAGAGTACAAGGATCTCCTTAGGTCAAGCAGGGACAAAATTAGGAAGGCAAAAGCCCAGTTAGAGCTCAATCTGGCCACAGTTGTAAAGGATAATCAAAAATGCTTCTACAAATATATTAACAACAAAAAGAGAGGCAAGGAGAATCTCCATCCCTTACCGGATGTGGCGGGGAACATTGTCTCCAAGGATGAGGACAAGGTTGAGGTACTTAATGCCTTCTTGCCTCAGTCTTTAATAGCCAGTCCAGGTGTCCGCAGGGTATTCAGCAAAATAACCCCCCCATAATCCAGGAGGAAGCAGTTAAGGACCTGTTAAGCCACCTGGACACCCACAAGTTAATGTGGCCTGATGGGATCCACCCGAGAGTACTGAGAGAGCTGGCGGAGGAGCTTGCCAAGCCACTCTCCATCATTTATCAGCAGTCCTGGTTAACAGGGGAGGTCCCAGATGACTGGAGGCTTGCCAATGTGATGCCCATCTACAAGAAGGGCCGGAAGGAGGATCCCGGGAACTACAGGCCTGTCAGCCTGACCTCTGTACCGGGGAAGATTATGGAGCAGTTCATCTTGAGAGTGCTCACGGGGCATCTGCAGGACAACCAAGGGATCAGGCCCAGCCAGCATGGGTTCATGAAAGGCAGGTCCTGCTTGACCAACCGGATCTCCTTCTATGACCAGGTGACCCACCTAGTGGATGAGGGAAAGGCTGTGGATGTTGTCTCCCTGGACTTTAGTAAAGCCTTTGACAGCGTCTCCCCACAGCATTCTCCTGGAGAAACTGGGGGCTCATGGCTTAGACAGGTGTACTCTTCCCCGGGTAAAGAACTGGCTGGATGGCCGAGCCCAGAGAGTTGTGGTTAATGGCGTTAAATCCAGCTGACGGCCAGTCACAAGCGGTGTTCCCCAGGGCTCGGTTCTGGGACCGGTCTTGTTCAATATCTTTATTGATGATCTGGATGAGGGAATTGAGTGCTCCCTCAGTAAGTTTGCAGATGACACCAAGTTGGGCGGGAGTGTTGATCTGCTGGACGGTAGGAGGGCTCTGCAGAGGGATCTGGACAGGCTGGATCAACGGGCCGAGGTCAACTGTATGAGGTTTAATAAGGCCAAGTGCAGGGTCCTGCACTTCGGTCACAACAACCCCATACAACGCTACAGGCTTGGGGCGGAGTGGCTGGAGACCTGCCCGGAAGAAAGGGACCTGGGGGTGCTGGCTGACAGCTGGCTGAATATGAGCCGGCAGTGTGCCCAGGTGGCCAAGAAGGCCAACAGCATCCTGGCCTGTATCAGAAATAGTGTGGCCAGCAGGAGGAGGGAAGTGATTGTGCCCCTGTACTCAGCCCTGGTGAGGCCACACCTTGAATACTGTGTTCACTTTTGGGCCCCTCACTACAAGAAGGATGTTGAGGTGCTTGAGTGTGTCCAAAGAAGGGCAACAAAGCTGGTGAGGGGTCTGGAGCACAAGTCTGATGAGGAGTGTCTGAGGGAACTGGGGTTGTTTAGTCTGGAGAAGAGGAGGCTGAGGGGAGACCTTATCGCTCTCTACAACTACCTGAAAGGGGATTGTGGTGACGTGGGTGTTGGTCTCTTCTCCCAACTAACTAATGATAGGACGAGAGGAAATGAACTCAAGTTGTGCCAGGGGAGGTTTAGACTAGATATTAGGAAAAATTTCTTCACCGAGAGGGTGGTCAAGCATTGGAACAGGCTGCCCAGGGAGGTGGTGGAGTCACCATCTCTGGAAGTATTCAAAAAATGTGTGGATGTGGCGCTTCAGGACATGGTTTAGGGGACATGGTGGCGTTGGGTTAATGGTTGGATGCGGGAGAAGGATGGACTTCACAACTCTATGAGAGTTATATTCCGAAGCCGTTTATTGTCTTGTCTGACTCCAATATATATCATAATCTTTGTTTAGTCACTGCGCACACACTCATGATTGGTTACAGCTTGTTACACACACTATTGCAATTGGCTATATACAAAATATCACGTGCTGTCCACGCGCCTCTCACACAGTCAGGATTCGCTGCTTGCAGGTGTTCCTGTTTTCCTCGCTTCTTCTTAGTTGTTTATCACAGCTCCTTCTCCTCAAGGCCGAGCCGTGCAGATATCCAGCTGTTTAACAGCTTCTCAGTGCCACAGCTCCTTCTCCTTAAGGTTGAGCCGTGCAGATCAACACCACAGCTCCTTCTCCTTAAGGTCGAGCTGTGCAGGGTGATCCCAACAGTTGGACTTGATGATCTTGAAGGTGCTTTCCAACCTTAGTGATTCTGTGATTCTGTGAAATGGAATCTATACATGTAATAGTCATATGTAGCTACCGTAGCATAAAGTATTGAAAAATTTAATATTGTTAATATATCAATTATCTTTAAATTTACCATACAAAATTTGGATAGGGATATTTAAGTGCATTATCAGGATCTACAGGCCTGTCACTTTGACCTTGATGCAGGGGAGGTGTCATGGTTTAACCCCAGCCAGCAACTAAGCACCATGCAGCTGCTCGCTCACTCCCCCCTCCCTGGCGGGGATGAGGGAGAGAATAGGGAAGAAAGAAAAAAAAAAAAAAGCATGGGTTGAGATAAAGAGAGTTTAATAGGACAGAAATGTAAAGGGAAAATAAATGATAAAAGGTTGCACAAAATAAGTGATGCACAATGCAATTGCTCACCACCTGTCTACTGATGCCCAGCCACTTCCTGAACAGTGGCCCTCCCCCAGCCAACCCCCCAGTATATATACTGACCATGACGTCGTATGGTATGGAATGTCCCATTGGCCAGTTTGGGTCAGCTGTCCTGGCTGTGTCCCCTCCCAGCTTCCCGTGCACCCCCTACCTTCTCGCTGGCAGGCCAGCATGAGAAGCTGAACAGTCCTTGACTGCTTAGCAACAACCCAAAACATCAGTACGTTATCAACATATTTTCATCCCAAATCCAAAACATAGCAGTATACCAGCTACTAGGAAGAAAATTAACTCTATCCCAGCTGAAACCAGGACAGTATCCCCCCCTTATTCTATACTTTCTACATCATGCCCAGGTCCTCCACTTTACAATACATTCTAATTAATCACTACCACTTTCCTTGCCTTTTGGTATATACACACAGATATCACTGCCTTAGTTTATGTGCCATCCCTCTAAAATGTCCGTTGAGTTTATTTAGTCCATGACTTTGTGGTCCATCTGTCAAAAAAGTCTCTCGGGGCGGGAGAGATGGTGTGTGGTGTTGGATTGTTGCATGCTGAAGCCAATTCTAGTTCCATCACCGCTTCTCTTTGTTCATTCTTCATTAATCTGTGTGATTCTTACTATAATACAGTTAATATAGCATATAACGACCATAGTAATGATGACATACAGTATTATATAGCAATTAACATCATATAATTCAAATCATTGACTATTTTCACCCAAAATCAAATCTCCTTGAGGTACACATCGGACTTGCCCATCCTCCCGCATCACCCACCAAGTACACCCAGGTCCTTGAGCAAAAGCAGTCCCACAAATTGGTTTGCCCTTGCCCAAAGCAGGAATAACCCAGACTGTCTTCCCCAGCATATTTTTTACATGCAACACAGTGACTTTATCCCCTTCTACAGTATGTAAGAGTTTCAATTGGGCAGGGCCAGCTCAGCATACAGATCCTCTAGTGTTGACTATCCAGGTGGCTTTTGCTAAACGTGTATCCCAATGAATTTTCCACCACCTGTTGCTTCCAGTGTAGTCTTTAACAGTCCATTCTATCATTCGATTTTCCCAGAGGCTGCTGCATGATACGGGATGTGACATACCCACTCAGTGCCATGCTCTTTGTCCCAGGTGTCTATCAGGTTGTTTCAAAAATGAGTCCCATTGTCCGACTCATTTATTTCTGGGACTGCCATGTCGCCATAAGACTTGCTTTTCAAGGCCCAGGATAGTGTTCCAGGCAGTGGCATGGGGCACGAGATATGTTTCCAGCCATCTGGTGGTTGCTTCCACCACTGTAAGCACATAGCGCTTGCCATGGCAGTTTTGTGGGAGTGTGATATAATCAATCTGCCAGACCTCCCCGTATTTATATTTCAGCTATTGTTCTCCATACCAAAGAGGGTATAACTGCTTGGCTGGCTTGAATGCAGTGCATGTTCCACATTCATGGATAACCGGTGCAATAGTGTCCATGGTCAAGTCCACACATTGATCACAAGCCCATCTATATGTTGCATCTCTTCATAGAATCATAGAATAGTTTGGGTTGGAAGGGACCTTTTAAGGTCATCTAGTCCAACTCCCCTGCAATGAGCAGGGACATCTTACACTAGACCAGGTTGCTCAGAGCCCCGTCCCACCTGACCTTGAATGTTTCCAGGGATGGAGCATCTACCACCTCTCTGGGCAACCTGTTCCAGTGTTTCACCACCCTCACTGTGAAAAATTTCTTCCTTATGTCTAGTCTAAATCTGCCCTCTTTTAGTTTGAAACTATTACCCCTTGTCCTATTTCAACAGGCCCTGCTAAAAAGTCTGTCCCCATCTTTCTTATAAGCCCCCTTTAAGTACTCAAAGGCTGCAATAAGGTCTCCCTGGAGCTTTCTCTTCTGCAGGCTGACCAACCCCAACTCTCTCAGCCTTTCTTCATAGGAGAGGTATTCCATCCCTCTGATCATTTTTGTGGCCCTCCTCTGGACCCTCTCCAACAGGTCCATGTCTTTCCTGTGCTGAGGGCAACGGAGGTGGACACAGTACTCCAGGTGGGGTCTCATCAGAGCGGAGTAGAGGGGCAGAATCACCTCCCTCGACCTCCTGGCCACACTTCTTTGGATGCAGCCCAGGATACAGTTGGCCTTCTCGGCTATGAGCACATGTTGCGAGCTCATGTCCAGCTTTTCATCCACCAGTACCCCCAAGTCCTTCTTGGCAGGGCTGCTCTCAATCCCTTCATTCCCCAGCCTGTATTGATACCAGGGGTTGCCCTGACCCAGGTGCAGGACCCTGCACTTGGCCTTGTTGAACCTCATGACATTCACACAGGCCCATTCCTTGAGCTTGTCCAGGTCCCTCTGGATGGCATCCCGTCCCTCAGCCATGTCAACCGCACCACTCGGCTTGGTGTCGCCTGCAAACTTGCTGAGGGTGCACTCGATCCCACTGTCTATGTCATTGATGAAGATATTAAAGAGTACTTGTCCCAACACAGACCCCTGAGGGACACCGTTCGTCACCGATCTCCATCTGGACATTAAGCCCGTTGACCACTACCCTCTGGATGCGACCATCCAACCAATTCCTCATCCACCCAACAGGCCACCCGTCAAATCCATATCTCTCCAATTTAGAGAGAAGGATGTTGTGGGGGACCATGCCAAAGGCCTTTACAGAAGTCCAGAGAGGCGACATCGGTAGCTCTTCCCTTGTCCATTGATGTAGTCATTCCATCATAGAAGGCCACTAGGTTGGTCAGGCAGGACTTGCCCTTGGTGAAGCCATGCTGGCTGTCTCGAGTCACCTCCCTGTCCTCCATGTGCCTTAGCATAGCTTCTAGGAGGATCTGTTCCATGATCTTTGCAGGCACAGAGGTCATGCTAATAGGTTAGTAGTTCCCAGGGTCCTCCTTGCTACCTTTTTAAAAAATGGGTGCAATGTTTCCCTTTTTCCAGTCACCAGCAGGGACTTCACCTGACTGGCAGGACTTTTCAAATATCATGGAGAGTGGCTTCCTTGATGGCCTGGGGTGTCATGGGCCCACTGATCTATAAATAGTTCTCCCTTATGTTCCCAGTCCAGATCCACCTGAGCCACTTCAATCTTAGCAGCCTGATCCACCTGATGGTTGTTTTGATGTTCTTCAGTGGCCCAACTCTTGGATACATGGGCATCTATGTGGCATACTTTTACAACCAGATTCTCTAGCTGGGCAGCAGTATCTTGCCACAATGTGCCAGCCCAGATGGGTTTGCCTCTGCGCTGCCAGTTGCTCTGCTTCCATTGCTGTAACCACCCCCACAGGGCGTTTGCAACCATCCATGAGATAGAGCGCTGGCCACTTTTCTCGTTCAGCAATGTCTAAAGCCAGCTGGATGGCTTTCTCCTTTGGAAATTGGCTTGATTCACCTTGTCCTTCAGCAGTTTCCAGGACTCGTCGTATAGGACTCTATACAGCAGCCTTCCAACTCCTATGCTTTCCCACAATGCAACAGGATGCATCAGTGAATAGGGTATATTGCTTTTAATTTTCTGGTAGTTTATTATATGGTGGGGCCTCTTCAGCATGTGTCACCTTCTCCTCTGGTGATATTTCAAAATCTTTGCCTTCTGGCCTGTCCATGATCACTTCTAGGATTCCTGGGTGACTGGGGTTTCCTATTTAAGTCCGCTGTGTGATAAGTACAACCCACTTTCTCCACATAGCATCAGTGGTATGATGTGTAGAGGGGACCCTCCCGTTGAACATCCAGCCCAGCACCGGCAGTCGGGGTGCCAGGAAGAGCTGTGTTTCAGTACCAACCACTTCTGAGGCAGCTCGAACTCCTTCATATGCTGTCAATATCTCTTTTTTCAGTTGGAGTATAGCAGGACTCAGATCCTCTGTATCCCCACCTTCAAAACCCTAAGGGTCGACCTTGGGTCTCCCCTGGAGCTTTCTGCCAGAGATTCCTGGTAGTACCGTTCTCCCTGGCTGCAGTGTAGAGCACATTTTTAACATCTTGTCCTGCCCGGACTGGCCCAAGGGCTACTGCATGAACTATTTCCTGTTTAGTTTGTTCAAAGGCTTGTCGTTGCTCAGGGCCCCATTTCAAATCGTTCTTCTTCTGGGTCACTTGATAGAGAGGGCTTACAATCAGACTGTAATTTGGAACACGCATTCTCCAAAAACCCACGACACCTGAGAAAGCTTGTGTTTCTTTTTTGCTAGTTGGTGGGGACATAGCTGTTATTTTGTTGATCACATCCATTGGCATCTGACGACATCCATCTTGCCATTTTATTCCTAAGATCTGGATCTCCTGTGCAGGTCCTTTGACTTTACTTTGTTTTATGGAAAAACTGTGTTGCCCCAGACCATGATGTCATCAATGTTTTGCAGGTGTTCCGGAAATTCACCCTGTTCCAGTGCAGTCTGGATCAGTCCGTGGCAAATGGTAGGGCTGTGTTTCCACCCCTGGGGCACTCAGTTCCAGGCATACTGGACACCCCTCCAAGTGAAAGCAAACTGTGGCCTGCACTCTGCTGCCAAGGGGATTAAGAAAAACGCATTAGCAATATCAGTGGTGGCGTACCACGTGGCTGCCTTTGACTCCAGTTCATATTGAAGTTCTAGTATATCTGGCACAGCAGCACTCAGCAGCATCATAATTTCATTCAGGCCACAATAGTCTACTGTCAGTCTCCACTCTCTGTTAGACTTTTGCAGTGGCCGTATGGGACTGTTAAAGGGTGAGTAATTCTTGGTGATCACTCCTTGGCTCACCAGCTGACAAATCAGCTTATGGATGGGGATCAGGGAATCTCAGGTGGTGCGTTATCACAGTCAATGCACTGTTGTGGTAGCGATCGGCACCTGTTGTTCTTTGACCCTCAGCAACCCCACCACAGAAGGGTCCTCTGAGAGACCAGGCAAGGTGGACAGCTGTTTAATTTCTTCCGTCTCCAAGGCAGCTGTACCAAAAGCCCACCAGTACCCTTTTGGGTCCTTGAAATACCCTCTCCTGAGGTAGTCTATACTCAGGATGCACAGAGCCTCTGGGCCAGTCACAATAGTCGCAATGAGGTGCTTTTGCCACTCATTCTGATACATTTATGTACTTTCTGGAAGTTTATTGATTACATGATTAGTTTAACTTTTCAAGATTTCTTTAGCCTAATAACTGTGTGATTATGTTTAACAACTTGCTTACTCTCATAGTCTTTAGGCTATACTCGCCTCAAGGCTAAGATTTCAGCTATGTGTAAATAATTAATCACAAGGAAAGCGTGCGTGTAGAACCAAGAGGCCTCATGAAACTAAAACAAAGAAGAGTTAAGAGCAAGGACTGAGAGATTAATGAGTACAGAGAAGATATCTTAACCTTGAGAATAGAAACATCCTAGCAGGAGTGCTCAAACAAGGATGATAAGAAAGAATGGCTTGGCTGTACAACAGAAGGGGCAAACATCCAAGGAGAAGAAATTATCCTCAGGAGACCCGTGACCATAAAAAGGAAAAAGGAGTAGGGGGCTAACTCCCCAAATGACCACCTGTCCTGGTTTCAGCCAGGATAGAGCTGGTTTTCTTCACAGAAGCCAGTGTGAGACTGTGTTTTGGATTTGGGATGAGAAACTGTTGATAATGTGCTGATGTTTTGGGTTGCTGCTGAGCAGTCAAGGACAGTCCAGCTTCTCGTGCTGGCCTGCCAGCGAGCAGGCTGGGGGCGCACGAGAAGCTGGGAGGGAGCACAGCCGGGACAGCTGACCCAGACTGGCCAAAGAGATATTCCCTACCATATGACGTCATGCCCAGTACATAAACTGGAGTTGGCCGGGGGGCGGAAATCGCTGCTCGGGGACGGGCTGCCGATCGCCGGGTGGTGAGCAATCTCTGTATTGGGCATCACTTGTTCTTGTACATTCCTTTGTTGGTATTATCATTGTTGTTTCCTTCTTTCTTTCTGTCCTATTAAACCATGTTTATCTCAACCCACAAGGGTTTTTTCCTAATTCTCTCCCCCACCCTACTGTGGGAGGGGGAGTGAGCGAGCAGCTGCGTGGTGCTTAGTTGCCGGCTGGGGCTAAACCACGACACCACCGACGACCACCTGAGACCCTCGCACATGCGTAGTGTAGTTTTGCAATGCCAGCATTACATAAATGTAGTAGATAGGCAGGGAGGCAGAGATTTCTTGGAAAATGTAATGAATATGTATGGCTTGTTACAATAAAAGAAGTGCTTATGAAACTCAAGACAGACACATTTGGCAGAATTATCCCCTGTGTCTTCAGTGCTGCAATAAAGAATACCTGCCTTCTAAAACTTCAAACTAAGTGTTAGAGGGTTTTCTTGCCGGCTTTTTCGGTAACAGTTCCCAGTCAGGCTCACTTTGGCCTCCAATAGTGTCAGCTGTTGTGATTCCCCTGTCACTCCAGAAATACAGATGGGTTCTGCCCCTTTATAGCTTGATGGCGTTAGAGTACACTGTGCACCGGTGTCCACTAGAGCCTTATATTCCTGTGGGTCTGATGTGCCAGGCCATCTAATCCACACAGTCCAATAAACTCGGTTGTCCCTCTCCTCCGCCTGGCTGGAGGCAGGGCCCCTCTAGTTCTGGTCATAGTACCCGTTACTCACTTCTTCTGAATACAAATCAGAAGTCTCTTCATTCAGATTGGAAGTCAGACCAGCCCTTCTCCTCTGTCTTGGAAACTGCTCACTGGAAACTGGAGCAGCAGTTTTCCTGGAAGAACTGCGTTTTCTGATCGTTTCTCCTTGCAACTCACATACCCGTTCCTCTAGAGTCGAGGTAGGTTTTCCATCCCACTTCCTCATGTCTTCTCCATGGTCACACAAGTAAAACCACAGTGGCCCGTGGTGTGTACCTACTATATCCTCTCTCTTGAGCAAAGGAACATTTACTCCTAATAGCTGAGATACTGGGCCGTACAGGTGGGGAGTTGCGGGAGAAGGATGGACTTAACAACTCTATGAGAGTTATATTCCGAAGCCATTTATTGTCTTGTCTGACTCCAATATATATCATAATTTTCGCTTAGTCACTGCGCACACACTCATGATTGGTTACAGCTTGTCCATGCGCCCCTCACACAGTCAGGATTGCTGCTTGCAGGTGTCCCTGTTTTCCTCGCTTCCTCTTAGTTGTTTACCACAGCTCCTTCTCCTCAAGGCCGAGCCATGCAGATATCCAGCTGTTTACCAGCTTCTCAATGCCACAGCTCCTTCTCCTTAAGGTCGAGCCATGCAGGGTGATCCCAACATCTCCCCCTTTTTGTTTTTGTATAAACAAAACCTGATGGATCATTCGCAACCCAAGGACTGTGAGGAAGATGGACCATCTGTACATTCTTGTATCGTCCTGTGCCGCGAACTCAGCCCAGCAGTTGGTAGGTGCCAGCTTTACGTGGGCGTCCCCACGGAGGCAACGGTGGCCTTGCCATACACCGATCCCCCTGCTCTTCGGGAAATCCCGGTATTTATACATTTGCCAAGGAACGAGTTTTGACACACGTGGCCAGCGAGTGTCGGAACACGCCTCGGTTGCCACCTCTCAACACAGGGAGCCTATGGCGTATGTGCCCGCTGGCCAGACGTGCTGCACGCGCCACAGCCATCCCGTCTATTGGTTCGTAGGCTTTGTTCACACGGCATCTTACCATAATCCAGCAGTCACATATCGACTATGCTTAAATTAATAGCAGAATGTTACAAGGCAAACAATTCTAGCTGTACTACTCCTAGCGATAGAAGCTACTTCTAGTGATGGAAAAAGTGCTTGTATAAAGCTATGAAAACCAATATTATATCTTACCAAAGGATTTGTAGTTATAGAGCACTTTGCCTTAAAAGCTCTCCATGTTTGTCTAATGATACTGCTAATTTCAGTGTGATTAATTATTTGCAAATTAGGAACTAGGACGCCCATGGTACAGTCCCCTGACCAGTTCCCGGGCAGCTGTTTCCCAGCCCATTGATCTCCACACAGCCACCATAACCCTTCTGGCAGATTGAAAAGGGATTGCCTGGGGAGGAAAGAGACAGACAGATGGTGTCCTGTCCTGTTTGATTTGCTAATGTTACCCATACATTTTCTTTTGGCTGAGGTGGCATCCAGATTGCGATGACACCTGATAGTGTCAAGATGTGTCTGACGACAACAATGGTGACTGTTCCACCCATGGTTTTACCCATTTTGCGGGTACCCAACGAGTTCCAGAATCTGTAATGACACAAGCATAACCTTGTCCCCAGGTTAGCAGTTGAAAAGGTCCTTCCCACATATTCTTTTCCAAATTTTTAACTTTTACTTGCACATTTTGTGTTAACTCAAACAGACTTCCGGTCATTCCTTTTACATGTTTTATTATGGGAGGTACTGTTTCTCCTTCTGCTAGACGGAAATAATTTAACACATATAAGACTTTATTCAAACGTTCTTGGGGTGGTGTGGTAGCCTCTCCCCCTTTTTGTTTTTGCAATAAACACTTCAGGGAACGATTCATTCGTTCAACAATAGCTTGTCCAGTTGGGGGATGCGGTATTCCAGTAACATGCGTCACTCCCCATTGAGCAAAAAATGGTTGGGTTGACTGGGCTACATAACAAGGACCATTATCGGTTTTAATTTGTAGGGGTATACCATGGGCTGCGAATGCAGCTCGCAAATGCTTTTGTACATGCCTAGTAGTTTCTCCTGTTTGTGCAGTGGCCCAAACTACTGCAGAATAGCAATCAATTGAAACATGAACATATTTAAATCTTCCAAAGTCAGCGACATGTGTCACATCCATCTGCCATAGTTGTAGCGAATGCAATCCTCGGGGACTTACTGTAATCGCGATTCCTGGGCCTATTTGTTGACAATCAGCACAAGTCTGTATAATAGCTCTAGCGTCACCTGCACTTAGATTAAATTGTCTCGCTAAAACTTTGGCAGATTGATGGAAAAAGGCATGAGAGGCTTGTGCTTGACCTAAACGGTCCGGGGCAGGTCCAGCCCATACTGCGGCAGTCAGCCGATCAGCTCTTGCATTTCCTTCCACCAATTCCCCTGGAAGGTTGGTATGGCTGCGTATATGCATAACGTAATAAGGATGTCATCTTTTCTGCAATAAAAACCAAAGCGTTCTAAATTGTTGATATAGCTGTTCCTGTTGTACTTGTCTGAGGATTGAACCTTCCAATCTTTGGAGTACTCCAGCTACATATAAAGAATCAGTAATTATATTCACAGGTTCTTCAGACCATAATTTAAAGGCTTCAATTGCTGCCTGTAGTTCTACCTTTTGAACTGATCCTGGCACGACAAGTACCTGTTCTTTCCATTCTCCGTGCTCTCGCCATACTATTGCTGCCTTGCCTCTTTTCCCACCACCATCCATAAATACTGTAGCACCTTGAACTGGATGTTGACTACACTTTGATTTTTCTCCTACTTCATGGTTTTTAAAAAAGGTAAACATTTTGTGTGATGGATAATGAATCTGAATGTCACCTTCAAATCCTGCTAATGCAGTTTGGAAGGGAACAGAGTGCTGCAAAGCCCAAGTCAAATATTCTTGTTGTAATGGTATTAAAATCGTTTTTGGGTCCTTTGCTGATATATCAATAATTCTGTTGCACCCTTTCATAATCAATTTTGCAAAACACTCTGCTTTTGTGGTGATGGTTTTTCTCTGCTGCTGAGGCAAAAAGACCCACTCTAAAATTCTCAATGGGTCCGTTTTTGATTCTAGCTTTGTTATCCACTGTATTATAAGCGCATAGGGATGTCGCTCGTGATTGCTTACTGCCAAAGTGATCCCCTATTGAGGGGTCTATCCTAGAACTAAATGTTTGAGTTAGTTACCTTTTCAGAAATGTTTGCTACTGCTTCCCGGGCTTCCTTGGTCAATTGTCGAGGAGAGTTTAACCTGCTATCCCCTCGCAAGAGCTGAACCAAGGGCTCCATATCTTGATTTGTGATCCCACAAATAGGTCGAATCCAATTAACGTCTCCTACCAATTTTTGTACATCATTTAATGTTTTAATCTGAATTCTTAATTCAACCTTCTGGGGGGTCACCGACGTTTCAGTGATCATCCACCCCAAGTACCTCCAAGGCGCTTCAGCTTGTATCTTTTCTGGCGCCACTTGCAGCCCACTTTGTCTCAAAAGCTCAACGAGCTCCCCGATCATTTCTTCTGGAATTAATTGATCACCGGCCAACAGTATGTCATCCATATAATGATAGATGAAATATTGAGGCCACCTTTTTCTGATTGGCTGTAAAGCCCAATTTACATAAATTTGACACATTGTGGGCGAATTTTTCATGCCTTGTGGCAATACTGTCCAATGATATCTTTGCATGGGTTGTGCCTTGTTTGTACTTGGGACTGAGAATGCAAAATGTTTGGCATCGTCTTTATGCAGAGGGATTGTAAAAAAGCAATCTTTGAGATCTATAATCAAAAGCTTCCAATACTTCGGTATCATACAGGGAGATGGTAGCCCTGGTTGCAAAGCTCCCATGTCCACTATAACCTTATTGACTTCTCGCAAGTCATGTAATAATCTCCATTTTCCACTTTTCTTTGGAATCACAAAAACAGGTGTGTTCCAAGGACTAGTGGTTGGCACAATATGGCCTTTTTCTAGCTGTTCTTTTACCAAATCTTCCAGGTGGGCGACCTTTTCTGCGGTCAGCGGCCATTGATTTACCCACACTGGATCATCGGTTTTCCATTCCAGTTTGAGCACAGGTCGCGTTTCAATGGCCGCTACCGAAAACCCTGCGGATCGCTAGAGAGTGATACATTCATTTGACTCAGTACATCCTGCCCAAGCAAACTTAATGGTAATGCGGCTACATAGGGTCATACTGAACACACTAGCCCGTCTGGATTTTCACAGGTTAGAGTTGTTACGCTCTGTTGTGTTGCAGAAAACCCACCGACCCCTACAAGTCCGTGAGCTGGAGACTGAGCCAGCCAGCCTGGTGGCCACTCTCGCTGACTGATTATGGTCACATCAGCTCCTGTATCCACTAACATATCGATGGTCCATTGTCGCGGTCACACGGTGGGGTCAGGATGCCTAAACTTCATTTTCAAAGTTGGTTTTCTTCTGATCCTAATGGTCCATTCGCGTTAGTCGGGACATCATAAACCGACATGTCCCATAAGGTAACTTCTACTGTTGTTTCCATGTCCATTCTGGCGCTCCCTCTGGTTTGGGCGCTGAGGCTTGCCAAGCAGCCTGGTGGTGCTTCCCCATTTGTGTCGTCGTGCGGGGTGCCTTCATGCTCGGTCGCCCGTTTCCCAATTTCATACCATCCCAATGATACTTTGAACAACATTCTGAGGCTTGGTGACCAAATTTTTGACATCGACCACATGGTGCTCCTGCTGGGCCTATTCCTTGCTGAAAGGGTCCTTGTTGGAAGGATTTATGACCTGTCTCAATCTGCCTAGGTCCTTTCCTTGTGGCCTTGCGCTGAGCTCTAAAATGGCCTGTCTTTCCACAATTAAAACATTTTTTCCCCCCATTTCCATTTATAAATGGCTTAATTGCTGCTGCAAAGGCACTTGCGAGTGTCTCTGCCTGATGTGTGGCAGAGTCTACTCTGTTGCAGGCTTCTACCATTTGTACTAACGTTGCTTCTTTTGGCAAAGCTAACAAAATTCTTTTACAATCTACATTGGCATTTTCTACCGCTAAATTCAACAACACTGCTAATTTTGCGTCTTCATTGGTATACACCTTATTCAAAGCATCTCTCAGATGATCAACAAAAGACATATATGGTTCATCTCTCCCTTGTCTAATTTGAGTATAAGATGGTTGCCTCTTTCCCTCCTCAGGGACTGTTCGCAACGCATTCAACGCTAGTCGCCCAACTAATTGCAAGGCTTCTAAAGGCAGCCGAGCTTGCAATCTAACATCCACAAACGGTCCCTGGCCTGTCATTTATTCCATAGTAATGTTCTGAAGCGGATCGCCGTCTTGATGCTCCAGGTTTCTCAGGGCTTCTTGCATACAGAGTTTATACCATCTGTCTGCCCACAATAACCTTTGAGTTGGTGTCAACAACATATCTATCATCTGCCAACAATCCCATGGTGTAAGAACCATTCCCGTGAATACGTTATCTAATAGAGCTTGCGTGAAAGGTGATTGCAAGCCATAATTTTGTACTGCCTTCCGCACTTCCTTAATCAAGTCCCAATGAAATGGGTCCCAGCGATTGGGCCCGTGAGGCTGTACACTAACGGGAAATGCCATCGGTAACTCTGTTTCCTTGTCTTTCATTGCTCCTAAAAAAAGGTCTTTCCACCGCTCTCTAGGGTCGCCTTTCGTTCTAGGCTCTTGCCTCCCTATAGTCTCTACAACAGGCTCTTCTCCTTCGTTGCTGCTATCAGGCAACGGGGGCCGTAAAGGTGGCAGGGGCTCGGCTGAGGGCTTCAAAACTACGGCTTTCAATCGGTTAAGCCTGGGTGGTTTTGGGGGTGGTGAAGCCCGGCCATCAATCTTTCACACGAGCACACAGGGGAGCATTGAGTACGTTGTTCTGGGCAGCTTTGTCCCGTCTTGTCCTCACCATATATCATCGTAGATCTGTTTCTCTGACTTATCTGATGCAGCCGGTTCACCCTCAGGAGGTGCATTCGGAGTCGCTGAAGGTCCTGGACCCTCTGACTCGGTTAAGAAGGGATTGGTTGAAGGTGGTTTAACAGCCTCCTCCATATCAGCTGCAGCTTTTCTCTCTGCCTTCAAGGCTTTTAATGTGGTTAATATCAACTTCCACGCCGTCACTAACTCTGCGGCGGTTTTCTCAATATGTTCCCATAACATTTTTCCTATCTCCTCCCACGTCTCTGCCTTAAACGCCACAGACGGATCGGGGGGGTACCCTTTCTTTCAGCTCCAAATTAGAAGCCTTCTAAGTGTATATTCATCATATTTCAGTCCTCTCTTAGAGAGCATATGCAGCAGGAGTCTGACTATCGCCCCTTCTTCATGCGATGTGTTCTGCCCCATGCCGCCCCGGTTGCTCACCTCACCTCGCTGGGTGCTTCTCCGTTGCAACGTGTTCCTTTTTCTTTTTCCTTGCGTCAGTCCCGCTGACTGCAATTCTTCCAACCGGGCTTCTCCTGTGGCGTCCTCTGCGCTCGACCAGTGTTCAACGATGAGATCCCAGAGATCGTATCACGTCGGGGTCACCAGTTGCGGGAGAAGGATGGACTTCACAACTCTATGAGAGTTATATTCCGAAGTCGTTTATTGTCTTGTCTGACTCCAATATATATCATAATTTTTGCTTAGTCACTGCGCACACACTCATGATTGGTTATAGCTTGTTACACACACTATTGCAATTGGCTATATACAAAATATCACGCGCTGTCCATGCGCCTCACACAGTCAGGATTCGCTGCTTGCAGGTGTTCCTGTTTTCCTTGCTTCTTCTTATTTGTTTACCACAGCTCCTTCTCCTCAAGGCCGAGCCGTGCAGATATCCAGCTGTTTACCAGCTTCTCAATGCCACAGCTCCTTCTCCTTAAGGTTGAGCCATGCAGGGTGATCCCAACAGGGAGTAGGATCTATTCTCCTTGAGTTGCTGAACCAGTTCCTCCACAGCTGAGGGAGGAGGGGAGGTGTCCTTCTTATTGCTGCAGTTGGCCAGCCAATTCATCCACCGTTTGTCCCTCTCTGTCTTTCCAGGTCATTATTGCCGATGAGTTGGCATACAATGATGGTGGGCTCCGTACAAACTTCCACCACATGGGTCACGTGCAATTGACTTTTTCTGGATCTTTGGATAACTACTTGTTGTTCAGGTCATCATAAATCACCTCCAGCACAGCTAATTCCCTTAGGTCATGGAGCACAAACTTTTTATTATGTCCCCTTCAGGAGCTGAAAGATAACCATCTGGGTTAACTATGCCAGAATACACCCTTGGTTACTCATTATGAGATTAGCTATGACCCAATAATTGGACAATTGTTTCTTTAAAAAAGAAAGCGATAATAATCTGAAATGCAGAATAAAATGTCTGTTTGTGTGATGATGGGGTAATTATTCTACTCTATGGATAATTCCAAGTTCCCTAATCTACTAAGTAGCCTACCTTTTAATATATTTGCCACAGTTGGTAGCTAGCCCATAAAATTCTGTTCAGTTGAGCAATCAGCTTTCCACCTGAATATGACATGCTCATGAAATAATTAGAAACAAACAGGTTCCTACTCTTCAACTGAGATGATTGTTTTAAAACCTGTGACTATTATACTGTCTATAGCACTATAGATTCTCCAGTTCAAAGACCACTATGTATGTATCCTTGTTCCAGTATAAGAGGTTTGTGGGTTTTTTGGTTTTTTTAATGAAAGAATTAAACTGTTTCCTAAATGACAAAAACCACATTGAAAAAAGACACTCCATCTGCTGAAGTAAATGTTTTTATAGAGGGTTACAGAATTGCAAATAAATTTAGCTCAACTGACAGTGCAGGAAACTGGACAAAATAAAAAAAGATGCTGTTATTTCAAAGGCATTATTTAAGCAGTCCTTCCTACTGGGTGATCTCTACCTGTTGCTCTTTAGGTCATTGCTAAAATGATTATTCTTATTTTGTAGCTAATAACTTGTGCAAGCCAATTAAGTCATCATTTTTTGCCCACACCAAGATGTTATTTCCCAGTGTTTTCAAAATGCTATGCATGTTCTCCACTGTATGTCAATGATTTGTTTGAAATTGCAGCCAGTATGCTGATATTCCACTAGTAATCCTCAGTTGTCAGCTCATCTGGAAGAGAACCATTCTGCAGTTCACTTGCCTATCTTATCTTAATCATTCCTAGGTTGCCTTAGAATTTGCATAAAGGCTTCTTTTTCCAAACTCGAGATCTCTCCCTTTCCTCAAAGTACGGTCAGAGGCACAAAAAGCAAATCCAATCTCCTTTTACTAAAGAGTTTGAATTTGGCTCCTGCTCTGACAGTAGCGCTCTCCTTGCCCACATGCCCTTTCCTATGCAGTGGCCCTGACTTGTCATGCCACTTAGAGCTTGCCAATGTGCAGGTCTTGTCAGCTAAGAAGTTCCTTGATTGTTCCTTTTCCAGGGATATTGTACTAAACTCTACAGTCTCTGGAGTAGCACCCTGTCATGTTTAATTAAAAGAGGGAATTGTTACAAAAAAAGATTATAACTGAGTTGAAATAAAAATACAGTATACCATGTTTTGGTCTTTTGATGTATAAAACACCTGAAGTTTAAAGTAATCATATCTTACTTGCATAGGTATGTTTTCCTTCTGGGTGAATGTTGTCTTTCCTAATCTTGATTTATTTTTCAACATTATTTTTCAAATAGTGCAAATAAAAAAAGATTTAAGTGGAATGGCTTTTGTATCGTATTAGTAAAGTATGTAAAGATCTGATCTAAAAATGTAATTTCCCAACTCAATTACAGAAGAAGATAAGCATGTAGTAATGCTGAGTACTTTGTTTACTAACTTGTTAAAATTTTTTTTCCATTCAGATACCTCAAGAGACATATGCATCTGACCAGTCTCAGTCTCTACTGCAGTGAGTATAATACATCACGCAGAAATTTCAGTCAGGAATACTGTAATTAAACCATTCCCTTATACCTCCATTTGTATGTTATTTTATTCCCAGTGTTCTATTGTGAAGCAGTTTTCTTGTTTGCTTAGTGAAAAATGTATATTTATGTCAGAGGTAATTCTGTGTTCAATATGGGTCAAACTGTACCTGTATTTGTTTTTATCGATGATATTACCTTTAATGGTATTAAGGACGTAAGCAACAGGAATGACCATAAACGACTCAGGGAAAACCATTAGACAAATAAACAAAAATTTGTTTTAAAAAAATAATTATTAGACCTTTTGTTCTTAGAAACAATGGAAGGATTTCAGTAAAAGATGGATTTATGAGAGAAATACAGAAATAAGTAATAAAAAATAGGAAGGGGCATTTTTTTAACTTGGAGAATGAATGTAGAAACATAGCTAGCTCAACTTAGGAAATCTGGAAGTCCTAGATATTGTGTATCCTTGTAAATTGGAGAAGTATGCCTCTAAAATAGAATCATAGTATCGTTTAGGTTGGAAAAGACCTTTAAGATCATCAAGTCCAACCGTTAATAACTGCAGTTGTTTCCACAAATAATTGTAAGTACAAAACTGCATAAATAAATTCAAACTACTTTAGAAATTTTCTTAAGTTGAGCAGATTACAGTTCTTTCTGAATAAGAACTTTTTATTGTATTATTAAATCCTAGGGGTTGGATAAACTGTGCATTGCTTACTGAAAATATTTCTAAGCCTGTTTTTTCACTAAATACTGCAGTAGAGGGACAGCAAAATAATTCTCTAGGTATATTGTATTTTGTACAAAACTGAAAGTTGCTCTAGCTGTGGCAAAATCATTTGAGAAGCTGAAGATGAGTATCTGTTTAGTTCTATTTAGAATCTGACTATATGTGGCCTTTATAACTGTTTAGTTTTCATAGTTGTTTTGGAATATAAGTTATGTTTTTGTAAGTATTCTGTTAGGATTGTTTGAAGAAATAACTGTTTTCCCAAGCCCGTGGTATATTTCCAACTTAAAATGATTTAATTCCTGTGGAATTTTCTGATGAAAGTTACAGGCCACATGGTACATGGTGCCATATGGATGTATAAGGTAAGCATGGATGTAACAGTCATTGAGGGTTCCTACATGCTTCTTACTAACATATCCAAGAATCAAAGATGTCTCTAAGAAAGGAGAAGAAAAAATGCTATTGGTCCTTCCCCAGATCTGTCTGTCACCTGCTGCTACTTCAGTTGTACTTCTGTTCATCTGTGCTCCCAGCAGTGCAGGACTGCCCCATCTGTTTTGCTGGCTCCCTGTTTGAGCAAATTTTTGCTAACCCAATAGAAAACCTATTTATATATTTCTGGTTAGTTTTCATTAAGCTGTGCATCAAATCAGTTTCCCAGGGAGTCCCATGAATGTCTAAATAGGGTGATGGGAGAAGGGGGTGTGGGACCAGCCCTTTTCAGAGGCAGTAGATTATTGGATTGTATTAGCTATATTGTCTAATTATATTGTAATTACAGAGGGCAGGGGATAGGTCTCATCCTCTGAAATGGGTGGCAATTCCATTTGCTGATAGTCTTTGAAAACACAGGGCGCTCAATCACAGTTAAGAAATGTGACAAAATAGCCCTGGAATATAATTTGGTGACTGACAGAGCCTAACTAAAAAACTTATTGTCAGTTCCACTTAGGGAACATGAGTATAGTAATTTTTAAGAATTTTTGAAACTTAAGCCTTAATCAGGAAATGAGGCCATTTTATTAGAGATTATAACTTTCAGAAGAGAAATTCAGTGATAGTATGACTGAAATATTTGTTTGCTCTCCTAGATTTAGATATCAAAGCGATTGGATTTCAGAAAGAATCAGAAGAGAAGGTTAGTGTATTTTTACAACTGAGTGTATATAAAATATAATTTAACTGAATTAGCATTAGGGAATATTTTACTGAAAAATACCAGGTTCTTTCATTTTAAAAAGCAGGCACATAGGTGTTGAAACCAACACTGAGCGCATTAGTTGAAAACAACTTAAGAGCTAACCTTTATTCAGTTTTCTGCTTTTTGAGTAGGAACTACAGTTATTAAGCTTGCAGGGCACAAGGGTAGAAGCATAGCAGTAACAGTGAAGTATGAAAGACATCACCATGACACAGAATTTATAAGTTCTATGACTTAAGCTAAAGTAGTGAAGACTTTTAGTAGCTTAAAACACATTGGCCACCAATGAAAATTATGGGAGAGGCATTAGGAAGGTCTTTGAGGAGGAACAGAGTATCTGTGACTGTCCTTTTAGAACTAATGACTCACTTGTGGCCAAAAATAGGTAGTATCAGTCCTTTGTTACATCTCTTTGGTAATCCTAAAGCTGCTCATGAGTGACAGGCTTCACTGCTGATCAGGAAAAAGTGAGGGAATAGCTTTGGAGCTGCCTTTTCCCCTATTTGTCAGCTCCTTTCTCGGTGATTTTGAATCGAGGATGATTCCACTCCAGTGTGAACCTGTCTAATTGAGTATTGCAAGGTACTGCTCATTTTCCTTGACAGGTGTTTCTGCTGCTTCCTTTGGGCCAGAACTAGCATTTTTGTTTTACCTCCAGTGTGAAGTCAGTTTTGGGGAACAACTGTCAGATGTTTTTCAATTTTTTCAGTTGGCTTAGTTTTCAGCCAGGTTATCTTTTCAAGCCAGCTCCCCAGAAGATTAGATAAGTGCTGATGCAGTGCAAGAGAGGATGTGGAAATGCATAGCTGAAGGCAAGTGGAAGGATGGGGACTGTACCAAGATTAATTTAGATAAGCTTAATGCAGTCTGAATGTTACAAATGTAGCTCACAAATACTGATTATTTTAGTAATTTTCTGCTTGCAAGCACTGCTTTTGCACGTAAAAGAAAGAAAACCTTGGAGGGAAGAGGGAATTCCCTGACAGCTTTCAGAAAACACAGTAGCAAAAATTCAACAATATATCAACATGAAACATCCAACCCAGAAATATATTGAGCAAGAATTTAAGGTTCTGCAGCCACCAACATAAACATCCAGTAGTCAAATGTTCCCTTGATTCCCCTCCACTTCCCCTCTCCCCTTTTTCCTTACAACACTCTCTCCAACCTTGGTCTGCAGTCAGTGAAGGACTTGAGCAGATTTCTCTCTAGTTAGCAGAGGAAGTGCTGGCAGAATTTCATGAAGGGGTTCTTGGCCTTTGCCTCTGTATCGTCTGTCTTTATGCTATTGTCTGCAACCACAATGCTACTTGTGTCTGCTCTGCTATCTCTGCATTGTTATCTGCTTTTGTTGTCCCTCCGAGGCACAGTGCCCTCTTTGTGCTTTTTGATTTTTAGTCCAGTACAACCCTGACCAGTTCATTGCTTTCAGGTCCATGGATTTTGAATAAAGAAAATCTCATTGAAATTTGCTCTGTTGCTGTTTCTGCAACAAAAAGTAACTGCTATTACCAACTCCTATTGCAATGTCAAGGACAGTTGTGAGGATTTCTGCAGCACTGGTGACATGAACTGCATGGGTCCTAGAGAAACAAGAGGATCTTACTGGGTACATGTAATGCTTGGTGCCATCTGCAGATTCTTAGGAAACCTCCATTTAACTTACAGCAGGATACCAGTTTCAGTATTCCTTCTCTGACATTCCAGTGTGGAGCAATTTACATCAATATGCAGAGTAATTATCTGCTGAAATAACCTGCTTAATGCAGAGACCATAGATAGCATTATCACTGTTTTATCTAGTGCCATAGGTTTGACCTATTAAAAAAAAAGTTAGAATACGATATAAATCAATTTTAATTTTCTCTTTTAAGGGAGCCTGATTAAGGTTAATGTTGGGGAAAAACATTGGGGAACCCCCTCCTTGCCCACCTCGCCTCCCCTCGCTCTGGATGTGGAAGGCCAGTCCATGAATGATGTGGACGATGGTCCAGCTACACTGGAGGTGCTGCCAAGGTCAGAAAGGCCTACCCCCCATATCACGGCCACCTCCACAAGGAAGAAAAGATGGGTTATAGTTGTAGGAAACTCCCTTCTGAGGGGAACTGAAGGTCCAATATGCCAGACAGGCCCTCCTCTTAGGGAAGTCTGCTGCCTCCCTGGGGCCCAGGTTAAGGACGTCACTAGGAAACTTCCCAGCCTTGTACAGCCCTTAGACTACTACCCATTACTGCTCTTCCATGTGGGTGGAGATGAAGCCACAACTCATAGTGCAAGGGTGATCAAAAGAGACTTCAGGGCCTTGGGACAGTTGGTAAGGGAATCTGGAGCACAGGTTATTTTTTCCTTCCTCCTTCAAGTTGTGGGCAGCAACATAGGAAGAAACAGACGGGCCCAGTCTATTAATACATAGCTCCGTGACTGGTGTCACCGCCACAGTTTCATGTTTTTCAATAATGGGATGGCATACATGGCACCAGGCTTGATGGCATCGGATGGGATTAACCTTTTTCAAAAGTGGAAGAGGGTCTTTGCTGGCAAGCTAGCAAGGCTTATTTGACAAGGCTTTAAACTAGACTTGAAGGGGGAGGGGGATAATATCAGGCTTGCCCATGACAAACTGTGGGATGACACGCCAAGGTTAGAAGGATGGGGTGCTATCAAGGGCCCTCAGCCTGTTGCTCTGAGACATGCTCGCTACACTACAGCACACTTGAAGTCTTACGGAGATGAGCCAGGGGCTCCTGAGGTAATAGGAGCCAACAGGGAAATACCTCAAAGGAATTAAGGGGTGTTCCTCTAAAAAAGGTCACATGGCAGACAGCCCAGCTGAAGTGCCTCTACACCAATGCATGCAGCATAGGCAACAAACAGGAGTTGGAAGCCATTGTGCAGCTAGAAAGCGACGACCTGGTTGCTATTACTGAAACTTGGTGGGACAAATCCCACAACTGGATTGCAGCTATCAATCGCTACAGGCTGTTCAGAAGGGACAGGCGAGGAAGGAAGGGCAGAGGCATTGCCCTCTACATCAAGAAACGGATAGAGTGTGAAGAGCTGCCTCTGAAGAATAGCCACAAACAGGTTGAAAGCTTATGGGTAAGAACCAGAAACCAAGGCAACAAAGGGAACCTTGTGGTTGGTGTCTACTACAGGCCGCCCGATCAAAGGGAGTCTATTGATGAAGCCTTCTTACTTAAGCTACAGGAGGCATTGCACTTGCAGGCTCTCATCCTGCTGGGGGACCACACCGACATCTGCTGGAAAAGTAGTATGGCGAGCTGCAGGCAATCCAGGAGACTCCTGGAATGCATTGAGGATAACTTCCTAAGCTAGGTAATAGACAGCCCTACCAGAGGGGATGCGATACTGGACCTGTTGGTCACCAACGAGCTAATTGGTGATGTGAAGACTGGAGGCAGCCTGGGCTGCAGTGATCACGCACTGGTGGAATTCGCAGTCCTGAGGGATATGGGGCAGGCGAAGAGTAAAGTCAGGACCCTGAATTTTAGGAAAGCAAACTTCCAGCTCTTCAGGGAGTTAGTCAATAGGGCCCCCTGGGAAACTGCCCTCAGGGACAAGGGAGCAGAACAGAGCTGGCAGATCTTTACGGACACTTTCCATAGAGCGCAAGAGCTCTCGATCCCCAGGTGTAAGAAATCAGGAAAGGAAGGCAAGAGGCCAGCATGGCTGAGTGGAGACCTGCTGGTCAAACTAAAGGGCAAGAAGGAAATGCACAGGCAGTGGAAGCAGGGATAGGTATCCTGGGAAGAGGACAGGGATGCTGCCCGTTTATGTAGGGATGGGGTCAGAAAGGCCAAGGTATGGCTGGAGCTGAACTTGGCAAGGGATGCAAAGAATAAGAAGGGCTTCTACAGGTATGTTAGCGAGAAAAGGAAAGTCAAAGAAAGGGTACCCCCCTTGATGAGCAAGACTGGCAGACTGGCAACAACGGATGAGGAGAAGGCTGAGGTACTTGATGACTTCTTTGCCTCAGTCTTCACTGGCAGTCTCTCTTCCCACACCTCTCGAGGGGATGGACTGCAAGACAGGGACTGGAGGAGCGAAGTCCCTCCGACTGTAAGAGAAGATCAGGTTCGAGACCACCTGAGGAACCTGAACATTCACAAGTCTACTGGACCTGACAAGATGCATCCCAGAGTCCTGAGGGAATTGGCTGATGTAGTTGCCAAGACTGTCTCCATGATATTTGAACAATCCTGGCAGTCAGGTGAAGTCCCTGCTGGTGACTGTAAAAAGGGAAACATTGCACCCATTTTTAAAAATGGTAGCAAGGAAGACCCTGGGAACTACTGACCTGTCAGCCTCACCTCTGTGCCTGGGAAAATCATGGAACAGATCCTCCTAGAGGGGAGGCCAGGGAGGTGATTTGAGACAGCCAGGATGGCTTCACCAAGGGCAAGTCCTGCCTGACCAACCTAGTAGCCTTCTATGATGGAATGACTACATCAATGGACAAGGGAAGAGCTACCGATGTCACCTCTTTGGACTTTTGTAAGGCCTTTGACACGGTGCCCCACAACATCCTTCTCTCTAAATTGGAGAGATGTGGATTTGATGAGTGGCCTGTTGGGTGGATGAGGAATTGGTTGAATGGTCGCATCCAGAGGGTAGTGGTCAATGGCTCAATGTCCAGATGGAGATAGGTGATGAGTGGTGTCCCTCAGGGGTTCGTACTGGGACAAGTACTGTTTAATATCTTCATCAACAACATAGACAGTGGGATCAAGTGCACCCTCAGCAAGTTTGCAGATGACACCAAGCTGAGTGGTGCGGTTGACACACCTGAGGGATGGGATGCCATCCAGAGAGGCCTGGACAAGCTCGAGGAATGGGCCTGTGTGAATCTCATGAGGTTCAACAAGGCCACATGCAGGGTCCTGCATCTGGGTCGAGGAAACACCCGGTATCAATACAGGCTGGGGAATGAAGGGATTGAGAGCAGCCCTGCCGAGAAGGACTTGGGGGTACTGGTGGATGAAAAGCTGGACATGAGCTCGCAACGTGCGCTCGCAGCCCAGGCCAACCATATTCTGGGCTGCATCCAAAGAAGTGTGGCCAGTAGGTCGAGGGAGGTGATTTTGCCCCTCTGCTCTAGTGAGACCCCACCTGGAGTACTGCGTCCAGCTCTGGAACCCTCAGCACAGGAAAGACATGGACCTGTTGGAGCAGGTCCAGAGGAGGTCCACAAAAACGTTCAGAGGGATGGAACACTTCTCCTAAGAGGATAGGATGAGAGAGTTGGGGTTCAGCCTGGAGAAGAGAAGGTTCCAGGGAGACCTTATTGCAGCCTTCCAGTATTTAAAGGGGCCTATAAGAAAGATGGGGACAGACTTTTTAGCAGGGCCTGTTGAAATAGGACAAGGGGTAATGGTTTTAAACTAAAAGAGGGTAGATTTCGACTGGACATAAGGAAGAAATTTTTCACCATGTGGGTGGTGAAACACTGGAACAGGTTGCCTAGAGAGGTGGTAGATGCCCCATCCCTGGAAACATTCAAGGTCAAGTTGGACGGAGCTCTGAGCAACCTGATCTAGTTGAAGGTGTCCCTGCACACTGCAGGGGGGTTGGACTAGATGACTTTTAATGGTCCCTTCCAACCTGTTGTGAATGGATAGTTTAGGCTGCTTAAAGAAGCACCACCAAAGATATCAGAAAGCGAATGATTTTAATATAAATTTGTAAAAAGCGTGACAACAGAATTTGATGGCAAGGTTCACTCTATTACTTATTCAGCATGGAAAAGTTATACAGAAAGAAACCAAATTTCAATTAAATTGGAACGATTTACTCATGTATCGAATTGAGTTAATGTGTATATTGAGGAGAGAAAGTAGGGGAGACCCTCCCATTGAGTCATGAGTTTCAGAGTGGACCGAAATGCACCCCTAGTCCCAGACTTGGTCAATGGTTTATGACTAAGGTTAGGTAAGGGAAGTAAAGGAATGCCCTCCTGTTGAGTCACGAGGTTCAGAGTGGACCCCCTTGCTTTCTAAACTCCTTCTCAGAAAGGAGTCTAGGTGCAGATGAATCCACTTCTAGTCCCAGACTTGGTCAACGGTTCATGACTAAATGGACAGAGTATCGGGGATTCTGGTGTAGTGATATACGTTGTGCTTGGTGTAACTTTAGGATGGCAAGAATCTAATACAAAACAACAACGATCAAATTCACTAACAATATTGAGATAAAATCACAGTATCGAATCATATAAAACTTAGCAGCATAATCAACTTAAACTTACTAAGATTCCTTAAACACACACACATATAGGTGTAGAGATAGAGACACATAAAGAGATATAAAGATATGTACAAAGGTACCTATTAAATATGCCCCTCAAATTCAGTCAAATACATCGAATGCTTTGCATTGCTCAACGGGTACACAGTCGAGCCTCTGAGTTGATTGTGAACTTGGGGGTTCACGGACTCTGAGAGGCGTCCCACTCAGAGGGAGGTGCTGGTCGCAGCCTGCCTGCAGTCCAGGAGAGCTCAAAGGGTCTCACTTGGGACCACTATTTATAGGACTGGGAGATGATTGACTTTAGGCATCAGTGAGTTTCCACAATCCAGGCAGGTGGTTTCTCAAGTTTTAGTGGTAAGGCTGCCAGGACTGGAGATAATTGATTAGTTCTGTTCTTGTTCTGTACCTTTTTTAGGCGATCAGTTCCTGATATACTCAGTGCCATTCTCCTCCTTGGCTACACAAGAGTGCTTGGTACGGTTGAGGGGCTCTCAACTGCCAAACCATTTGTTCAGAGGCCAAGGCTTGTCAGGCAACTTAGAGCAGCCCAGGTACAAGGCGAAATGGCGGGGGGGGGGAGTGCACCACCACACAACCCAAACTATTCTATGATTCTAAAAAACAGTACTTGCTAAAATTTAGCAAAGGCAATTTTGAGACCAGCATAGGAAATTGTACATATCTTGTAGCAAACATGCTTACATGGTGTCCTGGTTTCAGCCAGGGTAGAGTTAATTTTCTTCATAGAAGCTAGCGTGAGGCTATGTTTTGCATTTGGGATGAGAAAATGTTGATAAGGTGCTGATGTTTTGAGTTGTTGCTAAGTAGTCAAGGACAGTCCAGCTTCTCATGCTGGCCTGCAGCGAGCAGGCTGGAGGTGCACGGGAAGCTGGGAGGGGACACAGCTGGGACAGCTGACCCAGGCTGGCCAAAGAGATATTCCCTACCATATAACGTCATGCTCAGTATATAAAGCTGGGACAAAGAAGAAGGAAGGGGTGGAGGGACGTTCGGAGTTATGGCGTCTGTCTTCCCAAGAAACCATTACGAGTGATGGAGCCCTGCTTCCCTGGAGATAGCTGAACACCTGCCTGCCCATGGGGAATAGTGAATGAATTCTTTGTCTTGCTTCGCTTGCGTGCGCGGCTTTTGCTTTACTTATTAAACTGTCTTTATCTCAAACCATGAGTTTCCTCACTTTTACTCTTCCGATTCTCTCCCCCGTCCCACCGTGGGGGAGTGAGTGAGCGGCTGCATGGGGCTTAGTTGCCGGCTGGGGCTAAACCACGACACATGGTCAACTATCCCTTGTCTCAGGACAAAGAAAAAAACCTGAATTCCCCTGGGCTATTAATTTTTGAAAAATATACAACTACCAATAATCAACTCTAATACTAACTTGTTTAGATGAAACATTCCCTTTGTGCAGAATTAGTTAAATAGAACAAAATCTAAATGCCTTGAAACAAAGATTACCTGTGATTAATAGCCTCTGGAGAATAGGCAGATCAAGTGCATTGAGAAGATCTCCAAAGAGGATATTTTAGGAGCCTGGAGTAAGAAGGTTAGAATTAATCACTACAGTGAATTATAGTTTTTGCATATTGGCTCATGTTGGCACTGCCAAGATCTGAGTGCTGCAGGAAGACCTCTTGTGAGAGGAACCTATGTCTATTACAGGCTTCCATGTACTGATTTGAAGAAAGGACAGGACAGACAGCTTGACCATCAGTGCATCACTGGGCATGTTAGTTTTGTGTATCTATTCCTGAAAATACAAGAGGAATGTATTAATTTACATAATCTCTGCATAGAAATCCTGACACCGTAAAATGAGTCTTTCTGGGTTTTCTTGATTTTGATCAAGTAGCAGCTCTGATTTCTATTGTGGTTAGTCTGTCAACAGCGGGGCCAATATTGTTCAACATCTTCATTAATGACCTGAGAAATGGAACAGAGTGCACCCTCAGCAAGTTAAGAGATGGTACTGGGAGGAGTGACTGATACACCAGATAGTTGTGTTGCCATTTGGAGCGACTTGGACAGGCTGGAGAACTGGGCAGAGAGGAATCTCATGAAGTTCAACAAGGGGAAATGCAAAGTCCTGCATCTGGGGAGGAATAACCTCAGGCACCAGTACATGCTGAGGACCAACTGGCTGGAAAGTAGCTCTGCAGAGGACCCAGGGATCCTGGTGGTCAATAAGCTGGCCATGTGTCATGGTTTAGCCCCAGCCCGCAACTAAGCACCACGCAGCTGCTCACTCCCCCACCCCCCACCCCAGCTTCTATGAAGAAAATTAACTCTATCCCAGCTGAAACCAGGACACCATGAACCAACAATACACCCTTGTGGCAAAGGCGGCGAACAATATCCTGAACTGCATTAGGAAGAGTGTTGCCAGCAGGTCAAGGGAGATGATCCTTCCTCTACTCAGCACTGGTAAGGCCACCTCTAGAGTCCTGTGTCCAGTTCTGGGTCCTCAGTACAAGAAAGATATGGACATACTGGAACAAGTCCAGCACAGGGCCAGAAAGATGATTGAGGGACTGGAGCATCTTTTGTATGAGGACAGGCTGAGAGAGCTGGGACTATTCAGCCTGGATAAGAGAAGGCTCAGGGGTATCTTACTGATGTGCATAAATGTGGAGTAATAAGGCACGGACTCTGGCGGGGATTCAGGCCAAAGACCTTTATTGTTAGCAAAGCTTGCTTTTTATACAAATACAGCCCGTTCACACGCCTAAAAGTGCTACCCGGTTGGCTATTGCTTTAAATCCACACGACTCTCACAGAGGCAGGATTGGTCACCTCTGTATGTCCACGCACTCCTTTGCTTCCTCTTAGTTGTTTACCACAGCTCCTTCTCCTCAAGGTTGAGCCGTGCAGATGTCCAGCTGTTTACCAGCTTCTCAATGCCACAGCTCCTTCTCCTTAAGGTCGAGCCCTTGCAGGGTGATTCCAACACATAAATACCTGATGGGAAGGAATGAAGATGAGGGAGCCAGAATTCTCAGTAGTGCCCACTGATAGGACAAGAGGAAATGGGCACAAATTAAAAAGAAAGAAATCCCATCTGAACACAAGACAACACTTTTCAGCTATGAGGGTGGTCAAATACTGGAACAGGTTGCCCAGAGAGGTTGTGGAGTCTCCACCTGTGTAGCTACTCAAAACCTGACTGGACATGGTCCTGGACAACCTGCTCAGCTGATTCTTCTTGAGCAGTGAGGTTGGACTAGATGATCCTAAGAGGTCCCTTCCAACCAAAATCATTCTGTGATTCTTTTTGTGCATCTCTCATGTCCCGGTATATTGCAATAATCTTCAGCTCAGCATTCTCACGAAAGCTGGTAGTATTGATCCTTCTGAAGCCTTAACTCATAGTGATTCTCTTGTATGTATGTTTTGAAAGGCTGAACTTCTCTGCTATTGTTTGACTCAGAGCTAGCAGATACAGGAGTCCACTTAACATTTCCACTCCACCTTCATTGTTTATGCTTCAATATTATTCAGTCCACTTTTATCTTTTGTAACATTTGTAAGACACAATCTGTGACACCAAGTAGCCACCAATTTCTCAACAACTTTTTAATTGTTCTCAAATGGAAAAAAAATCCTTGCGTCAAACGAAGGTGATGTGAATGCACTGCCATCTGCTGGAACTGAAAGACCAGATTTAAGCTTGCTCATGTAGTGCACAGAGAGAGTTAGACATCTAAGGCTTGGCTAAGTCTGGCTCACTCACTGGCCTACAGTGCAGTGAGTTTATTAACCCACAGTTTTTACATCTGCAGTCAAGTAAGGTGCTTTTTTTTTTAAGATGAGACCTCTGTTTGACTTCCCTGTCCTTCCGCTTCCTTCAGTGCAAGGTTCTGAATTGGCTGAGGCTGGAGTTGACTTGTGGCCATGCTCAGCTGTTACCCAGTGTGTGCTTCCTGGGTAAGATGGGGAGACAAGAGATTCTGGGCTGATGCTAGAAGGTCAGCAGGTTTGTGCCTGGATTAAGGAGCACATTTGATTTGGATTTGTACTGGGAATAATTGAGACATGAGGAGAGCGGGATTTGAACCAAGGCTTTCAAAGTAGTGTGCTCATGCTCAGTGGAAGAGATTCACAGATGCCATGAGATGATTTGCATTCAAACCCTAAAAAGAATTAACAAGTTAATGTCAAAGAGATTCCTTTTTCTCTTTTGCATCCTTACATAGGAACCTCTTCTTGAACTTAGTTGCTTGAAGCATAGCTCTTTAGGTGAAGGATGGCCCTGAACCTGCATTTACCACAATACCAATATTTTACTGCTGAGCTACTGACTTAGGGGGCATCCTGCTCCTCCTATGAGTGAAATGTGTATTCAGACCATATTTACCAGACTGCGGTCCACAAGAAAGAGAATTCCCTGTTTCAGAATCTGCTGATGCTTCAGTTCAATTCCCAGCTGGCTCAGCCATGCTCCTTCAGCAGCTCCCCCGTTCCTTTTCAACAGACAATTGGAGGTATAGGGACCTTAGGCATTGGGGCTTTAAGTGGATAAGTGGCAGCTGAGGATGGGTTTTTGGGGAAGGACAGTTTGGACTTTTGTTATGTTCTACAGATTTTTACCAACACCTACGTCGCCACAACCCCCTTTCAGGTAGTTGTAGAGAGCAATAAGGTCTCCCCTCAGCCTCCTCTTCTCCGGACGGAACAACCCCAATTCCCTCAGCCGCTCCTCATAAGACTTGTGCTCCAGGTCCCTCACCAGCTTCGTTGCCCTTCTTTGGACATGCTCCAGCACCTCAGCATCCTTCTTGTGAGGGGCCCAAAACTGAACACAGGATTCAAGGTGCGGCCTCACCAGGGCCGAGTACAGGGGCACAATCACTTCCCTCCTCCTGCTGGCCACACTATTCCTGATACAGGCCAGGACGCTGTTGGCCTTCTTGGCCACCTGGGCACACTGCCGGCTCATATTCAGCCAGCTGTCAGCCAGCACCCCCAGGTCCCTTTCTTCTGGGCAGCTCTCCAGCCACTCTTCCCCAAGCCTGTAGCATTGTATGGGGTTGTTGTGACCGAAGTGCAGGACCCGGCACTTGGCCTTATTAAACCTCATACAGTTGACCTCGGCCCATCAATCCAGCCTGTCCAGATCCCTCTGCAGAGCCCTCCTACCCTCCAGCAGATCAACACTCCCACCCAACTTGGTGTCATCTGCAAACCTACTGAGGGAGCACTCAATCCCCTCATCCAGATCATCAATAAAGATATTGAGCAAGACCGGTCCCAGAACCGAGCCCTGGGGAACACCGCCTGTGACCGGCTGCCAGCTGGATTTAACGTCATTCACCACAACTCTCTGGGCTCAGCCATCCAGCCAGTTCTTTACCCGGGGAAGAGTACACCTGTCTAAGCCACGAGCCCCCAGTTTCTCCAGGAGAATGCTGTGGGAGACGCTGTTAAAGGCTTTACTAAAGTCCAGGTAGACAACATCCATAGCCTTCCCCTCATCCACTAGGTGGGTCACCTGGTCATAGAAGGAAATCAGGTTGGTCAAGCAGGACCTGCCTTTCATGAACCCATGCTGGCTGGGCCTGATCCCTTGGTTGTCCTGCACATGCCCTTTGAGCACCCTCAAGATGAACCCCTCCATAATCTTCCCTGGTACAGAGGTCAGGCTGACAGGCCTGTAGTTCCCGGGATCCTCCTTCTGGCCCTTCTTGTAGATGGGCATTACATTGGCAAGTCTCCGGTCGTCTGGGACCTCCCCTGTGTGAGGAATGAGTGATTCGTGTAAAGAAAATCTAGTGAATATATGCTTGAAGCAAATGTCATTTATATTGGAATAAAAGAATGTATGTAGGGCATGACCATAAACAGGGGAGTGGTGTTAAGTAGAAGAAACCATAATCTTTATGTAACTTCCTGATATGTATAGCTTATGTAACTTCTTGATATGTGTAGCTTATGTAGCCTCCTGATATGTGTATGTTAGTTCCTGATATACTAGTGCAAACCAGTGTTGTAGATAACCGCAGAAATGTCGAGAAGATGTATAGCCAAATAAGGTAGCATTATATAAGTAGAATAACAGAGCGCATGCGCAAACAGAAAGGTCATGTAGAGTGCACTGACGAAGAGGAGCATCTTCCTCCCAACGACCACCGGACGACCACCTAGAAAAGGATGAAGCATGCGCAGACCGGGGAAGTGGTGACGCACTTAGAGAAGGAGTCATCTTCCAAGAAAAAGGCGGAGAAAAGCGAGAAACGAAGCCTAGAAAAGTATAAAGGAAGGAATTGTAAGAAGTGGAGGTGTGTGTCTTGGTGGAGCGGAGACTCCCGGCGCACCCAGTGCTGTTTGCTTGCCTCTATTCGTTTAATAAATTGTAAACTTAAATTGGAATCCTGTTTGGGACTAAATCATTTATCACAATTGGGGGCTCGTCCGGGAGGGTCTTGGTTCCTGAATTCTGACTTGTCTAGGAGGGGCGCCCCACCTTTTGGTGGCTCCTGATCGGGTCGGGTCGGGACTAACGCCATCCTGAACCTGAATAGGGGCAAGCAAAGAATTTGATTTTTTTATGAGCTCCCTTGCCGGCTGCAGCAGTTTATTTTGCCTGTAATTCTGCGCGCAAAGATCCGAACGAAGACAACGGAGTCGTAAGTATTTAAGGTGTATACCGCTCGGTTGGGTGGGATTCGGCTGCCTGTGTGTGTAAGGGTGTGACTGAGACGGAACCTAGTTCCGGAACGATTCCTATGGGATTTGTGGGTGGGTGATAGGTCCTAAACCCCCTGCAAGACACTCTTATTGGTAACCAAGGGCTGTAGGAATTGCCACAGTAAAAATTCCTAGATGGGTCAGATGAAATCGAGAACCCAGGACCAGAAGAAAGGGAGTGAATTACTAAAAATACCTCCGGAGAGTCCATTAGGAATAATGTTAAAACATTGGAATAATAAGGGCCCTAGAAAAGGGAAGACAAAAGAGAAATTAGTTAAATATTGTATGGTAAAATGGCCAAAGAACCCCTTGAGACCCCACGTTTTTTGGCCTGTATTTGGGTCATTTGAGGATTGGGTTTGTCAGGCGCTAAACCTGTATGTAAATTCTAAGGAACCGTTTTGCCAAGAGGAGAGCGAGTATGCTAGTTTATGGATAAAGGCCCGTGTGGGCATTTTTAATCTTAAAACAGGAGTAGGGGAAAATAAGACCGTAGGGGAGCAACACATGGAAAAGAAAAAGAAGGATTGGGACCCCCTAGATCACCTACCTCCCCCGTATAATCCAGCTACCCGTCAAATACCGTCACCCAATTTGACGACTTCCCCTACGGCCCTGGGGTCGAATTCAACTCTAAGGGAAGGATCCCAAACTGAGCACCCAGAGCGTCTTTGTATCCTTTACGGGAAGTACCTCTGGGTGGAGATAGAGGATTGGCAAGAGATAGAGTTGGAAGAATTGCTAAGAGAAGCTCAAAAGGTTTATGTCAGGAGGGACGAAGAAAAACAAAAAGCAAAGGCAAGAATTTTTGTAGCAGCAGTGAGGGAAAGTCAGGGGAGTAAGACTCAGCTGGGAGAGAAAAAAGATAAGAGACCAGAACAGCCACCCCGGGGACAATCTCATCAAGACAGACCCACAATCCCCGTCTGTTACTATTGTAACAAAAAGGGACATGTTCAGAAAAACTGCCGTAAACGGGAACGGGATGAGAAAATGTTCAAAGAGGATGAGGGGTGTCAGGGGCTATATCTTCTGAGGACCTCAACATCAACAGAGCCCTTGATAAAACTATTAGTAGGTCCCCAAAAAGAAGAATTTTTATTTTTAGTAGATACTGGAGCTGAAAAGTCAACGATTCAGAAACTCCCAAAAGGGGTAGGAAAAGGAAAAGCCCAGATGTCAGTAATAGGTGCAAAAGGAGAACCCTTCAAAGTCCCCATCTTAGAAGAAGTAGAGATTGAGACAGAGACAAAAATTTGTTTAAATGATTTACTTTTATTACCAGAAGCAGAATATAACCTATTAGGGAGGGACTTGATTTTAAAACTAAACCTAACTATTCAGAGCCAAGGAGATTGGTCACATATTAACTCATGTACCTTAACCCAACTTGATGAGGAAAAAATTGACCCCCAAGTATGGTATAAGGAAGGAGATGTTGGGAGATTAGATATGGAACCCATCAAGGTACAAGTAATAGACCCTCATAGGCCGATTAGAATTAAACAATATCCTATATCTATAGAGGGCTGGAGAGGTCTAAAACCTATTGTGGATAAATTACTAAAAAAATGGGACTTTGGAACCGTGTATGTCACCCCATAATACCCCGATACTCCCTGTAAAGAAATCAGATGGTACATGTAGGATGGTACAGGATTTGAGAGCTGTGAATCGGCGAACACTCACCAAATTCCCTGTCGTGGCCAATCCTTATACTTTATTGAGTCACCTGTCTCCTAAACATATCTGGTATAGTGTAATAGATTTGAAAGATGCCTTTTGGGCCTGTCCTTTGGATAAGGGGTCCAGAGATTATTTTACCTTTGAATGGGCAGACCCCGAAACAGGACGAAAAACAACAATTAAGGTGGACTGTGCTACCACAAGGGTTTACGGAGTCACCAAATTTGTTTGGACAGACCTTAAAGAAAATCTTACAAGGTTTTACAGTACACGAGGAGGGAAAATTATTACAATATGTGAATGATTTACTGGTAGCAGGAGAAACTGAAGAGGAGACCCGAAAAGCCACCATTAGATTGTTAAATTTTTTAGAGAAAAAGGGATTAAAAGTGTCCTGCTCGAAATTACAATTTATAGAGCAAGAAGTAAAATATTTGGGACATTGGTTAAGCAAAGGAAAAAAAAGAAATTAGATCCTGACCGGGTTTCTGGTATTTTAATCCTAAAACCTCCACAGACTAAAAAGGGAATGGAAAAAACAAAAAAAACCCCAAAAAAACCCTGGTGGGATATTTATCCAAATTATTAGATTCGGTGAGCAGGGGGTGGCCAGCATGTCTCCAAGCCCTAGTTGCTATGGCATTATTGATAGAGGAAGCTAGGAAAATTACCTTTAGTGCACCTCTAAAGGTATATACGCCACATAATGTTAGGAATGTCCTCCAACAGAGGACAGAGAAATGGTTGACAGATAGTCGACTTTTGAAATATGAAACCATCTTGACAGATTCACCTAATTTGGAATTAGGAGTCACCTCTGCCCAGAGCCCCGCTCAGTTCCAGTTTGGGGAACCCTCAGAAGCAGTAGTGCTATAACACAATTGTTTAGAAGTTATAGAATCCCAGACAAAAGTAAGGCTCAATCTTAGAGATATTGAATTAGAGGGAGGAGAAAAATTGTTTGTAGATGGATCCTCCCGAGTAATAGAAGGGAAGAGAAAATCAGGATATGCAAAAATTGACAAGGACTTAGAACTTGTGGAATCAGGACCTCTGAGTCCATCATGGTCAGCTCAGGTTTGTGAGCTTTATGCCCTATGTAGGGCCCTGGAATTATTAAAAGAAAGAAGAGGGACCATATTCACAGATTCCAAATATGCATATGGAGTAGTCCATACTTTTGGAAAAATTTGGGAGGAAAGAGGCTTGATTAACACTCAAGGAAAGAACTTAATACATCAGGAGTTGATAGTAAAAATTTTAAAAGTGTTAAGAGAACCAAAGGAAATAGCCGTGGTGCATGTGAGGGGACACCAAAAGGGATTAGATTATCGAATTAGAGGAAATAATTTAGCAGATAAGGAGGCTCAGGAAGCAGCCTTGAGGATTGAAACTGTTAAAATTAATCATACACAAACAAGGGAGGACACTAGTGGAAGAGGATAAGAGGAAAAGGAGAAAAAGTTTACCCTGGAGGAACAAACAAAATTAGAGAAAATAGGAGCTAGAGTGGAACAAGGGAAATGGACATTACCTGATGAGCGAGAGATGTTGCCAAAAGCTTACGCTAGGCAAGTACATGCGCAAACACATTGGGGTACAAAAGTGTTAAGTGATCATTTCCTTAAACAGTTTGGCTGTATTGGAATTTTTTTGAAATAGCAAGGCAAATTACACAAGGGTGTTTAACTTGTCAAAGGGTAAATAAGGCCGTCTTTCGACAAGTGGCCATGGGAGGAAGAAAACTAGCTTATAGACCGTTTGAAAGGATTCAAGTCGACTTTACCGAATTACCAAGAATAGGAAGATTGAAATATTTGTTAGTTATAGTAGACCATTTAACACGATGGGTCGAAGCCTATCCTGTAGCAAGAGCGACAGCTCAGACGGTGATAAAATTTTATTAGAACACCTAATCCCCAGGTATGGGATAATACAATATATTGATTCTGATCAAGGCACTCGCTTTACTTCTAAAATTATAAAATCCTTGTGCCAATCATTAGGTATTAAATGGGAATATCATACCCCATGGCATCCTCAAAGTTCGGGAGTAGTAGAAAGAATAAACCAAACAATAAAGCAACAGCTAGCGAAGCTAATGGTTGAAACACAGATGCCATGGACTAAATGTTTACCGCTAGCCCTTCTTAACATAAGGACCAAACCGCACAGTGAGACTGGATTATCGCCATATGAGGTTTTATACGGCATGCCCTATCTCCAAGGGAAACAATGTAGTGGAAGATTATAATATTCGGAAATATGTTATCGTTTTAGGAGAAAGGTTGAAAGAACTAAGAGATATAGGAATAATGGCACAAACCCCACCTTTGGGGTTTGCAATCCATCAATTCAAACCAGGGGATAAGGTACTGATCAAAACTTGGAAGGAAGAAACTTTAGTTCCTTCATGGGAAGGACCCTTTGTTGTATTGTTAACTACAGATACTGCCATCCGGACCGCGGAAAAGGGATGGACACATGCGACTCGAGTAAAAGGACCCATGAAAGACTGGAAAGTTATTTTACAACCTGGAACCACAAAAATAACATTAAAAAGGGAATGAACGTATGAGAAATGATCACGAATTAAAGACTATAGCATTAAGCAATTATCGGGCAGGACTAAGTTTATGTCCACTATGTAAACCATGTTGTATGATTATTGAGGGTTAGGTGTAACCTGTGTAACAAATATATCATTTCCCACAGTGGCTAACAGGGACGTTTTCAAAATCAAAGCTGAAATTTCTTCTGCATTCGGTGTGGACAGACTACTCCTATAGGAGATTTCTGGTGGGTAAGATTTATTACTGTCATCGAAATAAAGAAGTCCGCTTGAGAAGGGGGAGAGGGCAAGACCGGGTAGGGATTCTCAGTCGCGACCAAGTAAGGCCAGTCAAGGACGAGCACCCCTTGTAGCTGATGCCTCCGACCATGAGATCCCTTACCGGACCTCTCCTGATTTTACTTGGACTCACCAACCTGGTGACAGGTAATCAAAATTGCACCGAGTGCATAAGAACCGCCCAGCACGGACGAGTAAGTAATAAAACATTAATATACCACACCTATTACGAGTGCAAAGGGAAACAGAACGGGAGTTGTATATACAATGGAACACAATATAAGAAATGCTCGGTGGAAAATGATACTGTTTGTTATGATCCAGAGGAACTTCCTTATCAATAGTGGGTAGAAATGAAAACAAATTCGGAAGTAGGAAGATTAATTGGAATAAGTAAGGTTATGGCAAATTTGAGCACATCAGTATCGGTAATTTTTGATGCATGCGATATTATAGATGGTGATCTGGATATTAATTGTGGGAGTGTAGAGTGGAGACGGTACTATAGTAATCAACCAAAATATATTTGCCCAGGTGGAGGTGGACGTCAATGTCAGATAAATCCTTATTATGTACCTAGTCAAATGGTGAGATATCAGTCAGCACACCTATGTGGAAGAAGGGGATGGTCTTGTGTATGTTAGGATACTGCAAGCTGGGGATATGATAGCCAATGTGGGAATTTACAAGCTTCAATCACAAGGGTACAAACAGACAGTAATTGTACAACCTGTACCTGTAATTTAGTAAATTTAACCCTTATAAATTTAGAAATTTGGAAACAGAAAAAGATAACCAAAATTGGACTTAAGATAGATGGACCTGGAGAAGACCCAGGTGTAGTTATTAATATTGAAATGAAAGAAAAGAAAAGAGAATCAGTGCAGCATAGACTGTTATTTAAGTCATTTTATCATGAAATGGAAACAGGAATGAAATATGAAATTCCCACAGTGGCTAAAAATCTATTTGTAAATCTTGCTGAGAACATTGCTAAGTCACTAAATGTAACTAATTGTTATGTATGTGGTGGAACTAATCAAGGAGAGAATTGGCCCTGGGAGGCCCAAGAGAGCAACATATCAGACCCTAATGTTTGGAATATATCAACTCAGGTCAGGAAACAACAATGGATATTACAAACCAGCATAATAGGAAGAAGCTGTTGGCAAAATGACGGCGGGAGTAAACCAGTCGGATATTTAGTATGTGAAGGGGGATATAACTGGAATAGTACTTACCAAAAGTGGGATAAATGGGGCACTGCCCAAGAAATAAGTAAAAATCATGCGAATTGGACCAACGGAACCACTATTGATAAAGGGTGGTCAAGTCCAGAAGGGCAATATTGGATCTGTGGAAAATTTGCATATACCCGATTACCAAAAAAATTGGACCGGAGCGTGTGTGTTAGGAACTATACGGCCAAGCTTTTTCTTATTACCTATAAACCGAGGGGAATGCCTAGGAGTACCGGTATATACAGACGCATTAGAAACTCACGACTGAAAGGAAAAAAAAAAAAGAGCTACAAATAGGAAAATGGAAAGATAATGAGTGGCCACCTGAAAGAATAATAGCATATTATGACCCAGCGACATGGGCAGAAGATGGGTCCTGGGGATATAGGACCCCCATTTATATGTTGAATAGAATAATCAGGTTGCAAGCTGTAGTAGAAATAATTGTAAATAAAACGGGTAATGCTCTAGGATTGGTGGCTAAACAAAATACTAAAATGCGTACAGCCCTATATCAAAATAGACTCGCGCTAGACTATTTACTAGCACAGGAAGGAGGAGTCTGTGGAAAATTTAATCTCACAAATTGTTGTTTAGAGATAAATGATGAAGGAAAAGCCATCAATGAATTAGTAAGAGAAATGAAAAAAGTAGCCCATGTGCCAGTCCAAACATGGAATGGAATAAATGTCCAAGGACTATGGACAACGTGGGAAAATTTATTCTCAGGAAACTGGGTAACAAAAATCATTATCGTTTTGTTAGGATTGTTTGGAGGTATGTTAATAATACCATGTCTAATTCCTTGTCTTTCACAAGCTGTAGCTTCTGCGATTAATGGAATGAAATTTACAGCCACTCCAATAGAACCAACACAGAGTGAGAGAAAACATGTTTTAATGTTGGTAAAACATATAGAGGAACCCGAGTTAATACCCATCAAACAAACTTTAAATAAATTTTACATGAATCACAGTGGTGAAAAAGAAAACGGGGGATTGTGAGGAATGAGCGATTCGTGTAAAGAAAATCTAGTGAATATAAGCTTGAAGCAAATGTCATTTATATTGAAATAAAGGAATATATGTAGGACATGACCATAAACAGGGGAGTGGTAGTCTTTATGTAACTTCGTGATGAGTATAGTTTGGGTAACTCCCTTGATATGTGTAGCTTATGTAGCCTCCTGATATGTAAGTTAGTTCCTGATATACTAGTGCAAACCAGTGTTGTAGATAACCGCAGAAATGTCGAGAAAACATATAGCCAAATAAGGTAGCATAATATAAGTAGAATAACGGAGCGCCTGCGCAAACAGAGAGGTCATGTAGAGTGCACTGACGAAGAGGAGCATCTTCCTCCCAACGACCACCGGACGACCACCTAGAAAAAGATGAAGCATGCGCAGACCGGGGAAGTGGTGACGTACTTAGAGAAAGAGTCATCTTCCAAGAAAAAGGCGGAGAAAGGCGAGAAACAAAGCCTAGAGAAGTATAAAGGAAGGAATTGTAAGAAGTGAAGGTGTGCGTCTTGGTGGAGCGGAGACTCCCGGCGCACCCAGCGCTGTTTGCTTGCCTCTATTCGTTTAATAAATTGTAAACTTAAATTGGAATCCTGTTTGGGACTAAATCATTTATCACAGCATGATTCACAGAATCACAGATTCAAGGGCTGAGGTTGGAAGGGACCTCTGGAGGTCATCTGGTCCAATGCCCCCTGCTCAAGCAGGGCCACCTAGAGCCAGTTGCGCAGGATCATGTCCAGATGGTTTTTGAGTATCTCCAAGGATAGAGACTCCACAACCTCTCTGGGCACCCTGTGCCAGTGCTCAGTCACCCTCACAGTAAAAATGTGTTTCCTGATGTTCAGACAGAAGCTCTTGTGTTTCAGTTTGTGAATCCTGCTTTGGTAAATCCATACTGACTATTCCTGATTACTTTCTTGTCTTTCATGTGCCTGGAAATGGTTTCCAGGATTAGTTGTTCCATCACCTTCCCAGGGATTGAGGGGAGGCTGACTGGCCTGTAGTTCCCATTCCTAGTGTCATCATAGGCACTCAGTGACTTCAAAAGTCTTTAGTTCAAGTCATAAAGAAGTTGAGAATAGACCCAGGAACCTTGCCTTTTAGTGTTAGCCACCAAATGCAACTCTTCTTAATGTTACTGTGATGGTCCACATTGAGCCAGTACTTGCCTTCTTGACACAGGACAAGTAGAGCTCATTGTTTGAACAGAGTAGTGAAGTGCCTTCCAGTATCACTTCTGAGGAAATGAGCAACAAAAAGGATGTAGTGAAATAGGCTTACTATGAAAAGGCACAGGATGGCAAGCCTGCTGCAGTTCAGGGGGATTTCTGTAACTCTCTGGCTAGTATTTAAGTAGAGATGTTTCTCTCCAAAGCACAAAATCATCCTCTCTGCAGCTGGCTGGTGTGGTGGGTTGACCTTGGCTGGATGCCAGGTGCCCACCAAAGCCACTCTATCTCTCTCCCCTGTCCAGCTGAAGGGGGGGAGTAAGTATAATGAGAAGCTTGTGGGTCGAGATAAGGACAGGGAGAGATCAGTCAGCAATTACCATCACGGGCAAAACAGACTCGACTTGGGGAAATTAATTAAATTCATTGCCAATCAAAACCAGAGTAGTATAATGAGAACTAAAACTAAATCTTAAAACACCTTCCCCCCACCCCTCCCTTCTTCCCAGGCTTAACTTTACTCACGATTTCTCTACTGCATCCCCCCGAGCGGTACAGGAGGACGGGGAATGGGGGTTGCAGTCAGTTCATCACATGTTGTTTCTGCCGCTCCTTCCTCCTCAGGGGGAGGACTCCTCACACTCTTCCCCTGCTCCAGCGTGGGGTCCCTCCCATGGAAGACAGTTCTGCACAAACTTCTCCAACGTGAGTCCTTCCCACAGGCTGCAGTTCTACAAACTGCTCCAGCCTGGGTCTCTTCCACGGGGTGCCGTCCTTCAGGAACAGACTGCTCCAGCGTGGGTCCCCCACGGGGTCACAAGTCAAGCCAGCAAACCTGCTCCAGCATGGGCTCCTCTCTCCACAGGTCCACAGGTCCTGCCAGGAACTTGCTCCAGCGTGGGCTTCCCACAGGGTCACATCCTTCTTCGGGCATCCACCTGCTCCACCGTGGAGCTCCATGGGCTGCAGGGGGACAGCCTGCCTCACCATGGTCTTCATCACGGGCTGCAGGGGAATCTCAGGTTCGGCGCCTGGAGCACATCCTCCCCCCCTTTCTTCACTGACCTTGGTGTCTGCAGAGTTGTTCCTCCCACATATTCCCACTCCTCTCTCCGGTTGCAATTGCTGTGCCTTTTTTTTTCCCCCCTTCTTAAATCTCTTATCACAGAGGTGCTGTCGCTGATTGTCTTGGCCTTGGCCAACGGCGGGTCCGTCTTGGAGCCAGCTGGTACTGGCTCTATCAGACATAGGGGAAGCTTCTAGCAGCTTCTCACAGAAGCTAGCCCCGCAACCCCCCTGCTACCAAAAGCTTGTCACACAAACCCAATACACCCAGACAGGCTGCAGAGTAGAATTTACTCAGCCACAAATGCAGAAAAGAATGCCACATAGGACAAGCTAGAAGGGAAAGATGAGAAAAGGAGTCAGCAGAAGAAGAAATTTATTTTGGAGTGGATTTGAAGGGTTTATATATGTCACTGCAGAACAGCAGTTTCTGCAAATGTTTTCTAAGTTGACAAGTTTACAGGTAACTTCTGCAAAGCGTCATAGTACTTCAATATCAAGGTCAGAGCTTTGCTTCAAATAAAAATATAATTAGCATCCAACTGACATTATTTAAATGGCTTTGTCATAGCAGAACCCAAGCAAAACTAATTTTTTTGTACTTTTAAACTTTTTTTCCAGCTATATTCTGCACCTGTGATGCCTTGTCTGTTCTTCCTCATGGTATTACTCATGCTTTGGTCTCACATCTGGTTGCTTGCAGTATCCAAAACACAAAATTCAGGGGCTGCCTGAATTTACACCTTTGTATGGATATGAGAGGGGACAGAGACAAAAGCAATATTTCTTAATTGTTGGCTCACTAAAGCACAGTGAAGCCAGCATACACAAATTGGCACTATTTTGGTTTTATTCAGGCCCTCAGAAACTGATATTTCTTTACATATTGTCATGGCTTAATCCCAGCTGGCAACTAACCACCGCACAGCCACTTGCTTATTCCTCCCCAACCCCCCCCAGTGGGATGGGGAGGAGAACCAAAAAAAAAAAGGTAAAACTTGTGGGTTGAGATAAAGATAGTTTAACAGGACATCAAGGGAAGACAAAATAACAATAACAATAACAAATAGAATAATATACAAAATAAGTGATGCACAATACAATTGCTCACCACCTGCTGACTGATGCCCAGCCACTTCCCGAGCTGCGGTCAGCACCCTGCCAACAACTCCTCCTAGTTTATATACCGAGCATGACATTATACGGTATGGAATATCATGTTGGCAAATTTGGGTCAGCTGTCCTGGCTATGCTCCCTCCCAGCTTCTTATACACCTCCTCAGTAGCAGAGCATAGGAAACTGAAAGGTCCTTGACTATTTTACTTTTGCTAAGTAGTAAACACTACTTAGCAACAACGAAAACATCAATGTCTTCATAGAATCATAGAATAGTTTGGGTTGGAAGGGACCTTTAAAGGTCATCTAGTCCAACCCCCCTGCAATGAGCTGGGACATCAGCTAGATCAGGTTACTCAGAGCCCAGTCCAACCTGACTTTGAATGTTTCCAGGGATGGGGCATCTACCACCTCTCTGGGAAACCTGTTCCACTGTTTCACCACCCCCATCGTAAAAAATTTCTTCCTTATATCTAGTCGAAATCCATCCTCTTTTACTTTAAAACTGCTACCCCTTGTCCTATTTCAACAGGCCCTGCTAAAAAGTCTCTCCCCATATTTCTTATAACTTACCGGACATCTGCTGGAAGTATAACACAGCAGAGAGGAAACAGTCTAGGAGGTTCCTGGAGTGTGTGGAAGATAACTTCCTGACGCAGCTGGTAAGCGAGCCTACCAGGGGAGGTGCCCCGCTTGACCTGCTGTTTACAAACAGAGAAGGACTGATGGGAGATGTGGTGGTCAGAGGCTGTCTTGGGCTTAGTGACCACGACATGATAAAATTCTCAATTCTTGGTAAAGTAAGGAGTGGGGTCAGCAAAACCACTACCATGGACTTCCGGAAGGCAGATTTTGGCCTGTTCAGGTCACTGATTGAGAGAGTCCCTTGGGAGACAGTCCTGAAGGACAAAGGGGTCCAGGAAGGCTGGACAGTCTTCAAGAAGGAAATCTTAAAGGCACAGGACCAGGCAGTCCCCATGTGCCGTAAGATGAGCTGGTGGGGAAGATGACTGGCCTGGCTGAACAGGGAGATTTTGCTGGGACACAGGGAAAAGAGGAGAGTTTATCACCTTTGGAAGAAGGGGAAGGCAACTCAGGAAGAGTACAAGGATCTTGTTAGGTCATGCAGAGAGAAAATTAGAAAGGCAAAAGCCCAGCTAGGACTCAATCTGGCCACGGTCATAAGGGATAACAAAAAATGTATTTACAAATATATTAATAAAAAGAGAGGCAAGGAGAATTGCCATCCCTTACTGAATATGGCAGGGAACATTGTCACCAAGGACAAGGCTGAGGTACTTAATGCCTTCTTTGCCTCAGTCTTTAATAGCCAGTCCAGGTATCCACAGGGTATTCAGCCCCCTGAGCTGGAAGATGGGGATGGAGAGCATAATAAACTCCTCATAATCCAGTAGGAAACAGTTAAGGACCTGCTACGCCACCTGGACACCTACAAGTTTATGGGGCCGGATAGGATCCACCCGAGAGTACTGAGGGAGCTGGCGAAGGAGCTTGCCAAGCCACTCTCCATCATTTATCAGCAGTCCTGGTTAACAGGTGTGATAAATGATTTAGTCCCAAACAGGATTCCAATTTAAGTTTACAATTTATTAAACGAATAGAGGCAAGCAAACAGCGCTGGGTGCGCCGGGAGTCTCCGCTCCACCAAGACGCACACCTTCACTTCTTACAATTCCTTCCTTTATACTTCTCTAGGCTTTGTTTCTCGCCTTTCTCCGCCTTTTTCTTGGAAGATGACTCTTTCTCTAAGTACGTCACCACTTCCCCGGTCTGCGCATGCTTCATCTTTTTCTAGGTGGTTGTCCGGTGGTCGTTGGGAGGAAGATGCTCCTCTTCGTCAGTGCACTCTACATGACCTCTCTGTTTGCGCAGGCGCTCCGTTATTCTACTTATATTATGCTACCTTATTTGGCTATATGTTTTCTCGACATTTCTGCAGTTATCTACAACACTGGTTTGCACTAGTATATCAGGAACTAACATACATATCAGGAGGCTACATAAGCTACACATATCAAGGGAGTTACCCAAACTATACTCATCAGGAAGTTACATAAAGACTACCACTCCCCTGTTTATGGTCATGTCCTACATATATTCCTTTATTTCAATATAAATGACATTTGCTTCAAGCTTATATTCACTAGATTTTCTTTACACGAATCACTCATTCCTCACAATGCGATGATCCATCACAGGCAAATGACTTAGCCTGTCAGTGTCTCAATATATTTATTTTCAAAATAAACATATTATCTGCTTTGCAGAATTACTATTTTTTTGTGTGTGCACTGGTGAAGTGTTTTGGGACTAGGAGTACAAAGTTGCTGATAATTTCTGTGCAGCATTAAACCAATGTCTTAGTGTGAGATTAAACTCTGCTGACTTTGACATTCCTATGCTTCAGTTCCTTGCAGGTCATCTTTGAAGAGTGTTAGGCAGTTTTTGGGACTTTCTGGGAACAGATATAGTGGATATCTAGTAGGTGTAGTCCTTCTGAATGGTCTCATAAATTTGCCCAAGCTTGTGGGGGACTGGCTTGATAGCCCTGACAGTCTCCTCCCATCTTATGTTCTCCTGTGGTCTCCCTGAGGAGAGGAGGGCCCTTGCACTCCTCCCTCCTTGTAACCAAGGTGATGGGAAAATCAAACAATAATTAGAAAATAAGTTAGTAATAAGTTGTAAAGAAGTAACTATAGGAACAGGTTGTGCACCAGCAATGCTGCTCAAGAGCCCATTAACCCTTCCCATCTTGATTTAATTATCAAGGAATTACATGTAACAGTGTGATCATAGTATTATGTTTTGTTTTAATGAGTAGCTAGGAAGAAGGAACAACTTGATCAGTTCTACCTAGTCAGTCCAGTGGGTGATTATTTATTCATTCTATAGTCTTGTCTTGAAACAAAGGACTGTGGGGTGAGTGATTGCTTATTGAATCGACAGCCCGTGAAGGTCTATTGAGTGTTGCCAAGTTTAAGTGAACTTTGTGGGAAAGGTAATTCCGGCAGGGGGAGATTGCGACCACCGACTCAGAGACCACCCACTCAAGAAACCCTCCGACTCAAAAGATCAAGGAAGTAAAATCTCAAGAAATTATAGTGGGCATGCGTAGTCATTTACATGTTAGGCGAAGAATTTTTAACCAATCATTGTATGGAAACCTGATGAATATGTATTTGTGTACCTATAAAAGAATGTTTCTTAGACTGATTGAATGAACACGATTTTGGAGGAACTATCCCCCGTGTTCCCAGCACTGAAAATAAAGAATGCCTGCCTTTTAACACTACATTGGTGTTACGAGGTTTATTCCCGATTTTGATGACATCCTGATGCATTCATATCTCAGGTCAATGTCCCGTGTCAACAGAGGTGATGTGCCCCTTCTGGGAAGCACATCCATAGATGTGATGCCTAGATAGAATGAACTAGGGGACAGATATTTTTATAAAACAGCATTTCAGTGCTCTTCCATAGGATGGGAGGAAGCCAGCATTCAAAGAAAAGTCAGTGACAAGGAGCTGGGTGTCAGGAGCTGGGAACTACATACCTAAATATGTTTGGGGCCTCAGTGTTTGACCTGATTTTTTCTGATCTTTTTCTGATGTCAACACTCTTCTAGACTAAGTGTATTGGTTCATTATTTCAGACGTGGAGAAATTGCATACTGAGAGACTTTCAGAAGCATCTGAAGGATTTATGATCAGAACATAAGGTCTTCTGGAAGTCAGTAGGGCTTCTGTCCCTAAATCTTTCAGCTAGCTTTTAAACTCACTCCTGTAAACTGTAAATAGCCAGGGCAAAAGGAAGGAGCTTCTTGGCAGGTGTGTTAGAAGGCCAGTGACTGTGCCACTGAGAGGGAGAAGCTACATCAATCAGTTGTGTGCAGAAACCTCTGAATACTTTGAGGCCTTTGCAGTTGCATTATTGCAGATTGCATCTCAAAAATTCTTTCAGTGCTGACCCACTGACCCTGTTAATTATTCAAGAATTTACATGACTGGCGAGGACTATATATCTTTGATTGCTGTTATATGGGAATTCCTCAGTCAGCCTCTCTTGAGACAGAAAAGAAAAAGTTACGTGTCTCTTCTCTATGAGTACCTGTTCTATGATCAGGTCAATGCACACTGTAAGTAGGGCTCAGAATGGCTATTGTATATCCTGTTAGAAGGAGAAAAACAACTTCTGGGTTTAGAATTTAACTCCTGGCAATCTCAGATGACTGATTGCAGGTAAGATAATCACAGATAACTGCTGGGAGTGGTGAGGAGTTTGTGTCAGAACAGCCGACACAAAATTATTGTGTCTGATGTAGTAAAGACAAAAGTTGCCTGGCCCAAACCATCTGCCGTCAATTTAAAGCTTCACAGAGCTTTTATTTGATTTGGAGATACATTTTCCTCTCTGTTTGTTTTCTAAATTATTTTTATCCTTTCAATGTTTCTTTATCAAAATTATGTCCAGAAGTGGTTCTTGAACACAGACAGTAGCTAGCTGTGCTTCCTGAGCCTGGATAAATCCAGTGCAATCACGATGACCTGTGTAATTCACTTGAATAAGAATAAACTTCATAATGAGGTAATGCATAATAAAACTTCAGGTCCATTTGAAATAGAGATAATGCTCAATTGTTGCAAACTATTTAACAGAGTACTTCTTTTCTTAATCCTTAGAAATGAACAATTTTCACTATTTCACAAGAACTATCATTTAGACATTGGGACAGACTGACCTCTGGTGAAGACCTGGGGGTGCTGGTTGACAGCCGGCTGAATATGAGCCAGCGGTGTGCCCAGGTGGCCAAGAAGGCCAACAGCGTCCTGGCCTTTATCAGAAATAGTGTGGCCAGCAGGAGTAGGGAAGTGATCGTGCCCCTGTACTCGGCACTGGTGAGGCTGCAGCTTGAATCCTGTGTTCACTTTTGGGCCCCTCACTACAAGAAGGATGCTGAGGTCCTGGAGCATGTCCAGAGAAGGGCAACGAAGCTGGTGAGGGGTCTGGAGCACAAGTCTTATGAGGAGGGGCTGAGGGAACTGGGATTGTTCAGTCTGGAGAAGAGGAGGCTGAGGGGAGACCTTATCGCTCTCTACAACTACCTGAAAGGGGATTGTGGTGACATGGGTGTTGGTCTCTTCTCCCAACTAACTAGCGATAGAATGAGAGGAAATGGCCTCAAGTTGCGCCAGGGGAGGTTTAGACTAGATATTACGAAAAATTTCTTTACGGAGATGTTGGGATCACTCTGCACGGCTCGACCTTAAGGAGAAGGAGCTGCGACATTGAGAAGCTGGTAAACAGCTGGATATCTGCACGGCTCGGCCTTGAGAAGAGGGAGCTGTGGCATTGGGAAGCTGGTAAACAGCTGGACATCTGCAGGGCTCGGCCTTGAGGAGAAGGAGCTGTGGTAAACAGCTAAGAAGAAGCAAGAAAAACAGGGACACCTGCAAGCAGCAATCCTGACTGTGTGAGGGGCGCGTGGACAGCGCGTGATATCTTGTATATAGCCAATTGCAATAATGTGTGTAACAAGCTGTAACCAATCATAAGTGTGTGCGCAGTGACTAAGCGAAAATTATGATATATATTGGAGTCAGACAAGACAATAAACGGCATTGACCTGATCATATTGGTCGTATGCGTCGTGTCCGAGACTTCCACGTCACAGAGAGAGTGGTCAAGCATTGGAACAGGCTGCCCAGGGAGATGATGGAGTCACCATCACTGGAAGTGTTCAAAAAACATGTAGACGTGACACTTTGGGACATGGTTTAGTGGGCATGGAGGTGTTGGGTTAACAGTTGGGCTTGATTATCTTAAAGGTCTTTTCCAATCTGTCGTGGTTTAGCCCCAGCCGGCAACTAAGCACCACGCAGCCGCTTGCTCACACCCCCACGGTGGGACGGGGAAGAGAACTGGAAGAATAAAAGTGAGGAAATTCATGGTTTGAGATAAAGACGGTTAATAAGTAAAGCAAAAGCCACACATGCAAGCAAAGCAAAACAAGGAATCCATTCACCACTCTCCATGGGCAGGCAGGTGTTCAGCCATCTCCAGGGAAGCAGGGCTCTGTCACGCATAATGGTTTCTTGGGAAGACAGACGCCATAACTCTGAACGTCCCTCCACCCCTTCCTTCTTCTTCATCCCAGCTTTATATACTGAGCATGACATTATATGGTATGGAATATCTCTTTGGCCAGCCCAGGTGTGGAGTAATCGCTGAGGGGTACTTTGGAAATTTACCCTCTAAGAACAGCCTTGAAACCAGGTGGAACGTAGCACTCATGTACAACGGGTCTGTGACATGGAGACTCCCTGAATGGCCTTGGATGTTAGCAACATCAGGGGCGCCTGGTGTGCTGACTCTGGGAGAGATTACATGGAGGGTGGAGCGGAGTGGAGACCTCGCGGCCACGCTCTGTGAACAGGGGAGTTTAGGGATGCACAGGATGTACGTTGATAAGCTGTGCTTACAATGTCCTGGGCCAAAGACCTGCCAACTTTGATGAAGTGCTGTACTTAGAGTGAACTTTGCTAATTATAATATCATTATAATACTAAAACGCACACCCCTCTCAAAAGCTACCACCCCCCCAAGGTGCGACCCCTCCTCAATGAGTGTGCGCACTGAATTTTTCCTAGTCTGTACCTTTAAACGCGAAGCGAGAGAATTCTGCACCAATCCTGATAAAGGTATGTATGACTAGAGTCACTCAAGCTCCACCTGCGAAGTAAAACACTATAAAATAATGTTTTAAGAGCTGGATGTTAGGGAAGATACCATCGTCGTGTACTATTCTAACTTCTGGGATCAGTCGACGGGCTGAGCCTCTCTTCCCCCCCATCGGGACGCCGTTGGGTAAGATTCGAACCCTTGGTCATACCAAGTGCCTCCCCGGGAAACTTAGAAATCTCTATATAGAGTCACTTTACATCTTTTAACACGTTTATAGCCAAGTAGTGTCCCTCGTAGTTTTAGCATTTGCACGTGCTTTATAGGTAGTGAATTTATCACCGGCAATCCAAAGAACCTGTATATCTGTTGCTTCAATAAATCGCACTATTGATTGACTCAGCCGTGTGTGGTCCCTGAACGCGACCGTACCTCTGAGTGCGGCCGTGTTAGTTCAGGAGGTGTCCGGCTGAGCAGGTAGTGTGATGTTAGTAGTGCATCCGGACCCGTGATAGTCCAACAAGGGTGTTGGGCGCGACCGGACTACTAACGCTGACTTTGGGCATCACTCAGAACCTAAGCTCAGCCGCCCCCAGTCCCTCTGATATCTGAGGATCGACTGGAAAGCAAGGGGGTTTAGTTTCTGCTAAATTGCTCTGCCTCTTAACGCAACAGAAAAAATTGGCGTCACGGACAGGATTGCCATGGATAAATTGCTGCAAAACCACAAATGTGCCCCTTCCCAGGCTGGGAAGGAGTGGGCTCAAAAGTTTTGGAAAGATGAAAAGAAAGTGGTAGAACGTATTGGGCAGTGTCAGGCTGCGCAAAAGACTGGAAAAAAGAAGGGTAAAGATGTAATTTGTGCGGTGTTGGGAGCCTGTTTGTCTTGTGCTCAGCAAGAAGCTAAAGAAACTCCTGCTCCCAAACTAGTTTCCGATGCAGAATATACTGCCTTAAAATCAGAAAATGAGGTGTTAAAGTCATCATTAGCCTTTGAGAGGGAGACAGGAAAAAAACTGGGAATCAGAGTTGATAAACTTGTGAGAACGATCATCTAAAACAAATGCTGGAAATTAAAGAACAATTGCTGGAAAGGGTTAATTGTCTGTTAGATAAAATGCAGCCTTCTGCTCCAGTTAGGCAGGTTCGTAGATTAATGCGTAGTACAAACCCTGAAAATTGGGATGGCGATATTAGGTTTGATAGTGATGATGACGAGGAGGAAGAGACCTCCGATTCTGAATCTCAATTGATTTCTTTGAGACCTTTGGTTAAAACTGAGACTGTTGTTGATGACAATGACGAAGTCCGCACTACTGTGCGAACGATCCCGTGGTCACCAGCAGAGCTGATAAAAATACAAGAGAAATTCTCGAGGCGGTCAGGAGAATCAGAAGTCGAGTATGTGTGGCGAGTTTCTCTTGAAGGAGGAGACCGAATTATGTTAAGTGAGGGAGAAGCAGGAGGCTTTTGGGGACCAGGAGTATTTTTAACTGTTAGGCCAGGAGACCATAGTTACTCCTTAACTGCACGAGCTGCATACTGGGCAGGTGGCATAGATCCCCAGGAGAGAGGAGAACCACTGGAAATTAAAACCGCCAGCTATTCCGATCTGGCCACAGCAGTACAGAAAGCAGCCTGCATTCAGGCAATATATGAGAGAGATGAATTAAGGAAATCCCCGATGCTAGCCCCTATTGATCCAGCCCGATTAACCTCTCTTATTCGTGGCCTCCCTGATTGTCTCAAGATGTTTGTAGCAAATACCCAGGATCGCATACAAGCTGCTAGTATAAAGGCTAATCGCGGTCGTGGACGAAATCGGCACACCCCCATACCCACCTGGAGTGAATTTTTACAAGACATAGACAGGTACGGACGCCGAATGGGCTGGGTCGGTTTGTCCAGTACAAAGTCCTCAGATCATGCCCGGCGAGTTCGCCAAGTCCACATTCAAAACCCCAAATACCCTAAATTCAATGAGAGATTTAAATCTAGTAAAGAACGGGGTGAATTGTGGTGTAAAGACATAGATTTGGGTGTACCCCAACAAATCTTGCGGGGCACCTCTATAGAGGATCTCCGTACATTAGTCCAATCCCTGGGTAAGAGGAATAACCCAACAGGGGAGAAATGCCTTGCTGGGAAACCCCCAAACCATAAAGAAAGCGTACCTTCTGCACCAGTATGTAATCCAACTGACAGGGCAGAAGTCCAGCAAAAAAAACTTCTATCCCCGGAGAGGGCAGTGAGCCACCCTGCTCGGCGGGTCTTAGCAATTCAATGGCTCTCTAATGAACACTCTGACCCTATAATTGCCATTCCCGTTGGACCCCGGAAAATATTGGTAAACTTTCTCATTGACACCGGGGCCCAAATGTCAGTAATCACCCATGAAACAGCACAAAACCTGGGCATAAAACCTGGACGACGCAGGGTTAAATTCACCGGAATCGATGGTGTGGAAAAGGAGGGCCCCACTGCGAGAATTTCACTCTGGCTGCCAGAGGAACGCAAATTAACTCGGGCAGACGTACTAGTTGGTGCTGCATACACTAATATTTTAGGATTTGACATATTGCGTGGGCGGATGTGGAAACTCCCAGATGGGACTGTGTGGAGTTTTGCAAGAAATAAAAAGGATCCAGGCACTGTGAAACTGAGCCTGTTGCAAACATCTATACCCTTACCCCCCTCTAAAATCACTAATGTTCGGCAATATCCTTTGCCAGCAGCAGCACTTATGGGAATTGACGGGGTGGTAACAGAATTAGAAGAAAGAGGCATTATTAAACGAACTCATTCGCCATACAATTCACCGGTGTGGCCAGTAAAGAAACCGACCGGGCAGTGGCGTTTTACGGTAGATTACCGCCAGTTAAATGCTAATACGGCACCTTTGACTGCTGCAGTTCCAAACATGGCAGAAATAGTGACATTGATACAAGGCGCTGCCCATCCTTGGATGGCTGCCTTGGATGTCAAAGATATGTTTTTCATGATCCCTCTCCTTGAACAGGACAAAGCACAGTTTGCTTTCACATGGAAAGGGATCCAATACACTTTTAACAGGCTTCCACAAGGATACAAACATTCCCCCACAATTGCCCACAATGCTTTGGCTAAAATCTTAGCAGAAATTCCTGTTTCATCTGATAGCACAGTATATCAGTACATCGATGACATTCTGATAGGGGGAAAAAGCCAAGAGAGTGTAAGAGACACCATGGAAATCATTCGGAAAACACTGCTCGATTTAGGATTAGAAATTCCAGACGCAAAGTGTCAGGGACCTGCACAGGAAGTTAAATTCCTGGGAGTCTGGTGGGTTAATGGAGCTGCTTCTATTCCTCAGGATACCCTGGAAAAAATAGAGCATGGACAAAGGCCATCTAGCGTAAAGGAATTACAACAAGTTTTGGGAACCCTAAGTTATTGGCACAAACACATTCCAGGTTTTGCTATTATTGCGCGTCCTTTATATAGTTTGCTCAAAAAAGGAAAATCATGGGAATGGACTGAACAACATACGAGTGCATTAGAGTTGCTAATTAAGGAGCTGAGGTTATTCCAACAACTTGGTCCCATACATCCAACTGACCCTATTTATGTGGAATGGGGGTTCAGTGAACATGGCTGTCATTGTAACCTATGGCAAAAGGGGCCAGAAGGACCGGAAAGGCCACTAGAATTTACATCTCACTCTTTCAGCGATACTGAAAGGAGATATTCAGATCTTGAGAAGGGTTTACTGTCGCTAGTGCGAGCAGTGAAACAAACAGAACAAATAAGGAGAGAACAAAGCGTGATTATTCGAGGACCCTTCCGCCTCCTGGACATAGTACGTAAAGGGACAATACCACCTGCTGGTATTGCTCAGAAACCCACAGTTCGTAAATGGTATGCATACCTAGAGGGCATTAATGAAATTATGCCAATTACTGAAGGTAATATTAAAATATCTAAACTACAAAAAGACATAGATAGTACCCTGTTGTTCCAGGCTCCGCCAAACAAACCATCCCCAATTCAGGAAGCACCTCCTCTAAAGGAAGACAGTGATCTAACAGGAGTATGGTTTACTGATGCATCATCCCATAGGGAGAACAACAAGTGGAAGTACACGGCTGTAGCACTGGAAGTGGTAACAGGAGAAAAATTGATTGAAACCGGTGAAGGCAGTGCACAAGTAGGGGAACTTAGAGCAGTTCTATTAGCTGCGCAACACGGTGCTAGCCATATCTACACTGATTCATATGCTGTTTTTAAAGGAGCCACTGAATGGATTGGCCACTGGGCAGTCAATGATTGGCAAGTGAACAGGGTTCCAGTCTGGCAAACGGATAGTTGGAAACAACTGTTAGAAATAGGAAAACAGCGGACACTATATGTGGGCTGGGTAAAAGGACACGATCAATCAAACTCTATTACTGCTCAATTCAACCAACAGGTAGACAGCCTTACGCGGTTGCGACAAATTGATGTTGCAGATAATAACCGAGAGTGGGAACGTTTACTTGAATGGTTGCATGTTAAGCGTGGCCACACCGGACGAGCTGATTTATACCGGGAAGGTATAGCCCGAGGATGGCCCATATCAGTTAAACTATGTGAACAAGTAGTGACTGCCTGTTCACAATGTCGTTTACGGCTTAATAAAGACCATCCGAGTAAGGCGCCCCCCCTACACATTCGCGACAGGAAGACATTATGGCACTCCTGGCAGATTGATGACATCGGCCCATTGCGACCGTCATGTGGGAAAAGATACGTTCTGGTGGGAGTAGAGGTTATATCTGGTCTCACCATGGCTGCTGACTTCACGTCAGCCACCGGAGAAAACACGGTGAAGGGCCTTAAGGGATGGTTCAGCACACTTCCCCTACCAGAAGAAATTCAAAGTGATAACGGCTCACACTTTACAGCTGCCGTGGTACAAAGTTGGGCCAAAGAGGAAGGGATTCGGTGGGTATTCCACACTCCCTACTATCCTCAGGCTAACGGCATTGTCGAGCGCACCAATGCATTGGTCAAGCGTTTCGCAAAAACTCATGAATCTGGATGGCATTTACGATTGTATGACGCCATCTACCAACTGAATAATTGATGGAGCGGAGATGGCTGCCCCAAAATGAAAGCCTTCTGTGTATCTGCCGATACAATCACCCCAAAGGTTCATACTAAACCAGGAGACTATCCCACAGGATTTTACACCGGACAACCTGTGCTAGTGAAAATGCCCCAGATTGGAACAGTAGCCATGGTACTGACTACCCCCAAAAATCCCTATGCATGGGAAGCCAAAGATTGCTCAGGAAAAGTACACCGGATTAGTACCCGGTGGATCTCACCCTCTTTCTAACCTTGCCGGTTGAATACAACCGAGCACGTTTATTTCTTTTTGTGTTCACAGGAATCCAGGAAAAGAAGGCTCTGAATTGAGGCAGATGTCTGCGGTTGCAAAGTGAACCACTTTGGTGAAAAATGTGGTGCTTAGTTCTGACTTTAATACAACTCCCTTTGATGTATAGCTGGAAAGATCCAGGATGGCCGTGGTCCCAAGCCTATATCGGACACACTGGAGTCATAGGAACACGTGCCGTCAAAGAAAAATTAAACTTAGCTACTGTGGTTATGCATGGGGCCGAGGTGCTTTCAAGACATGAGTGGAGCTGGGATAACGGATGGCTTCCAATCCTGAAGGGAAAAGCAGGAGAAGGAATCCAGATAGGGTGTAGGATGATTAACGGATCAACCCATGAGAAAGCCACATTAATGGCAATATATGGAAACCCAGTAGCCTCAAAGTTTTGTGTCTCTGACAAATGGGATTGTTGGTATAACTTTACCCTGGTGGAACCCACTATTGTGACTTGCAAGTGGCAACAACACTGTACAGGTTTAGGGCCGTCACAACCACATTGTACAGGGTTGTTGTTTCGGTTCAAAATAGACATAATTGAACCTAACCCAGATACACCACCAGGCCTAACTCCATCCACCCTATTTGACACCCTGAAATACGGAGCTAGGAACATACCCATTGTCACTATGACATCTCGTAATGACCCTTGGGACCATGCATTGCCACGATATAGTGGAAGTGTTGGAACACTACAAAACAAAAGGAACTTAAATCTCTCTACTCTAGTTATACATGGAGATGAAGTGTTTTCGAAGGATGAATGGAGTTGGAATGACTCTCTTCAGATGGCTGAACTTCAAGCCATTTCAGGACAGGCAATACAAATCAGCTGCCGAGTAACTAACGGACCTAATTACCATAGGCCATCCGAAATTAAAGCATATCATACCGACTCTACCAGCCCAAAGAACTACAACACTGAGTGTTACAAAATAACTGAACCAAATTCGGATTGTTGGTACAATTTTACTCTGACCAAACCCATAATTGTATACTGCCTTTGGGGTTCCGAAGGCACGGAATTAATATTTGAATTTATGATTGATACAGCAACATCAAAGGATAAGAAACCTTTACCCCCGCAAACATCTAAAAATGTACCAACTCGGCCTCCCATTGGTCTAACTCCCTTCATCTTCAACACAGGCCCTTACATAATCAAATATACAGGTCAGCAACAAGTGCTGTTTAATCTGTCATACTCCCTCAAACAAGTGGAGATGTTGATGCAAATTAACATCTCTATGATTAAACCAACCTGTTCACCATTCCTAAATATATCCCATGCAGGATGGTTAGCCTGGTTACATGGGCGAACCCTCGTCTCTTCAAGACGGACAAGGAGAGACGCAACCGGTATTATAGGGACAGGATTGGGAGTCTTAAACAGTATAGATGCTGAAGTACTCATAAATAAACTGAGCACAACAACAAGTGATTTAAGCAAATTAGGACACCCATTGCGGTCTTCTCTAGTAGCACTGGGAACTAACCAATGGCTTGTGTCAGATTTGTTACCTCAGTGGGGAGAAACAAACGAAAAGGATCACCAATTGATTGTGGATGCACTTGGTGCAGCCCAAAATAATATTTCTCTAGCTCTCAGTTGCATCCAAGCTCAACTATGGATGCAATCTGTGGTGGCAGCAATTATAAGAGAAGGTGAAGAGGGCATCTTACCCTCTGAAATTCGAAAGGTAGTTTGGGATAATGCAACTACATTTGAGAGAAAATTCCAATCATGGTGGTATTTGGTCAATTTTGCCTACAACCCTACTGATGGCAAAGCCACTGCTTTTGTCTTAACAATACGCAATGCTTCGGTATATACCATATACCAAATCATTGCGTTAGGATTAAATCACAACGGAACTATACTCTATCCTATAGAGCATAGAGTATGGGCCCAACGAAATGAAAACAGATGGCAAACTATTGACGTTGCTGCATGTGTGGTACGGCAACAACAGGGATTCATTTGTGAAAGTAACATCATCAAAGGCCAAGACATTTGTCTTGACACTGAACGAAACATTTGTCATTTTGAAATACATCCCAATGAAACCCTTGAAACTGTGCTTGTATATATTGGAAAAGGGTGCGCTTGTATGAGAACCCCTTGTGATTTTGTGTTTGTAGATAATGTTATTGTGAATACTAACAATCGCTCAAATATTTGTGTTTGTAACTTTACTAAAATTGTAGGATGTGACTTTATCTATTCAGCTCCTGTTACATCTTACCAACTAGTACAATCAAATTATATTCTATTTCGAGATCTGCTACCTGTCCCTGTAGGAATGAATCTTACCCTGGTGAGAAAACTATTACAACATGAAGACCTGAAGCGGTTGTTGAAAGAAGTTCGGGAAAATGGACAAAAGACTCTGAAAGAGTAAGAAGGGATGGAGGACACCACTGGTGGGACACTTTGTTTGGATGGTCACCTACCACAACAGGAATCTTCAACGAGATGCTTCACCCTATTGTTGTCTTATTAATGCTCACCGCATCATGTTTTATTTTAACAATTGCTTTGCATTTTAGACTTTGGATTATGTTGAAACGTTTGTCCATATCCCCAGAAAATATCTGTGCGCTCGATGATCCTCATAGCAAGAGTGTATGTGACACTTCCCATCTATTCTAAAAGAAAAGAATCGTGAAGCTTGAGTGACTATAGTCACGGGGTGGATAATGTGGAGTAATCGCTGAGGGGTACTTTGGAAATTTACCCTCTAAGAACAGCCTTGAAACCAGGTGGAACGTAGCACTCATGTACAACGGGTCTGTGCCACGGAGACTCCCTGAACGGCCTTGGATGTTGGCAACATCAGGGGCGCCTGGTGTGCTGACTCTGGGAGAGATTACATGGAGGGTGGAGCGGAGTGGAGACCTCGCGGCCACGCTCTGTGAACAGGGGAGTTTAGGGATGCACAGGATGTACATTGATAAGCTGCGCTTACAATGTCCTGGGCCAAAGACCTGCCAACTTTGATGAAGTGCTGTACTTAGAGTGAACTTTGCTAATTATAATATCATTATAGTACTAAAACGCACACCCCTCTCAAAAGTTACCACCCCCCCAAGGTGAGGTGCGACCCCTCCTCAATGAGTGTGCGCACTGAATTTTTCCTAGTCTGTACCTTTAAACGCGAAGCGAGAGAATTCTGCACCAATCCTGATAAAGGTATGTATGACTAGAGTCACTCAAGCTCCACCTGCAAAGTAAAACACTATAAAATAATGTTTTAAGAGCTGGATGTTAGGGAAGATACCATCGTCGTGTACTATTCTAACTTCTGGGATCAGTCGACGGGCTGAGCCTCTCTTCCCCCCCATCGGGACGCCGTTGGGTAAGATTCGAACCCTTGGTCATACCAAGTGCCTCCCCGGGAAACTTAGAAATCTCTATATAGAGTCACTTTACATCTTTTAACGCGTTTATAGCCAAGTAGTGTCCCTCGTAGTTTTAGCATTTGCACGTGCTTTATAGGTAGTGAATTTATCACCGGCAATCCAAGGAACCTGTATATCTGTTGCTTCAATAAATCGCACTATTGATTGACTCAGCCGTGTGTTCAATAAATCGCACTATTGATTGACTCAGCCGTGTGTGGTCCCTGAACGCGACCGTACCTCTGAGCGCGGCCATGTTAGTTCAGGAGGTGTCCGGCTGAGCAGGTAGTGTGATGTTAGTAGTGCATCCGGACCCGTGATAGTCCAACAAGGGTGTTGGGCGCGACCGGACTACTAACGCTGACTTTGGGCATCACTCAGAACCTAAGCTCAGCCGTCCCCAGTCCCTCTGATATCTGAGGATCGACTGGAAAGCAAGGGGGTTTAGTTTCTGCCAAATTGCTCTGCCTCTTAACGCAACACCGGGTCAGCTGTCCCAGCTGTGTCCCCTCCCAACTTCCCGTGAACCCCCAGCCTTCTTGCTAGCAGGCGAGCACGAGAAGCTGGGCTGTCCTTGAGAACTTAGCAAGAACTCGGAACATCAGCACTTTATCAACATTTTCTCATCCCGAATCCAAAACATAGCCTCACACTAGCTTTTGTGAAGAAAATTAACTCTACCCTGGCTGAAACCAGGACATTATCCACCCCTTATTCCATACCATTTACATTATGCTCAGGTACCACACTATCCAATACAACCTCATTAACCACCACCCCCCTTCCCATCTTTTAATATAATACACAGATGTCCTGGTTTCAGCCAGGATAGAGCTGGTTTTCTTCACAGAAGCCAGTGTGAGACTGTGTTTTGGATTTGGGATGAGGAACTGTTGATAATGTGCTGATGTTTTGGGTTGTTGCTGAGCCGTCAAGGACAGTCCAGCTTCTTGTGCTGGCCTGCCAGCAAGCAGGCTGGAGGTGCACGGGGAGCTGGGAGGGGACACAGCCAGGACAGCTGACCCAGACTGGCCAAAGAGATATTCCCTACCATCTGACGTCATGCCCAGTACATAAACTGGAGTTGGCCGGGGGGCGGAAATCGCTGCTCGGGGACGGGCTGTCGATCACGGGGTGGTGAGCAATTTCTGTATTGGGCCTCACTTGTTCTTGTACATTTCTTTGTTGGTATTATCATTATTGTTCCCTTCTTTCTTTCTGTCCTATTAAACCGTGTTTATCTCAACCCACGAGGTTTTTCCTAATTCTCTCCCCTGTCCCACTGTGGGAGGGGGAGTGAGCGAGCGGCTGCGTGGTGCTTAGTTGCCGGCTGGGGCTAAACCACAACAGTCCCTTTTGGCGCCCAACGTGGGGCACGAGGCTTGAGATAATAACGGTTGCAGGTCACAATATCAGTTTATTTGATTTGCATCATGCTCTCGTCTTTGCTGTACATGTTAAGGATCGGTGTTGGTTTCTGCGGGCTGCTGTACTCTGCAATGATTAGTAATGTCTCGCCTGTGAGTTTTGTTTTTAGAGCACTGACCTTGAGCTTAATGTGGTATCATCTGAGCTCTGTACTAAAGCCGTTACTGTATTTTGGCTACAGTCTTGTCGAGACGATTAGCAATTATACTTCTGCCTCTGAAAGGTTTTTTATGGAGGAAATGCAGAATGGTACCTTTGCTACCCTCTATCATAACATTTCCTCCTTCATCACAATAATTTTTCAGTATTTTGAACACCCTTGGACAGTTAAAATACCTCTATTGCTACTTCTGGGGAACATTGTTTCGGTTTTGTCTAAGGTTGGCAAGCAATTTAAGAATATCACCCGGAGGTCTACCCCAAGGCTGGATAGTTATGAATGGCAGGGCGTGTGGAACAGCATGGGCAAATGCCTGGGGCAGTGGGCACCTCTGGTGTTTTGGAGCTTCACTCCCGAACAAGTGCAGAATCCTGATAAACTAGCAGAATATCTGGAAGAAGTATGCTGTCAGCCTGGCAGCTCCAAGGAGACACAAATCATTGCCATGTGCTGGGGCCTGGCCCATGCCTACCGAACCCTATTTAACACTATGCAAAGGGGAGAGAGGCTCTCTGGGTCTGATGGCAATGTGGCAGGCACTGTGACTACTCCAACCCCTGTGGCAGGCACTGTGACTACTCCAACCCCCACGGCGGGCACTGTAGCTACTCAGACTGTTGCAGCTGAACCAGAGAACCAGCCTATCCCGGTATCAGTTGCCCCTGTACAAAAGAAGAAATCTTGGAAGCGGAAGTCAGCTCGTTTAGTAAGGGAGGAGGAAGATTCTGCTAAGAAGGAGCCAGAGGAAGAGAGTGAGGAGGCAGAGTGCTCTGAAGCAGGGCCATCACAAGCACGGAAGAGGGAAGAGAGCGAGTCATCACTTGAAGAGGAGGAAGAGGAAGAACTTATAAAAGAGACGGTAACTACCCGATCTCTATCCCTGAGTGAATTGCGAGATATGCGAAAGGATTTCAGCCGTCGTCCAGGTGAGCACATTGTCACCTGGCTGCTCCGATGCTGGGATAATGGGGCCAGTAGCCTGGAATTAGAGGGTAGGGAAGCCAAGCAGCTGGGATCCCTTTCTAGGGAAGGGGGCATTGACAAAGCAATTGGAAAAGGTGCACGAGTCCTCAGCCTCTGGAGACGACTCCTGTCGGGTGTGAAGGAAAGGTATCCCTTCAAGGAAGATGTTCTATGTCACCCAGGCAAGTGGACCACCATGGAGAAAGGTATCCAGTACCTGAGGGAGCTAGCTGTGCTGGAAGTGATTTATGGTGACTTGGACAATGGACAATCATCCAAAGATCCAGATGAAGTCAATTGCACGCAACCTATGTGGCGGAAGTTTGTACGGAGTGCACCATCATCATATGCCAACTCATTAGCAGTAATGGCCTGGAAGGACGGAGAGAGACCAACGGTGGATGAATTGGCTGGCCAACTCCGGCAATACGAAGAAAGTCTCTCTTCCTCCCTACGGGCCTGCGTCTCTGCTATAGAGAAACTGTCCCGGGAGTTCCGGCAATTCAAAGAGGATATGCCCTACCCTCCACCCGTACGGACCAGTGTCTCAGCCATTAGGAGTAAGCGCTCTTCTGTTCAAGAGAGAGGATATAGAGGATACACACCATGAACCACCCTGTGGTTTCAATTGCGTGACTACGGAGAGGACATGAGGAGGTGGGATGGAAAACCTACCTCGACCCTAGAGGCACGAGTACGCGAGCTGCAAGGAAAAACAATTACAAAAGGGGGTTCAGGTTCCTCGAGGAAAATCGTCGCTCCACTTTCCAGTGGGCAGCTTCCCAGAAAGAATAGAAGGGCTGATCTCACCTCTGATCCTCTTGAAGGGACTTCTGATTCCTATTTACAAGAAGTGGGTAACGAGTACTATGACCAGGACTAGAGGGGCCCTGCCTCCAGCCAGGCGGAGGAGAGGGACAACCGAGTTTATTGGACTGTGTGGATTAGATGGCCTGGCACATCAGACCCACAGGAATATAAGGCTTTAGTGGACACCGGTGCACAATGTACCCTGATGCCATCAAGCCATATAGGGGCAGAACCCATCTGTATTTCTGGAGTGACAGGGGGATCCCAACAGCTGACTGTGCTGGAGGCCGAAGTGAGCCGAACTGGGAAGGAGTGGCAGAAGCACCCCATTGTGACTGGCCCGGAGGCTCCATGCATCCTGGGCATAGACTACCTCTGGAGAGGGTATTTCAAGGACCCAAAAGGGTACCGGTGGGCTTTTGGTATAGCTGCCTTGGAGACGGAAGAAATTAAACAGCTGTCCACCTTGCCTGGTCTCTCAGAGGACCCTTCTGTGGTGGGGTTGCTCAGGGTCAAAGAACAACAGGTGCCGATCGCTACCACAACAGTGCACCGGCGGCAATATCGCACCAACAGAGACTCCCTGATCCCCATCCATGAGCTGATTCATCGGCTGGAGAGCCAAGGAGTGATCAGCAAGACTCGCTCACCCTTTAACAGCCCCGTATGGCCAGTGCAAAAGTCTAATGGACAGTGGAGATTGACAGTAGACTATCGTGGCCTGAATGAAGTCACGCCGCCACTGAGTGCTGCCGTGCCGGACATGCTAGAACTTCAATATGAACTGGAGTCAAAGGCAGCCAAGTGGTACGCCACCATTGATATGGCTAACGTGTTTTTCTCAATCCCTTTGGCGGCAGAGTGCAGGCCACAGTTTGCTTTCACTTGGAGGGGTGTCCAGTACACCTGGAATCGACTTCCCCAGGGTGGAAGCACAGCCCTACCATTTGCCATGGGCTGATACAGACTGCACTGGAACAGGGTGAAGCTCCAGAGCACCTGCAATACATTGATGACATCATCGTATGGGGCAACACAGCAGAAGAAGTTTTCGAGAAAGGGAAGAAAATAACTCAAAACCTTCTGAAAGCTGCTTTTGCTATAAAACAAAGTAAGGTCAAAGGACCTGCACAAGAGATCCAGTTTTTAGGAATAAAATGGCAAGATGGACGTCGACAGATCCCAACGGATGTGATCAACAAAATAACAGCTATGTCTCCACCAACTAGCAATAAAGAATCACAGAATCACAGAATCACTAGGTTGGAAAGGACCTTTAAGATCATCAAGTCCAACCATTAATCCAGAACCACCATGTCCCCTAAACCATGTCCTGAAGCGCCACATCCACACGTTTTTTGAACACTTCCAGGGATGGCGACACCACCACCTCCCTGGGCAGTCTGTTCCAATGCTTGACCACCCTCTCAGTGAAGAAATTTTTCCTAATATCCAATCTAAACCTCCCCTGGCGCAACTTGAGGCCATTTCCTCTTGTCCTATCACTAGTTACTTGGGAGAAGAGACCAACACCCTCATCGCCACAACCCCCTTTCAGGTAGTTGTAGAGAGCGATAAGGTCTCCCCTCAGCCTCCTCTTCTCCAGACTAAACAACCCCAGTTCCCTCAGCCGCTCCTCATAAGACTTGTGCTCCAGACCCCTCACCAGCTTCGTTGCCCTTCTCTGGACACGCTCCAGCACCTCAACATCCTTCTTGTAGTGAGGGGCCCAAAACTGAACACAGTATTCAAGGTGCGGCCTCACCAGTGCCGAGTACAGGGGCACGATCACTTCCCTACTCCTGCTGGCCACACTATTCCTGATACAGGCCAGGACGCTGTTGGCCTTCTTGGCCACCTGGGCACACTGCCGGCTCATATTCAGCCGGCTGTCAACCAGCACCCCCAGGTCCCTTTCCGCCGGGCTGCTCTCCAGCCACTCCTCCCCAAGCCTGTAGCGTTGCATGGGGTTGTTGTGGCCAAAGTGCAGGACCCTGCACTTGGCCTTATTAAACCTCATACAGTTGGCCTCTGCCCATCGATCCAGCCTGTCCAGATCCCTCTGCAGAGCCCTCCTACCCTCCAGCAGATCAACACTCCCACTCAGCTTGGTGTCATCTGCAAACTTACTGAGGGAGCACTCGATCCCCTCATCCAGATCATCTATAAAGATATTGAACAAGACTGGTCCCAGAACCGAGCCCTGGGGAACACCACTCGTGACCGGCCGCCAGCCGGATTTAACGCCATTCACCACAACTCTCTGGGCTCGGCCATCCAGCCAGTTCATTACCCAGCGAAGAGTAAACCAGTCTAAGCCACGAGCCGCCAGTTTCTCCAGGAGAATGCTGTGGGAGACGCTGTCAAAGGCTTTACTAAAGTCCAGGTAGACAACGTCCACTGCCTTTCCCTCATCCACTAGGCGGGTCACCTGGTCATAGAAGGAGATCAGGTTGGTCAAGCAGGACCTGCCTTTCATGAACCCATGCTGGCTGGGCCTGATCCTTTGGCTGTTCTGCAGATGCCCTGTGAGCACTCTCAAAACCAACCGCTCCATAATCTTCCCTGGAACAGAGGTCAGGCTGACAGGCCTGTAGTTCCCAGGATCCTCCTTCCGGCCTTTCTTGTAGACGGGCGTCACATTGGCAAGCCTCCAGTCTTCTGGGATCTCCCCTGTTAACCAGGACTGCTGATAAACAATGGAGAGTGGCTTGGCAAGCTCCTTCGCCAGCTCTCTCAGTACTCTTGGGTGGATCCCATCAGGCCCCATAGACTTGTGGGTGTCCAGGTGGCTTAGCATGTCCTTGACTGCTTCCTCCTGGATTATGAGGAGTTTATTGTGCTCTCCATCCCTGTCTTCCAGCTCAGGGGGCTGAATATCCTGTGGATACCTGGAGTGGCTATTAAAGACTGAGGCGAAGAAGGCATTAAGTACCTCAGCCTTGTCCTCGTCCTTGGAGACAATGTTCCCCGCCATATCCAGTAGGGGATGGAGATTCTCCTTGCCTCTCTTTTTGTTGTTAATATATTTGTAAAAACATTTTTTATTATCCTTTACGACTGTGGCCAGACTGAGCTCTAGCTGGGCTTTTGCCTTTCTAATTTTGTCCCTGCTTGACCTAACGAGATCCTTGTACTCTTCGTGAGTTGCCTGCCCCTTCTTCCAGAGGTGATAAACTCTCCTCTTTTCCCTGAGTCCCAGCAAAATCTCCCTGTTCATTCAGGCCGGTCGTCTTCCCCACCAGCTCTTCTTACGGCACATGGGGACTGCCTGATTTCCTTCTTGAAGACTGTCCAGCCTTCCTGGACCCCTTTGTCCTTCAGGACTGTCTCCCAAGGGACTCTCTCAACCAGTGACCTGAACAGGCCAAAGTCTGCCCTCCGGAAGTCCATGATAGCAGTTTTGCTGACCCCTCTCCTTACTTCACTCACAACTGAGAATTCTATCATGTCATGGTCGCTAAGCCCAAGACGGCCTCCGACCACCACATCTCTCACCAGTCCTTCTCTGTTTGTAAACAGCAGGTCCAGCAACGCACCTCCCCTGGTGGGCTCACTCACCAGCTGTGTCAGGAAGTTATCCTCCACACACTCCAGGAACCTCCTAGACTTTTTCCTCTCTGCCGTGTTATACTTCCAGCAGATGTCCGGTAGGTTGAAGTCCCCCACAAGAACAAGGGCCAGCGAATGCGAGACCTCCGCCAGTCGCTTATAGAATGTCTCATCCGTCTCTTCATCCTGGTTGGGTGGCCTGTAACAGACTCCCAGCAGGATGTCTGCCTCATTGGCCTTCCCCCTCATCCTTACCCACAAGCACTCTACTTGGTCTTCACAATCTTCGATTTCTATGCAATCAAAACACTCCCTAACATACAGAGCCACCCCACCGCCTCTCCTTCCCATTCTATCCCTTCGGAAGAGCTTATAGCCATCCATTGCAGCCCTCCAGTCATGAGAAGCATCCCACCACGTTTCTGTGATGGCAACTACGTCATAGCTGTCGCGCTGCACAATGGCTTCCAGCTCCTCCTGTTTGGTGCCCATGCTGCGTGCATTGGTGTAGATGCACCTGAGCCGGGCTATCGATTTCAACTCTGGCACGTTGAACCTACCCCTAGGTTCAACTCTAGTGAGCCCCGTTTTATCCCCTCCCCCCTCCAATTCTAGTTTAAAGCCCTCTCAATGAGGCCTGCCAGCTCATGAGCAAGAAACACAAGCATTTTTGGGCGTTGTGGTTTTCTGGAGAATGCATATTCCAAATTACAGTCTGATTGTAAGCCCTCTTTATCAAGTGACCCGGAAGAAGAACGATTTTAAATGGGGCCCTGAGCAACGAGAAGCCTTCGAGCAAATTAAACAGGAGATAGTTCATGCCGTAGCCCTCGGGCCAGTCTGTGCAGGTCAAGATGTTAAAAATGTTCTCTATACCACAGCCGGGGAGAATGGCCCTACCTGGAGTCTCTGGCAGAAGGCACCAGGAGAGACTCGAGGTCGACCTCTAGGGTTTTGGAGTCGAGGATATAGGGGATCTGAGTCCCGCTATACTCCAACTGAAAAAGAGATATTGGCAGCATATGAAGGAGTTCGAGCTGCCTCAGAAGTGGTTGGTACTGAAGCACAGCTCCTCCTGGCACCCTGACTGCCGGTGCTGGGCTGGATGTTCAAAGGGAGGGTCCCCTCTACACATCATGCGACTGATGCTACGTGGAGTAAGTGGGTCGCGCTTATTACACAGCGGGCTCGAATAGGAAACCTTAATTGCCCGGGAATCTTGGAAGTGATTGTGGACTGGCCAGAAGGCAAAGATTTTGGAATATCACCAGAAAAGGAGGTGGCGTGTGCTGAAGAGGCTCCACCATATAATAAACTGCCAGAGAACAAAGGGCAATATGCCCTGTTTACTGATGGGTCCTGTCGTATTGTAGGCAAACATCGAAGGTGGAAAGCTGCTGTATGGAGCCCTATATGACGAGTCGCAGAAGCTGCTGAAGGACAAGGTGAATCAAGTCAGTTTGCAGAGTTGAAAGCCATCCAGCTGGCTTTAGATATTGCTGAACGAGAAAAATGGCCAATACTCTATCTTTATACTGACTCATGGATGGTGGCAAATGCTCTATGGGGGTGGCTACAGCAATGGAAGCAGAGCAACTGGCAACGCAGAGGCAAGCCCATCTGGGCTGCTGAATTGTAGCAAGGTATTGCTGCCCGACTAGAGAATCTGGTCATAAAAGTACGTCACGTAGATGTGTTGGGATCACCCTGCACGGCTCGACCTTAAGGAGAAGGAGCTGTGGCATTGAGAAGCTGGTAAACAGCTGGATATCTGCACGGCTCGGCCTTGAGGAGAAGGAGCTGTGGAAAACACCTAAGAAGAAGCGAGGAAAACAGGAACACCTGCAAGCAGCGAATCCTGACTGTGTGAGAGGCGCGTGGACAGCGTGTGATATTTTGTATATAGCCAATTGCAATAATGCGTGTAACAAGCTGTAACCAATCATGAGTGTGTGCGCAGTGACTAAACAAAGATTATGATATATATTGGAGTCAGACAAGACAATAAACGGCTTCGGAATATAACTCTCATAGAGTTGTGAAGTCCATCCTTCTCCCGCATAGATGCTCACGTATGTAAGAGTCGGACCACTGAAGAACATCAAAACAACCATCAGGTGGATCAGGCTGCTAAGATTGAAGTGGCTCAGGTGGATCTGGACTGGCAACATAAGGGTGAATTATTTATAGCTCGGTGGGCCCATGACACCTCAGGCCATCCAGGAAGAGATGCAACATACATATGGGCTCGGGATCGAGGGGTGGACTTGACCATGGACGCTATTGCACAGGTTATCCATGAATGTGAGACGTGTGCTGCAATCAAACAAGCCAAGCGGTTAAAGCCCATCTGGTATGAAGGATGATGGTTGAAATATAAATATGGGGAGGCCTGGCAGATTGACTATATCACACTTCCACAAACTCGCCAAGGCAAGCGCTATGTGCTTACCATGGTGGAAGCAACCACCGGATGGCTGGAAACATATCCTGTGCCCCATGCCACCGCCCGGAACACTCTCCTGGGCCTTGAAAAGCAAGTCTTATGGCGACATGGCACCCCCGAAAGAATTGAGTCAGACAATGGGACTCATTTCCGAAACAACCTCATAGACACCTGGGCCAAAGAGCACGGCATTGAGTGGTTGTATCACATCCCCTATCATGCACCGGCTTCCGGAAAAATTGAACGATAGAACGGACTGTTAAAGACTACCCTGAGAGCAATGGGTGATGGGACATTCAAACTTTGGGATAAACATTTAGCCAAAGCCACCTGGTTAGTCAGCACTAGGGGATCTACTAATAGAGCCGGCCCTGCCCAATCAAAACTTCTACGTACTGTAGAAGGGGATAAAGTCCCTGTGGTGCATGTGAGAAATATGCTGGGGAAGACAGTCTGGGTTACTCCTGCCTCAGGCAAAGGCAAACCCGTTCGTGGGATTGCCTTTGCCCAGGGACCTGGGTGCACTTGGTGGGTAATGGTGCAGGATGGGGAACTCCAATGTGTACCTCAAGGAGACTTGATTTTGGGTGAAAATAGTCAATGATTTGAACTGTATTATGTTAACTGTTACACAATACAGTATAACATTACTACTATGGTTGCTATCTACCATATGCATATCAATGGTATTACAGTAAGAATCACCCAGACTGATGAAGAATGAGCTTCACTGAAACCAAGCAACGTGCAGCAGTGATGGGACCAGAACTGGCTTCAGCAGCTTGCGCCCAACAAATCCCTCGAGATCGACATCTTCGACCTGCAGATCATGGACATGGACCGTGCCAGATGACAATCCAACACCACATACCATCTCCCCTGCCCTGAGAGACTGCTATGATGGATGAAGCCCAGAGTCATGGACTGAATGAACTCCACAGACATTGTAAAGTGATGGCCCATGGACTAAGAGAATGGTATCTGTGTGTATATATATTAAAAGACAGGAAGAGTAATAATGAATAATTGGAATGTATTGAAAAGTGTAGGACCCGAGCATGATGTAAATGGTATGGAATAAGGGGTGCATACTGTCCTGGTTTCAGCCAGGATAGAGCTGGTGTTCTTCACAGAAGCCAGTGTGAGACTATGTTTTGGATTTGGGATGAGAAACTGTTGATAATGTGCTGATGTTTTGGGTTGTTGCTGAGTTGTCAAGGACAGTCCAGCTTCTCGTGCTGGCCTGCTTGCAAGGAGGCTGGGGGTGCACGGGAAGCTGGGAGGGGACACAGCCGGGACAGCTGACCCAGACTGGCCAAAGAGATATTCCCTACCATACGACGTCATGCCCAGTACATAAACTGGAGCTGGCCGGGGGGCGGAAATCGCTGCTCGGGGACGGGCTGTCGATCACGGGGTGGTGAGCAATTTCTGTATTGGGCCTCACTTGTTCTTGTACATTCCTTTGTTGGTATTATTATTGTTTTTTCTTTCTCTCTTTCTGTCCTATTAAACTGTGTTTATCTCAACCCACGAGGTTTTTTTTCTAATTCTCTCCCCCATCCCACTGCGGGAGGGGGGTGTGAGTGAGCGGCTGCGTGGTGCTTAGTTGCCGGCTGGGGCTAAACCACGACAATAGGCAAGGAAGGAGAGGCAGTGGGGTGGCTCTGTATGTTAGGGAGTGTTTTGACTTTATAGAGCTCAAGGACTGTGATGACAAGGTCGAGTGCTCATGGGTAAGGGTGAGGGGGAAAGCAAACAAGGCAGATACCCTGCTGGGAGTCTGTTATCGACCACTCAACCGGGCTGAAGAGGCAGATGAAGCATTCTACGGGTGGCTGGCAGAAGTCTCACAATTGCTAGCCCTTGTTCTCATGGGGGACTTCAACTTACCAGACGTCTGCTGGAGGTATAACACAGAAGAAACAGTCTAGGAGGTTCCTGGAGTGTGTGGAAGATAACTTCCTGACACAGCTGGTAAGTGAGCCTACCAGGGGAGGTGCCCCGCTTGACCTGCTCTTTATGAACAGGGAAGCACTGGTGGGAGATGTGGTGGTCAGAGGCCATCTTGGACTTAGCGACCACGACATGATAGAATTGTCAATTCTTGGTGAAGGAAGGAGGAGGGTCAGCAAAACCACTACCATGGACTTCCAGAGGACAGACTTTGGCCTGTTCAGGACACTGGTCGAGAGAGTCCCTTGGGAGACAGTCCTGAAGGGCAAAAGGTCCAGGAAGGCTGGACATTCTTTAAGAAGGAAATCTTAAAGGCGCAGGAGCAGGTAGACCCCATGTGCCGTAAGATCAGCTGGGGGGGATGGCGACCGGCCTGGCTGAACAGGGAGCTTTTGATGGGACTCAGGGAAAAAAGGAGAGTTTATCACCTTTGGAAGAAGGGGCAGGCAACTCAAGAAGAGTACAAGGATCTCGTTAGGTCATGCAAAGAGAAAGTTAGAAAGGCAAAAGCCCAGCTAGAACTCAATCTGGCAATGGTCATAAGGGACAACAAAAAATGGTTTTACAAATATATTAACACCAAAAAGAGAGCCAAGGAGAATCTCCATCCCTTATTGGATGTGGGGAGGAACACTGTCACCAATGATGAGGAAAATGCTGAGGTACTTAATGCCGCCTTTGCCTCAGTCTTCCATAGCCAGACCAGTTATCCTCAGGGTATTCAGCCCCCTGAGCTGGAAGACAGGGATGGAGAACAGAATAAACTCCCCATAATCCAGAAGGAAGCAGTTAGTGACCTGCTATGCCACCTGGACACCCACAGGTCTATGGGGCCTGATGGGATCCACCCAAGAGTACTGAGGGAGCTGGCGGAAGAGCTTGCCAAGCCACTCTCCATCATTTATCAGCAGTCCTGGTTAACAGGGGAGGTCCCAGAAGACTGGAGGCTTGCCAATGTGACGCCCATCTCCATGAAGGGCCAGAAGGAGGATCCGGGGAACTGCAGGCCTGTTAGCCTGACCTCGGTACCAGGGAAGATTATGGAGCAGGGTCCTGCACTTCAGTCACAACAACCCCATGCAGCGCTACAGGCTTGGGGAAGAGTGTCTGGAAAGCTGCCTAGAGGAAAAGGACCTGGGGGTGCTGGTTGTCAGCTGGCTGAACATGAGCCAGCAGTGTGCCCAGGTGGCCAAGGGCATTGTTGGGTTGATGGTTGGACTTGATGATCTTAAAGGTCTTTTCCAACCTTAGTGATTCTGTGTTTTGTTAAGCCAGTGTTCAGGTATAAGAAGGGAAATACCTAGTTGAACGTAGTGACTTCCCTTTCCCTTCTGTCTAAAATGTGGGGTTTTTTTGTTTCTCTTTGTTCATTATGTGTCTGTGCACTGTGGAATGGCATGCAACATCATGCCATGCTGGCAGCCACGTGAGTACACCAGCTCAATAATGGCTTTCAGTTTTACCCTAGCTGTCTGGTCAGCTATATACAAAATTGCATTAAAAGTGAGCAACTCCTTACTTCTTTTTCTTTAAGGCAAGTTATTTTACTTAGGGTAAAGAAAAAGACAGAACTGCTGGCAAGTGTCTGAAGGTACTATGCCATTGATAGTGTTTTCAACTATGAGAGCATGTACTATATGAGCTATTTCTTTACTCACTTATCCAAGACCTAATTAGTCTGCTATCATTTTAGGCCCAACAAAGGGAGCACAGAACTGACTGAATCTAGAGCATCTGTTATCAAACATGGTCTTCATGCAGGTTCACTATTTGAAGGTGAATATTGTAGGCCGATTTTTATTGAAACTGATTTACTGTTGTAGGCAAAAAAAACCTTTCAGTTCGGGGAATTTCAATCAGTTTACTTTATTGAACATTAACATAAACCTCTAATCATTGAGGTTTTTGGTACTGAGAATAAAACCAAGTAAACATACACACACATAGAAAAACACATTGGAACCCCTCTAGACACCTCCCCTCTCCTCTTCCTGGTCTCCAGTCCCCTCACTGCATGTTACACTCCGTCCCTTCGATGAGGCGACAGGTGGTGCAGGAGATTGGGATCAGCATGTTGTGGTTCCTACTCAATTGCTCTGGTGTGGGTTGCTCCTCTGGCTGCACTCCCTTTACAGTTGTACCTCCTCCTCAGTCTCCTCTCGGTCCCTGCTAGGGCTGCGCTTTTCTTTCAGCATTTCTCCTGACTTCTACTGTCATAGTCCCCCCCGAAAGTTATGCCCAATGCAATTCACCAACATTATAAAGAATTCTTTCTTTTGGACATAAGCTAATTCAGAACCTCCTCTTTGTTTCAAGCTTATTTGGTTTTGTGGTCTCTGGCAAGAACAATAGGAGAGGCTTCATACTTTGCATCTTTAAAAAGATTTGTCGATAAGTCCCATGATCACCTCATCCTTTCTCAGGTACTTTGCTTGAGGTTGTTCATCACTTTTTGAAAAAACAAATGACCCGATTTTTCGGTTGATTGATTAAATCACTGTTCCTGGTTATGATGAAAAGAGAAAGGCAGTTGTAACTCAGCAATATTGGTGTGTGGTAGGTTGACCTTGGCTAGGCGCCAGGTGCCCACCAAGCCTCTCTGTCACTTCTGCTCCTCAACAGATCAGGGAGAGAAATACAATGAAAAGCTTGTGGGTCGAGATAAGGACAGACTACTCCATGATTATATGGGCAAAAGAGACTTGACTTGGGGAAATTAATTTAATTTATTGCCAATTAAACAGAGTAAGATAATGACAAATAACAACAAATCTAAAAACACCTTCCCCCCACCCCTCCCTTCTTCCCAGGCTCAACTCCTCCTCTCTGAGTGGTGCAGGGGGGGATTGGGTATGGGGGTTGTGGTGAGTTCATAACAGTTTCTCTATGCCACTCCTTCCTCCTCACACTCTTCCCCTGCTCCACCATGGGGTCCCTCCCATGGGACACAGTCCTTCATGAACTTCTAGAACTTGGGGACTGTTCACAGAGTACAGTCCTTCAACAACGGACTGCTCCAGCATGGGACCCCCACGCAGTCACAGGTCCTGCAAGAAAACCTGCTCTGGCGTGGGCTCCTCTCCACAGGCCAGGATGGGCTCACCACAGGCTCCAGCTTCCTACAGGGCACATCCACTTACTCTGTCGTGGGGTCCTCCATGGGCTGCAGGGTGGATATCCGCTCCACCATTAACCGCCATGGGCTGCAGGGGGACAACTTGCATCACCATGCTCTTTACCACAGGCTGCAGGGGAATCTCTGCTCTGGTGCCTGGAGCACCTCCTCCCTCTCCTTCTTCACTGACCTTGGTGTCTGCAGAGTTGTTTGTTTGTCTCCGGTTTTTCTCACTCCCCTCTCTCATAGCTGCTGCTCAGCCTTTTTTTACCCTTACTTAAATATGTTATCACAGAGGTGCCACCAGCTCTTCTGATTGGCTCACCTTTGGCCAGCGGTGGGTCCGTCTTTGAGCTGGCTTAGTACTGGCTCTGTCTGACATGGGGGCAGCTTCTGGCATCTTCTCACAGAAGCCACCCCTGCAGCCCCCCTGCTACCAAAACCTTGCCACTTAAACCCAATATAGGAACTCATAGCAAAACTCCACAAAACTGTTAAAAAGTGAACTAAAATATAATTTGTAAAATGTCCCAAATTGATGCATGTAATGTCTCTTTGTGGTTTTAAAAATTTTAGAAGGATGTTACAGCAGCAGCTCAAGTACTTAGCATAATTTCTGATAAAGTAGTTTGTTACTAAGAAGATCCTGGTTTTTGCCCTGGTTATAAATTTTATAGATTTCCTGTTTCCTTTTACTAAGAGAAAATGACTGACAAAGGGATAGCTCTATGAGAGAATAGGTTAGTGGTTATAGTCAGTTAATAACAAACCAACAAAATCCAAATATTTCTTAAAAGAATGCACTCGTTACACTTCAGAATTATATTCATCTGTTATTTATCCCACTTTTACAGCCAGTATTAGGGCATCTTTCAGCACAAAAATCACTCTTATTGGATCAGTATGTAACTTAAGGCTTGGGTAACTTAACATTTGCTATTTTTTGTCATACCTAGTCATGCTTTATCTTATAATATTTTCTGTCTGGATATATATAATAACTCCATATTGGTGGATGGCAACACTGAGACAGTTAACAAGTGAAATCCTTATTGTGTATTGAGATAAAGTAGTGAGAATGACCTTCTAAGTAGGAAAATCTCATTCAAACTTGCAATTTGGAAAAATAATGGGGATATAAAGAGGTATAATTTTATCTCATTCATTTAATAAGGCTTAACAGTGGCTTAATTTCAGACTTGGTATTAAGTATTAATCACAAGAATAATGTGCTGCTGCTTAAATACTGAAGTTTGCTATGCAGCTCACCTATGTTTTTTTTTTATCTGAACACGGAGACGTTTGTGTGCATTCTCACACCATTGCAGAGAATATAGCTGATATTTAAATTCTAATTAGTTGATATTTCAGAAGCAATCTGAAGAAAGCTTAATGGATACTTTGAAAGAAGTAGTTATTCTTGTACTTGGAAAGCATACTTTGAAAAACAGACACTTCCCCTCAAGAAAAATGATTTCCTTTGGATATTAAACTGCTTGTAGATTGGAAGATGAAAAGATCCTTCCAAAGTTCTAAAATTTAGATAAGCATAGGTCAACAATATAAACTGATTAATGGAATCTCTAATGATAACAAGCAAAATAAGAAAAATCTTTATGAATACGAATCACTGATGCTGTGATTCTTCAGAAATTAGCAGTTGTACTGTCAAAATTGCTTCCAATTCTCTTAGAAGAAAAGATGGGATTTTTTAATCTTTCTAGATAGACAGATATGAGGGCCAAGACCAAAATTAGGGAACTGTATGGAGAATTTGGTGCAGAAATTATTTTCTTTGTGGCAAATTATCAAATAAGTTGTAAGGTATGTTATTATAAAAACCTGTCTTATCATAGAATAGTTTGGGTTGGAAGGGACCTTTAAAGGTCATCTAGTCTGACACCCCTGCAATGAGCAGGGACATCTTCAACTAGATCAGGTTGCTCAGAGCCCTGTCCAACCTGACCTTAAATGTTTCCAGGGATGGGGAACCTACCAGCTCTCTGGGCAACCTGTGCCAGTGTTTCACCACCCTCATTGTGAAAAATTTCTTCCTTATGTCTAGTCTAAATCTACCCTCTTTTAGTTTAAAACCATTGCCCCTTGTCCTATTGACGTGCGGAAACAAACTTCACAACTCAAAAGAGTAATAAAGCAGGTATGTTTATTACGGCGCCGGGTGCAAGGGGGATCACTCCACCTAACTTGCACACCATTTCGGCGAGCAGGCAAATATTTATTACACAAAAGCATACATATTCATATGATTACGCAATACAAAACATACATATGCATAAGTGAGGCAGAGTAGTTCAAAAGGCTTGTGTCAGCAGTTTATGTTATCAATGCGCAGGCTCAGATCTGTCTCTGGTGGTCGTTTACTTCTTCAGGGGTCTTATCTTCCTCTTCCTCTTCTGTCCTTTAGATGAACTTTAATCATTTACACATGCTCTCTTCTTACTTGTTGATTTCAACAGTTTTTAACAAGCTCTAGCCAGTTCCGTGATAAGACTAACCTTGCGGTTCCCGTTATCACTTTCTTTGTTTAGCAAGTCTGTTCTTGACAAATACCAGTCCCTGATAAGCTTAACCCTTAACAGACATCACAAGCGCCAGCCTTGGTAAGTGAGTGTCCTGGTTTCAGCCAGGATAGAGCTGGTTTTCTTCACAGAAGCCAGTGTGAGACTGTGTTTTGGATTTGGGATGAGAAATTGTTGATAATGTGCTGATGTTTTGGGTTGTTGCTGAGCAGTCAAGGACAGTCCAGCTTCTTGTGCTGGCCTGCCAGCGAGCAGGCTGGGGGTGCACGGGGAGCTGGGAGGGGACACAGCCGGGACAGCTGACCCAGACTGGCCAAAGAGATATTCCCTACCATACGACGTCATGCCCAGTACATAAACTGGAGCTGGCCGGGGGGCGGAAATCGCTGCTCGGGGACGGGCTGTCGATCACGGGGTGGTGAGCAATTTCTGTATTGGGCCTCACTTGTTCTTGTACATTCCTTTGTTGGTATTATCATTATTGTTCCCTTCTTTCTTTCTGTCCTATTAAACCGTGTTTATCTCAACCCACGAGGTTTTTTTTCCCAATTCTCTTCCCCGTCCCACTGCGGGAGGGGGAGTGAGCGAGCGGCTGCGTGGTGCTTAGTTGTCGGCTGGGGCTAAACCACGACAGAATAAACAAAAGACAGTATCTAAGTGGTTTAAAAGCAGATAGTTATGTCTCTATATCAATTCCCCCCTTTTCTATTATCTTTGCGAATTCTTTTGCAATTCCTCATAACATACCATTATCATTTGTCCATTGATTAAAATACCTCCCTATTGCGACTTCATGTTTGATCTTATTCTTTTTTCATGTAATATAATCATCCGCATTCTTGACCATTGAATCATACAACAAGTACATAAAACAAATAAGCAGTTTGGTTAATTTGTTAATTTGTTCCAAACTTCTTCAAATCCCCAAGAGGTATCATCTAAAGTTATTCTTATCATGACCTACTCCGTAGTGGGGGTTTTTAAATAGAGAGATGTTAACTCGAACTGGAACTCCTATTAGAGGTAATGTCTTGTTTAGAATTTCCTAATATTATTACGTATTTCTGTAGATTATTTTCGCCTAACTGGGTGAGATCTTCCCCTTGGTATTGGGATTGGTACGGCTGCTCAAACAAAATTTCAAATGGATTTATATTCTCTTTAATTCTTGGGTTTACCCTGATTCGTAATAGGGCTAGTGGGAGCGCTTGGTACCAATGTAGATTTGCTTCTTGACTGATTTTAGTTAGCTGTTGTTTAATTAAGTGATTCATTTTCTCAGCTTGTCCACTTGCCTGTGGCCGATATGGGGTGTGTAGTTGCCAGTTTGTTCCTTAAATTTTACTAACTTGTTGCACTATTTGCGCACAAAAAAGAGTACCCTTATCTGAGGACATCACAGCTGGTACTCCGAACCTAGGAATAATTTCATTTAAAAGTACTTGTGTCACTTCCCTAGCCTTATTAGTCCTACAAGGGAAAGCTTCTGGCCAGCCCGAAAAGGTATCTGTTAATACTAACAAACACCGAAACTCCCCTTTTCTTGGGAGTTCAGAAAAATCTATTTGTCAATTTTGACCTGGAACTTTCCCTTTATCAATACTTCCAAATTTTACACGATTTTTTTTTTAGTTATTATTCTTTAAGCATATTTCACATTTATTAACCATGGTTTTTACAGTTTAAACCAAATTCCTGGCTATTATCTGTTTCATAAGGGAATTATACAATGCTTCAATTCCCCAATGAGTCTTGTCGTGTTCTGCTTTTACCAGTTTCCATAATATTCTAAAGGGAACTATTATTCTGTTACCTTTTAATTTTGCCCAACCTGATGATTTAACTTCTGCTTCCAAATCTTTAATTAATCTAAGAACCTTCTCATCATAATTGACCAAGTCTGGTAGTGGCAAAGCTCTTTCAGGAACCAAACTTAATACCTCACCTTGTTCTGCAGCTCTTTTTGCCTCATAATCTGCCAATTTATTCCCCACTTCCCGAGCAGTATTATCCTTTTGGTGCCCCTTGCAATGCATAATTGCAACCACCAAAGGTGATTGTACTGCATCCGAAAGCCTTAGGATCATGTCAGCATGCTTATTATGTTTTCCTTGGACCGTCAAAAGTCCCTGTTCATTCCAAATAGCACCATGGGCATGAACTACACCAAAGGCATATTTTGAATTTGTCCAAATATTCACTCGCTGTCCTTCAGCAAGCTCTAATGCTCCTACTAAAGCAATTAATTAGGCTCTTTGTGCAGATGTACCCTTAGGGAGTGACTTTGCTTCCACTACTTGGTCTGTGGTGGTCACAGCATACCCCGCCATTCGAGCTCCATCCTTTACAAAACTACTCCCGTCGGTGTACCAAGAGTGTTCAGCTTCCTCCAGCGACTCCTCCTTCAAGTCACGCCTGCTTGCATACACGATCTCGATGGTTTCTATGCAGTCATGCACAACAGTCTCCATTTCCTGCTTATCACTGTAGAAAAGAAGCAGGGTAGATAACAGTAGATCACAGAATCAGAATCACAGAATCACTAAGGTTGGAAAGGACCTTCAAGATCATCAAGTCCAACCATTAATCCAGCGCCACTGTATCCCCTAAACCATGTCCTGAAGCGCCACATCCACACGTTTTTTGAACACTTCCAGAGATGGTGACTCCACCACCTCCCTGGGCAGCCTGTTCCAATGCTTGACCACCCGCTCGGTGAAGAAATTTTTCCTAATAACCAATCTAAACCACCCCTGGCGCAACCTGAGGCCATTTCCTCTTGTCCTATCGCTGGTTACTTGGGAGAAGAGACCAACACCCTCATCGCCACAACCCCCTTTCAGGTAGTTGTAGAGAGCGATAAGGTCTCCCCTCAGCCTCCTCTTCTCCAGACTGAACAACCCCAGTTCCCTCAGCTGCTCCTCATCAGACTTGTGCTCCAGACACCTCACCAGCTTCGTTGCCCTTCTCTGGACACGCTCCAGCACCTCAGCATCCTTCTTGTAGTGAGGGGCCCAAAACTGAACACAGGATTCAAGCTGCGGCCTCACCAGTGCCGAGTACAGGGGCACGATCACTTCCCTACTCCTGCTGGCCACACTATTTCTGATACAGGCCAGGATGCTGTTGGCCTTCTTGGCCACCTGGGCACACTGCCGGCTCATGTTCAGCCGGCTGTCAACCAGCACCCCCAGGTCCTTTTCCGCCGGGCAGCTCTCCAGCCACTCCTCCCCAAGCCTGTAGCGTTGCATGGGGTTGTTGTGGCCAAAGTGCAGACCCGGCACTTGGCCTTATTAAACCTCATGCAGTTGACCTCTGCCCATCGATCCAGCCTGTCCAGATCCCTCTGCAGAGCCCTCCTACCCTCCAGCAGATCAACACTCCCACCCAACTTGGTGTCATCTGCAAACTTACTGAGGGAGCACTCAATCCCCTCATCCAGATCATCAATAAAGATATTGAACAAGACCGGCCCCAGAACCGAGCCCTGGGGAACACCGCTTGTGACCGGCCGCCAGCCGGATTTAACGCTGTTCACCACAACTCTCTGGGCTCGGCCATCCAGCCAGTTCATTACCCAGCGAAGAGTAAACCTGTCTAAGCCACGAGCTGCCAGTTTCTCCAGGAGAATGCTGTGGGAGACGCTGTCAAAGGTTTTACAGATGTCCAGGTAGACAACATGCACAGCCTTTCCCTCATCCACTAGGCGGGTCACCTGGTCATAGATGTGACAATTTCTACAACATCTTGTTCCATCAGGACTGTTTGATATTTCAGGAACCTTGATGGCGTGAGCTAATGTCTTCCTTTTTGTTCCAAAACAGAAGTTACAGCATGGGAAATGTGCACAATCATCTTTTGTCCCAAAGTGAATTTTCAGGCTTCTTGAATAATCAAAACAACGGCAGCCACTGCCCGAAGGCATCCTGGCCATCCTTTTCTGACTTCATCAAGTTCTTTGGAGAAATACGCCACTGCTCTTCTATATGGTCCCAAGTTTTGGGCTAGGATTCCCAGGACTATTCCCTGCTTCTCATGGGAGAACAGCCAGAATGTCTTAGTAATATCTGGTAACCCCAAGGCAGGGGCGTCCATTAGTTTCCTTTTCAGTTGCTGGAATGCTCTCTCTGCTTCCCCATTCCAGGTGAGGTCTCTTGGATTGAGTTTCAACAGTTCATAGAGCGGCCTTACCAAGAGTCCGTAGTTATATATCCATAGGCGACACCATCCCATCATCCCTAAAAACATACAGAGTTCTTTAGCCATCTGTGGTCGAGGAGTTTGGCAGATGGCCTCCTTTCTTGCTGTTCCTAGGGTCCTCTGGCCAGCAGTTATCTCGTATCCGAGGTAAGTTTCCTGCCGCTGAGCCATTTGGGCTTTCTGTGGAGAGACTCGATAGCCATTAAGTCCAAGGAAATTTAGCAGACTGACTGTCCATATTATACATAGTTCTTTTGTTTTAGAGACTATCAATCGATCATCTACATATTGTAATATTATTCCATCCCCATGTGGTCGCTCCCACTGCTCCAAGTCCTTGGCTAGTTGGTTTCCAAAAAGAGTGGGGCTATTTTTAAACCCCTGTGGTAACACAGTCCATGTTAGTTGTGTCTTTCTCCCAGAGTCGGGGTTTTCCCACTCAAATGCAAACAGCAACTGGCTCTCTGGACTCAAAGGTAGGCAAAAGAAGGCGTCTTTCAGGTCCAATACAGTAAACCAGGCTAATTCAGGTGTCAATTTAGTTAATAATGTATATGGGTTTGCTACGACAGGATGCAGATCTTCAACAATTCTATTAATGGCTCTGAGATCCTGTACTATTCGATAATTACCATCCGGCTTTTTGACAGGTAAAATGGGAGTGTTATATTCCGATTCATATTCTATTAGTAGCCCATATTTGATAAACCGGTTGATTATTGGTCGGATTCCTTCTCTATCTTCAGTTCTGAGGGGATATTGCTTAATTCTTACAGGCCGCGCCCCTGACTTGAGTCTGACCATTATTGGGGAGGCATTTTTTGCTTTTCCTGGTATTTCTGAGGCCCATACCCCTGGATATACTTGGCTCTGTATTTCCTCAGGTACTTCTGAGCTAACAGGAGTATCTATGAGGGCCAGACTCAGAAGTTCAATTAGCTGGTCATCCCCCACTCAAAGTTCTACTTTTCCTTTCTCAAATTTTATCTCTGCTTTTAGTTGTTCCAATAAGTTTCGCCCCAATAGAGGTTTTGGTGAGTTAGGCATATATAAGAATTTGTGTATTCCCGATTGTTTTCCCAATCTAAATTTAAGAGGTTTTAAAAAGTATGCCTTTTCACTTTGGCCAGTAGCTCCCTTTACCGTTACAAAATCATCATCCGTAGGTGTTAAAGCTTGGTTTAAAACCGAAAATGGTGCTCCAGTATCAACTAAAAATTCTATACTCTGTTGTTGTTTCCCTAGCTTCAGTATAACCAGTGGATCTGCTAGGGGAGATTCCCCAGGTCCCTGTCAATCTTCTTTGACATGGGCCTGTATTCCCCTTTTCCCTTTCCGTCTCTCTGGACATTAATTTCTCCAATGTCCCCTTTGTTTACACCACGCACACTGGTCCCTTTCCAAAAGTCTCGATCTCCCAGGTCCCATATCTCTAAACCCCTTACTCTCTTGCAGCGCTGCTACCAGTGCCCGTTTGTCCTTCCTCCGATCCTCCTCTTCTCTATTGCTAAACACTCTCCAAGCTTCATCTAATAGCGTCTCCAAATTTCTGCTTTCTGCCGGTCTCAATTTCTGCAGCTTTCTCCAGATATCACTTGCTGACTGCCCTATGAATAGAGACACTGACTGCTGTAGCCCTATTTCCGATCCTGGGTCCAGAGGAGTGTGCTGCCTCATAGTGTCTCGTAGCTTGTCCAAGAATTCTGAGGGCGTCTCCTTCGGGACCTGCCGAACGGCATATAAAGCTGACCAGTTAATTGTTTTTGGGATGGCTCGTTCCATACCTCTTGTGACCCAATCCCTGTACTTATTCAATAATTCCACATGGGCACTTCTGTTAGCGTCCCAATGTGAGTCTTGTAGGGGAAAGTGATCCTTTATATCCTCTCTCGTGTTCTTAAGTTGGTCACTTGTTGGGATCACTCTGCATGGCTCGACCTTAAGGAGAAGGAGCTGTGGCATTGAGAAGCTGGTAAACAGCTGGATATCTGCACGGCTCGGCCTTGAGGAGAAGGAGCTGTGGTAAACAACTAAGAGGAAGCAAAGGAGTGCAGGAACACCTGCAGGCAGCGAATCCTGACTGTGTGAGAGGCGCATGGACAGCGCGTGATATTTTGTATATAGCCAATTGCAATAATGTGTGTAACAAGCTGTAACCAATCATGAGCGTGTGCACAGTGACTAAGCAAAAATTATGATATATATTGGAGTCAGACAAGACAATAAACAGCTTCGGAATATAACTCTCATAGAGTTGTGAAGTCCATCCTTCTCCCGCAGTCACTAGCTAAATCATGGGCCATTTTTAATATCAGCTGTTTTTCAGTTTCCGTTATGTGGTCCAATAAAAATTGAATATCATTCCAGTTGGGGTTATGTTGCTTTATTAGAAATTGGAAATGTTTAGTGACCTCTACAGAATCACTTAGGTAACTTTTTGCTACCGCTTTCCATGTTTCAAGATCAAATGAGGAGAAGGGGACCTTTATTGTGACAGGGCCTCCCTCTGGTCCCACCGCCTCCCTGAGGGGTGCTTGCACCACTGTCTGCTCTTTCCTACTTCGGGTGCGAGAGGATACTGGACTATCTAAAGAGGCTTCCGAATCTGAGCTTTCACTTTTTCCGTCTTGTACTCTTACCGGTGATTTATAATGCTCCGGCAGATCTCCCATCCCGGGGTCCCTCATTTTCCCTAACTTTGTACATCTCTGCCCTATGCTGCAAGCTGAACAACACCTCCTCATCTTTCCTTCTCCCTTTCTCTTATTTTCCTTCTCCAAAGCCATTATCATTGGGTCCTGTGGGGGTATTAATCCACAGTCCTTTTGATATTCGGGATGATTTCGGAGAGTGAAAAACATGTCTGCGTATAAGACCTCATTCCATTTCCCTTCTCTCCTCAGAAACAACATCAATTGCAGCAAGGTATTATAATTCAAGGTTCCATTGAAGGGCCGTTTCTCCTCATCATCCAATTTATACAAGGGCCACCATTGATTACAATATTTTATTAAAGTCTTTCTGTTCACGCTTCCTCCTGGCGGCTCTCATCTCCTTCCAGTGAGCTAAAATACAGCCCAGAGGGCTCCTTTTCAATATTCCGCCACTTTGTTTACCTCCCATAATGAACACCCTGCCCGCAGGGGTTTATTCCTCAGCCTAAGAATACAACCTGATTGAATTGACAACAATAATACCTTATCCAAGGCAAAAGATGCAAGGGCGTACTCGCCCCACAGCGAATGCACCTAAATTCAAGACAATTGTCGAGACGAAACTCCTGTCTCCCGTTAAAAGAAATAATGTACTTATGACACTCCAAACACTTAGCGCAAGCAAACAACATAACAAAACAAAACAAAAAAAGCAACACCGATGGCAAAGCGGACAGGCACTTGTCCGTGCTCCACACCAAATAAACCCGTCACTACTCTGTTCTACATTTCCCCCCATATACCAGCGGCATTCTTACTGATTCCTTACACCTTCTAAGTCTCCACAAAATACCTGCTTAAGCTGAATGCTCAATCCTATCCCAGTCAGACCAGTTTCCTCGACATTCACCACACCAAAAATTGTCCCCAAACCGCACCCAAACATTCTCTTTACAACCAGAACATTCAAAAACATATATTGGGTTACATGATGTCCACGTATAGGACAGTAAGGGTTAACAATCGGTTCGACTAACACAGTTCCAAAGTCTGTCATACGCTTCATCTGTCTCCGGCTGCTCTCCTCACGGAGAACACGGAACCACGGACCAGGACTCCACACTCGCCCCGCAGTCCGACTGTGTCTCACTTACTCAAACACTCACCCAACTTGCAACATTACTTGTACAATGAAGCACTTTCACAGAATACACGGTACCGGGCACAAAACTTCTTAAGTATTCAGATTGTAATGACTATCGTCAAAATCCCAATTATAGCCACAATAATATGAATTTCAATTCCCATGGGTTACAGTAGTTGGTCCAAACGATAGCTATCCCATACTCCCGCAATTTCAGCGAAGAGCACCCATCACGTACTTCCCTTTATCAGGGATTCCTGCGTTTGCGTACTTCCCTTAGTCAGGGATTCCCGTGCCACTACTGGATTCGAATTCTAACCACCCAGGGGTAAGTGTCAATGCTCTTTACCTCACGTAGGACGTCTCCTCACGACTTAAAGATTCCCCTCCCAAATTAACATACCTGGTCCGCTGATGGTCCTTGTCTGTCCCTGCAGTGATCGGGCGAGCGAGGGAGGTCCTCTGAGAAATTTCGGGGCGTGCCAAGGACGTCCCACTCTCAGCCGGTCCTGCAGCCGGGCAGAGAGGGTCCCATCTGGGTTGCCAAAATTGACGTGCAGAAACAAACTTCACAACTCAAAAGAGTAATAAAGCAGTGTCGTGGTTTAGCCCCAGCCGGCAACTAAGCACCACGCAGCCGCTCGCTCACTCCCCCTCCCGCAGTGGGACGGGGGAGAGAATTAGGAAAAACCTCGTGGGTTGAGATAAACACGGTTTAATAGGACAGAAAGAAAGAAGGGAACAATAATGATAATACCAACAAAGGAATGTACAAGAACAAGTGAGGCCCAATACAGAAATTGCTCACCACCCCGTGATCGACAGCCCGTCCCCGAGCAGCGATTTCCGCCCCCCGGCCAACTCCAGTTTATGTACTGGGCATGACGTCGGATGGTAGGGAATATCTCTTTGGCCAGTCTGGGTCAGCTGTCCCGGCTGTGTCCCCTCCCAGCTCCCCGTGCACCCCCAGCCTGCTCGCTGGCAGGCCAGCACGAGAAGCTGGACTGTCCTTGACGGCTCAGCAACAACCCAAAACATCAGCACATTATCAACAGTTCCTCATCCCAAATCCAAAACACAGTCTCACACTACCTTCTGTGAGGAAAACCAGCTCTATCCTGGCTGAAACCAGGACAGTATCCACCCCTTATTCCATACCATTTACGTCATGCCCAGGTCCTATACTTTTCAATACATTCCAATTATTCATTATTACTCTTCCTGTCTTTTAATATATACACACAGATATCACTCTCTTAGTCCATGGGCCATCACTTTAAAATGTCTATGGAGTTCAGTCAGTCCATGACTCTGGGCTTCATCCATCATAGCAGTCTCTCAGGGCAGGGGAGATGGTATGTGGTGTTGGATTGTCATCTGGCGCGGTCCATGTCCATGATCTGCAGGTCGAAGATGTCGATCTCGAGGGATTTGTTGGGCGCAAGCTGCTGAAGCCAGTTCTGGTTTCATCACTGCTGCATGTTGCTTGGTTTCAGTGAAGCTCATTCTTCATCAGTCTGGGTGATTCTTACTGTAATACCATTGATATGGTAGATAGCAGCCATAGTAGTAATGTCATACTGAACAATTAACATAATACAATTCAAATCATTGACTGTTTTCACCCAAAATCAAGTCTCCTTGAGGTACACATCGGACTTCCCCATCCTTCCGCATTACCCACCAAGTGCACCCAGGTCCCTGGGCAAAGGCAATCCCACGAATGGGTTTGCCTTTTCCTAATGCAGGAGTAACCCAGACTGTCTTCCCCAGCATGTTTCTCACATGCACCACAGGGACTTTATCCCCTTCTACAGTACGTAGAAGTTTTGATTGGGCAGGGCCGGCTCTATTAGTAGATCCCCTAGTGTTGACTAACCAGGTGGCTTTGGCTAAATGTTTATCCCAATTTTTGAATGTCCCATCACCCATTGCTCTCAGTGTAGTCTTTAACAGTCCGTTGTATCGTTCAATTTTTCCAGAAGCTGGTGCATGATAGGGGATATGATACACCCACTCAATGCCATGCTCTTTGGCCCAGGTGTCTATGAGGTTGTTTCGGAAATGAGTTCCATTGTCCGACTCAATTCTTTCGGGGGTGCCATGTCGCCATAAGATTTGCTTTTCAAGGCCCAGGATAGTGTTCCGGGCGGTGGCATGGGGCACAGGGTATGTTTCCAGCCATCCGGTGGTTGCTTCCACCATGGTAAGCACATAGCGCTTGCCTTGGCGAGTTTGTGGAAGTGTGATATAGTCAATCTGCCAGGCCTCCCCATATTTATATTTCAACCATCGTCCTTCATACCAGAGGGGCTTTAACCGCTTGGCTTGTTTGATCGCAGCACACGTTTCACATTCATGGATAACCTGTGCAATAGCATCCATGGTCAGGTCCACCCCTCGATCCCGAGCCCATCTATATGTTGCATCTCTTCCCTGATGGCCTGAGGTGTCATGGGCCCACCAAGCTATAAATAATTCACCCTTATGTTGCCAGTCCAGATCCACCTGAGCCACTTCAATCTTAGCAGCCTGATCCACCTGATGGTTGTTTTGATGTTCTTCGGTGGCCCGACTCTTGGGTACGTGAGCATCTACGTGACGTCCTTTTATGACGAGATTCTCTAGTCGGGCAGCAATATCTTGCCACAATTCAGCAGCCCAGATGGGCTTGCCTCTGCGTTGCTAGTTGCTCTGCTTCCATTGCTGCAGCCACCCCCATAGAGCATTTGCTACCATCCATGAGTCAGTATAAAGATAGAGTACTGGCCATTTTTCTCGTTCGGCAATATCTAAAGCCAGCTGGATGGCTTTCACCTCCGCAAACTGACTTGATTCACCTTGTCCTTCAGCCACTTCTGCAACTCGTCGTATAGGGCTCCATACAGCAGCTTTCCACCTTCGATGTTTGCCTACAATACGACAGGACCCATCAGTAAACAGGGCATATTGCCTTTCGTTCTCTGGCAGTTCATTATATGGTGGAGCCTCTTCAGCACGCGCCACCTCCTCTTCTGGTGATATTCCAAAATCTTTGCCTTCTGGCCAGTCCATGATCACTTCCAAGATTCCCGGGCGATTAAGATTTCCTATTCGAGCCCGCTGTGTAATAAGCGCGACCCACTTACTCCACGTAGCATCAGTCGCATGATGCGTAGAGGGGACCGTCCCTTTGAACATCCAGCCCAGCACCGGCAGTCGGGGTGCCAGGAGGAGCTGTGCTTCAGTACCAACCACTTCTGAGGCAGCTCGAACTCCTTCATATGCCGCCAATATCTCCTTTTCAGTTGGAGTATAGCGGGACTCAGATCCCCTATATCCTCGACTCCAAAACCCTAGAGGTCGACCTCGAGTCTCTCCTGGTGCCTTCTGCCAGAGACTCCAGGTAGGGCCATTCTCCCCGGCTGCCGTGTAGAGCACATTTTTAACATCTTGTCCTGCCCGGACTGGCCCGAGGGCTACGGCATGAACTATCTCCTGTTTGATTTGTTCAAAGGCTTGTCGTTGCTCAGGGCCCCATTTAAAATCGTTCTTCTTCCGGGTCACTTGATAAAGAGGGCTTACAATCAGACTGTAATTTGGAATATGCATTCTCCAGAAACCCACAACACCCAAAAATGCTTGTGTTTCTTTTTTGCTAGTTGCTGGAGACATAGCTGTTATTTTGTTGATCACATCCGTTGGGATCTGTCGACGTCCATCTTGCCATTTTATTCCTAAAAACTGGATCTCTTGTGCAGGTCCCTTGACTTTACTTTGTTTTATAGCAAAACCAGCTTTCAGAAGGACTTGAATTATTTTCTTCCCTTTCTCGAAAACTTCTTCTGCTGTGTTGCCCCATACGATGATGTCATCAATGTATTGCAGATGCTCTGGAGCTTCACCCTGTTCCAGTGCAGTCTGTATCAGCCCATGGCAAATGGTAGGGCTGTGTTTCCACCCCTGGGGAAGTCGATTCCAGGTGTATTGGACACCTCTCCAAGTGAAAGCAAACTGTGGCCTGCACTCTGCCGCCAAAGGGATCGAGAAAAACGCGTCAGCAATATCAATGGTGACGTACCACTTGGCTGCCTTTGACTCCAGTTCATATTGAAGTTCTAGCATGTCCGGCACAGCAGCGCTCAATGGCGGCGTGACTTCATTCAGGCCACGATAGTCTACTGTCAGTCTCCACTCTCCATTAGACTTTCGCACTGGCCATATGGGGCTGTTAAAGGGTGAGCGAGTCTTGCTGATCACTCCTTGGCTCTCCAGCCGACGAATCAGCTCATGGATGGGGATCAGGGAGTCTCCGTTGGTGCGATATTGCCGCCGGTGAACTGTTGTGGTAGCGATCGGCACCTGTTGTTCTTTGACCCTGAGCAACCCCACCACAGAAGGGTCCTCTGAGAGACCAGGCAAGGTGGACAGCTGTTTAATTTCTTCCGTCTCCAAGGCAGCTATACCAAAAGCCCACCGGTACCCTTTTGGGTCCTTGAAATACCCTCTGCTGAGGTAGTCTATGCCCAGGATGCACGGAGCCTCTGGGCCAGTCACAATGGGGTGCTTCTGCCACTCATTCCCAGTTAGGCTCACTTCAGCCTCCAGTACAGTCAGCTGTTGGGATCCCCCTGTCACTCCGGAAATACAGATGGGCTCTGCCCCTATATGGCTTGATGGCATCAGGGTACATTGTGCACCGGTGTCCACTAAAGCCTTATATTCCTGTGGGTCTGATGTGCCAGGCCATCTAATCCACACAGTCCAATAAACTCGGTTGTCCCTCTCCTCCGCCTGGCTGGAGGCAGGGCCCCTCTAGTCCTGCTCATAGTACTCGTTACCCACTTCTTGTAAATAGGAATCAGAACTCCCTTCAAGAGGATCAGAGGTGAGATCAGCTCTTCTATTCTTTCTGGGAAGCTGCCCACTGGAAAGTGGAGCGACGATTTTCCTCGAGGAACCTGAACCCCCTTTTGTAATTGTTTTTCCTTGCAGCTCGTGCCTCGTGCCTCTAGGGTCGAGGTAGGTTTTCCATCCCACCTCCTCATGTCCTCTCCGTAGTCACGCAATTGAAACCACAGGGTGGCTCGTGGTGTGTATCCTCTATATCTTCTCTCTTGAACAGAAGAGCGCTTACTCCTAATGGCTGAGACACTGGTCCGTATGGGTGGAGGGTAGGGCATATCCTCTTTGAATTGCCGGAACTCCCGGGACAGTTTCTCTATAGCAGAGACACAGGCCCGTAGGGAGGAAGAGAGACTTTCTTCGTATTGCCGGAGTTGGCCAGCCAATTCATCCACCGTTGGTCTCTCTCCGTCCTTCCAGGCCATTACTGCTAATGAGTTGGCATATGATGATGGTGCACTCCGTACAAACTTCCGCCACATAGGTTGCGTGCAATTAACTTCATCTGGATCTTTGGATGATTGTCCATTGTCCAAGTCACCATAAATCACTTCCAGCACCGCTAGCTCCCTCAGGTACTGGATACCTTTCTCCATGGTGGTCCACTTGCCTGGGTGACATAGAACATCTTCCTTGAAGGGATACCTTTCCTTCACACCCGACAGGAGTCGTCTCCAGAGGCTGAGGACTTGTGCACCTTTTCCAATTGCTTTGTCAATGCCCCCTTCCCTAGAAAGGGATCCCAGCTGCTTGGCTTCCCTACCCTCTAATTCCAGGCTACTGGCCCCATTATCCCAGCATCGGAGCAGCCAGGTGACAATGTGCTCACCTGGACGACGGCTGAAATCCTTTCGCATATCTCGCAATTCACTCAGGGATAGAGATCGGGTAGTTACCGTCTCTTTTATAAGTTCTTCCTCTTCCTCCTCTTCAAGTGATGACTCGCTCTCTTCCCTCTTCCGTGCTTGTGATGGCCCTGCTTCAGAGCACTCTGCCTCCTCACTCTCTTCCTCTGGCTCCTTCTTAGCAGAATCTTCCTCCTCCCTTACTAAACGAGCTGACTTCCGCTTCCAAGATTTCTTCTTTTGTACAGGGGCAACTGATACCGGGATGGGCTGGTTCTCTGGTTCAGCTGCAACAGTCTGAGTAGCTACAGTGCCCGCCGTGGGGGTTGGAGTAGTGGCAGTGCCCGCCGTGGGGGTTGGAGTAGTCACAGTGCCTGCCACATTGCCATCAGACCCAGAGAGCCCCTCTCCCCTTTGCATAGTGTTAAATAGGGTTCGGTAGGCATGGGCCAGGCCCCAGCACATTGCAATGATTTGTGTCTCCTTGGAACTGCCAGGCTGACAGCATACTTCTTCCAGATATTCTGCTAGTTTATCAGGATTCTGCACTTGTTCGGGAGTGAAGTTCCAAAACACCGGAGGTGCCCACCGCCCCAGGCATTTGCCCATGCTGTTCCACACACCCTGCCATTCATAACTATCCAGCCTTGGGGCAGATCTCCGGGTGATATTCTTGAATTGCTTGCCAACCTTAGACAAAACCGAAACAATGTTCCCCAGAAGTAGCAATAGAGGTATTTTAACCAGCCAAGGGTGTTCAAAATACTGAAAAATTATTGTGATGAAGGAGGAAATGTTATGATAGAGGGTAGCAAAGGTACCACTCTGCATTTCCTCCATAAAAAACCTTTCAGAGGCAGAAGTATAATTGCTAATCGTCTCCACAAGACAGTAGCCAAAATACAGTAACGGCTTTAGTACAGAGCTCAGATGATACCACATTAAGCTCAAGGTCAGTGTTCTAAAAACAAAATTCACAGGCGAGACATTACTAATCATCGCAGAGTGCAGCAGCCCGCAGAAACCAACACCGATCCTTAACATGTACAGCAAAGACGAGAGCATGATGCAAATCAATTAAACTGATATTGTGACCTGCAACCGTTATTATCTCAAGCCTCGGGCCCCACGTTGGGCACCAAAAAGGACTGTCGTGGTTTAGCCCCAGCCGGCAACTAAGCACCACGCAGCCGCTCGCTCACTCCCCCTCCCGCAGTGGGACGGGGGAGAGAATTAGGAAAAACCTCGTGGGTTGAGATAAACACGGTTTAATAGGACAGAAAGAAAGAAGGGAACAATAATGATAATACCAACAAAGGAATGTACAAGAACAAGTGAGGCCCAATACAGAAATTGCTCACCACCCCGTGATCGACAGCCCGTCCCCGAGCAGCGATTTCCGCCCCCCGGCCAGCTCCAGTTTATGTACTGGGCATGACGTCGGATGGTAGGGAATATCTCTTTGGCCAGTCTGGGTCAGCTGTCCCGGCTGTGTCCCCTCCCAGCTCCCCGTGCACCCCCAGCCTGCTCGCTGGCAGGCCAGCACGAGAAGCTGGACTGTCCTTGACGGCTCAGCAACAACCCAAAACATCAGCACATTATCAACAGTTTCTCATCCCAAATCCAAAACACAGTCTCACACTAGCTTCTGTGAGGAAAACCAGCTCTATCCTGGCTGAAACCAGGACAAGCAGGTATGTTTATTACGGCGCCGGGTGCAAGGGGGATCGCTCCTCCTAACTTGCACACCATTTCGGCGAGCAGGCAAATATTTATTACACAAAAGCATACATATTCATATGATTACGCAATACAAAACATACATATGCATAAGTGAGGCAGAGTAGTTCAAAAGGCTTGTGTCAGCAGTTTATGTTATCAATGCGCAGGCTCAGATCTGTCTCTGGTGGTCGTTTACTTCTTCAGGGGTCTTATCTTCCTCTTCCTCTTCTGTCCTTTAGATGAACTTTAATCATTTACACATGTTCTCTTCTTACTTGTTGATTTCAACAGTTTTTAACAAGCTCTAGCCAGTTCCGTGATAAGACTAACCTTGCAGTTCCTGTTATCACTTTCTTTGTTTAGTATGTCTGTTCTTGACAAATACTAGTCCCAGATAAGCTTAACCCTTAACAGACATCACAAGCGCCAGCCTTGGTAAGTGAGTTTTAAAGAATAAACAAAAGACAGTATCTAAGTGGTTTAAAAGCAGATAGTTATGTATCTATATCACTATCGCTACAGGCCCTGCTAAAAAGTCTGTCCCCATCTTTCTTACAGGCCCCCTTTAAGTCCTAGAAGGCTGCAATAAGGTCCCCCCAGAGCCTTCTCTTCTCCAGGATGAACAACCCCAACTCTCTCAGCCTGTCCTCATAGGAGAGGTGTTCCAGCCCTCTGATCATTTTGGTGGCCCTCCTCTGGACCTGCACCAACAGGTCCATGTCACTCCTGTGCTGAGGGCTCCACAGCTGGAGGCAGTACTCCAGGTGGGGTCTCACCAGAGTGGAATAGAAGGGCAGAATCACCTCCCTCAACCTGCTGGCCACGCTTCTTTGGATGCGGCCCAGGATACAGTTGGCCTTCTGGGCTGCAAGCACACATTGCCAGCTCATGTCCGGCTTTTCATCCACCAGCACCCCCAAGTCCTTCTCGGCAGGGCTGCTCTCAATCCCTTCATCCCCCAGCCTGTATTGATACTGGGGGTTGCCCCAACCCAGGTGCAGGACCCTGCACTTGGCCTTGTTGAACCTCATGAGGTTCACACAGGCCCATTCCTTGAGCTTGACCAGGTCCCTCTGGAGGGCATCCCGTCCCTCAGGTGTGTCAGCTGCACCACTCAGCTTGGTGTCATCTGCAGACTTGCTGAGGGTGCACTGAGATCCCACTGTCTATGGCACTGATGAAGATATTAAACAGTACTCCTCCCAGTATAGATCCCTGAGGGACACCACTCGTCACTGATCTCCATCTGGACATTGAGCCGTTCACCACTACCCTCTGGATGTGACCATCCAACTAACTCCTCATCCACCAAACAGTCCACCCATCAAATCCATATCTCTCCAATTTAGAGAGAAGGATGTTGTGGGGGACCGTGTCAAAGGCCTTACAGAAGTCCAGATAGATGACATAGGTAGCTCTTCCCTTGTCCACTGACGTGGTCACTCCATCATAGAAGGCCACTAGGTTGGTCAGGCAGGACTTGTCCTTGGTGAAGCCATGCTGGCTGTCTCAAATTCCCTCCCTGGCCTCCATGTGCCTTAGCATAGCTTCTAGGAGGATCTGTTCCATGATCTTCCCAGGCACAGAGGTGAGGCTGACAGGTCAGGAGTTCCGAGGGTCCTCCTTGCTACCCTTTTTAAAATGGGGTGCAATGTTTCCCTTTTTCCATTCTCCAGGGACTTCACCTGACTGCCAGGACTTTTCAGATATCATGGAGTTTGGCTTGGCAACACCACCAGCCAGTTCCCTGAGGACTCTGGGATGCGTCTCGTCAGGTCCCATAGACTTATGTATGTTCAAGTTCCTCAGGTGGTCCCGAACCTGATCTTCTCTTACAGTGGGAGGGACTTTGCTCCCCCAGTCCCTGTGCAGTCCATCCACTCGAGAGGTGTGGGAAGAGAGATTGCCAGGGAAGACTGAAGCAAAGAAGTCACTGAATACCTCAGCCTTCTCATCTGTTGTTACCAGGCTGCCAGTCTTGCTCATTAAGGGGGTGTCCTGGTTTCAGCCAGGATAGAGCTGGTTTTCTTCACAGAAGCTAGTGTGAGACTGTGTTTTGGATTTGGGATGAGGAACTGTTGATAATGTGCTGATGTTTTGGGTTGTTGCTGAGCAGTCAAGGACAGTCCAGCTTCTCGTGCTGGCCTGCCAGCAAGGAGGCTGGGGGTGCACGGGGAGCTGGGAGGGGACACAGCCGGGACAGCTGACCCAGACTGGCCAAAGAGATATTCCCTACCATCCGACGTCATGCCCAGTACATAAACTGGAGTTGGCCGGGGGGGCGGAAATCGCTGCTCAGGGATGGGCTGTCAATCACTGGCTGGTGAGCAATTGCTGTATTGGGCATCACTTGTTCTTGTACATTCCTTTGTTGGTATTATCATTGTTGTTTCCTTCTCTCTTTCTGTCCTATTAAACCATGTTTATCTCAACCCACGAGGTTTTTTTTCCTAATTCTCTCCCCCGTCCCACTGCGGGAGGGGGAGTAAGTGAGCGGCTGCGTGGTGCTTAGTTGCCGGCTGGGGCTAAACCACGACAGTCCTTTTTGGCGCCCAACGTGGGGCACGAGGCTTGAGATAATAACGGTTGCAGGTCACAATATCAGTCTATTTGATTTGCATCAAATAAACTTTTGCTATAACATTTGCTAAACCACGACAGGGGGGTATACTTTCTTTGACCTTCCTTTTTTGGCTGACATACCTGTAGAAGCCCTTCTTATTATTCTTTGCATCCCTTGCCAAGTTCAGCTCCAGCCACACCTTGGCCTTCCCGACCCCATCCCTACACAACCGGGCAGCATCCCTGTACTCTTCCCAGGATACCTGTCCCTGCTTCCTCTGCCTGTGCATTTCCTTCTTGCCCTTTAGTTTGCCCATCAGGTCTCGACTCAGCCATGCCAGTCTCTTGCCTTCCTTTCTTGTTTTCTTACACCTGAGGATCGAGAGCTCTTGAGCTCTATGGAACGCATCCTTAAAGATCTGCCATCTCTGTTCTGTTCCCTTGTCCCTGAGGGCAGTTTCCCAGGGGGTCCTGTTGACTGACTCCCTGAAGAGCTGGAAGTTTGCTTTCCTACAATTCAGGGTCCTGACGTGACTCTTTGCCTGCCCCATATCCCTCAGGACTGCGAACTCCACCGGTGCATGATCACTGCAGCCCAGGCTGCCTCCAATCTTGTCATCACCGATTAGCTTACTTGTGTTGGTGACCAACAGGTCCACTATGGCATCCCCTCTGGTAGGGCTGACTATTACCTGGCACAGGAAGTTATCCTCCATGCATTCCACGAGTCTCCTGGATTGCCTACAGCTTGCCATGCTACTTTTCCAGCAGATGTTGGGGTGGTTGAAGTCCCCCAGCAGGACGAGAACCTGCAAGCGCAATGCCTCCTGTAGCTGGAGTAAGAAGGCTTCGTCGGTAGGCTCCCCTTGATCAGGCGGCCTGTAGCAGACACCAACCACAAGGTTCCCTTTGTTGCCTCAGTCTCTGATTCATTCCCATAAGCTTTCAAGCTGCTCATGGCTGTTCTTCAGAGACAGCTCTTCACACTCGATCCATTTCTTGACGTAGAGGGCAATGCCTCCGTCCTTCCTTCCTCACCTGTCCCTGCTGGACAGCCTGGAGCCATCGATAGCTGCACTCCAGTTGTGGGATACGTCCCACCAAGTTTCAGTAATGGCAACCAGGTCATAGCTTTCTAGCAGCACAATGGCTGCCAACTCCTCCTGTTTGTTGCTCATGCTGCATGCATTGTTGTAGAGGCACTTCAGCTGGGCTGTCAGCCGTGTCACCGTCTGAGAGGAACACCCCTTAGTTCCTTTGAGGTCTTTCTCTGGTGCAACAGGCTGAGGGGCCTCGCTAGCCCCCCGTCCCTCTAACCTTGGTGTGTCATCCCACAGCTTGTCATGGGGGATGTCAAGCCTGATATTATCCCCCTCCCCCTGACTGGCAAGATAGAGGAGAAAATCAGTTGAGCACCTATCCCGTTCACTTGGGCCCCTAGGGCTCTAATGTCCAGCCTGATCTTGGCCATGTTTTGCTTTACCGTGTCATTGGTGCCCACATGGAAAAGAAGTTGGGGATAATAGTCTGACAGGTCAGTGCCATGTGACATAGTAAACAGGACTGTTGATGGAGGGTAATGCAATCATTCTCCCTTCAAGTCAGCAGAATATTGTTTTGTCTTCCTTGTATCTAATGTAAAGTCTTTCCTTTTAGGGTATGAAAGAACACAGTAGGAGACTAGCTATTCATAATAACATAATCTTTTCTTCTTTCTCTTTCTCTCTCAGTTTCCAAGCGAATTTTCCTAGTTTGGTCGTGAGCTAAATCTTATTGGAGCATCAATAAGTAGACTTAATGGCTGACTGCACAGCCCATGTGCTCTGATCACAGCTTGTTAGGCCCACTCTTTTTCTCTCAGTGCTTTTTTCCCTCTGCAGTCTGTCTGTATCTACATGTCGGATCTTCTATTATGTTACATTGTAATCATCTTGCAGTAGAGAACTGTTGATGGATGGCCAGGCCCAAAGAGTCATGGTGAATGAAATTAAATCCATTAGAATGAATATTAGGAAAATTTTCTTCACTGAAAGGGTTGTCAAGTATTGGAACAGGCTGCCCAGGGAAGCGGTTGAGTCACCATCCCTGGAGGTATTTAAAAGATGTGTAGATGTGGCACTTAGGGACATGGTTTAGTGGGACCTGGCAGTGTTAGGTTTGCAGTTGGACTCGATGATCTTAGAGGTCTTTTCGAACCTAAATGATTCTACGATTCTGAGATGTGCACAGCACCCAGCACTAGGGAACACCAGGTGTTGGTTCCATGAAGTATATCATCATTATAAAATTTGATAATTCCAGTTGAGTTTCCTTAACAGCTGTGCAGCTATTAATATGGAAACAGGAGATAGCTCTGAGTTTTAACACACATCATGTTTGTTTATTCAGGGATTTTCATCCAAAATCGGCCTTAGGGTCTACTGGTCTGAAAAATCAATGTCTCCTGTAACTTTTCCCCTGCCTAATTTTCTCCAAACATTTGATAGGGAGGAAGCATAATTCTTTGAAGTATTTGGGGAAAAATCTGTTTCGTTGTTTCTATGTCCCAGTCCTTCCCATAACTACTTCTGTGGGAATGCATGATCTAATCTGTTAACTGATTCAAAGGAACATGTTTTTTAGGTAGTTGCATTAATTTGTGTTTGCCATTAACATAATTTTTGGTCATATTCTTGTTAATTGTCTTTGAACTATGCTCTGTTATTCTTTCTTCGTTCAGAGCTTGAGAGTTTCAAGAGAAAACCTATAGCAGCTTTCAAAACTACCATTTAGTAGGATATCTGTTGTAGTTTTACAAAATAAAAATACATTGTTGATATATGTTTTAAGTAGATCTGTTGTGAGTGTGAAATAAAGGCCTCTAATAAGATTTTCTATTGTGATATCTCTATAAAGAGAAGTGTAGTTGCTTCTATTTAAAGCATTGTCCTGGTTTCAGCCAGGGTAGAGTTAATTTTCTTCATGGAAGCTAGTGTGAGGCTATGCTTTGGATTTGGGATGAGAAAATGTTGATAACGTGCTGAGGTTTTGAGTTGTTGCTAAGTAGTCAAGGACAGTCCAGCTTCTCGTGCTGGCCTGCTAGCAAGAAGGCTGGGAGTGCACGGGAAGCTGGGAGGGGACACAGCTGGGACAGCTGACACAGGCTGACCAGAGATATTCCATACCATATGACGTCATGCTCAGTATATAAAGCTGGGATGAAGAAGGAGGAGGGTGTGGAGGGACATTCAGAGTGATGGTGTCTATCTTCCCAAGTAACCATTACGCGTGATGGAGCCCTGCTTCCCTGGAGATGGCTGAACACCTGCCTGCCCATGGGGAGTAGTGAATGAATCCCTTGTTTTGCTTTGCTTGCGTGCGCGGCTTTTGCTTTACCTATTAAACTGTCCTTATCTCAACCCATGAGTTTCCTCACCGTTACTCTTCCGATTCTCTCCCCCGTCCCACCGTGTGGGAGTGAGCAAGCGGCTGCATGCAGGATAAAGATGGACTTCACAACTCGATGAGAGTGATACTCCGAAGCCGTTTATTGTCTTGTCTGACTCAAATATATATCATAATTTTTGCTTAGTCACCGCGCGCACACTCATGATTGGTTACAGCTTGTTACACACATTATTGCAATTGGCTATATACAAAATATCATGCGCTGTCCATGCGCCTCTCACACAGTCAGGATTCGCTGCCTGCAGGTGTCCATGCGCTCCTTTGCTTCCTCTTAGTTGTTTTCCACAGCTCCTTCTCCTCAAGGCCGAGCCGTGCAGATGTCCAGCTGTTTACCAGCTTCTCAATGCCACAGCTCCTTCTCCTTAAGGTCGAGCCATGCAGATCAATGCCACAGCTCCTTCTCCTTAAGGTCGAGCCGTGCAGGGTGATCCAAACATCTCCCCCTTTTTGTTTATCTAAAAACAAAACCTGATGGATCATTCGCAACCCGAGGACTGTGAGGAAGATGGACCATCTGTACATTCTTGTATCGTTCTGTGCCGCGAACTCAGCCCAGCAGTCGGTAGGTGCCAGCTTTACGTGGGCGGCCCCACGGAAGCAACAGTGGCCTTGCCGTACACCGGCCCACTGCCCTTCAGGAAATCCCGGTATTTATACATTTGCAGAGGAACGAGTTTCGACACACGTGGCCAGTGAGTGTCGGAACACGCCTCGGTTGTCACCTTTTAACACAGGGAGCCTATGGCGTATGCGCCCGCTGGCCAGGCGTGCTGCACGTGCCACAGCCATCCCGTCTATTGGTTCGTAGGCTTTGTTCACGCAGCATCTTACCATAATCCAGCAGTCACATATCAACTATGCTTAAGCCAATAGCAGAATGTTACAAGGCAAACAATTCTAGCTGTACTACTCCTAGCGATGGAAACTATTCCTAGCGATGGAAAAAGCGCCTGCACAAAGCTATGAAAACCAGTATTATATCTTACCAAAGGATTTGTAGTTATAGAGCACTTTGCCCTAAAAGCTTTCCATGTTCCTCTAATGATACCGCTAATTTCAGTCTGATTAATTATTTGCAAATTAGGAACTAGGACACCCATGGTACAGTCCCCTGACTAGTTCCCAGGCAGCTGTTTCCCAGCCAATTGATCTCCACACAGCCACCATAACCCTTCTGGTAGATTGAAAAGGGATTGCCTGGGGAGGAAAGAGACAGACAGAAGGTGTCCTGTCCTGTTTGATTTGCTAATGTTACCCATACATTTTCTTTTGGCTGAGGTGGCATCCAGGTTGCGATGACACCTGACAATGTCAAGATGTGTCCGACGACGACGATGGTGACTGTTTCGCCCATGGTTTTACCCATTTTGCGGGTACCTAATGAGTTCCAGAATCTGTAATGACACAAGCATAACCTCGTCCCCAGGTTAGCAGTTGAAAAGGTCCTTCCCACATATTCTTTTCCAAATTTCTAACTTTTACTTGCACATTTTGTTTTAACTCAAACAGACTTCCTGTCATTCCTTTTACATGTTTTATTATGGGAAGTACTGTTTCTCCTTCTGCTAGATGCAAATAGTTTAACACATATAAGGCTTTATTCAAACGTTCTTGGGGTGGTGTGGTAGCCTCTCCCCCTTTTTGTTTTTGCAATAAACACTTCAGGGAATGATTCATTCGTTCAACAATAGCTTGTCCAGTTGGGGAACGCGGTATTCCAGTAACATGCATCACTCCCCATGGAGCAAAAAATCGTTGGGTTGACTGGGCTACATAACAAGGACCATTATCGGTTTTAATTTGTAGGGGTATACTATGGGCTGCGAATGCAGCTCGCAAATGCTTTTGTACATGCCTACTAGTTTCTCCTGTTTGTGCAGTGGCCCAAACTACTGCAGAATAGCAATCAATTGAAACATGAACATATTTAAATCTTCCAAAGTCTTGGTAACAGATTCAACAATGGTGTCATTTCTACATTTGTTATTCCACAAATATTATGAATCCCATTCAAATCTCCCACTAATTTTTGAACATCGTTCAATGTTCTGATTTCAGTTCTCAACATCACATTCTGTGGAAATGTGGGTGTTTTTTTTTTTTTTTTTAGGAATTACAAATACAGGTGTATTCCATGGACTTGTAGTGGGTTTAATATGTTTCTTTTCTAATTGTTCTTTTACCAATTCCTGTAGCTTAGCAACCTTTTCTTGAGATAGCGGCCATTGATCCACCCAAACCGGTGTATCAGTTTTCCATGTCAATTTAAGTGTCGGTCGCTCCTCAACAGCCACTCCACAAAATGTTCAGGAGTGCTACTTAGAACACAACTCATTTGTCCCAAAATGTCTCTCCCTAGCAAATTGATTGGGATCGGAGCTACATATGGTTTAATGATTACATCCGCTCCCGTATCTATTAGCATATGACAACTCCATTCTTTTGGGTCTGCTTGGTTGTTGCAAAAAGTCATTTTTAAGGTAGGTTTTCGTTCCCCTATGTCGAGCACCCAAAAAACTTATGGCAGATTGCAAGTTACCCAAAATTCTCTATCCCCTCAACTCTGTTACACCGTATACACCGTGGGGAGAGTGTCTTATTCAAATATACTCTTTGATTCCCTGCAAAAGAAATGATACATTTGTGACAATAATTACAACGACATAGAACAAACCCACAACACTGTTTTATAAATATGGCATATTGAAGTTCCCGCTCTTGAACGTCCAGGGAGTGCCGCTGAAACGGTCAATGAGCCGTCATTCCCCATACAAAAGAGCGAAAGCGTCAGCTGGCGATACATCGGAGTCGGACTCTGCGTCCGTGGGACGTGTGACAGGATCTTCTGGTCTTTAGCGGTGGGGTGGGGGCGCGGGTGTGGGTGGGGGTCGCTCGTTCTTATCACCCCCAGCTCGGCCTCCCTTCTCTCCCGAGGCTGTGGCAGCAGCAGCTGCTGCCGCCACTGTCCGCTCTGATTTTATTGCCTTTATAGAGTCTCTGACTAATCGCCAGGTCGTTAACACTTTTGCAGCCGTATGATCCCCTTTGGAGGCTGCCTCAAACACCAATTTCCCTGCTTTCTCCCAGGTAGGTCACTCAAAAGCTGTTGCAGAGTCTGCTGCTAGCCCCTGGCTCTTCAAAACAGTCTCGAATAGCAATCGCCACGTTGTTGCTAGCTCCGCTGCTTGCCCATCTCCTTTCGAGACCCGGCCCATCGATCTTCCACACGGGCACACAGGGGGACATTGAGTACATTGTTCTGGGCAACGTTGACCCGTCTTGCCCTCATATACATCATCGTAGATCTGTTTCTCTGACTTGTCTAATGCAGCCGGTTCACCCGGTGCATCTGGCATCTCAGGAGGTGCATTCGGAGTCGCTGAAGGTCCTGGACCCTCTGGCTCAGTTAAAAAGGGATTGGTTGAAGGCGGTTTAACAGCCTCCTCCATATCAGCTGCGGCTTTTCTCTCTGCCTTCAAGGCTTTTAATGTGGTTAATATCAACTTCCACGCCGTCACTAACTCTGCGGCGGTTTTATCTCCGTTCCCAATATGTTCCCATAACATTTTTCCTATCTCCTCCCACGTCTCTGCCTTAAATGCCACAGACGGACCGGGGGGTACCCTTTCTTTCGGCTCCAAATTAGGAGCCTTCTAAGTGTATATTCATCATATTTCAGTCCTCTCTTAGAGAGCATATGCAGCAGGAGTCTGACTATTGCCCCTTCTTCATGCAATGTGTTCTGCCCCATGCCGCCCTGGTTGCTCACCTCACCTCACTGGGTGCTTTTCCGTTGCAACGTATTCCTTTTTCTTTTTCCTTGCGTCAGTCCCGCTGACTGCAATTCTTCCAACCGGGCTTCTCCCGCGGCGTCCTCTGCGCTCGACCGGTGTTCAACAGTGAGATCCCAGAGATCGTATCACGTCGGGGTCACCAGTTGCGGGAGAAGGATGGACTTCACAACTCTATGAGAGTTATATTCCGAAGCCGTTTATTGTCTTGTCTGACTCAAATATATATCATAATTTTTGCTTAGTCACCGCGCGCACACTCATGATTGGTTACAGCTTGTTACACACATTATTGCAATTGGCTATATACAAAATATCACGCGCCGTCCACGCGCTTCTCACACAGTCAGGATTCGCTGCCTGCAGGTGTCCATGCACTTCTTTGCTTCCTCTTAGTTGTTTACCACAGCTCCTTCTCCTCAAGGCCGAGCCGTGCAGATATCCAGCTGTTTACCAGCTTCTCAATGCCACAGCTCCTTCTCCTCAAGGTCAAGCCGTGCAGAGTGATCCCAACAGCTGCGTGGTGCTTAGTTGCTGGCTGGGGCTAAACCACGACAAGCATTGAGTTTGATCTTGGCTTTGATCTAAAGCTTTTGATCTTGAAAGAAAGATATTGTGGCAGTAAAACAAAAAGGTTAGGAGAGGGGTTTTTTTAAGTGATACTGTTAAAGGGATACCTCCAAGGTTTAGTAGGCACTAATTGGACCTACCTTTATTTACTTTTATCTGTTTGAGAAGTACATCTAATTCTATATGGGGGAGGCTTTGCTCAGACACATGCTTTGATGAGCCTTTTTCTTTTACAAGAGCAGAGATTTTCTTTTGAAGCTTTCAGGGAATTTTCATATATAGCACAGAGCAGAAATTATGTTTAAAAAAAATGAAAATACCTTATTGGCATCATTTTAATTAGGCCAGATGGGATGCAATCTGCCTTTTTTATTGTCTCTCTTATTAAATGCTAAACACTGTAAAAGCACTTAATAAAAACCTAACTTAAGAATTTCTAGTGTTCAAATTTTCCATGTCTGATATTACTTGCATGTCTCTCATCATAGTGGAGTTTTAATAACCTGTTTAAAGAGAAGCATCTGTTGAAATCCATTCCCAAATGTAATCACCTGCTTGCAAACTCTGAATAAAGCATTTAAATTGAGGCCTAGGTAATGACCTTACTGTGGTATAATATGAATAAAAAGCTGGTTTGGTTATTGCTTTTAAACTGCATTTAAAAATCTCCAAGATAATTGATTTGACCGTTGGATTCCTTGGGCATTAAGAACCGCCCTAATTTCATCTGGGAACAAGTTAATTTTCTTCCTGATAGCTGGTATAGTGTTGTGTTTGGGATGAAAATAATGTTGATAACATACTGATGTTTTTAGCTGTTGCTAAGCAGTCAAGGACTGTTCAGCTTCCCATGCTCTGGTCTGCCAGCGAGAAGGCTGGGGGTGCATGGGAAGCTGGGAGGGGACACAGCCAGGACAGCTGACCCAGGCTGGCCAAAGGGATATTCCATAACCATATGATATCATGCTCAGTATATAAACTGGGGGAGTTGGCTGGGGAGGTGCTGTGGCTTGGGAGGTAACTGGGTATTAGTCAGCAGGCAGTGAGCAATTGTGTTGTGCAGCACTTATTTTGTATATTCTTTTATCATCATCACCATTATTTTTTTTTCTGTCCTATTAAACTGTCTTTATCTCAATCTATGAGTTCTACCTTTTTTTTTTTTTTCCCCGAGTCTGTCCCCCATCCCGCTGGGGGAGGGGTGGGGTGAGCGAATAGCTGCGTGGTTGTTTTAGTTGCCTGCCAGGTTAAACCACAAGAATATATCGGGGAAAATCTTTAAGCACTTAATGGTGGTGTTATTTTCTCTTTGAAGCTAACCTCATTAGGCCATTTCCCTGTATCTAAAGGGCAGTGAGCAAGAACTTTAACTAGACATAGGAAAGTACATATCTGAAAATTAGACTACAAACCTGTGACGATTGTTTGCGTGGGGAGATTAGAAGAAGGACTGTCCCTTAGGCTTGCAGGGATAGAAGGAACCTGGCTCAGCAGTAGTATAGGAAGCAGCTGCAGGGAAAGCTCCTATCAGGCAGCACCGAAGAAGAACGGTTCCCCTGCAGTTCGAGATCAGAAACCCGAGCACAGCCCCGGTTACTGTACTGTATATATAGCTCAGGCTTGGCACTGAGGGTTGTTAGCAATTGCGTCGCTGGCAGTATTTTACGCCGGGAGGGGCGTGGCAACTCTGGTGAGGCAGTTCTGGGATTTGCGTGTGAGAAGGACTAGGAGCAGACTGGTTTCTACATCTTTAAGATAGACTCCTTCTCTCTATTGGGGGGGTCGGAGCATGGGTTTGGGGGATTTTGTGGAAGTGTTTCGTTTTCCGCTGAGGGCTGTGGTGGGTAGGGGTTTGGCGTGGTACGATTTTATTTCTGGGTGATGTTGGGGCACAGTTGGGTTGGGGGTCTCCGCAGTGTGTACCACCCCACTAAGTGAAGCGACTCTGCAGGCAAGCTTGTCTTAATGTGTGCTTTCCTCCCCCCCTCCTCATGTAGCCTTTGCTGCAGGAGGGTGAGTCTTGGAAGGTGTGTCAGCTCATCCAGCAAGTGAGCAGCGAGGTGAGGAGAAACCCTTTTTTTCGTAGTTGTTATATGTTTTCTCCCCATCATTTATTCCCCTCCCCCCGTGTCCTTCTGTCCTTCCTTACTTGTAAATCTCTCTGAGTTTTCCATCTGACCCACTTGCTTTTGTTTTAAACATAATAATTGTTTTTATGTTAGGGATATAAACATTTTTGTGGGAAGCAACCAAATGTTATTATCTTATTAAATAACTATCCCATTATCTAAAATTGATATTGGTAGTCAAGAAGAACAATTGAGTGAGTGGCTGGGAGCAAACTTACTTGAAATAGAAGGTGTAAGGGATAGAGTGCAGAGATTTTTCTCCATGATTTTTGCAAACCACTTTCTGTTTAGCAAAGTGGTCTGACATCAAACACACTTTCTTTATCCTGAGAAAAATCTTAAGCTGGGAGTTTGTAAGATTGCTTTACTAAAGAGAAAGGAAAATAATGCTGCATGAAATGAACACCACCATCTCACACTGATAATGCACAAATGACTAACCAGATTAGTGAAGACTCTGTCAATATGGACTGGAAAAGTGTTTTCCTATTTCAAGTAATGGAAAAATACATCTTCAATCTGTGTATAGTTTCTTACTAATGCAGAGTAGCTGCACTCAAGTCACATTTTCCTTTTAAAAAAAAAAAAGTGCGCTATGGTTTTGAACTCCAGGTTGCAGCAAACCAGAGGATCAGGAAAAGTGGCAAAAAGAAAGCAGGATGAAGTCGGTTTCTGAAAAGTAAGGGTTTGGTAATATGTATTTGTGTAACAGAGGGCAGCATAATCTAAATGCTTTTAGATCATGTCCTTTTTAAACGCGAAAGACATTTTTTAGCTGCTTTGACAAGGTGATAGTAAAAGTTACTAATAAAGTTTCTGTGTGTCATATTTGCTATTGAAAGAGATAAATAATCTTTTAAGATGTCTGTAACTTACTTAGGAGAGAAAAATTTTCTAGTTTGTGTTTAACATGAATGTTCTGAGGAAGAAAGATGAGAGTGATTTCATCAGAAAAAGCAATAGTACTTGAGAACTTTTGACATCTGCACCATTATTGGTTATCTTTCAGATACTGTTAATTGAGAAACATTTTTTGTGGGTGTTGGGAGGACAAGAAGTATTTAAATAGAAACAAATGTTCTGACTATACTGTTGACATTATTTAGAGGGTGAGTTTGAAAGTCTTCCATTCGCTGTGTAAGGCAATTCATGAAAATGTCTTGAACCATTTTAAAAACCTTTTGTCATTTTTAATGGTTTTTAAGATTAAATACAGTTTAACTCACAATACTTTTAAACTAGTGATTTCAGATTTAGCTATTCTTAATTGTGCATTCTATAATGTTGGCCATTTAAATAACAATGTGGCAGGCTAAATAACTGACACTAGTGTTAAATATCTGTTTTCTGTCTTCTGAAGAAAAAGAAATGGTCTCTAACCTCTGTCAAAAATCAATAAAGATGCATTACCAGAACTATGAAAATTTTTTTAAATTTATTTTTTGGCTTCTTTTGGTTCTACAGACAAGTGTGGTGTGTTTTCTTGAAAAAATTTTCACTTTTAAAGGCTCAAAATAGCAGTTTTGCTGTTTTGACAGTGCTTCTTGAATGTATGATGAATCACTGCTGTTTCTGTAGCCAAATTCTTGCTGATACTGTGGCTGCCAACTCCTGGGATGTGTTGCCTTAGTATGGGTATTGCAGTATTTAACAAATGTCTACGACGTGCATTGTTGTATGTGGGTGGTCTACCAGCTCCATGGTGAATTTTACAATTTGGGGTTTTTTTTAATCACTACTTTTTTTTTTTTTCCTTACCTAAATGGTGTATTCTGGTTATAAAATAGATATTCTGTGTTCTCATACATCTAAACAGAGATAGCAATAAGCTGTTGCACCAAATAATTTTCTGTTTATATTTCTGTATGTGAATATAAAACATTGTCGTGGTTTAACCCCAGCCAGCAACTAAGCACCACGCAGCCGCTTGCTCACTCCCCCATGGTGGGACGGGGGAGAGAATCAGAAGGGTAAAAGTGAGGAAATTCATGGTTTGAGATAAAGACAGTTTAATAGGGAAAGCAAAAGCCGCGCACGGAAGCAGAGCAAAACAGGGAATTCATTCACTACTTCCCATTGGCAGGCAGATGTTCAGCCATCTCCAGGGAAGCAGGGCTCCATCACATGTAATGATTACTTGGGAAGACAGATGCCATAACTCCGAATGTGTCCCTACCCCTTCCTTCTTCTCCCCAGCTTTATATACTGAGCATGATGTTGCATGGTATGGAATATCCCTTTGGCCAGCCTGGGTCAGCCGTCCTGGCTGTGTCCCCTCCCAGCTTCCCGTGCAACCCCAGCCTTCTCACTGGCAGGCCAGCATGAAAAGCTGGACAGCCCTTGACTACTTAGCAACAACCCAAAACATCAGTGTGTTTATAATACCTTCTCAGCCCAAATCCAAAGCATAACCTCATACAGTTAATTTTCTTCATAGAAGCTAGCATCCCAGCTGAAACCAGGACAAACAGGTTTGTTTAGCATTTGTTTTAGGATTGTTTTATGCTAAGATGATGATGAATTTTTTTTAATTTGAAAAGAAAAAAAAAGTATGATCATGGGAATTTGCTGGAGCAAAATGCTAGCACCCCACACAAAGGAATCACCACATATTTATCCTGTTACATGATTAGCAAAAACAGTAGAGAACCTTCCCAAGTTTACATTTATTGGCTAGTAATTACCATGTTGATTATTATTGGTTACACATATTTAAATTATCGTGCATGCTCTTAGAAAGAGTGGGGGAGTAATTTGCATGAGTCGGTGGTCGTGATCTCCCACTGCCACCTTTACCTTTACCCTAGTTACTGTGGATTCTGCTGATCTCATGACAGTTACATTTTTCAAGAGTGCAGGAACAACTCAGTCTTCATGGTTTACTGCTGAAGTACAACTACTTCTTCATCTTCTTGTCCACTAAATCCAGGTTCATTAATCTTTTTTTAATTGTGTTGTCTCCTACTGACCTGCCCACCTAGAATCTTTCATTTGTCTCTGACATCAGCACAATAAAAAATCCCCAACATTCCCTGCTGGCAGTTTGCTGAGATATTTCACTCCTCTCTTTCTTACAGAATAAAATTACATTAATCTAAAGGGACCTACTTCCCCTATGCTCACCGGCATTAATCATATTCTTTTCTCTCTGAAGTAGTAGAATCCCATTTGTGTGTTATTAGTTTTTTGCTTACTATTACAAAAGTTTACATTGGCTCAGTAGCATTCTTATTATTCTGCCCTGCTTGTTCCAGTTTTCTTCTGAGTTGTTGAATACAAACTATCAAATAATTTTCCACATTCCATATTCCTATTTTTTCAAGGAGCATGGCATATGTCTAATATATGTTTTCAAGGTATGATCTTATTGCTCTTGTAATTGTTGACTATTTTCAGGCTAGCATGAATTCTTCAGCCTTAAGATTCTCTGACGCACAGAATTATGAATAGCTGGTAACTCATACCTCGGTTGATTTCAGAAGTTACTCTCATGCCATATCTGTTTTCCCCTTCTTTCTGCTAAAGTCCAAGCATTGACCTACTTCTCCAGCACTGCTACCAGAGAAGAGGTTGGATTTGAAAATTTAGTCCTCACTCCATCGCATATTCTTTAACGCCAGCCACAAGGTCACTTACACAGAGTGTTTTATCTAAATTACATAAGCCATTATTTCCTTCCCTTTGCCCTTTTCCTTAATTGTTTTCTACAATTATATATTTGCTTCAAGGACATTCCCATCTGATCTGAGAAGAGGAAGAAAGCTGATCAGCTCCCAGGAAATTCTTTTGGTAACTGCAGGGGCTGGGCTGATGATAATGTGGTATTAATAGTTCCTATTCAGATTCATAAACTCAGTGTCCATCCTTTCCTATACTTTGTAGTACTTTTCAAGGAATGATATACATGAGCACAAAAATAAAATACTTTTGTCATGGTTTAGCCCCAGCTGGCAACTAAGCACCACGCAGCCGCTCACTCACACCCCCCAGTGGGACAGGGGAGAGAATTGGGAAAAAAAACTCGTGGACTGCGATAAAAACAGTTTAATAGGACAGAAAGAGAGAAGGAAACAACAATGATAACAACAATAATAATACCCACAAAGGAATGTACAAGAACAAGTGATGCCCAATACAGCAACTGCCTACCATGTGGTGATCGATAGCCCGTCCCCAAGCAGCAATTCCCACCTCCCGGCCAACTCCAGTTTATGTACTGGGCATGACGTCATATGGTAGGGAATATCTCTTTGGCCAGTCCGGGTCAGCTGTCCTGGCTGTGTCCCCTCCCAGCTTCCCGTGCACCCCCAGCCTCCTTGCTAGCAGGCCAGCACGAGAAGCTGGACTGTCCTTGACTGCTTAGCAACAACCCAAAACATCAGCACATTATCAACAGTTTCTCATCCCAAATCCAAAACACAGTCTCACACTAGCTTCTGTGAAGAAAACCAGCTCTATCCTGGCTGAAACCAGGACAGTATCCACCCCTTATTCCACACCATTTGCGTCATGCCTGGGTCCTATACTTTTCAATACATTCCAATTATTCATTATTACTCTTCCTGTCTTTTAATATATACACACAGATACCATTCTCTTAGTCCATGGGCCATCAGTTTAAAATGTCTGTGGAGTTCAGTCAGTCCATGACTCTGGGCTTCATCCATCATAGCAGTCTCTCAGGGCAGGGGAGATGGTATGTGGTGTTGGATTGTCATCTGGCACGGTCCATGTCCATGATTTGCAGGTCAAAGATGTCAATCTCGAGGAAGTTGTTGGGCGCAAGCTGCTGAAGCATGTTTCACATTCATGGATAACTTCTGCAATAGCATCCATGGTCAAGTCCACCCCTCAAGCCCATTTGTATGTTGTATCTCTTCCTTGATGGCCTGAGGTGTCATGGGCCCACCGAGCTATAAATAATTCACCCTTATGTTGCCAGTCCAGATCCACCTGAGTCACTTCAATCTTAGCAGCCTGATCCACCTGATGGTTGTTTTGATGTGATCCTCACCAGCAGGACTGAGGAGAACACCACCTGGGCATCATACCCTTGACTACCACCCCCAGAGTTCCATAGTCACTTTTGATCCTATCCAGGTTTCCCCTAGGAGTACCATTTGTGTCCACATGGAAGTAGAAGGAGGTAGTAGTCAGAGGGTCAGATGAGCTTTGACAGTTACACACAGAATTACACAGAATCACTAAGGTTGGAAAGGACCTTCAAGATCATCAAGTCCAACCATTAATCCAGTGCCACCATGTCCCCTAAACCATGTCCTGAAGCACCACATCCACACGTTTTTTGAACACTTCCAGTGATGGTGACTCTACCACCTCCCTGGGCAGCCTGTTCCAATGCTTGACCACCCTCTCGGTGAAGAAATTATTCCCAATATCCAATCTAAACCTCCCCTGGTGTAACTTGAGGCCATTTCCTCTCGTCCTATCGCTGGTTACTTGGGAGAAGAGACCAACACCCTCGTGGCCACAACCCCCTTTCAGGTAGTTGTAGAGAGCGATAAGGTCTCCCCTCAGCCTCCCCTTCTCCAGACTGAACACCCCCAGTTCCCTCAGCCGCTCCTCATAAGACTTGTGCTCCAGACCCCTCACCAGCTTTGTTGCCCTTCTTTGGGCATGCTCCAGCACCTCAACATCCTTCTTGTAGTGAGGGGCCCAAAACTGAACACAGGATTCAAGCTGCGGCCTCACCAGTGCCAAGTACAGGGGCACGATCACTTCCCTACTCCTGCTGGCCACACTATTTCTGATACAGGCCAGGATGCTGTTGGCCTTCTTGGCCACCTGGGCACACTGCCAGCTCATATTCAACTGGCTGTCAACCAGCACCCCCAGGTCCCTTTCTGCCGGGCAGCTCTCCAGCCCACTCCTCCCCAAGCCTGTAGCGTTGCATGAGGTTGTTGTGGCCGAAGTGCAGGCCCCGGCACTTGGCCTTATGAAACCTCATACAGTTGACCTCTGCCCATCGATCCAGCCTGTCCAGATCCCTCTGCAGAGCCCTCCTACCCCAGTTGCTCCACAACATCCCAGATCTGGGCCCCCAGCAGGCAGCAAACCTCTCTAGATGATAGGTCAGGTTGACAGATCGTTCCGCTGTCCTCCTCAGCAGGGATGACTTGCTGCTTCTTCCTGGTGGTCTTGCATGGTTTAGGGTTAGGTGGACTGGATCCTTTGCTTGAAGGCACATCTGGCTCCTCTTCAACTTTGAGGGCGGTGAACCTATTTTGTAGTTGTAAGCCCTTAGGTGGGCCAGGAGCCTTCCTCTTGGTGCCAAAAGTCACCAGCTTCCATTCTTCACCTTCTCCAGAGGTTACACTTTAACACTGTGGGTAGACACTGCCTGCTTCTCTACTGCTTTGGGGGTGTGGGACTCTTCAAGCTGCTGCATCTCAGAGAAAATCCTGTTTATCATCCTTTCATCTTTGATGCTGCACAGCCTACTCACTTCCTCCTGTAACTCCTCCACTTGGTGGCACAGCTCCTCCAAGACAGCACACCTCCTACAGGACAGAGGGGCAACTCTGCTGTTATCAGAGAGGCCCCAGGCACTCCCTGCAGCCTGGGACTTGTAGGGTTACATCCACCATCTGAAGCTTGGTCTGCATTGAAGCCTCTACCCCAGCAGGGACAGCTGCTGCAACACCTGCTGGGGAAAGTGCTCTGTGGCATGTCACCACCATATCCGAGACTGTTACAGTGGTACGAATTCAGCTAAGACCCCCTTCTTTGCTCCCTTCTGTGTGAACTGTCACTAATTCCTACTAAAGTCAGCTTAATTATGCTAAAAGTGAACTTGGCCAAAAAAGCAAATCAAAGAATAATTGTTACACTCTCTAAAATTCATTTTACTACTGCAACATAAAAAATAAAGATGGATTTTATTAAATGACATACTTAAGACATTTTGTTTAGGTTTTAAATAAATTGTTAGCATATTTCAACATAGCCAAATATCCTTATAAGATCTGTTAAAAATGACTAAACTTTGGGTTTCACATTGTAAATGTTAATAAATCATATGGGAATAGATAATATTTCTACTGTCAGGGCAGGCCCAAAGCGAGAGAGAAAACTTTAGGAGTCAAAGGCTCTACCAGGTAGTAGCTCGAAGAGGCCAAATACAGTACAATCAGGAATTCAAGGAAGATCATCTGAGTTCCCAGTTGCCAATGTTGCAGTTAGGGTTACCTGAAAGAAAAACAAAACCGCTTCATTCCTTTTGGATATTAGATAATTTAGATTATCTACCACCACTCAGAAACAAGATGTTTATTACCCTGGTGGTTGAGCACCTTCCACATGGTGCTTCGAACGGGTGTTTGTAATATGCAAGGAAAACTTCCTTTAATTTTCCATCCTTCAGTTTTCCAGTGTGGGAACCATTGAGTGGCCCCAGCCCATACTGCATAGGAATCAATTTATATTTTGTAGGTGCCCCATTCAGCAGCTAGCACTACTGCTTGAAGCTCAGCTCCCTCTGTCTCTTGTGTTTTGTCTGTCCCATCCAAGGACTGCAGGAGGGCAGCCCTTCCCTTCTGTCCTGGTTTTGGCTGCGGTAAAGTTAATTTTCTTCCTAGTAGTTGGTATAGTGCTGTGCTTTGGATATAGTATGAGAATAATGTTGATAACACACTGATGTTTTAGTTGTGGCTAAGTAGTGCTTACATTAGTCAAGGACATTTCAGCTTCTCATGCCCTGCCAGCGAGAAGCTGGGAGAGGGCACAGCCAGGACATCTGACCCAGGCTGGCCAGATATATTTCCTGCCATATAACGTCATGCTCAGTATATAAACTGGAGTTGGCCAGGGGGTGGGAATCACTGCTCGGGGACGGGCTATCAATCACCGGGTGGTGAGCAATTGCTGTATTGGGCATCACTTGTTCTTGTACATTCCTTTGTCGGTATTATTATTGTTGTTATCATTGTTGTTTCCTTCTCTCTTGCTGTCCTATTAAACTGTTTTTATCTCAGCCCACGAGGTTTTTTTCCCAATCGTCTCCCCCGTCCCACCTTGAGGGGGAGGTGAGCGAATGGCTGCGTGGTGCTTAATTGCTGGCTGGGGCTAAATCACGACAGATAGCTAATTATACTAAATTATCCAATTATACTAAACCCTGCAATATGAGCTCTCCAGAATCCTAAAGTTCCTAGGACTTGTCAGAGCTCCTTCTTATTGCAGGGTGAGCTCAACTAGGATATTTGTTGCAAGGTATAAGAGGGAACATATTGCCTGCCACTTTGCCAAGTTATGCCTAAAAATCAAACCATTTGGCTATGTCCCTGTTGTTTAGCTTCAGGGATAGTAATTTCCTTATTGTGCAGATGGACTAGGATGGGATCACGGTGAACCTTATCGGGGGAATCTCCTCCAATTAAAATGTCATCTACATATTGATATACTATTACCCCTGTTTCCTGTGGGACTTGTTCTAATTCCCTAGCTAAAGCCTGATGTGACCATGTAAGGCTATGTTTGAATCCTTGGGGTAATCAGGTAAAAGTGTATTGTATTCCGCCTCAAGTGAAAGTGAATCTCTCTTGATCCTCAGGTTGTAATGGGACCATGAAAAACATACCCTTTACATCCAGGGCCACTATCCAAGGATGGGCCGCTTGCTCTACAGTGAAAACAAGATCTGTGATAGATGGGACGGCAACGTGTAAGGGTCCAGTATTTTGATTCAGTTTCCGACAAACTACCGTCAAACACCAGGTGCTGTTAGGCTTACGGACAGGCCACATGGGGGAGTTATACAGGTGTACTGGTTTTGGCTGGGATAGAGTTAATTTTCTTCATATTAGCTTGTATAGTGCTATGTTTTGGATTTGTGATGAAAATCGTGTTGATAACACAGGGATGTTTTAGTTATTGCTAAGCAGTGCTTACACAGCGTCAAGGCCTTTTCTGTTTCTCACACTTCCCTGCCAGCAAGTAGGAGAAAATAAGATGAAAAAGCTCACGGGTCAAGATAAGGACAGGGAGATCACTCACCAATTACTGTCACGGGCAAAAAAGACTCGACTTAGGGAAATTAATTTAATTTATTGCAAATCAAAGTCAGAGTAGGATAATGAGAAATAAGAACAAATCTAAAACCACCTTTCCTGCCTCACCTTCTTCCCGGGCTCAACTTCACTCCCAATTCTTGTACCTCCTCCCCCCAAGGGGCACAGGGGGATGGGGAATGGGGCTTGCAGTTAGTTCATAATGCTTTGTCTCTTTGTTTCACCTCCAGAAATGTGGTTGAAGCACAAGTTCCCCCCAAAAAGTCCATCAACATCACAAGCAAGGAGGAAGAATCATCCAAAACTCCATCTCCTTGAGCATGCAAAGACTGAGCCTTGTCACCCCAAATGGGACAAAAGAAAGCTAACCTTTGCACAATCACTGGGAAAAGCACTATCCCAACCTTCCAAGAAAATTTTCATAATAAATATGAAAAGAGAGGGATCCATATCCCCAGAAAAATGGGGAGGGAAGCAAAAACAGACATGGGGGAATCCCCCCAACCCGCAAAAGAATAATTGTAGGAGCAGGAAAAGGGAGGTGAAGCAGCTCCTGCTCGTTCTAGAGCCTCCACAAAACTAAGCTGCTCTACTGAGGCTTGAGTCTTCTCTCATATTTCATCCAGCATCCTCTGCAGATGCACCTGCAGGGGCTTAGGGACCAGACAACTACACCAAGTATTCCTGGCAGGGCGGGTATCACTTTGAGCTACTTGTCAGAGCAGGCTCAAGATGAGAAAAAAAAACTTAGGATTCGAAGGTAGGAGGGCTCTGCAGAGGGATCTGGACAGGCTGGATCGATGGGCAGAGGCCAACTGTATGAGGTTTAATAAGGCCAAGTGCAGGGTCCTGCACTTTGGCCACAACAACCCCATGCAATGCTACAGGCTTGGGGAGGAGTGGCTGGAGACCTGCCCGGCGGAAAGGGACCTGGGGGTGCTGGTTGACAGCCGGCTGAATATGAGCCGGCAGTGTGCCCAGGTGGCCAAGAAGGCCAACAGCATCCTGGCCTGTATCAGGAATAGTGTGGCCAGCAGGAGTAGGGAAGTGATTGTGCCCCTGTACTCGGCACTGGTGAGGCTGCGCCTTGAATACTGTGTTCAGTTTTGGGCCCCTCACTACAAGAAGGATGTTGAGGTGCTGGAGCGTGTCCAGAGAAGGGCAACGAAGCTGGTGAGGGGTCTGGAGCACAAGTCTTATGAGGAGCGGCTGAGGGAACTGGGGTTGTTTAGTCTGGAGAAGAGGAGGCTGAGAGGAGACCTTATCGCTCTCTACAATTGCCTGAAAGGGGGTTGTGGCGATGAGGGTGTTGGTCTCTTCTCCCAAGTAACTAGTGATAGGACGAGAGGAAATGGCCTCAAGTTGCGCCAGGGGAGGTTTAGATTGGATATTAGGAAAAATTTCTTCACTGAGAGGGTGGTCAGGCATTGGAACAGGCTGCCCAGGGAGGTGGTGGAGTCGCCACCTCTGGAAGTGTTCAAAAAACGTGTGGATGTGGCGCTTCAGGACATGGTTTAGGGGACATGGTGGTGCTGGATTAATGGTTGGACTTGATGATCTTAAAGGTCCTTTCCAACCTAGTGATTCTGTGATTCTGTGATTCTGTGAAGGCTCTAGCAGGCAGTAGCTTGAAGGGGTGTCGTGGTATAACCCAGCAGGTAGCTAAAACAACCACAGAGCTGTTCACTCACCCCCAACCCCCCTCAGTGGGATGGGGGAGAGAATCGGAATAAAAAAGTAAAATTCATGGGCTGAGATAAAGACGATTTAACAGACCAGAAAAGGAAGAGAATAAAAATGATAATGATAATGATAGAAGTGATGCACAATGCAATTGCAGGAATAACCCAGACTGTCTTCCCCAGCACATTTTTTACGTGCACCACAGGGACTTTATCCCCTTCTACAGTACGTAAAAGTTTTGATTGGGCAGGGCCGGCTCTATTAGTAGATCCCCTAGTGCTGACTAACCAGGTGGCTTTGGCTAAATGTTTATCCCAATGTTTGAATGTCCCGTCACCCATTGCTCTCAGGATAGTCTTTAACAGTCCCTTGTATTGTTCAATTTTTCCGGAAGCCGGTGCATGATAGGGGATGTGATATACCCACTCAATGCTGTGCTCTTTGGCCCAGGTGTCTATGAGGTTGTTTCGGAAATGAGTCCCATTGTCTGACTCAATTCTTTCGGGGGTGCCATGTCACCATAAGACTTGCTTTTCAAGGCCCAGGAGAGTGTTCCGGGCGGTGGCATGGGGCACAGGATATGTTTCCAGCCATCCGGTGGTTGCTTCCACCATGGTAAGCACATAGCGCGTGCCTTGGCAGGTTTGTGGGAATGTTACTACAGTCAGTCTGCCAGGCCTCCCCATATTTATATTTCAACCATCGTCCTCCATACCAGAGAGGCTTTAACCGCTTGCCTTGTTTGATTGCAGCGCATGTTGCACATTCAAGGATAACCTGTGCAATAGTGACCATGGTCAAATCCACGCATCAGTCACAAGCCCATCTGTATGTTGCATCTCTTCCCTGATGGCCTGAGGTGTCATGGGCCCACCGAGCTATAAATAGTTCACCCTTATGTTGCCAGTCCAGATCCACCAGAGCCAATTGAGTCTTAGCAGCCTGATCCACCTGATGGTTGTTTTGATGTTCTTCGGTGGCCCGACTCGGGTACGTGAGCATCTACGTGGCGTACTTTTATGACCAGATTCTCTAATCGGGCAGCAATATCTTGCCATAATTCAGCAGCCCAGATGGGCTTGCTTCTGCGCTGCCAGTTGCTCTGCTTCCATTGCTGTAGCCACCCCCATAGAGCATTTGCCACCATCCATGAGTCAGCACAGAGACAGAGTATTGGCCATTTTTCTCGCTCAGCAATATCTAAAGCCAGCTGGATGGCTTTCACCTCTACAAACTGACTTGATTCACCTTGTCCTTCAGCAGCTTCTGCGACTCGTCGTATAGGCCTCCATATTAATAGGGTTTCCTATTCGAGCCCGCTCTGTAATAAGCACGACCCACTTGCTCCACGTAGCATCAGTCGCATGATGTGTAGAGGGGACCCTCCCTTTGAACATCCAGCCCAGCACCGGCAGTCGGGGTGCCAGGAGGAGCTGTGCTTCAGTACCAACCACTTCTGAGGCAGCTCGAACTCCTTCATATGCTGCCAATATCTCCTTTTCAGTTGGAGTATAGCGGGACTCAGATCCCCTATATCCTTGACTCCAAAACCCTAGAGGTCGACCTCGAGTCTCTCCTGGTGCCTTCTGCCAGAGACTCCAGGTAGGGCCATTCTCCCCGGCTGTGGTATAGAGAACATTTTTAACATCTTGTCCTGCCCGGACTGGGCGAGGGCTACAGCATGAACTATCTCCTGTTTAATTTGCTCAAAGGCTTCTCGTTCCACAGGGCCCCATTTAAAATCGTTCTTCTTCCGGGTCACTTGATAAAGAGGGCTTACAATCAGACTGTAATTTGGAATATGCATTCTCCAGAAACCCACAACGCCCAAAAATGCTTGTGTTTCTTTTTTGCTAGTTGCTGGAGACATAGCTGTTATTTTGTTGATCACATCCGTTGGGATCTGTCGATGTCCATCTTGCCATTTTATTCCTAAAAACTGGATCTCTTGTGCAGGTCCCTTGACCTTACTTTGTTTTATAGCAAAAGCAGCTTTCAGAAGGATTTGAATTATTTTCTTCCCTTTCTCGAAAACTTCTTCTGCTGTGTTGCCCCAGATGATGATGTCATCAATGTATTGCAGGTGCTCTGGAGCTTCACCCGGTTCCAGTGCAGTCTGTATCAGCCCATGGCAAATGGTAGGGCTGTGTTTCCACCCCTGGGGCAGTCAGTTCCAGGTGTATTGGACACCCCTCCAAGTTAAAGCAAACTGTGGCCTGCATTCTGCCACCAAAGGGGTTGAGAAAAACGCGTTAGCAATATCCGTTGTGGCGTACCACTTGGCTGCCTTTGACTCCAGCTCATATTGAAGTTCTAGCATGTCCGGCACGGCAGCGCTCAGTGGTGGCGTGACTTCATTCAGGCCACGATAGTCTACTGTCAGTCTCCACTCTCCATTAGACTTTCGCACTGGCCATATGGGGCTGTTAAAGGGTGAGCGAGTCTTGCTGATCACTCCTTGGCTCTCCAGCCGACGAATCAGCTCATGGATGGGGATCAGGAAGTCTCTGTTGGTGCGATATTGCCGCCGGTTCACTGTTGTGGTAGCGATTGGCACTTGTTGTTCTTCAACCCTCAGCAGCCCCACAAGAGCAGGGTCCTCTGAGAGACCAGGCAAGGTGGACATCTGTTTAATTTCTTCCGTCTCCAAGGCAGCTATACCAAAAGCCCACCGGTACCCTTTTGGGTCCTTGAAATACCCTCTCCTGAGGCAGTCTATGCCCAGGATGCACGGAGCCTCTGGGCCAGTCACAATGGGGTGCTTCTGCCACTCATTCCCAGTTAGGCTCACTTTGGCCTCCAGTACAGTCAGCTGTTGGGATCCCCCCATCACTCCGGAAAAACAGATGGGTTCTGCCCCTATATGGCTTGATGGCATCAGTGTACATTGTGCACCGGTGTCCACTAAAGCCTTATATTCCTGTGGGTCTGATGTGCCAGGCCATCTAATCCACACAGTCCAATAAACTCGGTTGTCCCTCTCCTCCGCCTGGCTGGAGGCAGGGCCCCTCTAGTCCTGCTCATAGTACTCGTTACCCACTTCTTGTAAATATGAATCAGAACTCCCTTCAAGAGGATCAGAGGTGAGATCAGCTCTTCTATTCTTTCTGGGGAACTGCCCACTGGAAAGTGGAACGACAATTTTTCTGGAGGAACCTGAACCCCCTTTTGTAATTGTTTTTCCTTGCAGCTCGTGTACTCGTGCCTCTGGGGTCGAGGTAGGTTTTCCATCCCACCTCCTCATGTCCTCTCCGTAGTCACGCAGATGAAACCACAGGGTGGCTCGTGGTGTGTGTCCTCTATACCTTCTCTCTCAAGCAGAAGAACACTTACTCCTAGTAGCTGAGATACTGGTCCGTACGGGTGGAGGGTAGGGCATATCCTCTTTGAATTGCTGGAACGCCCGGGACATTTTCTCTACTGCAGAGATGCAGGCCCGTAGGGAGGAAGAGAGACTTTCTTCGTATTGCCGGAGTTGGCCAGCCAATTCATCCACCGTTGGTCTCTCTCCGTCTTTCCAGGCCATTACGGCTAATGAGTTGGCCTATGATGGTGGTGCAGTCCGTACAAACTTCCGCCACATAGGTCGCGTGCAATTGACTTCATCTGGATCTTTGGATGATTGTCCATTGTCCAAGTCACCATATATCACCTCCAGCACAGCTAGCTCCCTCAGGTCCTGGATACCTTTCTCCATGGTGGTCCACTTGCCTGGGCGACATAGAACATCTTCCTTGAAGGGATACCTTTCCTTCACACCCGACAGGAGTCGTCTCCGGAGGCTGAGGACTCGTGCACCTTTTCCAATTGCTTTGTCAATGCCCCCTTCTCTAGAAAGGGATCCCAGCTGCTTGGCTTCCCTACCCTCTAATTCCAGGCTACTGGCCCCATTATCCCAGCATCGGAGCAGCCGGGTGACAATGTGCAGTCCGCAGAAACCAACACTGATCCTTAACATGTACGGTAAAGGCGAGAGCATCATGCAAATCAAATAAACTGATATTGTGACCTGCAACCGTTATTATCTCAAGCCTCGTGCCCCACGTTGGGTGCCAAAAAGGACTGTCGTGGTTTAGCCCCAGCCGGCAACTAAGCACCACGCAGCCGCTCGCTCACTCCCCCTCCCTCAGTGGGACGGGGGAGAGAATTAGGAAAAAAACCTCGTGGGTTGAGATAAAAACAATTTAATAGGACAGAAAGAGAGAAGGAAACAACAATGATAATACCAACAAAGGAATGTACAATAACAAGTGATGCCCAATACAGCAATTGCTCACCACCCAGTGATCGACAGCCCGTCCCCGAACAACGATTTCCGCCCCCTGGCTAACTCCAGTTTATGTACTGGGCATGACGTCGCATGGTAGGGAATATCTCTTTGGCCAGTCTGGGTCAGCTGTCCTGGCTGTGTCCCCTCCCAGCTTCCCGTGCACCCCCAGCCTCCTTGCTGGCAGGCCAGCACAAGAAGCTGGACTGTCCTTGACTGCTTAGCAACAGCCCAAACCATCAGCACATTATCAACAGTTTCTCATCCCAAATCCAAAACACAGTCTCACAGTAGCTTCTGTGAAGAAAACCCCTCTATCCTGGCTGAAACCAGGGCACTGATACAGGCCAGGATGCTGTTCGCCTTCTTGGCCACCTGGGCACACTGTCGGCTCATATTCAGCCGGCTGTAAACCAGCACCCCAAAGTCCCTTTCTGCCGGGCAGCTCTCCCTCCACTCTTCCCCAAGCCTGTAGCATTGCATGGAGTTGTGACCCAAGTGCAGGACACGACACTTGGCCTTATTAAACCTCATACAGTTGACCTTGGCCCATCGATTCAGCCTGTCCAGATCCCTCTGCAGAGCCCTCCTAACCTCCAGCAGATCAACACTCCCACTCAACTTGGTGTCATCTGCAAACTTACTGAGGGAGCACTCGATCCCCTCATCCAGATCATCAATAAAGATATTGAATAAGACCAGCCCCAGAACCGAGCCCTGGGGAACACCGCTTGTGACCGGCCACCAGCCGGACTTCACGCCATTCACCACAACTCTCTGGGCTCGGCCATCCAGCCAGTTCCTCACCCAGCGAAGAGTAAACCCGTCTAAGCCACGAGCCACCAGTTTCTCCAGGAGAATGCTGTGGGAGACGCTGTTAAAGGCTTTACTAAAGTCCAGGTAGACAACATCCACAGCCTTTCCCTCATCCACTAAGCAAGTCACCTGGTCATAGAAGGAAATCAAGTTGGTCAAGCAGAACCTGCATGAACCCATGCTGGCTGGGCCTGATCCCTTGGCTGTCCTTCACATGCCCTGTGAGCACTCTCAAGACGAACTGCTCCATGATCTTCCCTGCCACAGAGGTCAGGCTGACAGGCCTGTAGTTCCCAGGATCCTCCTTCCGGCCTTTCTTGTAGATGAGCGTCACATTGGCAAGCCTCCAGTCGCCTGGGACCTCCCCTGTTAACCAGGACTGCTGATAAATGATGGAGAGTGGCTTGGCAAGCTCCTTCGCCAGCTCTCTCATTACTCTCGGGGGGATCCCATCAGGCCCCATAGACTTGTGGGTGTCCAGGTGGCTTAACAGGTCCTTAACTGCTTCCTCCTGGATTATGGGCGGGTTATTGTGCTCTCCATCCCCATCTTCCAGTTCAGGGGGCTGAATACCCTGCGGATGCCTGGACTGGCTATTAAAGACTGAGGCAAAGAAGGCATTAAGTACCTCAACCTTGCCCTCGTCCTTGGAGACAATGTTAGCCGCCATATTGTTGCGTTAAGAGGCAGAGCAATTTGGCAGAAACTAAACCCCCTTGCTTTCCAGTCGATCCTCAGATATCAGAGGGACTGGGGGCGGCTGAGCTTAGGTTCTGAGTGATGCCCAAAGTCAGCGTTAGTAGTCCGGTCGCGCCCAACACCTTTGTTGGACTGTCACGGGTCCGGATGCACTACTAACATCACACTACCTGCTCAGCCGGACACCTCCTGAACTAACACGGCCGCACTCAGAGGTACGGTCGCGTTCAGGGACCACACACGGCTGAGTCAATCAATAGTGCGATTTATTGAACACACGGCTGAGTCAATCAATAGTGCGATTTATTGAAGCAACAGATATACAGGTTCTTTGGATTGCCGGTGATAAATTCACTACCTATAAAGCACGTGCAAATGCTAAAACTACGAGGGACACTACTTGGCTATAAACGCGTTAAAAGATGTAAAGTGACTCTATATAGAGATTTCTAAGTTTCCTGGGGAGGCACTCGGTATGACCAAGGGTTCGAATCTTACCCAACGGCGTCCCGATGGGGGGGAAGAGAGGCTCAGCCCGTCGACTGATCCCAGAAGTTAGAGTGGTACATGATGATGGTATCTTCCCTAACATCCAGCTCTTAAAACATTATTTTATAGTGTTTTACTTCGCAGGTGGAGCTTGAGTGACTCTAGTCATACATACCTTTATCAGGATTGGTGCAGAATTCTCTCGCTTCACGTTTAAAGGTACAGACTAGGAAAAATTCAGTGCGCACACTCATTGAGGAGGGGTCGCACCTTGGGGGGGTGGTAGCTTTTGAGAGGGGTGTGCGTTTTAGTATTATAATGATATTATAATTAGCAAAGTTCACTCTAAGTACAGCACTTCATCAAAGTTGACAGGTCCTTGGCCCAGGACATTGTAAGCGCAGCTTATCAATGTACATCCTGTGCATCCCTAAACTCCCCTGTTCACAGAGCGTAGCCGCGAGGTCTCCACTCCGCTCCACCCTCTATGTAATCTCTCCCAGAGTCAGCACACCAGGCGCCCCTGATGTTGCCAACATCCAAGGCCGTTCAGGGAGTCTCCATAGCACAGACCCGTTGTACATGAGTGCTATGTTCCACCTGGTTTCAAGGCTGTTCTTAGAGGGTAAATTTCCAAAGTACCCCTCAGCGATTACTCCACACATATCCAATAAGGGATGGAGATTCTCCTTGCTTCTCTTTTTGTTGTTAATATATTTGTAGAAGCATTTTTTGTTATCCTTTACAACGGTGGCCAGACTGAGCTCTAGCTGGGCTTTTGCCTTTCTAATTTTGTCCCTGCTTGACCCAACGAGATCCTTGTACTCTTCGTGAGTTGCCTGCCCCTTCTTCCAGAGGTGATAAACTCTCCTCTTTTCCCTGAGTCCCAGCAAATCTCCCTGTTCATCCAGGCCGGTCGCCTTCCCCACCAGCTCTTCTTGCGGCACATGGGGACCGCCTGCTCCTGTGCCTTTAAGATTTCCTTCATGAAGACTGTCCAGCCTTCCTGGACCCCTTTGTCCTTCAGGACTGTCTCCCAAGGGACTCTCTCAACCAGTGACCTGAACAGGCCAAAGTCTGCCCTCCGGAAGTCCATGGTAGCAGTTTTGCTGACCCCTCTCCTTACTTCCCTCACAACTGAGAATTCTATCATGTCGTGGTCGCTAAGCCCAAGACGGCCTCCGACCACCACATCTCCCACCAGTCCTTCTCTGTTTGTAAACAGCAGGTCCAGCAAGGCACCTCCCCTGGTGGGCTCACTCACAAGCTGCATCAGGAAGTTATCCTCCACACACTCCAGAAACCTCCCAGATTGTTTCCTCTCTGCCGTGTTATACTTCCAGCAGATGTCCGGTAGATTGAAGTCCCCCACAAGAACAAGGGATAGCGACTGTGAGATTTCTGCCAGCCACCTGCAGAATACTTCTTCTGCCTCTTCGTCCTTGTTGGGTGGTCTATAACAGACACCCAGCATGATAGCTGCCTCATTGGCCTTCCCTCTCACCCTTACCCATAAGCATTCTACTTGGTCTTCACAATCATTGATTTCTATACAATCAAAACACACTCTAACACACAGAGCCACCCCACCACCTCTCCTTCCTTGCCTATCCCTTCAGAAGAGCTTATAGCCATCCATTGCAGCACTCCAGTCATGAGAAGCAACCCACCATGTTTCTGTGATGGCAACTACATCATAGCTGTCCCGCTGCACAATGGCTTCCAGCTCCTCCTGTTTGCTGCCCATGCTGCGTGCTCCTGGCCAACTCCAGTTTATGTACTGGGCATGACGTTATATGGTAGGGAATATCTCTTTGGCCTGTCTGGGTCCGCTTTCCTGGCTGTGTCCCCTCCCAGCTTCCTGTGCACCCCCAGCCTTCGTGCTAGCAGGCCAGCACGAGAAGCTGGACTGTCCTTGACTACATAGCAACAACTGAAAACATCAGCACGTTATCAACAGTTTCTCATCCCAGATCCAAAACATAGCCTCACACTAGCTTCTGTGAAGAAAACCAACTCTATCCTGGCTGAAACTGTCACCCAAATCGTGAATAAACATCGTAACACCAATGTAGTGTTAAAAAGCAGGCATTCTTTATTCACGGCGCCGGGAACACTGGGAATAGTTTTCCCAATTCGTGTTCTTTCAATCAGTCTGTCCTGGTTTCAGCCAGGATAGAGCTGGTTTTCTTCACAGAAGCCAGTGTGAGACTGTGTTTTGGATTTGGGATGAGAAACTGTTGATAATGTGCTGATGTTTTGGGTTGTTGCTGAGCAGTCAAGGACAGTCCAGCTTCTCGTGCTGGCCTGCCAGCGAGCAGGCTGGGGGTGCACAGGGAGCTGGGAGGGGACACAGCCGGGACAGCTGACCCAGACTGGCCAAAGAGATATTCCCTACCATCCGACGTCATGCCCAGTACATAAACTGCAGTTGGCCGGGGGGCGGAAATCGCTGCTCGGGGACGGGCTGTCGATCACGGGGTGGTGAGCAATTGCTGTATTGGGCATCACTTGTTCTTGTACATTCCTTTGTTGGTATTATCATTGTTGTTTCCTTCTCTCTTTCTGTCCTATTAAACCGTGTTTATCTCAACCCACGAGGTTTTTTTTCTAATTCTCTCCCCCACCCCACTGTGGGAGGGGGAGTGAGCGAGCGGCTGCGTGGGGCTTAGTTGCCAGCTGGGGCTAAACCACGACAGTCCTTTTTGGTGCCCAACGTGGAGCTCGAAGGGTTTGAGATAATGACAAGTTTGATTCGAATGTGCTAGATGATAGAATTTATACCTGTTATTGCTGTTTAGCCATTAATTGCCAGGCCCCTGTGCTTGCCATGGGTTTACATTCCTTGCATATATTAGAGTCCAGTGCTCGTTAGTGGCTGCTTTTTGCTTTCGCTCCTGCCGCCATGCTGCTGTACCACTGATCGTCTGACCCTGCTGTTCCTGTGAAGATTTTGATAACAGCAATGACCTTGGGCCTGGGCTGGCAGATGGCCGCGGCATCGTTGCTGTTTCTGTGCTGCTGTATTGGACAGGCTGGAAGTCCAGTGTGGACTCGAGTCTGAGGGACTGTGACATGTGGATGAGTTCATGTGGTAGCAGGACACCCCGAAGCATCTGTGGCCGTGCGTAAGCCCATGCCAGAACAGGTATATCTCGAAGCATCTGTGGCTATGGTTGTGTCTGTGCCGCAGCAGGTATAACTCTGATGGGATTGTGGCACATGGATAAGTCCACGCTGGAGAAGGTACATCTCGAAGTGTCTGTGGCTGTGGATAAGTCTATGTTGCAGCAGGTGCACCTTGAAGCATTATTGGTTGTGCATGAGGTCATGCTTGGAGCACCTCAAAGTGTGTGGCCATGGAGAAGCTCTCGACAGTGCAGGTACATTCCTGGAGGGACTGGAACTATGGGTAAGGCCACGTTGGAGCAGATTTATCTCTGGAGGTAGTGTGGCCCGTGGAGCAGGTGCACCTCGAAGTGACTGCAACTGTGGATAAGTCTATGCCACAGCAGATGTGCCTCTGGAGAGACTGTGGCTCATGGAAGGGACTGCAGTGTGTGGATAAGTCCAAGCTGGAGCAGGGGCAAGGGGAGGAGTTCATGGCAATGTTAAACCCTATGGTCCAGTACAAAGGGCCCAGGGGTGGAGACTGTAATGGAAATACCTTTAAACTGTGGTAACCCATGATTTGAGTTGCATGTTATAGGAACTACTATAGCAGGAACCACCTGAACGAATGGAGGACAAGCCTTACAAGAAGCAGTGCCAGTGCGGCAGTGACCTGACCTGAGCTGGCTTTGGTGCCCAGTAACTCCATGCAACACCCCACCTCTCCTGTCCTGAGTGAACACCATAAGGGATGGAGCCCAAAGTCATGGACTAAATGAACTCAGCAGACATTTCATGGATATTTTGGAGGGAAGTCTATGGACTAAGGGGATGATAATCTGTGTATTATATTAAAGTATGTGAAGGGGGGTGGTGGTTAATGAGGTTACATTGGATAGTGTGGTACCTGAGCATAACGTAAATGGTATGGAATAAGGGATGGATAATGTCCTGGTTTCAGCCAGGGTAGAGTTAATTTCCTTCATAGAAGCTAGCGTGAGGCTATGTTTTGGATTTGGGATGAGAAAATGTTGATAAGGTGCTGATGTTTTGAGTTGTTGCTAAGTAGTCAAGGACAGTCCAGCTTCTCATGCTGGCCTGCAGCGAGCAGGCTGGGGGTGCACGGGAAGCTGGGAGGGGACACAGCTGGGACAGCTGACCCAGGCTGGCCAAAGAGATATTCCCTACCATATAACGTCATGCTCAGTATATAAAGCTGGGACGAAGAAGGAGGAAGGGGTGGAGGGACGTTCGGAGTGATGGCGTCTGTCTTCCCAAGAAACCATTACGAGTGACGGAGCCCTGCTTCCCTGGAGATGGCTGAACACCTGCCTGCCCGTGGGGGAGTGAGTGAGCGGCTGCGTGGGGCTTAGTCGCCAGCTGGGGCTAAACCACGACAGTCCTTTTTGGGATTATCATCCCCTTAGATACACAAATACATATTCATTATCCTCTATACAATGATTGGTTAAAAATTCTTCACCTAACATGTAAATGACTGTGCATGCTCACTATAACTTTCTAAGAATTTTCTTCCTTGATCTTTTGGGTCGGAGGGTTTCTTGAGTGGGTGATCTCTGAGTCAGTGGTCGCGATCTCCCCCTGCCGGAATTACCTTTCCCTCTAAGTTCATTTAAACTTGGCAACACTAAATAGACCTTTACGGGCCGTTGGCACAATAAGTAATTATTCATTCCAAAGTCTTTGTTTCAAGACAAGAAAATTACAAATTACACTTCTACATCATTGTTTAAACCCTTGATACTTAAATCAAGATGGAAAGGATTGAGTGGACTTCTGGGCAGCATTGTTGGTGCATGGCATGTTTCTATAGTTACAACTTGCTACAAATTCACAAACCTATTTTCTAAACCTATTTTATTTTAATTCCCTACCACCTTGGTTACATTTCCCCCCTTTGGCAGTTTTGAAATAATTTCCTTTTCAATACTTCCTTCACAAATCAAATATCTTATTAATATTAAATTACTGCATGACGGCGGGAGCATCATCAGTTAAACCATTTAGGTTCTGATGTTTTGTAGTCATTACAAGTGTAATTCTGCCATCAGTGGTAGCTCTTTTTGTAAATTCCTTTTCAAACAATGATAAATGAATAATATTCCCAAAGATATTATTAATAATAACAACACAGTACCAATTAAGGACTTCACCCAAGAACTCAAGTTCCATCCCAATCCACTGAAAATTTCATCAAACCAATTTTCTTGCATGTCTTGTTGCATTTCCTGAGTATCCTTTTCTATTTTTCTCACTAAGTCCAAATCATATTCAACATCCTGGGTAACATTTGGGATATGTATGCAACAATGATCTATCCTATCCCTCAGGTATCCACAAACTCCATGTTCTTTTAGTAAGAGCGTATCTAGAGCCATCCTATTTTGTAGGGTCATCTTCAAAGTGGCTTGTAGTTGTAAATTCAACTGTTTGAACCCTTTTTTTGTCACATTAGCCAATTTCTCCACCTGTCCTGTCAGTTTAAACAACCAGGCTCTATTCCTATAGCTTGACAAAGGAGTCAATAAGGATTCTAAGGCCCATCCAAGTTTCACTCCTGTCGAGGGATCATTCCAATCATCATCATCAATTTGTGATCTTTTTGTCCATATTAACTTTAAATTTTCAGAATCTCCCCTAAAGGGAGCTTTCTTCCAGATTGGACATAATGTTGGCATTCCTAAAGTGATTTGTTTTACTTTCCCATCCACCGGTAAATGAGTGGTCCAAGTTCCATCACTCAATGCCCAAACTAAATGCCCTGGGCTCAGTATTGTAGATTTCCCACAACTAAATACTGTTCCTCTTTTAATTTTATAGGTATTAGTCAAATTTAAATCGTTCTTGAGTCCTCTACAGCAACATCCATGATCATTTGACTAACATTCTTCTTAATTGGTTCAACATACTGTCCTGGTTTCAGCCAGGATAGAGCTGGTTTTCTTCACAGAAGCTAGTGTGAGACTGAGTTTTGGATTTGGGATGAGGAACTGTTGATAATGTGCTGATGTTTTGGGTTGTTGCTGAGCCGTCAAGGACAGTCCAGCTTCTTGTGCTGGCCTGCCAGCAAGCAGGCTGGGGGTGCACGGGAAGCTGGGAGGGGACACAGCCGGGACAGCTGACCCAGACTGGCCAAAGAGATATTCCCTACCATCCGACGTCATGCCCAGTACATAAACTGGAGTTGGCCGGGGGGCGGAAATCGCTGCTCGGGGACGGGCTGTCGATCACTGGGTGGTGAGCAACTGCTGTATTGGGCATCACTTGTTCTTGTACATTCCTTTGTTGGTATTATCATTGTTGTTCCCTTCTTTCTTTCTGTCCTATTAAACCATGTTTATCTCAACCCACGAGGTTTTTCCTAATTCTCTCCCCCGTCCCACTGTGGAAGGGGGAGTGAGTGAGCGGCTGCGTGGTGCTTAGTTGCCAGCTGGGGCTAAACCACGACAGTCCTTTTTGGCGCCCAACGTGGGGCCCGAGGCTTGAGATAATAACGGTTGCAGGTCACAATATCAGTTTATTTGATTTGCATCATGCTCTCGTCTTTGCTGTACATGTTAAGGATCAGTGTTGGTTTCTGCAGGTTGCTGTACTCTGCAATGATTAGTAATGTCTCGCCTGTGAATTTTGTTTTTAGAGCACTGACCTTGAGCTTAATGTGGTATCATCTGAGCTCTGTACTAAAGCCGTTACTGTGTTTTGGCTACAGTCTTGTGGAGACGATTAGCAATTATACTTCTGCCTCTGAAAGGTTTTTTATGGAGGAAATGCAGAATGGTACCTTTGCTACCCTCTCTCATAACATTTCCTCCTTCATCACAATAATTTTTCAGTATTTTGAACACCCTTGGCTGGTTAAAATACCTCTATTGCTACTTCTGGGGAACATTGTTTCGGTTTTGTCTAAGGTTGGCAAGCAATTCAAGAATATCACCCGGAGATCTGCCCCAAGGCTGGATAGTTATGAATGGCAGGGTGTGTGGAACAGCATGGGCAAATGCCTGGGGCGGTGGGCACCTCCGGTGTTTTGGAGCTTCACTCCCGAACAAGTGCAGAATCCTGATAAACTAGCAGAATATTTGGAAGAAGTATGCTGTCGGCCTGGCAGCTCCAAGGAGACACAAATCATTGCCATGTGCTGGGGCCTGGCCCATGCCTACCGAACCCTATTTAACACTATGCAAAGGGGAGAGAGGCTCTCTGGGTCTGATGGCAATGTGGCAGGCACTGTGACTTCTCCAACCCCTGTGGCAGGCACTGTCACTACTCCAACTCCCACGGCGGGCACTGCCACTACTCCAACCCCCACGGCGGGCACTGTAGCTACTCAGACTGTTGCAGCTGAACCAGAGAACCAGCCCATCCCGGTATCAGTTGCCCCTGTACAAAAGAAGAAATGTTGGAAGCGGAAGTCAGCTCGTTTAGTAAGGGAGGAGGAAGATTCTGCTAAGAAGGAGCCAGAGGAAGAGAGTGAGGAGGCAGAGTGCTCTGAAGCAGGGCCATCACAAGCACGGAAGAGGGAAGAGAGCGAGTCATCACTTGAAGAGGAGGAAGAGGAAGAACTCATAAAAGAGACGGTAACTACCCGATCTCTATCCCTGAGTGAATTGCGAGATATGCGAAAGGATTTCAGCCGTCGTCCAGGTGAGCACTTTGTCACCTGGCTGCTCCGATGCTGGGATAATGGGGCCAGTAGCCTGGAATTAGAGGGTAGGGAAGCCAAGCAGCTGGGATCCCTTTCTAGGGAAGGGGGCATTGACAAAGCAATTGGAAAAGGTGCACAAGTCCTCAGCCTCTGGAGACGACTCCTGTCGGGTGTGAAGGAAAGGTATCCCTTCAAGGAAGATGTTCTATGTCACCCAGGCAAGTGGACCACCATGGAGAAAGGTATCCAGTACCTGAGGGAGCTAGCGGTGCTGGAAGTGATTTATGGTGACTTGGACAATGGACAATCATCCAAAGATCCAGATGAAGTCAATTGCACGCGACCTATGTGGCGGAAGTTTGTACGGAGTGCACCATAATCATATGCCAACTCATTAGCAGTAATGGCCTGGAAGGATGGAGAGAGACCAACGGTGGATGAATTGGCTGGCCAACTCCGGCAATACGAAGAAAGTCTCTCTTCCTCCCTACGGGCCTGCATCTCTGCTATAGAGAAACTGTCCCGAGAGTTCCGGCAATTGAAAGAGGATATGCCCTACCCTCCACCCATACGGACCAGTGTCTCAGCCATTAGGAGTAAGCGCTCTTCTGTTCAAGAGAGAAGATATAGAGGATACACACCACGAGCCACCCTGTGGTTTCAATTGCGTGACTACGGAGAGGACATGAGGAGGTGGGATGGAAAACCTACCTCGACCCTAGAGGCACGAGGCACGAGCTGCAAGGAAAAACAATTACAAAAGGGGGTTCAGGTTCCTCGAGGAAAATCGTCGCTCCACTTTCCAGTGGGCAGCTTCCCAGAAAGAATAGAAGAGCTGATCTCACCTCTGATCCTCTTGAAGGGACTCCTGATTCCTATTTACAAGAAGTGGGTAACGAGTACTATGAGCAGGATTAGAGGGGCCCTGCCTCCAGCCAGGCGGAGGAGAGGGACAACCGAGTTTATTGGACTGTGTGGATTAGATGGCCTGGCACATCAGACCCACAGGAATATAAGGCTTTAGTGGACACCGGTGCACAATGTACCCTGATGCCATCAAGCCATATAGGGGCAGAGCCCATCTGTATTTCCGGAGTGACAGGGGGATCCCAACAGCTGACTGTGCTGGAGGCCGAAGTGAGCCTAACTGGGAATGAGTGGCAGAAGCACCCCATTGTGACTGGCCCGGAGGCTCCGTGCATCCTGGGCATAGACTACCTCAGGAGAGGGTATTCCAAGGACCCAAAAGGGTACCGGTGGGCTTTTGGTATAGCTGCCTTGGAGACGGAAGAAATTAAACAGCTGTCCACCTTGCCTGGTCTCTCAGAGGACCCTTCTGTGGTGGGGTTGCTCAGGGTCAAAGAACAACAGGTGCCGATCGCTACCACAACAGTGCACCGGCGGCAATATCGCACCAACAGAGACTCCCTGATCCCCATCCATGAGCTGATTCATCGGCTGGAGAGCCAAGGAGTGATCAGCAAGACTCGCTCACCCTTTAACAGCCCCATATGGCCAGTGCGAAAGTCTAATGGAGAGTGGAGACTGACAGTAGACTATCGTGGCCTGAATGAAGTCACGCCGCCATTGAGCGCTGCCGTGCCGGACATGCTAGAACTTCAATATGAACTGGAGTCAAAGGCAGCCAAGTGGTACGCCACCATTGATATTGCTAACGCGTTTTTCTCGATCCCTTTGGTGGCAGAGTGCAGGCCACAGTTTGCTTTCACTTGGAGGGGTGTCCAATACACCTGGAATCGACTGCCCCAGGGGTGGAAACACAGCCCTACCATTTGCCATGGGCTGATACAGACTGCACTGGAACAGGGTGAAGCTCCAGAGCATCTGCAATACATTGATGACATCATCATCTGGGGCAACACAGCAGAAGACATGTTCGAGAAAGGGAAGAAAATAATTCAAGTCCTTCTGAAAGCTGGTTTTGCTATAAAACAAAGTAAAGTCAAGGGACCTGCACAAGAGATCCAGTTTTTAGGAATAAAATGGCAAGATGGACGTCGACAGATCCCAACGGATGTGATCAACAAAATAACAGCTATGTCTCCAGCAACTAGCAAAAAAGAAACACAAGCATTTTTGGGTGTTGTGGGTTTCTGGAGAATGCATATTCCAAATTACAGTCTGATTGTAAGCCCTCTTTATCAAGTGACCCGGAAGAAGAACGATTTTAAATGGGGCCCTGAGCAACGACAAGCCTTCGAACAAATCAAACAGGAGATAGTTCATGCCGTAGCCCTCGGGCCAGTCCGGGCAGGACAAGATGTTAAAAATGTGCTCTACACGGCAGCCGGGGAGAATGGCCCTACCTGGAGTCTCTGGCAGAAGGCACCAGGAGAGACTCGAGGTCGACCTCTAGGGTTTTGGAGTCGAGGATATAGGGGATCTGAGTCCCGCTATACTCCAACTGAAAAGGAGATATTGGCGGCATATGAAGGAGTTCGAGCTGCCTCAGAAGTGGTTGGTACTGAAGCACAGCTCCTCCTGGCACCCCGACTGCCGGTGCTGGGCTGGATGTTCAAAGGGAGGGTCCCCTCTACACATCATGCGACTGATGCTACGTGGAGTAAGTGGGTCGTGCTTATTACACAGCGGGCTCGAATAGGAAATCTTAATCGCCCGGGAATCTTGGAAGTGATCATGGACTGGCCAGAAGGCAAAGATTTTGGAATATCACCGGAAGAGGAGGTGGCGCGTGCTGAAGAGGCTCCACCATATAATGAACTGCCAGAGAACGAAAGGCAATATGCCCTGTTCACTGATGGGTCCTGTCGTATTGTAGGCAAACATCGAAGGTGGAAAGCTGCTGTATGGAGCCCTATACGACGAGTTGCAGAAGTGGCTGAAGGACAAGGTGAATCAAGTCAGTTTGCAGAGGTGAAAGCCATCCAGCTGGCTTTAGATATTGCTGAACGAGAAAAATGGCCAGTACTCTATCTTTATACTGACTCATGGATGGTAGCAAATGCTCTATGGGGGTGGCTGCAGCAATGGAAGCAGAGCAACTGGCAACGCAGAGGCAAGCCCATCTGGGCTGCTGAATTGTGGCAAGATATTGCTGCCCGACTAGAGAATCTAGTCATAAAAGTACGTCACGTAGATGCTCACGTACCCAAGAGTCGGGCCACCGAAGAACATCAAAACAACCTCATAGACACCTGGGCCAAAGAGCACGGCATTGAGTGGGTGTATCATATCCCCTATCATGCACCAGCTTCCGGAAAAATTGAACGATACAACGGACCGTTAAAGACTACACTGAGAGCAATGGGTGATGGGACATTCAAACATTGGGATAAACATTTAGCCAAAGCCACCTGGTTAGTCAACACTAGGGGATCTACTAATAGAGCCGGCCCTGCCCAATCAAAACTTCTACGTACTGTAGAAGGGGATAAAGTCCCTGTGGTGCATGTGAGAAACATGCTGGGGAAGACAGTCTGGGTTACTCCTGCATTAGGAAAAGGCAAACCCGTTCGTGGGATTGCCTTTGCCCAGGGACCTGGGTGCACTTGGTGGGTAATGCGGAAGGATGGGGAAGTCCGATGTGTACCTCAAGGAGACTTGATTTTGGGTGAAAACAGTCAATGATTTGAATTGTATTATGTTAATTGTTCAGTATGACATTACTACTATGGCTGCTATCTACCATATCAATGGTATTATAGTATGAATCACCCAGACTGATGAAGAATGAGCTTCACTGAAACCAAGCAACGTGCAGCAGTGATGAAACCAGAACTGGCTTCAGCAGCTTGCACCCAACAAATCCCTCGAGATCGACATCTTCGACCTGCAGATCATGGACATGGACCGTGCCAGATGACAATCCAACACCACATACCATCTCCCCTGCCCTGAGAGACTGCTATGATGGATGAAGCCCAGAGTCATGGACTGACTGAACTCCATAGACATTTTAAAGTGATGGCCCATGGACTAAGAGAGTGATATCTGTGTGTATATATTAAAAGACAGGAAGAGTAATAATGAATAATTGGAATGTATTGAAAAGTATAGGACCTGGGCATGACGTAAATGGTATGGAATAAGGGGTGGATACTGTCCTGGTTTCAGCCAGGATAGAGCTGGTTTTCCTCACAGAAGCTAGTGTGAGACTGTGTTTTGGATTTGGGATGAGGAACTGTTGATAATGTGCTGATATTTTGGGTTGTTGCTGAGCCGTCAAGGACAGTCCAGCTTCTTGTGCTGGCCTGCCAGCGAGCAGGCTGGGGGTGCACGGGGAGCTGGGAGGGGACACAGCCGGGACAACTGACCCAGACTGGCCAAAGAGATATTCCCTACCATCCGACGTCATGCCCAGTATATAAACTGGAGTTGGCCGGGGGGGCTGGAAATCGCTGCTCGGGGACGGGCTGTCGATCACTGGGTGGTGAGCAATTTCTGTATTGGGCCTCACTTGTTCTTGTACATTCCTTTGTTGGTATTATCATTATTGTTCCCTTCTTTCTTTCTGTCCTATTAAACCGTGTTTATCTCAACCCACGAGGTTTTTCCTAATTCTCTCCCCCGTCCCACTGCGGGAGGGGGAGTGAGCGAGCGGCTGCGTGGTGCTTAGTTGCCAGCTGGGGCTAAACCATGACACAGGGCCATCACGAGGACGGAAGAGGAAAGAGAGCGAGTCATCACTTGAAGAGGAGGAAGAGGAAGAACTCATAAAAGAGACGGTAACTACCCGATCTCTATCCCTGAGTGAATTGCGAGATATGCGAAAGGATTTCAACCGTCGTCCAGGTGAGCACTTTGTCACCTGGCTGCTCCGATGCTGGGATAATGGGGCCAGTAGCCTGGAATTAGAGGGTAGGGAAGCCAAGCAGCTGGGATCCCTTTCTAGGGAAGGGGGCATTGACAAAGCAATTGGAAAAGGTGCACGAGTCCTCAGCCTCTGGAGACGACTCCTGTCGGGTGTGAAGGAAAGGTATCCCTTCAAGGAAGATGTTCTATGTCGCCCAGGCAAGTGGACCACCATGGAGAAATGTATCCAGTACCTGAGGGAGCTAGCTGTGCTGGAAGTGATTTATGGTGACTTGGACAATGGACAATCATCCAAAGATCCAGATGAAGTCAATTGCACGCAACCTATGTGGCGGAAGTTTGTACGGAGTGCACCATCATCATATGCCAACTCATTAGCAGTAATGGCCTGGAAAGACGGAGAGGGACCAACGGTGCATGAATTGGCTGGCCAACTCCGGCAATACGAAGAAAGTCTCTCTTCCTCCCTACGGGCCTGCATCTCTGCTGTAGAGAAACTGTCCCGGGAGTTCCGGCAATTCAAAGAGGATATGCCCTACCCTCCACCCATACAGACCAGTGTCTCGGCTATTAGGAGTAAGCGCTCTTCTGTTCAAGAGAGAAGATATAGAGGACACACACCACGAGCCACCCTGTGGTTTCATCTGCGTGACTACGGAGAGGACATGAGGAGGTGGGATGGAAAACCTACCTCGACCCTAGAGGCACGAGGCACGAGCTGCAAGGAAAAACAATTACAAAAGGGGGTTCAGGTTCCTCGAGGAAAATCGTCGCTCCACTTTCCAGTGGGCAACTTCCCAGAAAGAATAGAAGAGCTGATCTCACCTCTGATCCTCTTGAAGGGACTCCTGATTCCTATTTACAAGAAGTGGGTAACGAGTACTATGAGCAGGACTAGAGGGGCCCTGCCTCCAGCCAGGCGGAGGAGAGGGACTACCGAGTTTATTGGACTGTGTGGATTAGATGGCCTGGCACATCAGACCCACAGGAATATAAGGCTTTAGTGGACACCGGTGCACAATGTACCCTGATGCCATCAAGCCATATAGGGGCAGAGCCCATCTGTATTTCCGGAGTGACAGGGGGATCCCAACAGCTGACTGTGCTGGAGGCCGAAGCGAGCCTAACTGGGAAGGAGTGGCAGAAGCACCCCATTGTGACTGGCCCGGAGGCTCCATGCATCCTGGGCATAGACTACCTCAGGAGAGGGTATTTCAAGGACCCAAAAGGGTACCGGTGGGCTTTTGGTATAGCTGCCTTGGAGACGGAAGAAATTAAACAGCTGTCCACCTTGCCTGGTCTCTCAGAGGACCCTTCTGTGGACTGTCGTGGTTTAGCCCCACCTGACAACTAAGCACCACGCAGCCGCTCGCTCACTCCCCCTTCCACAGTGGGACGGGGGAGAGAATTAGGAAAAACCTCGTGGGTTGAGATAAACACGGTTTAATAGGACAGAAAGAAAGAAGGGAACAACAATGATAATACCAACAAAGGAATGTACAAGAACAAGTGATGCCCAATACAGCGATTGCTCACCACCCAGTGATCGACAGCCCGTCCCCGAGCAGCGATTTCCGCCCCCCGGCCAACTGCAGTTTATGTACTGGGCATGACGTCGGATGGTAGGGAATATCTCTTTGGCCAGTCTGGGTCAGCTGTCCCGGCTGTGTCCCCTCCCAGCTTCCCGTGCACCCCCAACCTGCTTGCTGGCAGGCCAGCACAAGAAGCTGGACTGTCCTTGACTGCTCAGCAACAACCCAAAACATCAGCACATTATCAACAGTTCCTCATCCCAAATCCAAAACTCAGTCTCACACTAGCTTCTGTGAAGAAAACCAGCTCTATCCTGGCTGAAACCAGGACACATATAGACAGACTCCTCCTGGTGCAGAACACCTCGGATTGAGTTCACCATTTGGTCTATATACACCTCCCGATCCTAATTTGGTGCACTCTTCTTTATGCTTTATAGGCTTTGTTTTTGCTTAATTACAAATTGATCCTGCCGTCCAATAATGGGAACTTGCTCACAGTAGGTACTATCATTATTGGATCTCTCATTACTCAAATTTGTTTTTAGGATTCCCCATGGAATTGATTCACCTACTGCTCTTGGAATTGGAAGACATGCAGTTATTTGGGTTACATTTTGTAAATTTGCAAATTCTTTTATCAATCCTACCATTAAATTTTCTTCTGGGGTTCTTTTTGGGATGTGTATTAGTTGTCCTACTTCGTCTTCAACTTTCCCTTCCAATTGGTCTATTGTTACCCCAAACAATGCTCCCAACATCATCAGTTTCCAAATCAAAACCCATTTTTCCATATTTTCCAATGATAATTCCTTAAACATGTTTTAAAGTCAACTTTGCAGTCTCTGAATCCCTATTAATGACCTTCCATGACGGGGCTTTCTTCACTGTGTAGTGTATCCCTGGTTCCACTCCTCCTACCTTGATTGCAGTATAAGTTGTTAACAGTACCTGGAATGGTCCCCTCCACTTTTCCTGCAGTGGTTCAGAGTTCCAAGTTTTTTATATATATACAAGATCACTTGGCTGATATTGATGTACAGGCGTATCCAAGGCAAGTGACCTAGTCAGCACGATATATCTCCGAAGTGCTCCAAGGACTTTTCCTAAAGAAATTAGATACACTTTCAAATCATTTTCCCCAGCTACCTTCATATCCCCTGGGATTAAAGGAGTCTGGTATGGTTTACCATACAGGACTTCATATGGACTTATACCATCTCTTGATCTTGGTTGGATCCTGATTCTCAAGAGAGCTAATGGTAAAGCCTGTGGCCATTTTAAAGATGTTTCCTTGCAAATCTTACTTATTTGTCTTTTTAATGTTTGATTCATTCTCTCAATTTTTCCACTCGATTGTGGCCTCCAAGGGGTATGTAAGTCCCATTTTATACCCAAAATTTTACTGATCTGTTGAACTACATCTGCCACAAAGTGTGGTCCCCTATCAGAAGACATTCCCAATGGCACTCCAAATCTTGGTATTATTTCCTTCAATAGTATTTTGACTGCTTCTCTAGCTTTATTGGTGCGGCAAGGAAAAGCTTCTGGCCATCCAGAAAATGTATCAATTAACACTAACAAATACTTATATCCATTCTGTCTGGGTAACTCAGAGAAATCAATTTGCCAATAATCTCCAGGAGAATTTCCTTGTTTTGTCACTCCTAAAGGTGGTTTCCTTTGGTTCAAGGGATTATTTTTAAGGCAGATTGGACACTTAACTATTATTGATTTAACTATTCCTGTCATTCCTATGCACACTACAGATGTTTTTAAACTTGAAACCATAGCATCTACTCCCCAATGTGTTTGCTCATGTTTTTCCTTTGCAGGTTCTATCATAATTTGCGGGGTTACTATTGCCTGTTTTTCCGGTGTTACCCACCATCCTTCTACATTTTGTGATGCTTTTAATTATTCTGCTAACTGCTCATCCAATTTATTATATTTTGGTTTTGAATTTGGAAATTTTATTTGTTTTACTGGTACTAGTGCAAGTGACGTTCGGAAAACAGACTCCACAATCTGTAAGATTGTAAAGTAGGTATGTTTATTCAGCGCTGGGCAGCATGGGGGGATAATCCCACCAAAAACCGTGTGCACCCCAACGCGGCACTTACTTCAAATATATACAGCAAAGTGTTGCATATACATAAAGTTTCGCAATATGCCTATACATATGCATGATCTGTCCCCACTTCATATTGAAATGAGTTCCAAGACGTTATTTCCATGAACTCCTCCCATCTGCGCTTGCGCAGTGCCTTCTGGTGGTGGTCGCTGAGGGTCGTGAGGATGAAGGTCGGTGGCTCCTCTTCGTCACCACTAGTAACCCCTTGTTCTTACGCAGACTCAATTGCTCTTTGGTTTTCGTCCAAACCACAAGGTCAGTTTCAGCTGGTTCTTGAGGCACTCTCCTGGTTCTTATCAGGGATCGTCCTTGTGAGGAGCCACAAGTCTTCTCACTCCTGTCAGTTTATCAGGAACTGTCTTTGTAAGGAACTACAGATCTCCTGCTTTAGTTACTTTACGCAATAGCTAACAAGATTTCAAACCTTATCTACTAATTAACTGCTAAGATTCCCTTAACCCCTCCTCTCAGTCCCCCCTTTTCTAAAAAGTTAGTAAATTCTTTTACTATGCCTGTTTCTAATACAGTATTTCTTTATTTAACATCTTTTCAAAGTACTTGTTAGATTCCAATTTGCATCGTAATTGGTTTCTCTTCCATTCACCATAGGAGTCTCCTGTATTCTGAAAACACCATAGACTACATCGAACTGTAATACAAAGAGTTATAAACAAAAAGATAATCACAATTATCAAAACAAATAATTGTCTTAACCAAGTTAAGTTTGGGAGCCAAGAAGTCAATTTATTCCAAAGATCAGAAAAACCAAGTGAAGTATCATCTTGAGATACTTGATGTAGTACCTTTGACTGTTGCCAAATTCGAGCAATGTCCGTTTCAATTCTTTTCTCTTGATTTATATATGAGCAGCAACTCTGGTTTATTATTAAGCAAACTCCTCCCTCCTTTGCCATAATTAAATCTAGGGCCATACGATTCTGCAAAAACACCTTATTAAGGGAAGATACTTCAGTTTGTAGTCCCTGGATAGCATCTATGGTAAGATTCTCAATTTTCTCCATGGTGGCTGATATGTTTACTATAGCTTTTTCTAATTCACTTACTCCTAACTGGGGAAAAAGCCATCTCACAAAACTATGGAAAGCTGATGGCCTCTCCGCAAGGGGATTATTCGGGACCTCGCGTACTTTCCGCCAGTGTGTCCGTATAATCCCTGGAGGAGGACGCGAATGATTATATATTCTGTTTTGAGGAATCACGTAACCCAGCATGCAGACCCCATCCCAGTAGTCAGGTAAAGATTTCCTGGCACGCCCATCTCCACATAGCCACCAGAGTCCGTCGGGAATACAACTATAAGAATAATTGAGCCATAATCCCATCGTTATTGCTAGCGGACATCCGCTACGGCTATCATTGATGGCCTTCCCTCTTTCACATATAGTCCCATTAAGATCTGCTGTTAGATTGAGATTAAAAACTCCAACCTTTGGGGCAGTATTATTGTGTCTCTCTATGAATATTGTTTTTTCCAATATCTGTAGATCAAATTTGAGTGAGTAAATACTATTATTCCCACATGTGTATTTTGGGAGTTTGTAGCTCTTTGGGGGTATTGGAGCCTGAAAGCCCCAGCAAAGAATCTCACCATTAGGGAGACGGGATTGTTGTTGACCTGGTGTACAGTCACCCTCTGTATTCCATATAAGGTTTTCCCTTGTAGGTAAGGTGGAATTGTTTAGGTTGTCATAAGGCCAGCTCCAATTTGCATAAGAAACTGGTATTCCAAGAAGGGGAAGTTCTAAATTTCCCTTGGGAAGGGCTGTACATACCCAACAATCGGAGAGGTTCAGACTATCTGCTACAGATTTGGTCATCTGTACATACATATTTTGGTCCCATGTACACACAACTTTTACCCATAGTCCCATTATACAAATGATCAAGGTCCGTCTTTTCGTTGGAGGCGTAATTTCAAAGGTCCAGCCAATGTTGATTCCCATGTTAGCCGAGGAGCTTTCTTGACTCTGGTATGATGAATCCAAGCGTTTTGTTCTTTGATTCTAATTGCCATATAGGAGGTGAGGAGTACTTGAAAGGGTCCTTTCCACTGTGGCTCTAAAGTCTTTTCTGTAAGACACTTTATATATACATAATCTCCAGGTTGTATATTATGTACAGGTCCATCTAAACCTCTCCCCCTAGTCCCAATTACATGTTTTCTAATATTATTGAGTTGTTTTCCTAGGGCAACCATGTAAGAGGTCATGATTTCGTTTCCAGCTTGTATGGATATCCCTCTCTGTATTCCATAGGGTTGTCCATACAAGATTTCAAATGGGCTCAGTCCCTCCTTCGCCCTTGGCCTAGTTCGTATACGCAAGAGGGCTAAAGGAAGAGACTGAGGCCAGGCTAGATTTGCTTCCTGTCCCAGTTTCACAATCTGTTGCTTGATTAGGTGGTTCATTTTCTCTACTTGGCCACTCGACTGGGGACGGTATGGGGTATGAAGTTGCCAATCTATGCCCAAATGGTGGCTAACTTGTTGTACTATTTTTGAAACAAAATGTGGTCCCCTATCAGAGGACATTATCATTGGGACCCCAAAATGTGGTATTATCTCTTGTATTAATACTTTAACTACTTCTCGAGCCTTAGCGGTTCTAGTCGGAAATGCTTCTGGCCAACCTGAAAAGGTATCAGTTAATACCAATAAATATCGATACCCCCCTTTTCTTGGAAGTTCTGTAAAATCAATCTGCCATTGTTGCCCAGGCCCATTGCCTTTCCCAATTTGGCCCACTTCTAGCTTGGGAGTATTCTTGGGATTAATTTGGAGGCAAAGATCACATTGCTGAGTAACCTGTCTCACCGTAGTATATAAATTTCCGGCCACAATTTCTCTAATTAAATGTTTATATAGAGCCTCTATTCCCCAATGCCTCTTCCTATGTTCCTCTCTTACCAAATGCCATATTAGGCAAGAGGGAATAACTAGTTTTCCTTGTGGGGTATAAGCCCACCTCTCTTCATTGTATAATCCTTCCAGATCTGTAATAAGTTTTTGATCTTCCTTGGTATATTTTGGCTTACCTTCTAAAGAGATGCGCCTGTCGGGGACTAAAGCTCCTTCTGTTTTTACCTCTGCTTTGGCTACCTGTTTTGCCTCTCTATCCGCCAGCTCATTTCTTCTTTCCAATTTTGAGCTTACTTTCTGGTGTGCCTTAATATGCATAATCGCCACTTTCTCAGGAAGTTGGATTGCTTCCAACAGTCTCAAAATTTCTTCTGCATGCTTAATATTTTTCCCTTGAGAGCTCAATAACCCTCTTTCTTTCGAAATTGCTCCATGCGCATGTACAACTCCAAAAGCATATCTTGAATCTGTATAGATATTCACAACTTTGCCTTGGGCCAACTCCAAGGCACGGGTCAGAGCAATTATTTCTGCCTTTTGTGCAGAAGTATTTATGGGTAAAGGTCTTGACTCTATTATTTCTTGACTAGTGGTAATGGCATATCTCGCGTGTCTTTTACCACTTAGGACATAGCTGCTTCCATCTGTGAACCAGTTTTCTCCGCTTTCCATAGGGCTGTCTTTCAGATCTGGGCGGCTTGCATACGTTGCTTCAATAGTCTCCAAGCAGTCATGATGTACTGGTTCCCCCGTGTTTCCACTGAGGAAAGAGGCTGGGTTGACAATGTTAGTAACTACGATCTCCACATCATCCTGTTCTACCAGTATAGCTTGATATCTCAGGAATCTTTGTGGGGAAAGCCAATGCCCACCCTTCGCTTCCAACACTGTGGATACGGTGTGAGACACTAAGACGGTCATTTTCTGGCCCAGAGTAAATTTTTGGGCTTCTTGTATATTCAATATTACAGCTGTAATTGCTCTCAAGCATCCAGGTCAACCCTTCGCAGTTGTGTCTAACTGTTTGGAAAAGTAGGCAACTGTTCATCGATAGGGGCCCACATCTTGTGCTAATATTCCCAGAGCAATTCCCTGTTTCTCGTGGGAAAAGAGAAAAAAAAACCGGTTTACTCACGTCTGGGAGCTCTAAGGCTGGAGCTGACGTCAAAGCTTTCTTTAGTAGCTCAAAGGCTCGTACGGTCTCCTTGTTCCATTCAAGGTGTTTCGTCCAGATCATACAATCGTCCTCTGTCTCGGTGGCGATCAGGATATCATCCACATATTGTAACAGTTTCCCTTTTTCAGACGGGGCTTCCCAAGATTCCAAATCTTTTGCAAGCTGATTACCAAAGATGGTAGGACTATTCTTGAATCCTTGTGGCAACACCGTCCAAGTGAGTTGAGTCTTGCGACTGGTTTTGGGTTTTTCCCATTCGAATGCAAACAATTTTTGGCTGGCTTCATGGAGAGGGAGGCAAAAGAAGGCATCCTTCAAATCTAAGACAGTGAACCAAGTTAGTTTAGGTGTCAATACAGTCAACAGGGTATATGGATTCGCCACTACGGGGTAAAGGTCCTCAGTTATTTTATTTACAGCCCGTAGATCCTGGACCACGCGGTATGATCCGTCAGGCTTGCGGACAGGTAATATAGGTGCGTTAAAATCAGACTCACATTCTTTTAATAATCCTAGTTGTAAAAATTTTTCAATGACTGGTCAGATCCCTTCCCTATCTTCCTTCCTCAAGGGGTACTGTTTAACCCTTACGGGTTGCCGACCTTCTTTGAGTTTAACTTCAACGGGTGGGGCATTCTTTGCCCTTCCAGGTACATCAGTAGCCCATACCCCAGGATATACTTGATTTAGGATCTTTTCACTAATCTCTCCTTCTCCAGGAAGACTGGTTAGGAATAGGCTCAGTACTTGAATATAATCATGGTCTTTTATCTCTAGAATAATCTCTCCCTTTTTAAATGTAATTTTTGCACCCAATTGTTCTAACAAAACTCTTCCCAAAAGGGCCTTTGGGGAGTTAGGCATATATAGGAATTTATGGATCCCCCATTGTTTTCCAAATTTATACTTCAAAGGTTTGCAAAAATATGCCTTTTCACTTTGGCCAGTCGCCCCTTTTACCATGATGTAATCATTCCCCAGGGGTATCAAGGCTTGATTCAAAACTGAGTAGGTTGCCCCTGTATCAACTAAGAACTCCACTTCCTGTTGTTCTTTCCCTAGCCTCATTATAACCAGCGGATCCGCTAGGGTAGATTCCCCGGGTCCCCGTCAATCTTCTTTTACATGGGCTACCATCTTCCCAATCTGGTAGCCCCGTCTCTTTTCCTTGTTTGGACATTCTCTTTTCCTTGTTTGGACATTCTCTTTTCCAATGACCAAATTTCCTGCATAGTGCACATTGGTCTTTGCCTGAGATGGTTCTCGTTTGTACCTTTTTCCTTCCTCTTCTCTGAGAGCCGCTATTACTTTCCGCTGTCCTTGTCTATATCCTTCTTCTCTATTGCTGAACACTCTCCATGCCTCATCTAACAATATTTCCAGATTCCTTCCTTCTGTAGTGCGTAGCTTCTGAAGCTTACGCCTGATGTCCCCTGTAGATTGACCCAGGAACAGAGAAACTAATTGTTGTATCCCTATTTCTGACCCAGGATCTAGCAGTGTGTTACGGCGCATTACATCTCTCAACCGATCCAGGAATTCAGATGGGGACTCGGAGGGGCCCTGTTTGACTGCATACAAAGCTGACCAATTTATTGTTTTGGGGATAGCTCTTTCTATTCCTCTCGAAATCCATTCCTGATACCCCTGCAGTCTTTCCATATGTGAGGATTTGTTAGGATCCCATTTCAGATCTTGGAGAGGAAAATAATCTTTGACGTCCCCTCCTATACTCTTATAATGATCTTCAGCTAAATTCCCTTCCGTTTTTAAAATCAGCTGTTTTTCTGTCTCAGTCATATATTCTAATAATAACTGTATATCTTTCCAGTCAGGGTTGTGTTGTTTCACAATAAATTGAAAATGCCTCATTACTCTCACTGGATCAGCTCTGTAATCCTTCGCAGCCCCTTCCCATCCTTGTAAGTCAGCAATAGAAAAAGGCACTCTGATTAGCATTGTCCCACCTTCGGGTCCTACCGCCTCTCGGAGAGGTGCCTGTAAGGCCACTGGAGCAGACTTCCCCCTAGTGCGGGAAGATACGGGGCTATCTGGGGGGGTGGAGGTTTCGTCCGAGTCCACATCCCGTTCCTGAGATCGAGGGGGAGGCTTAAATAGGTCAGTTAAATCTGGTTCCGGTGCCTGGTGGGTTTTGTTTACTTTAATGCATCTTTGTCCAATGCTGCACGCCGAGCAACATCGCTTTAATTTACCTCTAAGTTCTTTATTATTTTCCCACTCAAGTGCGAGTACCATGGGGTCCTGTGGTGGCACCATTCCACAGTCCCTTTGCCACTCCGGATGGTTTCGGAGGGTGAAAAACATGTCTGCATATGAAACTTCATCCCATTTCCCTTCTCTCCTTAAAAACAACATCAATTGTAAAAGGGTATTATAGTCTATAGATCCATTAAGTGGCCACTTAGCATCATTCTCTAACTTATACAACGGCCACCACTGATTACAATATTTAATAAGGGTTTTTTTACTTTCTGTTCCCCCAATCCCAACAATGTTTTTCCAATGAGCAAGCACACAGCCTAGGGGGCTTTTCTTTAAAACTCCCTTTTGAGTGTTACCCATTTTTGCAAACCTCTTCTATTACTTTAGTTTCTAATATACTTTTCAATAAGTTTCCACACAAGCCGTTCCTTACACTTCTTTATGGTTTCTTTCCAGTTCTTTTCCCACACTACCCAAATTTCCAGGGTTAGATTTTCCTTTCCACACACAGAACAGGGAATTACTCCTATTTGTCCACCAACACTGGGGCTTATAAAACATCCCAAACCACCGAAGGAGTAATTCCCTTTGCCCCGCTTCTTCATTAACATATAAAGGTATTCACAATCTTTCTATATATTACACACATAAAGACAAAGACTTTTAACATAAAACTCCTGGGTACTTAATTTATACATTCATCACTCCAGGTAGCACCCATCCAGCAGCTGCAAATATATAAAATAATAACCCTACCGCAATTGCGAGGATGTCTGCTTACCCTTCTCCTGCTTCTTATATACCAGTCATTAGCAGGTCCATCCTGGCTCCCGACACTGGGATGCAGCGGTGACCTCAGATTTGCTTGATCTACCCTCAAGATCGCTAGCGGCCGCCCTATCGGTCAGCAAATCCCCTTATTCCCATACAGGGTACCCTCCTCCTATGGGGTACCCTCCTCCCATACGGGGACTCTGCTGCACGCCAGACGTCTCTGCGCGATTTACCAGCTGCCCCGGCCACGCGTACGACTTACAGGCTCCCCTCATAAAACATACCGTTTTCTTCCGTGGCTTCAGGAGGTTGTTGTCTGCTCCCACGGTGAGCGGCTGGCAGCGGAGTCCCCTCCGAGGAAAGTGCTCGAGGCGCGCCCAGGGGCGTCCGCTCCACAGCTGGTCCCGCGGTTAAGCAGAGAGTCTCCTGCCTGGCTCGCCAAAACTGATGTGCGGAAAACAGACTCCACAATCTGTAAGATTGTAAAGTAGGTATGTTTATTCAGCGCTGGGCAGCACGGGGGGGTAGTCCCACCAAAAACCGTGTGCACCCCAACGCGGCACTTACTTCAAATATATACAGCAAAGTGTTGCATATACATAAAGTTTCGCAATATGCCTATACATATGCATGATCTGTCCCCACTTCATATTGAAATGAGTTCCAAGACGTTATTTCCATGAACTCCTCCCATCTGCGCTTGCGCAGTGCCTTCTGGTGGTGGTCGCTGAGGGTCGTGAGGATGAAGGTCGGTGGCTCCTCTTCGTCACCACTAGTAACCCCTTGTTCTTACGCAGACTCAATTGCTCTTTGGTTTTCGTCCAAACCACAAGGTCAGTTTCAGCTGGTTCTTGAGGCACTCTCCTGGTTCTTATCAGGGATCGTCCTTGTGAGGAGCCACAAGTCTTCTCACTCCTGTCAGTTTATCAGGAACTGTCTTTGTAAGGAACTACAGATCTCCTGCTTTAGTTACTTTACGCAATAGCTAACAAGATTTCAAACCTTATCTACTAATTAACTGCTAAGGTTCCCTTAACCCCTCCTCTCACAAGGATACCCCGTTCTGCAGCCTCTTTTGCAGCTTTGACTGCTAATTGATTACCTATATTTACAGCCGTCTGACCAAATTGATGAGCTTTACAATGCATTACTACCACCTCCTCTGGTCTCTGCACGTCTTCCAGGAGTTGGAGAATTTCTTCTTTATACTTTATTGATGTTCCGTGGGCTGACAGCAATCCTCTTTCTTTCCAGAGGGCTCCATGAGCATGGATCACACCAAATGCATATTTAGAATCAGTCCAAATATTTACCCTTTTTCTGCATCACAGAATCACAGAATCACTAGGTTGGAAAGGACCTTTAAGATCATCAAGTCCAACCATTAATCCAGCACCACCATGTCCCCTAAACCATGTCCTGAAGCGCCACATCCACACGTTTTTTGAACACTTCCAGAGATGGCGACTCCACCACCTCCCTGGGCAGCCTGTTCCAATGCCTGACCACCCTCTCAGTGAAGAAATTTTTCCTAATATCCAATCTAAACCTCCCCTGGCGCAACTTGAGGCCATTTCCTCTCGTCCTATCACTAGTTACTTGGGAGAAGAGACCAACACCCTCGTCGCCACAACCCCCTTTCAGGTAGTTGTAGAGAGCGATAAGGTCTCCTCTCAGCCTCCTCCAGACTAAACAACCCCAGTTCCCTCAGCCGCTCCTCATAAGACTTGTGCTCCAGCCCCCTCACCAGCTTCGTTGCCCTTCTCTGGACACGCTCCAGCACCTCAGCATCCTTCTTGTAGTGAGGGGCCCAAAAGTGAACACAGTATTCAAGGTGTGGCCTCACCAGTGCCGAGTACAGGGGCACAATCACTTCCCTACTCCTGCTGGCCACACTATTCCTGATACAGGCCAGGATGCTGTTGGCCTTCTTGGCCACCTGGGCACACTGCCGGCTCATATTCAGCCGGCTGTCAACCAGCACCCCCAGGTCCCTTTCCGCCGGGCAGGTCTCCAGCCACTCCTCCCCAAGCCTGTAGCATTGCATGGGGTTGTTGTGGCCAAAGTGCAGGACCCTGCACTTGGCCTTATTAAACCTCATACAGTTGGCCTCTGCCCATCGATCCAGCCTGTCCAGATCCCTCTGCAGAGCCCTCCTACCCTCCAGCAGATCAACACTCCCACCCAACTTGGTGTCATCTGCAAACTTACTGAGGGAGCACTCAATTCCCTCATCCAGATCGTCAATAAAGATATTGAATAAGACCAGCCCCAGAACCGAGCCCTGGGGAACACCGCTTGTGACTGGCCGCCAGCCGGATTTAACGCCGTTCACCACAACTCTCTGGGCTCGGCCATCCAGCCAGTTCCTCACCCAGCGAAGAGTAAACCCGTCTAAGCCACGAGCCGCCAGTTTCTCCAGGAGAGTGCTGTGGGAGACGCTGTCAAAGGCTTTACTGAAGTCCAGGCAGAACAACATCCACAGCCTTTCCCTCATCCACTAGGCGGGTCACCTGGTCATAGAAGGAGATCAGGTTGGTCAAGCAGGACCTGCCTTTCATGAACCCATGCTGGCCGGGCCTGATCCTTTGGTTGTCCTGCAGATGCCCTGTGAGCACTCTCAAGACCAACCGCTCCATAATCTTCCCTGGTACAGAGGTCAGGCTGACAGGCCTGTAGTTCCCAGGATCCTCCTTCCGGCCTTTCGTGTAGACGGGCGTCACATTGGCAAGCCTCCAGTCGCCTGGGACCTCCCCTGTTAACCAGGACTGCTGATAAATGATGGAGAGGGGCTTGGCAAGCTCCTCCGCCAGCTCTCTCAGTACTCTCGGGTGGATCCCATCAGGCCCCATAGACTTGTGGGTGTCCACGTGGTTTAGCATGTCCTTGACTGCTTCCTCCTGGATTATGAGGAGTACATTGTGCTCTCCATCCCCGTCTTCCAGCTCAGGGGGCTGAATACCCTGCGGATACCTGGACTGGCTATTAAAGACTGAGGCAAAGAAGGCATTAAGTACCTCAGCCTTGTCCTCGTCCTTGGAGACAATGTTCCCTGACATATCCAGTAGGGGATGGAGATTCTCCTTGCCTCTCTTTTTGTTGTTAATATATTTGTAAAAACATTTTTTATTATCCTTTATGACTGTGGCCAGACTGAGCTCTAGCTGGGCTTTTGCCTTTAAAATTTTGTCCCTGCTTGACCTAACGAGATACTTGTACTCTTTGCGAGTTGCCTGCCCCTTCTTCCAGAGGTGATAAACTCTCCTCTTTTCCCTGAGTCCCAGCAAAATCTCCCTGTTCAGCCAGGCCGGTCGCCTTCCCCGCCAGCTCTTCTTATGGCACATGGGGACCGCCGGCTCCTGCGCCTTTAAGATTTCCTTCTTGAAGACTGTCCAGCCTTCCTGGACCCCTTTGTCCTTCAGGACTGTCTCCCAAGGGACTCTCTCAACCAGTGACCTGAACAGGCCAAAGTTTGCCCTCCGGAAGTCCATGATAGCAGTTTTGCTGACCCCTCTCCTTATTTCCCTCACAACTGAGAATTCTATAATGTCGTGATCGCTAAGCCCAAGACGGCCTCCGACCACCACATCTCCCACCAGTCCTTCTCTGTTTGTAAACAGCAGGTCCAGTAAGGCACCTCCCCTGGTGGGCTCACTCACCAGCTGCATCAGGAAGTTATCCTCCACACACTCCAGGAACCTCCTCGACTGTTTCCTCTCTGCCGTGTTATACTTCCAGCAGATGTCCGGTAGGTTGAAGTCCCCCACAAGAACAAGGGCCAGCGAATGCGAGACCTCTGCCAGTCGCTTATAGAATGTCTCATCCGTCTCTTCATCCTGGTTGGGGGGGCCTGTAACAGACTCCCAGCAGGATGTCTGCCTCATTGGCCTTCCCCCTCATCCTTACCCACAAGCACTCTACTTGGTCTTCACAATCTTCGATTTCTATGCAATCAAAACACTCCCTAACATACAGAGCCACCCCACCACCTCTCCTTCCCTGCCTATCCCTTCGGAAGAGCTTATAGCCATCCATTGCAGCACTCCAGTCATGAGAAGCATCCCACCATGTTTCTGTGATGGCAACTACGTCATAGCTGTCGCGCTGCACAATGGCTTCCAGCTCCTCCTGTTTGGTGCCCATGCTGCGTGCATTGGTGTAGATGCACCTGAGCTGGGCTATCCATTTCAACTCTGGCACGTTGAACCTACCCCTAGGTTCAACTCTAGTGAGCCCGGTTTTAGCCCCTCCCCCCTCCAATTCTAATTTAAAGCCCTCTCAATGAGGCCTGCCAGCTCATGAGCAAGAATCCTTCTTCCCCTCGGCGTCAGTTGCACTCCATCATTTGCGAGGAGACCTGGTGCCGTGTAAACCGCCCCGTGGTCAAAAAACCCAAAATTCTGACGACGGCACCAGCCCCTGAGCCATGTGTTGATCAGGTGTGCTTTCCTGTTCCTTTCAGCGTTCTTCCCCGTCACTGAAGGGATTGACGAAAACACTACCTGTGCTCCCGCTCCATTGACCAGTCGCCCCAGTGCTCTCAAGTCCTTTTTGACTGCCTTCGGGCTTCTTAGCGCAACCTCATCGTTGCCAACCTGCATGACCAACAGCGGGTAGTAATCAGTGGGCCGAACCAGACCAGGGAGTTTTCTGGTGATGTCTTTCACCCAGGCCCCAGGGAGGCAGCAGACTTCCCTGTGAGTTGGGTCTGGTCGACATATTGGGCCCTCTGTACCCCTTAGGAGGGAGTCACCTACAACAATCACCCTCCTCTTTTTCTTAACTAAGGACGTCTTGATGCGTGGGGCTCGTTGACTCACCCTAGACACCCCCTCGGACGGACCTTCGTCAGGGTCCTCATGTTCCTGTCCCTCACATTCCAGAGCCCCATACCTGTTGTGTAAGGGCAGCTGGGACGGTGAGGGAGGCCGGGAGGGAATTCGCCGACCTCTCCGAGGAGGGACCTGCTTCCATTTCCCCTCGTCTCTTAGGTCCTCTCCTTCTGCCCGGCAGCAAGAGGACAGGGGATCTCCTGCTGCTTGTGGAGCCTCCACCAGCTGCCCCTGCCTCAGGGCCGCCAGGGTGTGGCTCCACCAATCTATCTCCCTCTCACACTCCCTAATGCTCCTCAGCCTCTCCACTTCCTCTTTCAGCTCTGCCACCAGGCTGAGCAGGTCGCTGACCTGGTCGCACCGCACACAGGTAGCGTCCCCGTCGGTCTCTGGTACAACCGACAGGCTCAGGCACTCTCTGCAGCCGGATACTTGGACAGCTGCGTGCCTGAACGGGAGCTCCGTCTGTGTCGCCACAGTCTTTCTGGCCCCGGTTTTCAGCCGAGTGGCGACCATGGCTGAGCCTCCTCTGGGAGGACGATGGCCACTTGTACTGTACCCCGCCCACACGCCTTCCCTGCACGCCCTGCCCGCGCGAACTGATCCTGTCGTAGCAAACCCATATACATTATTAACTAAATTGACACCTGAATTAGCCTGGTTTACTGTATTGGACCTGAAAGACGCCTTCTTTTGCCTACCTTTGAGTCCAGAGAGACAGTTGCTGTTTGCATTTGAGTGGGAAAACCCCGACTCTGGGAGAAAGACACAACTAACATGGACTGTGTTACCACAGGGGTTTAAAAATAGCCCCACTCTTTTTGGAAACCAACTAGCCAAGGACTTGGAGCAGTGGGAGCGACCACATGGGGATGGAATAATATTACAATATGTAGATGATCTATTGATAGCCACTAAAACAAAAGAACTATGTATAATATGGACAGTCAATCTGCTAAATTTCCTTGGACTTAATGGCTATCGAGTCTCTCCACAGAAAGTCCAAATGGCTCAGCGGCAGGAAACTTACCTCGGATACGAGATAACTGCTGGCCAGAGGACCCTAGGAACAGCAAGAAAGAAGGCCATCTGCCAAACTCCTCGACCACAGACGGCTAAAGAACTCCGTATGTTTTTAGGGATGATGGGATGGTGTCGCCTATGGATATATAACTATGGACTCTTGCAACTTTCCTCAGTGGAACCACGGGAGAACCAGTATCCCATGACTGCTTGGAAACACTTTAAGCAGTGTATTCCAGCTGACCCGACCTAAAAGAGGAGCCGCTGGAAGATGCTGAAGACTCCTGGTACACAGACGGAAGTAGCTTTGTTCGACAAGACGTCCACAAAACAGGGTATGTGGTAACCACTATGGATCAGTCCTTTACAGATCCACCTCTAGAACCGAAGTGGGAAGGCCCCTTCCAGGTGCTGCTGACATCCCATACAGCGATCAAGATTAAAGAACAGGCCTTGTGGGTGCATCACACCAGAGTGAAGAAAGCCCCTAAGCCACGATGGGAATCGACACCTATGGGACCATTGAAGCTTCGCATTCAAAAGCGATGATATGGATTTTTATGACTCTGCTAAACTGTAACTTAATAAGTGCTTGGGATTGGCCTTGGACAGATGCTTATTTTGGATATACGGGAAGCTTGGGAAATGGTCTAAAAGGGTTGAATTTGGCAACTGTGATAAAATATAATAATAACATAACTTTGTGACCAACTGGATGGAAAAAAGTAGATTCGGCCCATACCTGGACGACTGAGAAAGGAAAGGAGGTTCAGATAGGTTGTAGACTCCTTAATGTAAATAACCCGCCTCCTCTCCAGATCCAGATTACTGTCCGGAGCAATAATTCCCACAGTATAACAGGCAGCACGGTATGTGGAGAAAAGGAGGTTTGTTGATATTCCTTTAATATAACTCAAACGGTGTCCATTGTATGTCTGGGGTCAACTCAAAAGGGGGCCCAAGTTCTAACTTTTAAATTTTGGTTACAGACACCAAAAGAAACCACCCCTCCCCCTGCATACACTACTTTGACTCAGGCCACTGAGGCCACTGACCCAAGTCCCACAGAGCCTAAACAAATGGGACCATATGTGTATCTCAGAGGACTATATGTAATTAAATATGTCGGCCAGCAACAGGTAATGTCTAATCCAATATGGTCTCTTAAGCGAGTGGAATTATTAATACAGAATGGTATTTCCACCATTCAACCAGCTTGTTCGTCATTTATAAGGCTCTTACATACAGGGTGGACATCATGGTTACATAAAAGGACCCTTTCTTCCCGAATGAGAAAAAGGAGAGATGTGTTTGGTACAATGGGAGCAGGATTGGGAGTTTTAAATAGTATAGATGCTGAGATAATAAGGAACAAACTCGCCACGGCGACCAATGATTTGAACAAAATACAGAACCCTTTAAGATCTTCCCTCCTAACTTTAGTAAATGGTCAGTGGCGTACAGCAAATGTATTACCACAGTGGGAAGAACTTAATGAAAAGGATAGTGAACTAATTATAAATGCATTAGACGCGGCTCAGAATAATGTTTCCATAGCACTTAGTTGTATCCAAGCTCAATTATGGATACAGGCAGTAGCAGCTGCAATCATCAGAGAAGGTGAGGACGGAATCCTACCAAAAGAAATCCGAAAGGTGATTTGGAATAATGCAACGGAATTTGAAAGGAGATTCCAATCGTGGTGGCATTTGGTTAATTTTACCTTTGACCCTACTAACAATACAGCTACAGCTTTTGTACTAACAATATATAAAGCTCTAGTATATAACATATACCCAATTGTTGCACTAGGATTGATTTACCATGGAACTGTACTTTATCCCCTAGAACATAGAGTATGGGCTATGAAAAATAGGAATAAGTGGCAAACTATTGATGTCGAGGCCTGTGTCGTACGAGACCAGCGAGGATTTATTTGTGAAGGAAACACCATTAAAGGGCAAGATATCTGTCTTGACACTGAACAAAATGTTTGTCACTTTGAGGTGCATCCCAATGAGACCCTAAGAACCATCATAATTTACAGGGGTATGGGATGTGTGTGTTTGAGAACTCAGTGTGATTTTGTACAAGCAGATGATCAAGTGGTGGACACAAGCAACCATTCAAATATTTGTATTTGTAACTTTGTTAATCTTACAGGATGTGATTTTAACTATACGACTCCTGTTACTATTCATCAGTTGCTACAATTTAATTATGAGTTCGTTCAGGATATACAGCCCACCCCTATTAGAATGAATCTCACTCTAATAAGAAAACTACTGCATCATGAAAATTTAAAAAGGTTGTTAAAACAAGTCCAAGAGGGTGGACGAAAGACTTTGATTACTGTCCATCATGATGCGGAGGAAATACACCAAATAGTGGAACGAGTGAAGTCAGACGGAGAACGCAATTGGTGGGATGTGTTTAGGGGTTATTCCCCGTCAGCTACTAAAATCTTAAACATAATGACCCATCCTATATTGGTATTACTAATAGTTATGACAACATTAACAATAGTAAATCTTATCCTTTGGTGTAAACTAAAGGAACTTATTGGACAAATATGGGCTCTAAAAATAATGATGAAACATAACGAACCACTTTTTAAAGCAAAAGAATTTGCTTAGGGGAAAGAAAAGGGGGGAATTGATATAGAGACATAACTATCTGCTTTTAAACACTTAGCAAGGACTGACTTGCTAACAGGGACTACAATGATAGTCTTGTCACAGAACCTGGTAGAACTTGTTAACAACTGTTGAAATCATCAATTAAGAAGAGAGCATGTGTAAATGGCTAAAGTTCATCTAAAAGACAAAAGAGGAAGATAAGACCCCTGAAGAAGTAGACCACCACCAGAGACAGATCATTGATAACAAACTACTGACGCAAACCTTTTGAACTACTCCGCCTCACTTATGCATATGTATGTTTTGTATTGCGTAATCATATGAATATGTATGCTTTTGTGTAATAAATATTTGCCTGCTCACCAAAATGGTGTGCAAGTTAGGAGGAGCGATCCCCCTTGCACCCGGCGCCATAATAAACATACCTGCTTTATAACCCTTTTGAGTTGTGAAGTTTGTTTCCGCACATCAGGATCTGGGGCAAACTCTTGAAATACACTGTGAGAAGATAGAAGAACCATCTAGCAGTGTATTTCCTAGCTTTTATTTGTGAATGAAGTGAAACAAAGGTCTGAGACAAGGAAGAAGGTTTTAACATGTAAAATCAATCAAATGTGAGTTTTGTAAATTTCCTTTTGTATGCGAGGATTGTGTAAGATAAACTACTGTGGAGAACTTCTTTTATCTTAACCAAGTAACTGGCAGGAACTGATAAGAACCAGTACAATGTTAAAATACAAGCTAAGCAAGTAGATAAGAAAAGAGTTCCTCTGGAGGACAGACAAGTTAAGGGGACCAAGTACTGCAAAAACCCACCAGAGACCACCAGAGGACCACCGACTCATTTAACAGCGCATGCGTCAGGGACGTTTGAGTATGTTAAACATTTCTCGGAAATGTCACGAATATGCTAACAATTGGAATGAATATGAATGTATGTACTCTATATAATTCAGATGCTGGTAACACGAGGCACACTTGTTAGGAGGAGATATCCCCCATGCATCTGGCGCTGTAATAAAGATGTCTGCTTAATAACACTTTGATGTTATTAAGTTTGAATTTCTTTGAATCAGAAGAAAGGCGAGATGGATGAGGGTCTATCAGGCATTTTGCAGGTGGTTTTTTGTTTGGCTGTTTTGTTTTTAGTTTTTGAGTTTGGGGGTCACCCCAAGTTAAATTATACTCAATCTGGATGCCTTTAGACAGAATTGCGACCAAGGTGGCAGGGAATTAAAGAATAATAAAATAGGGTTAGAAAATAGGTTTGTGAATTTGTAGTAAGTTGTAGCTATAGAAATGTGTCATGCACCAGCAATGCTTCTCAGGAGTCCACTCAACCCTTTCCATCTTGATTTAAATATCAAGGATTTGATTAATTTGTAAAATGTGATTGATTGTGTATATATTAGACTAAGATCAGGAGTAGTATGTTCTGTTCTCTAACGAATAATGAATAAGGAACTTGGTCAATGATATCTGAAACAATGATGTAGAAGTGTAATTTTCTTGTCTTAAAACAAAGACTTTGGGATGAATAAATACTTATTGTGCCAACAGCCCGTAAAGGTTTATTTAGTGTTGCCAAGTTTAAATGAACTTGTGATAAATGATTTAGTCCCAAACAGGATTCCAATTTAAGTTTACAATTTATTAAACAAATAGAGGCAAGCAAACAGTGCTGGGTGCGCCGGGAGTCTCCGCTCCACCAAGACGCACACCTTCGCTTCTTACAATTCCTTCCTTTATATTTTTCTAGGCTTCGTTTCTCGCTTTTCTCCGCCTTTTTCTTGGAAGATGACTCCTTCTCTAAGTGCGTCACCACTTCCCCGGTCTGCGCATGCTTCATCCTTTTTTAGGTGGTCGTCTGGTGGTCGTTGGGAGGAAGATGCTCCTCTTCGTCAGTGCACTCTACATGACCTTTCTGTTTGCGCATGCGCTCTGTTATTCTACTTATATAATGCTACCTTATTTGGCTATACATCTTCTCGACATTTCTGCGGTTATCTACAACACTGGTTTGCACTAGTATATCAGGAGCTAACATACACATATCAGGAAGCTACATAAGCTACACATATCAAGAGGTTACATAAGCTATACATATCAGGAAGTTACATAAAGATTATGGTTTCTTCTATTTAATACTGCGGGAGAAGGATGGAGAGTTATATTCTGAAGCCGTTTATTGTCTTGTCTGACTCCAATATATATCATAATCTTTGTTTAGTCACTGCACACACACTCATGATTGGTTACAACTTGTTACACACATTATTACAATTGTCTATATACAAAATATCACGTGCTGTCCACGCGCCCCTCACACAGTCAGGATTGCTGCTTGCAGGTGTTCCTGTTTTCCTCGCTTCTTCTTAGTTGTTTACCACAGCTCCTTCTCCTTAAGGTCGAGCTGTGCAGACTGATCCCAACATCTCCCCCTTTTTGTTTATCTATAAACAAAACCCCACGCATCAAGACGTCCTTAGTTAAGAAAAAGAGGAGGGTGATTGTTGGAAGCTGGAAGACGGGGATGGAGAGCACAATGTACTCCTCATAATCCAGGAGGAAGCAGTCAAGGACATGCTAAGCCACCTGGACACCCACAAGTCTATGGGGCCTGATGGGATCCACCCGAGAGTACTGAGAGAGCTGGCGGAGGAGCTTGCCAAGCCCCTCTCCATCGTTTATCAGCAGTCCTGGTTAACAGGGGAGGTCCCAGAAGACTGGAGGCTTGCCAATGTGACGCCCGTCTACAAGAAAGGCCGGAAGGAGGATCCTGGGAACTACAGGCCTGTCAGCCTGACCTCTGTTCCAGGGAAGATTATGGAGCGGTTGGTTTTGAGAGTGCTCACAGGGCATCTGCAGAACAGCCAAAGGATCAGGCCCAGCCAGCATGGGTTCATGAAAGGCAGGTCCTGCTTGACCAACCTGATCTCCTTCTATGACCAGGTGACCCGCCTAGTGGATGAGGGAAAGGCTGTGGACGTTGTCTACCTGGACTTTAGTAAAGCCTTTGACAGCGTCTCCCACAGCATTCTCCTGGAGAAACTGGCGGCTCGAGGCTTAGACGGGTTTACTCTTCGCTGGGTGAGGAACTGGCTGGATGGCCGAGCCCAGAGAGTTGTGGTGAATGGCGTTAAATCCGGCTGGCGGCCGGTCACGAGTGGTGTTCCCCAGGGCTCGGTTCTGGGACCAGTCTTGTTCAATATCTTTATTGATGATCTGGATGAGGGAATTGAGTGCTCCCTCAGTAAGTTTGCAGATGACACCAAGTTGGGTGGGAGTGTTGATCTGCTGGAGGGTAGGAGGGCTCTGCAGAGGGATCTGGACAGGCTGGATCGATGGGCAGAGGCCAACTGTATGAGGTTTAATAAGGCCAAGTGCAGGGTCCTGCACTTTGGCCACAACAACCCCATGCAATGCTACAGGCTTGGGGAGGAGTGGCTGGAGAGCACCCCGGCGGAAAGTGACCTGGGGGTGCTGGTTGACAGCCGGCTGAATATGAGCCGGCAGTGTGCCCAGGTGGCCAAGAAGGCCAACAGCGTCCTGGCCTGTATCAGGAATAGTGTGGCCAGCAGGAGTAGGGAAGTGATCGTGCCCCTGTACTCGGCACTGGTGAGGCCGCACCTTGAATACTGTGTTCAGTTTTGGGCCCCTCACTACAAGAAGGATGTTGAGGTGCTGGAGCGTGTCCAGAGAAGGGCAACGAAGCTGGTGAGGGGTCTGGAGCACAAGTCTTATGAGGAGCGGCTGAGGGAACTGGGGTTGTTTAGTCTGGAGAAGAGGAGGCTGAGGGGAGACCTTATCGCTCTCTACAACTACCTGAAAGGGGGTTGTGGCGACGAGGGTGTTGGTCTCTTCTCCCAAGTAACTAGTGATAGGACAAGAGGAAATGGCCTGAAGTTGCGCCAGGGGAGGTTTAGATTGGATATTAGGAAAAATTTCTTCACTGAGAGGGTGGTCAGGCATTGGAACAGGCTGCCCAGGGAGGTGGTGGAGTCGCCATCCCTGGAAGTGTTCAAAAAACGTGTGGATGTGGCGCTTCAGGACATGGTTTAGGGGACATGGTGGTTCTGGATTAATGGTTGGACTTGATGATCTTAAAGGTCCTTTCCAACCTAGTGATTCTGTGATTCTGTGATTCTGTGAAAACCTGATGGATTATTTGCAACCTAAGGACTGTGAGGAAGATGGACCATCTGTACATTCTTGTATCGTCCTGTGCCGCGAACTCAGCCCAGCAGTCGGTAGGTGCCAGCTTTACGTGGGCGGCCCCATGGAGGCAACGATGGCCTTGCCATACACCGATCCCCCTGCTCTTCGGGAAATCCCGGTATTTATACATTTGCCAAGGAATGAGTTTTGACACACGTGGCCAGTGAGTGTCGGAACACGCCTCGGTTGCCACCTCTCAACACAGGGAGCCTATGGCGTATGTGCCCGTTGGCCAGACGAGCTGCACGCGCCACAGCCACCCCGTCTATTGGTTCGTAGGCTTTGTTCACACAGCATCTTACCATATTCCAGCAGTCACATATCAACTATGCTTAAATTAATAGCAGAATATTACAAGGCAAACAATTCTAGTTGTACTACTCCTAGCAATTAAAGCTATAAAGCTATGAAAACCAATATTATACCTTACCAAAGGATTTGTAGTTATAGAGCACTTTGCCTTAAAGCTATGAAAACCAATATTATATCTTACCAAAGAATTTGTAGGCATAGAGCACTTTGCCTTAAAATCATTCCATGTTTGTCTAATGATAATTCTCAAATTAGGAACTAGGATGCCCATGGCACAGTCCCCTGACCAGTTCCCGGGCAGCTATTTCCCAGCCCATTGATCTCCACACAGCCACCATAACCCTTCTGGCAGATTGAAAAGGGATTGCCTGGGGAGGAAAGAGACAGACAGAAGGTGTCTTGTCCTGTTTGATTTGCTAATGTTACCCATACATTTTCTTTTGGCTGAGGTGGCATCCAGGTTGCGACGACACCTGACAATGTCAAGATGTGTCTGACGATGACGATGGTGACTGTTCCACCCATGGTTTTACCCATTTTGCGGGCACCCAACGAGTTCCAGAATCTGTAATGACACAAGCATAACCTCGTCCCCAGGTTAGCAGTTGAAAAGGTCCTTCCCACATATTCTTTTCCAAATTTTTAACTTTTACTTGCACATTTTGTGTTAACTCACATAGGCTTCCTGTCATTCCTTTGACATGTTTTATTATGGGAAGTACTGTTTCTCCTTCTGCTAGACGCAAATAATTTAACACATATAAGGCTTTATTCAAACGTTCTTGCGGTGGTGTGGTAGCCTCTCCCCCTTTTTGTTTTTGCAATAAACACTTCAGGGAATGATTCATTCGTTCAACAATAGCTTGTCCAGTTAGGGAATGCGGTATTCCAGTAACATGCGTCACTCCCCATTGAGCAAAAAATGGTTGGGTTGACTGGGCTACATAACAAGGACCATTATCGGTTTTAATTTGTAGGGGTATACCATGGGCTGAGAATGCAGCTCGCAAATGCTTTTGTACATGCCTACTAGTTTCTCCTGTTTGTGCAGCGGCCCAAACTACTGCAGAATAGCAATCAATTGAAACATGAACATATTTAAATCTTCCAAAGTCAGCGACATGTGTCACATCCATCTGCCATAGTTGTAGCGAATGCAATCCTCGGGGACTAACTGTAATCGCGATTCCTGGGCCTATTTGTTGACAATCAGCACAAGTCTGTATAATAGCTCTAGCGTCACCTGCACTTAGATTAAATTGTCTCGCTAAAACTTTGGCAGATTGATGGAAAAAGGCTTGTGCTTGACCTAAACGGTCCAGGGCAGGTCCAGCCCATACTGTGGCAGTCAGCCGATCAGCTCTTGCATTTCCTTCCACCAATTCCCCTGGAAGGTTGGTATGGCTGCGTATATGCATAACATAATAAGGATGTCGTCTTTTCTGCAATAAAAAACAAAGCGTTCTAAATTGTTGATATAGCTGTTCCTGCTGTACCTGTCTGAGGATTGAACCTTCCAATCTTTGGAGTACTCCAACTGCATATAAAGAATCAGCAATTATATTCACAGGTTCTTCAGGCCATAATTTAAAGGCTTCAATTACTGACTGTAGTTCTACCTTTTGAACTGATCCTGGCACGACAAGTACCCGTTCTTTCCATTCTCCATGCTCTCGCCATAGTATTGCTGCCTTGCCTGTTTTCCCACCACCATCCATTAATACTGCAGCACCTTGAACTGGATATTGACAACACTTTGATTTTTCTTCTACTTCATGGTTTTTAAAAAAGGTAAACATTTTGTGTGATGGATAATTAATCTGAATGTCACCTTCAAATCCTGCTAATGCAGTTTGCAAGGGAACAGAGTGCTGCAAAGCCCAAGTCAAATATTCTTGTTGTAATGGTATTAAAATCGTTTTCGGGTCCTTTGCTGATATATCAATAATTCTGTTGCGCCCTTTCATAATCAAATTTGCAGAACACTCTGCTTTCGTGGTGATGGTTTTTCTCTGCTGCTGAGGCAAAAAGACCCACCCTAAAATTCTCAATGGGTCCGCTTTTGATTCTAGCTTTGTTATCCACTGTATTATAAGCGCATAGGGATGTCGCTCATGATTGATTACTGCCAAAGTGATCCCTATCGAGGGGTCTACCCTCGAACTAAATGCTTGAGTCACCTTTTCAGAAATGTTTGCTACTGCTTCCCGGGCTTCCTTGGTCAATTGCCGAGGAGAGTTTAACCTGCTATCCCCTCGCAAGAGCTGAACCAAGGGCTCCATATCTTGGTTTGTGATCCCACAAATAGGTCGAATCCAATTAACGTCTCCTACCAATTTTTGTACATCATTTAATGTTTTAATCTGAATTCTTAATTCAACCTTTTGGGGGGTCACCGACGTTTCAGTGATCATCCACCCCAAGTACCTCCAAGGCGCTTCAGCTTGTATCTTTTCTGGCGCCACTTGCAGCCCACTTTGCCTCAAAAGCTCAACGAGCTCCCCGATCATTTCTTCCGGATTTAATTGATCACCGGCCAACAATATGTCATCCATATAATGATAGATGAGATATTGAGGCCACCTTTTTCTGATTGGCTGTAAAGCCCAATTTACATAAATTTGACACATCGTGGGCGCATTTTTCATGCCTTGTGGCAATACTGTCCAATGATATCTTTGCATGGGTTGTGCCTTGTTTGTACTTGGGACTGAGAATGCAAAATGTTTGGCATCGTCTTCATGCGGAGGGATTGTAAAAAAGCAATCTTTGAGATCTATAATCAAAAGCTTCCAATACTTCGGTATCATACAGGGAGATGGTAGCCCTGGTTGCAAGGCTCCCATGTCCACTATACCTTATTGACTTCTCGCAAGTCATGTAATAGTCTCCATTTTCCACTTTTCTTTGGAATCACAAAAACAGGTGTGTTCCAAGGACTAGTGGTTGGCACAATATGGCCTTTTTCATCAATGACTCCAGGGAGAACAAAGTCCCTACTTTGTTGCTGAAGATCGTCCTAATAACAAAGCACTCAATCCATATCCTAATGGTCCATTCACGTTAGTCGGGACATCATAAACCGACATGTCCCATAAGGTAACTTCTACTGTTGTTTCCACGTCCATTCCGGCGCTCCCTCTTGTTTGGGCGCTGAGGCTTGCCAAGCAGCCTGGTGGTGCTTCCCCATTTGTGTCGTCATGTGGGGTGCCTTTGCGCTCAGTCGCCCGTTTCCCAATTTCATACCATCCCAATGATACTTTGAACAACATTCTGAGGCTTGGTGACCAAATTTTTGACATCGACCACATGGTGCTCCTGCTGGGCCTATTCCTTGCTGAAAGGGTCCTTGTTGGAAGGATTTATGACCTGTCTCAATCTGCCTAGGTCCTTTCCTTGTGGCCTTGCACTGAGCCCTAAAATGGCCTGTTTTTCCACAATTAAAACATTTTTTCTCCCCTTTTCCGTTTATAAATGGCTTAATTGCTGTTGCAAAGGCCCTTGCGAGTGTCTCTGCCTGACGTGTGGCAGAGCCTACTCTGTTGCAGGCTTCTACCATTTGTACTAACATTGCTTCTTTTGGCAAAGCTAACAAAATGCTTTTACAATCTACATTGGCATTTTCTACTGCCAAATTCAACAACACTGCTAGTTTTGCGTCTTCATTGGTATACACCTTATTCAAAGCATCTCTCAGACGATCAACAAAAGACATATATGGTTCATCTCTCCCTTGTCTAATTTGAGTGTAAGATGGTTGCCTCTTTCCCTCCTCAGGGACTGTTCGCAACGCATTCAACGCTAGTCGCCCAACTAATTGCAAGGCTTCTAAGGGCAGCTGAGCTTGCAAGCTAACATCCACAAACGGTCCCTGGCCTGTCATTTGTTCCATAGTAATGTTCTGGAGTGGATCGCCGTCTTGACGCTCCAGGTTTCTCAGGGCTTCTTGCATACAGAGTTTATACCATCAGTCTGCCCACAATAACCTTTGGGTTGGTGTCAGCAACATATCTATCATCTGCCGACAATCCCATGGTGTAAGAACCATTCCCGTGATTATGTTATCTAATAGAGCTTGCGTGAAAGGTGATTGCAAGCCATAATTTTGTACTGCCTTCCGCACTTTCTTAATCAAGTCCCAATGAAATGGGTCCCAGCGATTGGGCCCGTGAGGCTGTACACTAACGGGAAATGCCATCGGTAACTCTGTTTCCTCGTCTTTCATCGCTCCTAAAAAAACGTCTTTCCACCGCTCCCTAGGGTCGCCTTTCATCCTAGGCTCTTGCCTCCCTATAGTCTCTACAACAGGCTCTTCTTCTTCATCGCTGCTATCAGCCAACGGGGGCCGTAAAGGTGGCAGGGGCTCGGCTGAAGGCTTCAAAACTATGGCTTTCAATCGGTTAAGTCTGGGTGGTTTCGGGGGTGGTGAAGCCCGCCCCATTGATCTTTCACACGGGCACACAGGGGAACATTGAGTACATTGTTCTGGGCAGCTTTGTCCCGTCTTGCCCTCACATATATCATCGTAGATCTGTTTCTCTGACCTATCTAATGCGGCCAGTTCACCCGGTGCATCTGGCACCTCAGGCGGTGCAGTTGGAGTCGCTGAAGGTCCTGGACCCTCTGACTCGGTTAAGAAGGGATTGGTTGAAGGCGGTTTAACAGCCTCCTCCATATCAGCTGCAGCTTTTCTCTCTGCCTTTAAGGCTTTTAATGTGGTTAATATCAACTTCCACGCTGTCACTAACTCTGCGGCGGTTTTCTCAATATGCTCCCATAACATTTTTCCTATCTCCTCCCACGTCTCTGCCTTAAACGCCACAGACGGATCGGAGGGGTACCCTTTCTTTTGGCACCAAATTAGAAGCCTTCTAAGTGTATATTCATCATATTTCAGTCCTCTCTTAGAGAGCATGTGCAGCAGGAGTCTGACTATCACCCCTTCTTCATGCAATGTGTTCTGCCCCATGCCGCCCCGGTTGCTCACCTCACCTCGCTGGGTGCTTCTCCGTTGCAACGTATTCCTTTTTCTTTTTCCTTGCGTCAGTCCCGCTGACTGCAATTCTTCCAACCGGGCTTCTCCCGCGGCGTCCTCTGCGCTCGACCGGTGTTCACCGATGAGATCCCAGAGATCGTATCACGTCGGGGTCACCAGTTGCGGGAGAAGGATGGACTTCACAACTCTATGAGAGTTATATTCCGAAGCCGTTTATTGTCTTGTCTGACTCCAATATATATCATAATCTTTGTTTAGTCACTGCGCACACACTCATGATTGGTTACAGCTTGTTACACACATTATTGCAATTGGCTATATACAAAATATCACACGCTGTCCATGCGCCTCTCACACAGTCAGGATTCGCTGCTTGCAGGTGTTCCTGTTTTCCTCGCTTCTTCTTAGTTGTTTACCACAGCTCCTTCTCCTTAAGGTCGAGCTGTGCAGGGTGTTCCCAACATAACACCACTCCCCTGTTTATGGTCATGCCCTACATACATTCTTTTATTTCAATATAAATGACATTTGCTTCAAGCATATATTCACTAGATTTTCTTTACACGAATCACTCATTCCTCACAAACTTAGAGGGAAAGGTAATTCTGGCAAGGGGCGATCGCGACCACCGACTCAGAGACCACAGACCCAAGAAACCCTCCGACTCAAAAGATCAGGGAAGTGAAAATCTTAGAAATTATAGTGAGCATGCGTAGTCATTTACATGATAGGCAAGGAGTCTTTAACCAATCAGTATATTATATATTTATCTCTGGTGGTGTGATGGCCCATCAGCACACCAAGTAACTGAAAAGTGGTGGAATGGTGCTCAGGGCATTTGTTTGTTAAGGGATTACTGAAGGCACCACTCAGGCCTCGGTTCTTACCATGGTGCAGTGTTCAGGCAACCCCGGGCTGAGCCGTTTTTTGCATCTCCCCCCAAGTCATCTTCTGCATAGATAAGGATCTGTCAAGGTGAGACAAAGCTGAGTCAATTCACAACTCCCTGCATCTTCCCTTTGTGCTCCGAAACCGGTCTAGCCGGGTGATCCCTTACAGTTGGAAATCCCTTACACTCTCCCACAGTGTGTTTTTGAATATTATTATTAGCTAGACAGTTCTGTTTTTCAGACGATCTTGCACTCATTTAAAATACAGGTGGAAACTCCTACTAACTTGTTTAGGTACAATACTTATAGTCTAGTATTCAATTAAATGTGTTGTATGTGCATCATCAGGATAGTAGGAAGAAAATGCTATTTCTTTCTTAATATTTTGTTAGAAGCTACATGTGTGCATGAGTGATCTGTGCACCAGTTCCCAGCCCCTTCCTGAGCAGCGGAATCCCCCGTTTTCTTTTTCACCACTGTGATTCGTGTAAAATTTATTTAAAGTTTGTTTGATGGGTATTAACTCGGGTTCCTCTATATGTTTTACCAACAGTAAAACATGTTTTCTTTCACTCTGTGTTGGTTCTATTGGAGTGGCTGTAAATTTCATTCCATTAATCGCAGAAGCTACAGCTTGTGAAAGACAAGGAATTAGACATGGTATTATTAACATACCTCCAAACAATCCTAACAAAACGACAATGATTTTCGTTACCCAGTTCTCTGAAAATAAATTTTCCCACGTTGTCCATAGTCTTTGGACATTTATTCCATTCCATGTTTGGACTGGTACATGGGCTATCTTCTTCATTTCTCTTACTAATTCATTGATAGCTTTTCCTTCATCATCTATCTCTAAACAACAATTTGTGAGATTAAATTTTCCACAGACTCCTCCTTCCTGTGCTAGTAAATAGTCTAGTGCGAGCCTATTTTGATATAGGGCTGTACGCATTTTAGTATTTTTTTTAGCCATCAACCCTAAAGCATCACCCGTTTTATTTACAATTATTTCCACTACAGCTTGTAACCTAATTATTCTATTCAACATATAAATGGGGGTCCTATATCCCCAGGACCCATCTTCTGCCCGTGTCGCTGGGTCATAATATGCTATTATTCTTTCAGGTGGCCACTCATTATCTTTCCACTTTCCTATTTGTATTTCTCTTTTTTCCCTTCAGTTGTGAGTTTTTAATGCGTCTGTATATACTGGTACTTCTAGGTGTTCCCCTCGGTTTATAGGTAATAAGAAAAAGCTTGGCTGTATAGTTCCGAACACGCATGCTCTGGTCCAATTTTTTGGTAATCGGGTATATGCAAATTTTCCACAGATCCAATATTGCCCTTCTGGACTTGACCACCCATTATCAATAGTGGTTCCGTTGGTCCAATTCGCATGATTTTTACTTATTTCTTGGGCAGTGCCCCATTTATCCCACTTTTGGTAAGTACTATTCCAGTTATATCCCCCTTCACATACTAAATATCTGACTGGTTTACTCCCGCCGTCATTTTGCCAACAGTTTCTTCCTATTATGCTAGTTTGTAATATCCATTGTTGTTTCCTGACCTTAGTTGATATATTCCAAACATTAGGGTCTGATATGTTGCTCTCTTGGGCCTCCCAGGGCCAATTCTCTCCTTGATTAGTTCCACCACATACATAACAATTAGTTACATTTAGTGACTTAGCAATGTTCTCAGCAAGATTTACAAATAGATTTTTAGCCACTGTGGGAATTTTATATTTCGTTCCTGTTTTCATTTCATGATAAAATGACTTAAATAACAGTCTATGCTGCACTGATTCTCTTTTCTTTTCTTTCATTTCAATATTAATAACTACACCTGGGTCTTCTCCAGGTCCATATATCATAAGTCCAATTTTGGGTTGTTTTTTTTTTCTGTTTCCAAATTTCTAAATTTATAAGGGTTAAATTTACTAAATTACAGGTACGGGCTCTACAATTACTGTCTGTTTGTACCCTTGTGATTGAAGCTTGTAAATCCCCACATTGGCTGTCATATCCCCAGCTTGCAGTATCCTAACATACACAAGACCATCCCCTTCTTCCACATAGGTGTGCTGACTGATATCTCACCGTTTGACTAGGTACATAATCAGGATTTATCTGACATTGACGTCCACCTCCACCTGGGCAAATATATTTTGGTTGATTACTATAGTACCGTCTCCACTCTAAACTCCCACAATTAATATCCAGATCATCATCTATAATATCGCATGCATCAAAAATTACCGATACTGATGTGCTCAAATTGGCTATAACCTTACTTATTCCAATTAATCTTCCTACTTCCGAATTTGTTTTCATTTCTACCCACTATTGATAAGGAAGTTCCTTTGGTTCATAACAAACAGTATCATTTTCCACCGAGCATTTCTTATATTGTGTTCCATTGTATATACAACTCCCGTTCTGTTTCCCTTTGCACTCATAATAGGTGTGGTACATTAATGTTTTATTACTTACTCGTCTGTGCCGGGCGGTTCTTATGCACTCGGTGCAATTTTGATTACCTGTCACCAGGTTGGTGAGTCCGAGTAAAATCAGGAGAGGTCCGGTAAGGGATCTCATGGTCGGAGGCATCAGCTACAAGGGGTGCTCGTCCTTGACTGGCCTTACTTGGTCGCGACTGAGAATCCCTACCCGGTCTTGCCCTCTCCCCCTTCTCAAGCGGACTTCTTTATTTCGATGACAGTAATAAATCTTACCCACCAGAAATCTCCTATAGGAGTAGTCTGTCCACACCGAATGCAGAGGAAACTTCAGCTTTGAATTTGAAAACATCCCTGTTAGCCTCTGTGGGAAATGATATATTTGTTACACAGGTTACACCTAACCCTCAATAATCATACAACATGGTTTACATAGTGGACATAAACTTAGTCCTGCCCGATAATTGCTTAATGCTATAGTCTTTAATTCGTGATCATTTCTCATACGTTCATTCCCTTTTTAATGTTATTTTTGTGGTTCCAGGTTGTAAAATAACTTTCCAGTCTTTCATGGGTCCTTTTACTCGAGTCGCGTGTGTCCACCCCTTTTCCGCGGTCCGGATGGCAGTATCTGTAGTTAACAATACAACAAAGGGTCCTTCCCATGAAGGAACTAAAGTTTCTTCCTTCCAAGTTTTGATCAGTACCTTATCCCCTGGTTTGAATTGATGAATTGCAAACCCCAAAGGTAGGGTTTGTGCCATTATTCCTATATCTCTTAGTTCTTTCAACCTTTCTCCTAAAATGATAATATATTTCCGAATATTATAATCTTCCACTACATTGTTTCCAATGGGCATCCCTTGGAGATAGGGCATGCCGTATAAAACCTCATATGGCGATAATCCAGTCTCACTGTGCGGTTTGGTCCTTATGTTAAGAAGGGCTAGCGGTAAACATTTAGTCCATGGCATCTGTGTTTCAACCATTAGCTTCGCTAGCTGTTGCTTTATTGTTTGGTTTATTCTTTCTACTACTCCCGAACTTTGAGGATGCCATGGGGTATGATATTCCCATTTAATACCTAATGATTGGCACAAGGATTTTATAATTTTAGGAGTGCCTTGATCAGAATCAATATATTGTATTATCCCATACCTGGGGATTAGATGTTCTAATAAAATTTTTATCACCGGCTGAGCTGTCACTCTTGCTACAGGATAGGCTTCGACCCATCGTGTTAAATGGTCTACTATAACTAACAAATATTTCAATCTTCCTATTCTCGGCAATTCGGTAAAATCAACTTGAATCCTTTCAAACGGTCTATAAGCTAGTTTTCTTCCTCCCATGGCCACTTGTCGAAACACGGCCTTATTTACCCTTTGACAAGTTAAACACCCTTATGTAATTTGCCTTGCTATTTCAAAAATTCCAATACAGCCAAACTGTTTAAGGAAATGATCACTTAACGCTTTTGTACCCCAATGTGTTTGCGCGTGTAAGCGTTCTAATATTTGCCTAGTGTAAGCTTTTGGCAACATCTCTCGCCCATCAGGTAATGTCCATTTCCCTTGTTCCACTCTAGCTCCTATTTTCTCTAATTTTGCTTGTTCCTCCAGGGTAAACTTTTTCTCCTTTTCCTCTTGTCCTCTTCCACTAGTGTCCTCCCTTGTTTGTGTATGATTAATTTTAACAGTTTCAATCCTCAAGGCTGCTTCCTGAGCCTCCTTATCCGCTAAATTATTTCCTCTAATTCGATAATCTAATCCCTTTTGGTGTCCCCTCACATGCACCACGGCTATTTCCTTTGGTTCTCTTAACACTTTTAAAATTTTTACTATCAACTCCTGATGTATTAAGTTCTTTCCTTGAGTGTTAATCAGGCCTCTTTCCTCCCAAATTTTTCCAAAAGTATGGACTACTCCATAAGCATATTTGGAATCCGTGAATATGGTCCCTCTTCTTCCTTTTAATAATTCCAGGGTCCTACATAGGGCATAAAGCTCTGATCTTCTTGGCTCTGAATAGTTAGGTTTAGTTTTCAAATCAAGTCCCTCCCTAATAGGTTATATTCTGCTTCTGGTAATAAAAGTAAAACATTTAAACAAATTTTTGTCTCTGTCCCAATCTCTACTTCTTCTAAGATGGGGACTTTGAAGGGTTCTCCTTTTGCACCTATTACTGACATCTGGGCTTTTCCTTTTCCTACCCCTTTTGGGAGTTTCTGAATCGTTGACTTTTCAGCTCCAGTATCTACTAAAAATAAAAATTCTTTTTGGGGACTGTCGTGGTTTAGCCCCAGCCAGCAACTAAGCACCACGCAGCCGCTCGCTCACTCCCCCATGGTGGCACGGGGGAGAGAATCGGAAGAGTAAAAGTGAGAAAACTCATGGTTTGAGATAAAGACAGTTTAATAAGTAAAGCAAAAGCCGCGCACGCAAGCAAAGCAAAACAAGGAATTTGTTCACCACTCCCCATGGGCAGGCAGGTGTTCAGCCATCTCCAGGGAAGCAGGGCTCCGTCACGCGTAATGGTTTCTTGGGAAGACAGACGCCATAACTCCGAACGTCCCTCCACCCCTTCCTTCTTCTTTGTCCCAGCTTTATATACTGAGCATGACGTTATATGGTATGGAATATCTCTTTGGCCAGCCTGGGTCAGCTGTCCCAGCTGTGTCCCCTCCCAGCTTCCCATGCACCCCCAGCCTGCTCGCTGCAGGCCAGCATGAGAAGCTGGACTGTCCTTGAGTACTTAGCAACAACTCAAAACATCAGCACCTTATCAACATTTTCTCATCCCAAATCCAAAACATAGCCTCACGCTAGCTTCTATGAAGAAAATTAACTCTACCCTGGCTGAAACCAGGACAGGGACCTACTAATAGTTTTATCAAGGGCTTTGTTGATGTTGAGGTCCCCAGAAGATATAGCCCCTGACACCCCTAATCCTCTTTGAACATTTTCTCATCCCGTTCCCGTTTACGGCAGTTTTTCTGAACATGTCCCTTTTTGTTACAATAGTAACAGATGGGAATTGTGGGTCTGTCTGGATGAGATTGTCCCCGGGGTGGCTGTTCTGGTCTCTTATCTTTTTTCTCTCCCAGCTGAGTCTTACTCCTCTGACTTTCCCTTACTGCTGCTACAAAAATTCTTGCCTTTGCTTTTTGTTTTTCTTCGTCCCTCCTGACATAAACCTTTTGAGCTTCTCTTAGTAATTCTTCCAACCCTCTGTCTTGCCAATCCTCTATCTCCACCCAGAGGTACTTCCCGTAAAGGATACAAAGACGCTCTCGGTGCTCAGTTTGGGATCCTTCCCTTAGAGTTGAATTCGACCCTGGGGCCATAGGGGAAGTCGTCAAATTGGGTGACGGTATTTGACGGGTAGCTGGATTATACGGGGGAGGTAAGTGATCTAGGGGGTCCCAATCCTTCTTTTCCTTTTTCATGTATTGCTCCCCTACGGTCTTATTTTCCCCTACTCCTGTTCTAAGATTAAAAATGCCCACATGGGCCTTTATCCATAAACTAGCATACTCGCTCTCCTCTTGGCAAAACGGTTCCTTAGAATTTACATACAGGTTTAGTGCCTGACAAACCCAATCCTCAAATGACCCAAATACAGGCCAAAAAACGTGGGATCTCAAGGGGTTCTTTGGCCATTTTACCATACAATATTTAACTAATTTCTCTTTTGTCTTCCCTTTTCTAGGGCCCTTATTATTCCAATGTTTTAACATTATTCCTAATGGACTCTCCAGAGGTATTTTTAGTAATTCGCTCCCTTTCTTCTGGTCCTGGGTTCTCGATTTCATCTGACTCACCTAGGAATTTTTACTGTGGCAATTCCTACAGCCCTTGGTTACCAATAAGAGTGTCTTGCAGGGGGTTTAGGACCTATCACCCACCCACGAATCCCATAGGGATCGCTTCGGAACTAGGTTCCGTCTCAGTCACACCCTTACACACACAGGCAACCGAATCCCACCCAACTGAGCGATATACACCTTAAATACTTACGACTCCGTCGTCTTCATTCGGATCTTCGCGCGCAGAATTACGGGCAAAATAAACTGCAGCAGCCGGCAAGGGAGCTCGTAAAAAAATCAAATTCTTTGCTTGCCTCTATTCAGGTTCAGGATGGCATTAGTCCCGACCCGACCCGATGAGGAGCCACCAAATGGTGGGGCGCCCCTCCTAGATCAAGTCAGAATTCAGGAACCAAGACCATCCCGGACGAGCCCCCAATTGTTATAAATGATTTAGTCCCAAACAGGATTCCAATTCAAATTTAAAATTTATTAAGCGAATAGGGGCAAGCAAACAGCGCTGGGTGCGCCGGGAGTCTCTGCTCCACCAAGACGCACACCTTCGCTTCTTACAATTCCTTCCTTTATACTTTTCTAGGCTTCGTTTCTTGCTTTTCTCCGCCTTTTTCTTGGAAGATGACTCCTTCTCTAAGTGCGTCACCACTTCCCCGGTCTGCGCATGCTTCATCCTTTTTTAGGTGGTCGTCTGGTGGTCGTTGGGAGGAAGATGCTCCTCTTCGTCAGTGCACTCTACATGACCTTTCTGTTTGCGCATGCGCTCTGTTATTCTACTTATATAATGCTCCCTTATTTGGTTATACATCTTCTCGACATTTCTGCGGTTATCTACAACACTGGTTTGCACTAGTATATCAGGAGCTAACATACACATATCAGGAAGCTACATAAGCTACACATATCAAGAAGTTACATAAGCTATACATATCAGGAAGTTACATAAAGATTATGGTTTCTTCTATTTAACACCACTCCCCTGTTTATGGTCATGCCCTACATACATTCTTTTATTTCAATATAAATGACATTTGCTTCAAGCATATATTCACTAGATTTTCTTTACACGAATCACTCATTCCTCACAAACTTAGAGGGAAAGGTAATTCTGGCAAGGGGCGATCGCGACCACCGACTCAGAGACCACAGACCCAAGAAACCCTCCGACTCAAAAGATCAGGGAAGTGAAAATCTTAGAAATTATAGTGAGCATGCGTAGTCATTTACATGATAGGCAAGGAGTCTTTAACCAATCAGTATATTATATATTTATCTCTGGTGGTGTGATGGCCCATCAGCACACCAAGTAACTGAAAAGTGGTGGAATGGTGCTCAGGGCATTTGTTTGTTAAGGGATTACTGAAGGCACCACTCAGGCCTCGGTTCTTACCATGGTGCAGTGTTCAGGCAACCCCGGGCTGAGCCGTTTTTTGCATCTCCCCCCAAGTCATCTTCTGCATAGATAAGGATCTGTCAAGGTGAGACGAAGCTGAGTCAATTCACAACTCCCTGCATCTTCCCTTTGTGCTCCGAAACCGGTCTAGCCGGGTGATCCCTTACAGTTGGAAATCCCTTACACTCTCCCACAGTGTGTTTTTGAATATTATTATTAGCTAGACAGTTCTGTTTTTCAGACGATCTTGCACTCATTTAAAATACAGGTGGAAACTCCTACTAACTTGTTTAGGTACAATACTTATAGTCTAGTATTCAATTAAATGTGTTGTATGTGCATCATCAGGATAGTAGGAAGAAAATGCTATTTCTTTCTTAATATTTTGTTAGAAGCTACATGTGTGCATGAGTGATCTGTGCACCAGTTCCCAGCCCCTTCCTGAGCAGCGGCCCTCCGTGGCCAACCCCCCAGTTTATATACTGAGTATGATGCCGTATGGTATGGAATGTCCCATTGGCCAGCCTGGGTCAGCTGTCCTGGCTGTGTCCCCTCCCAGCTTCCCGTGTACCCCTGCCTTATCACTGGCAGGCCAGCATGAAAAGCTGGACGGTCCTTGACTGCTTAGCAACAACTGAAAACATCAGCACGTTATCAACATTTTCTCATCCCAAATCCAAAACACAGCACTATACCAGCTACTAGGAAGAAAATTAACTCTATCCCAGCTGAAACCAGGACAAGCATCAACTATCTTCCAGCTGATAAAGGTGACTCCTTTTAAAGGCCAAACTCAGCATTCTAAAATCAGCTAAAAAAGGAGGCTGTAGATAACTTCTTTCCTTGCAGATAAGGGAATACAGTGTCTCTGCAGGAGTACAGGGAGAACCTTAGTAATGCTTAATGCTTTTGTACAGAACTGTTGCATGTAGTAGTATGATACATCATGCTTTGAAATGTTTTCCAGCTTTGAGTGTAGTTTGGCAATATTTTCCATACCAGAAAGAATGAAGTAAAATAGCGTCTGGAAAAAAATACATAGAAGAAAAGCAAACTTGACCCTAAATTTTTAAATATTCAGATATATTTACTCAATTCCTCTTGAATCTGATTATGTGACTCTCCTGAGAATAGAGTTTGATCTTTACGTGGCTTGTGAGACAGAACCACTTGGTTGCATGCATATGATAGCCCATAACTTTTTATTTGGTGTTCAGTAGAAAACTATCATCAGACAATAGTGTGTGATTTTAAGACACTGTGCCAGTGTAACCAAGGTGGTAGGGAATTAAAATAAAATAGGGTTAGAAAATAGGTTTGTGAATTTCTAGCAAGTTGTAACTATAGAAACATGCCATGCACCAACAATGCTGCCCAGAAGTCCACTCAATCCTTTCCATCTTGATTTAAGTATCAAGGGTTTAAACAATGATGTAGAAGTGTAATTTGTAATTTTCTTGTCTTAAAACAAAGACTTTGGAATGAATAATTACTTATTGTGCCAACGGCCCGTAAAGGTCTATTTAGTGTTGCCAAGTTTAAATGAACTTAGAGGGAAAGGTAATTCCAGCAGGGGGAGATCGCAACCACCGGCTCAGAGACCACCGACCCAAGAAACCCTCCGACTCAAAAGATTAAGGAAGTAAATTCTTAGGAAGTTATAGTGATGTGAAATATGTTTATCTGATTCGTGTGATGAAGTGTAATCTTCTGTACTTTCATGGATTTCTCCTGCACCATAAAAAGGGGTATTTTACAGGAGAAAGTTAAACTACTTTGCTGGTATATCAGCTCAAACCAGTTTGACCACTGACCGCATAGTATTGTGTAAAGAAAGTGCATGCATAAGGTTTGGGGTCATCCTGGGGGCACGCCGAGGAAGATTCGAGAAGACTCTAGCAGGAGAAGAGGGCATGCGCTGAAGAAGACACGCCTGTTCATTAATATGTATTAACGGACAGGATATAAACCAGGAACAGGAACTGTACCGCGTGCGTCTTGGTGGAGCAGAGACTCCCGGCGCACCCAGCGCTGTTTGCTTGCCTCTATTCGCTTAATAAATTGTAAATTTGAATTGGAATCCTGTTTGGGACTCAATCATTTATAACACTATGAAAGGTAAAATTTACCAGTGGAAAACAGTACTCCATAAAGTAGCCATAGCTATTCAATGTTTCTTGCTATAGCTGTCCTAATTTCATAGTATTCCAGAAGTCATTAGACTAATCCTAGAGTGATAAATTGTTAAGTTTTCATTTCTAAAAAGTAGTTGTTTTGTTATACATGTCTTAAATCAGTAAACTGCCTTGGACATTTTCTTGGGAATAACAATAATAATGAAAAAATTATTTTAAATCGCTCCTAGACAGAACTTAAATGACAAGTTTCTTGCTGGAGGGAATTTTCATAGTTAAATTATAAACACTTTAGTTTTGAAGTTTATAATGGAAACTTCACATCTGTTTTAGTAACATATACGTATGTGAAAAGAAACTTCTAAGGCCTGAGTTCACTAGCTGGAAAGAGATGATGGAGTGGGTACATGCCTTTGCTTCTCAAGAGCCTGGCCATACTAAATATACTTTGCCTGTAGTGCAGACTGAGTTGCATTTCAGATGTTCAGAAGCAGTCATTACTCCTCTGGACCCGCTCCAACAGGTCCGTGTCTTTCCTGTGCTGAGGGTTCCAGAGCTGGACACAGTACTCAGGTGGGGTCTCACAAGAGCAGAATAGAGGCAGAGAATCAACTTGCTGGCCACGCTTCTTTTGATGCAGCCCAGGATACTGTTGGCCTTCTGGGCCGCGAGTGCACCTCGCCAGCTCATGTCCAGATTTTCATCCACCAGTACCTCCAAGTCCTTCTCGGCAGGGCTGCTCTCAATCCTTTCATCCCCCAGCCTGTACTGATACCGGAGGTTGCCCTGACCCAGGTGCAGGACCCTGCACTTGGCCTTGTTGAACCTCATGGGGTTCACACAGGCCCATTCCTTGAGCTTTTCTAGGTCCCTCTGGATGGCATCCTGTCCCTCAGGTGTGTCAGCTGCACCACTCAGCTTTGTGTCATCTGCAAACTTGCTGAAGGTGCACTCAGTCACACTGTCTATATGTACTGTTTCTTCCCCCCCCCATTTGACAAATATTTTGCTTAGTTAAAATAGGTTTCCCAAGTTTTGTTGATTTGTGAATACAATAGTGTTGCACATATCTGATGAAATTATAATTTAAAATTAAAAACATGCACAAAAACTTCTTTTTGAAGCCTCCAGAAGCCCATCTTAAATTGCAGCTGTCTTGTGGGATAACATTTGTTGCTTACCTATTGTACTTTGGTAGTTCATTACCGTTATTTTTGTCCTTGCATTTCAAGGGAGTATTAAAAGTTGATGGAGATCGAGTTGTTGTGTGCAGACATAATTTTTGCTGTTCTTTGGGAAGCATGTTCTTTGTCCAGCAATGTTTTCATATGCATAAAGTAGAATAAATCAAAGCTACACATGAAAATGACCTTAGAACAATTTGTGACATAGATGAACTGCTTCGAAAAATAAGAAGTCTTTTATTTTTATGTTACAATGAGGAAAATAACTGGGAACTATATGCAAGTGCAGTTTTTATTAAATAAATTGTTCTCAATATTACTTTTATGTTCTGCTGGTATGAAATGAAGCAAGTCATACAAAAGCTCCTAAATGTCTCAAAATCAGTATTTTTAAGCGTATCACAAATCAAATGTTGATAAAGTTGTCACGATCGGTACTTTTTGAAATAAGACTTTTTGAAGAAAGCAAATTTGGTAGGAATTTCTCTTCTGTGATTAAAAATTCAGTATAATTCCTGTGGGTTTTTTAATGCTGGTTTGCCAAGCACAGTTAAGAGTATTCTCAGAAGCCACTGAGAAAACTTGCACACAATGGGGACACACTTGGTAGAGTTATAGTTCGTAGCTAGAAGAGCATATGCTACAGACAGGTGTTTCTTTTGATTTTAAATATAATGAAGACCAGTTATCTTTCAAAAACTTTCAAAGGGGAGCTGATTTTTCAACAAGAGGAAAGTCAGAAACACACTAACCTAAATAAATTTAATCAGAACAGTCTGCTTCACTGGGCACTTCTGAAATTCTATCAGCTTCTGGAATAGATGGGTTTTATTTTGTTAACCAGTTAAAAGCTTTTTTTTTGTCAGCTGCAGGTTATTTTTTTCTGTGTATTAATCAAACTGCAGACTAGGTCTCTGTGTTAGAACCTCTGCAGTGTATCACAGCGTACTAGTTAACAGCTGTTTGTGTCAATATTTTTATCAAATTCATATGCTACTTAATATGAGTACATTTTCGTCTCGGGGGGGATGACGACAATGACAAAACAAAACAACATCATCCTGGTTTAATTTAAAAGAAGCAACAGTGGAGATGAAAACAGCATCTTCAATATCAGAATATTGTTCAAGGAAAATGGTGACAAAGTCTGTCTAAAAATGTTAGATAAATAGTGTTTTCCTTAATTTTCAAGATAATAATTTTCTGGACTTTGAGGATGGAGGGATTTTTTTTTACAAAGTTTTTTGTTTTAATTACAGCTTGCAGAAAACAGCTTTCATTGCAAATTATCTTTGCAGAGAACTTATGATACAAGATTCATTTGGGGATTTGTATGATTGCTTCAGAATATAGGTGCAGAGATGGCCTGGCCATATAAATCCTGTCTCCTGGATTAGTAGCAGTGCTTTCTTATTGGCAGTTAATGAGGAAATTCTGTCTGAAGGGAATTATTAGGTAACAAACTCTAGGGTGGATTTTTCCCCTTTCTTTTTTTATGGAAGTTATGAAATGAATGAGAAGGAATTTGGTTCGTATTTGGAAGGTCTTGTAAAAATGTAAATGAAAAGACATTTTATGGTTTTTGGGGGGACTACCTTCTCCCAGAGAAATGCTGCAGAAATTTATTTTTTTTGGAAACTTGGAACTCTTCTATATAATATTCAAAGGTCAAATAGTTTTAATTCTGTTTTGGGCCTTGTTTGTGTTGTCTTTCAGCCAGCATTTTCCAGTGCACAGTAGTGACTTTTTTAATTTCCCCCCTGGTTTTGCTCAGTAGAAACAGTTCCTTTGTTGAGCCAAATATGGGTTCTTCCACCCTGTGTGCAGAGAGACAAAAAACCACACAGAGCCGAGATACTTGCTTTTATTCCAAATCTGCGCAGAGCTGGGTGCTAGGTGGTAGGCCCACAAAGCTAGCATGCCTCAGTTAACACACAGAAAATATTTATACACTTCGAGCAACAGTTATCAGTATTTTTTAAAAGTTGGCTCCATTACCCTTGTTCCCATTGGTTCTCGCAAGCCTTGTCTCCACTTAAAGTCACAGCGTCCTTCTTTCTTCCTAGGCATGCTCAGTGAGGAAGGGGCTTTTGTGAGGAGGGGGCTTTCCTCGCCCAGGGGCAAGTTTCTATTATGCCAATTATATGTTAATTATATGTTAATTAGGATAGTTCACTCAAGGTTCAGTAGTTGTGTTCCTTTTGTGATTATCTTGTTCCTTCCCTCAAGGTTGCACCTTGTTAACTGCTCACAAAGACTAAACAATACCCCCAGCTTCATTCCTTGCATGCCTTCAACAGATTCCCCTCTTTGAGACTTATTTGAAATATTGTTTATTTCTCTAAGTCTCACTTAGATCTTTTCATTTTAAAGTCCCTATCCTTGGGAGTCTTCAGAATTTTCCAAAATTGCTCTATGGTTTCTTCTCATTGCCATATGTCTTGCTGGAAATTTTTCTATCCTTTATAGGAAAGGTTTTAGGTCTGAGGAGTTTACTTTCCTCTGTGGTGAGCATGTCTACCTTGCATTAGAGCTATTTGCTTCATTATGAGCCAAACCTTAAAGTACAATATGATTATAAGCAATATACGTAAACATGTTAGTGGCAATAAGATCACAATGGGATGTCGCATGACATCAGAGGAGGGTTTCCCACCATCTATGTTCTCCATCTTTCTTCATTCGGTCTAAAACATGATGTCTCTCTTCTGCCTCATGGTGAACTGTGATTCAAGTCCTTTGTCCATCATCTCAGGTACATCCCAGCAACTGGCGTAGATCCTTATGTTGTAAAAGTGTTTTTCTTTTACCAGAGTGAGATTCATCCCAATGGGAGTAGGCAACAGATTTTTAACTAAAGTATAATTGAATTGTAACAGCTGATAAGACATAATAGAAGCTGCACAGTTAAACTCACATCCTATAATGTTAATAGTTACAAACACAAGTATTGGAATTTTCTTGCAAATTTGGCTGTGTTTTCCCAGATTATTTTTCAAGTTTCAGTGGGTAAGGTGCCATCTTCTCCTTCTCTTACAATTGCTGCTATTGTAGATTGCACCCACAGTTGAGCTTGGATGCCACTAAGAGCTAGAGAAATATTACTTTGAGCTACACCAAGTGCATCTAGGATTAATTGTTGATCCTTTTCAGTAACTCTTTCCCATTGAGGTAATATTTTAGATAAAAGCCACTGATGAGTTCCTAAAGCTGATAGGGAGGACCATAACAGATGTTCTAGTTTGTTTAGATCATGTGTGGCCGTACTAAGTTTGTTTGCAAGTATTTCAGCATTTATGCTGTTTAAGACTCCCAATCCTGTCCCTAAGGTACCAGTAACATCTCTCTCTGCTCGTTTTGAAGGGTAAGGCTCATGTAACCATGCTAACCACCCTGTATAAGATGTACTTAGGAATGATGAACTGGTTAGTTTAACTGCAGAGAGATTAATTTGCATTAATAGTTCTACTCATTTGAGGGACCATGATGGGTTAAACATCACTTGCTGTCATCCTACATATCTGATTCCATATGATCCAATTTCAGAGATCAATGGGCATATACTTTGTGTGGTTGTATAAGTAGCAGTATGAGGTTTAGGGGTGTTAGCATGATCTTTAAGGATAGTCCGTTTCCATTATCTTTCCCTGTACCTACCCATAAGCATACTACTGCCAGAGGTGTGTTGTTGAAGAAGCTAATGTTACAGTAGGGGTGTGAAAAGCAGCTTTCCCTTTCCTTTGATTGAGTTTGATTCATCATTTTGATGACTACAGAGGCGTGTCCCTTTAGACAGTTTGTCACATTACATTCAATAGAGATTCTATCACGTGGCTGGTGTAACAGAAATAAGGTACCTATTTCGTTTTGTCATTACACGATTACCAGTGATTGTTAGTGAAAGGTTTTGTATTGGCTTTCCCATTGTTCCTGTGTTTCCATCAACTCTGATCACATATGGTATAGCGTGTCTGATTAGCAGTAAAAGCAAGAGTATCTTCATTAATATTCTTATTGTCATTGTGATTTAGTTTGAAAAGATCAGTGTTACCATAAACCATATTATAACTATAAACAGTTCATTAGCCCATAGAGTTTTTAGAAATTCTTAGCTTTAGCGCTCCTTTTGGTACAGATGGCCACTGTTCCTCTGGTGGAGCTCCCTTCACTCTCATGTAGTGGATCCAGGAGCTGATCCCTTCTACATTTCTTTTAGTGGTTCATCCTTCCAGGTCCAGATGTAAACCCAATCTCCAGGCGTGATGTACTGAAGAGTCCAAAGGAAGCGGAGCCCGCTGATTGAGATACCTGTATAAAGAGGATAATACCCACGAGAGAGATAACAAATAATGTTTGAAAATTCCTTCACCTTTAATGTGAAATTCCTTCACCTTTAATGTGTATCTGATCACTCCAGATACCCACCTCATTGATGGGATATAGTTTTCCATATAATATTTCAAAGGGGCTTATTCCTTCTCTCACTCATGGAGTGAGCCTAATACTCATCAGGGCAATTGATAGGATATCTACCCATTTAAGCTGGGTTTCTTGACATGCTTTGGAAATTTGTGTTTTAAGGTTTTGATTCATTCTTTCTATCTTCCCACTAAACTGTGTTTTCCAAGGGGTATGTAGACCCCATTTCAATTGCAGGAATCTCAACACTCCTTGGATTATTTCTGAAATAAAATGAGGTCCATTATCGGACAGTAAGCCCACAGGGATTCTGAACTGGGGAATGTCCTGGTTTCAGCCGCGAGAGGTTGGAATATCACCAGAAGAGGAGGTGGCGCGTGCTGAAGAGGCTCCACCATATAATAAACTGCCAGAGAACGAAGGGCAATATGCCCTGTTTACTGATGGGTCCTGTCGTATTGTAGGCAAACATCGAAGGTGGAAAGCTGCTGTATGGAGCCCTATACGACGAGTTGCAGAAGCTGCTGAAGGACAAGGTGAATCAAGTCAGTTTGCAGAGGTGAAAGCCATCCAGCTGGCTTTAGATATTGCTGAACGAGAAAAATGGCCAATACTCTGTCTCTGTGCTGACTCATGGATGGTGGCAAATGCTCTATGGGGGTGGCTACAGCAATGGAAGCAGAGCAACTGGCAACGCAGAGGCAAGCCCATCTGGGCTGCTGAATTGTGGCAAGATATTGCTGCCCGACTAGAGAATCTAGTCATAAAAGTACGTCACGTAGATGCTCACGTACCCAAGAGTCAGGCCACCGAAGAACATCAAAACAGCCTTCAGGTGGATCAGGCTGCTAAGATTGAAGTGGCTCAGGTGGATCTGGACTGGCAACATAAGGGTGAATTATTCATAGCTCAGTGGGCCCATGATACCTCAGGCCATCAGGGAAGAGAGGCAACATATAGATGGGCTTGCGATCGAGGGGTGGACCTGGCCACGGACGCTATTGCACAGGTTATCCATGAATGTGAGACGTGTGCTGCGATCAAACAAGCCAAGCGGTTAAAGCCCCTCTGGTGTGAAGGACGATGGTTGAAATATAAATATGGGGAGGCCTGGCAGATTGACTATATCACACTTCCACAAACTCGCCAAGGCAAGCGCTATGTGCTTGCCATGGTGGAAGCAACCACCGGATGGCTGGAAACATATCCTGTGTCCCATGCCACCGCCCGGAACACTCTCCTGGGCCTTGAAAAGCAAGTCTTATGGCGACATGGCACCCCCAAAAGAATTGAGTCAGACAATGGGACTCATTTCCGAAACAACCTCATAGACGCCTGGGCCAAAGAGCACGGCATTGAGTGGGTGTATCACATCTCCTATCATGCACCAGCTTCCGGAAAAATTGAACAATACAAGGGACCGTTAAAGACTACACTGAGAGCAATGGGTGACGGGACATTCAAACATTGGGATAAACATTTAGCCAAAGCCACCTGGTTAGTCAACACTAGGGGATCTACTAATAGAGCCGGCCCTGCCCAATCAAAACTTTTACGTACTGTAGAAGGGGATAAAGTCCCTGTGGTGCACGTGAGAAATATGCTGGGGAAGACAGTCTGGGTTACTCCTGCCTCAGGCAAAGGCAAACCCATTCGTGGGATTGCATTTGCCCAGGGACCTGGGTGCACTTGGTGGGTAATGGTGCAGGATGGGGAACTCCGATGCGTACCTCAAGGACACTTGATTTTGGGTGAAAATAGTCAATGATTTGAATTGTATTATGTTAATTGTTACACAATACAGTATGAACTTAGTACTATGGTTGCTATCTACCATATCAATGGCATTACAGTAAGAATCACCCAGACTGATGAAGAATGAGCTTCACTGAAACCAAGCAACATGCAGCAGTGATGGGACCAGAACGGGCTTCAGTAGCTTGCGCCCAACATTTCCCTCGAGATTGACATCTTCAACCTGCAGATCACAGACATGGACCGTGCCAGATGACAATCCAACACCACATACCATCTCCCCTGCCCTGAGAGACTGCTATGATGGATGAAGCCCGGAGTCATGGAGTGACTGAACTCCACAGGCATTTTAAAGTGATGGCCCATGGACTAAGAGAATGGTATCTGTGTGTGTATATATTAAAAGACAGGAAGAGTAATAATGAATAATTGGAATGTATTGAAAAGTATAGGACCCGAGCATGACGCAAATGGTGTGGAATAAGGGGTGGATACTGTCCTGGTTTCAGCCAGGATAGAGCTGGTTTTCTTCACAGAAGCTAGCGTGGGACTGTGTTTTGGATTTGGGATGAGGAACTGTTGATAATGTGCTGGTGTTTTGGGTTGTTGCTAAGCAGTCAAGGACAGTCCAGCTTCTTGTGCTGGCCTGCTAGCAAGGAGGCTGGGGATGCACGGGAAGCTGGGAGGGGACACAGCTGGGACAGCTGACCCGGACTGGCCAAAGAGATATTCCCTACCATCCGACGTCATGCCCAGTACATAAACTGGAGTTAGCCGGGGGGCGGGAATTGCTGCTCAGGGACGGGCTGTTGATCACTGGGTGGTGAGCAGTTGCTGTATTGGGCATCACTTGTTCTTGTACATTCCTTTGTTGGTTTTATTATTGTTGTTTCCTTCTCTCTTTCTGTCCTATTAAACCGTGTTTATCTCAACCCACGAGGTTTTTTTCCTAATTCTCTCCCCCGTCCCACTGTGGGAGGGGGAGTGAGCATGCGGCTGCGTGGTGCTTAGTTGCCGGCTGGGGCTAAACCACGACAGTCCTCTTCATTCTCAGGAAACCACTGCTTCACAGTGGAAAATTTTATGCTATATTGAGGTACTTTTTAGGCTCAATTCTACATTGTCTTCAATTTCTACCAACATGAGATTTAAGAACACCCCAGATGCTCCATATTTGAAAAAAACCCAGATTATCTTGAAATAAGCAAGAAGCATTGACACCATTGCTACTGCTGTCAGACTGAGCACTATTCTTCTGTATACTTTTGTGATACTGACGTGTGGAAACAAACTTCACAACTCAAAAGAGTAATAAAGCAGGTATGTTTATTACGGTGCTGGGTGCAAGGGGGATCGCTCCTCCTAACTTGCACACCGTTTTGGCGAGCAGGCAAATATTTATTACACAAAAGCATACATATTCATATAAGTATGCAATACAAAACATATATATGAAGTGAGGCGGAGTAGTTCAAAAGGTTTGCGTCAGTAGTTTATGTTATCAATGATCTGTCTCTGGTGGTCCTCTACTTCTTCTGGGATCTTATCTTCTTCTTTTGTCTTTTAGATGAACTTCATTCATTTACCCATGCTTTCTTCTTAATTGATGATTTCAACAGTTGTTAACAAGTTCTACCAGGTTCTGTGATAAGACTGTCATTGTAGTTCCTGTTATTACTTCCTTTGTTTAGCAAGTCAGTCCTTGACAAATATCAATATCTAAGTGTTTAAAAGCAGATAGTTATGTCTCTATATCAATATTGGTTATAAATATGGCATTGATTCAAACAAGCATGCTTAAGACCTAATAAACAGAACTCACTAAAAAAGGGCATGGAACATGAAAAATATCTTGAAAACACTAATATGTCATTTTTCCTCTTTAAATTCTACAGAAAAGGAGAAAGGACAACATTTATGAAATGAGTTTGGTGTAAAGTGAAATGTTTTCATTGTAAAATTAAAAATAAATTCACATGAGGCAGATTCTTTCATATCAGATTCATCAGTTCTGGAAAAAAAAAAGTTTCATCAGATCTGATCCATACAAATTTTCAGCACTGTTCATTAAAGCAGGAGTTAAGAAGGACACATGCTTCTCAAAAGCAAACACACTGGAGGTGTGTGACACCAACACCCTTGGAGGTGGTGACGACAGCATATCCAGCCTTTCGTTTTCCTTCTTGCACAAAGCTGCTTCCATCTGTAAATAATTCCAGATCAGGATTTTCCAAAGGTTTGTCTTTCAGGTCCAGTCTACTGGAATAGACTTGTTCAATAGTTAACAGGCAATCATGTTCTAAATTTCCTGTTGGATTTTCTGTTGATAAGAATATTGCTGGATTAACAATCAGTGTGGTTTTCAATTTCACATCATCTTGTTCCAGTAGGACAACCTGATACTTCAGCATTCTGCTGGGGGATAGCCAGTGACCCCCCCCTTTTGCTCTAGAACAGCTATTACCATATGTGGTGCATACACCACCATCTTTTGACCCATAGTAAATTTTCGAGCTTCTTGGATCAGCAATACTGTTGCTGCCACAGCACGTAAACATCCTGGCCATCCTTTACTCACGTTGTCAAGTTGTTTAGAGAAGTACCCCACTGGTCGCTTCCAGGATCCTAGCTGTTGTGTCAGCACTCCAAGAGCCAGATGTTGCCTTTCATGTGCAAACAACTCAAAAGGTTTGGTCACATCAGGTAATCCCAGAGCAGGTGCCATCATTAATGCCTTTTTCAGTTCTTTAAATGATCTCTGACATTCAGGTGTCCAAGTCAGATACCGAACCTTGGATTCCTTTAAAGCCTCATATAGTGGCTTTACATACAATCCATAATCCAAAATCCAAAGTCGGCACCACCCAATCATTCCCAGAAAAGCTCGCAATTCCTTCAGGCTACTAGGTTCAGGAATTTGACAAATAGCTTCTTTTCTTTCATTTCCTAATCGTCTTTGTCCTTGAGATATTTCAAATCCCAAATAAATCACTGTTTCTTTTCCTATCTGGGCCTTGTCTCTGGAAACTCTGTATCCTCCTTGGCCCAGAAAATTTAGTAAACTGATAGTAATTTCAAAACATTTTTCTTTACTTTCTGCCGCTATCAGAATATCATCCACATACTGCAAAAATGTGCCTCCCCCTTGGTTCTGTTTCTTCCATATCTCTAATTCCGTTGCCAATTGATTCCCAAACATCATAGGGCTATTTTTGAATCCTTGTGGAAGTACAGTCCATGTTAATTGGGTCTTTCGACTTGTGGCGGAGCTCTCCCATTCAAAAGCAAATATGTTTTGGCTGCCTATATCTAGAGGTGTGCAGAAGAAGGCATCCTTTAAATCTAGTACAGTAAACCATTTATGTTCCTCTTTTAAGGAAGTCAGTAGAGTGTATGGGTTAGCCACTACTGGGTGTATGTCTTGGACTATCTGATTTATAGCCCTTCGTGGGATTGCCTTTGCCCAGGGACCTGGGTGCACTTGGTGGGTAATGGTGCAGGATGGGGAACTCCGATGCGTACCTCAAGGAGACTTGATTTTGGGTGAAAATAGTCAATGATTTGAATTGTATTATGTTAATTGTTACACAATACAGTATGAACTTAGTACTATGGTTGCTATCTACCATATCAGTGGTATTACAGTAAGAATCACCCAGACTGATGAAGAATGAGCTTCACTGAAACCAAGCAACGTGCAGCAGTGATGGAACCAGAACTGGCTTCAGCAGCTTGCACCCAACAATTCCCTCGATATTGACATCTTCAACTTGCAGATCACGGACATGGACCGTGCCAGATAACAATCCAACACCACATACCATCTCCCCTGCCCTGAGAGACTGCTATGATGGATGAAGCCCAGAGTCATGGACTGAATGAACTCCACAGACATTGTAAAGTGATGGCCCATGGACTAAGAGAATGGCATCTGTGTGTGTATATATTAAAAGACAGGAAGAGTAATAATGAATAATTGGAATGTATTGAAAAGTGTAGGACCCAGGCATGATGTAAATGGTATGGAATAAGGGGTGGATACTGTCCTGGTTTCAGCCAGGATAGAGCTGGTTTTCTTCACAGAAGCTAGTGTGAGACTGTGTTTTGGATTTGGGATGAGAAACTGTTGATAATGTGCTGATGTTTTGGGTTGTTGCTAAGCAGTCAAGGACAGTCCAGCTTCTCGTGCTGGCCTGCCAGCGAGAAGGCTGGGGGTGCACAGGACGCTGGGAGGGAACACAGCCAGGACAGCTGACCCAGGCTGGCCAAAGAGATATTCCCTACCATCCGACGTCATGCCCAGTACATAAACTGGAGTTAGCCGGGGGGCGGAAATCGCTGCTCGGGGACAGGCTATCGGTCACCAGGTGGTGAGCAATTGCTGTATTGGACATCACTTGTTCTTGTACATTCCTTTGTCGGTATTATTATTGTTGTTATCATTGTTGTTTCCTTCTCTCTTGCTGTCCTATTAAACTGTTTCATGTCAACCTGTGTTTTTTTTTCCCAATTCTCTCCCCCATTCCACTGGGGGAGGGGGGAGTGAGCAAGCGGCTGCATGGTGCTTAGTTGCTGGCTCAGGCTAAACCACAACAGAGTGCTAGAGGTAAATGGAACAAAAACTAGCTAACTGGTCATAAGTGGTGATAGGATGAATGTGTGTTTTATTCTTTCAGGAAATGGGTATGTATCTCTATGGCAAGTTAATGGTGAATGAAGATGAAAAATAACAAGAACTTGCCTATAAATGCTGTGTCCTTCGCTGAAGCAGTGGCTGAGATATCGTTCTGAAAAGGTGATTTTTTTTTTTCATTTAAAACCCTGATTTTACCTCATACAGAATGAATATGCATAGCTGACTAAACAATAAACTTTGACATACCATAGGATTTCACAGAATCACAGAATCACTGAATCACTAAGGTTGGAAAGGACCTTCAAGATCATCAAGTCCAACCATTAACCCAATGCCACTATGCCCCCTAAACCATGTCCTGAAGTGCCACATCCACACGTTTTTTGAATACTTCCAGAGATGGTGACTCCACCACCTCCCTGGGCAGCCTGTTCCAATGCCTGACCACTCTCTCGGTGAAGAAATTTTTCCTAATATCCAATCTAAACCTCCCCTGGTGCAACTTGAGGCCATTTCCTCTCTTTCAGGAAATGGGTATGTATCTCTATGGCAAGTTAATGGTGAATGAAGATGAAAAATAACAAGAACTTGCCTATAAATGCTGTGTCCTTAGCTGAAGCAGTGGCTGAGATATCGTTCTGAAAAGGTGATTTTTTTTTTTCATTTAAAACCCTGATTTTACCTCATACAGAATGAATATGCATAGCTGACTAAACAGTAAACTTTGACATACCATAGGATTTCACAGAATCACAGAATCACTGAATCACTAAGGTTGGAAAGGACCTTCAAGATCATCAAGTCCAACCATTAACCCAATGCCACTATGCCCCCTAAACCATGTCCTGAAGTGCCACATCCACACGTTTTTTGAATACTTCCAGAGATGGCGACTCCACCACCTCCCTGGGCAGCCTGTTCCAATGCCTGACCACTCTCTCGGTGAAGAAATTTTTCCTAATATCCAATCTAAACCTCCCCTGGTGCAACTTGAGGCCATTTCCTCTCATCCTTTTGCTGGTTACCTGGGAGAAGGGATCAACACCCACCTCACCACAACCCCCTTTCAGGTAGTTGTAGAGAGCGATAAGGTCTCCTCTCAGCCTCCTCTTCTCCAGACTAAACAACCCCAGTTCCCTCAGCCGTTCCTCATAAGACTTGTGCTCTAGACCCCTCACCAGCTTCGTTGCCCTTCTCTGGACAGGCTCAAGCACCTCAACATCCTTCTTGTAGTGAGGGGCCCAAAAGTGAACACAGGATTCGAGGTGCGGCCTCACCTGTGCCAAGTACAGGGGCACAATCACTTCCCTACTCCTGCTGGCCACACTATTGCTGATACAGGCCAGGATGCTGTTGGCCTTCTTGGCCACCTGGGCACACTGCCGGCTCATGTTCAGCCAGCTGTCAACCAGCACCCCCAGGTCCCTTTCCATTGGGCTGCTCTCCAGCCACTCCTCCCCAAGCCTGTAGCATTGCATGGGGTTGTTGTGACCCAACTGCAGGACCTGGCACTTGGCCTTGTTAAACCTCATTTGTGGATGCTTCACACAAGAAATAACTTTTGTTTAATATCTTGTTTTTAAACCCAGCTGCTGGAGCACTGAGTTAGATGCATGTAGGCACTAGCTGAAGAGCATAGAGGGGCTTTGTAATGGCCTGTACAATAGGCAACTGTAAGTCAGAACAGCCAGAAAAGGCCAGGCTCCACATGCAGTTGTTTTCCATTCTGTATTCTTAACTCTGTTTACAACACATCTTAAACAAAGTTGCTGTTGTGTGAGAAGCAGTCCTGTTTACCAAAGTTGCATGTTGACTTGACAAGTAGTACAATTTTTGAAAAGAATCTGCACCCATAATGGAATTATGAAATTGTGCAGATCTGTATCGTGTGAGAACAATTTGATAATTTAAATGATTTTGTGCTAAGTGTAGTCAGGTCTTTGAAGATGGAATATGAGGTAAGAAGAGAAACCTTGACAGTAAGAATCTGCTTAATGTCATACACAATCTAGCTTGTTACTGAAATTAATGCAACAGAGAAAATGCAAAATTGCAAGTAATATTCACAAAATAGAGATTGCTGCAGGTTATAAACTGGTCATTTGCAAAGATAGTCTCCATCTTTCATTCTGTTTGAATAGCTTGAGATAACCTTACATTATTTGTACATGTATGTTTAACACATAGCCAGTTAGGATTGATATGAAGATCTCTTCCAGTACACCATACCTCAGATTTTTGCCTAATGATATAATTCATCTGACAGGCTGATTGCCTTGGGTGTTCACATACCTTTATAGTTGATTTGTGATATCAAAATTCAGGCACCTAATTTAGCAAAATCATCATTTTGTAATCAGTACTGAGCAGGAATCTTAATTCTCTCACATTCAAGTCTCAACATGTAGGCAGTGCTTGATATTCAACGTGAATTTGTGACATTTACTTTATTTATATGGACAATGGCAGATACCATGAAAACAAATTTGTTTATGAATAGTCCTGTTCTGTATAGACAAGAACCGTGCCTGCCAGGAAATTGTGGTCAATGTGGATTAGATTGTAGAGGAACAGGATGTCAGCTGGGGGGGAAAGGGTCACATTCTAAAAACAGGCAGGGCTATAACAAGACTCTTTGCTTATGCACTTCCAGTTATCAAGAACCCACCCAAATTAGAGAGTTACATTCAACATTTCTGTAATCTGGTAAATGCTTTTTAAGTGTCTGAAGTGCAATGAAGGCCATAAAGATGCAGATGCAGTTTGTTCTTTACGTGGTGCTGTCTCCCTATAGTTACTTAAATATTAAAATGAAAATCAAAATTTCTACAAATTTCTGTTGGTAAGTATCTAGCATAGGAAAATTACATAAGATATGTGTTAGCAATAGTCTAGAATTTCTGGAGGAGAAGGGGAAGATGAAGGTGTCTCCCCCGTAGATTGGCTCTCCGAGTAGAAAAGGTAAAAAGTGTAATTATTAATAGTTTCTGAGAGATGGCTCCTGAACTACAGAGATGATGGCAATGCTGAGTACAAATACCAGATTAGTTTCACAACCCGCCATTTTATCATATTATAAGCCGGTGTTACAAAGTATAGCAAAATGATAACCTTGACCCACTTCCCAGAGATGATAAACAGCACAATGGGGAACATATACTGCAAGTAAGGTGTTACATAACACAACCCTGAGAACAAGCACAATAACTTTGAGAGCAAATAAATCAACATTGTGACCAGCGACTGTCAAACTGATATAATGAATGCTTATAACAAATTTGTTCTTAACATGCTGTGGTCAGGTTTGTCATTAACTCAACCTGTCGAGCCTCACGTTGGGTGCCCAAAAGGACTGTCGTGGTTTAACACCAGCCAGCAACTAAGCACCATGCAGCCGCTCACTCACTCCTCCCTCCGCCCAGTCGGGTGAGGAGGAGAATCGGGGGAAAAAAGGTAAAACTCATGTGTTGAGATAAAGACAGTTTAATAGGACAGCAAGGGAAGGCAAAATAATAATAATAATAATAATAAAATTAACTCTCTCCCAACCAAAACCAGGACACCCTGCATGCCATGTCACCTGTGGAGATACTGTCCTTTCAATTCTTTGAGAATGCATAGAGTTTTGTTCCGTGCTCGCTCCTGCAGGCCAGCCTCTAGTCTATCTGGAGTTTCCTTTGGAATTGGCCTTTTTCTGCTCAAAGGGAAGGGAACGGTACCCGTAGTACGGCACTACGGCAGTACCCGTGCCAACTTTTGGTTTTATCTTCAGGACTATGGCAAGAGCCCGAGCAATTGGGATGGTGCACCTACCTCGGAACTGGAATTCTGTGTACATGAATTGCAGGGAAAAACACATCCAAAAAGGGTCTTCCAGGAAGATTACTGCTCCAGTTGCCTTCAAGCATTTCACTAGACACAGTATAAGGTTTAGAATTCCTCTCCTCCTTCTGATACTGATCCATAGATGTATGTTCTTTTCTTTTTAAATCCCACTCCTGGTACCATGTTGAAGAGACTTCAGGTTTGTCTTTAGAGGAAGCAGGTAATGAATGCTATGATCAAGAATAGGGGGTCCTGCCTCTGGCCAGGCAGACAAAAGGCAAAACTGGGTTTACAGGACTGTATGAATTTGATGGCCTGGCACATCAGACCCAAGGAAATATAAGGCTTTGCTGGACAACTGTGTACACTGTACCCTAATGCTGTAAGTATACAAGGGGGAAAAACACATCTGGACTTCTGGAGTTACAGAACAGTTGTCTGTGTTGGAAGATGAGGTGAGTCTAACAGGGAACTAGTCACAAAAGCATCCTATTGTGACCAGTCTCATTCCGTGTGTATCCTTGGCAATGGCTATCTCAAAAGAAGGCACTTCAAGGATTGAAAAGGGTACCGGTGGGCCTGTAGGAGTCAGCCTTCAGTGTAACCCAGGGTCAATACTGGGTCCAATCTTGTTAAACAATCATTAATGATCTGGAGGATGGAGCAGAGTGTACCCTCAGTACCACTGCTGAGTACTCCAGTATCAACCATGCTAGAACTCCAAGATGAACTGGAGTCAAAAGAAGCCGAGTGGTATGCCACAACTGATATTGCCAATGCATTTTTCTCTGTCAGTCTCCACTCTCCATTAGACTTTCGCACTGGCCATATGGGGCTGTTAAAGGGTGAGCGAGTCTTGCTGAACACTCCTTGGCTCTCCAGCCGACGAATCAGCTCATGGATGGGGATCAGGGAGTCTCTGTTGGTGCAATATTGCTGCCAGTGCACTGTTGTGGTAGCGATCGGCACCTGTTGTTCTTCGACCCTCAGCAACCCTGCAACAGAAGGGTCCTCTGAGAGACCAGGCAAGGTGGACAGCTGTTTAATTTCCTCCGTCTTCAAGGCAGCTTGTGGTGGGTTGACCCTGGCTGGATGCCAGGTGCCCACCAAAGCCGCTCTATCACTCCCCTTCTCCGCTGGACAGAGAAGAAAGTATAATGAAAAACCTATGGGTTGAGATAAGGATAGGGAAAGATCATTCAGCTATTACCATCAGGGGCAAAACACACCCGACTTGGGGAAATTAGTTTAATTTATTACCAATCAAATCAGAGTAGGATAATGAGAACTAAAACCAAATCTTAAAATACCTTCCCCCACCTCTCCCTTCTTCCCCAGCTCAACTTTACTCCTGATTTTATCTACTTCCTCCCCCCTGAGCAGAGCAGGGGGATGGGGAATGGAGATTGCAGTCAGTTCATCACATGTTGTCTCTGCTGCTCCTTCCTCCTTATGGGGAAGACTCCTCACACTCTTCCACTGCTCCAGCATGGGGTCCCTCCCACAGGAAACAGTTCTCCACAAACTTCTCCAACGTGGGTCCTTCCCACAGGCTGCAGTTCTTCATGAACTGCTCCAGCCTGGGTCCCTTCCAATGGGGTGCAGTCCTTCAGGAACAGACTGCTCCAGCGTGGATCCCCCACGGGGTCACAAGTCCTGCCAGCAAACCTGCTCCAACATGGGCTCCTCTCTCCATGGGTCCACAGGTCCTGCCAGGAGCCCGATCCAGCGCGGGCTGCCCATGGGGTCATAGCCCCCTTCGGGCATCCACCTGCTCCAGTGTGGGGTCCTCTACGGGCTGCAGGTGGATATCTGCTCCACTGTGGAGCTCCATGGGCTGCAGGGGGACAATCTGTGTCACCATGGTCTTCTCCACCAGCTGCAGGGGAATCTCTGCTCTGGCACCTGGAGCACCTCCTCCCCCTCCTTCTTCACTGACCTTGGTGTCTGCAGAGTTGTTTCTCTCACATATTCTCACTCCTCTCTCCGGCTGCAATTCCTGTGTGCCATTTTTTCCCATTCTTAAATATGTTATCACAGAGGCACTACCACCATCGCTGATTGGCTCGGCCTTCGCCAGCAGCAGGTCTGTCTTGGAGCTGGCTGATATTGGTTCTACCAGACTTAGGGGAAGCTTCTAGCAGCTTCTCACAGAACCCACCCCTGCAGTGCCCCCACTACCAAAACCTTGCCACGCTGTCACCAAAATCGGGAATAAACCTCGTAACACCAATGTAGTGTTAAAAGGCAGGCATTCTTTATTCACGGCACCGGGAACACGGGGGATAGCTCCTCCCAAATCGTGTTCACTCAATCAGTTCAAAGATCAAACATTTATAGGCATATGATTACAAGATTAATACATATTCATCAGGTTTCCATACAATGATTGGTTAAAAATTCTTTGCCTAACATGTAAATGACTACGCATGCTCACTATAATTTCTTGAGATTTTACTTCCTTAATCTTTTGCGTCAGAGGGTTTCTTGAGTGGGTGGTCTCTGAGTCGGTGGTCGCGATCTCCCCCTGCTGGAATTACCTTTCCTACAAAGTTCACTTAAGCTTGGCAACATTAAATAGACCTTCACGGGCTGTCGGTCCAATATGCAATCATTCACCCCACAGTCCTTTGTTTTAAGACAAGACTATAGAATGAATAATTACCTACCCACCAGACCGTAGAACTGACCAAGGTGTTCCTTCTTTCTGACTGCTCACTATTAAAATAAAACATAGTACCATGATCACAATGTTACACTTAACTCCTTGATAATTAAATCAAGATGGGAAGGGTTAGGTGGGTTCTCGAGCAGCATTGCTGGTGCATAACACTGGTGCGTAACCTATTCCTATAGTTACATCTTTTACAACTTATTACTAACCTATTTTCTAATTATCGTTTGATTCCCCCATCACCTTGGTTACAACACAAACCTAATACATAACTATACCAAAAGCCCACCGGTACCCTTTTGGGTCCCTGAAATACCCTCTCCTGAGGTAGCCTATGCCCAGGATGCACGGAGCCTCTGGGCCAGTCACAATGGGGTGCTTCTGCCACTTGTTCCCAGTTAGGCTCACTTTGGCCTCCAGTACAGTCAGCTGTTGGGATCCCCCTGTCACTCCAGAAATACAGATGGGTTCTGCCCCTATATGGCTTGATGGCATTAGGGTACGCTGTGCACCAGTGTCCACTAGGGCCTCATACTCCTGTGTGTCTGACATACCAGGCCGTCTAATCCATGCAGTCCAATAAACTCAGTTAGCACTCTCCTCCACCTGGATGGTGGCAGGACCCCTCTAGCCCTGGTCATAGAATTCACTACTCACTTCTTGTAAATATGAATCAGAAGTCCCTTCATTAAGATCAGGAGTAAGCCCTTCTACTCTGTCTGGGGAGCTGTCTGCTACAAACTGGAGTGGCAATTTTCCTGGAAAAAAACCCTTTTGTGATTGTTTTGTCTTGCAGCTCAATGTATCCATGCCTCTAGGGTCACGGTAGATTTTCCATCCCACTTCCTCATGTCCTCTCCATGGTCATGCACATAAAACCACAGGGTGGCCCATGGTGCATACCCACTGTATCCTCTCTCCTGAGCAAAGGAACATTTAATCCTAATAGCTGAGATACTGGTCCGTACAGGTGTGTCACCGAAATCGGGAATAAACCTTGTAACACCAATGTAGTGTTAGAAGGTAGGCATTCTTTATTTTCAGCGCTGGGAACACGGGGGATAGCTCCTCCCAAAATCGTGTTCCCCGATCAGTTCAAAAAATCAAACATTTATAGGCATATGATTACAAAATTAATACATATTCATCAGGTTTCTATACAATGATTGGTTAAAAATTCTTCACTCATTATGTAAATGATCAGACATGCTCAGTTCAATTTCTTAAGATATTACTTCCTTGATCTTTTGAGTCAGAGGGTTTCTTGAGTGGGTGATCTCTGAGTCGGTGGTCGCGATCTCCCCCTGCCGGAATTACCTTTCCTACAAAGTTCACTCCAAGTACAGCGTTTTGTCAAAAACATGACAGACCGTTGGCTCAGGGTAGTGAATATGCAGCTTATCGGCTCCATTGTACCTTCGAGTTCTCTATGTCTCACAGAGCCTGGCCGCGGTGTCTCCACTCCACTCCACCCTCCGTACAGTTTCTCCTAGAGTCAGCACACCAAGCTCCCCTGGTGTGGCAACATCTAAAGTTAGAGGCCTAGGGAACTCCCGTGGAATGGATTCCTTGCATACCAGCCGCACTACACCCTGGATGCTTCTTCAGTGCTGTACCTTTCTTTAAAATATGGATATAAGTAAGCAAAGTTCACTTAAACTTGACAACACTAGACCTTCACGGGCTGTCGGTCCAATAAGTAATTATTCATTCTACAGTCTTTTGTTTCAAGACAGCAAAATTACATTTCATCGAACCATTGACTAGGCAGAACTGACCAAGTTGTTCCTTCTTCCTAGCTACTCATTATTAAAACAAAACATAGTACTATGATCACAATGTTACACCTTAATTCCTTGATAATTAAATCAAGATGGAAAGGGTTAAATGGGCTCTTGAGCAGCATTGCTGGTGCATAACCTGTTCCTATAGTTACATCTTTACAACTTATTACTGACCTACTTTCTAATTATTGTTTGATTTCCCCATCACCTTGGTTACAGGTGGGGGGGGTAGGACATATCCTCTTTGAGTTGCTGGACCACTTTCTCCACAGCCAAGACGAGGGAGGAAGAGAGACTTCCTTCGTGTTTCCGGAGTTGGCCTGCCAATTCATCCACCAGTTGTCCCTCTCCATCTTTCCAGGTCATTACTGCCAATGAATGGGCATACAACGATGGTTCACTCCGTACAATCTTCCGCCACATGGATCATGTGCACTGGACTTCATCTGGGTCTTTGGATAACTGCTAGTCATTCAGATCATCATAAACCACCTCCAGCACAGCTAATTCCCTCAGGTACTGGATACCTCTCTCCATGGTGGTCCACTTGCCTGGGTGACACATAACATCTTCCTTGAAGGGATAGCTTTCCTTCACACCTGACAGGAGTCGCCTCCAGAGGGTGACGGCTTGTGTCCCTTTTCCAATCACTTTGTCAATGCCCCCTTCCCTAGAAAGGGATCCCAGCTGCTTGGCTTCCCTACCCTCTAATTCCAGGCTACTGGCCCCATTATCCCAGCATCGGAGCAGCCAGGTGACAATGTGCTTGCCTGGACAACTGCTGAAATCTGTTTGCATATCTCGCAGCTCACTCAGGGATAGGAATTGGGTGGTTATCGCCTCATTTATGATTCTTCCTCTTCCTGTTCTCTGATGGCCCTGATTTAGTCTGCCTCATCCACTTCTTCCTCCTGCTCCCTCTTAGAAGCAGCTTCTTCATCCCTTACTAAACGAGCTGACTTATGCTTCCAAGATTTCTTCTTTTGTACAGGGGCAACTGATACCAGGAGGGGTTGGTTCTCTGGTTCGGCTGCAGCGCCTGTCAACGGGGCTGGAGTAGCCACTGTGCCTGTCGTTGGCTTTGGAGTAGGCACAGAGCCTGTCGTTTTATTGTCAAATCCAGGGACCTTCTCTTCCCCTTGAGGGTATTGAATAGTGTTGAACAGGGCTAGGTAGGCATGGGCCAGGCCCCAGCACGTTGCAGTGATTTGTGTGTCTCTGGAATTGCCAAGGTGACAGCATACTTCTTCCAAATACTTCACTAGTTTTTCAGGATTCTGCACTTGTTCAGGACTGGAGTCCCAAAGCACTGGAGGTGCCCACTGTCCTAGGTACTTGCCCATACTATCCCACACACCCTGCCACTCATAACTATCCAGACTCAGGGTAGATCTCTGGGTGATATTCTTAAATAGTTGTTTAAATTTAAACAAAATTTGAAACACATTCAGGAGTAGGAGCAACAGGAACATGGAGAAGAAACCAGGACAAGTACCCAGAAGGGAGATCTCTCTAGATTTGTAGACCTACTACAACAGGTTTTGGAGAAGAGCCTATCAAGAATACACAAATATTCCTTTATTGTAACATGGTAATAATTTTTACTGCTATTTCTGCTGCCAGAAACATCACAGAGAAATGCTTTTAATATTTCTCCTACTAACCCCTGGTGATGCTAAGATTTCATTGACCCAAGATATCAAAGGAAGGATTATGTGACTGCTAAAATAATCAGCTAACATAAATGGTTACGCCTCAGTTATTTATGTTTTCCAGAGGCTCACTGTGACCAAGAACACTTAAAAACACACACAGACACACAAACACAAATGTCACATGCACAAAAACTACACATGCACATATGCTACTGTGACTCAAGGTAGTTCCTTAGTACAAACAATCTGGGTTTTATCTTTGCTGTTTGGTGATATAGCCATTGCAATTAGCAGCTGCCAAGGACTCTTTGAATGATTTTATGCACTTTGGTCAACATAGGAATCACTGAAATTAGATTAACCTGTATTTTTTTTTTGCAACTTGTGTGTCAAATTCAAAAACTAATATAAAATTAGCTGGAATGGGTGAAGGAGGGAGGGGCAGGGTTAATTTGAAGCTAGAAGTGACCAGCCATCATTCTGGTGATGGGATGGGACTGAGGGAAAAATTAAGATCAGTATTCTTACTGTCTTGTTAACTTTGCCATAAATGTCAGACCTTCTGTTTTTGAAAATGTTTCTATACCCCTGTGCTGCTCCTTTTGCACAGTGATTTATCAAGTATAGTTCCTCTCCTCCAGGAATGTAGTACTCCACTGATCACGAGACATCTTAATTGTTCCTTTCAGAGAATGAATCTTTAAAATTCAAAAATTTGTGAACATATTTCCCTTGTATGCCACTGTTTTATATCAAATATTTTTTAAAATGTGTAGTTTATCCATTGCACAGAAGTTCAAAGTTAATTTATAAACTTAAAAAACCCCACTCTGTTTCCTCTTTTACAGTAAGAGAAGCAGCTGAATGTGGTTAGATAACGGATATTAACAAGAAAAATTAAACATGAAAATCACTTTTTTTAAAGTTCCAGTACAAAAAAATCTGAAATAAGAGCCTGCCCAAATGGTGACTTCAGTCCACAGAATACAACTCATATTTACACCACTACAGTCCCTGAGCTCCCCACTTTGAGGCACAGTGTCACTACCTGAATTATGGGACAGTCAGCAACTTCTTTCATATGCAGCAAGAGTTAGTAAATTGTCCAAGAACATGCTGAGTTACTGCAATGGCTTCTAATGCAGTTACACTCACAGATGTCTCATTTCACAGATTTTTCTTGCAAAGGCCAGCAAGGGAAACTAACCTGTTTTTTGCTTTTTCTTTTGTGTAAGGGAAAGAACCCAGACCTGAATAAAGTTCTTCCACAAGGCACCCAGAATTTAAATGTTTTGTAAGACTTGAGTAGTTCAGTCAGTACTGTTAAAACTACATGGCAAATCAAGACAGTAAGATATTCCACACATCGCAAATATGACCAAGTTTTTGGTCTCTCAAAGCAATATCCTTTTCTTACTTTTTTTTAAATAGTGAAAAAAAAAATAGTTTAGTTCTCCTACTACAGCTTTTTGCAGTCTGTCTAAACAGTATTAACATGAGCAAGAATTTGAATAACGATTTATAGAATCATAGAATGACTTAGGTTGGAAAAGAACCTTAAGATCATTCAGTCCAACCATTAAGCTAACACTGACAAATCAGCCACTAAACCATGTTCCTAAGTGCGGGAGACGGATGGACTTCACAACTCTATGAGAGTTATATTCCGAAGCCGTTTATTGCCTTGTCTGACTCCAATATATATCATAATTTTTGCTTAGTCACTGCACACACACACTCATGATTGGTTACAACTTGTTACACACATTATTGCAATTGGCTAGATACAAAATATCACACGCTGTCCATGCGCCTCTCACACAGTCAGGATTCGCTGCCTGCAGGTGTCCACGCGCTCCTTTGCTTCCTCTTAGTTGTTTACCACAGCTCCTTCTACTCAAGGCCGAGCCGTGCAGATATCCAGCTGTTTACCAGCTTCTCAATGCCACAGCTCCTTCTCCTTAAGGTCGAGCCGTGCAGGGTGATCCCAACATCTCCCCCTTTTTGTTTATCTATAAACAAAACCTGATGGATCATTCGCAACCCAAGGACTGTGAGGAAGATGGACCATCTGTACATTCTTGTATCGTCCTGTGCCGCGAACTCAGCCCAGCAGTCGGTAGGTGCCAGCTTTACGTGGGCGTCCCCACGGAGGCAACGGTGGCCTTGCCGTACACCTGTCCACTGCCCTTCGGGAAATCCCGGTATTTATACATTTGCCAAGGAACGAGTTTCGACACACGTGGCCAGCGAGTGTCGGAACACGCCTCGGTTGTCACCTTTTAACACAGGGAGCCTATGGCGCATGCGCCCGCTGGCCAGACGTGCTGCACGCGCCACAGCCATCCCGTCTATTGGTTCGTAGGCTTTGTTCACACGGCATCTTACCATAATCCAGCAGTCACATATCAACTATGCTTAAGCCAATAGCAGAATGTTACAAGGCAAACAATTCTAGCTGTACTACTCCTAGCGATAGAAGCTACTTCTAGTGATGGAAAAAGTGCTTGTATAAAGCTATGAAAATCAATATTATATCTTACCAAAGGATTTGTAGTTATAGAGCACTTTGCCTTAAAAGCTTTCCATGTTTGTCTAATGATACTGCTAATTTCAGTGTGATTAATTATTTGCAAATTAGGAACTAGGACGCCCATGGTACAGTCCCCTGACCAGTTCCTGGGCAGCTGTTTCCCAGCCCATTGATCTCCACACAGCCACCATAACCCTTCTGGCAGATTGAAAAGGGATTGCCTGGGGAGGAAAGAGACAGACAGAAGGTGTCTTGTCCTGTTTGGTTTGCTAATGTTACCCATACATTTTCTTTTGGCTGAGGTGGCATCCAGATTGCAATGACACCTAACAGTGTCAAGATGTGTCCGACGATGATGATGGTGACTGTTCCACCCATGGTTTTACCCATTTTGCGGGCACCCAACGAGTTCCAGAATCTGTAATGACACAAGCATAACCTTGTCCCCAGGTTAGCAGTTGAAAAGGTCCTTCCCACATTCTTTTCCAAATTTTGAACTTTTACTTGTACATTTTGTGTTAACTCAAACAGACTTCCTGTCATTCCTTTTACATGTTTCTCCTTCTGCTAGACGGAAATAATTTAACACATATAAGGCTTTATTCAAACGTTCTTGGGGTGGTGTGGTAGCCTCTCCCCCTTTTTGTTTTTGCAATAAACACTTCAGGGAATGTTTCATTCGTTTAACAATAGCTTGTCCAGTTGGGGAATGTGGTATTCCAGTAACATGCGTCACTCCCCATTGAGCAAAAAATGGTTGGGTTGACTGGGCTACATAACAAGGACCATTATCGGTTTTAATTTGTAGGGGTATACCATGGGCTGCGAATGCAGCTCGCAAATGCTTTTGTACATGCCTAGTAGTTTCTCCTGTTTGTGCAGTGGCCCAAACTACTGCAGAATAGCAATCAATTGAAACATGAACATATTTAAATCTTCCAAAGTCAGCGACATGTGTCACATCCATCTGCCATAGTTGTAGCAAATGCAATCCTCGGGGACTTACTGTAATCGCGATTCCTGGGCCTATTTGTTGACAATCAGCACAAGTCTGTATAATAGCTCTAGCGTCACCTGCACTTAGATTAAATTGTCTCGCTAAAACTTTGGCAGATTGATGGAAAAAGGCATGAGAGGCTTGTGCTTGACCTAAACGGTCCGGGGCAGGTCCAGCCCATACTGCGGCAGTCAGCCGATCAGCTCTTGCATTTCCTTCCACCAATTCCCCTGGAAGGTTGGTATGGCTGCATATATGCATAACGTAATAAGGATGTCGTCTTTTCTGCAATAAAAACCAAAGCGTTCTAAATTGTTGATATAGCTGTTCCTGCTGTACCTGTCTGAGGATTGAACCTTCCAATCTTTGGAGTACTCCAGCTACATATAAAGAATCAGTAATTATATTCACAGGTTCTTCAGACCATAATTTAAAGGCTTCAATTGCTGCCTGTAGTTCTACCTTTTGAACTGATCCTGGCACGACAAGTACCCGTTCTTTCCATTCTCTGTGCTCTCGCCATACTATTGCTGCCTTGCCTGTTTTCCCACCACCATCCATAAATACTGTAGCATCTTGAACTGGATGTTGACTACACTTTGATTTTTCTTCTACTTCATGTTTGGTTTTTTTTGGGGTGGTTTTTTTTTTTTTTTTTAAAGGTAAACTTTTTGTGTGATGGATAATGAATCTAAATGTCACCCTCAAATTCCGCTAATGCAGTTTGGAAGGCAACAGAGTGCTGCAAAGCCCAAGTCAAATATTCTTGTTGTAATGGTATTAAAATCGTTTTCAGGTCCTTTGCCGATATATCAATAATTCTGTTGCGCCCTTTCATAATCAAATTTGCAAAACACTCTACTTTCATGGTGATGGTTTTTCTGTGCTACTGAGGTAAAAAGACCCACTCTAAAATTCTCAATGGGTCTGCTTTTGATTCTAGCTTTGTTATCCACTGTATTATAAGTGCATAGGGATGTTGCTCGTGATTGACTACTGCCAAAGTGATCCCTATCGAGGGGTCTATCCTAGAACTAAATGCTTGAGTTACCTTTTCAGAAATGTTTGCTACTGCTTCCCAGGCTTCCTTGGTCAATTGCCGAGGAGAGTTTAACCTGCTATCCCCTCGCAAGAGCTGAACCAAAGGCTCCATATCTTGGTTTGTGATCCCACAAATAAGTCGAATCCAGTTAACGTCTCCTACCAATTTTTGTACATCATTTAATGTTTTAATCTGAATTCTTAATTCAACCTTTTGGAGGGTCACCGACGTTGCAGTGATCATCCACCCCAAGTACCTCCAAGGCGCTTCAGCTTGTATCTTTTCTGGCGCCACTTGCAGCTCACTTTGTCTCAAAAGCTCAACGAGCTCCCCGATCATTTCTTCTGGAATTAATTGATCACCAGCCAACAATATGTCATCCATATAATGATAGATGAAATATTGAGGCCACCTTTTTCTGATTGGCTGTAAAGCCCAATTTACATAAATTTGACATATTGTGGGCGAATTTTTCATGCCTTGTGGCAATACTGTCCAATGATATCTTTGCATGGGTTGTGCCTTGTTTGTACTTGGGACTGAGAATGCAAAATGTTTGGCATCATCTTCATGCAGAGGGATTGTAAAAAAGCAATCTTTGAGATCTATAATCAAAAGCTTCCAATACTTCAGTATCATACAGGGAGATGGTAGCCCTGGTTGCAAGGCTCCCATGTCCACTATACCTTATTGACTTCTCACAAGTCATGTAATAGTCTCCATTTTCCACTTTTCTTTGGAATCACAAAAACAGGTGTGTTCCAAGGACTAGTGATTGGCACAATATGGCCTTTTTCGTCAATGACTCCAGGGAGAATAAAAAGTCCCTACTTTGTTGCTGAAGATCGGATTGTCCTAATAACAAAGCACTCAATCCATATCCTAATGGTCCATTTGCATTAGTCGGGACATCATAAACTGACATGTCCCATAAGGTAACTTCTACTGTTGTTTCCACGTCCATTCCGGTGCTCCCTCTGGTTCGGGCGCTGAGGCTTGCCAAGCAGCCTGGTGGTGCTTCCCCATTTGTGTCGTCGTGTGGGGTACCTTCGCGCTCGGTCTCCCATTTCCCAATTTCATACCATCCCGATGATACTTTGAACAACATTCTGAGGCTTGATGACCAAAGTTTTGACATCGACCACATGGTGCTCCTGCTGGGCCTATTCCTTGCTGAAAGGGTCCTTGTTGGAAGGATTTATGACCTGTCTCAATCTGCCTAGGTCCTTTCCTTGTGGCCTTGCACGGAGTCTAAAATGGCCTGTCTTTCCACAATTAAAACATTTTTTCTCCCCTTTTCCATTTATAAATGGCTTAATTGCTGCTGCAAAGGCACTTGCGTGTGTTTCTGCCTGATGTGTGGCAGAGTCTACTCTCTTGCAGGCTTCTACCATTTGTACTAACGTTGCTTCTTTTGGCAAAGTTAACAAAATTCTTTTACAATCTACATTGGCATTTTCTACCGCTAAATTCAACAACACTGCTAGTTTTGCCTCTTCATTGGTATACACTTTATTCAAAGCATCTCTCAGACGATCAACAAAAGACATATATGGTTCATCTCTCCCTTGTCTAATTTGAGTATAAGATGGTTGCCTCTTTCCCTCCTCAGGGACTGTTCGCAACGCATTCAACGCTAGTCGCCCAACTAATTGCAAGGCTTCTAAGGGCAGCCGAGCTTGCAATCTAACATCCACAAACGGTCCCTGGCCTGTCATTTGTTCCGTAGTAATGTTCTGGAGTGGATCGCCATCTTGACGCTCCAGGTTTCTCAGGGCTTCTTGCATACAGTTTATACCATCTGTCTGCCCACAATAACCTTTGGGTTGGTGTCAACAACATATCTATCATCTGCCGACAATCCCATGGTGTAAGAATCATTCCCGTGAATACGTTATCTAATAGAGCTTGCGTGAAAGGTGATTGCAAGCCATAATTTTGTACTGCCTTCCGCACTTCCTTAATCAAGTCCCAATGAAATGGGTCCCAGCGATTGGGCCCGTGAGGCTGTACACTAACAGGAAATGTCATCGGTAACTCTGTTTCCTTGTCTTTCATCGCTCCTAAAAAAACGTCTTTCCACCGCTCCCTAGGGTCGCCTTTCATTCTAGGCTCTTGCCTCCCTATAGTCTCTACAACAGGCTCTTCTTCTTCATTGCTGCTATCAGGCAACGGGGGCCGTAAAGGTGGCAGGGGCTCGGCTGAGGGCTTCAAAACTACGGCTTTCAATCGGTTAAGCCTGGGTGGTTTTGGGGGTGGTGAAGCCCGCCCCATCAATCTTTCACACGGGCACACAGGGGAACATTGAGTACATTGTTCTGGGCAGCTTTGTCCCGTCTTGTCCTCACCATATATCATCGTAGATCTGTTTCTCTGACTTATCTAATGCGGCCAGTTCACCCGGTGCATCTGGCACCTCAGGCGGTGCATTCGGAGTCGCTGAAGGTCCTGGACCCTCTGACTCGGTTAAGAAGGGATTGGTTGAAAGCAGTTTAACAGCCTCCTCCACATCAGCTGCAGCTTTTCTCTCTGCCTTTAAGGCTTTTTATGTGGTTAATATCAACTTCCACGCCGTCACTAACTCTGCGGCGGTTTTCTCAATATGCTCCCATAACATTTTTCCTATCTCCTCCCACGTCTCTGCCTTAAACGCCACAGACGGATCGGGGGGGTACCCTTTCTTTCGGCGCCAAATTAGAAGCCTTCTAAGTGTATATTCATCATATTTCAGTCCTCTGCCTTCTAAGTGTATATTCATCATATTTCAGTCCTCTCTTAGAGAGCATGTGCAGCAGGAGTCTGACTATCGCCCCTTCTTCATGCGATGTGTTCTGCCCCATGCCGCCCCTGTTGCTCACCTCACCTTGCTGGGTGCTTCTCCGTTGCAACGTATTCCTTTTTCTTTTTCCTTGCGTCAGTCCCGCTGACTGCAATTCTTCCAACCGGGCTTCTCCTGTGGCGTCCTCTGCGCTCGACCAGTGTTCAACGATGAGATCCCAGAGATCGTATCACGTCGGGGTCACCAGTTGCGGGAGAAGGATGGACTTCACAACTCTATGAGAGTTATATTCCGAAGCCATTTATTGTCTTGTCTGACTCCAATATATATCATAATTTTCGCTTAGTCACTGCGCACACACTCATGATTGGTTACAGCTTGTTACACACACTATTGCAATTGGCTATATACAAAATATCACACGCTGTCCATGCGCCTCTCACACAGTCAGGATTCGCTGCTTGCAGGTGTTCCTGTTTTCCTCGCTTCTTCTTAGTTGTTTATCACAGCTCCTTCTCCTCAAGGCCGAGCCATGCAGATATCGAGCTGTTTACCAGCTTCTCAGTGCCACAGCTCCTTCTCCTTAAGGTCGAGCCGTGCAGATCAACGCCACAGCTCCTTCTCCTTAAGGTCGAGCCATGCAGGGTGATCCCAACAGGCAGTCCCCATGTGCCGTAAGAAGGGCTGGCAGGGAAGACGACCGGCCTGGCTGAACAGGGAGATTTTGCTGGGACTCGGGGGAAAAGAGGGGAGTTTACCACCTCTGGAAGAAGGGGCAGGCAACTCACGAAGAGTACAAGGATCTCCTTAGGTCAAGCAGGGACAAAATTAGGAAGGCAAAAGCCCAGTTAGAGCTCAATCTGGCCACAGTTGTAAAGGATAATCAAAAATGCTTCTACAAATATATTAACAACAAAAAGAGAGGCAAGGAGAATCTCCATCCCTTACCGGATGTGGCGGGGAACATTGTCTCCAAGGATGAGGACAAGGTTGAGGTACTTAATGCCTTCTTGCCTCAGTCTTTAATAGCCAGTCCAGGTGTCCGCAGGGTATTCAGCAAAATAACCCCCCCATAATCCAGGAGGAAGCAGTTAAGGACCTGTTAAGCCACCTGGACACCCACAAGTTAATGTGGCCTGATGGGATCCACCCGAGAGTACTGAGAGAGCTGGCGGAGGAGCTTGCCAAGCCACTCTCCATCATTTATCAGCAGTCCTGGTTAACAGGGGAGGTCCCAGATGACTGGAGGCTTGCCAATGTGATGCCCATCTACAAGAAGGGCCGGAAGGAGGATCCCGGGAACTACAGGCCTGTCAGCCTGACCTCTGTACCAGGGAAGATCATGGAGCAGTTCATCTTGAGAGTGCTCACGGGGCATCTGCAGGACAACCAAGGGATCAGGCCCAGCCAGCATGGGTTCATGAAAGGCAGGTCCTGCTTGACCAACCTGATCTCCTTCTATGACCAGGTGACCCACCTAGTGGATGAGGGAAAGGCTGTGGATGTTGTCTCCCTGGACTTTAGTAAAGCCTTTGACAGCGTCTCCCCACAGCATTCTCCTGGAGAAACTGGGGGCTCATGGCTTAGACAGGTGTACTCTTCCCCGGGTAAAGAACTGGCTGGATGGCCGAGCCCAGAGAGTTGTGGTTAATGGCGTTAAATCCAGCTGACGGCCAGTCACAAGCGGTGTTCCCCAGGGCTCGGTTCTGGGACCGGTCTTGTTCAATATCTTTATTGATGATCTGGATGAGGGAATTGAGTGCTCCCTCAGTAAGTTTGCAGATGACACCAAGTTGGGCGGGAGTGTTGATCTGCTGGACGGTAGGAGGGCTCTGCAGAGGGATCTGGACAGGCTGGATCAACGGGCCGAGGTCAACTGTATGAGGTTTAATAAGGCCAAGTGCAGGGTCCTGCACTTCGGTCACAACAACCCCATACAACGCTACAGGCTTGGGGCGGAGTGGCTGGAGACCTGCCCGGAAGAAAGGGACCTGGGGGTGCTGGCTGACAGCTGGCTGAATATGAGCCGGCAGTGTGCCCAGGTGGCCAAGAAGGCCAACAGCATCCTGGCCTGTATCAGAAATAGTGTGGCCAGCAGGAGGAGGGAAGTGATTGTGCCCCTGTACTCAGCCCTGGTGAGGCCACACCTTGAATACTGTGTTCACTTTTGGGCCCCTCACTACAAGAAGGATGTTGAGGTGCTTGAGTGTGTCCAAAGAAGGGCAACAAAGCTGGTGAGGGGTCTGGAGCACAAGTCTGATGAGGAGTGTCTGAGGGAACTGGGGTTGTTTAGTCTGGAGAAGAGGAGGCTGAGGGGAGACCTTATCGCTCTCTACAACTACCTGAAAGGGGATTGTGGTGACGTGGGTGTTGGTCTCTTCTCCCAACTAACTAATGATAGGACGAGAGGAAATGAACTCAAGTTGTGCCAGGGGAGGTTTAGACTAGATATTAGGAAAAATTTCTTCACCGAGAGGGTGGTCAAGCATTGGAACAGGCTGCCCAGGGAGGTGGTGGAGTCACCATCTCTGGAAGTATTCAAAAAATGTGTGGATGTGGCGCTTCAGGACATGGTTTAGGGGACATGGTGGCGTTGGGTTAATGGTTGGATGCGGGAGAAGGATGGACTTCACAACTCTATGAGAGTTATATTCCGAAGCCGTTTATTGTCTTGTCTGACTCCAATATATATCATAATCTTTGTTTAGTCACTGCGCACACACTCATGATTGGTTACAGCTTGTTACACACACTATTGCAATTGGCTATATACAAAATATCACGTGCTGTCCACGCGCCTCTCACACAGTCAGGATTCGCTGCTTGCAGGTGTTCCTGTTTTCCTCGCTTCTTCTTAGTTGTTTATCACAGCTCCTTCTCCTCAAGGCCGAGCCGTGCAGATATCCAGCTGTTTAACAGCTTCTCAGTGCCACAGCTCCTTCTCCTTAAGGTTGAGCCGTGCAGATCAACACCACAGCTCCTTCTCCTTAAGGTCGAGCTGTGCAGGGTGATCCCAACAGTTGGACTTGATGATCTTGAAGGTGCTTTCCAACCTTAGTGATTCTGTGATTCTGTGAAATGGAATCTATACATGTAATAGTCATATGTAGCTACCGTAGCATAAAGTATTGAAAAATTTAATATTGTTAATATATCAATTATCTTTAAATTTACCATACAAAATTTGGATAGGGATATTTAAGTGCATTATCAGGATCTACAGGCCTGTCACTTTGACCTTGATGCAGGGGAGGTGTCATGGTTTAACCCCAGCCAGCAACTAAGCACCATGCAGCTGCTCGCTCACTCCCCCCTCCCTGGCGGGGATGAGGGAGAGAATAGGGAAGAAAGAAAAAAAAAAAAAAGCATGGGTTGAGATAAAGAGAGTTTAATAGGACAGAAATGTAAAGGGAAAATAAATGATAAAAGGTTGCACAAAATAAGTGATGCACAATGCAATTGCTCACCACCTGTCTACTGATGCCCAGCCACTTCCTGAACAGTGGCCCTCCCCCAGCCAACCCCCCAGTATATATACTGACCATGACGTCGTATGGTATGGAATGTCCCGTTGGCCAGTTTGGGTCAGCTGTCCTGGCTGTGTCCCCTCCCAGCTTCCCGTGCACCCCCTACCTTCTCGCTGGCAGGCCAGCATGAGAAGCTGAACAGTCCTTGACTGCTTAGCAACAACCCAAAACATCAGTACGTTATCAACATATTTTCATCCCAAATCCAAAACATAGCAGTATACCAGCTACTAGGAAGAAAATTAACTCTATCCCAGCTGAAACCAGGACAGTATCCCCCCCTTATTCTATACTTTCTACATCATGCCCAGGTCCTCCACTTTACAATACATTCTAATTAATCACTACCACTTTCCTTGCCTTTTGGTATATACACACAGATATCACTGCCTTAGTTTATGTGCCATCCCTCTAAAATGTCCGTTGAGTTTATTTAGTCCATGACTTTGTGGTCCATCTGTCAAAAAAGTCTCTCGGGGCGGGAGAGATGGTGTGTGGTGTTGGATTGTTGCATGCTGAAGCCAATTCTAGTTCCATCACCGCTTCTCTTTGTTCATTCTTCATTAATCTGTGTGATTCTTACTATAATACAGTTAATATAGCATATAACGACCATAGTAATGATGACATACAGTATTATATAGCAATTAACATCATATAATTCAAATCATTGACTATTTTCACCCAAAATCAAATCTCCTTGAGGTACACATCGGACTTGCCCATCCTCCCGCATCACCCACCAAGTACACCCAGGTCCTTGAGCAAAAGCAGTCCCACAAATTGGTTTGCCCTTGCCCAAAGCAGGAATAACCCAGACTGTCTTCCCCAGCATATTTTTTACATGCAACACAGTGACTTTATCCCCTTCTACAGTATGTAAGAGTTTCAATTGGGCAGGGCCAGCTCAGCATACAGATCCTCTAGTGTTGACTATCCAGGTGGCTTTTGCTAAACGTGTATCCCAATGAATTTTCCACCACCTGTTGCTTCCAGTGTAGTCTTTAACAGTCCATTCTATCATTCGATTTTCCCAGAGGCTGCTGCATGATACGGGATGTGACATACCCACTCAGTGCCATGCTCTTTGTCCCAGGTGTCTATCAGGTTGTTTCAAAAATGAGTCCCATTGTCCGACTCATTTATTTCTGGGACTGCCATGTCGCCATAAGACTTGCTTTTCAAGGCCCAGGATAGTGTTCCAGGCAGTGGCATGGGGCACGAGATATGTTTCCAGCCATCTGGTGGTTGCTTCCACCACTGTAAGCACATAGCGCTTGCCATGGCAGTTTTGTGGGAGTGTGATATAATCAATCTGCCAGACCTCCCCGTATTTATATTTCAGCTATTGTTCTCCATACCAAAGAGGGTATAACTGCTTGGCTGGCTTGAATGCAGTGCATGTTCCACATTCATGGATAACCGGTGCAATAGTGTCCATGGTCAAGTCCACACATTGATCACAAGCCCATCTATATGTTGCATCTCTTCATAGAATCATAGAATAGTTTGGGTTGGAAGGGACCTTTTAAGGTCATCTAGTCCAACTCCCCTGCAATGAGCAGGGACATCTTACACTAGACCAGGTTGCTCAGAGCCCCGTCCCACCTGACCTTGAATGTTTCCAGGGATGGAGCATCTACCACCTCTCTGGGCAACCTGTTCCAGTGTTTCACCACCCTCACTGTGAAAAATTTCTTCCTTATGTCTAGTCTAAATCTGCCCTCTTTTAGTTTGAAACTATTACCCCTTGTCCTATTTCAACAGGCCCTGCTAAAAAGTCTGTCCCCATCTTTCTTATAAGCCCCCTTTAAGTACTCAAAGGCTGCAATAAGGTCTCCCTGGAGCTTTCTCTTCTGCAGGCTGACCAACCCCAACTCTCTCAGCCTTTCTTCATAGGAGAGGTATTCCATCCCTCTGATCATTTTTGTGGCCCTCCTCTGGACCCTCTCCAACAGGTCCATGTCTTTCCTGTGCTGAGGGCAACGGAGGTGGACACAGTACTCCAGGTGGGGTCTCATCAGAGCGGAGTAGAGGGGCAGAATCACCTCCCTCGACCTCCTGGCCACACTTCTTTGGATGCAGCCCAGGATACAGTTGGCCTTCTCGGCTATGAGCACATGTTGCGAGCTCATGTCCAGCTTTTCATCCACCAGTACCCCCAAGTCCTTCTTGGCAGGGCTGCTCTCAATCCCTTCATTCCCCAGCCTGTATTGATACCAGGGGTTGCCCTGACCCAGGTGCAGGACCCTGCACTTGGCCTTGTTGAACCTCATGACATTCACACAGGCCCATTCCTTGAGCTTGTCCAGGTCCCTCTGGATGGCATCCCGTCCCTCAGCCATGTCAACCGCACCACTCGGCTTGGTGTCGCCTGCAAACTTGCTGAGGGTGCACTCGATCCCACTGTCTATGTCATTGATGAAGATATTAAAGAGTACTTGTCCCAACACAGACCCCTGAGGGACACCGTTCGTCACCGATCTCCATCTGGACATTAAGCCCGTTGACCACTACCCTCTGGATGCGACCATCCAACCAATTCCTCATCCACCCAACAGGCCACCCGTCAAATCCATATCTCTCCAATTTAGAGAGAAGGATGTTGTGGGGGACCATGCCAAAGGCCTTTACAGAAGTCCAGAGAGGCGACATCGGTAGCTCTTCCCTTGTCCATTGATGTAGTCATTCCATCATAGAAGGCCACTAGGTTGGTCAGGCAGGACTTGCCCTTGGTGAAGCCATGCTGGCTGTCTCGAGTCACCTCCCTGTCCTCCATGTGCCTTAGCATAGCTTCTAGGAGGATCTGTTCCATGATCTTTGCAGGCACAGAGGTCATGCTAATAGGTTAGTAGTTCCCAGGGTCCTCCTTGCTACCTTTTTAAAAAATGGGTGCAATGTTTCCCTTTTTCCAGTCACCAGCAGGGACTTCACCTGACTGGCAGGACTTTTCAAATATCATGGAGAGTGGCTTCCTTGATGGCCTGGGGTGTCATGGGCCCACTGATCTATAAATAGTTCTCCCTTATGTTCCCAGTCCAGATCCACCTGAGCCACTTCAATCTTAGCAGCCTGATCCACCTGATGGTTGTTTTGATGTTCTTCAGTGGCCCAACTCTTGGATACATGGGCATCTATGTGGCATACTTTTACAACCAGATTCTCTAGCTGGGCAGCAGTATCTTGCCACAATGTGCCAGCCCAGATGGGTTTGCCTCTGCGCTGCCAGTTGCTCTGCTTCCATTGCTGTAACCACCCCCACAGGGCGTTTGCAACCATCCATGAGATAGAGCGCTGGCCACTTTTCTCGTTCAGCAATGTCTAAAGCCAGCTGGATGGCTTTCTCCTTTGGAAATTGGCTTGATTCACCTTGTCCTTCAGCAGTTTCCAGGACTCGTCGTATAGGACTCTATACAGCAGCCTTCCAACTCCTATGCTTTCCCACAATGCAACAGGATGCATCAGTGAATAGGGTATATTGCTTTTAATTTTCTGGTAGTTTATTATATGGTGGGGCCTCTTCAGCATGTGTCACCTTCTCCTCTGGTGATATTTCAAAATCTTTGCCTTCTGGCCTGTCCATGATCACTTCTAGGATTCCTGGGTGACTGGGGTTTCCTATTTAAGTCCGCTGTGTGATAAGTACAACCCACTTTCTCCACATAGCATCAGTGGTATGATGTGTAGAGGGGACCCTCCCGTTGAACATCCAGCCCAGCACCGGCAGTCGGGGTGCCAGGAAGAGCTGTGTTTCAGTACCAACCACTTCTGAGGCAGCTCGAACTCCTTCATATGCTGTCAATATCTCTTTTTTCAGTTGGAGTATAGCAGGACTCAGATCCTCTGTATCCCCACCTTCAAAACCCTAAGGGTCGACCTTGGGTCTCCCCTGGAGCTTTCTGCCAGAGATTCCTGGTAGTACCGTTCTCCCTGGCTGCAGTGTAGAGCACATTTTTAACATCTTGTCCTGCCCGGACTGGCCCAAGGGCTACTGCATGAACTATTTCCTGTTTAGTTTGTTCAAAGGCTTGTCGTTGCTCAGGGCCCCATTTCAAATCGTTCTTCTTCTGGGTCACTTGATAGAGAGGGCTTACAATCAGACTGTAATTTGGAACACGCATTCTCCAAAAACCCACGACACCTGAGAAAGCTTGTGTTTCTTTTTTGCTAGTTGGTGGGGACATAGCTGTTATTTTGTTGATCACATCCATTGGCATCTGACGACATCCATCTTGCCATTTTATTCCTAAGATCTGGATCTCCTGTGCAGGTCCTTTGACTTTACTTTGTTTTATGGAAAAACTGTGTTGCCCCAGACCATGATGTCATCAATGTTTTGCAGGTGTTCCGGAAATTCACCCTGTTCCAGTGCAGTCTGGATCAGTCCGTGGCAAATGGTAGGGCTGTGTTTCCACCCCTGGGGCACTCAGTTCCAGGCATACTGGACACCCCTCCAAGTGAAAGCAAACTGTGGCCTGCACTCTGCTGCCAAGGGGATTAAGAAAAACGCATTAGCAATATCAGTGGTGGCGTACCACGTGGCTGCCTTTGACTCCAGTTCATATTGAAGTTCTAGTATATCTGGCACAGCAGCACTCAGCAGCATCATAATTTCATTCAGGCCACAATAGTCTACTGTCAGTCTCCACTCTCTGTTAGACTTTTGCAGTGGCCGTATGGGACTGTTAAAGGGTGAGTAATTCTTGGTGATCACTCCTTGGCTCACCAGCTGACAAATCAGCTTATGGATGGGGATCAGGGAATCTCAGGTGGTGCGTTATCACAGTCAATGCACTGTTGTGGTAGCGATCGGCACCTGTTGTTCTTTGACCCTCAGCAACCCCACCACAGAAGGGTCCTCTGAGAGACCAGGCAAGGTGGACAGCTGTTTAATTTCTTCCGTCTCCAAGGCAGCTGTACCAAAAGCCCACCAGTACCCTTTTGGGTCCTTGAAATACCCTCTCCTGAGGTAGTCTATACTCAGGATGCACAGAGCCTCTGGGCCAGTCACAATAGTCGCAATGAGGTGCTTTTGCCACTCATTCTGATACATTTATGTACTTTCTGGAAGTTTATTGATTACATGATTAGTTTAACTTTTCAAGATTTCTTTAGCCTAATAACTGTGTGATTATGTTTAACAACTTGCTTACTCTCATAGTCTTTAGGCTATACTCGCCTCAAGGCTAAGATTTCAGCTATGTGTAAATAATTAATCACAAGGAAAGCGTGCGTGTAGAACCAAGAGGCCTCATGAAACTAAAACAAAGAAGAGTTAAGAGCAAGGACTGAGAGATTAATGAGTACAGAGAAGATATCTTAACCTTGAGAATAGAAACATCCTAGCAGGAGTGCTCAAACAAGGATGATAAGAAAGAATGGCTTGGCTGTACAACAGAAGGGGCAAACATCCAAGGAGAAGAAATTATCCTCAGGAGACCCGTGACCATAAAAAGGAAAAAGGAGTAGGGGGCTAACTCCCCAAATGACCACCTGTCCTGGTTTCAGCCAGGATAGAGCTGGTTTTCTTCACAGAAGCCAGTGTGAGACTGTGTTTTGGATTTGGGATGAGAAACTGTTGATAATGTGCTGATGTTTTGGGTTGCTGCTGAGCAGTCAAGGACAGTCCAGCTTCTCGTGCTGGCCTGCCAGCGAGCAGGCTGGGGGCGCACGAGAAGCTGGGAGGGAGCACAGCCGGGACAGCTGACCCAGACTGGCCAAAGAGATATTCCCTACCATATGACGTCATGCCCAGTACATAAACTGGAGTTGGCCGGGGGGCGGAAATCGCTGCTCGGGGACGGGCTGCCGATCGCCGGGTGGTGAGCAATCTCTGTATTGGGCATCACTTGTTCTTGTACATTCCTTTGTTGGTATTATCATTGTTGTTTCCTTCTTTCTTTCTGTCCTATTAAACCATGTTTATCTCAACCCACAAGGGTTTTTTCCTAATTCTCTCCCCCACCCTACTGTGGGAGGGGGAGTGAGCGAGCAGCTGCGTGGTGCTTAGTTGCCGGCTGGGGCTAAACCACGACACCACCGACGACCACCTGAGACCCTCGCACATGCGTAGTGTAGTTTTGCAATGCCAGCATTACATAAATGTAGTAGATAGGCAGGGAGGCAGAGATTTCTTGGAAAATGTAATGAATATGTATGGCTTGTTACAATAAAAGAAGTGCTTATGAAACTCAAGACAGACACATTTGGCAGAATTATCCCCTGTGTCTTCAGTGCTGCAATAAAGAATACCTGCCTTCTAAAACTTCAAACTAAGTGTTAGAGGGTTTTCTTGCCGGCTTTTTCGGTAACAGTTCCCAGTCAGGCTCACTTTGGCCTCCAATAGTGTCAGCTGTTGTGATTCCCCTGTCACTCCAGAAATACAGATGGGTTCTGCCCCTTTATAGCTTGATGGCGTTAGAGTACACTGTGCACCGGTGTCCACTAGAGCCTTATATTCCTGTGGGTCTGATGTGCCAGGCCATCTAATCCACACAGTCCAATAAACTCGGTTGTCCCTCTCCTCCGCCTGGCTGGAGGCAGGGCCCCTCTAGTTCTGGTCATAGTACCCGTTACTCACTTCTTCTGAATACAAATCAGAAGTCTCTTCATTCAGATTGGAAGTCAGACCAGCCCTTCTCCTCTGTCTTGGAAACTGCTCACTGGAAACTGGAGCAGCAGTTTTCCTGGAAGAACTGCGTTTTCTGATCGTTTCTCCTTGCAACTCACATACCCGTTCCTCTAGAGTCGAGGTAGGTTTTCCATCCCACTTCCTCATGTCTTCTCCATGGTCACACAAGTAAAACCACAGTGGCCCGTGGTGTGTACCTACTATATCCTCTCTCTTGAGCAAAGGAACATTTACTCCTAATAGCTGAGATACTGGGCCGTACAGGTGGGGAGTTGCGGGAGAAGGATGGACTTAACAACTCTATGAGAGTTATATTCCGAAGCCATTTATTGTCTTGTCTGACTCCAATATATATCATAATTTTCGCTTAGTCACTGCGCACACACTCATGATTGGTTACAGCTTGTCCATGCGCCCCTCACACAGTCAGGATTGCTGCTTGCAGGTGTCCCTGTTTTCCTCGCTTCCTCTTAGTTGTTTACCACAGCTCCTTCTCCTCAAGGCCGAGCCATGCAGATATCCAGCTGTTTACCAGCTTCTCAATGCCACAGCTCCTTCTCCTTAAGGTCGAGCCGTGCAGGGTGATCCCAACATCTCCCCCTTTTTGTTTATCTATAAACAAAACCTGATGGATCATTCGCAACCCAAGGACTGTGAGGAAGATGGACCATCTGTACATTCTTGTATCGTCCTGTGCCGCGAACTCAGCCCAGCAGTCGGTAGGTGCCAGCTTTACGTGGGCGTCCCCACGGAGGCAACGGTGGCCTTGCCGTACACCTGTCCACTGCCCTTCGGGAAATCCCGGTATTTATACATTTGCCAAGGAACGAGTTTCGACACACGTGGCCAGCGAGTGTCGGAACACGCCTCGGTTGTCACCTTTTAACACAGGGAGCCTATGGCGCATGCGCCCGCTGGCCAGACGTGCTGCACGCGCCACAGCCATCCCGTCTATTGGTTCGTAGGCTTTGTTCACACGGCATCTTACCATAATCCAGCAGTCACATATCGACTATGCTTAAATTAATAGCAGAATGTTACAAGGCAAACAATTCTAGCTGTACTACTCCTAGCGATAGAAGCTACTTCTAGTGATGGAAAAAGTGCTTGTATAAAGCTATGAAAACCAATATTATATCTTACCAAAGGATTTGTAGTTATAGAGCACTTTGCCTTAAAAGCTCTCCATGTTTGTCTAATGATACTGCTAATTTCAGTGTGATTAATTATTTGCAAATTAGGAACTAGGACGCCCATGGTACAGTCCCCTGACCAGTTCCCGGGCAGCTGTTTCCCAGCCCATTGATCTCCACACAGCCACCATAACCCTTCTGGCAGATTGAAAAGGGATTGCCTGGGGAGGAAAGAGACAGACAGATGGTGTCCTGTCCTGTTTGATTTGCTAATGTTACCCATACATTTTCTTTTGGCTGAGGTGGCATCCAGATTGCGATGACACCTGATAGTGTCAAGATGTGTCTGACGACAACAATGGTGACTGTTCCACCCATGGTTTTACCCATTTTGCGGGTACCCAACGAGTTCCAGAATCTGTAATGACACAAGCATAACCTTGTCCCCAGGTTAGCAGTTGAAAAGGTCCTTCCCACATATTCTTTTCCAAATTTTTAACTTTTACTTGCACATTTTGTGTTAACTCAAACAGACTTCCGGTCATTCCTTTTACATGTTTTATTATGGGAGGTACTGTTTCTCCTTCTGCTAGACGGAAATAATTTAACACATATAAGGCTTTATTCAAACGTTCTTGGGGTGGTGTGGTAGCCTCTCCCCCTTTTTGTTTTTGCAATAAACACTTCAGGGAACGATTCATTCGTTCAACAATAGCTTGTCCAGTTGGGGGATGCGGTATTCCAGTAACATGCGTCACTCCCCATTGAGCAAAAAATGGTTGGGTTGACTGGGCTACATAACAAGGACCATTATCGGTTTTAATTTGTAGGGGTATACCATGGGCTGCGAATGCAGCTCGCAAATGCTTTTGTACATGCCTACTAGTTTCTCCTGTTTGTGCAGTGGCCCAAACTACTGCAGAATAGCAATCAATTGAAACATGAACATATTTAAATCTTCCAAAGTCAGCGACATGTGTCACATCCATCTGCCATAGTTGTAGCGAATGCAATCCTCGGGGACTTACTGTAATCGCGATTCCTGGGCCTATTTGTTGACAATCAGCACAAGTCTGTATAATAGCTCTAGCGTCACCTGCACTTAGATTAAATTGTCTCGCTAAAACTTTGGCAGATTGATGGAAAAAGGCATGAGAGGCTTGTGCTTGACCTAAACGGTCCGGGGCAGGTCCAGCCCATACTGCGGCAGTCAGCCGATCAGCTCTTGCATTTCCTTCCACCAATTCCCCTGGAAGGTTGGTATGGCTGCGTATATGCATAACGTAATAAGGATGTCATCTTTTCTGCAATAAAAACCAAAGCGTTCTAAATTGTTGATATAGCTGTTCCTGTTGTACTTGTCTGAGGATTGAACCTTCCAATCTTTGGAGTACTCCAGCTACATATAAAGAATCAGTAATTATATTCACAGGTTCTTCAGACCATAATTTAAAGGCTTCAATTGCTGCCTGTAGTTCTACCTTTTGAACTGATCCTGGCACGACAAGTACCTGTTCTTTCCATTCTCCGTGCTCTCGCCATACTATTGCTGCCTTGCCTCTTTTCCCACCACCATCCATAAATACTGTAGCACCTTGAACTGGATGTTGACTACACTTTGATTTTTCTCCTACTTCATGGTTTTTAAAAAAGGTAAACATTTTGTGTGATGGATAATGAATCTGAATGTCACCTTCAAATCCTGCTAATGCAGTTTGGAAGGGAACAGAGTGCTGCAAAGCCCAAGTCAAATATTCTTGTTGTAATGGTATTAAAATCGTTTTTGGGTCCTTTGCTGATATATCAATAATTCTGTTGCACCCTTTCATAATCAATTTTGCAAAACACTCTGCTTTTGTGGTGATGGTTTTTCTGTGCTGCTGAGGCAAAAAGACCCACTCTAAAATTCTCAATGGGTCCGTTTTTGATTCTAGCTTTGTTATCCACTGTATTATAAGCGCATAGGGATGTCGCTCGTGATTGCTTACTGCCAAAGTGATCCCCTATTGAGGGGTCTATCCTAGAACTAAATGTTTGAGTTAGTTACCTTTTCAGAAATGTTTGCTACTGCTTCCCGGGCTTCCTTGGTCAATTGTCGAGGAGAGTTTAACCTGCTATCCCCTCGCAAGAGCTGAACCAAGGGCTCCATATCTTGATTTGTGATCCCACAAATAGGTCGAATCCAATTAACGTCTCCTACCAATTTTTGTACATCATTTAATGTTTTAATCTGAATTCTTAATTCAACCTTCTGGGGGGTCACCGACGTTTCAGTGATCATCCACCCCAAGTACCTCCAAGGCGCTTCAGCTTGTATCTTTTCTGGCGCCACTTGCAGCCCACTTTGTCTCAAAAGCTCAACGAGCTCCCCGATCATTTCTTCTGGAATTAATTGATCACCGGCCAACAGTATGTCATCCATATAATGATAGATGAAATATTGAGGCCACCTTTTTCTGATTGGCTGTAAAGCCCAATTTACATAAATTTGACACATTGTGGGCGAATTTTTCATGCCTTGTGGCAATACTGTCCAATGATATCTTTGCATGGGTTGTGCCTTGTTTGTACTTGGGACTGAGAATGCAAAATGTTTGGCATCGTCTTTATGCAGAGGGATTGTAAAAAAGCAATCTTTGAGATCTATAATCAAAAGCTTCCAATACTTCGGTATCATACAGGGAGATGGTAGCCCTGGTTGCAAAGCTCCCATGTCCACTATAACCTTATTGACTTCTCGCAAGTCATGTAATAATCTCCATTTTCCACTTTTCTTTGGAATCACAAAAACAGGTGTGTTCCAAGGACTAGTGGTTGGCACAATATGGCCTTTTTCTAGCTGTTCTTTTACCAAATCTTCCAGGTGGGCGACCTTTTCTGCGGTCAGCGGCCATTGATTTACCCACACTGGATCATCGGTTTTCCATTCCAGTTTGAGCACAGGTCGCGTTTCAATGGCCGCTACCGAAAACCCTGCGGATCGCTAGAGAGTGATACATTCATTTGACTCAGTACATCCTGCCCAAGCAAACTTAATGGTAATGCGGCTACATAGGGTCATACTGAACACACTAGCCCGTCTGGATTTTCACAGGTTAGAGTTGTTACGCTCTGTTGTGTTGCAGAAAACCCACCGACCCCTACAAGTCCGTGAGCTGGAGACTGAGCCAGCCAGCCTGGTGGCCACTCTCGCTGACTGATTATGGTCACATCAGCTCCTGTATCCACTAACATATCGATGGTCCATTGTCGCGGTCACACGGTGGGGTCAGGATGCCTAAACTTCATTTTCAAAGTTGGTTTTCTTCTGATCCTAATGGTCCATTCGCGTTAGTCGGGACATCATAAACCGACATGTCCCATAAGGTAACTTCTACTGTTGTTTCCATGTCCATTCTGGCGCTCCCTCTGGTTTGGGCGCTGAGGCTTGCCAAGCAGCCTGGTGGTGCTTCCCCATTTGTGTCGTCGTGCGGGGTGCCTTCATGCTCGGTCGCCCGTTTCCCAATTTCATACCATCCCAATGATACTTTGAACAACATTCTGAGGCTTGGTGACCAAATTTTTGACATCGACCACATGGTGCTCCTGCTGGGCCTATTCCTTGCTGAAAGGGTCCTTGTTGGAAGGATTTATGACCTGTCTCAATCTGCCTAGGTCCTTTCCTTGTGGCCTTGCGCTGAGCTCTAAAATGGCCTGTCTTTCCACAATTAAAACATTTTTTCCCCCCATTTCCATTTATAAATGGCTTAATTGCTGCTGCAAAGGCACTTGCGAGTGTCTCTGCCTGATGTGTGGCAGAGTCTACTCTGTTGCAGGCTTCTACCATTTGTACTAACGTTGCTTCTTTTGGCAAAGCTAACAAAATTCTTTTACAATCTACATTGGCATTTTCTACCGCTAAATTCAACAACACTGCTAATTTTGCGTCTTCATTGGTATACACCTTATTCAAAGCATCTCTCAGATGATCAACAAAAGACATATATGGTTCATCTCTCCCTTGTCTAATTTGAGTATAAGATGGTTGCCTCTTTCCCTCCTCAGGGACTGTTCGCAACGCATTCAACGCTAGTCGCCCAACTAATTGCAAGGCTTCTAAAGGCAGCCGAGCTTGCAATCTAACATCCACAAACGGTCCCTGGCCTGTCATTTATTCCATAGTAATGTTCTGAAGCGGATCGCCGTCTTGATGCTCCAGGTTTCTCAGGGCTTCTTGCATACAGAGTTTATACCATCTGTCTGCCCACAATAACCTTTGAGTTGGTGTCAACAACATATCTATCATCTGCCAACAATCCCATGGTGTAAGAACCATTCCCGTGAATACGTTATCTAATAGAGCTTGCGTGAAAGGTGATTGCAAGCCATAATTTTGTACTGCCTTCCGCACTTCCTTAATCAAGTCCCAATGAAATGGGTCCCAGCGATTGGGCCCGTGAGGCTGTACATTAACGGGAAATGCCATCGGTAACTCTGTTTCCTTGTCTTTCATTGCTCCTAAAAAAAGGTCTTTCCACCGCTCTCTAGGGTCGCCTTTCGTTCTAGGCTCTTGCCTCCCTATAGTCTCTACAACAGGCTCTTCTCCTTCGTTGCTGCTATCAGGCAACGGGGGCCGTAAAGGTGGCAGGGGCTCGGCTGAGGGCTTCAAAACTACGGCTTTCAATCGGTTAAGCCTGGGTGGTTTTGGGGGTGGTGAAGCCCGGCCATCAATCTTTCACACGAGCACACAGGGGAGCATTGAGTACGTTGTTCTGGGCAGCTTTGTCCCGTCTTTTCCTCACCATATATCATCGTAGATCTGTTTCTCTGACTTATCTGATGCAGCCGGTTCACCCTCAGGAGGTGCATTCGGAGTCGCTGAAGGTCCTGGACCCTCTGACTCGGTTAAGAAGGGATTGGTTGAAGGTGGTTTAACAGCCTCCTCCATATCAGCTGCAGCTTTTCTCTCTGCCTTCAAGGCTTTTAATGTGGTTAATATCAACTTCCACGCCGTCACTAACTCTGCGGCGGTTTTCTCAATATGTTCCCATAACATTTTTCCTATCTCCTCCCACGTCTCTGCCTTAAACGCCACAGACGGATCGGGGGGGTACCCTTTCTTTCAGCTCCAAATTAGAAGCCTTCTAAGTGTATATTCATCATATTTCAGTCCTCTCTTAGAGAGCATATGCAGCAGGAGTCTGACTATCGCCCCTTCTTCATGCGATGTGTTCTGCCCCATGCCGCCCCGGTTGCTCACCTCACCTCGCTGGGTGCTTCTCCGTTGCAACGTGTTCCTTTTTCTTTTTCCTTGCGTCAGTCCCGCTGACTGCAATTCTTCCAACCGGGCTTCTCCTGTGGCGTCCTCTGCGCTCGACCAGTGTTCAACGATGAGATCCCAGAGATCGTATCACGTCGGGGTCACCAGTTGCGGGAGAAGGATGGACTTCACAACTCTATGAGAGTTATATTCCGAAGCCGTTTATTGTCTTGTCTGACTCCAATATATATCATAATTTTTGCTTAGTCACTGCGCACACACTCATGATTGGTTATAGCTTGTTACACACACTATTGCAATTGGCTATATACAAAATATCACGCGCTGTCCATGCGCCTCACACAGTCAGGATTCGCTGCTTGCAGGTGTTCCTGTTTTCCTTGCTTCTTCTTATTTGTTTACCACAGCTCCTTCTCCTCAAGGCCGAGCCGTGCAGATATCCAGCTGTTTACCAGCTTCTCAATGCCACAGCTCCTTCTCCTTAAGGTTGAGCCATGCAGGGTGATCCCAACAGGGAGTAGGATCTATTCTCCTTGAGTTGCTGAACCAGTTCCTCCACAGCTGAGGGAGGAGGGGAGGTGTCCTTCTTATTGCTGCAGTTGGCCAGCCAATTCATCCACCGTTTGTCCCTCTCTGTCTTTCCAGGTCATTATTGCCGATGAGTTGGCATACAATGATGGTGGGCTCCGTACAAACTTCCACCACATGGGTCACGTGCAATTGACTTTTTCTGGATCTTTGGATAACTACTTGTTGTTCAGGTCATCATAAATCACCTCCAGCACAGCTAATTCCCTTAGGTCATGGAGCACAAACTTTTTATTATGTCCCCTTCAGGAGCTGAAAGATAACCATCTGGGTTAACTATGCCAGAATACACCCTTGGTTACTCATTATGAGATTAGCTATGACCCAATAATTGGACAATTGTTTCTTTAAAAAAGAAAGCGATAATAATCTGAAATGCAGAATAAAATGTCTGTTTGTGTGATGATGGGGTAATTATTCTACTCTATGGATAATTCCAAGTTCCCTAATCTACTAAGTAGCCTACCTTTTAATATATTTGCCACAGTTGGTAGCTAGCCCATAAAATTCTGTTCAGTTGAGCAATCAGCTTTCCACCTGAATATGACATGCTCATGAAATAATTAGAAACAAACAGGTTCCTACTCTTCAACTGAGATGATTGTTTTAAAACCTGTGACTATTATACTGTCTATAGCACTATAGATTCTCCAGTTCAAAGACCACTATGTATGTATCCTTGTTCCAGTATAAGAGGTTTGTGGGTTTTTTGGTTTTTTTAATGAAAGAATTAAACTGTTTCCTAAATGACAAAAACCACATTGAAAAAAGACACTCCATCTGCTGAAGTAAATGTTTTTATAGAGGGTTACAGAATTGCAAATAAATTTAGCTCAACTGACAGTGCAGGAAACTGGACAAAATAAAAAAAGATGCTGTTATTTCAAAGGCATTATTTAAGCAGTCCTTCCTACTGGGTGATCTCTACCTGTTGCTCTTTAGGTCATTGCTAAAATGATTATTCTTATTTTGTAGCTAATAACTTGTGCAAGCCAATTAAGTCATCATTTTTTGCCCACACCAAGATGTTATTTCCCAGTGTTTTCAAAATGCTATGCATGTTCTCCACTGTATGTCAATGATTTGTTTGAAATTGCAGCCAGTATGCTGATATTCCACTAGTAATCCTCAGTTGTCAGCTCATCTGGAAGAGAACCATTCTGCAGTTCACTTGCCTATCTTATCTTAATCATTCCTAGGTTGCCTTAGAATTTGCATAAAGGCTTCTTTTTCCAAACTCGAGATCTCTCCCTTTCCTCAAAGTACGGTCAGAGGCACAAAAAGCAAATCCAATCTCCTTTTACTAAAGAGTTTGAATTTGGCTCCTGCTCTGACAGTAGCGCTCTCCTTGCCCACATGCCCTTTCCTATGCAGTGGCCCTGACTTGTCATGCCACTTAGAGCTTGCCAATGTGCAGGTCTTGTCAGCTAAGAAGTTCCTTGATTGTTCCTTTTCCAGGGATATTGTACTAAACTCTACAGTCTCTGGAGTAGCACCCTGTCATGTTTAATTAAAAGAGGGAATTGTTACAAAAAAAGATTATAACTGAGTTGAAATAAAAATACAGTATACCATGTTTTGGTCTTTTGATGTATAAAACACCTGAAGTTTAAAGTAATCATATCTTACTTGCATAGGTATGTTTTCCTTCTGGGTGAATGTTGTCTTTCCTAATCTTGATTTATTTTTCAACATTATTTTTCAAATAGTGCAAATAAAAAAAGATTTAAGTGGAATGGCTTTTGTATCGTATTAGTAAAGTATGTAAAGATCTGATCTAAAAATGTAATTTCCCAACTCAATTACAGAAGAAGATAAGCATGTAGTAATGCTGAGTACTTTGTTTACTAACTTGTTAAAATTTTTTTTCCATTCAGATACCTCAAGAGACATATGCATCTGACCAGTCTCAGTCTCTACTGCAGTGAGTATAATACATCACGCAGAAATTTCAGTCAGGAATACTGTAATTAAACCATTCCCTTATACCTCCATTTGTATGTTATTTTATTCCCAGTGTTCTATTGTGAAGCAGTTTTCTTGTTTGCTTAGTGAAAAATGTATATTTATGTCAGAGGTAATTCTGTGTTCAATATGGGTCAAACTGTACCTGTATTTGTTTTTATCGATGATATTACCTTTAATGGTATTAAGGACGTAAGCAACAGGAATGACCATAAACGACTCAGGGAAAACCATTAGACAAATAAACAAAAATTTGTTTTAAAAAAATAATTATTAGACCTTTTGTTCTTAGAAACAATGGAAGGATTTCAGTAAAAGATGGATTTATGAGAGAAATACAGAAATAAGTAATAAAAAATAGGAAGGGGCATTTTTTTAACTTGGAGAATGAATGTAGAAACATAGCTAGCTCAACTTAGGAAATCTGGAAGTCCTAGATATTGTGTATCCTTGTAAATTGGAGAAGTATGCCTCTAAAATAGAATCATAGTATCGTTTAGGTTGGAAAAGACCTTTAAGATCATCAAGTCCAACCGTTAATAACTGCAGTTGTTTCCACAAATAATTGTAAGTACAAAACTGCATAAATAAATTCAAACTACTTTAGAAATTTTCTTAAGTTGAGCAGATTACAGTTCTTTCTGAATAAGAACTTTTTATTGTATTATTAAATCCTAGGGGTTGGATAAACTGTGCATTGCTTACTGAAAATATTTCTAAGCCTGTTTTTTCACTAAATACTGCAGTAGAGGGACAGCAAAATAATTCTCTAGGTATATTGTATTTTGTACAAAACTGAAAGTTGCTCTAGCTGTGGCAAAATCATTTGAGAAGCTGAAGATGAGTATCTGTTTAGTTCTATTTAGAATCTGACTATATGTGGCCTTTATAACTGTTTAGTTTTCATAGTTGTTTTGGAATATAAGTTATGTTTTTGTAAGTATTCTGTTAGGATTGTTTGAAGAAATAACTGTTTTCCCAAGCCCGTGGTATATTTCCAACTTAAAATGATTTAATTCCTGTGGAATTTTCTGATGAAAGTTACAGGCCACATGGTACATGGTGCCATATGGATGTATAAGGTAAGCATGGATGTAACAGTCATTGAGGGTTCCTACATGCTTCTTACTAACATATCCAAGAATCAAAGATGTCTCTAAGAAAGGAGAAGAAAAAATGCTATTGGTCCTTCCCCAGATCTGTCTGTCACCTGCTGCTACTTCAGTTGTACTTCTGTTCATCTGTGCTCCCAGCAGTGCAGGACTGCCCCATCTGTTTTGCTGGCTCCCTGTTTGAGCAAATTTTTGCTAACCCAATAGAAAACCTATTTATATATTTCTGGTTAGTTTTCATTAAGCTGTGCATCAAATCAGTTTCCCAGGGAGTCCCATGAATGTCTAAATAGGGTGATGGGAGAAGGGGGTGTGGGACCAGCCCTTTTCAGAGGCAGTAGATTATTGGATTGTATTAGCTATATTGTCTAATTATATTGTAATTACAGAGGGCAGGGGATAGGTCTCATCCTCTGAAATGGGTGGCAATTCCATTTGCTGATAGTCTTTGAAAACACAGGGCGCTCAATCACAGTTAAGAAATGTGACAAAATAGCCCTGGAATATAATTTGGTGACTGACAGAGCCTAACTAAAAAACTTATTGTCAGTTCCACTTAGGGAACATGAGTATAGTAATTTTTAAGAATTTTTGAAACTTAAGCCTTAATCAGGAAATGAGGCCATTTTATTAGAGATTATAACTTTCAGAAGAGAAATTCAGTGATAGTATGACTGAAATATTTGTTTGCTCTCCTAGATTTAGATATCAAAGCGATTGGATTTCAGAAAGAATCAGAAGAGAAGGTTAGTGTATTTTTACAACTGAGTGTATATAAAATATAATTTAACTGAATTAGCATTAGGGAATATTTTACTGAAAAATACCAGGTTCTTTCATTTTAAAAAGCAGGCACATAGGTGTTGAAACCAACACTGAGCGCATTAGTTGAAAACAACTTAAGAGCTAACCTTTATTCAGTTTTCTGCTTTTTGAGTAGGAACTACAGTTATTAAGCTTGCAGGGCACAAGGGTAGAAGCATAGCAGTAACAGTGAAGTATGAAAGACATCACCATGACACAGAATTTATAAGTTCTATGACTTAAGCTAAAGTAGTGAAGACTTTTAGTAGCTTAAAACACATTGGCCACCAATGAAAATTATGGGAGAGGCATTAGGAAGGTCTTTGAGGAGGAACAGAGTATCTGTGACTGTCCTTTTAGAACTAATGACTCACTTGTGGCCAAAAATAGGTAGTATCAGTCCTTTGTTACATCTCTTTGGTAATCCTAAAGCTGCTCATGAGTGACAGGCTTCACTGCTGATCAGGAAAAAGTGAGGGAATAGCTTTGGAGCTGCCTTTTCCCCTATTTGTCAGCTCCTTTCTCGGTGATTTTGAATCGAGGATGATTCCACTCCAGTGTGAACCTGTCTAATTGAGTATTGCAAGGTACTGCTCATTTTCCTTGACAGGTGTTTCTGCTGCTTCCTTTGGGCCAGAACTAGCATTTTTGTTTTACCTCCAGTGTGAAGTCAGTTTTGGGGAACAACTGTCAGATGTTTTTCAATTTTTTCAGTTGGCTTAGTTTTCAGCCAGGTTATCTTTTCAAGCCAGCTCCCCAGAAGATTAGATAAGTGCTGATGCAGTGCAAGAGAGGATGTGGAAATGCATAGCTGAAGGCAAGTGGAAGGATGGGGACTGTACCAAGATTAATTTAGATAAGCTTAATGCAGTCTGAATGTTACAAATGTAGCTCACAAATACTGATTATTTTAGTAATTTTCTGCTTGCAAGCACTGCTTTTGCACGTAAAAGAAAGAAAACCTTGGAGGGAAGAGGGAATTCCCTGACAGCTTTCAGAAAACACAGTAGCAAAAATTCAACAATATATCAACATGAAACATCCAACCCAGAAATATATTGAGCAAGAATTTAAGGTTCTGCAGCCACCAACATAAACATCCAGTAGTCAAATGTTCCCTTGATTCCCCTCCACTTCCCCTCTCCCCTTTTTCCTTACAACACTCTCTCCAACCTTGGTCTGCAGTCAGTGAAGGACTTGAGCAGATTTCTCTCTAGTTAGCAGAGGAAGTGCTGGCAGAATTTCATGAAGGGGTTCTTGGCCTTTGCCTCTGTATCGTCTGTCTTTATGCTATTGTCTGCAACCACAATGCTACTTGTGTCTGCTCTGCTATCTCTGCATTGTTATCTGCTTTTGTTGTCCCTCCGAGGCACAGTGCCCTCTTTGTGCTTTTTGATTTTTAGTCCAGTACAACCCTGACCAGTTCATTGCTTTCAGGTCCATGGATTTTGAATAAAGAAAATCTCATTGAAATTTGCTCTGTTGCTGTTTCTGCAACAAAAAGTAACTGCTATTACCAACTCCTATTGCAATGTCAAGGACAGTTGTGAGGATTTCTGCAGCACTGGTGACATGAACTGCATGGGTCCTAGAGAAACAAGAGGATCTTACTGGGTACATGTAATGCTTGGTGCCATCTGCAGATTCTTAGGAAACCTCCATTTAACTTACAGCAGGATACCAGTTTCAGTATTCCTTCTCTGACATTCCAGTGTGGAGCAATTTACATCAATATGCAGAGTAATTATCTGCTGAAATAACCTGCTTAATGCAGAGACCATAGATAGCATTATCACTGTTTTATCTAGTGCCATAGGTTTGACCTATTAAAAAAAAAGTTAGAATACGATATAAATCAATTTTAATTTTCTCTTTTAAGGGAGCCTGATTAAGGTTAATGTTGGGGAAAAACATTGGGGAACCCCCTCCTTGCCCACCTCGCCTCCCCTCGCTCTGGATGTGGAAGGCCAGTCCATGAATGATGTGGACGATGGTCCAGCTACACTGGAGGTGCTGCCAAGGTCAGAAAGGCCTACCCCCCATATCACGGCCACCTCCACAAGGAAGAAAAGATGGGTTATAGTTGTAGGAAACTCCCTTCTGAGGGGAACTGAAGGTCCAATATGCCAGACAGGCCCTCCTCTTAGGGAAGTCTGCTGCCTCCCTGGGGCCCAGGTTAAGGACGTCACTAGGAAACTTCCCAGCCTTGTACAGCCCTTAGACTACTACCCATTACTGCTCTTCCATGTGGGTGGAGATGAAGCCACAACTCATAGTGCAAGGGTGATCAAAAGAGACTTCAGGGCCTTGGGACAGTTGGTAAGGGAATCTGGAGCACAGGTTATTTTTTCCTTCCTCCTTCAAGTTGTGGGCAGCAACATAGGAAGAAACAGACGGGCCCAGTCTATTAATACATAGCTCCGTGACTGGTGTCACCGCCACAGTTTCATGTTTTTCAATAATGGGATGGCATACATGGCACCAGGCTTGATGGCATCGGATGGGATTAACCTTTTTCAAAAGTGGAAGAGGGTCTTTGCTGGCAAGCTAGCAAGGCTTATTTGACAAGGCTTTAAACTAGACTTGAAGGGGGAGGGGGATAATATCAGGCTTGCCCATGACAAACTGTGGGATGACACGCCAAGGTTAGAAGGATGGGGTGCTATCAAGGGCCCTCAGCCTGTTGCTCTGAGACATGCTCGCTACACTACAGCACACTTGAAGTCTTACGGAGATGAGCCAGGGGCTCCTGAGGTAATAGGAGCCAACAGGGAAATACCTCAAAGGAATTAAGGGGTGTTCCTCTAAAAAAGGTCACATGGCAGACAGCCCAGCTGAAGTGCCTCTACACCAATGCATGCAGCATAGGCAACAAACAGGAGTTGGAAGCCATTGTGCAGCTAGAAAGCGACGACCTGGTTGCTATTACTGAAACTTGGTGGGACAAATCCCACAACTGGATTGCAGCTATCAATCGCTACAGGCTGTTCAGAAGGGACAGGCGAGGAAGGAAGGGCAGAGGCATTGCCCTCTACATCAAGAAACGGATAGAGTGTGAAGAGCTGCCTCTGAAGAATAGCCACAAACAGGTTGAAAGCTTATGGGTAAGAACCAGAAACCAAGGCAACAAAGGGAACCTTGTGGTTGGTGTCTACTACAGGCCGCCCGATCAAAGGGAGTCTATTGATGAAGCCTTCTTACTTAAGCTACAGGAGGCATTGCACTTGCAGGCTCTCATCCTGCTGGGGGACCACACCGACATCTGCTGGAAAAGTAGTATGGCGAGCTGCAGGCAATCCAGGAGACTCCTGGAATGCATTGAGGATAACTTCCTAAGCTAGGTAATAGACAGCCCTACCAGAGGGGATGCGATACTGGACCTGTTGGTCACCAACGAGCTAATTGGTGATGTGAAGACTGGAGGCAGCCTGGGCTGCAGTGATCACGCACTGGTGGAATTCGCAGTCCTGAGGGATATGGGGCAGGCGAAGAGTAAAGTCAGGACCCTGAATTTTAGGAAAGCAAACTTCCAGCTCTTCAGGGAGTTAGTCAATAGGGCCCCCTGGGAAACTGCCCTCAGGGACAAGGGAGCAGAACAGAGCTGGCAGATCTTTACGGACACTTTCCATAGAGCGCAAGAGCTCTCGATCCCCAGGTGTAAGAAATCAGGAAAGGAAGGCAAGAGGCCAGCATGGCTGAGTGGAGACCTGCTGGTCAAACTAAAGGGCAAGAAGGAAATGCACAGGCAGTGGAAGCAGGGATAGGTATCCTGGGAAGAGGACAGGGATGCTGCCCGTTTATGTAGGGATGGGGTCAGAAAGGCCAAGGTATGGCTGGAGCTGAACTTGGCAAGGGATGCAAAGAATAAGAAGGGCTTCTACAGGTATGTTAGCGAGAAAAGGAAAGTCAAAGAAAGGGTACCCCCCTTGATGAGCAAGACTGGCAGACTGGCAACAACGGATGAGGAGAAGGCTGAGGTACTTGATGACTTCTTTGCCTCAGTCTTCACTGGCAGTCTCTCTTCCCACACCTCTCGAGGGGATGGACTGCAAGACAGGGACTGGAGGAGCGAAGTCCCTCCGACTGTAAGAGAAGATCAGGTTCGAGACCACCTGAGGAACCTGAACATTCACAAGTCTACTGGACCTGACAAGATGCATCCCAGAGTCCTGAGGGAATTGGCTGATGTAGTTGCCAAGACTGTCTCCATGATATTTGAACAATCCTGGCAGTCAGGTGAAGTCCCTGCTGGTGACTGTAAAAAGGGAAACATTGCACCCATTTTTAAAAATGGTAGCAAGGAAGACCCTGGGAACTACTGACCTGTCAGCCTCACCTCTGTGCCTGGGAAAATCATGGAACAGATCCTCCTAGAGGGGAGGCCAGGGAGGTGATTTGAGACAGCCAGGATGGCTTCACCAAGGGCAAGTCCTGCCTGACCAACCTAGTAGCCTTCTATGATGGAATGACTACATCAATGGACAAGGGAAGAGCTACCGATGTCACCTCTTTGGACTTTTGTAAGGCCTTTGACACGGTGCCCCACAACATCCTTCTCTCTAAATTGGAGAGATGTGGATTTGATGAGTGGCCTGTTGGGTGGATGAGGAATTGGTTGAATGGTCGCATCCAGAGGGTAGTGGTCAATGGCTCAATGTCCAGATGGAGATAGGTGATGAGTGGTGTCCCTCAGGGGTTCGTACTGGGACAAGTACTGTTTAATATCTTCATCAACAACATAGACAGTGGGATCAAGTGCACCCTCAGCAAGTTTGCAGATGACACCAAGCTGAGTGGTGCGGTTGACACACCTGAGGGATGGGATGCCATCCAGAGAGGCCTGGACAAGCTCGAGGAATGGGCCTGTGTGAATCTCATGAGGTTCAACAAGGCCACATGCAGGGTCCTGCATCTGGGTCGAGGAAACACCCGGTATCAATACAGGCTGGGGAATGAAGGGATTGAGAGCAGCCCTGCCAAGAAGGACTTGGGGGTACTGGTGGATGAAAAGCTGGACATGAGCTCGCAACGTGCGCTCGCAGCCCAGGCCAACCATATTCTGGGCTGCATCCAAAGAAGTGTGGCCAGTAGGTCGAGGGAGGTGATTTTGCCCCTCTGCTCTAGTGAGACCCCACCTGGAGTACTGCGTCCAGCTCTGGAACCCTCAGCACAGGAAAGACATGGACCTGTTGGAGCAGGTCCAGAGGAGGTCCACAAAAACGTTCAGAGGGATGGAACACTTCTCCTAAGAGGATAGGATGAGAGAGTTGGGGTTCAGCCTGGAGAAGAGAAGGTTCCAGGGAGACCTTATTGCAGCCTTCCAGTATTTAAAGGGGCCTATAAGAAAGATGGGGACAGACTTTTTAGCAGGGCCTGTTGAAATAGGACAAGGGGTAATGGTTTTAAACTAAAAGAGGGTAGATTTCGACTGGACATAAGGAAGAAATTTTTCACCATGTGGGTGGTGAAACACTGGAACAGGTTGCCTAGAGAGGTGGTAGATGCCCCATCCCTGGAAACATTCAAGGTCAAGTTGGACGGAGCTCTGAGCAACCTGATCTAGTTGAAGGTGTCCCTGCACACTGCAGGGGGGTTGGACTAGATGACTTTTAATGGTCCCTTCCAACCTGTTGTGAATGGATAGTTTAGGCTGCTTAAAGAAGCACCACCAAAGATATCAGAAAGCGAATGATTTTAATATAAATTTGTAAAAAGCGTGACAACAGAATTTGATGGCAAGGTTCACTCTATTACTTATTCAGCATGGAAAAGTTATACAGAAAGAAACCAAATTTCAATTAAATTGGAACGATTTACTCATGTATCGAATTGAGTTAATGTGTATATTGAGGAGAGAAAGTAGGGGAGACCCTCCCATTGAGTCATGAGTTTCAGAGTGGACCGAAATGCACCCCTAGTCCCAGACTTGGTCAATGGTTTATGACTAAGGTTAGGTAAGGGAAGTAAAGGAATGCCCTCCTGTTGAGTCACGAGGTTCAGAGTGGACCCCCTTGCTTTCTAAACTCCTTCTCAGAAAGGAGTCTAGGTGCAGATGAATCCACTTCTAGTCCCAGACTTGGTCAACGGTTCATGACTAAATGGACAGAGTATCGGGGATTCTGGTGTAGTGATATACGTTGTGCTTGGTGTAACTTTAGGATGGCAAGAATCTAATACAAAACAACAACGATCAAATTCACTAACAATATTGAGATAAAATCACAGTATCGAATCATATAAAACTTAGCAGCATAATCAACTTAAACTTACTAAGATTCCTTAAACACACACACATATAGGTGTAGAGATAGAGACACATAAAGAGATATAAAGATATGTACAAAGGTACCTATTAAATATGCCCCTCAAATTCAGTCAAATACATCGAATGCTTTGCATTGCTCAACGGGTACACAGTCGAGCCTCTGAGTTGATTGTGAACTTGGGGGTTCACGGACTCTGAGAGGCGTCCCACTCAGAGGGAGGTGCTGGTCGCAGCCTGCCTGCAGTCCAGGAGAGCTCAAAGGGTCTCACTTGGGACCACTATTTATAGGACTGGGAGATGATTGACTTTAGGCATCAGTGAGTTTCCACAATCCAGGCAGGTGGTTTCTCAAGTTTTAGTGGTAAGGCTGCCAGGACTGGAGATAATTGATTAGTTCTGTTCTTGTTCTGTACCTTTTTTAGGCGATCAGTTCCTGATATACTCAGTGCCATTCTCCTCCTTGGCTACACAAGAGTGCTTGGTACGGTTGAGGGGCTCTCAACTGCCAAACCATTTGTTCAGAGGCCAAGGCTTGTCAGGCAACTTAGAGCAGCCCAGGTACAAGGCGAAATGGCGGGGGGGGGGAGTGCACCACCACACAACCCAAACTATTCTATGATTCTAAAAAACAGTACTTGCTAAAATTTAGCAAAGGCAATTTTGAGACCAGCATAGGAAATTGTACATATCTTGTAGCAAACATGCTTACATGGTGTCCTGGTTTCAGCCAGGGTAGAGTTAATTTTCTTCATAGAAGCTAGCGTGAGGCTATGTTTTGCATTTGGGATGAGAAAATGTTGATAAGGTGCTGATGTTTTGAGTTGTTGCTAAGTAGTCAAGGACAGTCCAGCTTCTCATGCTGGCCTGCAGCGAGCAGGCTGGAGGTGCACGGGAAGCTGGGAGGGGACACAGCTGGGACAGCTGACCCAGGCTGGCCAAAGAGATATTCCCTACCATATAACGTCATGCTCAGTATATAAAGCTGGGACAAAGAAGAAGGAAGGGGTGGAGGGACGTTCGGAGTTATGGCGTCTGTCTTCCCAAGAAACCATTACGAGTGATGGAGCCCTGCTTCCCTGGAGATAGCTGAACACCTGCCTGCCCATGGGGAATAGTGAATGAATTCTTTGTCTTGCTTCGCTTGCGTGCGCGGCTTTTGCTTTACTTATTAAACTGTCTTTATCTCAAACCATGAGTTTCCTCACTTTTACTCTTCCGATTCTCTCCCCCGTCCCACCGTGGGGGAGTGAGTGAGCGGCTGCATGGGGCTTAGTTGCCGGCTGGGGCTAAACCACGACACATGGTCAACTATCCCTTGTCTCAGGACAAAGAAAAAAACCTGAATTCCCCTGGGCTATTAATTTTTGAAAAATATACAACTACCAATAATCAACTCTAATACTAACTTGTTTAGATGAAACATTCCCTTTGTGCAGAATTAGTTAAATAGAACAAAATCTAAATGCCTTGAAACAAAGATTACCTGTGATTAATAGCCTCTGGAGAATAGGCAGATCAAGTGCATTGAGAAGATCTCCAAAGAGGATATTTTAGGAGCCTGGAGTAAGAAGGTTAGAATTAATCACTACAGTGAATTATAGTTTTTGCATATTGGCTCATGTTGGCACTGCCAAGATCTGAGTGCTGCAGGAAGACCTCTTGTGAGAGGAACCTATGTCTATTACAGGCTTCCATGTACTGATTTGAAGAAAGGACAGGACAGACAGCTTGACCATCAGTGCATCACTGGGCATGTTAGTTTTGTGTATCTATTCCTGAAAATACAAGAGGAATGTATTAATTTACATAATCTCTGCATAGAAATCCTGACACCGTAAAATGAGTCTTTCTGGGTTTTCTTGATTTTGATCAAGTAGCAGCTCTGATTTCTATTGTGGTTAGTCTGTCAACAGCGGGGCCAATATTGTTCAACATCTTCATTAATGACCTGAGAAATGGAACAGAGTGCACCCTCAGCAAGTTAAGAGATGGTACTGGGAGGAGTGACTGATACACCAGATAGTTGTGTTGCCATTTGGAGCGACTTGGACAGGCTGGAGAACTGGGCAGAGAGGAATCTCATGAAGTTCAACAAGGGGAAATGCAAAGTCCTGCATCTGGGGAGGAATAACCTCAGGCACCAGTACATGCTGAGGACCAACTGGCTGGAAAGTAGCTCTGCAGAGGACCCAGGGATCCTGGTGGTCAATAAGCTGGCCATGTGTCGTGGTTTAGCCCCAGCCCGCAACTAAGCACCACGCAGCTGCTCACTCCCCCACCCCCCACCCCAGCTTCTATGAAGAAAATTAACTCTATCCCAGCTGAAACCAGGACACCATGAACCAACAATACACCCTTGTGGCAAAGGCGGCGAACAATATCCTGAACTGCATTAGGAAGAGTGTTGCCAGCAGGTCAAGGGAGATGATCCTTCCTCTACTCAGCACTGGTAAGGCCACCTCTAGAGTCCTGTGTCCAGTTCTGGGTCCTCAGTACAAGAAAGATATGGACATACTGGAACAAGTCCAGCACAGGGCCAGAAAGATGATTGAGGGACTGGAGCATCTTTTGTATGAGGACAGGCTGAGAGAGCTGGGACTATTCAGCCTGGATAAGAGAAGGCTCAGGGGTATCTTACTGATGTGCATAAATGTGGAGTAATAAGGCACGGACTCTGGCGGGGATTCAGGCCAAAGACCTTTATTGTTAGCAAAGCTTGCTTTTTATACAAATACAGCCCGTTCACACGCCTAAAAGTGCTACCCGGTTGGCTATTGCTTTAAATCCACACGACTCTCACAGAGGCAGGATTGGTCACCTCTGTATGTCCACGCACTCCTTTGCTTCCTCTTAGTTGTTTACCACAGCTCCTTCTCCTCAAGGTTGAGCCGTGCAGATGTCCAGCTGTTTACCAGCTTCTCAATGCCACAGCTCCTTCTCCTTAAGGTCGAGCCCTTGCAGGGTGATTCCAACACATAAATACCTGATGGGAAGGAATGAAGATGAGGGAGCCAGAATTCTCAGTAGTGCCCACTGATAGGACAAGAGGAAATGGGCACAAATTAAAAAGAAAGAAATCCCATCTGAACACAAGACAACACTTTTCAGCTATGAGGGTGGTCAAATACTGGAACAGGTTGCCCAGAGAGGTTGTGGAGTCTCCACCTGTGTAGCTACTCAAAACCTGACTGGACATGGTCCTGGACAACCTGCTCAGCTGATTCTTCTTGAGCAGTGAGGTTGGACTAGATGATCCTAAGAGGTCCCTTCCAACCAAAATCATTCTGTGATTCTTTTTGTGCATCTCTCATGTCCCGGTATATTGCAATAATCTTCAGCTCAGCATTCTCACGAAAGCTGGTAGTATTGATCCTTCTGAAGCCTTAACTCATAGTGATTCTCTTGTATGTATGTTTTGAAAGGCTGAACTTCTCTGCTATTGTTTGACTCAGAGCTAGCAGATACAGGAGTCCACTTAACATTTCCACTCCACCTTCATTGTTTATGCTTCAATATTATTCAGTCCACTTTTATCTTTTGTAACATTTGTAAGACACAATCTGTGACACCAAGTAGCCACCAATTTCTCAACAACTTTTTAATTGTTCTCAAATGGAAAAAAAATCCTTGCGTCAAACGAAGGTGATGTGAATGCACTGCCATCTGCTGGAACTGAAAGACCAGATTTAAGCTTGCTCATGTAGTGCACAGAGAGAGTTAGACATCTAAGGCTTGGCTAAGTCTGGCTCACTCACTGGCCTACAGTGCAGTGAGTTTATTAACCCACAGTTTTTACATCTGCAGTCAAGTAAGGTGCTTTTTTTTTTAAGATGAGACCTCTGTTTGACTTCCCTGTCCTTCCGCTTCCTTCAGTGCAAGGTTCTGAATTGGCTGAGGCTGGAGTTGACTTGTGGCCATGCTCAGCTGTTACCCAGTGTGTGCTTCCTGGGTAAGATGGGGAGACAAGAGATTCTGGGCTGATGCTAGAAGGTCAGCAGGTTTGTGCCTGGATTAAGGAGCACATTTGATTTGGATTTGTACTGGGAATAATTGAGACATGAGGAGAGCGGGATTTGAACCAAGGCTTTCAAAGTAGTGTGCTCATGCTCAGTGGAAGAGATTCACAGATGCCATGAGATGATTTGCATTCAAACCCTAAAAAGAATTAACAAGTTAATGTCAAAGAGATTCCTTTTTCTCTTTTGCATCCTTACATAGGAACCTCTTCTTGAACTTAGTTGCTTGAAGCATAGCTCTTTAGGTGAAGGATGGCCCTGAACCTGCATTTACCACAATACCAATATTTTACTGCTGAGCTACTGACTTAGGGGGCATCCTGCTCCTCCTATGAGTGAAATGTGTATTCAGACCATATTTACCAGACTGCGGTCCACAAGAAAGAGAATTCCCTGTTTCAGAATCTGCTGATGCTTCAGTTCAATTCCCAGCTGGCTCAGCCATGCTCCTTCAGCAGCTCCCCCGTTCCTTTTCAACAGACAATTGGAGGTATAGGGACCTTAGGCATTGGGGCTTTAAGTGGATAAGTGGCAGCTGAGGATGGGTTTTTGGGGAAGGACAGTTTGGACTTTTGTTATGTTCTACAGATTTTTACCAACACCTACGTCGCCACAACCCCCTTTCAGGTAGTTGTAGAGAGCAATAAGGTCTCCCCTCAGCCTCCTCTTCTCCGGACGGAACAACCCCAATTCCCTCAGCCGCTCCTCATAAGACTTGTGCTCCAGGTCCCTCACCAGCTTCGTTGCCCTTCTTTGGACATGCTCCAGCACCTCAGCATCCTTCTTGTGAGGGGCCCAAAACTGAACACAGGATTCAAGGTGCGGCCTCACCAGGGCCGAGTACAGGGGCACAATCACTTCCCTCCTCCTGCTGGCCACACTATTCCTGATACAGGCCAGGACGCTGTTGGCCTTCTTGGCCACCTGGGCACACTGCCGGCTCATATTCAGCCAGCTGTCAGCCAGCACCCCCAGGTCCCTTTCTTCTGGGCAGCTCTCCAGCCACTCTTCCCCAAGCCTGTAGCATTGTATGGGGTTGTTGTGACCGAAGTGCAGGACCCGGCACTTGGCCTTATTAAACCTCATACAGTTGACCTCGGCCCATCAATCCAGCCTGTCCAGATCCCTCTGCAGAGCCCTCCTACCCTCCAGCAGATCAACACTCCCACCCAACTTGGTGTCATCTGCAAACCTACTGAGGGAGCACTCAATCCCCTCATCCAGATCATCAATAAAGATATTGAGCAAGACCGGTCCCAGAACCGAGCCCTGGGGAACACCGCCTGTGACCGGCTGCCAGCTGGATTTAACGTCATTCACCACAACTCTCTGGGCTCAGCCATCCAGCCAGTTCTTTACCCGGGGAAGAGTACACCTGTCTAAGCCACGAGCCCCCAGTTTCTCCAGGAGAATGCTGTGGGAGACGCTGTTAAAGGCTTTACTAAAGTCCAGGTAGACAACATCCATAGCCTTCCCCTCATCCACTAGGTGGGTCACCTGGTCATAGAAGGAAATCAGGTTGGTCAAGCAGGACCTGCCTTTCATGAACCCATGCTGGCTGGGCCTGATCCCTTGGTTGTCCTGCACATGCCCTTTGAGCACCCTCAAGATGAACCCCTCCATAATCTTCCCTGGTACAGAGGTCAGGCTGACAGGCCTGTAGTTCCCGGGATCCTCCTTCTGGCCCTTCTTGTAGATGGGCATTACATTGGCAAGTCTCCGGTCGTCTGGGACCTCCCCTGTGTGAGGAATGAGTGATTCGTGTAAAGAAAATCTAGTGAATATATGCTTGAAGCAAATGTCATTTATATTGGAATAAAAGAATGTATGTAGGGCATGACCATAAACAGGGGAGTGGTGTTAAGTAGAAGAAACCATAATCTTTATGTAACTTCCTGATATGTATAGCTTATGTAACTTCTTGATATGTGTAGCTTATGTAGCCTCCTGATATGTGTATGTTAGTTCCTGATATACTAGTGCAAACCAGTGTTGTAGATAACCGCAGAAATGTCGAGAAGATGTATAGCCAAATAAGGTAGCATTATATAAGTAGAATAACAGAGCGCATGCGCAAACAGAAAGGTCATGTAGAGTGCACTGACGAAGAGGAGCATCTTCCTCCCAACGACCACTAGACGACCACCTAAAAAAGGATGAAGCATGCGCAGACCGGGGAAGTGGTGACGCACTTAGAGAAGGAGTCATCTTCCAAGAAAAAGGCGGAGAAAAGCGAGAAACGAAGCCTAGAAAAGTATAAAGGAAGGAATTGTAAGAAGTGGAGGTGTGTGTCTTGGTGGAGCGGAGACTCCCGGCGCACCCAGTGCTGTTTGCTTGCCTCTATTCGTTTAATAAATTGTAAACTTAAATTGGAATCCTGTTTGGGACTAAATCATTTATCACAATTGGGGGCTCGTCCGGGAGGGTCTTGGTTCCTGAATTCTGACTTGTCTAGGAGGGGCGCCCCACCTTTTGGTGGCTCCTGATCGGGTCGGGTCGGGACTAACGCCATCCTGAACCTGAATAGGGGCAAGCAAAGAATTTGATTTTTTTATGAGCTCCCTTGCCGGCTGCAGCAGTTTATTTTGCCTGTAATTCTGCGCGCAAAGATCCGAACGAAGACAACGGAGTCGTAAGTATTTAAGGTGTATACCGCTCGGTTGGGTGGGATTCGGCTGCCTGTGTGTGTAAGGGTGTGACTGAGACGGAACCTAGTTCCGGAACGATTCCTATGGGATTTGTGGGTGGGTGATAGGTCCTAAACCCCCTGCAAGACACTCTTATTGGTAACCAAGGGCTGTAGGAATTGCCACAGTAAAAATTCCTAGATGGGTCAGATGAAATCGAGAACCCAGGACCAGAAGAAAGGGAGTGAATTACTAAAAATACCTCCGGAGAGTCCATTAGGAATAATGTTAAAACATTGGAATAATAAGGGCCCTAGAAAAGGGAAGACAAAAGAGAAATTAGTTAAATATTGTATGGTAAAATGGCCAAAGAACCCCTTGAGACCCCACGTTTTTTGGCCTGTATTTGGGTCATTTGAGGATTGGGTTTGTCAGGCGCTAAACCTGTATGTAAATTCTAAGGAACCGTTTTGCCAAGAGGAGAGCGAGTATGCTAGTTTATGGATAAAGGCCCGTGTGGGCATTTTTAATCTTAAAACAGGAGTAGGGGAAAATAAGACCGTAGGGGAGCAACACATGGAAAAGAAAAAGAAGGATTGGGACCCCCTAGATCACCTACCTCCCCCGTATAATCCAGCTACCCGTCAAATACCGTCACCCAATTTGACGACTTCCCCTACGGCCCTGGGGTCGAATTCAACTCTAAGGGAAGGATCCCAAACTGAGCACCCAGAGCGTCTTTGTATCCTTTACGGGAAGTACCTCTGGGTGGAGATAGAGGATTGGCAAGAGATAGAGTTGGAAGAATTGCTAAGAGAAGCTCAAAAGGTTTATGTCAGGAGGGACGAAGAAAAACAAAAAGCAAAGGCAAGAATTTTTGTAGCAGCAGTGAGGGAAAGTCAGGGGAGTAAGACTCAGCTGGGAGAGAAAAAAGATAAGAGACCAGAACAGCCACCCCGGGGACAATCTCATCAAGACAGACCCACAATCCCCGTCTGTTACTATTGTAACAAAAAGGGACATGTTCAGAAAAACTGCCGTAAACGGGAACGGGATGAGAAAATGTTCAAAGAGGATGAGGGGTGTCAGGGGCTATATCTTCTGAGGACCTCAACATCAACAGAGCCCTTGATAAAACTATTAGTAGGTCCCCAAAAAGAAGAATTTTTATTTTTAGTAGATACTGGAGCTGAAAAGTCAACGATTCAGAAACTCCCAAAAGGGGTAGGAAAAGGAAAAGCCCAGATGTCAGTAATAGGTGCAAAAGGAGAACCCTTCAAAGTCCCCATCTTAGAAGAAGTAGAGATTGAGACAGAGACAAAAATTTGTTTAAATGATTTACTTTTATTACCAGAAGCAGAATATAACCTATTAGGGAGGGACTTGATTTTAAAACTAAACCTAACTATTCAGAGCCAAGGAGATTGGTCACATATTAACTCATGTACCTTAACCCAACTTGATGAGGAAAAAATTGACCCCCAAGTATGGTATAAGGAAGGAGATGTTGGGAGATTAGATATGGAACCCATCAAGGTACAAGTAATAGACCCTCATAGGCCGATTAGAATTAAACAATATCCTATATCTATAGAGGGCTGGAGAGGTCTAAAACCTATTGTGGATAAATTACTAAAAAAATGGGACTTTGGAACCGTGTATGTCACCCCATAATACCCCGATACTCCCTGTAAAGAAATCAGATGGTACATGTAGGATGGTACAGGATTTGAGAGCTGTGAATCGGCGAACACTCACCAAATTCCCTGTCGTGGCCAATCCTTATACTTTATTGAGTCACCTGTCTCCTAAACATATCTGGTATAGTGTAATAGATTTGAAAGATGCCTTTTGGGCCTGTCCTTTGGATAAGGGGTCCAGAGATTATTTTACCTTTGAATGGGCAGACCCCGAAACAGGACGAAAAACAATTAAGGTGGACTGTGCTACCACAAGGGTTTACGGAGTCACCAAATTTGTTTGGACAGACCTTAAAGAAAATCTTACAAGGTTTTACAGTACACGAGGAGGGAAAATTATTACAATATGTGAATGATTTACTGGTAGCAGGAGAAACTGAAGAGGAGACCCGAAAAGCCACCATTAGATTGTTAAATTTTTTAGAGAAAAAGGGATTAAAAGTGTCCTGCTCGAAATTACAATTTATAGAGCAAGAAGTAAAATATTTGGGACATTGGTTAAGCAAAGGAAAAAAAAGAAATTAGATCCTGACCGGGTTTCTGGTATTTTAATCCTAAAACCTCCACAGACTAAAAAGGGAATGGAAAAAACAAAAAAAACCCAAAAAAAAACCTGGTGGGATATTTATCCAAATTATTAGATTCGGTGAGCAGGGGGTGGCCAGCATGTCTCCAAGCCCTAGTTGCTATGGCATTATTGATAGAGGAAGCTAGGAAAATTACCTTTAGTGCACCTCTAAAGGTATATACGCCACATAATGTTAGGAATGTCCTCCAACAGAGGACAGAGAAATGGTTGACAGATAGTCGACTTTTGAAATATGAAACCATCTTGACAGATTCACCTAATTTGGAATTAGGAGTCACCTCTGCCCAGAGCCCCGCTCAGTTCCAGTTTGGGGAACCCTCAGAAGCAGTAGTGCTATAACACAATTGTTTAGAAGTTATAGAATCCCAGACAAAAGTAAGGCTCAATCTTAGAGATATTGAATTAGAGGGAGGAGAAAAATTGTTTGTAGATGGATCCTCCCGAGTAATAGAAGGGAAGAGAAAATCAGGATATGCAAAAATTGACAAGGACTTAGAACTTGTGGAATCAGGACCTCTGAGTCCATCATGGTCAGCTCAGGTTTGTGAGCTTTATGCCCTATGTAGGGCCCTGGAATTATTAAAAGAAAGAAGAGGGACCATATTCACAGATTCCAAATATGCATATGGAGTAGTCCATACTTTTGGAAAAATTTGGGAGGAAAGAGGCTTGATTAACACTCAAGGAAAGAACTTAATACATCAGGAGTTGATAGTAAAAATTTTAAAAGTGTTAAGAGAACCAAAGGAAATAGCCGTGGTGCATGTGAGGGGACACCAAAAGGGATTAGATTATCGAATTAGAGGAAATAATTTAGCAGATAAGGAGGCTCAGGAAGCAGCCTTGAGGATTGAAACTGTTAAAATTAATCATACACAAACAAGGGAGGACACTAGTGGAAGAGGATAAGAGGAAAAGGAGAAAAAGTTTACCCTGGAGGAACAAACAAAATTAGAGAAAATAGGAGCTAGAGTGGAACAAGGGAAATGGACATTACCTGATGAGCGAGAGATGTTGCCAAAAGCTTACGCTAGGCAAGTACATGCGCAAACACATTGGGGTACAAAAGTGTTAAGTGATCATTTCCTTAAACAGTTTGGCTGTATTGGAATTTTTTTGAAATAGCAAGGCAAATTACACAAGGGTGTTTAACTTGTCAAAGGGTAAATAAGGCCGTCTTTCGACAAGTGGCCATGGGAGGAAGAAAACTAGCTTATAGACCGTTTGAAAGGATTCAAGTCGACTTTACCGAATTACCAAGAATAGGAAGATTGAAATATTTGTTAGTTATAGTAGACCATTTAACACGATGGGTCGAAGCCTATCCTGTAGCAAGAGCGACAGCTCAGACGGTGATAAAATTTTATTAGAACACCTAATCCCCAGGTATGGGATAATACAATATATTGATTCTGATCAAGGCACTCGCTTTACTTCTAAAATTATAAAATCCTTGTGCCAATCATTAGGTATTAAATGGGAATATCATACCCCATGGCATCCTCAAAGTTCGGGAGTAGTAGAAAGAATAAACCAAACAATAAAGCAACAGCTAGCGAAGCTAATGGTTGAAACACAGATGCCATGGACTAAATGTTTACCGCTAGCCCTTCTTAACATAAGGACCAAACCGCACAGTGAGACTGGATTATCGCCATATGAGGTTTTATACGGCATGCCCTATCTCCAAGGGAAACAATGTAGTGGAAGATTATAATATTCGGAAATATGTTATCGTTTTAGGAGAAAGGTTGAAAGAACTAAGAGATATAGGAATAATGGCACAAACCCCACCTTTGGGGTTTGCAATCCATCAATTCAAACCAGGGGATAAGGTACTGATCAAAACTTGGAAGGAAGAAACTTTAGTTCCTTCATGGGAAGGACCCTTTGTTGTATTGTTAACTACAGATACTGCCATCCGGACCGCGGAAAAGGGATGGACACACGCGACTCGAGTAAAAGGACCCATGAAAGACTGGAAAGTTATTTTACAACCTGGAACCACAAAAATAACATTAAAAAGGGAATGAACGTATGAGAAATGATCACGAATTAAAGACTATAGCATTAAGCAATTATCGGGCAGGACTAAGTTTATGTCCACTATGTAAACCATGTTGTATGATTATTGAGGGTTAGGTGTAACCTGTGTAACAAATATATCATTTCCCACAGTGGCTAACAGGGACGTTTTCAAAATCAAAGCTGAAATTTCTTCTGCATTCGGTGTGGACAGACTACTCCTATAGGAGATTTCTGGTGGGTAAGATTTATTACTGTCATCGAAATAAAGAAGTCCGCTTGAGAAGGGGGAGAGGGCAAGACCGGGTAGGGATTCTCAGTCGCGACCAAGTAAGGCCAGTCAAGGACGAGCACCCCTTGTAGCTGATGCCTCCGACCATGAGATCCCTTACCGGACCTCTCCTGATTTTACTTGGACTCACCAACCTGGTGACAGGTAATCAAAATTGCACCGAGTGCATAAGAACCGCCCAGCACGGACGAGTAAGTAATAAAACATTAATATACCACACCTATTACGAGTGCAAAGGGAAACAGAACGGGAGTTGTATATACAATGGAACACAATATAAGAAATGCTCGGTGGAAAATGATACTGTTTGTTATGATCCAGAGGAACTTCCTTATCAATAGTGGGTAGAAATGAAAACAAATTCGGAAGTAGGAAGATTAATTGGAATAAGTAAGGTTATGGCAAATTTGAGCACATCAGTATCGGTAATTTTTGATGCATGCGATATTATAGATGGTGATCTGGATATTAATTGTGGGAGTGTAGAGTGGAGACGGTACTATAGTAATCAACCAAAATATATTTGCCCAGGTGGAGGTGGACGTCAATGTCAGATAAATCCTTATTATGTACCTAGTCAAATGGTGAGATATCAGTCAGCACACCTATGTGGAAGAAGGGGATGGTCTTGTGTATGTTAGGATACTGCAAGCTGGGGATATGATAGCCAATGTGGGAATTTACAAGCTTCAATCACAAGGGTACAAACAGACAGTAATTGTACAACCTGTACCTGTAATTTAGTAAATTTAACCCTTATAAATTTAGAAATTTGGAAACAGAAAAAGATAACCAAAATTGGACTTAAGATAGATGGACCTGGAGAAGACCCAGGTGTAGTTATTAATATTGAAATGAAAGAAAAGAAAAGAGAATCAGTGCAGCATAGACTGTTATTTAAGTCATTTTATCATGAAATGGAAACAGGAATGAAATATGAAATTCCCACAGTGGCTAAAAATCTATTTGTAAATCTTGCTGAGAACATTGCTAAGTCACTAAATGTAACTAATTGTTATGTATGTGGTGGAACTAATCAAGGAGAGAATTGGCCCTGGGAGGCCCAAGAGAGCAACATATCAGACCCTAATGTTTGGAATATATCAACTCAGGTCAGGAAACAACAATGGATATTACAAACCAGCATAATAGGAAGAAGCTGTTGGCAAAATGACGGCGGGAGTAAACCAGTCGGATATTTAGTATGTGAAGGGGGATATAACTGGAATAGTACTTACCAAAAGTGGGATAAATGGGGCACTGCCCAAGAAATAAGTAAAAATCATGCGAATTGGACCAACGGAACCACTATTGATAAAGGGTGGTCAAGTCCAGAAGGGCAATATTGGATCTGTGGAAAATTTGCATATACCCGATTACCAAAAAAATTGGACCGGAGCGTGTGTGTTAGGAACTATACGGCCAAGCTTTTTCTTATTACCTATAAACCGAGGGGAATGCCTAGGAGTACCGGTATATACAGACGCATTAGAAACTCACGACTGAAAGGAAAAAAAAAAAAGAGCTACAAATAGGAAAATGGAAAGATAATGAGTGGCCACCTGAAAGAATAATAGCATATTATGACCCAGCGACATGGGCAGAAGATGGGTCCTGGGGATATAGGACCCCCATTTATATGTTGAATAGAATAATCAGGTTGCAAGCTGTAGTAGAAATAATTGTAAATAAAACGGGTAATGCTCTAGGATTGGTGGCTAAACAAAATACTAAAATGCGTACAGCCCTATATCAAAATAGACTCGCGCTAGACTATTTACTAGCACAGGAAGGAGGAGTCTGTGGAAAATTTAATCTCACAAATTGTTGTTTAGAGATAAATGATGAAGGAAAAGCCATCAATGAATTAGTAAGAGAAATGAAAAAAGTAGCCCATGTGCCAGTCCAAACATGGAATGGAATAAATGTCCAAGGACTATGGACAACGTGGGAAAATTTATTCTCAGGAAACTGGGTAACAAAAATCATTATCGTTTTGTTAGGATTGTTTGGAGGTATGTTAATAATACCATGTCTAATTCCTTGTCTTTCACAAGCTGTAGCTTCTGCGATTAATGGAATGAAATTTACAGCCACTCCAATAGAACCAACACAGAGTGAGAGAAAACATGTTTTAATGTTGGTAAAACATATAGAGGAACCCGAGTTAATACCCATCAAACAAACTTTAAATAAATTTTACATGAATCACAGTGGTGAAAAAGAAAACGGGGGATTGTGAGGAATGAGCGATTCGTGTAAAGAAAATCTAGTGAATATAAGCTTGAAGCAAATGTCATTTATATTGAAATAAAGGAATATATGTAGGACATGACCATAAACAGGGGAGTGGTAGTCTTTATGTAACTTCGTGATGAGTATAGTTTGGGTAACTCCCTTGATATGTGTAGCTTATGTAGCCTCCTGATATGTAAGTTAGTTCCTGATATACTAGTGCAAACCAGTGTTGTAGATAACCGCAGAAATGTCGAGAAAACATATAGCCAAATAAGGTAGCATAATATAAGTAGAATAACGGAGCGCCTGCGCAAACAGAGAGGTCATGTAGAGTGCACTGACGAAGAGGAGCATCTTCCTCCCAACGACCACCGGACGACCACCTAGAAAAAGATGAAGCATGCGCAGACCGGGGAAGTGGTGACGTACTTAGAGAAAGAGTCATCTTCCAAGAAAAAGGCGGAGAAAGGCGAGAAACAAAGCCTAGAGAAGTATAAAGGAAGGAATTGTAAGAAGTGAAGGTGTGCGTCTTGGTGGAGCGGAGACTCCCGGCGCACCCAGCGCTGTTTGCTTGCCTCTATTCGTTTAATAAATTGTAAACTTAAATTGGAATCCTGTTTGGGACTAAATCATTTATCACAGCATGATTCACAGAATCACAGATTCAAGGGCTGAGGTTGGAAGGGACCTCTGGAGGTCATCTGGTCCAATGCCCCCTGCTCAAGCAGGGCCACCTAGAGCCAGTTGCGCAGGATCATGTCCAGATGGTTTTTGAGTATCTCCAAGGATAGAGACTCCACAACCTCTCTGGGCACCCTGTGCCAGTGCTCAGTCACCCTCACAGTAAAAATGTGTTTCCTGATGTTCAGACAGAAGCTCTTGTGTTTCAGTTTGTGAATCCTGCTTTGGTAAATCCATACTGACTATTCCTGATTACTTTCTTGTCTTTCATGTGCCTGGAAATGGTTTCCAGGATTAGTTGTTCCATCACCTTCCCAGGGATTGAGGGGAGGCTGACTGGCCTGTAGTTCCCATTCCTAGTGTCATCATAGGCACTCAGTGACTTCAAAAGTCTTTAGTTCAAGTCATAAAGAAGTTGAGAATAGACCCAGGAACCTTGCCTTTTAGTGTTAGCCACCAAATGCAACTCTTCTTAATGTTACTGTGATGGTCCACATTGAGCCAGTACTTGCCTTCTTGACACAGGACAAGTAGAGCTCATTGTTTGAACAGAGTAGTGAAGTGCCTTCCAGTATCACTTCTGAGGAAATGAGCAACAAAAAGGATGTAGTGAAATAGGCTTACTATGAAAAGGCACAGGATGGCAAGCCTGCTGCAGTTCAGGGGGATTTCTGTAACTCTCTGGCTAGTATTTAAGTAGAGATGTTTCTCTCCAAAGCACAAAATCATCCTCTCTGCAGCTGGCTGGTGTGGTGGGTTGACCTTGGCTGGATGCCAGGTGCCCACCAAAGCCACTCTATCTCTCTCCCCTGTCCAGCTGAAGGGGGGGAGTAAGTATAATGAGAAGCTTGTGGGTCGAGATAAGGACAGGGAGAGATCAGTCAGCAATTACCATCACGGGCAAAACAGACTCGACTTGGGGAAATTAATTAAATTCATTGCCAATCAAAACCAGAGTAGTATAATGAGAACTAAAACTAAATCTTAAAACACCTTCCCCCCACCCCTCCCTTCTTCCCAGGCTTAACTTTACTCACGATTTCTCTACTGCATCCCCCCGAGCGGTACAGGAGGACGGGGAATGGGGGTTGCAGTCAGTTCATCACATGTTGTTTCTGCCGCTCCTTCCTCCTCAGGGGGAGGACTCCTCACACTCTTCCCCTGCTCCAGCGTGGGGTCCCTCCCATGGAAGACAGTTCTGCACAAACTTCTCCAACGTGAGTCCTTCCCACAGGCTGCAGTTCTACAAACTGCTCCAGCCTGGGTCTCTTCCACGGGGTGCCGTCCTTCAGGAACAGACTGCTCCAGCGTGGGTCCCCCACGGGGTCACAAGTCAAGCCAGCAAACCTGCTCCAGCATGGGCTCCTCTCTCCACAGGTCCACAGGTCCTGCCAGGAACTTGCTCCAGCGTGGGCTTCCCACAGGGTCACATCCTTCTTCGGGCATCCACCTGCTCCACCGTGGAGCTCCATGGGCTGCAGGGGGACAGCCTGCCTCACCATGGTCTTCATCACGGGCTGCAGGGGAATCTCAGGTTCGGCGCCTGGAGCACATCCTCCCCCCCTTTCTTCACTGACCTTGGTGTCTGCAGAGTTGTTCCTCCCACATATTCCCACTCCTCTCTCCGGTTGCAATTGCTGTGCCTTTTTTTTTCCCCCCTTCTTAAATCTCTTATCACAGAGGTGCTGTCGCTGATTGTCTTGGCCTTGGCCAACGGCGGGTCCGTCTTGGAGCCAGCTGGTACTGGCTCTATCAGACATAGGGGAAGCTTCTAGCAGCTTCTCACAGAAGCTAGCCCCGCAACCCCCCTGCTACCAAAAGCTTGTCACACAAACCCAATACACCCAGACAGGCTGCAGAGTAGAATTTACTCAGCCACAAATGCAGAAAAGAATGCCACATAGGACAAGCTAGAAGGGAAAGATGAGAAAAGGAGTCAGCAGAAGAAGAAATTTATTTTGGAGTGGATTTGAAGGGTTTATATATGTCACTGCAGAACAGCAGTTTCTGCAAATGTTTTCTAAGTTGACAAGTTTACAGGTAACTTCTGCAAAGCGTCATAGTACTTCAATATCAAGGTCAGAGCTTTGCTTCAAATAAAAATATAATTAGCATCCAACTGACATTATTTAAATGGCTTTGTCATAGCAGAACCCAAGCAAAACTAATTTTTTTGTACTTTTAAACTTTTTTTCCAGCTATATTCTGCACCTGTGATGCCTTGTCTGTTCTTCCTCATGGTATTACTCATGCTTTGGTCTCACATCTGGTTGCTTGCAGTATCCAAAACACAAAATTCAGGGGCTGCCTGAATTTACACCTTTGTATGGATATGAGAGGGGACAGAGACAAAAGCAATATTTCTTAATTGTTGGCTCACTAAAGCACAGTGAAGCCAGCATACACAAATTGGCACTATTTTGGTTTTATTCAGGCCCTCAGAAACTGATATTTCTTTACATATTGTCATGGCTTAATCCCAGCTGGCAACTAACCACCGCACAGCCACTTGCTTATTCCTCCCCAACCCCCCCCAGTGGGATGGGGAGGAGAACCAAAAAAAAAAAGGTAAAACTTGTGGGTTGAGATAAAGATAGTTTAACAGGACATCAAGGGAAGACAAAATAACAATAACAATAACAAATAGAATAATATACAAAATAAGTGATGCACAATACAATTGCTCACCACCTGCTGACTGATGCCCAGCCACTTCCCGAGCTGCGGTCAGCACCCTGCCAACAACTCCTCCTAGTTTATATACCGAGCATGACATTATACGGTATGGAATATCATGTTGGCAAATTTGGGTCAGCTGTCCTGGCTATGCTCCCTCCCAGCTTCTTATACACCTCCTCAGTAGCAGAGCATAGGAAACTGAAAGGTCCTTGACTATTTTACTTTTGCTAAGTAGTAAACACTACTTAGCAACAACGAAAACATCAATGTCTTCATAGAATCATAGAATAGTTTGGGTTGGAAGGGACCTTTAAAGGTCATCTAGTCCAACCCCCCTGCAATGAGCTGGGACATCAGCTAGATCAGGTTACTCAGAGCCCAGTCCAACCTGACTTTGAATGTTTCCAGGGATGGGGCATCTACCACCTCTCTGGGAAACCTGTTCCACTGTTTCACCACCCCCATCGTAAAAAATTTCTTCCTTATATCTAGTCGAAATCCATCCTCTTTTACTTTAAAACTGCTACCCCTTGTCCTATTTCAACAGGCCCTGCTAAAAAGTCTCTCCCCATATTTCTTATAACTTACCGGACATCTGCTGGAAGTATAACACAGCAGAGAGGAAACAGTCTAGGAGGTTCCTGGAGTGTGTGGAAGATAACTTCCTGACGCAGCTGGTAAGCGAGCCTACCAGGGGAGGTGCCCCGCTTGACCTGCTGTTTACAAACAGAGAAGGACTGATGGGAGATGTGGTGGTCAGAGGCTGTCTTGGGCTTAGTGACCACGACATGATAAAATTCTCAATTCTTGGTAAAGTAAGGAGTGGGGTCAGCAAAACCACTACCATGGACTTCCGGAAGGCAGATTTTGGCCTGTTCAGGTCACTGATTGAGAGAGTCCCTTGGGAGACAGTCCTGAAGGACAAAGGGGTCCAGGAAGGCTGGACAGTCTTCAAGAAGGAAATCTTAAAGGCACAGGACCAGGCAGTCCCCATGTGCCGTAAGATGAGCTGGTGGGGAAGATGACTGGCCTGGCTGAACAGGGAGATTTTGCTGGGACACAGGGAAAAGAGGAGAGTTTATCACCTTTGGAAGAAGGGGAAGGCAACTCAGGAAGAGTACAAGGATCTTGTTAGGTCATGCAGAGAGAAAATTAGAAAGGCAAAAGCCCAGCTAGGACTCAATCTGGCCACGGTCATAAGGGATAACAAAAAATGTATTTACAAATATATTAATAAAAAGAGAGGCAAGGAGAATTGCCATCCCTTACTGAATATGGCAGGGAACATTGTCACCAAGGACAAGGCTGAGGTACTTAATGCCTTCTTTGCCTCAGTCTTTAATAGCCAGTCCAGGTATCCACAGGGTATTCAGCCCCCTGAGCTGGAAGATGGGGATGGAGAGCATAATAAACTCCTCATAATCCAGTAGGAAACAGTTAAGGACCTGCTACGCCACCTGGACACCTACAAGTTTATGGGGCCGGATAGGATCCACCCGAGAGTACTGAGGGAGCTGGCGAAGGAGCTTGCCAAGCCACTCTCCATCATTTATCAGCAGTCCTGGTTAACAGGTGTGATAAATGATTTAGTCCCAAACAGGATTCCAATTTAAGTTTACAATTTATTAAACGAATAGAGGCAAGCAAACAGCGCTGGGTGCGCCGGGAGTCTCCGCTCCACCAAGACGCACACCTTCACTTCTTACAATTCCTTCCTTTATACTTCTCTAGGCTTTGTTTCTCGCCTTTCTCCGCCTTTTTCTTGGAAGATGACTCTTTCTCTAAGTACGTCACCACTTCCCCGGTCTGCGCATGCTTCATCTTTTTCTAGGTGGTCGTCCGGTGGTCGTTGGGAGGAAGATGCTCCTCTTCGTCAGTGCACTCTACATGACCTCTCTGTTTGCGCAGGCGCTCCGTTATTCTACTTATATTATGCTACCTTATTTGGCTATATGTTTTCTCGACATTTCTGCAGTTATCTACAACACTGGTTTGCACTAGTATATCAGGAACTAACATACATATCAGGAGGCTACATAAGCTACACATATCAAGGGAGTTACCCAAACTATACTTATCAGGAAGTTACATAAAGACTACCACTCCCCTGTTTATGGTCATGTCCTACATATATTCCTTTATTTCAATATAAATGACATTTGCTTCAAGCTTATATTCACTAGATTTTCTTTACACGAATCACTCATTCCTCACAATGCGATGATCCATCACAGGCAAATGACTTAGCCTGTCAGTGTCTCAATATATTTATTTTCAAAATAAACATATTATCTGCTTTGCAGAATTACTATTTTTTTGTGTGTGCACTGGTGAAGTGTTTTGGGACTAGGAGTACAAAGTTGCTGATAATTTCTGTGCAGCATTAAACCAATGTCTTAGTGTGAGATTAAACTCTGCTGACTTTGACATTCCTATGCTTCAGTTCCTTGCAGGTCATCTTTGAAGAGTGTTAGGCAGTTTTTGGGACTTTCTGGGAACAGATATAGTGGATATCTAGTAGGTGTAGTCCTTCTGAATGGTCTCATAAATTTGCCCAAGCTTGTGGGGGACTGGCTTGATAGCCCTGACAGTCTCCTCCCATCTTATGTTCTCCTGTGGTCTCCCTGAGGAGAGGAGGGCCCTTGCACTCCTCCCTCCTTGTAACCAAGGTGATGGGAAAATCAAACAATAATTAGAAAATAAGTTAGTAATAAGTTGTAAAGAAGTAACTATAGGAACAGGTTGTGCACCAGCAATGCTGCTCAAGAGCCCATTAACCCTTCCCATCTTGATTTAATTATCAAGGAATTACATGTAACAGTGTGATCATAGTATTATGTTTTGTTTTAATGAGTAGCTAGGAAGAAGGAACAACTTGATCAGTTCTACCTAGTCAGTCCAGTGGGTGATTATTTATTCATTCTATAGTCTTGTCTTGAAACAAAGGACTGTGGGGTGAGTGATTGCTTATTGAATCGACAGCCCGTGAAGGTCTATTGAGTGTTGCCAAGTTTAAGTGAACTTTGTGGGAAAGGTAATTCCGGCAGGGGGAGATTGCGACCACCGACTCAGAGACCACCCACTCAAGAAACCCTCCGACTCAAAAGATCAAGGAAGTAAAATCTCAAGAAATTATAGTGGGCATGCGTAGTCATTTACATGTTAGGCGAAGAATTTTTAACCAATCATTGTATGGAAACCTGATGAATATGTATTTGTGTACCTATAAAAGAATGTTTCTTAGACTGATTGAATGAACACGATTTTGGAGGAACTATCCCCCGTGTTCCCAGCACTGAAAATAAAGAATGCCTGCCTTTTAACACTACATTGGTGTTACGAGGTTTATTCCCGATTTTGATGACATCCTGATGCATTCATATCTCAGGTCAATGTCCCGTGTCAACAGAGGTGATGTGCCCCTTCTGGGAAGCACATCCATAGATGTGATGCCTAGATAGAATGAACTAGGGGACAGATATTTTTATAAAACAGCATTTCAGTGCTCTTCCATAGGATGGGAGGAAGCCAGCATTCAAAGAAAAGTCAGTGACAAGGAGCTGGGTGTCAGGAGCTGGGAACTACATACCTAAATATGTTTGGGGCCTCAGTGTTTGACCTGATTTTTTCTGATCTTTTTCTGATGTCAACACTCTTCTAGACTAAGTGTATTGGTTCATTATTTCAGACGTGGAGAAATTGCATACTGAGAGACTTTCAGAAGCATCTGAAGGATTTATGATCAGAACATAAGGTCTTCTGGAAGTCAGTAGGGCTTCTGTCCCTAAATCTTTCAGCTAGCTTTTAAACTCACTCCTGTAAACTGTAAATGGCCAGGGCAAAAGGAAGGAGCTTCTTGGCAGGTGTGTTAGAAGGCCAGTGACTGTGCCACTGAGAGGGAGAAGCTACATCAATCAGTTGTGTGCAGAAACCTCTGAATACTTTGAGGCCTTTGCAGTTGCATTATTGCAGATTGCATCTCAAAAATTCTTTCAGTGCTGACCCACTGACCCTGTTAATTATTCAAGAATTTACATGACTGGCGAGGACTATATTTCTTTGATTGCTGTTATATGGGAATTCCTCAGTCAGCCTCTCTTGAGACAGAAAAGAAAAAGTTACGTGTCTCTTCTCTATGAGTACCTGTTCTATGATCAGGTCAATGCACACTGTAAGTAGGGCTCAGAATGGCTATTGTATATCCTGTTAGAAGGAGAAAAACAACTTCTGGGTTTAGAATTTAACTCCTGGCAATCTCAGATGACTGATTGCAGGTAAGATAATCACAGATAACTGCTGGGAGTGGTGAGGAGTTTGTGTCAGAACAGCCGACACAAAATTATTGTGTCTGATGTAGTAAAGACAAAAGTTGCCTGGCCCAAACCATCTGCCGTCAATTTAAAGCTTCACAGAGCTTTTATTTGATTTGGAGATACATTTTCCTCTCTGTTTGTTTTCTAAATTATTTTTATCCTTTCAATGTTTCTTTATCAAAATTATGTCCAGAAGTGGTTCTTGAACACAGACAGTAGCTAGCTGTGCTTCCTGAGCCTGGATAAATCCAGTGCAATCACGATGACCTGTGTAATTCACTTGAATAAGAATAAACTTCATAATGAGGTAATGCATAATAAAACTTCAGGTCCATTTGAAATAGAGATAATGCTCAATTGTTGCAAACTATTTAACAGAGTACTTCCTTTCTTAATCCTTAGAAATGAACAATTTTCACTATTTCACAAGAACTATCATTTAGACATTGGGACAGACTGACCTCTGGTGAAGACCTGGGGGTGCTGGTTGACAGCCGGCTGAATATGAGCCAGCGGTGTGCCCAGGTGGCCAAGAAGGCCAACAGCGTCCTGGCCTTTATCAGAAATAGTGTGGCCAGCAGGAGTAGGGAAGTGATCGTGCCCCTGTACTCGGCACTGGTGAGGCTGCAGCTTGAATCCTGTGTTCACTTTTGGGCCCCTCACTACAAGAAGGATGCTGAGGTCCTGGAGCATGTCCAGAGAAGGGCAACGAAGCTGGTGAGGGGTCTGGAGCACAAGTCTTATGAGGAGGGGCTGAGGGAACTGGGATTGTTCAGTCTGGAGAAGAGGAGGCTGAGGGGAGACCTTATCGCTCTCTACAACTACCTGAAAGGGGATTGTGGTGACATGGGTGTTGGTCTCTTCTCCCAACTAACTAGCGATAGAATGAGAGGAAATGGCCTCAAGTTGCGCCAGGGGAGGTTTAGACTAGATATTACGAAAAATTTCTTTACGGAGATGTTGGGATCACTCTGCACGGCTCGACCTTAAGGAGAAGGAGCTGCGACATTGAGAAGCTGGTAAACAGCTGGATATCTGCACGGCTCGGCCTTGAGAAGAGGGAGCTGTGGCATTGGGAAGCTGGTAAACAGCTGGACATCTGCAGGGCTCGGCCTTGAGGAGAAGGAGCTGTGGTAAACAGCTAAGAAGAAGCAAGAAAAACAGGGACACCTGCAAGCAGCAATCCTGACTGTGTGAGGGGCGCGTGGACAGCGCGTGATATCTTGTATATAGCCAATTGCAATAATGTGTGTAACAAGCTGTAACCAATCATAAGTGTGTGCGCAGTGACTAAGCGAAAATTATGATATATATTGGAGTCAGACAAGACAATAAACGGCATTGACCTGATCATATTGGTCGTATGCGTCGTGTCCGAGACTTCCACGTCACAGAGAGAGTGGTCAAGCATTGGAACAGGCTGCCCAGGGAGATGATGGAGTCACCATCACTGGAAGTGTTCAAAAAACATGTAGACGTGACACTTTGGGACATGGTTTAGTGGGCATGGAGGTGTTGGGTTAACAGTTGGGCTTGATTATCTTAAAGGTCTTTTCCAATCTGTCGTGGTTTAGCCCCAGCCGGCAACTAAGCACCACGCAGCCGCTTGCTCACACCCCCACGGTGGGACGGGGAAGAGAACTGGAAGAATAAAAGTGAGGAAATTCATGGTTTGAGATAAAGACGGTTAATAAGTAAAGCAAAAGCCACACATGCAAGCAAAGCAAAACAAGGAATCCATTCACCACTCTCCATGGGCAGGCAGGTGTTCAGCCATCTCCAGGGAAGCAGGGCTCTGTCACGCATAATGGTTTCTTGGGAAGACAGACGCCATAACTCTGAACGTCCCTCCACCCCTTCCTTCTTCTTCATCCCAGCTTTATATACTGAGCATGACATTATATGGTATGGAATATCTCTTTGGCCAGCCCAGGTGTGGAGTAATCGCTGAGGGGTACTTTGGAAATTTACCCTCTAAGAACAGCCTTGAAACCAGGTGGAACGTAGCACTCATGTACAACGGGTCTGTGACATGGAGACTCCCTGAATGGCCTTGGATGTTAGCAACATCAGGGGCGCCTGGTGTGCTGACTCTGGGAGAGATTACATGGAGGGTGGAGCGGAGTGGAGACCTCGCGGCCACGCTCTGTGAACAGGGGAGTTTAGGGATGCACAGGATGTACGTTGATAAGCTGTGCTTACAATGTCCTGGGCCAAAGACCTGCCAACTTTGATGAAGTGCTGTACTTAGAGTGAACTTTGCTAATTATAATATCATTATAATACTAAAACGCACACCCCTCTCAAAAGCTACCACCCCCCCAAGGTGCGACCCCTCCTCAATGAGTGTGCGCACTGAATTTTTCCTAGTCTGTACCTTTAAACGCGAAGCGAGAGAATTCTGCACCAATCCTGATAAAGGTATGTATGACTAGAGTCACTCAAGCTCCACCTGCGAAGTAAAACACTATAAAATAATGTTTTAAGAGCTGGATGTTAGGGAAGATACCATCGTCGTGTACTATTCTAACTTCTGGGATCAGTCGACGGGCTGAGCCTCTCTTCCCCCCCATCGGGACGCCGTTGGGTAAGATTCGAACCCTTGGTCATACCAAGTGCCTCCCCGGGAAACTTAGAAATCTCTATATAGAGTCACTTTACATCTTTTAACACGTTTATAGCCAAGTAGTGTCCCTCGTAGTTTTAGCATTTGCACGTGCTTTATAGGTAGTGAATTTATCACCGGCAATCCAAAGAACCTGTATATCTGTTGCTTCAATAAATCGCACTATTGATTGACTCAGCCATGTGTGGTCCCTGAACGCGACCGTACCTCTGAGTGCGGCCGTGTTAGTTCAGGAGGTGTCCGGCTGAGCAGGTAGTGTGATGTTAGTAGTGCATCCGGACCCGTGATAGTCCAACAAAGGTGTTGGGCGCGACCGGACTACTAACGCTGACTTTGGGCATCACTCAGAACCTAAGCTCAGCCGCCCCCAGTCCCTCTGATATCTGAGGATCGACTGGAAAGCAAGGGGGTTTAGTTTCTGCTAAATTGCTCTGCCTCTTAACGCAACAGAAAAAATTGGCGTCACGGACAGGATTGCCATGGATAAATTGCTGCAAAACCACAAATGTGCCCCTTCCCAGGCTGGGAAGGAGTGGGCTCAAAAGTTTTGGAAAGATGAAAAGAAAGTGGTAGAACGTATTGGGCAGTGTCAGGCTGCGCAAAAGACTGGAAAAAAGAAGGGTAAAGATGTAATTTGTGCGGTGTTGGGAGCCTGTTTGTCTTGTGCTCAGCAAGAAGCTAAAGAAACTCCTGCTCCCAAACTAGTTTCCGATGCAGAATATACTGCCTTAAAATCAGAAAATGAGGTGTTAAAGTCATCATTAGCCTTTGAGAGGGAGACAGGAAAAAAACTGGGAATCAGAGTTGATAAACTTGTGAGAACGATCATCTAAAACAAATGCTGGAAATTAAAGAACAATTGCTGGAAAGGGTTAATTGTCTGTTAGATAAAATGCAGCCTTCTGCTCCAGTTAGGCAGGTTCGTAGATTAATGCGTAGTACAAACCCTGAAAATTGGGATGGCGATATTAGGTTTGATAGTGATGATGACGAGGAGGAAGAGACCTCCGATTCTGAATCTCAATTGATTTCTTTGAGACCTTTGGTTAAAACTGAGACTGTTGTTGATGACAATGACGAAGTCCGCACTACTGTGCGAACGATCCCGTGGTCACCAGCAGAGCTGATAAAAATACAAGAGAAATTCTCGAGGCGGTCAGGAGAATCAGAAGTCGAGTATGTGTGGCGAGTTTCTCTTGAAGGAGGAGACCGAATTATGTTAAGTGAGGGAGAAGCAGGAGGCTTTTGGGGACCAGGAGTATTTTTAACTGTTAGGCCAGGAGACCATAGTTACTCCTTAACTGCACGAGCTGCATACTGGGCAGGTGGCATAGATCCCCAGGAGAGAGGAGAACCACTGGAAATTAAAACCGCCAGCTATTCCGATCTGGCCACAGCAGTACAGAAAGCAGCCTGCATTCAGGCAATATATGAGAGAGATGAATTAAGGAAATCCCCGATGCTAGCCCCTATTGATCCAGCCCGATTAACCTCTCTTATTCGTGGCCTCCCTGATTGTCTCAAGATGTTTGTAGCAAATACCCAGGATCGCATACAAGCTGCTAGTATAAAGGCTAATCGCGGTCGTGGACGAAATCGGCACACCCCCATACCCACCTGGAGTGAATTTTTACAAGACATAGACAGGTACGGACGCCGAATGGGCTGGGTCGGTTTGTCCAGTACAAAGTCCTCAGATCATGCCCGGCGAGTTCGCCAAGTCCACATTCAAAACCCCAAATACCCTAAATTCAATGAGAGATTTAAATCTAGTAAAGAACGGGGTGAATTGTGGTGTAAAGACATAGATTTGGGTGTACCCCAACAAATCTTGCGGGGCACCTCTATAGAGGATCTCCGTACATTAGTCCAATCCCTGGGTAAGAGGAATAACCCAACAGGGGAGAAATGCCTTGCTGGGAAACCCCCAAACCATAAAGAAAGCGTACCTTCTGCACCAGTATGTAATCCAACTGACAGGGCAGAAGTCCAGCAAAAAAAACTTCTATCCCCGGAGAGGGCAGTGAGCCACCCTGCTCGGCGGGTCTTAGCAATTCAATGGCTCTCTAATGAACACTCTGACCCTATAATTGCCATTCCCGTTGGACCCCGGAAAATATTGGTAAACTTTCTCATTGACACCGGGGCCCAAATGTCAGTAATCACCCATGAAACAGCACAAAACCTGGGCATAAAACCTGGACGACGCAGGGTTAAATTCACCGGAATCGATGGTGTGGAAAAGGAGGGCCCCACTGCGAGAATTTCACTCTGGCTGCCAGAGGAACGCAAATTAACTCGGGCAGACGTACTAGTTGGTGCTGCATACACTAATATTTTAGGATTTGACATATTGCGTGGGCGGATGTGGAAACTCCCAGATGGGACTGTGTGGAGTTTTGCAAGAAATAAAAAGGATCCAGGCACTGTGAAACTGAGCCTGTTGCAAACATCTATACCCTTACCCCCCTCTAAAATCACTAATGTTCGGCAATATCCTTTGCCAGCAGCAGCACTTATGGGAATTGACGGGGTGGTAACAGAATTAGAAGAAAGAGGCATTATTAAACGAACTCATTCGCCATACAATTCACCGGTGTGGCCAGTAAAGAAACCGACCGGGCAGTGGCGTTTTACGGTAGATTACCGCCAGTTAAATGCTAATACGGCACCTTTGACTGCTGCAGTTCCAAACATGGCAGAAATAGTGACATTGATACAAGGCGCTGCCCATCCTTGGATGGCTGCCTTGGATGTCAAAGATATGTTTTTCATGATCCCTCTCCTTGAACAGGACAAAGCACAGTTTGCTTTCACATGGAAAGGGATCCAATACACTTTTAACAGGCTTCCACAAGGATACAAACATTCCCCCACAATTGCCCACAATGCTTTGGCTAAAATCTTAGCAGAAATTCCTGTTTCATCTGATAGCACAGTATATCAGTACATCGATGACATTCTGATAGGGGGAAAAAGCCAAGAGAGTGTAAGAGACACCATGGAAATCATTCGGAAAACACTGCTCGATTTAGGATTAGAAATTCCAGACGCAAAGTGTCAGGGACCTGCACAGGAAGTTAAATTCCTGGGAGTCTGGTGGGTTAATGGAGCTGCTTCTATTCCTCAGGATACCCTGGAAAAAATAGAGCATGGACAAAGGCCATCTAGCGTAAAGGAATTACAACAAGTTTTGGGAACCCTAAGTTATTGGCACAAACACATTCCAGGTTTTGCTATTATTGCGCGTCCTTTATATAGTTTGCTCAAAAAAGGAAAATCATGGGAATGGACTGAACAACATACGAGTGCATTAGAGTTGCTAATTAAGGAGCTGAGGTTATTCCAACAACTTGGTCCCATACATCCAACTGACCCTATTTATGTGGAATGGGGGTTCAGTGAACATGGCTGTCATTGTAACCTATGGCAAAAGGGGCCAGAAGGACCGGAAAGGCCACTAGAATTTACATCTCACTCTTTCAGCGATACTGAAAGGAGATATTCAGATCTTGAGAAGGGTTTACTGTCGCTAGTGCGAGCAGTGAAACAAACAGAACAAATAAGGAGAGAACAAAGCGTGATTATTCGAGGACCCTTCCGCCTCCTGGACATAGTACGTAAAGGGACAATACCACCTGCTGGTATTGCTCAGAAACCCACAGTTCGTAAATGGTATGCATACCTAGAGGGCATTAATGAAATTATGCCAATTACTGAAGGTAATATTAAAATATCTAAACTACAAAAAGACATAGATAGTACCCTGTTGTTCCAGGCTCCGCCAAACAAACCATCCCCAATTCAGGAAGCACCTCCTCTAAAGGAAGACAGTGATCTAACAGGAGTATGGTTTACTGATGCATCATCCCATAGGGAGAACAACAAGTGGAAGTACACGGCTGTAGCACTGGAAGTGGTAACAGGAGAAAAATTGATTGAAACCGGTGAAGGCAGTGCACAAGTAGGGGAACTTAGAGCAGTTCTATTAGCTGCGCAACACGGTGCTAGCCATATCTACACTGATTCATATGCTGTTTTTAAAGGAGCCACTGAATGGATTGGCCACTGGGCAGTCAATGATTGGCAAGTGAACAGGGTTCCAGTCTGGCAAACGGATAGTTGGAAACAACTGTTAGAAATAGGAAAACAGCGGACACTATATGTGGGCTGGGTAAAAGGACACGATCAATCAAACTCTATTACTGCTCAATTCAACCAACAGGTAGACAGCCTTACGCGGTTGCGACAAATTGATGTTGCAGATAATAACCGAGAGTGGGAACGTTTACTTGAATGGTTGCATGTTAAGCGTGGCCACACCGGACGAGCTGATTTATACCGGGAAGGTATAGCCCGAGGATGGCCCATATCAGTTAAACTATGTGAACAAGTAGTGACTGCCTGTTCACAATGTCGTTTACGGCTTAATAAAGACCATCCGAGTAAGGCGCCCCCCCTACACATTCGCGACAGGAAGACATTATGGCACTCCTGGCAGATTGATGACATCGGCCCATTGCGACCGTCATGTGGGAAAAGATACGTTCTGGTGGGAGTAGAGGTTATATCTGGTCTCACCATGGCTGCTGACTTCACGTCAGCCACCGGAGAAAACACGGTGAAGGGCCTTAAGGGATGGTTCAGCACACTTCCCCTACCAGAAGAAATTCAAAGTGATAACGGCTCACACTTTACAGCTGCCGTGGTACAAAGTTGGGCCAAAGAGGAAGGGATTCGGTGGGTATTCCACACTCCCTACTATCCTCAGGCTAACGGCATTGTCGAGCGCACCAATGCATTGGTCAAGCGTTTCGCAAAAACTCATGAATCTGGATGGCATTTACGATTGTATGACGCCATCTACCAACTGAATAATTGATGGAGCGGAGATGGCTGCCCCAAAATGAAAGCCTTCTGTGTATCTGCCGATACAATCACCCCAAAGGTTCATACTAAACCAGGAGACTATCCCACAGGATTTTACACCGGACAACCTGTGCTAGTGAAAATGCCCCAGATTGGAACAGTAGCCATGGTACTGACTACCCCCAAAAATCCCTATGCATGGGAAGCCAAAGATTGCTCAGGAAAAGTACACCGGATTAGTACCCGGTGGATCTCACCCTCTTTCTAACCTTGCCGGTTGAATACAACCGAGCACGTTTATTTCTTTTTGTGTTCACAGGAATCCAGGAAAAGAAGGCTCTGAATTGAGGCAGATGTCTGCGGTTGCAAAGTGAACCACTTTGGTGAAAAATGTGGTGCTTAGTTCTGACTTTAATACAACTCCCTTTGATGTATAGCTGGAAAGATCCAGGATGGCCGTGGTCCCAAGCCTATATCGGACACACTGGAGTCATAGGAACACGTGCCGTCAAAGAAAAATTAAACTTAGCTACTGTGGTTATGCATGGGGCCGAGGTGCTTTCAAGACATGAGTGGAGCTGGGATAACGGATGGCTTCCAATCCTGAAGGGAAAAGCAGGAGAAGGAATCCAGATAGGGTGTAGGATGATTAACGGATCAACCCATGAGAAAGCCACATTAATGGCAATATATGGAAACCCAGTAGCCTCAAAGTTTTGTGTCTCTGACAAATGGGATTGTTGGTATAACTTTACCCTGGTGGAACCCACTATTGTGACTTGTAAGTGGCAACAACACTGTACAGGTTTAGGGCCGTCACAACCACATTGTACAGGGTTGTTGTTTCGGTTCAAAATAGACATAATTGAACCTAACCCAGATACACCACCAGGCCTAACTCCATCCACCCTATTTGACACCCTGAAATACGGAGCTAGGAACATACCCATTGTCACTATGACATCTCGTAATGACCCTTGGGACCATGCATTGCCACGATATAGTGGAAGTGTTGGAACACTACAAAACAAAAGGAACTTAAATCTCTCTACTCTAGTTATACATGGAGATGAAGTGTTTTCGAAGGATGAATGGAGTTGGAATGACTCTCTTCAGATGGCTGAACTTCAAGCCATTTCAGGACAGGCAATACAAATCAGCTGCCGAGTAACTAACGGACCTAATTACCATAGGCCATCCGAAATTAAAGCATATCATACCGACTCTACCAGCCCAAAGAACTACAACACTGAGTGTTACAAAATAACTGAACCAAATTCGGATTGTTGGTACAATTTTACTCTGACCAAACCCATAATTGTATACTGCCTTTGGGGTTCCGAAGGCACGGAATTAATATTTGAATTTATGATTGATACAGCAACATCAAAGGATAAGAAACCTTTACCCCCGCAAACATCTAAAAATGTACCAACTCGGCCTCCCATTGGTCTAACTCCCTTCATCTTCAACACAGGCCCTTACATAATCAAATATACAGGTCAGCAACAAGTGCTGTTTAATCTGTCATACTCCCTCAAACAAGTGGAGATGTTGATGCAAATTAACATCTCTATGATTAAACCAACCTGTTCACCATTCCTAAATATATCCCATGCAGGATGGTTAGCCTGGTTACATGGGCGAACCCTCGTCTCTTCAAGACGGACAAGGAGAGACGCAACCGGTATTATAGGGACAGGATTGGGAGTCTTAAACAGTATAGATGCTGAAGTACTCATAAATAAACTGAGCACAACAACAAGTGATTTAAGCAAATTAGGACACCCATTGCGGTCTTCTCTAGTAGCACTGGGAACTAACCAATGGCTTGTGTCAGATTTGTTACCTCAGTGGGGAGAAACAAACGAAAAGGATCACCAATTGATTGTGGATGCACTTGGTGCAGCCCAAAATAATATTTCTCTAGCTCTCAGTTGCATCCAAGCTCAACTATGGATGCAATCTGTGGTGGCAGCAATTATAAGAGAAGGTGAAGAGGGCATCTTACCCTCTGAAATTCGAAAGGTAGTTTGGGATAATGCAACTACATTTGAGAGAAAATTCCAATCATGGTGGTATTTGGTCAATTTTGCCTACAACCCTACTGATGGCAAAGCCACTGCTTTTGTCTTAACAATACGCAATGCTTCGGTATATACCATATACCAAATCATTGCGTTAGGATTAAATCACAACGGAACTATACTCTATCCTATAGAGCATAGAGTATGGGCCCAACGAAATGAAAACAGATGGCAAACTATTGACGTTGCTGCATGTGTGGTACGGCAACAACAGGGATTCATTTGTGAAAGTAACATCATCAAAGGCCAAGACATTTGTCTTGACACTGAACGAAACATTTGTCATTTTGAAATACATCCCAATGAAACCCTTGAAACTGTGCTTGTATATATTGGAAAAGGGTGCGCTTGTATGAGAACCCCTTGTGATTTTGTGTTTGTAGATAATGTTATTGTGAATACTAACAATCGCTCAAATATTTGTGTTTGTAACTTTACTAAAATTGTAGGATGTGACTTTATCTATTCAGCTCCTGTTACATCTTACCAACTAGTACAATCAAATTATATTCTATTTCGAGATCTGCTACCTGTCCCTGTAGGAATGAATCTTACCCTGGTGAGAAAACTATTACAACATGAAGACCTGAAGCGGTTGTTGAAAGAAGTTCGGGAAAATGGACAAAAGACTCTGAAAGAGTAAGAAGGGATGGAGGACACCACTGGTGGGACACTTTGTTTGGATGGTCACCTACCACAACAGGAATCTTCAACGAGATGCTTCACCCTATTGTTGTCTTATTAATGCTCACCGCATCATGTTTTATTTTAACAATTGCTTTGCATTTTAGACTTTGGATTATGTTGAAACGTTTGTCCATATCCCCAGAAAATATCTGTGCGCTCGATGATCCTCATAGCAAGAGTGTATGTGACACTTCCCATCTATTCTAAAAGAAAAGAATCGTGAAGCTTGAGTGACTATAGTCACGGGGTGGATAATGTGGAGTAATCGCTGAGGGGTACTTTGGAAATTTACCCTCTAAGAACAGCCTTGAAACCAGGTGGAACGTAGCACTCATGTACAACGGGTCTGTGCCACGGAGACTCCCTGAACGGCCTTGGATGTTGGCAACATCAGGGGCGCCTGGTGTGCTGACTCTGGGAGAGATTACATGGAGGGTGGAGCGGAGTGGAGACCTCGCGGCCACGCTCTGTGAACAGGGGAGTTTAGGGATGCACAGGATGTACATTGATAAGCTGCGCTTACAATGTCCTGGGCCAAAGACCTGCCAACTTTGATGAAGTGCTGTACTTAGAGTGAACTTTGCTAATTATAATATCATTATAGTACTAAAACGCACACCCCTCTCAAAAGTTACCACCCCCCCAAGGTGAGGTGCGACCCCTCCTCAATGAGTGTGCGCACTGAATTTTTCCTAGTCTGTACCTTTAAACGCGAAGCGAGAGAATTCTGCACCAATCCTGATAAAGGTATGTATGACTAGAGTCACTCAAGCTCCACCTGCAAAGTAAAACACTATAAAATAATGTTTTAAGAGCTGGATGTTAGGGAAGATACCATCGTCGTGTACTATTCTAACTTCTGGGATCAGTCGACGGGCTGAGCCTCTCTTCCCCCCCATCGGGACGCCGTTGGGTAAGATTCGAACCCTTGGTCATACCAAGTGCCTCCCCGGGAAACTTAGAAATCTCTATATAGAGTCACTTTACATCTTTTAACGCGTTTATAGCCAAGTAGTGTCCCTCGTAGTTTTAGCATTTGCACGTGCTTTATAGGTAGTGAATTTATCACCGGCAATCCAAGGAACCTGTATATCTGTTGCTTCAATAAATCGCACTATTGATTGACTCAGCCGTGTGTTCAATAAATCGCACTATTGATTGACTCAGCCGTGTGTGGTCCCTGAACGCGACCGTACCTCTGAGCGCGGCCATGTTAGTTCAGGAGGTGTCCGGCTGAGCAGGTAGTGTGATGTTAGTAGTGCATCCGGACCCATGATAGTCCAACAAGGGTGTTGGGCGCGACCGGACTACTAACGCTGACTTTGGGCATCACTCAGAACCTAAGCTCAGCCGTCCCCAGTCCCTCTGATATCTGAGGATCGACTGGAAAGCAAGGGGGTTTAGTTTCTGCCAAATTGCTCTGCCTCTTAACGCAACACCGGGTCAGCTGTCCCAGCTGTGTCCCCTCCCAACTTCCCGTGAACCCCCAGCCTTCTTGCTAGCAGGCGAGCACGAGAAGCTGGGCTGTCCTTGAGAACTTAGCAAGAACTCGGAACATCAGCACTTTATCAACATTTTCTCATCCCGAATCCAAAACATAGCCTCACACTAGCTTTTGTGAAGAAAATTAACTCTACCCTGGCTGAAACCAGGACATTATCCACCCCTTATTCCATACCATTTACATTATGCTCAGGTACCACACTATCCAATACAACCTCATTAACCACCACCCCCCTTCCCATCTTTTAATATAATACACAGATGTCCTGGTTTCAGCCAGGATAGAGCTGGTTTTCTTCACAGAAGCCAGTGTGAGACTGTGTTTTGGATTTGGGATGAGGAACTGTTGATAATGTGCTGATGTTTTGGGTTGTTGCTGAGCCGTCAAGGACAGTCCAGCTTCTTGTGCTGGCCTGCCAGCAAGCAGGCTGGAGGTGCACGGGGAGCTGGGAGGGGACACAGCCAGGACAGCTGACCCAGACTGGCCAAAGAGATATTCCCTACCATCTGACGTCATGCCCAGTACATAAACTGGAGTTGGCCGGGGGGCGGAAATCGCTGCTCGGGGACGGGCTGTCGATCACGGGGTGGTGAGCAATTTCTGTATTGGGCCTCACTTGTTCTTGTACATTTCTTTGTTGGTATTATCATTATTGTTCCCTTCTTTCTTTCTGTCCTATTAAACCGTGTTTATCTCAACCCACGAGGTTTTTCCTAATTCTCTCCCCTGTCCCACTGTGGGAGGGGGAGTGAGCGAGCGGCTGCGTGGTGCTTAGTTGCCGGCTGGGGCTAAACCACAACAGTCCCTTTTGGCGCCCAACGTGGGGCACGAGGCTTGAGATAATAACGGTTGCAGGTCACAATATCAGTTTATTTGATTTGCATCATGCTCTCGTCTTTGCTGTACATGTTAAGGATCGGTGTTGGTTTCTGCGGGCTGCTGTACTCTGCAATGATTAGTAATGTCTCGCCTGTGAGTTTTGTTTTTAGAGCACTGACCTTGAGCTTAATGTGGTATCATCTGAGCTCTGTACTAAAGCCGTTACTGTATTTTGGCTACAGTCTTGTCGAGACGTTTAGCAATTATACTTCTGCCTCTGAAAGGTTTTTTATGGAGGAAATGCAGAATGGTACCTTTGCTACCCTCTATCATAACATTTCCTCCTTCATCACAATAATTTTTCAGTATTTTGAACACCCTTGGACAGTTAAAATACCTCTATTGCTACTTCTGGGGAACATTGTTTCGGTTTTGTCTAAGGTTGGCAAGCAATTTAAGAATATCACCCGGAGGTCTACCCCAAGGCTGGATAGTTATGAATGGCAGGGCGTGTGGAACAGCATGGGCAAATGCCTGGGGCAGTGGGCACCTCTGGTGTTTTGGAGCTTCACTCCCGAACAAGTGCAGAATCCTGATAAACTAGCAGAATATCTGGAAGAAGTATGCTGTCAGCCTGGCAGCTCCAAGGAGACACAAATCATTGCCATGTGCTGGGGCCTGGCCCATGCCTACCGAACCCTATTTAACACTATGCAAAGGGGAGAGAGGCTCTCTGGGTCTGATGGCAATGTGGCAGGCACTGTGACTACTCCAACCCCTGTGGCAGGCACTGTGACTACTCCAACCCCCACGGCGGGCACTGTAGCTACTCAGACTGTTGCAGCTGAACCAGAGAACCAGCCTATCCCGGTATCAGTTGCCCCTGTACAAAAGAAGAAATCTTGGAAGCGGAAGTCAGCTCGTTTAGTAAGGGAGGAGGAAGATTCTGCTAAGAAGGAGCCAGAGGAAGAGAGTGAGGAGGCAGAGTGCTCTGAAGCAGGGCCATCACAAGCACGGAAGAGGGAAGAGAGCGAGTCATCACTTGAAGAGGAGGAAGAGGAAGAACTTATAAAAGAGACGGTAACTACCCGATCTCTATCCCTGAGTGAATTGCGAGATATGCGAAAGGATTTCAGCCGTCGTCCAGGTGAGCACATTGTCACCTGGCTGCTCCGATGCTGGGATAATGGGGCCAGTAGCCTGGAATTAGAGGGTAGGGAAGCCAAGCAGCTGGGATCCCTTTCTAGGGAAGGGGGCATTGACAAAGCAATTGGAAAAGGTGCACGAGTCCTCAGCCTCTGGAGACGACTCCTGTCGGGTGTGAAGGAAAGGTATCCCTTCAAGGAAGATGTTCTATGTCACCCAGGCAAGTGGACCACCATGGAGAAAGGTATCCAGTACCTGAGGGAGCTAGCTGTGCTGGAAGTGATTTATGGTGACTTGGACAATGGACAATCATCCAAAGATCCAGATGAAGTCAATTGCACGCAACCTATGTGGCGGAAGTTTGTACGGAGTGCACCATCATCATATGCCAACTCATTAGCAGTAATGGCCTGGAAGGACGGAGAGAGACCAACGGTGGATGAATTGGCTGGCCAACTCCGGCAATACGAAGAAAGTCTCTCTTCCTCCCTACGGGCCTGCGTCTCTGCTATAGAGAAACTGTCCCGGGAGTTCCGGCAATTCAAAGAGGATATGCCCTACCCTCCACCCGTACGGACCAGTGTCTCAGCCATTAGGAGTAAGCGCTCTTCTGTTCAAGAGAGAGGATATAGAGGATACACACCATGAACCACCCTGTGGTTTCAATTGCGTGACTACGGAGAGGACATGAGGAGGTGGGATGGAAAACCTACCTCGACCCTAGAGGCACGAGTACGCGAGCTGCAAGGAAAAACAATTACAAAAGGGGGTTCAGGTTCCTCGAGGAAAATCGTCGCTCCACTTTCCAGTGGGCAGCTTCCCAGAAAGAATAGAAGGGCTGATCTCACCTCTGATCCTCTTGAAGGGACTTCTGATTCCTATTTACAAGAAGTGGGTAACGAGTACTATGACCAGGACTAGAGGGGCCCTGCCTCCAGCCAGGCGGAGGAGAGGGACAACCAAGTTTATTGGAGTGTGTGGATTAGATGGCCTGGCACATCAGACCCACAGGAATATAAGGCTTTAGTGGACACCGGTGCACAATGTACCCTGATGCCATCAAGCCATATAGGGGCAGAACCCATCTGTATTTCTGGAGTGACAGGGGGATCCCAACAGCTGACTGTGCTGGAGGCCGAAGTGAGCCGAACTGGGAAGGAGTGGCAGAAGCACCCCATTGTGACTGGCCCGGAGGCTCCGTGCATCCTGGGCATAGACTACCTCTGGAGAGGGTATTTCAAGGACCCAAAAGGGTACCGGTGGGCTTTTGGTATAGCTGCCTTGGAGACGGAAGAAATTAAACAGCTGTCCACCTTGCCTGGTCTCTCAGAGGACCCTTCTGTGGTGGGGTTGCTGAGGGTCAAAGAACAACAGGTGCCAATCGCTACCACAACAGTGCACCGGCGGCAATATCGCACCAACAGAGACTCCCTGATCCCCATCCATGAGCTGATTCGTTGGCTGGAGAGCCAGGGAGTGATCAGCAAGACTCACTCACCCTTTAACAGCCCCATATGGCCAGTGCGAAAGTCTAATGGAGAGTGGAGACTGACAGTAGACTATCGTGGCCTGAATGAAGTCACGCCGCCACTGAGCGCTGCCGTGCCGGACATGCTAGAACTTCAATATGAACTGGAGTCAAAGGCAGCCAAGTGGTACGCCACCATTGATATTGCTAACGCGTTTTTCTCAATCCCTTTGGCGGCAGAGTGCAGGCCACAGTGTGCTTTCACTTGGAGGGGTGTCCAATACACCTGGAATCGACTTCCCCAGGGGTGGAAACACAGCCCTACCATTTGCCATGGGCTGATACAAACTGCACTGGAACAGGGTGAAGCTCCAGAGCATCTGCAATACATTGATGACATCATCATATGGGGCAACACAGCAGAAGAAGTTTTCGAGAAAGGGAAGAAAATAATTCAAGTCCTTCTGAAAGCTGGTTTTGCTATAAAACAAAGTAAAGTCAAGGGACCTGCACAAGAGATCCAGTTTTTAGGAATAAAATGGCAAGATGGACGTCGACAGATCCCAACGGATGTGATCATCCAAATAACAGCTATGTCTCCACCAACTAGCAAAAAAGAAACACAAGCATTTTTGGGCGTTGTGGGTTTCTGGAGAATGCATATTCCAAATTACAGTCTGATTGTAAGCCCTCTTTATCAAGTGACCCGGAAGAAGAACGATTTTAAATGGGGCCCTGAGCAACGACAAGCCTTCGAACAAATCAAACAGGAGATAGTTCATGCCGTAGCCCTCAGGCCAGTCCGGGCAGGACAAGATGTTAAAAATGTGCTCTACACGGCAGCCGGGGAGAACGGCCCTACCTGGAGTCTCTGGCAGAAGGCACCAGGAGAGACTCGAGGTCGACCTCTAGGGTTTTGGAGTCGAGGATATAGGGGATCTGAGTCCCGCTATACTCCAACTGAAAAGGAGATATTGGCGGCATATGAAGGAGTTCGAGCTGCCTCAGAAGTGGTTGGTACTGAAGCACAGCTCCTCCTGGCACCCCGACTGCCAGTGCTGGGCTGGATGTTCAAAGGGAGGGTCCCCTCTACACATCATGCGACTGATGCTACGTGGAGTAAGTGGGTTGCGCTTATTACACAGCGGGCTCGAATAGGAAACCTTAATCGCCCGGGAATCTTGGAAGTGATCATGGACTGGCCAGAAGGCAAAGATTTTGGAATATCACCAGAAGAGGAGGTGGCGCGTGCTGAAGAGGCTCCACCATATAATGAACTGCCAGAGAACGAAAGGCAATATGCCCTGTTCACTGATGGGTCCTGTCGTATTGTAGGCAAACATCGAAGGTGGAAAGCTGCTGTATGGAGCCCTATACGACGAGTTGCAGAAGTGGCTGAAGGACAAGGTGAATCAAGTCAGTTTGCAGAGGTGAAAGCCATCCAGCTGGCTTTAGATATTGCTGAACGAGAAAAATGGCCAATACTCTATCTTTATACTGACTCATGGATGGTGGCAAATGCTCTATGGGGGTGGCTGCAGCAATGGAAGCAGAGCAACTGGCAACGCAGAGGCAAGCCCATCTGGGCTGCTGAATTGTGGCAAGATATTGCTGCCCGACTAGAGAATCTCGTCATAAAAGTACGCCATGTAGATGCTCACGTACCCAAGAGTCGGGCTGCTGAAGAACATCAAAACAACCATCAGGTGGATCAGGCTGCTAAGATTGAAGTGGCTCAGGTGGATCTGGACTGGCAACATAAGGGTGAATTATTTATAGCTCGGTGGGCCCATGACACCTCAGGCCATCAGGGAAGAGATGCAACATACAGATGGGCTCGGGATCGAGGGGTGGACCTGACCATGGACGCTATTGCACAGGTTATCCATGAATGTGAAACGTGTGCTGCGATCAAACAAGCCAAGCGGTTAAAGCCCCTCTGGTATGAAGGACGATGGTTGAAATATAAATATGGGGAGGCCTGGCAGATTGACTATATCACACTTCCACAAACTCGCCAAGGCAAGCGCTATGTGCTTACCATGGTGGAAGCAACCACCGGATGGCTGGAAACATACCCTGTGCCCCATGCCACCGCCCGAAACACTATCCTGGGCCTTGAAAAGCAAGTCTTATGGTGACATGGCACCCCCGAAAGAATTGAGTCAGACAATGGGACTCATTTCCGAAACAACCTCATAGACACCTGGGCCAAAGAGCACGGCATTGAGTGGGTGTATCACATCCCCTATCATGCACCAGCTTCCGGAAAAATTGAACGATACAACGGACTGTTAAAGACTACACTGAGAGCAATGGTTGATGGGACATTCAAACATTGGGATAAACATTTAGCCAAAGCCACCTGGTTAGTCAACACTAGGGGATCTACTAATAGAGCCGGCCCTGCCCAATCAAAACTTCTACGTACTGTAGAAGGGGATAAAGTCCCTGTGGTGCATGTGAGAAATATGCTGGGGAAGACAGTCTGGGTTACTCCTGCCTTAGGAAAAGGCAAACCCATTCGTGGGATTGCCTTTGCCCAGGGACCTGGGTGCACTTGGTGGGTAATGCGGAAGGATGGGGAAGTCCGATGTGTACCTCAAGGAGACTTGATTTTGGGTGAAAACAGTCAATGATTTGAATTGTATTATGTTAATTGTTCAGTATGACATTACTACTATGGCTGCTATCTACCATATCAATGGTATTACAGTAAGAATCACCCAGACTGATGAAGAATGAGCTTCACTGAAACCAAGCAACGTGCAGCAGTGATTAAACCAGAACTGGCTTCAGCAGCTTGCGCCCAACAAATCCGTCGAGATCGACATCTTCGACCTGCAGATCATGGACATGGACCGTGCCAGATGACAATCCAACACCACATACCATCTCCCCTGCCCTGAGAGACTGCTATGATGGATGAAGCCCAGAGTCATGGACTGACTGAACTCCATAGACATTTTAAAGTGATGGCCCATGGACTAAGAAAGGGATATCTGTGTGTATATATTAAAAGACAGGAAGAGTAATAATGAATAAATGGAATGTATTGAAAAGTATAGGACCTGGGCATGACGTAAATGGTATGGAATAAGGGGTGGATACTGTCCTGGTTTCAGCCAGGATAGAGCTGGTTTTCTTCACAGAAGCCAGTGTGAGACTGTGTTTTGGATTTGGGATGAGGAACTGTTGATAATGTGCTGATGTTTTGGGTTGTTGCTGAGCCGTCAAGGACAGTCCAGCTTCTTGTGCTGGCCTGCCAGCAAGCAGGCTGGGGGTGCACGGGGAGCTGGGAGGGGACACAGCCGGGACAGCTGACCCAGGCTGGCCAAAGGGATATTCCCTACCATCTGACGTCATGCCCAGTACATAAACTGGAGTTGGCCGGGGGGCGGAAATCGCTGCTCGGGGACGGGCTGTTGATCGCCGGGTGGTGAGCAATTTCTGTATTGGGCCTCACTTGTTCTTGTACATTCCTTTGTTGGTATTATCATTATTGTTCCCTTCTTTCTTTCTGTCCTATTAAACCGTGTTTATCTCAACCCACGAGGTTTTTCCTAATTCTCTCCCCCGTCCCACTGGGGGAGGGGGAGTGAGCGAGCGGCTGCGTGGTGCTTAGTTGCCGTCTGGGGCTAAACCACAACAACAGATTATTATCCCCTTAGTCCATAGACCTCCCTCCAAAATGTCTGTGAAATGTCCACTGAGTTCATTTAGTCCATGACTTTGGGCTCCATGTCTTATGGTGGTCACTCAGGACAGGCAAGGTGGGGTGTTGCATGGAGTTACTGGGCACCAAAGCCAGCTCAGGTTGGGTCACTGCTGCACTTGCACTGCTTCTTGTAAGGCTTGTCCTCCACTGGTTCAGGTGGTTCCTGCTATAGTAGTTCCTATAACATGCAACTCAAATAATGGGTTACAACAGTTTAAAGGTATTTCCATTACAATCTCCACCCCTGGCCCCTTTGGACTGGACCATAGGGTTTAACATTGCAATGAACTCCTCCCCTTGCCCCTGCTCCAGCTTGGACTTATCCACAGACTGCAGTCCCTTCCATGAGCCACAGTCTCTCCAGGGGTATATCTGCTGCGGCATAGACTTATCCACAGTTGCAGTCACTTCGAGGTGCACCTGCTCCAAAATGGCCGTCTCCACAGGCCACACTACCTCCAGAGATAAATCTGCTCCAGCGTGGCCTTACCCATAGTTCCAGTTCCTCCAGGAATATACCTGCACTGTCAAGGGCTTCTCCATGGCCACACACTTTGAGGTGCTCCAGCATGACCTCATGCACAACCACTGATGCTTCAAGGTGTACCTGCTGCAACATAGACTTATCCACAGCCACAGACTCTTCGAGATGTACCTTCTCCAGCATGGACTTATCCTTGTGCCACAATCCCATCAGAGTTATACCTGCTGCGACACAGACACAACCATGGCCACAGATGCTTTGAGATATACCTGCTCTGGCATGGGCTTACGCACGGCCACAGACACTTCGAGGTGTCCTGCTCCCACATGGACTCATCTACAGGTCACAGTCCCTTCGACTTGAGTTCACAGTGGAGTTCCAGCCTGTCCAGTACAGCAGCAGAGAAAAAGCAGCAATGCCCTGGCCATCTGTCAGCCCAGGCGCATCGCAATTGCTGTTATCAAAATCCTCCCAGGCACAGCAGAGCCAGACGATAAGCAGTACAGCAGCACGGCAGCAGCGAAAGCAAAAAGCAGCCACTAACGAGCACTGGACTCTAATATACATAAGGAAAGCAAACCCATGGCAAGCACAGGGGCCTGGCAATTAATAGCTAAACAGCAATAACAGCTATAAATTCTATCTATCTAGCACATTCCAATCAAACCTGTCGTTGTCTCAAACCCTTCGTGCACCACGTTGGGTGCCAAAAAGGACTGTTGTGGTTTAGCCCCAGCCAGCAACTAAGCACCACGCAGCCGCTCGCTCACTCCCCCACAGTGGGACGGGGGAGAGAATCGGAAGAGTAAATGTGAGGAAATTAATGGTTTGAGATAAAGACAGTTAATAAGTAAAGCAAAAGCCACACACGCAAGCAAAGCAAAGCAAGGAATTCATTCACCACTCCCCATGGGCAGGCAGGTGTTCAGCCAGCTCCAGGGAAGCAGGGCTCTGTCACGCATAACGGTTACTTGGGAAGACAGATGCCATCACTCCAAACGTCCCTCCACCCCTTCCTTCTTCTTCGTCCCAGCTTTATATACTGAGCATGACGTTATATGGTAGGGAATATCTCTTTGGCCAGCCTGGGTCAGCTGTCCTGGCTGTGTCCCCTCCCAGCTTCCCGTGCACCCCCAGCCTACTTGCTAGCAGGCCAGCATGAGAAGCTGGGCTGTCCTTGACTGCTCAGCAACAACCCAAAACACCAGCACATTATCAACATTTTCTCATCCCAAATCCAAAACATAGCCTCACACTAGCTTCTGTGAAGAAAATTAACTCTACTCTGGCTGAAATCAGGACACAACCTTAATGATTCTGTGATTCTGTTTATGGTATGGAATACTTCTGTTGGCCAGCCTGGGTCAGCTGTCTTGGCCTCCATTCCTCCTAGCTTTAGCACCTGGCTACCTCAAGACTGCTAGAGGCTTTGATTGCTATGGAAACCTGCATACCATGGCTGGTCATGAAGTAAAACAAAGTGTCTTATCAGCTTTGTTCTCACAGTAACGGGTGCTGCAGTCTTCTCAGAAATGCAGCTTTCCTGAACAGGAAACTGATTTTATGATTCTATCCCAGCAAAACCAGGACATTAACTCTTTCTTCATAAGGAGGATTCTGTCTCTTGTTTAGTAAAAATAACTGCAGTAAAGCCCTGTAATACAAGTCACGTAGTAGAAAATTGACTGTCATCAAATTTGTCTGACAGTTAGATCAGGGTAGGGGTTTAACGGCTAACTCATAACAAGGACTGAAAGTGAGGGTCAAAGAAATTCCAGGTGTGTGGGGAGGAGGGAGGGTTGCCAGCTTGCTCTTACCAGTGAGAACAACTAACTTTTTGAACAACTTAATGTAATCTTTTTCTCTGCCAGAGGATTATTTCATCCCCATTTGTGGGCTTCACACTGAGACGGGAAATGTTGTGAAAAAATGTGCTATAACTGAATGAGGGATTTTTGTTTTGTTAACTACTTGTGGAATCCTATATCTTGTACTGTAGAAGAGATCATATCATAGTAATTTTTTAATCTCTGAATTTTCTCAATGTTTCTGCCAAGAATTTAAAAGATGAGATACTAAAATCAGTCTCCTTTTTCTTTGGTCTTGCACAAAATTTCCTCTGGTATGGTCACCTGACATAAGTTTTGCCATGAAGGTAAAAGATAAAGACAAAGTTGTTTAAAGAATTGGTCTATTGGGAGTTTGGGTGGCTTGTGGGCATTGGATGAGAAGGCAGGAAATTTGGAATCAGCTTTTGAAGGCAGATGCACAAGAAAATATAGGAAGAATTAGGAATAAATGAACCATTATGGTGTGTCTGAGTATATCTCAGGTTGTGCCATAGCGCATGGAAGAGATTTTCTGTCTGCTTATTTCCTTTTGTGTAAATCAAATCAAAGCCTAAAGGAAAGCATAAATGGGCTTTATAATTTTAATGCTAAAATCTCTTGAGATATTCCACTTAATATTTTAACTATTTTTCTAATGCTTTAAGTACTTTTCTAGTATCATTCATACTATATTTCCTATGAAGAAATAGTTGATAAGAGAAATAGGTAACCCTGATGTCAACTTGAAAGAAAGTTGAGATTTCACATTAGGTAAAAATTTGTATTTAATATTAATATATAATATTAATAAATAATTTATTTAGGATTGGGGCTTTTACCACAATAAAGGTCATTGTTTTCATTCATGCGTTAAGACCAAGGCTTAATGGTTGACCCACAGTGACGCGGAAGTCTCAGGCACGACGCGTACAACCAATATGATCAGGTCAATGCCGTTTATTGTCTTGTCTGACTCCAATATATATCATAATTTTCGCTTAGTCACTGCGCACACACTCATGATTGGTTACAGCTTGTTACACACACTATTGCAATTGGCTATATACAAGATATCACGCGCTGTCCACGCGCCCCTCACACAGTCAGGATTGCTGCTTGCAGGTGTCCCTGTTTTTCTTGCTTCTTCTTAGCTGTTCACCACAGCTCCTTCTCCTCAAGGCCGAGCCGTGCAGATATCCAGCTGTTTACCAGCTTCTCAATGCTACAGCTCCTTCTCCTTAAGGTCGAGCCGTGCAGCTCAACGCCACAGCTCCTTCTCCTTAAGGTCGAGCCGTGCAGGGTGATCCCAACATCTCCCCCTTTTTGTTTTTGTATAAACAAAGCCTGATGCATCATTCGCAACCCAAGGACTGTGAGGAAGATGGACCATCTGTACATTCTTGTATCGTCCTGTGCCGCGAACTCAGCCCAGCAGTCGGTAGGTGCCAGCTTTACGTGGGCATCCCCACGGAGGCAATGATGGCCTTGCCGTACACCGGCCCACTGCCCTTCGGGAAATCCCGGTATTTACACATTTGCAGAGGAACGAGTTTCGACACACGAGGCCAGCAAGTGTCGGAACACGCCTCGGTTGTCACCTTTTAACATAGGGAGCCTATGGCGCATGCGCCCGCTGGCCAGACGTGCTGCACATGCCACAGCCACCCCGTCTATTGGTTCGTAGGCTTTGTTCACACGGCATCTTACCATAATCCAGCAGTCACATATCAACTATGCTTAAATTAATAGCAGAATGTTAACAAGGCAAACAATTCTAGCTGTACTACTCCTAGCGATAGAAGCTACTTCTAGTGATGGAAAAAGTGCTTGTATAAAGCTATGAAAACCAATATTATATCTTACCAAAGGATTTGTGGTTATAGAGCACTTTGCCTTAAAAGCTTTCCATGTTTGTCTAATGATACTGCTAATTTCAGTGTGATTAATTATTTGCAAATTAGGAACTAGGACGCCCATGGTACAGTCCCCTGACCAGTTCCCGGGCAGCTGTTTCCCAGCCCATTGATCTCCACACAGCCACCATAACCCTTCTGGCAGATTGAAAAGGGATTGCCCGGGGAGGAAAGAGACAGACAGAAGGTGTCCTGTCCTGTTTGATTTGCTAATGTTACCCATACATTTTCTTTTGGCTGAGGTGGCATCAGGATTGCGATGACACCTGATAGTGTCAAGATGTGTCCAACGATGACGATGGTGACTGTTTCACCCATGGTTTTACCCATTTTGTGGGTACCCAACGAGTTCCAGAATCTGTAATGACACAAGCATAACCTCGTCCCCAGGTTAGCAGTTGAAAAGGTCCTTTCTCCTTCCGCAAATAATTTAACACATATAAGGCTTTATTCAAACGTTCTTAGGGTAATGTGGTAGCCTCTCCCCCTTTTTGTTTTGAGCGTGTTTATCTAACAAAGCTCATTCATTGGGTGTGTAAGATACTCATTTGAGTTATTAGCTAGCCTGGCATTCTTTACTACCTTTTGAACCATTCCTTGTAGACAATGCAATAAACATGGTACAATAAGCATTAGTATTAAGATAATAAGTACTATAACAACTGCCCCTTTTACTAAGTCTTGTAACCATCCGCTTAGGCCCAAACTTGACAGCCATGATTCGAGGCCTAGTGAACTTGTCTGTAACCTGTCCGTTAAGTCCTTCAGTTTTCACAATTGTTGAGTTACCGACTGTGATGTATCTGTTAAATTCATACAACACATGCCATCAAACTCCTCACACCCGTGCCCTTGGGCCAAAAGTAGGAAGTCGATAGCTGCCCTATTTTGCAACGTCTCATGCCTTATTGAGTCAGTTTCCATTAACAAAGCACTAAGTGCTGCAGAAGTAGCATTGGTTTGTTTCGCTAGCCAACATCCCAATTTATTTAAAGTGGTTAAGCCTTGGGCAGCAGCAACCCCAGGGGCAAGGAAAGAGACTAGTATGGTTTTGTCCGCAGTCCAAAAATCCAATTGGTCATTGCACCCTTCCTGATATTTTCGAATCTGTCGTCTTATTCTATGCCGTCGGGTAAGGTTCAATATCATAGAAGTGTTGGGAGTTAACAATGTTAGGTGCCCCAATGTGCAAGGACCACCTCTCAAATGGGAGGGAACGCCTTGCCATGCACGATCACCACAAATCAAGAATATTCCTTTAGGGAGTCTCATTGGGACAATAGTAGAGCGTGAGATGTTGCTCGTTGTATAATTACACCAATTGGTAGCATTCTGAAAAACGGCCAACGTGGGGCTTACATTCTGTGACCTGGTATCGCCCTGTCCTGTATAATTAAAATATAAACAGGTAGGGGATGTAATGCATCCTAAAATATCCAACTCCTGCGGTTCCAGCAACTCCTGTGGTCCGTGTGCCATCCATCCGTCCCACTTATCCATAGCTGCAGAGGTGTTTGTTATTTTTAAAAACAAGGCTAGATCAGGGGCGATCTTCTTTACCACCATTGCCGAATCATAGTCCCCTAAGGGCAGACCAACTAAGCATGTTGTAAACGGATTCTCAGCAGTGGATATAGATAAGCAAAGGTGGCCTTGGCCCGTTTGATTAGCTAGTGTAACCCAGATATTTTTTCTTGGTTGAACGGAAAACCACGCCTGAACCTGGCATATCAAACGTGACTATCAGACTCACAAACAACTTTCTTCCGCTTGTGGAGAGAGGTGCACTCGCCATGGTCAAAGCCATTGAATATAATACCGGATTTTTGACTGCTTTAACCATGCCATGTTCAAGTCGCTGTACCGTGCCCACCACATATTGAGAATCCGAGACAACATTAACAGCCTCTTGAGACCATTTTTCGAATACCCAAAGGACTGCCCGAAGTTCCATAGTTTGTAAAGAATCTCCACACACCCCAGGTAACAGTTGATGTTTCCATTCGTCATTTTCCTGCCAAGTGACAGCCGCTCTACGGGATTTGCGTCCTGCGTCGGTAAAGACTGTCATCCCGTTCACTGGGGTCTCCGATCGCATAGGCATTTCTTCAAACTGTTGATTAGCCAACAGTGACAATAATCTATCGGACGGATAGCTATTTGTAACGCGTTTTAAAAAATCAGAGATTGCGATCTGAAACTCCAGAGAACTGGCCAACAACCAATCTAAGTACTTTTGAGATACAGGAACATAAATTATTACAGGTTCTAATCCAGATATTTCTACAATTCTTTGTCTTCCCTTAATAATGAGTTGTGCAAATAATTCATATCTGGTGACCACTGTTTTTCTGGGTTGATAGGAGAGAAAACCCCATTCTAATACTTTCAAACTGTTTGCCGTATTTCCTAACTGCACGATCAGTCCTAGTGGATGTTGCCGTTCCCCTCCTGAATTAACGATCATAAGCGAGATACTCTCAGTAGGTGAACATCTGTGAGCATAGGCTGTTGCTATCTTCTCAGTAATTTTCTGCAAAGCTTGCTGTTGATCCTCGTCCAGTTGACGTCGCTCTGGAGCCTCCACTGAAGACCCCAGGAGTGGCATCAAAGGCCTCAGATCATCATTAGTAATTCCGCAAATATTTCGAACCCACTGTATATCCCCCATTAATATTTGGACATCAGAAAGATTTTCTATTTTCGAATTAATCTTTATTTTTTGTGGGCGGACCGCTCCACTGGTAATAATCCAGCCCAAATATTGCCATGGTCCCTTCTTCTGAATTTTTTCCGGCGCTATTTTTAAACCCTGTTTTCCTAAATCAAGCTCTAAGTGCTGTAGAATGTGGTCTGCATTCAATTGTGTCCCTGCTATTAATATATCATCCATATAATGATACATTATTAAATCTGGATACTTTTTCCGCACCGGCTCTAGAGCCCATGCCACAATGTCTGACACATCGTAGGTGAATTTTTCATTCCTTGCGGTAATACTACCCAATGATACCTCTTTGCTGGCTCTCCTTTATTTACCGATGGTACCGTAAAGGCAAACTTCTCTGCATTCTCAGCTGCTAAGGGAATGGTAAAAAAGCAATTGAAATATACTCTTTGATTCCCTGCAAAAGAAATGATACGTTTGTGACAATAATTACAACGACATAGAACAAACCCACAACACTGTTTTACAAATAGGGCATATTGAAGTTCCTGCTCTTGACCACCCAGGGAGAGCCGCTGAGGTGGTCAACGAGCCATCATTCCGCATACAAAAGAGTGAAAGCATCAGCTGGCGGTACGTCGGAGTTGACTGCATCCGTGGGACGTGTGACAGGATCTTCTGGTCTTACTGCCGGCCGTACCAACCTGGCCAGTACCCACTTCACTCCGTCCCCTCCCCCTCTGCCAAGGCCTCTTGTCTCATGCCTCACCAATGTTGGGCAGGGTCGTATCTCGACTTGGGGGAAGGATTGTCCCAGGCAGCCCCCTCCTGTTGCAGCACGGGCAACCAGCGCTCACGTTCCGGGTCAGGAGGCGGGGGCCAAGGAGGACTCGCCACCTCCGTTGGTTGCGTTAGCGGTGGCGGGGGGGGGGGCAGGGGTGTGGGGGGCGGGGCGGGCGGGGGTCACTGCTTATCATCCCCAGCTCGGCCTCCCTTCTCTCCCGAGGCTGTGGCAGCAGCGGCTGCTGCCGCCGCCATCCGCTCTGATTTTATCGCCTTTATAGAGTCTCTGACTAATCACCAGGTTGTTAACACTTTCGCAGCCGTATGATCCTCTTTAGAGGCTGCCTCAAACACCAATTTCCCTGCTTTCTCCCAGGTAGGTAACTCAAAAGCTGTTGCAGAGTCTGCTGCTAGCCCCTGGCTCTTCAAAACAGTCTCGAATAGCAATCGCCACATTGTTGCTAGCTCCGCTGCTTGCCCATCTCCTTTCAAGACCTGCCCCATTGATCTTTCACATAGGCACACAGGGGAACATTGAGTACATTGTTCTGGGCAATGTTGTCCCGTCTTGCCCTCACATACATCATCGTAGATCTGTTTCTCTGACTTATTTAATGCAGCTGGTTCACCCGGTGCATCTGGCACCTGAGGAGGTGCAGTCGGAGTCGCTGAAGGTCCTGGACCCTCTGACTCGGTTAAAAAGGGATTGGTTGAAGACAGTTTAACAGCCTCCTCCATATCAGCTGCAGCTTTTCACTCTGGATTTAAGGCTTTTAATGTGGTTAATATCAACTTCCACGCCGTCACTAACTCTGCGGCGGTTTTATCTCCGTTCCCAATATGTTCCTATAACATTTTTCCTATCTCCTCCCACGTCTCTGCCTTAAACGTCACAGACGGATCGGGGGGGTACCCTTTTTGGCACCAAATTAGAAGCCTTCTAAGTGTATATTCATCATATTTCAGTCCTCTCTTAGAGAGCATATGCGGCAGGAGTCTGACTATCGCCCCTTCTTCATGCGATGCGTTCTGCCTTTAGTTCTTTTAATGTCTCTAGGATCAACCTCCAGAGCGTCGGAAACTTTATACCGTCTTTGTTGCCTGTGCTGACTTCATTCCTCAGTGCTGCACCAATTCCTTCCCAAATCGGGATCTCAAAAGCCTCATTTTCTGAGGGGATTAGTCCTTTTTTGCTGCGCCCATACCAATAATCTTTTTAGGCCGGCTTCCTCATACTGTACACCTCTCTTAGAGAGGATTAGTTGGAGGAGCTTAACCACTGCTTCTTCCTCTTTTGTTAGCGTGGACCCCATCTCCTCCCCAGCCGCTCACCTGATCAGGGCGAGATTCCAACAGTTTCTTCGGTTGCGCTAGCGACTTCCAGGCACCGGGGCAGTGCCTGCTACGGCTGGCTTCCGCACACCCTTTGCTGTCTCTTCTGCTCCGGGAAGCATCGACGAGAGGGTCCCTGTTCAGGCGCCACCTGATGCAGAAGTCTCAGACATGACGCGTACGACCAATATAATCAGGTCAATGCTATTTATTGTCTTGTCTGACTCCAATATATATCATAATTTTCGCTTAGTCACTGTGCACACACTCATGATTGGTTACAGCTTGTTACACACATTATTGCAATTGGCTATATACAAGATATCACGCGCTGTCCACGCGCCCCTCACACAGTCAGGATTGCTGCTTGCAGGTGTCCCTGTTTTTCTTGCTTCTTCTTAGCTGTTCACCACAGCTCCTTCTCCTCAAGGCCGAGCCGTGCAGATATCCAGCTGTTTACCAGCTTCTCAATGCCACAGCTCCTTCTCCTTAAGGTCGAGCCATGCAGGGTGATCCCAACACCACAGCATATATAGTAAAGCCTTAAGCAATATAAAAAAAGAAAGAATGATGCTTCATTGCTCAAATGAGACTGGTTGCTAGGAATGTTTTAGAGAATCTTAAATATAGATCATGATGTTCACAGCTGAAAGTAAATGAATTCTGAGCTGTTCAAAATTCAGTAGTGTTCAGATGCCAAAAGGCAGTCAACCATTAGAGATTTCCTCTGGGCTCTGTCTTCTAGGTGTTTTCTTCTTGTCTTAGAGGAAAAGCTCTTAGCATGAATATCTGCAAAGACATGAAGAATACTAGCACCATCCCAACATGTTCATCATTTTCTTAATTTGGCAGAGTAGTCTAGGATAGCCTGAGGTCTCATGTTCTGTAGGAGGAGCACACCCAGGGCTTCCTCATGCCCCTAGTCCCCTTTTCATCCCACTGCCTCCATTCCTTCTCCTTCATATACACCCCTCACTTCCCAATACCTCAGTGCATATAGAGTCCCCACACTTCCTTCAGATGTCTCTGGTACCTTTCTTGTATTCCCCCCCCCGTATATAGTGTATCCAGTTGTTGACCATATCGCTAGGATTAGATTGTGTGGAACAAGAAGAGAAGAACTCATTGTGTTGGTGCTTTTCTTGTAGCCTGCCCATCTGAATTCCCATTGTCTCTTCCAAATACAGTGAAACAGCACTGCTTAATAATATCAGAGTTAGGCAATTTTCTTCCCATGCTTATTTTCTGGAGTGTCAGGAAGCTTATTTCCGGTCTCTTCTAATGGCATCTAATATTGCTGCACATTATATCAGCTGTATAGACGTACTGGGAAGACATGCAGGAAGTACAAAAACAATAAATAACATTCATTTCCACCAGTCTGCATCTATGTGGCATAAACAATGTTAAATTCTGTGGCCTTTGTAGGGATGAAATAATATAACTTTAAAATGCTGCAGACATTATTTTTGTATGGTTGAATTTAATGTATTTGTATCTCCAGGTGTCCAAATCTCTCTCAGAGAACCCTGGAAAGTTAATTAGTCACTCTGAAGGATGGCCTAACAACTTTTGAAATAGTTGTATATGTATAAAGTGATTCCATGAGCAGTGCAATTAGTGAGAACTGGTTTCTTATAGATTTCTGTCCCTTTCCCTCTCCAGCTCTCCTCATGTCCCTGGGACCCTACCCCCAGGGAAGTGTTGGGTCCTTCCCATGCTCCTAGACCTTCTCACCAGCTCCAGCACCTCCAGTTCCTCCCAGAACAGCCTCAGCCTCTTCCCACTGCACCCCACTGTAACTCCTTCATTTTATTCTCATGTCCCTTTCTGATTTGCCTATGGCTAATTTGAAAAGCGCTGCACAAATAGGCAGCACCTATGTACAAGACTGATTGACTGGTGTTTTTTTCAGTTCTTTTAACTTTGAGGCAATGTGTAAGAACTTCATAGACATGCTTCATTTTAAACCTTGGATGAAACTGACATATGGTTTTAAGAGTTAGAAGAGGACATGAAGAGGGGATTGAGGCAGACAGGCTATATGAAGTGGAGGTTTTCAAAAGCACAAGGGAATTTAGCAGCACTGTCTGTTTGTGGGGAACTATACATAAAAAGCCCAGACTTTTGCCATATTGAAATGTTGGCTAGGGGAATCATTCTACCCCCTTCTGAGGGATACAGGGGGCCCAATATGTTGACCAGACCCAACCCACAGGGAAGTCTGCTGCCTCCCTGGGGCCTGGGTGAGAGATGTCACCAGGAAACTCCCTGGTCTGGTTCGGCCTACTGATTACTACCCACTGTCGGTCATGCAGGTTGGCAACGACGAGGTTGCACTAAGAAGCCCAAAGGCAGTCAAAAAGGACTTGAGAGCACTGGGGCGACTGGTCGATGGAGCGGGAGCACAGGTAGTGTTTTCATCAATCCCTTCAGTGACAGGGAAGAACGCTGAAAGGAATAGGGAAGCACACCTGATCAACACATGGCTCAGGGGCTGGTGCCGTCGTCAGAATTTTGGGTTTTTTGACCACAGGGCGGTTTACACGGCACCGGGCCTCCTGGCAGCTGATGGAGTGCAACTGTCTCCAAGGGGCAAAAGGATTCTTGCTCATGAGCTCGCAGGCCTCATTGAGAGGGCTTTAAACTAGATTTGAAGGGGGAAGGGGATAAAACCAGACTCACTAGAGATGAGCCTAGGGATAGCATGCCAGAGTTGAAATCGATAGCCCAGCTCAGGTGCATCTACACCAATGCACGCAGCATGGGCACCAAACAGGAGGAGCTGGAAGCCATTGTGCAGCAGGACAGCTATGATGTAGTTGCCATCACAGAAACATGGTGGGATGCTTCTCATGACTGGAGTGCTGCAATGGATGGCTATAAGCTCTTCCGAAGGGATAGGCAGGGAAGGAGAGGTGGTGGGGTGGCTCTGTATGTTAGGGAGTGTTTTGATTGCATAGAAATCAATGATTGTGAAGACCAAGCAGAGTGCTTATGGGTAAGGATGAAGGGGAAGGCCAATGAGGCAGATATCCTGCTGGGAGTCTGTTACAGACCACCCAACCAGGATGAAGAGACAGATGAGACATTCTATAAGCGACTGGCAGAAGTCTCGCATTCGCTGGCCCTTGTTCTTGTGGGGGACTTCAACCTACCGGACATCTGCTGGAAGTATAACACGGCAGAGAGGAAACAATCAGGGAGGTCCCTGGAGTGTGTGGAGGATAACTTCCTGACACAGCTGGTGAGTGAGCCCACCAGGGGAGGTGCCTTGCTGGACCTGCTGTTTACAAACAGAGAAGGACTGGTGAGAGATGTGGTGGTCGGAGGCCGTCTTGGGCTTAGCGACCACGACATGATAGAATTCTCAGTTGTGAGGGAAGTAAGGAGAGGGGTCAGCAAAACTGCTATCATGGACTTCCGGAAGGCAGACTTTGGCCTGTTCAGGTCAATGGTTGAGAGAGTCCCTTGGGAGACAGTCCTGAAGGACAAAGGGGTCCAGGAAGGCTGGACAGCCTTCAAGAAGGAAATCTTAAAGGCGCAGGAGCAGGTGGTCCCCATGTGCCGTAAGAAGAGCTGTCAGGGAAGGCAACCGGCCTGGCTGAACAGGGAGATTTTGCTGGGACTCAGGGAAAAGAGGAGAGTTTATCACCTCTGGAAGAAGGGCCAGGCAACTCACGAAGAGTACAAGGATCTTGTTAGGTCAAGCAGGGACAAAATTAGAAAGGCAAAAGCCCAGCTAGAGCTCAGTCTGGCTACAGTCGTAAAGGATAATAAAAGATTTTTTTACAAATATGTTAACAACAAGAAGAGAGGCAAGGAGAATCTCCATCCCCTACTGGATATGGCAGGGAACATTGTCTCCAAGGACGAGGACAAGGCTGAGGTACTTAATGCCGCTTTTGCCTCAGTCTTTAATAGCCAGTCCAGGTATCCACAGGATATTCAGCCCCCTGAGCTGGAAGATGGGGATGGAGAGCACAATATACTCATAATCCAGGAGGAAGCAGTCAAGGACATGCTAAACCACCTGGACACCCACAAGTCTATGGGGCCTGATGGCATCCACCCGAGAGTACTGAGAGAGCTGGCGGAGGAGCTTGCCAAGCCACTCTCCATCATTTATCAGCAGTCCTGGTTAACAGGGGAGGTCCCAGACGACTGGAGGCTTGCCAATGTGACGCCCGTCTACAAGAAAGGCCGGAAGGAGGATCCTGGGAACTACAGGCCTGTCAGCCTGACCTCTGTACCGGGGAAGATTATGGAGCGGTTGGTCTTGAGAGTGCTCACAGGGCATCTGCAGGACAACCAAGGGATCAGGCCCAGCCAGCATGGGTTCATGAAAGGCAGGTCCTGCTTGACCAACCGGATCTCCTTCTATGACCAGGTGACCCGCCTAGTGGATGAGGGAAAGGCTGTGGATGTTGTCTACCTGGACTTTAGTAAAGCCTTTGACAGCGTCTACCACAGCATTCTCCTGGAGAAACTGGCGGCTCGTGGCTTAGACAGGTTTACTCTTCACTGGGTGAGGAACTGGCTGGATGGCTGAGCCCAGAGAGTCGTGGTGAATGGCGTTAAATCCGGCTGACGGCCGGTCACAAGCGGTGTTCCCCAGGGCTCGGTTCTGGGGCCGATCTTGTTCAATATCTTTATAGATGATCTGGATGAGGGGATCGAGTGCTCCCTCAGTAAGTTTGCAGATGACACCAAGTTGGGTGGGAGTGTTGATCTGATGGAGGGTAGGAGGGCTCTGCAGAGGGATCTGGACAGGCTGGATCGATGGGCAGAGGTCAACTGCATGAGGTTTAATAAGGCCAAGTGCAGGGTCCTGCACTTCGGCCACAACAACCCCATGCAACGCTACAGGCTTGGGGAGGAGTGGCTGGAGAGCAGCCCGGTGGAAAGGGACCTGGGGGTGCTGGTTGACAGCGGGCTGAACATGAGCCAGCAGTGTGCCCAGGTGGCCAAGAAGGCCAACAGCGTCCTGGCCTGTATCAGGAATAGTGTGGCCAGCAGGAGGAGGGAAGTGATTGTGCCCCTGTACTCGGCCCTGGTGAATACTGTGTTCAGTTTTGGGCCCCTCACTACAAGAAGGACGTTGAGGTGCTGGAGCATGTCCAAAGAAGGGCAGCAAAGCTGGTGAGGGGTCTGGAGCACAAGTCTTATGAGGAGGGGCTGAGGGAACTGGGGTTGTTTAGTCTGGAGAAGAGGAGGCTGAGGGGAGACCCTATCGCTCTCTACAACTACCTGAAAGGGGGTTGTGGCGACGAGGGTGTTGGCCTCTTCTCCCAAGTAACTAGTGATAGAATGAGAGGAAATCGCCTCAAGTTGTGCCAGGGGAGGTTTAGATTGGATATTAGGAAAAATTTCTTTACTGAGAGAGTGGTCAAGCATTGGAACAGGCTGCCCATGGAGGTGGTGGAGTCACCATGTCTGGAAGTGTTCAAAAAACGTGTGGATGTGGCACTTCAGGACATGGTTTAGGGAACATGGTGGCGCTGGATTAATGGTTGGACTTGATGATCTTAAAGGTCCTTTCCAACCTAGTGATTCTGTGATTCTGTGATTCTGTGATTTTGTGATTTTTATTCCAGTGAAAGCAAGTTGCATGGATGCTGTTGGGGCCATAACAGTCTTGCTGATATAATGTCTTTTATTCAGGATGAATAGAAACAATACTGACCCAGATAATCTTTTAAATTTTGCCATGTAATTTTTGTACAGTAGGAGATCCTACCAGCATCTCTACGCTAGCAAATCTTTTCTGTTTTATGACTGTGCTCCTAAATGTTTTCAGTATTTCTAGAACGTTCCCTGCCTCAGTTTTTAGTATCATCTTGGGCCTCTCTGAAAGCATCAAAAATCAATTGCTGTGGCACCTATGTTTCATTTTCAAGATCAAATATTTCTCTGAGATAAGCCTTATATCATATGAAATTGTGAGTTTTCAGAGGCAGCAGCTCTCAGATTTACAGAGAACAAATTGCTGGGGAGCTGCTGGGACTGGAGCAAGGGAGGTAGCCAGGAAAATATCTGAGCCACATTTCTTGCACCTGCCAATTCCCTGCCTTCAAAAACATCCTCAATATCAGTGTCATATGGTGATTCCAGGAGACATTCCCTGTTCATTAGCATCTGTCTCATAAGGTTAAGCTCATACAGTACAGCTATGGTTGTAAGAAAAAGTAATCTTTTTTTAACATATTTAATGTAAAATTTAAGATTTCATTTAGATTAAATATCAGCATGCCCTCAGCAGAAAAAAGGCACCTTAGGATTTTCAAAGAATTTTTGCAGTGTGTACTGGTTTTGGCTGGGATAGAGTTAAATTTCTTCATAGTAGCTAGTATGGGACTATGTTTTGGATTTGTGCTGAAAATAGTGTTGATAACACAGGGATGTTTTAGTTACTGCTGAGCAGTGCTTACACAGAGTCAAGGCCTTTTCTGCTCCTCACACTGCCCCACCAGCGAGTAGGTTGGGGGTGTGCAAAAAGTTGGGAGGGGACACAGCTGGGACAACTGACCCCAACTGGCAAAAGGGATATTCCAGACCATACGACGTCATGCTCAGCAATAAAACTAGGGGGGAGCTTGGCAGGGGGGCTGCTGCTCAGGGACTGCCTGGGCATCTGTCAGTTGGTAGTGAGCAATTGTTTTCATTTGCATCACTTGTCTTTTTTGTGTTTTATTTTTCTCTCTTTATTTTTCTCCTCTTTTCCTTGCAATTTTTATTTTTTTATTATTGTTATTTTTTATTATTATTATTATTATTTCTTTTAAATTATTAAACTGTTTTTATCTCAACCCACGAATTTTCTCACTTTTACCCTTCCAATTCTCTCCCCCAGCCCACCACGGGGGGAGTGAGCAAGCAGCTGTGTGGTGCTTAGTTGCCGTCTGGGGTTAAACCATGAAACAGTGTCATTAATTTACAGTTAAACTGATGGCAAAAATGAGCATTCGGTGCTTTCCTTAAAGCCCAGATGCAGCAGCTGTGTGGAGCCTTCTTGCTTGTGGGGGTGGATTTGAAAAGACAAAGGTCCCCAGACCAGAAAGCAGGCATAAATATTCCTTTTTGTTATTTTATGTCACGATTTTTTAAGCTGTTCTTGTGACTAGGAGGGCCCAGATAGGCTTTTACTCTTGAACCCATTGGTGGGCAATAGTGCTTTGTGTTTATTCACTCTATCTTGCAGATGTATTTGAATGCTGCCTGGTGGGTGTCTGCAACAGTGCTATTCATCGAGAACTCCCCATCAGACCGACCAGTTAAGCTTCCGTGATACAAGAGAAACTGTTGAGACCAGATCATCCCTGTTCCTTCGTTTTGCACAGTACCTCTTTCCTGGGGACTAAATGAATGGCTAGCAAGTCTAATGGGAAACCGTAAAAGCTATTAGGTTGCAAGCCAATATCTGATAATGGGAGCAGCAATACATTATTTATCATCTGATGGTTTCAGACTATGATTGTGGTAGCGTCTTGGTATTGATCATAGTATGCAGTTGCAAAACACATTAGCAAAGGCCCCATTGTTTAAACATCCATTAAAGAGCAATGAAACATTTCACCAATTAATGCAACCCTTGGTCAAAGGGATCTGTGCAGCAAATAGGTGGCAGGTTCCTATTAGCTGGAGAACAAGAGCTCAGAGCATAACACCACCCTTTGACAGCACTTGCGTTATGTCTCTTTGAGCTGTCAACATGTGTGACCTTTTCTCTGATGGAGAAAAGTACATCTCAATTCTGAACAAAGAATCAGCTGAACTTGTCAGAAATTTTTATCAGGAAATTATTACCTCCTGTGTATTCCGCTAACAACAGCATGAGACTTAATTGAATAGTTTTTCTGGAAACCATTCTTCTAAAAGCCCTTTTTATTCACAAACATCTTCAGACTATTCTGTTTAAAACTGTTCAGAATTTTCAGTTTCTCTGGATACTTTTAAGTTATTTTCAGCAAAACCAACCCTAGCTCCCAAGTGCAGGGATTTACATACCAGACTGATTTGTCTCCGTTTCTTGAGGTGGAATGGAAGGAAGGATTTTGTCTCTAATAAAATTAAGCACAGGACCACAAGTTATTTTTGTAAAGATTTGTAACATTCATTATTGTATTTTTATTGCAATATGTTAAACAATTCGGTTATACCACCCAACTAACTAAATTTGATGGGCTGCTCCCCAGTGAAAACTGAGAGACATCTTAGTCCAGACAGATATCACAATACATTTGGTTTTGATGTCTATTAGCTCCATTATAGCTGAATATTATTTATTATGTGTCATAATAGTAGGATTCTTACTGTCCCCTAGTGGCTACTTTATTTTCTGCGTTCAGTATATCCATTACCATTTCTGTCATCCTATCAGAAATTATAAACTGGCTTGCAGTTTGATTTACACCAAAAAACACAGACAAACTTAAAAAACTCAGTTAAAAATATTTTCCAGCATAAAAGCTGACCACCTGATAAAAGCCTTATGAAATAACCAACAATTTTATCTGTGTAGCTTTAACTTTCCAGGAGCATGCCAGAGACCCTATAGAGTGAATCTGAGGCGAGCATGGGGTAGTCCTCCTGTCTCAGCATGTTTTATCCCCAGCAGTTATAAGAATAAAGAATACTCCACTGCTGAAAGACATTTTTGTTACTGATACCCTGCATAAGCATGCTTTGAGGGTCCTCAAACATGTAGCAGGAGTCCTGGCCTCCAGAGAGAATTCATAATGCTCTGCTACACTTCCTCCAGTCAGGGGAATGGTTTACATGCCTTGTGCGACGAGCGAGGGAAGGCATGCAGTCGACTCAATATGAGTGATAAAGCAAGCTTCAACTTTATTGCAAAACCTTACACATATTTATACACTAAGTTCTACCTTATGCATACTTGTCTTACAGTCATTGGCTTAGCTCTAAAGATTGCATTATCATACTCCTCCTACTTGCGGTTATTGCTACGTGGTCCGGGTTCCATCCTGTTTTTCTTATACAGTGCTGCTTCTTAGCTGTTTACCACAGCTCCTTCTCCTCAAGGCCGAGCCCTGCAGATGTCCAGCTGTTTACCAGCTTCCCAGTGCCACAGCTCCCTCTTCTCAAGGCCGAGCCGTGCAGATATCTAGCTGTTTACCAGCTTCTCAATGCTGCAGCTCCTTTTCCTTAAGGTCGAGCCGTGCAGAGTGATCCCAACATCTCCCCCTTTTTGTTTTTGTATAAACAAAACCTGATGGATCATTTGCAACCCAAGGACTGTGAGGAAGATGGACCCTCTGTACATTCTTGTATTGTCCTGTGCCGCGAACTCAGCCCAGCAGTTGGTAGGTGCCAGCTTTACGTGGGCGTCCCCACGGAGGCAACGGTGGCCTTGCTGTACACCAGCCCACTGCCCTTCAGGAAATCCCGGTATTACACATTTGTAGAGGAACGAGTTTCGACACACGTGGCCAGCGAGTGTCAGAACTCACCTCAGTTGTCACCTTTTAACATAGGGAGCCTATGGCGTATGCGCCCGCTGGCCAGACGTGCTGCACGCGCCACAGCCATCCCGTCTATTGGTTTGTAGGCTTTGTTCACACGGCATTTTTTCATAACTCAGCAGTCACATAACAACTTATGCTTAAGTCAATAGCAGAATATTACAAAGCAAAACAATTCTAGCTGTACTACTTCTAGTGATATAAACTACTCCTAGTGATAGAAAAAAGGTACTTGTATAAGGCTATGAAGACCAATATTATATCTTACCAAAGCATTTGTAGTTATAGAACGCTTTGCCTCAAAAGCTTTCCACGTTCATCTCATGATACCACAAATTTCAGTGTGATTTACCCCTACATTTTCTTTTGACTGAGGTGGCATCCAGATTGCGATGACACCTGATAGTGTCATGATGTGTCCAACGATGACGATGGCGACTGCCCCACCCATGGCCTCGCCCACTTCGAGGCACCTGCAAAGTGGGTTACCCATGGTTTTACCCATGGTTTTAAACAGCCACCACCGTCAACCTCGTCCCCTGATTAGCAGTTGAAAAGGTCCTTTCTCCTTCCGCAAATAATTTAACACATACAAGGCTTTATTCAAACGTTCTTAGGGTAATGTGGTAGCCTCTCCCCCTTTTTGTTTTGAGCGTGTTTATCTAACAAAGCTCATTCATTGGGTGTGTAAGATACTCGTTTGAGTTATTAGCTAGCCTGGCATTCTTTACTACCTTTTGAACCATTCCTTGTAGACAATGCAATAAACATGGTACAATAAGCATTAGTATTAAGATAATAAGTACTATAACAACTGCCCCTTTTATTAAGTCTTGTAACCATCCACTTAGGCCCAAACTTGACAGCTATGATTCGAGTTTTAGTGAACTTGTCTGTAACCTGTCCGTTAAGTCCTTCAGTTTTCACAATTGTTGAGTTACCGACTGTGATGTATCTGTTAAATTCATACAACACATGCCATCAAACTCCTCACACCCGTGCCCTTGGGCCAAAAGTAGGAAGTCGATAGCTGCCCTATTTTGCAATGTCGCATGCCTTATTGAGTCAGTTTCCATTAACAAAGCACTGAGTGTTGCAGAAGTAGCATTGGTTTGTTTCGCTAGCCAACATCCCAATTTATTTAAAGTGGTTAAGCCTTGGGCAGCAGCGACCCCAGGGGCAAGGAAAGAGGTTAGTATGGTTTTGTCCGCAGTCCAAAAATCCAGTTGGTCATTGCACTCTTCCTGATATTTTCAAATCTGTCATCTTATTCTATGCTGTCGGGTAAGGTTCAATATCATAGAAGTGTTGGGAGTTAACAATGTTAGGTGCCCCAATGTGTAAGGACCACCTCTCAAACGGGAGGGAACGCCTTGCCATGCACGATCACCACAAATCAAGAATATTCCTTTAGGGAGTCTCATTGGGACAATAGTAGAGCGTGAGATGTTGCTCGTTGTATAATTACACCAATTGGTAGCATTCTGAAAAATGGCTAACGTGGGGTTTACATCCTGTGACCTGGCTATCTTCTCAGTAATTTTCTGCAAAGCTTGGTGTTGATCCTCATTCAGTTGACGTCGCTCTGGAGCCTCCACCGAAGACTCCAGGAGCGGCATCAATGGCCTTAGATCATCATTAGTAATTCTGCAAATATTGCGAACCCACTGTATATCCCCCATTAATTTTTGGACATCAGAAAGATTTTCTATTTTCGCCTTAATCTTTATTTTTTGTGAGTGGACCGCTGCCCTGGTAATAATCCAGCTCAAATATTGCCATGGTCCCTTCTTTTGCCTTTTTTTTTTTTTTTGGTGCTATTTTTAAACCCCGTTTTCCTAAATAGTGCTCTAAGTGCTGTAAAATGTGGTCTGCATTCAATTGTGTCCCTGCTATTAATATATCAACTATATAATGATACATTATTAAATCTGGATACTTTTTCCACACCGGTTCTAGAGCCCATGCCACAAATGTCTGACACATCGTAGGTGAATTTTGCATTCCTTGTGGTAACACTACCCAATGATACTTTTTGCTAGCTCTCCTTTATTTACCGATGGTACCGTAAAGGCAAACTTCTCCGCATCCTCAGCTGCTAAGGGAATGGTAAAAAAGCAATTGAAATATACTCTTCGATTCCCTGCAAAAGAAAAGATACATTTGTGACAATAATTACAACGACATAGAACAAAGCCACAACACCGTTTTACAAATATGGCATATTGAAGTTCCTGCTCTTGACCGTCCGGGGAGAGCCGCTGAGACAGTCAACGAGCCATCATTCTGCATACAAAAGAGTGAAAGCATCAGCTGGTGGTACGTCGGAGTTGACTGCGTCCGTGGGACGTGTGACAAGATCTTCAGGTCTTACTGCCGGCCGTACCGACCTGGCCGGTACCCGCTTCACTCCGTCCCCTCCCTCTCTGCCAAAGTCTCTTGTCTCATGCCTCGCCAATGTTGGGCAGGGTCGTATCTTGACTTGGGGGAAGGATCATCCCAGGCAGCCCCCTCCTGTTGCGGCACGGGTCAGGAGGCGGGGGCCAAGGAGGACTCACCACCTCCGTTGGTTGCGTTAGCGGGGGGGCGGGGCGGGGGGGGTGGGGGGTGCGGGCGGGGGTTGCTCGTTCTCACCATCCCCAGCTCGGCCTCCCTTCTCTCCCGAGGCTGTGGCAGCGGCAGCTGCTGCTGCCGTCCGCTCTGATTTTATCGTCTTTATAGAGTCTCTGACTAATCGCCAGGTTGTTAACACTTTCATAGCCGTATGATCCTCTTTAGAGGCTGCCTCAAACACCAATTTCCCTGCTTTCTCCCAGGTAGGTAACTCAAAAGCTGTTGCAGAGTCTGCTGCTAGCCCCTGGCTCTTCAAAACAGTCTCCAATAGCAATTGCCATGTTGTTGCTAGCTCCGCTGCTTGCCCATCTCCTTTCGAGACTCGCCCCATTGATCTTTCACATGGGCACACAGGGGAACACTGAGTACATTGTTCTGGGCAACGTTGTCCCGTCTTGCCCTCACATACATCATCGTAGATCTGTTTCTCTGACTTATCTATGCAGCCAGTTTACTCGGTGCATCTGGCACCTCAGGAGGTGCAGTCGGAGTCGCTGAAGGTCCTGGACCCTCTGACTCGGTTAAAAAGGGATTGGTTGAAGGTGGTTTAACAGCCTCCTCCATATCAGCTGCAGCTTTTATCTCTGCCTTTAAGGCTTTTAATGTGTTTAACATCAACTTCCATGTCGTCACTAACTCTGCGGTGGTTTTATCTCCATTTCCAATATGTTCCTATAACATTTTTCCTATCTCCTCCCACGTCTCTGCCTTAAACGCCACAGACGCATCGGGGGGGTACCCTTTTTGGCACCAAATTAGAAGCCTTCTAAGTGTATATTCATCATATTTCAGTCCTCTCTTAGAGAGCATATGCGGCAGGAGTCTGACCATCGCCCCTTCTTCATGCGATGCGTTCTGCCTTTAGTTCTTTTAATGTCTCTAGGATCAACCTCTAGAGCGTCGTAGATTTTATACTGTCTTTGTTGCCTGTGCTATTCGCTTTTCAGTTTTATATCTTTTCATGCAATGAATAACATCTCTCCAAGATTTCATTAATTTTTTGCTGATTTTTCATCATCGATTACTAGATCCCACAAACAATCTCCATAAGAACGCCACTCGTCTACTTCAAACATACTTTCAGGGTCTTTAAAAAACCCTTTCGCTTTCCCTAACGCAATTAACCCAGCCAGATCTTTTAATTGGCTTACTCCCCGCTTTTCTAAAAAGCATTTTAAGATTTCGAATGCTACCTCTATTTCCATTGCGCGCTACGTTGACCTTCTTAATTATCCGGTCAATTATTTTTGCAGCCTTTTCCCTTGGGTAGCCTTCTTTCGGACGGCGAACCCCTTCTTAATTATCCTGGGTTCAAGCACGGATCAGGCGCGCCGCGGCAGCGTCCGCCGATCTTCTGCTCCCTGGTCGCTGCTACCAGTGCTTCTCCGATCTCGCTGTCCGGTGAAAAACAAGGATGGGGGTCCCTGTTCGGGCGCCACTTGCGACGAGCGAGGGAAGGCATGCAGTCGACTCAATATGAGTGATAAAGCAAGCTTCAACTTTATTGCAAAACCTTACACATATTTATACACTAAGTTCTACCTTATGCATACTTGTCTTACAGTCATTGGCTTAGCTCTAAAGATTGCATTATCATACTCCTCCTACTTGCGCTTACTGCTACGTGGTCCGGGTTCCATCCTGTTTTTCTTATACAGTGCTGCTTCTTAGCTGTTTACCACAGCTCCTTCTCCTCAAGGCCGAGCCCTGCAGATGTCCAGCTGTTTACCAGCTTCCCAGTGCCACAGCTCCCTCTTCTCAAGGCCGAGCCGTGCAGATATCTAGCTGTTTACCAGCTTCTCAATGCTGCAGCTCCTTTTCCTTAAGGTCGAGCCGTGCAGAGTGATCCCAACAGCCTTGTTAGAGTTTCAGTTGATGGGAGGAATAGTCTAAGGCAGCTTGTCATATTAAGCTTATGGATCAGAGCTTGGAGCCAGCAGTAAGGGTCTCTCATGAGCTCTGCTCTGAGAAGCTGGAAGTACAGTCAGTGTTGGCAACACTCAGCATTTCAATGCAAGTCTGACAATATTTGGTGTTTTTCATGAAGCCTTTGCTTCCTGGCATCACATTGCATTCAACTGCTGGCCAGCACAGGAGAGCACTGTCATCCATGCCTATGGAGCAGAGATTCAGGGGCAGTGGATGGCTCCACCTTGGTGAGGACTGAACTGTGGCAAGGAAGACTGACTGGACTTTGAGTCCCTTGGGAGTGCATCTTCTTCTAGGCTGTGAAAGGACCTGTTAGTTCAGACTCAGTGCTGCACTCATGCTGGTCCCACACATTGGCATTGTGGCCATGCATCAGGTATGTTAGCCTGCATCCAAAATTTGGAACAAGTGGAGGAGGGTGTGCGTGTTTTTCTCCTTAACTGCTTTGATTAGAGTAAGATGTGCTTTGGGGAATGAGAGTGTGTAAGTGGAAAGGCAGAAAGGTGTTTGGTATGTGAAGGTATGTGAAGAATCTGTCTGGCAGCACACTGGAGGAAACAAACAAAAAGATGGAAAATGGAAACGGTTTTGCAGTTTTCACCTATTTGCTTGGGGCTGGAGCACGTTATGTACAGGAAAGAGCTGAGACATCTAAATTTGTTCATCCTTAAGAAGAGCAGGCAAAGGGGACACCTTTTCCCTCTCTTCAGCTACCCAATGGGACACTATGGAGAAGACAGAGCCAGGCTTTTCTTGGAGGTGCACAGTGATGGGACAAGAGGCAATGGATACAAGTTAGGTACAGGAAATTCTTATTAGGTATAATGAAAAATTTTTCACTTTGAGGGTGGTCAAGCACTGTAATAGGTTGCCAAGAGAGGTTTTTAGAGTCTCCATCCTAGGAGATATTCAAAACTTAACAAGGCCTTGCACAGCATGATCTACTTGGACATGCTTTAATCAGAGGTTGGACTAGATGATTCTTAGTGGTTCCTTCCAACCTAAATTTTTCTATGTTTCTATTAAATTTTGCTGTTATTTAGGTAGTCAGTATTTCTGGATCTGGCTTTGAGTCTTTATGTGCAAACCCTGACATAAGGAGCTAATAAGCAGGATGTTATCAGGACATAATCATGATTAACCATTAAAAATACAGATTGTTTTGAAAGGGCTGGGCTGGCCCTGGTTTCATTCAGATGTGCAAGCATTCAGATTACAGTAGGTTTAGGGGAGTAGTGGTGACCGTATAACTGGATTTCTTGAACGGAGCTTGTTTGTATAGCTTGCAAATAGGTGTGTCATATACACATATTTTTTTGTACGTAAATCTGCAGCTCCTCAAACTATTTCCACTATTAGTGGAAAAATCTTAGCTGGAATTTTCAAAGGAATTTAAATTATATTCAAGTTCAATGGCAGTTGTACCTGAATGTCTATGAAACTTCACTGAAAACGGCCAGTTTTGCAGAGAGGTTCCAGTCTAAAGGTTAGTACCTGACATAAAAGGGGGGGCATTTCAAGACCTCCCACATCAATGGAAGTCTTGTTTATTTTAATGTAAGTTCTATTTACTTATTAGACCAATATGTAAATTGGTATTAAAATGCTCAGTCAGGAGGGAAGCCATAATTTGGACAGGCACCATGTCTTTCCAGTACCTCCACACTGGCTGGGCACAGAGGGTCCTGACAAGTTCATGCAGGTGCAGTTGTTCCCTTTAGTGTTGTGCATTCCAATACTGGAGCTGTAGTGCTTGCATATGAATGTGTTATGTATAATATATAACAGATGTCTGCTACGACTGTTTTTTTTTCATAAGATTCCCATTTTTACAGTAAGTTCTTTTATATAGACACAAGTTAAATTTTTTATTATTATTTTTTAGTACCAAAAATGAACTTCGTGAAAGGTGGCTATAATGTTTTCCATCTGCTAGCCACATCAATAATAAAAAAACCAAACTCATCTGTGCTTTAATTTTTGCATAATAGCAAAGAAAAAAAACCAAAAGCTTTGCTCAGAGAATCACAGAATCATTAAGGTTGGAAAAGACCTTTAAGATCATCAAGTCCAACCATCAACCCAACACCACCATGCCCACTAAACCATGTCCCAAAGTGCCACATCTACATGTTTTTTGAACGCTTCCAGTGATGGTGACTCCACCACCTCCCTGGGCAGCATGTTCCAATGCTTGACCACTCTCTCCATAAAGAAATTTTTCCTAATGACGTGCGGAAACAAACTTCACAACTCAAAAGAGTTATAAAGCAGGTATGTTTATTACAGCGCTGGGTGCAAGGGTGATCGCTCCTCCTAACTTGCACACCGTTTCGGCAAGCAGGCAAATATTTATTACACAAAAGCATACATATTCATATGATTACACAATACAAAACATACATATGCATAAGTGAGGCGGAGTAGTTCAAAAGGCTTGCGTCAGCAGTTTATGTTATCAACGCGCAGGCTCAGATCTGTCTCTGGTGGTCGTTTACTTCTTCAGGGGTCTTATCTTCCTCTTCCTCTTCTGTCCTTTAGATGAACTTTAGTCCTTTATACATGCTCTCTTCTTACTTGTTGATTTCAACAGTTTTTAACAATTTCTAGCCGGTTCTAACCTTGCAGTTCCTGTTATCACTTTCTTTGTTTAGCAAGTTTGTTCTTGACAAATACCAGTCCCTGATAAGCTTAACCCTTAACAGACATCACAAGCGCCAGCCTTGGTAAGTGAGTTTTAAAGAATAAACAAAAGACAGTATCTAAGTGGTTTAAAAGATAGTTATGTCTCTGTATCACTAATATCTAGTCTAAACCTCCCCTGGTGCAACTTCCTCTCATCCTATCGCTAGTTACTTGGGAGAAGAGACCAATACCCAACTCACTACAACCTCCTTTCAGATAATTCGAGAGAGCGCGATAAGGTCTCCCCTCAGCCTCCTCTTCTCCAGAATGAACAACCCCAGTTCCCTCAGCTGCTCCTCATAAGACTTGTGCTCCAGACCCATCACCAGCTTTGTTGCCCTTCTCTGGACACGCTCCAGCACCTCAACATCCTTCTTGTAGTGAGGGGCCCAAAACTGAACACAGTATTTGAGGTGTGGCCTCACCAGTGCCGAGTACAGGGGTACAATCACTTCCCTACTCCTGCTGGCCACACTATTTCTGATACAGGCCAGGATGATGTTCAGCAATATCCAAAGCCAGCTGGATGGCTTTCGCCTCTGCAAACTGACTTGATTCACCTTGTCCTTCAGCAGCTTCTGCGACTTGTCGTATAGGGCTCCATACAGCAGCTTTCCACCTTTGATGTTTGCCTACAATACGACAGGACCCATCAGTAAACAGGGCATATTGCCTTTCGTTCTCTGGCAGTTTATTATATGGTGGAGCCTCTTCAGCACGCGCCACCTCCTTTTCTGGTGATATTCCAAAATCTTTGCCTTCTGGCCAGTCCATGATCACTTCCAAGATTCCTGCATGATTGGGGTTTCCTATTCGAGCCCACCGTGTGATAAGTGCGACCCACTTACTCCATGTAGCATCAGTCGCATGATGTGCAGAGGGGACCCTCCCTTTGAACATCCAGCCCAGCACCGGCAGTCGGGGTGCCAGGAGGAGCTGTGTTTCAGTACCAATCATTTCTGAGGCAGCTCGAACTCCTTCATATGCTGCCAGTATCTCCTTTTCAGTTGGAGTATAGCGGGACTCAGATCCCCTATATCCTCGACTCCAAAACCCTAGAGGTCGACCTCGAGTCTCTCCTGGTGCCTTCTGCCAGAGACTCCAGGTAGGGCCATTCTCCCCAGCTGCTGTGTAGCACATTTTTAACATCTTTTAACATGGCATATGATGATGGTGCACTCCGTACAAACTTCCTCCACATAGGTCATGTGCAATTGATTTCATCTGGATCTTTGGATGATTGCCCATTGTCCAAGTCACCATAAATCACCTCCAGCACAGCTAGCTCCCTCAGGTACTCAATACCTTTCTCCGTGGTGGTCCACTTGCCTGGGTGATATAGAAGATCCTCCTTGAAGGGATACCTTTCCTTCACACCTGACAGGAGTTGTCTCCAGAGGCTGAGGACTCATGCACCTTTTCCAATAGCTTTGTCAATGCCCCCTTCCCTAGAAAGGGATCCCAGCTGCTTGGCTTCCCTAACCTCTAATTCCAGGCTACTGGCCCCATTATCCCAGCATCGGAGCAGCCAGGTGACTGTGCTCACCTGGACGATGGCTGAAATCCTTTCGCATATCTCGCAATTCACTCAGGGATAGAGATCGAGTAGTTACCGTCTCTTTTATGAGTTCCTCCTCCTCTTCAAGCGATGACCCACTCTCTTCCCTCTTTGATCCTTGTGATGGCCCTGCTTCGGAGCACTCTGCCTCCTCAATCTCTTCTTCTGGCTCCTTCTTCGAAAAAGCTTCTTCATCCCTTACTAAACGAGCTGACTTCTGCAGGAGAAAGATGGACTTCACAACTCTATGAGAGTTATACTCCGAAACTGTTTATTGTCTTGTCTGACTCCAATATATATCATAATTTTTGTTTAGTCACCACGCACACACTCATGATTGGCTACAGCTTGTTACACACATTATTGCAATTGTCTATATACAAAATATCACGCGCTGTCCACGCGCCTCTCACACAGTCAGGATTAGCTGCCTGCAGGTGTCCATGCGTTCCTTTGCTTCCTCTTAGTTGTTTATCACAGCTCCTTCTCCTCAAGGCCGAGCCATGCAGATATCCAGCTGTTTACCAGCTTCTCAATGCCACAGCTCCTTCTCTTTAAGGTCGAGGCCTTGCAGGGTGATCCCAACATCTCTCCCTTTTTGTTTATCTATAAACAAAACCTGATGGATCATTCGCAACCCGATGACTGTGAGGAAGATGGACCATCTGTACATTCTTGTATCGTCCTGTGCCGCGAACTCAGCCCAGCAGTCAGTAGGTGCCAGCTTTACGTGGGCGTCCCCACGGAGGCAACGGTGGCCTTGCCGTACACCGGCCCACTGCCCTTCGGGAAATCCCGGTCTTTATACATTTGCAGAGGAATGAGTTTCGACACACATGGCCAGCGAGTGTCGGAACACACCTCGGTTGCCACCTTTTAACACAGGGAGCCTATGGCGTATGCGCCTGCTGGCCAGACTTGCTGCACGCGCCACAGCCATCCCGTCTATTGGTTCGTAGGCTTTGTTCACACGGCATATTACCATAATCCAGCAGTCACATATCAACTATGCTTAAGCCAAATAGCAGAATGTTAAAAGGCAAACAGAATCGTGAATTGTGCTTCATATTCCTCCATTGCTGCATGTCTTCCACATCCTCCCCTAACCTTGATCAACTTTCTTATCTCTGTGAGCTGTTTTCTCTCACCCAGCATAGCACCTATTTCTTACCCAGCCATCCGTTTCCTCCTATGCTAACTGCAGTTTTCTCACAGGCCAAAATTCCATCTGTTAACCCCTCCATATACAGCCGCAAGCCTAAAATCGCGTCTACAGTGCAATTAGCAATAATTTCCATTTCTGCCAACAAGTTAACTATTGCTTTTTCTAGCTGTACTACTGCTAGCAATGGAAAAAGCACCTGCACAAAGCTATGAAAACCAGTATTATATCTTACCAAAGGATTTGTAGTTATAGAGCACTTTGCCCTAAAAGCTTTCCATGTTCCTCTAATGATACCGCTAATTTCAGTCTGTGTCGTGGTTTAGCCCCAGCCGGCAACTAAGCACCATGCAGCTGCTCGCTCACTCCCCCTCCCACAGTGGGGTGGGGGAGAGAATTAGGAAAAAAAACCTCGTGGGTTGAGATAAACACGGTTTAATAGGACGGAAAGAAAGAAGGAAACAACAATGATAATACCAACAAAGGAATATACAAGGACAAGTGATGCCCAATACAGCAATTGCTCACCACCCCGTGATCAACAGCCCGTCCCCGAGCAGCGATTTCCGCCCCCCGGCCAACTCCAGTTTATGTACTGGGCATGACGTCGTATGGTAGGGAATATCCCTTTGGCCAGTCTGGGTCAGCTGTCCCGGCTGTGTCCCCTCCCAGCTCCCCGTGCATCCCCAGCCTCCTTGCTGGCAGGCCAGCACGAGAAGCTGGACTGTCCTTGACTGCTCAGCAGCAACCCAAAACATCAGCACATTATCAACAGTTTCTCATCCCAAATCCAAAACACAGTGTCACATTGGCTTCTGTGAAGAAAACCAGCTCTATCCTGGCTGAAACCAGGACAATCTGATTAATTATTTGCAAATTAGGAACTAGGACGCCCATGGTACAGTCCCCTGACCAGTTCCCGGGCAGCTGTTTCCCAGCCCATTGACCTCCACACAGCCACCATAACCCTTCTGGCAGATTGAAAAGGGATTGCCCGGGGAGGAAAGAGACAGACAGATGGTGTCCTGTCCTGTTTGATTTGCTAATGTTACCCATACATTTTCTTTTGGCTGAGGTGGCATCAGGATTGCGATGACACCTGATAGTGTCAAGATGTGTCCGACGACGACGATGGTGACTGTTTCGCCCATGGTTTTACCCATTTTGTGGGTTCCCAACGAGTTCCAGAATCTGTAATGACACAAGCATAACCTCGTCCCCAGGTTAGCAGTTGAAAAGGTCCTTCCCACATATTCTTTTCCAAATTTTTAACCTTTACTTGCACATTTTGTGTTAACTCAAACAGCCTTCCTGTCATTCCTTTTACATGTTTTATTAGGGGAGGCACTGTTTCTCCTTCTGCTAGACGCAAATAATTTAACACATATAAGGCTTTATTCAAACGTTCTTGGGGTGGTGTGGTAGCCTCTCCCCCTTTTTGTTTTTGCAAGAAACGCTTCAGGGAATGATTCATTCGTTCAACAATAGCTTGTCCAGTTGGGGAATGCGGTATTCCAGTAACATGCAACACTCCCCATTGAGCAAAAAATCATTGGGTTGACTGGGCTACATAACAAGGACCATTATCGGTTTTAATTTGTAGGGGTATACCATGGGCTGCGAATGCAGCTCGCAAATACTTTTGTACATGCCTACTAGTTTCTCCTGTTTGTGCAGTGGCCCAAACTACTGCAGAATAGCAATCAATTGAAACATGAACATATTTAAATCTTCCAAAGTCCTGATAACAGATTCAACAATGGTGTCATTTCTACATTTGTTATTTCACAAATATTACGAATCCAATTCAAATCTCCCACTAATTTTTGAACATCATTCAATGTTCTGATTTCGGTTCTCAACATCACATTCTGTGGATTTTTTTTTTTTTTTTTTTTTTTTTTGGAATTACAAATACAGGTGTGTTCCATGGACTTGTAGTGGGTTTAATATGTTTCTTTTCTAATTGCTCTTTTACCAATTCCTGTAGCTTAGTGACCTTTTCTTGAGATAGCGGCCATTGATCCACCCAAACCGGTGTATCAGTTTTCCAGGTCAATTTGAGTGTTGGTTGCTCCTCAATGGCTGCTCCACAAAATGTTCAGGAGTGCTACTTAGAACACAACTCATTTGTCCCAAAACGTCTCCCCCTAGCAAATTGATTGAGATCGGAGCTACATATGGTTTTACTGTTACTGTATACCCACCTGGGTCCTTACATTGCAAGAGTACTGAAGTTTGCATGGTATTAGAGACGCCTCCGACCCCAATCAACCCATGGGCTGGATTATGTGTTGGCCAGGTTGCAGGCCAGTTCCTGCTGGAAATAATGGCTGCATCCGCTCCTGTATCTATTAGCATATGACAACTCCATTCTTTTGGGTCTGCTTGGTTGTTGCAAAAAGTCATTTTTAAGGTAGGTAGGTTTTCGTTCCCCTATTTCGAGCGCCCAAAAAACTTCTGGCAGATTGCAAGTTACCCAAAATTCTCTATCCTCCCAACTCTATTACACCATATACACCATGGGGAGAGTGTCTTATTCAAATATACTCTTTGATTCCCTGCAAAAGAAATGATACATTTGTGACAATAATTACAACGACATAGAACAAACCCACAACACCGTTTTATAAATATGGCATATTGAAGTTCCTGCTCTTGAACGTCCAGGGAGTGCTGCTGAAACGGTCAACAAGCCGTCATTTCCCATACAAAAGAGCGAAAGCGTCAGCTGGCGATATGTCGGAGTCGGACTCTGCATCTGTGGGACGTGTGACAGGATCTTCTGGTCTTACTGCCGGCCGTACCAACCTGGCCGGTACCCACTTTGCTCCGTCCCCTCCCCCTCTGCCAAGGCCTCTTGTCTCATGCCGCGCCAATGTTGGGCAGGGTTGTATCTTGACTTGGGGGAAGGATTGCCCCAGGCAGCCCCTTCCTGTTGTGGCACAGGCGACCAGCGCTCACGTTCTGGGTCAGGAGGCGGGGGCCAAGGAGGACTCGCCACCTCCGTTGGTTGCGTTAGCAGGGGGACACTGGGCTCAGGCCGCTCGTTCTCATCGTCCCCAGCTTGGCCTCCCTTCTCTCCCAGGGCTGTGGCAGCGGCAGCGGCAGCTGCTGCCGCCGCCATCCGCTCTGATTTTATCGCCTTTATAGAGTCTCTCACTAATCGCCAGGTTGTTAACACTTTCGCAGCCGTATGATCCCTTTTAGGGGCTGCCTCAAACACCAATTTCCCTGCTTTCTCCCAAGTATCTAGCTCAAAAGCTGTTGCAGAGTCTGCTGCTAGCCCCTGGCTCTTCAAAAATGCTAACAATAATCGCAAAGTTTGTTCATCGTAAGTAATCCCCCTTTTCTTCAAAATCTTTACTATAATACAAAGGATTGCTTTTTCTTCCGAGGGTATTTGCGACCCCATTACTTCACGTCCCCAGCTGCTCACCTCTTTGGTGATTATTCGTCCAGACTGCAGCTCTCTGTCCCACTGCTACTTTCTCCTGCAGCTCTCTGTCCCACTGCTATTTTCTCCTGCAGCTCTCTGGTCCGCTGCTATTTCCTCCATTCAGCTGGGCTACTCCACCAGTCGTTCTCTTCCCACGATTCAGTCCCTGATTCAGGGCGCCATTTGTGGAGTAAAAAGGCACGGACTCTGGCGGGGGATTCAAGCCAAAGACCTTTATTGCTACAAGTGTCTGCTTTTTATGCATTTACAGCTCTTTCACGCACCACAAAATACGTCCTGGTTGGTTACCACACACAGTCCATGCGCTTCTCACACAGTCAGGATTTGCTGCCTGCAGGTGTCCACACGCCCCTTTACTTCCTCTTAGTAGTTTACCACAGCTCCTTCTCCTCAAGGCCGAGCCCAGCAGGCGTCCAGCTGTTTACCAGCTTCTCAATGCCACAGCTCCTTCTCCTTAAGGTCGAGTCCTTGCAGGGTGATCCCAACAGAGTGACAGTCTGTCACAACATACTGTTGTAATTATTATTGATTTTTGAAAAGGAACACAATTTTCTTGAACAGTTTAATGGGACTATTTTCTGGAAGGTGGATTAACAATATGAAGTTTGAGCTCCTTTTCATGTACTTAGGTTTGATAGTCTGAATACCCGCCTAAATGACTGCACATCACACAAAAAAACGTATGTGGCATGGGGACCCAAACCCTGAGTTTATGTATACCACCCAGTAACATTCTTTCCCTCAGCATAAGGAATATTAATTCACAAATATGAATTCTAGTAATCTGAAATACTGGTGACTTTGAGGAGGTGGGGGGTGGGAGGAACATGATATATCTTGCTTTCATGTAAGGTTTACACATGACAGGCATTGCTGTATCCTGAAGCTTCTGGCAATTTCTCGGATGCTCATCTGAAGTCAGGAATGATCAACGAAGTACTGAAATCAACAAAAAATATGTGCAGGCATTATGTCAGATTTACTTGTAAGTATTTGAAAGCTTCAGTTTAGATCTCAGTTTGTAATGTTAAAGACAATTTTACTATTACATTCTATCCATAAATATCAATTAAGATAATATTGGCCTACTTTAAATGATCATGTTTAGACATGGAGTTAAGCAAGAGTAATATTTTGTATTAATACCTTGCATTTTTTTTTAATTTGAGGATTAATTTTGGTCAACATTGAACTTTCCAAGTTAAATTTAAGCATATCACAGAGCTTATCAATTATCAGGTGGTAGAGATCTGTTTTGTAACACACTTACTTAAGTTTAGTTAAGAAAGCGATGACTGTCTTCTCAAATTAGTCTCTTTAGATCAGCCCACTGTGACTTTCAGAAGAGCTCTATATGCAGTATTAAATGGTAAACTAAAAATTTTAACTACTGTGTTTTACACCTGCATTTGTTTTAAAATCTGTGTGTGTAGTATCTCAGAAACCTAAAATGTCCTTGGAATAATCTAAAAGCAGAAACAAAGTTTGACTTTTTTTGGGGCAATCTTTATAAAAGCTTTTTAGACATCTACAGATCTTCCCTGGGGGGGCAGGGGGGGAAAGGCTGTTTTTTCTTACTGGTCCATTCTGATACCAGTCTGGATGGCTGAATTCTGCCTATCTAGATTCTGCCCTACAATTCCAGCCTTATAGGACATTAGCCACTTTTTGTCCTAAACCACCGCTTGTGTTCATGATGGCCTGATCGTTTAGCTCCAGCAGCAGGGTATTGGGCATTCTACTGTGTATCAGTCCCCATTCAACAGAAATACAATATCAGAGCAGTCTGCTCCTCATTTATTATAGTGCACAAGGGGTGTTGTAAGAGGAGAAATTGTTGCTGGGACTAATGAGCAGAGTCTTAATTGCAGTGGAATAACAACATTTCTATTGCAGCATAACTGATTGAGGTAAACAGGATATTCTCCTCAGGTCATCCTGGGCCTTTTGAAATGATCAGATACATAGATGCCAGTACTTCATAGCTGTACTGTGGGGTGGTTTGTGCAGTTCAGTTGATGGCAATTCTTTTTGATTTCAAGTATAGCCTAACAAACATATACAAATGCAAAATTTCTAGTAATATTTTTACCCTTTCTGGAATTGCCAGAGCCTCTCAGAGATACAAGTGATTAGGAATTATTTTTCCCCATTAAAAATTCCATATTTGAGATTTTTTTTTTCCTGAATTGGAATGAGAAGCTAAACTTTCTCCCAGTCAAAGCATTTTGAGACTGAGGTAAGATTTTATTATTAGAAACAAATTAAAAACTCTTTGGTTGTAATGAGATGAAAACACTGTCCATACAATGTCAAAACCTTATAATGGAGAGGACACATCTGGTAGTCCAACAGAGGTGAAGCCATTGCAGCTCCACACTCCCAGGTTCAGCCAGGATCAAGGCTGTGCATGTAGTCCCAATAGGTATACACAAAGACACATGTATACAATACACGTATACATATACACGTAGCTGACCACACAGATGAACACGGACAGAAAACACACCACTCCTGCAAACACAAACTGCACTAACAGCCTTGTCCTGTTCCCTTCTCTGGCTCATCAGGATGAAGGTCTGTTGGTGGGAAACATATCTATATGTATAAATAGAATACGGATTGCTCCAGTAACTGGCTGAGACCCTCACTAACTGGTCCTGGATCCTCAGTCTTCACAGTTGTTGGCACCTGCACACACAAGCCCCCAGTGCCTGCAGCCCCACTCACAGACATAAGCACACTATGGATCCCCCAGTAAGTGTCCCCTGGATCCTATTGTCTCCAGTTGCCTCACACAAACATACACACATACAGATGCAAACAGGTCTCTCAGTTGACCCCAGCCCCCACGGTCTGGCCTGGATGCCCCGATCCCTCCAGTAGTCAGCTCACGCTGTGGGCTCACTCAGAGATGCTTGCACCCCCGGCTCCCATGCCACCTCTGCTCACTGCCTAGGCCAGTGTGATCTTTGCTGTCACTCACACACTCACTTGCACACCTGCACTTGCTCCAGTAGCTGGCAGTACAGATGCATGGGCTCCTGTGACATGTGGTCCCTGCTCTGGTTGCTGGCACTCAGACACCCATGCACACACGTGCATACAGAGTAGAGAGTCCCTCACCCAGGAAATTGCTTAGAAATGGAGTTTAGTGAGAAGACAGGACAGACTATGATGAGCAGGTGCAGGGCATGGCCAGACAAGCGTGCTGAACGAATCCCAGGGCTCGGTTCTGGGACTGGTCTTGTTCAATATCTTTATTGATGACCTGGATGAGGGGATCGAGTGCTCCCTCAGTAAGTTTGCAGATGACACCAAGTTGGGTGGGAGTGTTGATCTGATGGAGGGTAGGAGGGCTCTGCAAGAGGGATCTGGACAGGCTGGATCGATGGGCGGAGGTCAACTGTATGAGGTTTAATAAGGCCAAGTGCCGGGTCCTGCACTTCGGCCACAACAACCCCATGCAACACTACAGGCTTGGGGAGGAGTGACTGGAAAGCTGCCCGGTGGAAAGGGACCTGGGGGTGCTGGTTGACAGCGGGCTGAACATGAGCCGGCAGTGTGCCCAGGTGGCCAAGAAGGCCAACAGCATCCTGGCCTGTATCAGGAATAGTGTGGCCAGCAGGAGTAGGGAAGTGATCATGCCCCTGTACTCGGCACTGGTGAGGCCACACCTCGAATACTGTGTTCACTTTTGGGCCCCTCACTACAAGAAGGACATTAAGGTGCTTGAACGTGTCCAAAGAAGGGCAACGAAGCTGGTGAGGGGTCTGGAGCACAAGTCTTATGAGGAGCAGCAGAGGGAACTGGGGTTGTTCATTCTGGAGAAGAGGAGGCTGAGGGGAGACCTCATCGCTCTCTACAACTACCTGAAAGGGGGTTGTGGCGGCGAGGGTGTTGGTCTCTTCTCCCAAGTAACTAGCAATGGAAATGGCCTCAAGTTGCGCCAGGGGAGGTTTAGATTAGATATTAGGAAAAATTTCTTTACTGAAAGAGTGGTCAAGCATTGGAACAGGCTGCCCAGGGAGGTGGTGGAGTCACCATCACTGGAAGTGTTCAAAAAACATGTAGACGTGGCACTTTGGGACATGGTTTAGTGGGCATGGTGGTGTTGGGTTGATGGTTGGACTTGATGATCTTAAAGGTCTTTTCCAACCTTAATGATTCCATGATTCTGTGATTCTGAGCAGCAGCATGTTTACATGTCACCACCCCTTTTATCCCCTTATCCCTGTGTTTATTACACACACTTATTCCTACTCAAACCACCTTGATCTGTCACTTTCCCCGCCTTTGGTTCCTCCCCTAAACTTCCTTCAGTGTCGTAAACAATCCCCAAATGCTTTTCCTTGTATCCCATAAGTCATGTAGCCCTAGGCAGTAACCCCCCTCAGCCTGAAAGGTGCCCCAGAGAGCCTGTATGTTGACTCACAGTGATGGATGTCAACCCCGGCCCATGGGGCTGATGGCCCTCCTAGGACAACCCTGGGAGGAGATGGGGCAAGGGCTCCCTTTCTCTGACTGGGTTACTAGGTTTCCCCTGCCTGGTGCTGTGCCTCTGTTCTCCTGTGTGTGCATGGAGATGTGCCTTTTATCATGTAACATAACAATACATGCAGTAAATATCAATTGAATAAAAATTCTAGGAAAAGAAAACTTTTTTTTACTTTATTGAGATATTGTGGGGGGGAACCCATGGGTTCTGTCCAAAAATTGTCAAAAACATCAAAGTATTAAATATTTTAATTTCAACAAATATGCATTTATCAGTAACAAAAAGTTCTGTGCAGATTTTTGTTAGCCAGCTCTATGGAGCAGCATCTCTTTCTTTCTTTGGATCCTGTTTGGAATTTATCTGGGTAATATCTTTCACTGAAGTATTTTGCCTATTTTGTAACTGATAGTATGAATTAAAGCTAAATTGACAAATATGCAAAAAATAACATTTCTCAGCTAAGATAAAATCTTGCTGAAGAACTAATATAACTGTTATTTGTACAAAGAGTTAAAGAATTAAAACAAATATAGCTCCTGGTCCTGCAGGAACATACACAAGTACTTAATTACTTAATATTATTCACTCTGAACAAGTAGAATGCTAAACACAGGTAGTAAATCTCTACTTGCCCCTAGTAAGCAAGAAAGAAGTTGATTTTGCTTGGCTTGCCATGAATATTGACTACAGAACAAATATCCCTAAAGATTATCTGTGGCTTCCTTCATAGAAGGAGCCTTGTTTTAGGGAAAAAAACCCCAAACTTTAGTTCCTTTGTCTGTAGATAAATTGAGGTTTAGGGTTCCTGATCACAAATGTTCCAAAGCAGAACAGTTTCTTGCAGATCACTGCTCTCAGAAAGCTGAAAAAATCCTCCTTGGCAGGAGGTGAGATCTGCCTTTTCCCAGGTGAGGAGGTTCTATTCAAAGCTTCCTTAAGAGCTTGTCCTTAAAAAACAGAGACCTTAATTAAAGTTACAGGTTTTATAGCATTTTAAGGTAAGATGTGTTCAGAGTCAGTTACCCACCAGTACAATTTAATTCTATATTCACATTTGCTCATTCTCTTGAATGTTTGATTTTGAGGGGGTAAAAAAATCTCAGGCTGATATTTGGAAATTTCAAAGAATGTGTGTAATTTTAAGAGAATGGAACATGAAGACTGGAATTCAAGTCGTTACCTTTGAGACTGGATCACTGAGCCCACAGCCCCTACCTACCTGTGAAGATATTCCTGTTTCTCAGGAAACTCCATAGGGTATCCCAGGCTGAAGCATCTCTCCATTGTTGTGCTTCAGACACTTCCAGACCACCTAAGCTAACTTAGCAAATGGCTTGCAAAGGTGTCACAAGTAACATGGTGCCAAAAGCAGTTACCCTGCAGTATGGGAGAAAGCTCTTAAAAACTCGTGAGTGATTCTTACAAGCAGAAAATATAGTAGCAGCAGAGTGATCAGTGGACCTCAGAAAAAACAAATGTCAGCAAACTTGGGAAATGGCACAGAGGAGCTCTTTGGGAGTGATGGTAAGAAGAACAAACAGGTGAGGGGGAGGAGGAAGAGTATTTGTTACAAGGCACAGTATTGCAAACACAACTGAAAATTACTCTTGGACACCTTCTGAGAGTGATCCTTCTCACTGACCTTGACCTTCTTAAGGCGCTATCAAGATGGCTCTTGATGGTCTGGTCTACAGAGTAGTGTTAGGCTATGAGGCTAATTATGACAAGAGACAGAAGAGACCAAAGTATTCAGTGCCTACTTTCTTCAGTCTTCATGAAACATATAACTGTGATAATTTATCATGACTAAGTCTAACAAAAAGAATAGGAACAGAATAATTAAAGAACAGACTGAATAATATTGAAGGAAACTGGTTGTTTTCAAGTTAGTAAGGCTGGTGAAAATTATTCTAGCATACTTTAAAAAATGTTTGAAGCAATCTCTGACCTGTCAGTGTTTATTTTCAAGGATGGAGAATGTGGTACGTTCCAAAAAGAGCACCATTTTTTAACAGGAAGAAAAGGAAGGAGATGGAGAGCTGTAAACCTGTCTGCCTAGCTTTGCTACCCAATTATTGGAATAAAATCTTGTAAAATTTGTTACTAAACAGCAAGTGATAAAGAATAGCCCAGTAGGGATTTTTCAGGTACTACAAAGCTAATTCTTCTTTGATAGTATAACTGCCTAGCAGGTAAAGAGGAAACGTCTTTTTTCTACTTTAGTGAGACTCACAAAATTGGTCTCACCTGATAATACTATAAGCAAGCATGGAAACATGTTTTGGATCAAATCTGAACATACTGTATCCATAACTGGTAGAATAACTCCACTCAGAGATTGTTTATCCAGTCTGCTACCCAGCTGGAAAGGGACTTCAAATAGGGTTCTTGGGAAAGACCTGCCTTACCTCCGGTTCTATTTGATATTTTTGATGCTAACTCAGATGATGCAGTAGAGAGTATGCTTAGTGTAATTGTGGGTGACACCCAGCTGGGAGGAAATGCAGGCATGGCCTTTGAAGACAGGAATTCCAAGTGAGCTCGACAAATTGGAGAAGTTGCACTGAATTTTATTGGTCTGGTTTAAAAAAAAAAAAAAGAATATAAACACTGTATTTGGAAAGGAGAAATCAAATGCACACCTATAACATAGGGACTAATAGGGCAGGTAGCATTCCTTAGAAAAGGACCCGAATATTATAGTACATCACAAACTGACTATGGGTCAGCAATTGTACGTTACTGACAGAGAAGCAATTCTTTTCACAGGACCATAAGATAATTCAGGTGGAATTCTCTAGTCCAACTTCCTGCTCAAAGCAAGGTCACCTAGGAGGTCACACCAGATTGCTTGGGGCCTTATCCAGTCTGGTTGTGAAAACCTCCAAGCATGGAGAATACACAGCTTCTCTGGGCAACCTGTTCCAAAGCTTGACTGCCTTCATCATGAAAAAGTCTTTCCTTATATCCTGTCAAAATCTCTCATTTCAATTTTCCAGGGTTTACTAACAGAAGTAATGATGACTATGGTAATTCTTTTGGTCCACTTGTGCTGGTGGACTCACAGTTTTACAGTTTGTAGTTTTTCTATATTTTTTCCAGCTTGGTGTATTGCACTTAAAAAGTATACTGACAAATTGCAGTGTTGAGAGAAGAACAATAAAAGGTGAAGAGAGGATTGGAAACATGATCCTTGAGGCAAGCATGAAAGGATGGGGTGGTTAGTGAAGAAAAGAAAAAACAATGTACAGCACTGCACATGAAAATGTTCTCTTAGGCTGTAAGGGGACTGTGATCAGTCATGCTCATGGACACAGTGACAAGGGACAAAAAGTTACTTAGTTGACTTACATTGATGTGAAGTTTAGTTAGACATCAAAGAAAGGTTTTTTGAAACTACAGGGCTGATTTTGTGGTTTCTTCTTCACTGGAGGTTAAAAGAGCAAGTTTAGACAAGTATCTGCCAGAGTTGTGCCCAGGCTCAGTCCTCCCTCAGTACAAAGGGATGGACTGGGGGTCCTTCTAGTCCCATGTTTCTCAGAGAGGGCTTGCTGCTATTAGATAGAGAAAAAAAAAAGATGTAAAAAAAATACTAGGTTGTCAGACAGCCTCTCTGTCCCTCTTACACCCCCACAAAGGTCTTAAATGCTTATCTCTGTGACCTTACCACTCCCTGTGTTACGGAAAAAGTCAGCAAGAAAACCCTCTAACACTTAGTTTAAAGTTTTAGAAGGCAGGCATCCTTTATTGCAGCGCTGGATGCATGGAGGATCACTCCACCTAACGTGCATGCCCTGAAACAAAAGTTCATCCTTTATATACCTTAAAGACATAAATATTCACACATTTTCCAAGAAGTCTCCACCTCCCTGCCTATCTACTACATTTACATAATGATGGCATTGCAAAACTACACTACGCATGTGTGGGGGTCTCGGGTGGTTGTCGGTGGTCGTGTGGGGAGTTAGCCCCCTACTCCTTTTTCCCTTTTATGGTCACGGGTCTCCTGAGGATAGTTTCTTCTCCTTGGATGTTTGCCCCTTCTGTTGTACAGCCAAGCGATTCTTTCTTATCATCCTTGTTTGAGCATTCCTGCTAGGATGTTTCTATTCTCAAGGTTAAGATATCTTCTCTGTACTCATTAATGTCTCAGTCCTTAACTCCTTAACTCTTCTTTGTTTTAATTTCATGAGGCCTCTTGGTTCTACACACACGCATTTCTTGTGATGAACTATTTACACATAGCTGAAATGTTAGCATTGAGGCAAGTATAGCCTAAGGACTATGAGAGTAGGCCATTAAACATAATCACACAGTTATTAGGCTAAAGAAATCTTTAAAAGTTAAACTAAACATGTAATCAATAACCTTCCAGAAAGTACATAAATGTATCACCTGCCCATTATTAGAGTTGTGGTGGGTTTCTTCATGCCCACTGGTGATTTTCTGGCCTCTATTGGGACTATCCCTTCTGCAAAACAGTCTTCCCTATCTGTTGCCATCTAAGTGCTCCCTCTTCAGAGTGCTGCTGAGGGAGATTCCCCAGGTTTCCAGACACAACTTACTTTAGAAGTTGGGGGTTGGACTAGATGACCTCTAAAGGTCCTTTCCAACCCAAACTATTCTATGATTCTATGATTCTAAGTTCTTCCTACCATCTCCTCAACAAGTCTTCCCTCTTCTTCCTCATGCAGAATGCTATTCAATAGTGACTGAATTAAATGAAGACTTGACATTTGTATTCATTCACTTCAGAAACACACTGCAGCAGCTGCTCTCCTCACATGGACACTTCCTCTGGAGTGGGAGAGCATAGGCACAGTCACACAGCACTGAGTGCTGATGCCACCACTGTCCTGTGCATCAACACTAAGTCCCAGGATATACAGACACACCTTCTCCAGCTACAGGGGAGTCAGCACATACATAGAAAAAAATGGTACATAGGGAGAGCTGAAAGTGAGTTTTAAAAGCAATTTTTACTGTGAATGTTAGGAGTAAAAAAGCAGAAGACAAAAATTTCCTTCTGAAAAAAGTGACTGTCCAGTAGGTGAGGTCACTGTTTTTCAAGCGAAAAAACACCTCAACAAAGCGCTAAGAACTAATCAGAAAAATTACCAAATTCCTGTTTTGTAGTGCTAAAGACACACAAGTATCTGAAGATGAAAGAAAGACTTAGCTGTTTTCTAAGTCTTTGACATTAAAAATGTGTTCAGGTAGAACAATTGTTTTCAGTCTTTTCCACATTGCAGACCTCTGCTTTGCAATGTTCACTTCTATATTAGTAAAATTAAGTCTAAGGACAGCAATGTGCCTTTTTTAGTTATCCTTCAGAAATCCTTTAAAAGTTGTCACAAACCCACAGGGATACATATCTACATGTTAAAAAATCACTGTGGTAGACAAGTGAAAAGATAAGGCTGTGAGATATTTTTACCTGCAAAAATCACAGAATCACAGAATCATAGAATCACTAAGGTTGGAAAGGACCTTCAAGATCATCAAGTCCAACCATTAATCCAGCGCCACCATGTCCCCTAATCCATGTCCTGAAGCGTCACAACCACACGTTTTTTGAACACTTCCAGAGATGGTGACTCCACCACCTCCCTGGGCAGCCTGTTCCAATGCTTGACCACCCTCTCAGTGAAGAAATTTTTCTTAATATCCAATCTAAACCTCCCCTGGCGCAACTTGAGGCCATTTCCTCTTGTCCTATCACTGGTTACTTGGGAGAAGAGGCCAACACCCTCGCCGCCACAACCCCCTTTCAGGTAGTTGTAGAGAGCGATAAGGTCTCCCCTCAGCCTCCTCTTCTCCAGACTAAACAATCCCAGTTCCCTCAGCCCCTCCTCATAAGACTTGTGCTCCAGACCCCTCACCAGCTTCGTTGCCCTTCTTTGGACACGCTCGAGCACCTTAATGTCCTTCTTGTAGTGAGGGGCCCAAAAGTGAACACAGGATTCGAGGTGTGGCCTCACCAGTGCCGAGTACAGGGGCACAATCACTTCCCTACTCCTGCTGGCCACACTATTTCTGATACAGGCCAGGACGCTGTTGGCCTTCTTGGCCACCTGGGCACACTGCCGGCTCATGTTCAGCCGGCTGTCAGCCAGCACCCCCAGGTCCTTTTCTGCCGGGCAGCTCTCCAGCCACTCTTCCCCAAGCCTGTAGCATTGCATGGGGTTGTTGTGGCCGAAGTGCAGGACCCTGCACTTGGCCTTATTAAACCTCATGCGGTTGACCTCTGTCCATGTAAGATAGCATTGTGGTTTAACCCCAGCTGGCAACTAAGCACCATGCTTACTAAGCTCACTTGCTCTGGCCTGCGCCCCCCTTGATGGGATGGGGTGGCGAACAGAAAAAAAAAAAAAGGTAAAACTCGTGAGTTGAGATAAAGACAGTTTACCTTATTAAAGAGAAGAAAATAATAATAATAGTAATAACAACAACAACAATAATAATATACAAATAAGTGATGCACAGTACAATTGCTCACCACCCACTGACTGATGCCCAGCCAGTTCCCGAGCCATGGTCACCACCCCTCCACCAACTCCCCCCAGTTTATATACTGAGCATGACTTTACATGGTATCGAATATCCCGTTGGCCAGTTTGGGTCAGCTGTCCTGGCTATGCCGCCTCACACCTTCTTGTACACCTCCTCAGTGGCAGAGCATGGGAAGTTGAAAAGTCCTTAGCTTAGTATAAACACTACTTATCATCAACTAAAACATCAGTGTGTTATCAACATTATTCTCATACTAAATCCAAAATACAGCACTATACCAGCTACTAAGAAGAAAATTAACTCTATCCCAGCCGAAACCAGGACAGACAGGCAACATTCCTGTCACATGGAAAACACCCTATGGTTCTTTTGGATATGTAGAAACTATGGGATGAAATCCCGGCTTCGGGATTAACGCTTGACTGTGGCAATTTGTGTGTGGTATTTTAGGACAAAGGCTGTCCTTCTATTTTCTCCTCTGTCATAAAATGTTATCCCTGCCATAGATGGGGAATCATCTTATCTATGACCAGAAGATGGTTCCTGTTCAGAGAACTGACAGTCTCATGATAAGAAAGGAATCATGAGGGTTTATGGGCTAACAGAAGTAGCACAAGGTAACAGGGACACAATAGTGAACAGCCTGACAAGGAGTGGTTCAAGCCCATCAGTGGTCTGCATCTACCCATCTTCTATCAAGTGTTCACAGCTATCACAGACAAAAAAAGTTTTAAGAAAGGATTTGAAGGAAGCCATTGAGAGATGCTTTGGTATTTATTGAAAAAATCTCTTAAGTACAAGGGAAGTGTGTGTAATTCTGCCAGAAGTTAGGGTAAAAGTGCAGTAGAAATTTGTTTTATTTTAAACAAATGAAAGGGGTAATCCCCTTGTAATTACCTTATGCTCATCATTGGGTAAAGGTATTCTTGTGGGTAGTTACTATATATTAGTTAACACTGTAAATCCACACCATTAATTGCTTCACACTAACTTGTTCTGTCACTGTGCACTGAGATAAGATAAATTGAGCTTGCTGACCTTAGCTCTTTCTGCTCTTCGCTGTTTAAGTAATGTCTTGTAAATTTGATTTAAGTTTTTCAGTGCAATTTAATTGCAAATTTTTCCATCTGTGTCTTTTCCCTCTTTCTTCCCATGTGTGACCTGCACAGAGCCTCTCTAACTCCCAAAGACTGTGACTAGCCTGGTTGACTTTTTGCTGCACAGAGCAGATGGGACTGCTGCGGTATTTCATTTCACACTAGGAAAGCTGTGAGGGGCCATAAGCTTTGGGGCCAGCAGGAGCAGTAAGTCATGGGGCCACAGGGCCAGGTTTCAAATTAACTGCATAATAAGGGCATTGTATGGGGAGATGGGGAGTAGGGGATATGCATCCTGCGGAGGCCAGACTACTAATTGCAGGTAGTTCTAATAGTGGAAGATGTGGAGGGTGAAACAGTAAAAAATCTACATGTTTGAGCAAGCAAATTTGGGCAGTCTTAGAATGGTGTAAAGCTGGTTTTCAGCCTTTGTGAAGTGTCCTCTCTTGGGTTACTCTGTGATGGTAGAGCCCTCCTAGAGCACTTTCTACATCTAAAATTCCACTTGGCATCTTCTTCGAACACACTTACAGGTCTCTGCATTACTAATGCCCTTTTGCTATGAATAGCAGAGCTGACATGGTTAAAGGCTTGCACACTGTATGCACATTAATATGTCTGCCTGTGTGGAAAACACACGTCTGACTGCAATATCAACATGGTGCAAGAGGAGGTCTATGTTGGTGGTTTACAATTCAGTTTTAGAGAGTAGGGGCCAAGCAAAATAAGTTCTGAGTGGGAAAACAAAATTCATACTCTGAGGAAAAAGGGAGATTTCAGGCTATGAAATTGGAAATTGAAAAGGAGATGTTAACTTAGGAACTATTATTTCTGTTACATGCTGTTGGATAATGAAAGTTCTGATGACACAGAAACATCCTTTTGCGTGTAGAATAAGCTGACCAGAAATGGAGACATTTCTAGCTTTAGTACAGGAATATAAGAAGAGAGAAACAAACTTTGTTATGGGATTGTGGAACGCACAGACTTTTGCTAATAAGTCACATGGATGGACTAAATAACTCATCAATAGAAATGACAAGATTAAACCACTTTTACTGGAGTGAATGTGGCTCTGCAAAGGATGCCAAGGCTGTATTTGTCCATGCTGTGGAGGTTGGTGGGAGAGGTTAAAGAAGAGGAAGCTGGAGGGTAGATGGATCTGACATAGCTGTTTGATGTGCTCTAAAAGAAACTGTCAGTAAAAGGAATTGCAAGATGCATGTTTGCTTCTTTACACCTTTCTTCACATCTAATTTAATAACACCCCCACTTTTAAGATTTGCCCTTTTCTAGGAGTGAAAGGAAAGAAATACAGTGAGATGGTCAGTGGATGTGATTTTGCAGGTTTTTTATGTTTGGTTTGTTATGCTTTTGTCTGTTATGTAAATCTTGCAAAGAGCAGATTGTCCCTTTTTCCAGATGGGTTAGGTACTCCTGAATCATTAGCGATAAATTACTGATTCCTTCTTGGCTGCCAAATCTTGCTGACCCTACCCGTACACTTCAACAGGCAGGTAGCCATCAGAGCTCCGCCAGTGATATCTGCCACCTTTATTTGTGTCCTGGTTTCAGCTGGGATAGAGTTAATTTTCCTCATAGAAACTAATGTGAGGCTATGTTTTGGATTTGGGATGAGAACATGCTGATAATGTACCGATGTTTTGGGTTGTTGCTAAGCAGTCAAGGACTGTCTGGCTTTTCATGCTGGCCTCTCAGCGAGAAGGCTGGGGGTGCACGGGAAGCTGGGAGGGGACACAGCCAGGACAGCTGACCCAGGCTGGCCAAAGAGATATTCCATACTGTTGAGGAATTATTTTACCAAACAGTGATTAACATTGAATTTAACAAGACCAATGAGTGATTAATGTGTACAGAGAAGATATCTTAACCTTGAGAATAGAAACATCCTAGCAGGAATGCTCAAACAAGGATGATAAGAAAGAATCGCTTGGCTGTACAACCAAAGGGGCAAACATCCAAGGAGAAGAAACTATCCTCAGGAGACCCGTGACCATAAAAGGGAAAAAGGAGTAGGGGGCTAACTCCCCAAACAACCACTGATGACCACCCGAGACCCCCGTGCATGCGTAGTGTAGTTTTGCAACACCAGCATTATGTAATTATGGCTTGCCAATGTGACACCCATCTACAAGAAAGGCCGGAAGGAGGATCCTGGGAACTACAGGCCTGTCAGCCTGACCTCTGTACCAGGGAAGATTATGGAGTGGTTGGTCTTGAGAGTGCTCATAGGGCATCTGCAGGACAACCAAGGGATCAGGCCCAGCCAGCATGGGTTCATGAAAGGCAGGTCCTGCTTGACCAACCTGATCTCCTTCTATGACCAGGTGACCCGCCTAGTGGATGAGGGAAAGGCTGTGGACGTTGTCTACCTGGACTTTAGTAAAGCCTTAGACAGCGTCTACCACAGCATTCTCCTGCAGAAACTGGCGGCTCATGGCTTAGACGGGTTTACTCTTCGCTGGGTGAGGAACTGGCTGGATGGCCAAGCCCAGAGAGTTGTGGTGAACGGCGTTAAATCCGGCTGGCGGCCGGTCACAAGCGGTGTTCCCCAGGGCTCGGTTCTGGGGCCGGTCTTATTCAATATCTTTATTGATGATCTGGATGAGGGGATCGAGTGCTCCCTCAGTAAGTTTGCAGATGACACCAAGTTGGGTGGGAGTGTTGATCTGCTGGAGGGTAGGAGGGCTCTGCAGAGGGATCTGGACAGGCTGGATCGATGGGCCGAGACCAACTGTATGAGGTTTAATAAGGCCAAGTGCCGGGTCCTGCACTTCGGCCACAACAACTCCATGCAACGCTACAGGCTTGGGGAGGAGTGGCTAGAGAGCAGCCCGGCGGAAAGGGACCTGGGGGTGCTGGTTGACAGCCGACTGAACATGAGCCAGCAGTGTGCCCAGGTGGCCAAGAAGGCCAACAGCGTCCTGGCCTGTATCAGAAATAGTGTGGCCAGCAGGAGTAGGGAAGTGATTGTGCCCCTGTACTCGGCACTGGTGAGGCTGCAGCTTGAATCCTGTGTTCACTTTTGGGCCCCTCACTACAAGAAGGACGTTGAGGTGCTGGAGCGTGTCCAGAGAAGGGCAACGAAGCTGGTGAGGGGTCTGGAGCACAAGTCTTATGAGGAGCGGCTGAGGGAACTGGGGTTGTTCAGTCTGAAGAAGAGGAGGCTGAGGGGAGACCTTATCGCTCTCTACAACTACCTGAAAGGGGGGTTGTGGCGACGAGGGTGTTGGTCTCTTCTCCCAAGTAACCAGCGATAGGACAAGAGGAAATGGCCTCAAGTTGCGCCAGGGGAGGTTTAGATTGGATATTAGGAAAAATTTCTTCACTGAGAGGGTGGTCAAGCATTGGAACAGGCTGCCCAGGGAGGTGGTGGAGTCGCCATCTCTGGAAGTGTTCAAAAAACGTGTGGATGTGGCGCTTCAGGACATGGTTTAGGGAACATGGTGGCGCTGGATTAATGGTTGGACTTGATGATCTTGAAGGTCCTTTCCAACCTAGTGATTCTGTGATTCTGTGATTCTGTGAAATGTAGTAGACAGGCAGAGAGGTGGAGATTTCTTGGAAAATGTGTGAATATTTATGTCTTTAAGGTATATAAAGGATAAACATTTGTTTCAGGGCATGCATGTTAGGTGGAGCGATCCCCCGTGCATCCGGTACTGCAATAAAAGAATGCCTGCTTCTTAATGCTACATTGGTGCTAAGAAGTTTATTCCCGATTTCGGTGACAATACCATATGACGTCATGCTCAGTATATAAAGTTGGGATGAAGAAGAAGGAAAGGGTGGAGGGACATTCAGAGTTATGGCGTCTGTCTTCCCAAGTAACCATTACGCGTGATGGAGCCCTGCTTTCCTGGAGATGGCTGAACACCTGCCTGCCCATGGGGAGTAGTGAATGAATTCCTTGTTTTGCTCTGCTTGCGTGTGCAGCTTTTGCTTTGTCTATTAAACTGTCTTTATCTCAAACCATGAGTTTTCTCACCTTTACTCTTCCGATTCTCTCCCCCATCCCACCATGGGGGAGTGAGTGAGCGGCTGCATGTTGCTTAGTTGCTGGCTGAGGTTAAACCACAACAACTTGTCAAACCCATGTCTCTCACTGGTAACCCCCAGTATTTTGCCTGTTAAATTCTTGATTTTCTCTAGTGATAAGTCCCAGGATCACTAGCTGCAACATCTGCTAAGAACTATATTTCAAGGAAATTTTTTACGATGAGTGTGGTGAGACACTGGAACAGGTTGCCTGGAGAAGTGTTCAAAGTCAGGTTGGATGGGGCTTTGAGCAACCTGATCTAGTGAAAAATGTCCCTGCCCATGGCAGGGGGGTTGGACTAGATGGTCTTTAAAGGTCCCTTCCAACCCAAACCATTCTATGATTCTATGTTTCTAAATACATCATATGTCACTGGAACATATGTTTGGAGTACAATTCACAGAAGCTGTACCGAATGCATGGTCGGATGCATATCTTGTAGCTATATAGCATGCTTGTATATTAGGTCATTTAGCATGATACACACGAATATGACACCAGGAGAACTTGTTACCTTTCCTTTGATTCCTTCTTTATTGGAAAAACCTTTAATCTAGAAGTCTACCTAAGCAGTCTGTGGGCATCTCCCTCATTGGAGATTTAAAAAAATATCAGCTTAGATAAACATCTCCCAGGCTTGGTCTTGTCTCACTGCAAGATGGGCTGGCAATTTGTTGAGGTTCCTTCCAATCTGATATTTCTTCGAAAGTATCAATTGCTCTAAGAGACTGGAGAAAGAAGATGTGAAAATATGGGGTAAGATGCTAGACCTTCCACTTCTACTTTCTCTCTTTAATGCAACAGTTTTACAAAAATACTTAGTTGTGGGAGCATCTCCTTTTCCTGTACACTACCATAGCTGTGATAGGGTACGGTCTTAACTGTAAAAATTGTCATGGCAACCCAAAATACTGAAGGAGAGCTAAAGGCCCCTTGTGGCAGGTAGGAATACATGTGTGTGTATAATCTATTGTGTATGCAGAGTATCATTCCAATTCTATTTAATGTAATCTATAAGATCCCTCATTGCATATATTTAATGTTATTGGTGTGAGTAGTCATATTAGTAAGGTTGAACATGCCTTTAAAAATTTGCAAGGTAAATGTGATATAGGAGAGAAGGAATGGATACACAAACACACAGTGAGATTAATATGATTACCAGAAAAAGCACTAGCCATGACCAAGCATCTTTTGTCAAGATTTCTGTAAGCCTCACAACCCAAGTTAAAGAGAAATCAGAAAGTGGGTATTTCTTTGTGGATTTTGCAAGGATGTTCTTCTAGGCATAAAAGATGACATAAAAGAAATAATAACAATTAAAAAAAGAAAATGAAATGCAAATCTATTTCTAAACAATATTGGAGGTGACCTGTGAAGGCAATAATTTGTTGGAGGAGGGAATAATAATGTAATAAGGGAAATATTTTTATTAAATTACATTGTGTACTGTTAAAGTTTCATTATCTCCTTTACCATACCTAGTAAATAACCACGACAAAGTTGGGTGAAAAATTTTTCAACAAAAAAGGCCCAAAAGTTCTTGGTCCTTCCATGAAACTGTCAGCAAAAATGAAGAAAGAAACCCACAACCAATTTCTAGGTCCTTTCCTTCATCTGTCATGAAAGCAAAAAATACAGGAAGTAGGGTTACTAATTTTAAGAATTTCCTGACAGGTTTAAATTCCAGTCTTCACCCATTAACATGTCTTGTTTTCTACTACTATATATTGCAGAACAATTTTCACTATGTAACACTGTGTAAATAAAATTTTCTTTCTTTGAAAGGCAAGTGCAAAATATAATGAGTATTATCCTAATGTGATAAATGATTTAGTCCCAAACAGGATTCCAATTTAAGTTTACAATTTATTAAACGAATAGAGGCAAGCAAACAGCGCTGGGTGCGCCGGGAGTCTCCACTCCACCAAGACACACACCTCTACTTCTTACAATTCCTTCCTTTATACTTTTCTAGGCTTCGTTTCTCGCTTTTCTCCGCCTTTTTCTTGGAAGATGACTCCTTCTCTAAGTGCGTCACCACTTCCCCGGTCTGCGCATGCTTCATCCTTTTTTAGGTGGTCGTCTGGTGGTTGTTGGGAGGAAGATGCTCCTCTTCGTCAGTGCACTCTACATGACCTTTCTGTTTGCGCATGCGCTCTGTTATTCTACTTATATAATGCTACCTTATTTGGCTATACATCTTCTCGACATTTCTGCGGTTATCTACAACACTGGTTTGCACTAGTATATCAGGAACTAACATACACATATCAGGAAGCTACATAAGCTACACATATCAAGAAGTTACATAAGCTATACATATCAGGAAGTTACATAAAGATTATGGTTTCTTCTACTTAACACCACTCCCCTGTTTATGGTCATGCCCTACATACATTCTTTTATTTCAATATAAATGACATTTGCTTCAAGCATATATTCACTAGATTTTTTTTTTACACAAATCACTCGTTCCTCATAAACCCCCGTTTTCTTTTTCACCACTGTGATTCATGTAAAATTTATTTAAAGTTTGTTTGATGGGTATTAACTCGGGTTCCTCTATATGTTTTACCAACATTAAAACATGTTTTCTCTCACTCTGTGTTGGTTCTATTGGAGTGGCTGTAAATTTCATTCCATTAATCGCAGAAGCTACAGCTCGTGAAAGACAAGGAATTAGACATGGTATTATTAACATACCTCCAAACAATCCTAACAAAATGACAATTAGTTTTGTTACCCAGTTCTCTGAAAATAAATTTTCCCACTTTGTCCATAGTCCTTGGACATTTATTCCATTCTGTGTTTGGACTGGTACATGGGCTATCTTCTTCATTTCTCTTACTAATTCATTGATAGCTTTTCCTTCATCATCTATCTCCATACAACAATTTGTAAGATTAAATTTTCCACAGACTCCTCCTTCCTGTGCTAGTAAATAGTCTAGCGCGAGTCTATTTTGATATAGGGCTGTACGCATTTTAGTATTTTGTTTAGCCACCAACCCTAAAGCATCACCCGTTTTATTTACAATTATTTCCACTACGGCTTGCAACCTGATTATTCTATTCAACATATAAATGGGGGTCCTATATCCCCAGGACCCATCTTCTGCCCATGTCGCTGGGTCATAATATGCTATTATTCTTTCAGGTGGCCACTCATTATCTTTCCACTTTCCTATTTGTAGCTCTTTTTTTTTTTCCCTTCAGTTGTGAGTTTCTAATGCGTCTGTATATACCGGTACTCCTAGGCGTTCCCCTCGGTTTATAGGTAATAAGAAAAAGCTTGGCCGTATAGTTCCTAACACGCACGCTCCGGTCCAATTTTTGGTAATCGGGTATATGCAAATTTTCCACAGATCCAATATTGCCCTTCTGGACTTGACCACCCTTTATCAATAGTGGTTCCGTTGGTCCGATTCGCATGATTTTTACTTATTTCTTGGGCAGTGCCCCATTTATCCCACTTTTGGTAAGTACTATTCCAGTTATATCCCCCTTCACATACTAAATATCCGACTGGTTTACTCCCGCCGTCATTTTGCCAACAGCTTCTTCCTGTTATGCTGGTTTGTAATATCCATTGTTGTTTCCTGACCTGAGTTGATATATTCCAAACATTAGGGTCTGATATGTTGCTCTCTTGGGCCTCCCAGGGCCAATTCTCTCCTTGATTAGTTCCACCACATACATAACAATTAGTTACATTTAGTGACTTAGCAATGTTCTCAGCAAGATTTACAAATAGATTTTTAGCCACTGTGGGAATTTCATATTTCGTTCCTGTTTCCATTTCATGATAAAATGACTTAAATAACAGTCTATGCTGCACTGATTCTCTTTTCTTTCATTTCAATATTAATAACTACACCTGGGTCTTCTCCAGGTCCATCTATCTTAAGTCCAATTTTGGTTATTTTTTTCTGTTTCCAAATTTCTAAATTTATAAGGGTTAAATTTACTAAATTACAGGTACGGGCTGTACAATTACTGTCTGTTTGTACCCTTGTGATTGAAGCTTGTAAATTCCCACATTGGCTATCATATCCCCAGCTTGCAGTATCCTAACATACACAAGACCATCCCCTTCTTCCACATAGGTGTGCTGACTGATATCTCACCATTTGACTAGGTACATAATCAGGATTTATCTGACATTGACGTCCACCTCCACCTGGGCAAATATATTTTGGTTGATTACTATAGTACCGTCTCCACTCTACACTCCCACAATTAATATCCAGATCACCATCTATAATATCGCATGCATCAAAAATTACCGATACTGATGTGCTCAAATTTGCCATAACCTTACTTATTCCAATTAATCTTCCTACTTCCGAATTTGTTTTCATTTCTACCCACTATTGATAAGGAAGTTCCTTTGGATCATAACAAACAGTATCATTTTCCACCGAGCATTTCTTATATTGTGTTCCATTGTATATACAACTCCCGTTCTGTTTCCCTTTGCACTCGTAATAGGTGTGGTATATTAATGTTTTATTACTTACTCGTCCGTGCTGGGCGGTTCTTATGCACTCGGTGCAATTTTGATTACCTGTCACCAGGCTGGTGAGTCCGAGTAAAATCAGGAGAGGTCCGGTAAGGGATCTCATGGTCGGAGGCATCAGCTACAAGGGGTGCTCGTCCTTGACTGGCCTTACTTGGTCGCGACTGAGAATCCCTACCCGGTCTTGCCCTCTCCCCCTTCTCAAGCGGACTTCTTTATTTCGATGACAGTAATAAATCTTACCCACCAGAAATCTCCTATAGGAGTAGTCTGTCCACACCGAATACAGAGGAAATTTCAGCTTTGATTTTGAAAACGTCCCTGTTAGCCTCTGTGGGAAATGATATATTTGTTACACAGGTTACACCTAACCCTCAATAATCATACAACATGGTTTACATAGTGGACATAAACTTAGTCCTGCCCGATAATTGCTTAATGCTATAGTCTTTAATTCGTGATCATTTCTCATACGTTCATTCCCTTTTTAATGTTATTTTTGTGGTTCCAGGTTGTAAAATAACTTTCCAGTTTTTCATGGGTCCTTTTACTCGAGTCGCGTGTGTCCACCCCTTTTCCGTGGTCCGGATGGCAGTATCTGTAGTTAACAATACAACAAAGGGTCCTTCCCATGAAGGAACTAAAGTTTCTTCCTTCCAAGGAAGAAGGGTTAGCGGTAAACATTTAGTCCATGGCATCTGTGTTTCAACCATTAGCTTCGCTAGCTGTTGCTTTATTGTTTGGTTTATTCTTTCTACTACTCCCGAACTTTGAGGATGTCATGGGGTATGATATTCCCATTTAATACCTAATGATTGGCACAAGGATTTTATAATTTTAGAAGTAAAGTGAGTGCCTTGATCAGAATCAATATATTGTATTATCCCATACCTGGGGATTAGGTGTTCTAATAAAATTTTATCACCGTCTGAGCTGTCGCTCTTGCTACAGGATAGGCTTCGACCCATCGTGTTAAATGGTCTACTATAACTAACAAATATTTCAATCTTCCTATTCTCAGCAATTCAGTAAAGTTGACTTGAATCCTTTCAAACGCTCTATAAGCTAGTTTTCTTCCTCCCATGGCCACTTGTTGAAACACGGCCTTATTTACCCTTTGACAAGTTAAACACCCTTGTGTAATTTGCCTTGCTATTTCAAAAATTCCAATACAGCCAAACTGTTTAAGGAAATGATCACTTAACACTTTTGTACCCCAATGTGTTTGCGCGTGTAAGCGTTCTAATATTTGCCTGGTGTAGGCTTTTGGCAACATCTCTCGCCCATCAGGCAATGTCCATTTTCCTTGTTCCAATCTAGCTCCTATTTTCTCTAATTTTGCTTGTTCCTCCAGGGTAAACTTTTTCTCCTTTTCCTCTTGTCCTCTTCCACTAGTGTCCTCCCTTGTTTGTGTATGATTAATTTTAACAGTTTCAATCCTCAAGGCTGCTTCCTGAGCCTCCTTATCTGCTAAATTATTTCCTCTAATTCGATAATCTAATCCCTTTTGGTGTCCCCTCACATGCACCACGGCTATTTCCTTTGGTTCTCTTAACACTTTTAAAATTTTTACTATCAACTCCTGATGTATTAAGTTCTTTCCTTGAGTGTTAATCAAGCCTCTTTCCTCCCAAATTTTTCCAAAAGTATGGACTACTCCATATGCATATTTGGAATCTGTGAATATGGTCCCTCTTCTTCCTTTTAATAATTCCAGGGCCCTACATAGGGCATAAAGCTCACAAGCCTGAGCTGACCATGATGGACTGATTCCACAAGTTCTAAGTCCTTGTCAATTATTGCATATCCTGATATTTTCTCTTCCCTTCTATTACTCGGGAGGATCCATCTACAAACAATTTTTTTTTCTCCCTCTAATTCAATATCTCTAAGATCGAGCCTTACTTTTGTCTGGGATTCTATAACTTCTAAACAATTGTGTTATATCACTACTGCTTCTGAGGGTTCCCCAAACTGGAACTGAGCAGGGCTCTGGGCAGAGGTGACTCCTAATTCCAAATTAGGTGAATCTGTCAAGATGGTTTCATATTTCAAAAGTCGACTATCTGTCAACCATTTCTCTGTCCTCTGTTGGAGGACATTCCTAACATTATGCGGCGTATATACCTTTAGAGGTGCACTAAAGGTAATTTTCCTAGCTTCCTCTATCAATAATGCCGTAGCAACTAGGGCTTGGAGACATGCTGGCCACCCCCTGCTCACCGAATCTAATAATTTGGATAAATATCCCACCGGTTTTTTCATTCCCTTTTTAGTCTGTGGAGGTCTTAGGATTAAAATACCAGAAACCCGGTCAGGATCTAATTCCTTTTTTCCTTTGCTTAACCAATGTCCCAAATATTTTACTTCTTGCTCTATAAATTGTAATTTCGAGCAGGACACTTTTAATCCCTTTTTCTCTAAAAAATTTAACAATCTAATGGTGGCTTTTCGGGTCTCCTCTTCAGTTTCTCCTGCTACCAGTAAATCATTCACATATTGTAATAATTTTCCCTCCTCGTGTACTGTAAAACCTTGTAAGATTTTCTCTAAGGTCTGTCCAAACAAATTTGGTGACTCCGTAAACCCTTGTGGTAGCACAGTCCACCTTAATTGTTGTTTTTCGTCCTGTTTCGGGGTCTGCCCATTCAAAGGTAAAATAATCCCTGGACCCCTTATCCAAAGGACAGGCCCAAAAGGCATCTTTCAAATCTATTACACTATACCAGATATGTTTAGGAGACAGGTGACTCAATAAAGTATAAGGATTGGCCACGACAGGGAATTTGGTGAGTGTTCGCCGATTCACAGCTCTCAAATCCTGTACCATCCTATATGTACCATCTGATTTCTTTACAGGGAGTATCGGGGTATTATGGGGTGACATACACGGTTCCAAAGTCCCATTTTTTAGTAGTTTATCCACAATAGGTTTTAGACCTCTCCGGTCTTCTATAGATATAGGATATTGTTTAATTCTAATTGGCCTATGAGGGTCTGTTATTTGTACCTTGATGGGTTCCATATCTAATCTCCCAACATCTCCTTCCTTATACCATACTTGGGGGTCAATTTTTTCCTCATCAAGTTGGGTTAAGGTACATGAGTTAATATGTGACCAATCTCCTTGGCTCTGAATAGTTAGGTTTAGTTTTAAAATCAAGTCCCTCCCTAATAGGTTATATTCTGCTTCTGGTAATAAAAGTAAATCATTTAAACAAAATTTTGTCTCTGTCTCAATCTCTACTTCTTCTAAGATGGGGACTTTGAAGGGTTCTCCTTTTGCACCTATTACTGACATCTGGGCTTTTCCTTTTCCTACCCCTTTTGGGAGTTTCTGAATCGTTGACTTTTCAGCTCCAGTATCTACTAAAAATAAAAATTCTTCTTTTTGGGGGCCTACTAATAGTTTTATCAAGGGCTCTGTTGATGTTGAGGTCCTCAGAAGATATAGCCCCTGACACCCCTCATCCTCTTTGAACATTTTCTCATCCCGTTCCCGTTTACGGCAGTTTTTCTGAACATGTCCCTTTTTGTTACAATAGTAACAGACGGGGATTGTGGGTCTGTCTTGATGAGATTGTCCCCGGGGTGGCTGTTCTGGTCTCTTATCTTTTTTCTCTCCCAGCTGAGTCTTACTCCCCTGACTTTCCCTCACTGCTGCTACAAAAATTCTTGCCTTTGCTTTTTGTTTTTCTTTGTCCCTCCTGACATAAACCTTTTGAGCTTCTCTTAGCAATTCTTCCAACTCTATCTCTTGCCAATCCTCTATCTCCACCCAGAGGTACTTCCCGTAAAGGATACAAAGACGCTCTGGGTGCTCAGTTTGGGATCCTTCCCTTAGAGTTGAATTCGACCCCAGGGCCGTAGGGGAAGTCGTCAAATTGGGTGACGGTATTTGACGGGTAGCTGGATTATACGGGGGAGGTAGGTGATCTAGGGGGTCCCAATCCTTCTTTTTCTTTTCCATGTGTTGCTCCCCTACGGTCTTATTTTCCCCTACTCCTGTTTTAAGATTAAAAATGCCCACACGGGCCTTTATCCATAAACTAGCATACTCGCTCTCCTCTTGGCAAAACGGTTCCTTAGAATTTACATACAGGTTTAGCGCCTGACAAACCCAATCCTCAAATGACCCAAATACAGGCCAAAAAACGTGGGGTCTCAAGGGGTTCTTTGGCCATTTTACCATACAATATTTAACTAATTTCTCTTTTGTCTTCCCTTTTCTAGGGCCCTTATTATTCCAATGTTTTAACAATATTCCTAATGGACTCTCCGGAGGTATTTTTAGTAATTCGCTCCCTTTCTTCTGGTCCTGGGTTCTCGATTTCGTCTGACTCATCTAGGAATTTTTACTGTGGCAATTCCTACAGCCCTTGGTTACCAATAAGAGTGTCTTGCAGGGGGTTTAGGACCTATCACCCACCCACAAATCCCATAGGAATCACTTTGGAACTAGGTTCCGTCTCAGTCACACCCTTACACACACAGGCAACCGAATCCCATCCAACCGAGCGGTATACACCTTAAATACTTACGACTCCGTCGTCTTCGTTCGGATCTTCGCGCGCTGAATTACGGGCAAAATAAACTGCTGCAGCCGGCAAGGGAGCTCATAAAAAAATCAAATTCTTTGCTTGCCCCTATTCAGGTTCAGGATGGCGTTAGTCCTGACCCGACCCGATCAGGAGCCACCAAATGGTGGGGCGCCCCTCCTAGATCAAGTCAGAATTCAGGAACCAAGACCCTCCCGGACGAGCCCCCAATTGTGATAAATGATTTAGTCCCAAACAAGATTCCAATTTAAGTTTACAATTTATTAAACGAATGGAGGCAAGCAAACAGCGCTGGGTGTGCTGGGAGTCTCCGCTCCACCAAGACGCACACCTCCACTTCTTACAATTCCTTCCTTTATACTTTTCTCGGCTTCGTTTCTCGCTTTTCTCCGCCTTTTTCTTGGAAGATGACTCCTTCTCTAAGTGCGTCACCACTTCCCCGGTCTGCGCATGCTTCATCCTTTTTTAGGTGGTCGTCTAGTGGTCGTTGGGAGGAAGATGCTCCTCTTCGTCAGTGCACTCTACATGACCTTTCTGTTTGCGCATGCGCTCTGTTATTCTACTTATATAATGCTACCTTATTTGGCCATACATCTTCTCGACATTTCTGCGGTTATCTACAACACTGGTTTGCACTAGTATATCAGGAGCTAACATACACATATCAGGAAGCTACATAAGCTACACATATCAAGAAGTTACATAAGCTATACATATCAGGAAGTTACATAAAGATTATGGTTTCTTCTATTTAACACCACTCCCCTGTTTATGGTCATGCCCTACATACATTCTTTTATTCCAATATAAATGACATTTGCTTCAAGCATATATTCACTAGATTTTCTTTACACGAATCACTCATTCCTCACACTAAGTAGGATAAAAACGTTAAGGAAACATAAACCTTGGTCCTGCTATATAGAGCTATATGAGTTGATCTTTGAGCTCACAAGGCTTCTTGATGGAATGTCGTGGTTTAGCCCCAGCCGACAACTAAGCACCACGCAGCCGCTCGCTCACTCCCCCTCCCACAGTGGGACGGGGAAGAGAATTGGGAAAAAAAAAACTCGTGGGTTGAGATAAACACGGTTTAATAGGACAGAAAGAAAGAAGGGAACAACAATGATAATACCAACAAAGGAATGTACAAGAACAAGTGATGCCCAATACAGCAATTGCTCACCACCCGGCGATCGACAGCCCGTCCCCGAGAAGGGATTTCCGCCCCCCGGCCAGCTCCAGTTTATGTACTGGGCATGACGTCGTATGGTAGGGAATATCTCTTTGGCCAGTCTGGGTCAGCTGTCCCGGCTGTGTCCCCTCCCAGCTCCCCGTGCACCCCCAGCCTGCTTGCTGGCAGGCCAGCACAAGAAGCTGGACTGTCCTTGACGGCTCAGCAACAACCCAAAACATCAGCACATTATCAACAGTTTCTCATCCCAAATCCAAAACACAGTCTCACACTAGCTTCTGTGAAGAAAACCAGCTCTATCCTGGCTGAAACCAGGACAGTATCCACCCCTTATTCCATACCATTTACGTCATACCCAGGTCCTATACTTTTCAATACATTCTAATTATTCATTTTTACTCTTCTTGTCTTTTAATATATATACACAGATATCACTTTCTTAGTCCATGGGCCATCACTTTACAGTGTCTGTGGAGTTCAGTCAGTCCATGGCTCCATCATAGTAGTCTCTCAGGGCAGGGGAGATGGTATGTAGTGTTGGATTGTCATCTGGCACGGTCCATGTCCATGATCTGCAGGTCAAAGATGTCGGTCTCGAGGGATTTGTTGGGCGCAAGCTGCTGAAGCCAGTTCTGGTTCCATCACTGCTACACGTTGCTTGGTTTCAGTGAAGCTCATACTTCATCAGTCTGGGTGATTCTTACTGTAATACCATTGATATGGTAGATAGCAGCCATAGTAGTAATGTCATACTGTATTGTGTAACAATTAACATAATACAATTCAAATCATTGACTGTTTTCACCCAAAATCAAGTCTCCTTGAGGTACACATCGGACTTCCCCATCCTTCCGCATTACCCACCAAGTGCACCCAGGTCCCTGGGCAAAGGCAATCCCACGAACGGGTTTGCCTTTGCCTGAGGCAGGAGTAACCCAGACTGTCTTCCCCAGCATATTTCTCACGTGCACCACAGGGACTTTATCCCCTTCTACAGTACGTAAAAGTTTTGATTGGGCAGGGCCGGCTCTATTAGTAGATCCCCTAGTGTTGACTAACCAGGTGGCTTTGGCTAAATGTTTATCCCAATGTTTGAATGTCCCATCACCCATTGCTCTCAGGGTAGTCTTTAACAGTCCATTGTATCGTTCAATTTTTCCGGAAGCTGGTGCATGATAGGGGATGTGATACACCCACTCAATGCCGTGCTCTTTGGCCCAGGTGTCTATGAGGTTGTTTCGGAAATGAGTCCCATTGTCTGACTCAATTCTTTCGGGGGTGCCATGTCGCCATAAGACTTGCTTTTCAAGGCCCAGGATAGTGTTCCGGGCGGTGGCATGGGGCACAGGGTATGTTTCCAGCCATCCGGTGGTTGCTTCCACCATGGTAAGCACATAGCGCTTGCCTTGGCGAGTTTGTGGAAGTGTGATATAGTCAATCTGCCAGGCCTCCCCATATTTATATTTCAACCATCGTCCTTCATACCAGAGGGGCTTTAACCGCTTGGCTTGTTTGATCGCAGCACACGTCTCACATTCATGGATAACCTGTGCAATAGCGTCCATGGTCAGGTCCACACCTCGATCCCGAGCCCATCTATATGTTGCATCTCTTCCCTGATGGCCTGAGGTGTCATGGGCCCACCGAGCTATAAATAATTCACCCTTATGTTGCCAGTCCAGATCCACCTGAGCCACTTCAATCTTAGCAGCCTGATCCACCTGATGGTTGTTTTGATGTTCTTCGGTGGCCCGACTCTTAGGTACGTGAGCATCTACATGGCGTACTTTTATGACGAGATTCTCTAGTCGGGCAGCAATATCTTGCCACAATTCAGCAGCCCAGATGGGCTTGCCTCTGCGTTGCCAGTTGCTCTGCTTCCATTGCTGTAGCCACCCCCATAGAGCATTTGCCACCATCCATGAGTCAGTATAAAGATAGAGTATTGGCCATTTTTCTCGTTCAGCAATATCTAAAGCCAGCTGGATGGCTTTCACCTCCGCAAACTGACTTGATTCACCTTGTCCTTCAGCAGCTTCTGCGACTCGTCGTATAGGGCTCCATACAGCAGCTTTCCACCTTCGATGTTTGCCTACAATACGACAGGACCCATCAGTAAACAGGGCATATTGCCTTTCGTTCTCTGGCAGTTCATTATATGGTGGAGCCTCTTCAGCACGCGCCACCTCCTCTTCTGGTGATATTCCAAAATCTTTGCCTTCTGGCCAGTCCATGATCACTTCCAAGATTCCCAGGCGATTAAGATTTCCTATTCGAGCCCGCTGTGTAATAAGCGCGACCCACTTACTCCACGTAGCATCAGTCGCATGATGTGTAGAGGGGACCCTCCCTTTGAACATCCAGCCCAGCACCGGCAGTCGGGGTGCCAGGAGGAGCTGTGCTTCAGTACCAACCACTTCTGAGGCAGCTCGAACTCCTTCATATGCTGCCAATATCTCCTTTTCAGTTGGAGTATAGCGGGACTCAGATCCCCTATATCCTCGACTCCAAAACCCTAGAGGTCGACCTCGAGTCTCTCCTGGTGCCTTCTGCCAGAGACTCCAGGTAGGGCCATTCTCCCCGGCTGCCGTGTAGAGCACATTTTTAACATCTTGTCCTGCCCGGACTGGCCCGAGGCCTACGGCATGAACTATCTCCTGTTTGATTTGTTCAAAGGCTTGTCGTTGCTCAGGGCCCCATTTAAAATCGTTCTTCTTCCGGGTCACTTGATAAAGAGGGCTTACAATCAGACTGTAATTTGGAATATGCATTCTCCAGAAACCCACAACGCCCAAAAATGCTTGTGTTTCTTTTTTGCTAGTTGGTGGAGACATAGCTGTTATTTTGTTGATCACATCTGTTGGGATCTGTCGACGTCCATCTTGCCATTTTATTCCTAAAAACTGGATCTCTTGTGCAGGTCCCTTGACGTTACTTTGTTTTATAGCAAAACCAGCTTTCAGAAGGACTTGAATTATTTTCTTCCCTTTCTCGAAAACTTCTTCTGCTGTGTTGCCCCATACGATGATGTCGTCAGTGTATTGCAGATGCTCTGGAGCTTCACCCTGTTCCAGTGCAGTTTGTATCTGCCCATGGCAAATGGTAGGGCTGTGTTTCCACCCCTGGGGAAGTCGATTCCAGGTGTATTGGACACCCCTCCAGGTGAACGCAAACTGTGGCCTGCACTCTGCTGCCAAAGGGATTGAGAAAAACACATTAGCAATATCAATGGTGGCGTACCACGTGGCTGCCTTTGACTCCAGTTCATATTGAAGTTCTAGCATGTCCGGCACGGCAGCGCTCAGTGGCAGCGTGACTTCATTCAGGCCACGATAGTCTACTGTCAGTCTCCACTCTCCATTAGACTTTCGCACTGGCCATATGGGGCTGTTAAAGGGTGAGCGAGTCTTGCTGATCACTCCTTGGCTCTCCAGCCGACGAATCAGCTCATGGATGGGGATCAGGGAGTCTCTGTTGGTGCGATATTGCCGCCAGCGCACTGTTGTGGTAGCGATCGTCACCTGTTGTTCTTTGACCCTGAGCAACCCCACCACAGAAGGGTCCTCTGAGAGACCAGGCAAGGTGGATAGCTGTTTAAATTCTTCCATCTCCAAGGCAGGTATACCAAAAGCCCACTGGTACCCTTTTGGGTCCTTGAAATACCCTCTGCTGAGGTAGTCTATGCCCAGGATGCACGGAGCCTCTGGGCCAGTCACAATGGGGTGCTTCTGCCACTTACTCCCAGTTAGGCTCACTTTGGCCTCCAGTACAGTCAGCTGTTGGGATCCCCCTGTCACTCCAGAAATACAGATGGGTTCTGCCCCTATATGGCTTGATGGCATTAGGGTACATTGTGCACCAGTGTCCACTAAAGCCTTATATTCCTGTGGGTCTGATGTGCCAGGCCATCTAATCCACACAGTCCAATAAACTCGGTTGTCCCTCTCCTCCGCCTGGCTGGAGGCAGGGCCCCTCTAGTCCTGGTCATAGTACTCGTTACCCACTTCTTGTAAATAGGAATCAGAAGTCCCTTCAAGAGGATCAGAGGTGAGATCAGCTCTTCTATTCTTTCTGGGGAACTGCCCACTGGAAAGTGGAGCGACGATTTTTCTGGAGGAACCTGAACCCCCTTTTGTAATTGTCTTTTCTTGCAGCTCGCGTACTCGTGCCTCTAGGGTCGAGGTAGGTTTTCCATCCCACCTCCTCATGTCCTCTCCGTAGTCACGCAATTGAAACCACAGGGGGGCTCGTGGTGTGTATCCTCTGTATCTTCTCTCTTGAACAGAAGAGCGCTTACTCCTAATGGCTGAGACACTGGTCCGTATGGGTGGAGGGTAGGGCATATCCTCTTTGAATTGCCGGAACTCCCGGGACAGTTTCTCTACAGCAGAGACGCAGGCCCGTAGGGAGGAAGAGAGACTTTCTTCGTATTGCCGGAGGTGGCCAGCCAATTCATCCACCGTTGGTCTCTCTCCGTCTTTCCAGGCCATTACTGCTAATGAGTTGGCATATGATGATGGTGCACTCCGTACAAACTTCCGCCACATAGGTCGCGTGCAATTGCCTTCATCTGGATCTTTGGATGATTGTTCATTGTCCAAGTCACCATAAATCACTTCCAGCACAGCTAGCTCCCTCAGGTACAGGATACCTTTCTCCATGGTGGTCCACTTGCCTGGGTGACATAGAACATCCTCCTTGAAGGGATACCTTTCCTTCACACCCGACAGGAGTCGTCTCCAGAGGCTGAGGACTCGTGCACCTTTTCCAATTGCTTTGTCAATGCCCCCTTCTCTAGAAAGGGATCCCAGCTGCTTGGCTTCCCTACCCTCTAATTCCAGGCTACTGGCCCTATTATCCCAGCATCGGAGCAGCCAGGTGACAATGTGCTCACCTGGACGACGGCTGAAATCCTTTCGCATATCTCGCAATTCACTCAGGGATAGAGATCGTGTAGTTACCGTCTCTTTTATGAGTTCTTCCTCTTCCTCCTCTTCAAGCGATGACACGCTCTCTTCCCTCTTCTGTGCTTGTGATGGCCCTGCTTCAGAGCACTCTGCCTCCTCACTCTCTTCCTCTGGCTCCTTCTTAGAAATATCTTCCTCTTCCCTTACTAAACGAGCTGACTTCCGCTTCCAAGATTTCTTCTTTTGTACAGGGGCAACTGATACTGGGATGGGCTAGTTCTCTGGTTCAGCTGCAACAGTCTGAGTAGTCACAGTGCCCGCCGTGGCGGTTGGAGTAGTCACAGTGCCTGCCACATTGCCATCAGACCCAGAGAGCCTCTCTCCCCTTTGCATAGTGTTAAATAGAGCTCGGTAGGCATGGGCCAGGCCCCAGCACATTGCAATGATTTGTGTCTCCTTGGAGCTGCCAGGCTGACAGCATACTTCTTCCAAATATTCTGCTAGTTTATCAGGATTCTGCACTTGTTCGGGAGTGAAGTTCCAAAACACTGGAGGTACCCACCGCCCCAGGCATTTGCCCATGCTGTTCCACACACCCTGCCATTCATAACTATCCAGCCTTGGGGCAGATCTCCGGGTGATATTCTTAAATTGCTTGCTAACCTTAGACAAAACTGAAACCATGTTCCCCAGAAGTAGCAATAGAGGTATTATAACTACCCAAGGGTGTTCAAAATACTGAAAAATTATTGTGATGAAGGAGCAAATGTTATGATAGAGGGTAGCAAAGGTACCACTCTGCATTTCCTCCATAAAAAACCTTTCAGAGGCAGAAGTATAATTGCTAATCGTCTCCACAAGACAGTAGCCAAAATACAGTAACGACTTTAGTACAGAGCTCAGATGATACCACATTAAGCTCAAGGTCAGTGCTCTAAAAACAAAACTCACAGGCGAGACATTACTAATCATCGCAGAGTGCAGCAGCCCGCAGAAACCAACACCGATCCTTAACATGTACAGCAAAGACGAGAGCATGATGCAAATCAAATAAACTGATATTGTGACCTGCAACCGTTATTATCTCAAGCCTCGGGCCCCACGTTGGGCGCCAAAAAGGACTGTCGTGGTTTAGCCCCAGCCGACAACTAAGCACCACGCAGCCGCTCGCTCACTCCCCCTCCCGCAGTGGGACGGGGAAGAGAATTGGGAAAAAAAAACCTCGTGGGTTGAGATAAACACGGTTTAATAGGACAGAAAGAAAGAAGGGAACAACAATGATAATACCAACAAAGGAATGTACAAGAACAAGTGATGCCCAATACAGCAATTGCTCACCACCCCGTGATCGACAGCCCGTCCCCGAGCAGCGATTTCCGCCCCCCGGCCAACTCCAGTTTATGTACTGGGCATGACGTCGGATGGTAGGGAATATCTCTTTGGCCAGTCTGGGTCAGCTGTCCCGGCTGTGTCCCCTCCCAGCTCCCCGTGCACCCCCAGCCTGCTTGCTGGCAGGCCAGCACAAGAAGCTGGACTGTCCTTGACTGCTCAGCAACAACCCAAAACATCAGTACATTATCAACAGTTTCTCATCCCAAATCCAAAACACAGTCTCACACTAGCTTCTGTGAAGAAAATCAGCTCTATCCTGGCTGAAACCAAGTGTGTTTTAGTATGACCTAAAGGTTATTCCCATATTAATCTCTTTTTCCGTAGCCAAAAGACATTTGTCAAAGCTTGGTCATAAATGGATTTTTAAGGTAAATGCTGTATTTAAAAAGTTCTGTTCATGCTGTCTCCCAAAACCCCTCTTGTAATCTGATAGTTTCATCAAAGTTACATTATTTTGGATATGCATGTGGTAGGTAATCATTATTAATGCACTGAATCCCCACTCCTCTGGCCCCTGGAGCAACAAACCTATCTTTGGCAGACAGCACTGCGAAGTCAATGGAATGACTGCCGTCTCTCACATGGGGCAGTGACCCCATTTTGTGCTGAGTCTCCTCTGTCCAAATGATGTCACCACAGCTGGGTACCTAGTACTTCCCCAGCTTGGCGCAAAAGATCATACACTACAAAGCAAGGGTATATTGCATAGCCTAAGTCAAGCATGAGTGATGTCCTCCCACAAGAACCTTTGTTTAATTTTATTGCTCTTCAGTTCCCTGGCATGCAGGTCGTCTTAGGGGTGGATGCTCTGGTGCCACAGCCTATTGGTGGTCAGTGCTGGGGAACAGGGCTGGCTGTTGGCTGTTTTCCTTTGGAAAACATGCTCCTGCCAGTAATTCAGTTCAGTTGGCCCCCCAGTTTGGTGAACAGGAGCGGTGGTGAGGCCTCAGGCTGGCCCACGGTGTGGGTGTCAGAGTTGGGGTGGTAGCCCTTACCAGCCATGGCCACAGGGCCACTTTTCTTGCAAAGGGGCTATTTCAACCCTAGTCTCATGGTGACCTACCCACCACTAGGAGACCATGCGTGGCCTTACTCCTTCCTCCCTGTGGATACTACCGAGCTCTGAGGCAGCCCCAGGCTCCCTTTGTGTGCCTGGGCCACGGGGCAGGTACCACCACCCCTACCATGGTGGGCGATAGTACCACCAGTGCCACCAAGGCTGACCATGGAACAGATACCAGGGCTGCCACCATGGCAGGCAATGGCGCAGGTAGCACCACCGCTGCCGCCATGGTGGGGGGCTGCCGACGGCTGTGGTACCACAGGAGCCGCCACGTCGGGGGGGGCGCGGGGCGAGCGGCGGCTCGAGGTGTAGCAGCAGGAGTGCGTTAGGGACGAGAGGAGAGGCCGCCAGGGGAAATGATATCAGAAGCCGGGCAGCAGGACCGGGGGAAACCGGAGGTGAGCCAGGGAGCCTCTCCCTCCCCTCCCCTCCCCCTTCCTCTCCCCTCCCCTCTTCTCTCCTGCCGCCATCGCGGGAGGCTGCCTGGCTGGATGAGGTGAGGCGCGGAGAGGATGTGAGGGGTAACGTACTGAGGCGTCCTGCTTCTACGCGCAGCCCAGCCGGGCCTGGCTAGGTGAGTGATTGCGGCAGTCGCTTGCTGCGGCCGGGGTAAGGGAGGCAGGTCCGGCCCGCCGCGCCGATGGGCGCGGGGCGTGCTGCACACGGGAAGGCAGGTGGGCGGGCCGGAGCGGCCGTTGCCCCGTAGCCCCTTGTCCATGCCCGCCACCGTAGCAGGCCCCGGCGCCAGGTGTCCGCCTGCACCCCCGCCTTCACCTCCCGCGGGTGCCGCGCTCCCTCCCTGGGGGTAGCGCCCGGCCTCCGCCGCCCTCCGCGGCCATCGCAGGGCAGGCTGGCGTGGCCACGCCGAGCTTGCTGTCGTGGGGGTCGCCGAGGCCGCGGAGGAGGGGGCAGATGCGGCTCTGTCAGGGCTTGAGCGGGCGGTGAGGCTAGCCAGGCCCTTCTGCGGTGAGGGGCGGCCTGGTCCGGCCTCCCCTCGGCTGGGCCCGCCGTCCCTCGCCTCGCCTGGCCTCTGCCCGGCGCGAATCCCGGGCGCCGTGGGATGCGGGCCGGGGCTTGCGTGGTGCCAAGTTTTGTGTGAGTTTTCAGGAAAAAGGCCACGTTTTGGCCTAGGCCACGCCGTGTTGGGTAAGACCAGTAACCTTTTGTGGAGGCATCTATTGTAGCATTACAATTTATGTATTATTGCCACACGCATATGTAAGATCTATTATATATACATATATCTTATGCATATATATGAAAATTAAAATTGCACTGCTGCAGTAGATGCCTCCCACAAAAGATGTCTCTGTGTGTGCATATGTGTGAAAATACACGCGGACACATACAGTATCACATGCACACACTCCCTCCTGTTTTCCTGTATGATGTATAGGGTTTTTTTAAATTTTATTTTGAGGTAGGGTTGATTCTTCTCTCTCAAAACAAGGGGAAGCATTTTGCCTAAGATATCCGTTGATGTAGCATTGCTATCTTGCTTATGGAGTGTTAAAACCAGCCTGAGAAAGTGAGTTACTTTGGGAGCTAGAACAAAATGTTTTACTAGCATTAATGGAAAACAAAATATACTAACTCACTGGCTTTAGATACGTATTAATGTCTTATTTAGAGGAAACAATTAAAGAGTGATCTTTAAGCTGGTTTGGGCTGGTGTTTTCAGTATCAATGAGAAATTTTGAAAACTACCCTTTGGTGTGGAGACACTGTCCAGCTGATACTTGGTTGTGTGTGTGTGCATATCACAGAATCACTAGGTTGGAAAGGACCTTCAAGATCATCAAGTCCAACCATTAATCCAGCGCCACCATGTCCCCTAAACCATGTGCAAGAGAGAGGAGGGAACTTTTTCTCCTTCCTGCTTAGGTTCAGATACTTGTTTTGTGTGTTGAGCCATGCTATTGGTCATAGTCTGGTATATAACCCACCAGTTTTTAAGGGGAATAAGTATTGTGGCAGTGATCAGTATAATAAAATCAGTGCTGCTTCACTGGAGGGCCTATAAAAAACTGCTGGAGATCAGAGTGATTACGGTCTCTCCTCGCCTCAAAACTTCCTATGGGAACTGAATGCATCTTCTCCGTTTCCTTAACCACACCAGCATCTTTCTTGTTGTTTAATTGACCTCTGCTTGATTTAAATATTGAAGAATTTATCACTTCTTGTCTTAGTGGTGGCTAGTAAGAAAACATTTTAGCACCTATTTCATAGAGGAAAACATCAGGGCAGAGATATGTTTATACTATAAATGTTTAAATTCAGGTGTTATTAACCTCAGTGATCATCTCAATTTCATCACTTTTTTATGAATGAAAAGCTGCTGGGAACTCTGATATAGCAAACTGGTGTTTAAGTTGCTTCCCCATTCCCCTTTCCCTAGTCTGATCTTACTTAGCATCTGCTCTATGCGGAAGCAAATGTTTTACAGTGCCTTTCTTTACTGCTGTGGAAGATGAGTAATTAAAATGGGATTCTACTGTACTTTTCTAATGAACTATCTCCAGCAATGCATGATCAAGACACACAGTACCAAGTCTTTTTGGAATGTTTCATAACCTAGCTCCTTTACAAAGAGGCATTACTCTGACAAATGATTTGTAAAATACTCTTAATTTATTCTGTATGCTTATTAAGATAAAGTCTCTTCACGTTAATAATTAAAAATAGTTTTATTTATTTATTTTACTCTTATTAGTATTGCAAAAATAACACAACTTGGAACAAACTTAAAACTCTCCTTACTTATCCAAACATCCTGCCTGTGCAGGTTGGTTTAAATAGTTGTAATTGCACACCTATTACAGTGCAGAATCTTTGCCAGTGAAAGACAGATGGAGTTCACTTCAGTGTTAAGGCTGACATTTAATAATGCTTTTATTTTTAAATGTGAAAAATGGAAATGTTCAATATGAAATCACTTAAGAGAAGAACATGGAATTTGGTGGTATTAGAAAAACTCTTCAGACTAGAAGAGCCCTTTACTTGCTTATGTTCGTAGGTGAAATAAGGCTTGGTTTAACAATACCTCGTACCAATCAATGAATGTCAGGTAGTAGTAATCATTTAAAGGTGGTACCAATTACATTTATAAACTTCAAATACAAATAGTATTATTAGAGCTGAAGTGTACTTATGCTTATTTTCATGTTCCTTAAATATTTCTGTGTTCAAGTTATTAGCTTCTCATTTCCTCACAGATAATACCTTCCTCCAGCCCCACAAGGGTTGTAACCTAGTCATCAAATTGTATCAGCTATACATTCCGGAAAGCCTTAGTCATCCTTTGACCTGTGAAATGTAAAGTTTGGGGCAGCTATGGTAGAGGTGCGTGCTTTTCTTTGGAACTGTTTTCATCAGTGAATGACTCTTGGATAGTAATTTTGTAAACTGTTTAAAAACAAACAAACAAAAAACCTTTTTCATACAACAGTGTGGGTGTTTTTTTTTTTTTTTTAAATCAAGCAAAATTCAACCCTCCTCCCAAACTTCTGCTTCCTGCAAAGCAGGGGAAATACAGTTCTTCAGAGATGGATTTCAATGCAATATTTCCAAAATCAATGAACTCTTTCTTCCTGTTGTTATCTTCTTGACTGTTTACTTTTTATTTGCTTAATCTGTGGCTTCAAAAAACATCAGCTGGGAGGGAGATAACTGAGCCTGCCACCTCAAGCAGCGTGTGGTCTATTGTAAATGTGCTGCAAACAGTTGAAAATCTGCCACGTTTGGTTCTAGGGGGATCTATGGGCTAAACCTTTCTTTTTCTGCTTATAAACACAGATTGGGTTCATGTATCATTTAACAGACTGGGTGTTAATAGGCATCATCCTAATTAAATGCCTGGAGCATTTCTCCTTTCTGGCTTGGACACAGAGGACTCTAGAAAGCAGCAGAGGAGGGTGTTCAAGTCTTAGTTATATGTTTAGTAGGAATATGTGATAAACTGTGCATCATATCCCTCAAACTTCCTATGGTAATAATGTTGTTTATTTCTCAAGATGATGGCATTCCCTGTGGATATGTTGAACAGCTACAGTCATGAGGACTTGGAGAACTCTGCAGAGGACTACTTGTCTACCCTTCGGTGTAGGGTTCCAAATTGTCCTGAATTCTTGTCCCTGCCAGACCACAGCAAAGTAAGAACCAGCAAATACCTTAGTCCCAGTTTTCTTTATATACTTGTAGATTTAAAATATTTAAAATATCCAGTCTGTAACTATTGAATTACATCATTATTTTAGCAAAGCTTTTATATTTTCCAAATTCCTGTTTGTGTGTTAAGCTCTACTTTTTTTTCATTCTGTAATTGGGTTTAAATTTGGGCATTGGTGACTATTTGCTGCTTCTAGGCAATGGATCAATATGAATTAAGTAATTTAAAAAAACCTCACATTAAAATCTCAACTGGTGAGTCAAACCCTTTCCTAAAAACACTAACTCACATAGCCACAAAAATCTATCATAACTAAGGGGTTCATGATTTACTGAAGCTAATTGGCTCTCTTTGTATCTCAGTCCTTCAGTGATCTTCATGGTTGGGTTCAATTCTTAATCAGCAAGTTTCACTAATTTTAGAAGTGATTCTTTTCTTTTTATCTGAAATATTCCCTGCTGTTGTTGGGAGCTCTAGTGGAGGCTGGCTGTGATGCTTCATGTTTTAAACACTTATCCCTTGAATGATAACTTAGTCAATATTGGTTCTGTCTAGATGAGCATTTCTAATAGAGCTAGTACCAATAAAAGCAACAGTGTGTAACTTTAATGAAAAATAAGTGAGCTGAGAGGATTCTCTGTCAGTGAAGGTCAGTGCTGCAGATTCCTTGTCAGAAGCAGTCTTGAGTACTTTCCTGCATTTCTGCAAGCGCTGTATACCTAAATATTTGTCTGTATTAACATCATTGTTTGTAGCATAGCATATCATTATCTTTTTAAATTGGGTAAGCAAGTCTATTTACCACACCACTAATGCATGTCTAGTTTTTATGCATTAATTAAATATTGAAAACATGCAAATTTAAATATAAAAATGCATTTTCACAAAGGTCCTCAACTCCTGAAAGGTGGATTGATTTGACCCTTCTCACATTGTTCCTGAGGGGAAAAATCAAGAAGACAAATTTGGAGTTTCTAAAATGTGTGCAATTTAAGAGAAGAAAACCCTTTTGAATCCTACCTTCCCAGCTTGGCATGTTAGGGCTCATGTTAAGAAACAGCAATTTTGCTGTGCCAGTTTGTTTCTGTGCCTGACTGCCTGTCTGCCTCATTCTTCCGTCAGCTTTGACAGCTTGTGTAGCTGGGGCAGTTGAACATACTGCTGGCTCTTTGCGCACATTACTTCAGTTGCGCACATAAATGCGAACTGTTGACAGCTGAGAGCTGTAACAGTATAAATTGCTGTAGCTAAAGCTGCCAAAGCTTGAGAGTCAGAGCTCTCTTTAACGTAGTCTGTCTTTAGACATTTTCTTCCTAAAGTAAGGGCCAAGGTCTGATGCTTGTCTTTTGCAGTTAACTATTAAGCACTCAATTTTCAGCATTCATCTTGCTTACCCTGATAAACGTTCTCTGTATATTTTACTAATGTTGTATTAGCAAGAGTCTACTGAAGTATTGTACATTCTTGTTTCAGATTCCTATTAGCTTGTCAACTGTGGGCTTCGTTCCTCTTTATGGTGGAGAGCAGACACACAAAGTTCTTGCTTTGTTTGGACCAGAGGATGGACTCACAGGTTTCATTTTAAGATTCTAATCTCTGTGTGTGGTGCTGTTACTTTTTCTGTGACAAATACATGTAACCAGGCCCTTTCTCATTCCATGCTAGTGTAGCCCATAACTTTGCCACTTTTGCATTTGTTGTTCACTGCCTTCTTGTTCTCATACTATTTTTGTTGTTGTGGATTCATATACACAAGTGATAAAACATTGCTTGCTAATTGGAGTAGAACTGGACCCACTGAATTCAGAAGATATGTAGCAAAATAACATGGTGCTTATCTGAATCCAAGTACATGTATCTCTTGATTGCTTTATGTACACCTTACCTCTCCAAAAGGAATTTATTGAGCATTCATAGAATTTGCCCATGAGTTTAGATACTCATGTTTAGCAGTGATTGATCAACATCAAGTGTAAATTTGTATTTACCTTCAGGTCCTAACATAGCTCTGGCCAAGGTGACATCTCACTGTTTTTTGGGTTTTTTTCCCTACATTTCTCCCTTCCTTTCCAGTCCTTCATGTTTTGTTCTCTTTCCATATAATGCCATGTATATGATTGCTAAGTTTGCCACAAATACCTGTGGATCAAACTCTTCCTGATTGCTAATCACATGGTCATCAGCCCTTCTACATTCATCTGGCTCCCTAAACCTTGCACAGTTTCAATATCAATTAACAATCCCAAACTAAAATACATGTACGAATGAGACTCTTCTTGTCAGGCCCAGTTTTTAGTGGAAGGTGGTGTTAGAGCACAGTGATATAGTTCCTGTATGTCATGCTGCACAAAATCTGCATTTGGTTTTACTGTTCTTGGTTTTCAAACAAATTTTGGACCAGGGAGCATTTGTGGTGGGTTGACCTTGGCTGGCCGCCAGGTGCCCACCAAGCCGCTCTATCACTCGCCCTCCTCAACTGGACAGAGGGAGAAAAATACAATGAAAGGCCTGTGGGTCAAGATAAGGACAGGGAGATCACTCAGCAATTACCATCAAGGACAAAAACCAGACTTGACTCAGGAAAACTAATTTAATTTATTGCCAGTCAAATCAGAGTAGGGTAATGAGAACTAAAACCAAATCTTAAAACACCTTCCCCCCACCCCTCCCTTTTTCCCAGACTCAACTTCACTCTCAGTTTTTTTCTCTCTCTTCCCTCTGAGTGGTGCAGGGGGACAGGGAATGGGGGTTGTGGTCAGTTCATCACATGTTTTCTGCTGCTCCTTCCTCCTTACTCTCTTCCCCTGCTCCAGTGTGGGGTCCCTCCCACAGGAGACAGTCCTCCACGAACTTCTCCAACGTGAGTCCTTCCCACAGGCTGCAGTTCTTCACGAACTGCTCCAGCCTGGGTCCTTTCCATGGGGTGCAGTCCTTCAGAAACAGACTGCTCCAGTGTGCATCCCCCGTGGGGTCACAAGTCCTACCAGCAAACCTGCTCCAGCATGGGTTCCTCTCTCCATGGGTCCACAGGTCCTGCCAGGACCATGCTCCAGTGTGGGCTCTCCACGGGGTCACAGCCTCCTTCAGGCGCATCCACCTGCTCTGGCGTGGGGCAGGTGGATATCTGCTCCACTGTGGACCTCCATGGGCTGCAGGGGGACAGCCTGCCTCACCATGGTCTTTACCAGGGGCTGCAGGGGAATCTCTGCTCCAGCACCTGGAGCACGTCCTCCCCCCCTTTCTTCACTGACCTTGGTGTCTGCAGAGTTGTTTCTCCCACATATTCTCACTCCTCTCTCTCCCGGTGTTTCTTGTGAAACAGTTTTTTTTTCCCCTCCCTTCTTAAATATGTTATCACAGAGGTGCTACCACTGTCGCTGATTGGCTCAGCCTTGGCCAGCGGTGGGTCCGTCTTGGAGCAGGCTGGCATTGACTGTATTGGACATAGGGGAAGCTTCTAGCAGCTTCTCAAAAAGCCACCCCTGTAACCCCCCTGCTACCAAAACCTTGCTACGGAATCCTGATACAGCGTTGCATAATGGGGGGGTGGGGGGGTGTGGGTGTGTGTGATGGTGTGTGTGTATAGCACCATGTATGTTGTGCTAAGGTACTAAGAGCTTCATTAATACAGTGCCAGCTAGAAGATGCTTAACTTGGCTACTACAGTGTTATTCCTAATTGTTTAGCAGCTTTAATGAATATGTATGTTTTTGGAATCTTAAGAATCACTAACTTTTTTTTCCTCCCCTTGTTTCTTTCAAGCTGTAGCCCTGTTTCTTGCTGGCCGTTGGTGGTCAATTGATGACATTGTGAGAACATCTGTCACTTCTAGAGAGGGGCTTTGGCAGGTAAAGCGCTCCAACATTCACCTGGCAATTATTCTTCTCCTTCAAGATAATGACAAGTAATGGTAAATAGCTACTGCGTGAGTTTCATTTCATTCAGAAATGAGTTAACTGTCTCATGTCAAAAGCAGGGTCAATGGCAATAGAGGAAATGGGTACTGGGGGAAGGGTTGTGAAAGTGTCTAGAAAAAGAGGGACTTTTGTACAGGAGCTTCATATGCAAGCTATTTGGATGTTAATGATGATAAGAAGAGGGTTTTTTCCTTACTCTTTAGAACATAGTATGTCTGATTGTATTGAAACATCTTAGTAGAGTGGTACATTCTGTCATAGCAGTACCTATTGGTCTTATCAGGAGACTAGTAAGCTAAAAATATTGAAAGGAACCTGTTTGATAGAGGCAAGTTGGAGCTGGTGGCCTGCAGTGGTGATACATGGTGTTTGGGAAAGTTGCCTGGTGTCTGCTTTATTGCTCATCACTGAGCTGTGTTACCATTACTGATGCCTATGTAGTATGGAGTTTTGGTATTTCCAAAACTGGAAACCTGTGTTTTTCCAGGGGTGTAATTCATATCTGGGCACTCATCTTTGATTTTTGTGTTTAAATTTACTCTACAGAATTTGGCATATAGCCTTGTTTTCAGTGTGCTTCATAATGGTGGGATGGTGAGTAAATCAGGAAAGCTGAATCTTTTACAGATAGGGTAGCTGAAACTTTGGGCATTGGGAAGGGAACATGGTTTCTCCATTCTCCCTTCACAGTGGGTAGGATAGTGGTGAACTTAAATTTCATATGTAAACGGAACCCTGCAGATATTTAATTTCTTGTTACATGCAGCAGAAACTGTTGTAACTAGTTCTTCCACTGCATCATCTCCTGTTGTCTTGACACTTGATCAGCAGCGATTGTGTGCGCCAAGTCCTGCTACCTTGTGAGGCTCATCATTTCTTCTTTGTAGGAGTCCAGTTGCCTGCTAGCCTGGTGTTGTGTTTTAACTCCAGCTGGCAAGTAAGCACCACGCAGCTGCTTGCTCACTCCCCCACAGCGGGATGGGGGAGAGAATTGGAAGAGTAAAAGTGAGAAAACTCGTGTGTTGAGGTAAAGACAGCTTAATAGGTAAAGCAAAAGCCGTGCACGCAAGCAAAGCAAAACAAGGAATTCATTCACCACTTCCCATTGGTAGGCAGGTGTTCATCCATCTCCAGGAAAGCAGGGCTTCATCATGTGTAATGGTTACTCGGGAAGACAAATGCCATAACTCAGAATGACCCTCTTCCTCTTCCTTCCCTTCAGCTTTATATGCTGAGCGTGATGTCATATGGTATGGAATATCCCTTTGGCCAGTTGGGATCAGCTGTCCCAACTGTGTCCCCTCCCAACTTCTTGTGTTCCCCCAGCCTACTTGCTGGTGGGGTGGTGTGAGAAGCAGAAAAGGCCTTGACTCTGTGTAAGCACTGCTCAGCAGTAACTAAAACATCCCTGTGTTATCAACGCTGTTTTCAGCACAAATCCAAAACATACTAGCTTCTATGAAGAAAATTAACTATCCCAGCCAAAACCAGCACACCTCTGAAATCTGAGGCTGGCATACTGCTATTGTATGTGGTGAGTGTTTCTTAAATCCAAAAATAGTTTTGAGTTAAAATCAAAACATTCCCCCCACTCTCGGCATTTCTCTCAGCTTTTACCCATTGGATTGAAAGTGACATTGAAGTCATGAAATATCCTGTCTGTGGTAGTGCTTTATACTTAACCTATTGCTATGGCTTCAGAGCATCTCCTAGGCCTCAAACAAACCCCAGAGCTTCATCCTGCTTCAGCACTTACAGCTTCTCTTCACTCTGTCTGCAGCTGTGTTAGCTGGCAACTTTGAAAAATAAGGTCCCTGATGTGTGAGTATCAACTAAACTGACTACTCTTCTAAAATGTTTTTCTGTGTTTCCTTAGGTGAAGTCTGTTGGAGAGAGGGTGGTTCTCTATGTTCTGAATCGAATTATCTATCGGAAACAAGAAATGGAAAGAAATGATGTCCCATTTCTCTGTCATGGTAGCAACGACTATGCTAAGATCATGTGGACAAAAGAAGAGGCTATTGGGTTCTATTCTGTTAAACCTACCGGTAAAACACTGGTATATTGTGGGATTAGATGGGGGAGATAGGAAGCTGATTTGAATAATATTGTTTAGTAGACTTTACAAGCCTTGCAGACCTAGTGAGTTGGTGTTTTTCTGAATTCATAAGAAGTCAGATTGCAGTTAAAATTTCTGGCTTAAATGCTTTTGTCCTTTAGTAATCCAAGAAAGTTTTTAGATTTCTTCATATTCTACAAAATAGATTTAATATTGTAGAAATGAGGTATATCTGAAAGCTGCTTTTTTCTTTTTTTTCTTCTGTAGAACAATTGTTTACTGTTAGATTGGGCTATGCTTGGTTTTTGGTGTGGGGTGTGTTTTTTTTTTTTTTTTTTTTTTTTTAACCTGTCTCCAGAATGCAGAGATCATGTTTATCTGAAATTACTATAGAATCAGATGTCATTATCATGTAAACATTTTATAGCATTACGACATAGAAATTTTGCTCACAGGGAGAAGATTCAACTATACTTGGTGGTAACAAAGAGATTCCCTTTCCTTCCACACATGCATTCCCTCAGAGACTACAGTTTAGCTAGCAGGTTTATGTCATTAATAGTACAGATTTTTTCTGTTGTTTTTCTAAAACATTATAATTTCCCTTTAGTTATTGTATTGGGCTTGTGTGGCAAGGTTTTGGTAGTGGTGGGGGTTGCAGTGGTGGCTTCTGCGAGAAGTTCCTAGAAGCTTCGCCTGTGTCCAATACAGACCTGCAGCCTGTGGTGAAGACCATGGTGAGGCAGGCTGTCCCCCTGCAGCCCATGGAGTTCTGCGGTGGAGCAGGTGGATGCCTGAAGGAGGCTGTGACCCTGTGGGAGGCCTGTGCTGGAGCAAGCTCCTTGCAGGACCTGTGGACCCATGGAGAGAGGAACCCATGCTGGAGCAGGTTTGCTGGCAGGACTTGTGACCCCATGGGAGACCCATGCTGGAGCAGTCTGTTCCTGAAGGACTGCACCCCATGGAAGGGACCCAGGCTGGAGCAGTTCGTGAAGAACTGCGGCCTGTGGGAAGGACTCACATTGGAGAAGTTCGTGGAGGACTGTCTCCTGTGGGAGGGACCCCACACTGGAGCAGGGGAAGAGTGTGAGCAGTCTTCCCCCTGAGGAGGAAGGAGCAGCAGAAATGTGTGATGAACTGACCACAGCTCCCATTCCCTGTCCCCCGGGCCACTCGGGGGCAGGGGGAGGCAGTAGAGAAACAGGGAGCAAAGTTGAGTCTGGGAAAAAGGGAGGGGTGGGGGGAAGGTGTTTTAAGATTTGGTTCTAGTTCTCATTATCTGTACTCTGATTTTGATTGGCAATGAACTAAATTTATTTCCCCAAGTTGAGTCTGTTTTGCCCGTGACTGTAACTGCTGACTGATCTCTCCCTGTCCTTATCTCGACCCACAAGCTTCTTGTTATATTTTCTCTCCCCTGTCCAGCTGAGGAGGGGGAGTGACAGAGCAGCTTTGGTGGGCAGCTGGTGTCAAGCCAAGGTCAACCCACCACTGTTATTTTGGACTTAATTCTGTTTTTCAATTTTTGCTGAATAAAATTTAGTATTTGAGTAGGCTGTTTAGCATGGTGATAGTGCTTTGTAGAATATTGGCTTTTGAATCAAGAAGAAACAATCTGGCATTTTTGTTTTATCTATAGAGGGGGTTAATGAATTCAGGATTAATGGTGGTACTGGAGGCTCACTGGAGACTTCCCCGATCTGACATACATATATGCCTTTGCAAACTGTTAAAAATACAGTAGTAAACTGTCTGGATCACTGACCTATTCTGGTCTGGCAATCAAGATAGGAAAGCAACCAGCTAATTTGTTCTGATTGTCTTTGTTATCTTTTTGTGTGTGTGTGGTTGTGGTTTTGTGTGTGGTGGTTTTTTTTTTTTTTTTTTTTTAAGAAATGATGCATTGCTTAATTTGTATAATTCTCAGTATTACTTTTAATGTAAAAAAAATGCTGTAGCATGGTGGTCACAAAGTAGTATTTGCATTGCAGTGGTTTTTGTTGTGGCCTTATAAAGCTGGAAATTAGAGTAGTGGTTCTATTTTTAGTCTAGAATGGGGACGCTTGTTTATGTGGCACTGAAGTTTTGCTATAGTCATGCTCATTTGTTGTAGTTTTCATGATGCTCTCCCATTTACTTGTCCTGAGTTAGCAAACACTGAAGGCATTAACAATATTTCACCCATGTTTGATTGTGTGATGTATTCTCCAAATGAGTAGCCCATGTGGAGAAAGACAGCTCTGGATACAGGTGGTTAGGAAAGAGTGGTGGAGCTTGACTGGTATCCCAAAGGGTACCCAAGTAATGTAACCTCTCTGCCCACATTTTCCTTGCTTGAAAAATGAAGATAAGTGTGTTCATTGGTCTCAAAAGAACAAGGTCTCGTTAGAGCAAAGGGGGGGGATGTCCCATTATTCACACTGACTGGCAAAATGAGGGCCTGAAAAAGGATTGGATAGTTGACATTCTATCTTAATGCCATTATATGTCACCACTGAATCCATAGCTACCCTTTGAATCCTCTGATGCTGAAGTACATATGTGTTGTGACAGTCTTTCATCTTCATTTAATTATGGATAATGTATTATTTATAGGAGAATTTAAATATAAAGCATCCTAGGATTTTTTTGTGGTTTCATTTAAAAAATTGGAATTACTGTTTCAGTCCTTAAACAAGAGCTGAATTGTAGTCCTTATATTTGTCCTGAGGAGTGTTATAATCTATATAAAAGTGCAATTAAAGAATTTTATTGTCTCCTTTTCCCTCCTCCCTTTTTCAGCTTCATTTTTAGTAAGGTTTTCCTATGGAATTGTATAGTGAGTTTTCAAAGTGAGCCTTTCCTCTCTATCTCTGCTATTCTTTTCTGGTACTACCGGACTGCTTTAGCAGACTCTTTTTAACTTATTAATCAATGATATATCTTGGCAACATTATGAAGCCTGCCCAAAGAGCCAATAAATGTCTGATAGCAATTATTTATTTTTATAACTGTAATAAACTTTGTATATTTATATGACTACTTATATAGTTTGATATAATTTTTATAAATTATAAAGGCCTTTATTTGAATATGCTAAGATCTGTGTGGCAACATGTCAATGCTGAAGTACTGATGGATTTCCCCCCCCCCCATTATTTCAGGAAGTATTTGTAGCTCTTTTTTTACTCGGAGTTATCAGCTGCCAGTGCTAGACACAATGTTTGTAAGGAAGAAACATCGTGGGAAAGACTTTGGGCTAATCATGTTGGAAGACTTTGTGGACTCCTTTACTGAAGACACTCTTGGCCTTCGATACCCACTGTCATCCTTCATGTACATAGGCAAGCTCTTTGATTTATTCTTCTGATCTTTGTGCTTTCTTTACGTGTCCAAATGAGTGCTGTTGTTCAAGCTCCATGTTTGTGGCTGCATCCTCAGTTTTTGTATTAAATATCCTGCTCTTCAGTGAAGGTTAAAAATCATGATTTGCTGAAGATGGTGAAGTATTTCCTGATTAGATTTTAATTCTCTGTGTGAGGTTAGATTATTGGATCGCTGTTGGCTTTCTGCTACTGTGCAGTTTACTGCTATATTTCCCTCCCAAGCCTCCAGAATGGGTTGAGGTGTTTTTGTGTATGATCTCCTAATGTATATCTTCTTTGTAGCACCATTTTCTTGCTCACTCCTAAGCCTCACAAGGTCATTTAATTCACGCCTTCTCAGAACTTCTGGTCAAGTGGACGTACTAGGCTATGTTTTAACTTGGGTATAAGAAAGCACAGTTCTAATGTACAAGGAAAACACTTATGGCTCTTCCATTAACAACCCAAGAGGGTTATGTCAGCTAGGAAATGACATACATTTTGGAAACAATGTTGCTTGTGACTGTGTTCAGGTGAGAAGCATTTCCTTTGTCTGGTTTCTCAAGGCCTACTATTGGGCCATCTGTCAGGCTTCCTTCTCTTAACATTTTCATCTGGCCTTCTTTCTTAGGCACTGGAAATTTTCTGCTTTTCCAAATACCACTGTCTGCTGTTGGATCTGTCTAGACCTAGTTTGTTAGGCTTCAACCAGCAAACTGTCTGGAGCAGAACTTAATGACTAATCCATTTCCCTGGCTAAGGAATGATATGGCAGGGATCTTGTCCACTGAGATTATGCATCAGTAGTGAATCAGGTGAAATGAATTTTGTAGTTTTCCTGGTAGCTACTACAGAATAATGTCAAAACATTCCTCTCTCTGTGGATGTTTAGTATGTGTACTGAGAAGAAAGAGGTGGAGGGACAGCAGAGAAGAAAATATTCCAAAAGTGAATAGAGTGGATGATAAACCATGCAATGGCAATGTGTTTGTGTTCCCAAAAAGTGCTTTTCACAAGTGCCTATGATAACACAAGGTGACAAAAATCACTTGACTACATCCGCTGTCTAAGAGCCCTTCCATCCTGGTTGGGCCTTGTGATTGGAAGGGACAGTGACCAGTGAAGATATAAAACTAAAAAAAAGTGGGTGCTTAGAGAAGAAGAAAAAAACCTCATCTATCTTTGCAATTTAAGATAATAATGGAAAGTGCTTAAACTTGAAGAAAGGATTTATTGAGAAGGATGACTAGGTAGGGTAAAGCAATATTATGTTTATTTCAGATTTTATTATGTTTTATGTTTTGTTGAACAGTTCTTTCTGTGGTGGTTTATGTGTATGATGGAAGATTGCAAATGAATTTGATTTCAGATAAACTTAAACTGAGGTACAGAAGAGTATATAGTATATATAGTAGTGTGTGTTTTCTTATGTTCGTTCAGCTTGTAAGCAGTATTTTGAGAAGTACCCTGAGGATCATGACCGTTTGTGGGAAGTGGAGGGAGTAGGACATTGGTTCCAGAGAAGACCTATTACCACTGCATTGCAAAGGGAAGAGCTCAGAATTGCAGGTATGGATGCTTTGTTTTGTTTTCCGACACTTTATAAAAGTTGTACTGTAGAGTGTTTGTTCAACAGTGACTTCTGTGAACATTGCCCATAGAAACTAGCAGAAATATTTTTATTTGTTGTGAGATCATATTTGGAATGGTTAATTGTTATATAAAGGTACTATAATTTTCCTTTTCCCTGTTTCCTCTTTTAAATCTTAACAGCAGAAGTCTCTCAGAAAGAAAGTACAAGTTTCCAAGCAGGGGATTATTTTCAACAGTCTGCAGCAGAATCTGAAGCAAGTGGACAAAAGACTGAGCTAGAAACACAGCTAAGTGTAGGTATACAGACTGTTTTCCATATATTAAAAAGGCTTGAGAGCTTTTAAGAGTTTTCTATAATCATATAACATATCTTGTCCTATTCTTCTGACTTTAATTACCTGTTCTTTATATTCAGTAAATATTTCTAATTTCTACAAAAGAATACATTTCTGAAATTAAAAAATGTAGGTTTTCAACAGATTAGTATGTTTGATCAACTGTGTGTTATGCTTGCTTGATATTTCTATTTCAAGTTCTCAAAGAACAGTCCTGGGTTATGCAGAGAGCTTGTACTTTTCGTATCTCTTCACTTTGTCTAAGTGGCAGCCAGTCTGACAGAACCCATGGTTCCATCAGAGGTATCATCAGAAAGTGATACTTTTTTTTTTTATTGCTTTGTTACTAAAAAAACATAAAATATAAGAAATGCTTTTTGTCCATCTTATAATTGAATTGGCTCAAGTCTGCACTATATATAAATGACAAATGTTTTTGTTACTTTTTGGGTGGCAGTCATGCTTCCAACTGATGTAACACCGATGACTAAGCTGGGGTTAAAAATACACTTTTTTGGGGGGTGGGGGTGTGTGGTGTCCCATGAATGTAGAGGGGTCTGTCACACCTGTCAGGGTCTAGTAATTGGAGCTGTTTGCTAGCAGCTTAGAGAAGGAGAGTATTTCAACTGACTCTGAGATTAAACTGTCTAGAAAGGCTGTTGAACAGTAGAGTTATCGTAAGAGTGGAGAGAATGAGGAAGAGTGTTTATAGAAGTGCACATTCGCATCACAGTTCAATACAATGGAAAGTGTTTAGTTTGTATTCAGAGTTATACATTGACCGTATAGGAGGACTGCAGCTTTTCTTTGTACCTATTTGAAATCTCAACCAGATTTCAGCTACTTATGGATGTGTGGTCATGAATATATTTGTGTCTTAGAGAAACAGCTTCATAATATTTAATCTCATTTGTGTTCTGAGGCCACACAGAATGTGCTTAAATTTATTGGTTTTTTACTTAAAAATAGGAAACAATGGTTGAATCAGTACTCTTAGCTCTTTGTATCTAGAATTTATATTTGAAATGTAAATCAAATGTCCCTTTTCCCAGTTGAGAAAATTAGCATTTTCCCCAAGGAAAACTGACAGCAAAGTAGTGATGTTTTTAGTCTCTAAATGACCAGAAGCAACAACTCTCATCTTTAATTTGTAATAATGTCTTGAGCATCATCACTGAGCTCTAGATTCGGATCACAATAATGATAATATCAGCAAAACAATCTCAAAAACGCATGTTTTTGGTTGTAGAGCTACGTAGATATACTTGGAGAAAATAGCAGAGGGATATTAGTAGTTCTTATGATTTTTGTGTCTGTGAGTTAAGAACTCAAGCCCTGTCTCTTGCCCTCTTCCAGAAGAGGAAGATGATCGATACTGAAGTGCTCCAACTCCTCATAGCTTGGTAGAATTGCTGGCAGCTCTCTTCTTGGCACCTGCACTATCTGTAATGAGTTCTGCAATGCTTTGAACATTGTTGGACCACTAAACAAAATAAAACACCTCACCTTCCCCCAAACCAGAAAAAAAACATTCCCCAAATTACATTTTCACCTTTCGCTTAGTGCTCCCTATTTTTGTGTGTGTTGATGCTAGAATGATTTATCATTAGCCTACAAATTCTTAGGTATTTAAAGCTTACTTGAAAGTATTTCAGGCACCAGAATGTAGATATGGCCACTTGTTTCTGGCCTTCTTGGGTAGTACTCTAAGTGAGGCCGAAAAGGTGTCAGAACACCTGGATGCTAGTTATTGCCAGTTCTAGATTACTTACAGCAGCTAAGAAAGAGCTGATAAAACATACTTAATCTGTTGAGTATCTTAAATTAAGAATGGTTATAGCTGCTCTTCCATAGGATCATTACTATGAAATAGTGCTTTAGAAAGATGCAACCATAGGTAGGGAGATGAAGGTATTTCAATCAATTCAGAAGTTTTTGGAATAACGTTAGCCTTGCTTTTGCTTCACAGGCTGACTCTCAAAAAGCTAAAGAATCAATAGATGTCCATGCAAGCACATCTGAAGGTAAAAATAACTTTGATTATCAGTATTGTGATTACTGTGGATTAGTAGACTAGCAGGCTCTCTTACTGCTTTGAAGCTTGGCGTGTTCATCTGCAAAGTTTATAAAAAACCATGCTTTCCTCTAAGGTGCTGAGGCTCAACTCATAAATATTTTGAGGTCTTCAGAAAAAATTGTTATGAGTCTTGGTAAAGAGACTATGCATATGTATTCAGAAAATAAGTACCACAGTGAAATATCTTACTTGCACTCAGTCACTTTAATGAAACTTTGGGGGGGATATATATGTGCAGATCTTACAGACTGCATTTGTTCACTTGCAGTTATTTTATTTTGGTTTTTTTCCTAAGACCCTGACATAACTCCCATTTCCATTTGGACACGAAGTAGTCATTTAAAACGTCCCAGAATAGGAAAAACTAGCCAGGAATCTGAACCTGAAACTTCCCAAGGAAATGAGGAAAACGTTCTTCATGTGTCAGAAAGCAGGTAAAGGAGCTTGTATTTAATTGATTATTTCTTATTTTGTTCCTTGGGCAGTCACAAACTGTCTCCCAGTGTGCTAATTGGTATTTATTCTCCTTTTTTCCTACTGAGTGCTTGATTTTAAAATTACTGAAAATAAAGCCTGGTGTGAGAGAGGAAATTGAGACATCGCCTGAAGAGTGATTGCACCAAAATGTCTGGTGTCTCTGAAAGCTCAGTAGATATTGGAAGTAACAATAAGAAAACAGTGAGGACTGAGGGTGTATGTACAAGGGGAAGTGTTCTGTTATAACTGAGCCTGCATTAAGGTAAAAAACCATCTGTATTCATACAGCATAGTTTCTTGCAATAATATAACTGGACATGTATCCACAAATACTATGTGTGATCTTTGGAGAGAGGTCCCTTCCTGACCTCTTGTTATAGTGGCATATTGCAGTAAAATAAAGCCTGACTGTTTAGTTTGGGAGATGGTTACTGCTTATCACTTAATAACAAAAGAGTTACAGAGAGCCCCACCCATCTTCACAGTAAAACCCTTTGTTTAGACAAATTCTGATTTAAAACCATCATATCCAAACTTAAATCCTTAAAAAAAAAAAAAGTTATCTCCAGTTTAAAGAATGTTATCCTGTGTAATAACTGTCAAGTGGGGATGTGAAGAATTGTACCTCTCTGTGGGTCTCTCTGTGGGTCTCTCAAATAAACCCAAAATAAGTCACCCTCAACAAACAAATGAAGAACCACAAACCCTCTTTTTGGGAACTGAAGATGACATGATTATTTTCAATGAAATCGCTCGAACTTGTTCCATTGGCTTTCTTTAAACAGATAAAAATAGTTTTTGTTGGTTTTGTTGTTTTGTTCCTGTGAGACTGAGTTCTTCAGCTAGCTACAGCCTAATTTTTGCATTTAAATCACTCTGTGGAACTACAGAGATGCAGAATAGCTGTCCTGCACTGTCAGTGTACTGCCCTAAGCTGGTTCAGAACAGGCCAAATGGCATGGTTTGACTCTGCCACAGGTCGAGAAATTCTTTGCTGTTACTACTAATTGGCTAGTTGGTATGAGAGTGTACAAGTCTGTTCTTGAACATCAGTATTTTGGGCCTTGGAAAGTGGAGTCAACAAGGTGCCACTGTCACCGAAATCGGGAATAAACCTCGTAACACCAATGTAGTGTTAAAAGGCAGGCATTCTTTATTCACGGCGCCGGGAACACGGGGGATAGCTCCTCCTAAATAGTGTTCATCGATCAGTTCAAAAATCAAACATTTATAGGCAAGATTAATACATATTCATCAAGTCTCCATACAATGATTGGTTAAGTATTCCTCGCCTACCATGTAAATGACCACGCATGCTCACTATAATTTCTCGGGATTTTACTTCCTTAATCTTTTGAGTCGGAGGGTTTCTTGAGTGGGTGGTCTCTGAGTCGGTGGTCGCGATCTCCCCCTGCCGGAATTACCTTTCCTTCTAAGTTCATTTAAACTTGGCAACACTAAATAGATCTTCACGGGCTGTTGGTCCAATATGCAATCATTCACCCCACAGTCCTTTGTTTTAAGACAAGACTATAGAATGAATAATTACCCACCCACCGGACCGTAGAACTGACCAAGGTGTTCCTTCTTTCTGACTACTTGTTATTAGAACAAAACATAATACCACGATCGCAATGTTACACTTAACACCTTGATAATTAAATCAAGATGGGAAGGGTTAGGTGGGTTCTCGAGCAGCATTGCTGGTGCATAATGTTCTTACAGTTACAACTTTCTACAAATTCACAAACCTATTTTCTAACCCTATTTTATTGTAATTCTCTACCACCTTGGTTACATTTGCCCCCTTTGGAAGTTTTGAAATAATTTCTTTTCAATACTTCCATTACAAATTAATTTCCTTATTAACATTCAATCACTTTATTGTATGATGGTAGGAGCATTATTAGTTAGTCCATTTAAACTTTGGTGTTTTGTAGTCAATGCAAGTATAATTCTGCGATCAATGATAGCTGTTTTTGTAAATTCCTTTTTCAAACAATGATAAACGAATAATATTCCCAAAGATATTATTAATAATAATAACACAGTACCAATTAAGGACTTCATCCAAGAACTCAAGTTTCATCCCAATCCACTGAAAATTTTATCAAACCAATTTTCTTGCATGTCTTGTTGCATTTCCTAAGTATCCTTTTCTATTTTTCTCAATAAGTCCAAATCATATTCAACATCCTGGGTAACATTTGGGATATGTATGCAACAATGATCTATCCTATCCCTCAGGTATCCACAAACTCCATGTTCTTTTAGTAAGAGCATATCTAGAGCCATCCTATTTTGTAGGGTCATCTTCAAAGTGGCTTGTAACTGTAAATTTAGTTGTTTAAATCCTTTCCTTGTTATTTTGGCTAATCTTTTCACTTGACCTGTCAACTTATATAACCAATCCCTATTCCTCTAAGTTGCCAAGGGAGTCAATAAGGATTCTAAGGCTCATCCAAGTTTCACTCCTGTCGAGGGTTCATTCCAATCATCATCATCAATTTGTGATCTTTTTGTCCATATTAACTTTACATTTTCAGAATCTCCCCTAAAGGGAGCTTTCTTTCAGATTGGACATAATGTTGGCATTCCTAAAGTAATTTGTTTTACTTTCCCGTCCATTGGTAAATGGGTGGTCCAAGTTCCATCACTCATTGCCCAAACTAAATGTCCTGGGCTCTGAACTGTAGACCTTCTACAACTAAATATTGATCCCCTTCTAATTTTATACACACTAGTCAAATTTATACCGTTCTTGAGTCCTCTGCACCAACACCCATATTTCAATGCAGCTGCTAAGGGAGGAACTTCTTGGACTGCTCTATAAACTGTACTGCAATTACATATCTTTTTACAATTCCACCAGGGTACTATGTCTTCCTTTTCCCTGGATGTGGTTCCCCTGTCATTAACTGATGGGAAAACTGTAAAGACTGTTCCGTCCCAGGCAAAACACCATGAAGTATTAGCCATATATTGAAATTGAGATAGAATAGCCATAGACCACACTGAGTCCCATGCAACCTCTGCCTCTCGCTTAGTCTGATTTTCACAATTACGGACTACACGTCCAGCTTCCTCAGGATCATGTACAGGGAGGCCTCTACTTATTTCTTTGCATAATTGTTTATCCCTTGTGCTTACTGCACTCAAATATGTTGTTAAGATTCCCCATGGAATTGATTCACCTACTGCTCTTGGAATTGGAAGACATGCGGTTATTTGGGTTACATTTTGTAAATTTGCAAATTCTTTTATCAATCCTACCATTAAATTTTCTTCTGGAGTTCTCCTTGGAATGTATATTAGCTGCTCTGCTTCACTCTCCCTTCCAATTGATCTATTATCATCTCAAACAATGCTCCCAACATCATTAGTTTCCAAATCAAAACCCATTTTTCCACATTTTCCAATGATAATTCCTTAAACATGTTTTAAAGTCAGCTTTGTAGTCTCTGAATCCCTATTGATGACCTTCCATGCCGGGGCTTTCTTCACTCGGGTGTAGTGTATCCCCGGTTCCACTCCTCCAACCTTGATTGCAGTATAAGTTGTTAACAGTACCTGGAATGGTCCCCTCCACTTTTCCTGCAGTGGTTCAGAGTTCCAAGTTTAAAGATCACCTGGCTGATACTGATGTACAGGCGTATCCAAGGCAAGTGACCTAGTCAGCACAATATATCTCCAAAGTGCTCCAAGGACTTTTCCTAAAGAAATTAGATACACTTTCAAATCAGTTTCCCCAGCTACCTTCATATCCCCTGGGATTAAAGGAGTCTGGTACGGTTTACCATACAGGACTTCATATGGACTTATACTGTCTCTTGATCTTGGTTGGATCCTGATTCTCAAGAGAGCTAGTGGTAAAGCCTGTGGCCACTTCAAAGATGTTTCCTGACAAATTTTACTTATTTGTCTTTTCAACATTTGATTCAATCTCTCAATTTTTCCACTCGATTGTGGCCCCCAAGGGGTATATAAGTCCCATTTTATACCCAAAATTTTACTGATCTGTTGAACTACATCTGCCACAAAGTGTGGTCCCCTATCAGAAGACATTCCCAATGGCACTAAATCTTGGTATTATTTCCTTCAACAACACTTTAACTACCTCTCTAGCTTTGTTGGTGCGGTAAGGGAAGGCCTCCGGCCATCCGGAAAATGTATCAATTAGTACTAATAAATACCTGTATCCATTCTGACTGGGTAACTCGGAGAAATCAATTTGCCAATAATCTCCTGAAGAATTTCCTTGTTTTATCATTCCTAGAGGTGGCCTCTTTTGGTTCATGGGGTTATTTTTAAGGCAGATTGGACATTTAGCTATTATTGATTTAACTACTCCTGTCATTCCTACACATACTACAGATGTTTTTAAACTTGAAACCATAGCATCTACTCCCCAGTGTGTTTGTTCATGTTTTTCCTTTGCGAGTTCTGTCATAATTTGTGGGGTTACTATCACCTGATTTTTTGTTTTACTGGTACTAGTACAAGGATACCTTGTTCTGCGGCCTCTTTTGCAGCTTTGTCTGCCAATCGATTACCTATATTTACAGCCGTCTGACCAAATTGATGAGCTTTACAATGCATTACCGCCACTTCTTTCGGTCTTTGCACATCTTCCAGGAGTTGGAGAATTTCTTCTTTATACTTTATTGGTGTTCCTTGGGCTGACAGCAGTCCCCTTTCTTGCCAGAGGGCTCCATGAGCATGGATCACACCAAATGCATATTTAGAATCAGTCCAAATATTTACCCTTTTTCCTTCTGCTATTTGTAGAGCCCGCCTCAACGCCACCAATTCTGCTTTCTGTTCTGAGGTACTTACAGGTAGTGTCCTTGATTCCAATACCTCAGAGGTGGTGACGACAGCATATCCAGCCATTCGTTTTCCTTCTTACACAAAGCTGCTTCCATCTGTGTATAATTCCAGATCAGGGTTTTCCAGAGGTTCATCTCTCAGGTCTGGTCTACTGGAATAAACTTGTTCAATGGTTAACAAACAATCATGTTCTAAATTTCCTGTTGGACTCTCTGTTGACAAAAATATTGCTGGATTAACAATCGGTGTGGTTTTCAATTCCACATCATCTTGTTCCAATAGGACAACCTGATACTTCAGCATTCTGCTGGGGGATAGCCAGTGACCCCCCTTTTGCTCTAGAACAGTTATTACCATATGCGGTACATACACCACCATCTTTTGACCCATGGTCAGTTTTCGAGCTTCTTGGATCAGCAATACTGTTGCTGCCACAGCACGTAAACATCCTGGCCATCCTTTACTCGCGTTGTCAAGTTGTTTAGAGAAGTACCTCACTGATCGTCTCCAGGATCCCAGCCGTTGCGTCAGCATGTTGCCTTTCATGTGCAAACAACTCGAAAGGTTTGGTCACATGAGGTAATCCCAGAGCAGGAGCCATCATTAATGCCTTTTTCAGTTCTTTGAATGATTTCTGACATTGAGGTGTCCAAGTCAGATACCGATCCTTGGATTCCTTTAAAGCCTCATACAGTGGCTTTACATACAATCCATAATCCAAAATCCAAAGTCGGCACCACCCAATCATTCCCAGAAAAGTTCTCCATTCTTTCGGGCTACTTGGTTCAGGAATTTGAGAGATAGCTTCTTTTCTTTCATTTCCCAATTGTCTCTGTCCTTGGGATATTTCAAATCCCAAATAAATTACTGTTTCTTTTCCTATTTGGGCCTTATTTCTGGAGACTCTATATCCTCCTTGGCCTAGGAAATTTAGTAAACTGATAGCAGAACACTTCCCTTTTGGTCCTGTCTCTTCCATATCTCTAATTCCTTGGCCAATTGATTCCCAAATATCGTAGGGCTATTTTTGAATCCTTGTGTAAGTACAGTCCATGTCAATTGGGTCTTTCGTCCTGTGGCCGGACTTTCCCACTCAAAAGCAAATATGTTTTGGTTGCCTATATCTAGAGGTATGCAGAAGAAGGCATCCTTTAAATCTAGTACAGTAAACCATTTATGTTCCTCTTTCAAAGAAGTCAGTAAAATATATGGATTAGCCACTACTGGGTGTATATCTTGGACTATCTGATTTATAACTCTTAAATCCTGAACCAATCGGTATTCCTTGCCTCCGGATTTCCTTACTGGTAATATGGGAGTGTTATATTCTGATTCACACTCTACCAATAGTTCATATTCTAAAAATTTTGTAATCAACCCCTTTAATCCTTTTCGAGCCTCGCACTTAATAGGATATTGTTTTTGTCTTACCGGTTTGGCTCCAGGTTTTAAAATCACCTTTACCAGCTCTGCCAATTTAGATCGTCCCAGAATTCCACTTGCCCAGACCAAAGGAATGACTGCATTTTCCACTTCTTCTGGAATCTGTTCTTCCCTGTAGGAATCCTGTAACATAAACACTCTTGCCTCTATGGCTTTTGATTCTGGTATAAACAATTTGATTTCTCCATCTTTGAAAGTTATTTGTGCATCTAATTTACTCAATAGATCTCGTCCCAACAAAGACAGTGGACATTCAGGCAGAATGGTGAGTTACCCATTGTTTTCCCAATTTAAACTTTAATGGCTCTAAAAATGGCCAATTTTCCTTCTGCCCTGTCGCACCAACAACATCTACTGATTTGTGACTAAATTTCCCTTTACATGTATTCAATACTGAGTAAGTAGCTCCAGAAACTCTATTTCTTCATTCCCTAGCTTCAATGTAACCAGACGTTCAGCTAGGGTTGATTCCTCTGGTCCCCTTCATAGTTCTTCATCCAGAGTCATTGATTTAATTGCCCGGAGAGCCGGATCTAATTCTCCTGCCTTAGGACATTCTCTTTTCCAGTGCCCACGCTCCTTGCAAACAGCACATTGATCTTCTGCTAATCGGGGCTTATTTTCCCTCTCTCTCCCACATTCATTCCTCGTCCTCTCCCTCTGCCTATCCTGTTATTCCCTGCCAAAACTGCTAGTAGCTTTCCACCCCTCCGGGTTTGCCTCACCTATTTTTCTTTTACTCTATTGTTATATACAGCCTAAGCAATTTCAAGCATTTTACCTTAGCCACCCTTTCGGGATCCTCCCGATAGGTACCTGCAGTCTCTTTCCATGATCTTAAATCAGTAATCGAAAAGGAACTTTCACCACCACTGTTTCGAGTTCTCATCACATTTTCCCTTTTTCCCAATCTTTACCATGGGATCATACAGATGTATTCCACACTGTCTCTGCCATTCTGGATGATTTTGTAGTGTAAAGAATAAATCAACATAAGCCATTTCTTCCCATTTACCCTCCTTTTTACAAAACAACATTAATTGCAAAATGCTGTTATATTGCAATGTCCCATTTTCTGGCCATTTCTCCCCACTGTCCAACCTTGGACATACATTGGCCACCAATGATTGCAATATTCAATTAATTGTTTCCGAGTCAGAGGATCACCTCCCAGATCTTTCCAATGCCTCAAAATACATCCCAAAGGTGGTTTTTTTTGTGGGATAGATCTTTTACTCGGAAATGTTCCCATTTTCCCAAGACTAGTGGGTGTGATTGTGCACTATCACAGGCACTAGTCGGAGGGACCCCTACTCTCCTCGAGGGTCCCTCTGGATCCTCTAGCCCCCTGCTAGAAATCCCCCAACCTCCTTACCTGGGCCCCTAGCCCAACCTTGCGAGGCTTTCACGGCGTCTTATAGGCAGGCATTCCTTGTGAGGGTCTTGTACCCTCACCCTTTCCAGAGGTACCTTTCAACTCTACTCTGCGTAGCTTTCGCCGCGCCTTATGAGCGAGCTAGTGGGACTCGAACCCACGTTACTTCAATCCTTTAAAGAATGCCTTATTACTTTTCCAGGGGACTTGCTCAGAATTCTTCGGTCCGGGGATCAGAGGTTCTCCCCGAGAATCCCTCGGTGCTGGCTGGAGGGCCTGTGATCCCACGGATCCGTTGAGATTCACAAGCAGTGTCCCATATGGGTTGCCAAAACTGTCACCGAAATCGGGAATAAACCTCGTAACACCAATGTAGTGTTAAAAGGCAGGCATTCTTTATTCACGGCGCCGGGAACACGGGGGATAGCTCCTCCTAAATCGTGTTCATTGATCAGTTCAAAAATCAAACATTTATAGGCAAGATTAATACATATTCATCAAGTGTCCATACAATGATTGGTTAAGTATTCCTCGCCTACCATGTAAATGACCACGCATGCTCACTATAATTTCTCGGGATTTTACTTCCTTAATCTTTTGAGTCAGAGGGTTTCTTGAGTGGGTGGTCTCTGAGTCGGTGGTCGCGATCTCCCCCTGCCGGAATTACCTTTCCTTCTAAGTTCATTTAAACTTGGCAACACTAAATAGATCTTCACGGGCTGTCGGTCCAATATGCAATCATTCACCCCACAGTCCTTTGTTTTAAGACAAGACTATAGAATGAATAATTACCCACCCACCGGACTGTAGAACTGACCAAGGTGTTCCTTCTTTCTGACTACTTGTTATTAGAACAAAACATAATACCATGATCGCAATGTTACACTTAACTCCTTGATAATTAAATCAAGATGGGAAGGGTTAGGTGGGTTCTCGAGCAGCATTGCTGGTGCATAATGTTCTTATAGTTACAACTTTCTACAAATTCACAAACCTATTTTCTAACCCTATTTTATTGTAATTCTCTACCACCTTGGTTACACCACTACTCTGAACAAGATGTGTAACATGGTGCTCATTAGCAGAGCTACAGTGAATCCTGATGGCAACAGGGCAAGACATCAGCTTGGTTCTTCCCTTCCATGCACATTAGTAAATATGGCAGGGTCTTCTGTTAGGGACTTTCTCCTCTGGAGTGCCTTCATCTCAAGATTGGCCCCTGGGATAAAACCCTCCAATACTGTCTTTATTATGAGATTGTGAAGCAGCCTCCTGCAAATCTGTGTACTTTTTTCTTTGCTTGTATATAATACTTCCAGTACATCAAAGTTTTATCATCTCAAAAATGACAACTGAATGTTTGAGATGGTGTTACTACCTATCAGGTGCATCAGAGCTTCATCTTTAGCTTTTTGCTAATTTAATCTCTAGCTGATTGAATCTTCTTCAGCCTTGATGTGTTTATCACCTTGAGTTCTTTTCCAGTCATGGTCTTTGTAATATATGTATATTCAATGATTATGCAAGCATATTTGCTTATATAGCTCTATAATTTTAAACTCTTTCTTCAGTGAGGCTGGGAGAAGTTGCTTCCTTTCTCACCCCTTTGTGGCTTCCAAATATGTAATTGATTACTGCTTTCTAAATTTAAAATAACAAACACATTTCTGACTTAGTCACATAAAATGGAAGTGGGATAGATGTCTTCATTTTATAATTGTCACAGCAATTTTGTTTAGTTAGCTGTTTTTAGATGTATTTAGGTTTCTGGATTCATATTTCATATGGCAAGTATGTGATATAGCAGTTTAAAATTGGTCATGAAGGAGTTTCCTTGCTGCTGAGATCACCAAATTTATGTATTAATCTAAAAGACTTAAAGGGTATATCTTGATACTTGCTGCAGGCTGGAACTTCCTGCCCACACATTTGAAAGCTCTGAAGACTTAGTAGAAGAACCTGAGGAGAATGCTGTTGAGAATGATGAGGAAATGATTGTTGAAAATGAAGACCTATCTGTATCAGAAATGGAGTTACATGCATTACCCCCTGAGAAACGGAGTGAGGATGAGGTGAGCTGGATGTCATAGCAACAGCAGATAAGAAGTTTGGAATACAACTACAGTTTAAGTATGGTCCTTGCTGCCTTGATCCATGTGACTATCAACTTTTTGATTTTTGTACTGATGCTTTGTTGAGAAGTATATCTGATAAGCTAAAGCTTACTGATTTTGAATGATAGAGTTCATAGGATCTTCAGTAAGGTGAATTTCTAGCTTGTCTATCAACCTAACTTTCTTAACTGATTTGTCCTACTGAAGTATTGTGGAGAACTGAAGTAGGGTCAAGATCTGATCCAGTATCTCTAATTTAAAAGAAAATAAAATTATTTGAAGAAGCTAATAGCTGGTATGCTTCAGTGACTACTGTTGACTCTTTATTTCTCCCTTTCTCTCTCTCCCTGCTTTGATTTTTAAATCCAACTTTTAGCTATCTAGTGTCTGGGAACAATAGTTGGCCATAATCTTGACTTGTAAATGTGATTTTTAGGAAATTACATCTGAACCTCTTAACGGTGAGGAAGAAATTGGTAAGACTTCACTTATGGCTGAAGAGCAAACAGCAAATGAAGTTCTAGGTGGTGAATCAAAATTGCAGTCTGAGAGTCAAGGAGAAGAACCCTTAACACTGTTCAATTAATCCTTGAGTCCTCAGCAAAACCTTCAGAAGACACTGTATCAGAGGCGAGAGAACTGAAACAAAATGTTAAGTTGTCTTTCCTTCAGAGTGTACATACCTTACTGTTTTTTCTTTTGTTAAGTAACAGATAGAAAGTAGCCCCTACCTTCATATGAAATTCTTGGGAGAAGCAATTATTAGGCCAGATGATGTAAACTCATAAACAGAGTACACGAATGTTTCTGTGTTAATATGCACAAGTGGGGCATATAAGTATGTGATACTGAGAAGAAAGATAGGTTGTTCCATTTTGCCTTGGCAGTAATGAACCTGCTATTTCTCACTAAAATATTCATTGGATATGAGTGAAAAGCCACATCCTTACTTTGTCTAGTAATCCTACCCTGGTGAAATGTACAAGCAATTAATTAACGGTAAAATACCCTTCTAGAGCAGAGATTTTACTGTTTTTTTTGTTTATAGTGCAAAAGCAGATTATCATATGCTAGCAAAATGATAATTGTATCTGTCTAAAATAAAACACCTTTATTTTTTTCCTTGGGATTAATTTCAAAATGTTTTTACTGTACCTGAATAATCCATTGAATAATTTGAATTTGAAAACAGGAGAGCAACTCTGGATATCAAATGCAGTTCACAAAATGGTCTTGCGCAAAAAGGAGAGGACTGGTTTGTTGACTGTGCATGTAGTCATGCTGAATACCAAAATAGCCTCTGAGGTTGCTAGCTGGGGACAGTAGTTGTTCAGCCTCTTGAATCTTCAATTAACTGTCCCTTTGATTGTTTTGGTACCCTTCCCCTCCCCCTGCAGGTTTTAAATGCAAATGATTCAGAAGTGCTGACTGAAGAAAGCACATCGGTAGAGGAGGAGGGCACTGAAGAACACCACCAAGAATCTGAAAAGTTGTCATCCACTGAAAATGCAGCTGCTTCAGCACCCAAGGAAGAACCCTCTGACAATGGCCTGCCCAACTCTATGGTAATTGAAGCAGCAGAAGAATCTGTTTCTGAAAACTTATTGCCCAAAACAGCTTCCTCAGTGGAAGATTGAGAAGTGGGCCCGTGTGAACCTCATGAGGTTCAACAAGGCCAAGTGCAGAGTCCTGCACCTGGGTTGGGGCAACCCCTGGTATCAATACAAGCTGGGGGATGAAGGGAACAAGAGCAGCCCTGCCGAGAAGGACTTGGGGGTACTGGTGGATGAAAAGCTGGACATGAGCCAGCAATGTGTGCTTGCAGCCCAGAAGGCCAAATGTATCCTGGGTTGCATCCAAAGCAGCATGGCCAGCAGGTTAAGGGAGGTGATTCTGCCCCTCTGCTCTGGTGAGACCCCACCTGGAGTCCTGCGTCCAGCTCTGGAGCCCTCAGCACAGGAAAGACATGGCCCTCCTCTGGACCCGCTCCAAAAATGATCAGAGAGGTGGAATATCTGTAGAAAGGCTGAGAAAGTTGGGGTTGTTCAGCCTGGAGAAGAGAAGGCTCCGGGGAGACCTTATTGCAGCCTTTCAGTACTTAAAGGGGGCTTAGAAGAAAGATGGGGACAGACTTTTTGCCAGGGCCTGTTGAAATAGGACAAGGGGTAATGGTTTTAAACTAAAAGAGGGTAGATTTCGACTAGACATAAGGAAGAAATTTTTCACAGTGAGGGTGGTGAAACACTGGAACAGGTTGTCCAGAGAGGTGGTAGATGCCCCATCCCTGGAAACATTCAAGGTCAGGGTGGACATGGCTCTGAGCAACCTGATCTAGTTGAAGATGCCCCTGCTCATTGCAGGGGGGTTGGACAAGATGACCTTTAAAGGTCCCTTCCAACCCAAACTATTGTATGATTCTATGAAGATCAAAATGAGGAAGCTAGGACGCAACTGACAGGAGGCCCCTGTTGCTTTCAGTCGGAGCTCTTTGATAGTGGTTGAACTCAAGGATGTTTCTTTTCAGCAGCCTTCTGGACAGGAAGTACAGAAGAACCAGTTGGAAGAACACTCGGAAGAGTCTGCTAAGCAGATGGATCAGTACGCGCAGACAGTGGCAGAGTACGCTGCTGACAGCAGCTCTGAGGAAGCAGAAATTGAGGTACCCGTTGTAGATCGGAGAAACTTGCGAAGAAAGGCCAAAGCTTACAAAGGTCCACCCAAGAAAAAAGGAAAGCCAGCTTAAAATATTGTCAGTTCATCTATTTGTAAGGAAGTTGTTATTTTGTGGAAAACACTAGGGTATAACTAAACCATATGTGACACGGGAAACGTGTTTAAAATACTGGGTTGGACTTCCTTTTGGGATTCATCACTTCAAGTTTCCGTGAATTTTTAACCACTAGACATTGAGCTTCATCAGAGTATGAAAGAAAACACCTGGCCTCCTCCTTTTAGATAGGATACATGCTGAATAAACACAGTTGTGCTAGCAAAGGGAACAGTTTGTATATATGAGGTAGCAACCTTGGAAGAAAAATGAAGTGTGAAATCCTGGTACTACTAAGATCCCTTAAATGACTATAGACTTCCACGAGGCCAGACATCACTCTAGCATTTAATAATCTTGTGTTCTCTACTGTGGGGAGAAGCAGAACAAGAAAAATCCTTCTTTGCTTGTTCCCTCCCCATAGACTTTCTCAGATGAGATTAAGAGAGTGTAAGATTCCGTAATTCTAGGTCTCAAAATATATAAGAAGGTATAACTTAGTAGATCAAAACATAAGCAGCAGCACCTGTCTTTCATAAGAATCAGACTGGAGAGAATTGATTCCACTTGCAATTCCCAACTACTATTTGCTCATCACTTGAAACATCTGAGTCAGCAGAAACACCATCAATGCAGTATCTACCATAGCACACTGATAATTAAGCTCTTTATGTGAAGATTAAGAAATGTCTACACCATATTATTAAGAAATGTCTACACAGTACTGTAGCTTCCAAAGCAAGCGTCTTGCTAAGTGTAAGTTTTCCCAGAACGCATAGAGTTTAGACTCCAGTACATGTATGGGATTGTTTGAATTGCCTTCCTAACTACTTGCATGTATTGAGTGGATACTTGGTTACTTGTTACATTACAGGATAAAGGATATGACAACTTTTAATCTACTTTTGGTCTGAATGGAAGTGGTGCTTTGTGTTTTCCAAATACTCATCTGGAGCTGTGGGGTAACTATTAAAATGTTTTATCTGCCAGGTGTATGACTCTTGTGAGCTCTGGCCTTTCAGGTGGTTGAGACATTCATTAGTGTGAATTAGTGGGTGTTTCAGCAAAATAGTTGTTTGCCAAACTTCTATGCCTTTGGGAGTTAGCAGGTAACTGCTGAAAATACTTGTGATTCCCACCTTCTTCTAACTGGGGTGTAATTCCTGGGATAGTAGCTTCCCAGTTTATAGCTTTTCTTAAAAGCAGCAATGAGTTTGCTGTATGCAAACAGAAATAAACAGGCTCTTCATGCACGTTTCCCTTCAGAGGTTCTCCTGGCAAACCACACATGGCAGGTATGACACATTAAGTTAAATAAGTTTACTTCCCTTATTCTATTCCATTTACTTCATGCCTGGGTTCTGTACTTTCCAATACATTTCAGTTAATCACTACTACTTTTCCTGTCTTTTGATATATGTACACACAGATATCATTCCCTCGGTTTATGGGCCATCCCTCTAAAATGTCAACTGAGTTCATTTAGTTCATGACTTTGGGCTCCATCTGACATAACAGTCTTTCAGGGCAGGAGAGATGGTGTGTGGTGTTGGACTGTTACATGCTGAGGCCAGTCCGGTCTGGACTTTTGTTCTGCTCTTTGGTTTCATTAATCTGGGTGGTTCTTACTATAATACCATTTATATGGCATATAGCGACCATAGTAGTAATGACATACAGTATTATATAGCAATTAACACATAATTCAAATCATTGGCTATTCTCCCCCAAAATCAAATCTTGAGGTACACATCGGCCTTCCCCATCCTCCTGCATCACCTACCAAGTTCACCCAGCAACTTGAGCAAAAGCTTGCCACTTTCTCATGTCCTCTCTGTGGTCACGCAGATAAAACCACAGTGTGGCCCGAGGTACATACACCCTATATAGTATCTCTTGAGCAGGAGAACGCTTATTCCTAACTGCTGAGCTACTGGTCTGTACAGGTGGGGAGCAGAACATATCCTCTTTGAATCACTGAAACTTCCAGGGCAGTTTCTCAACCATCGTGTCTGGCAATTTCTCCACAGCTGAGATGCAGGCCTATGGGGAGGAGGAGAAATGTTCTTATTGCTGGAGTTGGCCAGCCGGTTCATGCACTGTTGGTCCATCTCCATCTTTTCAGGTCATCGCTGCTAAGGAGTTGGCATATGGCAATGGTGCGCTCTGTACAAGATTCTACCACATGGGTCATGTGCACTGGACTTCATTGGATCTGTGTTGTACGGGTTGTTATAAATCACCTGCACCATGGCCAATTCCCTCAGGTACTAGATACCTTTCTCCATGGTGGTCCACTTGCCTGGGTGACATGTAACATCCTTCTTGAAGGGATACCTCTCCTTCATGCCAGACAGGAGTGTCCTCCAGAGGCTGAGGGCTTGTGACTTTTTCCCCCAATTGCCTTGTCAATGCCCCCTTCCCTAGAGAGGGCATTAGAGCAGCCAGATGACAATGTGCTCACCTGGACAATGGCCGAAGTCTTTCTGCATACCTCACAGCTCACTCAGGGATAGGGATCAGGTGGTTATCTCTGGTTCTGCCTCTTCCTCCACCCCTTCTACTGCTGGCCCTTCTTCATCATACTTTACTAAATTAGTTGACTTGTGCATCCATTTCTCCTTGTATATAGGGGCAACTGATACCAGCACCTGTTGGTTCTCTTTCATCTGCACTGTCTCTCGTCAGGGTCTGAATAGCCACAGTGCCCGTTGCCAGGGTTGGAGCAGCCACGGTGCCCATTGTGGGGGTGGTATTTTTAAGAAATTGTTTAACTTTAAACAAGACCTGAAACACATTCAGGAGACCTAGTACTAGGAGCATGCTGGTTTGAACATCCCATGGATGTTTGAAATTCTCAAGAACTGTTGTAACTAGCTTGGAGGGGAAGGTGAAGGTAGGTGTCTCCCATGTAGACTGGTGCCCTGAGGAGAAAAGGGAAAAAGTGCAGTTATTAATAGTTTCTAAGAGATGGCTCCCGAAGTACAGAGATGATGGCAGTGCTGAGTACAGATACCATATTACTGTCCCGACTTGCTATTTTATCATATCATGAGCCACTGTTATAAAGTACAGCACAGTGATAACCTTGACCCAGTTCCCAGAGATTATCAACAGCACAACAGGAAACATATACAGCAAGTAAGGTGTCACAGAACACATCCCTGAAAAAAAGCACAAGAACTTTGAGAGCAAATAAACAAACACTGTGACCAACGACTATCAAACTAATATAACGAATGCTTACAACAAATTTATTCTAACACCCTCTAGTCAGTTTTGTTATTATCTCAACCCATTGTGTCCCATGTTGATAAACTGATAAAAACAGTTTAATAGGACAGGGGAAAAAAAGAATAATAATGATAACAATGATAAAAGAATATAGAAAACAAGTAATGCACAGCACAGTTCACCACCACCCACTGACCAATGCCCAGCTTGTTCCCAAGTCATAGCCCCTCCCCCATCAACTCCCCCAGTTTATATGCTGCATATGACTTTGCATGGTAGGGAATAGCTCTTAGGCAAATTTGGGTCAGCTGACCTGGCTGTGTCCCCTCCCTGCTTCCTGTGCATCCCCCACTTTCTCTGGCAGGCCAGAGCACAGGAATCACAGAATCACGGAATTAAGGTTGGAAAAGACCTTTAAGATCATCAAGTCCAACCATCAACCCAACACCACCATGCCCACTAAACCATGTCCCAAAGTGCCATGTCTACACGTTTTTTTGAACACTTCTAGTGATGGTGACTCCACCACCTCCCTGGGCAGCCTGTTCCAATGCTTGACCACTCTCTCTGTAAAGAAATTTTTCCTAATATCTAGTCTAAACCTCCCCTGGCGCAACTTGAGGCCATTTCCTCTTGTTCTATCGCTAGTTACTTGGGAGAAGAGACCAAGACCCACCTCACCACAACCCCCTTTCAGGTAGTTGTAGAGAGCGATAAGGTCTTTCCTCAGCCTCCTCTTCTCCAGACTAAACAACCCCAGTTCCCTCAGCCCCTCCTCATAAGACTTGCGCTCCAGACCCCTCACCAGCTTCGTTGCCCTTCTTTGGACACGCTCCAGCAACTCAATGCCTTTCTTGCAGTGAGGGGCCCAAAACTCAGTATTCGAGGTGTGGCCTCAGCAGTGCTGAGTACAGGGGCACAATCACTTCCCTACTCCTGCTGGCCACACTATTTCTGATACAGGCCAGGATGCCATTGGCCGCCTTGGCCATCTGGGCACACTGCTGGCTCATACTCAGCTGGACACCCCCAGGTCCTTTTCTGCCAGGCAGCTTTCCAGCCACTCTTCCCTACAAGCCTGTAGCATTGCATGGGGTTGCTGGGACTGAAGTGCAGGACCTGGCACATTGCCTTGTTAAATTGAAAATTTAACTAAAAAAAAATTTAAGTAAACAAACTTTAACATAAAATTGACTATTTTCCTCCAAAATCAAATCTCCTTGAGGTACACATCGGACTTCCCCATCCTTCCGCATTACCCACCAAGTGCACCCAGGTCCCTGGGCAAAGGCAATCCTACGAATGGGTTTGCATTTGCCTGAGGCAGGAGTAACCCAGACTGTCTTCCCCAGCATATTTCTCACATGCACCACAGGGACTTTATCCCCTTCTACAGTACGTAGAAGTTTTGATTGGTCAGGGCCGGCTCTATTGGTAGATCCCCTAGTGTTGACTAACCAGGTGGCTTTGGCTAAATGTTTATCCCAATGTTTGAATGTCCCGTCACCCATTGCTCTCAGCGTAGTCTTTAACAGTCCATTATATCGTTCAATTTTTCCAGAAGCTGGTGCATGATAGGGGATGTGATATACCCACTCAATGCCGTGCTCTTTGGCCCAGGTGTCTATGAGGTTGTTTCGGAAATGAGTCCCATTGTCCGACTCAATTCTATCTGGGGTGCCATGTCGCCATAAGACTTGCTTTTCAAGGCCCAGAATAGTGTTCCGGGCGGCGGCATGGGGCACAGGGTATGTTCCCAGCCATCCAGTGGTTGCTTCCACTATGGTAAGCACATGGTGCTTGCCTTGGCGAGTTTGTGGAAGTGTGATATAGTCAATCTGCCAGGCCTCCCCATATTTATATTTCAACCATCGTCCTCCATACCAAAGAGGTTTTAGCTGCTTGGCTTGTTTGATTGCAGTGCACGTTTTGCATTCATGGATAACCTGTGCAATAGTGTCCATGGTCAAATCCACCCCTCAGTCAGGGGCTCACCTGGACGATGGCTGAAGTCTTTTCACATATCTCGCAGCTCACTCAGAGATAGGGATCGGGTGGTTACCGCCTCTTTTATGAGTTCTTCCTCTTCCTCTTCTTCAAGCAATGAGCTGCTCTCTTCCCTCTTCCGTCCTTCTGATGGCCCTGCTTCGGAGTAGTCTGCCTCCTCAATTTCTTCCTCTTGACTCCTTCTTCGAAAAAGCTTCTTCGTCCCTTACTAAATGAGCTGACTTCCGCTTCCAAGATTTCTTCTTTTGTACAGGGGCGAGTGATACCAGGACGGGTTGGTTCTCTGGTTCAGCTGCAGTGCCTGTCACAGGAGTCTGAGTAGCCGCAGTGCCCGTCGCCGGGGTCAGGGTAGCCGCAGTGCCTGTCGCGTTGTCGTCAGATCCAGAGACCCTCTCTTCCCTTTGAATAGTGTTGAACAGGGCTTGGTAGGCATGGGCCAGGCCCCAGCACATTGCAATGATTTGTGTCTCCTTGGAACTGCCAGGGTGACAACATACTTCTTCCAAATATTCTGCTAGTTTATCAGGATTCCACACTTGTTTGGGAGTAAAGTTCCAAAACACTGGAGGTGCCCACCGCCCTAGGCATTTGCCCATGCTATTCCACACACCCTGCCATTCATAACTATCCAGCCTTGGGGTAGATCTCTGGATTATATTCTTAAATTGCTTGGTAACCTTAGACAAAACTGAAACAATATTCCCCAGAAGTACCAATAGAAGTATTTTAACTACCCAAGGGTGTTCAAAATACTGAAAAGTTATTGTGATGAAGGAGGAGACATTATGATAGAGGGTAGCAAAGGTACCATTCTGCATTTCCTCCATAAAAAGCCTTTCAGAGGCAGAAGTATAATTGCTAATTGTCTCCACAAGATAGTACCTGAAATACAGTAACAGCTTTTGTACAGAGCTCAGATACCACATTAAGCTCAAGGTCCGTGTTCTAAAAATGAGTCTCGCAGGCGAGACATTACTAATCATTGCAGAGTACAGCAGCCTGCAGAAACCAACACCAATCTTTAACATGTACAGCAAAGATGAGAGCATGTTGCAAGTCAAATAAACTGATATTGTGACCTGCAACCGTTATTATCTCAAACCCTTCGTGCCCCACGTTGGGCGCCAAAAAGGACTGTTGTGGTTTAGCCCCAGATGGCAATTAAGCACCACACAGCTGCTCAGTCACTCCCCCTCCCCCAGTCGGACGGGGGAGATAATCGGGAAAAACCCGTGGGTTGACATAAAAACAGTTTAATAGGACAGCAAGAGAGGAGGAAACAACAATGATAAAACTAATAATAATAATACCGACAAAGGAATGTACAAGAACAAGTGATGCCCAATACAGCAATTGCTCACCACCTGGTGATCGATAGCCCATCCCCGAGCAGCTATTCCCGCCCCCCTGCTAACTCCAGTTTATGTACTGGGCATGACGTTATATGGTAGGGAATATCTCTTTGGCCAGTCTGGGTCAACTGTCCTGGCTGTGTCCCCTCCCAGCTTCTTGTGCACCTCCTCACTGGCAGAGCATGGGAATCTGAAAACTCCTTGACTTAGTGTAAGCACTACAACTACTTAGCCACAACTAAAATCTTCAGTGTGTTATCAACATTGTTCTCATACCAACTCCAATGCACAGCACTATGCCAGCTATCAGAAATTAAAAAGAACCCCATCCCAGCCGAAACCAGGACAGGGAAGCTTCTAGCAGCTTCTCACAGAAACCAGCCCTGCAGGCTCCCCGCTACCAAAACCTTGCCACAGAAACCCGATACAGAAGCTTATGGAAAAAAGGCAGTTTTTAAGATACGTGTATTACCTAAACTTTAGGTTTAGGGTGCGTGGGATTAGCTAGTTAAATCTGGGTTTCTTGCCCCATTGCACGTAGCTGTAACTTCCTATCAATGCGCATACAGGTACTCCTTATGAACCCTGTGACTGATAAATGTTCGCTATCTTTCGTGATTGTTTGTAAACATAGTCAAGTGAACTGTAAGCATTTCTAAAACTAATCAAACATTTTCTATGAAGCACATAAGAGAAAACTATTGTTATCTTCTGTATGGCTTCTCTTTTAGTGCTAAGATTTATTGTGTTAAAAAAAAAGTGGTTAGAAAACACATCTGTTGCGTTGCTAAGAATTTGGCATTTGTGAGTGCTGATGGCTTTAAAAATGGTGGTTGTATGCAGTATATTGTGACTCATCTTCTATTTGTTAGAGCAAGCTTTACTAAATATTAATATGCTGAATGCTTCAATTGAATTGTGATTAGCAATTCTAACCAGCACGGTCTTGAAAACTGGACATAGTTCTAATTGTGATCGCAGCAGTACTTTGAACTAAAGGGCACGGTCCTGTAGCAACTTCTTTGTCATCAACCATCTTGCAGTAAATACAGAGTAGCAAAATCAAAATACTGACTTTAAAGAATAGTTTTTATTGCTGTACTGATTGTCCCATTGGAACAGTAATTTAATAGTCTACACCTTCTGTTACATTAATGCAAGGGAACATATCTGACAGTTGTATTGACTGAAGTGTTTTACCTTGGGAAAACAGGTGTGTTTTAGGCTTGGATGATTTCTTTGTTTGTTTTGTTGTGTCTGTTAACTGTCTGTCTTATTACCAGCGAACTCTTAAAGAATTTTTAAGATCTTATCTCACCAGCAACCAATGATTAAAGCATCGACTTTATACAAGTTTGTACCAAATGCTATTACAACAGGCTGTGGAACTACATGTGTACAGTGAAAGCAAGCAGTAGTATTTTTGATCTTTATTTAGTCTAGGAATAAAGAACATTAATTTGTGACTTCAGCCTTGGACTTAAATGGTAAATGTGTTTGTATTTGAAGCCAACATTTGTTCAAACATCTCTCTTGTACTGCTTGTTAACATTTAACAGGATTTGCTTTGCTTCTCCCACAGTCTCTTTTTGTATCTCTTCATTTCATGCAGAATTCTTGTTTGCTGTTCTCATGTTTCATAGACCTTTATGTGAAAATGTATACATGTCATTTCAAAAGTGCTTTTAACTTATTTTAAATGATGTCTGACCTTGGTCTGTTGCTTTTTTCCCTACCATTTCATTTGTAGATGAAACAGTACGTGTGAATACTGCTGCTTCTTGGCCAAATATGAAATTGGATCTGTTAAGGGATGTTAAGAGTGTGGCTGTCTCCTCCAGCAGCTCCAGCCCAGTACTCCCTCCTGCCCAGCTGCTGGAGCCCAGCCCAGTACACCCAGGGACCCAGGGTCTCTGCCCAGGCTGAGGGACATGGCTGCCGCTTTCCTGTTTGAAGGTTCAACCAGTAGCGAAGCTGAGCACATACCCCAGAAACACATGGACACACACAGCAACATACACACAGGACACTGACACGGCTGTCTATACAGACTGCCATAGACAAGGTGCTGCCTTCAACAGCACCTACATATAGGACTTCACATCAAACATAAACACAACCAGCCAAGTCCCCTTCCTCCTATTCAGGTGGTAGAGATAGAAGTTCACTAGTGAAGGCACACACACGACACTCCCTAGATTCACAAGCACAACTCACATTTGCTGTTCCCCGAGTACCGGCATGGCCCCCCTGTCTGTCTGATACCCTGCCCGCATCCCAGGCCCTCTTATCCACTTCACAGGTCCCCTACTTGCCAGCTACTCCAGCTTGATGCTCACTAGGAAACATGCACACACTTGCACACACTTGCACACTCGTCCCACAGGCATGATACATTTATGTACTTTCTGGAAGGTTATTGATTACATGATTAGTTTAACTTTTATACAGATTTCTTTAGCCTAATAACTATGTGATTATGTTTAACAGCCTACTCTCATAGTTCTTAGGCTATACTTGCCTCAATGCTAACATTTCAGCTATGTGTAAATAGTTAATCACAAGGAATGCATGCATGTAGAACCAAGAGGCCTCATGAAATTAAAACAAATAGTTAAGGAATTAAGGACTGAGAGATTAATGAGTACAGAGAAGATATCTTAACCTTGAGAATAGAAACATCCTAGCAGGAGTGCTCAAACAAGGATGATAAGAAAGAATGGCTTGGCTGTACAACAGAAGGGGCAAACATCCAAGAAGAAGAAACTATCCTCAGGAGACCCGTGACCATAAAAGGGAAAAAGGAGTGGGGGGCTAACTCCCCAAACGACCACCCGAGACACCCACGCATGCATAGTGTAGTTTTGCAATGCCATCATTATGTAAATGTAGTAGATAGGCAGGGAGGTGGAGATTTCTCAGAAAATGTGTGAATATTTATGACTTTAAGGTATATAAAGGATGAACTTTTGTTTCAGGGCATGCACGTTAGGTGGAGTGATCCTCCGTGCATCCAGCGCTGCAATAAAGAATGCCTGCCTTCTAAAACTTCAAACTAAGTGTTAGAGGGTTTTCTTGCTGATTTTTTCGGTAACAGGCACTCCACATTTGCAAGTACCCCAGGCATACCAGCACAGACCCTTGCCCACCCGATACCCCTGTCTGGACCCAGGACCTCCTACTCCCTGGCTAGTCCAGCCTGAAGTCTGGTGGCGAATTACACATGCATACCCCTCCCCCCACGCACACCAGGATGGTGAAGGTACAGACACTCACCCCTCCCCCAGCACCTGTCACACAGCACACAGGCTGTGACCTGCAGTTCTGCTCCAGCCACTAGCACTGAGCCCCTCATTTGCCTCGCTCACAAGTCTAGAGCACAAGTCTTATGAGGAGCGGCTGAGGGAACTGGGGTTGTTCAGTCTGGAGAAGAGGAGGCTGAGGGGAGACCTTGTCGCTCTCTCTCGAATTACCTGAAAGGAGGTTGTAGTGAGGTGGGTGTTGGTCTCTTCTCCCAAGTAACTAGCAATAGAACAAGAGGAAATGACCTCAGGTTGAGCCAGGGGAGGTTTAGATTGGATATTAGGAAAAATTTCTTTACTGAAAGAGTGGTCAAGCATTGGAACAGGCTGCCCAGGGAGGTGGTGGAGTCACTGTCACTGGAAGTGTTCAAAAAACGTGTAGATGTGGCACTTTGGGACATGGTTTAGGGGGCATGGTGGTGTTGGGTTGACGGTTGGACTTGATGATCTTAAAGGTCTTTTCCAACTTTAATGATTCTGTGATTCTGTGAAATGACAGGAGGTTGATGGAGTTTCAGGAATGTCCATTTCCCAGTTAACTGAAATAGCAAGCGTTTTTTTTAATGATGGGAGAACTAGATTCTGATTGGCGAGGACCGTGGGTAAATATGCCAACCTCCCCAGCCGAACCTCTGGTTCCAGTAAAACTGGGCAATGAAGTTAATTTTTTAGTGGATACTGGAGCTATGTACTCTGTTTTGAATTGCTGTAAGGGATCTTCAAGCAAATTTTATATGCCAGTGATTTGGGCCAGGGGAAAATGAGAAGTAAGGCCTTTTAACTCATGAATTTTTGTACTTGCAAGAGCACCCCTTACCTCTCATGGGACGGGATTTACTAAATAAATTAGGAGCACAAATAACTTTTTATAAAAATAGAATTCGCATCCATATCCCAGAAGATAATGTTTGGCAGGCACAAGTTTATCTGTTACAGGAATCTTCAAAAGAACAAGAGGAACCGTAAGAACAAATACTGGCAGAAATTATGGATGCAGTAGTCCCCTTTGTATGAGCATCGGAGAAACTGGGGAGAGCTAAAGCTGCTGAACCAGTGAAGGCAGAATTAAAACCAGGAGCAAAACTGAGGAAAACAGCCAGGAGATGTTTGCGTTTGAATGAGAGACTCCTGTTACAGGACAAAAAACACAGCTGTGCTGGACTGTGCTTCCCCAAGGATTTAAGAATGGTCCTACATTGTTCGTTAATATGAGTAATGGACAGGATCCAGGAGAAGCCGACCATGCAAAGTTGATCCAACCGCCTACCTGCATTAGAACCAGTGCTACCAGAAAAGCGTGCAAAATATTAGAAATTGCAGATTCCTTACTGAGAAGCACCGAAGCACCCGTTTGCCATCCAGACAATTTCTCTAGAGAAGTCTGCTGCCTACCAGGAGCTCATATTGGCAACATCGCTGAGAGGCTGCCAAGCCTGGTGATCCCTACAGATTGTCATTCGCTCCTACTGTTCCACGTAGGGTCCAATGATACTGCAATGAGGAAACTCAGAACCATCAAAAGGGACTATATATCCCTTGGAGCAATGTTAAAAGGATCTGGAGCACAGGTGGTGGTCTCCTCTATCCTCCCAGTCAAGGGAAGGGGTTTAGGAAGGAGGAGACGGATTGAACAGGTGAATGCCTGGCTATGTAGCTGGTGCCATACTCAAGGTTTTGGCTTCTATGATCATGGACCTTTGAGAAGCTGGGTCTGTTGGAGCTGATGGGATTCACCTGACCAAATGGGGCAAGAGGGTCTTTGCCAATGAGCTGACCAGACTTATATGGAGAGCTTTAAACTAAATCTAGCGGGGGAAGGGGATGGAGTTTTGAGCAACAGAGAAGAGCCAGGGGCTGCTGATGTATTAAGAACCAACAGGGAATGACGTGTGAAATGCCTCAAAGGAATTAGGGCATGTTCCTCTAAAAAGGTGACAAGGTTGATAGCCCAGCTGAAGTGCCTCTATACCAATGCATGCAGTATGGGTAACAAGCAGGAGGAGCTGGAAGCCATTGTGCAACTAGTGCATTGTGCAACTATGTTCTAATTGCTATCACTGAAACTTTGTGGGATGAATCACACGACTGAAGTGCTACAATCAATGGCTATAAACTGTTCAGGAGGGACAGGCAAGGAAGGAGGGGTAGGGGCATTGCCCTCTATGTAAAAGAATAGATTGACTGCATAGAGCTGTCTTTGAAAAACAGCGATGAACAGGTTAAGAGCTTATGGATAAAAATTAGAGGCCAAGCCAACAAAGGAAACCGCGTGGCTGGTGTTTACTACAGGCCACCCGCCTAAGGGGAGCCTATAGATGAAGTGTTCATACTTTAACTATGGGAAGCATTGCACTCGCACGCTCTGATCCTGATGTCAGAGACAAATGAAAGATTCTAGGGGGGCAGGTCAGTAGGAGACAACACAATTAAAAAAAGATTTAGTGGTCAAGAAGATGAAGAAGTAGTTGTACTTAAGCAGTAAACCATGAAGACTGAATTGTTCTTTTACTCTTGAAAAATAACTGTCATGAGATCAGCAGAATCCACAGTAACTAGGGTAAAGGTAAGGGTGGCAGGGGGAGATCGCGATCAACGACTCAATTGAGGGACTATGCAAATTACCCCCCCACTCTTTCTAGGAGCATGCACGATAATTTAAATATGTGTAAGCAATAATAATCAATGTGGTAATTACTAGACAATTAATGTAAATTTGGGAGGTTCTCTATTGTTTTTGCTAATCATGTAATGGAATAAATATGTGGTGATTCCTTTGTGTGGGGTGCTAGCTTTGTGGAATACCACCTAGCACCCATATCTGCACAAATATGCTTTAAATAAAATACCTCTACTCTGTGTGTATATTGGACTGTTGCACACCAGGTATACGATCCCACTTTCCTGACAACAATGCTGCTGGGGCACTTAAATCCCCCTGACATCTGCTGGACAAGCAGCACAGCAATCTGTAAGAGGTCCAGGAGGCTCTTGGAGTGCGTCAAGGATAATTTCTTAATCCAGGTGACAGCCTGACCAGAGGAGAAGCATTACTGGACCTGTTGCTCACCAACTTGGAAGAACTAATTAGGGATGCCAAGATTGGTGGCAGCCTAGGCTGCAGAGATCATGCCCTGGTGGAATTCAGAATCTTGATGATTTGGGTTGTTGCTTAAGCAGTCAAGGACTGTCTGGCTTTTCATGCTGGCCTGCCAGCAAGAAGGTTGGGGGTGCACGGAAGCTGGGAAGCGACACAGCCAGGACAGCTGACCCCAACTGGCCAAAGAGATATTCCATACCATATGACATCATGCTCAGTATATGAATCTGGGGTGAAAAAGAAGGAAGGGGGGACATTCAGAGTTATGGCATCTGTCTTCCCAAGAAACCATTTTGCATGACGGAGCCCTGCTTTCCTGGAGATGGCTGAAGAACACCTGCCTGCCGATGGGAAGTAGTGAATGAATTCCTTGTTTTGCTCTGCTTGCGTGCATGGCTTTTGCTTTGCCTATTAACCTGTCTTTATCTCAGACCATGAGTTTTCTCACTTTTACTCTTCCAATTCTCTCCCCCGTCCCACCGTGGGGGAGTGAGCGAGGGACTGCGTGGTGCTTAGTTGCCGGCTGGGGCTAAACCACGACAGTCCTTTTTGGCACCCAACATGGGGCTCAAATGGTTTGAGATAATGACAGATTTGTTTGGAGTATGCTAGATAGAATTTATAGCTGTTATTGCTGTTTAGCTATTAGTTGGAATGCTCCTGTGCTTGCCATGGGTTTGATTTCCTTATGTATATTAGAGTCTAATGCTCATTAGTGGCTGCTTTTTGCTTTCGCTGCTTGCTGTACTGCTGTATTGCTTATTGTCTTACTGTGCTGTGCCTGGGAAGATTTTGATAACGGCAATGGCGATGCACCTGGGCTGGCAGATGGCCAGGGCATTGCTGCTTTTTCTGTGCTGCTGTACTGGACAGGCTGGAACTCCTGTGTGAACTTGAGTCGAAGGGACTGTGACCTGTGGATGAGTCCATGTGGGAGCAGGACGCCCCAAAGTGTCTGTGGCTGTGCATAAGCCCATGCCAGAGCAGGTATATCTCAAAGCATCTGTGGCCACGGTTATGTCTGTGCCGCAGCAGGTATACTTCTGATGGGATTGTGGCACAAGGATAAGTCCACACTGGAGAAGGTGCATCTCGAAGTATCTGTGACTGTGGATAAATCCATGTTGCAGCAGGTACACCTTGAGGAATCAGTGGCTGTGCTGGAGCACCTCAAAGTGTGTGGCCATGGATAAGTCCTTGACAGTGCAGGTACATTCCTGGAGGGACTGGAACAATGGGTAAGGACACACTGGAACAGTTTTACTCCTGAAGGGACACATAAAGAGATTCCACTCCCAAAGATCTACATGATAGATAAATATATGAGACAGGCAGTCAGGCAACAGAGAGAAGTATAGGGAGAGATGAAGTGATATGTTGAAAAGATTAAAGGGCTGGAAATGCCAGTCTGCATTAGATCACACTGCAGCTCCATGGAGTTTTAAATAGATGTCTCCTAGTGTCTCATTTCTAAAATCATAATAGGTGTCTAAATAAACAGCACAATATTAAAAATTGCTAAGGACACACCAGATTCCACTAAATTCAGTGAAGTATTTTCAGTAATTTCTATAGAAGTTGAAACCCTAAACAGTTTAATGATTAATCCTTTGCCACTGAAACCAATGAGAAGTTTGCTATTCAACTGAATAAAACCAGGAATAGAATGTATTTCACATTTATAGACAGTCACGCTAATTGTAAAGGAGATGCATTTTCCAATACATTTTCTTGAGTTGGTGAACATAATTGCATAAAAATTGGCTCATCCAGACTAGTCTGTACATATCTTATATGGTATCTAATCCTTAGATCATCACAGTTACAGGACACGAGGCATGAAATATTTGTAGGGAATAAGAATATCTTTTCTTGGAACAAGGATAACGTTCAGGGGGAAAGATGGGGTCACATAAGCCTTTAGCTGCTTAAGTTATCTTCTAGTTATCAGTGAGTTTTGGTTGCCCACATGCACTACTGATAATATTTTATAGATTCATGTATATTCACTTATTTATCATTGATTTGAAATAAATTATTGCTCTTAGGAACACCTGCAATCCTGAGAGTATTCTTTGATGGCAGGAGTAGAAATTCCAATCTGAAATATGTGGATTCCAGAGATTCTTTAGAAAGTGGAAACGCACAAACCACTTCTAAGAGGTTTCTTCACCCCTAAGAATCTAATGCTTTTTAGAATTGAAAATTTAAATATGCATACATTTTTAAAGTTTCACTTGCAAAAATAGGTATATTCTAAATAGAATCCCCAGTAATATACCTGTTTCCTTTTACAGTGGAGAGAGTTCTCCTCTCAAGTACACAAGGATTACCCCAAAGGTTTAAGAGAAACTCTAGCAAAATGTGTTTGGCTTTGCATGAAATATGAAGTAAAATTTATGGATCTCCCTCCCTGACATCCCTGTCTGTCTGTCCAAAGGTAGAATTTGGTCCATATCTGGTTATCGCATCACATGCAACTGTGATATTAACATCTTTGAACTCCTTGCAGCATCTTTGCATGAAGGAGCAGGGGAAAGCCGAAAAGTATCAAAGACAAATATCACAGAATCATAGAATCATAGAATCATTAAGGTCATCAATATCACCTCCAGTGATGGTGACTCCACCACCACCCTGGGCAGCCTGTTCCAATGTTTGACCACTCAGTAAACAATTTTTTCCTAATATCCAGTCTAAACCTCCTCTGGCGCAACTTGAGGCCATTTCCTCTCGTCCTATCATTAGTTAGTGGGGAGAAGAGACCAAGACCCACCTCACCACAATCTCCTTTCAGGTAGTTGTAGAGAGCGATAAGGTCTCCCCTCAGCCTCCTCTTCTCCAGACTAAACAACCCCAGTTCCCTCAGCCGCTCCTCATAAGACTTGTGCTCCAGACCCCTCACCAGCTTCGTTGCCCTTCTCTGGACACGCTCCAGCACCTCAACATCCTTCTTGTAGTGAGGGGCCCAAAACTGAACACAGTATTCAAGGTGCGACAGTTTATAGGTCTTAATACGTCAAACAATGAAGACTTAAAACTTTTAAAAATAGTTCTGCAGTAGAGCTAGTTTAACTACTTACCCCAGATGATAGATAACTTTGCCCTCTTCTGTCATGAGGCCAAGCTTGCTCACATTCACCTTGATGATGGTACCTTTGGTAATTACACCCAGTGTTGTATACAAAGGAGGAGAAGGATTCTTTTTTACACCAAGGATAGGTAGTCAAAAAGTAGCTTTAAGTTCAGGATGTGTCACATGCCTTCTTGAAACATAAGCCCTGTTGCATAAGGAGTGTTAGAACAAGTTAATATTTGCTTTAAGACCTCACAACTAATCTAGATTAACACTTTTAGCATTGTGTCCTCAGCTTTATATGTTTTAAGAGACTGGGAAGAATGAAACACCTAGAATACAGAATGCTATCTGTCATCTACAGAATGACAGATTTGTTTAAAAACCTGATTAATGACAAGATACAGCTTTCTATGTGTATTTTCAGGATGCCAATTTTTAATAGTAGTACAAGAAGAACACTTTCTACCTCAGATGGCTTCTGTTCCATGAGGAAATTAGGAGTTTATGGTAAAGCATTTAACAGTGCTACTGTTTGTTAAGACTAAATATTTCCTTTATTCTTGTCAAGCTGAAAAACGTCTCACATATTGTAAAATATTAAATACCACAGCAGGTATCCCCCTGGAGAGACTGTGGCTCATGGAAGGGACTGCAGTCTGTGGATAAGTCCAAGCCGGAGCAGGGGCGAGGGGGAGGAGTTCATTGCAATGTTAAACCCCATGGTCCAGTCCAAATGGGCCAGGATTGGAGATTGTAATAGAAATACCTTTAAATTGTTATATCCCATGATTTGAGTTGCTTGTTATAGGGATTACTATAGGAGGAACCACCTAAACCAATGGAGGAGAAGCCTTAAAAGAAGCAATGCAAGTGCAGCAGTGACCCGACCTGAGCTGGCTTTTGTGCCTGGTAACTCCACGCAACACACCAACTCTCCTGTCCCGACTGACCACCATAAGAGATGGAGCCCAGAGTCATGGACTAAAAGAACTCAATGGACATTTGTGGACATTTTAAGAGACATTTTACATGGGTGGTCCATAGACTAAGGGAATAATATCTGTGTCATATAAAAGGATGGGAAGTGGGGTGATTAATTAATGAGGTTGTATTGGATAGTGTGATACATGAGCATAACGTAGACACTATGGAAAAGGGTTGAATACTGTCCTGGTTTCAGCTGGGATAGAGTTGAAGGACAGATCTGAAGCAAAATCGAGACTAGACGTTCCTTCGCTATTCACTCTCCTCAAGGATGGTCAGCTTGTTCCTAGGCAAAGAACATACCTCAGCTACGCCTACATTTGCACGTATAAAGACTAACTCTTGCTTGCCTGATAACACTAGAATTAAGCAAAAATAGCCACAAAGTTCCAAAATATCCTAACAACACGCCACCATAATGAGAAGGAGGGAGACTCATAAGAAAAGCATGGCATACTCCCTAAGAAAAGGCTGTATAATTTATTTTTTCACAGCCCTAATTTCTTAAAATAGCAGCATCCGAAACTTATTTTTTAGCAGTTGAACACTGATTTGCCAAGAGCCAGACCAACACAATTGCAACACAAATTAATTTATAAGATCAGTTTATGCTTCTGCATGCAGATACACCAAACTTTCAATTTTTTTAACAGAGCCTTTAACTTTTGAAAATTTCCAAAACAACACTTAAATATAGATTATGTGGGTGAAAAAAGTGTTTCCTTAAGCATAAGTCTCTAAAGCACAAAATTAGAATTATTCTCCTAAAAAAATTGTAAATTGTAACATGCCTATGTAGTCACAGGACTCATGGCCTTCTCAGAGGCTGATGGTATTTTAAAAGTGCTGTACAAGTTATTGTAATAAATGTGAAAATCACAGTATTGAAGTTTCTCTGCTGGATGGGGAGAAGATATTTAATTTTATTTGAAAACTTCTGATTACACTCAAAGAGGTGCCAGCTCCTTTGGCTGGCTCACAGAAATTGTACCTTCAGTGAAGACAACATCAGTAAGAGGCAAGAATTCAAAAATGGCTAAATTTCTGCTAAACTTAGATCCCATGCTGCTGTAAATCAGTATTACTCCACTGATATCAATGAATCAACTGGTTTTGCACCAGCAAGTGATCTCATTTTTAATTGTATTTACTACCCCCCCGCCTTCTATTTTTCTTTTACATTTTAAAATTATGAACATGTATACATTATCAGGGCAGACACTGAGAAAAGGGCTCAGTTCCGCAAAGTATTTATGGATACTTTTTAAAGTATCATTTGACATATTTAAGTCAAACTTCAGCAAAATACTTCAAAGGCTAGAGGTGTCAATTAGGAAATATTACTTGTCTTGCTGAGAATGTAAAAGTCATTATCTTGCTAAGTACTGGGCAAGCACTATTTTTCTACTAATCATGGCCTTCTCCAAAGTCATCAGCCTAGGTCAAATACTTACACATGCAAACTGGGTATATTTATGTCATAGGAGAAACTCTTTCCTCTTGTTACTACACTGTCCTGGTTTTGCTGGGATAGAATCATAAAATCAGTTTTCTGTTCAGGAAAGATACATTTCTAAGACGACTGCAGCACCCGTTACTGCGAGAACAAAGTTGATTGATAAGACACTTTCTTTTCATTCATGGCCAGCCATGTTATGCAGGTTTCCATAGCGATCAAGGCCTTTAGCAGTCTTGAGATAGCCAGATGCTAAAGCTAGGAGGAATGGAGGCCAAGACAGCTGACCCAGGCTGGCCAACAGAAGTATTCCATACCATAAATGTCATGCTCACCATAAATTGGGGAGTCAGCTGGGAAAGGTGCTCTCTCTCCCTCAGTGGCTGCCATCCCCGGAGGGTCTTGCCTGTCCCTCTGTTCCTGAGGCCTACCCTCCCTTCGCTGGAGCTGTGCTGCTCACATTGTTCGCCAACCAGTGTTCGCTGCTGCGAGCGCACAGCTCATGACCGCTACCTGGGCTGAGTATAACTCTGTGTACTTTATATTGCTTCAGTGTTAATATTAGTTCTATTGCTTTCTGAAATCTGTTTCTATTTCAACCTGTTGAAAGTATGCAAGGAATGAAGCTGGGGGTATTGTTTAGTCTCTGTGAGCAGTTAACAAGGTGCAACCTTGAGGGAAGGAACAAGATAATCACAAAAGAAACACAACTACTCAACCTTCAGTGAACTCACAGAATCACAGAATCACAGAATCACTAGGTTGGAAAGGACCTTTAAGATCATCAAGTCCAACCTTAACCCAGCGCCACCATGTTCCCTAAACCATGTCCTGAAGCGCCACATCCACACGTTTTTTGAACACTTCCAGAGATGGCGACTCCACCACCTCCCTGGGCAGCCTGTTCCAATGCCTGACCACTCTCTCAGTGAAGAAATTTTTCCTAATATCCAATCTAAACCTCCCCTGGCGCAACTTGAGGCCATTTCCTCTTGTCCTATCACTAGTTACTTGGGAGAAGAGGCCAACACCCTCATCACCACAACCCCCTTTCAGGTAGTTGTAGAGAGCGATAAGGTCTCCTCAGCCTCCTCTTCTTCAGACTGAACAACCCCAGTTCCCTCAGCCGCTCCTCATAAGACTTGTGCTCCAGACCCCTCACCAGCTTCGTTGCCCTTCTCTGGACACGCTCCAGCACCTCAACGTCCTTCTTGTAGTGAGGGGCCCAAAAGTGAACACAGGATTCAAGGTGCGGCCTCACCAGTGACGAGTACAGGGGCACGATCACTTCCCTACTCCTGCTGGCCACACTATTCCTGATACAGGCCAGGATGCTGTTGGCCTTCTTGGCCACCTGGGCACACTGCCGGCTCATGTTCAGCCGGCTGTCAACCAGCACCCCCAGGTCCCTTTCCGCCGGGCTGCTCTCCAGCCACTCTTCCCCAAGCCTGTAGCGTTGCATGGGGTTGTTGTGGCCAAAGTGCAGGACCCTGCACTTGGCCTTATTAAACCTCATACAGTTGACCTCGGCCCATTGATCCAGCCTGTCCAGATCCCTCTGCAGAGCCCTCCTACCCTCCAGCAGATCAACACTCCCACCCAACTTGGTGTCATCTGCAAACTTACTGAGGGAGCACTCGATTCCCTCATCCAGATCATCGATAAAGATATTGAACAAGACTGGCCCCAGAACCGAGCCCTGGGGAACACCGCTTGTGACCGGCCACCAGCCGGATTTAACGCCGTTCACCACAACTCTCTGGGCTCAGCCATCCAGCCAGTTCCTCACCCAGCGAAGAGTAAACCCGTCTAAGCCACGAGCCACCAGTTTCTGCAGGAGAATGCTGTGGGAGACGCTGTCAAAGGCTTTACTAATGTCCAGGTAGACTACATCCACAGTCTTTCCCTCATCCACTAGGCGGGTCACCTGGTCATAGAAGGAGATCAGGTTGGTCAAGCAGGACCTGCCTTTCATGAACCCATGCTGGCTGGGCCTGATCCCTTGGTTGTCCTGCAGATGCCCTGTGAGCACTCTCAAGACCAACCGCTCCATAATCTTCCCCGGTACAGAGGTCAGGCTGACAGGCCTGTAGTTCCCAGGATCCTCCTTCCGGCCTTTCTTGTAGACGGGCGTCACATTGGCAAGCCTCCAGTCGTCTGGGACCTCCCCTGTTAACCAGGACTGCTGATAAATGATGGAGAGTGGCTTGGCAAGCTCCTCCGCCAGCTCTCTCAGTACTCTCGGGTGGATGCCATCAGGCCCCATAGACTTGTGGGTGTCCAGGTGGTTTAGCATGTCCTTGACTGCTTCCTGCTGGATTATGAGGAGTATATTGTGCTCTCCATCCCCATCTTCCAGCTCAGGGGGCTGAATACCCTGTATGGCCTCCGACTATCACATCTCTCACCAGTCCTTCTCTGTTTGTAAACAGCAGGTCCAGCAAGGCACCTCCCCTGGTGGGCTCACTCACGAGCTGTGTCAGGAAGTTATCCTCCACACACTCCAGGAACCTCCCAGACTGTTTCCTCTCTGCCGTGTTATACTTCCAGCAGATGTCTGGTAGGTTGAAGTCCCCCACAAGAACAAGGGACAGCGAATGCGAGACTTCTGCCAGTCGCTTATAGAATGTCTCATCTGTCTCTTCGTCCTGGTTGGGTGGTCTGTAACAGACTCCCAGCAGGATATCTGCCTCATTGGCCTTCCCCCTCATCCTTACCCACAAGCACTCTACTTGGTTTTCACAATCTTCGATTTCTATGCAATCAAAACACTCCCTAACATACAGAGCCACCCCATCGCCTCTCCTTCCCTGCCTATCCCTTCGGAAGAGCTTATAGCCATCCATTGCAGCACTCCAGTCATGAGAAGCATCCCACCATGTTTCTGTGATGGCAACTGCGTCATAGCTGTCGCGCTGCACAATGGCTTCCAGCTCCTCCTGTTTGGTGCCCATGCTGCGTGCATTGGTGTAGATGCACCTGAGCTGGACTATCAATTTCAACTCTGGCACGTTGAACCTACCCCTAGGCTCATCTCTAGTGAGCCCGGTTTTAGCCCCTCCCCCCTCCAAATCTAGTTTAAAGCCCTCTCAATGAGGCCTGCGAGCTCATGAGCAAGAATCCTTTTGCCCCTTGGCGTCAGTTGCACTCCATCAGCTGTGAGGAGGCCCGGTGCCGTGTAAACCGCCCCGTGGTCAAAAACCCCAAAATTCTGACGACGGCTCCAGCCCCTAAGCCACGTGTTGATCAGGTGTGCATTTATGCATTTATGTACATTTAGAAAGAAATGGAATATAAAATTTGTCTGACAAAGAAGTGGGCATCTCAAGATCCCATTTTGCTAAGGTTTATGGAAAATAAACATGGAACTGACTTTCTGAATTTGAGTTCCACTGGTGTCTTTCAGAAGACATGTAAACGTTTGAAGTCCAAAGTTAAGAATGCGTATTTAAGTACTTTTCCAAGTCAGAACATCAAGACAACTTTCCAAGTCAGGGGTCAGAACAGGTATGTCCACACCAAAGAATTCAATCATATGCTATGATGTTTCACACCCAGAAGCTTGCCCAACTGCACAGACATAACTAAAGAACATTTGAAAGAATGAATGCTACCTGTACAATTTATTTATATACTGGCATCCTTACATTATTACCATTCTTAAGGAAAACTAATTTTCTTGAGGGAAAAAAATATACATTTCAACAATATAGTGTCCACATTTATCCACATGAAACACAAAACTACTAAACAACTTTAAAACTGGAATGTTCACTGGAGATCTATACAACACCTGCTATAATATACTCTTACCTTCCTTTTCCTTGGGTTTTAAAGCTCGGTCGTCTTTTTTCTGCTTTGCTTCCAGCAGTTCATGTTTCAGCTGTCGCACTTCTTTCTGTAACTCGTAACTGCAAAGAGAAAAACATTTACAAGGTCAACTAGATGGGTGACCTTGTCATAAAAGGAAATTATGCAATGGAGGAGTTGTGATCCAGAGTAACACGTGACAGAATGTTGAGGACATTGATGACATCCAACAAGAAGTAAAAAAACTTGACTATCTCCATTTTCAGAAGGAGGTGTAAAAGGCCTTTGACTTTCTGCTGATTTGAGGCTCTTGAATCTCTTCCAATCTGGAAATCAATATAGAAAAAGAAAGTGTCAGGTATGTGGACCAAAATTAGCCATAGCAATTAATTTTTCCTGAAGTTCCATCCAAATTTTAAATCATTTACCTTACTCAGATGTAGAACAATTGCAGGATAACCTTTAAGGAGAATTTGTAGAGTTGTTTGTTGGGAGCCTCCAATGCAAGAAGGAATAGCTGGGCGTAACTTAATGGCTTCATATGTGGCTTTGAGATTATTCTTATTTAGAGGTGAGTTATGAAAAAAATACGTATTTCTCAAGACATTCCTCAAGATGTTGTATAGCTGAAATTTTTCAGTGCTCCTTTGTAAGCCAGCTTTAGGCGGTGAGCAAAACAAAGCACAGACTGTACACAAGACTGGATTTCCCTCAGAAGTTTAGCTATCCCACTGTTTTCTCCTACCATGACATTTGTCCCATCACTTCCAAACCCAACTAATTTTCTTGACCAGTCTTGGCTTGCCAGACTGAGCTGAAGATTTATTTGTAATTTATTTGTAATGCAATTGGCATTTTTTATAGTTAAAGCATCAGTTTTGTGAACAGGTCGAGCCCCAACAATCTGACAATGGACTTTTCTTTCATTTGCAAAGAGTACGTAGACAACTGCAGCTGCTTTGAGTATACTGTCTGTGATTCCATCACTAATGAGAGAAAAGAATTTACATTTCTCCAGTTTCTCTTTCAAAGCTCTTCTTTCTACTTTAGCAATAAAATATATAAACATTCTTGTTGACTTGTCATTTCTAAATCAAGAACCAATATCCACTCCTTTCCTATCATCTAGTTTGCACATCCAGTCAAGGTCTGTAAAGGGACAACCAGATTTAGCAATAGCATGGCATGTTCTAAAAATATTTTCTACTCTTCCTAATGTTATGGAGTTCATGCTCTTCAACATCTGCTCAGCAGAAACTGTACCTGGTGAAGCAGTACTGGCAGCTTCCATGCAGGTAGCCCAGGCATGAGCTTCACTACTCTGTGTGTGTATTTATAAATCCAAGTTTGAAGTCATCAGTGCCAGAACAAAAGTTATGAATGTTTTCCCCAAAATCCACATTATGCTTATGACATGGTGCACAAAACATTATTCCCCTTCCATCATCATATTTTAAACAGGAGTATTTTGTTAGCCATATTTTTGGAAACTGGCGATTCCTCTTTGTTCTCTGATGTTCCAAATCTTTCATCTCTTTCCCTCTGTCACCAACTTCTCTCTTGCTAGAAGAATTACTCTTGCTTTTAAATTGCTTCAGTGCTCTTATGGCTATAATTTTAAAAGAAACAACTAAATACAAAATAGTTTTTGTGTCATAAATTATCAACTGTATTTTTTCTTTTTTCTTTCACATTTATTTTGTTAATTTGGGACTAGACTGTGACATGAAATAAACAGCCATAAAAGGGAACAAGGAAAATTGAGATCTAGTCTTAAATCACTTGGAGGCTACCCAGGACATTTATAAGAAATGGTCAGTTTTGATTCCAATTTCCTTTTGTCTACCAGAAGTTTGTCAGAATATGCAACCAGTAAAGTGGAGCAGCATCAATACCATTTTTGAAACAGAGAAAAACAGTGTTAGGGAATAAAATTCAGAATGGTCTTTCAGGAAAAATGTCTCCAGAAGATACTACTGAGGTCACAAGCCTATTACAATGCCCATTACACCTGACATTAACAGAAAAGTTAACTTGGAGCAAGTCTGTAATTACATTATCAAATACCTATCACAGAATGCATAAGATGTTCTACAGCATATGTAGCTGACTTGATCATCTTAAAATATATTTATCTGCAGAATGATTTTACTACTGCTTTGAGAAAGAGGAACTGTACAGGCTTCACATTTTGTTCTCAAAATGGAAACATTCTTAAACCAGTCAGATTGCTCTCAATATTGTTCTCACAAATTGTTCTCAAGATGGTCATTCTTATATGTTGTAGGAGCAAATGCCATAAGCTGACATTTTAAAAAATTCTATCTCTAGAGCTCATGAATTTCCTACTTCTGGAAAGTAATTTAATGATTCTTTTAATACACTGTTGCCATAAGGTCATGACTTTGAAAAGAAAGCAGCCAAATAACTAAGACAAATTCCATGCAGAAATGAGACAATAACACTTGAAATCTATTCATTGGGAAACAGCAGAAGTAAAGCACTGAGGAAATAACCTAACAATCTGACTCCCTGCCCTCCTTGCTGCGATGTGTATATCAAGAGGCAAAATTAATGATTACATTAAGCTAATCATAGAAAAAAAGCCATTCTGGTGCTTTCAAAGGTCTTAAGAAAAGAGTCCTTGTACCCCACTCTTTTCTATTTTACAAGAAGGGACAAATTTTCATATATGCATTACACAATTTGTGAGAACTGTTTGTTCCCACTGTCATAAAAATGGCAGTTGGTCTGCTCCATTCTATTCTGAGCATCCAGAAAGGCCATAATATTAAAAAATGTAGGAACATGCAGTTTAAATACATGTCCAT